>NC_138965.1:41690000-46490000 GCF_055761805.1 Camellia sinensis
GAAGGATGAAAAAAGCACTGGTCATGATTGTTTAATCTTTTATTCTATGGTTTTATCGTGGATAAGATTCAGTGCAAAATGTCTATAACCTGTCTTGTTTTTCTATTGTGTCAATATAAAAACTTTTATCAGAACTCAAATCTAATCATTGTCTGCTGATATATATGACAAACATTCTTGAAGATGGCATATATATGTGTCCTCAAATGGTCTTGCAATCTCAGACTCATCTGCAGATAATGCAGGTGCAAGTCAACAGCTGCTTCTGTATTAGCAAGAGCTTTAAGTTGTGGGGTTTTGCAACCTACCACCAGGAGTTGCTAGTGTACAGACCCATGATTCCTCCCATATCTGAACATATAATTTGTTCAGGTTGGAACTCTCTATTAAGCAGGTTTAGAAATGTTGCCATTTTGGTCTCCTTGGTTGCTTTAAACCCTAGATCTTAGGCAGCATAGAGCTGAAGATTATCACGTAACAATTGTATGTGCTTTTTGTCAAGCTTTGGTTTGGAGATTTGACATGTGAAGTTAGTTCGCCTTTGCCCTTGCTGGTTTTTGCTTTTACTGAATTGACAAATGAATCACCCATTGGGGGTCTCTCTTGGTTGTGAACCACTCTTTGTTAACAACTCTATCCATTTTCTCTTTTCTTTAGTAACCTGTCCCGACTCCCAAGTTGCTTATTTTTTAAGATTAATCATTGGTGGTTTGTATATTTGTGGTTTACAATGAAAAGGGCCTCACTAAGCTGTTTCTTTCTCATGTTTTGAATTTTCTGAAGATCTAAATGTGTTTTGTACATATTGAACAAAGCTCCTTACGCTATCTTAATTATGCTGAGGTTGTTTAATAATGTACATATGTTATGTATGCATCTTTGCATTTAGGACTTGAGTTCTGTTGAGAAAATTTATTTGACCACAATTTGACTGCATCCAAAAGAATAATTTGAATGGGTCTTTTGAGTTTATAGGCGATGTTACGTGGAATCGGTTACAAACATCCAATATGGGTGTATGTTATGTTCAACCGTTAGACCTCCTTAAACCTTAAATCATATGATATAGGGCATGGATAGGTGGACACATTTTGAACATTTAACTATATTCTACAGTGTATAATATTTCAATGTTATTATTTAGGAATGTACTTGAAATTAAATATTGAAATTAAATAGGATTTAAGGAAATAAGAGGGTTTCTATGTCCCATCCATATGAGAGCCTGCATTATTTTCCCACTTATCAAATGTGAGTTTTTTCTTCTTCAAACATCTTATAAAAGGAAATAAAGAATCTAAAATGTTTAATGTGGGTATGGGTGTTGAACGCATGTCCCGTATCCTTGTCATATCTGTTGGACACGCACACTGGGGGAATAGAAGAATCCATGTAACACTGTTTATAGGTTGCTGTTGTATATGGTGGTATGAACTACATACAAGAATAACTCTGCATGTAGAATTTAAATTGTGCTATTTTGATAATTGTTCAAGTCAGCTGATATGATATCTCGATTTTACAAATCTAGAATGTTGAAGATGAGAATCTTAGTATTATTTGGTTGTCTCAATTTGTTGTTACATTTTTATTTATTGTTGTTAAAACTTCTGTCTCTCTCGATAATGGCCATCAAAGATTATCTCTATTACGGAATACGTTCTTGTGATATGTGTGTGTATAGTTGCTGCATTTGTTTCTCCTCTAGTAACTAGTTGACAGTATTTCCAGCATCTTATTCTAGGATTGTTTTACTAGTTGCTTCAACCAGAATTCTTTGCTATCAAGTATATCTGGGCAAAGCATTGGTAAATTAGACTGCTCTCCATTTAGTTAAGACTACTTATCTACAAAAAGGAATTGTCATTTTTGAACTTTTGAAACTCAAAAGCCTAATCAGTGGATGTAACCCAATACAAGCTGCTTCTTACTGAACTTTTGTTTCATGGGATTGAGGTGTGGGATCGGATTTCATGTCCAATAAATTTATTAATCCATCGTTTGGTTAGTTTAGTGAAGGCTGAACTAATAGTCAAATACGCATCATTTAACCAAATAGTCCAAGGGCTATTTATTTAGGACTAACAGTCCATTGTATTGCAGTTCGCCCTTATCCAGTCCATTCAAACAAACACCAAGTGTTGTATCATCCTAGGGACCTATACTGAATCTCATACCATATTTAGAATCAAGTCTTCACAATGATCATGTCTATTTTTGCTTGAATTTTGCAAGCTCCTTGGATCTATATTCCAAACTCTTGTGCTTTATTTACAGTGTAGGCCTCCCATTACAGATCTCAAATTACTATCAAAGTTTAAAGTTGTTTATAATAATTTTGGGCACCAATGCAGTCTCTTTGTGTGTTCAATTGTTATGTAAGGATTTTATCACGTTGTACATCCTCAAAATTCCCATTAATTTCAGTTGATTTGAAGCACACCAGTTTCTCTTTGCAAATTTTGAATTCTCTCCGCTGTAAATCTTTCATCTCATTGGATCTGAGCACCTGAGGTTGGGGTTCTAGCCTGCCTTTCCACACACAATCTGTTGTGTCACAAGTATGGTTCTCCTGTCCATCTATTTGGAAAATTATTCTAATAGAGGGGTTTTTTTTTTCCCCCATTTTGTGTAGTTGGGTTTCAGGATAGGTACGCCAAATCTAGGTCGTTTTATCAACTTTGTTGATTCAATTCATTTGTATGAACATATGGGCCTTTTAGTCTTTTGAGTGTGTAGGCGTCTTTTATTGTTGTATAGGTAAATCATGGATTAACCATTTTTTTCATGGGTAGCTTCCCTTTTTTTATGCTTTCGTAGTTTTAATACATATTGCTTTACATATCCCCAAAAAAAAGATTCCTTTCTAGGTGCAAACTATTACTGATATCGAGTTATCTTCTCGAGTAGAACAGCAGCTTATTGAGCTTCTTTAGATGAAGTAACCTCTATGGTTGGAAATCATCTCTGGATGGGGGTGTGAGCATTCAGGCTTCAGTGAAAGATCACATATAAGTTTTCAAAGGATAGGTGGAAAGGTTGTTCTTCGAGGGTTACTTCTTAAGACACAATGAAACTATTTAACCGCACATGATAACTGCATTTAAGGAATGTAAACAGTTTATGCACAAGAGATATATACTTTTAGTGGTCCTTTTTTTTTTTTTTTTTGTTGTTGTTGTCGTTGCAAGGGTGTGAATAATCAGCCAAACCTTAAAGTGATTGAAAGATCGCACATACGAACTTACAAAGTATATATGATGCGACAGCAGGCTTTTCAGCAAAGTAGGTTTGAATGGTAGGAAAACATGAAATTTGTTAAGAGAGTTTAGGTTTGGGCGGTCATTCTAAATATGGTCTTCCACGGTCCATGTAATGACAACTCTATTGAAATCCCATATAATGACGACCCAATTGAATTCCATACAAGATTCTCTTATTTTGTGTTCCAATATTCAGTCATTTCTTTGTGCTGTTCTTTCTACTTCATAAATTGTTTCCTTCAGTTGTAGCCATTTCCTGATGCTATGCTTAGTATGTTTTCTGTTTGATGTTAGTGTGATATGTTCTCTCAACCGGGTCTATTGTGAAGCTGTGTTGTGCAAAGGGGAATAAATTAAAAAAAAAACTTTTCCGACATCAAATGTTACGCTTTTTCTTCTCGTATTATAACCCAATCCTTATATGTCGTATACCCTTCACACTCAATTCCCTCATTGTGTCACTGTTGCAACTCAATATCCGAGTTTGAAATGTGGCATTTGTATTTCCTTTATTGTGGGAATCTTGCAGCTAGGCGCTAAAGGAGTGAAAATTGGTCATTATAGTGCTTTTGTAATGTATTTGGACTCCAACATGTTGGTGTTGTATTGATTTATTTATTTATTTTTTATTTTATTGTAGTTTATACGAAATGCTATCATGTTTGTGGACTCTACATAGCTTCTGCTTCAGACAAACATAGCTAGTATGTTTATGGTGCCTAAACTAGGTAAAGAATGTGTTACATATTATCATGGAAAACTACCATATTTTATGTTTAGCGGCTTCGTTTTCACAATTAATATTTCTTATTTTAACTTGCTGTCAGTGATTTAATGCAAATAAAACTTTTTGCTTGTGCTAGTTGTATCCAGAGGAATAAGCTTGAGAACTGAACAGTGATTAATCATGCTTGAAGGAGAAACGTTGCAGAAATGGATGAAGCCATCAAGAGGAGATCTATATGGTAGAACTTGAACTACCACATACTCTCTGATAAGCCGATTAAGAGGTGATGTTGACCAGCTTGATTAATATATATATATATATATATTGGCTATTCCATACAGCTGATTTCCAATTCAAGTGTTTTTCATGAAGAATTTTGACATGAGCTTCTTCTTCTCATTTGTTTGTTTTTTTGGGGGTGATAATGAGAGTTCATGTATTAATAGAATAAAATGATGACATATGCCCTGCAACAAAGCCATACAAGCTTCCAAGACAATTCCCAACTATTTTCTGTAACTTTTCTTTTTTCTTTTTCTTTTTTTTTCTTCATTTTTTGTTGATGTGATAAATTATATTCAATCAATACTTGAGGATTATTATTATGATTATTATTTCGATTTCTGTAAAGTTGCCTCAAGTAATGTTGATTCCGTGGACTTTGTTTTTGGTTGGACAATGGGTTGTGAGATCATAGCATGAGATGTATTTTTATGCTATTTTACCACATTGAAAGTGCATTTTATGCAGATTTACCCTATAAGTGTAGGAATGGCAACGGGCCGGGGCCGGGCCGGGGATCCCACTCTCCGTCCCCGATCCCCGATGGCCAAAACTTCCCCGTCCCCGGCCCCAGCCCCGATCCTTGATGGGGAACCTATCACGATCCTCGTTCCCGCCCCCAACAGGAATCGGGTTTCCCCGACCCCGAAAATTCCCCAATCCAAATCTGTTTCAACATTCGACACCATCAACAACTCCTCTCAATATCATCAGCAACATCCTCAAAAAATCATACACAGAGAGAGAGAGACACACACATACATACATACTTACATGTATACATTCACACAGAGAGAGACACACATACATTATACATACACACAGAGACACACACATACATGTATATACACAGAGAGAGAGGACGACGGAGGAGATTGGCGGATCGGCGGCGACGACGAAGGAGATCAACACAGATCTGAGATCTGTGTGTGACTGCGACGACAGTGACTCAACGGACAGGAAGAAAGAGGGCAGTAATGGAGGTGGAGCAAACGGCGGAGTCGATTGAGGTGAAGCGGCAGTGCGAGGTGGACAGCGACTCCGGCGTCGCGGACAGTGACGGCTGAGCTGAGGAGGCGGAGATGAGAGGTGCGAGAGTGAGAGAGGAGAGGAGAGGTGCGAGAGTGAGAGAGAGACAGAACAGAACATGAGGGTTATATTTAGGAATGGCAACGGGCCGGGGCGGGACCGGGGATCACACTCCTTGTCCCGGGCCCCATTCCCCGACGGGGCACCTATCACTGCCCCTGCCCTCGCCCCTTAACGGGGATCGGGTTTCCCCGACCCTGAAAATTCCCCGGCCAAAAAAAAAAAATCAGCTCCAGATCTGATATTCAACAACATCGAAAGATTGTCTTTCAGTCTCGCCTAATTTCCTGAAGCTCAATGGCAACTTCGTATTACCAGTTGTGGTCTTCGTAGCTTCCATGCCATGATAGCATTCATCTAGAATGTTGTGTATGTTAAGGTCTTGGATGTTCTGCATTTAGACATAATAAAAAAGCAAATGAAAATAATAAAAATAAAAAAGCAGATGAGGCGACTATGCACTAGTGGAGTCCAAGTTCATTTTCATCTATCAATTTCTCGGTTATCTCCTCTCTACGTTTTCCTAACATAACATATGTGCGATGTTAGGATATCCAAATACATATTAATCTAATATGTATCCTCATCGTCCTCCTCCATATCCAAATTTGGGTTGAGATTGAGATTGGTTTTGTTGAAGAAAATGGGTTTAGTATCTGTAGACATTCAGTCTGCAGATGAGGTTGCTGCTCAAGATAGCAGCTTGGAGAACACTGAGATAGAGCGCAACAAAGTCGGAATCATGCAAGCCCTTGTTCAAAGAGAGAGAGCATGAGCAGAGGCAGCTTTGTGTTTGTGAATGTTCAACCAAACCCTACACACACATATGTATATATTATATATATAAACAGGGGCAAAATAATAATTTTATGTCGAGGGCAAACGGGGCGGGGATCGGGTCGGGTCCGAGGCTGAAACATGTATCCCCGTCCGCAGCCCGAATATCATTGGGGATTCAATTTTTAATACTATTCCCGACCCGTCAGGGGTATTTTTCGAGGAATAATCGCTCAATTCGGGATCGGGGAATCGGATCCCCTTTGGGTCGGGTTCCGATTGCCATCTCTAGTTATATTAAGGGGTATATATAGTAAGTTTAATTTGGGAGGCTAACCGGGTTAGGGCCGAGGCCGGGGGTGAAAAACATATCACCATCCTCGGCCCGAAAATCATCGGGGATTTGTTTTTGAGTACTATCCCCAGCTCGTTGGGGATATTTTTCAGGAAAAAATCGCTCTAATCAGGGTTGAGGGGTCGGGTCTCTGTCGGACCGGTTTCAAATTGCCATCCCTACATAAGTGTTTACTAAAGACTGTGTTGAAACTGTTTAGTTCAGGTACTTTTAACAATGATTTATTTTCTATGTAATTTTTTTTTCATCTATGTATCAAAAACCATTCTTCAGTCATCATTTAATTTTGGATAAATTACATTGTGAATCCTTTGCGTGGTTTTGATTGATTTTTTAGAAATTGAGTTGTTTTTATTTTTAGTGAATTTTTTTAATATTTTAAATAATTTATTATTATTATTATTATATATATATATATATATATATTTAAAAAATAAAATATTTATGAAAAAATATTTAAAAATTTTAATAAATACACAAGATTATGAAAATGTGTTGAATTTTTGTATTTTTTTTTTGTATTTGATGATTTTTTTTTTTCAAAAATTTCATAGTTATTATACTTTATAAGTATATTTAAGTTAGGTACATTTAAAAAATAAGAAAAAAAAATTGGTTTTGTGAAATGTGGGCCAAACCAAGCAGGACAGTAACTTCATAAGTTCAATATAATTATAATTTCAATCCCGCTACGTAGCTTGAAATGTTTGTGGCTCGACTGGCCCGAAAATCAAAATGACGTTTTGATTTTATTTTATTTTTTTCTTTCTCATTTGTTTAGAGATCTAAAGATTGAAGAAGAAGAGGAAGAAGAGGAGAGAAGAAGAAGCTCGTCGTTGGTGAACACAAAGACACATCATCATCATCAACATCTTCATCAACATCATCTTCACCAACACATCATCATCAGTTAACAATTTTTTTTTTGTTTCCTCCCCTTCACTCTTAGATCTGGATCTACTAGAAAAAAAATATAAAATATAAAAAATCAACAAAATCTTCATCAATACATCATCATCTTCAGAGCCCAAAAAAAAATAAAAAAATAGAGAAAATAGAGTTTGAAAGTGGCGCCATCACCGTCGCTCACCGTTGCAAACCTACATCACCGTTGCCCCGCTATCTCCGTCGCCTCTCTCTCTGTTTCTCTCTCTCTCTCTCTCTCTCTCTCTCTCTCTCTCTCTCTCTTGCTCTCTTCCTCTGTTTCAGATATAAATGAGAAAAAAAAATTGCCAAAACGACGTCGTTTTGGCATTCGGGGTATTCGAGCCGTTGCAATTTCGAGCTCTCACGCATTTCTCTTATAATTTATATTAAACTCCTTTAATATTTTCAATTCATATAAAATTTGGGTCTAGTTTGGAAACAGATTGTTTTAGTCAAAGAGTCAAAAAAATTAGCACCTTATTTGGTTTGAGTTTTTTTTTTTTTTTAAAAAAAAAATCACAAAAATGAAAAAATATTAATAAAAATCATTATTTCCATTTGATTCTATCTTTTTTGGAGTTAAAAATTATTTTCTAAATCAATATATATATATTTGTTAATAATCACATCACTCAATCATACTATACTCACAATTATAATCAACCTAATTCATAGAATAAATCTGGCCCATTCTATTTTTGTGCATTAGTGTGATGATATGAATTAACAAAAATTGAATCTGTAAAATTATACAAAAATCTTTATTACATACAAGATACTTTTGTTATTTAAGAGCAAAATAATCTTTTAACAAGTTTTAATAGTTGTGGTGTTATTTTTTGACGCGAGCTTGTAAGTTCAATTCTTATAGAATGGTTAGTATAATATAATATATGTATATATATAATTACTCCCTTAATTATTGAAAAATAAATAAATATATATATATATATATATATATATCAAAAAAAAAAAAGAAAAGATAATGAGTGTGATGGCAAACAAGTACCACCACTTTAAATTGTATATTTTAGAATTTTTAAATACTAACAAAAATAAAAGTGGCATATATCCATTGGTTTGCTAAATATTTAAATTGTAAATTTGTACACACAGCACAAATCAATTGAGTCAGATATTTACTCCGTTTGTTTTTACGTGCAATATTTTTATCAAAAATATTTTACTCATTTTCTATTATTTGATTGAATAGAAAGTATGTAAAACATTTTTAAAAAAAATATTTTTGTATAATTTTTTTTAAAATGACTTACTTTTAAAAATTTCATAAGTTAATTTTTACAAAATTGGCTCTCACTCATTACTTTTCTAACACATTTAATGTTTTCAAATAAATATCTTAACTTACTAAAAAGTCATAAATAACATTTTATTAAATCAAAAATTTTCTTATAAGTAATAAAATATTTTTATTTTAAGTGTCAACAAAAATTAAAAAAATAAAAATAAAAGTATTTTTTTCTATATAAAATCAATTTAAAAAAATATAAGTTTTTATATAAAATAGTATACATCAAAATTAACGAGACTAAAGAACCAGTAACTGAAAAAGGAAGCTCATCAAGTGAACTCAACTACCAAAAGAAATTGAAATGGCTGTGGCTTGCCTCTGGTCCACCATCTGGATTGGGGGTCTAGTTTGGTTTATTGGGCTCATTTTTTAAATTTTTTTTTATAATTTGAACAGTTCACATTTTAGGATTTGTTGAGTACATTATCCCTGTAAAAAAAATGACGTCGATCGGATAATAAATACTATGTATTTGAATCACTTTTTTATGAACTGTTAATTTTTTAAGCGTTCATTTTTTTTTTAGACAAAAGTGATCCAAATACATAGTATCTGTTATCCGATAGATGTATTTTTTTTACAGAAATAACAAACTCAACAAACTCAAATATAAACGGTTCTGATTGTTGAAAAGGGGTCCAAAAGTGAGCCAATGGGTTGGACTGTTCCAGATCTAGATTGGAGACAATCCGGACCTCTGTATCTATATTTTACATTTGTGAAGAAAAAATAAAAAGATAAATTACATTAAAAAGATAAATTACATTTTACCCTTTCTATATTTAACTATTTTCTCATTTGGCTTTTAAAATTTATATATATTTTTTCACTTTAACCTTTCATATTTCAAGTTTTTCTCTATTTACTCTAAAACTAATTTATGTTAAAAATTATATAGAAAATAACACATTGACAATCACGTAATATAAAAATATTTATTATATATAATTCACTTATCTGGAAACTTAAACTCCAATATAACATATTTTTTATGTTATATAACAGTTATTATAATATTTTTTGTCTAATTTTGAATAAAAATTAGTTTTAGGAGTAAATTGAGAAAAACTTGAAACATAAAGTGCCAAAATGAAAAAATGGCAAAACATGAAGGAGGCAAAGTATAATTTACCCTCCAAAAAATTACTTTTCTCTCTTTTTTCTTCTATAAATTTAGGATTGAAACATATCTTTAAATTCTTTTTAAAGATGAGATATTGTCCTTCGCATGTGCATATGTATGTGTAGTGACGGAGTCAGAAATTCAATAGAGGGACACACATTAATCACAATATTGAATTTTTGTTTCCCCATAACAAGTAATAGCAAGATATTATTAAACTTATACATTTTTATTTTTATTTTTTGTCAATCAGTGAAATAAATATTAAAATTATATTGAGATTTACATCAACGTGACTTATAAATTCACAATTAATAACTAAATTCTATTAACCTAACAATAGGGACAAACAAACAACTAAATCTACGATCAATAAGTTCAATCCTATTAACTCAACAAAAGAGTCTTACAATAAGAAGAAATAAGCAACTAAACAAACCCCATAATGGAAAAAGAATTATCAATTGATTTAATTATAAGGATAAATAATACATAATTTATATATATATATATATATATATATATAAGTAATAGTATAAATATCAAAAGTTTAAAGGAGCATGTCACCCCCTTAGGCTTAAGGTGGCTCTGTGCCATTGTATGTGCATGTGTATAGCGATACTGGTTTTGACCCGACCTTCATTGTATTCCCGACTCGGGTTTCGCGGTTTAATATTGTATCTATGACCCATTTTTCTCCTCTAACTCTTTGAATTTGAGCTTTGGAATGTGTTGGACGTGTTTGGAACAAGTTGGTTATCAGTTGGTCTAAGTTGTTGTTGCTCAGATTTTGACTTCTTCGCTCGAGCGAGGTTTCTTATGCTCGAGCGAGTTTTGAGAGTTCTCAGGTTTCTTTCCCAGACGTAGAATTTCTGAGAAAATGAAGTTCTTCGCTCAAGCGAGGCCATTTGCTGTGTCTGGTCGCTTGAGCGACAAATCCTTCGCTCGAACGAGGATCGCGATATCAACTTTTTAAACATAACGATTCTAGATCATTTTCACACATCACTTTTTTTATTCATTATCTCTTCTCTCTCTCTCTCTCTCTCTCTCTCTTTGAAACCCTAAATTCCTACCATCAAACACCTCTCGTATCCTTGAAATCCACCCGAAATCGTTTGCTAGGGGCGAAGAACACTTGAAGAGGGTCATTATCAACCAATTGGATTATGAGTTTGCGATAGATCCATGAAAGAGCTTGGATATTTGGCTTGATAGTTGAGGTAAGGATATTTGTACCCTTGTGTCTCTTGTTATTGAAGAGATTTTATGGTATTTTGTGTGATTTGTAAACTAATTGAAGATTTGGTGTGATTAATCCTTAAATTCTCACTTTTACTCACTTGCTTAACAAACTATTGAAATTCCTCACCCCTTTCTTTCTAGTATGGATATTAATGTGATTAAGAAACTAAATTGGTGGCAAGGGGTAGAAACCCCCAAATTAGGTGAAACCCTAATTTTTCCAAATTGGATAGAAAACACTTAAAAAATGGAAATTTCTCTTGATTCATGGAAATTGATGAATAACGGAAAGAGGAAATGTGAGTGTTGATGTAGTTAAAGAAATGGTGACTTGAATGTTATTGTTCTTTAAGTTTTATGTGATGTTTATCTATGATGATGTTTGACGTTTTATTGTGGGATTGAAATGTGATTGAATTGTTGAGAATGCATGAGTCCATGTGTGAGTTGGTGATGAGTAAGGGTGGTGTTGTGTTCATACCCGCGCGGAGAGTTAAAAAGGTGTCCATTGCCCTGTCTAGGCTTATCGCTGGACGAATATGGGAAAATATTTTTGGGTGTCCACATAGTCCCGCCGTATAGTAGCCGGCGAAAGTGGAAAAACGGATGATTTTCTTAGGGTGCCCACTTCCCGCCGTATAATAGCCGACGAATGTGGGGGTTGTCCTTAAAAGGCAAAGGTTGTTCTCAATTTGACTCACACGGAGAAAAGTGTGGTTTGATTTCCATAATTGTAGGTGCATAATTGTTGTACATGATGACGTGGGTTGCACTTGCCCACATTATATTATAGTGTTTCATTACGAATTGTTGACTACTTCCTGTGAAAGTAAATTTTATTATAATGTCTTATCACATGAATGCCATAATCTTGTTCAAAGGATTAGATACCTGGATAAATGTATTCCTACAGGGCAGAGACAAGCCCTTGCTCGATCAAACGTTGGGTACACCCTGTACCGAGGACTTAGTCCGGTTGAGTTGAAACAACTTTGGATTTCCAGTCCGGAGGGGATGTGCGCTCTATAAGGTTAGACGAGATTAGTCCTCCCAACATCAAGATGGACCAAACAAGAGCTCGGTCATGACTAAGGAGCTCGGTCGAGCCACGGTGTGGAATTGTCAAGGAAACCGGACAAGTAGCATGGTCATAAGGGGATGACACGGCGCTACGCCAAGCGTAGCTCAGTGGGGAGTACTACGCGGCGCCACGGGACTGCAGGAAGGAGATTCCGCTATCCGTATGCGTCAATACCATTTGGTGGTTTCATTAGGTGATGTTTAGCTGTATTAGCACTGACACGTAGAGAAACGTGAGAGAAGAGCAGGTCCATGCATCCCGAGGGGGATGGGCGCAAAAGCCCGCGCAGAAACTATATAAACGACACTACGTCTCCATACTCTGGCCTGGAACATCTTCTGATCAAAGCCCACCTACCACTTTGTCTCCTCTCTTTTCTCTCTCTCTCTCTCTCTCTCTCTCTCTCTAAGTGTGTTAACTTAACCGTCGAAGGGATTTTCCGGCAGCACCCCGCCGAGTATCTCGCCGTCTTTGTATTCTCAGGTTAATCAGAGTGAAGTGTAGCTTGGACATGAGGAGTACGGACAACGTTGGATATTTGGCTCCCGTACAAATACCAAATGGAGATGAGTTACATAACTCAATATAATTGTCTCGTTTCATAGTGGTTAGTACAATTTGAATGCATTCGTACTTCGATCATCATGATGATTTTCTCTCTCCCTCTCCCCGTTGGTGATAATGTCATTTTTTTCCTGGGAAAAGACACATAATTGGTAATAGAGGTGGATACTCTTTGCAAGAAGAGTCACGTGGCTTGACAGGTTAAACAAACTCATCTATCAACAGTGCTCTTGGGCAAAAAGAGAAATTTTATAACCTTTTACGCTGTGTTTGGTTGAGGGATTTGAGGAGGGATTTGGAAAGAGAAAGGAAAAAGTTAGGTGAAATGTGAATAAAATATACCTACATTTCACCTAGTTTCACACACCTTTTCCCTTTCCGTTTCTAAATCCCTTCCCAAATCCCTCAACCAAACACACCATTAGTGTCGACAAATTTGACAAGGAAATTTTATAACCATATATAGCTGTGCATTTGTGGCACAGTAACATCTTGTGTGTCTGTGCATGTAGACACACGAATATTAATACATTTTGTGCAGGCTGAGGCCACTATATCAGCAACATTTAACAGGCTTCACTTCTAATCAACATTTGAAGACAATGAAAGCTAATTATTAATCCAATCAACATCTTTTCTTATGACCTATATTCCATTTATATGTAAACTCCCTTCTTCCATTTGCAGGAATCATTGAAAGCTTAAATTGAGATGAGAACAAGTGCAAAAGTGAAAGAGCTTGAGGCTTTGTTATCTGGAGTCAATGATATTTACTCTTGTTGTATAGAAGTCACTTTCTTCAGTTTCCTGAATCTTACATGACCATTAGACATTATCCTTGCATTTTTGTACTTGTCCCTTTCAACATTGAGTCTGGTGAATGGAATGTAATTGCACCTCTATTTAGCGATATCCTGTCCTTCCTTACCATGAATATGTTAAATATTTTAACTATAAAGTGGAGAAGAATGAAATTTGAACTGTGCTCATTTTACTCCAACCTCAATATTAACCTTCTGGTACAAAATATAGGTCCAAGCTGGAGTTGGAGTTGGAGGTTCTAAGTGTTGGAAAATAATCAGCTTGTTTATTTCCTATTTTCAGGATTCATTTTTCAGAAAATTAAATTTTTTTGTTTTCTGTATTTTTTTGTTTTCACTAATTTTTTTTAATATTCTAAGCAATTTTTTTAATTTTTAGATATACCTAACATAAATACACTTAAAAAATATAATATTTGTGAAAAAAATCTTTAGAAAATTCACTAAATACCAAAAATACAAAAAAAAAAACGAGAATTCAGTACATTTTTCATATTCTTGTGTATTTATTGACTTTTCACAAATATTTTATTTTTTAGATACATTTAAGAAAGGTGCATTTAAAAAATAAAAAAAAATTGCTTAAAATTTTAAAAATATTCATTAAAAACAAAAAATATGAAAAACAAAAAACTCAATTTCTAAAAAATTGAATCCCGAAAATTGAAACCAAACACACTGAATGATTTTTTAACAGCTTTAATTTGAAATTAAAGTGGGACCCAACAACTGGTTGAGGTGAATCTGAGTGGGGTTGTATTATCTTAAGTGGCAAAATTACAATATAAAAATAATAAGCCGAAACAATTGAGTTATGAATGGGAATTATCTCATAAAGTGGACATCAATAAAAATTAGATTTAGTTTTGGTTTGAAGTGGGCCTAGGCTTGTACTCGTGCATGTGTTAGGTTTGGTCTTGGTCTTGGACTTGAACTTGGATTTGGTCTTGAGCTTGGGTTAGGTTGTGCTATGTTGGGCTTAGCTTGTGCATGTGTTTGAAATTGGAATTGGATCGGGTTATGACCCAAATTTGTATCCATTTTTACGACCCATCTAGTTTAAACTCTTAAACTTATGCATTATATACACATTATGATTTATATAATATTTTTGGAGTTTTGAACCTTCATAACTTTAACCCTAATGGCTAGAATTGCTTGCCTTGATTAATGGCATTTGATAGCCCTCGTGATGATATCTTTCAGAGCTAGGGACTCTTTCATTAGTGCAATGTTGAATTTAGAACAATCGGAACTTAAGAGTAACATAGACCATTTGACATACCATGAACCAAACAGTTTGTATAAGAACCTTGTCAAACTACTACTGCTGCTCGTAGCAGTATAAGGCTACTGCTCGTAGCAGTATAAGGCTTCGTTTGGGAAGTAGGGTTGGGACTATTTTAGCTACAAAAAGACAAAATAAACTTTTTAGCTCAATAAGACAAAATATCACATCCAACCCATAATCATTATATTTTGTCTCTCACAAAAAGTCAAAAAAACCAAGAAACCCTTCCCAAATAAGACTTTTTAGCCCCAGGCTAAAATAACAAAAAAGCCAAAAAATCAACCCTCTCCAAACGAACCCTAAATAGTAGTAGCAGCTACAAGAACTCAACAGCAACTCTTAAAGTGTTTAATGTGCCACTTTTTAGTACCAAACGGGACTGCAATTGCACTAAATTAATAAGCCTCCATCAAAAATGCAAAAACAGAAATCAAAGGCTAAAATGCCAAGTGCCAATCCACTTATTTGTCCATAGAATTAAAATGCAGAATTATGTTTTTATAATTCATTCGGAAAAGGAAAATTAATGATAAGTACCAGTCCATTTATTTGTCCACAAAATTAAAATGCAGAATTATGTTTTTATAATTCATTAGAAAAGTAAACTTACTACTACTTTTAATTTATATTTTTGGTACAAGGAAAATTACTTTATACCAATAGTCCATTAAAGGATGAAGCACGTATTGACAAGAAAAGCCAACTAAATACACAATTCTGAGCAAGAACCTATGACAATCCATAACTACTGCTGCATCAGCCTGCATATTATTTACTTTGTGTACAACTTAACAGGGAATTATTGAATCTAAACAGCATGAGGTAATATGAGTACAAACCCGGACTATTGAACTCCAAAGACAGAAGAACAAACATTAACATACAAAATTCAATTAAGAGTTCCCATATTTTTTGTTTCCCAATATATGTACCAAAAAAAAAAACATTTTAAAAGAAAACATGAGTGCTTCCAAAATCAGTGATAGAAACAAATTAAAATCCCAAAGTATTTACAAAGACAGCGTCAAATAGTGGAAATAAATAAATCTGTTCTAACCAAAATAGTTAGGTAGATCATAATTCAACAAATTATATAAACAGCGTGCCGAACTTGCCAATTTGTGAGGACAGTTTAGCCAAATAGAAAAGGTTCCCAGCGGAAAATTAGACAGATGGGTGAAAAAAGACAGATGTACAAATCTGTAATTACCCCAAGGCAATGCAGTCAGCCAATCAAGATAATTACGTATCACCTTAAATTCACTTGAACTGGCCTCAAACAGCTGAAGTTGTGTCAGGTTTTTTTTTTATTATTATTATTATCAGCAAAAAGAAAGAACTTTATAGATGTAAGAGCAAAGTACAAGGTACAGACAAGTTACATCAATAAAGAGAGGCAGATGCAAAAGTATCACGATGAGCTAAATCATCCCAACTAGGTTGCTGAGCAACCAACCAAAGAAACAGAACAAAACACCTCAACAAAACAGTCCACAGCTGAGCACAGCAAACCAACACATATTAGCAAACCATATCAGTTCAGCAGAGCATACCAGCAGTCCACAGTTGACCAGCAGCAGAGCATATCACAAAGCAGGACCAGCAGCAGCAGCAGAGCAGACTCATCAGGCCAGAGCAAGGAAACATCAGTAGAGCATGACAAGGAAAACAGCAGCAGAGCAACCTCAGTTCAGCCACTCATCCACAGCCTACTAGTTCAGCCACATTGCAACTCTCACCTTAATTCAATGTAATACTCTGCTACATAGCACCCCTGCTACACAGCAACAATACAGGTCAGTTCTTCTTCTATAACTTGCAATACATGAGGTGGGCATCTGTCCTTATTTGGCTCAATTCTTTCCCTAAACTTTGCTGGAGCAGAGGTACAAAAGAGGATCATTCCAAATCAATGCCGATATGCAGTTACATCATGTCCAAAATACAACATTCAATTAAGGGTGGTGTAAACAAGCCAACCCAAGGTAAAAGTCGTAGAGCACAGATCAGTTGACCTCACACTATCTTTATAGCTGGCTCAAGCTCAAACCAAATTCAGCAAAGGTGATCAAGCTCCACTTGACAAAAAAATCCAAGTTACAAGTTTTGCCCAATTTCATGATTGGATTAAAGAAACATAGTATTATATTATGAAGTGACTTTGGAAAGAAAAAACAAAAAAAGAAAGAAAACTATTATAGTGGTTTTCAGGGAGTGTTGTCATGTTTCTATTGGCCAAAGACCTAGCATAAAGACACTTTCAAGCAAAGGACACTTCTCCAAATTTCTTTCCAAAAAAATTAAATAAAAGAAAATGTGTAATATTTTTTGTCTGAAGAACTTATCATATGACAGGACACAACTCAATATATTTTTTTTTTTTTTGGCTTGGCACCGAGGTGTCTGGATCAAAGCCCGACTAATCCCCAGGGGTGCACAGGCTCTCGGCAAGGAGTTTCTCATGAGTGCAACCACGGTTAATTCAAGGGTTTTCCGCCAGTCCAACGGCCCCAAAGAATTGTTAGCACCTAAGATGTTTCGATCCCTAAACCTTGGAGAGAGCACACCCTCAAGACCGAAGGCCTTGCCACTAAGCCAACCCCTTGGGGTTAGACACAATTCAGTCATTCCTTTCTAGAAGTCTGTATTCAAGAAATTATACCTTCAATTACAAATTAAAATCAGAGCAAGAATTTAATAAACATCTTCATAAGAATTGCTGAACCAGCCAAGTTGAGGATGGAAATGATTGAGCTCAGCTTCTCTCAGTAATGGGATTCATTTTGAAGCCTAGTTTGAACAGGCTTATAACAGGTGAAGCGCGAGCAGCTTGTTTCATCTTTCAAATGTCATATTTATCCAGCTGAAGGCTGGATTTATACTCACAGTCACCCTGAGTCACCACAACACAAGATTGCAAGCATGCATGATGTAGAACAGCTTTGGTAAACTTGCTTCGAGTATACAAGTTGATTTTGTGGTGGGTTTTGGCTCTGAAAAGTTTGTTAGGTTTTAGGGTTCTAAGATGAAGAAAGAATCCAATTTTTGGAGAGGAATAAAGCTAGAATTAGAATTCATTTCTAGAAGGCAGGTTGCTGGATCCTCTGGACAGCTGCTGTTTTGGGATGTTTTATGTGTAAGTAATTAAAAGGGTCAAAAGTATGGGAATAGATTAAGGTTGATTGTTAATCAAGACCTAATGTTTTGGAGTCTGAAAATGGGACTTTTTACGGCTCTGAAAGTACCCCAGCAACAGTAATTTTAACTAAGAGAAGACAAAAATCTACAAATTCTACCTAAACTTCCATAAGAATTACCCCTAAGGTAGGTCTTTTTTTTTTTTTAAGATTTGACCCCTAAGGTAAGTCTAAACAAAGCATTACATAAAGTTTCAAAAGCTTCACACAAATTCTCGAACTCTCAATTCTAATGAATAACAAGATTATACAAGTATATATAGGTTGGTGGACTCTCCTAACTCTATTAGTACTTTTTTTGTAGTAAAATTTTTCCAGTTAGTGACCTAACCGATTTTCATTTGATTTGGCCCTTATACCCAGGCGGGAGCCATGATTTGAACCAACCTGTTTAGCCCGAAACCCAAATCATGCTTTAATCCTACCCATGACTGTTAAGATAACTAAAGTGACTGACCCATTTTCCCAGATTGATATACCTCCTAATTCTACAAGAACTATGACTAAAATTAATAAACTAAAAACTTTGACTAACTAAAAATATTCTACACCTAATAAAGACATCATATATAAGACCCAATAACAATATTCACCAATAATACAACCCATGGACTCATTCAAAAACCCACATCTAGCAAAACTAATTATTAACCAAACTCTCTTTTTTTGTAAGTAATATTACCAAACTATCCTGGACTCTTAAAACATAATAAAACATAAATCAATCCAATAACATTCAAACTCAAAAAAGTCCATACAAATAAGACTAAAGCTAGTAAAGCATGGACACTCCAAAATAGGTACCGTGTCCAACACATGTTAGACACCAACAAGAAACAAGCATGCCACCTAGCGTACCAGTTTTTCTCATTGCTTTTTTTTTTTTTTTTTTGGTAAGTAAAAAGAAAAAGAGGGGAAATAAAAATACATCCAAATACATTGATGCCTTTCATATCTCGGTATCCTAAAATTATATTCATATGCATAGCAAATAAAAATACTTGAATTTTTTTTTTCATTGCAGTATCCCTTGTCCGTACCTATGCTCGTGTTCGTGTCCGTGTTTTTAGAACTCAAGTTAAAACTAGAAAAGTCTATCAAACATCCAAAGCATGCTTCATGTGAAATTCTAGATCTGCCCCTCTTTTTTCCATGTTCGGCATCAATGTAATAGTATGGCCAACTATATTTCATGGATCTAACTTACAAAATCTTGCAAGTATGCACGTGAATTGAAAGAAAATCCATACCATCTGAGCTATAGTAATAATTTTTCTAACCCAAATATTTGAAGTATTCATTGCAATACAGAAGGACTGGACAAATAACATCATCCAATTTGATTAACATCATGACCATCAATGTCTACGAATGTTTGTTGGGGAATACACTATTCCAAAAGTTGATAGAAGGCGTGCAAGTACCAAGTCAATCACTAGAGAGGAGAATCCAGCAATCATCTAGTTCTGATGCAAATAAACTAGAAAGGAACTAACCAGAAAGTGCTGTTTTGTCATCAGTCTCCAACCCCAGTTCTTGCATCAAGGCAAACGAATTTGCATTCCAAAAAGGCTCTTATTTGATATAAGAAAATTTAACAAACATCAACCTAAACAACAAAAAACTCCATGCGAAAATATTGTTTAGTATTATTTCATTTATCACTTGTGGAGATGCAAGAAGAAAAATTAAACATGGAGAAATAAACCCCAAAAAAAAAAAAAAAAAAAAAAAATTGTAACATAAAGAAGTATGACGCCAAAGCTTCATGCACCTTCTTTATGGCCTTAAGCTGCTCATTCAACAAGTACCGGCGCTGCTCACCACTTATTTTTTCTTCAATTGCTTTCGCTATAGATTCCTAATAAATAAAAAAAGAGAAACATAAAATAATATACCAAATACTCCGAGAAAACATGTGAAGATTGATGCTTTTGCTCCATAAGAAGTACATCAAATTACATATGAATAACAAGAAAGAAACTCTCATGCACAAACTAACACAATTATCCAACTCGAACAAAAAAAACTCAAAAAAGCTTCAACCCTAATCTTTTGTTTCTTTGGACATGTACCAATCCTACATCTTAATGTCTCAACCATAACAAAACAAAATTGGAATAAATTACTCGAAAAATATAACTCGCTTAGCCAAAAAAACAAAAATGTAATTTATTAGCCCTGCAATCAAGAGAAATGTATTCCAGCCATGTTAAACAGAGAGAGCAGGTGCATGAAGTCTGCTTGTGTGAGCTTGGAGGACCTCTTCTCTTCAAAAGCTCCTTGCCTCAACACATCCATAATCTTATCCTTAAATTCAGAGCCTTTCGTGTCCCCATCCTCAACTTCCATCTCCTCATCTTCTCTTTCATCATCGATCTCCACACTCAGGTCCTCACCAGTGTCCCCTAAAGCGGATACATCCATTGCTATCATTGTATCCTCTGATGATCCATTCTGTGAGAGTTGTAATGCTTGCAAGGTTTTATAGTTCTTCTCCAATAATGACAAGACAGATTTCTGTTTAAATATTGAACCTAGGGTCCTGTTCTTTCTATTGAAGCAAATTCGGACTAAACCATCCCACTCTTTAAAATTCACTGAAGTCTGTGGTTTTCTAGGCTCGATTCTCACTACAGAAGAATCAACCTTTGGTGGAGGCCGGAAGTTGTTCTTTCCAACTTTCAATAAATGGGAAACACGAGCCAAGAGTTGGGTGTTCACAGATAAGCGACAGTACAGAGTGTCACCAGGCTGAGCAACAAGTCTCATGGCAAATTCCCTCTGGAACATTATCACTGCACACCTGAATAATGGTCGATGGGACAACAATTTGAAAGTGAGTGGAGAGGAAATTTGATAAGGGATGTTTGCCACACATATATCAAAGTATGGAAGATCACACTTAAGCACATCTCCTTGGATAACCTGCAACACAATCATTTCCAGAGAATCAAATTTATATTCAAAAACATCTCCCACTTTCAAAAAGTGCACTAGGACGAAGCAATAAAACTATACAAGCATACGAGAATATGTGAAGAGAACTATGTCACTTGGAATGCAGATCATTCTGGTACAAGAAACAAGAATGATAACATGGAACAATTTTAGAATTCAAAGTTCTTTTAAATGTGACTGTAATTTTATTTTAGTAAATGGACATCTTATAAAATATAATATATTATTCTTCAAATTAATCATACAACAATATAAATCTAGAATCATTATGGCCCCTTTTTTTCACATTTTTCCCTGCTAAACTCCACTATCTGTAGCTTTTGTTCATTATATTTAATTTCCCCCCTCCAAAGAAGTCTTTCATAGAAAATACATAGGAAAAAATTTGGGATCATTTTGGATCACTAAATTAGCCATTTTGGAACAATAGTATACCATGTTTGGGAACTTGCATCCAAAACATAAATTGCTAGACTACTAGCATTTTCGGGTAAAAACGTAACATTAATAAAGCATTATGAAAGCTCAGAAGGAGATGACAACCCAATCAATCCAGCATGATTCATAAACAAACAAACATGACTTAAAATTCATATTATAATTTTAATTTCCAAATCAAATTTAACATTTTTCAAAGCAAACTATAACTATCAGTGACTCTTTTAGCTCAATTAACAATTACGCAAACCATGATTCTTATATGCATTTATAAATACTTGCCGGTTTCCCACGCTATGCGTGGGATATTTCACGAAATAACACACCCAAAAAAAAAAAAAAAACAATAGAGAAGAAATTATACATCTCTATTGCATTCCTTTATATTTAATTGTTGGATAATAATAATTTCGTGATAAATTAAGTCACATGCTTTATCATGAGTTATTTTATTTTATTTTTCAATTTGTATAGTTAGACTGGTGATGTCAATTATCGTTGGCAATTGTCCCTATCTATGTTACCTGGAACGTGGATCGTTCCGGTACGTGGAATGGGAATGAAAAAGTGGTACGCTACATGCTCTAAAATGGTGTACGATAGGGGTACACTTGTCTATGTTACATTTGAGAATTTAAGATATCTCTAGACATCTAATACATTTTCTTTTAAAAATTTTGATATTTTTGTCATGTCAAAATTTAAATCACCTTAGATTTTAGTTCATTATATTTGATTTTTTTTTTCTCTTACGGTAACATTTAAGGATATATTTTGGGAAAAACTTTTGGGATCACTTTGGATCACTAAATTTACCGTTTTAGAACGGAAGTGTAACATATTTTGGAACGTGCATATCTATACGTAATTCGTTAGGGTATTAGCGTTTTCTAGTAGCATAGGTCCCTATCACTCATGATTTTCATTATCATTTCCAGTGTTTTAAAAGGCGCGCTTAGGCGCGAGCCTAAGCGCGAGGTGCAATGAGGCGCAACCTTGCGCTTCGAACAGATCGAGGCGAGGCGCAGCTTAGGTGCTGAGGCGAGAGCTTTTTTTCGAGGTGCAAGGCATGGGCTTCATGGGCTTTACCCATTTTTCTACTCTAATTGTTGATTAAGTGCTTTTTTTGTAGACATACCCACAGGGATTCAAAACTATTCAATATAAAATGACCAAATGTAGTCAAAAGAGAGCAAAAAGTGATAAAAGATTGAATGTTATACTTTATATCTTTTGTTGGATATTATATTTTTAATTTTTAGAAAATTGAATGTTATGTTTAGAGATTATCGAAAATGGTTATGATTTTTTAAATATTATATATATATATATATATATATATTTGTTATGTTGAAAATTTTGCCTATTTTATAATTTTGTTTTTCTTCTACTACTTGAGCTTCGCTTTGATGAGGCGCGTGCCTCGCCTCGCCTCGCGCCTCGCGTTTAGGCTATAGGAGACCTTATCGCCTCGGTGCGCCTCCAGCCTTTTAAAACACTGATCATTTCAATCATCGTTAATCACTACACATATATCTCCTTCTTCCAATGCCCGCCCCTCCATCATCGACTTTGACATTAATAATGTCACTTTACATTATAGGATACTAACAGACATTTACTTTATCTAGACCCATCAAGAGCATTGTGAGAAGAAAATGTAACTCGTGAAGAAAATGTAACTAAGCATATGAAGAATTATAGGTAAATCTAAAAGGGAGTTGTTTATGGTATGCAGTTAAAAAAAAAATGTGAATATCGTATGCTCATTTCAAGATCTCAAATTTGAAACCTCTTAGGTGGAAAAAACAATTTCATAGGATCAATCTATACGAGGCTTTTACCCTAACTTTAATTGGGACCACACATCCCCACCCCCACCCCCACCCCCACCCCAGGCCACTGGTGAAACTAGTCCCCCAAATTAATTAGTCCAATGAACCGGATACTGAGTTATCCAAACAAATATATATTCTATTCTATCATAACATACATAACGTAATTATGACATTTTGTAACAAACATCACCCCAAGTCATAACTCTACTCGCTAAAATAATCCGTAACATTTATATTAAACTCGTAACATTATTTTAATTTAAAGGTACACATCGTATATTTGTATATCTCAAACTAACATAACACATATCACACACACTCAACTTTCATCAAAAGAAATAAAATAAAATCATCATGAAATGTATCAAACATGTAGGCACACAAGAAAATTGTGTCAAAGAACAAATTCATCATTAATTCTTTTCATTTAGATTCAGTGATATCAATTATTTATGTCGATAATCTCCATCATCATTTGATCATTTTCATTATCATTATTGATTGTTATTGTTAGTCGATTGCCTTCATCATATGCAATGTTTCATATTTTGGTAACCAGGTGAAATATTAAGCCAATATATATTAACATATGAGATGGTAATCATAATATTATCTTTTTTAAAATAAAGGTACAATGATCACACTTACATATCATGTTTTGTTTATTGTTTCATGTGTTAAAATTTCATTGGTTTAATGAGTCACATCATTCATATCAAATATCTACCACGAAAAACATATAAGAGTTAGACGAAACATGATAAATAAAAATATGTTCAAATAATAGTATAATGACTACATTTATAGATTATGTTTTATTTACCCTCTCATATTCCAAAATTTCACTAGTTCAATGAGTTACATGACCATATTTATATATAATCTTTTATTTACCCTATCATGTTATAAAATTTTATTAGTTGAATGAGTTACATGACTCATATAAGTTATCAACTATTAGTATAAATACATAAAACAGTAAGTAAAATATGAAAAATATGAAAAATAAATATGATTATTTTAGCATTACTATTTTTGAGATTGCATAGTGTGTTGTCAAAGGTAATACATAATAGATACAACACAAAATATATATATATATATATATACATATAAAAAATAAATAAATAAAGCTTTGAAATTACCTTAAGGCGATTGGAGAAAGGGGTGCCTTGGAAACGACGCTGAAGCTCGAGGACCATGCGGGGATCAAGCTCGACGGCGACGACGGACTTGCCAGCTTCTAGAAGCTTCTTTGTAAGATTTCCGGTACCGGGACCGATCTCGAGAATGATGTCGGTGGCCTTGATTCCAGACTTTTCGATGATTGTGTCGATTAGCAGAGGGTTTTTCAGGATGTGTTGTCCCTTGGACTTGTGGAATGGTATGCCTCCTTGGTAGTGTGGATTTGCTGATGCGCCGCCACCGCGGTGGTGCTTCTCCTTCCTTATCTTTCCTCCCGCCATTGTCGAACCCTGGTTACGGTTAGAGAAGTCCTTGAGAAGGTGAGGTGAGATGAAATTAGGGTTTTTTTTTTTTTTTTGAATACCCTGTTGCTGTTACATAAATATAAATAATAACTTATAAGTTCAGATTAATAACACTTTTAACCAGGTGTGTCCACCGTTCAGTTGTGAAAAAAAAAATCCATCCGCATGTACGTGGTTTGGAAAAAAGTTAACTTGCAATCACTCGTAGTGTGATTTGCCATTTGTGCGGATAGGATTCATGAATGTGCGGGTGGTTTGTAGATCGGACTTTTTTCTTTAAAAAATTATTTTTGAGCCTTTTTTCTCATTTTGTAAATATTTATTTTTGGCCTTTTTCCTCCCATTTTCTAAATGCTCCAACATTAATAATTAATAAATTAACTCTTATAAAATTAAAAACACAACAAAATCAATACCTAACACAAACAAATCATTCAAAATCCTAAATCAAATCATAAACTAATACAAGCACATATTTCAAAATCATAAACTAGACCATCAATCTCATTCACTAGCTATCTACTACCTAACAATACAATAAAATAAAATCATTCAAAATCCTAAGTTTACCTAAAAGTAATTCTTTATTAACTTTTACATTCATCCAAAATGCAATAATAAAATAAAATAATTGTTTTGAAAATTCATCCAATTCAAACCCATTAAATAAAATAAAAACATTTGATGATAAATATAATATAAAAAAAATAATTAACGGATTCAATTTCCCCTCCACAAACAGATTTTGGTAATACCAGTCTACAGAACTATCTGAAATACGAACAATAACTCTCCATTATAAGCATTATTGTACCTACACCCATAGCACAACCTTCAATTGACATTATTATACATATTTCTTAGCATAAAACATTCAAGGTTGGGGAAATGGCTAGAGGGAAACACAACAGGTTTAAGAATTAAGATATGTTGCACATATGAACATTTAAACAACAGGTTTGCAGAGAGAATACTACCAGCTATTACCTCTGATAAGAACCAAAAAGTTTAAGATAAGTTGCACATATGGAATCAGATGATTCATCTGATTTTTATTTTTTTTATTTTTGGATAACTATAATAACGTAAGGCACTAAGAGGTTGCAACCCACACACAAAAACTAAATCAATTCAGAAGTCTCTACTAAGTCCAAGAAATTGGTTCAAGCATGGGTTTATATTGAACTGAATATAATAAGGATAAAATTTTACTTGGTCCGCACCCAAGTCCAAACTCAAACTCACCGAGAGAGAGAGAGAGAGAGAGAGAGAGAGAGATGGTCGAAGGTCGAAATTGCCGGAGAAGGTCACCGATCAGTCGACTCGCCACAGAGAGAGAGAGGGGCGATGGAAGACAGGCTGCGCAGCAGATGTTGAGTCGAGAGATTAGGGTTTGGTGTTTTGTTTTGGGCTGATTAGGGTTTGGTGTTTTGTTTTGGGCTACAGTCCCGTTTTCATAGCTGATTGGGGTTTGGTGTTTTGTTTTGGGCTACAGTCCCGTTTTCATAGTAGAATGGTGGGATTTGTTTTCGAAAAATGTTTGAGTTCACAAAATGAGTTTGTGGCTAAAATGGTTTGAAATTGTCAAAATAACGTTTTGGTTTGTTTTTTGTCTAAAACGATATCGTTTTGATAGTTTTAAGTTATTCGAGTCACTGAATTTCGGGACATCAACCATTACTGTTTGTTTTCAGAGGTATAGATGGGAGGGGATTGAATAGCGAGTAAAATTGTTACTTGTGTATGTGGGAATTATTAAATTATTTTCATATAAAATAGTGGGAATTATTAAATTATTTTCACATAAAATAATAAAATAAATAAATAAAATAATAAACAATAATTTCTAAAAAAAATTCAATATGTAAAAATTAAAAATTTTCAAAAAAAATAAAACAAATAAAATAACAATTTTTACTTAATAAAAAATACAAAAAATTAAACATTAATATTTAAAAAAATGCCCATCATGTAAAAAAATAAAATAAAAATTTCTAGTCTTTGGGACTATTTTTCTGATACCACCTCGACCTCTTCCATCTCAATTCTCTTTTCTTTTTTTTGATACAAAGAAAATCATCTCAATTCCCTTTTTAAGGCCCAACTTAATCCCCTCATTCATCTCAATTCCTTTCGCAAATCTACAAACAAAGACAGGCTCTGTTTGTTTGGAGAGTTAGAGGGAGAATTGGGATTGGTAGTGAGGTGGGACTCACTAATATTGTGTTTGTTTTGAGAGATGGGGAGGAGATTGATAGTGAGCTCCGGATTAAGATGGGCCTCCCCAAGGAGATTCGGATGGGTCTTTAGGACTTGGTATTAAAAAAATAGTCCGGCGGACTAAAAAAAATTTATTTTTATTTTATTTTTTACATGTCGGGCATTTTTTTGTAGCATTAATGTTTAATTTTTTATATTTTTTGTTAAGTAAAAATCATTATTTTATTTGTTTTATTTTTTTTGGAATTTTTTTTTATTTTTAAATTTTTTTTTACATGTTGGGCATTTTTTTTAAAGCATTAATGCTTAATGTTTTTGTATTTTTTTTATTTGTTTTATTATTTTATATAAAAATAATTTAACAATCCCTACACTAATAATTATCATCAAAACAAACACAATTTTACTTAATCCTCTCACTATCAATCCCCTCACTATTAATCCTCTCACTATCAATCCCCTCCATTCTACCTCTGAAAACAAACGGGGCCACAACATTAAAGGATGGTTTGGGATGATCTAAATAAGTGCATTTTTTGACTTTTTATGAAATATGGGTTGGATATTGGTTGAGTTTGAAGTAATGTAGTAGAGAGGTGATGTGACTTAAATAACATGATGTGACTTAAATAGAATAATGATTTTTTGACTTTTGACTCTTTTAGGTTATGACAAACAAGGCCTAAACGGGTCTCACCTCTATCCTAATCTCATCCCTCCCTCTATACCCCAAAACAAACAAGGCCTAGGAATTAAATCAATGGTTAAGATTGAAAAAAAAAAAAATATATATATATATATATATAGGTATATAGAAATGAAATTAACGGTTAAAATTATATAAAATAAAATAAAAAACTGCGGGCAAATCCTTGCAAGTGTAGGTTACCCACAACTCGCCCGTAACCTGCAAAAATGTCATATTCTAAATCGCATCTACCCGTATTGTCTCTGTGAAACCGCCCACTCGTATACAGGTTGAGTGGTTCAGATAACTTAATGTCCAGCCCTACTTTTAACCTATATAATTTAATTTAAACTTTACTTTAGACTATATAGTTTCAATTTTAATAATTTGATATTTACACTTTTAAATCTAATTTTAATTTGATTATTCTTTTTAAATTTTTGTTAATATTTTTTACATGTACACTTTAGAAAATTGACAATTGTTTCAAATTTATTAATTTTAACCTTCAATTTAGACAGAAAAATCAAATTAAAATCTTTAAAAATTGACAAGTAACTTAAAATTATTAATTTTAACTTTCACTTTATACAGAATGATCCAATTGAAAAGTATATGGACTAAATTATTCAAATTGAAACTATAATAACTAAAGAAAAATTTGAGTCAAATGATAAGAATGAAAAGTGTAATTAATCAAATTCCCAAATGAGCCCTAAAATAATAGAGAGTTTTTTTCTATGAAACGAGAGACTATTGTTATTTTTTATTATGTATTAATTTCAAAATGAAAATATGCACAAAAAAATTTAAAAGGGTGATTTGGTCACATTATCCAAAACAGAACATTATAAAAGAATATGGGTTAAATAAATATTTAGGAGTAGGACTTTCTAGAAAAACGACTTAGCTTCTTTAAAATAAATGCGATCCAAACATATGATTATTAATGTTTAATCTTCTTCTTTTTTTTCTTTTCTTTTCTTCTTTTTTTTTTTTTTTTTTTTTTGTATTAATGATCTGCATGGAGGGATTGGAAGTTGAATGGTTTGGATCGGTACGGTGAGTTCCAACGCCTCAACTAGGCTCTCTTGTTCAAATGTTGGAATCTGGGTGCTATTGTTGTGCGGCCGATGAAGTCCACTTCGGATCCTAATTTGATAATCAAAATCGTTCAGTTTTTTCAGGTATATTGAGTACAACATACCTGTTAAAAATCAAATTGATCGGATATCAATAACCATTTCATCAAATAAGAGTTCGTTCAACTGTTCACTTATATCTAAACAATTATTTTTTGTTGATAAATTTATATCCGAACATTTGACTTTTGTTCAGAAATTCATATCCGAATGACATAAATATAGTGTGTACTAAGATTTTTTGTAGTGTGCAAGAGAATTTTTTTAGTGTGCAAATAGAATTACCCAACCATAAAGTGCCATATCATTCAATGTAAAATTTGTATACAAAAAATCTCTTTGTATAGCATTATCCATACCTAAAAATAAAAAAACACCACAAATCCATAAATAAAATAAAATAAAACTTCAAAAATTTATCTACAATTCAAATTATATGGATGATATTCATTTTAGGTATGGTCTACAACACAACAAATTTTCATATACATTGCACACTAAGTTTCCTGACAATTTTTATGGTTTATAAATACAGTAAATTACACTGACCCTCCTTAAGATTTGGAAAAAATATAGTAAGCCCAATAATTTTGACACAATTACATTGAACTATCTTGAAATTTTAATTCATATAACATATAACTCCCTTTTCATCAATAATTTGTTTATTATATGGATGAAAAAAAAATAATATGTATACTTTGTGTTATTTATTTTTGTATTTTTGCACCATCTGAATTAGTTTCAGTCTATTTAATCTTACTAAAAAAAAATTAATTTGATTATGTCACAATTATAAGACTTATTATATATTCCAAGCCTTAGGGAAGTCGATGTAATTTATTTACCCTTATAAATATGGGAACAGTTTTATTTTGCAAAATAAAAACAAAAACAAAAATCAAAAGTCAAGAAAATCGAATTAAAGCAAAGTCAAACAAACTCAGACATTAGTCTTTCTTTGTATCGTTGCCTTGGAAACCCTAACGCACTGACTCTAATTTAAGAGTCCTATTTGATTATTCTTACTGTAATTAAAGCAAAGTCATCGTATTTACATGCAAATTTGCTACGTTGGAAAGTTGATTACCATTGACGAACAGTAAGAAGATAATTTTGTCATTCTTTGATTTTTATGCTAAAATTCTGATCTCTCTCTTTTTTTCTTTTTCTTTTTTTAAAGTTGAAAAACCCTAACATTGAAGAGGTGACATTGTAGCTGAAGAGTGATATGAAATATCACAAACAAGTTATTTATTTAATTTTTTTAATTTTGGGTGTGGCAAAATGGAATCTTCATCAATAATTACTCGAAAAAGATGTTTTAAAGTCTTTGATGAATGATGGTACAATCGATGCCATGAAATTAAAGGTCATTAATCAAATTAAAGCTAATGTAAGTATTATCATCTTTCATGACGCATTCCATACTAGAACAATCACATGAAATCTTTGATAACATGGATTCCTAATTCTCAATGGTTACATTTTTTTATTTATTTATACTTGGATATACATAAATTTATTTGTATGTTGTTTTACCTGCCTGGCCATTATGCTTCTAATGAAACCAATTGTTTAATGGATAATAGCTCTAGGATTTATGGTAATAACATTACATTTGCTACAAATTTAGGAATTTTCTAGATGAGAGTTCTATTCCATAACCATGACAAACTTTTTTGGAAGTCAAGACCTAACCGTCACGACCCCATCTCGACCCCAAACCGAATAGTGTGGTGAATAGGCATTAGTTGTACACTACCAAAGGCCTGTCTAAACAAAAACAAATTGGACTATTGTGATAGTTGGGCCAAAATTCGTTTTATCTACGGTAGTCTTTAATTTATTTGATTTAGTCCATTTGAAACATCCCTTCAGAGTTGAGCATAACTTTATGAAGTGAAGCATGCAATAGTTTCACTAACTTTTTCAATATTACACAAGAATATAGAGCTTACAAAAGTACAACCTACTAAAAGATAGCCTATTCTCCTTCCCAAGCTAGGACATTTACAAGGTTCTCTAAACTCTCACTAGCTTAACTTGTAGATAAATTACATAAACTCAAACTATAATATCTTTAAGTATTGTCTCCATTTATCCCAAAAAAAAGTATAGTTTCCCAACTATTTCATTTCTAAGTTTTACCTTGATTGAGCATTTTGTGCAATGAGGTAGCTAATTCAGCTTAGGGCATTCAAAGATTAGTATGGATGTGATAATGGCATGACAATATTTAGGGTGCTACACTAATCGTCTTTATTCCCTCACCTGTACCCAAACTAGCGAAGGAACCAAAGAAAGCCAACAGTTTAGTTTTGGTTTCAACAATCAACCAAAGGATAAGGACACGACATTCGCGACTTTAGTTGCCATTAAACGAGTACTTATTACCTAACATTTTAAAAAACTTTAAAAAGGACATTACCAGCTGGTGCCTTAGATTATGACATTTCCATCTCTCTAGTGCTTGCATTGTTGCTGGGAAACTAATGTTCATGAAAAATTATGACCTCTTTAATCAATGTAGATTCTGGTTTTGACCTGACCTATTGATGTTTTGAATTTGGGTTCCATTGCCATATATAGTTGTTCACGTCTTGTTTTCCCTTGTTCCTCATTGAATTTGGTTATTGATATGTCTTGATTGCATTTAGCACAGGTTGGTAGCTTGTGTTTCAAAATAGTTGTTGCCCAGTTTTTGGCCTCTACGCTTGAGAGGGGCTTTTTGCACTCGAGCGTCTCTTGTGAACTCTCAGTATTTTTGCAAGCCTGCAAAAATATTGGGAGTGTGCATTTTTCACTCTAGCGGTGTTTCCTGCGCTCAAGCAGTCTTGGCTCTAGCGGCACTTCTTGTGCTCGAGCATCGATCTCCTGTCTACAAAACTTTTGAGAGTTTGTATTCTATGCTCAAGCGGAAACTTCCTGCACTCGAGCGGTAACTTTTTTTTGTGTCTAAACGCTCGAGTATCATTTCTTGCGCTCGAGTGGTTTGTGTGTATATCAGTCCATAAAAGTCACTTTTTACATCACTTTTCACATCACTTTTCATCTCTCTCTCTCTAAACATTTCAAAACCCTAGATCTAAACTCTCTCTCTCTCTCTTTAAAACTCACATTCCCTCTACAAATATAACTAGATCTATTGATTTCTCCACCCTACTCCCTTTGCTAAAAAGGTAGAGCTCACCTAGAGTTTCGTTTTCATCCAAATAGAGTTGGGTTTCGGCTTCATCCGAGTTTCATCTGTGTTTATCTCGCCTTCTAGATTTGAGGGATGGATCCTCTACCATCTTTTATGATTTTTAACTTAGATATTTGTTTTTATAAAACAATCTTGTGGTTTTGGAGGATTTTAAACAAACCTAGGGTTTTTGTTTAAAATCAAAAGAGGGGTTTTCAAATGGATGTATTGAAAATGGTTGTGGAAGTGGAAGTGAGGTTGAGTTGTGATAAAATTATTGATTTTGATACTTAGAATGGATTTTGAAAGAAAAAATGAGTTTTGCCCTAAATTTCTCAAATGTTTATTTTTGTATAAATGAATGGAATTGATATTGGAAATGTGAAATTGGAGTGGAGTTGAATATATATTATCACTTACATCTTGAAATTTGAAAAGTTTATCTGTATTGGAGATTTTATTTGTTTAGAAATATCTGTTTTGGGCTATTGATGGAGGATAGTTATAATTACTGTAGAAATTGCATGAAGATTAGGTGAATTGAAACTAATTTCTCATTCATTTGCATTGAGCATGATCACATCTTGATACATTGTACATATATATGATTTTGAGAAAAAATGGTGAACGTGGAAAAGAGGTGTGTATCACCAAATCAAGTTAGCCTGTGTGTCCAGGGTGAAAGTCCCAAAAAATGTGCGTATACATGGATGCCGATTTCCGTAGACAAAATATCCATAAAATAGCAATTGTAGTGGTCGTATAGACTACGTTTACATGGGTGCCATTTGATGGGTTCCCACGGACAAAATATCTGTGAAAGGTTGTATTGGTCTGAGATTTCCCTCTGTTTTCTAATGTAAAGGAAATGAATGATGAGTTGTGATATAAACCAAACTTTGCATGATTTTGGAAAGAGAAATAAGATGTTTTGGTCATGAGTATTGCATATACATTTCACCCTTATATCTTTGTTAAGATTTATATATTGTGTTAGATTATTTATATTGGGCTTTGGCTCACCCTATATGGAAAAAATCATTTTCAGGTGTTGGTGAGATACCTCCGCCAAGGCAATAGCTTAGAAAGATTGGAGCAAGAGCGTCATTTTGATGTAACCAAGAGTAGTCTTGAAAAATTGTAGCCTTTAAGGCATTTCAATTATCTGTTTAACTTCTATTTTATATCTTTGTTGTTGACACATGCTATAGATTCATGGTTAGGACTTATGAATATATAACTGCATGTGTCACCTTTTTGTACAACTGAGTCTTATGTAATGGAAGGATATCATACTTTGATTTATATTGTTGTTTATTTATTGTCATGAATGGTTTATTGTATATAGTTCAGGGCATTACAACTTGGTATCAGAGCGTACCAGGTTTGAATATTTTGGGTACATGGGAAATAGTTCATACCACAATGGGTTTATCTCGCTTGATAGAGATGTTTGTATGTTTGACATGCTATGTGATAACATGATTATGTGACTAAGCGGGTACGGAGTTTAATTTCTAGGATATTGATTGAGTCTACGAGTTTCTAGAAGTCCTATTGGAAGAACACTTGATCACTGCTATTTCTAATTGAAACTCTGGCAAAGTTACGGAACAATCATTATCTAGGAAAGAAATTCATATGTGTTTATGTGGTTGCGTTCTTATGTGGAGTGAATTAAGTGTTGTCCATCGTATTAGGGCGTAATTGAATTAACTTCAGTACATTTGTGAATGTGCTAATCTTTGGTGTTACCTTTATTAGGATTTCAGGATGTGGTCGTGGTGGTAGGCGTGGTAGGCCTAAACGGCAAAAAATGCCATTATCGGATAAAATTTCAGTGCAAGAGGAAAGAGTTGGTCAGACCAATATGGTCGAGCCAACAGGTCAGCAGGCTACGGTCGTCTTGGCTTGAGAGATGGCTAGAGCTTTGCGAGAATCTATAGATATTCTTAGGGCTGAGAATCAAGTCTAGACCCAAGTCGCTGAAGCAGGGCCATTATTTTTGAAGAGGGAGTTCTTTCGGTCTAATCCGGATGAGTTTTTGGGTGATTCGAAAGAGCCACTGAAAGCAGATGAATAGCTCGACTCAAGTAAATTGTGAAGATGTTTGAGATGCTTGGCATCGAAGATGATGGGTTGAGAGTGACCTTGGCATCCTTTTAGATAAATAGAGATGCGGGTCAGTGGTGGAAGTATGTGCGTGGGCGTATTGGGGTGACTTGGGAGGCCTTTGTCAACGTCTTCCAAGATAACTTCTTACCTGTCACTGTTAGGAAGAAGTTGAGAGAGCAGTTTTCAAAGCTTAAACAGTTGAACACAATGGTGGCCAAGTTTGAGGCCGCATTTACTGGTTTGTCAAGGTTTACATCGAAACTGGTGGCGATTGAGGAGTGCTGGTGTATAGAGTTCAAGAAGAGCTTGAGGACCGGGCTCATGTTCAAGGTGGTTGAGCCAATGATTAGAGATTAAGGATGCCTTGTAGAGGTAACAGCCCATCTTGAGACAGTGATTTAGATGGAGGGGGAGCGGATGAAGGGGTTCAGAAGGAATCAAGATGTTCAGAGGGACAGCAAAAGACATAAAGGTTCTACCTCACAGCAATCCCAGGGAGCACAATCGATGTCCACTTTTCCAGTACCAAGTTCAAGTTCTGGGAGAGGTGGTTAGGGAGATTTCACTGGCTTTAAATGTGGCTAGTTGGGCCACAAGTCTCCAGCTTACCCGCAGAGGGGAGGAAGACAATGGTCTGCGTCGTCATCGGCTCGTCCTCAGAGCTAAAGTTAAGGAAGAGGGCAGTTGCTTGCTTGTTATCAATATGGGCAAGCGAGACACTTGAAAAGGCTTTGCCCATAATTGAATGGTACATCTAGTGCGTATGGTTCAAGGCCGACGCCAATCCTTCAACCTACCCAGTCAGTTTAAGCCACGAAGGCCAATCAAGGAGCCTCTTTGGCTCAGCCAGTGTATCAGACTTATGCTCCAAGAGGTGAGCAGGTTAAATAGAGACCCACGGGGCGTGTGTATACTGTTACCAAGCCAGATTTGTTCCCAGCGCCGTCGGTAGTGAGAGGCACATTCTTGTTATGCAATTCTATAGCCAATATGTTAATTGATATGGATGCATCCCATTTTTTTATATCATCTGCATTTGCATCAGTTTTGCGGTTGGAAATAGCTTAGCTAGCATCTCCCCTTAGGGTAGAGTCACCCATTGGTGGTGAGGTTGTATTGAACCAGGGATGTTGAGGTTGTGATATAGAGGTTGTCTGTCGTCGTCTTTCTTTTGCATTTGTGTTGATTGATTTGTTGGGTTTTGATGTTATTTTTGGGTATGGACTGGTTGTCTTCATATCATGCTGTTATAGATTGTTATCGTCAAAGAGTTACTGTATGTATCTCGGGTGGTGATTGCTTTTATTTCTTGGAGGATCGGGTTGATAGAGTCTCGTCACCGGTTTATGATCCGCGTGGTCGGAGTGAGTTTAGTTGTTTTCTTGCAACCTTCTTGGGTAGAGAATGTGATGAGGTTCAAGTTGAGTTACAGAGAGTAGTTTGTGAATACTCGGGTGTCTTTCCCGAGGATCTTCCTAGTTTGCCACTCCACCGTGAGATTGAATTATCTATTGACTTAGTGCCTAGCACGGCACCGATTTCCATGGTACCGTATAGATTTGCACCTGCTGAGTTGAGAGAGTTGAAGATTCAACTCCAAGAATTGTTAGAAGGTTTTATTTGCCCTAGTACTTTACCTTGGGGAGCACTGACTCTCTTTGCCAAGAAGAATGATGGCACTTTGCGATTGTGTATTGATTACCGGAAGTTGAACCGGATAACTGTCACGCCTCGATAATAAACACAATAACCAATCCACGATGGTATTTAATAATAACATGTGATAATGTACCCATCATCTATTAATTTCAATTATTTGTACAAAAGAGTAACATATGCAGATTATACATTCACAAGCCTAGTCCTGAATCTATAGCATATGATACATATCAGAGTGGTAGAACAAAAGTTAAACAAATAAGCAATGCCCTAATGGCTTACAACTTTCCAAAGCAATGCTTGATTACAACAAAAGTGGATTAGAATCCAATATAGTTAAAAGCCCTTGGCTTTGTACAAAACAAATATAACAGCTAAATAACAGAAGCGTTCAACTCCAATCCTCCCAAGCTATCGCCTTGGTGGAGGCATGTTATAAGCACCTAAAAATGTTTTCCCAAATAGGGTGAGCCAAAGCCCAATAGAAATACTACAACACAATATATAAATCTTAACGAAGCCATAAGGTAAATGTATATGCAATACTCGTGCCAAACCGTTTCACATTTATTTCCAAAACCATGCCATGCCAAGTTTATATCATAATTCTCCAAATCATGCCATTTTACAATAGAAAACATAGAAAAATCTCAAATCAGTACAATCTTTCACAGATATTTCGTCTGTGAAAAATCTTCAAATGACACCCATTTAAACATAGCCTATACAAGCACTACTATTGCCATTTTACGGATATTTCGTCCACGGAAATTGGCACCCATGTATACACACATTTTTTGAGACTTTCACCCTGGACACACGGGCCAACTTGATTTAGTGTTACACATCTCCTTCCCATATTCATCCCCTTTCTCAAATCATATATATTTACAATGTATTTAGTATGCAACAATGTTTCAATGCAAATGGATGAGAAATTAGTTTTAGGTTGCCTAATTCAAATGCAATTTCTACAACACTCGTAGCTATCCTCCACCAATAGTCCAAAATAGATATCTCTAAACAGATAAATAAATTTCATTAAAGATACACCTTTCCAAAATCTAAAATAGGAGTGATAATACATATCCAACTCCACTCTCATCATTATCATCATTTCAATTTCACAATTTCCAATGTCAATTCTATTTTCTCTTTACAATCTCAAACATTCATATTTTAGGGCAAAATCCATTTCTATTTGAAAATCAATTTCAATGTAGGAAATACCTCATTTCAACATATATAAACCCTAATTTCATAACTACAACCATTTGCAAGAACACCATTTGAAAACCTCTCTTTTACATTTTGATTTCACACTCTAGACTTTTACTAACAACCCCCAGACCACTATAATCTTTGAAACAACAAATAACTAAGGTAAAACTTATACAAGAGTGTGGATAATCCTTACCTCGAGCTTAGAAGATGAAAGAGAGAGTGAAGAAACTTCAAAGATGCCAAAACCCAACTTTGTTCGAATGAAAACGAAGCTCTACGTGAGCTCTACCCTTTTAACAAAGGGACACAGGTGGAGAAATAGGTAGATCTAGATGTATTTGTAGAGAGAGTGTGAGTTTTAGAGAGAGTGTGTGGATCTAGGTTTTTGAAATGTTTAGAGAGAGAGATGAAAAAATGATGTAAAAAATAACGTTTACGAATTGATATACGCACAGCTCGCTTGAGCGAAGAAAGTTTCGCTCGAGCGACCAGACACAAATAAGTTGTCTTGTTCAAGTGCAAAAAGCTTCGCTCAAGCGACCAGACACAAGAAGCCACACCGCTCAAGCGCAAAAAGCTTCGCTTGAGCCAAGAATACCTACATCCAGAAGTTTTACAGACAGAAAACCATCGCTCGAACGTAGGAAGCCTCGCTCGAGCGAATAACACTACCTCCCCAGTATCTCTGCAGGCCTGCAAAAACACTAAGAGCTTACAAAACTCGCTCGAGCGCAAGAAGCTTCGCTCGAGCGACTAGACACAAAAAATTTTCTCGCTCAAGCGCAAAAAGCTTCCCTAGAACGAAGAGACCAAATTTTAGGCAACAACAGTTTAGACCAACTAGCAACCAACTTGTTTCAAACACAATCAAGACACTCCAATAACTGAACTAAATGAGGAACAATGGAAAATAAGACATGAACAACTATATAAGGCAATGAATCCTTGATTCAAAACATCAATGGGTCGAGTCAAAACCAGAATCGCTATAGTAACTGTTAAGAACAAGTACCCAATGCCTCGTATAGATGATTTGTTTGATCAGTTGAAGGGGTCTTGTTGCTTTTCTAAGATAGACCTAAGATCAGGTTATCACCAGTTAAGAGTAAAGGAAGAGGATATCCAGCAAACGACATTCCTTACACAGTATGGCCATTATGAGTTCTTAGTGATGCCTTTTGGGCTAACCAACGCACCTGCCATGCTTATGGATATGATGAACCAAATCCTTCATGAGTTCCTAGACATTTTGTGGTCGTTTTCCTTTATGATATCTTGATTTACTCACCCTATGAGGAGGAATATGAGGAACACTTGCGAGCAGTACTTGAGTTACTTAGAGCCCACCAACTGTATGCTAAGTTCGGGAAGTGTGAGTTATGGTTGAAAAAAGTAAAGTTCCTAAGCCATGTAGTATCTGGGGAATGAGTGACTGTAGACTCTTCTAAGATAGAAGCAGTGCAAGATTGGGAATAGCCTAAGAATGCCTTTGAGATTCGTAGTTTTTTGGGGTTAGCTGGGTATTACTGTCGGTTTGTGAAAGACTTTTCTAGATTGGCCTCACCATTGACTAGACTGACGAGAAAGGAAATTAAATTTGTGTAGAGTGAGACTTGTGATAAGTCATTCCAAGAACTTAAGGTTAGACTTACCACTGCTCCAGTATTGATTATTCCGGAGAGGGGTTTGGGCTATTCAGTATATTGTGACGCATCTAGGGAAGGTTTGGATTGTGTGTTCATGTGAGAGGAAAAGGTTGTGGCCTATGGCTCGCAGCAATTGAAAACTCATGAGAGAAACTATCTTACCCATGACCTAGAGTTAGCGGCAATGATTTTTGCCTTAAAGATTTGGAGGCATTATTTGTATGGTGAGGAGTTTAAAGTGTTTTCTGATCACAAGAGTCTGAAATATCTATTTACACAAAAAAACTTAAATTTGAGATAGAGGAGATTGATGGAGTTTATAGAAGATTGTGATTTTGAGTTGCATTATCATCCGGAAAAAGCTAATGTTGTGGCCGATGCCTTGAGTAGGAAATCCATTGGCAGTGTAGCTAGCAATGCCGTTTGGGAATGAGAGATGTTGGGCGCTATTGGCAAGTTTGACTTGCATCTTGGTGAGTCCGCTGAGTCAGCAACTTTGTTTACCATGGTTACTCAACCTACACTTGTGAGTCGAGTTGTAGAAGCACAGTGGGGTGATTTCGAGGTAGAAGCCCTCTGGGAAAAGATCTTTGGTGGGAAGCCCTCGAGTATTAGATACCTTGACCGTCTTTTTGTGCCAGAGTCTTGTCCAGAGGAAGTACTTCTAGAGTTTCACCACTCACACCTTGTGGTGCACCCGGGAGACATAAAGATATGTATCGTAACCTTAGTCGCCAGTTTTGATGGAGAGATATGAAGAGAGATGTAGCCTTATTCGTTTCGAAGTGCCTTACTTGTCAACAAGTGAAGGCCGAGCATCAGAGGCCAGCGAGTTTGTTACAACATTTGTCTATAGCCAAGTGAAAATGGGAGCATATCACGATGGATTTCGTTATGGGTTTTCCGAGGACTCAATGGGGTAATGATGCGATTTAGGTGGTAGTTGACCGGTTAACCAACTCGGCGCACTTTGTACCTATGCGCGTGAGTGACTCAGTGGATTATTTTGCTAACCTTTATATTAGGGACATAGTGAGGCATCATGGGGTCCTTGTGACAAATCGTTTCGGATAGAGATCCACATTTTACGGCTCGGTAGTGGTAGAGCCTACAAAACGCCTTGGGCACAAAATTAACTTTTAGTACCACGTATCATCCTCAGACTGACGATTAGTCAAAGCGTACCATTTAGATTTTAGAGGATATGATTCGGGGTTGTGTTATTGACTTTAAGGAGTCATAGGAGAGGCACTTGCCCTTAATGGAGTTTGCCTATAATAATAGCTTCCAGTTGAATATTAGCATGGCACCGTTTAAGGCTTTGTATGGCTGACCGTGTAGATGTCCTGTGTGCTAGGCCGAGAAGGGTAATGCACCTTTGATAGGTCCGGAGTTGGTTCGAAAAGTGACTGAGAAAGTTGCACTTATTCGTAAAAGGTTGGCTACTACTCAGAGCTGCCAGAAGAGTTATGCCGACTGTAGGAGGCGGCCGTTGTCTTTTGAGATAAGAGATCATGTCTTCTTAAAGATATCACCTAAATGATATTTGATGAGGTTTGGAAAGAGTGAGAAGTTATCTCCTAGATTTTTCGGGACTTTTGAGATTCTAGAGCGGATTGGAGAGGTAGCTTATAGTTTGGCCTTACCGCCACAACTTTCCAGGGTATATGACGTGTTTCATATTTGTATACTTCGGAAGTATAAGTCGGATCCATCGCACGTGTTGGATTGGACTGACTTAGAGGTAGATGAGGATGCCTTATATGAGGAGAGACCGGTAAGAGTCTTAGATACTCGAGACCAAGTCTTGCGAAAAAGGACAATTCCTTCGGTTAAAGTATTGTGGCGACATCACGGAGTTGAAAAAGTAACTTGGGAAAAGGAGTTGGAAGTCCGTGAGAAGTATCCGGACCTATTTGTTAATGTTTGAGCATGTATTGAAACTTTTGTTATGTTGATTTACTATAAACATTGTATATGTTTTGGGAATGTGAATCGTATATTCAGTATTGAGAACTTGTTTATCATGTTGATGAAAATAAATGACCGGCAAATGGGTTATGGTAATGAAATTGGTTAATTTTCATTGTTGTAATTGGTTTAAACATGGTTTTAAAGTTTGATTTATAATTTCGGGGATGAGATTTCTTAAGGGGGGAGGATATAGCGATTCTGGTTTTGACCAGACCAGTTGATGTTTTGAATTCGGGTTCCATTGCCTTATATAGTTGTTCACGTTTTGTTTCCCCTTATTTTTCATTGAATTTGGTTATTGGTATATCTTAATTGCGTTTGGGACAAGTTGGTAGCTTGTGTTTCAAAACGGTTGTTGCCCAGATTTTAGCCCCTACGCTCTAGTAGGGCTTTTTGCGCCTGAGCGTCCCTTATGAGCTCTCAGTATTTTTATAAGCCTACAAAAATACTGGGAGTGTGCATTTTTCGCTCAAGTGGTTTGGGCTCGAGCATCACTTCTTATGCTCGAGCATTGGTGTCCTATCTATAAAACTTCTGAGAGTTTGTATTCTACGCTCGAGCAGAAACTTCATGCGCTCGAGTGGTAATTTTTTTTTGTGTCTAGACGCTCGAGCGTCATTTCTTGCGCTTGAGCTGTCTGTGCGTATATCAGTTCATAAAAGTCACTTTTTACATCACTTTTCATCTCTCTCTCTCTAAACATTTCAAAACCCTAGATCTAAACTCTCTCTCTCTCTCTAAAGCTTACATTTTTTCTACAAATATACCCAGATCTATTGATTTATCCACCTTGCTCCCTTTGTTAAAAAATTATAGCTCACCTAGAGCTTCGTTTTCATCTAAATAGAGTTGGATTTTGGCTTCATCCAAGTTTTATCCGTGTTTATCTCGCCTTCTAGCTTTGAAGTAGGGGTGCTCTACCATCTTTTATGATTTTTAACTTAGATATTTGTTTTTATAAAACAATCTTGTGGTTTTGGAGGATTTTGAACAAACCTAGGATTTTGGTTTAAAATCAAAAGAGGGGTCTTCAAATGGATGTATTGAAAATGGTTGTGGGAGTGGAAATGAGGTTGAGTTGTGATAAAATTATTGATTTTGATACTTGGAATGAATTTTGGAAGAAAAAAAAGGTTTTGTCCTAAATGTCTCAAATGTTTATTTTGTATAAATAAATGAAATTGATATTGGAAATGTGAAATTAGATGGGTATTAATACGAATGGTGGAGTTGAATATGTATTATCACTTACATCTTGAAATTTGGAAAGTTTATCTATAATGAATATTTTATATTTGTTTAGAAATATATGTTTTAGGCTATCGGTGGAGGATAGCTATGATGGTTGTAGAAATTGCATGAGGATTAAGTGAATTGAAACTAATTTATCATTCATTTGCATTGAGTATTATCACATCTTGGTACATTGTACATGTATATGATTTTGAGAAAAATTGGTGAACATAGGAAAGAGATGTGTATCACTAAATCAAGTTGGCCTATGTGTCCTGAGTAAAAGTCTCAAAAAACGCGCGTATACATGGGTGCCAGTTCCTGCGAACGAAATATCCGTAAAATGGCAAGTGTAGTGCTCGTATAGACTACGTTTGCATGAGTGTCGTTTGATGGTTTCTCGTGAACGATATATCCGTGAAAGGTTGTATTGGTTTGAGATTTCCCCATGTTTTCTAATTTAAAGGAAATGAATGATGAATTGTGATATAAACTAGACTTTGCATGATTTTGGAAAGAGAAATGAGACGTTTTGGTCATGAGCATTACATATCCATTTCACCCTTATATCTTTGTTAAGATTCGTATATTGTGTTGGATTATTTCTACTAGGTTTTGGCTCACCCTATATGGAAAAAACCATTTTTAGGTGTTGGTTAGATGCTTCCGCCAAGGCAGTAGCTTGGGAAAATTTAAGCAAATGCTTCATTTTGTTTACTAGTCGTAATTATTTTGTACAAGCTTAGGGCTTTACTTGTAGTGGATTTAAATCCATTTTGATGTAACCAAATACAGTCTTGAAAAATTATAGCCTTTAGGGCATTTCAATTATTTGTTTAAGTTTTATTTCATATCTTTGTTGTTGACGCATGCTATAAATTCAGGGTTAGGACTTATGAATGTATAATTGCATGTGTCACCCTTTTGTACAACTGAGTCTTATGTAATTGAAGGATATTATGCTCTAATTTGTATTGATATTTACTTATCGTCATGGATGATTTATTGTATTTAGTTCGGGGCATTACAATGTAAGTTTTATGTGTAAATATTCAGCTTGTCTGGATTGTTGCATTTAATTGAGGTCACAAACTATTCTAACTTTTATAGAATTTTTGTAAGAAATTTCTTGTGTTTTAATTTATTATTTATTTGCATTAAATTGATTTTTCAAAAATATTTTTCTACAAATAATGAATGGTTATGTCCAATCTTGTATGCATATCTGTCCACAATTGTTAATTGCTCGTCTCTTAAAGTAGCTAGAAATAATGAAAGTTGTATATTATTTGTACAATGGTGGTGTTTGTTCAAGCTTTTTTTACCCAACTTCTAGCTTTTAGCTTAAAAAAAGCAGATTCAAATTGTTTGGCAGACTTCAATCAGCTTCAGCTTTAACTTCTACAACTTATACGGAAGGTAAAAAAAGCAGAATTTCAAAAGCTGGTTGAAGCTGCTTCAGATTCTCACGGGTATTATACGGAGGGTAAAGATACTTAAATGCCCTTAGTGTTTTGAAATATTTACTCTTATACTACCTACATATATTCTTTTTTTTGTCCTAATATTTCTCTTTGGCAAGAGATACAACAGCAACGTAACAGCATACTTGTGACTCTGGTTCGCTTCCAACGTTGGTTCACTTCCGAAGACGTGAAGCTCTGGTTTGTTTCCTGCTTTGGTTCGCTTCCGGCGACATGCTGCTCTGGTTCGTTTCTGGCTCTAGGTCTCTTTCTCTCTTGCTCTCTTTCTGGTCGTTTGCTGCTTTGGTTTGTTTCCTTCATCTTTGACTTTTCCTTTTCCCTCTTGCTCGGCATGCATGTATATATATATATGTATTGTTTTGGTTATTTGTGATTTTGTCTATTTCAAATTTGTTCAAATTGGGGAAAATAAGAATAGTTAGGGTTTAGGAAAAATTTGGAGAAATTTTATTCATGCTTTGATGTTAAAAACTTATGTAGGAGTTGACTGCCATTGCATTGATTTTTGGTTTATTAATGCTCTGTTTGTGTTTTTTTAGAGTTTCATTTTCTCTCTTCTTGATTTTTTTTTTGTTTGTGTTTTTGTTGTTAAAAATCATATTCAGAGCTCTATAAGCTGCTAATGCTGGTTATTACTTTGACATTTAGTATCATTGAATTTTTTAGAATATGTTTAGAAATGCCTTGTGCATGACCTTGCCCGGTTTTACCTTGATAAGTAAAGCAAATTGTATTAAATAGGCATCAAAAGTGTATGCCTGCCATATATCAAAAATTAACCCATACTTAACCTATGCAAAAACAAAAAAAGAAAAAAAAAAAAAGAAAGGGAAATAAGGCACACATTTATTTTCTATTGTTGATAATAGAGCACTAAATAACCATAGGTTTTACAAAATAAGAAGTTGTTGTGTACACAAATATCTATTATAAGTAACTATTCACAATATTTTCAAACGCGTGTAAAGATGTTCTTACATTCAGTGCTTGCATTGCTGACTGTTGATCCATAAATACAACAAAAACAAATGGCTGTGAACACCCAAGAGCGTGTTAGATATAAGCAACTCATGAGAAAGAAATGAGATATACAAATTCTGATAGATATAGGAATTAGTTTTACTCACAAACATGTAGAAAACATGTACCAATTCTAATACAAATTATTGTCTCACACACACCAATTTGTACATTGCTGGACATAGCTCATTTGTTGTATTATGTCGAACTAGTATCTCCTTCATGCTTTGAATGAGTGGTTAACACACCAATCTGTTTTTTTTTTTTTTTTTTGATATGGTTTTTAATAATACGAGTAAGGGTTTGTTCAAACCATTGTTACAATTCAAGTGTTTTTATTATTATGGTTTGTTTAATAGAAAATTCCCAACCACCATCACAATTTCCAACAACTATAAAGAGCAAGGGAAAAGCTTCCCAAAACTCCCAACCCTCACAAGGTTTAAAGGGACATTGGGATACAAAATCCACTGAAATTTTTGTCAAACTTTGTATGGAGCAAGTAAAAGCAGATCACAGACCTAGTACGCACATAGATAAGGTTGGTTGGGAAGCAATTATTAACAAGTTCATAATTGCAACTGGAAAGTCATATGTTCGCATTCAGCTTAAAAATCGTTGGGATACCTTAAAAAAAGAGTGGGATCTTTGGAAAAATCTATTAAGAGGTAAGACTGGGCTGGGTTAGATCTCTTGACTAGAGCTATCATGATATCTGATGGTTGGTGGAATTTAAAGCTACAGGTTAGTGAATTATGTTAATTTTTTTTTCTTGCACACTTATACTTGAGCTTTATGATTTATATATTTGTAAGTATTTGTCCATATTTTGTTATAGAAGTATCCTGATGCGGCCAAATTTTGTGAAAAGCCATTGACATTGCTCGATGACATGGACATACTATTCTCTGATGTTTCTGCAACTAGTGAGTGGGCATACACCCCAAGCTCTGGAGTGTTTCTTGACACTGAGAGATCTCACACCCTACTTGGTGATGATACTGATACAGAAATCCATTCGTCTGAATTAAGCAACCAATGTTGTCACCAAAAAGAGGGTCCATCAAAGAAGCAAAAGGGGAACAAAAAACAATCGGCTACCTGTGAGTTGAGTAAGACACTTAATCGCATTGTCGATGCTAGAGATGTAAGAAAAATCGAAAAAATCGACCAAACTGATTGAATCGGACCAAACCGGCTATATTTGGTCTATTTTTTAACAAGAATCGGTCTGTGCAATTTTTTAATTTGATTTTTTTTGGTTTTTGGTTCGGTATCGGTTTAAGCACCTTGTGCACCGATCTAAACCTAAACCGAAACCGACCGCTTTAACATAAATTGTATTTATAATATATATATATGTATAATCTAATAATATAATGATATTAATAAGTATAATAAATTATTAACATTAATTAATTAACCTTATCATCTTTATAACCTAAGTTTGTAAACTCTTATTATATATAATCTTAACTCTAACTCTTTATTTTTGAAACCTTAGTATTTTTAAACTTATTTTTATTTTTATTTTTGTTAATTTAGGAATTGAAAAGTAGGTATTAAATGGATGGATTGGATATGTTTGAAACGGTAGACAAATAACTAATTTAATATTTTTATATATATTAATGATTATATTTAAAAGTAGTTCAAGTTTGAAAAATCCTAAACGATTAAACCGCACCAAACCGAACCGTTTCAATCTGTTCGATTCAGTGCGGTTTGATGGGAGAAGCAGTTTATATTAGTGTTCAAAATAATAAAACCGACATTATCTATTCAGTGTAATTTTTTACCTAAATACCGATCATACCGAACCGATTACATCCCTAGTCGATGTTGTGGAGGTATCATCTTCAACTGGTGCACAGAATGCTGATATACAAAATTCGCACACAATAACTAAGTGTTTGGCTAAGATTAGCATAATCTCTGGCGTTAGTGAATACGATGACCTTTTAGTTTGGGCTGCAAGGTTGTTCATGAAACCCTCACTTCGTGAGTCTTTCATGGCTTTGCCTAATGATGTGTTGCGTTTAAAGTTTATTAACCTTGAAATTGCTTTGGAAAAGGCTCGCATTCTTGGTTTTCGTGATTAGTTCATTGTGTGAATAATTTTTTTTTTAATTTTTGAAAAAAAAAGAAGACATTATTAGGACTATTTTCAATTAATTTGGCTTGATGTTGTATTTATGTTTGCCTCAGTGAATTATGTTTAATTTGTGCTCTCACAGATGGAATAGAAAGTATTATTGCAAGTTGTGCCATCGCGGATGGAATAAGAAGTATTATTGCAAGTTGTATTTGTCCACTTGTGTGCCATGTGATTTTGCAAGTTGTGATTTTGTCCATTTGCCTGCAAGTTGTACTTTGTCCATTTGCCTGCAAGATTGGAAAGAAGTTTTAAAAAAATATTATTTTAAATGATGGACATTGCAATGACATTGTCTATATATACTCTCATGGTGAACTTGTTTGCCATTCCGAATTGTTAAACAACCAAAAGGCATTCCAATCTTTGCAGGTATTCTGCTAATATTTGTCTAATTTTATTTTGTGTCTATATCCTTTAATTTTATGTGTTAAATTAATTTCTTATTGTTAAATTAATTTATTTTATCTATATCCTCTAATTTTATATTTATTTTATATGTTCAATTAATTTCTTATTGAATAAATGTGGTACATGACCCCAATTTCTATATAATATAAAAAAATGGACAATTTCAATGATGATGGTGATTATGATAACGATAACAATGTCGTTGAATCTTCACAACAACTAAATCACCCGCATGGGAATCCCTACCTAATGGCAACAGTAGTTGTAGGAACAATTTATGCAGAAAATTACCTAAATAAACAACCATGTAGGACATCTGCCCTCACAGGACATCAATGGATGTTAGAATTGCAACATGGTAATGCTACAAGAATATATGAAAATTTTAGAATGGACAGAGATGTTTTTTTTATCAATTGTGCAATTTATTAGAAACTAACTATGAACTACTAAGTGGGAAAAAAGTTGGGGTTCAACAACAAGTTACTAGTTTTTTTTATATATTGTTGGTCAACATGCAAACAATATAAATGCTTAAGAAAGATTTCAATTATCGGGTGAAACTATTTCAAAATACTTACATTCTGTTTTAAACGCGTGTGTGAAAATGTCTGTGGATTGGGTGAAGCCTTGGCAGAGAAATGAGGTCCATCAGTATATAAAGAATAGACGAAAATATTACCCTTATTTTAAGGTAACTAGAAATACTCTCTCTCTCTCTCTCTCCCTCTCTTAAAAAAAATATTTTATGATATTTTTTGTATGTAGAATTGCATTAAGGCAATTGATGGAATCATGTGGAAGTAGAATACTTACCCTATTTCATAGGTAGAAAGGGATACGCTACACAAAACATATTGGCAGTATGTGACTTTGATATGTGTTTCACTTTTTACTTACCTGGTTGGGAGGGAAGTGTACATGACACGTGAATTTTTTGAAATACAGTTAGGAAACCAAGCAATAATTTTCCATATCCAGAAAGAGGTATGTATGCAACACAAATTAAGATTTATTCATTTATTCTATATTAGTTATATTTGTAATGAGTTCATGTTTTACTTTGTAGATGAGTATTATTTGGTTGATTCTGGCTATCCAAACACAAAGGGTTATCTTGCGCCGTACAAAGAGGAGAGATATCATTTAGCTCAATTTGACCATCAGCATCCTCAAATTGCACATGAAAAATTCAAAAAAACACATTCATCACTCAGGAGCGTAATAGAAAGATCATTTGGTGTTTGGAAAGCAATATGGCCTTTTATGAAAGATATTCCATGCAATTACAATTTTGTTTGTCAACGGCAACTTGTTTGTGCTACTATGGCGATCCACAATTTCATTAGACGCACTAATTTAAGGGATATTGCATTTGACTCTTATAATAAACATATTGAGTATGTCCTTGTTGACGAGGAAGCAGTGGTAGGGGAAGACCGACATGGGCATCCGATTCGTAATGATGATTATGAGATGGATTCAAGAAGATATGAGATTTTAATGTCAATTTCTCAAGGAAATAATTATTAAACTATAATAAATTAATTTTTGTGTAATATTTATTTCATTACTCTTATTATCTAAAAATAATAGGGTTATGTTAATTTGGTGTTGGAATGATCTCTTAATATGTAATTAATAGCAAAAAGTCTAGATAAATTTAATTTACGACTAACAAGGGTAAAAAAGACATATACACAGCAAAAAGCTACTTCACAGCTTATTTAACAAACATTACTCAGCAACTTAAATCCATAATTCAACAGTTACACCAAACAGATTAACAGCTTCTAATTAAAGTCATAGTCTATAATCTGTTTTAATAGCTATACCAAACAGCCACAATGTGATTGGATTTATGGATTTGAAATGAAAAATTTTCCACTAATGATCAATGGAGAATAATTCGAATTTGGAACATTTGTCAAAGATCAATGAATTAATTATTGTCATTAAAATTTGAGGGAACATAGTGAAAGTTCAAGGGTGACAAAAAGTAAAATTACATACCCGATTTACAGTCCTTCCTAATTCTGTATATACATGTTCATCACCATATCAAGAACAATAATCTTCTTCATAAGCTTCTGCAGTAGAAATCTCATAATCCAATTCGTTTATCAGCTGATCGCTTACATGTTTAGCCCACATATATCATTTCAAGAATCACACTCGAATCTATAGAAACCAAGACAACAGAGCTCATTTGGGATTCCTCTTGTGATGTTGGATCTTCAATATATATAACGTCTACTCACCTACAAAAAAATGAAGCAGAAAATATTGATGTAACAAAATTAAATTATGAAGAAAAACAATTGTTAAAGTAACAACACAATAGCCGTTAGCTAACATCTATTTTTACTGTCGATAAAACGAAATGAAGCGAAAGAAACAAAAATTTACCAAAGGAATATGATGCCCAAACAAACAAATGGCCTTAACAACTAACATCTTAAAATCAAACAAAAACATAAAACATAGATAGAGAAAATGTAGAAAACTTTATTAAGAGTTACAAGGTGAATTGATTATATGTGCTATAGAAGAAGTAAGAAGTGTTAGGGATGGCAAGACTTCTGATTTCAACCCATCCAGTCAAAGCAAGACCTTAAGGCTTGACCTCACATGGTTGTAAATGAACCAAGTATATCTGAATTTCAAGCTTTGGTAACGTATCAATCAAGCGAGTGAGCAAGCTTTACTTAAGCCAATCTTAATCCAAGCTCCAATATATTGATTTTACATGTTGTTTTCAGATACTCAATAGTAAATTTTTTATTTTATTTTTGATCGGTGAAAGTCAATTGTTAATAGCTAGATTAGCGCTTGGTGAGAGTTGAACTCCCAACATCTCCCTTGCGAAGTGTTTCCTCCATGATACTAGACCATGTGTGGATGCTCATTAGCTTACTATATTGAAAACAATATAATTAATGGTTTTTATGCACATAAATAAATGAGGGAAAAAATAAGTGTTTGGTTATAAGTCACCACATAAACATGAAATCTAATTATTGAATTTATAGATTTATTATCATGTAATCTATTATATAAATTGTAATTGTTGGATCAACTATGTAATGTATTCCATCCTTGTTAAACAAAGAGAACATGTGTATGAAGTCTGTTTGTGTGAGCTTAGAGGAACTCTTCTCTTCAAAAGCTCTGTGACAACCCTCACCTCTGATTACTGCTAAACTGTGACTGAACATGATATGTAACTGGTTAGATTGAAATTCTGAACTGATTGTGTGTGTATGTTGTTTTAGTGTGTTTCTATCTGTTTGCAATTGATTTATTTGTTCATGTTTTAAGTTTCGAACTGTAAATTGAAGGCCTTATCGGCGGCCGAATTAGAAATTGATTGGTATTTCATGCTAATTAGAATTTATGTGATTTTATGGTAGGTTAATTTAAATTTGATTTGGAACGATTAAGTTAGATTAAATAATGTTAAATTACAATAGTTCAAGTTTATTACCAAAATGCCATTAGTGGGCCACTTTCATAAATCATCTTGAGACTTGATTATATGTTAATTTGCATCATCTTCATTTCCTCTAGAGACCAAAAACGTGAGAGAGAGCTAGAGAGTTGGAAGAAATTGAGTTCACCAAGAATTGCTTGGAGAATTAGAAGAATTGAAAAGTAGATTGCATAATTGAGCTTCTAGACTTGAAATTGAGGACCTAAGGTAGGATATTTATCCTTTAGTTTATGAATTCAAGTTGGTTCTTGCATGGTTCATGAGTCATTAGTGATTTAAGTCAAGAATTGGTTTAAAGAGTTGATTTGAGTAGCTAAATCATGCATGCATGTACACATTGTTGAGTTTTGAGGTTGATTTCATGGAAATCCTCACATACATGTCTATATTCTAGCTATGTTCCATGCATTCATCATGTTTTTGAATGAATTGACTCATTTGATCAAGTATTTGAAGCTTTGATTTCAATTGAACACTTGTATGTTACATATACATTATGTTCATGAAGTTTTGTTTGGATTTGTGTTTAATTGAACTACCCTTGGGCTTTGATTTTGCAAATTGATCTTTGAAACATGTCATATTATAAGTTTTAAAGTGTTTTCCAAAAAATTGGCCCAAAAGAATCAAATTTGATGCTTTAAATGTTGAATTTGAGCTCGGAGGTTCAATTTGAAAATTCCAGACTTTAGACCCACGCTCGAGTGTAAGACTTCACGCTCGAGCGTACACTCTGAGTACATGCATCCCACTCAAGCGGGGAAAGTAATGCTCGAGCGTGAAATACGTGTATCCAGTACTTTTCATATGTTTACAGTCCGCTCCAGCAAGGAAATGAACGTTCGAGCGAGGACCCCTGTTTTCTGAAAATTTTGAAAAGTGCTTTAAAGTACATCCTTGCATCCTCTTTCCATCCTAGGCATTCCTAGGCCATGTTTAAGGCATCTTAATGAGGATATTGATGTAGAACCACACCGAGTCAAGATAGGGACTAAGTCATTGATTCCCAAGTGTGTAACTTAGTGTATGTTCATTTTGTAACTGTGTAGGGTTGGCATCCGAGGACGCTCATTAGCCGCTTATAGCCCAGTGCTTAGTAAGTAACAATGTTGTAAAGATATGTTCAATTATGAATATTTTCTGAATGATCAACTATTCTGTTTACTGAAACATTACTGTTTAATGAACGAATGTTTGTCCTATTTGTAAACTGTATTCGTGGCATCCTTAGTAACTTACTGTTATTGCTACTGTCACAGAGATCTCTATCGGTTCCCTTGTTTGGAACCACTAATGTTTACTGTTATGATGGCCATCAACTGACTGCTCGGTCTGCTAAGACCTACTGTACTGTTTGCTATTGGATGTACCACACATACCTGCTATGGTTTCTAAATGACTGATATCACTGCTTAATGACTGAAAGGACATTCATTCTTAACCCCTTTACGCATTTGTTATTCACTGAGCTTTAACTCACTGTTTATATATATATATATATATATATGTAGGTGTTCAGGCACCGGATTGATGCTAGGAGCGTCGGGTTAACTCCCTCTTTGTCAAGCCAACCATTGTGCCTCACCTCGAGGTTCCAAGTCTAACCGAGCTAAGGCTGCTTTAGGGTGTCTCAGTTCCATCCTTCCGTCTCTGTTTTGTAATACTGTTTATGACTTGTACCATACTCTGAACGTTTGTACATATGGTGTATATATGTTTTGCTTATGAATGTGAATATGTTCGGAAAAGTCTTTTTGCATACAGACTGTCATAGCTCATTGGATATCTTTTATTACTGTTTTGGCTTCCGCCAGGCCCTGTATTCTGTATTACTATCTTTACTATCAAGCAGGCCTTCGATAATCACGGATTACTGGCCGGTTACGGTGCTAAACCCATAGGGACAGGTTTGGGTCGTGACAAACTCCTTGCTTTAATACATCCATGATCTTATCCTTAAATTCAGAGCCTTTCGTGTCCCCATCCTCAACTTCCATCTCCTCATCATCTCTTTCATCATCGATCTCTACACTTAGGTCCTTACCAGTGTTCCCTAAAATGGATACATCCATTGCTATCATTGTATCTTCTGATGCTCCATTCTGTGACATTAATAATGTCACTTGCTATCATCCATTGCTATCATTGCTATCATTCGTTATCATTGCTATCATTTGCTATCATCACATCCATTGCTATCATTCGTTAGGGTATTAACATTTTCTGGTAACATAGGTCCCCTATCACTCATGATTTTCGTCGTCATTTCAATCATCGTTAATCATTACACATATATCTCTTTCTTCCAATGCTATTGCTGATCCCCGTCATCATCGACTTTGACATTAATAATGTCACTTTACATTATAGAATACCAATAGAAATTTACTTTATCTAGACCCATCAAAAACATTGTGAGAAGAAAATGTAACTAAGCATATGAAGAATTATAGGTAAATCTAAAAGGGAGTTGTTTATGGTATGCATTTTTAAAAAATGTGAATATCGTATGCTCATTTCATGATCTCAGATTTGAAACCTCTTAGGTGGAAACAACGATTTCATAAGATCAGTCTATATGAGACTTTTACCCTAGCGTTAAATGGCACCCCACCCCTCGGGCGGCTAGTAGACAGTGAAATTAGTCCCCAAAATTAATTAATCCAATGAGCCGAATACCGAGTTATCCAAACAAATATATATTCTATTATATCATAATATACATAACGTAATTATGACATTTTGTTACAAACATCACCCCAAGTCATAACTCTACTCACTAAAATTATTCGTAATATTTTTAAACTTGTAACATTATTTTAATTTAAAGGTACACATCTTATATTCGTATGTCACAAACTAAGCTAACACATATCACAAACACTCAACTTTCATCAAAATAAATAAAATAAAATTATCATGAAATGTATCAAACATGAAGACATATAAGAAAATTGTGTCAAAGAACAAATTCATCATTAATTCTTTTCATTTAGATTCAGTGATGTCAATTATTTATGTCGATAATCTCCATCATCATTTTCATTTTCATTATCATTATCATTATCGATTGTTATTGTTAGTCGATCGCCTTCATCATATGCAATGTTTCATATTTTGGTAACAAAGTGAAATATTAAACTAATATGTATTAACATATGAGATGGTAATCATAATGTCGCGACCCAAACCCGTCTAGGTTTAGCGTCGTAACCGGCCAGTAATCCTTGAATTACCAAAGACCTCTTAACAGAAAGACATATAATAGGGGGCTGCAGAAGCAAATATAAAAAATATACGTTGTCCATAGAGCTGTGTTAACGTATATGAGACAGAACACTTCAAACAACTTATATATATATATGTGTGACGTCATAATTACATTAGTCTTAGGTTACCCAATTACACAGACAATGCCAAAAGGGAACTTAGCCCGATATATAAATAAACAAAACAAAGCAAAAACATCTATAGCTAGGTTACAAACTAAACATTTCAAAGGGAATCTCCCCATGAGGCACAGTGGCTGGCTGACCCAAAACTCCAAGCAACAGCTTAGGCCTGGCCACGTGTCTGCTCACTTACATACACAATATAAATGTGAACGGAAGCCTAGTGAATAATAACAGAGTAAAATGTTTAAATGAATGATGTCCATTGGTACAAAAATCAGAGTTCATATTAGAAACAGATTATGTTCATGTTCTTGTTTAATCTATAAACAAAAATCAGAGTTCATGCTTTGTTCTACATGGTACATCCATTAGCGTTAACTTGCTTGTTAGTTCCATAGGGAACCTTCGGTACCAAGAACTTATAACATACTTGGGCCACGGTATTGTTACCCCCGAGCAAGGGCCATGAGACCACGGTATTATTACCCCCGGGCAAGGGCCTTGCGCTAAGGATGCCACGAATATTTGTCAGAAATTGAACAATCATTCATTAGGCAAAATATAACATTTCATAAAACATAACATTTCTTGTCATATCATATCGTATAAGAAATTACTTAGACGTAAACATAGCTTTATAAAGTTATTACTCACAGATGGGTCCACTTGCAGAACAGACAAATCAAATAACTTATGGCGCGTGACCTACACACACATAGCAGAAATATATAACGAAACACACACTCAGTTGGTACTTAACTTTTTTCATTTTATTTTTCGTGTGTTTCTAAGTCTTAACCTCTTATTGAGTTTTAATCATGGCCTATGAATGCCTAGGATGCAATGTAGATGCTAAAATGCACTTTGGAACCCTTAACAAAACTTGCTGAAAACAGGGGTCCCGCTTGAACTCAACTTCCTTCACTCGAGCGGACATGCAAACATGTGAGGGGACGTTTGAGCGCAACTTCCCTTGCTTGAGCGGTCTGTAAACTCTGAAAAAATGCTAGTTGTATGAATTTTTCGCTTGATGGCCGCTCGATGGTCGCTCGAGCGTGAGACTCAAGTCTTCGCTCAAGCGCAACTCTTGCCACTTGAGCAGTCTGCAAAAACATGAAACTTCTGGGAGCTCGTATTTCTTGCTCGAGCAGACTTCAGGTCGCTCGAGCGAAAGTGTAAGATTATAGAGTGGTCGCTTGAGCGCAGCTTCTGTCGCTAGAGCGGAAGTGTAGAATCTGGAATTTCCATATTGCACTCCCAAGCTCCAAACTCGAATTACGCACTTCAAAACTCATCTTTTTGGGCCAAAACTCCAGAAAACACTTCAAAACTTGTAAAATACCATGGTTTGAGGATCATTTCATTAAATCAAGGCCCAAAAGTATGCCAATTGATCAAAACTCCAACTTGAAATTGTGAAAACATATCATTACATATCATGCCTGTAAAAGCGCAAGTTCAAAGCTTTCAAAACATGATCAAATGAAGTGTCTAACTCAAAAACATTTTGAATTCTTTGATTAAGGCCAAAATGAGAACAAGGGAAAATTATTTGAAAACAACTTCAAATTGTGATGAAATGAGCATGCATGCATTATATGGTTCAATTCTATTCAATTCTAACTCGATTCTTGTATCAACCTACTTAATTCTTTAGAGCTGATGTCCTACACAATACAATTGTACAATCTAAGGATTGAATTCTTACCTACGCTTGTCAATGACGCTCTAAATGATCAAATGATGGAGGTTTTAAGCCAAATTCTCAAGTTCTCTAGCAATCCTCACAATTTGAGCTCAAACTTCACCTCTCTCTCTCTCTCTCTCTCTCTCATGTTTTGGTGCTCAAGCTAGAGAAAATGGGAGTACAAAAGTGTATAAGAGGTATTGAGGTGGTCTTATATAGGCTTGATTAAGAAATTCATTAATTTGGGCTTAATTGAGCATTAATTATTCTAATTTAATCGTTCTGAACCGAATTTTAATTAAACCTACCATAAAATTCTAAAAATTCCAACTAACACAAGAACCAAGTCAAATTTATGAACGAATGCCGATAAGGCCTTCAATTTACGGAATAGAACAAAATCAGAGACATATATTTCTACACAGAACAGATAGAAACTCATATAACACGTAACACACGTAATGAATGCAAAATTTCACTTTAATTACTCATTAAGCATTTTTAATCATGAATTTCATGTTAATCAAAGGTCGGGATTGTTACACATAATATGATCTTTTTTAAAACAATGGTACAATGATCACATTTACATATCATGTTTTGTTTATTGTTTCATGTGTTAAAATTTCTTTGGTTTAATGAGTCACGTATATGAGTTAGACAAAACATGATAAATAAAATATTTTTAAATAATAGTATAATGACTATAATTATAGATAATGTTTTATTTACCCTATCATATTACAAAATTTCATTAGTTCAATGAGTTACCTAACCATATTTATTATAATCTTTTATTTACCTTCTCATGTTATAAAATTTTATTAGTTGAATGAGTTACATGGCTCATATAAGTTATCAACTATTATTATAAATACATAAAATAGTATAATATGTCCTTCCATTACATGAGAGTCAATAGTACAAGAGGGATAACACATGCGATTATACATTCACAAGCTCTACTCTGAATTTATAGCATGTGGGACCAATAAGAACATGGAATAAGAGATAAACAAGAATAGATGCCCTATAGGCTTACATCTTTTCAAGATCATGCTTAGGTACAACAAAAGTAGATTTAAGTCCAATACATGTAAAGTCTTTGGCTTGAATCAAAATAATAAAACAATACACAAATGAAAAGCCTTCAGCTCCAATTTCTTCCAAGCTATTGCCTTGTCGGAGGCATATCATCAACACCTAAAAATGTTTTTCCCACATAGGGTAAGACAAAACCCAATAAAGATAATCCAACACAATTTATGAATCTTAACAAGCATATAAGGTTTAATGCATATGCAATGCTCGTGACAAAACCTTTTTATCATTATTTTCCAAACCATGCAATGCCAAGCATTATATCTCATTTCAGAAACCATTTCCATTTCATTTAGAAAACCAAACTGTGAATACAACCATATCTAGGTACGTGTCTATAAGTAGGCTATACAAGTTCTACCAATTTGTCATTTTTACTGGTATTAACCAAAAGACTCGACACCTATTCACACGGTTTTCTGGTCTTTTACCAAGAACACTTCGGCCAACTTAACATTGTGACCATACCCCTACCCAGATTCACCAAGTATTCACCTCATTTCTCAACATAATTAACATTTTGCAATGTGTTCAAAATGCAATAAATGCCATGGACGAGAAAATAGTTTCAATTTACCTAATTCTCATGCAAGTTCTACAACAATCATTGCTATCCTCCACCGATAACTCAAAATAGATATCTCTAAACAGATAATTAAATTTCATAAAGATATATCTTTCAAATTCTAAGATATGAGTGGTAATGCATACCCAATTCTACCACCATCATCATCAACAATCCAATTCCATGTTTCCAATGTCAATTCCAATTATCATTTCCAAATTTCATTTCAAAATCAACATTTGACATTCTAGGGCAAAATCCCCATTTTATCCAAATCAAGTTCAAATATCAAAATCATCATTTTATCATATCCAAAGTTCTTTTCCATCTCCACAACCCTTTTAAAGAATCTATTTGGAAGACCCATCTTTTAGATTTCAAAACCAAAACCCATTTTTGTTCAAAACCTCCAAATCTCAATGTCGTTGAGGATAAGAGCAAACACACAAGTAAAAAACCATAAGAAGGTATAGAAAATCCCTACCTCAAGTTTAGAAGACCAAATGAGAAGTAGAGAAACTTCAAATATGACAAAACTCAACTCTATGCGGATCAAATAAGAGCTCTTGAAGTGCTCTATCTTTTTATCAAAGAGAGTAGGGTAGAGAGGTCCTTAGATTTAGGTGTATTTGTAGAGAGAAGTTAGGTTTCAGAGAGAGAGGGAGCTGATATAGGGTTTTGAGAGGAAAAAATATGAAAAAGTTAGGTAAAAAGATGTTTCTACGAACTGAAATATGTGCAGCTCGCTCAAGCGAGGAAAGTCTCGTTCGAGCGTAGAATGTACCATTCTAGTATTTCGTAGGCTTGCAAAATACTGAGAGTTGACAAAACTTGCTCAAGCAAATGAAGTCTCGTTCGAGCGAAGAGGCAAAATTATGGGTAACAATAGTATGGACTAACAAGCTACCAACCTGTGCCAAACGCAACAAATACATCCCAAAAGTCAAACTCAAAGAGGAATAAAGAAAAACAAGACACGACCAATTAAGTGAGGCAATGAAACCTGGATCCAAGATATCAATAGGTTGGCTCTAAACCATAATCGCTATATTAATAATTTGATATTTACACTTTTAAATCTAATTTTAATTTGATCATTCTTTTTAAATTTTTGTTAATATTTTTTACATGTATAATTTAGAAAATTGACAACTGTTTCAAATTTATTAATTTTAACCTTTAATTTAGACAAAAAACCAAATTAAAACCTTAAAAAATTGACAAGTAGCTTAAAATTGTTAATTTTAACTTTCAATGTATACAAAATGATCAGAATGAAAAGTGTATGGATTAAATTATTCAAATTAAAACTATAGTAACTAAAGAAAAATTTGAGTCAAACGATAGGAATGAAAAGTGTAATTAATCCAATTCCCAAATGAGCCCTAAAATAATGGAGAGTTTTTTTTTCATGAAATGAGAGACTATTGTTATTTCTTATTATGTATGGATTTCAAAATGAAAACATGCACAAAAAATTTAAAAGGGTGATTTGGTCATATCCAAAACAGAACCTAATGGAATATTTTTAAAAAATATGGGTTAAATGAACATTTAAAAATAGGACTTTTTGAAAAACGACTTAGCTTTTTTAAAATAAATGTGATCCAAACATGTGGTTATTAATGTTTAATCTTCTTTTGTAGCACTATGTATTTCCTACTGTAATAGAATTATATTTGACTATTTGATTATCTTGATTATGAGTAAAAAATATTGGTAATTCTTATATTATGAAAAGGCATACGAAAAAAGAGAAGGTGATATGATATAAATAAACTAATAAACTCATAAGCTGCTTATTTAGGTGGGTACCCAAACCCTTAATCATCTGAGTGATGGCATTATCAATTGTACTAATTTGAACAATAAATAAATAAATAATACGAAACAAAATATTAATCTAAATTGATACAAAAATTAAAATTATAAATCAAAACATCTAATTAAAATTATAAGCCTCAAGTTATACAAGGTGCAAAATATAAGAATTACCGATATAATTTACTTATAAATTTTTCAGTTTGACATTATCGAAACAAAACATATTATACTGATTTTATAAAAATTGAGTTTTTATTTTTATTTTTCATATATATTTTTTATTTTTAGTGAATTTTGTTAATATTTTAATATTTTTTACTTTTTAAATACACCAAATCTATATAAACTTTTAAAAAAATATTTTTAAAAAATTAGTAAATATCAAAAATACAAAAACGCATTTTTAAGCAATTATTATTTTTTAATATATTTGTTCACAAATATTTTAGGCATCTAAGTTAGATACATTTAAAAAGACAAAAATTTTACTTAAAATATTAAAAAAATTATTAAAAATATAAAAAATAAAACACCCATAAAATCAATCAAAACCAAACAAGATTCAGTGTGTTTGGTTTGAGTTTTTTGGATTAATTTTTTTGAAAATTGAGTTTTTTGGTTTTTGTGTTTTTTGGTTTTTAGTGAATATTTTTAAAATTTTAAACATTTTTTTTACTTTTTTAGATGCACCTTATTTAGATATATTTAAAAAGTAAAAAATTTGTGAAAAAATATTTTAAAAAATTAATAAATACATAAAATTATAAAAAATATACTGAATTCTTGTATTTTTTTTGTATTTTTGGTATTTAGTAAATTTTTAAAAGGTTTTTTTCACAAATTTCTTACTTTTTAGGTATATTTATGTTAGGTATGTCTAAAAAGTAAAAAAAATTGTTTACAATATTAAAAAAATTCAGTAAAAACAAAAAAACACAAAAAATAAGAAAGTAGAATTTTCAAAAAAGAGTTTTTTGAAAAACTCATTGTTATTAGTATTTTATTTTATTTTATTTATTTATTTGTTCAAATAATACAAGTTATTTGTTTGGAATGATCTAAGTAATTATAGTTTTTTGACTTTTTATAAAAATTTTTTTAGAAAATATAGAAGTTATGTAATTTTAAAAAATTAAAAAGATAAAAAGTTTGGTACCCTAGAATATGGCAAACAAGCTAATGACTATAACAGACATAAGATTAGGTTAAAATAATTCACTAAAAAATAAAATAAATTAAAATAATTAATAAGATAAAATATCATATATAATTTATAATTACTTCTAATTTTTTCTCTTATCGCAATCATCAAATCAATTATAAAAAAAATCAATCAATTTTTTAAATACAACTATTTTTATATTAACCAAATTAAAATAACTAAAAAATAATCTAACCTTGCAAACAATGCCAGTCTCCGATTTCACCTACCAACACTTCTACTCTCTCTACTATGCTCTGAAGAAGAAGGAAGAGCTGCAATGTCTGCAATATTCCGATGGAGAACAAAGCTGAGGCACATAACTCCTACAATCACTTGTCTCTCTTCATCATCACCAACCTCATCTTCATCCTCTCACTATCACTCCTCTCTCAACCCACCACCACTCCTCACTCTCCATCGCCACCGCCAACGCCAACCTCCTCTAGGGTTAGGGTTAGGGTTTCAGGAGCGACACAAATGGGACGGAAGTTCCGACGATTTCGACCAAATTCGCGCTCAAGTCAACTGCCCTCGCTGTTCCAAGCTCATGGCCATCCTTTTCTCGACCCGTCCCTTGTCGATCACCGGAGGCGAGACCGGTGTGTTTCAAGCCCTCAATCTCTGCCCTAATTGCAGGACTGCGTTCTATTTCAGGCCCTTCAAGTTGGTTCCATTGCAGGGAAGTTTCATTGAGATTGGGAGAGTTAAAGGGAGGGATGAGGAGGGGAGTGTTGGAAAAGATGATGACGAAAATGGGAGAGCTGGGGCTAGGATTTGGGAAAGGTTGAGATCCTATGGCGGAGACGGGGCGGAGAGTATGAGCGGGGTCGAGGTGAAAATGCCGGTGGGGCAAACGGTTGAGGTAAAAACAGGGGGTAGTGGGGAGGGGGATGGGTGCGGCGGGGCGAATTTGGGAAAGGAGTTGCCGACACCGAAGGAGATATGTAGGCGGCTTGATGAGTTTGTTATTGGGCAAGAAAAAGCCAAAAAGGTCCCAAAAAAATGAACTTTTTTGTTTTTATTTTTGTTTTTATGATTATTGGTTGAGTTTGCATTCATGAATGGAATAGATGTTCATGAGAAAGGAATTAAGAATGGCTCACTTCTTTAATTTCATAATGAATATTGAATACTTCGATTCTTCAATATGTAAGTTCCTTATGGAATTTTTGTTCATAGAATTGGATCGGAAATAATAGCTGTAGATGAAATTTGTGATTTTATCAATAGGGACAATGCATACTGACTTACTTTGAGTGGTTATGGTATTTACCAATGAAACATTAGGAATTATGAGAATGGAATTAAGAATAGTTCATTTTTTAAATTTCACAATGAATCCCGAACACTTTGATTCATCAATTTGCAAGTTCCTTGCTAATGCCATTTTTGTTGACATAGAATGTTGTCGGAAATAGTAGTTGTAGATGGAAATTGTGAAGTTTTCAATAGAGGCAATACAAAGTTATTTACTTGAAGAATTGCATGGTATTGTGGCTTGGGATTGAAAGGATTTGTTCCATGTGACAGGTGCTCTCTGTGGCTGTCTACAATCACTACAAAAGGATATACCATGCTTCCTCATGTAAAGAGTGAGTTATAGTGACATTCTCATTTTGGAGCATACTTTGTTTTTATAATACAGATGTACGATATGACATTTTGCATGATAGAATGATTCATATGGCAGATGTGCTTCAAATCCTCACTAGGCATTTGGAGGAAAATCAAATATAAACCTTGTTGCTTGGGGATTCAGTAAATATTGTCTTGAAGGTTCTTTAGGATGAAAAGGAACTGTAGGATTATTATCTTAAAGGTGCTATAGGATTGAACAAATAACAATGACATCACTTGGAGTACCATATGGTCATTGACCTGTCTAAAAAATGTCTCTTAATTACAGCTAAACTCCCTATCTGTTTGCCTGTCAAGAAATCAACCCTACTAGTTTAGAAATGTTAAAAGTTCGTGTTGGTTTTGTTCTTCCTCCTTTTCGTGTGAAGTACTAAATAAATAAAAGAGTAGACATCCAGTTGGTCAATGGCAGTTTTTGACTAACTATATTTTCTCTCTGCTATATCTTTAGAGATAATTAGAGTATATTTAATATCTAGTTGCAACTTAATGATCTAACTCTAAATTGAAATCTCATAAACCTTGGCATGTTAAGCTGGAATTTGGACCTAAAAGATATTTTTGTAGCCATGGAAAACTAGCATGTAGCCTGCATCAACGTTGCTTTTCCCTTTTTAAGTGAAATATGGAAAAGTTTAAAAGTATATGAGACTTAATAAAGAACGTTATTCTAAATGAGATTATTTTCCCTCTCTACTTTATCTTCCCTGTTTGCTGACTTCTTAGCCAACATGGAAGCCAACTAACAAGAGCACTTGGTTGTTGCTGAAGACCCTTCGGAACAAGATCAAGGGGCTGCTGATTGCAGACATGATAGGCACCTCTTGTGCCATGGCTTAAGGCCCTCTTTTTGTCATTTCCTTAGTTTTTGCTTTTGTTTTCACCTGTACCGAGAGAGAGAGAGAGAGAGAGAGAGAGAGAGAGAGAACCAATGTTCTAAATATCCTCGTTAAACTAAACCCATTCATCAATATTTGTTGTAAAGTATTGGATACTTTGTGCTTGATCTTTCATCCAGCACTTTGAAATTTTTGAAAAGTCTCTTTAGTTATAATTTATTCAACTATGTTCAATGGTGCATGATGTTATAAGCTCTGTTATCAAAATTTTACGATTCGCGATTCGATGAACAATTTTTGCAAAATCGATATAAATCTATGGATGAATCTATTTTGGAAGTGAATCTCTAGTGACTCGCACAATTCATAATCGATTCATGATTCGATTCACTCTTTACGATTCATGCAATTCTTAAATTCATTGTGTCCGACATATTTTTGACTTGTTTTTTCTTCATCTTTTTAGTGAAAATGACATAATACAACTTCTAATAGTGTTTAATTTTTTTTTTTGATAAATAACTTCTAATAGTGTTTAATACCAAAATAATCAATATATATACATGATTTGTTGTTATTTTAGTGATCATGGAGGTTTTAATAGGATCCAATTATCAGACCCGATATGTTGTTAACCTTTCTTGTCATTTTTTTTCCTTAAAAACATCATAATATATCTTCTAAAGATGTTTAAGATTAAAGTAACTTACACCATGAATTATCTATTGCTCTTTTATTAAATTAAATATAGTTGAATATTACATGGGTGAGGTAAATTATATTTTTTATAATGTTTTAGGCTTTAAAATAAATATCTTAAATAATTATTTCTTATTGTTTGGTCATTGTGCTTGGAAAAGTTTGTATTCATATTGTCCAAATATCAATCACTGTGTTTTGGTTTGAGTTTTCTGGATTAAGTTTTTTGAAAACTGAGTTTTTTGATTTTCGTATTTTTTTGTTTTTAGTGAATATTTTTAAAATTTTAAACATTTTTTTTTACTTTTTTAGATGCACCTTACTTAAATGTGTCTAAAAAGTAAAAAAATTGTGAAAAAATATTTTAAAAAATTAAGAAATACATAAAAATACAAAAAATGTACTAAATTCTTGTATTTTTTTTTATGTTTTTGGCATTTAGTAAATTTTTAAAAGATTTTTTTATAATTTTTTTACTTTTTAGGTGTATGTATGTTAGTGTCTAAAAAGTAAAAAATTTGCATAAAATATTAAAAAAATTCAGTAAAAACAAAAAAACACGGAAAATAAGAGTGTAGAATTTTCTGAAAACTGTTTTTAAAAAATGGGAACCAAGCAAAGTGAATATTGTTGTTAAATTATTATTACTTTGGAAATTGAGTGTTTGTCTTTGTTTACTGTCTTTATTAAGAATGGTAGAAAAGAAATATCTAAAAAGGTGAAGGTAAGATGGTGATTTTACATAGGAACCTTTGTTAACTTCTTACCTATTAAACTACGTGATCATCATTCAAAATAATATTTTCATCGATTTAAGTCTAAATATTTTATATTCATAAGATATATTTAACATCTAAGTGTGTAGTTATATGTTCTAAGTAATTTAGAAAGAGTGACTGAACGTTTTCGATTCACGATTCAATTCGATTCATGATTCGATTCACGATTCGAATCCAGATTTGACAACTATGATTATAAGACACAAAATTGAAAATGCAGAGTAAATATACTTGATACTATTTTCGAATTGAGAACAACTGATATATATTAAAAAAATAAAAATAAAAAAAAAAGAAAAGAAAAGAAAAGAAAAGGAAAGAGTAATTTCACAAATGTGTCCCTGCATGTTTGTTTTGTGGTTCATTCATACTGATAGAGTTCATTTCTATTCCCTCGCTAATGTTAAAGAATTCACAAGTGATTAACATATTTGTTCAATGCCAGGTCAGGTGTAGTGTCAGATAAAGGTGAAGTTGAAGATGATAGCAATTCTGTTGAACTAGAGAAGAGCAATGTGTTACTCATGGGTCCAACTGGCTCAGGTATGATCATTATTTTTTAATTCATACTACTTTTGTTGTTTGTAGTGCAAATTTAATATATTCTTTGCAAAGTAGATTCTAATTTCTCATTACTTATGATATTATGGTGAGACCCAGATTTAGGGAAGACAGCCTGACTCATATAGTTTAACCTTGACTGTGAGGACAGGGAAGACATTACTTGCGAAAACATTAGCTCGCGTTGTGAATGTGCCTTTTGTCATTGCAGATGCAACAACGTTAACTCAGGCAGGTTTGGAATAGTTTACATTATTTACGATACTGACTAGCAAGAAAAATATTGGTCATGATGCAAAGTTTACTTGATTGGCCATCTTTTCACATTTTTTTATCTTTTGAAGAGATCCTTTCAATGCTGCATTCCTTTCTTTAATATATATATATCTACATGTGCTTAACTGTTGTACTGGCTTGATATAGTAAAATTCCCCCCCTTTTTTGGATGGATGGGTGGGGGTTGTGTCACAATGCTTTTTCCCACCTCTTTCGGCTTGAAAGGTGGTGATGAAACAACAAAGGACTAAAATTGGTTCAATATTTTTTATTATATGTAGCAAGAAAGAAATAGGCGTATTTTTACAACAAATTTGGGAGTCCTAAAACTTAAAATATCTTTATTCCATGGTTTTCAGTTTTGGTTTGAAGATCTTTTTGACTTTTTGTGAATCTTCTTTTGCTCTTATAAGGGTCATAGGAAAGATCAGTTTTTGTGTTGAGCTTTTTTGATAAAAATTATTTTTGTAAAATGGCACACCCTTTTGGCATTTTTTAAATACAAATTTAGTTATAAAAAATACCCTAAATCCAAAAAAAAAAAAAAGAGTATTTTTTATTTATTTATTTTGTGGATTTGATAACATGAAAGAGAGTGATCATTAAAATTGAAAATATGTTAAAAGGGGGTTTGAATTTTAAGTTGGACAAATTTGATTTGTCACCAAAAGGTGATTTAAAATTTTAATTTCAACAAAGTTTTCATTAACCAATGTTATTATAAATGAGGCACAAGGGGTTGCAACTTGTATTCAAAAAGGTAATGCACTAAACTTATATCATTTATCCAACCACCCTTACTCCAAAGACATACAAAATCCAAAAAAGTGGTTCAAAGATGTATCAACAATATCCAAGAACCAATTATACAGAAAGGATCAAAGTTTTAAGGAAACTAAGGCTCATCTTGAGGCGAGGCTAAAGCAAACGACCTCAAGGCTTTGATTTTTAGGCTTTACTCCTCAAAGGTTTGCACACACAGTCTGAGACATGCGCCTTAGATGCGTCTTGTATGCCTTCTATGCATAAGCATGTGAGGAGTACGTATATGAAGAGTTTGTCTTAGGCTCTTGTTAAACTTAGTCTAGGTGGTTTAAACATAAAAAAGTAAAAAATTAAAAAGAATCCCTTTTGCAACTATATTCATATTTTATAGGAAAAATTAAGTAAATGACCAATCAAGAAAAAACACAAAATTAATGCTCAGTGAGAAGCTCAATCACTAAAGCCAATAATATCGATTTCACTTTCAACAAGGCAAAGCCTCACGTTATGCATTCGCTTTTAAAAACTTTGAAAAGGACAATAATTTATTTTTTCAACTTGAAAATAGGTTACTCCTCATCGAAAGTCATCCTATTATGTTCTCTCCAAGTAATCCACAACAAAGCTAAATGTACCAAAAATCAAGCTGCCTTCCTTTTGCTTTGCATTCTAGCTCCCCTTGTAAAACAACGAAGATCCTTCACCGTACAATGAAATAATCACGCTAAGCCAAACATGCATGGAATCGAGGACCACAACTCTCTCATTACATTACAAAATGGATCAAGAAGTGATTGATTGATTTTGCTTGTTCATGCAACACCAGTTGACATAAATTTGCCATATTCGAAATAATTATCAAATATCAATAGTAAGGATCTTTCCATGCAATGTTGTCCATACAAAACGCACTACATTTGAACTAGCCTTGGATCCCTACACCTTTTGCCTTGGAAAAGACACGGAATCTGATCCACCAAAGCATGCTAAAAATGCTTCACCTTAGATTTTCTTGATTTTGATCTCATCCATCGCATTGTGTCCGTTCCTCACCAGTGTTGGGAATAGCATAAAGATGTTCGGGAAGCTCTGTTAGCTCCCGTACCTCCAAGTCATTTAACTCTTTGCAAAGAGAAATGTTTCCAAAAACTTGACACTTATCAATCTTCATGTAGTCATTTATGGCTGATCCCTTATTTATTGCAATGTTAGCAGAGTGAAATATGTCACTTCTAGCTTCTCCTTTCCGATCCACAATCGAATCTAGAATTGCATAACACCATAGTTGTCAAATTGAGAATCTATGAACCATCGACACTTCAAAATAAGTGTCATAGCCATGTCGGACACGGGGACACGTATGGGACACACCACATGGAGTGTTTCTTTATTTAATTAATTTTTTTTAAGGGACATGATAGGGACACTTTAGGGATATGCCAATTAGGTCTCCCCCCATTTAGTGCTTTTGATAGATGTTAGATGTTTATTCCTTAGATTTAAATACTTAATATATCATCCATAAAAAAAATATAAATGATCATTGTTAATTTAATAGTGATTTTTTTTTTTTCAAATATCGAATAGTTTTTACTAATTTTGATTATTTGTAGATGTAATATTAATCTACATAACAAATAAGACTTTATGAAAAAATATTTTATTGTTGTGTCCTCGCCATGTTTGTGTCCCCATATTTTGAAATCACTATGTGTCCTGTCCTATGTCCACATCTGTGTCTGGTTCCACCTGTGCTTCTTAGTTGAAAATTGTATAGTAAATCAAAGTCTTTTGTGAATCATGAATTGAATAAAATATCATTAAGAGTCAGTACAAACTATAAAAATTGATGTTAAACCATCATATATATTAAAAGAATGAAATAAATTGGTTTTGACACATGTTGTACAATAGTTCTAGTATAAAAACATGATTACACTATCTAATTTGGAAGGCATTGCCTTCATACTTAGAGATGTGGGTCCAACTCTCACCAACAATAAAATTATTAAAAAATCATGATATAATCCCTTTTGTCATGCAAAAATGGATTTAGGAATCCAGTAGAGTATGGTAAGAAGAAAGAAAAAGTGGAACCTTTTATTTTAAAACCTAAAACACATTAAAAGGTTTTACATGCCATGGGATCATGTGCCATTAGATGAAGAATGGTGTGGCAGCATGTTTAGAGGTTTTAAGTTATATTAAACAACATGGTATCACACTTGAACAATATTACCTGCCATATACGGGTATCACGGGTCTATATTGTTGGATTTGTTGGATAGTTTGATATACATTGTTGGGCTCATTTCCTAAAAACTTAAGCTTTTAGGACAATTTGGTGATTTAACATGATATAAAAGCTCAAGTCAAGAGAGGCCTTAGGTTCAAGTAACATGATATAAAAGCTCAAGTCGAGAGAGGCCTTAGGTTCAAGTATCTCTGATGGCATTTGGCATTTTATCCTATTTGGTTTGTTCTTCTTTGTTTGGTGATTCTCTTTCTGTTTGGTTATTTGTTTGCATCTCCACGTACAAGACGAGGTTGAACTTGAGGAAGGGCTATGAAGCACCGGCACTTTAAAACAAATGCCGTATCCGTGTCGGACACATGGACACTTTGGGGACATGCGGACACGGTGGGGACATATATAGGACACACCACATGGCGTGTCCCCTTATTTAATTAATTTATTTTCAGGAGACACCTAGGGTACACACTAGGGACATGCTAAATTATCTTTTTTCCCATTTTGTTTAGTGCTTGTGATGAATGTTGTTTATTATTTTTTTCATAGATTTAAATATTTAATGGATCTTCCATAAAAATAAGAGTTAATTTAAAGTACTTTTTTAAATAAATAAATAAATATAGAATTAGAGTTAGTTTTTGTTAATATTGATTGTTTGTGGATGTAATATTAATTTAAATAGCAAATAAAAATATATTAAAGCATGTTGTATTGTTGTGTTCCTGACGTGTCCGTGTCCCTATTTTTTTGAAATTGCCGTGTCCTGCGTCCGCATCCGTATCCATGTCCATGCTTCTTAGGTGTTAGATAGCTTGATTTACATTATTAGGCTCATTTCCTAAAAGATTAAAAATAGTTTGCAAAAGGCAAAACTAGAACTCTCAAGTAAACGATTTACCTAAAATTAGAATATTCAAATTGCTTTAAATTAATGACCTTTTTAGGGCAAATTACACTTTGCACCTTTCAACTTTTATTTAGATATCACTATAGTCCTTTATTTTTAACTTCAACACATTAAACCTCAAACTTTCAACTCGATTTCAATCTGGCTGTTCTGTCATCAAAGGTTAATAATTTAGACAGAATGCATCATGTGAATGGCACATGGCCTATAGAAGAAGGGCCTTGGAGGAAAATTGTTTCATAAGGGAAGAGAGAGAAACTGGAACAGAGACTTCAATTGCTTCAACTGGATTTCAAGCTAGAAGAAATGTTAAGGTTGTTTTGGTGACCCAATTTTGGAACCACTAGATGGTGATTGAAAAATCTTCTCTTCGTGTTTCGAGTAACTCCCTTATCCCAACCCCTCGACCTAATGAGATAACTACTTCCAAAAACAAGAAAATTACATAGAATTGTGATAATAAATGGCTTCTTCTTTACAAATTTTAATCATATTCAGTGGGGTGGGCTATGGGTTAAGCAGGTGGCTTGGTCCTTCTCATGTAAAAGAGTAGATAAGGTGGTTTGCAGTTCTCTTGAAAGCTTTATTAGAGGTTTGGGACTTCTAGTTAACACCAGTATAGTCAGCTGTAGAGTGAGACACTAGTTTAAGGTGCTCGGTTGCCTCTTATGACATCTAAGAATGCAGAAATTTGGTCAGCTGATTGAAGGTTCTAGTTTATAGATAGACATTTTCTTATTGTTGCTTCTGTAATGCTGTTGGCATCAGTGATATTTTTGGAATTGGAATCAGAAGAACTCGCCATCCTCATAGTCAAGCTTGTGCTAAAAATTCAGCACAAAGCACTGTCTCTTACTGAATCCTTAATTTACTCCCTTTCCCTCTATATGCATAGCTCTGTGTCATCACTGATATGAAACAACAAAAATTCAAAAGCAATAAATAAGGAAAATGATTCTGTCAGTTGCCGTGTAGAGTGACTATAGTCTACAACGTAGACTATGATCCTTAATGGTGTAAAGATATTTGGAGGCAGCTTTTCTTTGCTTTTTTACTTTTTTATTGTCATTTCTGTCAAGTCACCAGTGCATTCTATGAGTTCTCACTCCTTTGTGATTGGCTGGAACATCCTAGAAAATTAACCAGAACAAAGTTAAATACTCATCGCATTCTTGTCGAAACGGAATGTACAGGGATTTACCCGATGGTATGAAACGGCATTAACAATCATGCTTCATGATGTAGAAATTAAAGAAGGCATGGGAGGCAGTTCCACTGCATCTTATATGGTGTTTGTGGAGTGTGAGGAACAAAAGGTCATTTGAAAATTTTGAGAGTGACTGTTGGGGGTGGGGGTGGGGGTTATCCTTGTAGATAATTAGGGTTACTTTTTGTTTTTGTATATGAACCTGTGTACAAGGTGCTTCTCGTTGAGGCACTTTCTTTGTTTAATAAAATTCATTACTTACAAAAAAAAAAAAAAAAACAAAAAAAAAAACAAACAAACAAACAAGCAAAAGGAAAAAAAGAGGATTTTTTTAGATTCATTTCTAAAGAATTGCAACAACCCTTGAAATTGCTAAAATCTGTAATTGAATGTTTGACTTGTATTAGTGGTTATGATTTGTCAAAGTCAGATATTTATCTTCCTAAATGCTACATTTACCTTACATAAAGTCCATTTCTAAAATCTGCCCATTTTTTGGACATCTCTTCCTGGCTTCCTCTTTTTTTTTTTTTTTGGTCTCTCGCTCTCTTGTCCTTGATTGATGTGTGTGCTCATGCAAGCTAAAAGCTGGGAACCCTCTTTATTAAACGAGTTTCAGCCTCTCTCTATCTCTCTCTCTCGCACGCATGCACATGCATGCAAAAATTTTCTTTTTGTTCCTTTTAGAAAATATAAGCTTAAATAATTAATACAATGGATTTTCCCAGAAACACTTTCTATGGATCATATCTTCGCTACTCTTCCTGCTACGAGGTTGCCTATTTCAACGAGCTTGTAGTTTTCTTTTCTGAACCTCTGGTTTTATTTTCATCTTATTTCAAAGGTGCTTAGAAAGTGACAAATTCAATGAGAATGGACCTCTAACATGTCTTTTCATTTTTATGCATTCAAATCATATTTTAAATTTTTATTTATTTCCATTACTATGATTCTGTCTTCTTGGATTTTGCTACATTGCTGAATGTTTATCGCAGATAGTTGTCCTAAATATGTCTGTCAATATAGACCAGTATGAACTTTTCCTTTGCTTGATTGAATGGCACTGACACTCTCAAGTCTCTTTGTTTCTCTTTTTTCAGGCTGGTTACGTTGGAGAAGATGTAGAATCAATATTGTACAAATTACTTGTGGTATGGTCATTTTGTTTCATTATTTTTATGTGTGGATCAATATGCTTGTCTATTTTTAGTCTTCAGGAACTTTAAATTGTTTGAATTTCTCTGAACTGAAGCTGCCTCTCCGAATATTTCACATGAACAAGATTTACATTTACTGACCAAAAAACAAATGTGGCTTGAATAGAGAACTGTAATGGCCTAAAATATTGTTTCAAATGTCTTTGATCCTGAAGGGTGATTATTTTGTAGTGCTGGATTATGGATGCACTAAGCATTTGTGTTCTGAATAGTAATTTTATACAAACATAGAAATTTGTGTTCCACCTCCCCTCACTCTAGCTGCTCATAGTATGATATGACCTAAATATAATTGTCATCATTATCATAAAATTTTCATATAGCTAAATTAAGTTATAAAAAACAATTGTTTAGTACGTTGTAGGGGAAGAGATACCGGTGAGAAGACGATTGAGGACAATCTTTCTTCCATGGGGATTACTGTGAGGCAGTTGTTACAGGTTATTAAATTTAATTTCTCAATCGAGGTGGGAGAAAATAAAGATATGATCCATTAAACAAACCCCTTCATTTTAAGAGTTTATCCTATTAGGGAAAGCAAATAAAAGAGACATTCTAGTCTCAAAATAAGGTATGTAGGCTAGTTTCTGTAAGGTATATCCAATGAGAAATGAAAATCAAATTGGAGTTGTATTTCATTGGTTGTCATAATTGCTTGCAACTTATATTCCTAAACAGTAGGAGCTATTGTTGCTATGCTGTGTAGTAAATATATGATTGTTAGAGAAATTTATCTTGGTAAAGACATTATGCTAAAATCTTGGGGTGGTAGGTATTATAATTTGAAGGAGTAATTACTTATCCAAAAAATAAAAATGAAAAGGATTTCGTACATAGATAAGAATGATTAATGAATGCTTGCTAAATTTTGAGGAGGGATGACTTGTTTTTTAATTAACCCTTTCAAAAAACATAATCAAAAGTAAGATGTGATGAATGTTGAAAGAAGTTGTGTTCATGGAAGATAGTGTGTGATGGATTCTTAACTGATTTTAATATGTGGACTTTGTATTTGCAATTGCATGCCTGTATGGAATTTTAGGAACTTGTTTGCTAGTTCAGTTCTTCCTGATCATAAATAATGTATTAATGTAAACCGATTTTACTGATTGCGTGGCTTACTGGTCACGCATAATGCCATTGTGTTACTCTTCCAACAAAAACTATTTGACATTTTGGTAGTCAGAGGTCTATCTTGCACACACAATTATTTGTCTTTTCATCACTTGCTGAAAATATAATTTTTATTGTATAATTAATTGTTTAGAGCTTTATTCTGCATCTTTTGTATGTGTGCTCAGTGTATGTAAATATTTCATGATTCTTCTCATTGGCCTTTAGGTTGCTGAGTTCAATGTGGAAGCAGCTCAACAAGGGATTGTGTACATTGATGAAGTTGATAAGATAACTAAGAAGGTCCTGCAACTATTTCAGTTTATGGATTTAGTACTCAAATTTGTCAAGATCCAATTTACAATTATGCTAGTTCAAAATTTTGCACAGGCTGAGAGCTTAAACATAGGCAGAGATGTATCTGGAGAGGGTGTTCAACAGGCATTGCTGAAAATGCTGGAAGGAACTGTGAGTGCATTGTGGATGTCTTTGTAATCTTCTGATAAAGTTTTTGAGGAGTCATGCTGTTTGCTTTACTTTGAGTTTATATTTTCTTGATTATATACTTATTTTAATAAATAAAAAGATTATACTACGATGACCTGATTACATGCCTATTTCTACATAGATCAAACATTGCCTTTTAAAGCTTTAGTCATCACCCTTACAATAGTTATCTTAGACTAAATGTTCTTCTTGATCAGATTGTGAATGTTCCTGACAACAGAGCTCGAAAACATCCTCGTGGTGATAGCATTCAGGTAAACTAAACCTATAACTTGCCTCTCCTTTTCTTTTGTTTGTCTCTAACTTTGCAAGCTTCTTTATCTTGTGTGGACAAATATTTGAATTTGTGTTGTTTTATATTATATTCTCACTGATAATCTATTGCCTGCGGTTTCCTCTGTTATTAAATTCAAATCATTTCCTCAAGTTTATGCGTTAGTTGCATTATTATAGTTTTTATCATTTTTAGAGGACTTTTTGTTTGTTATTTATTTTATATTTTAAAAAAGAAATAAAGCTTTCATTAAAGAATCAAGGGAATGCAACCCATGTAGAACACAAATAAAAAAAAAAAAAAAAGGAAAATTAAAAAAGGCTATACAAGCCCCCTAGATGTTGTACAAATGCAAAAAGATATATCCATCTATACAAAGGACTTGTAAAAAGTTTTTTCCAAACAAAAAGAGGTCTCTTCAATCTTTCCAAAGATCTCCTATTCTTTTCCCTCCAAATGGTCCACATCAAACACAATGACGTAGATTTTCAAGATTTCCCTCTATTTCTATTAACTTTGACTCCATTCGAACAATGCATAAGGTCCGCGCACCCCTTGTGAAAAATCATTGGACACCAAAGCACATTGAAAAAAAGAGCCCACATGATGTTTTGTTTGGCGAGAAAAAATAAATGCTTTGTAAAACCTCAATTTAATAGAATAGTGGTTTTGGTGGGTATTGAACCACAGGAACTAAACAGGCTTGTTCTAAATCCAAATTTTTTTTCTTAAATTAACTTAGAAAAATAGTTTTATTTTTTAATTGAAATTAACTAAAAATAAATACAAAGAAAAAGGAAAACTAATTTGGAGTTCAAGTAGAGAAAAACTTAGGTAGCGTTTGGTAGAGTTTTAGAATTATGATTTGAGAATAGAGTTGTATTTTGAGTTCGTGAGTTTTGGAATTATGACTTGAAAAGAGACAATTTATTTGGTGATGAGTTTTAAAAATAGTTTTGAATTTTTGATATGACATATGAAATGAGAAAAGTTGTTTGGTTATAAGTTTTGAAAAGAGTTTTCAAAATTTAATTAAAAAACGTAATACTCTTTTTAAGTTTGGTTATGAGTTTTGAAAAGAATTTTTGGTATGACCAAACACACAATTCAAAACTTTATTGAAAATTTTATTCAAAATTCATATCAAACTCTTTTTAAAATTCAATTAAAAAAATAATGTCATTTTGGTCTAAAAAAATAATTTATGTATTTAAAAAATATCAAAACAAATATTTTTTTTTTCTCCAAATAACGGGTGGCGATTGGCAATTGCACCAAAAAAAAAAAAAAAAAAAGAAAAAAAAAAAAAGAAAGAAAAAAAAAAAAGAGTACTGTTCCGGTCAATTGATCAGACATCCGGGTAGATGTCGGGGGGGATGACCCAAAGGTGAGAGGGTATGTACGAAAATGTGAGAGCTTTGGCTTGGAAGCAGCTCTGCCTAACATGAAAGAGAAGTGTGTTTTGAAATGTGTGGTGGAATTAATTTTTGAACACGCTATCCAAACAGAGGGTTCATGCGAAGGAGTGAAATTATGATTAGAGCGTTGCACCAAACACAAACTTAGGGATTCGAGTCCACCACTAATCGCGTAACGAGTAATTAATGTATTGAATTTTGGTAAATCATTGATTGGCTACAAGGATTGATATCATCATCGAGAGGATGTGTATATTCCAACCGCAGACACGAATCATCTTCGGTCAATATGAATCATCCACACTAAACTAGGGTTGCATCACGATTCGTCTTCCCTAGACACCACTTGTCTCATAGTTTGGATATACATACAAAGAAAACGATTATATAACAATATATTCTCAATCATAGAAACGGTACACGTTTATTGGATAAAAATTCTACTTGAATAAATAATCTTTAAAAATGATAATCCAAACCAAATCAAAACTAAAATCACAATACATCAATATGAGCTACTTGATTAGGGCTTCATCTTAATTGTAAGAAGGGAAGAAGATTAGTTGCCCATGGTTGATGGAAATCCACCATTGTTGATGAGAACTCCATGCATCCGCCTTGGAAAACTCTTTTCCTTGCCTCTCTAGTTGTTCTCTAAGGTCGAAGACCTCTTATTTCGGAGTTTGGAAGCTTTATTTACAACTTTTAGATCAATTCTAGCCAAATTATGTTTAAAAAATGCACATTTCAATTTGATGCCATATGTGCAGCCCAATTCCACCACATATGCATATTTAGTCAGTTGCCAAGAGAGAATTCTAGGTGATGGCCCTTGCGGATTTTGACAGAAGCAGATTCTTGTGTGCCAATTTTGACCTAGTAAATGTCTGAATGAAAATTTGTATTTCACACAAAGTTGTAGCCTTTTAAGTATTTTTTCCATTGTTGCTTGAATCATCTCAATTTGATATCGGATGAGAGAGACATACCCAAATTACTGAAGACTGCATAGAGTGGCTTCTATAGCTGGATTGCATCAAATCCAATTATTTCTTCTCCAAACTTCATGGATTGTGCTTTCTTTATTCTATTCACTTCAAGTGAGCTTGAATCGAAGTCCTCCAAGTAATCTATTCGAACTTGCAAAAGCTTCCCAATTATGCTATTTCAGTGTAATGACACAATCTTCCTGTGAACACAAGAAACAATAAAAAAACATAAGTAAAACCTTGAGTTATGGACTATGAAGTGTATTTAGAGGACCTAAATGTGTAACATTTTGCCTCCTATCACCACTTATCAAAGGTCACCTAACAATGTATTTGGAGATGATCAACTGACTTTGCATCTTCCTTACACTTAGACAACAATTTGCTTTTTAAGGATCAAATTATCCAAGTGAGAATTTTTCCAAATGCTACAATCCATGCAAAAAAGTGACCACAGAATGAGCTTTGGACCTTCGATTTCCTTTCCAAGGAAAAGAGCCATTTGTACACCCTTTCAAGGCATGATAGTTTGATGTCACCTCCAACTTCCTAGATTTGGACCTTTCCCATCTCAGAGTCGTCCCCCCTTCTTTTCCACACAAAAGTGCCTCCGCCTCCTCAAACTACCAATTCTGAAGAGCACGTTTGAAGGACACATTCCAAAACACTCAGTCCCCTTCCATGCTCATGCAATCTGCTACTCACACCCATGTCTTTGTTCATGGAAATCCCAAAAACAGAAGGGAACATTACCTCCAAAGACTTATCTCGACATCATATCTCCAAAACCTCACCCTCTCACCTTCGCCCACAATTAAACTACTAAACTATCTAGAATCATCCCAACCATTATGAATGCCCTTTCAAAGGTCCCCCTCATGTGACAATGGAATTTCCATAGAAGTCCAATCCTCCCCCCCCCCCCAAAAGGCAGTGAAGTCACACTAGTTTCCAAGACTTGTCCTTATTACATGCAAATTTCCCTGACCACTTTCCGAGAAGGACTTGATTAAAATAACCAATTTCCTTATTCACAATCATTCTCTAATCGGCTTACAAACCAAATCCCAAGCTACTAAATCAAATGATATTTCATGTCTTTATATAAGAACTATTGTATAACATGTGCTAAAATCAATTTATTTCTATTATATATATATGATTGTTTAACATTGTATTTATAGTTTGTACTAATGATTCTCAATTATATTCATGATACATTTCTTAATTTGACAACTATGCCTCCAAGTGTTTGAATCGTGTCGAAATATTAAAAAAATTAAGAGAAAAAAAAATAGAGCATATGTTGTGTCCAACACATTTTGGAAGTCTTCGATGAATCATCACCTGTTTAGAAGTGTCCGTGCTTCTTAGGAAAGCTCACTTTTCTAATGCAGGAGGTAACATTGCCCTGGGAACGACGCTTGAAATCATGAATATGCTTTTTGCTATACTGGTGAATGGTAATATAATATACAATTTGGATAATTAGTTGGAGATAGAGGAGCAGCTAATTTCCTAGAACATGAGGGGGGGTTTTTTAAAGAGAGAAAATAGAAAAGTAAGCATAAAGGATACATTCTTATGGGGGGACAGTAGAGATTGCATTTAAGAAAGCTAAAAGCTTTAAAATTGGTACCTCAGAACCTTTTCATGACCAATTTGTTAACCTTATTAGCAACACAGAATTGAATTTCTTTTAGGGGTTGTTTGGAATGAAAATAAGTGCACTTTTTGTCTTTTTACGAAAAGATGTGCAGAAAAATAGAGAGGTGATGTGATGGAAAAAAGATAAAAAGATGGATTATTTTTGGGTTGCCAAACTTGGCCTTACAGAAAAATGAAAAATGTGTAGGAGATTTATCTTTCCCCAAACTAGACTGAGCTTGTGAGGAGTACCCTCTTAAGGGTTGAAAAAAGAATACAGTGCGTAATTTTTTTATGTTTGAACCTTCCTTTGTCTAATGTTTCTCTCTGAGGCACACCTTGCAGTCTACTTCTTGAGTTTTTCTAAGAACACTGATATTTGTTACTTTTTAGTGGTTCCACTGGGAAATGAAATTGTGTGATAACCATATCTTAGTTATTGTAAACTTTATTGCTTTTTTTGAACAGGATGCTACCTTCCTTACTCACTTTCTTATTTTGATTTACAGATGGATACCAAGGACATACTTTTTATTTGTGGTGGAGCCTTTGTTGATTTGGAAAAGACCATTTCAGAAAGGTAATACCTTTTGTCAATGTTGCTTGTTCACAGAAATCATTCAATGAGATTAACTCTTATTGAAATGAAAGTTGGGATTTTAAACTCTTCATTACTTTTTGGTCCAGACGACAAGATTCTTCCATTGGTTTTGGAGCACCAGTTCGGGCAAATATGAGACTCAGTGGACTAACTAATTCTGTAGTTACATCATCATTATTAGAATCCGTAAGAACCGAAGGCTGTCATGTTCAGTAGCACCATTTTTTTTGGGTAATTCTATTCGCACACTACAGAAAATATCAGTACACTTCATTTATGTCTTTTGGATATAAACTTCTGAATGAAAGTCAGATGTTAGGACATAAACTTAGCAAAAAGCAGTTGTTCGGCCATAAACAGTTGAACTGAATGTATATTTGAATAATTCATTTTTGTTCCTAAGTTTATGTCTGATCATTTGACTTTTGTTCGGAAGTTTATACCCGAACAACACAAATGGTGTGTACTAAGATTTCCTGTGGTGTGCTAAAAGAATTTCCCGTCTTTTTTTTTTCTTCCATTTGTATATTTACGTTTGTTTGATTTCTCAAGACTTTATTCTCTTTGAATCTTTTCAATTATAAATTGTAATTTCTAAACCAAATTCCTCTGAGAAGTTAGCCTCAGTTGTTTTCGGGACTTCCAGGTGGAAAGTGGTGATCTTATTGCATACGGCCTTATACCAGAATTTATTGGACGCTTTCCTATTTTAGTGAGTTTATCTGCTCTAAATGAAGATCAACTTGTTCAGGTATATTTGTTGTTTCTCGCTTCATTCTTCTTCTTGTTGTGTTGACCTTTGGTTGGGATTTCAACTTGTCTGCTAAGCTATGAAGCATGGGTATTTAAGCAAACATGTCGTATCCATACTGGATACTGGTACTTTACATGATACTTCTGCATACGTACCGGTGGCTATACGAAACACATACCCAAAAAATTTCTTGTTTGCCATACCCTAGACGTACCTAGCATATACCCTTGACGTACCTCAGCTGTAATAGTATTTTCTTCTATATAGAGGTGAAGTTAGTTTCATTGGACTTATTTTTTTTATGATTAGTATGATTTTAAAATTAAGCTTTGATTTGTAAGTTTTTTAATTTTATTTAATTTTGGTTTATACCTTACTTTTTGAAATTAAATATGAATTGTAGGTTGTATCTTATGAAAATAAAATACTTTTTGCATTACTTCATATTAAAAAGAATTTTTTTAAATTTTATTTTATGTGCGTACCCTGTACTTCACTTTTTTTAGATTTTATCGTATCGACGTACCGGTATACATGCTTCATAGCTGCCGAGTGATGGATTGGGTTCTTAGAAATAGACACTGGACAACTGGCAGCAGAACTTGTAATTGGAAAGAGGAAAAGTTTTTAAAACTCTTGAGATCGCTTTTTATTCAGTCACAAAGAGCTGACAAATTTTTTGGTGTTATTTACACATAGGTCCTCTCAGAGCCCAAAAATGCTCTTGGGAAACAGTACAAGAAAATGTTCAGCATGAACAATGTAAGCTTTTGATCCTCTGCATCTTGCTAAGAATGTACTCTCTTGCTCCATTTTCATCTATAGCATTCATTGCAAATGACGATAGCCTCCTTTTGGTTTGTTGCTGAACGTTGCAGGTCAATTTACATTTTACGGATAATGCTCTTAGGTTGATCGCAAAGAAAGCAATGGCAAAGAATACTGGTGCCCGGGGCTTGAGAGCAATATTAGAAAATATTCTTACAGAAGCCATGTTTGAGGTATATTATGGAGTCCAATATCTGACTTGAGTCCGTGTGATAAGAATGCAGGTGAAGTTGCCATGTTTGAGCTCTTGAGCAGTTATTGCATTTACCTTGATGTTGCCAATTACGTTGGAGCCACATCTATGAAGGGGTATCACTGTTTTGCTTAAAACAACAAACAATTGATCTACCCTAATCCCGCACATTTTTCTAATACCAGCTAGTTATCTCAATACTTCACTTGTGAATCCTGATAGCTGTGATGCAACATAACTTCTCAGCACATGATCTATTTTGTGATGACATATCAGTCTCTTATAGAGCCGCTTATTTGCACTTCATGCGCAGGTTCCAGATGCCAAGTCAGGAAATGACAGTATAGATGCAGTTGTGGTTGATGAAGAGGCTGTAGGATCAGTAGACACTCCGGGATGCGGAGCAAAAATTCTCCGCAGAGATGGTTCAGTGGAGCCATTTCTTCATCAAACAAAATCAACTAATCCCATGGTATGTTTTCTTATTCCTCATATAGGTGGGACTTCCTAACCTTTACCCGTCAGGCTAACTATTTTATTTTGGATATGTTCTAGTTAATTTTTCCATTTCTAGGTCCTGACTGAGTTGAAGTGATATTTCAGGATTATACATATCCATGAAATGTGAAGAAATTAAACTTTGTGGGGGAAGAAAATGGAATGAAAAATGTTGAACTATGAAACTAAGGTGGTTTTAAATTGGAATGCCTAAGCCGATGAAATTTCATCTTAAGTCTATTCTTGCTTACCAACAGCATGTGCAAGGGTTTTGATATTGTGTGGACAAAAAAATGTTGACATTTCTGATAGATTTTTTTATTTGGAGATTGATTGAGTCATGCATCTCCATACATTCTTGAAGTCAAGATTCTTCCCAAGGACTGTATTTACCATATTACTAGTTATAAGTTTACTGCAGGAGCTTGATGAAGTGGTCACTTTTTCTGTACCTGTACAAAAGGATATCAACAACCATGGAACCCTAAATAGTTTTTTATTTTTTGGTCCCTTTCCATTCTCAGGTATATTTGTGTCTGTGAAGTGAACTACCTGGACTTGGACCTACGTGGAATTATATTCACAGCAGTTCTATTTCCTTTTTTCTTTTCCCTCTACTCTCCTCTTCTTATTCTTTGGGGCTGTAAGTTCCTAGCCTATATGTTTTCATATTGATGATATCGGCATTGTTGTTAGTGACGATATTGATGTTAGTGATAGTTGAATGGTCTGCTAACAGGTCGAGGGATATCAAATAGTCAAAGCCTGTACCATTCGAATGTTGTAGGCTTCGTTCAAGGAGCCGTAGATGCTATCGTGATGGACCGTCAAGGCTTCTTTTCTTTTTTTTATTGTTGCCCTTGATGGTTAATTTGTATGAAGTCATGCTTTGGCTTGCCAAGTTGTGATGTCTCATTTCCTTCATTTTCATTCACCCTTGGATGTAATGATGCCATTTTATCTTATGATATATATATGCATTTAATTTATCTTGAGAGATCTTTTTATTGGAAAATGACTGCTGAATGTTTAATTGAATTCACTCTTGCTTTCAGAAAAGGAGTGAGGATGCTGAAGGAGCACTGGAGAGAGAATTAGAGGTCTCATCAACAGCCATGAGCTTATGACTTAATGTTTTATCATATATGTGTAATAATCCCCATTTGTGTTTACTACAAGCGTGACATGTGATCATTGGGGATCCTTTTCTCCTTTTATTTTTATTTTTTTGGCTTTATCCTCTCTTCTTTTTTCTTTTTTCATTTCAAAAAAAATTATCATTGTATATAATTGTAATTTTCAATTTTCAATTATATTAAGCTGATTTTGTCATGTGAGAAGTTATCTAGTGTTCTGTGAACATTATATGTCATATGTGCGCTCATCAATTAATATCGGGCATATGATTATTTTTTCAAAAAAACAAAAAGATACGAAGTGATCACATGATCTTGCGCTATTGAGTGGGTCCACTTTATCACTCTTGAATTCTTGATCCGTATAATAATTTTTGTTTAAGTACTTGCATCTCAAATAGACTATTTTTTGAAAAATGACTGGTAGTTTGCAAATCTTTTGGCGCGAATGGCCCAATTGTCCAAAACGTCGTCATTTTGGGCAATGTTTTTTTTTTTCCCTATTAGATCTCTGTGAGAGAGAGGAAAAGAGAAGAGAGAGAGCTCAACCAGTTTCTTCTTTTTCTTCTTCTGTTTTTAGGTTTTAAAATTGATCGATTTTATCGAAATCGATGGATATGGATTATCGAAATCGATGGATATGGATTTCACAAAATCGATGGATGTTGATGATGATGATGATGATGTTGATGAAGATGTTGTGATGATGATATTGATGATGATGATGTGTTTGATGATGATGTTGATGAAGTTGTTGATGATGATGATGTGTTGATGAAGATGTTGTTGATGAAGATGAAGACTTTTGTTGCTGTTGATGAAGATGTTGTTGGACAAAAGTCTTCCAAGTGTTGTTGATGAAGACTTTACATGTTCTTTTCCAGCTTCCTCTTCTCTTTGTGTTCTTCATCTTCAAAGAGAGAAAAGAAGGAAAAAAATAAATAAATAAATTTCAAAACGGCATCGTTTTGGACTCGGACCATTCGAGCCGCCTTGGCTTCAAGCTACCAAACAAGACTGTTATTTTTTATGTTGTGTTTTGGGTCTCAGATTTATAAATGAAAAAAAAAAGGGAGGTATATATTACACCTAAACCCCTGAGGTTTATCTTTAATTTAGATTTTCTCTTTAATACATATTCCGTCTTGAAGTTTTGGGAATTACATTGACCTCCTTGTCAGAGTTTGTCTATTGCAAACTCTACTAACACTTCTAACAAACACAAATAAAATGACTATAATACCCTTAACTAAGGGTATGAATTTACGATATTACCATTACTCCTTCCTTTCTCTTGTCCAGCTCAATGAATTCATCACAACCATTACCATCATGACCCACTACCTTTCACCCCTCCCCTTTCACTCATTACAACCATTACCATCATGATCCACTACCTTTTACTTACTCTAACCTAGCACCAACACCTTAACCCACCCCATTAAACAACAACTCCATTAGTGCACCACCATGCCCCATTATCTCCACCAAGCTATGGAGAGAAATGTTCGCAAAGAGTAAAAGGACAAAATCCAATATTGTCACCAAAAAAACCACCATGGCATAGTTTTGGTACTTTGTACAAGTACAATTCACTCCATCTCGAATCAATTTTAGCTAGACAAGAAAAAAAAGAAAAGCATTTAAGAATGTTGTATTGGTCTTGTCTTATATTTTTCTTCAATCTCTTGAAAATGTTTTTCTCTCGCAGGAGCCATACCTTTTGAGTCATTGGGATTCCACTTACATCTAAAGAACAACTCAAAAAGAAGAATTGAACTGTAAATTTTAGAGAAGCAAAGTGGTTTACTTTTTTAGTTCTTGGTTTTGGAAGAGGATGGCGTAGAAGCAACTTTCTTTTTTTGAGCAGCATTTGGAGAGATATTGGCCAAAATCTCCTCAACATGAGTGTCAAAGTTGTTAGCCACATACATACTCCACTAAACATGGAATTCAGTTGAAGCATCCGAAACTTCTTCAAGGGAAGGAGTTTGAAGGCTTGTTTCAACTCTGAGAAGGTTTTGTTGACTTTCTCGATCTCTTGCATGTCTAGGACTGGCCTACCAATGAAGGATTCGTTTTGAGACTCATAAGAAAGAAGAGAAAGCAATTGGGTTAGCCTAAACCATAGTTCTAAATATCGGCCGGTATGGTACGTACGTACCGGCCGATTCGTACCGAAAAATCATAGCATCGATTCGGATATGCACCGATATACCGATGATAATGAAATTCACAGTCGTAGCGTCTGAGTCCTGGTACGTAGCGGCGTGAATTCGATACATGGGCCGATATCTGTTTCTGTTGTTGTTGTGCCACGGCGTGAATATAGTCTTTGTTTTTCTTCTTGTGCTCTGTTTTTGGTTTTTTTTTTTTTCGGTCGATCTAAAGCTGAATTTGTCTAGGTTTGGAGGGATTTTGCAACTTTCGGTCAACATTTTGAGAGAGAGAGAGAGAGAGAGAGAGAGGTGGTTGTATTATGGTCTGGGAGTCTGTGATTGAAGTGGATATACATGGAGGTGCATTTGGGAATCTGAGATTGAAATGGGTAAGAAAAGAGAGATACTTAGGTACATGGAGGTGCATGGGTTTATGGTGGATTTGTAGATTGCAAATGTTTAAGTTTTTTTTTTATTTTTAATTTGTTTATACACCTAATCCTCTATTTATATTAATATATATATATATATATTTTCTCAGTACAAGAAAAAATAAATATTCAAATCAATTTTTTTTATTAAAAGTTTAACATATGCCAAAAATAAATGCATATCATTTAGTTGAAAATGAGTAAAAAATGCTCCTACAAAACAAAATTTTGATTAAAATGTAACAAATTAAGGTTAAAAGAGTCCAAAAAATGCATAAAATTCATTTTTAGAGGGATTGCTAATGATTTTTAAAATTTCACGGTTGCGGCACTCGATTCCCGATACGTACCAGCCGATACTATCGATACCGATACTCCGTGACCGATATCGTTATATTAGCCGATACTGCAATTTAGAACTATGGCCTAAACTGATTGGCAAATTGAGTAACATTGAAGAAGTCCACGCCGTACTTATTATTCTGGGTGAATGACATCTCATAAGGAAGGCCCCTCGAGACTAGAAAACTTGCCCAAACTTTCTTTTGGTCAGAGTTAGTAGAAATAATTTGAGTAGGGAAAACTTGCAACCATAAAGGTGCAATAGATTGTTGAAAAAGCAACTAAGGCTTTCTATCACGAGTAACCAACTCCTGATAGGAAAAAGTAAAACACTTGTCAAAAGAGAACCCCTATTAGGGTTGCACATGGATCCGATTAACCGGATAAATCTGACCAAATCGACGAAACCATAGGCCACATGGGTGGTTTTGAAAATGATTTGGATGAGCCACGGTTTTCAAAACTCAACTTTCAAAAAAGTTTGGTTTGGGTAGCGGACAGTCTAATTTTGAAACCGATATATCCAACCCGACTGAATTGCATTTATAAACGAATCTCAGCTTGCCACCTGACACAATGTTGGTGTTTGTGAATTACTTTTAACCCTTACCCACTGAACAGTCTTTGTCTCTTTTATTCATTCAATGCTCATCCAATGCTAGAGACTTTTCATCTCTCTCTTTTGGCTTTTTTTTTTTCTTCCTTATCTTTGTCTTTTACTTTTCTTTTTTTATCCATCTTTCTCATTCATTAAATGCTTGAGACTTTTCAACTCTCTTTTTTTCTTCTTCTTTTTTCTTTTTTTTTTCATATTTCTGCTTTTTACTCTTTTTTTTTTCTCCCCACTCTCAAATTTCTCTTTCCTTTACTAATCTTTGACAATGGTAACGTCTCTCCTTGATCTCTCATGGTGTCACCATAGGTGACTCTTCTTGTCACTCTCATATTTCTCTCTCCCTTATTAGTTTCTCACAATGGCAACATCTTTTATAGATCTCTCATGGTGTCAACGTAGGTGACTCTTCTTGATTTTAAATTCTTGGTTTAAATCTGCATTTGTGTATGTATTTTTCTTAAATCTTCATTCACTTCTGCTGAGGTGTTCTTTCATTACAATCGACCAACATCGACCATCAAATCGAATGTTTTTCTCGGTCAATTTCGAATTGGTGATCAATTGAGAACAAGTGAGAAAACTTCCAACCTTAATGGTTTGGTTTGGTTGAAAGGTGTAGCTCGACTTTTTCATGCCCCCTTTCGGAAGCTCGGAATAAGCCCTACAGTTCGGACTCCACTTGTGGTTCTAAGTCTAATCTCACAAGTGTAATGTGAAGTTGATAAACACCAAAGAGTCCAAATCTGGCAAATCGTTTGAAAAATTGATTTTGAATCAAAAAAATGTCAAAATTAGACTGCTTTGCCAGACACAGAGTTGCCACCTAAATATTTTATTTTGGAGAAATTTAGGAAACCCATGACTCGTGCCAAAGGCCACGTGTTTGTCATCACCAAGATTGTCTCGGCTCGGAAACTTATTATGTTGTGATTATGTGATTAATTTGAATTTGGGTGTTAATTTCATGATTATATGTGGATTTGGCCTTATATCTGTTCATTGTAAGAAAAAAAATTTCAACTTACTGTTGTGAACTGAAAATTGAAGGCCTTATCGGCCATAGAAACCGAAATTGACTATGCCATTATGATTAGCGTAATTTTTAGAGCCTATGGTGAAATTTAATTGAAAACTAATTCGGAACAAATTAATTAGTTTAAACTGATTGAATTAAGCACCATTACTTAGCCCTAATCAAATTTGATTAGGCAAGCTTATATGAAGGCCTAATTACACTTATATTCATCTTCCTTGGAGCTCAAAAATCTAAAATAAACACTCTAGAGAGAGAGTGAGCCGATTGTAGAGAGAGAAGGAACACAAATTGGGGATTTGAACTAAGAACTTGAAATTGAGGAGGCTAATTCAAAGAGCTAGCTAGAATTTGGAAGATTTGAACTCCTAGGTGAGTAGATGAACTTAATTTCACGAGTTTAAGTTCATCCTTGCATGAATTATAGCTGGTTATGTGACCAAGAACAAGAATTAAGTTGAATTTGATGCATTTGAAATCAATGTACAAATGCATGTAAGAAATTGCTATGAATTTGCATATTTGAGCATGAAACATGTAATTCATGTTAATTTGAGAGTCCTTTACTACATGCATGTGAGAATTATCATGATATGAAATTCAATTCTAAGGATTTATGTTGTAATTAGAAGTTGATTATTGAAACATGAAGAATATGACACCAAATCATACATGCATGCATAATTTTAATGAACTCTATAATTTTGAGCATCATTTGTGCTATTTGAAGAGGGATTGGAGTCAATAATTGACATGCATAAATGATTCATGAAGATATGAAGTTTGTATGTGGTTTGAATGCATGAATTTTAACCATACCAAGAAAAATGTTAAATGATTTGAGAATTAGATCATGGTTTTGGCCAATGGGTCTCAAATAACCCATATTCTCATGCCATGCCATGCATTGACCTTCCATGTTTTTGTACCAAAAACACGAGCTTTGGGCTTTTGAATACTAAGTTTGAGCTTCAAATGCAATTCTAGAAATTTCAGAATTCGGCATGTCCGCTTGAGCGAGAAAGAGCCGCTCAAGCGTGAAATGTTAACTCCCAGAAGTTTTGCAGACATTGATGTCCGCTCGAGCGCCCAGTCACATGTTTGACTCTTAGCTCGAGCGTCCAAAGTCATGCTCGAGTACAAAAATGAGGCAACCGGTACTTTTGCAGACCAAAGGGGTCTGTTCGAGTGGCGAAAGCTGCACTCGAGCGAAGAACCTTGTTTCAGAAATTTTTAAAAGTGTGTTTTATGATTTGTTTTCCGTTCTCTTTCACTTCTAAGCACTCTTAGGCATGCATTGAGCATTATAAATACGTTAAAAAGATAAGGAAGAAGCCTAAGAAGGATATATGAATTAAGAACGGATTGAGTCGCTTATGACCCATTATGTTTATGAAATGTGTAGGGTCAAGCACAAGGGCAAATCATCCGGCAGATCACTGTTGAGTAATATCTTAATAAAGATATGTTCAAGTACGCTATTTTCCACAACGTTTCTTTTATGTGAGTCTTATGGGTCTGTAATTTGAATTATGGATGAATAGTCTGAATGACAGTCTTTTACACAAGACTAATTGAATACGAATGTGATTATAATCATGAGTATGACACACACATGGATAAGAATATGTAAAAGAATAATTGGGCCTAAGGCCGTTTGATATGAATGATTGGGCCTAAGGCCATTTGTTATGAATGATTGGGCCAAAGGCCGTTTGAAATGAATGAATGTGTCAGAGGCCGTTTGATATGAATGAATGGGCCAAAGGCTGTTTGATATGAATAATTGGGCCAAAAGCCGGTTGATATGAATGAATGGGCCAGAGGCTGTTTGACATGAATGATTGGGCCAGAGGCCGTCTGATATGAAAGAATGGGCCAAAGGCTATTTGACACGAACAAATTGGGCAGAGGCCGTTTGATGAGAATGAATTGGGCCCGAGACTGTTTGATATGTTTGGACCTGAGGCCGTTTGATGTATTAGTTAGAATCATGAATAGGTCTAAGGTCGTGTGATATGACTGCTACAATTTCATTCATGTACTCTTTTATTTTGATATTATTCACTGGGCTATCGCTCACTCTTATTTATGCGTGTATAGGTGAGCAAAGAGATGTCCAAGTCAGCCCGAACGTCTCACGCATGAGACTTGTTTTGTTTCTTTTGTTTTCTCTTTGTTACCTTGGTAAATATGTTGGATCATTATATATATAAGCTTTTTGCTTGGTTGACTACATGTTTGAAAGTCATTGACATATAAGATGTTGTTTGCGTCTACATGTGTGAGTTATTATGGATCGTTAATGGAGTGTTTTGCTTTACCATGTAAGCATAGCTCATTGGACAAAATTTTTAAGTCTGCTTCCATTTTGGCCCCTTATTCTATTGAAAATATGTTTGGTCAGGTTTGAGGCCGTAGGTAATCTCTTGATTACTGGCTGGTTATGACCTTAATCCATAGAGGCGGGTTCGGGTCATAACAGTAACACTTAAAAAGTGATATCATATGAAAATTTACTCAAATTATTTCAATTCAAGTAACAAGCCTTCATCCGCAAGCATTCAAGCAGTTTATCAATTAAGTATTTAGCCTCATGGCAAGCATGCTAGACATGGCAACATTCACACGCATGCAATTATGCTAAAACAAATAAAAGCTTACCTAATACTCCAAGTCAAAAAAAGAAACAAAGTTAGAAATATGCATGATCCTAACTATGCAATATGACTAATGCAACACATGCGATATGCAATTACTAGGCTCGACTACTTAATATAGCATATGAAACAATTTGATAACAAGCAGTCTATGCACGTATTCAAAGAAGTATTCAAAACGACAATGCAGTTAGAGTGATGAACCGAGCCTCGGTGCATGCAATATAGATGGATGCAAACATGAGGTATGCTCATTGAAAAATGATGTCCCTAAACTAACCATCATAAGCTAGTAAATAAAAGGGAGAAAGACGTGGGGTTGGAAGACATACGCATTATTACAAATTTGTGCTCTCACGAAGGAGAGTCCGAATGAATAAACTAGCTAATTCACTAACTAATTAAAGCTAAGTTAATTAAGCTAATTATTACAAAACCGAATAAATAACTAGCAAAGCTACTTAACTAATTATTACAACACTTGAATTAACTAACTAGTTAACTAATTAATTAAATAATTACAACGCAAGTGCAATTTAAAGTAAGCAATTAAACTAAACAATTAACCATTACACCTCGGAAAACGAGGGAGGTTCATGCACATGCTCGGTTTCCACCTTAAAAGACCACCGTTTTGCTTCTGAATGCCTCTGTTGCACAATAGAACACCAACACAGTTGCTCACTCTACTTTGCCTTACAAAATCATTGCTAAAATTTGCATCAGTGGTCGGCCGGCCAGTGATGAGAATTGCTGGCCACCAGCCGACCATGGATGGTGGCCTACCTGTCACTAATGCCCAGTTCACCTTGCTGCAACAGAGGACAAACAGAGCATATATAGGGTATTTTTAAGGGTTGTCTGCACAACTCACCTCTTTTTTTCATGAACAAATCCAATGAGTGGTGAACTTAAGCCACAAACCACCAATTTAAGCAATTTCATTGCATAGTGGCTTGTGAACCCAAGTGTGCAAGTTCAATAAATGCAAAGCAAGAAACAAACCTCCTCCCTTTCATGAATGATCAAGGGAAGTGGTTGATCTTGGAGACTTAGATCATTTCATCACTAGTGAGTATGAAATAGCCCAAGTTTCCATGTGTTCAATTAACGTCCGATTGAACATAACCAATTATTATCTTGCACCATTTTTAGTTCCAAGTTTTAGTTACTCATTTTAGTTTACCAACCATTCTTCAATCAATTAAGTCCAAGGAGTGAGTTTAAGTCCTCTAAATAGAAAGAAGGTTCAAACTAAAAGTTGTTTTAGGCATGAAAGAGACATCATGTCGTTGGTAATGAACCCCCTAATGGATTAAACCATTAAGCATGACATCTCAATCTCATATTTTAAACAAACAAATTGTTTGAACCACTTTCAAAGCAAAATAAAAGCCAAGAAAGGAGGGAGATTGCAAAGATGATTAAGTGCTGAAAATGAGTGAGAAAAGCACAAATAAATGCTATCAACTCAAACAAGATGGTGTCTAAGGCCTACAACACCAAACTTATGAGTACTATTACACTACAAGCATGCAAAGCAAAGCTCAAATGCATCTAATAGCCCAAAACAATCCTAAAACAATCTAAAACAAGTCTTAAAGCATGCTCGAATTGAGCTAAAAAAGTCTAGATTAACATGCTAAAATATGGCACAAACTAGGCTAGTAAGCAAGACACAAGGATGGGAGGCTAACCCCTCCAATTTTGGACTTTAAAACATGATTTTGGCCACTAAAAAAGCTCTGAGAATCAGTGTTTAAAGGCTTAAAAAAAGATAGTAAAAGGGTGGAAAACACAAGGGCAAAGGCCCCCAAAACACGGTACAAAGAAGGTCTATCAACCCCTCAACCTTTAATGGCCTTAAACCGAAGCTTTAGCCCAAAAAAACACAGAGTTTTGACAGCCCAAAACAATGGAAAAACAGTAGGAAAAAGAAGTAGAGAAAGCAAGCAAAGAGGCAAAGCCCTATACCTGTTGAAGAGAATGAGCAATTCAAGCAATAAAACCAAGCAAATAACACCCTTAAGAGCTCAAACCAAGCTCAAGAACACCTCAGCTCAAAGATGAAAAGATTTGGTTAAGGGTGTATAAGCAAAGGTTGAGGATTTGGAGGCTAAAATGTAGAAATTTGCTAAAGAGAGGAAAATTTTTGATCTCAAAATTTTCTAACCTTTCTACAAGAGAGAGGGGTCTCCTATATATAGAAAACATGAAATTCCCTAAAAAAGATCTAACCCTACACGTGGGGATAGATGCATGCATCTGTGCAAATAGCTAGCACAGTTGGCATAAAATATCTGCAAAATATACTGGTGGCCAACAAGCCACATCAGTGGCTGGCAACAGGCCGGCAACCAAAAAGTGATGGCCGGTAGCCCAAAAATGGGGAATGGCAGGCCATTAGAAGTTGCAGACTGGAAAAGCTAGGCTTGGTACAAAACTAGGACAACAAAGGTACAGGGTGTGAAAGGCTCAAAGTTATGGCATTTTATTGAGGACTTCGAGCACTTGGCAAGCAAATACGTTTATCATCGGGTGTGCATGCGAGGACATCCAAGTCGTAAGGGCCATCAAAAATGGGGTGTCTACAGTTGCCCCTCTTTGACAGAGCTCGAAGTCGTGAAATGACGTGAGTGAATGTCAAAGCCCGAAGACAACGCATTTTGACAAGGCTGTAAGACTTGGACAAACAATCAAGACAGAAAGAAATGGTTGCGCCCGCAAGCTGCCTACGTATCCCTTTGCAAGGAATCAAACCAGCGTAGTTCTGGGGCAAAATGCAAAATGATATGCACAATGCAACTTTGAAAACTAGACTCACATGCTCCGCGAAGCCGGCTATTTTGAAAACTCATGATCATGCAAGATGATACAATAAGCAAGAACAAAATATGATAAGCAAGAAAATGAGATAATAACACATGAAAAAGAAGCTTTAAGCTTAAAATCAACACAGGTTTCCATGCAAAAAGACAAAACCATAATCTAACCACGCCAAAACAAGAGACGAGGAAAGAAAACACTGTTCAGAGATGCATTTCACGCATCTTGAGAAACTAAGAACAAAACCACTCGGGGTCATGTTTCACACGTCCCAAAAAACTAGAGAAACCGCTCGGACTACATTTCACGGGTCCCAAGAAACAAGAAAAACTGCTCGGGCTCGTGCTTCACACGTCCGAGATACAAGAAAAACCTGCTTGGGGTTGTGTTTCATGTGTCCCGAGATAAAAGAAAACCGCTCGGGCTCTTGCTTTGCACGTCCCAAAATACAAGAGAAAACCAACTCGGGGGTCGCGTTTCATGCGTCCCGAGATACAACACGCCCAAGGCTGCACGTCACGCACCCTGAGATAGGAGCAAAACCGCTTGAGCTCGCGTTTCATGCGTCCTGAGATAAAACTCGCCCAAGGCCGCACTTCACGCGTCCTGAGTTAACAAAATCGCTGGGGGTTGCGTTTCACGTGTCCCGAGATAAAACCAGCCCAGGGCCGCGCTTCGCGTGTCCTGAGATAACAAAACCAGTGTGCGATAAATGCACAAAGTGAACAAGTGTGATAGATACACAAATAAAGGAGTAGGATCTCCTACCGAGACACAAATGATCTTATCCGAAACTCCTCTGAATAAACCGTACATACAATATCGTTTGTCCGTGTTGGCAAAGGAAGGAAGAAAAAAAAGAACTAAACAAGTGCGATACAATAACCATGCATGTTCTATGCAAGATAAACAACCAAGTTATGAAGTTCATTGAAGGCATGTTCTATGCATGAGACGAGAGCATTTTCTATGCATAAAACCAAAACAAAAGCAAATTCTATGCGTGAATCATAATCGATGCAAGACACGCACATAGTGTATTTGTAAAATGCATATTCTATGCAACAATATGAAATGCACATTCTATACAACGACGTGAAATGCATATTCTATATAGGGACGTGAGATGCATATTCTATGCAAGGAACAAAAGCGTAATCTGATAAAGACAAATTCAGTGGCAACTTCCAATTTACCTCTCGAAAGAGTTCCAATGTGCTTAAAAAGGATACACCTCTTTTATACTGACAAGTGATGAACATCGTGCATCGAAAACACAGTTTTGAGCTTCCATAGAGACAATCTGAACCTAACAGTGAACTTTCCTTCCAAATCTTGGGAAAAGAAGACAAGATACAAAACAACATCAAATCACAAAAGATGGCCATCGGCCATTGGCCGGCCACAGATGGAGGCTGCTGGCCACTGCACAGCCTTACCGGCCACCAATATGCCTTGTCGACCCTCTACCGGCCACCAACGGCAATTCGGGGCAAATTCATCTTTGCACACACGGGTCTTTAAGTATAAGCCACTAGAGCTCATTTCCTTACACCCATATGTCTGAAAATACTCTCTCTCTCTCTCTAGGTGCTCATTCTCTCTAGATTTGCATTTTCTATGCGTTTTCCAATGCCCCATGTAAACTTTATTTGCCAAACCCTCTTGATCCTCTTCACTTTGAACTAATTGGAATTTGATTTCGACACACTTTTCCTCATTTTCACCCTTCTAGGCTTGTTCCCCTCGAATTTCTCTTGAGTTTTGTGCACTTTTCCCGACATTGACTTTTTCTTCCATTTTCTCTCTCCTAGGGTTGACTTTTCTAAGTTTACCCTATTTTCTTCATTTTCCTTCACGTTTACCTGCTTTGCACCTATTCTTCAGATGACAGATGGTTCACCACACGACCGGGCCCCTCCAGAGGTTCCCCCCGTATTTTTTCCTATTTCCGAGGCGGATGAGCCAGTCGTTGCCGGGGTGACTGGAGGTATTGAGGCTGACCTCGAGGTAGAGTTTGAGCTTAAGCCTGTTCTAGAGCCACTACTAGTGAGAGTATGGCCATTCGATCCGAAGAGGTACCATCCTCGCACACACATCTTGCCAGCTAGTGGCATTAGGCGCTTCAACGACTTCATTCTCGACGTGCCGGAGGGTCTCCTACTGAGGGAGCCAACTTCTCACATTTTGTCCATCGTAGTTGAGGTATGAGCTCTGTTTTCATGCATTCTTGTTTGTCTTTACTTGCATTTCTTGCACTGTATTTTATAACTATACTTTCATCACTGCCATATTTGATTCATCTATTCTTTGCCAGGGTGAGTCTCGTGCTTTTAGAGGGTACGGAGCTACTACAGCGCCAGATTGGTACAACGAGCTCCTCGCAAGAGTTCGCGACATCATAGACGAGACAGGCTTCGACCTATTCTGCTTTGGACTGTAGCGGGTTATCGCGAGTCGTCCTCTTTTGGGCGCACTTGTGGAGAGGTGGTAGGACACCACCAACTCCTTCCTCTTTTCTACTGCAGGGGAGATGACGATGACTTTCTATGACTTCGCCATGATCACCGGTTTAGACGTAGAGAGTGATCTAATCCCTTTCGATTCAAACATGGGAGATTGAGAGGCGGCCTGGGTTGAGCTGCTGAGAGCACATCCGCCTATATATCGGACAGACATGGTCAGATATACCTAGTTTGCCGAGCAATTCAGAGGGAGCGACCCTGAGACAGTAGAGGAGATAGAGTAGTATGCCAAAGGCTTTCTGATGTTCATCTTTAGTACCACCTTGTTTTTGAACAGGTGGAACACCGTAGGTTTGTATATGCTGAGCGCACTAGTGACCCTTCCTCAGGTGCGCTTCTATGATTGGGGTAGAGCCGGCCTTGCTACCTTATATGGATGCATAAGCTCGACCTCCCGTCTGAGAGGAGACTTGATTGGGGGCTACTGGCGAGCCTGGGAGGTATGTATCTCAGTTTCCTCTTTCCACTTTACATTTTCTGCTTTACATCTGTTCAACACCTGTGCTTTTTGCTTTGACACCTGTGCTTTCTACTTTGGACTTTCTGTATCTGCTCACACCTTATGCTTTTTGCTTTGTACTTTCTGTATCTGTTCATACATTGTGCTTTCTGCTTTGCACTTTCTGTATCTGCTCATACTATAAGCTTTCTGCTTTGCATTTTCCATATCTATTCATACTGTAAGCTTTCTGCTTTGCATTTTCTGCATCTGTTCACACCTTATTGATCACATACCACTGCATTTTCTTCGCAACTATGGGTCTATGCATATTTTTTTACTTTGGCCTCAAAGTCCATAGAGGAGCTCCTACTGACAGTCCCTTACTCACGGAGGTATGACGACCGGCTCCAGCGTAGAAGCTGCGAGACCTTCACATTCTTTCGGCATTACTTCGACGCTGTGGCTGCTCATAAGGTAACCCAAAACACGATCATTTTTGTTTTACAACTGTTCTGATTCACATTTAGCAACTGACAACAACTAATAATCTGTACAACCTCTATTTGCAGATTATGTAGTAGCCATGGGCCATGATGTCGGTCGGGATTCGGGACCAGTATGCCAAGGCTTGGGCCTGGGCCACTTCTTGCTTCCACATTCTACTCGAGGGCCCAGTCTACCGGGCCTGGTTCTTGAGCGAGCGATTCGTACGCCAGGCTGTGGGCCTGGGGTCATTCAATTTATGGTGGGCTTGGATGTTGACTACTTCCGAACAAAGGGTGACTATGCGACCTTCATCCAGACACATCTCATGCCACCTTTGACCGGTGCGCGTGGAGGTGAGGAGGCAAGAGCTCCTGTTGCGAGAGAGGCGCCTAGAGTGACCAGGGCGACTAGGGCCCATACTTCTTGAGCGAGGTAGAGGATCGGTTGGCTAGAGCTTCTTACCACGCTGACATGCTGGCGGCATACCGGGGATGCTTATCAGGTCCCGATTGAGCCTACAGTAGCTAGGCACGAGTTTGTCAGGGTTCGAGGCCCGACTCAGGTATAGACCACACTTTACGTTTTGCACCCCACATTTTATTTCAGATATGTTTATTGTAGACAATGATCATTCAAATGCATTTACAGGCATCCATTAAGTACACAGGGAGCGCTCTCGAGCTTATAGCCTTACTGATGGACATGGTACAGAGGAGGGAGACGTTACTCGGCCTTTACGGTATCCCGATAAGCTCTTTCAGTTTGCAGTTCATGCTATCATCTTTCTACTTATACACTATCATTTCAACCGTAGACTGTTCCAAGCTGCACTAATACAATACATTGGCACACTGCATTCACACACTGTACTTAAGCACTATATCTGACCTCTACATACACTCATTCTGCACACCACACTTGCATCTGATACACACACTAAATACTATGCTTACATCTGATACACACACTGAAACTGATATGTGACAACTGTCATTTTCAGATCCTAGCTATACTGACTGCTCTAGTGGCGGTAGCATCAGCAGCGGCAGTACCTCCTCCAGCAGCAGGGAGGAGAGGTAGAGATAGGGGCACTCGAGACCGGAGCAGTCCTCCCAAGCCCATCTTAAGAGACGATAATGCTGAGACCAGAGGCTTAAAGGAGGTAGTGAGTCAGCACTCTGGGTCATCTGAGAGCGGAGATGATAACGCTGGCTTGGGTTCCGAGAGCAAAGGCAACGACGCTAAGGAGGGTTCTGGGGCAAAGAGTAGAGATGATGCAGGCTCTGGTTCCAGCTCAAAGACAAATTTCGACAGCAGAGCAGATGGAGATAGTGCCCTAGAGTCCTCTCCTCCGAGGAAGAGGACGAAGAGGGCTTCTCGAGCCTGAGGTGACATGCGCTGATGTTTTGTATTTTTTCTTAATTTCTTTTTGCTAATAGCATTAGCACATTGTATAACTTTAGGAAGGTTTTATTGCTTTAAAACTTGTACTCCTTTTTTTGTAAAAACCATGATCGGAATAAAACTTTATAGTTTTTATGAAAAGTGTTGTTATTTTTGCATCATGAGCACCATATATGCATGAAATGGACATGGAATTGAAATGGTCAAAAGCACTTGATTGAAACAGAATTCTTAATCGGGTAATGAACCGACCAATAACCAAAATACAAAAAGCAACATATAACTCGATAAACAAAACAACAATAACTCGACAAATAAAACAAAACAACTCAAATACAACTCAACTCACTTGCTAAAACCAAAAGGACTTGAACAAGACCTGAAAACACACAAGGAGCAGAACAAAACACATGTTTTTAGCATTGTTCAGTACAAAGGTAGACAACAAGCCTGAAAAGAAGGTTGCCGGCCATAAAAGGAACTTGCCGGCAACCTGCCGGCCACAAGAGATAATGTGCAGAACCTCCAGATCGTTGACAGCTGGCTTCCACTCACTGCCCTATCTTCTACAAAAGGTTGAACTTTGGGAATTCTTCATTTCAACTACAAATTCTTTACAAATAGAGCCATTTTTCGCCGAAAGACTCTCAGATTGGATAACGACTTTGGACGGCTCAGAAAAGGTAAATTTATGGGGTTTCGGCATAAATGCACTTTTTTCGTTGAGTCGAACTCCACTTGATTTTCCATTCCTTTATGCCGCGGCTGGGTGTTGGGACCCGATTACAGACGTCTTTAGTTTCAAGGGACAAGAAATGTGCTTGACAATTGAAGAATTTCAGGCGTTAATAGAATCCCGGTGCAATAAGGAAATCATACCTCAGCCTTGTTTTGGCCACGCTCAACCTTTGGGACAGATGTGTGGGCTTGCTCTGCACAAGGCTCGATCTCTAACCCATAACGGAGAACTGGACATTCCCAGTTTGATCCATCGATTTTCCGACGTTGGTGACCACAGCAACCTTCTTTGGCGGGGTTTTCGGCAACAAGCCCTTTGCTTGTGTATGCTGGCTCATTTTTTTCTTGCCCCTAGTTTGGGCAGATCTAGCATTTGCTTGATCGAAGTGGCGCAAGGCCTGAAAGAAGGTAAGAGTTGTATTGGTTTGGCACTGGCCGAGACTTTGATGGGCTTAGACACCTTTCATCGGCGGGAGACTACCAGATTCGTAGGAAGTCCACTACTTCTTCAAGTAATGTTTCCCTCCCTTTCTCATATGTGTTTCTCACATCTCTCAGCACTCATGCTCTATTTTTCTCTCAACATACATCTCTCTATTCTTTAATCTCTCTTTTTCTTTCATCCCTTCCCAAACTTAGCTTATAGATAAGCTGAAGGTAGTGGACTCTTGTCCTGAATACTCAGCTCGAGGATACTTTTTCCACCATCGACTAGTGAATTTCCTGAATGAGAGATGGTGGTGCCATTGGATGTGCAACAGATCTGCTGCTGACATAGCTTGGCGCTTCCCCTAGCTTAACCTAACCGAGATAAGCTACAACATGGCTCGACAACCTGGGATACAGCTGATCGGCCTCACAAACTGTGTGCTCTACTTTCCTTTTCGGTTCAGACGTCAGTTTGGGCATGATCAGATCAGCCTGGAGGAGGGGGTAGAGTAACTAGTTTCATTTCCCATCCGAGGTTCACACTTGGCTAGGTACCTTACTACTTGGAGGACGAGAGAGCTTCTGCCCCCTACCCCTAGTTTCAGTTGCCCCCTTTCTAGCGAATGTTTGGCTCGGCTCGAGGATAAGGCACAAACCGGGCCCACTTTAGCATCAGAAGCTTCCACAAGCACGAGCGAGGGACGTAGGAGCACTTGATGTGTCCATGTCCCTAGTTTATTGCTTTGACCTTTCTTTTCAAGTTTTTTGATGTAATAAAAGCAACTTTGATTTGTATCAAAAAATTGGAGAACTTTGTATTGAAATCAATGAAATTAAAGTTGTGAGTACTGAAAATTTTCCTTTTGGTCCAAAAATGGTCTAAATTGTAAAAGGTAAAATTTGAACAAAATCAACTTTTATTAAAACTTTCCAAAACCATTTTCGAAAAGGATCACCACTTGACACACATGGAATCAATCCTCAAGATGTACAACCCCTGAATCTAGACGATCACAAATTGCCCCTTGATTGAATAGCAATGCTTTGCACTGTAACCAACTCTTCTCTCAGAGTAAAGATCACAACCGAACCCTAAGGTAAAGAACAGACAAAGATGACCTGATCAGACACATGAACAGGACAGTTGAGTTGGAGGTGCTTATGACCGAACTTCATAATGAAGTTACTGCCTACGTATCCCAAAGATGGGAATCAGGCCTCACGTAGTTCGGTTCAGGTTCACTCGAGTATTAACTCTCTCCTCTTGCGCTTTAACTTTTGCCAAGATCGCCTTTTAGGGTTTTCAACCTTCAGTTTTTCTTTATTTCTAATTTTTCATGTTCTAACTCTTACCTAGGTCGCCCTTCCTGGTTTTTGGCCTAGCGAGCCTCTCAGGGATAGTATTTTTCAACTTGTCCAAATTGATCAGTTAGGAAAATTCTAGGCCATCCAGGTCCATGAGAATAACAGCTCCACCCGACCTGATAATTTTGATGATGTAAGGACCAGTCCAATTGGGTTTGAACTTGTCCCTAGGGTCATGAGTGGGAGCTCGGTTGTCTTTCAGCACCAAATCCCCCTCTTTGAGATTCCAGGGCTTAACCTTCTTGTTAAAAGCCCTAACAATTCTGCGTTGATAGCCCTAAACATGGTATAATACTTTCAGCCTTCTCTCATCAAACTGCAGCAATTCTTCAAACCTGCTCTGCTGCCACTCTGCCTCTACTATTTGACACCCAGCCATAACCCGCAACGACGAGACTTCTATTTCGATTGGCAGAACAGCTTACATCCATAGATAAGAGAATAAGGAATGGCTTCTGTAGAATAGATAAGAGAATAAGGAATGGCTTCTGTAGACATCTAAATTGAAGTTCTATAACACCAGAGTGAGAATGGCAATTTATCTGGTCAGTCTCTGTAGGTCTCAATCATCTTCTGTAGAATATGCTTGATGTTCTTGTTGGCTGCCTCAATAGCTCTGTTGGTTTGCGGCCGGTATGTAGATGACTTATGGAAAGCCATGTTGCATTTCTCCAACAAGTCTATCACATCTTTCTTGAAGTGGGAGCCATTATCTAATATAATCTCATTCGGGACTCCATATCGGCAAATGATATTATTTCGGATGAACTTAGCCATATACGTTACTTTCAACACTATATAGGACTGAGCTTCCACCCACTTTGTGAAGTAATCAATTGCTACCAATATGTATTCATGCCCATTCGACCCTTTTAGTGTGACTGCCCCAATGACATCAATTCCCTAGACTGAGAAAGGCCATGGCGAAGTCATGCTGTACAGCTTCGACGGCGGGATATTTATGCGATTAGCATGAATTTGGCATTTGTGGCATCGTCAAACAAAACCAATACAATCCTCCTCCATAATGGACTAGTAGTAACCTTGCATGAGAATTTTTCGAGCTAACATTGCTCTGTTCATGTGCGCTCCGCACTCTTCTCTATGGATAGCCTCCATCAAGCGCTTTGATTCCTCTTCTTCAACACACAACTTGTGCATTTCTAGATGACCTCTCTTGTATAGTTTTCCTCCACAGATATTAAATTAAACTGCCATCTGCCATACTGCCTTTTTGTCCTTGGCATTTGTCCCTGGTGGATAAACCTTTTTTTTCAAGAAGTTCCAGGTCTTGCGTTTCATCTATTGCGGTGATAGCTCGTAGGCCGGCGTGTATCTCTGCTCAATGATGATCGGACGCATCCGGACTCTAGGCGAGATGTTTATCATAGAAGATAGAGTTGATAAGGTGTCAGCGAACCTGTTGTTCTCTCTCAATAGATGCGTGAAAGTCAGCTTTTCAAACCTAGGAATCAGAATGTCCAGGGTCTGGTGATAAATCTTCATCTTTTCTTCTTTGACCTTTCAGTCTCTATTTGCTTGAAAAACAACTAGGTTCGAGTCCCCGATAATGTCCAACCTTTTTGCCCCTAGTTCCAGGGCGGCTTCCAAACCAACAATACACGCCTCATATTCTGCTTCGTTATTGGATACCTTGAACCGGAGTTTGAAGGCTAAAGGTATATGGGAATTGTTCGGTGCTATCAGTAACATATCTATCCCATAACCATATTGATTAGATGCTCCATCAAAGTACATTGTCCAAGTCTCCTCCTCGACTTGCAGAATGGCTTCATTTGGGAAAAGGTATTCTATCGCTTCATTTCCTTCCACTGGGTGATCTTCCAGGAACTCCGCTACTGCTTTCCCCTTAATCAACTTGCGAGAAACATACTTAAGATCGAATTCGAAGAGAAGAAACAACAACCGGGTTAGCTTATCCATAAGCACTAGTTTCTCAAAGAGATATTTGATGGGATCTAATCTCGAAACCAAAATTATAGAATGAGCTAACAAGTAGTGCCTCAACTTCCTAGTAGCCCATACCAAGGCTAGGCAAGCTTTCTTCAGCGGAGTGTAGCGGGTCTCATAATCCAGCATTTTCTTACTCAAATATTAGATTGCTTTCTCCACCCTATCCTTAGATTCCTGAGCAAGCATGAATCCCATTGTTGTGTCTATTACTTACAGATACAGAATCAAAGGCTTCCCCGGTTCTAGCGACAACAACACAGGTGGATTCTGAAGGTACTACTTAATCTGCTCAAAAGCGTATTGACACCAATCATCCCATCGGAACTTCTTTCCATTCTTTAGAAGACCAAAAAATGGTTCACAAGTCAAGGTTAATTTGAAAATAAACCACCTTATTGTAACGATCCGGAATTTTTATTTCCGCTTGAGCGGGGAAGTTGATGCTCGAGCGGACTTGAGAGGTTCACAGCATTTTCGCAGACAGTCCGGAATTTTGAGAGTTGTGAATTCCCGCTCAAGCGTAGGAGTGGTCGCTCAAGCGGACAACTTTGTTGGTCTGTGCGCTCGAATGTGGAAAACGACGCTCGAGCATGGAAAGTGAGATTGCCCTTGACATTTTTGTTAGTGTATTTGGAACCTTCTTATTTTATTTTGGGGTATTGATCAAAGTGGTAGCATAATGGTAAAGTAAGAGTGAACCAAGAATTTAATTCGAATAATTTTTCTTACGAGTAGCCGTCACTCTTTTGCCTTTTTCCTTTTCCACACTTTGAATTTGAATATGAGGCTAGAGCCATTGGAAAGCTTATTTCTGGGGCTTCGATTTGGACACAAGAACGACCTAAAACGAAGTCCGGATGAGGGAGTTATACCTGTTTGAAGTTTTGGAATCTGTGCTAAAAGCAGGTACGCTCGAGCGGGAAAATAGACGCTCGAACGGACCGCGTGAATTCAACAAGTTTAAAGGGACATTTTTAGATCATTCTTCACACTTTTCATCTCCTCTCTTCATCTCTCTCACCTAGGTCTGAAAACCCTAGGTCTTTGACCTTAAATGCCTTCCATTTCCCTTTGGATTGATCAAGATCTTCCACTAAAAAATGAAGAAGGCTTGAAGAACTCACTTTTCAACCGATTGGATTTCGGATTGGTGAAGGATTCTTCTTAGAGCTTCATTCTTTTTCTTGATTCTTGAAGTAAGGACCCTAGTTCCCTTTCAATACTTACATTAATGGATGGATTTGTGGTATTTTGACTATATAAATACAAAATCTATATTTTTGAGCATATAGTGTCCAACATGAGATTTGGGGGTTTAGAGTTTGAGATGTCGGGGGTGCAATTATTGGGTTAAGATGATGAATTATGAACCTTAGGTGTGTAATCAATGGAAAAATTGGAATAAAAAGTAATGGTTTGGGAAGTTCAGATTTTTCTTAAAATCCTTGATTTTCTTGAAATCCTTGATTTTCTTGAAAACCCTAGGTTGCCTCATGATGATAATCAAAGATTTTGCCCAAATTGAAAGCAGAATCATGAAATTGAGAGGTTGAATTATATATACACAAGTTTAATTGAATTTTGAAAATGTTTGAAAATTATGTTAAAAATTAGCAATTGAACCTTGTTATGGGCATTGTAAATCATGCTATAATATGAAATTTTTTGGAGGAAAAGATGTGTTAATGATATGGACAACATAAACTAGGTTATGGAATGTTGAAATGGGATTCAAGAATTTATCTTGAACTATGTTGAATTGTAAATAGTATTGTTGAATTAAGTTGTGTTGACTTATGTTGAATTAAGTTGAGTTGACTAATGTTGAGTTGAATTTTGTTGAGATATGTGTTGAGAAGTGTGTTGAGTTGAGGATGTTATTTGCGACTTGTGATGAATTTGCGAAATTGCAAATTGATGTGTAATTTGGTATAAAGAGAATTAAACAAGTTAAGAATGAAATAAATTATATTGTGACCCAATTTCTATGTGTATTATGAATTGTGTAGGGTCAGCTACAAGGGCGAACCAGGCATCTGAATACTGTGAGTAGTAACTTTGTAAAGCTATGTTCAGTTTTAAGTATTTTCTAAATGATATAAGATGACCTATTTCTGAAATATTAGTTTCTGTATAAATGAATGGTTGTCCAATATTTCTGAAATGTATGCGTGGCATTCTTAACTTCAAATGACATCTGTTATCTATTCTGTTACATCCCAATTATGGGCCAACTGTACGTCTCATGAGCCAACTGTTATGGATCCTTATGTATACGTTCCATTTATGGGCCAACTGAATGTCTCATGAGTCAACTGTATCGTCTCTGTGCACGTGAGTCAACTGTATGCCTTTATGGCCGTCTCTTTATGGGTCAACTGTATGCCTTTATGGCTGTCCCTTTATGGGTCAACTGTTTCTGCTAGTGCTAATGAATGTACCACGTATGATTAACTGCAAATTCTGATTATGAATATGATTCTGAATCTGTATCTGTTATGAACTATGACTTCTGAACATGATTATAAATCCATTTCTGATAGCTACTGAATTATGTTTTCTGTAACTGTTATGGACAACATTCATTAAAACCCTTTTACTTTGTTATTATTCACTGGGCTCCAGCTCACTATATTATTTATGTATGTAGATGATCAGGCATGTGACTAGTCCTAGAGCTGCTGCCTGGATTCTTTGTTTGTCAGCCAACCTATGTGCCTCCCGTGGAGGTTCCGGATATGTCTAGTGGCTATGGCTAAGTGCATAAAGTTTAAGTTTTGTTTTCTTGTTTGGTTAAACAAGTTTTCGTTTATTTTGTAAATAAGGCTAAGTCCATTTTTGTCTAGTCTGTATATATATGATGACGTAAGGATGATGTGTAGATATGTATATAAAAGTTTTAAATTTTTTTTTCTGTCTCATATAAGTCTGGACAGCTCAATGGATGTTATATATTTGTTATTTGCTTCTGCCAGCCCCTATTATTATATTAATCTGTCTCAGAGGCCCTCGGTAATCTTAGGATTACTGGCCGGTTACGATGCTAAACCCATAGGGGCGGGTTTGGGTCGTGAAACTTATAAATTGCACTTTACCTAGAAAGCCTCGCACCACCTTTTCAGTCCTTGGTGGTGACATTCCTAGGATGGCCTTGATTTTGGAAGGATCTACTTCGATGCCCCTCTGTGTGATCAAGAAGCCTAGTATTTTTCCCGCCGTCACACCGAAAGTACACTTCTGCGGATTCAACCTCAGTCTGTATTCTCTGATCCATTGAAAGAAATTCTTCAAGGCGGTGTAGTGGCCTTCTCTTTATTTCGACTTGACAATCAAGTTGTCTACGTACACCTCGACCTCTTTGTGGATCATATCATGCAAAATACTAGTCGTAGCTCTTTGATAGGTAGTCCTGGCATTCTTCAGCCCAAACAGTATAACCCGATAGCAGTAGGTACCCCACGGCGTAGTAAATGTATTTTTCTCTCTATCCTCAGGTGCCATCAGAATCTGGTTATACCAAAAAAATCCATCCATGAAGGAGAGCAATGTATGGCCTGCGGTGAAGTCTACCAACTCATCAATATGTGGCAAGGGAAAATCATCCTTCGGAATAGCCTTATTCAGATCCCTAAAATCGATACAAACTTTGATTCTGCCATCCTTCTTTGGGACTGGAACAATATTGGCCAACCATGTTGGATACTCAGACACAAGCAAGAACCCTACCTCAATCTGTTTGGTCGCTTCTTCCTTAATCTTCAATGCCTAATCCGGATGAATTCTGCGCAACTTCTGCTTGACGGGTAGGGCCTCAGGGTTAAGAGGGATTCGATGCTGTACAATCGAGGGATCGATTCTAGGCATGTCTTCGTAGAACCACACGAAAACATCTTTGAAATCTTTTAATAAAGCGACTAAGCACTCGTGCTCCTCCGAAGACAACGTGGACTTGATCTGGACCAGACGCGGATCCTTCTCAGTATCCACATTAAAAGCAATGATTTCATCTGGAAAGGGTTTTGCAAACCTCTCATCCTTTCGATTAATCAAGTTTTTTAAAACCAGAGGAATTCATTCCTCTTCATTTTCATCAAAATTTTGAAAATCTTGGTCAATGCAATAAACAAGCGGCATAGGGAAATACTCAGAATCAACAACGTTTTCATTCATAAGATCTAACTCATCTAGCTCTTCGGTTACAACCGACTCAAAAGCAAAAGAAAAAGAGGACATGGACAAGACCTTGGCATTCGGATTATCACCCTCAGGAATACTGGACTCAGATTCAGAAGAACCAGAATCTGATTCTAACTCCACAGACTTTGTGGAATCAGATTCAGGCTCATTACCTGACTCATAACTAGACAGGTAGCCCTCTTCCAACTGCTAGACAAGAGGTGATGCTTCAGATGCTTCCAAAATGCTGTTGGATGAGTTCACATCCAGTTGATTCCCGATCATAGAGATGGTAAGGTTATCCCCCAAGCTCTCTAAGTCGGCTTGAGGATCTAAAAGGAGACATGCCAGTGTTGTCCCTACTCCGATCTCGTTGTTGTCTGAGTCACTTTCCATGTTCTTTTTAGCTTCAGTAATTGGTTCAGCCTTTTTCTCAGCATCACTGTCGTGCAAATGCAGGTCAAAGAAGATTTTGAAATTGGGGACACGCTGCTTTGCAGAATTCATCCAGGGCTCGAGAAAGCCGCAAAACGGAAAGTATTCTCCCTCCCGAACAAAATGACCATTCAACGTTCCCTGGATCGGCTTGTGAACAAGCTCGTAATGTTTCCCAGTCTGCTTGGCTCTAGCTCTGCCTGCCATCTCTTCCCATTTCCTGACCCAATCCTCTTTGGTGGGCATATAGCCAAGACCAAAGGCATGAGGATTATGCGACACGTGGGCCAATGCTGTGACGCCTTTCCGGCTATCTTCCCAGTCTCATTCCTGACATGTACTAGAGTTTGTTCATGAAATAGATTGATTGGGCGCTAACATACTATGGACACCCCATTTTTGATCGTCCTCAAGACTTGGACGTCATCGCTTGTGCACTCGATGATTATGACTGCATGTGCTCGTTTTAGTACTCGAATCCTTGGTGGAATGCCTTGTCTTTGAGCCTTTAAACCCTATCCATTCTATGCCTTGTTTTAGAACAAAACCCTAGTGCTTCAAACCTCAAGGCCCTGGGACCTGCAGGCCTCCTTTGGTGGGCTGCCGACCACCCTTGTTCCTTGCTGGCCAATGATGTGGCCTACCGGCCATGAGTGTCATTTTTTCAGATATTTTGTTGATAGTTGTGCCAGTTGTTGGCACAATTGGCTGCATCTCCCTACACGTGTATAGGGGGATATATCTCAGCCAAGTGCATGTTTTTCTATATATAGGGGGTCTCCTCCCCCATTTTTGAGGGTTAGAGTTTTGGAGCAAAAATTATCTTTCTGTCTCTACATTTCTCTCTCTCTCTCCCTCTTGTAAGTTTGTGCATAATAGCTTAGATACACCACACTTTTGCCTACACCTCCTTAACCAAAGTCGCTCATCTTTGAGCTGAGGTTCCTTGAGGCCTTCTTGGAGCTCTAGAAAGCGGTTTTGGCTTGAATTGTTGCCTAGAGTTGGTCTTCCCTTCAAGAGGTATAACACGTGCCTTTTTAACTTGTTTTGCATACTTGTTTTTCTTATCTTTTCCCATTGATTTGGGCTGTTTTGGGGCTGGAAAAAACTCTATTTTATGGGTTGAAATTGGTGATTTTAGGCCATTTAAAGTTAGAGGGTGGTCCACCATTCTTTCTTCCTTATTTGTAAGGCCTTTCCACCTTTCTTTCCCACTTTCAAACCATCTTTTTTTGGGCATTTAAATACTGAATTTTAGAGTATTTTCAGTGGTGAAAATCATCTTTTGAAGTCTAAATTTGGAGGGGTTAGCCTTCCCTCATTGTGTTTTCTTTGCTTGCCTAGATAAATCTATGTGTTAGTATATTTTTCTAGCCTTTTGTAGCTTAATTCCAGCATGTTTTAGGCTATATTTTAGACTTTTTTTGTCTCTATTTTGATCTATTTAAGTCATTTGAGTTTTGTTTTTCATGCTTCTTGTGTAAGCGTCCTCACAAGCTTGGTGTTTTAGACCTTTAAACACCACTTGTTTGAGTTGATTGCATGTTTTAGTGCTTTTCTCACTTAATTTCAGCAAGCTTAATCTCTCCAACCTCCCTCATCTCTTGGTTTTTTTATTTGCTTTGAGAGTTGTGTCAACCTTAGGATTGTTTAAGCTCGAGATTGAGGTCCATGCTTAATGGTTTAATCTTCTTTTGGGGGTTCATTAGCAACGGCATGACACATCTCTCTTGCCTTAAACTACCCCGTGTTTGACACTTCCTTCTCTTTTGGAGGACTTAACTCACTAATGGACTTAATTGGTTAAGGAATGGAAGGGTAATTAAAATGAGTAACTAAAAGTTAAAACTAAAATTGTGCAAAGATAAGAATTTAATTGTGTTTCGATGTGTTCAATCAGACGTTAATTGAACACAAGAAAAATTGGGGCATTTCATACTCAAAGTGATGAAATGTGCTAAATTTCTCAGGTCTCCTTTACCCTTGATCATGCATGATAGGGTGAAGGTTGTGGGTCTTGTTTGCGTATTTATTAACTTGTACACCATGGTTCTTTAGCCATCATGCAATGAAATTGCTTGATTGATGGTTTTTGAACCAAGTGTATCACTCATTTGAGCTTGTTTTGATGATAATGAGGGATACACAGTACAAACAACCTGTGAGAATACCCTCTCTTTGCTCTGTTTGCTCTCTATTGCGGCAAGAAATGGTGCATCATCATTGGCCGGCCAGCCATTATTCCTGGCCTGTAGGCCATCAGTGTTGGACGGCAACCCTCTATTGGTGGCCGACCGGCCACCAATGAAAATTGAGCATAGTATTTGTGAAGTGAAGTAGAGTTGGTCTGGAAGAGGAAAACCAGTGCAAAGGTTGTGTAACAGAGGCTTTCAGAAACAAACAATGGAAGTTCTTCAGGTGGAAACCGAGCATGCATTAGGCCTCCCTCGTTCCTGGGACTAGTTACTTAGTTTACTTATTAATTAGTTAGTCATAGTTGTGTTGTATCTAATTAAAGCGTTGTAATTATTTAGTTAGATTAGTTATTTAGTTAATTAATTCATGTTGTAATTAATTAGTTAACTAGTTTAACTAGTTGCTTTGTAATCAATTAGTTAATATAGTTAGCTAATTAGCTTCGTATTGTACTTATTTAATTAGCTTAAAGTAGTTAATTACATTAGTTCATTATTGTAATTATTTAATTAAATTAACTTAGATAGCTAGCTTATTTATTCAATTTTTGTAATAATTAGTTAAGTAGTTTAGTTTAGCTACATCTTTCAACCCCACGTCTTTCTCCTTTTTATTTATCCGCTTTTGATGGTTAGATTAGCGATATCACTTTTCAATTAGCATATTGCATGTTTGCATCCATTCATTTGCCTTACATACACCGAGGCTCGGTTTATCATTCAAACTTGCATTGTCGTTTATGACCTCGTTGAATACATGTTTAAACGCATGTTATCAAATTGTTGCAAATAGCATGTTAAGTAGCCGAGCCTATTTTAATTTCATTTTTGCATTAGCCATCTTGTATAGTTAGGTATCATGCATTTTTTTTTTTCTAACTCTTTTGTTTTATCTTAGCTTGGAGTACTAGGTGAGTTTTTTTTTAGTGCTTTAGCATACTTGCATGAGTGTCGATGTTGCCATATTTAGCATGCTTGCCATGAGGCTAATTGCTTAGGTGCTAAACTGTTTGAATGCCTGTGGATGAAGGCTTGCTGCTTGAATTGGAATGATTCGATGAAAGTACATTTAAGCCCACTTTGTCAAGTGGCAAATTCAAATCCTTTTTCAAAAAACAAGCATGAAATCGAATTGTTCCAATTTGAGCAAACTAGTCTATACCTTGTGTGTACACATCACGTAGTAATGCTAGCCTAATTAAACCAGAATAAGAGAATATAATATTGATAAAAATCATATCATGATTAGTAGAGAACGATCTTTGATCGGATGAGCGAGGGTGCTCAAATGTATTCACGACCTTCCCCTCTCGTACCCAAGTTCCCAAACCGAGGCAATCTTGGTGATGATGGTCATGTGGCCTTTGGCACGAGTCATGGGTTTCCTAAATTTTTCCAAAACAAAATATTTAGGTGGTGACTCTGTATCTGGAAAAGTAGTCCAATTTTGGGAATTTGATTCCAAATCGATTTTCCAAAAGATTTGCCGGATTTGGACTCTTTGGTGTTTATCAATTTCACATTGCACTTGTGAGATTAGATTCAGAACCGCGAGAGTCCAAACTGTAGGGCTTATTTCGATCTCTTGAAAGAGGGGGCGTAGAAAAGTTGAGCTACACATACATGCCCTCATCAGCAGCCAAGATGTTCGGCACCACTCGGGCCTCGGCTAGAGTAAACCCTGAAACGAATACATCCTCCTCACCATGAACGATCTCCAACACCGGTGTAGTTACCTCTGGCGGGGGATGGATAGATGAATTTCCAAACACAATAGCCACTCCCTTTCCGTGAGGGTATTTCAGCATTTGGAGGAGAGTAAAAGAGACTGTTTTCACAAGGTGTAGCCAGGGCCTCCCTAGCAGTAAGTTGAAAGTGGCCGGCACATCTAGGACATGGAAATCGACATCTTGTTGAGCTAGGCCGACCTGAACTTGAATGTGTACTATACCCATCACCTCTCTGCTAGTATTATTATATGCCCGAATCATTTGGGTTATGGGCATGAAGTCTACTGGTTTCAGGCTGATGGCATAAGCTGTGCGAAAAGGACAGACATTGATAGCTGACCCGGTGTCGACCAACACCACTGGCACCCATTTTTCTCTGCACTCAACAGATATATTCAGGGGTTTGTTGTGAGATGAGCTTTTCGGTGGCAGTTCTTTCTCGGAAAAGGTTAGGGTTGGGCTGGCACCACCTGGGAAAACTAATCCCATAAGCTGTTCAAGGGTGGTATCAATAGACAATTTAGCTTTGTCCATTGCTGATAGTACAGCCTGTCGATGCACTTGAGAAGCCATGAGTAGCCCCTAGATTGAAATGTCGGCTTGAATTTTTTTCAGTTGCTTCAAAACTGCTTCTTCCTTCAACTGCTTCTCTTTCGGTTTTTTAACCTCCTTTTCTTTCCCAGCGGCCTCAGCTTGGTCTAAGTGCGGTGGTTTGAAATATCGCCCACTTCTCATCATGTGGTCAATCTTTTCAGCGAACCACGTATTATCTGGGAGGGACTCATCCCAATTTTCATCAATGTGGGTCAGATGTAGATCGTCATCCTCCTACCATACACCTCCGGCAACCGACAAACAATTGTCTAGCTCCGTTCTGATCATTCTCACACCACAAGCGTCCCCTACAGGGTGTTGAACCATTACAACTTTTTGGTTATCTTCCATCCTCTCTTGTTTAAACTGCTTCAACGCAGTTTCCTATTCTGTGTCCGCAGTACTCGCAGTACCGAATTCCTAAGCTAAATTCTCGACATTGGTGCTCTTTGACAACTTCCCATTTTCATCGGCCATTCCGGCCACTGCAGCGATTCTTGCTCCCTTTTCCTCTGATTTTGTTTCAGTTTCTTCCTCCCTGTCAAGTTCATTACTCAACCAGCTTTTGTTGTCCGCCGACCCATTCAAATCGAACCAATCAATCTGCACATCCCCTTAATCTTGTTCATTGAAGAACTATAGGTTGTCTAAGTCCTCTTCAAGCTCCGCTAGATCATCCAAACCTTGGCTCGAGCCATCCTCCCTAACCATATTAACCTCCACTGTTGTTAGCAATACCACTTCTGGCTTGATTTGATCAATTGGCATGATGTAGCAGCTTGGATTATATTTCCCATTAGACAAGTCCTCAGAGCACTCAAGCAGCAGACTCATGCTCTCATCGAAGGCCAATCTCTCTTCTACTGCAACTATCACCACCATAGGTTTAGGTTGAAGTATGGATGCATTCATCATGTACAAATCTGTGCTTTCAGGGATGAACACCGTCGGTCTGGGTATGTGGGAAGGGGTGATATATACGTTGGGGTTGTAGGGGAAGGCCAGTGTATATATTAGGTTTAGATTATGAGGTGGGAGAGCTTGATTATGGGCCGGGAGAGGGTTAGTAGTTACATTTGGCTTTTGGGGTGGTGCGATCACCTTGTTGTCGATGAGGTCTTGAATCTCATGACGCAGCCCGAAGCATTGGTCGGTCTAGTGACCGTGCTGCTGGTGAAACGTACAGTACTTGGCTAGGTTGTGTTTAGGTGGGAGAGGATCTGGCAGTGGATGTGGCTCTAATGGCTTGAGGTGTCCTTTTTTAATCAACACCCTCAGGACTTGGGATAAAGGCATATAGAGTGAGGTGAAGGTCTTTTGGGATCAGGCCGGGTTGTTTGAAGTTTGTGGAGCTGTGCTAACAAAGGGATTAGTGGTTTTGATTGTAGTGGTGACAACACTCACATCAGACGGCCGCGCAGTTGTGCTTCCACTAGTGGTTGCATTGGAACTGCGCACAAAGGGCCTCTTGGCCTCCTCTTTCTCATCAGTAATCAACCCTTGTTTCATAGCGTCTTCAATCTGAACCCCTATCTCATGAAGCTCAGTAAATGTGAACAAAGATAAGACGATCATTTTCTGTAACAACTTCCCGTGCAGATACAGACTATCATCCTTATCTGATCTTTCACGGAAGGTTGTGTAGTCATCATTGATGCCTTGGCCCTCTACCTTGTTACAAATTCTAAAAAGCCCTCTTTTGGCTCTTGGCGCGTTGCCTCAAGATCACGGGTTGTGACCTCAATTTGCGTGTTGTATGAGTATTGTGAGATGAAGGCCTTGGTCATTTCCTCCCAGTTCTGTTTCACAGAATCCTTCAACTTGGCATACCATATAGCCGTTGTTCCTGACATAGTCTGACCAAAGAGCGAGAGTTTCTAAAATCTAGTCAAGCCCATCGACCGCAGAATGTCTGAAAATAGCCAAAGATGAACTATGGGGTCTCTAGAGCCATTGAACCAGTTAATGTGTGGCATTTTGAACCGGTCTGGCAACGTCACTGCATAGTTGGTATATCCATCTTCTATGTCGGGAATAGAGTTCACACCCTGCACTTTCTTGAATAACTTCTCCAACTTGTTGACTTTAAGCACGGTCGGGTCAACTTCAAATTCAAATGGAGCCTCGGTTAGATACACATGTGCTTTGGAAGCCTACGGTAGGATCGGCTCTGCCGGATTACCCTGATTCTCAACATGGGCAATGGCTCCGGGTGCTGGGATACCCGTAGGAGGTGCATAAGATGCAGAAGCAGCTGCCAACTGTGGTTGTTATTGTTGTAACCTATTTATAACCTCAGCCTAACGTGCTGTGACCTCAACTTGACGAGCAGCGTCTTGCTGCATGGTTTCAACTATTTGCTAAAGGTGGTAGATCAGGTCGTCCATGCTGACTAGGGGATATTGTACCATTAGAACTGGCGAATGATCTTGTACTGGACTAGATGTAGAAGACTGAGCCTGACTAGATACAGGTGAAGTGAGAGATGACTGTTGTAGAAATTAAACCAGTGAACTCTGTCTTACTCTCCTCCGTCTAGTAACCGGTTTGAGCGAAGCAAACACAGGCTATCTCCTAACAAGATATCCGAATTTGTAAAGCCTCCTAACACGGGTCCAGAGTGTTTAGGGGACATCCGAACTGTCCGAAGCTATGGTGTTATACTACCTAGCAAAAAAAAATAAAGCAAAAAGAAAGCAGTAATCAGAAATCGCACAATACCTTAACTTAGATATTAACAACACACAGGTGTAATCAAAACTGTAGGAACTGCACTCAACACTGAATTCTGCCCCCAAATTGATACCCAACTCACAACTGATACGCAAGTTCCTGTATAGTTTCACTGTAAAGCACATACCAGTTAAATGAGAACCAAAACACCCCTATGAGGGGGTAGGGTTACCCTGTCCTAGTTTCGTCAAGAACTAGGATTCATTATTTAAACAATGAGGTTTCACGCAATCCTGTATTCGGGTAAGCATCCTGTTATAGTTTGGAACAGTCTTTATGGCTTTCGATATGCAACTAGGCAAAATAGTCAAAAAGGGTACCTCAGCAAGACTACCTAATATACCTCTCACACCTAACACTGAGAAGTGAAATGAGGATCAAACGGTACAGCAGTAATCTAGATTCAAGAGTTGTGTTCCCATCGTGGCAGAGCCCGTGATCGGTCAGCCTTTTGGCAAGCTTTTCTGGTAAGCCTCCAGCAAACCATCCAGGAATAGCAGATGACAAACACAGTGACTTAAGCGCACTCATGCAAATGCAATGCAAAGAAACATATAAGTGTAAATAAAATTTCATATCATGAATTTCAAGTCAAGTTCTCTAAATTTCCCAATAGAGTCGCCAGAAAATCTAGCTCGACCTTTTTCGTGCCCCCTTTCGGAAGCTCAGAATAAGCCCTACAGTTCGGACTCCATTTGTGGTTCTGAATCTAATCTCACAAGTGCAATGTGAAATTTATAAACACCAAAGAGTCCAAATCCGACAAATCATTTGGAAAATTGATTTTGAATAAAAAAAATGCCAAAATTGGACTGCATTACTAGATACAGAGTCACCACCTAAATATTTTATTTTGGAAAAATTTAGGAAACTCATGACTCGTGCCAAAGGCCACTTGTCCATCATCACCAAGATTGTCTCGGCTTGGGAACTTAGTGTAGACACCCCATTTTTGACCGTCCTCAAGACTTGGACGTCACCGTTTGAACACTCGGTGATCATCCATGTTTGTGTTCGTTTGGAGTTCCCGGAGGTCTCGGCTTGCGTGCCCTGCCTCAGGATCTCCGAACTTGACCGTTTAGTGTCTGGTTTTGCACCGAACACTCATGTTTTGCCTTGGAGGGGCAAGGAATGCCTTGTGAGACATCCCCACACATCACCGACAGTGGCTAGAGGCCACTGGCTGGTTTTTTTGATGCCATCGGCACTTTTGTTTGCCGGTCGGCATAGTTTGTTGCCGGTCGGCACTGTTTTTTGTCGAAATGACATTTTTGGGCAGCCGACCACTGTTCATCCACTTTATGGAGATATTTTGTGCCAGCTGTGATAGCTGGCACCAACTCTTCTCCCCTCCATACACGTGTATGGAGGGATCTCCCTCTAGCCAAGCTTGTTGTATAAGCTTTGCAAGAGGGAGTCCTATAAGAGAGGGGCTTTCCTCTTGGATCTAGGTTAGACTTTTGCAACCAAAAACCAGAGCTTTGAGATATAGATACACTCTATCTCTATATCTCCCTCTCTCCCCTCCTTTGTGTGTGTTTCCTTGGCCTAAAGGTGGTTTTTACCTTACTTTTGCACCATTACACACACTATTACACCTTACTCCGAGATTGAGGGACTTGGAGGGTTGATTCTTGAGTTTTTGGACTGGTTTTGATCAAAATAAGAGGGCTAGACCATTTGTTCTTCAAGGGTTCTTCAAGAGTGAGCATCTTGCTTTTTATTCCCCAAACTTGCAATAGTTTTCTACCTATCTTGCTTGGTGTTTTAGCTCTTGTGTATAACATGAAAGAGGCTTATATTTTCATGCTTTAGAACTTCCATTAAGGTCATTTTGTGGTTTGAGTACAAACTCACCCTTTTAGGCCTTGTTTGGTCCATTTTGGTGCCTCTTTAGTAAGGCTTTGTTCACTTCAGTGTTTTGGTCCTTTGACCACTAAAAACCAGTTGATTTTCAGTGTTAAAAAAGGTGGTTTGAAGTCTTGCATAGGGGAGGGACACCCCTCTCCCTTCTTTGTTTTGTTTTCTTGCTTTTTGGCTTAAAAGGATAGCATGTGTGCTTGATCATTCTTGGTCTCATTTCAGAAGTTTTTTAGGTGTTTTAGGTCATGTGTAACCTCTGTTTTTGGCTGGATTTGTGCCTCCTTGTATGCTTGTAATACTTGCTTTGTATTGCTCCATTTCGCTTAGAAGTGTATCTCATGATTAGGCTATGATTCTTGTGTGTGTTGGCTTAGTTCCATGAAGCTTTTAGTGTTGTTTTTCCATGCTTAAAGTCTGTTGGTTATCCATTTGGTCATGCTTGGCATGTTTGTCATAGGTGCTATGTATTTCGGCTTAAAAGCTTTGAGCATTTTGACCTCTAACATGCATGGTTGTGATTACCCTCATGATTTAACATCATCTAGGACCACATTTTAATCCAAGAATCATGTTTGTATATGTGCATGCATGACCTCTTTTATGCCTTGAGGGTGTACCCTCTTATGCCTAGGAATGAGCCTTGGTGCATATGCCTCTTGGGAGTCACCTTAGCTGCCATTTTGGGAGGGTTTGGAGTCCTATCTTGGTATGCAAAATTCTGTTTTTACTTGTTTTAATCATGCCATGAGAGGTCATGTTGGTGGGGGTAAGTTGTCTCCTTTTTGTGCCTTAATCTTGGGACCATAACTTTGCTTGTTAACATGAGATGTTGCCCATCATTTTGAGCATTTTTTGGTGCTGTTTTGGGGTGGACTAAGGTCTGTCCCTTTATGGTTCAAGACCCCCATTGCATGCTTGCTTCATGTTTGTTGTATGGTTGTTCCATTAAGCCTCGTAGCATGTGAATCCTATTCCCAAATTGGTCCATATTTGCATCATATTTGCATCTTGTATGCTTGGCATTATACATTTGTCATGTTGGTTGCATAATGCTTGTTGTGCTTTGCATCTTGGTATCATGTTGCATGTTGAGCCATGTTTGCATAACATGCATTACATTCACTTGGTTTGGGGTGTCAAACCAAGTGTGGGAATCAAGGAACATTCATACTTCAAGTGATGTAATGTGCCTCGATTCCCGGTCATCGGGGCCTTTGACTCCAACTTGATAAGGCTTCGGATCTCATTTTGTTTGTTGCATGCATCCTTACATCAAATGGCAAATTCGATTCTTTGAGCCACCATGCACCATTGATGGCTCGAGGATCGAAGGTCATGCTTCTTTGAGTTCAAAACATGATAGGAAGCATAACCATGCTCATATGTACCTGAAAACCCCATGCCATGCACTGTCTGTTCCCTGTTTGCTGTCAAATTGTCTTCTGCAGGAAGTTTCTGCCGACCGGCAGAATTTTGTGCCGACCGGCAATCTCTGGAGTGCCGATGAATCCAATAAATGCCGGTGGAAATTTTGAAGTGCCGGTGGGAATTCTGTCCGGCCGGTGGTGCTCTGCAGCATGTGAGGAACCTGCTCCAGGACTTTGGTAATTTTCAGAGAGACAAGGCAGTACAAACAGAGGTGGCAGGAGTACGGTACGGGTTTTTCGGGCGAGTCAAGTTCCGAGCATGCATCATCTGCGCATCCCGAGGCAGAGGCTGCGGCCACCCTCTTCTTTCTTTTGCATCTTTTTTTTTAATTAATTAGAATTTTTGTAATAATTTTGTTTGTTTATTATTTGAGACTGTAATATTTTATTTGTTTATTATTTTGGGACTGTAATATTCATTTGGACCCTCTGAGTGAGGGTAAATTTGTAATAAGTGTGGGTGAGTGTGTGTATGTCTTCCAATCCCCATTTCTTTCTTCCCTTTTATTTACCTGCTTATGATGGTAGATTAGGGCATTTTTTGAAATTAGCATACCTTATGTTATGCATGCGTGCATCCATGCATTTGTATTGCATACATTAGGCTCGGTACATCACGCTAACTGCATTTGTACTTCAAAATTCTAAACCGAATATGTGATAATTGTGCATTTTCACATGTCATGTTTAGGGCTAGCCGAGCCTGCCTAGATTGCATTTTGCATGTGATGCATTAGCCATTTTTAACATGAACTAGGACATGCATGTTTGCTAACTAGTTTACTATTTTGGCACGGAGTACGATGTAAGTATTTATGCTTTAGCATCCCGCATGTGTGTGAGCGTTACCATGACAGTATGCCTGCCATGCGGCTAAGTGCTTATGTGTTAAACTGCTTTGAATGCCTGTGGGTGGAGGTTGGATTGTTTGAGTTGGAAAAACTCGTTGAAATCTGCATTTTAGCCTACTTGCGAGTAGCAAATTCAAAACATTTTCCAAAACAAACGGATATGCAATGCTTACTTCCAAATTAGGCAATCTAGTCTATACTTGTTTGCTGCGCGCATAACATAGTAATTCTAGGCTAATAATTGGTTTAAGAACACGTAACGTTTTCAAAATTGGATATCACGGTTAATAGAGGCCAGTCTTCGGACCGGACGAAAGGGGGTGCTCATAGCTGACCTTCCCCGATCGTACCCAAGCTCCCGAGCCGAGACAACTCCGGTGATGACGGACATGTGGCCTTCGGCACCGAGTCAGGGTTTCCTAAATTTCCCCATTAAAAAATATTTAGGTGGCGACTCTGTATCTGGCAAAGCAGTCCATGTTTGGCACTACTTTTTCAAAATCTGTTTCTCAAAACGATTTGCTAGATTTGGACTTTTTGGTTCAGATTAAGAACCGTGACTACAAATCGAGTCCGAGCCGTAGCGGCGTCCCCCTCGCGGACCTGTTACACTTAGGTACGAGAGGGGAAGGTCATGAATTGAGCACCCCTGCTAGCCCGATCAAAGATCGGCCCCTACTAATTATGATTTGAATCTTATCTATATTGTATGCTCTTGTTCCGGTTTATTAGGCTAGCATTACTATGTGATGCGCACACACAAGTATAGACTAAAATTGCAAGAATTGGAACATCTCAAGTCATGTTTGTTTTGAAAATCGTTTCGAAATATGTATCACTTGAAAAAGTGATATCATATGAACATTTACTCAAATTATTCCAATTCAAGCAATAAGCCTTCATTCACAAGCATTCAAGTAGTTTATCAATTAAGCATTTAGCCTCATGGCAAACATGCTAGACATGGCAACATTCATACGCATGCAATTATGCTAAAACAAATAAAAGCTTACCTAGTACTCCAAGTTAAAAAAAGAAACAAAGTTAGAAAAATGCATGATCCTAACTCTACAATATGACTAATGCTACACATGCGATATGAAATTACCAAGCTCGACTACTTAACATAGCATATGAAACAATTTGATAACATGCAGTCTAAGTACGTATTCAAAAAAGTATTCAAAACGACAATACAGTTAGAGTGATGAACCGAGCCTCGGTGCATGCAATATAGATGGATGCAAACATGAGGTATGCTCATTGAAAAATGATGTCCCTAAACTAACCATCATAAGCTAGTAAATAAAATTGAGAAAGACGTGGGGTTGGAAAACATACTGTCACGACCCAAACCCGCTCCTATAGGTTTAGCACCGTAACCGACCAGTAATCCGTGGATTACCAAAGGCCTCTAGACAGATTATCAAGTAATAAGGGGCTGCGGAAGCAATAATACAAAATAGACAAGGTCTAATGAGCTGTGATAACGTACATGGGATAGAACATTTCAAAACTTACTTTTAGATATATAAACATGCCAGTCCAGATACACAATATTTACAAAATATTTACAGAAATGAACTTCCCAAGATCAGACTTTACAACAGTTACAGAGACTAGCATGAAAATAAGAAAAAGAACAGCCATAGCATTAGACTTCGATCGGAACCTCCTCGGGAGGCACAACGGTTGGCTGACAAAAATAGTACAAAAGGCCATCAACTCTGGCCCTGGTCATGTGCTGGCTCACCTACATACATAATATAAACTGTGAGCGAAAGCCCAGTGAATAATAACAGAGTAAAGGGGTTATATGAATGATGTCCAGCACAAGTTAGAATTCAGCATTTAAATCAGAGCATAATCAGACTTCGAACAGAAACAGATTCATATACATTTTCATATTCAGATTTTGCATAAGATCATACATGGTACACCCATTAGCTATCAGATCAGAGTGGTCCAGAGACCCACATACATAGTTGGTACCAACAACTATAAAGGTCCATATCTTGCGCGCAAGTAACCATGGTATTGTTACCCCCAGGCAAGGGCCACGTGCAGATTGGTCGCGGTATTGTTACCCCCGGGCGAGGGCCACATGCAGATTGGCCGCGGTATTGTTACCCTCGGGCGAGGGCCACGTGAACTAAGGGTGCCATAAATACTTTTCAGAAAATTGGACATTCATTCATCATTAGTAAAATAGCATTTCAGAAAACAGATTATACCAGTCAGAAAATACTTAGGTTAAACATAACTTTACAGAGTTATTACTCACAGTGGGCCTTGAGTCAGACAGACGGCATAAACTTGGTCAAACGGTACGTGGCACGTGACCTACACAACACATAACAAATGCACACTTAAAACACACGTTCTAATTGTACAAAACTTATTTCATTGGCTCTTAGTGCGTTTCTAATCTCTTACCCTCACTATAGAGTCTTAAACATGGCCTAGGAATGCCTAGGATGGAATGAGGATGCAAAGATGCACTTTAAGACACTTTTCAAAATTTTGTTGAAACAGGGGTCCCGCTCGAGCGTGGCCTTCTATGCTCGAGCGGACAAGCAGACAAAAGGAATCCGCTCAAGCGTGGATTACTCCGCTCGAGCGAACTGCAAGCTACAATAAAAGTACTGGATGCAAGAAATTCACGCTCGATGGGTGCTCGATACCCGCTCGAGCGTGAGACATAAGTCCTCGCTCGAGCGTGCATTACCCCGCTCGAGCGGACTGTAAACACATGCAAAGCGCTGGATACACGCATTTCTCGCTCGAGCGTCACTTTCACCACTCGAGCGGACTGCATGAACTCAGTGTGTACGCTCGAGCGTAGAGTTCCCCCGTTCAAGCGTGAGTCCAAAATCTGGAATTTCCAAATTTGAACCTCAGGCTCAAAACTCAACTTTAATGCATCAAATTCGATCCTTTTGGGCTAATTTTCTGGAAAACTCTTGTAAACTCGTAATATGACATGTTTTGAAGATCAATTTGTAAAATCAAGCCCAAAGGTAAGTCAATTGAACACAATTTCAACAATACTTTCAAGAACATGATGCACATGCAACAAGCATGAGCTTAAATGAATTTAAAGCTCCAAACACAAGATCAAATGGGTCAATCCTTTCACAACACATGAGGAAATCATGAACTAGAACCATAATATGAACATGCATGTGGAAGTTTTCATAAAAACAACCTCAAAACTCAACAATGTACACATGCATGCAAGAATTCCTACTCAATTCAACATTTAGAACCAAAACTTGACTCTAAACTCTAGTTCACTATGAACCATGCAAGAAGTAACTCAAAATCACAATGGAGAAGATGAATTCTCTACCTTATGTCTTCAATTCCAAGCCTAGAAGCTCAAATACGAAATCAACCTTCAATTTCTCCAAGTTTCCAAGTTAAGTTTGATGAACACAAGTCTATCCTCTTTCTCTCTCTCTCTCTCAATCGGTTTTGTCTTCAAAGTGGCTGAGGAAATGTTGTATGATCAAGTGTAATAAGGCTTCAACATAGTCTTAGGTAGTGGCCCACTAAGTGGCAATTTCGTAAATAATTGGACTAATGTAATTTAACGTTATTTAATCTAATTTAATCGCTCCGAACCGAATTTTAATTAAACCTACCATAAAATTCTATAAATCCTAACTAGCACATAAATCAAGTCAATTTCTAATTCAGACGCCGATAAGGCTTTCAATTCGCAATTTAAAGTCAAAGACATGAACAGATCATTTTATGGCAAACAGATAGGAACACATAAATAATGCAATACACATGCAAATAAATTCCAAATCCTTCCTAAATTACTGCTAAGCATAATTAATCATGAATTAACATTAATCGGAGGTCGGGGTCATTACACATACGCATTATTACAAATTTGCGCTCTCACGAAGAAGAGTCCAAATGAATAAACTAGCTAATTAAGCTAATTATTACAAAAGTCAATGAATAACTAGCTAAGCTACTTAACCAATTATTACAACACTTGAATTAACTAGCTAGTTAACTAATTAATTAAATAATTATAACACAAGTGCAATTTAAAGTAAGCAATTAAACTGAACAATTAACCATTACACCTTAGGAAGCGGGGGAGGTTCATGCACATGCTCGGTTTCCACCTTAAAAAACCACCGTTTTGCTTCTGAATACCTCTGTTGCACAATAGAACACCAACACAGTTGCTCACTCTACTCTGCCTTACAAAATCATTGCTGAAACTTGCATCAATGGCCAGCCGGCCAGTGATGAGGATTGCCGGCCACCAGTTGGCCATGGATGGTGGTCTGCCAGCCACCTGTTGGCAATGGAAAGTGGCCTGTCGGCCACTAATGCCTAGTTCACCTTGCTGCAACAGAGGACAAACAGAGCATATATAGGGTATGTTCAAGGGTTGTCTGCACAACTCACCTCTCTTTTTCATGAACAAATCCAATTAGTGGTAAACTTAAGCCACAAACCACCAATTCAAGCAATTTCATTGCATGATGGCTTGTGAACCCAAGTGTGCAAGTCCAATAAATGCAAAACAAGAAACAAACCTCCTCCCTTTCATGAATGATCAAAGGAAGTGGTTGACCTTGGAGAGTTACATCATTTCATCAGTAGTGAGTATGAAATAGCCCAAGTTTCCATGTGTTCAATTAGCGTCTGATTGAACATGACCAATTATTATCTTGCACCATTTTTAGTTCCAAGTTTTAGTTACTCATTTTAGTTTACCAACAATTCTTCAATCAATTAAGTCCAAGGAGTGAGTTTAAGTCCTCTAAATAAAAAGAAGGTTCAAACTAAAAGTTATTTTAGGCATGAAAGAGACATCATGCTGTTGGTAATGAACCCCCTAAATGATTAAATCATTAAGCATGACATCTCAATCTCATACTTTAAACAAACAAATTGTTTGAACCACTTTCAAAGCAAAATAAAAGCCATGAAATGATGGAGATTCCGGAGATAATTAAGTGCTGAAAATGAGTGAGAAAAGCATAAATTAATGCTATCAACTCAAACAAGATGGTGTCTAAGGCCTAGAACACCAAACTTATGAGTAATATTACACTACAAGCATACAAAGCAAAGCTCAAATGCATCTAACAGCCCAAAATAATCCTAAGACAATCTAAAATAAGTCCTAAAACATGCTGGAATTGAGCTAAAAAAGTCTAGATTAACATGCTAAATATGACACAAATTAGGATAGTAAGCAAGACACAAGGAGGGGAGGCTAACCCCTTAAATTTTGGACTTTAAAACATCTTTTTGGCCACTGAAAAAGCTCTAAAAATCAGTGTTCAATGGCTCAAAAAAAGATAGTAAAAGGTTGGGAAACACAAGGGCAAAGGCCTCCAACATAAGGTACAAAGAAGGGCTATCAACCCCTCAACCTTTAATGGTCTTAAACCCAAGCTTCAGTCCAAAAAACCACAAAGTTTTGATAGCCCAAAACAATGGAAAAATAGTAGGAAAAAGAAGTAGAAAAAGCAATCAAAGAGGCAAAGCCTTATACCTCTTGAAGAGAATGAGCAATTCAAGCAACAAAACCAAACAAATAACACCCTCAAGAGCTCAAACCAAGCTCAAGAACACCTCAGCTCAAAGACGAGAAGATTTGGTGAAGGCTGTATAGGCAAAGGTTAAGGATTTAGAGGCTAAAATGTAGAGATTTGCTAGAGACAGGAAAATTTTTTATCTTAAAATTTTGTAACCTTTTACAAGAGAGAAGAGTCTCCTATATATAGAAAACATGAAATTTCCTCAAAGAGATCCAACCCTACACATGGGGATAGATGCATGCATCTGTGCAAATAGTTGGCACAACTGACATAAAATATTTTCAAAATACACGAGTGGCCGGCAAGCCACATTAGTGGGTTCAACAGGCCGGCAACCAAAAAGTGATGGCTGGTAGCCCAAAAATGGGGACTGGCAGGCCACTAGAGGCTGCAAACTAGAAAAGCTAGGCTTGGTCCAAAATTGGAACAACAAAGGGACAGAGTGTGAAAGGCTCAAAGTTGTGGCATTCTGCTGAGGACTTCGAGCACTTGGCAAGCAAATACGTTCATTATCAGGTGTGCATACGAGGACATCCAAGTCATAAGGGCCATAAAAAATGGGGTGTCTACAAAAGGCTAATAGTAAACTTGAACCGACTCGACCTGTGAACACCCCTATCTCATATGTTTAGCTTTAAGATAAGAAAAGCCAAAGTAGGAGGACTCAGTTAAAGCATAAGGGTTTTGAAGGAAAAGTTCTGGGAGGTATGGCCATAGTTAGAGTTTGAAGAGCCACAAAGGGCCAGTGCCACTTGAGAAGTGGCAGTCAACCATCCATACAAATTAGTGTTATATATCATACAAACGTTTGATAATTGTTTAAGATTATTTTTCAGTTAACTAATTGGTTGAAACTGGCTAAACTGTAGTTTGGTTTCGAATAAAAAACTTGTCAACCCACCATCCATGGTTTGGTTTTAATTTTATCCTTAAACCGTACCAAATGGCACTACGCACACCTCTAGTGCTAAGACCATCTCCAACAGATCATGTTATTTCAGTAATGCCTATTATAAGGACAACCAACTTTTTTGAGAGGTGTGTCATATCTCAATATACTCGTTAACCACAACTCGTTAGTCATATGTCTTTTATTTCAAAGCTTATTAGAACTACCATTTGATTTGTATGGATCTTTACTCAATTTCCCATGTAGGCCAAGAGAAACCAAAAATCAATGGTCATTAAAATTTGAAGTCGTCACTTGGTTTTAAGTTCCAAAAACCGTAATATGACTCTGTCCTCAAAGAACCAATCTATCATCACAAAAAAACTCGGTATGGGGACTTAGATACGAGATGAGAATATATTAAGTATCCACTTGCCCAGCACAACATCGTGCTCTACTTGTTATCTTCATAATTTTTAATCCAAAATTGGTAAGATTATGAATGAATGACACTGATATGCAATAGTGTTGAAAGACAATGATACACAACAATGTCAAGATAGCCTCAAGTAAGGAAATAAGCAAAGTACCTTATTTGATAAAGGCGTTTTTTTTATTATTTTAAGAAAAAGAGTTTTTGAATGAAATAAGGGTTTTCATAAAAATGATGCATAATTTTAAAAAACATAGGAGTTCATACATGTTTAAAAAGGGTCCATAGTTTTGATAAAAAATATTTAAAAAAAAAGAAAAGAAAGAAGATAAATAATTGCTATTATGCCTTTTTGAAAGTAAATAGTGTTGGAAAAATAATGATTTTTTGATGACTTTAATGTAGTATTAAAGTGGGTGCTAGTCCTCAATTGAGGTGGATTAAAGTGGATGTAGATTCTTTGTAATGAAATCTTTATACCATAAAAAGAATGACAAAAAACCATTAAGATTTGAATGAGAAATTGACTCATTAAGTTAATCTCATGAAAGAGGTGTTGGAAAAGGTAGCTACAAAATTATACACATTTCATATGTGTATAAAATGGATGTAACTCCTCTATAATGATGATGGATTGAATTGCCATCAATTAGGAGTTTTGAAAATTAAATCTCTTGTATTTGTTGTAAGAGCCTTTTCCTCTCTCCCTCCATATGTATAAAAGGAGGCCCTCTCCTTCCTTTTCATGACGAAGAATTGTTGTTCGTCTTGTCTTCAAAAGTTTTCCTCTAGTTTGTATATTATATTCTTCCTGTGAAAGAGTGCTGCAAAGTTCTATTCACCAAAGCTACTCAGTTGGTGCATCGCTGTAGCTGGTCTAACCATCATATCCGAGGAGACAGACGTCAAACAACCTCCAGCACCCAACCAGGAGTAGTCTATTTTCGGATGTTTTGTGTTGGAAGCACCTATTCGCAATGTAGAAGTCAAGGAATGTGCACATCCATCAGATTCAGGAGGAAAGTATGAAAAGGCTGCAGTGCCCGATCTCGCATAGAGCAATGGGTTGAATCTTGAAGAGGAAGCCTTGGTTGAGTTGTTCATCAACTAGGGATGGGAACTTCTTTAACTTAACTGAATTGAGAAGTTGTTGAAACAGAAGTTCAATCATGTCTAGTGTAGGCTTCGATTTGCTTTCTTTTGTTGTTATTTTACTTTATGTATTTCTATTCTTCTGGTTTGATTTTCTAGCATGATGTTGTATTCTATAATTTCAATTATCAATTATGAATCTATTTGGTTCTTTAATTACACAATTTTATATAACAAACTTAAAACAGATTAGATATAGTTTTCATAAAATTAGACAAATAGATTCATAATTTTGTTTCTCAAAATATACATTGGTTTGCTTTTATATGTAATTTAGCATTTTGTTACGTGTATCTAATTATCCTAGGCAGTGTCTGCTTGTTATTGCTTGTGTGAATGTTTAATAAGAATAATATATATATATAAATGTATTTCAGTGTTATTGTTTTCTGGAGCACATGTAATGGCATTTGTTGTATCTATGAACTTCGTGATTAGGATGTGTGGACTTACTGGCTATTTTATGAAAGTGCATGTGTAGAATATAATACAAACTATATTTCTGTACTATTTTTGAAAAATTAGAATTGTATGTTGATGGCTATAGAGTTCAAGTCCATGTTTAGCATTACATGCTAGGCAATTGTATGTTAATTAGAATAGTATCTTAATTACCTACAATTACATAATAGGTTACTGTTTCTATACAGTTAAATACATATATGCATGCTTTTGGGAATAGGATACTGTTAGAGTATTTTTAAATAGTTTATAATTTTATAGTAGGCAATTGTTTGTCTTAATTAATTGGAAAAAAAAAAAACAACAACAACAACAACACTATGCATAATCTAAATTAGTATGTGAATTCGAAGTTTTAATTTTCACAAGCATGTTTTGGTGTCTAGTTGTTTTAGTTAAAATGGACATGTTAATTAGTTGCTACTTTTTTAATATAATTTGCACGTTCTTTATTTTCTAAATTTTGGTGTAGGTTACATGTTTAATTGCCAGCATTATTTACAAATTTATTGTGTGATAAGCTCATACATAACTCATGACTATTAATGTTTAATTTAACGCTTAGAGTTATAGGTTTATTTTGTAACTCTTGCCTATTCATATATTAATTTAATTGTGGAGCTATAAATTTTAATTGTGTAACTTGTCTATACTTATGTACATGGTTAATGTATAAATTAAATTATGAATTTAATTTTGGAGTTTTAGTTTTGTTTTGTAACTCTTGCTAATTAAAAGTGTTAATTGTATATTTATTCACATGATTATTGTGTCATAATTTCATATAACTCTTGTCAATTAATCTTATTTAATTTTTAGAGTTATAAGGTTTGTAATTTATTTGGGAGTTATAAGTTTAATTAACTTGTCTAACATTTTAATTTTATTTTATTTTGCTATTTAATTAATTTATTTCTTTTACAGTTTTTTTAGATTATTTGTTTTGTATTTTGTTGTGTTTTTCTTCTAACCTTCTTTACAGGAATACCTATGCGAAAGGAAATGGAAACAAAAATACAAATCTAAATGAATAGGATTTGGGACTGTAAAACAAAACTATGGGCGAATAATTTTTTTTTTGAGCAGAAATACCTAAGATGAGAGGATTTTGAAAAATGGATAATCCTATTTGGATTTGTTTGCATTTATTTAGTGAAGCAATTTTTTGCTTGGGTTTAGTTGGTTTTTACCAATTGTGTAAAAGTAAATTTTATTTGCTTGTATTGTTAGAAGCATTTTATTTGCTTAATCATTGTTGTAGTAATTTTTTACATTGCCTGTAATTTTGTTAGCAATTTTTAAATTGCTTGTAAGTGTGGAAGTGGTTTGGTTTTCTATAATAGAAACCAAAGTGTTTAGCTTTGGGTAAAGAGTATTTCTTATTTGTTCAGAAATGACAACTAAGACGGATTTGGTTTCAAACCTTTTGGGGTTTGAGGAAGTCTTTGGGTTTAATCATTTTATTCCTAAAGTGTTGGAAAACCAACTTTGGAGAAAGTCTTTGGTTATAATCTAATTTTTTCCAAAGTGTTTTGGTTTAGGAAAATGAACCAAATTTTAGCATTAGCTAAAATATTTCTGATTTTGTTCAGAAAAAATGGGGGCTCAGTTCCGGGAGTACCGGTTAACTTTTATGAGTGGTGTAATTCTAGTAACAAATTTTATTTGCTTGGGAATTAGTTTGTTTGAACATAGTTTATCCCATGAAAAACTTAATTCTAAATTTATTTCTTACGGACTTGGAGTCAACATGCTCTTGAAAGTTTTGTCAAAGGTTAACTGAGTCTTAAGTGGAACCGGTGTGACCCCTTCAGTCTTTCTGGAAACTTTACTGACCATGTTCGATTCTAGGGTAAGTAGTGAGATCAGTTTTGAATTAAATTTCAGACTTTATGATTTTTTTAGATTAAGTTTAGTTTCTGGAAAAACAAAATAGTGAAATTCTGTTGTAATTTTTCAGAAATGACTTCAAGAGGTGACAATAGAAATGTTGTTTCACCTGCCAACCTTAAAGCCTTGCGACGTTCTTAAAGGAAGATCTAGAGAGATCAAGTGTGATTAAAGGAAATCATAAGATTGCATGATAACTGAATTAATCAGAGACAATTAGTGTGTTATTCTTATGTCAATTATAGCATATATGATTGCTATGTGACTTTGCTTGAAAGCAAATATGACACAACCCGTTAGGGTGAGTGAATATATTTTTGACTTTTTAAATTCCAAATATATTGGTGGCTTCTAGTGAGTACAAGATCACTGATCACAGAGATAGAAAACTAGTAGTTCTTAGGAGGTGTTAGACCATTGGCTACACAGTTATGAGATTGTGGTTCCTAGTAGTAAATAGATTACTGAACATATGTTAAGACATGATGGTTCCTAGTAGTAAAAGAGTCTATTGATCATATGTCAAGACGTGATGATTCCTAGTATTGAAATGGTCTACTGATCCTATGTCAAGACATTGTGATTCCTAGTAGTAGAGTGACTATTAATCACATGTCAAAACATTATGATTCCTAGTAGTGAAGAGTCTACTGACCACATGATGAGAAATGAGTGATTCTTAGTGATAAGACTACTTGCATGTTATGAAGTTCTGAATAGTAGACCATTGATCACTAGGTTTGTGATTCCAAATAGTAAGGCTATTGACTTCAGAGTGACATGTTGGACCAAACTTGTTTTGGTGCCTTGAATTCGAGAAAGACCTAATTCGGTTAATGACGGTCTGGGAATATATTTTATGTGATACGATTATGAGAGTCTCATAATTATTGTGACACAAGGAATTGTTTAAAGACCCTGTATGAATTTTTGGAAAAGGCCAAAAGCCTTTGTACAAATTCTACAAATGTGGGGGTGTCATGCAAAATGTGATAATACCTAAATCCAAGAGGGTTAGGATAAGCCTAAAAATCCGTTGACTTTGTATTCAACGGTTATGCACAATATAACAGTGCATATCGCTTTTTTGTGTTTAAGTCTGCTATTCTAGATATACACAAGAATACTATCATGGAATCTAGAAATGCATCTTTCTTTGAAAATGTATTACTTTGTCATATCCAATAAGAGGTTCCGAGTTCCATGAAAGAGGTTAAAGGTGGCAATGATCACATAGATGATCAAGTTGATGATCAAGCTGAGAAAATAGATGAGCTAAGAATGGGTAAAAAGGCTAGGACTGCAAAGCTTTTTGGTTCAGACTTCTTGACTTATATGTTAAAGGGAAAACCTCAAACTTTCTATGAAGCTATGACTTCACCTGAAAGTCCTTTGTAGAAAGAAGCAATTAAGAGTGAAATTGATTCCATCTTACAGAACCATACTTGGGAGTTGGTTGATCTACCCCCAGGCAGTAAGGCCTTGGGGAGTAAGTGGATCTTTAGAAGAAAGATGAAAGCTGATGGGTCAATTGATAAGTATAAAGTTAGACTAGTTATCAAAGAATACAGGCAGCGAAAAAGTCTGGATTACTTTTATACGTATTCACCTGTAACAAGGATTACATCCATTTGTATGGTGATTGTGATAGCAGCTTTATGTGGTCTGGAGATACATCAGATGAATGTAAAGACAACTTTTTGAAATGGAGATTTGAATGAAGAAATATACATAGAGAAACTCGAGGTGTTCTCAGCTCCAGGACAAAATAAGAAAGTCTGTAAACTTGTCAAATCATTGTTTGGTTTTAAGCAAGCTTCTAAACAATAGCATGAGAAGTTTGACAATGCTATGTTGTCAAATGGGTTCAAGATCAATGAATGTGACAAATGCGTATATATCAAAAACACTAACAGAGGTTATGTCATTTTGTGTTTATACGTAGATGACATACTCATTGTTGGTAGTAATGATGAAATGATTAGAACTACTAAGAGATTGTTAAACTCTAAGTTTGACATGTAAGATGTGGGTTTTGCAGATGTAATTCTGGGTATTAAGATTACTGGAAAATCTAGTGATATTATACTTTCTCAGTCTCACTATGTTGAGAAAATACTTGAGAAATTTGGTAAATCAGATACAAGTGTGTTTAGGACACCGGTAGACGTGAGTCTACATTTGACCAAGAATAATGGTGAGAGGGTCTCTCAGCTAGAATATTCTCGGGTCATTGGAAGTTTGATGTATCTAATAAGTTGTACAAAGCTGGATATAGCCTACTTTGTTAGCAGGCTTAGTGGATACATGAGTAATCTAAATGCTACTCATTGGAAGGGCATTATGCGGGTGTTAGGTTATCTACGCTACACCCGGGGTTATGGGCTACATTATACCATATACCCGGTGGTACTAGAAGGGTATAATGACGCTAATTGAATATCTGATATAAAAGACTCCAAATCCACTAGTGGTTATGTGTTTACCCACGGAGGGGCAGCCGTGTCTTGGAAATCTTCTAAGCAAATGTGTATATCGAGATCAATGATAGAATCTGAGTTTATTGCTTTGGATAAAGCAACTGAAGAAGCTAAATGGCTTCGCTAGTTTGTTGAGGATATTCCATGTTGGTCCAGACCTGTGCCAGCCATCTGTATTCATTGTGACAACCAATTGGCGATTGGACGAGCACAGAGTGATATGTATAATAGAAAGTCTAGACATATTCGTCGTAGACATAATTCCATACGACAATTACTCTCAAATGGTGTTATCACTTTAGACTATGTAAAGTCTCAGGACAACATTGCGGATTCGCTAACCAAAGGATTAAATCAAGTGTTAATAGAGAAGTTGTTAGAAGGAATGGAGTTAAGGCCTTTAGTGTAAGGTGTTACCAGAATGAAAACCCAACCTAGTTTACTGGAGATCCTAAGATCTAGGTTCAATGGGACAACCTAATTGCGTGTAACGGTGGTATGTCACTGAAGAGGTTAAACCTCCAACCATTCATTTTATCAGCGATACCTGCAAGTGCAAAGGTTAAGCTGAGTTTTTTAATGACTCTAGTATGTTAAGCTGTTGAGCTGAGTATAGCTAGATACTCAAGTAGAGTTACTTATGTGAGTGTGAAGTGGGGGCTACTTCTATAAGAATTGACAGGGCTTAATTCTTTAAACCACTCACTGAACCAGGCTAGTGTTCCAGGGCCAAACTAGACACAATAGTGAGAACAGAATGATGGTTGGAGTAATTTTTGTGTGAGGTATGTTGTTTTGGTTTACATAAACGGCAGAACAGTTCAAGACTTTGTGTTCACTGGACAACCAGTAAATTCGATAGACTTCACTAGGAGGGGTTCAAAGCCAAAAACTACCCTTTCCGATGCTGGGGTTATTCCATTGCACTCTTTCTCCAAGTCTTTGTTGTTAAGCGTTGTCCGTTTGTTGTATTCAGTCAATTTTTATTCATGTGGGGGATTGTTGGAAAAATAATGGTATTTTTGTGACTTTAATGCAATATTAAAGTGGGCACCAATCCTTAATTAAGGTGGATTAAAGTGGGTGTAGATTCTTTGTAATGAAATCTTTACACCACAAAAAGAATGACCAAAAACCATTAAGATTTGAATGAGAAATTAACTCATTAAGTTGTTCTCATGAAAGAGATGTTGGAAAATGTGGCTGCAGAATTATACACATTACACATGAGTATAAAATGGATGTAACTCCTTTATGGTGATGATGGATTGAATTGCCATCAATTTGGAGTTTTGCAAAATTGAATCTCTTGCATTTGTTGCAAGAGTCTTTTCCTCTCTTCCTCCATGTGCATAAAAGAAGGCCCTCTCCTTCATTTTCATGACAAAGAATTGTTGTTCGTCTTGTCTTCAAAAGTTTTCCTCTTATATTATATTCTTCCTGTGAGAGAGTACTGCAAAGTTCTGTTCGACGAAGCTACTCAGTTGGTGCATTGCTATAGCTGGTCTAATTGTCGTATTTTAGGAGATAGACATCGAACAATCTCCAGCACTCAATTAGTGAGGCGGCGAATCTATTTTAAGGAAACTGTCTAATGCAGGCTTTGGTTTGCTTTCTTTTGTTGCCATTTTATTTTATGTATTTATGTTCTTCTAGTTTGATTTTCTAGTATGATGTTGTATTCTATAATTTCAATTATCAATTATGAATCTATTTGGTTATTTAATTACACAATTTTATACAACAAATAGCTCAAAGTTTACCCACAAAATATATAAAAAAGCATAAAACCACATAACGGAGGAGATATAGTAAGAAGAAGATATGGAGAAAACATTTATTAAAATCAAGAAGTAAATAACAACCAGAAAGAGCTTGAGAAAGGGGAAAAATACAGGGAATAAACAATCTATCAAAACTAGGTGGTTAACCTATATGCAACCAAATCAATAGTGATTTAATCACATATGGGTCATATGTCCATATGAACAAAATAAGAAAATGAACAACTGAACGAAAAAATAAAAACTAGAATAGAATCTAAACCTCATGAACCTTTCAAAGTGCAAAACCGTTGAAGGAAATGCCTTGCAACCTTCTAGTTTTCATCTTTCAAAGAAGAGCTCACGATTTTCTGATGAACACACAAAAGACGAACACAAACTTTTGAACTAGTTGGTTAAGTCTTTGCGCAATGATGCTAGACAACTTTGGATTTCTCTAAGTGTAGAGCAATCCTATGAACATAGGATTATGAATTCTTGAAGGAAAAATAATGAAGGTGATTGGGGTTTATATAGGCTCTTGTATGGAAGGTTTCAAGTTCAAAAATCGATGTGGAATTGTACAAAATTAGATTTAGTTATGATTAATTGTGCAGTCAAAGGGAAAAAACATAAGGAAAAAAAAAAACGTCAAGTCCTCAAGAGATTTATTTTTTTAAAACAATATGAAAATTATCATCATTGAGAGTTTCATTCCTAACCTGGGCAAGACGAGCCCCGTGTCTATTTGGAGTAGGCACAAAAAGCCCATGCCAAGCATCTCTAAAACCAACCATCTTGATAAGGCCATAGTGGCCATGTATTGACTTGGAAATGTGGTGCATGGCTAGTTTGACCATGTTCCCCTATCTCGTGTCTTTTTGTAATTTTGCAAACCTTAAACGATGGAAAGGATTATCAAAGTGGGCCTGGGCCATCCATTTTTTAAAAGATTCATTAAATTAAGGTTAGAATAAAATAAAAAAGACTTAACATAACTATGATCTATATGTTTTGTAAAAAAACATTTTACCCTTACTTGTCGAAATCTAATGAGTGATTGAAGCTAGCTACCAAATCTTTATTTTAAATTTAGTTTTGACAAATTTTTTATCGTTGCATAGCTCTTTGAAATACTAAAACTAGTGTTGGCCAATTTTGAAAATTGAAAAGCTTTTTTTTGCATAGAGTGACGTGCAAAAGATGAGATCCTCTTTGAGTTTGTGTAAGGTCAAAAGATAATAGAAATGAATCAAATTGGCATGGAACATGTTATTAAGGGTGTTTGCATGGGTTAGAATTGGCATGGAAGATGAGTCTCGATGTATTTGATTTTGGATGAAAACTGGCAAATTGAAGGTTTCTAATCACTTTTGAGTTCATCAGAGCATCTCCAACGGTGACTCAAATTTTTTACCAAATTTGAGTAAAAAATGACCCATTTCACTAAATTTGATACCACTCGCTCCAACGGTTCACCTTTCACCAAATCTATCCCGGGACAACCGGGTGGTCGACCGGCCGGTTGACCGGTTAGGCAAAAAAATTTTTTTTTTTTTTTTTGGCGAATTGTCTGAACTTTTTTTTGAACTTTCTGAACTTTTTCGGGACGACCGGGGTGGTCGACCGGCCGGTCAACCGGTTAGGCAAAATATATATATATATATATATATATTTTAACGGTTTGAATTTTTTTTCCTGAACTGTTTGAATCTTTTACTAGTTGACCGGTTGGTCAACTGGCCGGTCAACCAGCCCGGTTGACCGGTGTACCTCTTTCAACGGTCAGTAACAGTGATTTGGTAAAATCTGTGTCTCGTTCTCAGTTTGATGTTTTTTTTGCTGAAATCTCATTTTGATATCAATCTGGTGCAACGATTGGAGCTTGAAAAAGTAGGTTTTTCATCAAAATTTGAATTTGATGCTGGGTTTGGTTCACCGTTGGAGATGGTCTCATAAGATAACTTTTCTAAAGCTAGGCCAAACATTATAGACAGTCAAAATGGGATTTATACACCTATGCCATATTTTAGAATGCTACAATGTAAAAATGTTAAGACTCACTCCAACAGTATATATTGGGTATGTTTAGTTTGCATTTGGGAGATGAGTTTTACAAAAAAAATTTAAAAAAATTTAAAAAAATTGTTTGCTTTGAGTTTTTTTCAAAAAATTTTCAAAATCACTCTCTCTCTTACACATCAATCAATCACTTTTTCTCTCTCATCTCTCATTCTCAATCACTTTTTCTCTCACACACATCTACTCAAATTTTCTCAAAATATCAAATCATCCCAAACTCCCCAAAAAACAACTCTCCCAAAATATATAACCAAACAAACCAAAAAAATTTCTAAACTCTCTCCCTAATTTTTTTTTCAAAAACAACTCTTCCAAAAACAAACCAAACAAGCCCATTATTTTATAGCATGATCACTATATAAATTAGAAAAATGTTTGGAGCACTAAAAAAAAGCACTAATGATGTGACAGTGGACCCCGTCCACTTTCTATGCCTTGTTTTTTTTTGTTGACATTTCCAATGCATTAATGTTATTAGTGGTGTATTTTTTAGTGGTCTAAATCATTGTTGATATAAATTAGTTTGTTACTATCTTCTGCTCTCTCTCCCTATTGAGAATGACTCATTTCCATATTTCACCGTACTCTATTTTATGGTCTCATTCCGAATCTACAACTATAATCCAAACTATTCATCACAGAGGAAAAATCGTTTGTACAAAATATAAATTTTATTGAATATCACTAGACATGTGAACAAATGAAATTACGTTTTTTAAAATAGATAATAACTATGAGTTTAGACTTAAATTACTTATTTTATAAAATAAAAGTGATTTATTCATTCATTTATCGATATCTGATAAAATTATTTTTTCACATAGACATTTCTTTATTACTTTATAAAATTTATAAAATAAATGACTTAGATTATGGATAAAATAAAAGGAAATTTCTGATCAATGGGATTAGAAAATTTGTTTTAAAAAATGATGATAAATATTAATCTTTGTTTGGTTTTTGATTTTCAGAAAATAATTTTTTAAAAGTTTTACTTTTTTATTTTTCGTATTTTAATATTTTCAATGAATTTTTTTAATATTTTAAGCAATTTTTTTAATTTTTAGGTACACCTAACATAAATACACTTAAAAAGTATTATATTCGTGAAAAAAATCTTTAAAAAATACATTAAAATATCAAAAAATACAAAGTTTAGTATATTTTTCGTATTTTTATGTATTTATTAATTTTAAAAAATATTTTACTATTTAGATCCATATAAATAAGGTACATCTAAAAAAATAAAAAAAAATTACTTAAAATTTAGAAAATATTTACTAAAAATAAAAATATGAAAAAATAAAAAAAAATTAATTTTTTAAAAACTAAATACAAAAAATTGAAACCAAACGGACTGAATAATTATGATTATAATTATAATTTTTTTTCACCTTTGGGTAAATAGTTTTTTTTGATATAATAAAATAAAATAGGGTGAGATACGGAGGAATGTGGCGGTATCAAGCATGTAGAGAGGGCCACAATCCTCAAACCTTAAACCCTAATTTCGATTCTCTCTCCATTTCGGATCCTTCTCCTCACTCTCTCTCTCTCTCTTTCTCTCATCTTCCATCTTTGCTCTCTCTCTCCACCGATCGTCCCTCCCTCTCTCTTCCCTCTGTTTTATCTCTCTCTAAAACCTAAACCCTTTGGATCTCTGAAGCAGATGAAGCCGAAACCCCTAAACCACACACAAACCCTAAGACGAAGCAACCAGATGAACAAGACGAAGCTTGAGATTACTGATATCGTCTGAAATCCATCACACCTCTTCAAGTCCAGGTATTTATTTGATGATGGTGAATTGCTTAAAATTTGATTCAAATTGCTTGAAATCTGTTTGAAATTGCTTGATTATTGTTGTTGTTGTTGTTTTTAGTCTGTTTGTTTTTGCCAACTCTTGCCAAGGCAATGGCAGGTCATTTGGCAGCCCACTGTGGATGCTCTAAGTAATGTTCTTTGTTATACCCACCTCAGATAGTGTTGATCTCATACTAGTCATGTTAAGCCCATCAGGTGAAGCATTATTAAATGGGAATGTAGAGGTTCTGGAAATTCAGACTTTGTATGATTGAAATTAGTAACATAAACCAGTACATTATTGAGGTCTTGAAAACTTTTTGATGATTAAAAATTTATTGACCAAAAAGAATTCACCTTAAAAGAGGCGAGCCCCTTACACATTAAGTGTCTATTTGTTATTATTATTATTTTTTTTTGTCACGCGGTATACATTAATAGGGGTTATATGTTAGTTGGGAAATGAGGTAACCTTGTTAGTTGGGAAAGGAGGTAACCTTGTGTCAAACTCCGCTCCATAGGATTTGAACCCGAAACCACAAACCACAAAGTGGAGCTACACAACTATTAGGCCAAAGGCCTTGGTCAAGTACCAATGTTGTATTATAAATTATTATACGAAACCTTCCCTTTTCTCACCATAATTGTCCATTTCAATCATCAAATTCAGCTTAACTCGAGCTAGGCTTAGGCCATCTGTATGGAGGCAGATACCAACTGTTATTTCACCCAGTTGTTCCAACTAAAGCCTTTTGTATCTATGTATATGACCTTGTCTTTCTATTTCTAGTGTTGTATGCTTGAGCACTAAGAACACGGACACAAGATGTGATTTCAAAAATATGAGCACAAACATGTATAGGACATGACAATAGATTTTTATATATTTTTATTTGTTATGTAGATTAATATTGCATCCACAAAAATCAAAATTAACAAAAACTAATACTAATTTAAAAAAAAAAATCATTATATTTAAATAATTAATAGATCATCCATAAACAAGCCAAAAAAGTAATAAATATTCAACATTTGACATCCATCAAAAGCATTACAGAAGAGGGGGAAAAGACTAGTGGCATGTCCCCGAAAAACAAATTAATTAAATAAAGGGACACGCTAGCTGGCGTTTCCCGTACGTGTCCGCTATGTCCTGGCTTGTCCCGTGTCCTTGGCGTGTCCGTGCTTCATTGATTGAGCCTTATCCTTTTGGGTGTTGCTAATAACTCTTTCTCTCTCCTCTTGTCTTCATAATAAGTTTGTCTTTCACGTTTATTGCATTGCTTGTTTGGAAAATTTTTACAAATTGTCTTTTACTGATGACTGGATTTCCTTTTATGATCCTTTTTTTGTCCAGGCATTAATTCAACATAGCATTTTCATTCGGTAAATTCTGTGGAAGAAGCATTTTTCATACGGTTTCCCCAAGATGGCCAATTTAGCTATAACTGGTATATTGGAAAAGGTATGATATAAAGTGGGATTTTGTTTTCATGATCAAGTTATGTAAAACCAACCTCCCCCTTTTCCAACACACACACACACACACCAAAAAAAAAAAAAAAACTTTTACGCTGGTGTATGTCTTTTTCTGTTCTTCAGTGGGAAGGGTGCTTGCTATTATATCTCGACTTAGTCCAATTTTATTGTCCAGATGACTGGCAAGGATAAGGATTACAGATATATGGCTACTTCTGATTTGCTAAATGAGTTGAACAAAGAGGGATTTAAACTTGATGCCGATCTTGAGATGAAGTTGTCAAATATTGTCCTACAGCAATTGGATGATGCAGCTGGTGATGTATCTGGATTAGCTGTAAAATGGTTTGGTCCTTTTCCTTCTTTGTATCTCCCTTTCTTAACTGACCATTGATTACGCAACTTCTTTCATGGGCCATAGTATTCTTGCTCTTGCTACCTTTTTCTCTTTATAGATTTTATAGATTCATTGATAGCTCTCCTACAACCACCATTTTTTGTAGGAAGGCTTTAATAGCATTGTTGAAACATATTATTATTTTTTTGTTGGAATTGTTTCCCTGATAATGGTTTGGGATTGGGAAGATTATATACACACAAAACACACATGTTTTATTGCTTTCTACAATTACTAGTATCAATAAACATAAATTTGTTTCCTGGCGAAGTAAAAGGGCAGCAGGCAATCTGCACATGTTAATTTCAGCATATATATGTCAATGTATTTTTATCTGCTGGCATTGTTTTTGGAATAAACTATATTAGATGCTGTCTATTCATGTTATTCTTTCTTGTAAGCTAAGATTACATCTTGTAACGAGAATGGGTAGGGATGGGATCTTTCTTTGGCAATTTTTAAGTTTTTTAGAGTCTACAGAGATAAAACTATTCTCATTTCTATTGGGGACACCAAATAGCTCGTGCTAACTTTGAATATGGCATGCATGTTTGTTTGGGTTGAACATCTTTCCGGCGGAGACACTTGTCCAAACATTTGACCATGGACAATGAATTCATTGGGGAAATTATATAATAAAGGGGGTTTTGGTAAAAGTTCCTCACCATAATTTTCTTATGGGAGAAGGACACTCCAATGACTTTTAATTGATAAGGTCCATTAGTTTTTGAACTTTAATGGATAAGGTCCACATTCTAAATATTTGTAATTTTTGGGTCTAGTTTTCTTTATAATTCCCTCGCAAATATATATAGATTTCGAGAGACCTAGTCAGCTGATATCTAGGCCAAATTGATGGTCGTCTCCAGAAGCTGATATACCTCCATCATCTATGAGGTTGATGACATTGGGCCACACTGTCCAGGTCATCTCTTCCTCCACTTCCACCACAAGTAGTTGGACTACCATTTCTTCTTTCAGTTCTTCCACAAAGCCGCCACTCCTCTTCCTCACCAATTGTTGTTTTACCAGTTAGTATAGTGAAGGAGTCTTGATAATCTTGATACTTCATAAAGTAATATGGTGTAAGAGTACAGGTTTACAATTATATATAGCCTATAGGACAGGTAGTTCTATTTTGATTTTTTTAATGGGTTGTTTTTTGTGGTTCAGTTTGGGATTGAAATGTTATATATATATATATATATTTTGTTGTTAGAAACAATTTGAATATTGAAGATGGGATCTTAAATACTCGGTTCACCTAGGATGTTGGTTATTTTTCTTGTGTATCTTGCCATTTTTGTTCCTGTCTTTAGTAGTATTTTAGTTCCTTAATCTTCATCAAGTTGTTCTACTTGTTAATAATCTGGACAAGCCTCTTGTCAAATGCATTTGTAGTTTTATTTTATGATTGCTTCTGTTTATGATTTTTTTTTTACCTAATGCAACAAGGGCTTTGCTTGTTCAAAGAAAATTATCTTACTAACGGGAAGTTGTCTGAAATAGCAACTCTTTTCTTGAATTGTAATTGTTTGACTTATCATGGCATTTCAGTCTTGCTCCATTGGTGAAGAAAGTCCGTGAGCAACAAGTTGTGGAGATGACTAATAAGCTTTGTGATAAATTGCTTAATGGGAAAGATCAACATCGTGACATTGCAAGCATTGCTTTGAAGACAATTATTTCTGAAGTCCCTAGCTCATCTGTTGCACAATCTATTCTTGTTTCCATCTCTCCACAATTGATAAAAGGAGTAACTGGCCTGGTGAGTTCTTAAAAACTATAGTTTAATGGAAAGCTTGGTGGAATTCAGAAATGAAGTGAGCTAGGTTTGCAATACATTTTCTTTCCTCTATCAAGATGATAGTAGATATTATTTGTTCTGATAGAAAGTCAATATGCATGATAAGTAGACACAGTTGAGCAGTCAAATGGACCTGTTTTATGTTTTCTGTGTGGGACTGACTGATATGGATGACTTATAATCTCACAGGAGGAATGGAACACCTACAGCCTAGCTGTTATAGAAAAAGTTTGTGCATGAATTAGGATTAGCTGGTCTATGTTATCTAGAACACAGTTCGTTTCAGTGTGTGGAAGTAGGAACGGAAACGTGGTACATGACATTTACATGACATGCCATAAATTGTGGTATGATAAAAGTATGCTTGTATGGATTACATTTTGAGAATATAATGTATTTCTAAACGTGAGGACAAAGTCCTTTCAAGCATTAAATATTGAATAAAACATAGTTTGTTACTTTTCAAATTTGTAATGTAAAAATACATTTTTTGGAGCATTATGACCTTTTTTTTTCTTTGTACATTTTGTTCTGCAAAAACTACACCATCTTTTACATTTTAGTTAATATTTTTGTTTTTTTGTTCGTTCAAGGAAAACGTTATGGAAATAAATAGGAGAAACTTTGGGAATCATTTTGGATCACTAAAAATTCACCATTTTGAAATGAAGGTTTACCACGTTTTTAATGTGTATTCTTAAACTTAAATTGCTAGGTTATGTATTAGCATTTTTTGGTAGCATAGGCTGCTCAGCTACTCTTTTGGCTCTAAACTGAAATTATTTTAATCAAAGTATGCCTCCCTAGATATACGATGAAAAATGGAAAGGGGGCATTTTCTGAAATGGAGAAAGTTGTCATTGTACCCAACTCTGGAGTCTTCAAATAGACAATAAGATGAAGTAGTGTTCTGTGCACCGGACATGGTAAAAAGAATTGATGTAGTGGGAGGCAATTTTGTAGTGCCATGCTATTGATCCATATATCGATCTTGCATATGATGTATTAGTTAATCATACTTTTTTGTATCTGTCTGAGAGTTCACTATAGGGGTGAGTTAAATGAATTATATAAGGAAGAAAACGGGTTAGAAGTGGCAAATTGTAGTATTCTAGAAATTGTTGTAGACAGATGGAAACCTTGGAGTCCTTTGATATGAAGATGTTTATTATGATAAAACTTTAAAACAAAAAGAACTTGAGGCTGTGGTAAGTTTGTCACTAACTCTGGTTAATGCGTAAACCAATGGATTTACATTTAGGCAGTGAAACATCTGGAAATATCATTTAGATTATTATTTTAAAAAAGAGGTGCAAACGATTTATGGAAGTGGAAATGAAGCCAAAAATATAATTTATTTTGCTTTACTTTGGGTTCCGTGTGAGGACTATCATGAAATATAATTTTTCAAAGCCTAAGAAGCTCTGTAGGTATATGAAGCACATCTTTTTGTAAATGCACTCTGGCTGGGGATAATCGCTTCATTATATTGAAAGAGCAAGAACAGCCCTTGAAGTTGTACTTTTTTTTTTTAACAGGGAATGAGTACAGAGATAAAGTGCGAATGCCTTGATATTTTGTGCGATATTCTTCATAAATATGGGAATCTGATGGCATCAGACCATGAGCTGATATTAGGTGCATTATTGCCCCTGTTGAGTTCCAACCAAGCTAGTGTCAGAAAGAAGACTGTTTCATGTATTGGTAAGGCTAAGGATATGGAGTTCGAGTGTAACCAAACTTGTTGAATGGTATTATTTTGCAAGGAGAGAGGAGGGGAGTTGTGGGTGGGGGAACACTTCGTCTAAATTCTGGGATAAATTTTTTGGGACATTTGTGAATACAGAAATTTTACTAATGCTTTTCGTCTCCCTTCAGCATCTCTGGCCTCTAGCTTATCGGATGATTTGTTGGCAAAAGCAACAGTTGAAGTTGTTCGGCTGTTGAAAAATAAGGGAACAAAACCTGAAATGACCCGTACAAACATTCAGATGATTGGGGCTCTGAGGTAATTTTTTAAAATTCTATTTGATGGTTTAAGTCTCTCTCTCTCTCTCTCTCTCTCTCTCTCTCTCTCTCTCTCTCTCAGTGATTGAATATGAAGATGAGGTTCTTGTTGGACTGTTTTATTGAATAGGCATCCCTGTAGATCATGTACTTTTCATGCTGCATCTGTATGGTCGTTTGACTGTATGTGTGGAGACGAAACATTTGAGCTCCACTATCACTCCCCTCTCCTTTCTTTCCTTTTGATGTTTGTTTATTTATATATTTTTTATATTTGGTCTTTGTTGAGAAACCATTATGTTTAACAAGCCATGGGATTGTTGTGTCTTAGCCGTGCTGTTGGATATCGTTTTGGTCCCCATCTTGGAGATACTGTTCCTGTACTGATTAACTATTGCACGAGTGCATCAGAGAATGATGAGGAGCTTCGTGAGTATGGTTTTCAGGTATTGCTTGTGTGAATTATTTCTTTTGATTCATCTTGTTATATTCCCTTTTGTTTCAATCTTCCAACTGGTACATGTGCTTATTTGGATTGCAGGCACTGGAGAGCTTTCTACTCAGGTGTCCCAGGGATATATCTTCGTACTGTGACGCAATTCTTCATCTTACCCTAGAATATCTTAGTTATGATCCTAATTTCACTGATAACATGGAGGAAGATACTGATGATGAGAGTCATGAGGAGGAGGAAGATGAGTATGTGGTTGTTCCCTTATTTGTCATAGCATGCTGAGAATGAATTATGTGCATGATATAGATCTCACCAATACCTAAATACTTGATATAGTTCTCACTTATATCTGAATACTTGATGACCTTGTAGTGAGAGTGCAAATGAATATACAGATGATGAGGATATCAGCTGGAAAGTTAGAAGAGCTGCTGCTAAATGCTTAGATGCATTGATTGTTTCCCGTCCTGAGTTGCTTTCAAAGCTTTATGATGAGGTATATATTTGCAAGTGTTATTGAGCCTTGTATTCTCTGCAGCCTTTGATTTTATTTTCTGCACTTATTGGTCTCTGTTTGGATATTATGTACAGTATGTCTGTCTTGAGTTGAAATCATTAATGTCACCAAAATGTGTTTTTGAATTGGGAGTGAGATTTTGAAATTTTGTTAAACAGAAGTCAAAAGCAGAATTGTTTTCAGTTGCTATTTTCAGCTTCTTCCATGTATGTTGATGAATAAATTCAATTAGAAAATGTGGATTTACTTATCACAACAAATTTGTAATTGTACAGGCCTGTCCAAAGTTGATAGATAGGTTTAAAGAAAGGGAAGAAAACGTTAAGGTAAGGCTAAAACGATACTTTTATGTTTACATCTTAGATAGTTTCATGGTCGTTTTGTTGCATTTTCATAATTTCTCCCTTTTCAATTTTGGTGCTGCAGATGGATGTGTTCAATACATTCATCGAGTTACTTCGCCAGACGGGAAATGTCACAAAAGGCCAGATAGATATAAATGAAACGAGGCAAGATTTTTTTGGTTTATGTTTCTTAATTTCTAGATCTTGTTAAATTCTTTCTTCCTTCTACTTCTTTCATCATCTTCATCATCATCATCATCATCTCACATTATGACTGTTTTATATACTGTTAAAAAATGAGGGGATTCGAAATGTAAAATAACCTAGATTCATTATTGTAAATTTTACAGGACTTCCACAGTGGAAAATATGGTCTAATTGTACTGAGATGTCCTAGAATTACTGGTTTGTTTTAGAAACATTACCCCTTTTAGATAAGCGGCACAGACATGGACATGTAAAACTGACCCTGCAAATTGTAAAGAGTAGGACAAAACCACAGAAAGGATGCAATTTATTTATAAGTTTATTAACTATAAGTACAAATAACTTCTGTTAAATTTTCAAGATTCATATGTCCAGTAACTGAACAGAAGCCATGTGCTATAATTATTGTATTGTATACTACTATTACTCTAATTTTTGTCTTTACAATTATATTCTCTCTCTTCGATTATATTCTTGTCTTATGCTAAGAACTGTCCATTGGATGCTGCACTGGTGTCTAGTGGTGCTCATGTATGCAACATCATATTCTCTTCAAATAAAGAAGAAAGTGTTGAGCAAAAATTGATTGTGTTGATCTTGTTTCCGAGGAGTGTTAGACAGGGCTCTTATTATTGTGTGTTTAACTGTTTGTGCTACATAACTTATTTTCAAAAGTTTCTGAAATATGTCATTCAAAAGTCCAACACAGTTAATTTTTTTTTTCTTTTTTTTCTTCTGTCGAGTGTCTAAAATTGTGAAATATTTTTTTGAATTAGACGCATCCATAAAGTGTGTAACCTGTGTTTAGGGGTGTCTGCTATTTTTTGATGTCCAAAACATGTCCAAAACACCTTTGTGTAATTGTTGATGCTTCTTGCATAGGTTGCTGCAACTTCCTCCAGTGCTCTTTGCTAACAAGAACACATGGAGAGAAGGGGAATGAAAAGTTGAACAATTTGAAGGGAATACAAAGAAGTCGAGAGAAAGTAGGGACGGGCAGAGAAATAGGAGAGGAAGAGGAGACAAGTGAAGAGGCAAAATAGTTAGATGAGAAAAAGTGAGAAGACAAAAGGGGGAAAGAAATGAGGGATGGAAGAAACAACCAAAAGACAGGGTGAAAGGAACCAAATGAGAGGAGAGAACGATTATGCTGGAGAAGATTATGTGTGTGTGTGTATATAGAGAGAGAGAGAACCTTAGAATATTCTGAAACATCCTAAAATAAAACCTAAAAAAAGAAGAAGAAAAGAAAATACCTATCTCCACATCAACTGGGTTTCATCAGACAGATGTTATAAACTTATTGTCACTGTTACTTAACCATTATTAAACCCAACAATATTACTCCCTCAGTTCCAAATTGTTTGTGCTGCACAAAAAAATGAGAACTTAAAAATAATGTATTCTCGTACCAAAATTTTTAAATTTTTTTCACCAATTAAAAGATCTCTTTAAGTCCTTTTAATTTGTGAAAAAAAATTGAAAATTTTGACACTAGAATACATTATTTTTAAGTTCTCGTTTTCCATGCCAGACAAACAATTTGGGACAGGTAGTATCTGCTCTTGTTGTTAATTCCAGGGTGGAACTCATTGATTAGGTACTTGATGGCTGCCATGTTTGCGATGGTGTTTAGGGTGAGGGTATTGATGATGCTGGACAACTAATCTGGTTGATATCTGATGTGGTGGATGACCATGTACAATTTCATTGAAAGAGTTTGTACATAGGATAAAAAAGTTCTGCAATTTGTTTCTTGTCTATAAGTTAATTTAATTCCATGAAAACTAGTGCATACAATCGTGCATGCATAGAAAATCCTTCAGCTGGTTAGAAATGTAGAAGATGTTGTTTAGCTTCATACTGATGCATGGTTTATTATTTTGAATGTTTTTTAATTTCTCTGACTATTAAAAGGCTTTATTTTACATAGATGAAATAATTGAATGCACTTGCTTGTTTATTGTTTGAGTCAATTTGTTTTCTGATAGCTGCTTCATCCGTTTCACTATTGATTAGTAGGAAGTAACACTAAATTATTGGTATCTTACGCAGTCCAAGATGGTTATTGAAACAAGAAGTACCCAAGATTGTTAGATCTATCACGAAGCAGTTGCGTGAGAAATCTATTAAGACAAAGGTACGAATATGCTCATATGTTATGGTGCTGCTGATATTTGACTTTGACATTTCCACAATTTGTGATGTCTTCTTCGTCTGCAGGTTGGTGCATTTTCAGTTTTGAAAGAACTTGTTGTTGTCTTGCCTGATTGCCTTGCAGATCATATTGGATCTCTCATTCCTGGAATTGAAAAAGCATTATGTGTGAGTAAAATTCTTTAGTGATGTTAATATTAACCTGTATGAAATTTTTCTTCTATGTATATAATGCACTTTTTTGTTCGTGCATATACTAATGCTATGGGTTTCCCCCTTCTTTTTTTCCTGTTATGTTTTCTAGGACAAATCTGCTACCTCAAATTTGAAGATTGAGGCTCTTGTATTTACAAGACTAGTATTAGCTTCCCATTCGCCTTCTGTTTTCCACCCTTATATTAAGGTAACATTGTTAAACTTGTTCTCCATTGATTGGTAGTTTTCTAAGGCAGGATAAATGCATGTATGGAAGTGTTGGACTTGGGTATGTGTATTGGGTGCAGTTAACTGTCTTCTTGAGTGTTGAATTTTGGTAATTCCTATATCCAAGGACATTGCTAGATATTTATATGTTTTTTTCATTTTTTATTGTAAAGTGGTGATTACAAATGTAATCTAGAGCCTTTAAATGCATATTTTGGGTAAGCATCGAGCGTCGCTCGATAGTACGAACGAGTGCATCTGCCCAGCTAGAAATTTCAGCAGAATAATGAATGGAGACTGGGGGCCATTGCTTTGTGAACTGATAAAGACTCAAGAATGTCAAGCGTGAAATGTTGGTTTGAGTATTCTGTACCTAGTCCAACTCTCCCAACTACCCACTTTGATAGGACTGACAATAGTCGATGGCCTTTATTGATGATCAGAAGCTGATCAAAGCTGTGGAAGCTTTTGAAATAAATTGCTTGGTTGTTTACATGGTAGTTGCATGTGGATATAGCATGTATTCTTGTTTGGGAACTGAGAATGCCTCCTTCTAGTGTCTTGTAAAAAGAGAGTGCCTCTTTCCAAGTGACCTCAATGGTTGTGTTTATTTGTGTTTACCTTTGGCGTAGGGCCTACATGGCAATTTTGAACTCTTTGGTTTTTCCCTTTCTTTTGTAAGCCTTGAAGGGGCAGCAATCCAATGACCCATATAACTTTTGGAAAATGCTGTCTACAATCACTTATTTGATAGGTTTATCTTAGAAGACCCTATCTATGATTGGTTTGAGAAGATATTAAGAGAAGAACAATGTCTTGTTGAAATATGGCAGTAACTGATGAGTACTGAGGACTAAAGGTTGCTGTATTGTTGGAACATCTCCTGGGGAAGTTGGACAGCTTTTAATCAAGCAATAGTGGTAGTAACAAAAAAGATGGAGAATATGATGTTCTAATTAACTGGACTCTTCAAGTGTATTCTCAATTTGCCCTAGTCTTTTTTATGTGCAGAGTATTTTTTATATACCTTGTAAATTTCTACATGAGTTGCGTAAGTAAAACCCCTTAAAAAAACACACTCCTGTTGGATTACGTAATGAAGTGCTTAAAACTGAGTGTATTTAGGACCTGTTTAGTGTAGCTTCTCTTAGTTACAAGTCCTTCCTGAAAGATGGGACTCTTAAAATATGACTTTTATCGTGACTTAGAAAAAGGATGTTGGTGAATACTTATATGAAAGTCCTGCAAAATCAAGAAGTGTTTATATAGAGTTATGTTTGGTGGCAACATTTTAGACGTACCAAATAACTTCAATTAACAATATTGTTCATTATCATTACACCGACCTCCCTTTTAACAATAAGCCCCGTATATTTGGCATAATTACACCGACCTCCGGTTTAGCAAGGCTAAAGAGACCGGAACCAACACAGATGGTTTGTACACACAAAGATAAACAAGGGTAAAATATACATTTTAGTATAAAAGAGATAATCATTTTCCCGTCCATACAACTAACTAATTATTTACGAAAAGAGGACTAAATACATTAATTAAAACCCTAAGGAAGTTGTGTGTAATTATGTCAAACTTGTAGGACTTGATGTGTTTTCTCCAAACTTCAAGAAAAGTTACATTAATTTTCCCTATATTTTTTTTACTAGATTGATTCTAAAATAGTAGACAAAAATATATAGTCTTAAATTTAAATTAAAAAAAAATTATATTAGTTTTAAAATTCTGTTTTGCGTACTTTTTTGAGTCAGCTGGATGGAATGACACAAGGGATTAAAAAATGTCATCACACTCCTTAGTGGAAATAATGTTAAATTGTGTTACTAATTCTTTATTAAACAAGTTATCCTTGTTAACTTCATGTTATGCAGGTTCAACATTAACCTGACCAGTTTAATATTCATGCAAAAAATGGTTAACTATAATGTGTTAACTTCATGTACGGTTTGAGTTGTGTTATCTTGTAGTGTTGAAATTCCCACTCTTAGATATATTGTTGTGTCACAAATAACGTACACATTTATATGTTAGGACTTGTAAATATAATAAAATAGGGAGTATTATGAGCAATTTATTTGAAACAATGAGGATATAATAAAAAATGAAGAGAATATCACTTGAGGGACTGGTTGACTTCGCGAGAAGTGGATTTGGAAGCCAACTTGAGTGGCTTTTTTGAAACCGACTTTCTACAGCTGTGACTTTGGATGGAATGCCTTTTGATTACTTTCACCAAGTGGAACAAAGAAATTCAAAAGGACTTAAATAGCTTGGAAGGACTTTCAAAAGTTCTGCCTAACGATACCTTAGTGATTTTGTGATTGAGTGTATTTGGTAACGTAATAGTCACCTATGGCTTAGATCTGAAATTGACGATGGGTTTTAGGTTATGGTGAGAGAAAACCTTACATTTCACTGAATGCTAAATATACTGAATGGACGGTAGTCTTTGAAATTCTAAGAGCACGGACACGGATATGGATGTAGACATGAACACAGATGTGGATACGGGACACGACGATTTCAAAAAAATGGGGACACAGACACAACATGGACACAACAACAAAATATGTTTTCATATATTTTTATTTGCTATCTAGATTAACATTACATCCCAAAACAATCAATATTAACAAAAACTAACTCTAATTCTATTTTTTTTTTATTTAAAAAAAAGCATTTTTTAGTTAATATTTTTAAATTAACAGTTACTGTTTATATCTTTTTTTATGGATGATCTATTAAGTATTTAAATATAAAAAAATAATAAATATTCAACATTTATTCAACATTCAACATTCATCAAAAGTATTAAATAAAATGGGGGAAAAGACAAATTGGCATGTCCCTGTGTGTCCCTGAAGTTGTCTCCTGAAAATAGTTTAATTAAATAAGGGACACGCCATGTGGTGTGTACCATATATGTCCCCAAAGTGTCCTCGTGTCCCCGAAGTGTCCATGTGTACGACACGGTGGCACTTGTTTTGAAGTGTCAGTGCTTTATAGCCGAAATTATAATCTTAACTGAAAATAAATCTTCAAAATTTTCTACTCTAAAAATTTGGTTGTTAAATATTTCAGCCGTAGTAATTCTGTAATCTGTACTAAAATTTTTAGCACTCAACTTTTAGTTTCATCAACCAGGACATAGCACCACTTGAAGTTTTGGGAAAGGAAGTCTCTACATAAAGCTGATGCCAAATCAGTCCAAGAGAAAAAATAATTGTCAAATGGGATCAAAGCAGTAATTCTTGAAAAAAGTTCTTTTAAGGTTTTGTACAAAAGAAATAGAAAATTTTTAAAAATAAAGAAACTTTGCACAAGAAGGTTTTGTAAATTTAAATTACAAATTCTATGTATATTTGAAAGATTTGAATCCCCAAATAAATCCTTGTCTGGATTATCTTTCAACTTCAATAAACATCCCTAATAAGCCCAATTTATTTCTTTCATTTTAATAAGCTTTACATCAGTTTAGCTTCATTGATTTATATGATTTATCTTCATCCTAATATAATTTCCATTTGTAAAACCTGACTACATATTGCTAATTCTGTAATTATTGTTTATAACTAATGTTTGTTCAGGCTCTTTCTTCTCCTGTCTTATCTGCTGTTGGTGAGCGCTATTACAAAGTTACAGCTGAAGCGTTAAGAGTATGTGGGGAACTTGTTCGTGTTGTACGGCCAAATATTGAAGTGAGATTGCTTTTACTTTCTTTTAAAACTTGGGAGATATTATCAGACCATTTTCCGAGGCACTAATGGATTTGTTGCTTAGGGTTATTGTTTTGATTTTAAGCCATATGTTCATCCGATATATAATGCCATCATGTCACGCTTGACGAATCAAGATCAAGATCAGGTTGGCTGAGTTCCTTGTAAAATTGTTACCTTGTGCAACATGCAATTGTACTGTCTTACACTTCATCTTCTGCAGGAGGTTAAGGAGTGTGCAATTTCTTGCATGGGACTTGTAGTTTCAACATTTGGTGATAACCTCAGAGCAGAACTACCGGCATGCCTTCCTGTTCTTGTTGATCGGATGGGTAATGAAATTACCAGACTTACAGCTGTGAAGGTTGGTCTCAAAGGTCTTACAGTTGGGAGTCTATTTTGGGAATGCATTTTCTCTACTTAATTGAAGTCTTGTGTCAGAATGTTCCAAGTGGACTGATAATTTACCTCATTAAAGTCGTGACATTTGATTTACTTTAATAACTGAAGTGGGTTCTTTTCCTTCATGTATTGTTTATCTCAAGGATAATACCTATATTATTGCATCTTTTATCTGTCTTGAGAGCACATATTAGAATTTTTAGTCCTACTTGAAGCTAAAAATTGCTGTGGTGTTCTTGTGGGTAGGTAGAAATGTTCCGCAGATGCTCTGAAACATAATTAATGATTTCATGAAACAGGAATGATGTTTATAAATAATTTATTGCTGTGATGAGCTAATTGCAAACTTACAAATCTTTTATGGTGCTCCAGATTTGTCAGAGTACAAGTTTGTTTCTTCTCTTTGATGTCTGTTTGTCATGAAGAATTTTTCTTAGTCTTTTATATTGTAGAGTGAAAAAGAATTTTGGTTAGTTTTGTTCCTTCTGCATCTACCTTGAGATGGATTTGGCGGGTGAGAGTTGGTGGAATATTGTACTTGTTGGCAAGCACAATAAGTTAATTACTAGTAGAAAATAAATGAATAAAATAAAAAAATTAAAATTATAGTCAATTACTGTCTTTACTTGTAGGCAAAAAGTATTATATATAAATATATATGCTTTTGGCTACTTTATGATTTTCACCGCTGCACCTCCGAAAATCATACTTCTTGGTTGCCTTCTTACTGGTTGGGAGCCTGGTAGGTCAAGTTGGATTCTACAAAGTGGGGGTTGATAACAACTGTATCTTTTCTTGATAAAAGCTGGACTTTGAATTTTTACTTTGACATTTGGTAAACATAAGAATAATTTTATTATGAATCCCCAACCCCCCCTCATTTTTTTTATTTTTAAAGTTGGTATGATAAACAGATTTGACTTAGCCAATGTTCCATTTTGTTGATTAAGTTATAACGTACGTGTTTTTCTGTAATTTTAACTTTTTCCTGCTATGCAGATCCATGGATTTCATCTTTGTTGATATAAACTGAGCCTTTTCATTGAGTATTTGATATATAGTGTATATAATTGTGTAAGACTGCTAAATCCAGATGTTTGATACCAGGCTTTTGCTGTTATTGCTGCTTCTTCATTGCGGATAGACCTTTCATGCGTTCTAGAGCATGTTATTGCGGAGTTAACTGCATTCTTACGGAAGGTATGAGCATTATTATTTTATTCTTATAATATTGTTATTCATCAAGAGAATTATTTATCTTCTTTCATATTAAAGGAGCAAGTTTCTGATTTTCTTGCTTCTTGTTGAGAACAGGCTAATCGGGCATTGAGACAGGCAACATTGGGAACGTTGAATTCTCTAATTGTTGCTTATGGTGATAAAATTGGTTCAGCTGCTTATGAAGTCATTATTGTGGAGCTTTCGACTCTGATAAGGTTTCCCTTACAGTCGTTTTTTTGCTATGTTTCCTTATGTAGTCATTTCTTCACTAACCTATTTCTGTATTGTTTTGAATCGTCTCATAGTTTGCTGTATTATGATTTACTTATGCTTTCTAAAATATGTTCTGAATGCTAACTCTACTCTTATATTTTTTATGCACATCAGTGATACAGACTTGCACATGACAGCTCTAGCCCTGGAACTCGGCCGCACCTTGATGGCTGACAAGAGGTCAATCCCAAACGTTGGTTTGACTGTTAGAAATAAAGTGCTTCCTCAAGCACTGACATTAATAAGAAGCTCATTGCTCCAGGGGCAAGCCCTTTCGGTACTACTTTGGCCTTTTATTGGATTCTGATGTTTGGTCTAGGTTTGCTTCATATGAAACCTCTTCTTTTGGGTACTGCAGGCTCTCCAAAGATTTTTTGCTGCCTTGGTTTATTCGGCAAACACAAGTTTTGATGCTTTGCTAGACTCTCTTCTTTCAACTGCTAAACCATCTCCCCAGTCTGGAGGTGTTGCAAAACAGGCATTGTTTTCCATAGCTCAATGTGTAGCGGTTCTTTGCCTTGCTGCTGGTGATCAGAAATGTTCGCCTACAGTAAAAATGCTTACAGACATCCTGAAAGATGATAGCAGTACCAATTCGGTAAGGTTTTATTTTGAATCACTTTTTGTCACTAAATCAGCTGTTTGTCATTTGCTTTGTTGTGTATACGAGGTTGCTATAAAACTAGCAAGTTTACTTCGTCACATGGTTAGTACATGTGTAAATTTATTTTATTGAGGGAAATTGTATTACTGATATTAGCTACTGACTAATCCTTACATCAATTTGATTTGGAGCTTCGTGTGTTCTTGATGTTTGGTATACTTCATGTGTTGCTTATGTCATGGATTTTGAGCAAATCTCATCAGTAGTTATACTCCAAACTAAAAAGGGAGATGCTGTGTGGATACCTTTTTTTTTGGGTTATGTATTAAGAAATATTATCAATAGTAGCCAAGGTTGTTAAATTGGGATCCTAGGTAGGATCGGTGAGAGGGTCTCGTGGATCAGATCAAGGATCGTAAGATCCTACTTTCTATTAAAAAAAAGGTTAAAAATACAAATTAGAATGATACATATTAAAAATAAGGTGAAAAATCACAAAATCTACGATCCTATACGATCTTGCACGATCCCATACTATCCTACTTGCGATGCTGTTATAACATCGATCCTACAACGATCTGGATTGTTTGAGCAATGTAGGATCGTACAATCTTGCGATCCAAATCGTGATTTTAATAACCATGATAGTAGCACCAAGGAGTTGCAACCCCGTACACCAAAGGATATCATCTATACACCAAAAAGCTATTCATAGGTCTATAAATTCAAAAATTGGGTTAAGGACGGATTGATCAGCTCCAAGAACCAACTAAACAAAACTGACACAAATTTACTCTCAATTATCAAAATAGGCACACCCCACTGGGCTCCAAAATTCTCTTGAGAGAGAATTTTTGAGAAAAAAATTCAACATTTGGTTTTGTTGAAAATTTTTGAAAAAAAATCTGAAATCACTTCTCTCTACTCCCAAAACCATTTTCAAAACATACAACCGAACAAATTTTCAAATTTTGCGAACTCTTCCTAGAAAATTATTTTTTTAAATTGTTTCACAAATACAAACCAAACATGGCCAAAGAGAAGAAATGGCCAAAAGTCCTACTCCACATTACAGTGGATGAGAGGATGACTGACCTTTTTCTCATAAGCCAATTAACATGCATTTGCCTCTTAACCAAATTATCAATAGCAAGGATCTTGCCATGCGTTGCATACAACAAAGAAGGCAATGACTGTGGTTCTTAGATCTGAGTTATGTTTGGTGGCGCAAGTGCAAATTTAGTTCTATCAATATGTTTTGGTCTGTATCAGTGTATATTTCAACATTTCACTTGTCTATCCTATTGAAATTTTGACAAAATTGTTAGGTTGGGTACTTCTAGAAATGGTTAGGTGACTTTTGTGTATTGATACGCGGAGGCTGTTTGGCATAGTTGTCAGAAAACAGTTCTCAGCCACATTTTTTTCTGAACTTTTTGAGAGTGCAGAGTTTTTGGTCATTTTAGTGCTCATGTAAACACAACAGAAAAAAATGTTCTGCTGTCCTGAAAACCAAACAAAATCTTTTGGGTCCCTCCCTCCTTACTCTACGAATAGAAATCTGTTTTTAAAAACTGTTAAACACAACCAAGTATTCTAACCAGAGCTGGAACTACTAAGATTGATTACAATTTTCAGTTGGAAAATTGCTTCTACATTGCGTATTTTTCTTGTGTTTTATGACCGTAGCTACATCTTTTGCCTCAAAGCCTTTAATGGTCCTTATTTATGTTCCAGCTATTGCTTTCTTGATCATTTGACATATCTTGTCAGCAGGCATAGGAATGAGAAGTTAATTTGATGTGCTATATCTTGATTTTTGTATGTTTATTTCCAAATACATTCTCTGATGAAAATTATTTTGTTATATATGCCAATGTACATGGTACTAGTTACTATAGCTCTCGTCATTAATTTTTTTTTCTTTCTTCAGAGTTACTTTTTTCCTTAATAAATAAAATAAGATTTGATTCCTCTATTTAGTAAACAGATTATATATATATTTATTTATTCCCAACTTTTCTGGTTTTTGCTGCTTTCCTACCTTCTTCACAACAGTGCTTTTTGTAACTCTAATTTTTTGTTTTAGGCTAAGCAACACCTTGCATTGCTATGTTTGGGAGAGATCGGGAGAAGAAAAGATCTAAGCTCACATGCACATATAGAGAATATTGTTATTGAGTCTTTCCAATCTCCTTTTGAAGAGATCAAGTCTGCTGCATCTTATGCTCTTGGAAATATTGCTGTTGGTAACCTGTCGAAGTATTTACCATTTATTTTGGACCAAATTGATAACCAGCAAAAGAAGCAATATCTACTGCTTCATTCATTGAAAGAGGTATGTTCATTCAACTAAAAGATCCTTTCAGAGTTCAATTTTATCTTCCGAATCAATATTAGCTTCAACATTCTCCCTCCTGTGATGAACATGTCCACACTTTTGCAGGTTATAGTGAGGCAGTCTGTGGATAAAGCTGAGTTTCAAGATTCTAGTGTTGAGAAGATACTCAATTTGCTTTTCAACCACTGTGAAAGTGAGGAAGAGGGTGTCCGTAATGTGGTTGCCGAGTGTCTGGGTAAAATTGCACTTATTGAACCTGCAAAACTTATTCCTGCACTAAAGGTATAGTGTGCCAAAGGCAATATGGCTTTTTGCATGTTCCCTTTGCATTTAAGAGGATATGTTAGGGTAATGCTTGCTTATATTATAACCTTGCAGGATCGTACAAACAGTCAGGCTGCATTCACTAGAGCAACAGTTGTAATTGCTGTAAAATATTCAATAGTTGAGCGGCCGGAGAAAATAGATGAGATTATATACCCTGAGATCTCATCATTTTTGACACTTATTAAGGATCATGACCGGGTAATTTTGAAATTTAAGAAACATTGTTTCCAAATTGCTACATTGTTCAATTTTACTTTCTTATTATTATTATTATTATTATTTAATATGCAATATATATGGTGGTTATGTGGATACTGGTGGGGTGATTTGGTGTCTACCATGGATTCTTTATTTTTTAACTTGTTATCATTTTGTTAAACTTTCTATTTATTTATTTTTGTGATGATTATGCAGCATGTTAGGCGTGCAGCTGTCTTGGCTCTAAGTACAGCAGCTCACAATAAACCAAATCTCATTAAGGGCCTTCTTCCTGAATTATTGCCACTTCTTTATGATCAAACTATTGTCAAGGTAACTAATCCTTTGTCTGTTAGCTTTGTTTCCTTAAAAGGTGACTTTGCTTTGATGCAGATCTATGATGTTCGCTATGAATCAGATTTCCTTATGGAATGACATACATGATTGTATACAAAGCACATGGATGCATTGCAAAATCTGATGCAATATAGATTGTACTTGCTCATTGGTTTATATTTTATCTTGTTATTGTTACATTGGTATAGCACTAACAGCTTTTTCAATGCTGAATACTAATGATAAAACGTATCTAACCTACGTACTAATTGCTGTAAAATGGAACATTTTAACATCTATTAATTGATGACTCCAGATTGCATGGCGCCATTTGGCAGTTAAGTTTCCTATATTATGTCATTGGAAAAGAGACTAAATACTATCTGGGAATGTTTTGTTTTGTTTTTTATTTTTATTTCTCCAAATACTATCTAGGAATGTTTTGGCACGTTCTTGACAAGGCCAAAAATTCTTATTCAAACAGTTTAGGAGCTCCAGGTTGCCTTTATTGTGATATCTTCTCCCTCTCTCTCTCTTTCTCTCTCTCTCTCTCTCAATCTTCTCTTCATAAAGAAACCAAGTCGCCTTTCTCGTGATTCTATACCATGCCTCTAAATTGAATTTTTGTTCCAAAATATTACCCAATCAAGTCTTTCATTGTTATTCCTTTCCTGTTACCCTTGGACTTCAATTTTTTGGATAAGCATACCTCCTGGTCTTTAATTGAACTCTTAAACCTACAAAATTGTTTGTATCCAAAGACTTCTAGCAGCTTGTATCTGTAAATCCAGAAACTGATCACTTGGTTAATCAAAGAATTCCGTCCATTTCCCTTGTGAATCCTTGTACTTTTTCCTTTCTCTTTTTAGGTTCCGGATAATGTAGTCAGTGGAGGTTTCAACGTGAAGAATCAAAGGTCAACTGCAATGAAACATGGATCAAGGCCAACATTATGCAAAATGTAGTTTTAGGGCTGATGGATGTGATTTTTACCAAGACATGCTTGAATTCTACAAGCTATTGTACTCCAAACAAAGCCCTAGAGATTTGAGATAAGTATCCAAGAAAGTACCAATTCTGGGGTTTTATTATCCAAAAACCTCCTTGCAAGGGAGTTCGTCCTTTATATATAGACTTGCTAGTTGCACAAATGGTGAAGTGCTTCAAAATTTTCTTTTTTTAAAAAAAAAACTACAAATGACTAGCGAGGCGATAAGTTGCATACATTCAGCCATTCAATAACAATCGCATGAAAGTGGCCTACCTGCAAGGCTGCAACTACACAAGAAAGTGCCAATAGGCTGTACTAGGCACTTTACTCACAAGTGGCTCACATATAGGCCAATCAAAGATGATTGGCCTATATGAGCAGCCAAAGATGACTGGCTTATATGCAGCCACCTTTTGAGGAGGTTACCTCAAAACTAAGAAACCATTTTAAAAAAAAATATGGATAATTACCAGCAGGTCATATTGTTTGGACTTATTTACTCATAAGTCCTCTGAGTGATTTTTTATTTATTTATTTATTTATCAACGTGTTTGCCCCTCGTTTTGATAATGAGAAAATTTTGAGATTTTTTGGAATGTATTTTGTGTTTTTGGAATGATCATTTCGTATTTGTAATGATACTGAGAAATTTATCAAAATGATATATGGTTGGGACATTTTGACTTTTGTCTCTGAGTTTTTTGTTATTTGTGTTGGTTTGTATTGAAATATGATGAGTGGGACGTATAAGTAGTTGATTTTTTCCTCCTTTTGTTTTAATAAATATTTTTATAGTGACAAGTTTATCATGGAAAGTTGGAGTAGGACTCGTTGATAAATTAGTCCGGTCCACAGGACTGACTTGTAATTACCCCTTAAAAATATGCCTTTTAACCCCTAAAGTATAACATAGTCTAAAATCTAAATCCAAAAATGATATTAAATCTTACAACTTGAAGAAAATCCAGCTCCTTATAATATCTTCCCTTCTCTCCAAGAACATTTGTCCCACCAAAAGTATCCGTGAATCTTCATCACGTCATCAGAACATAAAAACCTTCATTTCCCAACGGGTGCCACATAGACAACTGATACTGCTTTGTAGTAAGTTTCGTAAAGGTTGTACTATGCCAAAAGTCTAATAGGCTGTCTCTTGAACCCCACAATCTCCTTTTCTTACCCAATCCCAATTGCTGGAGAAGGTGGTGTTTAGGTTCTTCATTTTTTTCTTAGTAAAGGGAATAATTTTACAATTAACCTCAATTGAAAGACTGAAGCTGGAAAGAAGAGAAGAGAAATAACATATTTATTTAGGGTGTTATAAAGATAAAGTAAACATTTTTGCTGATAAAAAAAGTAAATAAAACATACGTTTTTAATTTAGATATCGAGCTCCTGATGATAACTTATCGACTTTCCCTTGTTAAAAGTCAAGCTTTATGTAGCCTACTTTATTTGATTACGAAACCAAAATGTTTATTTATAGTGATTATATATGTTCAAGCTTAAATATGATTATATACGTTCACGTGAAAAGGTTCTTTCATTTGTTCACTCTTTTAAAATGTCCCAGAGTTCTCCTTTTGTTTTTTGGTAAAAAATTGATGCTTAAATATGATTAATTCCCATAAAAAGCTTCTGTGGAACCTAAGTGTATTATTCAATTTCTATCTCCGTTACCATTTTAATTTTTTCTTTAATTATTCTTTGATCATTATTTAGTTTTGACTCTCACATATTCTGATATGCATTTCTGTTGCAGAAAGAATTGATAAGAACAGTTGATCTTGGTCCTTTCAAGCACATAGTGGATGATGGGCTTGAGCTGAGGAAAGCAGCATTTGAATGTGTGGACACATTGTTAGACAGTTGTCTTGATCAAGTGAACCCTTCATCTTTCATCGTTCCATACCTTAGATCTGGTCTGGATGGTGAGTTACTTGCTTTTTTCTCATGTTCTCCTATTTGTGAATAATGTTTGAAAACTACTGCTTTTCTTTCATGGAATAATGTATTGGTTGCTTTCTTGTATTTTCTTTTGATACCTGACTAATGGAATGCTTAATTACTTCTCCATCCTTCCCCCAAATTTGTAGCAAGGAAATGTGTAACAACTACTACTCATTTTTTCTATTTAAGGAGGCTTTTTATTTGTTTGTTTTGGTTTCTTAGTCTGTAGAGAATGTCAGATGAAATATGGGAAAGTACTTTACTGTTAGTTGATGGCTTTTTACTTGAGGAATAATTGCTTTGGCAGATATTGAGTGCCAAAAACTTACAGACTAATTTTAGATTTTGGTTTTCCCCAGATCATTATGATGTTAAAATGCCTTGCCATTTAATTCTGTCAAAACTTGCAGATAAGTGTCCTTCTGCTGTCTTGGCAGGTTAGTTTATCATTCAGTTTTACTTCATGTTGTCAAATCTTTGTTTCTTGTATTAAATTATTTTGTTTTCAGTATTAGACTCGTTGGTGGATCCTCTCCAGAAAACTATAAATTTTAGGCCAAAGCAAGATGCTGTCAAGCAAGAAGTGGATCGTAATGAAGACATGATCCGTAGTGCTCTTCGAGCAATTGCATCCCTGAATCGCATAAGGTGAGGTTTTTAAACTCTTTCATGTAAATTTTGCAAAAGCAAATTGCTATTGTTTCTCTTCTCCTGAAATTTGATAAACTAATCTTGTTGAGTAATTTAAAGCTTACAGAAAAGCTTGTATACAATCTGATTCATGGATAAAATTAGCCCCTTTTTACCATCAATCTGATAGTGTTTGGATACTCTTGCATAGTAGTGACCTGCACTAGACGTTTTGGATGCATATCTCCTATATGAAAATGTATCTAAAAGTGAAATATGGTCTGTTAAATTTTGGGAAATTGCAATTTTCAATGTGTTTTATTTTAAATCATAGTTTATATAGATTTGCTTCAGTATGCAGTGGATGAATGTCCAAGCCATTGAAAAAAATCCTATTTATTTAAGTCCAACAGTTGGTTATGAGGCTACTTGCACTGAACTTTGGAAAATTTTAGCGGCTTGAGGTTCAGTTGACAATTGAACAGCATGAACTTCTGGTTTGGGTTATTTTGCTAGTTGCTTTATTTACTAGAATGCTTTTAGGCTCTTTTTGGTTTAAATGAAATTAACGTGTTTTGTGCTGTATAAAGAGGCAATCCTAAAATTGATAAAACTAACCTCTACTGGCTATGTTTTTCACCAGTATGCATAACTTTAAATGAATAGAGGTTGTTCTCATTGCACTATTTGAGCTATGACATCTGTATATTCCGCACAGAGACTCCCACAGTTTCCTCAATCTTTATTCACCTATTTATTTTCATTTGGCAGTGGAGGAGATTGCAGCCATAAGTTCAAGAACCTCATGAGTGAGATAGGAAAATCTCAAACATTGTGGGACAAGTATTGTTCCATCCGAAATGAGTGATGATTATGTTGACTTGTGGCACGTGTCAAATTCCTCATCCAAAGATTGAAAAAAAGGGTTTCGTTCTTTATATGAGCCAAAAAAGAAAAAGAAAAAAGTATTTCAGATGAAAAAGGTTTTAAGTCATTCAGAGGAGGTTATAGTCAACCAAATATAGCAAGAAAGAGAATTGAAATGCTGTTTGAAGGGGACTCGTATAAAAGAAGGGGAAATTGATAGCTGCGTGTGTGTTCTTGTCTAGACTGGTAATTTTCCTCTGTATAGGGTTACAATGGAGCTTTTTGCACTCCCAAAATGTCCTTTAATCTAGTTTTATATACTCAACCTATCTTGCACTCGGGTTTTTTGGGCCCCTCATAGCCAGTGGTTGTGTTATCTGGGTTTGGATGCAGCATATTAATTCTCATTTTTGAGTATATACCATTGATTTAACAAGAAGTCACTGTAATGATGATCAAGTATGATGCTGGACATTTTTGCATTTGCGGTTTTTTTTAGTTGCATGTTTATGTTTCGTGAATTTGTTTCTCTTTACTAGTTTGACTTGTTACAGCTGTTGGATGAGTTCATTTCAGCTTGCTTTGTTTTTGAAAAATGTTGTGTATTGTCTAGTATTTGGTACGGCAGAATACAAAAGTTTTAAAGGAAAATGTTTTTTGTGCTCGTAGGAAAATAAATTTATTTTGGTGAAAAATGTTTTGTACTTTTGTACAGTCTTACCAATGACACTTGCACTGTCTTACCACTAATGCAATTATTAGCACATTAGTTTTGAAGTGTGAGTTTGGAACTACAGGAAAAAAAAAAAAAAAAAAAAAAATTCAAAATTATTCAGTCATAACAAACAGAATGTTATTTTCTAAAGCTAGGTTACGTGCCCCTCAATTTTGAATGTTTTTTTGTTTTCGTTTTTGTTGTGGTTATATACAATATATATATATATTTTTCTTAACATTTTTTTTAGTTAAGGATTTATTGTATTGTTCACAATAAGTAGTTATTTGATATGAGTTTTGCTGCAGACTCCCAGTGGGGTTCGCACCCCCAGTGAGGTGGCGAGCCCCCACTAGCTGAAACTCAAAAAAAAAATAAATAAAATAAAACAGTTTTTTTTTTGTCCAATCACAGCGCACCACCTCACTGGGGTCCCAGTGAGGGTCCGAAGCATTTTTCATTTGATATTTTGGAAGCATTATGTGATGTTTATGTAGTAGCCTAAACCAATAGTGTAGTAGGAAATTTTATGGATTGAATATAATTAATTCATTATTTTTAGGCAGTTGACAAATTACTTAGTGATTTCTCATGCGTTGAGTATCACATAAGCAACGTCATGTGGTATTCTAAGACTATGTAATAATTTTCATTCAAAACATATCATTTATAAGCAATAGCATTTCTTTAATATTTTTTGTCAAATAAAAATTAAATAGATTTTATAATAATTTGTGCTATAAATGACGTGTTTCTATTTTCTAAAATTAGGATTTTGATCCATAATTTTTTGTGCTAAAATTATTAACTTACATCACCATTCCATACTGAATTATTACACACTATTGTAGAATTTTCATTTGTTCTTATTAATAATGATTTTTAATTTTTTATGGGACTTAAGGTTTGGTTTGGTAAATTTAACTTATAAAATTATTATTATCTTAATATTGATCATGATTTTTTTTTAAATAAAAAATTGTAATTATTAAATTTCTCTTCTAATTTAATTTTAATTTTAATTTTCTGACTCCGCCATTGTTGGCTTGCATCAAGCCAGTTTCATGAAATGGCTGCTACAATAGAATTGTTGAGTAGAAAAGCTGCTTTGGTACATATTGTTGGTTGCATGATCTATATGGTAGTATTCTTATTATCTGCAATATCTTCTATTTCTTCATCTTCTCTGTTGCTTTATAGTCAACTATACTTGGGGCTGAGGCGGGTACCCTTTTGGAAGAGAAAAATACTAATTTTATTTTATTTTTATTTATTTATTTTTTCACTCGTTGACATCTGTCAATGGATCTTATGTGTATTTACTGATGTGGGTTTTATTGATTTGTGTTTAGGAGTGAAAAAATGTAACAATGAGTGAAATTTTTTATAATGCTCATCATGGTGTCACAATTTGAAAATAATGATAAATTGGACCCAAAAAAAAAAAAAGATAAATTAAAAATTAAAAGAGTCGGCATTAATTTGAAATTGGTAAGACATAATAACACTACAAAAATAGAACAAAGATGATTACTGTTTGGTTTAGAATTTTTAAAAATATGTTTTTGAGTTTTTAATTTGTATTTTTGTATTTTTAGTAATTTTTTAAAAAATATTTTGGTTATTTTTTAGATCTACTTAATCTTGACATACTTAAAAAGTATAAAATTTGTATAGAAATCTTAAAATAAAAAAATAAAAAAAAAATTGAATACAACAAATTACAAAAATGTATTAAATTTTTGTATTTGGTAAATTAAAAAAAAAATTATTACAAATATTATACTTTTTAAGTGTATCTAATTTAGGTGTCTAAAACAATTTATTTAAGATATTAAAAAAATTCTCTAAAAACAAAAGAATACAGAAAACAAAAAAATTAATTTTCAGAAAAACAAAAATAACCAAACAATTAGTTTTTTTTTTATTCGTATTATGTACAGGAATTAGTTAAAATATTAGATGATAAATCTAATTTAAAAATATGTATTATTGAGTGAATCGATTATAACTTAACACAATAACTATAATGTTGTATTTCATGAATAATTTCATATGATTTTTATAATTGACGTAAATATAATTATTGATAGAAAAATAAATCCTAACTACTAAGATAGATTTTAGACATTTGGTATGATTACTTAAATATTCACACACACACACACACACACACACACACACACACACACACACACACACACACATCTTCTAGAATGTAAAATTTAATTAATTGGAGCTTTGAAATTTTTTAAGAAAATTTGGTCTAAAGTCCCCCAATGAAAGTTGTTAATGAAAACACACACACATCTTCTAGAATGTAAAATTTAATTAATTGGAGCTTTGAAATTTTTTAAGAAAATTTGGTCTAAAGTCCCCCAATGAAAGTTGTTAATGAAAACAACAATGATTCATCCCACTAAAAATATCACCACTAATAGCACTAATGCATTAAAAAAGTAAAAAAAAATACAACTCTAAGACTAAAACATCACATCATTAATGGCGGAACCCACTGCCACATCACTAATTAGTGCTTCCAAACATTTTTCTAATGAAAATAGGACACACACACACACACACACACAAATCTTCTAGAATGTAAAATTTAATTAATTGGAGCTTTGAAATTTTTTAAGAAAATTTGGTCTAAACTCCCCCAAAGTTGTTAATGGAAATAGGACACTCTAATAACTTTTTAGGGTTGTTATACCCCTACCTTATTTTCTTTTAACCCATACCAACTTAGTTAAGCGCCGTCCATTTTCTATTTGAACTCCTACCTTAATCCCAATTATGACCCTCTTCTTTGAACCTTCCAAAACCCTAACCCTCAACCACTACAGCTCCGGTGGTGCACTCTGACAACTCTTCTCAGCTCATTTCTGCCGTCATTCCCCACCGCTCACCCTTTTTTAATCTCCCATTGACCTTCGTTCACCACCCCGCCACCCATCAGCCCATTCTCACCAACCACTGTCATAGCCCAATCCCATATAGACTTGCGATCTCGATCTCTCTCTAACCTTCCTTTCGGCAATCTTTCAACCTTCCTCCTGCCAACGGCGCGATCAACTTCTGACTTTGTTGGAATCACGACCCTTGTTTGAAGTTCAAACCCCTTTGATTCTCGCAAAGCTGTTCTCTCTCTGGTTCAGTTTCAGTTACGAAACCCCTTTTTCTCTTGCTGGCTGAGTCGCGAAGCTCATTTTTATCTTACCCAGCACGACTGTCGCAAACCCACACCCATCCTTTCCTTCCTTCTTCTTTGCATGGATTACGGCAACGATGGCAACGACAGCTAAGAAGAGCAGCGAGGGTTTGGTGTTAGGGTTAGGATTGGAAGGATAGAGAGAGTCAAAAATAGAAATTGATATTAGGGCAAAATTGTAATAAAAAAATGGAGTTTTCTTAAGTGTGCAAGTGCACACCATGTGCCACTTACACAAAAAGTGTAAGTGTAAGGTGTAAGTATAAGTATAAGTATAAGTATAAGTATAAGTATAAGGTGTAAGTGTAAGGTGTAAGTGTAAGGTGTAAGGTGTAAGTGGGTTGCACATGGTGTGCAACCTCAAAAAAGGTGTAAGTGTAAGGTTTAATTTTTTACAAAAAGTGTAAGTGTAAGGTGTAAGTGTAAGGTATAAGGTGTAAGGTGTAAGTTGCACACCATAACCAAACCCTAAAAAAATAGAAGAATTAGAGCTCCAAAGGAAAAAAATAAAAGTATTTAGCAAGCTCTATTTTTAATATATAAAACTTTTCAAAATAGATTTTTCATGCAATAAGGATGCAAATACAATGTGGGTGTTTGGGAAGTTCTTATTTTAGTAGGTATTTTTAGTTTTTTATTATTTTAGGAGGTTAAATTTTTTGTGTTTGGGAAGATAGTTAAGTTTTTTTATAGTTGGATGTGATGTTTGTGAAAAAAAAATAAAAATAAAATGATTATAGGTTTGATGTGATATTTTGTCTGAATTTATTTATTTTTTATTTTTTAATTAATTTTGTCTTTTAGTATTTTTTTAACTAAAAAAACAAAAACACTTCCCAAAATAATACGTTTAATTTTTATAGACTGTTTTATACTTCGCTTGAAGAGCTCTTGATTGCGGAGCCTGGTTCAGATTTTATGGGAAGCATGTTTGCAAACCATATGGAAATATGTGATGAGTTGCAATGATATTTTATGAAGTAATCAAGCAATAAGCAATCTTTTTGGTGTAAAAGTTGATTTTTTTAATGGGGCATTTTTTTGTTTTTTAAGGAACATGCTACTATGCACACTATTTTTTGAGTGTGTATGTAAGAATTATAATATTTGTAATATTAATTATTATAAATATCATAATTAAATCAATTTTCGTCGTAATTGAAAATAAGTAAATAAATAGTCATAATCAAACAACATATATATAGTATAACCAAATATCTTTTCAATCATAACCAGAATCATAATCATAATAGGTCATAACTAATACTATAATGAGTTATAATCAAATATCCAAGTTGTAAAAACTGGAGTATATGATATACACTCCAAAAAAGAATATGTATTATAAAATTTTCCTTTTTTGTATGATATAATTTCATTGCGGATGAAAAAATTCATAACCAAATATGAATAAGTCATAACCAAAAATGATTTTTCTCCCGAAAAATCATTCCCCCGAATCCCCCGTTTTTTTTTTCCTCTCGTTTACATCTGAAGAAGGAGAAGGCAAGAGAGAGAGAGGACAAGAGAGAGGGAAACAGAGAGAGAGAAAGAGGTCCCTCCATTCTGCCGATCACCCAGTCGATCGTCGGAGAGAGAGAGGGAGAAAGAGAGAAGAGAGGAGAGAGGGAAACAGAGAGAGGAGAGAGGGAAACAGGGAGAGAGAGGCCTTTCCATTCTGCCGATCACCCAGTCGATCGCAGCTCAGCCAATCGTCGTAGATCGCCTGACCAATCGTCGCAGCTCGTCCGCCTCTGCCTCCGCCTCCGCCCGGCCGCCGTCGCCTCCGCCGTCTGCCTCTTTCTTCTTCTTCCCTTCTTCTTTCTTCTTCTGCTCTGATTGAACAAAAAAAAATTAAAAAATTCAAAACGACGAAACAACGTCGTTTTTTAATTCGGAGGAGATTCAGGGGCTCCATTCAAGCTACCAATCACTTCTCAAATTTTAATAATTTTTTTTTTCTCTTTCGTTTGCGTTGGAAACTGTTTGAATATTGTTGATGTTGGTATCTCAAACAAAGAAATGTTTCATCGCGTTCAAAAAAAAATAATAATTTAATTGTCTTCACTCAGAAATGGCACATTAAAGTTTAAGTCCAATTTTGTTTGCACTGTCTGAGTAATACTGTTGGCTACACATTTTGTACTAAGCCAGTGACAATCCGACGCGTGGCGAAATGAGGGTAATATGGGGAGACCAGGTAGGTCTTCGATCCTGATCATACACGTGGCAATTAATATTGGTTGTTATAAGATCTGAGTAGTAGCAGATCAACAAAGAGACGTACAGTGACGTGGCTTCAACGGTTGCTCACATTTCAAATTCGAATATAAGGGGGAAGCCTAACTGCAAGTGAAGGCGTAGTGGAACTACTTATAAGGTAGCATGATCAGCAACTACGGAGGAGCAGTTCGACGGTTTGAAGTACAATTCGATGGTTATCTTCGGAGAGTATAAATAGCAGGAAGGACTTCAGAGAAGGGGACGAAGAAAAATCTAAATAATCACTTTACATATTCCAGTGTTATTTCCTGTCCTTTATATTCCTGTATTTTAAGTTTCTGCGCTGCACTTCATTTGTAGGAGTAGTTGTCGAGTATATTACCGCTGTAATTCTCTACGGAACTGAGATCATTGTAAGTTCTTTTTATACTAATGAAATACTCCAGTTTAGTTAACTGTTCTTATGTTCAAATTTTCTGAAGTTAAATTACTAGTAAGCCACCAGTAAAAGTCCTCTTTATTGAGGCCGAAAGAACCATAACACAATCGTCTGAATAATTGTTTGGCAATTCTGTAAGGACTGATTGATCCTTGCTGGCACGCTCATAATTACGAAAGTAACCTTCGAAAGCCAAAAAAGCCAACATATATTTTTGGCACGCCCGGTGGGACCTTTTAAAAACAAAAATGGCTAGACGTAGGAGACAAGGAGAAAATGAACGTTTGGAAGAAGGCGTGGAAGGAGAGGTGGAGACATCCAATCCAGAGGATAATGTGATAACACATCCTATGGAGACTCCTATCCTATCGGAACCCATGGTCGAACAGACCAATACTTCAGAACAAATACCATTTGTTCGTAATAGTGGACAAGACCAAGGAATTGGACCATCCAGTGTCCCATCTGCTCAGTCACTCAATCCGTGGGGCGGCTTGATAGATGCCATGGGACAGCAATTAATAAACACAATGGAAAGGTGGGCAGTATCCTTTTTGGATCGAATGAATAACCACCAACCAACGAATGTAAGACGCATAGAGGAGGTGAATGTCCCTCAGCAAAGATTGGCTAGAGACAAACAGCCTATGCAAGCTAATGGAAATTCTAATGGTCAAACCAGTAATCAGATTCATGAAAGATTACCACCTCAGTCTTGGTACGAACCCATTTCGAGGCCTGTAGCAGGCCAGAATGCCTCAATGTTCAACAGTGAAGCCATGCAGATTGGTGGATCTGGCCCGGTACAAGAAAATGGCATAAGAATGAGTCCAAATCCCACATTCGAAGCCATACCTGGCACCAGGGGGTACAATAATCCCGTATTCGAATTTATACCCGGGGGGTTGGAAGGTTTTCCTACAAGTGGAAGGGATACAATACATGTTCCAGCACCTTTCGTGGGTCCTTTCGCAGGACAGGCTCAAAGAGGTTACCTACACCCCCAACAGCACCCTCTACCACAGGGACAGCCAGTCCCAAATGTACCACCTTATGGACCAAGAGGACCACAAGCACAAGGTTGTCCACCAAATCCTGTGTTTGTTCCCCCAATGGTGGTTCAGCAGGCGCAAAATATGGTCCCTAGGGACCAGATCACTGAGATAGTTAGGGAGTTGTGTGGACCAATGGCTCGGGGGGTCCAGACCCCTGTGTATAGAAAACCATACCCAGAATGGGTCGATAGGGTACATGAATATCCAAGAGGTTTCAAGATACCAGATTTTGTCCTCTTTCATGGGAACGGAAACCAATCCACAATAGAACATATTGCTAGGTTTGCCGCTCAATGTGGTGAATTTACCAATCATGACTATATAAAGTTGAGACTATTCCCAAATTCTCTAACCGGAGGAGCATTCGTATGGTATATTAACCTTCCACCTGGCTCCATCCAGACTTGGCAGCAAATGGAAGAGGCATTTCATGCCCAGTTTTTCCAATCAGGGCCAGAAGTTTCCATGGCAGACTTGGTCAGATTAAGTCAAAGGCCTGAAGAGAAGGCCACTCAGTTTATTTCCAGATTTAAGAGGGCTCGAAACAAATGTAGAGTAATCTTGCCAGAAACTGAATTTGTAAGATTGGCCCAAAATGGCCTAGAGTTCAGGCTTCGAAAGAAGTTTGATTCAACAGAGTTTAGAGATTTAGTGGAACTGACTTATAAAGTATCTAGATATGAAGCATTACTAGAAGAGGAACAGGATCGAAATAATGCATCATATAGGACATACTACAAAGATCCTAATTATGAGATTGATGCAGCAGAGATTGTGGGAAAAGAGCCTATGATCTGTGAAGCATTAATCCATAAAGATACAACAATTGACCAGCAGTTTAAAAAGAAAGATCTCCACAGGAAATATTCTTTCGACTTAACTAAGGCAGATGACATTTTTGATCATTTGCTTGCGGCCAACTTCCTTAAGTTACCAAAGGGTGTTAAAATTCCATCTCTTGATGAACTTAAAGGAAAAATATATTACAAATGGCATAATTCTTGGTTTCACTCGACTAAAAACTGTGTTGTTTTTCGAGACAGGATCCAAGAACAAATTCGGAAGGGGAGTTTGAAGTTCCCAGCCAAAGCTGAAAAAGCCATGGGGATCGATAGCAATCCATTTCCAGAAATTGGAGAGGTGGCAGCCAATGTCACTATGTCAGACTTTCAGAACTTGTCTCTGAAAGAATTGGAGGAAGTCAATGTACAGGTGCATGTGGCCAACCAGACAGCAACCAAAAAAGACCTTAGAAGTCCACCAGCCATGGGACGAGAGTTCCCACATCAGAAGGAAGACTCTGATGAAGAAGCACTGGATGATGATTCCCTAGAAGCAGCCGTGATGCAACGAATGTGTCCCAGGTGCAGACTGAGTTATAAGTGGTTGAAGGGCCTTCCAGTCGATGGGAAGCAGTATTACAGGGATGTGCAGAGGCGTCTCAAACCAACCAATGTTTATAACAAAAGGCCGTATCCGGCTAATGTCAGGCAGCAGCCATTAGTGGTTGAACCTGCAGTTGGTAGAATGTATGCTAAAGGCAAGAGGCCTTTCTATGAGTCCAGATCTCCTAACTATTACAGGTTGGAGAGTAGTCATTCTGAAAGAAGGTTGGAGAAGAGTTCAGGTTTTGGTATCAAAGCCAGGAATTGGCTCCTTGGGCCAGCTTCACGAAGGACAGAAAATGATCACCATCACCAAGAACCTGAATCAGGCTTAAAGCTTGGAGACAGGGCCAAACAATTGTCTTCACAGCCAGCCTCGAAGGTGACCTCGAAAGAAGAAAGAGGCGGTTCAACGTCTGGGTCAGTAAGTTCGTGGGTACCTGGAGTCCCAGATTGGTTTGTGATGCAAAACAAACCTAGGGAAATGCCTTCCCAAAGGAATTTTGGAAATCAAAGTAGGATGGTTAAGCCTCCTTTGGTGGCCCCCAATAACTGGGTATTGCTGAAACACCCAAGAACGAAGGAACCAGATATGGTCCCCGTTATTTCCAGATCACAAAGGAGAAAAATTCAGCGTAGGTACACCCAATACCAGAGAGACCTGAAAGAAAGTGGAGAGAATTCTTCGATGATCCAGATAGGAGAAAAGAAGAATCGAAAGTCAGACCATAATTCAAAACTAGTTATACAAAACGAGGTGGACCGCAGCAGAGAACAGTTGGCCAAGGTTCATTCCGAACTAAAGGCCAGAGAGAAGGAAAGTCTAGCAGGGATGGAGAAAGCTCTGATGGAGAGTGGTAGCGAAACGGAAGGAGATAGTGGCGTAAGCCAGAAGAAAGAAATGGTGGAAGAAGAAATGTTCGAAGCCTTTATGGCTGAGCAAACATTTCTGGTTGGAAAGCCAGCTGAGGAGAATCATTCGAAGGGACCCGTTAGCAATGAAATACCAGAATGCATCATGCAGGATGTTTCTGAAGAAATTGACCAAGGTGACCAAGAGGGAAAACAGGTACAGCCAGCCATCCAGTTTGGCTCGTTTCCCCCAGTATCAGTGAACATGGTACACATACTACCACAGGAATTCCAAGCTGGAGATGAAAATCAAGAGGGGCAGGAAGCAGATCCAATTCCAATCTCCAGTGAAGATTCACAAGCGAGTATGGTGCAAGATAATTTCGAAATGGTTACCCCGATGGAAGCTGAATATGAGAGCGAGGAAGTGGTAAGCATTAATCTCTCGTATCCATTTGAATATCCCTCGAATTCCATGACGCAGCATGTTAAGCCTTTGTACATTAAGGCCTTCTTCGATGGGGTTCAGTTAAACCGAGTCTTGGTGGATAATGGAGCGGCGGTGAACTTATTACCGAAATCTTCCTTGAAGAAATTAGGGAAGAGGAATCCCAGGTTGATCCCAACCAGTACAACCATCGCTGGTTTTGCTGGAGACAAGCAGATGACCCAGGGAATTCTACCCATCAACCTCAGTGTGGGAACCAAGGACTGCATGACGGCGTTTTTCGTCATCGATAGCAATGCGAAGTACAATGCCTTACTTGGTAGAGATTGGATCCACACTAATTAATGCGTGCCTTTCTCTCTGCATCAAAAAATGATAATAGCTCTAGGCAATGGGAGGACGGAGCAAATTAATGCAGATCCTCAACCTTTCGTAGCCTGTGCTGATTTCGCAGAAGCCAAGTTGTATATTGACGGTGTGGCACCGCTCAGTATACTGATGGAATTCGATGGTTCAGCCGAAGAAACGGCTGATAAGGAAGTAGCACGCCTGAAGCATTTAGTCCAGGAGAGTGCTGGTGAAGAATTAGAGGTTAAAGATGACAATGATGCCTGGTTATAGGCAGCAAGATGAAGCACCAGAAGCCAGGCCTTTGGCTTTAATCAAATTTTCAATATTGGATATAAAGTCAATAGTCCAGAAAGTTCGAGAGCAGGAGAAAGAGGTCATGATGATTGGCTGCAAGCGGGAGCAGCAACAAGCCAGAGTTTTAACTCTTGATAAATACTGTGCATTGGACATAGAAACAAAGGTCCAAGAGATACAGGAAGAAGAATCCTTTTGGACAGATTTTGTCCATGAGGAGGAAAATAAAGAGGAGGAATCAAAGAGCCTGGAAGCAAAACACAGCAAGGAGATTCCTGCGGAGTCAGAGAAGATCAAAGAAGGGGTTCTAGTAGGTACTCAGATACAAGACCCCTTAGAAGAAATAAATTTGGGGGAAGATTCTGTACAACAACCCATTTATATAAGTGCTTGGTTGAGTTCTCCCGATAAGGACCAGTTGTTGGTTATTCTAAGAAGATATAAAGATTGTTTTGCATGGTCATACAATGAACTACCAGGATTGGATAGGTCATTAGTGGAACATAGGCTTCCCATGAAGCCTAACTTCAAGCCATACAAACAAAAACCAAGAAGAATGGGTTCAGAGGTGATCTAGAAAGTCAACGAAGAAATTCTTAGACTACTCAAGGCAGGCTTTATCAGAACAGCCAGGTATGTTGAGTGGCTATCTAATATTGTACCTGTAGTCAAGAAAAATGGCAAAATGAGAGTATGCATTGATTTTAGAAACTTAAATCTGGCAACTCCAAAAGATGAATATCCTATGCCTATAGTAGATTTGTTGGTAGATAGCTCAGCAGGACATCACATTTTATCAATGATGGATGGACACTCAGGCTATAACCAAATCTGCATTGCGGAGGAAGATGTTCACAAGACAACATTTAGGTGCCCTGGGAATATTGGGACCTTCGAATGGGTTAAAATGTCGTTTGGCCTGAAGAATGCTGGGGCCACATATCAGAGGGCTATGAACACTATCTTTCATGACCTTATTGGTGGGTGTTTGGAATGTTATATTGATGACATTGTGGTTAAATCCCAATCCATGGAGGAACATTTGTTTCATTTAGAGGCAGCCTTTGAAAGAATGAGAAGGTTCAAATTGAAGCTTAATCCTCTTAAGTGTACTTTTGGCGTATCATCTGGAAACTTCTTGGGCTATGTAGTACACAAGAAAGGAATACAGATCGACCAGAATAAAGCCAAAGCCATCATTGAAGCCAGACCTCCATCAAGTAAGAAAGAATTACAAAAGTTCCTTGGTCAGGTTAATTTTCTTCGAAGATTCATTTCTAACACTGCAGGGAAAACTAAAATTTTTTCTTCTTTATTAAGGCTGAAAGATGAAGAGGAATTTGTGTGGACAACGGAGCATCAAAGTGCTTTCGATGGAATCAAAGCCTACTTGGCCAACCCTCCGGTACTGATGCCACCAAATGGCGGTAAGCCTTTGAAGTTGTATATAGCCGCAGCAGAAGATTCATTGGGAGCTTTTTTGGCCCAAGACAATGAGGAAGGCAAGGAGCAAGCTGTGTATTACCTTAGTAGGTTTTTAAATTCTTGCGAATGTAAATATTCAGCTATAGAAAAGCTTTGCCTTGCATTGTATTTTGCTGTAATGAAATTAAGGTATTACCTTTTGCCTACAACTGTCTTGGTAATTGCCACCACAGATTTGGTTAAATACATGTTATCTAGACCTATGTTAAGGGGAAGAATTGGCAAATGGGTATTAGCCTTGTCAGAATTTCACTTAGAATATGTGCCCCAAAGGGTAGTGAAAGGACAAGTTTTAGCCAATTTTTTGGCAGACCATCCATCTCAAACAGAGGGTCAAGAAATAATGGAACTCAGTATGGCTAGTGTCGAACCATGGAAAATGTGGTTCGATGGATCGAAAGCCAATGGCTTAATTGGAATTGGTATAGTAATCAAGTCACCACAAGGAATTGAAACCACACATGGTTTCAGAATAGATGGAACTGCTTGTTCTAATAATCAAGCTGAATATGAAGCTTTGATAGTAGGATTGGAAATTCTTATTGGATTACAAGTACATGCAGTTGACGTATTTGGAGATTCCCAATTGGTCGTTAACCAAGTAAAAGGGATTTTCAAGTGTCAAAGTATAAGTATGCTGCCTTATTATGTCGTCGCATTACATTTGCTCTCTCAATTTGAAATAGTAAATGTAACTTATGTCCCGAGATTCTTGAATAATAGAGCTAACGATGTGGTGCAGAAAGCTTCGAATTTCAAGAGTAAAGATGGTACCCATTGGGATGTAAGCCAAACGACATACCAAAAACCTATACCTCCTTTGAGTGAGAGGAACATGGTCCTGGAAATCAACTATAATGATCTGCAGGAACAGGATTGGAGACATCCAATAATACAATACTTGGCTGGCCCATCCTCGAAAGCCAGCAGAAGAGTTAAATTGCAATCTATGCAATATATCATATACAACAATGATCTCTACAAGAGAGGGGGAGATGGTCTATTGTTAGAATGTTTAGGGCCAAAAGAAGCATTAATAGCTATGGCTGAAGTTCACGAAGGTATCTGTGGTGCACATCAGCCTGGCGTAAAAATGGGATGGCTGCTTCGAAGACATTCCTATTATTGGCCGACTATCCTTAAAGATTGCATAGAATATGCAAAGGGCTGCCAGGCATGTCAAAAGCATGGTACAATAAGGCATGTGCCCATAACTGATCTACATGCAGTAGTAAAGCCTTGGCCATTTAGAGGATGGGCCATGGATATGATGGGGAAAATACACCCTCCCTCTTCGAAGCATCATTGTTTTATTTTGGTGGCTACTGATTATTTCACCAAATGGGTTGAAGCCAAACCATATAAAGCTGTAAATCAGACGGAGGTTATTGGGTTCATTAAAGATTTGATCCATAGATTTGGCATCCCACAAACGATAACGGTCGATAATGGGACTGTTTTTTATGGGAAAATGGTAAAGTCTTTTGTGGCTGAGTTCGGGATTAGCCTTGTGAACTCCACTCCATATTACGCACATGCCAATGGTCAAGCTGAGTCATCTAACAAATCCTTAAAAAAAGAAATACAAAAGGTTGTGGAAGATAATTCGAGAGATTGGCACAACTTGTTGTTAGATGTATTGTGGGCTTATAGAACTTCCCCAAGATCAAGCACAGGAGTCACTCCTTATGCCTTAGTTTATGGGCATGATGCAGTGTTACCAGTGGAGATCAATGTTAAATCCTTAAGGGTAAGATGCCAAAACCAGTTGGATCCTGAGCAGTACTATCAAAGTATGTGCTTAGAATTAGAAGATATAGATGAAGCTAGAATCTTGGCATTAAACAGCATTCTCTTTCAGAAGAAGAAAGCAGCCAAAAATTATAACAAGAAAGTCAAACACATTGGCTTCGATGAAGGTGATTTGGTGTGGAAGACAATACTCCCAATAGGGATTAGAAGCCATAGATTTGGCAAATGGTCACCTAACTGGGAAGGACCATATCAAATTCATAGAGTCTTGCCTTTTGAGGTATACCATTTGAAAGATTTAAGTGGTTATGTGCATCCCAAAAAGATTAATGGCAGATATTTAAAACCTTATTTTCCAACTATTTGGGAAACACAGGGAATAAAATAAACAGTGAATACAAGAACATAAACAAGGAAATGCTTTATAAAGAGTCGAGTACATTGTGCCACAAGTTGGCCAAAAAATCATTACAATGTTTTAGCTGTTTTTGTACAACAGATTTCCTATTTGTAAATGATGCAAACAGTTGAATAGCTGCAGTCATATCTTTCTTTTGATCAGCCAGTCCTTGATTGGTGATTTGCAGTTTGAGGTCAGTTCGGAGTAAGGCTTGATTCACTGCAGAAAGCTCCTCTTCGAGTTGAGCCTTCCTCTCCAGCAATTGAGTTCGGAAGTGAGAGGCAGAGGAGTGTTGTTCCTTAAGCGTTGATACTTCAGTATGCACTTGAGAAACAAAACTTTGATCTCTGACCAATTTCTCATCTGCGGCCTTGGCAGCATGACAGATGCTGATGTAAAAATCAATGGTAGCTGCTGCCTGGGATAGGTGGTTAGAGACATCCATACCAGACTGCTCAGCAAGTTTATAGCATTGAAGAAACCCGTTTTTTATTATAGGCCTTTGTAGAGCCTCGAAGGGAATCCTCGAAAAAGAAATTAGCAGGTCTAGACAGGTGTCCAAGTCTATCGAAGGCACAGAAGGTTGGCTGCTAGAGGAAGGAGAACTCTCAAAGATTTCCAGTAAAGAATCAGCTAAAACTAATGGCTCAGTCTCCTCATCAAATGTCGGAGAAGTAGAAGTGATGTCAAAAAGACTAGCTAATCTTGCTTCAAAAATATCAATCTCATCAGTAGACATGAGGGGAGCAGAAAGAGTTGCCTTGGGAGACACAGAAGATTGCATAGCAACAGGAGAAATGGGTGGAGCATCTTTGATGGTCTCCATGGTCCTGGTCACCAATGAATCAAGAGAATGAGGGCTGGAGCTAGGTAAAGATGGTGAGTCACGGATTGGAGAGCTGTCAGCACTCATCAAAGACAAGGTAGCACTTGGAGCCTCCTTGGAAGGGGAGAGAGGAGCAAGACTCAGTAAAGAAGTAGATTGAGGAAAGTCAAGAGTCAAGTAAGAAAGATAAGGAGCTAAACCAAGAGGAAAAGGTACAGGAATGCTTGGCCTCAGGAAAAGGGTAGAAAATCTAAAGCCCAAAAATGGAAGTATGGTCTGAGTAGTCCCTGTATCCTGCGTCTGATCTGCCTCGAATGAAACTGAGAGAGGTTCCATCGGGAAGATGAGCTCAGAAGTTGCTGCTGCGTGAGGAAGAAATGTAAGGCAATGTCAAATCTTGATACCAAAGGCTAACAGAGGAAAAAATCGCAAAAAGCATAAAATTACCTACTCCAGAAGTATCGGCGATAATGGGGGAACTGTGAAGGGTGTAAGCTCTGGCAGTCTGTTGTCTTCTTACAGTTTCCCTTTGTAGTATGTCAGCAGCAGCAGGTTCATCTCTTAGAAACTGTTGCTGCCGCCTCTTCTCAGCTCTTTCAAAGACAATCATGGCTTTAGGATGTTCTTGCTCTATTGTCTTGATGGCTGCTTTTTCGATGGTATCTTCGACTGAGATAGGAGCAGGAGCAGACACCTTTTTTCTCTTCTCTATGGCCTTGGCGATTGTCTCAGAATCAGAGTCTTCGACCATATCGGAAGGAGAAACAGTCATCTTTCTTTTCCTTTTCCTCTGTATTGGCAGGGTCTGTTTTTTCTCAATTTCTTTCTCAACTTTTCCCTCAAGTTCTTCAAGCTACGATCTAGATTCCAGAGAAATGAATTCATCTTCTGACTCTCTGGCAGTTACCGAGTCGGATGAAAAGACGATCGCCTTATTCTTTCTTTTTAAAAATAACTCTTCCTCTTCATCTGATCCTTCCTTTTCTTCCCCTTAAGCATTGGATGTTCCTTTCTCAAGTTCAAAGAGGCTCCTTTTCTTTTGTGATGGGCCACCTCCACAAAAGAAGAATTAAAGATAAGGCAAAATGCATTATGAAAGACGAAAGGAGAAGAGACAAGAGTATACCTTTCTTCGAGGCAGCCCGAGTGACTCTGGAAGGAATTGAAGCAGCAGGAGCAGCATGTGCCAATTCTGAAACAGTGGAAGAAGTGACCTCCCCGGTTTCTTTGGGCTTGGTCACATCTAACACTGTTAGTAGGATTAAAGGTGGAATGGCCAGATAAATCTCCATGTTAGTCACCCACCAGTTTTGGTACCTCTTCAACACGGTACCTTGAGGAATGAAAGGGGTGTATTCAAAGGTGGCTAAATCATCTACAAATTTCAAAGTTGCCTCTTCTAGCCTGGACTTTCTAACTTTCAAATCCCTTCTGGTAAGGCTGAGATTTGTATTGCTGCAGAGAGGTATTGGGACTCCTTGTGTGAGGCCAAATTGTTTAGCAAACTGAGCTGGACAGTAAGGTTCGGCAATGCATTTGTAGGCCTTAGGGTTCAAAGTCCCGATAAATAATTCTCTGGGGATCAGAATGGAAGCCCATATATCCTTGTGGATAAGTGAAGTACAGGACTGATCACTTAAAAAATTCCTCAACCAAGATGGACCAATGGAAGGTTCGAAGGGACGAAAGCGGTAAGTAGGCAGAGAGGCTGGAAGCTGGTGAAAGAAAGAAAAGTAAAAAGCAAAGGTAGAAGGGTAAAGTGAAGCATTGGCTATCCTTATGCCATGAGTAAGAGGGTTTGGCTCGGAAAATTTAAGGCATTTGGATTGTAATTCAGTAAAATAGGCGAAAAGCCAAAACTGAAGAATCCAGAATGGCCCCCCTTGATTAGCATCTAAGGGTTTCTCACAAAAAAGGGGAGCAGACTCTATATACATGCCCTAGAACATGTGGGGCTAAGGCCACTTTCTTCTGTAAAACAAAGGCTTTGGCAAGAGGGGCAAATTCAGGCATAATTCTCTGAGAGGAAGTGCAAAAAAGGAATTTACAAAGCCAATACAACAAGAAAGAATAAAATTCCCTATCAGTCACAGGGCCCTGTCCTTTATTCTCAGCCCTAGCGAAATCACTATAAGATGAGTTAAGAGAGGGGAGAGAGAAAGGGACTGATAACTCAGGATAGTCTGGCCCAAAAGGGGTGCCAATGGGAGATAGTCCCAGTAAATGGCAAATATCAAGAACAGTAGGGGCCATCATCCCACATCTAAATTGGAAAAAGTTAAAAACAGGATTCCAAAAACATAGGGCAGCAGGAACAAGGAAAGGGTCTTCTGAAATAGTTACCCTAGACAGTCTGAGAGCATCGAGAAGGCAGAGTTCTTGAAGGTCTAGGGTCCTAGCAGGAATAACCTGATCATACCATTCTTGCCACTCTGGTCTCACCGTGGGCCAGCATCGGTGGGGGCGATTTATTCTCCAGTTCTTCCAGTCAAGACCACCTTCATAGAGAAGACATTGGTTTTCTAGTCGGGGATACAAGGCTGGGAGTTCAGTGAGGACCTCTTTGAATATGGGCCCAAGCACGAAGTCCGATTGCACATGGCGTCGAGGAACAAAGATGCGTCCATCAATAGCGCTCTTCTCCCCAGCTTTGTACTTTTCGCATTCTGCATCAATAATCCTCTTCAGGGCCACAGATGGGCTCATACGCTCTACGACTGATACTGAAGGAGAAGCCATTGACGGTATGCTTTTCTTCAGAAAGGAAGTAGAGAGAAGCTGACGATCGGTAATAAGAAGGGTTTGTGCGATTAGAAGAGCAAGTGATTTCAGAACGCGAAACAAAAGGGTTTTAAAAGCTCTCGCATTTAAAAATATATTACATGAGCTGTTAAGTATTAAAAGTGCGAGTACAACAGCTTCCTTCAACATTGATGCTTTTGGAGGGAAAAATAAAGCCCGGTTGTTAAGGCTAGCTTCGAAGTAAGATATTTTGCTTCGAAGCCAAGTCAAACGGCTTCGAAAACAGAGAAGCCAGCTTCGAAATGGGTTGCCCTACCCAAGAAATAAAAATACTCGAGTATTTATTTTTTTTAAAAAAAAGGGGGCTTAAAGACCTGTTTTTAGAGTTTCTTAACAAAGATAATGTCCTTCGAAGCAAAACTTGAGTTTCTTTAACAAAGGTAATGTCCTCCGAAGCAAAACTTGAGTTTCTTTAACAAAGGTAATGTCCTCCGAAGCAAAACTTGAGTTTCTTTAAGGATGGGATTTGGTGTTCAAAACATCAAAAGCAACGATGACAATGACTAGATATTGACTGTGGTCAAAACAGGTTTTGAATGTAAGATTGTTAGATTCGAAGCACTGTTTCCAATTGAAAATCAGCCAAAACTCAACTCCACAAATTGGAAAGGTTACGATTGGCTCATTTAGTGTTTTATTTAAAACAATTAAGTCCAAATTTAAAGGATGAAATTGTTCGAAGTTCAGAGTTGACTTTTAAAACACAAGTAAAAATACAAGTGAAGACAAAGTCAAACAAAGACAAATTTTGTTCATATTAAGATCAGAGTGATTACATCAGCTGACCCTATCTCGGTATGAACTCGAGTTCATAAAAATAAGGAATGGAATAAATAACAAGATCATGAAATTTGGTCCAACAATGGTCAATGAACTTTTGTTCTTTCCTTATTCTATCTTCTAAATTTTCTACCATCGGCTGCATGAGTTGATGTGCTCTCACTTCATAGTAGAGCTCTTCAGCCTTTATTTCGAAGGCCACTTCTCTTAACCCTTGTTCCAATTCATCAATGTCTAAATCATCCCAATAGGCAGAGTCTTTATTCTTGAAATCATTGAATTCTTCCATAAAGTTCTCTGCTTCGTATTGAGTATGAATTCGAAGGGACGAAAGCTGGTCTAACGATTGTGTAGTAGCCATAGAATTGCGATGCCAGTGAAGGAGTAATGGAAGTTGGTCTAGAAACATGTGAAGTTCTACCTGAGCAAGGGGATTAAGGACATGACCCCTAGTCAGAATATCACAAGCCCATTGAAGGTTTGTGAGAGGGACTTCATCCTCGAGTACATTGAAAGGCAAGTGAGAAAAGGCTGCAAGCAGGAGTAGAGCCTATTTCCGCTCAGCTGAGGTAGGAGGAGGTGGAGGTTTGTAAGGGGGAAAGACTTTCTCCATGGATAGAGCAATCTTTAGTTTCTCTGTCCAGGAAAGAATTGGTGGGGGAGAAGGTGTGCATACTTCAACTTCGGGGGACGAAGAAGAAGATGTGGACGCTTCTGTTTCCGGGGATGATACGGGGGCAGAAGGAACAAAGGCATTAATATAATCAAGCCAGTCAGAAGAATAGAGCTTCGCCTTCTGGGCTAAGAATGATGGGTTATACCCTTGTGCTTCTTCTGGGCGTGGGGCAGTGTGCACTATCTTTGTAGGCATGGAAGATGTATACCATGCTGCAAGAAGATTCTCCTCCAGACTACGCCGATGGTCAATGGGCACATAAGGATAAACAACTGAACTTCGAGCATAGGAGGGAAACTCTAAAGGGTCAGTGAACTCAACAAAATGGTGGTTGATTCGCTCTCTTAAATCAGGAGTCTCAGGTACTGACCAGTTTGTCCAGTTAGAACTTCCAGAAGAGCCAGAAGAGGAAGCAGCTGCAGCTTTATCCCATACAGAAATTTGCGAAGAAGAGTTGTTCAAATCCATATTTGTAATTTTACGAATCAGAGGTTTGAGAGCAGATTGTTCAAACTGTAAAGGTAGGTCAGAAGGGAAAATTCTTATGTCTTTGATTTTAGCCTTCTGAATCAAAGGATTAAGAGCAATGTGTTCGTAATCCAAAGGTCGGTAATTTGCAAAGGCGTCCATGACCTGAATATAGAAAGGTGGGTAAAGGTGGCTAATAAATGCATGCTTTCGACGAGGAATAGCATCGACATATGACTCTTCGTATGCTTCATCATTGGAAGAAAGAATTAATTTGGCCATGAAATGTATCAGTCTGTTCGAATAATAAGACAGTGAAAGTACTTAAGGATCAAGACGAGAGTATTAATACAGATGGTGTGTGACAGCTGCATTTCTGGGAAGATGCAAAACCCATGCACGTTCTAAGACGTGGGAAAAGGGACTCTGATCCACTAATATCACCAAGTCTTGGGTATATTAGTGCGGGGGGTAATGTTGGCTACACATTTTGTACTAAGCTAGTGGCAATCCGACGCGTGGCGAAGTGAGGGTAATATGGGGAGACCAGGTAGGTCTTCGATCCTGATCATACACGTGGCAATTAATATTGGTTGTTATAAGATCTGAGTAGTAGCAGATCAACAAAGAGACGTACAGTGACGTGGCTTCAACGATTGCTCACATTTCAAATTCGAATATAAGGGGGAAGCCTAACTGCAAGTGAAGGCGTAGTGGAACTACTTATAAGGTAGCATGATCAGCAACTATGGAGGAGCAGTTCGACGGTTTGAAGTACAATTCGATGGTTATCTTCGGAGAGTATAAATAGCAGGAAGGACTTCAGAGAAGGGGACGAAGAAAAATCTAAAGAATCACTTTACATATTCCAGTGTTATTTCCTGTCCTTTATATTCCTGTATTTTAAGTTTCTGCGTTGCACTTCATTTGTAGGAGTAGTTGTCGAGTATATTGTCGCTGTAATTCTCTACGGAACTGAGATCATTGTAAGTTCTTTTTATACTAATGAAATACTCCAGTTTAGTTAACTGTTCTTATGTTCAAATTTTCTGAAGTTAAATTACCAGTAAGCCACCAGTAAAAGTCCTCTTTATTGAGGCCGAAAGAACCATAACACAATCGTCTGAATAATTGTTTGGCAATTCTGTAAGGACTGATTGATCCTTACTGGCACGCTCATAATTACGAAAGTAACCTTCGAAAGCCAAAAAAGCCAACAAATACATAAATTTTGATTGGTAGGGGTAAAATTTATCATTTTGGATGGAAACATTACACTTTTTGAGTATGTTGTGCACATATTTAAACCAATCAAGCTTTGTGCTCTTTTTGAGAACTTAATAAAAAGTTACATTTGTAATTTGTTTGCTAAAAAAGTTAGGTTGACTTTTTTACCAAGGAGTCATTTAGCAAGTCTAAACAAATTACATATAAAATTATAATTATATCTTTTATGCTTTTTTATATTTATATGGATGAAAATATAGATTTTCTACATTGAGTGGGAGTAGTTTAGTCATTTTATTGAGATGTGATATCATAAATAAATATTAATCAAAAAAGTAAAAAGCAGTATTTTACCAACTTCTCAAATCACTTTTCTAAAAAAATCAAAAGCTTAGTTAAAAATTAAAAACTAATTTTTAACCATCTTTCCAAAATACCTTTGTATATTGTAACAAAGAGTAATGCTACGTAGCTCGAAATCAACCCCCCCGAATCCCCCTAATTTAAAAAACGACGTCGTTTTTCCATTTTTTTTTTTTTTTGGGTTGAATCAGAAATGAAGAAGAAGAAGGGAGAAGAAGAAGAAGAAGAAGAAGGGAAGGGAGAAGGGAGAAGGGAGAACTGGACAGGAGGGGGCATAAACCAGGGGCGGAGGCGTGGCGGAGGCGAGGCGGAGGCCGAGCTGCTGCGACGATCGGCGATCGGCCGACGATCGGCCGAGATTCTCTCCCTCTCTCTCTCTGTTTCCCTCTCTCCTCTCCTCTCCTCTCTCTTTCTCCCTCTCTCTCTCTCGCCTTCACCCTCTTTTTCTCCTCTTTTCCCTCTGTTTCCCTCTGTTTCCATTTTCGAAGGATTCGGGGGAGCTCATTCGAGCTCCCAAGCTTTATCCTTGTAACAAATTCATTTTTCTAAAGTTTTATTTTTTAACAGTCATCAAAAGTGGATTTGCATATGTATGGGATAGTCTGTATAGGGTTAAGGTTTAGGTATAGCAGGTGCAGGTTCAGACAATAAATATTTACTGCCCATGCCAACATTAACACATTGTGTTATTTTTATCATTTACTATTGTAATATTTTTTTACAATATTTTCATTGGTGATAGTAAGGGTAATAGTGAGTGTTGTTATAAAATTTCGTTGTTTAAGATTTACAAGTGAAATTTTACTGTGTTCATATTATCATTTTGTTAGTAATATTTTTTTTTAATATAATATTTCCACTAGTAATGATAATAGTGATAGAAGGGGCAGTGATTGTAAAATTTCACTATTTTAATGTTAAATTTGAATAGTAAAATTTTATTGTACTTTTTCCTCTCAAATTTCATATCTAACATAGATCTTGCTGAATAGATATTGATGATAGAATTTTAAAAATACTAATTTTATAAAAAAAAATAAATATCTACATTAAAAGTTATGAAATTTTAAAATTTAAAAAACAATTAAATGGTATTTTGGTCAATACAGTACATTCTCCACACTCTTCCACATTATTGTCCTTGCTGCATGAAAAAAAAAATAGAAGTATCCTTTATACAATATTGTTCTTTAAAGGAGGAGCTCTCACCAAATCTCTCAATTTTTTATTTCTCCATAGGCAATTGCAATTGGTATAGTCAACAATATTATCTAGACAATTCATATATTTAGTAAACAACTATTTATTATTTTTAAATAATTTACCCCACTTCAATTGCTTTGAATATTTTTTCAATGAAACTTCATCTAACTACCAATGCTATAATAGAATGTTTGGTTGATTGGGATTAAATTGATTGAGATAGAATGGTCTTTCTTTAACCTCTTTATAGAATGATTGTTCATTCACAATACGTTTTGTCATTATTTTAGTGAACCAAATGTAAAAATAGATATTATGATAGAATGATTATTTTATTTTAATTTATTTCAATGAACCAAGCATAACATACAAGCCAAATTGTTTGGGAGATTCTATTTGTTAGACAAAATTCAAGGGCCCAAAGCTGTCTCCTTACCCTAGGGCTAGCCCTGTTGGCAATACATAAGTCCATTGGACATAACTTATTTGAAGGCAACACTAGAGATGCCCATCTTCAACAATTGAGGAAAATTTGGAAAGAGAATAAGGAGATTTTTGAAAAGAGGGAGGCAAAGAAGTAGTAGAAATGGTAAAGACGATACAACCCGCTCTTCGACTTAAGTCTATGTGCATTGTGTGCTCGATCTGGCAATCTTGGACAACTCATTTTAGATAGTTACCCTGCACAAAGTGGATTCAAAAGACGAGAGAAAGGAGCTTGGCAAAGAGTTCCTTTTGCTCTTGGGGCAATTCAAAGTAAGAAAGAAATAAGAATAGAAAGAACCATAGTTGAAGATCAAAGGCACTGTGCATTCAATCTTGTGTAACAAATAAAAGACACAAATATAGTTCTATCCAAGCAGAAAGTCACTCAACAGGACTAGGGAGAGATGCATCCCATTAGAGGCTTTCCAATCTAAGCGTATTTGGGTTGAATTGCTTTTCTTGAGTTTGATCTTTGATTGAGATGAGAGCACTACCTATTCTTTGACTTGCGAGTTCAACCTTTCGTTATCCTTCCTTTAATGCAAGGATTTTCTGTCCCCAAATAACACTGTCTTCCTATCCCAATTCACTCACAACTATTGGATGTATTTTGAGATTTTCACATCTTGAAATTCTCATATAATCCAATGATTGTGAGTGAATTGGAACAAAGGCACAGAGTTATTTAGAAACAGAAGATCCGTACTCCTTTCTTTAGCCACTTTAGCAAAGAATAAGGAATTCCTTTGCTTTCCACACGGCCTAAATGCTTTCCTTAATGTCAGAGCAACTGGCTAACCACTTGTTCTCTATCTAAAAAATTAAAAACCCAACTTCAAAAGTAATTTTTTGAGCTTATTTAGATTTTTTTTTAATAAAAAAATTAGATCAATTAAATTTTGAAAAGTTTTATCAAACAAAAATTTAATCAAAAACTTCTAAAATACAAGTATTTAATCATGGAATTTTAAATTTAAGTTAAATAATCATTTCAATATATACTAAGAATAAATTTAAGTTAAATGATGAAAAGAGATGAATTGTTACATGAATTAAAATTAGAAAAACTACCAAAAAAACATTCATGAATTGACCTTTGAAACAAAATAAATCATGATTTTGCTTTTACCAATTTAAATTCTAAGCTTTTAATTTATTTTTAATCCAAACGTCTGCCTATTTTTATTAAGTAAAACTGATTGAAAAATAATATTTTAGTTCTTAAATTCAATGTATGTACATAAAATATCTAAAATATATTTTTTGTTGAATTTAATAACTAAAATACCATTTTTTCTATCGATTTTACTTAACGGAAAGGACGAACTACATTAATAGTCTCTGTAGTTTGGGATTTGTGTCACTTTGGTCCTTCACCTTTAAATCATGATACATTTAATCCTGAATTTTGAATCTCATTCTAAATAAGGACAATTGAAGATATCATTACTCAATTTTAAAGGTAAAGTCGTCAATTTGATAAAATATAAACTAGTTTGGATTATTTTGTTACTAAGGTCAAACCCTAGGATTTATTTTTTTTGTAATTTTCCTATTAAATTTTAAGAGAATTTAATATAATTATATTAAATTTATAATTTGAATGTATTTTTTTCCCAAGTTTAATGTGGTTAATGTATTTTGCCTTAAATTTAAGCAATAATAATTATATTAAAGTACTCTTTTATTTGCCAAAAAAAAAAAGAGACTAGGGGTGTATAAACGCTAGGCCAGGTCAGCTTTGCATTATATAATAATAACATATGTGTTATTTCAAGACTATCATGACAGGACACCAAATTTAATCTAATTGTTGGTGTTGATTTTCGACCACACAATCAAAAGGAAGAACTCAGTTAGAGAGCACTGTCAGAATAGATTAAGCCCAAACAACCTGTCACAAAAAGATAAGAATCCCGCGGTGGTTCGTCCACCCGGGGGCACTCCGACAATCAAGTCAGTAAAATATCTCTCAAAGATAACCAATAGTGTTTAACTCACTAGACAGAGCATAAAAGACATACCTTAGACCCAAGGGGTACCTCCCTTTTATAACCAACACAAACCTAGTCCCAATAGAAGCCTAGCCTCAATGGACTTTGGATTACTACTAATCTTGGATTCCCAATAGGATTGGGATAAATTCTCTAAGAGTCTTATTTTTATCTAAACTGAAGTCTTCTCTTACTCTAGGACTCTTGTCCCTCGTCCTCTTATCCCGGACTCCGGTATCTTTGGAGATAACCTCGGCCTAGCCGAGATTACCTCGGCATCATAACCAAGACACGTGGCACCTCGGCTGACTTCGGTGCAACCTCGGCCACGTGCTGTCATTCAAAAATTATGTCCCCACAACTGCCCCCTAGGTTCTATTACTTCGGTATCCTGAGGTGATAGAACCTATGCATGTACTTTTCCGACTGAGATTGTGACTTGTCGGCGCCAAGAAATAAGGACTCATATGTCCACTTGTGAAGAACCAAGAATCAAGAATAAAGAACCATTGTGTTCTATCTCATCCAGGTCTAACATCTAAACAGAGATCACACTACTAGCAGAGATCATGACTTGCAAGTTCAAGAACATCAAGATCCTAGTATTATCTCATCAGAAACCAAAATTAAACAAGTTCTGCCCCCCATCCAATTTCAATATCTCAACCGAGATCAACATCCCAACTAAGATCGCGCTTCTCAATCAAGATCATAATCAGATTGGAGCATACCAATCACGTCCCCATCATGTCGCATCAGTTCTGCCCCCGACCGCCCGACGTCAGCACGGGCACGTCGAGACTCGAAATCATAACTTTTTGCCATCTTTTTCCAATTCTAGCAAAACCTTTTCATTTTCTCATTTCGTGTCTACTTGTACCTTTAGACTCTCTTTCTCTTGGCCTTTTCAAACCATCATCGTTGTTCTTGAAGTATTCATTCCTACTAGAACTCTGGTCACCACTTCTGGCGTGCACTCAACAGTTCTGTTCCAATCATAACGTTGTTTGACTCCGGCGAATCCCTTTCCGGCATTTACTTCCTCAGCTTCACTTTGTAAGTCCTTAATTTCTTTTATTTTAACTTCAGTTCTCCACTGTTTTCAAATATATTCCTTCTGTGGATTGTTACATATCACACACGGTATTTGTATCTGCATCTACATTGCCATCTTGTATTCATATTCGAATCTCATTGTTCTACATGCCATCGCTTGCTTTGACTCATATTTTGTCCTTCATGTTCTTGAGCCTTTGATCACTGTTTCATGTTTTTGAGACCTATTTCTTCTGTCTGTTCTTGCTTGTTAGTAGATTACTGCCTCTAAATCCTGTACATTTGCATAGACGTAGGTTTGGGATTTGCTAGAATCCACACTTAGGAAAACTAAAACAAATTTTGCCCCTAAACCTTTCTCAGAACCCTAAAACTGATAACCCAACAGTCCTTAGGGTTTCACTGAGGTCTTTAACCCACATAGTCCAACTTTTCTTGCCAAATTCACCTTAGCTGAGGTCATGGGGATGTTCAAATGGAGGGTAAACTTCTCCAATAAACTAGAATACTTCCGTCAGGAACTCTTCATTCTAGCCGATGTTCATCTAAGGTTGGCTGGGGCGGAGGATTCCATGATGCCTGGAGAGACATATATGCCCTTCCCTGTAGTATCTATCATTTGGGGGTGGAGTCAAATTCCATCTTGATACCTTGTTTTGCTTTAGGCCGAGGTGCCTTCTTTTGTATCTAAACAAGTTGTCTTTTTGAATGCAAGTCCTCTTTTTGACTAAGTGTTCAATGCTTGTCTCTGTCTTTACTGTCTTGTATGATTCCATACTTAGAATATTTTTGTACTTCTCCCAAGTATATTTTAACTGTGTAATCACTTCGGGTTAGAACACATCTGACACGTACACCTTGGATCCACTTCATCTCGGGTACAACCTTAGTTGGCCACCTCGGACCAACTTACCTCGGAGTTCATCTTTTACTGTGATCTCGGCCAACGGGCATTTTATAAAAATTCTTTAAACAGCCTTCAACAAGTATTGTTTCCTTACTTGTACTTACTGCCTTCTAATATTTCCAGGTTTGACAAACTGGTTGGTGATCTCGGGTAACCAACAACCCGAGTGTCCCTTCATCTGGATATCTCGACTGACTCCAACTTGTAAAAAATTTCAACAAGTGTTAAGCCTATTCCTTATTCCTGCTTTCTGTCCCCTAATGTGAACCCAAGTGTCACTTATGTTCACGTTAAGCATGCATCTTTAATTTCGCCGAAGTCTGATTCAAACAAAGACTAGTCGAGGTATTCAACCTTAGTTTCTCTAAAGCAAACTTAGTTCCATTCTAAGTTTAACTCTGCCGACATGGCAAGTCTAGGTGAATTCAACTTAGTTCAACTCTATTATATGCAAGTATAATTCAACTATGTCATATAATAAGTCTAAGTTATTCGTCATGTTTCAATTAGAAACATTGCCAACTTAGTTCAATTCTATTATATACAAGTATAATTCAACTCTGTCATATAATAAGTCTAAGTTATTTGTCATGTTTCAATCAGAAACATCGCCAACTTAGTTCAACTCTATTATATGCAAGTATAATTCAACTCTACCATATAATAAGTCTAAGTTATTCGTTATGTTTCAATCAAAAACATCGCCAACTTAGTTCAACTCAATTATATGCAAGTAGAAACTCTGTTATATAATAAGTCTAAGTTATTCGTCATGTTTCAATCAGAAGCATCGCCAACTTAGTTCAACTCTATTATATGCAAGTATAATTCAACTCTGTCATATAATAAGTCTAAGTTATTCGTCATGTTTCAATCAGAAACATCGCTAACTTAATTAAACTCTATTATATGCAAGTAGAAACTCTATCATATAATAAGTCTAAGTTATTCGTTATGTTTCAATTAGAAACATTGCCAACTTAGTTCAACTCTGTTATATGCAAGTATAATTCAACTCTTTGGTACGTCGCCCTCCTGGCCGATGTCCTTTTCTCCGTGATTCTTATCACGAGTCTCTTCATTGCAGTTGTCTTCTTCGACGTCAAGGTCAATATGTTTCCCACTCCTAGTAGGAGTGTCATCCCCAACCTTCTCTTTCTGTCCGTTGTTGGCCATCTATTCTCATTTCTTTTCTACAGACGGCGCCAAATTGTGGGTGTTGATTTCCGACCACACAACCAAAAGGGGGAACTCAGCTGGAGAGCACTAACAGAATAGATTAAGCCTAAACAACCTGTCACAGAAAGATAAGAATCCCGCGATGGTTCATCCACCCGGGGGCACTCCGACGATCAAGTCAGTAAAATATCTCTCAAAGATAATCAATAGTGCTTAACTCACTAGACAGAGCATGAAAGACATATCTTAGACCCATGGGGGTGCCTCCCTTTTATAGCCAACACAAACCTAGTCCCAATAGAAGCCTAACCTCAATGTATTTTGGATTACTGCTAATCTTGGACTCCCAATAGGATTGGGATAAACTCTCTAAGAGTCTTATCTTTATCCAAACTGAAGTCTCCTCTTACTCTAGGACTCTTGTCCCTCATCCACTTATCTCGGACTTCGGTATCTTCGGAGATAACCTCGGCCTAGCCGAGATTACCTCGGCATCATGACCAGGACACGTGGCACCTCGGCTGACTTTGGTGCAACCTCGGCCACGTGCTATCATTCAAAAATTATGTCCCACACTAACCATTCCAAACATGATTCTAAAATAATTCCAAGATTTCAAACTCGTCCATTCAACCCAATAGATATTGGCTATTATTATTATTATATTTTGTATTTTGAAAATTTATTAAATTATTTAAACTCTTCTAATAATCATTTGAATTTGAAATATTAACAAATTTAATTATAAAAAAAGTAAGGTGCATCTAAAAAGTAAAAAAATTACTTAAAATTTTTAAAATATTCACTAAAAATAAAAAAAAATACTAAAAATAAAAAATTTAATTTCCAGAAAATTGAAACCAAATAAGGTGTGACATTCAATTTTAACATTATATACCTTATCTATATACACATACATATGCGCGTACGCAAAATTAGAGAAGCTCGGATCTGATAGAAATATTACAGCGCTAGATTGTTCTTCACTAGAATGGATTGAAAATCACTCACAAACTCGAGAATTCAATTCATTTGATGGAGGGATGAGTGGTGAAGAAGAGCACGATGAAGGCGACAGACAGTTTTCAACAGATTAATTACTTTACCTTATATATATACCAATGTTGTTAGGGTTGTTTTGGAAAGTAGGTTAAAAATTAATTTTTTGATTTTTTTTTATATTTTATTTGACTTTTTGAAAAAATGTATAAAAAAAATTAGAGAAATGAGGTTAAAAGTAAAAAAGGCCTTAATACCCTCTTAAATAGAGTTTTGCAAATGTTGTGATTGGTCAACAAAAAAATGTTATTTCAATCAACATCGTAATAGAAATGTCTGCAGGTACACTTTTCAATGGTTCCATTTGATTAGAAAGAAAACTTGATAGAAAGTGAAGGCAAAAGAAAATTTGGCAGAAAGTGAAGGTAAAAAAAAATAAAGAGAAAGAAAAAAAATAAAAAAGAAAGTATATTTTCTTTTAAGCATTTGATTAAAATAAAAAATTTATAACAAAAACATAGAAAAATTTAAAAGTTTAGTTATGGATAACTCACACATTAATTTTTTTTGTGTTTTTTACAAGAAATAAAAAAATAGTTACCAAGTCAATATGAATTGTATAAGAAAATTAGTTTTCTTATACTTTCTACCACTTTCAAATTAAACAAACTTATAAAAGTTAAAAAAATTTCTCTTTCTTTCACTTCCTACCTATTTCATTATAAACAAATTGAGCAAAAAATACAATTCAATGTAAATTTAGAAAACAAAGAGTGCTACTATTAGTACTCCATCAATTGTTTTGGACTCCCAATTTATTTGGACATAGTACTTATAAATTCTAAAACCCTTAAAAAAAAATTTCTCCCCCTAAATAATACCAAAATTATTCTTGTAATAACATTCGACTCATTCAAATGCATACCCCCACACCCCAAAAAGCCTCTCTACTAAAACTCTAACAAAACCCACAATGGTGGAACCTCAAAAAACTAGTAGAAAAAATTTGTAGTGATTAAAAGTTTTTTTTTTCTGCTTCATTACGAGGTTTGTCAATTTATTGGATTTTTTTTTTTCTATTACATCATTTCATACACACAACACAATCCACTTTCATACTTCTCTGATTGGTTTTTGTGATTCACCCATGACCTCATTGTACTTGTATGCTCTCTATGTGAGCAGAACTGGGCAAGATTTCACCCTCGGTCGACCACTTAAGGGTGGTCCTACCCTCTTTGTTTGCCTGCTTCTGCTATTGTTTCGGTTATCTGTTCCCGAACAAATAAGAAATGTTCAGTTACTTGTTCCTGAACAAATAAACAATGTTTGGACACGTGTTACCGAATTTCGGTCATATGTTTGGAAGTTCAATCTCGAAAAAATGATGAACAATTTTTATTATTTTTGTCATATTTTTCAAGAAACTTACCTCTACAAGGCCAATCTACTCTAAGTTAAGAATACCATCAAAGGTATGAATTTCTTTTGAGCTTTTATTGTTGTACTCATCTCGTCTTATGGAGTTGTGGTTGTCGAAAAATTTCCACTCATTATCATTACTAAAGAAATGTATGTAATCAAATGACTGACACAGTTGCCACTGGAATATTGCTGTCAAAGGGTTTTCAAAGTTTTGAAAGTGGGTAGATTTTGAAGGTGAGATTTGGAAAAGATTGATGGGTGGTGATAGAGGTGGGTGGTCTTATAAATCTTAACTCATAATATAATAGGTGTGTAGGCTTACTTGTGAGATGGGATATCTCAAAATTTTTGATATTCTTTTTAATAATTTCATTATTATAACAATAATAAAAAGTTAAAAAAATGAGAAATTCAAAATAATTAATGAAGTGCTAATAGTAGCACTCAAAACAAATTACGTAGAAATAATAAATTTTATAAATATTAATAATTAAAATCTTAATTTTTTTTAGGTATTTCTAAATATTTTTTTAAAAGCCCACTAAATTATAATTTTTTCATTTTATAAAGGCAGTAGATTGATGAAGCAAAAAAAGTATAATTATAATCTTTCATGATGTAGCAAAGAAGTACAATAATTTTTTCATGGCTCCTGACGGACACTCCTACGGCAAAGAAGGATTCCAAAGAAGCCAATTTTTTGGCTTGTTAATTTTTTTAACTAAAACAGTTTTAAAAAATTAAAAAAAAAATTCATAAAAAGCTAACTTTTTTAGCACAAAAAATGTTAAAAAATCACAAAAAAATCAAAAAGTCAATTTTTTATTAACTTTTCAAAACACCACGAAATATATATATGTTGGAACAATATTTTGTGAAAAATAAATAAATTAAAACAAATCAAACAAATAAAATTAATTACATACTGAATTTATTTTTACTGAACCGAATGAATATTTAAAGACCAAGTCGAGTGTGTGACACTCTGTCCTTAAGACAGATCCGCCCTACTACGGTGCTTACGGTTAAGTAGCGTCTATCTCCTAGGATATAATGATTTTCACAAATTTATTTTTTGTAGTAGCACTCCAAACAAATTTGTCCGGCAAACTAGAACCTTGTGTTCTATACTCTTTTTAATTTTCTCTAAAACTAGAATAAATAATAAATAATGCAAAGGAGAAAATCTGGACAGAAAAATGAAAATTTCAGATTGTTTTTGGATGCAAAAAACTATTGGAACAACCTTCTATTTATAAGCAAAACCAAACAGATCCGAACAGGTACAAATGAAGTCAATAGGTGCAAAATTCAAAGGAACAGATCTGCTGGCAGTTTTAAAACTGTTTAAAACTGTTGGACAGTTTTTTAACACTGTTAAAAAACAGTTTGAACCTTTTGAACTTTGCTGAAAAATGGACTGGAAACCGGGTAGCATATAGACAGAAAATTAATTCAATTTTTGGCACAAAATTTGAATTTGATTTCATTAAAAAATTCAAATAAATTTTGTCCAAAAAATTAATATTAGAACTGACCCGACCCACACTGCCCCTGTGCGCGAACGGCGGCGTGCATGTGGTGGTTTGGGCTAAGGTTCACTTTGTCCATAATTTCTCCATTCTTCAAACTTAGGGTGCCCCTTGAAGCCCAACTTAAGTATTGTCACCTAAAACTTATATACACACATAAGTTATCTTCAAGTTTCAATGTGGGACAAGTCTTAGAAGGAAACCCACATTTTAATTTTTTAAAGGTCCATTTTACGAACCTAAAACGACGTCAAGTTTCCATTCACTCATAAATGGTTTTAACGAACCGTTTTCACCGTATGACTTGTCACGTGGCAAAGAACACATCACATTTTCGGACTCACCCCAAATGACGTTTGGGGCCTACTCAATTTTGGGCTCAAAGTTGGTCTAAAATAAGCCTTATAAAACCAATTTTTCCATCAATATATATATATATGCAGAAGTAGTTTTACTTATTTATTTTTATTTTTTTTATGTGACACATTCTCAAGGCTTATTTTTTTTAAAAAAAAAAAAAAATCACATCAGCATGTCTTTTTTATTTACATATAAAGTTTTATATAAACTTAATTTCAATTATAATAATCAATTTTATATGGATTCTATTTGAGAAATAATTATTTACCAAATATTTTTCGTTGTGCCTTCAGTTTTGTCGTTTTTAGATTTCTTTTATATAGTTGATATTTTAATTTAATTATTATGATATTTAAAAAAATTATCTCAATATACAAATAAATAAATAAGATAAATGTACTTAATTATGTGCATCGCATTAATTAAATTAATATATATATATATATATATATATTTCTATCTTGTTGATGTCTTAATATTAATTTATATTTACTTTTTTATTTAACATCAAATTATTTATTACAAACATTTATATTTAATTTAGATTTTATATACTTATATACAATATGTATGAATAATTCAAAAAAATATATTATAGAAAAAATTAATAATCTACATAATTAATTTATGTATTTTCTTCTTAATCAAATCATAGCATATTTATATTTAATCTTTTAAATAAATTTTGTGTAATTCTATTTCTACATATTTTTATTTTCCAAATAAATATAAAAATAAAATATAATAAAATCACTTTTAGTTTTATACTAGTAATTCTCTTTCTACTTTAACTGTTATTTTTAATATCAAAATGAGTATTTATTTTATTATCTTATAATTTAATATATATCATATAAAATCATTATATAATAATTACACTTTTATATCATAATAGAACTAAGATTATCAAAATAAACAAATAATTTAACTAAATTTATTATATATAAGTATTCAAGTAACACATTTACAAAACGATAATGCTAAGATTATTAAAATTAAAATTTTATTTTAAATTAAAATTAATATTATTCTCTTGTAACGCATATCATAATATAAAATATCATTACATTAATTAAAATTAATTCCATTGTGATTTTATGTCAGATATCATATTTCTAGAAGTGATTTATATATACGTGTAGCGTCCAATAATATTGATTAATTAAAATAATGAAACTTAATACTTTTTTTTGTTAAGTTTTTAGAAGATAAATTGACAAATGTCAATGATAAATAGTATTTATCGAAAATGATTGTGTATATTTAAGGAACCTATTGATGTTTCTTGAATAATTTTTAAATAAAAATTTTGAATTTATAGTATTACTGATAATACACCTTCATGAGCTTTGCTAGAAAAGATATGCAAAAATATTTTGTCTGGAATAAATTTTTTTAGTTATTATGATATGTCACATAATTAATCAAAACCTCGTTGAGAACTGAAATTATTAAGGTTATAAATATTTTGTACTCGATTCTCTTTGAGCACATTGTTTATGAGTTAAATTTGTAATTTTTTATGTATTAATGTGAACAACTCTTACGATCTTACTAATATAAGCATAAATTCTACCTTTGAATCAACTCACCTTAATCATTTTTTTTATGTAATAAAATATTTAAATATTATCATATAAAAATATTATAATAAATCATAATCAAACACTCCTTAAAACATAATTAAACACCTGTGCACCACTTTAGACATAATCAAAAAATAAGAAGTTAACAAAGATTTTTTCGATTAATAACCAAAATAATGCATCCTAAGTTACAATCCAGTCATAATTTGTATATTATAACTTTCTTTGCTAATTTCTTATATGTCAATGATAAATATGATTTTAAAAATAAATTATTAACAAAAATATATTTCAATTAAAAAATTATCGATATCCGATTAATATAATTTTTTATAAAAATAAAATTCCCTGTAAATTCTACCTATAAGGCTAACTGTATGCTTCAATTCACAAAATAGACCGAGAGAGGCCATTTCATCACTGACGTGTATAAGCCCATAAAGGCCACGAATCACCTATGGACAATCCAAGCCCATCACTTGGAGCCCAATGCATAACCCAGCTGGTGAGGTCCAGGACAGCTGGAATCCAGCATGGCACAAAGAGCCAATGACATTCAGACATATGGCAGGCAAAGGACAAGCCACATCAGTAGACAAAGATCTGCAAAGTTATTGTCACTGCACATCACCATTAATGCAGCCCATCACAACATTTATTACGACAACACCTCACCGTCGAAACAGGACCCCCTCCCCCTGAACAAGGGAAGCTACAGCATAGACTTTCGGCGAGGAGGGCAGGTCGGAAGGGACAGTGAAATGATTACCAAAGGATATAAGCAAACGTTGAAGACAAGAAGAAGGTTAAGCTTTCTATCCCTAATCTCTCCCTATATACTCTACTTCTCTTCCTAACTTACTCGTCGGAGGGTTTACTGGGGGACTATCCCGTTCCCCGTTGAACTTGTTTGCAGGTTATCCGGTGGGCTCGAGGAGCTTGGATCTGTCCGATCCATTCACTGGAACAAACTGTATTATCAGTTGGCGCCGTCTGTGGGAAAGCTTTGCTCCTCGCGCCAGTTGTGTTCACTGTCGCCGGAGACCCCGTTCCAACAACCTTTTCCTTCTACTCGTCAAAGTGTATGGTCACGACTAGATCCATGGCTTCTCACAATAATGCTGCCGACCACCAGGCCGACCCCCCCAATCCGAACAACCCACCGCAGTATTTCATCGAGCTTACCAACAGCATCAACCGCATGGCCGAGCAAAACCAGGCTCTGATAAATGCTTTACTCCAAAGAAACCTTCCGATGCCTCCTCCACCACCTCTAGATATTCCGCCCAACCAAGAAAGAGCCCCGAGCCATACTGCTCCGCAACCCCATCCACCCAACTTTGAAGGTTTGCAACCTCCTCACCCATATATAAATCCACCACCACCACCCCTACACCCGTCGGTCGTAGCACCAGCTCCTGAAGGGGAAGCCAGCAGCGTCCATCCTCCATTGACTGACCATGGTGACCACGTTCCCCTCTGGGACGCTGAACTCCGAGCAATGAAGCTCCAACTCCAAGGGGTCATGCAGAACATTCAGCATAAACCCTCTACTACGGCAAATTCACCATTTGTTGCCTCCATCCGGGACAAACCTCTGTCCGCAAAGTTCAAGATGCCCACCATTGACTCTTTTGACGTTACGACGGACCCAGTCGACCATTTGGAGACCTACCGCACCCTCATGATCCTCCATGCCTTCCCTGACGAGATCATGTGTCGGGCTTTCCCCGTGACACTGAAGGGGTCAGCTCGACTATGGTTCAGCCAATTACCAGCAGACTCTGTCTCCACTTTCCAGCACCTCAGCGACTCCTTCCTCAGCCATTTCATCGGAGCCCAGCGCCAACGCCGCCCGGCAACCCAACTCCTCAACATCCGTCAGACCGAGGGGGAGTCGCTGCGCAGCTTTGTTACCCGCTTCAACACCGAGGCCCTGCAAGTAGCGGAAAACGATGACAAGGTCATCCTCACGGCCTTCATGGCCGGGTTATGATCGTCCGATTTCCTCTTCTCCCTCTCCAAAAATCCCCCGACCTCTATGGCGGCCCTACTCTCCAAAGCCCAGAAATACATAAATGCCGAAGATTCACTAGCCACCCGGCAGGATCCCATAGCTAAAAACCCGATCCCCAGAGAAAAGAGAAAAGACTCAGAACCAAGAAACACCCAGTATAATGGCCAAACACCGTACTATACAGACCGACCCCCCCGCGCTGACCGGTTGGCACCAGCCCGACCTCCCGGTCGGTTCGAGCGGTACACCCCCCTTAATTCTCCTATGGAACAAGTCCTCAACCAGATTCAACGGGACTACCCCCTCAAATGGCCCCTACCTTCACGGACCCCTTCCAATCGGAAAGACCAGTCCAAATATTGTCGTTTCCACCAAGACCATGGCCATAACACTGATGACTGCATCTACCTCAAAGATCAGGTCGAGACCCTAATACGTCAAGGGCGTCTTAGCCGGTTCACCAAAACCCGCCCACAGCAGAAGCAAAGAACCGAGCCCCTCAGAAACAACCGCCGGCGCACCCCACCCTGGCAGCCAGCCCAATCTAACCAAGGCCATGATTGCCCTCCACAACAGCCTCGGCCGCCAGGCAATCCCCCTCCACCAGTTGGTGAAATCCGAGTCATTTCAGGTGGCCTTGCTTGTGGGGGACCATCCCGCTCGGCTCACAGGGCAGAACTCAGAAAGATAAGGCAAGGCTCAGACAAAGCGGTTGTCATGGTAGACCGACCCTCCAAACAGCCAAAGCAGTGGACAAAGCCCATCACCTTCACGGACGCCGACTGTACGGGCATCCGTTATCCTCATGATGACCCTCTCGTCATTTTTGACCTTCTCTCCAACTATAAAGTCAGACGGGTTCTCATCGACAACGGCAGTTCTTCAGATATCATATTCATTAGCTGCTTCCGCCAGCTCAAAATTGGAGAGGAAAGTCTATCTCCCCTCCAAACCCCCTTGGTCGGTTTCACTGGCGACCGGGTGACCTCCATTGGCTCCATCGATCTCCCAATCACCATTGGCGAATACCCACGGCAGACTACCAAGTTGCTCACCTTCCTTTTGGTCGATTGTCCCTCCGCCTACAACATCATCCTTGGTCGCACCGCCCTCAACGCTTTTCAAGCTATCACTTCAACCTACCACTTCGCCATAAAGTTTCCTACCAACCAGGGCGTCGAGACAGTACGGGGAGAGCAGACCATAGCCAGGGAATGTTATGTCGCCTCACTCAAGGAAGTTAAGCTGAAGGAGGCCATGATCATTGAAGGACTTGACGCCCGAGATGAGAACGAGCTGGTCAGAGGCGAACCGGTGGAGGAGCTCGTTGAGATTCCCATCGATCCCACCAACCCAATGAAAACTGCCAAGATCGGCAGCCAACTATCCCCCCAAGCTAAGGCCGACCTTACTGCCCTTCTGACCGAGCACAATGATGTATTCGCCTGGACTCATTCAGATATGCCAGGCATTGACCCTTCTTTCATAACTCATCGCCTTAGTATTGAACCTCATTTCCGACCTTACCACCAGAAGCAGCACATCTTTCATCCGGAGCGCAATACTCTTATAGCCGCAGAGGTCGACAAGCTCCTTGAGGCCCAATTCATCAAAAACATCGACTACCCTAAATGGTTGTCAAACGTGGTCTTAGTCCGCAAGAACAATGGCAAATGGCGACTCTGTGTCGATTACTCTGACTTAAACTGAGCTTGCTCCAAAGATAGCTATCCTCTTCCCCGCATAGATCTGCTGGTCGACGCCACGGCCGGTCATCAAATGCTCAGCTTTATGGATACTTTCTCTGGTTATAACCAAATCCTGATGCACCCGCCCGATCGGGAACATACATCCTTCATTACCGACCGAGGTACCTACCATTACCGAGTAATGCCATTCGGATTGAAGAATGCTGGGGCCACCTACAAACGGTTGGTCAATGCCGTCTTCCATCACCAGATAGGTCGGAATATGGAAGTATATGTCGACGACATGCTAGTCAAGAGTAAACTCTCCGCTGATCATCTGACCGACCTGCGGGAGACCTTCGCTACCCTGCGCAAGTACCAAATGAAGCTCAATCCAGAGAAGTGCGCCTTCGGCGTAGGATCTGGGAAGTTGTAGACGCGCCCTTGGGCCTCACTACAGTTCGGACTCAATTTGTGTCACGGTCCTATATCTAATCTCGCAGGGTGCAATGCAAGACCAATGAATCATCAAAGAGTCCAAATCTGGAAAATCGTTTTTTAAAACAGATTTTTTGAAAGAAGTGCCAAACATGGACTGCTTTGCCAGATACAGAGTGGCCACCTAAATATTTTATTTTGAGAAAAATTTAGGAAACCCTGACTCGTGCCTAAGGCCACGTGTCCGTCATCACCAAAGTTGCCTCGGCTCGGGAACTTGGGTACGATTGGGGAAGGTCACTTCGTGAGCACCCCCGCTCGCCCGATCAAAGATCGGCCTCTACTAACCATGATATCGAGTTTTGAAAACATTATGCGTTCTTATTTCGGTTGTCAGCCTAGATTTACTATGTGATGCGCACAGCATACAAGTATAGGCTGGATCGCCTGAATTTGAACAAAATATTTCATGTTTGTTTTTTAAAGCAGTTTGCTACTCGCAAGTAGGCTTAAAAATGCAAATTTTGCCACCCTAGGGTGGGCTTTAGAAAAGATGGTTTTGCCACTATCTAGTGGGCTTAAAACTCACAGTCAATGCATTATTCCAATTCAAATAATCTAACCTTCACCCACAGACATTCAGGCAGATATATCACATAAGCAATTAGCCTCATGGTAAGCATGCTATCATGGCAGTCACTCACACAACATGCAAGAATGCTAAAGCATAAACACTTACCGAGTACTCCAAGCCAAAACAGAAGCTATGTTAGAAATCCATACATGATCCTAACTATACAGAAATGCCTAATGCAACACATGCAAAAATGCAACTAAGATAGGCTCGGCTATTCTAAGATGGCATATGAAATGCAACAATTGATACACGTATTCAACTTGGAATTGAAATACGATGCAGTTAGTATGATGCGCCGAGCCCGGTGCATGCAATACAGATGAATGATGCAAACATGCAAGCATAAGTATACTAATTGAAACATGCCCTAATCTAACCATCATAAGCTGGTAAATAAAAGGGAGAAAGACATGGGATTGGAAGACATACACACACACGCGCACACTTATTACAATTGTGCCCTCACTCGGAGGGTCCGAATAGATAATACAGAACTGAAATGAATAACAGCTACAGCTAATTATTACACAACTCTAATTAATTAACAAATTAACTAAATACGCGATAAACTAGCATGTAAACTAAATGAATGGACTGCCTCAGCTCTTGACTTGAATGATGATGTATGCGTGCTTGAGTCGCCTTGTTGGTAAATTCCATCGCGATGCCTTGACTCGCCTTTGTTTGCAATTGAATCCAGAAACTTGTGCAAAGCTCCGGGAGGCTGAAACTCCACTCTGGGAAGCTATGGGAGGGCCACCGACCAGCTATTGGGCTTGGAGACCACCCACCGACCAGTTTATGTGGGAAAAACCAAAAGGGGTGGTCGGCCTGCCAGAAAAGCTGGTCGGCCGACCAGTTCCTGCCTCCAGTTTCTGGTTTTCCTGCAACAAAGGCAAGAGAAAGAGAAAGTAAGGTATTTGCAACACATGTGTGCACGACCACTCTCTCCGTCATTGCACAAGCTCTAGGGAGTGTGGTCCTCGATTCTCGTGTCACCAATCACGCATCTCGATGCATGATGGCCGAGGAATTGAATTGCACGACTCGATGTGAAATGAATGCACATATGAACGCAACAAGACCTAAACTCCATCATGGGTAATCCGGAGTGTCGGCGACCGGGAATTGAGACACGTTCCGTCACTCGGAGTACGAAACGTCCCTCGTTTCCCGTGCTTGGGCTAACTCCTATCCCAAACACAATGCAAATGAGATGGCATACACAATGTGACTAACACACAACCTAGCATACGCAATGCTATGAAATGACATATACAATGCTCGAAGTAACATGGCATACACAATGCTCTAACATGCAACCTAGCATACGCAATGCTATGGACCGAAATGGCATATACAATGCACGATGGACTTACACTAACATGAGTGGACCTCAGCCACACTCACATCAGTGGCCATTAGATGAAAATGAGACAACCGAAATGCGTGCACACATGCACGAATACCAAGGACCTAACCTAAGATATCAAATGCCACTCTACCAAAGCATGGAAAAGGATGCAATATGGCATACAAACATGCAATTTCCAGCACTGAAATATGATGCGCAATGGTCCCGAATCATGGAAATATGGCACCCAATGCATGAAAGAGACCCCGAAACTCAAAACTAGGCAAATGCATTGAACTATATCATGCAAAGCAAGCATTATTTGATCATGAAGTATAAAAACAGAGCCAAGGCAGTCCCAAAATATGCACAATATTAGTTCAAAGCATGGCCAAAAAGTGCTAACATGAGGGGCTAAAACAACATGCAACCTAGGCTAGTACGCATGGTTTACATGGCATGTACATGAAGCATAAGAGAGGTCACCAAACCAGCCAAAAACAAGAACATGATATGCTAAAATATGCCCAAATAACCACTGAAATGCAGTCAATGCATGCAAAAATGAGGGACTCCTTTGGAAGGCCATGCAAGGGGTTATTCTACACCTATATAATAGACAAACAAAAGGGCAAAACCACCTCTGGAAATAAGTTATGACAGCCCTAAAACCCACCAAATAGGCCCTGAAATCAGTCTAGGAAACATGCAAAGAAAGGTCCCTTTGAAAGGCCTTGAATGGGATTTCTCTACACATGCATCATAGACATAAAATATGGCAAAATGGGCTCCGGATAGAGTCAAGGAAGACCTTAAAACTCACCAAATTGAGCCCAAAAAGTGACTTCACAACATGCAAGTAAGGGGCCCTTTGGAAGGTAAAAGGGCCAACAAACATGACAAGGAGAGAGGGGGTCACCCCTCTCTGATTTTAGCTCTCCAAAACACATCCAAACCACTGAAAATCCACTGGATTTCAGTGGCTAAGAGGCCAAACCAAGGCCAATGCAAATGCTCACATGTATAGCTCAAAACATGGGGAAATAAAGCATGGAAGGGGGAAGATGACCCCAAAAATAAAAAGTCCTTAAACAAACATGTTTAGAAGATCAAAACAATACTTTTTCTAGTTTATGTCAAAATCCAAAAATGCTTGCAAATAGGGTTAAGATATCATGCAAAATAAGCCCTAAAGGAGAGATGAAGCATACAAGGATGTAGGAGACCTCAAACAGAAAAGTATCCTTAATCAAAATTCAAGAGGAGCTCAAAATAAGACACTTTACAGTTTATAACAAAACCTAGAAATGCTTTCAAATGGGGATAAGATATCATGCAAAATAAGCCCTAAAAGAGAGAAGAAGCATACAAGGATGTAGATGGCCTCAAACAAAAAAGTGTCCTTAAACAAAGCTCAAGAGGGGCTCAAAATAAGACACTTTTCAGTTCATACGAAAGCTCTAAAATGCTTGCAAATGGAGCTAAAGTATAGAGCAAAATAGTGCAAAAAAGGGGTAAATGAAAACTTACCCTTGTAGCACAGCAATGCAGCAACTTCTGGACCAAGAATGTGAGCTCTCAACCTCTGCAAATGACCTCCAAGGTGCTGGAATGGATGGTGGAGGTGGTAGGCTATGAGGTGTAGTGTAAAATAGCCAAGAATATTAGGGTTTGGAGGCTTGAAGTATAGAGATAGAGGGAGTTGTATGTATGCTCCAGCCAAAACTTTTTAACCCTTGCAATGGAAGCTCAGCCCCTCCTTTATAGAGGAGAGGCTCTAAAGCTTCTTAAGAGCTAGCTTAAACATCCTCCATACACGTGTATGGAGGATGCATTCTGAGGCTTCCAGCTGGCACAGCTAGTTTCAACTCAATGAGACAAGAAAGGAGAAAGCTGGCCGACCAGTTCAGGTGGTCGGCCGACCACTTGCCCTAGTCGGCCGACCAGGTCAAAAGGTTCAAGTGGTCGGCCAGCCACTTTTTGTAGTCGGCCAGCCAGGTCAAAAAAGTCACTTTCAAAAAGGTGGTTGGCCTACCCATATTGGTGGCCTCCCAGATGAGTACAACGCAATGGTGGTATGAAAAGCCAAAAAAACCAGCTTTCTGTCAGAAAAATCGGCTTTTGGAGAGAGAAAAAGAGAAAACTGGTTTTTCAGGGGAAAAGGTGGCCTCCCACCATCCTACCACCTCCCTAACAATGAAAATAGGGTCCCTACCAAAAATGGACCAAGACAGATGCAAAATGAGGGTTCGGGGGCCAAAACGCGCAGTCTAGGGCCCCGAAAACAGGCTGTTAGGCACCGGAAGTAACACATGACCACGAAGGTGGTCTCCCGGGCCACAGTGTCCCTCAAAAGGGAGAAAACAAGGTGTGTGCCAAAAACTGGAGCAAACGGAGGTAGTTAAGCGGCCCCGAACCGAGGCACACGGCCGACGGCTCCGAAAACCGAAAACTGGGCTCCAAACGGGAAAAATGGCCTACGACCACGAAACGTAGCCTACGGCCACTGAGAGATGGTCTACGAGACCTCTCCCTCCCTTCGGGAAGAGAAAACAGAGAAAACAGGACCTGGTTTGCAAACCAAAGCAAAGCACAAAAGAGCCCCGAAGTTCGGAGGCAAGGCTCGCAGCCGAGACTCCGCAACCTCAGAGCGAGCACAATATGCAACATCACCGAGCGCTCAGTTGGTGACGTCTGAGTCTTAAGGTCGGTCAAAAATGAGGTGTCTACAAAAGTTTCTGGGTTTTATGGTCAGTCAGCGGGGGTCCAAAGACTCACTAGCCGAATTGCAGCTAACCCAGAACGGTTAAGGAGGTCCAAAGACTCACTAGCCGAATTGCAGCCCTCAACCGCTTCATTTCTCGCGTAACAGATAAGTGCCTACCATTCTTCAAAGTTCTTCGGCAAACTTTTGAATGGACGGCTGAATCCGAAGAGGCTTTTCAACAGTTGAAACAGTGCATGGCCAACCCCCCCTCCTTTCACAGGCAATCACGGGCGAGCCCCTCTTCCTCTACTTAGCCGTATCAAACACCGCTATCAGTGCAACACTTATCAGGGAAGACGGCTCTGTCCAACGACCGGTCTACTACATCAGTCGGGCCCTCAAGGGAGCGGAACAGAACTACCCACTGTTAGAAAAATTATCCTTGGCCTTGGTCACCGCCTCCAGACGACTCCGTCCTTACTTCCAAGCCCATTCCATAGTGGTCCTCACCGACCAACCCTTGAAGAAGGTCATGCAGCAACCAGAACTTTCCGGCAGACTCATGCAGTGGTCAGTGGAACTCAGCCAGTTTGACATCTCTTACCGTCCTCAAACGGCAATTAAGGGGCAGGCTATCGCCGACTTCATCTTGGAATTCACCAATCCTACCCCAACCACTGCCTCTCCACCCCCACCAGCTCCCATCGAGCCAGAAGACCCTCACTCTTGGACTCTCAACGTCGACGGATCATCCCGCAGGCAAGGTAGTGGGGTTGGCCTTATCCTCACCGTCCCTGAGGGTGGTTATTTCAAATGTGCACTTCGTTTCTTATTTGAGGCTAGTAACAATGAGGCCGAATATGAGGCACTGATAGCAGGCCGTCGCCTAGCCAGGGACATTGGTGTCAGCCACATCCGAGTGCTCAGTGACTCCCAGCTCATCATCGGACAGATCACGGGAGAATTCAATGCCAAGGAGGACACAATGCGGGCTTACAAGGATCTTGCACTTCCCCTTGTTCGCCTCTTCAATACCTTCCACATCAAGTACATTCTTCGGGCGGAGAACTCTAAGGCATATGAGATGGCCCAGTTGGCTTCCGCAGACCAGTCCGACCTCAGCAGTTGTGTCCGCCTCGAATACCTATCCCACCCCGCCATTTCCCCCGACCAGCATGAAATACAATTCCTCCAAAATGAGCCCATCCCTTGGGCGTCGGACATCTTTCTATTTCTGACAACGGGGGAACTTCCAGACGACCAACAGCAAGCCGCCAAAGTCAGGGTCCGGTCGTCCAATTACATCCTCGTCAGCGGCATTTTGCACAAATGTGATTTCTCACGCCCCTATCTGCAGTGCCTCAATCCGACTCAAGCAACTTATGTGATGCAAGAAATTCATGCGGGCATCTGCGGCAATCACTCGGGCGGCAGGTCCCTGGCCCACAAGATACTTCGCACTGGATATTTCTGGCCTACTCTCAACCAATATGCGGCTGACTTCGTGCTCAAATGTGATAAGTGTCAGCGTTTTGCCAATATCCCCCATGCCCCTCCTACTGAATTGATCACACTTTGCAGCCCCTACCCGTTCGCCAAGTGGGGGATCGACTTAGTTGGCCCTTTACCCACCGGCCGAGGCCAGACCAAATTGCCATTGTCTCCATTGATTACTTTACTAAGTGGGTAGAGGCAGAACCCCTTGCCACCATTACCGAGCGGAACACAACCAAGTTCATCTGGCAGTCGATCGTTTGCAGATTTGGCATTCCCCAGGCCATTGTTTCCGACAACGGCAAATAATTCGACAACGCCAAGTACAGGAAGTTCTGTGCGGACCTCCAAATTCAACCATGTTTTTCTTCCCCCGGACATCCCCAAGCCAATGGCCAAGTTGAGGTCACCAACCGTTCTCTTCTGAAGATCATCAAAACCAAGCTAGAAGCTGCCAAGGGGCTTTGGGCTGAGGAACTACCAAATGTACTTTGGGCCTACCAAACTACAGCGCGGACTCCCACTGGGGAAACTCCTTTTTGCTTAACATACGGCGCTGAGGCGGTTATTCCGGTAGAAGTCGATCTGCCTACCCCTAGAGTTTTACATCCAGATCCAACACTAATGGAAGAACTCCATCGGGCAGACCTGGGCCTAATTGAAGAACTCAGAGAAACCACCGCTGTCAGACTGGCCTCATACCAGCAGAAAATGAGAACACACTACAACCGCAAAGTCCGACCAAGGGAGTTCTCTGTAGGGGACCTTGTCTTGAGAGAAGCAACCCTTGCCACCAAAAATCCGACCGAGGGTAAACTGGCACCCAAATGGGAGGGACCTTACGTTGTGAAGGCCCGACCACGTCCGAGCACTTACCGACTTCAGGACATGGAAGGTCGAGATCTCCCCCACCCCTGGAACGCTGAACACTTGAAACGCTACTTTCAATAAGTTCCTACTGTTGTATTGCTCGGTTGTTGTATTTTCTTTTGGTTTTGTTACATAATGTAGACTTGGATCGACTGGATTACACTGATCGTGACAACAATTCTATACATTGGCTATCTATGTGTTGTATCAATAACATTCTCATTTGCAGCACTTATTACGAGACTCAGTTAGACCAAACGTCACTCCATAAGCCTCGGCCAGTCCGAGCGTCAACAGCCTCAGCCGGACTGAGCACTCAAAGCCTCAGCCGGACTAAGCACTAAAAGCCTCAGCCAGACTGAGTACCAAAAGCCTCAGCCAGACTGAGCACTAAAAAGCCTCGGCCAGATCGAGCACTAACAGCCTCTGCCAGACCGAACATGAAGTACTCGGCTTGCCGGACAAATCTCAGCCAGACTGAGCACTAAAAGCCTCAGCCAGATTGAGCGCTAAAAAGCCTCGGCCAAACCGAGCACTAACAGCCTCTGCCAGACCAAACTTTAAGTACTCGGCTTGCCTGACAAAGTCTCAGCCAGACCGAGCGCCACAGTTTCAGGGTCAGACTCAATTACCTACAATGTCTTGCCCCAAATGAGCACGCATGCAGGACTCGGTCAAGGCCACCCATGCAAACTCCATGATCATGGAATTAGTAGACACACTTAGTCACAATTCCAGCTCCAACTCTCTACACCACTCTTTGCTCAGACGAATTCCAAAGCCGTTCGTACACAAGTCAGGTTATTCTTTTCCCAATCAAACTCACAAACCAAGCCTCACTCTGTAAACCACTAAACTACTTGAGCAGTGTGGCAAACGCAAACTTGTAATTTTACTACATTTTAAATTTCAGTTTGCATTAAGGAGTTCCTAACTTTACTCTGCATTGAGTTTTTATTACAAGTTCAACTTCACTCTGCATTGTTACCAGTTCAATTTCACTCTGCATTGAGGAGTTCCTAACTTTACTCTGCATTAAGTTTTTGTTATAAGTTCACCTTCACTCTGCATGGAGTTTTTATTACAAGTTCAACTTCACTCTGTATTGTTACCAGTTCAATTTCACTCTGCATTAAGGAGTTCCTAACTTTACTCTGCACTCAGTTTTTATTACGATTTCAATCCCACTCTGCCTTGAGGAATTCCTAAATTCAGTTTTTATCACAAGTCTATCACAAGTTTTTATCATCAGTTTTCATCCATTTTAGACGCACAAGCAAAAACCGTGAAATGCACAACACAACTGAAATTTTATTTATCCACAACTTTGTACAAAAATTCATTACAGCAATTCAAAAAAAAAAAAAAAAAAAACAAAAACAATATATGTGCAGTCTTTTTCTTCTTCTTCTCCAGTCAATCCTCCTCACTGGAGATGAGGTCCTCTTCTTCAATACCCTCATCCAGGGGGGTTTGGGTCACATCGTCCTCACCATTTGTTACACTACTGAGGTCTAAGTCTGGGAATAGTTCTTCAGCTCTATGCTTGAACATCTTCCAACCACTGTCCCAGAACTCAGCCATTTCGTGTTTATAGAAATCTGACTGCTGGAAGCTCTCAATAACTTCTGCTTCAGTTCTGCCTCCATCGGTCGTCCTCGATGGGCCCGCCCTCCCAGATTCTTGCCCAGCCAAGCCCCTGGCGACCGCGGCATCAACTGTCATTTGAAATTCAGCAGACCCTTTGAATTGCTCTACCGCTGCGACGCACAGATCGGGGTAGGCCGCCCTCTCAGAGGCTGCCTTCGCCCTCTCTTCGCCCAGCTCCTTCTGCAGGGTCGCCCTTTCAGACGCAGCCTTAGCCCTCTCCTCCTCCAACTCCTTTTTCAGGCTCTTATTTTCCGCCGTCGCCTTGGCTCTCTTTACTTCCAACTCCTTCTGAAGGCTCCTCCTCTCCTCCACTGCTTTAGCCCGCTCGCCCTCCAGCTCTTTCTGCAGATCGCCAATCTTCGCATCTGCCTCATCTTTCTGCCTGACCAGCTCTTCATTACTGCTCATCGCCTCTTCATGGCGTTCAATCGCAACTGCGCAAGCTTTTTGGGCCTCATCCAACTTCTTCTGCTCGCCAGCTAGTTGGAACTCGAGCGACACAACCTGGCAGCGTGTGTTCTCCAGCTCCACACTAACTGCTTGCAGATCAGCGTGGGCACTCTCCCAACTTGCACTCTTCTTCTTCAACTTTGCAAGCTGAGCCTTGGCCTCATTTGCCTTGAGTTTGGCGGCCCCCGCCTTTCTCAGCAGAGCCCCTGCTAAGGTAGTTACCTCCATTTAAGTGGAGCATAACCCCCTTAGCAGTTCAGCCTCGTTGAATCTGGATGCCGAGCGCAAGGCTGCCTCTTCTACAATTCCTACCAGGTGGTCTGCCCTTGCCTTGGCTGGGCCTTCTTCTCCCTCCAGCCGCCCCGCTACTGCACGAGCATGGTAGATCGCTGTGGTCAGACTGACTCCCCCTCCTTGAGGTGCAAGACCCCTCTGGGGCTGTTCTTCCCTCCTTGGCCCAGGGCCAGTTGCCCCATCTTCTACTTGCCCTTCAAGGGCGGCCCTTGCGACCCCTGCGGCGATCGCCGCCACCACTGCACCACCTCCATGCCCTCTGAAGCGATGTCCACCACTTCTGAGGCAATCACTCTTCCTGGGGTCCCCCCCCACTTTCCCCCCCTCTGCCTCCTTCGCCACACTAGTCTTCTTTACCCTCGTCTCCCTCATCCTCTTCTGGGCAGGCTCTTCTTCGCTCTGCCTCACCCTCTTCTTCTTCTTCACCACGCCCAACGCCTCCATCTCCTTCAAAGACCTCTCCTTCAAAGGGTCTATTAGGGGCGGACGCGGCACAAATTCGCCTAAGTCTTTCTCTCCCAAGGGTTTGGGGCGCGGTCGAATTCTCTCCCTTACAACTGGTTTTGGTGGTCGGTCGGCCTGGGACTCTTTGAATTTTTGGGCTTTCACAAGGATGGTCCGATCCTCCGCCTCTTGCGCCCTCCTCCTCGCTTCTAACTCCGCTCGGTCGAGGTCCCCACTGCTCGGCTGTGGACCCAACCCTGCCTCAAACAATGCAGACGGCTAAACGAGTTCTTCCCACTTGGCCCCTTCTTTCTCCCTCCACTCATTTACCCTCTTCACCCTCTCCTCTACTGCTACCCTCAACTTTGGCTCCATCGACTTGGTGGGCACCTTCCAAATGGTCCGCACTCCAACTCCACCACTGGCAGACACATAGAACCACCGTGGTCTCTACCCCTTGATCGACGACGGTAGCCCCGCCACCAGCCCTTTGCTTGCTGCTGCCTGCAGAGTGGCCCAAGTCTCTTGCTGCCCCGAGGTCTTGTAGCACGCGAAGAATTCGTCCACTGTCATGGCCGCCCCTTCATTCGCCTTCGGCCAAGCACTTGCACAGGACAGCAAGATCTTCCACGCATTGGGCATCAGTTGGCTCGACGCCACCTCCAAGCGATTTAGGACATCTACTACCACCTGCGGCAGGGGCAGCCTCAGCCCTCCTTTCAATGCCTTCTCATAAAGGGCAAACTGCCCTAGTCTGGCATCGGATGGCCTCTCCGTCAACGTCGGCAACGACAACTCTATTTCGGCAGGCACCTGGTATCTCTCGCGAATAGCCTCAAAATCCGCTGCAGTGACCGTTGATTTATCTGCCTTTGTGTGCCAGTGATCAGGTTCTGCCTGGTTGATTGGCTTTGGAGCTGCTATCATGGTGGAACCGTGGGATCGTACAATCAACTCCCCCACCATCTCCATCCGATATTGTTGCGCTAACTCCACCGCATCATCATCTCCAAGTGGATCCACCCTGACAATCGCAGTTCCTTCTTGGGCCATTTTCGTGGTATGTCTGCGAATCGCTTCGGAGGCAGGTGCAAGGAAATCGAAAAAGTGTCGCAGAGGTGTATCGTGAGCAACAAAGGAATTCACACTTGGAATATTTTGATTTTTCGTAAACAAGTAGGTGAATCGAATAATGCCAAAAGCCCACGGTTTGTCCGTATTCCAAGGATCCCAACTAATTTTCGCCAGTTTGAAAACTTTTCAAAATCATCCGCCAAAATTTTCTCTTCAACACCCATAATGACCTAACGTTTCATTTCTGATCCAACGCCTAATCTTCCCCCCCTACGGGATGTTGCCACGTGTACGACCACGGTCCACTGTATCCTCCCCTTACCCAGTCTTTTCTACTTCAAATCACCACGTGACACACTGCGTCTCAAGCCCCACGCCCCTCCACCTCACCCTTCGCGGTCGGCCCTCCTTGATGTCGACCATCTCACTCGGCCAACGCCGCGGTCGGCCCTCATCATGGTCGGCCCTCCCGCTCGGCCAACCACCGCGGTCGGCCCTCCTTCGCAGTCGGCCCTCCTTGTGGTCGGCCCTTCCGCTTTGCCAACCACCGCGGTCAGCCCCCCTTCGCGGCCAGCCCTCCTTGGTGTCGACCATCCTACTCGGCCAACCTTGCGGTCGGTCTTGCGGTCGGTCCTCTCCGTGGTCGACCCTTCCACTCGGTCGCCCTGCATAGTCGGACCACCTCCCGGTCGGTTCACCCCCTCGATCACCCCTGCCGGTCGACCTCCATCCTGCCAATCCCTAACACACTCATCTACGTCATCCCCTTCGTTGGACTAAAGCTGCACTCGGGAATGGGGGACTACTGACGTGTATAAGCCCATAAAGGCCACGAATAACCTATGGACAATCCAAGCCCATCACTTGGAGCCCAATGCATAACCCAGCTGGTGAGGTCCAGGACAGCTGGAATCCAGCATGGCACAAAGAGCCAATGACATTCAGACATATGGCAGGCAAAGGACAAGCCACATCAGCAGACAAAGATCTGTAAAGTTATTGCTACTGCACATCACCATTAATGCAGCCCATCACAACATTTATTACGACAACACCTCACCGTCGAAACAGGACCCCCTCACCCTGAACAAGGTAAGTTACAGCATAGACTTTCAGCGAGGAGGGCAGGTCGGAAGGGACAACGAAATGATTACCAAAGGATATAAGCAAACGTTGAAGACAAGAAGAATGTTAAGCTTTCTATCCCTAATCTCTCCCTATATACTCTACTTCTCTTCCTAACTTGCTCGTCGGAGGGTTCACTGGGGGACTATCCCGTTCCCCATTGAACTTGTTTGCAGGTTATCCGGTGGGCTTGATCATTTTAGCTTGGGCTCAAGGAGCTTGGACCTGTCCGACCCATTCACTGGAACAAACTGTATTATCAATCACTATAATCCACATTATGGTGTATGGTTCCACAAATAATTCAATTTCCAATGCAAATCAATATTCAAAACTACGGAAGTAAGAGCACAACCACAAATCCATAGATTGAGGACAAATGAAATGACCCTAGAAAATGCTCTAATCAAAATCCACAAAGTAGCACTATAAGAGCATCCGCATTAATATAGACAAAACAATAAAAATGTAAAATATAATTCAAAAATTATAAAATTGTTCCTTCATTAGTTTTAACAATTTTTTTTAAAATTAATTTTTTGTTAAATTTGCTACAATACCTTAACAACTTTGTTGAGATATTTTATGAAGCAAAACTAGGCAAAAATCTTTAAATCGATCGTCTATTCGAATGTCCTCTCGGGTATCTTACTGGATGTTCCGTGAGTTCTTGTAGTAAAAAAAGAAAAATGCCTAAAATTAGCCTAACCGGTTAACCGGTCAACAGTAATTTTTTTATTTTTTTACATTTTTTAAGAATTGTTTGGATGACACTCATCAATTTAATAAAAAAAAGAAAAGAATAACAAATACAATAAGAAATTAATATTTTAATAAGATTGAGTTAGAATAGAGAGTTTGATGCAATGAATACTAAAAAAGTGATTAGTTAAAATAGCAAAAATGGATCTTGGGTTATAACTTGAAGAGACTGATGCGGATGCTCTAACATATATAACTTTTAACGATCAATTATCTTAGTTTTTAAATACTTTTTGTGACAAAAATAATTTTATTATAAAAAATATCACTAAAAATGTGTCCAATAATTAACTCAAAAAAAATCTAATATCTTGCAGTCAGATCAGTTCCAAGAGTTGAATTAGGTTTGAGGTGAGTCCATCCTCATTAAAAAAAAAAAAGGATAAATTACACTAACACCCCTTGAGGTTTGTGTTTATTACAATTCTTCCCCTTACCTTTTGGAAATTACATCTCTCCCTGAGGTTTGAAGTTTCATTACAGATTCCTCCCTCAGCAATTAATTTTTTTAAATACCAATTTTGCCCTCGTTAGGCAAATTACATTGACACCCCTTACATTTTAGAAATTACAATCCCTTCTTTAAGGTTTAAAGTAGCATTACCAATTACCCCTTCGGCTAGTATTGGTTGGAAAAAAAAATTCATTGAAAAAAAAATAAATGGAAAAAAAAATTATTTGAAAAAAAAAAATTGTTAGTAAAATTTTTAAATTTCTGTTTAAAACCAACGTAAGTTTATTTTTTGAATTTATATTTTTTTCTCAAATTTACAAACTGACACAACCATTTATAAACCAAAAAAATTATCAAATAAGTTTTTATCACAGTTTTTAAAATTTTTGTAATTATAAATTAAAACTTAAAACGAAATGGTTACCAAACAGGTTTCAGATGGTAATAATGTCGTACAATTAACAAACAATTAAAGAAGTTATCAACGCAATAAATGACTTATCAAAGATTCTTAGGCTATGTGTAACGCCCTCAAAATAATACATAAACCCCACATTCTTGACATGCATTGATATAAGAGAAATAAACACTTTTCCATTCATCTGAGTAGTCCTTACAAAAGTATTACATGTTGGCAACAAAAGTAAATGCCCAACGGCTTACAACTTTCCAAGCCAACACTTGGTCATACAAAAGAGAATACTAACTCATATCATATTAAGCCCTTGGCCTGAATTTACATGTAATACAACAAAATATAACACAAAAAGTCTGCCAGCCTCTAGCCTCCCAAGTTACGTCCTTGGAGGTGGCATATCATCTGTACCTGAAAATGATGTCCCATATAGGGTGAGCCACAGCCCAGTAGAGATATACTAAACCAAATATAAGCGATGACTAAAACAATAACATTTGATAGATGGTTAACACTTATAAAACCAGTTATATCACAATATAATTCCGTGACACTTGTGTCCATATTACATTTCATTTTCCCTTTACTTACTCGAATCATTTCATAAACGTGGCTCAGAACCTGGCCAGATAATTTAAATGAGATTACATCTCATATTAATAGTACATCCATTTCAATTGGGATAACAACTCGTATTAAACACTTCTTACTTCACAATAGGTACACATAATTGCTGTATCAATCTCAAACAAAACACTTCCATACTTCATATATGATATACAGATTTGCTATATCAATACTTCAATAGATACACACATTTGCTGTATCAATGGAGTACATCCCCTATCTTCCCATAAACCGTGGAGCACATCCCCTATCTCCTCCCACACACCGCAATGTATATAAACACATATCATATACAAGGTCAATCAATACATAAATTTGATGTATTATTCCAACCGCCATATTCGATGACATATTCAATTGATTAATTTTAGTTCGCCTAATCATCATGCATTGTCTACAACATTCAAGACTATCGTCCACCAATAGCCCAAAGCAATTATTTCTAAACAGAAAATAAATACATCAAGTGGATATAATATCAACATTTTCATAGGTGAGTGATAAATTAATCCAACTACACCATTTAATCCCATAATTTTCCAATTTCAATATTCTCAACTCAATTTCTCATTTCCCACAATTAATTATACAAATTAATTTATCATAATAACTAGGGCATTTTCCTATATTTCACATATCAACCCTAAGGTTTGATTTCACCAATACAACAACATTAATTCCATTTTTGTTGGTCTCATACACCCATAGGAGTTAATACTTCAAAAATTTCCTTTCTATAATTTACAAATCAATCCCTAATTTTTCCAAAAATTACCCAACAACCCTAACATATCAAAATGCCCAAAATTTATGACAAAACTCATAAGATGGAGTAGGGTATTCCTACCTCGAAATTAGAAGCCCAAAGGAGAAGATGGCCAAAACTCAAAGTGCTCCAAATCTGAGATTTTTCAGATTAAAAGAAAGCCCTTGCGACCCTCTATCTTTCTTGCAAAGAGACTAGGCTAGAAACTCACTATAAGTAGATGAAACCCTAAAGAGAAGATGTGTAGAGAGAGAGAGAGCTCGGATCTAGGGTTTTGAAATCAAAGGAGATGAAAAAGTGAAGTGTTTACCCGTTGCTGCCTACTGATATAACACAGGCTCGCTCGAGCAAAGGATTGGTCGCTCGAGCGAAGAAAGTCTCGCTCGAGCCAACAATCCGAAGCTTCAGGTCTGCAACCTAGAAGCACGCTCGAGTGACAAAATGCTCGCTCGAGCGAGGAAACTCAAAACATACACCTTGCTCGCTCGAGCGAAGGAAAGCTCGCTCGAGCCAAGAAATGCAGCTCTCATATCCAGAATCAGACGCAGACGCAAGCTCGAGCGAAGGACTTCTCGCTCGAGCCACCAGATACAAAACTCAACTCTCGCTCCAACGAACAAACCCTGGCTCGAGCGAAGGATCTAAAACAAAGAGCTCGCTCGAGCGACAAAGTTCTCGCTCGAGCGAAGACACCGAAATCTGGGCAGCAACCATTTGCTCCCAAGCACATTAAACCTGTAACAAACCTGCCCAACACATCCTATAACTCAAAAATAATGAATTAAAGGATGACAACAATATATATACAACAACGAGCTCCACGGAACCTAAGTCCGGATATAACAACCAAATGGGGAAAGACCGGGATCGCTATACTATGTATGGTTTGATTTTTAGAATTTTTTTTAAAAAAATTAAAAATTAATTTGGTTAAGAAATAAAAAAAATAAAAAATAATTATCATTTTTATATAATTTTTATCTTTCAAGTGGTTAGAAATAATTTTTACAAATTAAATTGAAACAGCCATACGTATGTATATAACCTGCTCAAAAGTTAAAACGATAATTATTTTTTACCCTTAAATGATAATCATTTTTATTTTTTATTTCTTAACCAAATTAATTTTTAATTTTAAAAAAAAATTCTAAAAATCAAACCATACATAGCCTAAGAATCTTTTGATAAGTCATTTCTTACGTTGGTAACTTATTTAATTATTTGTTAATTTTATGACATTTTTACCATCTGAGATCTGTTTGGTCCATTTCGTTTTCAGTTTTCAATTTATATTTACAAACATTTTAAAAACTGTCATAAAACCTTGTTTGATAATTTTTTTTGGTTTATAAATGGTTGTCTCAGCTTGTAAATTTGAGAAAAAAACGTAAATTTAAAAAATGAGTTTTCGTTGGTTTTTAAATAAAAATTAAAAAATTTTACTAACAATTTTTTTTTTCAATTAATTTTTGTTTTCAATGAATTTTTTTCCATCAAATACTAACCGATGTGGTAATTGGTAATGCTGCTTTAAACCTTAGGGAGGGGATTGTAATTTCTAAAATGTGAGGGATGTCAATGTAATTTGCCTAATGAGGGCAAAATTGGTATTTAAAAAGATTAAGGGTAAATTACACTGACACCCCATGAGGTTTATGTTTATTACAGTTCCCCCCACGTTTTGAAAATTACATCTCCCTCCTGAGGTTTGAAGTTTCATTACAGATTCCCCCTTAGCAATTTAATTTTTTTAAATACCAATTTTGCCCTCATAAGGTAAATTACATTGACACCCCTCACATTTTAAAAATTACAATCCCCTTCCTAAGGTTTAAAGTAGCATTACCAATTGCCCTCTCGGTTAGTATTCATTAGGAAAAAAAAAATTGAAAAAAAAATTAATTGGAAAAATAATTAATTGAAAAAAAAAATTGTTAGTAAAATTTTTTAATTTCTGTTTAAAAACCAACGTAAACTCATTTTTTGAATTTACGTTTTTTCCTCAAATTTACAAACTGGGACAACCATTTATAAACTAAAAAAATTATCAAACAAGTTTTTATGACAGTTTTTAAAATTTTTGTAAATATAAATTGAAAATTGAAAATGAAATGATTACCAAACAAGTTTCCGATGGTAAAAATATCATAAAATTGACAAATAATTAAATAAGTTACCAACGTAAGGAATGACTTATTAAAAGATTCTTAGGTTATGTGTGGTTTGATTTTTAGAATTTTTTTTAAAATTAAAAATTAATTTGGTTAAAAAATAAAAAATAAAAAATAATTATTATTTTTATATAATTTTTATCTTTCGAGCGATTAGAAATAATTTTTTACAAATTAAATTGAAACAGCCATACACATATATGATAATTATTTTTTACCCTTAAATGATAATTATCTTTTATTTTTTATATCTTAACCAAATTAATTTTTAATTTTTAAAAAAAAATTCTAAAAATCAAACCATACATAGCTTAAGAATCTTTTGATAAGTCATTTCTTACGTTGGTAACTTATTTAATTATTTGTTAATTTTACAACATTTTTACTATTTGAGGCCTGTTTAGTAACCATTTCATTTTCAGTTTTTAATTTATATTTACAAAATTTAAAAAACTGTCATAAAAACTTGTTTGATAATTTTTTTTGTTTATAAAATTGTTGTCTCAGTTTGTAAATTTGAGGAAAAAACATAAATTTAAAAAATGAGTTTATGTTGGTTTTTAAATAGAAATTTAAAAATTTTACTAACAAATTTTTTTTCAAATAATTTTTTCTCAAATAATTTTTTTTTTCAAATAATTTTTTTTCCAATTAATTTTTTTTTCAATTAATTTTTTTTCCAACTAATATTAACTCGGGGGCAATTGGTAATGCTACTTTAAACCTTAAGGAGGGGATTGTAATTTCTAAAATGTGAGGGGTGTCAGTGCAATCTACCAAGTGAGGGCAAAATTGGTATTTAAAAAAATTAAATTGCTGAAGGGGAAAATCTGTAATGAAACTTTAAACCTCATGGGAGATGTAATTTCCAAAACGTGAGGGGGAAGTGTAATAAATATAAACCTCAGGGGGTGTCAATGTAATTTACCCAAAGATTAAATTGCTGAGGGGGAAATCTGCAATGATACTTCAAACCTCAGGGGGAGATGTAATTTTCAAAAGGTGAGGAGAGAATTGTAATAAACATAAACCTCAGGGGATGTCAGTGTAATTTATTCAAAAAAATAATAATAAAATAAAAATTAATTGTACTTTTAAAAAATAATTATTAATACATAATTTTTTTTATGTCCTTAATAATTAAAATCTATAAAATTTATCATTAATTTAATACTTTACTCCCTCAAAAATTAAAATTTACCCCCCTAAAAAAAATAAAATAAAAAATGAATAAATAGCGTAAGGGTTTTTTTCCTTTGATTTGTTCTCTCTCCACGGATCATCCCGATACTTCATCGACATTGTTCTCTCTCTCTCTCTCTCTCTCTCTCTCTATATATATATATATATCACAGAGAGTTTATTTTTTGTGTGTAGAAATCCATTTGAATCGAATAATCAAACATCTGAGAAATTGATTCATCAAAAATTCAATAAACACCATTTACAACATGCAAGGCGGCGGCTCCGAAGAGCTCAGCATAGAAGAACTTGCTTCAAACCTCTCCACTTACAAAGACCAACTTCAACAGGTACCCTCTCTTTCTCTCTCTAGTTTATTATGTCTTTGGATACGTACGTGGCCTTCTCTTCAAGTTTATCATACCATGCCTTCTCAATTTTGTGGTGAATTGGCTTGTTTTTTGAACACCCTTTTTCCTGAAATTTCAATTTTGTGTGTTGTTTTAGTTCAGTGTTATGAGTTTCTGTGATGTGAAATTTTCAGCCTTTGCATTGTTTGAACTCTTAATTAATGAAGTTGAGAGCTTATTGAAGTCCCTGTCAATTCAAGTGAGATATATGTTTTTAGGGTTTGTTTGAATTGTTCAAGTCTTGATGATGTTTCTTGTAATTAGGGCATTTTGGAAGCTTTTGGGTTCTTTAGTTACTGAAATTTCACGCTTTGCATTTTTTGAACTCGTAATTAATGAAACTGAGAGCTTCTTGAAATCCGTCTATTCATCTGAGATATATATCTCTAGGGTTTGTTTTAATTGATGGAGTCTTGATGATGTTTCTTGTAATTAGGGCATTTTGGAAGCTTTTGGGTTCTTTAGATACTGAATTGTGGTGCTTATTAGTATGTAGTCTTGATTCACCTGGGCGGGCCCCTTTTTGAAGCCGAAGTTTGGGGCTTGCTAATATGGGGTATGATAATTCATATTGGTGAAAATTTGTTGGATTGGAACATGTCTGTTGAATGGTTTACTAACCAAAAGGTATTTCAAGTTTCAACCACTCTTTATAACTCATTTGCATGATGGTGACAATTTTTAATTCATCATGTGGCACTGTCATGTTTTGTGGTATCTTAAAAGCTAGAATGAAAGTTGATAATGTTCATTGAATTTTTCTTGGGCTTCTAGGCTAATGGTTCCTGGTGATAGTTTCAAGTAAAAGATGTGTGCCGGGGTGGGGGGTGAGGGGTTGTATGGTCTTGAAGCTTAAATAAAAAGTTCTTATTGGTCATAACTTTGCCTCAAGCTTTGTAGAATGCACTTAGAAATTCTTGAAGAAATTCAAGTTTGTTGGAATGTGTTATGTGAAATGATTTTCTTAACACCACCAAAACCAAAACAAAAATTAAAAGTATACAAAATTATAAATAGTATTTCCCCAAATGGCATTCCACAACTAACTCAAAAATTGAAGTAAAGCAGTTTTTACTGGTTGTTTAAGTGATAGTGTGCAGCAATTAAAGTACCTAGGCATGATCTGTTTCTGTAATCTTTCTTTGGTAAAGCATGGCATAAATATGGAATTATTCAATAGTAAACTATGATGCGTCGACTTTGGAAAGCATCTTGAATGTAGGAGGTGCCAAATATGTTGCCAAATTTTTGGATCCCATCGACTTTGAATTTTCACAAATTTCATCATTCCTACCCTGCTCTAGAATGAAGTCTCTGTACGGTATATACTTATGGGCACGGGCCTATAATTGATTTAACAGTTTAATCAATATGATCCATTTGTTTGTGATGTTTTTCCTTTGTCGGAGTTGTGGGTTTGTGTTGAAGTTAGTTGTGTTATGTGCCTATCCCTTAACCGTACAGATGTTTATGCGACCTAGTTGTAATTCGGGATTGAATTACGTGTGCTCTCTATTCTTCTTGCATATATCTCTTTGTAACGTTTACTTCTTCCCTGCCTATGCATCAGGTCAGAAAGCTTTTGGATGATGACCCTGGAAACTCTGAATATGTGGACATGGAAAAGGAGCTTGCAGAGGTGATCAATATTCAATTTATTCTCATTTCTCTCCTTTCCTTACTTTTATCTTATAGAGATGTCTTCCTTGGGTATTTCATTCAGTTCCTATCATGAAATGTATAGGATTGAACCTCTCTAGTTTGTCATGTGGAGTTGGTATCTGAACATCTGTTTCGGGGAAACAGAGTTTGCTCCCTTCATGCATAAAGGGCTCTCAGATTTGACTATAGGTGATCATTTGGTTTTCTAACTTCTCAGTGCGACTTTTTATCTTCCCCCTCCCTGCCCTTTCTATCTCTCACAATTAATTATCTTTTCTTCATAACAAGTGCCCATGACTAGAGAGGATTGCTTCTTTCTCGAGTTCAAGAGGTGAGGATGTTAATGTTAAAATGAAATTCATAAACCCGGAAATGGGAACACTATGGAGAATTTACAAAATTATTCAAGCTAGATACTTCATCAAGTGTCCATCACTTCTATATTGGTTCCTGTGCAGGTGTGCTATGTGTCGTGATGGCCAGCCTGCCTCGTCTGTCCTGATTTCAGATTTTGACACTGAGATTCTAAGTTGATATTGTACTATAGTCTGATCTTTATAAATAATTATTATTATTTTGAAGGATTTCGCTAAATTCTTGGGCATGCAGGTGATTTCTTTGACAGAAGAACTCTTGGCAACTGCAAAGCAAAGTGAGAATTCTGTATTGAATATTGGGATAGCTGATTATGCATCTCCCAGTTTGAACAATGCCTGGGGTTCCTCTGAGCATGATAAAGTAAATATATTTAAAAGTATCCGTATATTGTCTCTTCCTGTAAGTTGATTAATTTTGTTTGTCTGAGTTTCGTGGGACATTTACTCTATGGCCTATGAAGGTGATCTACTTTAGCATAGGAAAAAGTAAAATATTTGATGAGAAGCAGTGTGCTTCAGGCAATAGATATTTGGAATGCATGTGGAGTTAGATTCCCACGAGTTTCAATAGCTTTACGTAGGAATAGTTTTCAAGTCATTTAGATGGAACACAACCTTTTTTATTTAAGGCCCGTTTCGAAAGAGGCTTTTTGGCTAAAAAAGTTGAAAAGCCAACAAATTCGACCCCATTAGCAAAATGTCACGTCATACACATCAATCACTTTTTCCCTCACAATTATCTATTTAACTAAAAAAAACCATTCCAAACACATTAACTTTTTTCATCTCATAAGAAGGCCAAAAAGTCATTAAAAAAGTCAAGTTCCCAAATGGGCGCTTAGACTGAGTTTGGACAACTGGAAACAATTTTTGTGTCATTCATATATGATAGAATTTCAGTGGGCCTAAAGGCAATAGTTTACTTATTTGCCAATTTTCTTTAATCATTCGAACCTTCCCTCCCTTATATGATAGAAAATGATTTTTTTTTAATTTTATTTTATATTTTTTTATATGAGAATTTGATGAGGCTGAGAAGAAATTGTACAGGAGAGATGAGGAATCTTCTCTAAAGAAACAAGAAGCCTCAAACACAAAAGGCAGTAGGAAAATCTTCAGAGACAGCCTCAAACACCCCAAATCACCCATTGAAGCAAGCCTTTTTTTGGGGGAAACTAATTTTGTTTCACATGATATTCTTCTGTTATACTGCATGTAATGTGGCACCTTGAAAATGGTGTGCCAACTAGAAACTCTGAGCTTTCTCATTAAATGCATGAGACACTGCTTTTGTAGCATGTAAAAATTTTATGTGCACCATTTGTGGTGATATAGCAGTTGGATCATGTGCATAATGGCTTGTATGTATGGCTGTTCTGTTCCTTATCTTCTGCTATCTTGTTATTGCTCTTTGTATTTGGCTTATATGTACATAAAAAATGATACACTGCCTTGAATTTTTTATGTTTTTCGCATTTGCTCATTTGTACAACTCAGCACAAGATATCCTTTTATCCTCGTCCTGATTTGAAGAAGTTGCTTGTCCAATGACTAATTTAGTTTTTTTTTCAAGAGTGAGGCACATGATGCCATTCCCTGCCCCCCACCTTTCTGTCTGTCTGCTTCTTTCCTTGTCTTGGTTGGACACATATATTGGAGCTCATATTTTGTTTTTCTCCCTCTTTTATCAATCAGGAACCAAGAAGCATGTCTGACCTTTCTGACAGGTTTCCTGTTGGCACCAAAGTTCAAGCAGTTTGGAGTGATGATGGGGAGTGGTACGTTACTTCAAAAAAAAATGATTAGAGATAAACAACAAACTTTCCATGTTTATTTTTTTCATTTTCGTATGCTTTACCTTTTTCCTCTTCTTTTCTGTGTTTGATTAGTTGAATGTGCAGGTATGATGCGACAATTGAGGCAATTACTCCAAATGGTTATTTTGTTTGCTATGATGGGTGGGGTAATAAAGAAGAGGTATGATTTTTGTTGTGTTCTACTTTTCAAGTGCATCCTCTTTCCAGATTTCATTTATCCTAGCTTGCTTTAATTTTGGTCAAGGTGTTATTTATTTTGTGATATGTTAATTTTATGATATCGTATTTACCATTTTTTCCCCTTTATTGCTTTGGAATGGGAAAATGTACGGGAAAATCACATCTTTCTAACTCTTATTACTTGTACAAATCAAACTAAATTTGGTAGAAGTTCACACTGATTTAAGTTGATTTGATCATAATTAACAATTTAAAAGTGAAACATTAATTATTATTATTATTATTATTTTCTATAAACAACAAACTGATTTGGTCAGAGTTACTGATTTTTTTTCTTCAAATTAATCTATCATGTAGTGATTAGAATCTTGATGGACATACCAGTGGTTTAGACCACATCTCTCTAAAAACTTTTGACTCTTGTTCAAGTCTTCGGAAAGTAAAGTGAGTTCTTAGTAGTATTAGAACAATGGAAATGTAATCTCATTGAGTGACATAAGAAAGAGAATGTGATCACTCTCTCTCTCTCTCTCTCTCTAAGTGGAGACAAAATAAAGCATCCATAATAAATGCTTACTGTCTGCCCTTGATTCAACACACTTCCACTATAGTGTTAGAGTAGATATTGTTAGTTTCTCTCTTGAACCATAATAATATTAATTAATCAAATCATTTAATGTTTATTTTCCTGCTTCATCCCTTCCTCCTTCACCTACCATCTTCATTGAATCACTGTTATATAAGCCATGAAAATATAAACGAAAAGTTAATTCAAAGAAGTGAAATTTTAATTTTAGGATTCCTTCAAGTTGTTTTGATGTAAGATGAGTGTGGGGAACACTCTTTACAAGCTACACCATCAAAATTGATTTAGGGCAGCAGTGGAGGGCTTTTCTATAAGGCTGATTGATATCTAGTTTTTGTGGACAAAGATCGTTAAAATATATAGCATGAAGGTTTTGTATGGAACTAAAAAAATAGTGGTGGGGCCATTATGAAGCAAGAAAATTTGGAGCTTAGTTCATTGGCAACACCTGAGAATAGTACTTGCCCCCAAAAAAGTACCTGAGAATAGGGACTTTTTGCAGATTTTGTGTTTGAAGTGCTATAGTTGTATAATGGAAATAGATTTGCTAATTGGGAATTTAAGGGTAAAAATGAAGGTTGAGTAGATTTGATTGAGGGCTTTAAAAGGCTTACGATTGTAGAAAATGAGAAAGAGAAGATGAAGCAGAACTGTGGGCATCAAGATTCGCACCTTTATTACTATAGGCATCACACCTAGGGTTATAATTGCATCACATAATCCCAAGTCAGTTTTACAATCATAGAAACTTCAAAGCGACATTGGTAACTATGACATTGTGCTTTAATTTGAATAGAATTATTTAAAACAATCAAAATCCATACAAATCACCGAAACCAAGGAAACTCAGGAAAACCACCAGCCTAAAGAAATGAAATCAAACTACACCTTTTAAATAATATTAACAATTGATTAAAATCAGAAGAACTCTGTTGCCCTCTCTCTCTCTCTCTCTCTCTTGTTCGCTTGGGGTTGAAAGGATGGGTGGAAACTCATGAAATTTGTTTGGAAAATAACATACCAAAGTTGGACTGGGTAGTTATATTCCAACTATTTGATGTAAATATATATATATATATTTTTTTATGACTTTGTTTACACAAACCTATGTTACTTGGAACGTGGATCGTTCCAGTATGTGGAACAGGGTACACAACATGTTCTGAATTATGGTATGATAGGGGTGGACTTGTATAGTTTACACTACAAGAATTTAAGGTACTTTTGAGTAATTTATTTTAACAATTAGATATCTAACAGAATGTGGTTCTTTTTCCAAATTAATCATCTAACAACACATTTCTATGGTCATTGTGACCTATTTATGACGTTTTGCCTTGTTAAAACTAGTACACAATCTTAGGTGGAACTCAACCCCAAAAGCTAGCTTAAGAGGTGAGGGTCCCCTCAGCTAAGAAGCACGGACACTTCTAAGAAGGTGATGTATCCGTGTTTTGTCCCGTGTTGGATACCGACACTCTTCAGACACTTCCCCGACACGTTTTCAACACTCTTCAAAACGTATCCTATTTTTAATTTTTTTTTAAGATTCGGACACTCTTTGGACACTTGGAAGACACACGTATTTATCACTTAAACACACGTGTCTATCAATTAGACAAAGGTGAAACTAATTATAAGTTTGAACAAAACAATTTAAGATACAAAATAAAACAAAAACTATATATATTTATAGGAATTAGTATCATATTGCATCTTTCATTATCTTTGAATGATATATCTATATATATAACATATAATAAATATATAGAATTATATATTTTATGCGTGTACCTATGTGTCGTGTCCTGTATTTTTTGAAAATTGGAGTGTCGACATGTCCGTGTCCATGCTTCTTAGGCTCTCACGCTTATATGCTTTACATTATTTTACTACTTAGGTGATGTGGGATTTCGCTTCACGTCCAACGTGTTCACTCAGCAGCACTTGCGACATGCAGGCTAGGGACACACACCCTACCTATCCCTAAGTGCTTCGGCTTTAACACGGTCTTGGGTAGAACTTAACCCCAAAAGCTAGCTCAAGAGGTGAGGGTGCCTCACGCTTATATGCTTGACATTATTTTAGTACTTGGGCGATGTGGGATTTCGCTTCACAAAAACTTCACTCACCTTAGATTTTAATTCATTATATTTGATACAAAGAAATATATTGAAAAACCTTTTGGGATCATTTTGGATCGCTAAATTTACCGTTTTGGAATGAAAGTGTACCATGGTTCGGAACGTTCAAAAAAAAAAAAAAAAAACAAACATGATTGACTAGGTTATCAGCGTTTTCAAGTAACACTGACACAAACACCAGATAATATTTGCCATATTTTCAGAGAAATATTTTGTCTAAACATACTGAGTGGAAACGACATTACTTCCAAGGCTCCCGGCAATGGATCCAATCTATAAGGGGGTCAACAGCATTACTTGGCTACCAACTTTCTTCACCGTCTATTTATTTTACCTGTTGTCATCACAATTATCACCTTACCTAAGAGCCATAGATATAGACATTGGACACGGATTATGACACGATACAGATACGCTGATATTTTACCATATTGAAACAGTAAGAATTTTTTTTTTGACATTCTCTATATTTGAAAAAAAAGAAGTGTGATCAAAATGTCCCAATATATCTTTTAACTTCGTTCACAAACAAACTGCAAGTTTTGAGCTTTTGAGTACCTAAAAATAAAATGTCTGAAGTAAAAGAATTAATTGGTATACGTCTATATTGTCTTGTAAATCAACATTGTATCGAATTTAATCACTAGCTTTCAAGTTATTGTATTCAAACTATCAATGTATTTTATGTGTGTCTAAGTGATGGGCATGTGTGTTCCCAATTGTTTGAAGAATGCCCGGTTCTATAAAATTAAAAAATAAAATAAAAATTAATAGGACAGTTTTCACGATAAGTCCTTAGATACGTCACATTTTTAGAAGTGTTTATGCTTCTTAATGTGGTACTAACTGCAATAAATTCAGGTGGATCCTGCTAACATTAGGCCAGTTGAAGAAGGGGTTGTCAATGCTTTGCTGGAAGCTGAGAAGGTAGCTGAAGCCACCAAACAAGATATCAAGCGGAAAATTGCACAAGCTGCTGCCTCAGACTTCCAGTCACGAACTTTACCAGAAAAGCTTCGTATAGATCCTAACGACCCTGAAGATGTGGTAAGTATGTTGATTTTGAATAAGCTGCCTGGTTTATCAGATTCCAAAATCCCAATATTACCGTATAACTTGACAAAAGAGAGAGTCTAATTTGTTGTTTCCCATTTATACTTTCCTTCAATTGTTCCTATCTACTCACTCCAAGAAAATCTATTTTCTTATTTTCCTGGTTGGTAGACCATTTTTGGAATCCAGCTTTTTCCATTATTGTTTTGCTTAATTTCTTTTCTTTTTTAGTTTTTATTGACATTTGTGAGCCCTATTATTTACAGAAAGCTACCAAACGTAAGAAGATACATGCTTTTAAGTCAAAGATGCGACTGGAGCAACTTGAAGTCACACAGAATAAAAGACAAAATGCTTGGCAGCAATTCCAGACAAACAAAGGCCGAGCTAAGAAGGTATCCTCCATGACCTTTTTTGAACTTGCAAAATGAACTATTGTAATCTTTCATAAAACCTTCAATTGTTATGGAGGTCATATAACTACTCATCCATTTACAAACATGATATAATGCATTGTCTTTTAAAACAGAAGTGAACTATGCTATTAAATTTCCAAACTGATGTCTCATATTATTGTATTCAAAGTCATTAATTACAGTGCCTCAATCCGTCACCGTGGCTTTCTGTGACAACCATTGTTTCGCTAGAGTGTTTTTCATATGGGACAATTGAATGGCAGATAGTTCAACTTTCAATTTTAGAAGTTACTAGACATTTTTATTTGGATTATAGTCCCAGTTGTTCCGTCATGTTTAGTTTGCCTCAGATTAGCTAGGGATGGCAATTTGCTTTCCCCACCCCATTTCTCCCATCCCCTCCCTGAGTATATTAAACAATTAACTTTTATATGTAAATTTATCTATATATAATGTAATTTGTTAAATATAATAAGAGGGGAAATTCTATAATACACACTTTGAAGGACAACATGTAAAATAAATTTGGGGGCAAGCCCTCACAGACCCTCTAGCTTTATGCAAATGAAGTTGCTCTTCTTAGACTTGAACCCATGCATGCTTGAGCAAGGGCGGAGCCAATATTCTTGTTCATTGGGGGCAAAATCTTGCCTTCCTAATTGACAATTGAGAAATACATTTTTGATTCGAGAAGATAAAATTAGGGCTTACAACCTAAATAGATCCCCATAAAATAAAACAACAAATCGAGAAATAAACACTGCATTAAAAAAAAAAAAAAACAAAAAACCCAGGGACCAACCAAATTTGTGTGTGTTTATTCATGTTATTCCAATTACTTAAATAACTTAGACATCAATGCACAAACTCAATGAATAGTAAAGGGTCCCTAGTGAAACAAAATTAAGAGGCACTCGAAACATAGATATGAATATATGGTCATGTTTGAGAGCAGGCAAAGTCATAATCAATGGTGCTCCATTCTTCCCCAGGGGACTATATAAAAATTTCAAATTTCAGTGGGGGATTTTCCCCACTTGCCCCAATGTTTGTCTGCCTATGTTTGAGGAGTGACGCTACAACTACTGCACAAAGCAAAGTAGTGAGCCGGCACGTAGAACAGAGTTCAAATAACATAAATAGTCAATATTTCATATATCTTGTTCATCAATATTCAAGTCTAACTACTTTCTTGTTTTATCACTAGTTTTGTTAGCTATGCATCATTTATATTGAGTGCTTGGCCTTACTTTTCTTTGAACTTATTCAATCCTCTAACATTTCATCACTGTTCCTTAGTATTGTCGGCTTACAACTATAGTCATTTGTGGGATATGGCTTGCCTATCTGAGCCTTCTCATTTATTTATTGTTAATAAATAGCATCTGATTAGAGAATTTGAGTAGCATATAATATGAGCTTACATTCTATCTTTCCAATCAATTCATGTTAAGTGTGATCCATCTTATGTATGAGCTATAAGTTGATTAGTGTAACTTCATGCCAGTGCAAAATGATTTCCTGGGCATGTTTTTATTATTTGAATGCCATATATCAAAATAAGTTTGTGAGGCATTGGAATCTAATGTGGCATGTGATTCAATAAAAATTCCATGTCTACATGGTAATCTGTAATATATCCTTGTCAGTATGTATGCAAAGATATGTTTTAGATGCACGTTAAGTTTGTTTCTCAACTGAAAATTAATGTGCTTTTCCATGATGTATATGGGGGAAAATTGCATAATCTGTGCTCTCACTACACATGGAAAATCTCAATAGCCCTCTTGTGAGGCAAACAGCATTCAAGCAGATATTTCATATTTTTATTGAACTTTCTGGCTGTAAGGTTTTTTTCTTTTCTAATTTTGAAGGCCATGCCTAATTTATTTTCTAAATTCCCAGATTGGTTTTTTCTCCGGTCGCAAGAAGGAGAGCATATTTAAGTCCCCTGAAGATCCAAATGGGAAAGTTGGAGTGACTGGAAGTGGGAAAGGTTTGACAGATTTTCAGAAGAGGGAAAAGCACTTGCATCTCAAGGGGGCAAATGGAGACTCTGGTGATGAATAGACATATAATTGAGTTGCTCTGAGTTTCTTCAGTGTCTGTATGGTTTATTCTCTATCTGCTTCTTAGTCTAACTGGCCAAGCAATTTGGCAGAGAATTGCATATATGAAAAGTGCACCATCTGAGGATTCCTCGACTTTGGAAGTGGATTTCTAATTAGAATTTTTGGTTTCTCTCTTAATCATTCTTGGTTTTTCATCTTCCGCTACTCAAATAATCCCAGCTTTCATTTCTGGTATTTTTTTTTTGGGCGGGGGGTCTTGGGGTTCAAATATATTCCCCTGAGATGCTTGTTTATTCAGGTGATTAGGATGCAAGGATACTAATTTAACATTAACAACCATGGAATAGAGTCTGACTGAAACGGTGGTAGTTGTATGATATACATGGATTCACAGTTAAGAGTCTCATTGTTACATGATGCAACTTCTGGTAACACCTGTGCTTCAAAGAGTTATTGAGAGATCGCGATTGCAAATATTTTGGTTAGAATATGAAATGTTGGAATCTGGATGCACTTGATATGGTGTTATTTTATGGTATGAAGCAATAATTTAGATTGACTCCAACTTATGTAAAGTTGCTTCAGTTGCTGCAATTTGGAACTTTCTATAATGTCTTGTTTGTTTTTTGGTTTCTCCTTGAATTCTATGGAGGAAAAACATCTGTGTCTAGGAAGAATGAGGATGGAACGTGCATTCCTAACCATCCTGTATTTATTGAGATGGATCAACAATTGCAATCTGGTGGTGATTTTAATTTCTGTTTATAGAATGTTAGCGAGTTAGTAAATTAGGTTAACACGGCTAGGTGTTTAATGTTTTTCCATACACTTGAATATCAAACCTTATTTAAGAAATCTAAGGTACAACTACTTTGGCTCCCTCTCTCTTTTGAACATCAGATTTTTTCGACCATTGTAGTTTTTCACCATAAGAAATCTATTAGTTAAATTATCATGTTGATTTGAGTTATATATGAAGATAATTATTATTTTTTTATTTTTCTTTCTTCACTCAAGCTAATAAATGCAGAAAAAGATTTTAGGGTAAATTATATGTTTATTACAGTTTTTCTCCTCATCTTTTGGAAATTACGTCTCCTTCCTTGAGGTTTAAAGTTTAATTACAGATTCTCCTTAGCAATTAAATTTTTTTAAATATCAATTTTGCACTCACTGGGTAAATTATATTGACACCTCTCGCGTTTTAAAAATTGCAATCCCCTTCCTAAGGTTTAAAGTAGCATTACCAATTGTCTCATCAGTTAGTATTAGGTGGAAAAAAAAATTCATTGGAAAAAAAAATTATTTGAAAAAAAATTTTGTTAATAAATTTTTTAAATTTCTGTTTAAAAACCAACGTAATTTTTTTTTTTTGAATTTATGTTTTTTACTCAAATTTACAAACTGAGACAACTATTTATAAACAAAAAAAATTATCAACAAAGTTTTTATGACAGTTTTTAAAATTTTTGTAAATATAAATTGAAAATTGAAAACGAAATAGTTACTAAACATGCTTCAGATGGTAAAAATGTCGTAAAATTAACAAATAATTAAATAAGTTATCAACGTAAGAAATGACTTATCAAAAGATTCTTAGGCTATGTATGGTTTGATTTTTAGAAAAAAAAATTAAAAATTAAAAATTAATTTGGTTAAGAAATAAAAAATAAAAAATAATTATCATTTTTATGTAATTTTTATCTTTCGAGTGGTTAGAAATAATTTTTTACAAATTAAATTGAAACAGCTATACGTATGTATATATCTTGCTCAAAAGTTAAAATGATAATTATTTTTTACCCTTAAATGATATATTTTTTTATTTCTTAACCAAATTAATTTTTAATTTTTTTAAAAAGCAATCTAAAAATCAAACCATACACCCCCGCTCGTACCCAAGTTCCCGAGCCAAGGCAACTTTGGTGATGACGGACACGTGGCCTTTGGCACGAGTCAGGGTTTCCTAAATTTTCTAAAATAAAATATTTAGGTGGTGACTCTGTAATCTGGTAAAGCAGTCTATGTTTGACGCTTTTTTATTTAAAATTGATTTTCCAAAATCAATTGCCAGATTTGGACTTTTTAGTGTTTATTAGTCTCACATTACACTTTGTGAGATTAGATTCAGAACTATGACATGAGTCCGAACTGTAGAAAGACCAATTTGCGCTCTCTCCGAAAGGGGGGCGAGTGAAGAAAGTCGGGTCTACAGTTTCTGGAGCCTAAGAATCATTTGATAAGTCATTTCTTACGTTGGTAGCTTATTTAATTATTTGTTAATTTTATGACATTTTTACCATCTGAAACCTATTTGGTAACCATTTCGTTTTCAGTTTTTAATTTATATTTACAAAAATTTTAAAAACTGTCATAAAAACGTGTTTGATAATTTTTTTGATTTATAAATTGTTGTCTCAGCTTGTGAATTTGAGAAAAAAAACGTAAATTCAAAAAATGAGTTTAAGTTGGTTTTTAAACAGAAATTTAAAAATTTTACTAACATAATTTTTTTTAATAATTTTTTTTTCAATTATTTTTTTTTTAATGAATTTTTTTTTTCAATTAATACTAATTGAGGGGGTAATTGGTAATGCTACTTTAAACCTTAAGGAGGGGATTATAATTTCTAAAATGTGAGGGTTGTCAATGTAATTTACCTAGTGAGGACAAAATTGATATTTAAAAAAATTAAATTACTGAGAGGAGAATTTGTAATGAAACTTTAAATCTTAAAAAAAGAGATATAATTTTTAAAAAGTGAGAGGAAGAATTATAATAAACATAAATTTCAAAAGGGGTCAGTCTATTTACCCAAGACGTTAACTTTTTTCTGTACTTGTTCACTACCCTTGTCCTTAGTGGCTTTTTGGGTAAAATGAGGAGAAATAAAGTGTTTAGTTTTTTGGGTTTTTTGGCATTTTAAGTGTGCTGAGGGAAGGTCAGAGGTTAGAGCTGCGGTGATTTTTTTTGTTATAATTTAATTTTACTAATAAATTAATATCTTATAGTTTTGAAAAAAAAAAAAGAAAAAAGAAAGAAGAGTTCTTTAATTCATTTATATGATTTTTTTAATGATTTTATTTATTTATTTATTTTAACTAGAATGTGTCATTGCCAAATGAAACCGGATGTGCCAAGGTGAGAGAGAGATTTAACAACCAAGAGTGGACATATGCATTATACTGTGACATAGAATTTCGAGTGACTAAATCATGTTTTGTTGTAGCATAGCAATTGATCTATGTAGGGGGATAACAAAATGGGTTTCAATTATAGGATGTTGAGCCTGTGTTTGGCAAGGGCTTTTTCAGGCTTTTTTGGCTATTTTAGCCACAAAAAACAAAATAGGCTATTTTAGCCATAACAAACAAAACATCACATCCAACCTATAATCATTACTTTCTTCTCTCACAAAAAAAGTCAAAAAAGCCAAAAAGCCAAAAAGCCCTTCCCAAACCAAGCTTTTTAGCCCAGGCTAAAATAGCCAAAAAAGCTAAAAAGCCAAAAAGCCAACCCACTTCCCAAACGGAGGCTGAGCCATGTTAAGTAATTTATTTATTTTTTTAAAAAACCTTTTTAAACCTTTCATCAGGATTGATGTTTTCTGCATTTGGCCTAGTGATTATGTAACACTCTTTGTGGTATAAGATCTCGAATTCAACTCATATGAAGAGGAGTTTGATACTTTTTGTGGTGGTTTATTTCAGACTATTAATCCTTTTGGATTTTTTATTATTCACAAATTAAATAATTAGATTGCTTTGAAATTTAATTCTCGAAATGGGACAAAACGCAAGTACGTTTTTATTACGTTTTCATCATAATTTTATTTTATTTTAAAAAAAAATTCAAATAAAAAACTAAAAACATATCTTATAAGTACGTTTTTATTATATATATTTTTTTCTCCGTTTTAGATTTTAGGGGTTTCTTTTCTTTCATCGCTCTGTTTCTGTTTTTAACTGCTGTTGATAAAAAAAATTTCATCATTACAATAATTTTTTTAAATTTTTTTGATCGTTCTCTTTCCTTTTCTCAAAATTGAAATTTATTATTTTTTTTCTTTTATACGTTTTCATTGGGTTGAAAACAACGGTAATAAAATGCTGCAACTATTACCAAAAATAATTTAAAAATGCGCTTTCAATATGGAATCGACAAAAACTTATGTTCAAAGCAATGATAATAAAATGATAAAAATGTTTTTAAAAAAATTATGTTGAAAGTGTGTTTTGTCAATACAATTTTAATACATATATATATATATATATATATATTTATAATGCAAAGCGTTAAAAAAAATTTAACTGAAAGCACTCAATATGAAAGAAAATTATGTTGAAAGAGAGATGAATGAGGGTGATTGAGAGACGTGGATAAAAAAAAAAGTGTATAACAGTAATAAAATGCAAAGCATAAAAAAAAAAAAACTAAAAAAAAAAACTAAAAGCGTGTTTTTAACATAAATAAAAGATTTATTTGTAAGAAAACACGTTTTATTTTAAAAAAATTATATTGAAAGTGTATGTTGTAAATTAAAAAAAAAATATTTACAAAATAAACTTTCTATTTCAACGCTATTAAATATTTTTTTAAAAATAAAATTGTATTTACGAAATACGCTTTCTATTTCAACATGCTTTCTATTAATTATTTTAACAAAAAATTTATGATGAAAATATATTTACAAAACACGTTTCAGTTTTGTATTAATTATTTAAAAAAGGGACATTTTTTCATAAATCCTTCTATATCTATTTATGTTCCATTAAATCTAAATTATTTTTCTTATATTTCAATAAGTATTATGGGTGACATACTTACCAAAATATCCCTAATAATAATATTCACATTATTAACGTGAATGTTTTGTGATATAAACATTCACACTGTCAATGTAAACATTCACACGTCAATGCGAATATTCACACTGTATAATATGAATGTTCAGATCACTAAATTGTTAAGCGTTTAAAAAATATTTGTAAAGCTAAAATTGTCCATAAAATATCATAAATATGAGAATTAGGATTTGGTAAATCAAATGTCCAAATAATAAGGCTTATTAGAATATGAAAATTTGAAAAAAGATTTTCTCATAAATTTCTCTTAAAAAAAATTATGATGAAAACGTAAATACGCTTTCTTAATTATTATTATTTTTTTAAATTTCAACATAAAAGGTATTTAGCAACCTAATTATTTAATTTGTGAATAAAAAAAACCAAAAGGGTTAATGGCCCATTTATTTCTTCCCTATTATGTGAGCTTATGTAACTAGTAGTAGTTGTATTGGGCTTGGGCTGGTTCGTTTATTAATTGTTACACTTTGTTGATTTTTTAACTAACTATCGTGAGCTCGTGATTTATTTGATGATATAAATATTTCTTATATTTATAATTACTCTTTTATCTATTGATAAAAAAAAAATCAGATTCGTGAAAAAAAATTAAAAAATTAAAAAATTCAATAAATATGAAAAATACAAAAATATATATATATATATATATATATATATATATATATATATATATATCAGTACAGCTTTGTATTTATTAAAATTTTAAAATATTTTTTCACAAATATTTTATTTTTTAGATTCATCAAGATTAGATGCATCTACAAAAGTAGAAAAAAAAAATTCTTAAATATTAAAAAAAAATAGTAAAAATAAAAAATACAAAAAATAAAAACAATTCTCAAAAAACTAGTCCAAACAAAATAAGATGAATTTTAGGTTATCGAAACGAAACGAAACTCAACTCATACACAGGCCGAAATAACATTGTCCAATTCACAAAATCGACTGCAGACAATTCAGACCCTAGGAAGAGAGTTTTTTTTGGCATAAAGACATTTTCAAATACTTTAATTTTTTCACCTCATATTTTAACCAAAAAAAAAAAAACAGAAGTGATTGATAGCTCGAAAGAAAGGCCCCCGAATCCCCCCGAATTCAAAAACGACGTCGTTTCGTCGTTTTTATTTATTTATTTTTTTCAAAAGAAGAAAATCAGAAGAAGAGAAGGAAGAAGAAAGAAGAAGAGAAGGAGGAAGAAGAAGGAGAAAAACTGGAGGGGCCAACAAAATCGGGCCGGAGGCGGAGGCAGGGCAGGGGGCGAAGGCAGAGGCGGGGGGCAGAGGCGGGGAGTGCGGGGCAGAGGCAGAGGCGGAGGCGACGGCGAGGCTGCGACGAGCTGCTGCGACGATCGGCCGATCGACCTGCGATCGATCAGCGGCGGCGGAAGCGGAGGAGGGGCCCTCTCTCTCTCTTCCCTCTTCTCTTTCTCTCTTTCTCTCTTTCTCCATTCAGGGTGTTCGAGGGGCTCAAAATCAGGGGAAAAATCATTTTTCCTAGAATACTACTAAAAATGTCATTTCACAAACCAACTCATAGTGCAACGTAATGCTGCTTCGCGTTCAACAATTTTCACCAACTCAACTAATTTACCACTTGTGAAGAAACTTATTATTAATTACACCCATTCTTTTGCTAGTGGTTGTCCACATATTTTACATTTGGTGAAAAAGACAAACATTTTTTTAAATAAACAGTCACCTTCATTAACTCTACTTATCTGATTAATTAGAGCATTTCCAACGAATTCTTTAAAAAAAGACATATTGACTATTATCACTAATTTATTTTCCTCTCTTGAACGGACATCTATTACAATAGTTATTTTAACAAAAATCTTCTAGCCTAATTACACTTCAAGAGTTTTGGAAAACTCTTTAAATATATTATGTAGATAAATAAATAAATAAGGGCAAATTACAAACACCCCCCTCGAGGTTTGGTGGAAATATAAATTCCCCCTGAGGTTTGAAAAATTACAAATTGCCCCCCGAAGATCAAATTTGCATAACAAATTAAGGAGGAATCTGTATGAAAATAAAAACCTCAGGAGACAATTTGTTATGAAAATATAAAGCTCAGGGGGTGGAATATAATTTTTCAAACCTCGGGAGGAAATCTGTATTTTCCTCAAACCTCGAGGGGGTGTTTTTAATTTACCCATAAGATAAAGAGTAACGTTGGATCACAAATAAAAAAGTAACTAGGTAAAAAAACAAAAAGACTTATCTTTTTATATTTTAACTAGTAAAAAATGAAGAATACCGTTGGAGTCGCTCTTACTACTGCAACAACTGATCCTATTTGCCATATTAACAAAAAAAATAATAAAAAATTTAGAGCAAGGTGCATCAAAACCAATGTTAGTGTATCATAATTGGACCTATTCACGCTGCTCTTACCCAGTACAGAACCAACCCAACCCAACTTGCCAAGGAAAAAAATTTCTTTCTATCCAATCCAAGGAGAGAGAAGGGCTTTGTTTGGTCCCCATCAAAGATATTCAAACAAACACCAAGCTGGAAAGCTGGTACTGGAGACTGACTCAGCTGCAAAATACATTGGCAAATTATTTTCTCCAAAATTTGAATTACACTCTTCTTGTTTATGTCGAATGCAAAAGGCAAGGAAAAATTTTAAACAAGCGCAATCTAGGGTGGGTTGGTTGAGAGAGAGAGAGAGAGAGAGAGAGAGCTATGTTTATGTCGGCACCTAGAGCAGCAAGCAAGCTATGTTTGTCTGTGACTCTTGCAAAACCCAACCTGACACTACAGCAATGGAGAAACAGACAATTAATGGTCGCTCACCAGCATATACCTATTCCATTCCAAATTGAATGCCTTCCATAAATTGCATGACATCCAGCCGGAAATCTCTCCTACGTGAAGCTTCATGTTTTAGGCTTCTTTGGCGGACCCATGTCTCCGGGCTCGGACTTCCGCTTTATCCCTAGGAAGTGCTCAACCTGAAAAATGGAATACAGATAAATACAGAATTTATTAAATACTGATAACTACAGAATTTAATAAATACAGAATTTATTTTTTTCCCCTAACAGATAAATACAGAATTTAATAAATACAGAATTTATTTTTTTTCCCCTAACAGATAAAGGGGAAAAAAAGACCAGTAGCATTGTATTTATTTATTTATTATTTTGTATTTGTATTTGTATTTATATTTATTTATTTTGTATTTGTATTTGTATTTATTTATTTATTTTCCTAACATAATTGAAAAATAATAATAAAAAAATAAAATAAAATAAAATAAAACAGAGTCGAATGGAAGCCATAAGAAGAAGAAGAAGGGGAGAGAGAAAGAGAGTGAGATCCAAAGAAGACCAGAAGAAGTCGAAGCAAAAAAAAAAAAAAACCAATGAAATCGAATCGAGGAGACCAGAAGAGGTCGAAGAGGAATCGAGGTCCACAGTCAAAGTCGAATCGAGGAATCGAGGTCCACAGTCGAAGTCGAATCGAAGCATACCTGTGCGAAGTCGAATCGAGGTCCACAGTCGAAGTCACTGCAAAGTCGAAGTCGAATCGAGGAATCGAGGTCCACAGTCGAAGTCGTTAGATCAGATCAAGCTGCTAATACATCAAGCGCACCTAGTCGTGCGCCTTGCGCCTCTGTCACCTGGCTCAAGTCGCCTCGCCTGGGACCTGTACAGGCGCAAAGGGTACGCCTCGCCTCGCCTGGCGCCTAGGCGCGCTTTTCACAACACTGGTAAGCGTCGCCCATGGATCATCTTGTGGGTCAAGTTATTTAATTGGGTCTTATTTATATTTCTTATTTAATTTTAAATTGGTTTTAGAAGTCAAAAATATTTTAATAATTTCTTGTTTTTTTGTTATAGTTGATTTAGGAAGTCTCAAGTCTACATAAATTCATGTAATACTTCTAATTGAAGAGAGGGAGTTGATATTTTATACAATTTTGAGAGCTTTGAAGCCTCTTTGGATTTGTGTGATGCAACCCTAACCCTAACCCTAACCCTAACCCTAACCCTAACCCTAGATATGATGCCTAAGGGATTCTAAGAGTGATTCCTGCATCTTTCTTTTTCTTCTCTTTCTTTCCCTCTTTTATTTCAGCACTTTTAACAGCCCAAAATACTGTTCACGGGTACTGTTCACAGTAAGTACCCAGAAGAGTCCTCAAATTCAATCTTCGAGCATATTACATTAAGCCCCTAACCCTAATTCTTCCATATATTAGTAAATGCCCTAATTTTTCATTACTTTTCAGCTTGAATCACAATAAAAACCCACAAAATCCAACTGTCCCGTTCTCACAGCGCTGTCCCTAACCGTCCTGCTTACGTGTCACGTTAGGCACTGACATGACACAACAAGGCACTTCTCAACATTTAATGTAAATTTATATCTATTATCTTTTTTTGGACTTCAAAAATTATTATATTTCGTTTAAATATTCATATCTATGACATATAATAATTATTAACCCTTACATATGATATATAATAATAAATATATAAAATTAAATATTTTGCACGTCCTCCATGTAATTTTTTGAAAATTTGTGTCAACATGTCAATGTCGTGTCACGTGTCCGTATCCGTACTTCTTAATTTACTAGTAAAGAACCTATAGGCAATCATATGATGAAAAATTATGAACGTTAGGAAGCGTGTCATTCAAGTTTATCATACAAACACAGTTTTCCAAATACATACAAGCATATAACACACACACAGACCCAAGCCAGAAACATCATTTCATTGAACACAACTACTGCAGCATCAATTGCTCCCAATCCGACAAACTGCTCAGTTCCACTACAACCGAAAACTCAGATCCAACTATAATCTGGTCAAGATATACAAACCCCAACACAACCAATACTGCATTATAAGCAACATGAACCTGCCAATTCAAACAGACTTCAGACCACTAATTGCAAATGGTGCAGGTACTATATAAAATCAACTGCATCTGTGGTATCCACCACATTGGTTTTCGAAAATTAGAATAACTTCCTAATAATATGACAAACACCCCAAGACATAGCAGGCATTAAATGCAATTAAACTATTAATCTTAGAAATTGATGATGGGAAATAATTTTATATAAATAAGACTTATCAACAATAAGGCTTATGATGCTTTCCACTTAATTTAGAAGAACGAAATGCAAACCACAATGCATCCAAGCCACAAGTCTACACCAATCTGTACATAATCAATCCATGTATGCACACACAGATTTTGAGACATGAAAGTACAGAACATGAAAAGCTACACTGACCTTTCTGTCCCCAAGCATGGGCGTCAAGCCACCAGGAAGGTCCTTCTCAACTGTAGCAAAACCACTTCTTGGATCACTAGTTTGACTGCAATCAATTAAAATAAAATGTAAGGTCAAGCAAAGTAAATAAATTGGGAAGATTGCAGTGAGAAGGATATCTGCATTACAGACATCAAACATAATCCTAGTTAAGCTTCATCATTTAAAAGTCCTAGTTCTGTTGACAGAATGGCATGGAATTCCCACAGGTTATGTACAAACTTTTCAAGGTTGTTTTTCAATGAACTTATTTACTTTAACAAACACAAACACACAGAGACATGTGGTAACCACCCTTGCACCACATCTTGCCACAAAATTTAACGCTACACAAACAGAAACTTATCTGATGCGGAACAGAAAGGCGTTGGATAAACAAATATTGATGATTTTGTAACTTTATTTATTTATAAGTTTTATTTTAATTTAGATATTTATTAGGTTAGTGTTGAATTTTTGGTAACCTTAATTAGGGTCTTCTATGTTGCCTATATTAATGGATTTTATGTAATAACTTTAGATCAGCTTTAAGACAACATTATTTGAGTGTAAGACTGGCTGTTTTTGTGATATTAGGGTCATGACCATTGTGTTCTCTCTTCTTAATCTTCTTGAAACTTTTTGATCTTCTGTTTTAGATCAATTCTCCATATATTCTGGTTTTGGGATCAATTAGATAGTCGAACAGATTTCTTAATAACCATTCCACATCACTATCATTTAGAATCCAAAATTGGTGTACTTGATCCTTAAAATTGGATTTATGATAGATAATCAGGTTGAAGGATTCAAGAAATTCCTAGAACAAATGAACAATCATCTACAAAATAAATAAAGTGGGATTGCAACAAGGACCAGCATTCTGTTATACTGCCATGGGAATTTCAATAGCTGCAGGATAGATCAAGCATGTTGATCTGCTCAACAACTCAATTATAAAATCCAAACTTGCAAAAGAACTCAGCTCAGATTGCTAAAAAGTGGTTTGGCAAATGCCAGCACCAGCTCTACAAAAACTGAATTTTACCTCGTTCCTTCAAGTTATTAGGTGAAATAAGGCTATCCATATGGAAGTTAACTTGGGGCTGGGAAATAAAACAAGACCCAGGTTAGATAAAGAACCTGATAACATTCACGGGTGGGCACAGCATACATTTTCTTAGTGAAAAGCCCCTAAAACCCCAAATTGAATGTTATGGGGAAGTTCCAGACAAGACCCAATAAAGAAGGTTCATCCACCGCCATTCTGGTACCAGGAAATTACCATTAGCTATTTGAGCGATCATGCCTACTTCATTTTATTACCAAAAGCAGCCATGATTCAGTGGCAAAATTTATACATGGCTACAATTGCCAATACATATGGTAAAGCATGGAATGTTAGGGAGAAATGGCAGGGGCCATTGACCCCACACCCATAACAACCCATTCAAACCACGTTTGACACATAACCAAACCCCCTTCACCCAATACAACCACACACAAAAAAGTCCATTATCACCCAATCATGAAGATCGTGCTATCCACAAATATACTTTCATTTCATTAAATTTCAGCACATAAATTAGCAACCAACAAAAAATAAACAAATAAACAAATAAGCAAATAAGCAAAAAGAAAACATACCCTGGTTTGACATGCCCACTGAGAACAAGGTAGGGTGTCTTCAATCGAGCTTGAGCTTCCCTCATCCTCTCTACGGATAACGATGGCGTATCTGAAGGCATCATTTGCTTCACCTTCAGTTCTTCTTGGTATTGACGGATGCGCTTTTCTTGTTTCGTTTTCCCAGGCCCCTTCCCATGGAATTTGTGTGAAATCAACCGAAAAGCTTCCTTTGGGGTCAACTGGTAAACACAAACAAAGAACCTCAATGAATCATAAAATATGGCTTACTGATCATTATTATGTTTTGGATCCTAGAAAACATTATGAAACCAAACTAGCATAGGAATTCACAAAACATAAATGTGAAACCATAAATGCAACAAGCCAAGTACAGTTCCAAAGAGCAGCTATTTAGCCACTCAGGGTTCTAGAAGTCTCCATGACTAACAGTCAACATTTGATAGTAATTATGTCACAAGGAAAAATCTATTCTCCAGAAAAGTCCATATCAGACTTTTTGTAGCATTTAACACTTCCAAATAAACAAGTGGATTCATGACAAATTCAGACGGATTATTTTTATAAATAAATAAATCAAGGGAAAGGATTCCTCTCCAATTGAGGTGTTGTTGGGCTTTGGTGTACCCATCTCAAGACCTATCTTTGTGATCCGAATTGTTCATCTTGTAGCATCAATTGGATAAAGCAACCATGCAAAACATAAGATGATCAAACATCAGTAGCCACGTGATCTTATCACATTTGTCTTTATAAAAAATGGATGGTTTGTTTCCAAAATCATACTTAACATCCATTTTTTTCCAAATTTTAAAATGAAATCTGATCATATAGCTAGCGATGCCCAACCAACCTGGTTTTTTGCATGGATCATCTGATAAATGGACCATACAAAATGAACAATCCAGATCACTGAGGTGGACCTCAAGGTGAGCCCACCAAACCCAACAACACCTCTCCAGTTGGATGCCAAGATGAAGAGAATCCATTTCCAAAAATAGAACTTTTGAAGTCACCACATTTTTTTCTTTCCTACCTAATACATTATGCTCCTCCTACCTATGTCAAACATCAAAGCTTGTTTTATTTTCATAGAATGAAAACTAGTAGCAACTTGCTACCATACTTTTCTCTCTAACTGCAATCAAGACTAAATCAAACCAAACTACATCTTGTGTCCCACTCCTGTAGGATCATCTACATGAATCCTCTTTCACTATTTTGCTCTGTCAAGGGCTATATACTAAGCTGCCTTGGTCTTTACTCACATAGTCAAATTAGGATTCATGTTCATAAAGGATCTAACGAGGATTTTTATGCTCACACACAACCCTCATTATCCAAGCTTGGGACTAATTGTGTAAAAGATTAAATGCTAAGCACGACACAGACGAAACTATGATCTAGACTATTGTATAATAAACAATATTGTTCATTTTCTACTAGACTCGCTACTGCCGATCTATGGTTGCTTTGCTTTGTCCATGCTTGATGTGGCAGTGGAATAGGGACAACCTAGAGGAATAGGCATACTTTTGAGGAGTTGGATTTAGGAGGACTAATAAACACAATATGGATCTCTTATGATAGATCTCCTGCATATTTTTATTTTTTTGGTGTAAAGGATCTTTATGTGAATCCTTTTCTACTTGTGGATTTTATATTTGAGCTTTTTTCAATCCTTTTGAATGGCTTGCACCCTTGGGGTGTTTTGGCTATAGCAATACAATATCACACATCCCTAGTCAAATTTATATATACCAAACCAAACTAAGCCTTGTGTCCCAATCAAGTAGGGTCGGCTACATTAATCTTTTTTCTCCATTCAAGGGCTACATGCTCAATTAATCTTTTATACAGCCGGTCACATGCCCAGACAAAGGAGGAGGGCTGTGTTAGGTAGCCTAACAGCTAGCATGTAATAATTCCCATCAGATCCCTTATGAACATGAATCCAAATGTGTGTATATATATATATGACCCCGTTTGAGAATAGGCTATTTTAGTTGGCTTTTTGACTATTTTAGCCTGACTAAAAGAGTCTGTGTTTGGGATAATGGTTGGATTATAATTTGGATGTAACATTTTGTCTTATTGACTATTTTAGCCTATTTTGCCTTTATTAGCTATTTTAGCCTCCAACCCAACTTCCCAAACACCCCCTCACAATAGATGATACTTTCAACTTCTAGTTAAAATCAATATAGTGGCCTACATACTTGGTAAAAATGTTTAAGCAATTTTTTTAATATTTAGACACACCTAACATAAATACACTTTAAAAAGTATAATATTGGTGAAAAAAATCTTTAAAAAATTCACTAAATACCAAAAATATAAATATATATATATATATATATATATGAAAATTCAGTACATTTTTCATATTTTTGTATATTTATTAATTTTTTAAAATATTTTTTCAAAAATATTTTACTACTTAATATGGTGGGCGTCAGAGAAGAAAGGGGTGACAAAAGGCTACATTGACGTGATTAGGGACATGTATGAAGGGGTGGTGACCACTATTAGATCGCTAGCTGGAAAAACAAATGAATTTCCTATCACTGTAGGGTTACACCAAGGATCTACCTTAAGTCCTTATCTTTTTGCTTTAGTTATGGACGAGTTGACGATAAATATTCAGGATGACGTGCCATGGTGTATGCTTTTTGCAGACGATATTGTGTTAGTGGATGAGACTAGAGAAGGAGTTAACACAAAGTTGGAGATTTGGAGAAAAGCTTTTGAATCTAAAGGATTTCGGATAAGCAGAACTAAGAGAGAGTACATGGAGTGTAAATTTAGTAACAGTAACAATGAAAGCAGAGGAGAAGTGAAGATTGAGAACCAAGAACTGCGTAAGAGTGAACATTTTCGTTATTTAGGGTCGATTATCACAACAGCGAGAGAGATTGATGCAGATGTGGCCCATAGGATTAAGGCGGGATGGTGTAAGTGGAGAAGTGCGTCTGGGGTATTGTGCGATAAACGAATACCCACTAGACTAAAAGGTAAGTTTTATAGAACAGCTATTAGACCAACTATGTTGTATGGGATGGAGTGTTGGGCAACTAAGAAACAACATGTAGATAAGATGAGTGTGGCTGAGATGAGGATGCTAAGGTGGATGTGTGGTAAGACTAGACAGGACAGAATTAGGAATGAGTGTATTCGAGAATGGGTAGGAGTAGCACCGATAGAAGATAAGTTGAGAGAGAATCGTTTGAGATGGTTTGGTCATATTCAACGGAGACCAACAGAGGCAGTAGTGAAGAGATGCGACGCTGTAACGGTAGATGGAAGTGTTAGGGGACGGGGTAGGCCTAGATTAACGTTGACTAGCGTTATAAATAGAGATATGAATCTACTTAATTTGACTAATGAAATGGCCTTTGATAGGGCCGCGTGGAGAAGAAGGATTCATGTAGCCGACCCCATTTGATGGGACTTAAGGCTTAGTTTGGTTTGGTTTGGTATACATATAAGTAAGGTGCATCTTAAAAAGTTAAAAAAAATAATAATAAAAATAAAAAATAAATAAATTACTTAAAATTTTAAAATTATTCACTAAAAACAACACGAAAAACAAAAAAAAAAAAACTCAATTTCTAGAAAATTGAAACCAAACACACTGATTAGTGTGACAAATTGGGTCATGGCACACATGGCTGAGAATACAATTGATCAAATTTTTATTATCACTCCATGAAGTAAGCTTTTATCCATTAATTCTCTTCTCTTTCATGGTATCAATTGAATGTGAGGTGCTACATATGCACATTACACCTAATTGTAATGCTAAAACATTTAAAATGGAAGCAATTGCTTCTTTGCAAAGAGATTACTTACAATTCGTCCAAACTCGTCTGTCCTTTCAATTCGTATCTCCTTTTGCCGATCAGTATCATAAATGCCAACAAGCTTGCTTTTTTTCTTATCCATGTTTCTGCCACCCCATTCAACAGTTTCTTTCAGTGATCCTCGCTCTTTAAGCAGCTTAAGAGCACCAGATAACCCTTTCCCCACAGCTGCTTCGTGAATCGTTTCATCTGGAACTATCTCCTCTTTATCCTCATAAGCAGTGGGTTCCTCTTTGTCGGTATCATTTACCTCTGTCCAACCACCATCCTCATCTTTCATTTCTTGATCAGAGGCTATTGGTGCTACATCTTCCTCCATGAAAACATCTTCACCATCTGGCTTATGGGCTTCTGAAAGAGCAAAAGTGACAGTATACATCAGTAATTCAGAAATTAACATATATATTATATGTGGATTTTGCTAACGTGTGCCCTTAAGGCACATATTAAGAAGCTTAAAAGGATTGTACATTTTGCATAAAATAAAAGTGAGTACAATGAAGAATGTAAAATCCTTTTAATCTTGCTTAACAAGACCCATTATAAACTAGTCTAAGGATCTGCATATGGAGTCAACAAAGAATATAGCATTTTACTTGCAGAACATCTATGGACCAGATGTCAAGAAACCTTTTGAGTTACAATAAAACAAAAACTGTAATACATTCAAAAGTTTACCAGATACTGACATTAGGAGTGTAAATGGTGGAAGAATAGTATTACTCCCGGGCAGCTGGGCTACTTCCAAATAACTCCCAACCATATTTCTGCCTAGATGCAAAATATGGCTACCATCTGACAGTTATATACTAAAGAACATACAACATTGAAAAGCATGGAATTTAATGAAATTAATCCCGTTTGATTGGGTCTAATTTTAGGATCGAGAGACATTTGTGTTTGGGGTTTGCTCTTTTGATGACGTTTTTGTTGGCTTATTTTTGTCTTTAGTGAACTTTTTTAAAAAAAATTCAAAAAAGCTTTATGCTTCTAGATTCTACTCGACGAGACGAACCGAAAAACTTATAAAAAAAATTTAAAAAGTTCAAAAAAAGAGTCTAGAAAAGACAAATAAGCCAAAAATTGTTGAGTTTTTTTTTTTTTGGGTGGATGCGGGGGGGGGGGGGGGGGGGGGGGGGGGGGGGGGGTTTGTGGAATTTTCAAAAGAAAAAAACTTTTGACGAACCAAAAAAGCAAAACAAATTGACAAAATTTTGAAAAAATGTCATTAAAGACAAAAAAAGTTCCTCAAAAAAAATTTGGCTTATTTGGAAGTTTCCAAACAGCAACACTCCACAGGATAGCTGACACATATACTACTATTACCTCTAGAAATGTGGTAAGACCCCATTTGGTAGCACTTACATGTTAACTTAGGCCTAGTTTGGGGAGTAACTATTTTAGCCAAAAAGTCAAAAAGCCACTATAAGTTGTCACATCACTCTTTCTACTTTTCTACACATCTTTTCATAAAAAACCAAAAAGTTAATAAAAAAATTTGTTCCCAAACGAGGCCTTAATTAGTTTTTTTGCTAAAAAAAAATTGAGTGGTGTTCGGTTGCAAATTTAAATATACCTTACTTGACTTTTTCAGCTAATTTGGCAACAAAAAATGAGATTTTCTTAAGCTACACAATTTGTAGATTTTTTTCAGCTTATTTGAAACCCTTAGATAAATGTGGACAAAAGAGCCCAATCTTTTTTTTTCTTTTTTTTTTGACAACTAGATGTCTGGGCCAGTTTGCGCGCACCTCGACTAATCACAAGGTCTTGAAGTTAACAACTAGGCAAAGCTCCAATGGCCCCTTGGGGTGACTTAAACTCAAGACTTTAGATCTTATCCTCAAGTCTTTACCGCTCGGCCAACCCCTCCTTGGGATTAAAAGAGCCCCATCTCTTTTTTTCCTAATTATAACTTTTGAGAGTATTATAGATATTTGCACAATAAAAAACATATATCACAACTTATTTAACCAAACAAGCTCAATTTTTTTTTTTTTTTTACAGATTATCAATACACCAAACATACTTACAACTCATTTTAAGCCTTTTAAGCTAGTAATCTAAAATGCTAAAATCATAAAAGTTAACTTATAAGTGATACCAAACATGAACTAAAAGTAATGCTACTTAATTTTAATTTCATTGGAACAGACCATGGAAAGCATACCTTCATCGAGTTGAAGTCCCCAGACAAATTCTTCCATCTCTGTGAAGACAACCTTGTTTTCTTGTGTCTCTCCAGATGCAGAGTTTTGGTCATCTGCAGTTGAATTGCTGACTGTTGAAGAGGCAAGGAATGCAATAGCCTGAGGACCGGATGTGGAAGCCTCATCTTGCTTCTTAAGTGCAAATTTTCTTGCTCTTTCTAATGATTTGCGTAGATCATCATCGTCATCACCAAATACTGGATTATCATCTTCCTCTGTTTTAACAGTGATAGTTTGCTCCAGTCGCAGTGCTTTAGATGCCTCGTCTGCTTTAGCATATGCAGCTTGGTATGCATTACTTCTTTTTTCAGCCTCAGATCTCTCGTTCTCCTCTCTAATGGCCTGCCTCTTCCCATAATTCCGAGAACCAAGATCTCCAACTCCCAATCCAGCAGAGACAGCTTCCACTTCAAGTGCATCTATGTCCAGCTTCTCTTTTTTTCTCAATGATTTCTTTTTCTTGGGCTTTTTAAACTGAAGCATTTCTTCGTGAGTGTAGTAATCTGATTTAATTTGATCAGATGAGTTGAGGTCTTCATAGTGATTGTTTGTCGGAACACCCTGTATCCTTCTTCGGAGCTGGCAAAGGAACACGCACTTTCAATAAGATAACAAAACAAATTTTTTCCTTAATGACATTCATAAACTACAACATTAACAAGAATAAATACCTCCTCAAGTTTCTTCTCTGCGTCGCCGGTGAAACGACCACTTGCATCCAGAGTTATCCCCTGGAGAAGTAAACCGCAGCTAAGTACAAAAGGTAATACAATAACCAAACCCAGCATTTCTACAAATACTAAGAAAAAAAAATATAACCTCATCCACAACTGGATCATCATATTTTGGGAGTATTTTCTTTTCAGAACCTGGCTCATCGTTGAACCTAAAATTGTACAATGAACAAAAAGGGGAGTCGGTTATCTGAAGTACATTTACAGATAGTGTTAACAGTAATTTTAGTCTTACTTGTCATCATATATCCCCGTTTTCTTCTTTGCAGAACTATAAGCCTCATTCCTCCGCTTTTGCTCTCCAATTTCCACATTTTCAAGCATGTCCACCTCTGTTATATACGATGTCATATCACCATATGGCATCTGAAGCAAAAAAATATGCCACAACAGAGGAGGAAGAAAAAGGGCAGAAGGGAAGGGGGAAGAAGCAGCTATGAACAAATTGTTTACCTTCATTGATGTCACCATCAGCAAGTATGCTCTGATCTTTGAGTGTCAAAACAACTGCCCCACCTTCAATTACTTTGTCAAGCCCATGAAGAACTTTAACCCCTGCTAAGTCTTCTGTTCAAAACCAAAGTGAACATAATTGAGTGATACTAAGAAACTGAAACTTTTAAGTTGCAAGAACATACAAAATAAAAAACATGCATAAAACAGTGGGAAACTTTATGCAAATGAAGTTCATCATCACAAACTTTTTCTCACTGAGAGATTTTAGAATGCAATACTGTGAGTGCAGAATACAGGATTGTGTGCATCATAAAGAATATCATAAGATAAACTAACATATATTGCAAGAATAAAATACTAAATCATATAATAAATGACATAAAAATTTATTTCTTAAAAACTTACAAATTGGTCAAAGAGAAAAATTAAAAATCTCATATCTAACTCATAAGAAATTAAGAAAATCGAAAAATTTAATATAACAAGAGATAAATGACATTTCATTGCAAACATCAAAAAATAAGACAATCATTTATTTTTCCTAATCGAATCTGATAGGTTGGTCCATCTAGTGCATGATTTGCAACTAAATATTTTCTTTTGGATTTGTTTGGATATGAGTAGTCTCAAACATACTTGTTAGAGGGTTTATTATTATTGTCCAAACAAGCTTTTTGGCTCAAATCACAGAATAAACTCAAATCCAACCGTACGTGTAAAGTCTTTGTTTCTTCCCCCCGAAATAGATCCATGAGAATAATTAAATTTCTAGTAGCAAATGGAGCATGGGAGTCATTTTTCATGCAAGTTTTTTATCTCGATTTGGGTCTCCTTTGTATGGAATTGTCTAAGAAAATGGTTCGTGATTATTCAATGATTATCATCCAAGGTGAATGATAGTGTCAAAACTCCTTTAACAAAGACAAAGATGAAGGACAAGGTAACATTCAATTAATCATGCGCTACACGTTGAGATACTATATCATACGGAAACATATCTCATGATTCAAGTCACTAAAGATATGAGTTCACAATATGCATCTTTTTTCATACGATACACATCATGTACCTAACAATTCCAACAACATTGATGAAAAACAAATTCTTGACATGAGTTATTCAAAGTTGTGTTTGAATATCTCAAGGAAATTGGGCAGTCTTATGTTCTACAATTGATAGGAGTAAGATATTATTAAAATTTAAAGAAATATCCATGAGTTCATTCTACTTAATTCAGTGTTGAAGTGATGAATCCATGTTAAACCACCAACTCGTGTGCTCAAATGCCATGCCATGTAACAACAAATTGATCCAAGTTAAATGTGACATCCTATGATGCACGAACATGAACATGGACATGGACACAGGACACAACACGGGCACGCGAACACGCAAATTTTCAAAAAATGAGGGATACGACACGCTGGGGACACGCTCAATATGTATAAATTTTATTTATTTATTATATGTCAATAAAAATAAAAATAAAAATCATTAGAAGATAACTAAAAATACAAAATAATATAAAGTCAATGCCATATTTAAGAATCAAATATAGGTTCTTATAAAATTACAATAATAATAAAATTAATAAACACAATACCCAAAAGATTTGTGTTGGTGTGGAGTATTTTAATATCAAAATATTATGCATATATAATATTACAATGGAAGATGTATGAAGGTAAATGCAATATTGAGGTTAGTGGGATGGAGGCTTCGTGGAATGGTGACACAAATCTTTAGTGGGCCCACAAACTTATTTCATATACCATTTTAAAATAGATCAACATTGGTTTCCACGAACTTGGTAAAGAAAAGAAAACAAAGAAGGGAGCGAGGAAGAAAACAAAGGAAACAGAGAGGAAGAAAACAAAGACGACAGACTGAGGAAGAAAAATGAAGGCAGCAGAGGAAGAAAAACGAAGAAGACAGGGGAAGAATGGAGAACAGAAGAAAGGAAAAACAGGTCAGGGCTTTCTCTCTCTCAATCTCTTTCTCTCTCTTTCTTGTTTCCAACGGGTTAGGGCTTCAATCCACCTCTCTATTTTTCAAGCTTTATTTTTTATAGAGTGTCCCAACGTGTCTTTACATGTCAAAAACATGTCTGGATGAAAAAATTCAAAAAAAAAAAAAGGGACATGTCTGGTAGAGCAGTGTTTTAAAAGGGGTGCTTAGGCGCACGCCTAAGCGCGAGGCGCAATGAGGCACAGCCTTGCGCTTCGAACAGGTCGAGGCGAGGCGCAACTTAGGCGCTGAGGCGAGGGCTTTTTTTCGAGGCACAAGGCGCAGGCTTCATGGACTTTACCTATTTTTCTACTCCAATTGTCGATTAAGTGCTTTTTTTGTGGGCATACCTATAGGGATTCAAAAATCTTTAATATAAAATGACCAAATGTGGTCAAAAGAGAGCAGAAAGTGATAAAAGATTGAATGCTATGCTTTATATCTCTTGTTGGATATTATATTTCTAATTTTTAGAAGATTGAATGTTATGTTTAGAGGTTATCGAAAATTGTTATGATTTTTTAAATTATATATATTTTTTTTATGTTAAAAATTTTGCCTATTTTATAATTTAGCTTTTCTTCTACTATTTGAGCTTCACTTTGGTGAGGGGCGCTTCGCCTCGCGCTTAGGCTATAGGAGACCATATCGCCTCGGTGCGCCTAGAGCCTTTTAAAACACTGTGGTAGAGTGTCCGACATGTGTCCACCGCGTCGGTGTCTGACACGTGTCGGACATCTGTACACTGCCTTCAGCAAGGTGTCCGTGCTTCCTAGGTGGCATCCAATGCCAAAAATCAATCATCTATGACAAGCTTTGGAAAAACAATAACAATAATAACACACTAACAACAACAATAATAATGAGAGTGAAAAGGAACCATACGAGCAGTATGCTGGGGTGCCACCTCATTTTCAATTTCTCCCTGGTTGATATTGTCCTGAAAAATTATATGTAAGATCAATTGTTCACTTCAGACCTAAAATAAAGAGGAAGCACAAAGGAAACCAACTAACCTGCTCCTCAAAAATCTTTGAGAGCTGCAAGGCCTTCTCTTTTTCAGAACTCCTTCTCTCCTCGAGCTTACGGCTCTTATTAACCCATGCTAAAATTTCAGGTACTCCCTCAGATTTATTACGCATTCTTTCTTCCTTCATCCTAAATATAAAAAATAAAAGGTTTAAGATGTAGAAGAAGAAAAGGAAATAAATACAAGCCCCTTTACCTGAATTCCTAAACAAATATGTGAATAAGGTTCCCTAAGCACAAATGTAGTTACCTTTTTATCACCAAAAAAATAAAAGAACATTCCAAAATATTATTTCATACTAGCATTCCACTACTTCAAACAACAAAAATTGCAAAATTGATTATGATAAGATATATGCAAGAAGGAGGTACTCTCCAATCACATCATTCTTTAGCGAAGCCAATATGCACAACTGAGATAAGCCAAGTACATAACTGAGTTAAAAACATGAGAATACCCTAGATATCCAAAAATAATACAAATACACATCTGAAAATCAATAGATATGTTAATTATACTAGGCCACAGAATTACTACAAGTTGAAAGTCACAGAGTCGAAATAATTAATAGATATGCTAATTATAGACACAGTCAATGCATGATTTCCACTTGAAAGCCACTTCAAAATGTTGTTAAAGTTATAGAACAAGATGGCTAATTTACAAGTATCTCAAAGCAGAAAGACTCTTGCAACAATGCAAGGCGTATGCTACTAATTCTAGCGTTATGGACCAAGGCCAAATCATCAACAAATCATATCACACATAATTTTCCTAGTCCAAGAAAAGGTGCCAAGATGTCAATATGATGAGGGTAAAAGACTTTACACTAATTGAAGTAAAAATTTTGATATCTTCACAACAAGCCAAATCAAATTTCCTACTCTCTACATAAAGACTACATCTCAAACATGGCACCTCAATACTAAAACCAGAGTCACCTTTTAATGGCCTTGTCAAATCAATTCATAATTTTTGAGTTAAACTATATTATAAGCAGTACCTATAGGGGCACATCCAAGCAGATTAACATGTACTAAAACCCACAAACCCTTATTTAAAATAATAAATAAATAAACAAACAAAGAAAAAGAAGAAATCATATCTTCACCAAATCCAAAAATGACTATAGGAAATGGATTCTCCCCAAATACACCACATTAAATATAAAGTTTCCACATTCCTAATGCAAGCAAAGAAAGGAATAGATTCGACAACTCACCGGCTGAATAAGCAGATGATCCATAAATTGTACCACTTCCTTGCAAGAAAACATCAACTTGGGATTTAATTTTCACTTTTCTACAAACTAGAGAACCTTGCACACACGATGCGTGCACAAAACACAGCTTTTAATGATGATGTAGTTGCAAAACATGGCTTTTAATGAGAATGAGTGGGAAACTTGGTAGTTTGCAATGTAGAGTCATTGTGTAGTCTTTATTTTTTTACAAATTCGCCCAAACAGTTATAGATAGATCATAGGAATAATTGAAACAAATGTGACAAATAGTTTCTATCGGAACAATTTTTGGCATTAGAAATTATGATGACAAAACTTCAGTTTGTTGTTCACACCACTGACTTGTAGGATTTACATAACAGTATAGACAACAGTATAGCTGACAAGCTGTCAATCATCAAAATTTTGCAACGGGCTATTGACTCCACACACGCTCACAAATGATAAAAAACAATAACAAAATGTCATCTTGATAGGTACTTTAGATTTCCTAATAGGCAAATATCTAAGAAGCACAAACACTTCTATGGAGAAGGCTTGTCACCGTTTCGGACACGATACATTAGAGACAGTCCTAAAAGTGTGTCCAACACATATTCAATGCGTCATAATTAAAATTTTAAATTCATAATATAAGACACTTTACATACACTTCAATGGCACTTTGAACCCTTTGAACACAACCTATGTGCTTAATCGCTTCAAGCAACAATGCCCTGCTTCTTTGGAATGCAATTTATGCACTCCAAGGGTGAGTTTGGGATCCACCTATAAAGGACACATCGTTTTCTGAACTTTTTTGGCTTTAGTGGTTTTTGCGTCAAATTTGTGGCCAAAAAAAGCCCCTTTTTTTTCTTTAATGAACTTTTTCCCAAATTTTTTTATTTTTTATTAATTTTCTAGTTTGTCTAGTCAAACCTACAACTGTAAATCTTTTTTTTAAATTAATTTAAGTTCACTAAACACGAAAAAAAATCAACAAAAAAGTCACTAAAAAAGACAATCACAAACACATCTCAAATATATTTTGAAACATTCACAAGATGAATATATCATGTGTATTTCAATGTTTTACAGTTGTTTTGCATTCTTTTCAATGCAATTGCATTATGTGAATGATATCTTGATGTTTACGTTAGAAAAACTATATATATGACTTTTTAATTTTAAATAGTGTTATATTGTTTTTTTATTTCTTTTGAATAAGCTATTTGTATATTTGAAAATATATAATATATAATAAATATTTTTTTTTTTTTTTTTGAACACATTAAAATTTATATTTTCATGGTACTTATGCACATACCTTTCCAAGGGAATGTATTATTAAAGAGATATAATAAGCTTTAACTTCAAACTTCATTGACTTGGAATCAACACTTGAACCTCGTCCAATTCACTCCTAGCATTATCAATCCAACAAAGAATTTCCATAAAATCCAAAGTTGACCGCACCTCAAAATCATGGACATGTCCATATAAGTAAACATCCCAAATTACTAACTACCCATTTGACTTGAGCAATCAACCACTAGAGCATCTTCAGCCAATACTAAACTATACACACCAAAAAAAAACTTATTAGCAAGGGACCACCTTAGAAAACTCAATAGATTAAATCTCCAATAAAAATAACAAACTACTAACTACTAAACTAAAGCATCTTTAACCACTACTACACCATACACACTAGGAGAAACTTCGTCGGGAGGGACCTCCTCAGAAAGCGGAATAGATTAAATCTCTACTAAAAATAGCAAATGCTGTAATGAAGAATCACGAAAATTCTATTAATAAGAATAAAAAATATTTAATTTAGACAAGAAGCAAGGATATTACCTCAATTTTTGCCAACTTCGGCATTTCTAGAGGCAAATGTTTGATCAAGATTACAATTAAAAATATAAGCCTATGTCAAGAGCATCAAAAAAATTCTTATTTGGTAAAAATCTTGTTTCGTGTCCATCTATATCCCTTGCCTTTGACTTCCAACTTGATTTTTTTAATTAAGAAAAACCTATTGTAAATGGTCATTAATTAAAAAATATCCAAACAAGGGGCGTTGTGGGGAGGGAGAGGATTCCAACAGCCTCTTTGATCCTTGTTCATTGTAATCATATTTTACTCATCAAAAAAAAATATATGTATCACAACAGTGAAAACCTTTTTAGTATCCTTTTCCTTCACTTAAAAGTAGAGGATACACCAAAAACATTACAGAGCAACAACAATTCCTTTTGTACTCTCTCTATACCCTAGGCTGGCAACCATTATTGGGAGACAAGAGGCCAACACCTCAAATCATTCACCGATTTGCAATTTTGGGACCTTAAAACATAAACAACAAGAAGATTGCTCTATAAGAAGCCGCACGACACAATGCAATTTAAAATGACGTTGGTGAAAATGTCATTACAACAACACATTGAAGCAATTCGGGTCTATGGGTAACTCACGACACAATTACATTCTTCCTAGATAGTGTAGGTCTTTGGATATAGAGGACCCTATTACCCACTTCCACCATTAATCCATGATGTTGGCACAAAAAAGCTTCATGCACCATAAGACACCCCCATACCATAGCATTCTCCACAATGTGTTTCTTTTTAAGAGCAGATAAGTTTTTTTTATTAACTATTCTAGGAAATAAATTAACAAATAAAGAGGCATGTCAACAAGAGACTAGAACTAGTGATACAAATGACGTTGTTGCGCTCTTCCAACATAATTAGGAATAAATGGGCATTAGTATTCTATGAGCATGCCCGGTACAATGTATTCTATCTATTGGTATGAAGAACATCTCAATTTTGATTTTCCCATATTACTGAAGGAAATTTACACACCAATGGAGGAAACTAGCAATGAAAGCAATTGTTGTTCCAATATTTTCTTTTATGTTGTTTCTATGGGCATAACTTCTACAATAGAATCTCTTAATTCTCTTTGTTATACAAACATCTGGTTCCAAGAATATATTATTACTTATCTATCAGCATAATAGCGTTAAAGTTTGGAATTGCAACACACCATTAACTTTAAGCATGTAGTTTTATCCAAAGTGTTCATTTTTCAGATATGCAACATAACCAGAAGCAAATCAACATCTAACTTTTAAAAATCTGAGAATTTTCAACAGTATAAAGGTCAAGGAATAGGTAAATAGAGACAATATCAAATTTAAAACAGCCTGACAGTACCCAAAAATAAAAACTAATGCACAAAGGAAGCATTACTTACTTTGAAATGCGCTCTTCAAGCTCCAAAGCTGATGGGTGTGAACCTCTGGATTCTCCTCCCTCAACACTCTGTTGATACTTAGTGGACCTAATGTCATCCTTTTCATGATGAGAACCCTTCCCCCGGGTAGTTATATCCCCATCCAGGCCATCTTCACGGTCTAATTTTACAGTATCATCCTTTGTTGCATACTTGCCCCTATCATGACCTTCACCCCGGTGTTTCCGACCCACCTTATCTCTTTCTCTAGACCTCTCTTTATCTTGACCTGACTCCCTCTCCTCCCTGATTCTCTCCTTTCCCTTCTCTGTCTCAAGCACATCTCTATCTCGGTCATTGTCAATCTCCCTTTCCCTATCTCGATCTTTATTTTTGTCTCTCTCCTTTTCCCTTTCCTTGTCTTTTGCCTTATCTCTTTCTTTATCCCTATCTTTGCCCTTCTCTTTTGACCTCTCCTTCTCCCTTGCTCGCTCGTTATCCTTCTCCGTTGCCTCGGTTTCTCGATCCCGGTCTCTTTCCTTCCCTCGATCCTTACGATCTTTATCTTTATCACGCTCTTTATCTTTATCACGCTCTTTATCTTTGTACTTATCCCAATCATAATCTTTCTCCCTTCTTTTATCTTTGGTCCTATCCTTGTTTTGATCATCTCTACTTCTCCCATCTTTAGTTGCTGCTCGATCTTTCTCCAAATCTTTACTTGCTCTCTCTCTGTCTTTTGTGACATCACTAGCCTTTGACCTTTCTCGGTCTCTACTTCTATGATCCTTCTCTTCTCTTCGGCTGCTCTTACTCCTCTCCTTACTCCGATGCTTACCTGTGTCTCTCGACTTCTCTGTGCGATTTTCTTCGAAATCATCATATCCTCCTTCCCACTTTTCTCTCACATGAGAGTCATCTTGATCCCTCATTTCAATACTTCTCTCACGCCTTGATTCTGAAGATTCCATGTCTATTGTAATTATGGCAAATTTTCAATGTCAAAGCAAAATACACACAGACAAACTAGCTTTGCACTCAGCCCAACTGTGTACCATTTGCTTAATTTGTACACAAACACCAAACTGCCGATACCTGACAATTGGAGAAAGGCAAAAGCTCAATTTACTCGACTCACATATACATGATACAGAAAAAGAAGACGGGTTTCAGATCACTATAAGAAACAATTAGTAAATACTAAAAAAAAAAAAATTATTTGCTGGTATCCATATTCCATACACAGTTTACTTGCGCATATAATAGCTAAAATTTACTTACATAGATTAAAATATACTTTCTAGAGAGCATGAATTTATTATCAACAATCCACACAAATTCACAATCCATTGAGATGTGCAAATAATATGTTGCTAGAACAGCAAAGCTTTTCGATATTTTCAAGATCCGATAAGGAAACCGTCCCTCTAATTAGTAATTACATCAAAAAATTTGAAATAGATATTAGTGTTACTTTATGATACCATTGTGTCTACACTTTATCGTCTCGTATATGCAATTAGATTAATTACCAAATACAAATTTTAGAATGTAGTATCATTTTTACTAGCATCTTCATTACATGCTATTAGATTAAGGGAGACAGAGCCAGGAAATTGATTCAGGACCCCATTAATCACAATCTTGAACTTTTTCTTTTTGTAATCAACAACAATAAGATAATAATAATAATAATAATTTTTTAAATTAGTATTAAACATAAAAAAGTTAAATATTTTTTGAAAGTTTGGGGTTTTGTCATACCATACAAAAATGTTTGTTTCTATATATACAACAAAGTTATCATTCATTCATTGATCACCCATTTGGTTTCACAACTAGTTCTTCACAATATTCATCATTGCTAAAATATTATAAATAAAAATAAATAAAATAAAAATCTGCACGATTGCTTAAAACTTTAAAAAAGATGGGAAAAAAAATAAAAAATCACCCAATTGGTACCTGCTAATGGTTGTTTTGCGAGGGGTTAGATTGTGTTTATACATAATATTCAAAAAATAAGAATTTGTAACATCAATCAAAACAAATCAAATTAATTACAACAAAAACAAAAACAAAAGGTCCCATTTGTGGAGAAGTAGATGTCAACTGGACCGCTTGGGTAAAGAAATTAGGGCAAAGAAAAGTAGGGCACAAAAATCAGGGAAAAGTTTCTTCCATTAGGAGTGTGTGTGTGTGTGTGTGTTAGAGAGAGAGAGAGAGAGAGAGAGAGAGAGAGAGAGAGGACTCACCGGATGCTTTGCTTGCGGTCGTTCCGTGTTGGCTGGATTTGGAAGATACAAGAAGTCGGAACTTGGAGGAGGAGAGTAACGAGTAGAAAACTGACCCAACAGAAGACAGGTTAATGAGAGCTAAATAAGCCTCACGTTTTATTTATTTATTTATTTACTTATTTATTTATGTGTGTTTGGTTGAGAGCAGGGGCGTAAAAATGGTCCGAGGGACCCCGAAGTCCCTCTGAAGCTTGCGGCGGGCCCGGTTTGTTTCGGCACGGTAAAGTTCGGGCCTAAGCCCAGCCCAGTATCTTGGATTTGGATCTTTTATTTTTGGGCCCGGTTCAACCCCAAAAAAAAGAGGCATGCGGGCAACCCGTCCCGGCCCGATAAATTTCAAAAAAATAATAATAAAAAATAACTTACAATAGTTAAATAATTAAAATAAATAAATAAATAAATCTCATAAAAATAAAATAATTAAATAAATAAAAAGATTGATCTTATAAAAATAAAAACATAAAATAATTAAATAAAAATTAATATAATTAAATAAACAGCCGTGCTACCGACCCCAGAATAAACAGCCGTGCTACCGATCCCAAGCTGGGGGCACCCCCAGTGGCAGGTGGCACACTGCCAGTGGCTGGAATTCAAAAAAAAAAAAAAAGGATTTTTCAGCCAATCAGGAGCGACCCCAGTGACCCTACTGGGGGTGTTAGGCATTTTTCTTAAATAAATAACATTAATAATTTTAAAATAAAACAAAAATTAATAATAATTTATTAAATTAAAATCAAATTATGAATTATTTAATGAAAAATGATGATATGATGTATCACTGTGTGCACAGCAGCACAATTTGTGCGTGTGGCTGGGAAAGTGGGAAAGTGCACTTAATAATATATATCGAAAAGTACACCTAAGGTCCTAAGCTCGCGTGAAAGAAAAAAAAAAAATATATATATATATATATATATATATTAAGTTGGAAGGTAATGCTGGGCTTGTGGGGGCTCACCACGAGTCCCATTTTGATAATCCGAACCGTTCAATGTGTAGAACTCTTCCATTACTATATGTCTGTAAAAAACCACGTTAATCGAATATCGCTAACTACATGATCAAATCTATTTGGTATAAAAATGCATTGTGTTACAGTTAATGGTTTACAAAAAAAACTAATCCGATCAGATAGTTATAGATATTCGATCAACGTGATTTTTTACAAATATATAATACTTGACGAGTTGTACACATTGCACGGTTCGATTAGCAAAATGGGACCCGTGATGGCTCTCACTGGCCAAAGAACACCGTCTAAATAGTTGCCTGAGAATGAGGCAACCATTTCCTAGCCTAGCCACAATTTTGAGCCAAACTCAAAGGAATATATATAAAACGGTCATAATAATTCAAACGGATAGATTTTAAACTAGTATAAATATATTTTAGTTTTCAAAATATATTTCACAACAAATCATTCTCTCTCTCTCTTCAACTCTCTCAATCTCTTTCAACTCTCAATTAATTTGAAGTGTCGTCCCTATGTGGCTATTGCAATTGCGCAATAAGAAACTTTTAGCAGAAGAAGAAAATTTCTATATTGCATTCGCCAGTCGGTAATATTAATTAGTTTAATTAAATTTATGCACATATATTAATTATTATTTTTTACTTATTGAATTTACACATTATTTAAATTAATTGTTAATTCTTATATATTGTTTTACTTGCATTACTATGGATCCTAATATGCCTAATGTTTATGTCGATGTTGATACATATACTACACCACATGAATCTGTTGATTCTCCTTCTAATATCCATGTTCCAACAGTTACATCATCATCTAGGAGCAGAAGTAGTAGTGTTTGAGAACATTTTGAAAAAATATCTATAAATAATTCTGATGGCACAATTATATTTAAAGCAAAATGTAAATATTATGCACGTTTACTTAGTGTTGCATCTGCAAGATGTACTAGTCATTTAAAAAGGCATTCTGACAAATATTTATGAAGTAAACAACCTGATATTCGAAATCAAATGCAATTAGGGGCTTCATCAACTGGTAATTTGCAAACATTTTCATATCATCCTATACATGCACAAAATTCTGTAGTTGATTATATTATTAAAAAAGAACAATATTTTAGTACTAGTGAATGTCCTGATTTTATCAAAATAATTCACGAAAGTTTTGCACCGCAATATCCAAGTTTTTCAAGAAATACTACTAGAAACAGGATTTTAAAAAAATTTAAGGATATTAAAAGTGAATTATTTGATATCTTTAAAAATTTGAATGGAAGAGTTTGTTTAACATATGATTTGTGGTCAAATAATGGTTTTGAATATCAATGTATCACTGCACATTTTATTGATAATGATTGGAAATTAAATAAAAGAATTATTTTATTTAAATTAATTGAACTTCCATACAATGGTCATTCGCTTGGTGTAGAAATAAGAAATGTATTATATGAGTGGACTTTACAAAATAAAATATTTACGATTAGTTTAGATAATGCATCATATTATAATCAAACTGTAACCCATTTAAAATCAACTTTACAATTACTTGTTGATGGTGATTTATTTCATGTTCGTTGTTGTGCCCATATTTTAAATTTGATTGCTAAAGAAGCTATGCATGTATACGAAACTTTTATACTTGTAATAAAAAATGTAGTTGTTATTATTATGTATTATAGTAATCGAATTTCAGAATATAGAAAAAATTGTCAACGAGAAAATATGTCATTTAAAAAATTAATTTTAAATATAGATAGTAGGTGGAATTCAACATATAATATGTTAAAAATAGCTTGTAAACAAAGAAGAGCAATAAATTTATTTTTTGCAACAACATCAATAGGAGGAGTACTGACACTCGCTGAACTTAATTGGCGCCAAGTAGCCTTGTATAAAGATTTTTTAAAAGTTTCCGATACTTCAACAAAATTATTTATATATATATATATATATATATATATATTCCTACCTCACCATTTGTTTTACATATGCTAGCAGAAATAACTAAAGTTTTCATAAAATATATGGGTAATGAACCTTATGTAACAATTATTACTTCAATGAAAGAAAATTTTGATAAATATTTTCATCATTTGCCTCATCTATTAGGTTTAGCTATAATACTTGATCCTAGATGTAAAGAGGTTGGTTTACAATAATTTTTAGAGCGTATTTTCGATGATCAAATACAATTTGCCCCTATTATGCAAACACGCAACATATTATTTCAAGAATACAGGACGGCTGCAGCTGCATCTGCATCTATAAATACACCTACACACACTACACTAGCAGTCCAACAATCTCGAGGCAGGAGATTAAGTATTTACACAGCAATAAAAAGTAGAAGAATATCTTAACATACACGTGTAAGTAGTTATGAACTGTAACGTTATTTGGAAAGCCCGTCAGTGGATGATTCCGATAATTTTGACATTTTGGAATGGTGGAAACAAAATGAATCTATGTGGACTGTGTTTTCACAGATGGCCCGTGATATACTAACCGTTCATATTTTTACAGTTGCTTCAGAAACAACTTTTAGTGTAGATGGACGGGTGCTGAATAACTACAGGAGCAGGCTTTCACCCGAAATGGTTGAGGCATTGATGATATCCAGGGATCATATGCACGCGCTTACAAGAAGACAAAATTTTAGTGAAAAATAACGAATTCAATATGATTTGGATGACATATCATCGAGCAACGCGACTAAAATGTCTGTCTTCTCTGATGATTGATCAACAATTTATTTTTTACTATTTCATTTCATTTCTTTTTTTTCTTGGTTTTTGCTTCTTTTTGTTTGTATTAGATTATTGAGGTGGAGTATAATGCAAATGATTGGTAAGTTAGTAGGTGCCAACCTAGTTGGGATGTACTTGATCTATAGTGATGCAATTGTAATACCATCATTAGTAATCTACACCTAATTTGTTTAATAATATCAATTTTTTTAATATTTTATTTCATTTTGAAATAAAAATTATTCATTCAATAAATGTTATATAAATAATTTAATATTGTAATATTGAAAGTTTCAATTTCATATATATAAAATTATTCATTTCGAAAGAAAAAAAAATTACATAATTGCATATTTTTTTAGTTATAAGTTCACAATTAAAAAAACATAAGTCATATATAATTAAATTTAAATATCACTACAAAACATTACATAATCAAACAAAATATCTCATTAATCGTAATTAAAATACTTTAGTATAATTTTTTTTAATTTTTTTTTATTTCTATTATTTAAAAAAAGCCTAACTAGGCCCGACCCGCGGCCCTAGGCCCAGCCCTATTATGAGTGGACTTGGGCCTGGGCCCCACATTTTAGCCCATGGGCCGGCCCAGGCCGGGCCACTAAAAAATCGCAAGCCCACAAAGCTCGAATGAACCGGGCCGGGCCATTATTACACCCTTAGTTGAGAGGTTTAAAAAGAAATTTTATTTTTTTCTTTTTCAAACTCCCCCACCAACTATATATTGTATTTAACTTTTTAATTATGTTAATTTTTTTATTTTTTCGATTCATCTAATAAATTTTTAAAAATAAATATATGTTAATTTCAAAACAAATTTTAAAAAGTTAAAATAAGTCAAAAAGAGTCTATTTTTTTTTCTATTTTTGTTTCAATTTTAAAATTTTTTGATTTGTCTTGTCAAGTAAAATTTATAAATCTAAATTTTTTTAAAAAATAGAGTAAAAATAAGTCAACAAAAAATACAGAATATTTGTCAAAATAATTAATATTTTTAAAAATATTATTATCACATAATTCTTAAATTCAATTCTCTATAAAAATTTATGTTAGCATATCCTGGCTCCGTTTGGTTTAGTTTAAAAATTGAAAAATTTATTAGAAAATCCTCTTTTAAATGTTTGTATTTTAATTAGTCCATAAGGTATTCTCATATTCTGATAAGTCTTATTATTAGGATATTTGATATACCAAATCTTAATTCTCATATTTAAGGTATTTTATGGATATTTATATATTTACAAATATTTTTTGAACGGTTAGTAATTTGATGATTTGAACATTCATATTTTACAATGTGAATATTTTCATTGACGTGTGAATATTCACATTGACATGTTAACATTCGCATTAATGGTGTGAACATTCACACTGTAAATGTGAATATTATTACGGCTATTTTGGTAACTATGTCACTCATAGGACTTATTAGAACATAAGAAAATAATGTGGACTAAATGAAACATAAGTAGGTAAAAAGGGATTTATTAAAAATTGCCCCTTTAAAATTCATTTTTGAAGATAAGTTTTTTAAAAGAGTTTTAAAATTTTAAAACATGTTTAGTTATGAGTAAGGGTGGTCGCAGTTCAGTTTTGGATGATTTGCAGATCGATTTGGTCATTCCCGCATATATGCGGTTTGGGAAAAATTCAACCCGTAACCACCCATAGTACAGGTTGCGGTTTATGTGGATAGGTTTGCGGATGTACGGGCGATTTGCGGATTAGACCTTTTTCTTTGAAAAATTATTTTAGAGCCTTTTTTTCCTATTTTGTAAATATTTATTGTTGGCCCTTTTCCCCCATTTTCTAAAATGCTCAAACATTTATAATTAATGAATTAAAACTTATAAAATTAAAAACACAATAAAATCAATTCCTAATACAAACAAATCATTCAAAATCCTAACTTTTAAATCAAATCATAAATTAACACAAGTACATCTTTCAAAAACCTAAACTAGATTATCAATCTCATTCACTATCTACTACCCAACAATACAATTAAAGTAAAATCAATCAAAATTCTAAGTTTACCTAAAAGTAATTATTCATTAACTTTTACATTCATCAAAAATAAAATAATAAAATAACAACGGTCCAAGTAAAAAATAAATAAATGTAGGTGCGGGTGGGTTATTGCGGATGCGAGTTAAACCCATAACCCATTCGAAACCCGCAATTCATGCCATATTCCAAACCGTATCTGCGCGCATTGTGTTTGGGAAACTTTCCATTTGTATGCGGATCGGTTCTGGTTGGGCGGGTTGGGTGGTTCGGACAACTCTATGCCCAGTCCTAGTTATGAGTTTTGAAACTAATTTTTGAGTTGTATATTTTGAATATAATTTTTAAAAAATTACAAAATAAAAACTTGTTTGGTTAGGAATTTTCAAAACTAGTTTTTAATTACAATTTTTTGGGACTTTTTTTTTTTTTTGGTCTTGTAGTCAAATTTTTTACAATATTAATTTTATTATATTTTTGTTATCATTATATATTTTTATTTTTATTTTTTTTACTTCTTTTAAATACATAATCTAAATATACTCTGTAAATAGATCTAATATAATCTATAGGACATATATTAGTCCGTAAGAACATTTTTAAAATTTTAAATCTGCTTTTCTGATATATATCCACTCAATGTATATACATTTAAAACGTTTCATATTTATTATATTTGTTTTTTATTTATTCACATTTTATTTATTATTTACGTATATTTTTTGGATCGCTCATATATATTTAAAACATAACAGATTATTTAGCAATTACTTAGGAAAAAAAATAATTCTAAAATCACTTCTTTTCTACAACACATCAACCAATTTGTTTTTTCTCTCTCCTCTGCTTTTCTTAATCACTTTTTCTCTTATACTGTTGGCAAAATTTGGTTTCGGTCAAATCGACGGAATGGATTCGATAGGATAATCAAAATTTCATAAATAACAAGCAGATTAGGCAATTGTGGTTGGTGTCTTATATCTTGACAGATTGAAAAACTTCTTTGAAGATTATCAACAGAGAGGAACAAACTAAAAATTAATATTGTATTGTAAAAAATTATTACTTGTTACTAAGATTTGAATAAAAACAAAAATAAAAATACAAAAGAACCAAAAACTAGAAGTTATCGACCCCTAATTAAACTCAAAAATGTTTTGCAGCTCGAAAATGTTTCCCTCCCGAATGGCCCGAATTTTTGAAACGACGTCGTTTCAAAAACTTTCCCTTCCACTTCTCATCAGACTCCAAAACCATCTCTCGCTACTCGCTACTCACTCTCTCCTCAGAGTCGACTCCATTGGAGCCCTTAATCTCTTCCAAATCCTCTCATCTCTCTTTACTCACTCTCTCCTCAAGCTCTTACTCTTCCAAATCCTCTCATCTCTCTCTACTCACTCACTCCTCGAGCCCTTAATCTCTTGCAAATCCTCTCATCAGCTATGAGTGTGGACTCGCATAACAGATCTTCAGCTACGGGTGTGGACTCGCATACGGCGGTGTCGAGTAGCAGAAAAAAAGGTACCACAACAAAAAGTAAACCCATAATCGCAAAAAAACTAGGGTTTGTGTTTATATGTTTGGATTTTTCTTGCAATTTGTGTTAGGGTTTTGGTTTTGGGTTGAATTTGTAGAACATGAAACAGAATCTTATCAATTAATGATTGTTTGTTAGGGTTTGGGCATTATGGGTTTTACCTTCAATTTTTGATTGTTGTGTTGATTTTGATTGGATTATGGTTAAATAATATTATTGGGGATTAGATGGTTATGCAACTCTTTTGGTTATATTACTATTAATAAAAAAGTTGATCGGATTGTAGTAGATAATGGCCTCTTTTAAGCTAGTGACTTGGGTTCTTGAGAAGGTGTTGTTAGGGCTGATGTGTAAATAATTGTTGTTGATAAGTCCTGCACAGTGTGAGGTCTATCAATTCAAGAGTTGGGAGGCCATAAGAGGGATCTAGTGCAATATTCTGCTCAGATCTTAGTTTTTTTTTTTTAAAATGCATTTTTTGATATTTGGTAAGAAATGCATTAAATAGAATATATATAGGTTTTCTGCTCTAGAATGAGCCCAATAGGCTATGCAACAATCCCCCAAACCCAATTTTGTAACTATTTTCATTCTAAAGGAAACGAAGAATCAACATTTAGTCAATAGAGCCTTACATCCCTCTCTTTGCAATCTCATCACTTCAATTTAAGCACAACTTCATTTCTTAGGCGCGGGTCAAAGCACCTTTGATATTTTAGTAAGGTGAGTTGTTTTAAAACTTTCGTGTAGATTACTTCAATCTAGGAAATAGCTGGAAATTCTAGAGGGTTGCCTTTGGAAATAGTTGTTTTAAAACTTTCTTTTCTTTGGATTGAATTCAATTCATATGGGTTTTTCTTTGGATTGGAAATGTTGATTTTGAGGTTTGGACATAGCAGTTAAGGTCTCATATTAGAGCTTGGAATTTTGGAAAACTAAATATAAATTTTGGACATAGCTATGTATGTATCATGTTTGTGTTTTCCATTTTGTATGCAGATTACAAAATGGCTTGTTCCTCTAGTAACAATAGCAACATAAGATTGAAACCAAGATTGTGCGATTGTGGGAGAACAGCTGCCATGCACATTGTCCGAACCAATCAAAATGGAAATAAAGGGCGTGTGTACTTTGTGTGTCCATCGAAATATGTAAGCAGTATGGAAATTTGTTTGGAAATTTATTAGCCTGATTTGATTAACTGATTGTCATGCATTGTAGATTAGTGAGGAACATTGCAATTACTTTAAGCTTGTAGATGATAATGATGACGACGTGATCTCCAATGCTACACCTCGTAAATCTATAATAAGCGAAGAATTTAACGATCTAAGCACAAGGGTTTATGAGATGGATAATGAATTTCAGGAGCATGGTAGAAGGCTTCGAAGGGTAGAGATGAAATTGAATGTGATGCTTTATGTCATTGTATTTTGTATTGTTTTCTATTTTATAATGTAAATTACTGAGTTGATAGCTTTTGGGGAATTTGATGGATGTAGTTATGGATTGAATGGACTTGATGGATTGTGGGTATGTGTTGTGCTTCATTCAATGTGGGTAATGAAAAACCTGTTATGTTTTCAATTATTGTTGATAGGTTGTGTCATTTGTTGGTATATACTTCACTTTTGGCTTTGGATCTTGTTTGATGTTATATAATCATTGGCTTGGATTTAGTGGATTCATAATGATTATTTTGCAGTTTGTTTACTCTCTTACTTAAAAGAAAAATATGATGACATTTGGTGCTTGTAACGCCATCGAAATAATAGCATTAAACCAACATTTTAGACATGCATTGATACAAAAGAAATCAACAATTTCTATTCATTAGAGTAATTCTTACAACTGTATTACATGTTAACAACAAAAGCGAATGCCCTATAGGCTTACAGCTTTCCAAGTTAACACTTGGTTACAAAAAGAAGAGTACTAACTCAATACATATTAAGCCCTTGGCTTGAATTTACATGTAACACATCAAAATAAACAAAAGAAAGAGTCTTCAACTCTCATCATCATCCAAGCTATGTCCTTTGAGGTGGCATACTACCTGTACCTGAAAATAATGTCCCATAAAGGGTGAGCCAACGCCCAGTAGAGATATGCTAAACACAGTATGAGCAATGACTAAGACATTAGTAATTGATAAATGTTTAATTTTCATAAACCAATTCATAATCCATTTCCATTTCATGACCACCATGTTCATGTTTCATTTCAGTTTTCATTTCTTGTCAATTTCACAATTTACATCAATGGCTCAGAACCTGGCCAACCACTTATATGAGACAATGACTCATATTAAACATTTCCCATTTTACAATAGATAAACTTATTAGTTGTATCAACATCTCAACAGATAAGCATACAAGCTGTATCCACTTTTCAACAGATATGCATATTAGCTATATCAACACTTCCAATGACAAGCATATGAGCTGTATCAACACTTCCAAAGATAAGCATATGAGCTATATCCACACAGTATCTGACAAGCATATGAGTTGTATCAGTGGAGTCCATCCCCTATCTCCTCCCAAACAACATCCGGTTTAGAGGTCCATTCCCTATCTTCCCCTAAACCGTGGAGTACATCCCCTATCTCCTCCCACACGCACAATGTATATACACATAGGTCATATACTCAATCAATCAATACATAACATTAATGTATTCTATCAACAGTCATACTCTATGACATATCCAATTGATTAGTTTTAGTTTGCCTAATCATCATGCATTGTCTACAACAATCAAAATTACCCTCCACGGGTAATCCAAGCAATTATTTCTAAACAGATAATAAAAGTTTCAACAGATAAAATATCAATGTTTTCAAAAGTGAGCGATTTATAAATCCAACTCCACTATTCAACCATATAATGAGTCAATTTCATTATTTCCAACTCAATTCCATATAACCATCATTTTCTCAAATTAATCATACCAATTAATTTATTCAACAAATTAGGGTTTTCTACCCTATTTCCCAATATTGACCCAATGACCTATAAATCAACAACCAACAACAAAATCATTATTTTGAAACTCAAAATACACATTTTGAGACCAAAATCACAAAACCCTCTTTAACACAATTTGAAACCCTAAGTCCCAAAATCACCCAATTACAACACTTTATCAAAACTACAATAATCTATGTCAAAGATCATAAGAGTGAGTAGGAATCCCTACCTCAAAAGATGACACCCAAAGAAGAAGATGGTGAAAACGAAATTGCTCCGAACCACGAGTTTCTCGGATCAAAAGATAGCCCTCAACGATCAACAACTCTTTTGTAAAGGTCAAAGGTGAGGAAAACACCCTAGCTAGATTAATACTTAGAGAGGAGTTAAGGTTTTAGAGAGAGGAGCTCTCAAATGGCTTTTGGAAAAGTAAGAGAGAGAGAGAGAGAATGCAAAAAGTGATTTTAAAATGCCCAGCTACCAACTGATATACAACATTCCCGCTCGAGCGGAGAACACAACGCTCGAGCGTCAAGAACAAAAATCTGGACACGCTCGAGCGCAAGAAGGCCCGCTCGAGCGCCAAGACATAAGAATAAAGCACATCCGCTCGAGCGCGAAAACCAGTCCGCTCGAGCGTAGATTTCCCCCTCCCAGAACTTACACAAAAAAGGTACTACCCGCTCGAGCGCCAACAAACCCGCTCGAGCGCAACCGCTCGAGCGTAAAGAAACCTGCTCGAGCGTAGAAATCACACCTGTAGAAGTTTTACAGGGACACGAAATACTGGGAGTGTGCAATCCCCGCTCGAGCGCAAGAAGACCCGCTCGAACGGACCGCCTAAAAACTGGGCAACAAGGAATTGAAACCAAGGCCTAACCAACCTGTAACAACCCTGCCCAAAACATCCTAAAACTCAATCAAGTGGAATTAAAGGACGACAACAAGATAGATACAACTACCAACTTCACGGAACCGAGTTCGGAATACAACAGAACAGTAAAGGGACAACCGGGCTCACTATAACCTCCCCCCTTAAAGAATTTCGTCCCCGAAATTAAACACAAGTTTTTCAAAAACAGGTTTTCTCCATTCTCAACAATATTACAACATAATATTAAACAACCCGAGCCATTACCGGCCAATCCCATCTCTTTTCAAGAGGCATTTCACATTATATGCAACAACCTGCATTATCAACATGCATTCCTTTGAAATCTAACAATTTCAACCTGTTTCTCACAGTTTCTTAACACATGCAACATTAGTATTATGCTTGCATTTCCACAATATACTTAACATACGCAATGTTAAAACAAACTTCCATTAACCAAAACATTTACAATGTTTTACAACTTAAGACATACATAATGCTCTTAAAGTCCAACAATATTACAGAATTTCATTACAAAATTACACGTCAACAAACAAGTCCGGATAATTCTCACGGACATCCACCTCACGTTCCCAAGTGGCTTCCTCCACTCCGTGATGTTTCCACAAAACCTTTACCAAGGGAATGGTCTTGCCTCGCAAGACTTGATCCCACCTATCCAAGACCCGAACCGGTCTCTCTTCATACGAGGCATCCTCATCTACCTCCAAGTTGGTCCAATCCAGCACATGGGACGGATCCGGCTCATACTTCCGAAGCATACTAACATGAAAGACGTCATGAATCCCGGACAACTGCGGTGGCAAAGCCAAACGATAAGCAACTTCCCCAATCCTCTCAAGGATCTCAAAGGGACCAATAAACCGAGGGGATAACTTTCTACTCTTTCCGAACCTCATCAAACCTCGCATAGGTGATATTTTCAAGAAAACATGATCACCCACCTCAAACGCCAAAGGCCTCCTTCTACGGTCGGCATAACTCTTTTGGCGACTTTGGGCTGTAACAAGCCTCCTACGGATAATCTCAACTTTCTCCGTCGTCTCCCTAACTAACTCCGGACCCAACAAAGGTGCATCACCCACCTTGGCCTAACAAACTGGAGACCTACACGGTCGGCCATACAAGGCCTCAAATGGTGCCATACCGATGCTAGACTAAAAACTGTTGTTGTAGGCAAACTCCACCAAGGGCAAGTGCCTCTCCCACGTCCCACTAAAGTCAAGGACACAACCTCGAAGCATATCCTCAAGGATTTGAATAGTACGCTCGGACTGCCCGTCAGTCTGAGGATGATAAGCCGTACTAAAGGTCAACTTAGTGCCCAAGGCACTCTGGAAACTCTGCCACAACCTAGCAGTAAAACGAGGATCTCTATCTGAGACGATCGTCACTGGGACCCCGTGCAATCTCACTATGTCCCGAATATACAAGTCGGCGAGATGATCTGCCGAATCTCTCACGCGCATAGGAATGAAGTGCGCCGACTTAGTCAACCGGTCTACAAACACCCAAATGGCATCACTACCCCGCTGAGTCCTCGGAAGACCTACGACGAAGTCCATAGTGACGTGCTCTCACTTCCACTCGGCAATAGGCAAGGGTTGCAACAAACCCGCTGGCCTCTGATGCTCGGCTTTCACTTGCTGGCAAGTAAGGCACTTAGACACGAAAACAGCCACATCTCTCTTCATACCCTGCCACCAAAACTGGCGACCCAAATCCCGATACATCTTAGTGCCTCCCGGATGCACCGCAAGACGTGAATGATGGAACTCTCGGAGTACTTCCTCTCGGCAAAACTCCGGCACAAACAAACGGTCTCGGTATCTCACACTCTGGTCGGGATACACCGTCAAACCCTTCTCAACTTTCCCATTTGAGATCTTCTCTCGGAGTGATTCTACCTCAAGGTCACCTCTCTGTGCCTCTAACACTCTAGTCACAAGTGCAGGCTGCGCAACAACAGAAAACAAGGCCTCAGCCTCAACAGATTCGCCCAGAAGCAAATCAAACTCGCCAAGCGCACCCAACATCTCCCATTCCCGGATGGCTATACAAGCTACATCACTAATGGATTTCCTACTAAGGGCATCGGCCACAACATTGGCCTTTCCCTGGTGATAGTGCAACTCAAAATCATAGTCCTCAATGAACTCCATCCATCTCCTCTGCCTCAAATTCAAGTCCCTCTATGTAAACAGTTACTTCAAACTCTTGTGGTCCGAGAACACCTCGAACCTCTCACCATAAAGGTAGTGCCTCCAAATCTTCAAGGCAAAGATCACTGCTGCCAACTCTAGGTCGTGTGTAGGGTAATTCTTCTCGTGTATTTTCAACTGACGTGAGCCATAAGCTACCACCTTCCCCTCTTGTATCAACACACAACCCAAACCCTCTCGTGAGGCATCACAATAAACCGCATAACCCAACCCTCTCTCCGGAATAATCAAAACCGGAGCGGTGGTCAATCTAACCTTCAACTCTTGAAATGACTTTTCGCAAGTCTCACTCCACACAAACTTGACCCCTTTTCGCGTCAATCTAGTCAACTGCGAAGCTAGCTTGGAGAAATCTTTCACAAACCGACGGTAATACCCAGCTAATCCCAGAAAACTGCGGATCTCAAACACACTCTTAGGTTGTGCCCAATCTTGCACTGCCTCTACCTTGGATGTATCTACAGACACCCCTTTCCCGGATACCACATGGCCTAAGAATTTGACTTCTCCTAGCCAGAACTCACACTTCCCAAATTTGGCATACAGCCTATGGGCTCTAAGCAACTCAAGAACCACTCTCAAGTGTTCCTCGTGCTCCTCCTCAGAAGGCGAATAGATAAGAATGTCGTCCACGAAAACGACTACAAAACGGTCTAAGAATTCCCAAAAGATTCGGTTCATCAAATCCATAAAGACTGCCGGTGCATTGGTAAGCCCGAATGGCATCACCAGAAACTCATAATGGCCATACCGCGTACGGAATGCCGTCTTAGGAATATCCTCCTCCCTGACCCTCAACTGGTGGTAACCCGATCTCAAGTCTATCTTAGAGAAACAACGGGAACCCTTCAACTGGTCAAACAGATCATCTATACGGGGCATAGGGTACTTATTCTTGACCGTAGCCCGATTAAACTTCCGGTAGTCTATACACAATCTCAAGGCACCATATTTCTTTTTAGCAAAGAGGGCCGGTGCTCCCCACGGCGAAACACTAGGGCGAACAAAACCTTTATCTAGCAATTCCTGGAGCTGAATCTTCAACTCAATCAACTCGGCTGGGACAAAACGATAAGGTGCCATAGAAATCGGTGCTGTGTCGGGTACTAAATCAATAGAGAACTCTATCTCTCGGTGAGGTGGTAAACTAACAAGATCCTCGGGAAAAACATCCGAATACTCACAAACCACCATCGGCAAGACAATCGGTGTCTCATCACACTCACCACTCATAAAGCTAGCAAGTAGACCACTAAGCTCATTTCGCCCTCGAGGACCATACATCGGTGGCAACACACTACCAACCCGATCCCCCAAGAAATGGAAACACTCCCCGCTCAAGGTACAAACCGTGACCTTCTGGCGGTAGCAATCAATAACAGCCCGGTATGACGATAGCCAGTTCATACCCAAAATAACATCAAAGCTCTTCATGGGCATGACAACAAAAGGAAAAGGAAGCCTATGGTCGGCGACCTCTATATCACATCCCCTAACACCTTGTTTCAAGATCAACTCACCACCAACAGGCGATACTACACATATAGGAGATGCCAATTGTGCCAACTCCAATTCCAACACAGATGCAAATGCAGCAGACACAAAAGAATGAGATGCACCCGTATCAATCAAAACACTAGCTACCGAGTTGCAAAACAGAAAAGTACCTCTCACTACTGATGGAGCCGGTACTAGGTCCTACGCGGTAACAGCATACACGTGCCCTGTAGGCCCCTGATCCACCTGCTCACCTCTAGGAGTAAAAGATTGCTGCACTGACTGGGATGACGAAGCTCCCGGATTGGCCCTCGAGGCCTGCACAGACTGAGCTGGCTGATAACCTTGCGTCTGCCTAGAACCAGACGCTCCCGAAGTGGCACTTAACTGTGGGCAATACCTCTTCAGGTGCCCAGGCTGACCACACTGATAGCAAGACAAAGGCTGGCCCCTGTCCTGACTTTGGCCCCAAGGTCTAGCTGAAGAAGAAGCAGCTCGCTGACCCCCTCCCTTCTGCGGGCAAATCGAAGACTTGTGACCCAGCTGGCCACACGCAAAACAAGTCAAACCTCCGTGACTACCTCTCCCAGAGCCCACACTCGGCACTGGAAAGGTCGATCTAGCCACACCACCCTGAGACTGCTGAGGGTTAGAACCCCTCTGTCTCCTGCCATCATGAGCTCCATATAAGCTGCCGTATCCACCAAATGTCTATACTCCCGGATAAACGACCCTCCAACCCTCAGCTTGAGCCCGCGCCTCAACTTCCACTCAAACTCAAAGCAACGGCGTTCCTCGGACGCCACCAGTTCAGGTGCAAACCTGGACAGACTAGTAAAAGTAGCCTCAAACTCGGCCACTGACAAGCCCTGCTGTTTGAGCTGGCAAAACTTCTCCCTCAGCTTTTCTCTGGCAGCTGAAGACAAAAACTTCTCCTAGAAAGCATTCACAAATGCCTCCTATACACCACCAACACTGCCCTTCTCGTACTTCCACCATTGACCCGCATCTCCCTTCAGCTGGAAGGATGCCAAGGTCACCTTTAAAGCCCCGTCCTCGATGCCCAGCATCTCGAACGTCTTCTCCATTTGTTTCAACTACTCGTCAGCCTTAAGTGGCTCTTTCGGATCCCCAACAAACTCGTCCGGGTTAGACCGGAAGAATTCCCTCTTCAAGAAAGAAGGCCCTGCCTCAACAACCTGATTCTCAGCTCTGAGAATACCCAAGGCTACCGCTATCTCTCGGGCCAAGGCGCCCATAGCCTGCTGACCCGCTGGCTCGGCCACATTGGCCTGACCAACACCCTCCTGCATTGTCGGAACGTCATCCGGTAAAGGTACCTCCTGCCTACCACGCCTGCCACGCCTACCACGCCCTCGTCCTGACATCCTAATAAAGGTAACCAAGACTATTAGCACATTCACAAATGTGCCGAAGCTATAACACTCGCGTCCTAATGCATGGACAACTGTAATTCACTCCACGTAAGCACATAAACACATAAGCACTTACGAGTTTCATTTCCGGATAATGATAGTCCCGAGGCATTACTAGAGTTCCGGTTAGAAACAGCATTGATCAAGTGCTTTTCCAACAAGACTCCCAGAAACCCAAGGATCCAATCAACATCCTAGAGACTACACTTCATACCCACATAGTCACATAAACATGTTATCAATTAAGCACATAGCATATGACACTACATCTAAGTCTCTATCAAGCGAGACAAACCCATTGTGATCCTAATCACTTCTCACGTACCCAAAGTATTCGAACCCGGTACGCTCTGATACCAAGTTGTAACGCCCTCGAAATAATAGCATTAAACCAACATTTTAGACATGCATTGATACAAAAGAAATCAACAATTTCTATTCACCAGAGTAATTCTTAAAACTGTATTACATGTTAACAACAAAAGCGAATGCCCTATAGGCTTACAGCTTTCCAAGTTAACACTTGGTTACAAAAAGAAGAGTACTAACTCAATACATATTAAGCCCTTGGCTTGAATTTACATGTAACACATCAAAATAAACAAAAGAAAGAGTCTTCAACTCTCATCATCATCCAAGCTATGTCCTTGGAGGTGGCATACTACCTGTACCTGAAAATAATGTCCCATAAAGGGTGAGCCAATGCCCAGTAGAGATATGCTAAACACAGTATGAGCAATGACTAAGACATTAGTAATTGATAAATGTTCAATTTTCATAAACCAATTCATAATCCATTTCCATTTCATGACCACCATGTTTATGTTTCATTTCAGTTTTCATTTCTTGTCAATTTCACAATTTACATCAATGGCTCAGAACCTGGCCAACCACTTATATGAGACAATGACTCATATTAAACATTTCCCATTTTACAATAGATAAACTTATTAGTTGTATCAACATCTCAACAGATAAGCATACAAGCTGTATCCACTTTTCAACAGATATGCATATTAGCTATATCAACACTTCCAATGACAAGCATATGAGCTGTATCAACACTTCCAAAGATAAGCATATGAGTTATATCCACACAGTATCTGACAAGCATATGAGCTGTATCAGTGGAGTCCAACCCCTATCTCCTCCCAAACAACATTCGGTTTAGAGGTCCATCCCCTATCTTCCCCTAAACCGTAGAGTACATCCCCTATCTCATCTCACACGTACAATGTATATACACATAGGTCATATACTCAATCAATCAATACATAACATTAATGTATTCTATCAACAGTCATACTCTATGACATATCCAATTGATTAGTTTTAGTTTGCCTAATCATCATGCGTTGTCTACAACAATCAAAATTACCCTCCACCGGTAATCCAAGCAATTATTTCTAAACAGATAATAAAAGCTTCAACAGATAAAATATCAATATTTTCAAAAGTGAGCGATTTATAAATCCAACTCCACTATTCAACCATATAATGAGTCAATTTCATTATTTCCAACTCAATTCCATATAACCATCATTTTCTCAAATTAATCATACCAATTAATTTATTCAACAAATTAGGGTTTTCTACCCCATTTCCCAATATTGACCCAATGGCCTATAAATCAACAACCAACAACAAAATCATTATTTTGAAACTCAAAATACACATTTTGAGACCAAAATCACAAAACCCTCTTTAACACATTTTGAAACCCTAAGTCCCAAAATCACCCAACTACAACACTTTATCAAAACTACAAGAATCTATGTCAAAGATCATAAGAGTGAGTAGAAATCCCTACCTCAAAAGATGACACCCAAAGAAGAAGATGGTGAAAACGAAATTGCTCCGAACCACGAGTTTCTCGAATCAAAAGATAGCCCTCAACGATCAACAACTCTTTTGTAAAGGTCAAAGGTGAGGAAAACACCCTAGCTAGATCAATACTTAGAGAGAAGTTAAGGTTTAGAGAGAGGAGCTCTCAAATGGCTTTTGGAAAAGTAAGAGAGAGAGAGAGAATGCAAAAAGTGATTTTAAAATGCCCAGCTGCCAACTGATATACGACATTCCCGCTTGAGCGGAGAACACAACGCTCGAGCGTCAAGAACAAAAATCTGGACACGCTCGAACGCAACAAGGCCCGCTCGAGCGCCAAGACACAAGAATAAAGCACATCCGCTCGAGCGCGAAAACCAGTCCGCTCGGGCGTAGATTTCCCCCTCCCAGAACTTACACCAAAAAGGTACTACCCGCTCGAGCGCCAACAAACCCACTCGAGTGCAACCGCTCGAGCGTAAAGAAACCTGCTCGAGCGTAGAAATCATACCTGCAGAAGTTTTGCAGGGACACGAAATACTGGGAGTGTGCAATCCCCGCTCGAGCGCAAGAAGACCCGCTCGAGCGGACCGCCTAAAAACTGGGCAACAAGGAATTGAAACCAAGGCCTAACCAACCTGTAATAACCCTGCCCAAAACATCCTAAAACTCAATCAAGTGGAATTAAAGGACGACAACAAGATAGATACAACTACCAACTTTACGAAACCGAGTCCGGAATACAACAGAACAGTAAAGGGACACCCGGGATCGCTATAGTGCTTGTTCCTACTTAATATAATATGTGTGTGTGCATTGTTTGACAAGAAAGATATGGAAAGTAACAAATTTGTATGTGGAACTGCTGTGTGTTGTTCAAGAAGCAGTTAATGTAGACATGATTGTTATGGGAATACATTGCATAATTATCTCTAGCTTCTTGTGTTCTTTAACACACAAAACATTATTGCCTGCTTTATGGGAATGATGCACACATGGTATTAATTTTTGTTAGCTTTTCCATATGAAGTTTGTGATAAAATCTCCCTCCAGTTCCCTCATTAGGTGGGGTTATACAATGCTAAAACAACATTTATTTGGTCTAATAATAGTTATTCACAATTACTTGTGAAGTCCACAAAAGTAACTATCCCAAGTTTACAAACAAAAGTGATAAATACCATAATACGAAACTAAAAAAAAAATGGAGCGTTTGGATCCACATCTATATTCAAGTCCACAAAAGTTGAACCATCTATATTCACCATTCCTGATTCACTGAACGATGAGCTTCCAATTTTGTCCACCATTTGCAATGCGCTCTCTTGTGTCCCATCCATACAAGGAAAATAGTAGGATTGAGCTTGCGGCACCTTATGATACATAATAACAAAATATCATTAATAAGTTCAAACATTGAAATAAATACCATACAAAAAATAGTGGTGGACCATGAAACACATACCCAATTGTACGTATTGTCTTCCATGCCATCTGTACAACCGAAATTCAACTTACAAGGTTCACATTGACCCATCTGACGACCCTATAGTAACACACATTGGTGAAAAAGTTTGACAAAAATAAATTCTGAAATTTACATACAAGCAGAAAATAAAAAAATATACCTGAACTTTTGGTGCCTTTTTATTCTTTCCCTTCAATCAATTCACTATTTCGTCCACCTTGCTTACTTTCTGTTTCGTACATGGATGGCCTCTTCGGCGAGCAACCAAAGGACTAAGAACCTTGTGAGTAGCACTAAAAGGTGGCACATTACTACTACAAGGTGGGACAGTACTACTAGAAGGTGACACATTACTCACACAACCAGATTCATCTTTTCTTACTCTTTCCTTGATTTCTCTCAACCCAAGTTGAATGGTTTTGTGTTTACCATCATCGTTGGAAGCAATTTCTATAATTTCATCCAATGTCTTGTGGTAGTTATCATGTACCTTTGCATTGAGGGCAGCCCCGGATTTCGTGTATGTCGTTGGAATACATGTGTACCTTCTTTCCAAATCTTTTCTCGATCTCGGCATAATGTATTTATCTGGAACCTCATATATGCACCTCTCAATGAGCACACAAAGGGAATGGGCACACATGATCCCCCTAAACTCAAACCACTGACACACACATTGCATTTCAAATTCAATTGAATTAAAGTAAACAATAAATTCAACTTTCTTCATTTTCTCACCCACAAGCACAACTTCCTTGACATGATAAGTACAAATGGATCCCTTCTCCTTCACAAGAGTCGCATGACAATACAGTAGGCGCTTCAATTCTACTTGAACTTCTTTAAATTTTGCATTTGTGTAGGCTGCATGAAATTGCTTCTCAAACTCATACACCGTTAAGCAATCATACAATTTGTTTCGAGATTTGAAGTTTGCTTTGGTCTCCTTCTCTACCTTACTTCTCAATGCATTGTCGTACTGTTCAACAAATTGCTTTAAAGTAGTCTTTGAGTTTACATAGCCATCAAAAAATGCATTCATGCTCTCACTTCATTGTGTAGTTGACATGCCAGCCCAAAATATATCTTTCACATGGGCAAGAATCCACCTATGTCGCTCACCATATAATACCCCCAACCACTCGTTGTCATGGAGGCTAAACTTTTCAATCATTGTTTGCCATTCCTCATCAAATTCATCTTTTTTGAAAGAATTAGACACTGCATTTTGTAAAGCGAATTTGATGGCTTCATATTGGGAATATCTTCTCAATTTCTTCATTATATGCCATAAACACCAACGATGTCGAGCTTGTGTGAAGACAATTTCTATGGCATTTTGCATGGCTCTACACTGGTTAATTATAATAGCTTTTGGAGGAGTGGCTGACATGCAATTTAACCATTCTTTGAATAGCCAAACAAATGTCTCCGTGTTCTCATTACATAATAGCCCACAACCAAACAAGATTGACTGTCTATGGTGATTAACTCCTACAAACGGAGCAAATGGCATATCATATTTGTTTGTGAGGTAGGTGGTGTCAAATGAGACAACATCCCCAAATGCTTTATAAGCCGCCGTACTCCTTGCATCTGCCCAAAACAAGTTCTGTATGCGTCCATCTACATAAAAGTCAATTGCAGAATAGAAGTTTGAATCTTCTTGTTGCATTCTATGAAAATAAAATGCAACTGATTCGGCGTCTCCTACCCCAAGCCTCAATCTTCTAGCGTTCTCAATCTGATTCCTTGCATCTCATTCATCAAATGTTAATGCCTCATATCCCCCTGCTTCAATAACTACAGAATGAAAATTCGTAGGCACCCCTATTCCTGCTTCATCATTTATTTCTAATATTCTCTTCATAGGAGTAATAATTCTTTTATTCATTGAAAAATGTCGTGAATCACTAGGAATCAAGTCATGCGTATGCTCAAGCACAACCGTAGTTAACTTATATCTTCCATCATTTTGTAAAGTCGTTCTTACCTTCGCTTTACAATCAATTTTTGATGACAAAGATGGTTTCAGGGGGTTTACTTCTGATCTTTTTGTCCTCTTCTGCGCCCGAGTACATTCAATTCCAAAGTATTTCACCTTTCCATCATCTGCAACATTCTGTGTTCTATAAGCTATAGCAATGTTATGACCCGAACCCGCCCCTATAGGTTTAGGATCGTAATCGGCCAGTAATCCGCGATTACCAAAGGCCTGTTTGACAATAATGACAATAGTACAGAGTAAGGGGCTGGCGAAAGCCAATCAATAACAAAAAGATGTCCAATGAGCTGTGAAAACCTGAATAGAAAAGGACTTTTATAAACATTACCACATTTATAGCCATATACATATATGTACATAGTAGCATACAGGTTGGGGACCTAATCCCCTCATCATAGCTGTACATTCGAAGCCTTAAACATGCTTTACATTAACAGAGACAAAAAGGGTAAATCTGAAGCACCCCAAAAACAACCTTGGCTCAAGTAGACTCGGAACCTCGAAGTGAGGCACAACGGTTGGCTGGACAAAACATGAGCTTAACTCGACGCTTCTAGCTTTGGTCCGGTGCCTGGCCACCTACATATAAATATAAACAGTGAGCTAAAGCCCAATGAATAACAGATGTGTAAAGAGGTTAAGAATGATGTCTTTACAGTCTTTAAAACAATTGATTAGCACTAAAACATTTTCAACCAATATCATTTGTCAATCAATCATTCAATTCGATCAAGTCGATCCATCATATTCATAAGTCATACATGGTACATCCAATAGCAACAATACATTAGGTCTTAAAAGACCGAACAATCAATTGATGGCCATCATACAATAACAATAGTTCCAAGATTCGGAACTGACAGAGATCTTTGTATAAATAACAATAACAATAACAATATTAATAACAATAACAATATGCTATGGATGCCACGAATACAGTTCAGAAAATAAGATCATCATTCAATCGATAAAAAGTATCATTTCAGAAAGCAATATGATTTATCAATCTGAAAATAAATACGATTGAATATATCTTTACAACATTGTTGCTCATAAATTACTGGGCTATAGGCAGGCTAATTAGCGTCCTCGGGTGCCAACCCTATACAGATGCAGAACGAACACACACTAAATTATACACTTGGGATTAATAACTTAGCCCCTAACTTGATTTGGTGTAGTTCTATATCAATATCCTCAATTAAGATGCTTTAAACATGGCCTAGGAATGCCTAGGATGGAATGAGGATGCGAAAATGTACTTTAGAACACTTTTCAAAATTTGCTTAAAACAGGGGTCTCGCTCGAGCGTAGACTCCTTCGCTCGAGCGAGCTTACCAAATGGGAGAGGTCACTCGAGCGTAAACTCCTTCGCTCGAGCGATCTGCAAAAATGTGAAAAGTACTGGTTGCTGAAATTTTTAGCTCGATGCTCGCTCGAGCGTGAGACACAGCTCTTCGCTCGAGCGTAGGTCTCGTCGATCGAGCATGCGTCTGCACACGCAAAAACTTGAGAGCTTGCAACTTACGCTCGAACTAGCATTCCGTCGCTCGAGCGAGAGTCTGAAAACAAAGGTGGTCGCTTGAGCGTGGAATTTCTCGCTCGAGCGAGGAAGCCAAATTCTGGATTTTCCAAATTTGCTCCCAAAGCTCAAACCATGAATCCAACGTGCCAAAACTCAATCTTTTGGGCCAATTTTCTAGAAAATACCTGGAAACTCATAATACCACATGATTTAAAGACTATTTCATAAAATCAAGGCCCCAAAGTATGCCAATTGAACACAAATTCAACCCAAAATTCAAGAACATGATGTAAATATGCCATGCATACATTTATTTGAATTCATAGCTTCCAATGCATGACCCCAAGAGACATTCTTTTAAAAAACATGATGAATTTCTAGAGTACAACCATAATATGGACATGCATGTGGAAATTTTCATGAAAATGATCTCAAAATTCAATGGTATGGACATGCATGCATGAATTGATGTTCTTAAGCTTAAATCTCATATCTCATGATTCAATTCACTTGGAATCATAGGTGATTCAACTTAAATTCAAGACTAGGGACTTGGTTTCCTTACCATAAATGTTCAATTGGCTTAGGACACTAAAATCTTGAGCTAGATGAACTAATCTCTAAAACTCCTTCAATTCCCTCTCAAAATCAAGCAATACACTTGTTGAATCAATTTTCCCCTATTCTCCCTCTCTCTCATGGTTTGGGCAAGGAGGAGCCCAAAGATGATGTAACAAACATATATGGAGTGTAAAACAAAAGAGTTGATCTTGCACTAACCCACTCAATGGCAAACATGTGAATAACCTATATTCAATTAATTTAGCATTATTTATTCCAATTTAATCATTCCAAATTGAATTTTAATTAGACCTACCATAAAATCATATAAATCCTAATTAGCATATAACACTAATCAATTTCTGAATCGGTTGTCGATAAGGCTTTCCATTCGCAATTCGAAATTAAAACATAAACAGATCATTCAATACCAAACAGATAGAAATACAATTAAAACAACACACTCATGTAATCAATTTAGGATTTCATCTTAATCAATTACTTATCATGAATTAATGCTAATCAAAGGTGAGGGTTGTCACAAGCAAATCCAAGGTTTTTCGCATATTTTGCATAAAACTCGTGCACTTCTTGCTTTGAGGTAAAGCACATCCCCTTCTTAGGTTCTTCAATTTCGCCACTCTCATTTAATGAAGGATTATTCTCTGGTTCCTCAACTTCCTCACCCCCACTCAATGTAGGATGGTTTGAATCAATGTCCATTGTACCTTCAAACTCAAATGCAAAATGTGAAACAGTTTGTATGCATCACACAAATTCAGCTATAGACACATCCCAAAACACACATATACATCACACAGATAGCAAATTTATTTTGATTATTGCAAAGTGCTGTGCATAGAAGTCTAGAAAACATGGAACAATAAAGTGCTATCCATATGTTTGCACTAGTATGTTAGTTATCATTGGGTTGGAGTAGATAATTGGAACATAGACAATAAATTTGCGTATACTTTTGAAGCACTGTAAAATGCACTTACTGTTTAATCTAAGACATGCTTTTTGGGACTTCCTCTGTTTATGTTGATTAATTAGCTGAACCCCATGGTTATGAAGATTGAAAACACAAAATCAAAAAAAGATGGAATACAGAAAATAATTGAGTTTTCAAAATAAAAAAAGTTGTGACTAAAATTAAAATTATTTTCCCCACTGTCAAGAACTAAAAGTTGTGTTTCTAATTTTATTTTATCAACAAGAACAAACATAGATTCACATTTCCCCACTGTCAAGAACAAGAACAAAAATTATTTTCCCTACTGTGAAGAACTGAAAGTTGTGTTTCTAGTTTCATTTCATCAACAAGAACAAACATAGATTCACATTTCCCCACTGTCAAGAACAAGAACAAGAACAAAAATTATTTTCCCCACTGTCAAGAACTAAAAGTTGTGTTTCTAATTTCATTTCATCAACAAGAACAAACATAGATTCACATTTCCCCACTGTCAAGAACAAGAACAAAAATTATTTTCCCCACTGTCCACTACATTACATTTCACATATATATTTACCACAAGCAGTATACAAACTGAAAAATCCCCACATTCAAGCTTTAAAATATATATATATATATATATATAAGAAAAAAAAACTGAAAAAAATATGCACCAGCAGAGATTGACGGACAGCACAATGATCGACGGTGGGCAAAGATTGCTGGACGCCGAACAACATAGTGACTGACGCTCGGCAGAGTTTTTCGCTAGTTGTCGGTGGTCACCCAAGTCGATGGTCAGCATCGGTCGATCTCAGCGGTGGTCGCTCTCACCTATTCTTCTTCGACGAGCTCCTCTCTCTCTCCTCTCCTCTCTTTTCTTCTTCTATTTCGCACATGGTGTCAACTGGGCCAAACATTCAAAACTCACCTTTATCAATTTCGGGGGATTCAGGGGGCTCGTTTTCGAGCTACGTAGCGGAGCTGAATTAAACTCATGTAAAATTGTTGGATTTGATTGATATCCTTCTTTGCTTCCTCCTTGATATTTATAAGCTTTTATCTACGATTTCAATTGCTTAACAACTGTTATAGGTAGGCAGTTTATTTACCCATTTAAGTCCACGTGTTCCCATCTTTTTTGCCACTTTCATTTGCTCTTTCAAAGATTGTTTCCTATTTCTGAATCAGGATCCTCTCCTTAACTTTTCTCCTTCACTCTCTACTTATTAGGTTATTGGGCCCACTTTTAATGATCCGAATCGTTCACATTTTAAGATTTGTTGAGTATAATATACTTGTAAAAAATTAAATTGATCGGATATCAAAAAGCATGTGTTCGGAAAATTATTTATTAAATTTTTTTAAAAAATAATTCTTAGTTCGATGATCCGAACACGTAATTTCTGATATCCGATCAACTTGATTTTTTACAAGTATGATATACTCAACAAATTTTAAAATGTAAATGATTCGGATCATTGAAATTGAATCAAAAAATAAGCCCAATAACCTAACAAGTAAGGAGTTAATGAGAGAAGTTAAAGGTGAGGATCTTGACTCCTTATTTCTACCCATTTCCTTAATTGCTCATGACTGTCCATAATTGCTTCAAACTCTTTTTTCTGCCCACACACTTGAACTTGAAACCCAAGACTTGCCATGATCACCACCAAACTCCTGTTGACAGACAACTTAGAAAATAGGTACAAACAGTATATTATTGCTAAATAACCTACCATACAATCAAATAAATAATAATAATAATAATAATAATAATAATAATAAAAAATATAAATATAAATATATGTGGCCATAATTTTATGTTAAAAATAATTTATAGTCTACATCGACAGATCAAGATCAATAGATTGGATTTGATCATAATGGACAAGCCACAATCAATAAAGTTTGATTTGACTATAATTGATAGGCCACAACTAAGTAGATTAGATTTGGCCTATTAACAAGTCACAATCGACGGAAAATAAAATAGGGTGTCAACACACACTCATCTGTTCAACTACAAAAAAAATGAATAAATTACACTTACACCCCTGAGGTTTCTGTTTAATACAGATCTCTCACCCTACATTTGAAAAATTACACTTATCCCATGTTAGATTAAAATGACATATTTGTTCATTAACCTTTATACATATAAAATAATAAAATAATAAAAATATTTTGTTCATGTCATTTCAAGAGAAATAACAATTATCTTCTTTGGTTTAATTCACACAAAAAATGAGTTTTTTTTTTATTTTTATTGATTTTTTTTAATATTTTAAGCAAATTTTTTTATTTTTTAGATACATCTAATCTATATTTTCTTAAGAAGTATAATATTTTGTGATTTTTTTAATTCACCAAATACAAAAAAAATACAAAAATTCAATACATTATCTTATTTTGTTGTATTCATGATTTTTTTAAAAAACAAATTGTACAAATTTTATACTTTTTAAATATATCTAGATTAAATTGATTTAATCTAGATATAATGGTGGAAATAAAAAAAAAATTATATTCATATATAAAAATTTATAAAAAAATATTATAAAAATTTTGTGATAGTGATATTGTTATAAATATAAATCATGTTTATGTGTGTTTTGTTTTAAAGTGAAAGATCATCATTAAATTATATCATTGTGTTTAAAAATTTTATATAAAATTTATATTTGTGTATCATCACTCAATAAGAATATGTTTAGGTAGAATTTAATGATGAAAAGTTGTAGAATGTAGTGATGATGATAGGAAGAAAAAATGGTAGCAAAAAAAAAGGCAAGATGGTTATTTAGAAAATTTTAGGGCATTTCATCAACAATTCAGGGGGCAATTTGTAATGAGATTACAAACCTCAGGAAGGGGAATGTAATTTTTTAAATGTGAGGGAATCTATATTAAATAAAAACCTCGGGGCTGTCAGTGTAATTTACCCAAAAAATATCAAATCATCTCAAACTGTAAAATTATTTTCAAAATATACAATCAAACAAATTTTCAAATTTTTTAAACTCTTTCCAGAAAATTATTTTTGAAATGATGACCATGTTTGGTTTATATTTGTGAAACAATTTTGAAAAAAAAAATTTCTAGAAAGAGTTACAAAATTTAAAATTTTGTTTGGTTGCATGTTTTGATAATAGTTTTGAAATTTGGGATGATTTAATTTTTTTTTGTAGTTGAATAGAAAGGTGCAAGAGAAAAAGTAATTGATTGATGTGTAGGATGTGAGAGAAAGATAAATGATAGGATAAAAATGATTGATTGATGTCTCATAAAGAGAAAAGTGATTTTGAAAAAAAAAAATCAAAAAAATTTAACCAACCAAAATTTTGAGGTTTTTTCTCAAAAATATATGTCTAGACACAAACTAAACAAGGCCAATATCTCAAAACAAAACCAAGGCCAAATTTAAAATTTGTTTGGTTATGAGTTTTGAGAATAATTTTATAATAGCTGAGTTGAATATAGGTTTGAAAACCAAAAATCAAATAGGTTTTTGGATTTTGAGCTATCAAATTGTGATTTAAAAAGTAAAGCAAATGGAGTTCAAACTCTAAACACTTACTCGTTTATCTCAAAATTGAGTTTTTTTTTTTAACTGGATTTTTTAAAATTTTATGTAACTTTTTATTTTTTAAATATACCTAATTTAAATATATTTAAAAGTATAATATTTGTGAAAAAATTAAAAATTTCATCAAATACAAAAAATATAAAAATAAATACAAAAATTCAATATATTTTCATATTTTATTATATTCGATGAATTTTTTGAAAAAAAATTGTATAAATTTTATACTTTTTAAGTATATTAGGATTGAGTGTATCTAATTTTTTTTAAAAAATAATTAAATATTTTGAAAAGTCAGTAAACATACAAAAATATGATTTGAAAACTCAAAATTATTTTTGAAAAATCCAAATCAAACAGGGTGAAGAGGTTCTCGAGGATCGGATCCCATCAGCTAGGCTCTCATTCATTATCCATTCGAATTTAGGCAGATTTAAAAAAATTAATATGCTTCTGTTCACTTAGTTAGCTGATGCAGATTGAACGAGCCGTGTGAATTGCCAGGTGAATGTGGATCAGTTTAGGGATCTGGGCTTTACTCTTTTGAATCTTTTTTTGAATAATTTTTTCAATAATTATTTATTATTTTTGAATTTTTTTATTTGGAAAATTTAGTTTAACATCCCTCTTAAACTTTTAGTAATTGAAGAGGTCCACAATATTTTTTTGTGTAGCCTAAAATGCCTCCATATATCACACTCAATCTCTTTCTCTCTCTTTCTACAAGTGAAATAAGAACCATGGCTTTTGTAACGGTTGTTTTTGGTGGACCGCTCGAGCGGTCATTTGGTCGCATAAGCGAAGATGTGTAGCTCTCAGTAGTTTGTCATTTTGCAAGCGAGACCGCTCGAGAGATGAAGTGGTCGCTCGAGCGTAGATTTCATGCTTCCAGTATTTTCATTGTAGCTTTGCAAAATTTCTAGGATCTCGCATTTACTGCTCAAGTGGTGGAAGTGTTTGTAAACACCCCATTTTTTACCGCCCTTAAGACTTGGGCGCCACCGATTGATCATCCAATGATGAATGTGCACGCTTGTTCAAATGCTCGAATTCCTCAACAAGAAACCTCAGTTTTGAGCCTCAAAAACCTACAAGTCTTGTGCTTTATTTTTGGACCAAAACAGTAGTTTTTCAAGCCTGATTATCCCAGTGGCCTGCAATCCACTATTAGTGACCGGCCACCCACTTGTGTAAAATCTCAGATCTTTTTGCCATATGTCTATACAGATGTATGCACTGCATCAGCTGTGTCTATATGGACATTTCCGAGATGGTCTGATATATTTCTATATATAGCTGACTCCCTCTCATTTTTTCCGAGATGGTCTGATATATTTCTATATTCTTGTCCTTGCCGAGGCACATATTTTGACCATTTGGCCTAGTTATATATAGAAAAGCCATAGTGACTGATCCAAACTAAGACAAGATGCTCACCCGAATGCAGGATTGCGTGAAACCGCTTGATTGAAATAGTAAATCCTAGTTCATGATGGAACTAGGACAGGGTAACCCTACCCCTTTATAGGGGTGTTTTGGCTCTCTCTTAACTGGTATGTGCTTTATAGTGAAACTATATAGGAATGTGCATATCAGTTGCAAGGTTGGTATCTGTTTTGGGGCAGAATTCAGTGTGGAGTACAATCATTCAGCTGTGATCATATCTGTTCAAGTGAAATTAGGCTGAGGTGCTGTCTGTTTTCTCTTTTGCAAGGTAGTCCTGAAACCATAGCTTTAGAAGGCTCTGATATCCCTCGGGTACTCTGGACTCGTGTTGATAGACTTTGTCAGGTTGGAGATCTAGTTCAGGGGCAACTTGTGTTTGCATCATGGTTACCAGTTACAAGACGAATGAGGATTAGGCAGAGTTCGCCAATCCAGTTCTTACAGCGATCACCTCTTAATTCACTTGTGTTCAGTCCAGTTCGAGAACAGTCATCTGCTTCTAGTTCAGCACTAGTGCAGTCACCTATTCCAATGGCACAGTATCCCCTGGCCAACATAGGGGAACTAATACTCCATCTGCAACAAACAGTTGAGATCCTACAACATGATGCGACCTGTCAGGCCGAGGTTATAGCCCGTAAGGCTGAAGTGATAACCAATAATAACAATCGCAGCCGGTTGCGGTTTCTGCCTCCCACGTACCCACTACGGCCATCCCTGTACCCGGTACCACTGCTAATACTGCCAATGCCCAAGAAAACCAAGGTAATTCGGTTTTCCAGATTCAAGCAGAACCCATCCTAGCACAAGTTTCCAAAGCCCCGGTTTATTAGACTGAGGCACCGTTCGAATTTGGGGTTGATCTAACCGCGCTCAAAATCAACAAACTGAAGAAACTGTTCAAAAAAGCACAGAGGGTCAACTCCATTCCAGACATAGAGGATGGGTACATCGAATCTGCGGTTACCTTACCAGAGTGGTTCAAGATGCTACACATTGACCACTTTGACGGTTCTGGGGACCTGATGGTTCACTTACGGCTATTTTTAGATATCTTGTTGTCATAACCCTTACTACCGTTTACTGATAACACCATTGATTACTGCTAAACTAAGATTGATTATGATAAGTAATTGAATTGATTGAAATTCTGAGTTAATTGATTGAGTGTGCTAGTTTAAATGCATGCCTATCTGTTTGACTGTTAAACTATCTGTTCATGTGTTATGTTTTAAATTGCAAATTGAAGGCCTTATCGGCGACTGAATCTGAAATTGATTAGTGATTTATGTTAATTAGAATTTATGTAATTTTATGATATATTTAGTTGAAATGTGATTTGGTATGTTTAAATTGGATTAAATAATGCTAATTTACAAGAGTTGGACTTATTTACGAGAATGCCACTTAGTGGACTTTCATGAGCCTTTTAGTTGATCTCTATATGCTAGCATTACAACACTTCATCAGCCCATTTCCTTGAACTTAACCGACTAGAGAGAGTGAGGGAGAGGAAAAAACATGTTTTCAACCAAATTGGCTTGGAGGCTTAGGAGATTGAAGGAGTCTTGCATTATTTGAGCTTGTATACTTTGAATTCAAGACATAAGGTAGAAATTTCATCCTCTCATTTGTGAATTGAAGTTGTGTCTTGCATGATTCATGGAATTTTAGTGATCTTAGTCTAGAATTGGTTTACAAGTGTGGAATTGAAGCTTATTTCATGCATGCATGTCCTTATGTTGAAGTTTTGAAGTTGTTTCATGAGAATTTCTTCATGCATGTCCATATTTTTGGTCTCTATCCATGAATTCACCTTAATTCACCATGTTCTTGCAAGGATTGGCTCTTTGGAGCATGCATTAGAAGCTTTGAATTCATTAGAACACATGCATGTTACATGTAAATTATGTTCTTGAAGTTTATTTGAAAAGTGTGTTTAATTAAACTACCTTTGGACTTTAATTTCTCAAATTGATCTTCAAAACATGTTATACTATGAGTTTAAAAGTGTTTTCCAGAAAATTAGCCCAAAAAGATCGAATTTAGTGCATTGAAATTGAGTTTGGAGCTTGAGGTTCAAATCTGGAAATTCCAGATTTTGGACTCACGCTCGAGCGAGGAGTTCCACGCTCGAGCGTACGCCTTGTGTGTTCATGCAGTCCGCTCGAGCGAGGAAAGTGGCGCTCGAGCATGAAATGCATGTATCTAGTACTTTGCATGTGTTTACAGTCCGCTCGAGCGAGGACTTGTGTCTCACGCTCGAGCGTGGATCGAGCGCCCGTCGAGCGTGATTTTTGTGTATCCAGTATTTTTACTGTAGCTTGCAGTCCGCTCGAGCGACGGAAGTCACGCTCGAGCGGAGCTTCTTTTTTTGCATGTCCGCTCGAGCGTAAAAAGCCACGCTCAAGCGAGACCCCTATTTTCTGAAAAATTCTGAAAAGTGTTTTAAAGTGCATCTTTGCATCCTCATTCCATCCTAGACATTCTTAGGCCTAGTTTAAGGCATCTTAATGAGGTTATTGATGTAGAACCACACCGAGGCAATTTAGGGATTAAGTTATTATTTCCCAACTGTGTAGCTTAGTGTGTGTTCATTCTGTAACTGTGTAGGGTTGGCATCCGATGATGCTCTAGCTGCTTAGCCCAGTGCTCTGTGAGTAACAATGTTGTAAAGATATGTTCAATTGGGATTATTTTCTGAACAAATGACTGTACTGCTTTATGAAATGACACTGTTTACTGAATGAATGTTTGTCTTATTTGTGAACTATATTCGTGGCATCCATAGCAATTTACTGTTACTGAACTGTTACTGCTACTGTTATAGAGATCTCTGTCGGTTCCCATAGTTGGAACCACTACTGTTTACTGATATGATGGCCATCATTGACTGCTCGGTCTGTTAAGACCTACTGTACTGTTTTGCTATTGGATGTACCACATATGACTATTATAGTTTCTGAATGACTATTATGGCATGAATTATGAGCCACAAACTGAATGACTGATATACTGATAAATGACTGTTTTCAATACTGAAAGGACATGCATTCTTAACCTCTTTACGCATATGTTATTCACTGGGCTTTAGCTTACTGTTTATATATATATATGTAGGTGTTTAGGCACCGGACCGGAGTTAGCGTCGGATTAGCTCTTATTTTGTCAAGCCAACCACCGTGCCTCACTGCGAGGTTCCAAGTCCTTCAAGCTAGGGCTTTTTGGGGTGTTTTAGTTTTCCCCTTTGTATCTGGTTTTGTAACACTGTATAGACTGAATAATATGTGTACCTGTACTGTACTGTTATGGTAGAGATTTGGTCCCTAACCTGAATATCTGTATATGATGTATGTACATACTGTTTTGTTTCGAATGTGAACATGTTATGAAAAGTCTTTTTGCATACAGACTGTCACAGCTCATTGGACATCTTTTAATCACTGTTTTGGCTTTCGCCAGCCCCTGTACTCTGTATTACTGTTTTACTGTTAAGCAGGCCTTCGGTAATCTCAAATTACAGGCCGGTTACGATGCTAAACCTAGAGGGGCGGGTTTGTGTCGTGACACTTGTGGCCGATGGGTTTAACTAGAGTACAGAAGCTATCCCTCTTCGGTCGAACTATGTCGGGTATAGCTGTCATCTGGTATACTAAATTAGAAGATTCTGTGAAGCAGAACAGAGAGGAGTTGGCCAGATCTTTCATTGCCTAATATTCCTACAATATGCAGATCGAGGTCACAACTCGTGATCTTGAGGCAACACGTCAGAAATCGAAGGAGGACTTCTCAGAGTTTGTTATTCGATGAAGGGCAAAGGCAGCTATGTTGGCAAACAGACTTCTAGAGAAAAAGCAAGTCCGTATCATTGTTAGAAATCTGCATGAAAGGCTATTACAGAAAATGATAGTCCTCCCACTATTCAACTTTAAGGACCTCCATGAAATTGGGGTTTAAATCGAGGATGCCATTAGACAAGGGATCATTGTGGAAGGTAATGAGCCTATACGGAAGAATATTGTTCGCAGTTCCAATACTACTACTGGTGGTAGCACAGTTGCGAAATGCTCAGAAGTAAACACTATCACTACTCTCCATCAAAAACTCTTTTACTGATAATAGCCAAAACCCAACCACTTCAACTCGGCCCCAAGCTTGAAATTTTCATCCTCTTTACATGAGTCTCTCTTAAGCCTTGAAAACACTACTAGAAAAAGGGCACCTAGAGCTCCTAGAACCTCGACCCTTTCCAAATCCTCTTCCACCATGACATGATCCCGCTAAATACTGTCCCTATCATCAACAAAACGATCATGATGCAAACTGCTGCATCCGCCTCCATCATAAGATTCAGGATCTTATTGGTGAAGAGATCATAGCTCCACCAAAAGAACCTTACACCACCTCTAACCCATTACCTTTACATCTCAACTTAATCCATACACTACCATCCACCTACAACCCTAGCATATACATCACCCCAGCCCTTTTACCCAAGCCTGAGGTGTTCATTCCAGAAAGTACGTACTTGTGTATGATGGATGCATTTGAACCCCAATTATCTCAAACCCCATCAAATACACCGCGGGCACCAATGGCTGAACCCATTACTTCTGAGCTAATGAGCATGATTGAAGATTTGCAAAGAACTGTGGCAGATTTATCCTTTGGGATTTTGGCTCCATCATTGACCACATCACATACCAGAAATTTCACGCCAAAAGGCTCCCCAATCTTAAGGTGAGCTACAATTGAAAACGGCTAACCTAAAGCTATCTCGAGTTTGGGTTATCACATGTCAACAATGAATGGGCCTCACTCCGATATTGGTACCCAATCCCTCAGCAAAGCTGAAGCAAGTGGCAAAAACAAGACCGAGGCAAGTATCGATCATGATGCACATCTCCGATGGGCTATAGAGGCTGTTAGGGCCAAATGGCTAAACAAACAGCAAGTGCTTGCAGTTGTTACAAAGACTGTGGATGACACTTTTGCCACTCAGGTTAGGGGCATTTTGAATCCGGCGGCAAGCCATGAAAAGGGATGTCGTACCAGAAACGCCCATTTCAACTCCAATCCTACACCTGTAGGAGGTCTTCTCCAAACCCAATCAATACCTGCTAACCCCTCTGTCAATCCTTTCAGGGTTGGTAACTGCACCTTCAATCCTCTTTTCATGACCTTATCCAAAACTCTCTAAATCCTCATGGGACAAGGCCATCTCAAACCCCTTGACCCTCAGCCTCTCCCTAATCTCCTTCTAACTAAGTATAAAGCTACCAAGTACTGCGCCTTCCATCAACAAACTAGCCATGACATCGACAGTTGTTTTCGCTTTTGTCATGAAGTTCAAGATCTGATTGACAATAAGGTCATTACTCTACCGGGTCTGTCACGACCCAAACCCGGCCTTATGGGTTTAGCACCATAACCGGCCAGTAATCCGAGATTACCGAAGGCCTGCTTAACAGTAGTACAGTAAAACAGAGTACAGGGCCTTGCGGAAGCCAATACAGTAAATGAATAATGTCGATTGAGCTGTGACAGTCTGCATGCAAAAAAGATTTTTCATGCATTCACATATACAAACAGTACAGTCTATACAAAATTTACAGTCACACAGTACAGGGACCTAATAGCAGTACGGTAAACATTCAGTCTATACAGAACAGTAGACAGTACAGAAGGGGGAATTGTAAAACACCCCTAAGCCTTAACACGATAGGCTCGGAACCTCGCAGTGAGGCACATAGGCTGGCTTGACAAAACTGGAGTCTAACCCATGCTCCTAGCTCCGGTCTGGTGGCTGTGCACCTACATATATATATAAACAGTGAGTTAAAGCCCAGTGAATAACATAATGCGTAAAGAGGTTATGAATGAAATGTCCTTACAGTAATGAAATCAGTTCATTAAACAATACTTCAGTCTTTCAGTCAGAACAGTTATTCAGTCATATGTGGTACATCTATTAGCATAGCAGTAAACAGTAGGTCTTAAAGATCGAACAGTAATGATGGCCATCAGTCAGTAAACAGTAGTGGTTCCACGAGGGAACCAACAGAGATCTCTGTAACAGTAACAGTAACAGTAACAGTAGATGCTAAGGATGCCACAGTACAGTTTAGAATATAGGACATACATTCATTCAGTAAACAATAGCAGTTCAGTAAACAGTTCAGTTCAGTATTCAGAAGATAATCATTTGAACATATCTTTACACAATTGTTACTCACAGAGTTCGGGCTACAGTAAGCTAGAGCGTGTCTCCCCAGTCGCCAACCCTACACAGTTAACAGATTGAACACACTAAGCTACGCAGTTGGGAAATATAACAACTTAATCCCTAATGCCTCGGTGTGTTCTACCTCTATATCCTCAATAAGATGTTTTAAACTAGGCCTAAGAATGCTTAGGATGGGATGAGGATGCAAGGAGGCACACTTAAAAGCATTTTCAGAAAAACAGAGTCCCGCTCGAGCGCAGGTTTCCCCGCTTGAGCGGTCATGCAATAAAGGTACACGCTCGAGCGTAAACTTTCTCGCTCGAGCGTACTGTAAAAGTACTGGATGGGTGAAATCTTCGCTCGACACCCGCTCGAGCTTGAGACATGACTCCGCTCGAGCGCCCGATCCTCCGCTCGAGCGGACTGTAAAACAGTGCAGAGAGATGCTGGATGCTCGGATTCCACGCTCGAGCGGAACTTCCCCGCTCGAGCGAAAGTGCGAAATCTGGAAAACCCAGATTGCACCTCCAAGCTCAAACTCAAGTTTAAATGCATCAAAACCGATCCTCTTGGGCTGAATTTCCAGAAAACATTTATAAACACATAGAATAACATGGTTCAAAAACTCAATTTGAGAAATCAAAGCCCAAGGGTGTTTAATTCAAATCCAATTTCAAACCATTTTCCAAGAACATGCATGATCTTAAATCATTTTCAAAGCTTTAATGCTGTTTCAAAAGAGCTCAAACCTTCAAAAACAAGATGAACTCATGGAGTATGACCAAAAGATGGACATGCATGTGAGGAAACATGGACTACAACCTCAAAACTTCAATATATGTACATGCATGCAACCATTAAGCCACAATTCAACATCTAAACCATGTTTTGGCTCTACACTCCATCAATATGACATGAACCATGCAAGAATCAACTTAAAACATGAACAAGAAGACAATGGAGCTACCTTTAGTCTTGTAGTTCAAGAAGGGAGCTCAAATATGCAATCTACCCTTCAACAATTCTTCAATTTCCAAGCAATTCACAAGGTAGAACTCAATTTCTCTCCCTCTCCCTCTCTTGGTCGGTTATGCACAAGAAATGAGCTGAAGCAATGTTTTGATTGAAGTATATACAAGGCCCAACATGTGTGAAGTAGTGGCCACTAAGTGGTCTAATGGTAATTAAGTCCAACTCTTTAATTAGCTTAATTTAATCTAATTTAATCATACCTAATCAGTCTTCAGGTAAATACACCATAAAATTACATTAATCATGAGGATCATAAAACACTAATCGGTTTCTAATTCGGCCGCCGATAAGGCCTTCAATTAGCAGTTTAAACATATAAACATGAACAGATAATCATACAGTCAACAGATAAAATGCAATTCAAACAGAAGTATTCATTCCATTCAGTTTCAATTTCGGTCAGTCAGTTCAGTACTTTTAATCAGTTCAATTATCAGTCATGATCAATTCAGTTTCACGGTAGTCAGCGTTTATCGGTAACTAATCAGTCATTAATCGGTAAACAGTATGAGGGTTGTTACAGGGTCCTACAAAGTCTATCGGTGTTGGATCAATGAACTTGGAGGATAATGTGGCTAGTTTTGGGACTAGGGGATGAACCACATGCTGATGGCACTCATTTTACTCTGGGCATGGTGGATGGCACGTACTATTTTGTGTTAAATTGAAAATGTTGTTTTTACTTTTTGAACTGGGTGTTGAGTCAGTCATGTTGTGTCAGATTCAGGTGATTTCGGGGGTGTTACCTCGGACATTACTGTCTTGTTTTGTTTGTCTTTTTCACTATTCCTTTTGAGTCTGTTTCCATCATTGAGCTAGTTACGCCAGAAGTTCTGAATGAAACGACAGTACTTTTCACCTACTTCTTTGTGCCTTTAAATCATTGTATTGACCAAAGTTTTTCAAAATTGTTTCCAAAATTGTGGTGAAAACAAAGAGGAAAGAATTTCTCGGGAATTGCAAAAATTTGATCAATTGAGAGAAAGAGAGGCGCGCTAAGCCCTTAATGAATGAAATCATGTCTGTTAATGTGAGTACTGAGGAGGATTTATATTGGTTCTAAATTGTATTTAGAGGAGCATGGGCGACTAGTCACTTTATTAAAACATTTCAAAAACTATTTTACGTGGTCCTACGAAGACATACCTGGAATTGATCTTGAGATTGTACAACATAGGATCACTCTCGGCCTTAATACTCGACCCCTTTGCTTTTAAACCTTGAACCTTGATTCACAATATTCAACGATCAACCAAAATATGAGGCTTGCATGGTCGGATTCAAAGTAGCCCTTAAACTAGAGGCAATAAAGTCGGATGCGATCGAAGGAAGCTAGCATAGCTGGATTAGAAGCAGCCCTTGAACTAGGGGCAAAAGGTCAAATATGCTCAAAGATTCAAAACTGGGTCATTTCTTAAGCCAATGAAGATCGACAAGAAAGCCAAATCCCAAAATCTAAAAGAAGAAAATTTATTGTTGAAGGACAATCGAGTTCTTATCCACAACACTAGTAGCAAATTTAGACCCAATTGGATGGGCTCTTACATCATCAAGACTATTTAGTCAAGGATAGCAACCATTCTCGTGGATCCAGATGGCTTAGAGATCCTACGGCCAATCAATATGGACAAGTTAAACTTTTCTATCATTGAGAGACTTGCTAGGCTGAAAACCTGGAAGGGCGGCCCAGGTAAAAGTTTGAGCAAGAAAAAAAGAAGAAGAAATGAAAAAAAAAAAACAAAAAGAAAAAGAAAGAAAAATGAAAAGAAAAAGATGGAGCTCGCAAGGTTGAAAACCTAGAAGGGCAGCTTTAGCAAAAGTTAGAGAGCAAGAGGAGAGAGTTAATACTCGAGTGCACCTTAACCGCAGAACTACGTACGGCCTGATTCCTATCTTTGAGATACGTAAGTAACTTCATCCTGAAGTTCGGCCCCAACCATTTTCAGCCTGTTTGTTTCATCCATATTGATTGGCTTATCCTTGTTTAACTTGGCTATCATATCCATGTCCAATTGACTCATCTTCATTCAAAATCGGGTGTCCTATTCTGTTAAAGTATTCAGCTGCAAGACAAATCAAGTTTAGATATAAGGTTGTGCATCTTAAGAGTCAATTCCACTTTGGTTGAGTAGTGGCTATTTACAAAAATATTTTTTGAGGTTTTTTTTAGTGAAGTTGACTAATTTTCTTGAAACTTGTTCCATTTTTCCAAAATCGGACCATTTCTTGGACCCCAAAAAGGAAAAATTTTCATTGCTCACAGTGTGACTTACATGAGTTCAAAGCAGAAAGTCAAACAAACATGTTAATCTAACTCTCATGTTGGTCAAAATTGTTTTAAGCAGAAAGCCAAAAATAAAAATGGTCAAAATGATGAACTAGGGGTACAGTCGAGTCAGGTTTTCTGTCTTTTCCCCATAGTCAACGCACACTCGCCAGAAAGGGCACAATTGAAGCTAACAGTTTCTCGTCCTCCAAGTAGTGAGGTACCAAGTATGAAGCCCAAACTGGAAATAGAGCAGGGTATTCCACTCCCTCATCTGGACGGGTCTGATCATGTTGTAGACACCCCATTTTTTATTGCTCGTAAGGCTTGAGCGCTTTGCCCAGTACACTTGATGATGAAAGTGGTGTTGTGCGTAGTTCAAGGTCTCAACAAAGGGGCCATGTTTAAGCTCCGAAACAATACTGAACCTCACATATTCCCACTAATTATACCTAAGAAATCTATTTTTACACATTGTGCCATCTTATGCTGAGTTTAAAACAGGAAATAGATGAACACATTGAGGCTCCGGCCGTGTCTCATTGAGGGCCTACTGTGGCTATTGAAGGCCAGCCGTGCCTTAGTAGCGAGAACCACAGTTCTGGGCAGGAGCCCGCCAACTGTTCATTTTTGAAGATATTTATGACCCCTCCTGCTCAAATTCTATAAAAATGAAGTTGCATCTCTGTTTTGAGGGTTGAAGAATTTCTACACCTTCTTGAGAGCTCATTTATCTCCTTGCGCAAGCAACCCTTTGAGCAAGCTTACCACCTTGAACCTATATCCATACATCATATACACCTTCACACCTGAGCCTAGGAACCTTAGTTAAGCCTTAAACACCATAATTCAAGCTTAAGAGTGTGTTGAGACTTAGTTTGATTCATAAACAAAAGCTCACTTCTTTGAGAGGTATAAGCTTGTCATCCTCTCTTTTACTTCTTGTTCTATCATTTACTATCTAGTTCTTGTAGTTTTATGTTGTTTTGATCTCTCTTCAAGTATCTAAGTTTGGGTTTGGAGAGCTACCAAAAGGGTAGAGAGAGTTTACACTCTTTCTTACACCTTTACCTATAGCTCAAACCCTTGCTCTTACACCCTTTCCTTTGCTTTCTAAATTGATTTTCAGAGTTAAAAAGACGCTAAAAATCATGCTTTGAGATTTCAAAAGTGGAAGGGTTAGCCACCCCTCATTGTTCTTACTTACTAGCCTTATTTTCTCTCTTTGTTGTTTAGCTTTTTAGGCTCTTTTCATGCACTTTGAGCCACTGTTTTTCACCCATTAAGGGCTGTTTTAGGGTTGTTCTAGATTGTTTAAATAGTTCATGCTTTGATTAGCTTGATTGTTGTCTCGTAAGTTTGCATACATAGCTTGTTGAATATTGTTCTTAGCTTTTCTTTAACTGACTTCCATGTTTAAGAACTTCATTTTAATAAATCAACTTGCTATTCATTTCTTTCATTTGAGAGTTATTTCAATCGGTTGACGGTTATTCAAAACGTGAACTAGGGATTTATGCTTAATGGCTTAATCTCTATGGAGGTTCATTGTCAACGGCATAGTCTCTTGTTCATGTTGAAAATCACCTCCCGTATGATATGTTTCTCACTTAGTGGACATAATGTATTAGTGGACGTAATAATCACCTTGGACTTAATGGATTAAAGAATCACAAAGACGAATGAATTTGGCTTAAAATAGACCAACCTACATAAAGAAAATGAGTTATATTGCTTGGCGTTCGGCCGGACGTTATGCTGAGTCCATTGTGTCAAGGGTTGTCTTACATCAATTCATGATGTTTTGATAAACCTTGAAGCGTCTCCACTTCTCTCTTTGAGTTCATTCTATGATAGGAGGGAGAGGTGGTTGTAGTTTCTTTCATTTATTGATTTTTGTCCAAATTGTACTCGAAATCATCAAGCAATCAACTTGCTCATTCTCTCAAGGCTTTCCCGTGACAGAGAAGCGTGAGAAGGACAAACAGAGTCTAGAATCACTCCGTCTGCACTGTTTTCACTTTAGAGTACAAAACACGATTTTGCATGAAATTAAGGCACGGCTGGCCCTTTTGGGGCCCGGTTGGGCCTCATTGAGGCACGGCCGACCATCAATGTTTGGTCAGCAGTATGTTTTGCAGAAAACAGAGAGCAGTGGCTGAAGGTGAAATAGATCAGGCCTAGGTAGACAGAGCCGTTCTTGGACACTATGCATCTAACCCCTTGTGCATCCTTGCTTACCTCAATATTGTAGATTAATGCTCCAATTATTAGCATTGTAATTATTATTATTGTTATAACTAGTCTTGTTAATTATTAGTGTTGTAATTATCATTATTATTTATTTGTAATTTTTATAACTAATCAACTTAGATAGTTAGTTTATTTCTCATTTTTATCCTTGTTGTAATAGAGTAGTTAGCTAGTTAATTCTTTGCTTATTTATTCATTTGGTTTTATAATAATTAATTTAATTTGGACTTTCGGACTTTGATTCGCACCTTTTTGCACGAGGGAAATGTGTAAAAAGTTGTATGTTTTCCAACCCCACATCTTTCTCCATTTTATTTACTTGCTTACGATGGTTAGAATAGGACATCATTTTTCAAAATTAGCATTCTTATGCTTTGCATACATTGCCTTGCATGCATCCAAGGTTTGGCTTATCATACTAACCCAATATCAAATGTTCAAATTCATTAATTGAATATGTTTTATATCACATGTCTTGAATGAAATCATATGACATGCTCATAGCCGAGCCTATAAAATACATAATGTGTGCGTTACATTAGTCATACTGCATTAATTAGGAACATGCATATTTTCTAATTATTTTGCGTTATTTTGGTTCGGAGTATTAGGTGAGTAATTTTGTGTTTTAGCATCTTGCATTGAATGTTTGCGTTACCATGTCAAAGCATACTTCCATGAGGCTAATTGCTTAAACGATATAACTGTTTGAATGCCTATGGATGAAGGCTAGTTGCTTGAATTGAGATAATTTGATTAATGTCCATTTTAAGCCCACTTTTTCAAGTGGCAAATTCACAAAACAATTTCAAATAAAACACGAAATCAAATATTCCAATTCTTGCAAATTAATCTATATTTGTGTATGCGTCACATAGTAAAAAATAGCTAATAAATCAAAACAAGAGCATATAATGTAAATAAAAATTACATCATGATTAGTAGAAGCCAATCTTTGATCGGGCGAGTGGGGTGCTCAATTCATGACCATCCCCTCTCATACCTAAGTTCCCGAGCCAAGACACTTTGGTGATGATGGATAAGTGGCCTTTGGCACGAGTCTCGGGTTTTCTAAATTTCTCAAAAATATTTAGGTGGCAACTCTGAGATCTGGCAAAACAGTCTATTTTGGGCATTTTTTATTCAAATCAATTTTCCAAAAAAATTGTCGGATTTGGACTTTTTTTGTGTTTTCACTGTTTCACATTGCACTTGTGAAATCAGATGCAGAACCACAGGAGTCCAAATTGTAGGGCTAATTGTATCCGAAAGGAGCACGAAAAGTCGAACTACACACATCCAAATTGGCTAAGGGTATCGTCAACTGATGTCAGTTACAGATCTGCCGCACATCCAGTCGCACCACAACCTTTCTATGGGACTATTTATGAGTGAAAGAATAAGAATCTAGCAGAATACTAGGGGCAAAGGTCCACAACTTTCAACTTATTCATCAACTATATCTGGGAAGGGATAAAAAATAAGAGAGATTAAATAATAGAGAGATGTGCGCTGAGAGAAAAAGTAAGGAAAGGGTTTTTAAGAGAAAATAGAGATTGAGGGCCAAAGTGATGCGAGAACTATAAATAAGAAATGGTGGGAAACAATACCTGGAGAAGCAGTGGGCTCCTCGTAAACCGAGAGGTCTCCTACCGGTGGAAAACATCCAAGTGTTGTGTTTGTTGTTTTGTTTGTCTTGATTCTTGTTTTGAGTCGTTTTGAGTGTGAATAGACATGTTTAGATTGCTTTTATTTTGTTTTTTCTTTGTTGAGTCGTGGTGTATTGTGGTCAGTCGTAGGCTCAATACCCAGTTAAGAATTTATTCTTGGTTTCAATCGTTTTGTGCTCAGAGTGTCGTGCTATTCTCAACATGATCTGCAAAACAGGATTCTTTCTTTCATAAACTGCAGGGTCCAACCCAGATCAAAAGAGAGAATAATAGAACAAGGACCTATCTGAAACTACATAGGTTCCAGACTGCAACGCAAAAGAGAAAAGGAAAAATTGAAACATCTAAGTTTGTTTCAACTTTAGCAATTTTTGGGATTGCATTCTGGAGGCACCTTTTCAGGCCTTATCATTTCTCTGAAGTATGAGTGTACCTCGACCTCAAGCTCAAACCTGTTTCAAGCCAGAATGGCGATCAAAAGTACTCTCCCTAAGCACCATTTCTTACCGGAGGCATCTTGGCTGTGTTTCTAATGAGTTCCTAGGAGACCAACTGCGACGGTGGAAACTAGAGTTCAAATGGCAATGTCTAGAACGCAAAGGTTTGGAATTTTCGAGACTAAAGTTTGGTTTAAATACCCAAGGGTGTATCTCCCGGCTTGAAATCTATATGGCAGCCCTGTGGGTTGAGGTAGCATATGTGTGCCTCAATTCTGGATACTAAACCAACCTAGTCCGTCACTCGTTGGAGAATAGGGAAAGCTGTGAATATGATCAAGGAGAAAAGCAGCATCTGTGGCTTCCGCATGCAGATTTTACCCCTTGTCAGCATCTAAGGACCTTTGAACTGTGAGTTAAAGGTAAGAGTTCGAAAAAAAACAAGGAGGAGATCCCCGTCAAAGTAGAGCGGTTCATTACTACTCACCTTGTAAGGTGTTTTCTAAAGCTCGACTTTGTTGGTTTACTACATTCTCTAAATATCATCCATTACATTGCTTGTCACACATACCACTCTGTGCATCTATCTCATAATCTCATCATACTCTGTACATCTATCGTATAATCTTATCATACTCTATGCATCTATCGCATCATTTTTGGACCTCTTCCCACGATTTTAGCGTGGTCAAAGTGTTCTTCTTTCCTCACACGATTTCAGCGTGTTTGGAATTTATGTCAGGATGTGCAGGAATGCAACCCTGAGCGATTTTCCCTTTCTCACACAATTTCAGCGTATTTGGAATTTATCTCAGGGTGTGCAGGAATGCAACCCTGAGCGGTTTCCCTTCCTCACATGATTTCAACGTGTTCGATCTTTATCTCAGGACGTGTGAGGCGTGACCCTGAGCGGTAGAACCTCTTCTCACGATTTTAGTATGGTTAGAGTGTTCCTTTCCTCATACAATTTCAACGTGTTTGGAATTTATCTCAGGACATGTGAGACGTGACCCTGAGCGGTAGGACCTTTTCTCACGATTTCAACGTGGTTTGAGTATTCCCTTTCCTCATATGATTTCAGTGCATTTGGGATTTGTTCTTCTTCCTCTCATGAATCCAATATGGTTGGAGTATGTCACCCTATTCATCTACTATATTATCCATCGCATCCATTACATCATGCATCCTTTCTATGTTAAGCTTAGTCTGGCATGGGCTCATACCCTTCCCTCGTTGAAATGTGGTTCTGTCATGTGTAAGTATCCATCCTGCGCCAAGGCCAGTATTGAGGGTGTAGGCACCTAGCCTGTGTTAGGCGTCATTTGGCTGTGCCCACTTCTTTTCTATATAAAACATAGTTTGATTTTGCATCCCCATCCCTTTATGATATTTGTGTGGTAAGCACTGTTTGTGGTTTGATTATATTATTGCATTACATTATATATCATTTGCATCTTGCCCCTAAATTACGCTGGTTTGATTCCTTGCAATGGGATATGTAGGTAACCCTCGGGTTCAACCAACTGCATCTGCATTTTGTTTGTTTGTTTGTCCAAGTCTTACAGCCTTGTCAAAATGGGTCGACTTCGGGCTTTGGCATTCACTCACGCCATTTTATGACTCTAAGCTCTGTTAAAGAGAGGCAACTGTAGACACTCAATTTTTGACCGCTCTTAAGACTTGGACACCATTGATTGATCACCCAATGATGAATGTGCACGCTTGTTCAAATACTCAAATTCCTTAGTAGAAAACCTCAGTTTTGAGTCTCAAAAATTTATAAGTCTTGTGCCTTGTTTTTGGACCAAAACAATAGTTTTTCAAGCTTGATCATCCCAGTGGCCTACCGTCCACTATTGGTGGCCGGTCGCCCACCCACTATTAGTAGCCAGACGCCCACTTCTGTAAAATCTCAGATCTCTTTGCCAGCTGTGCTAACTGTCTATATAGATGCATGCACTGCACCAGCTATGTCTGTATGGATATTTCCGAGATGGTATGATATATTTCTATATATAGATGACTCCCTCTAATTTTTTTAGGGTTAGAAAAATTTAAAGAGCAAAAGTTTTGGAAAATATTTCTCTCTCTTATAACTTTTATACCCTTTGCCTAGGCACTCCAAATCAAACCTTAAGGGTTCTTGGCTGAGGTGGTTAGGCTTGCATTTTAAGCTCTTGAGGGTGTGAAATTATTGGTTTGTGATTCAAAGGGTTATTCCTCTTCAAGAGGTATAACTCCAAGCTTCTTTCCCTTATTTATTTACCATCATTTATTGTTGTTTTTTTGTACTGTTTCTTACCTGTATTGATGGGTTGAAACTTGTGGTTTGAGGGCATCAAAGGTAGAGAAGTGGACCACCCATTTTTGACCCTTGCTTTCTAGGCCTTTGCCCTTGTGTTTCCCACCTTGTCATCAAATTTTTTTGAACTTTTTACTACTAATTTTTAGAGGTTTTCAAAGGCTAAAAATATAGTTTTGAAGTACCAAAAATAAAGGGGTTAGCCACCCCTCTTTTGGCTTGTTTACTAGCTTAAATTTTTCATTATTTTAACTTACTCTTTTAGTTGTTTTTACCTCAATTCTAGCACTGTTTTAAGCTATTTTAGGACTTTTTAAGGTTGTTTATTTCATTTGTGCTTTGTATAGCATGCTTGTAGTATAATGGTCTTCATAGGTTTGGTATTTTAGGCATTCGACACCGACCTATTTGAGTTAATAGCATTTATTTTGAGCTTTTCATACTTGTGTTCACCTCTAATCATCTCTACACCTCCATCATTTCTTGGCTTCTTCCTTGCTTTGAGAGTCGTTTCAAACTGATTGTTTGTTTAAGCTTGAGATAGAGATTGTTGTGCTTAATGGTTTAATCTCTTCGGAGGTTCATTACCAACGGCATGACATCTCTCTCATGCCCATAACAACCCTTTATTTGATACTTCTATCTATTAGTGGACTCAATCTTCATTATTGGACTTAATTGACCAATGAATGGAAAGATAATTAAAATGGAGAAATAAAATTGGGGCTAAAATGGAATAAGATAATAATATGGGTTGGGGTTCAACCGGAAGTTAGTTGAACCCATTAAGCCTTAGGCTATTTCATACGTATTAGTGATAATAATGGTTTGAGAGTTAAATGTCAATTTCTTCCCTTGATCCATCTCATGATAGGGAGGAGATTTTGTTGGTCATTTGGTTTCCCTCATTGAGCTTTTGTCTAATCAAGCCATAGATCATCATGCAATAACTTTGCAATTGTTGATGATTTATGAATCAATTCTATCCCTCCTTTGAGCAATTTCATGATAGGGTAGAGAGGATGAATATCTCCTGGAAACACCCTGTTTCTGCTCTGTTCATTTTCTTTTGCAGCAGGGCCATAATTACATTAGTGGCTGGCCGGCCACTATTTGCAGCCGGCCGTCCACTATTTTTGGCCGGCCGGTTACTTTTGTGTTAGCAGGCAGTGTTGTTTTCTGTAGGCAGAACAGTCCTAGAAGCAAAACAAGAGTGTTTCCGGGAGGATGTTTGCATTGGCATGCATGGTTCACTACCCCGCTCGAGTTCAATTAGTTATTAATTTGTTAATTAAATTAGTGTTAATTCCCGGCTGTAGCTAATTAGGTTGTGTAATTAATTAGTTAATTTCAATTTGTAATGATTAGCTAGCGTAGTTAATTTATTTCATTCAAACCTTCCAATGCAAGGGCAAAAATGTACTAATGTGTATGTTTTCCAACCCCCATTTCTTTCTTCTTTTTATTTACTTGTTTATGATGGATAGAATAGAGCATCGTATTTTGTTTAGCATTTTTCTATGTACAAAGCATCCGTTGTCTTGCATGCATATGGTTCGGTTCATCATTCTAGCAAGAATTGTCGTTTATTACTTCGTTGAATACGTGTTTAAACCGCATGCTTTCAAATTGATTCACATGCCATGTTAGTAGTCGATCCTAATAGTTGCATTGTGTAGGTGTTGCATTAGCCATTTGCATTAGTTAGAATCATGCATTTTTCTAACTATTTTATCTCTTTTTACTCGCCTCGGGAATTGGGATAAGCTTTATTGCTTTAACATATTGCATGAGTGTGATTGTTGTCATGTCAAACATGATTACCATGAAGCTAATTGCTTAAGTGATAAATTGTTTGAATGTATGTGAATAGAGGCTAACTGCTTAAACTAGAATAGTTTGATCGAAGTACATATGAGTTCACTTTCTTAAGTGGTACGTATTCAAAACAATTTTTCAAAACAAAACTTGAAATCAAATGTTCCAATTTTTACAAATTAGTCTATACTTGTATACAACACATAGTAAGTTAGCCTAAATAATCGGCACAAGAACATATAATGTAAATAAGAATCACATCATGATTAGCAGAGGGCGATCTTTGATTGGGCGAATGGGGTGCTCAATTCATGACCTTTCCCTTTCGTACCTAAGTTCCAAAGCCGAGACACTTTGGTGATGACGGATAAGTGGCCTTTGGCACGAGTCTCGGGTTTCCTAAATTTTCCAAAAACATTTAGGTGGCGACTCTATATCTGGCAAAGTAGTCCATTTTTGGCATTTTGATTCAAAATTGATTTTCTAAAAGATTTGCCGAATTTGGACTAATTTGTATTTATCTATTTCACATTGCACTTGTGGAATCAGATTCAGAACCACGAGAGTCCAAATTGTAGGGCTTTCGTATCCGAAAGGAGCACGACAAGCGAGCCACATTGTTGCTTGAGCGATCTCTTTGAAATTTGTTGGTTGCTTGAGCGAAGAAAAGTTCGCTTGAGTGGTTTGTTGGGGCAACAGATCTAAAGGGTCGATCTAACTCATTTCTTTATCACTTTTTACAAATACTCTCTCTCTATCACTTATTCAGAAACCCTAACTCCCAAAACACTTGATTCCTCAACATTTTAATCTAGATTCACCCAATATCGTTCAAGATAATTGAAGAACAAGTCAAGTTCAAGCTATTTACCAATTATTTTGCGCTTTTATTGAAGTTCCATGTGAATTCTCAACTCTAACTTTTATTTTTGAGGTAAGGCTGCCTTTAACTTGTTGTAACTTTAATTTGAAACTCACATGTGGTAATTTCATTAGTTACTCATTATATATATATATATATATATCTAGGTGAATATATGCGGAAGATTGTTTTGTGTTAGTGAAAGGATTGGACAAAAGTGAGCAAATGTTTCATGATTATAGAAGGATTGTGTTGAGTATTGATGATTATTGTTGTTTGTAGGGAACATTAGTTGAAATTTCATGAAAGGGAGAAATCCCCAAATTTTATATAAAGCCCTAGTTTGAAAATTATTCAATAAAAATAGGTTTTATTAATTGGTTTCAAAAACATGAAATTGAAGGCATTTGTTTAACTTTGAGGGTGAAATGTATGAATCGAAAAGTTTATATATATACCTTATGTTGGTGATTTTTGTTGAATGAGAAAATGTTATTATTGAAGAGAGAAATTTTTATTATTGAAGAGTGAAATAGTGAATTGTTGTGAATTAGAATCATTTTAGGGAAAAATGAGGATTTGCAAATTCATGCATCATATGCATTTATTAAATTTCTTTTCATAGAATGACGGTGCGATTAGTCAAAGGTTGAAAGGGGGTAAATAGTCTATAAGTCCGGATAGTAAGTCGGGTGGTTTTGAGTTGTGTATTGTATTTGGTACTCACACAGGGAGTCAAGGTGTCAATTACCCAGTTTACGCATACCGCCGAACTAATGTGGGAAAATGTTTTTAGGTGTCCACGAGCTTGCCGTTTCTGGAGTCGGCAAATGTGAAAAAACATGGTTTTTGAGTATGTACGTCCTCGCTGTTTCTAGAGTCAGCAAACGTGGAAAGGAAAAATGTTTTTGGGTGCCCATCGCCCTGCCGTTTCTGGAGTCGACACATGTGGGACTATTTTAAGTATACAAAATCTATATTTATGTATGTATTTTGAATTTCAGCTCTTACTTGGAATATCATAGTATATTTACTGCCCCATCTGAACTCAGGGAATGCTACCTTAACCTTTATATTACTCTTCTCATGTTCATGCATAAAGGTATTTATAAGCATACATAATACAATTTATCAAATGTTGCATTGCATGATCGCGTGTTTTTCAATTGATGTTATAACCTGTTACATGCATTACCTATTGAGCTTTTGCTCACCCTAAAGCTAACCATTTTAGGAACTAAAGAAGAAGCACCTACTAAGTGATGTTTTGGGAAAAAGAAATCATTTTTGAGCACGAATGCTTTTCTTTTAAAACATGTTGTGTCAATCCTAAGGTTGTTTTGTAATTATATGTTGGATTTATATTAATGTAGCTAAGAACACTTTTCTAAAGACAGTTGACTGGAAATTTGCCTTGTGGTATATTTTCTTACTTTTTGAATTGTTTTGTTTCACACTTGGATGTAGTGAGACAATATTGTAAGTTTTGGGAATAGTTCAAAAGGAAAGAAAAGTGTTAATGTTACCTCATTATTATTGTCTCTTCTCTTCATGTTTGTTGCATATTAGGAATGCCCGGATGAACAGGATTAAGGAGGTTCTTTGCTTGGGCATTACAGCTTCCCCTCTTGAACTCTTCACCCTAATCTTCATTTTCATCTCTACTACAATCGTCACCGCCATTGATGATTCTTCATTTTCAACGGTTCCTCGATCATTGTTATCACCATCGATACAGTTTCAAGACCACCACACATACCTATTATAATCATCGTGATCTCTCTATGGCCCGATTAATCTTGCCAAACTCGGCTTCCAAGAAATTGCCGCCACCGCAAATTCTCTTCCCATCACCATTTTCGTACCGACCGACTCTTCACTACTCACCAGTCCTTCCTATTCCCTTGTAGTACGTCTTGTCCTTCAAGAACACACCGTCTCTGGCCTCTATCTCCTCCACTACCTGCATGTGTTAGCCTTTGGCACCAAAATCAAAACCCTAGTCTCAATCTTCCCCGATGAACACTCTTACTTCTCTGACTTGAGGCTCCACATTGTGCCGAACAGGCTCTTGATTACAGCTGATCTAGAAAAGAGATGGATTACAAATCAGAGAAATTTTTGAAATGGTGATTAGATTTGAGGACCAAATGGAAGCCAACCATCAGAGATGGATTACAAAGAAGAGATATGTAAAATCAAAAAACAGATTGTCAATTTCCATGGTGAAATTGTGCTTTTAATGAGCTACATCAATATCAGCTACACAAGTACTCCTTGATGTTCAATCCTTCCTAAATTTGTGAAATCTGTTGTGAGATCATATTTGATAGTTTGAGCAAAGCGAGTTGATACTGTACTTGTTTGAGAATTGGTTTGATGGATGGAATTAGTAAAAAACACAATTTCTCTGGTTTGATCAAAACACAAAGAAAATTGTGAGCAAATTAGAAAAAATTGAGTAAATCAGAGAAATTTGTGAACAAATCAGAGAAATTTTAAAACACAAATAAAATTTGAAAACATAGAAAAAAAATTAGAGAAATTCAGCAAACCAAAGAAATTTCAAAACATAGAGAATTTTGTTTGAAATTTCTCTAAATCGAAATTTCTCTAGATCAAAGCTTCTCTGGAAAAATGTTGAGGGACTCCAACTACTATGAAAATATTGTATGTCTTTTATATTATAAAATCTTAATACCAAGGACCTTAAAAAAAAAATTCTCTCATTCTTTATTCTTTATAATAAAAATAAAAACTCAACCCTCATATTTCATGAATAGTAAATATAATTATTAAATATTTTTTTAACACATAAAGTATAAAATCATAATATTATTTCTTCAGGGTGTTGGCAATTTGGTTTGGGTCGGGTGGCCTTCTATCAACCATCCGTCCAAACTTAGATGGATTGACAAAAATGTATCCATACCTATCTCCTTGAACTATTAAAACCTTTTATTCTGCAACAGATTTGTTTGAACCATTCGATTTTGACAGATTTGATGGATGTTTATAATTTTATTATTTTTGAATTTTAAAAATAATTTGTAAATTTTTCATTTTTTCATGGTAGTTGTTCTTAAGGCTCAATTTGGTTAGATAGAGAATACATGAATAAAATAAATCTTTATTTATTTTTCCTTTCCTTTCATTTCACTTTACTCTTTACTATTTCATTTTCTATCATCCTTTTTTTTTTTTCTAAACAAATAAAGCCTAAGAGAAAATGAGATTAATTTTGCAAAATCACTACGGGAAGATTCAACTAGTAAACCCACTGAATCGGAAGTGATTTATCCTATTCAATTGGTACAAAATTTCAGATGGACAATCGAGTCCCTTCTCTCTTCGTCTTTTGTTCCGATCATTTAAATTGCGATTCAATGAAGTCTAGCTCGTAGGCTGTCGATTCCAACAAACAATGAAGTCCAACAAATACAAGCAAGTGCGTTTGGAGATAACTTTAAAAAGTTTATTTATATTTTTAGATATTATTTTTAAATAGATTTTCATTTATTTTTATCATATTTTACTCAATTTTTTTTTTAACGATGGTTCTACATACACTAATTAGTGTATCAATATTAGTTATAACATTATTATTGACTCCACTCATAAATCACATTACAAATACCAAAAATCTTTTAAATTATGCCACATCATCAATTGATACACTAGTTAATGGAGACGGGGTCCCTGCTGTGGACAACTCACAGCCGTGCTTGCTATGAGTTAAAACGCCACCGTTTTAACTTCTTTTTTTTTTCCTTTTCTTTTCTTTTTTTAAATTTTATATGTAAGGGTTCATTAATTCTTCTTTCATTATAACAAAGAAAACAATCAACCTAGCAGGGACGTTGCCGTCTTCTCTGTAAGCAAAACGTCTCTACTTTACATGGGGTAGAAAAGTTAGTTTTTTTTTTGTTTTTTTAAATATTTTTGTTTTCTCTTAAACAGATTGAACAGTGTTCAGTGTCTTTGCTTCACCGTCCTTCTGCTGGATTTACAGACCATTATTGTTTAACAAACTGATATGTGTATCTATATATATATATATATATATATTATTGTTGGCTATATATTTTGTGCAAGCCAGTGACAATTCGACGCGTGGCAAAGTAAGGGTAATATGGGGAGACCAGTCATCTCCGATCCTGATCATACACGTGGCAGTTAATATTGGTTGTTATAAGATCTGAGTAGTAATGGATCAACAAAGAGATGCAAAGTGACGTGGCTTCAACGGTTACTCACATTCAAATTCAAATATAGGAAGGAAGCCTAACTGCAAGTGAAAGCCTACACTTCATTCATATGAGTAGTTTCAAGTAGATTGTCGTTGTAAATCTCTACGAGGCTGAGTTTGGATCATTGTAAGTTTTTCATACTAATGAAATGCTTCAATTGTTCTTTATTTAACTGTTCTTATGCTTAAATTCTCCTAAATCAAGCCACTAGTAAAAGTCCTCTTCATTGAGGCTGAAAGAACTATAACACAATCGTCTGAATAATTGGTTGGCAATTAAAATTCTGTAAGGACTGATTGATCCTTGCTGGCACGCTCATAATTACAAAAATAACTTTCGAAAGCCAAAAAGCCAACATATATTTTTGGCACACCCAGTGGGACACATTTAAAATGCATAGACGTAGGAGACAAGGAGAAAATGAAAGCTTGGAAGAAGGCGTGGAAGGAGAGGTAGAGATACCTAATCCAGAGGATAATGTGATAGCACATCCTGTGGAGACTCCTATCTTATCAGAACCTATGGTCGAACAGATCAGTACTTCAGAGCAAATACCATTTGTTCGTAATATTGGACGAGACCAAGGAATTGGACCATCCAATGTCCCATCTACTCAGCCAGTAAATCCGTGGGGTGGCCTAGTAGATGCTATGGGACAGCAATTAATAAACACAATGGAAAGGTGGGCAACATCCTTTTTGGATCGAATGAATAACCACCAACCAACAAATGTAAGACACATGGAGGAAGTAAATGTCCCTCAGCAAAGATTGGCTAGAGATAAACAGCCTATGCAAGTTAATGGACATTCTAATGGTCAAACTAGTAATCAGAGTCATGAAAGACTACCACCTCAGTCTTGGTACGAACCCATTTCGAGGCCTATCGCAGGCCAAAATGCCTCAATGTTCAACAGTGAAGCCATGCAAATTGGTGGATCTGGCCCAGTACAAGAAAATGGCATAAGAATGGTTCCAAATCCCACATTCGAAGCCATACCTGGCACTAGGGGGTACAATAATCCCTTATTCGAATTTATACACTGGGGATTGGAAGGTTTTCTCACAAATGGAAGGGATACAACACCTGTTCCAGCACCTTTCGTAGGTCCCTTCGCAGGACAGGCTCAAAGAGGTTACCTACACCCCCAACAGCAACATGTACCACAGGGACAACCAGTCCCAAATGTACCACCCTATGGACCAAGAGGACCACAAACACAAGTTTGTCCACCAAATCCTGTGTTTGTTCCCCCAGTAGTGGTTCAACAGGCACAAAATATGGTCCCTAGGGACCAAATTGCTGATATAGTTAGGGAGCTGTGTAGACCAATGGCTCGGGGGGTCCAAACTCCTGTGTACAGAAAACCATACCCAGAATGGGTCGACAGGGTACATGAATACCCAAGGGGTTTCAGGATACCAGATTTTGTCCTTTTTTATGGGAACGGAAACCAATCAATAGTAGAGCATATTGCTAGGTTTGCTGCTCAATGTGGTGAATTTACCAATCATGACTATATGAAGTTGAGACTATTCCCAAATTCTCTAACTGGGGGAGCATTTGTATGGTACATTAACCTTCTACCTGGCTCCATCCAGACTTGGCAGCAAATGGAAGAGGCATTTCATGCCCAATTCTTCCAATCAGAGCCAGAAGTTTCCATGGCAGACTTGGCAAGATTGAGTCAAAGGCCTGAAGAGAAGGCTACTCAGTTTATTACCAGATTTAAGAGGACTCGAAATAAATGTAGAGTAATCTTGCCAGAGCCAGAATTCGTAAGATTGGCCCAAAATGGCTTAGAGTTCAGGCTTCGAAAGAAGTTTGATTCAACAGAGTTCAGGGATTTAGTGGAACTGACTTACAAAGTATCTAGATATGAAGCATTACTAGAAGAGGAACAAGATCGAAATAATGCATCATATAGGACACACTACAAAGATCCTAACTATGAGATTGATGTAGCAGAGATTGTGGGAAAAGAGCCTATGATCTGTGAAGCATTAATTCATAAAGATACGACAATTGACCAGCAGTTTAAAAAGAAAGATCTCCACAGGAAGTATTCTTTCGATTTAACTAAGGCAGATGACATTTTTGACCATTTGCTTGCGGCCAACTTCCTTAAGTTACCAAAAGGGGTTAAAATTCCATCTCTTGATGAACTTAAAGGAAAAGTATATTGTAAATGGCATAATTCTTGGTCTCACTCGACTAAAAACTGTGTTGTTTTTCGAAACAGGATCCAAGAACAAATTCGGAAAGGGAGTTTGAAATTCCCAGCCAAAGCTGAAAAGGCCATGGGGATCGACAGCAATTCATTTCCAGAAATTGGAGAGGTGGCAGCCAATGTCATTATGTCAGATTTTCAGAACCTGTCTTTGAAAGAATTGGAAGAAGTCAATGTACAGATGCATGTGGCCAACCAGACAGCAATCAAGAAAGACACTAGAAATCTACCAGCTGTTGGACAAGATTTCTCACATCAGAGGGAAGACTCTGATGAAGAAGCACTGGATGATGACTCCCTAGAGGCGGCCGTAATGCAGAGGATGTGTCCCAGGTGCAGACTGAGTTATAAGTGGTTGAAAGGCCTTCCAGTTAATGGGAAGCAATATTACAGGGATGTGCAGAGGCGTCCCAAACCAACCAATGCTTATAATAAAAGGTCGTATCCGGCTAATGTTAGGCAGCAGCCATTAGTGGTTGAGCCTGCAGTTGATAGAATGCATGCTAAAGGCAAGAGGCCCTTATATGAGTCCAGGTCACCTAACTATTACAGAATGGAGAGTAGTCATTCTGAAAGAAGATTGGAGAAGATTTCAGGTTTTAGGATCAAAGCCAGAGATTGGCCCCCTGGACTAGCTTCACGGAGGATAGAAAATGATCACCATCATCGAAGGCCTGAATCAGGCTCAAAGCTTGGGGTCAGGGCCAAACAATTGCCTTCACAGCCAGCTTCGAAGGTGACCTCGAAGGAAGAAAAGGGCAGATCAACATCTGGGTCAGTAAGTTCGTGGGTACCTGGAGTTCCGGATTGGTTTGTGATGCAGAACAAACCTAGGGAAGTGCCTACTGTAGACACCCCATTTTTGACCGTCCTCAAGACTTGGACGTCACCATTGGAACACTTGGTGATTACCCTTGTTTGTGTTCGTTTGGAGTTCCCGGAGGTCTCGGCTACGTGCCTTGCCTCAGGATCTCCGAATTCGACTGTTTAGTGTCTGGTTTTGCACCAAACACTTGTGTTTTGCCTTGGAGGGGTAGGGAATGCATTGTGAGGCATCCCTACACACCACCGGCCATGGCCAGAGGCCACCGGCTGGTTTTTGCTTCCACCGGCAATATATATTGCCAGTCGGCACTAGTTAGTGCCGGTCGGCACTCCCTTTTGCCAAAATGGCATCTTTGGCCGGCCGACTACTGTGCATCTGCTTTAGCAGATATTTTATCACAGCTGTCTTGCATTTGGCTCCCCTCCACACACGTGTATGGAGGGATGGACCCCTTGTTAGCTTACCTTGTAAGCTTTACAAGATTGGCTCCTCTATAAGAAGAGCCCTCATCTCCCTTGCTTAGGGTTGGTTGGTTAGACATTTTAGAGATAGAAAACACAGAGGAAAGCTCTGGTTTTAGGGTTAGGGTTTGATACATATCCTATCTCTATTTCCCTCTCTTGAGTGTTCTAGGTGTTTTAGTCCATACTATTGCACACAAACACCTAGTGTTTCACCTTCCTTTGGCTACTGAGGTTCTAAGGGGTTGGTTTTGGTGTTTTGGAGTTGGATTCAAGCCAAAGAGGGCTGTTGGAGCATCATTTGTGAAGGGGTCTTCAAGGATAAGAAACTAGTCCCTTTATTCCCCATTTTTGCATTGTATTTTTACCCACCTTTGAACTGTTTTTGTGCTTAGTGTATAACATAAAAAAGTTCTGTTTTTTATCCCTTTTGATTGTTTATTAAGAGTGTTTTGTGGTTTGAGGTTGTTTGACCCCTCTTAAGCCTTGTAAGGCCTCAATTTGTGCTATTTTGTGCAAGTTTCGAGACTTTGGTGTTTGGGCCTCTTCACCACTGAAATCTTGAGGGATTTCAGTGGTGAAGATGGTGCCTTGAAGTCTCCAAAAGGGGAGGGCCACCCCCTCTCCTTGTTATCCTTGAAATGGACCGTTTTTGGCCTCTTGAGGGAGCATCATGTTAGATTTTGTATTGATCATGTCTTGGCTGTTTTCCATGCTTATTATGCCATGATATAACCTTGTTGTGTGTTGGTTTTGGTACACCATGCATGCTCAGCATACTTACCATGTAATGCCTTGTTATTGCCTTAACATGCCTTAGGTTGTTAGCCCTTATTCAAGCATGTTTTAGGCTTAGTCTTGTGAAGGTTTTGAGCATATTTTGCCATGTTTAAGGTCTGTCCTAGGTTGTTTGGGTCGGATTTGGCATGCTTAGTATAGCCCCTTTGCATTCCGGCTTGTTGGCCTTAAGTATATGAATGTATAGCATGACATTTTTGCATTGATTTGGTGATTTGGAACCATCCACCATGTCATTTCAGTCCCCTTTGCATGCCTATATGTTTGCCTTGGATGCCTCTTTAATGCTTTGAAAGCTTGTGTAGTATGCTCCATGTTTTGGCATTTGTGCATGCCTTTGAATTTGAGCCACTTAGATGCCATCTAAGAGCCCCCTTTGCATGGTCTAGGTCTATCTTGAACCTATTTTAAGTCCTCTTAGCCTTGTGAGGCTTGGTCGGCTTAGCCATGGTTCAAGTCCCTTTGACTTGCTTCAAGTACTTGAGCCATTCATTGCATGCTTGGTCTATTTTGTTCGCTTGGTTTGACACCATCCTAACATGATTTTCAATGCTTACCTTGCATGCCATATGTCCATGATTGCCTCATTCAAATGTGCTTGAGAGTTGCCTCATTTGTGCCTAAGTGTTAGCCCTTTAACATGTGCATGCGTGTATGTGTATTTGGTCCTTTATTTTGGTCATTTTGGCCACTGTTTTGGGCCCATTTAGAGTTGCCTAAATCATGTATAAGTCCATCTTTTCATCCGTTCGCATTGCCTCATGTTTGCTTGTATGCTTGCATAAGTGCCTTGCCATGCCATGTTGCACCCTTAGCTTGCATGCCTAGGTTGCATCGCATCTTGCATGCATGCCTTGTTCCTTGACTCGGTGATAGGAATTGGGCCTTGATTCTTTTGTTTGGTTTGCATTTCATTTGACATGAAAGTTGCACACTTGATTCCCTGGGCCATCATGCATGGAAATGCGTGATTGGTGGTCCGAGAATCGAGACACATGCCCTTTTGAGTCATTACCATGATAGGGGACATGATTGGTGCATACATTGCTTGAATTGTATTGCCATGCAAGTTCTGTCCTCTGCTGCTGTGAGTTGCAGGTTCAGCAGGTATTCTTTGTCGACCGGCAGTATATATTGCCGACCGGCAGTATATCGCCAGCCGATGGATTCATTTTGTGCCGGTGACCACAATTCACTGCCGGTGGTAATTCTACTCGGCCGGTGGTGATTCCCAGTATCCAGAGAGGCATCCCTGAGACTTTGGCAGTCTTCAGAGAGGCAGAACAGGGAAAACAGAGGCAGACTATGCATGGCTGTGCACTTCCGAGCAAGACCCGAGCATGCGTTGCATCTGGCTCTTCTCCCGAGGCGGTTTACTGCTTTTCCTAGTTTGAATTAGTTTGTTAACTAATTAGGTAATTTGTAATATTTAATTAGCTTGTAGGTTAATTATTTGTATTATATTCTTTCGGTCCCTCCGGGCGAGGGCAAATCTGTAATAAGTGTGTGTGAGTGGTGTGTATGTCTTCCAATCCCCACTTCTTTCTTCCCTTTTATTTACCTGCTTTGATGGTTAGTATTAGGGCATCTTTAAAATTAGCATACCTCATGCAATGCATGCGTGCATTCATGCATTTGTATTGCATGCATCAGGCTCGGTACATCACGCTAACTGCATTTGTATTTCGATTCCAAACTAAATACGTGCATCAATTGATCGCATCTCACATGCCATGTTTAGGCCAACCGAGCCTACCCTGATTACATTTTTGCATGCGATGCATTAGCCATTTTTAACATGAACTAGGGCATGCATGTCTGCTAACTACTTTGTTGTTTTGGCACGGAGTACGATGTAAATATTTATGCTTTAGCATCCCGCATGCGTGTGAGTGTTATCATGACAGCATGATTACCATGTGGCTAGATGCTTATGTGATAAACTGTTTGGTTGCCTGTGGGTGAAGGTTGGATTGTCTAAGTTGGGAAAACTCGTTGAAATCCGTATTTAGCCTACTTGCGAGTAGCAAATTCCAAAACGTTTTCCAAAATAAACGGATATGCAATGCTTATTTCCAAATTAGGCAATCTAGTCTATACTTGTAAGCTGTGCGCATAACATAGTAATTCTAGGCTAATAAATGGAATAAGAACACGTAACGTTTTCAAAAACGGATATCACGGTTAGTAGAGGCCGGTCTTCGAACCGGGCGAAAGGGGGTGCTCATAGCTGACCTTCCCCGATCGTACCCAAGCTCCCGAGCCGAGGCAACTTTGGCAACGACGGACACGTGGCCTTCGGCACCGAGTCAGGGTTTCCTAAATTTCCCCATTAAAAATATTTAGGTGGCGACTCTGTATCTGGCAAAGCAGTCCATGTTTGGCACTTCTTTCAAAAATCTGTTTTTCTCAAAACGATTTGCCGGATTTGGACTCTTTGGTTCAAGATTAAGAACCGTGACGATTTGAGAGTCCGAGCTGTAGTACCCCCAAATGAACAGAACGGGACTCACCCTCCCAGGGCGTTCGGGGACGTCTACAGTTTTTGACGACTCCGCTGGGGATTTTAGAGAGCTTGACTCGAACTCGTGATATCCTGTTTTGATTTCAGTTATGAGTCTCTTTGCATCGCATGTGCATTGGTGCACCTAGGACACCGTGTTTGCCATCTGCCATTCCTGAACGGTTTGCCGAAGGCTTGTCTTGTCAAGGCATGACCATAAGGCTGACCGGTTATGGGCTCTGACAGTATGGGAACACAAACCCCGGTTTTACCGGGGCACCCTTTTCGACCATTCGACCTAGTGCATATTCGAATCCATAGTGACCATTCCAAGTTAGGACAGGTTGCTTACCCGATGTTAGGTTGTTTGAAACTGCTGCGTGCATAGTGGAACCCTAGCTCCTGACAAAATAGGACAGGGAAACCCTACCCCAACATAGGGGTGTTTTGGCTCTCTTTACTTGCCATATGCTTTTAGAATATATCTCTACCAGGAAAGTACATATCAGTTTGCAAGTTTAAGTATCGGACCTGAGAGCACCAGTATCAGTGTTGTCGAGAAATCAGTTATCTGCGGGTATCAGGCTTAGTTTTTGGGGACAGTGATTTCTGGGGAACAGTGATCAGTAGTAGAGTGCAGTTGTTCGGCTACACCTGTATTTGATCCGTTTGGGCTGAAATGCTGCTTGTTTTCCCTTTCAGTTCAGAAAGTTCAGAGAATTGATACAGAATAACCAGTGTTCCCCCTCGCTGAGGCAGGACTTATGACGACGCAGAATTCAGAAGAGTTCGTGGTTATGACGACTGCATTGGATCAAAGGATCACTCTGCAAAGTGAGACCAACATTGATATGCCACATCCACCCAGGTGGCCTGTTGTGCACCCGGTCTGGGCCCCCCAGTTGTATCAGGCTCGTGAGCCCACCACCTTTGAACTAATGGGGATGATAGGTGATCTCCAGAGGTCTGTGGCGGATCTCGCCTACGGAATGTCGGCTTCACCTCCAGCCGCACCATATGCCGGGAGTTTTGTACCCCAGGAACCCCCGCTGTTGGGGCGAATTGTGATCGAATTTAGCCAACCGGAGATGACCTCCAGCTATGGCAATGACATGCCAACATCAACCCAAACCCTCGATCAGGCTGAGGCCAGAGGAAGAGACAAAATGAAGGCGGATGCCGATCCCATTGAACAACTGCTGTGGGCAGTTGAAGCTTTAAAAGCCGGGGGGATGAACAAGCAACAGATAACCGCAGTTGTGGTAAAAACTGTGGAAGATGCTTTCCCCACTCCACCTGAGAGGAGTTCAAGTCAGTCGGAGAATCGGGATGGGCCCCGTCATGCCAGAACAGTTTCTCCTATTCCCGCCCCTACACCTGGGAAAGATCAGAAAGCTAAAGTGGCGCCTGCCGACCCTTTTGCTTGTGCGCCTAGTAAGAGCGCTCAGACTTCAAAATACCTGCCCCGGGGGCGCAGGACCTTTCATGCTCTCTACATGCCTCTGTCCAAGGCACTTCAGATCCTTGCCGAGAAGGGGCACCTTAAACCCTTGGAGCCTCGTCCTCTCCTGAAGAATCTCCCCGCTACGCATGATGCTGCTCAGTACTGCGCGTACCACCAGCAGACAGGCCATGCTACCGACAATTGTTTCCGCCTCTGTCATGAGGTGCAAGATTTGATTGACAACGAGGTTATCCTCCCGCCCACCTCAACCAAGTTCGTTACTACCCAGTTATTGGATTTTGAGGACACAGATACTGCAAGTATGTAATCAGAAAGTGAACCACCTGCAGGCGGCATTCGGCATATTTTGGATGTAGCATCTGGCACGTATTTTTGAGCATCGGTGAAACCGAGTTTTGTAAATTCTGGCTTGGGTATCGAGTCAGTCTTTTGTTTTGAGTTTGTCTCTCTGTCTTGAGTCAGTCTTTTGCTTAAGGGTCTGTCTTGTTGTAGCGAGTCAGTCCCCTTTGTATAGAATACCAGGTGATTCTGGGGTTGTTGTCCCGAACACCGTTTTGTCTTGTAATTGCCTGTTTTTGTTTTTAATCTGTTTCTGCCAAGGGGCCAGTTATACCAACAAATCTGAATGAAACAGCGGTGGCTACCTCATTTTCATGCTTGCTTCCAGTGTAAGTTAATTGTGCCAGAGGATTTGAATCGACTGACAGTACATCTCGCCTACTCTCCTGCGCGCCAAACTCATTGCATTAGCCTAAGTTTTTCAAAAACCCCTTTTGAGCACTGCGGTGATAAAAACAAAGAGGAAGGAATTCCTCGGGTTTTGCAAAATTTTGATCATTTTGAGAGAAAGAGAAGCATGCTAAGCCCTTAATGAACGAAACCATGCTTGTTAGCGTGAGTACTGGGAAGGACCCTGGCTTGATCCAGATTGGTCCCACACTATCTTCGGCACGAGCGATTCGTCGTTTTCTTAAAAACTTTTAAAAACAAATGTTTTACGCGGCCTTGTGAAGACTTGTGTGGAACCGCTCTTGAGATTGTGCAGCCCAGGATTGCTCTCAGCCTCAAGATTCGACCTGTTCGTTTTGAGCCACGAATTCATCCGGAACATCCAACGGTCAACTGTCGGAGGAGGCCCGCGTGGCCAGTTCTGAAGTAGCCCTCGAGCAAGAGGCACCAAAGTCGAATCAAAAGAGTAGATCTCACCTGAAGGAGCTCGTGGAGCAGCCATGACGGAATCTCCTACAAATCATTGCAACAGCCGTTCTCCTAGACACAGAGAGGCTTCAACTTCAGAAACCATTTGACATGGACTTGTTACACTTTTACCCTTTGAGAGGCTCGCTGGGCCGAAAACCCGGAAGGGCGACCCAGGCAAAAGTTAGAGCAAGAGAAAAATACAAAAAGCAAAAAATACAAAAAAAAGAAAAGAAAAGAAGAAAAAAGAAAAAAGCGAAAAAGAAAAGAAAAAGAAATGAACAAAAAAGAAAATAAAAAAGAAGCTCGCAGGGTCGAAAACCCGCATCGGGTGCCTTGGCAAAAGTTAGAGCCTGAAAAGTGAAGGTTAAAATACCCGAGTGTACCTTAGCCGGAACTACGTAAGGCTTGATTCCTATGTTTGGGATACGTAGGCAACTTCATCCTGAAGTCCAGCCCCCAACGCTTTCATAGCATTTCAGTCCATGCAATGGTTTTGACTTCATCCTAAAGTCTAGTCGCCAACACCTTCCAAGGTGATTGTGTCCATATATCTGTTATGACCGTCTTCGTCATCTCTGTGTCCAAGAGTTCGACCACCACCAATGAAGACTGTCTGCGGACTGCTGCGGCACCATCCAAACAAGGGGCAACTTTCCGTTGCCACGAGTCGTCGTGAGCCTCCATTCAAACCAGGGGCAACTTTCCGTTGCCATCCACCCCCTTTAAGCCAGGGGCAATTTTCCATTGCCTCCGATCCGAGGTTGCGCATCTCAAAGAGTAAGTTCCATGCTCGTTGAGCATCAGCCGTTTGCAAAAATAGTTTTTAAAAATTTTTACTGAGGTTGACTATTTTCTTGAAAACTATTTCGTTTTCCAAAACTGGACCATTTTCTTGGACCCAAAAGAGGAAAATTTTCAGTGCTTACAGCCTGACTTGCATGGTTTTCAAATCAAAAATCGAACAAGTACGTTAATCCGACTCTCATTTTGATCAAAACTGTTTTAGTAGAAAACCAAAACAAAAAAATGGTCAAAGTGATGAACTATGGGCACAGTTGAGTTAGGTGTTCTGTCTTTCCCCCGTCGCCAACATACTTACCAGGAGGGCACTCTACCCGCCAGAAGAAGTAGCTGTGAGCTAACGGCATCGGGCGTGAACCCGCAACTTCCTATTCATTCGTTAATCACCCTGGGGAGGGATGAAAAATGAGAGAATAAAGAATAGAGAGGTGTAAGTTGAGAGAAAAAGCGAGCCAGAGGGTTTTTGAGAGAAAAACCGAGCTTGAGTGCCAGAGTGATGTGAGAATCACAAATGAGAAAAGGGTGGGAAGCAATACCCAGAGAAACTGGCTCCTCGTGATCTGAGGTCCCCGTATTCGTTTAACGCGTCTGTGTGTCGTGTCTTTGTTTTAGGTCTCTTCCGAGCGTGTCTCGTTGTGTTTAGGTCGTGTACCCCTTTTGTTTGAGTCCTCCCCGATGTATTCAGTTGTAGGCTCGATACCCCGGTTGAAAACCCTTATTTAATTTCAAAAGATAATCGTTTATGCTCGGAATGCTGTGCCATTCTCTACATTTAGGCGAACCAAAAGAAGGAAGGGAAAAGTTAGGGCATCTGAGCATGTTTTAACCCTAGCCGGTTTCACCTTTGAAGTCCGTCTTATCAGATTGGGCTGTTTGTTCGGGATTTGCTATGTGCAAAATGAACCGAGCGCTGTGTTACGGGCTGTATGCAGATTAATCCCCAACAGAGTAAGGGCTGTGTGTCCAGAATCAGGCAGTGGGTTGCTTGGGTTATTTTGCTGTTGGCTGTTTAGTTATCTGTTTATTACAGTGCAAGTGTTCAATTTTCAGACAACCAATCAATTTCATTTACATTGAGGTGTAATATGGTGTGATGCGATGCAAAGTATGAAATGTAAAGATATACGAATATAAACACTTTTTCAGATAAAAAGCCTGTTTCATTTCATCATCTTTTCAAATATACAAGTTTTGGAAATAAAAACCTGCCTGCGGCAGTACAAAGCATCTAACTACCAACAAAAGAGAAAAGTACAAGAAAGAAAAAATAACAAAAATCTGTATCCATGACGAGCACTCCGGGGGCTATCGGTCTGTCCTAGTCCTCTTCCTGGACGAAGGTCCAGGGGCATCATCAGCATCGTCATCAGAGCCCGAGCTAGTGCCGTCCCCGGTCTCCGCCTCCGACTCGTCATCCTCATCGTCGTCATCATCGGGGACTGGAGCTCGCGAGCTACTCCCGATATGAGTGCGCCCCGCCTTGGTGCGGGGAAATGCTCTGCCCTCCTCATCTCTCCCTCGAGCGGGGACGGAAGGTCCAGCCGGAATGCCTCCTACAGCGGGAATCTGGAAGGGAGGCTGAAAAAATCACAAAAAGCAAATGCATCAGTATACTGTGGACAGTTTATCAGTGCAGAATGCAGTGTATGAGTACAGCATCAGAATAATGTGAGCAGTGTATCAGTGCAGAATGCAGTGTATGAGTACAGTGCGAGAATGCCGCGAGCAGTTTATCAGTGCAGAATGCGGTGTATGAGTACAATGTATGAATGTCGTGAGCAGTTTATCAGTGTAGAGTACAGTGCAGAATGCAGTGTATGCAGTATATCAGATACTGTGAGATCAGTGTATCAGGTGTGGTGCCATGCATCAGATTACGTGAATCAGCTTGTGAGTGATTTGAGGCTGTGATCAGAAGAACATACCGGAATGCTGTAGAGGGCCAGGAGGTCAAAGGTCCGCTGAAGCATCCCCATCATGGAGGCATTCATCTCTAATGACTGCCGGGTATACTCAGAAGAAGCCTGCAAAAGTATCAGATGCATTAATATTCTGTGGAATATCAAATAAACTGAAATGAAATGACTATACAAAAATGCAGTAATACATACCGGAGGCAAGTCGGGGACACTGACGAACTCGTGATCAGCCGGCGGAAGGGCGAAGGGGATCTGATAGGTCGCCTCACCCTGCCCTCGGAAAGTCAATGAAGCGGGCAGAGCAGGCCAACCGGTCCCCTGTCCTCCCTGAACTCCGCCCCTGCCACGGACTCGAGCCCTCCTCGAAGTTCGTGCTCCAGCTCCCGCTCCTGCCCCAGCCGCTGGCGCCACGGGCCTGGCTCCCTCCGCTCGACGGCCGCCGCTCAGAGGTTGCATAAGGTACGTCTGCACGTACTCTCGGTAGTCGCCGATGCCTCTGAAGCGGGTCACCTCCCAGCCGATAGTATAATCGGCCATCTGCTCGATAGTGAGCCTCTCGGTCTCCCTCATGTCCTCAGGAGGGTGAGCCGGGACTATCTGCTCCGGTAACCCTAGGGTCTGGCGTAGGAAACGCTCACCCAGGTACCAAGCCCGACAGACCGGGCCCTCCAGTAAGATCTGGAAACGTGAGGTCTCCTCAGCATCAGCAAATCGGTCCCGCATCGTCGCCGGCAGCGGAGCCCAAGGCTGCCAAGTGATCTGAAAGTGACATACAGTCTGTTATCTACTGTTATTGAAATATGCAGTGGAAAGGCGAAGCTTAAATAAACTGCAAGTAAAACATACCTCGGCAGGGGTAATGGTGTCGAAGAAACGGCGGAAGAAGCTGAATGTCTCTCACGGCCTCCGGGTGCATCTGCCGTCAAAGCGACGCGAAAAGGGGACGACCAGAGGAGTCTCCGTCGCCGGCAAGGAAGCGAGCCTAGGAAAGTAGGCATAAACCCACAACTGCAAGGTAAATACCAGTGCATTTATCAGATAAAGCAGAATATAGAGTAAAAGCAGAAATAGCAGAGCTATGTGTGTGCAGTGTGAGCAGTGTACAGTCAGTGTAAAGCAGAGTATGTGTGTGCCGTGTGTACAATATACAGCAAGTATGAAGCAGACTACAGAGTGTGCAGTGTACAGAATACAAAAAGCACAAAGTAGAAGTGTAAAAAGGGAAGAAGACGTACCTCCCAGACACGCCAATAGCCCCCGAGCAGTTGTCCGCTGCCGCGGGAAGCTGAGCTCATATATCCGTAGAGAGTGGCCAGAGCGGCGCCACCCCAGTCGTAATGCAAGATGTCCCTGACGTCCACCAGTGCGCTAAGAAGGCAGAGAGGCACGGTGTTCGCCCGGTCGACGGAAATGGTCGTCCCGAACAAGAACAAGAGGAAGCCGCGTGCGTACCTCTCCACGGCCTCCGGAGTCATCGGGGCTGCATCAACAAGGGTGGGCTGGACCCTGAACTGCACCTCGAACCAGGAATACCGGACAAAGCCTGGACGAGCGAGAGGTGGCGCCTCACCCAGCAAATGGACCTGAGCAGCAGTCCACTCATCCATGTCAACATCAAAGGGGATCGGATCACCCCCTACCCCGATGCCTGTGAGCATCGAGAAATCGTAAGGGGTCATCGTCATGTCCCCTGCCGTGGAGAAATGAAATGAATCGGTGGTGTCCCACCACCTCTCCACCAGAGCGGCGAGGAGAGGTCTGCATGTAGTGAGCCTGGAGAGTCCTCTGCAGAAAGCGCTGAAGCCCGCCTGGTCCACTATGCGACGAACCGCATCAAGAAGCTCGGCGTACCACTCCCGAGCGCCGGTGTTCCCATACTCGCGGATGGTATGGGAATCTCCCTGTAATCAAAAATAACAATTGCAAGGCAACATTCAAAATGCAGTTCTAAGAAGCATACAAATGTAGCATGTGTGCAAGTTTGACAGATTTAAACAAATACCGGGTGCCGGTGTGCTTACAGTGAACTACAGCGTGTGATGCGTCAGCGTGTTTGGATGGTTCAGAGCAGATGTAGCATGTGTGCAAGTTTGACAAATTTAAACAAATATCGGGTGCCGCCGTGCTTACAGTGAACTACAGCGTGTGATGCGTCAGCGTGTTTGGATGGCTCAGAGCAGATGTAGCATGTGTGCAAGTTTGACAGATTTAAACAAATACCGGGTGCCGGTGTGCTTACAGTGAACTACAGCGTGTGATGCGTCAGTGTGTTTGGATGGTTCAGAGCAGATGTAGCATGTGTGCAAGTTTGACAGATTTAAACAAATACCGGGTGCCGGTGTGCTTACAGTGAAATACGTGTGATGCGTCAGCGTGTTCGGGTGGTTCAATACAGTATAGCATGTGTGCATAGTTTGACAGATTCAAGCAAATGCTGGGCACCAGTGTGTATGCAGTGAAATACAGTGTGTTTGGGTGATTCAGGGCTACTGCAGTGTGCGTGCATGTGTCAGTTTCAAGCAGATATCAGTTGTATGTATGTTTACGATCAACTACAGTATACAGGGTATCTGAGCTAAAGCAGTTAAAGAGCACAAATAGCTATGACAGTTTTGTGTCCTACATTGCAGAAAGTAAAACAGAGAAAAGAGAGTTACCTCGGAAGCGCCGAAGGACAGGTGGGAGGTAGGCTCACGCAGTAATAGCTCGGGTGGCACGTGCCTCTCGAAGCTCCGAAACTGGCAGAGTCCGTCAGGGAGCAGAACATGAATCGCCGGCTGGTAGGTCGCCGGGTCGAACGGGCGCTCGCTCAAAGGTAGAAGCTCGACCCCGGGATCCATCTCGTGATCCGAGGGAGTCCCGCCGCGTGGAATGTCGTCCGCTATGTCGAGAATGATGAGAAAATAGCCGGAGGAAGGAAAACCGGGCTAGAATATGGAAAGTCAACCGAAAAGTCAACCCCCGAGAAGGTCGAAAATGGCCAGAAAAGGCCGGGATGTGAAAATGGTACGGAAATCGAGAGGAAAGCGAGGGGAACAAACCCCAAAAAGGTGGGAACGGCAAACGAGGCACCGAAACAAAGATTTGTTCGGTTGAAAATGTCCGAAACGCGAAGAAAATCGCGAATCCGACGACGAAACGGGCGTAGAACGCGAAGAAATGGGGAAAAGAAGAGAGGAAAACACTCTAGAGAGAGAGGGTGTGAGATTTCGGCGGAAGAGGAAGTAAGAAATAGGGTTTGGAAACCCTATTTTAAAACACCCATGGTGAAATGTCGAATCTGCCCCGACTCAGGAACTTTTTGCCGGTCGGCAACATTTTGTGCCGATGAAATCATTTTGCAGCCGGTGGACAGCCGGTGGCTTCCTCTCTCGGCCGGTGGTGTTCCCCCGACCTTGTTTAGGCCATATGAGTATTTTTTGGTCTTCATAGCTCAAGAAAGTGCAAGAAAGTGTATCTCCGATGCTCAACCGGCCTCCGTTTTGACCTCGGACCGCGTCTTCTGTGCGTAGCACTCCAACTCATGCAATGTTGTATCCTTTGGTATCCTTTTTCCCTCTTACAAGATCCAAAAGTTACCCCGTGTGCGTTGCACGCGTTCATCGCATTATTTCGGTGCATTACATCGCTCTATCATGCGCCTCGCAGTTGCATTGTTATGCACATGCTACATGCGTTGTAACACGCACCCCTTGCATTATCATGCACATCTCTCATGCATTGTCATTGCGTTTTTATTACAAGCATTGTCATGTATTTCAATGCATACGTCGCCTCGCGCATCGTTCGCGTTGTCGTGCATTCCCTTACCATGCATTGTCATGCATTCCAAAACACGTGCGTCGTTACGCATTTAAATCCGTTCGCGTCATTTTACATTCCGTGTGGCATGCGTGTCACACTTTGTATCATTTTGCATCTTATGAGGCATGCGTGTCTCATTTGTATCATTTTGCATCAGCACGTGTGCCTCGTTCCCATCGGCACGTGTGCCTCACTTGCATTGGCATGCGTGCCTCATTTGCATTGTCTTACATTCCTTGCGACCTGCATTGTCTTGCATCCATTTTGCATTGTTATGCATGTTAATTACATTACCTGCGTAGACCGCATGTTTGTAATCCATTTCATTACTTGCGTAGACCGCATGCTAATTACATTACCTGCGTAGACCGCATGTTTGTAATTAATTTTATTACTTGCGTCGACCGCATGTTAATATCATTACTTGCGTAGACCGCATGTTTTACTTGCGTAGACCGCGTGTTAATATCATTACTTGTGTAGACTGCATGTTTTGCTTGCGTAGACCGCATAATTGTTCAAATATCATTACTTGCGTAGACCGCATGTTTTACTTGCATAGACCGCATTATTATTCAATTTCATTACTTGCGTAGACCGCATGTTTTGCTCGCGTAGACCGCATGATTGTTAAATTCATTACTTGCGTAGACCACATATTCTACTTGCGTAGACCGCATGATTGTCCAACTTCATTGCTTACGTAGACCGCATGCTTATGATCAAATTCATTGCTTGTGTAGACCGCGTGCTCCATTTACACATCTATACCTTCATAGCATTGTTATGCTCCCCACTTGCTTTGCGCTGTCACGCATTTCGAGTACACTACTATGCATGTTGTTAACAATATTGTACCTGTTAAGTTTGTTTTCTTTGCAGGCACGATATTGTATGTACGGTTCATTTGAGGCTGGCGCAACCAGACGTGCCGCACAGGTATTGTATCCTCCGAGTGAGACGTATTGAGAACTACATAATTCTCTTACATCCTTTCTGCATTGTAGTGTAGTTCAGTGTATGCTAGCTTAAAGTTGTCGCATGTATGCTTCATTACAGCTTTCTTTGCATAATCATAAGTTATGCTCGGCTTCGCGCATTGTCTTGCATTTTGCCCCTGCCTTCGGGCGCATACCTTGTTTATCTTGCATGTTTGTTTAAGTCTTCGGCCTTGTCAAAAATGGGTCGTCTCTGGGCTTTGACATTCACTCCCGTTATTGTTATGACTTTCGAGTTCTGTCAAAGAGAGGCAACTGTAGACACCCCATTTTTGACCGTCCTCAAGACTTGGACGTCACCATTGGAACACTTGGTGATTACCCTTGTTTGTGTTCGTTTGGAGTTCCCGGAGGTCTTGGCTACGTGCCTTGCCTCAGGATCTCCGAATTCGACTGTTAAGTGTCTGGTTTTGCACCAAACACCTGTGTTTTGCCTTGGAGGGGCAGGGAATGCCTTGTGAGGCATCCCTACACACCACCAGCCATGGCCAGAGGACACCGGCTGGTTTTTGCTTCCATCGGCAATATATATTGCCGGTCGGCACTAGTTAGTGCCGGTCGGCACTCCCTTTTGCCAAAATGGCATCTTTGGCCAGCCGACTACTGTGCATTTGCTTTTGCAGATATTTTATCACAGCTGTCTTGCATTTGGCTCCCCTCCACACACGTGTATGGAGGGATGGACCCCTTGTTAGCTTACCTTGTAAGCTTTACAAGATTGGCTCCTCTATAAGAGGAGCCCTCCTCTCCCTTGCTTAGGGTTGGTTGGTTAGACATTTTAGAGATAGAAAACACAGAGGAAAGCTCTGGTTTTAGGGTTAGGGTTTGATACATATCCTATCTCTATTTCCCTCTCTTGAGTGTTCTAGGTGTTTTAGTCCATACTATTGCACACAAACACCTAGTGTTTCACCTTCCTTTGGCTACTGAGGTTCTAAGCGGTTGGTTTTGGTGTTTTGGGGTTGGATTCAAGCCAAAGAGGGCTGTTGGAGCATCATTTGTGAAGGGGTCTTCAAGGGTAAGAAACTAGTCCCTTTATTCTCCATTTTTGCATTGTATTTTTACCCACCTTTGAACTATTTTTGTGCTTAGTGTATAACATAAAAAAGTTCTATTTTTTATCCCTTTTGATTGTTTATTAAGAGTGTTTTGTGGTTTGAGGTTGTTTAACCCCTCTTAAGCCTTGCAAGGCCTCATTTTGTGCTATTTTGTGCAAGTTTCGAGACTTTGGTGTTTGGGCCTCTTCACCACTGAAATCTTGAGGGATTTCAGTGGTGAAGATGGTGCCTTGAAGTCTCCAAAAGGGGAGGGCCACCCCCTCTCCTTGTTGTCCTTGAAATGGACCGTTTTTGGCCTCTTGAGGGAGCATCATGTTAGAGTTTGTATTGATCATGTCTTGGCTGTTTTCCATGCTTATTATGCCATGATATAACCTTGTTGTGTGTTGGTTTTGGTACACCATGCATGCTTAGCATACTTACCATGTAATGCCTTGTTATTGCCTTAACATGCCTTAGGTTGTTAGCCCTTATTCAAGCATGTTTTAGGCTTAGTCTTGTGAAGGTTTTGAGCATATTTTGCCATGTTTAAGGTCTGTCTTAGGTTGTTTGGGTCGGATTTGGCATGCTTAGTATAGCCCCTTTGCATTCCGGCTTGTTGGCCTTAAGTATATGAATGTATAGCATGACATTTTTGCATTGATTTGGTGATTTGGAACCATCCACCATGTCATTTCAGTCCCCTTTGCATGCCTATATGTTTGCCTTAGATGCCTCTTTAATGCTTTGAAAGCTTGTGTAGTATGCTCCATGTTTTGGCATTTGTGCATGCCTTTGAATTTGAGCCACTTAGATGCCATCTAAGAGTCCCCTTTGCATGGTCTAGGTCTGTCTTGAACCTATTTTAAGTCCTCTTAGCCTTGTGAGGCTTGGTCGGCTTAGCCATGGTTCAAGTCCCTTTGACTTGCTTCAAGTACTTGAGCCATTCATTGCATGCTTGGTCTATTTTGTTTGCTTGCTTTGACACCATCCTAACATGATTTTCAATGCTTACCTTGCATGCCATATGTCCATGATTGCCTCATTCAAATGTGCTTGAGAGTTGCCTCATTTGTGCCTAAGTGTTGGCCCTTTAACATGTGCATGCGTGTATGTGTATTTGGTCCTTTATTTTGGTCATTTTGGCCACTGTTTTGGGCCCATTTAGAGTTGCCTAAATCATGTATAAGTCCATCTTTTCATCCGTTCGCATTGCCTCATGTTTGCTTGTATGCTTGCATAAGTGCCTTGCCATGCCATGTTGCACCCTTAGCTTGCATGCCTAGGTTGCATCGCATCTTGCATGCATGCCTTGTTCCTTGACTCGGTGATAGAAATTGGGCCTTGATTCTTTTGTTTGGTTTGCATTTCATTTGACATGAAAGTTGCACACTTGATTCCCTGGGCCATCATGCATGGAAATGCGTGATTGGTGGTCCGAGAATCGAGACACATGCCTTTTTGAGTCATTACCATGATAGGGGACATGATTGGTGCATACATTGCTTGAATTGTATTGCCATGCAAGTTCTGTCCTCTGCTGCTGTGAGTTGCAGGTTCAGCAGGCATTCTTTGCCGACCGGCAGTATATATTGCCGACCGGTAATATATCGCCAGCCGATGGATTCATTTTGTGCCGGTGACCACAATTCACTGCCGGTGGTAATTCTACTCGGCCGGTGGTGATTCCCAGTATCCAGAGAGGCATCCCTGAGACTTTGGCAGTCTTCAGAGAGGCAGAATAGGGAAAACAGAGGCAGACTATGCATGGCCGTGCACTTCCGAGCAAGACCCGAGCATGCGCTGCATCTGGCTCTTCTCCCGAGGCGATTTACTGCTTTTCTTAGTTTGAATTAGTTTGTTAACTAATTAGGCAATTTGTAATATTTAATTAGCTTGTAGGTTAATTATTTGTATTATATTCTTTCGGTCCCTCCGGGCGAGGGCAAATCTATAATAAGTGTGTGTGAGTGTTGTGTATGTCTTCCAATCCCCACTTCTTTCTTCCCTTTTATTTACCTACTTTGATGGTTAGTATTAGGGCATCTTTAAAATTATCATACCTCATGCAATGCATGCGTGCATTCATGCATTTGTATTGCATGCATCAGGCTCAGTGCATCACGCTAACTGCATTTGTATTTCGATTCCAAACTAAATACGTGCATCAATTGATCGCATCTCACATGCCATGTTTAGGCCAACCGAGCCTACCCTGATTGCATTTTTGCATGCGATGCATTAGCCATTTTTAACATGAATTAGGGCATGCATGTCTGCTAACTAGTTTGTTGTTTTGGCACGGAGTACGATGTAAGTATTTATGCTTTAGCATCCCGCATGCGTGTGAGTGTTATCATGACAGTATGCTTACCATGTGGCTAGATGCTTATGTGATAAACTGTTTGGTTGCCTGTGGGTGAAGGTTGGATTGTCTAAGTTGGGAAAACTCGTTGAAATCCGTATTGAGCCTACTTGCGAGTAGAAAATTCCAAAACGTTTTCCAAATAAACGGATATGCAATGCTTATTTCCAAATTAGGCAATCTAGTCTATACTTGTATGTTGTGCGCATAACATAGTAATTCTAGGCTAATAAATGGAATAAGAACATGTAACGTTTTCAAAAACGGATATCACGGTTAGTAGAGGCCGGTCTTCGGACCGGGCGAAAGGGGGTGCTCATAGCTGACCTTCCCCGATCGTACCCAAGCTCCCGAGCCGAGGCAACTTTGGCAACGACGGACACGTGGCCTTCGGCACCAAGTCAGGGTTTCCTAAATTTCCCCATTAAAAATATTTAGGCGGCGACTCTGTATCTGGCAAAGCAGTCCGTGTTTGGCACTTCTTTCAAAAATCTGTTTTTCTCAAAACGATTTGCCGGATTTGGACTCTTTGGTTCAAGATTAAGAACCGTGACGATTTGAGAGTCCGAGCTGTAGTACCCCCAAATGAACAGAACGGGACTCACCCTCCTGGGGCGTTCGGGGACGTCTACACCTACCCAAAGGTATGTTGGAAATCAAGGTAGGATGGTTAAGCCTCCTTTGGTGGCCCCCAACAACTGGGTATTACTGAAACACCCAAGAACGAAGGAACCAGATATGGTCCCCGTTATTTCCAGATCACAATGGAGGAAAATTCAGCGTAGGTACACCCAATACCAGCAAGACCTGAAAGAAAGTGGAGAGAGTTTTTCATTGATCCAGACTGAAGGAAAGAAGAATCCAAAGTCAGACCATACTCCAAAGCCAGTTCTACAAAGCAAGGTGGGTTGTAGCAGAGAATAGTTGGCTAAGGTTCATTCTGAACTAAAAGTCAGAGAGAAGGATAGCCTAGCAAGATTGGAGAAAGCTCTGATGGAGAGTGGTAGCGAGACAGAAGAAGAAATTGGCATGAGCCAAAAGAAAGAAATGGTAGAAGAAGAAATGTTCGAAGCTTTCATGGCCGAGCAAACATTTTTGGTTGAAAAACTAGTCGAGGAAAACCATTCGAAGGAACCTGTTAGCAATGAAGTACCAGAATGCAGCATGCAGGATGCTTCTGAGGTAATTGACCAAGGTAGCCAAGAGGGGAAACAGGTACAGCCAGCCATCCAGTTTGGCTCGTTTCCCCCAGTATCAATAAACATGGTACACATACTACCGCAGGAATTCCAAGCTGGAGATAAGAATCAAGAGGGGCAAGAAATTGATCCAATTCCAATCTCTAGTGAAGACTCACAAGCGAGTATGGTACAAGATAATTCTGGAATGGTTACCCCAATGGAAGCTAAGTATGAGAGTGAAGAAGTGGTAAGTATTAACCTCTCGTATCCTTTTGAATATCCCTCGAATTCTATGACGCAGCATGTTAAGCCTTTGTACATTAAGGCATTCTTCGATGGGATACAGTTAAACTGAGTCTTAGTGGATAATGGGGCAGCGGTGAACTTACTACCAAAATCCTCCTTGAAGAAATTAGGGAAAAAGAATCCCAGGTTGATCCCAACCAGTACAACCATTGCTGGTTTTGCTGGAGACAAACAGATGGCCCAGGAAATTCTACCCATCAACCTGAGTGTAGGAACCAAGGATTGCATGACGACGTTTTTCGTCATCGACAGCAATGCGAAATACAATGCTTTACTTGGTAGAGATTGGATCCACACTAACAAATGTGTGCCTTCCTCTTTGCATCAGAAAATGATAATGGCTCTAGGCAATGGGGAGACGGAGGAAATTAATGCAGATCCTTAACCTTTCATAGCCTGTGCAGACTTTGCAGAAGCCAAATTGTATATTGAGGGCGTGGCACCGCTCAGTATACTGATGGCTCAGCCGAAGTAACGGTTGATGAGGAAGTAGCACATCTGAAGCACTTAGTCCAGGAGAGTGCTGATGAAGAACTGGTTGTTAAAGATGACAATGATGCCTAGTTATAGGCAGCAAGATGAAGCACCAGAAGCCAGGTCTTTGGCTTTAATTAAGTTTTCAATATTGGATGTAAAGTCAATAGTCCAGAAAGTGCGGGAGCAAAAGAAAGAAGTCATGACGGTTGGCTACAAGCAGGAGCAGCAACAAGCCAGAGTTTTGATCCTTGATAAATACTGTGCATTGGACATAGAAACAAAAGTCCAAGAAATATAGGAAGAAGAAGCCTTATGGACAGACTTTGTCTATGAGGAGGAGGATAAAGAGGTGGAATCAAAGAGCCTGGAAACAGAACGCAACAAAGAGACTGCTTCGAAGCCAGAAGGAATCAAAGAAGGAGTTTCAGTAAGTACTCAGATACAAGACCCCTTAGAAGAAATAAATTTAGGGGAAGATTCTATACAACAACCCATTTATATAAGTGCTTGGTTGAATTCTCTTGACAGGAGCCAGTTGTTGGTTATTCTGAGGAGATATAAAGATTGTTTTGCATGGTCTTATAATGAACTACCAGGATTGGATAGGTCATTAGTGGAACATAGGCTTCCTATGAAGCCTAACTTCAAGCCATACAAACAAAAACCAAGAAGAATGGGTTCAGACGTGATCCAGAAAGTTAAGGAAGAAATTCTTAGACTACTCAAGGCAGGCTTTATCAGGACAGCCAGGTATGTTGAATGGCTATCTAATATTGTGCCTGTAGTTAAGAAGAATGGCAAAATGAGGGTATGCATCGATTTTAGAAACCTAAATCTAGCAACTCCGAAAGATGAATATCCTATGCCTATAGTAGATTTGCTGGTAGATAGCTCAGCAGGGCATCAGATTTTATCAATGATGGATGGGCACTCTGGTTATAACCAAATCTGCATTGCAGAGGAGGATGTTCACAAGACAGCATTTAGATGTCCTGGGAATATTGGGACCTTCAAATGGGTTAAAATGCCATTTGGCCTAAAGAATGCTGGGGCCACATATCAGAGGGCTATGAACACTATCTTTCATGACCTTATTGGAGGGTATTTAGAGTGTTATATTGATGACATTGTAGTTAAATCCCAATCCATGGAGGACCATCTGTTTCACCTAGAAGCAGCCTTTGAAATAATGAGAAAGTTCAAATTGAAGCTTAATCCTCTTAAGTGTGCTTTTGGCGTATCATCTGGAAACTTCTTGGGCTATGTAGTACACAAGAAAGGAATACAGATCGACTAGAAAAAAGCCAAAGCCATCATTGAAGCCAGACCTCCATCAAGTAAGAAAGAATTACAAAAGTTCCTTGGACAGGTTAATTTTCTTCGAAGATTCATTTCTAACACTGCAGGGAAAACTAAAGTTTTTTCTTCCTTATTAAGGCTGAAAGATGAAGAGGAATTTTTGTGGACAGCGGAGCATCAAAGTGCTTTCGAAGGAATCAAAGCCTACTTGGCCAACCCTCCAGTACTGATGCCACCAAATGCCGTTAAGCCTTTGAAGTTGTATATAGCTGCAGCAGAAGATTCATTGGGAGCTTTCTTAGCCCAAGAAAATGAAGAAGGCAAGGAGCAAGCTGTTTATTACCTTAGTAGGTTTTTAAATTCTTGTGAATGTAAATATTCAGCTGTAGAGAAGCTTTGCCTTGCGCTATATTTTGCTGCAATAAAATTAAGATATTTCCTTTTGCCTACAACTATCTTGGTAATTGCAACCACATATTTGGTTAAATATATGTTATCTAGACCTATGTTGAGGGGAAGAATTGGCAAATGAGTATTAGCCTTGTCAGAATTTCACTTAGAATATGTTCCCCAAAAGGCAGTGAAAGGACAAGTTTTAGCCAATTTTTTGGCAGACCATCCATCTCAAACAGAGAGTCAAGAGATAATGAAACTTAGTATGGCTAGTGTCGAGCCATGGCAAATGTGGTTCGATGGATCGAAAGCCAATGGCCTAACTGGAATTGGTATAGTGATCAAGTCACTACAAGGAATAGAAACCACACATGGTTTCAGAGTGGATGAAACTACTTGTTCTAATAATCAAGCTGAATATGAAGCTTTGATAGTGGGATTGGAAATTCTTATTGGATTACAAGTACATGCAGTTGAAATATTTGGAGATTCCCAATTGGTCGTTAACCAAGTAAAAGGGATTTTCAAGTGTCAAAGTATAAGTATGCTACCATATTATGTTGTCGCATTAGATTTGCTAAATGTAACTCATGTTCCAAGATTCTTGAATGATAGAGCTAACGATGTGGCTCAGAAAGCCTCGAATTTCAAGATGAAGGATAGTACCCAACGGGACATAAGCCAAACAACATACCAAAAATCTATACCACCCTTAAATAAAAGGAATGTGGTCCTGGAAGTCAATCATAATGATTTGCAGGAACAAGATTGGAGGCATCCAATAATACAGTACTTGGCTGGCCCATCCTCAAAAGCCAGCAGAAGAGTTAAATTGCAATCTATGCAATACATCATATATAACAATGATCTCTACAAAAGGGGGGAGATGATCTATTGTTGGAATGTTTAGGACCAAAAGAAGCATTAACAGCTATGGCTGAGGTTCATGAAGGCATCTGTGGTGCACATCAGCCTGGTGTAAAAATGAGATGGTTGCTTCGAAGACATTCCTACTATTGGCCAACTATCCTTAAAGACTGCATAGAATATGCAAAGGGTTGCCAGGCATGTCAAAAACATGGCACAATAAGGCATGTGCCCTTAACTGATCTGCATGCAGTAGTAAAGCCTTGGCCATTCAGAGGATGGGCCATGGATATGATGGGGAAAATACACCCACCATCTTTGAAGCATCATTGTTTCATTTTGGTAGCTACTGATTATTTCACCAAGTGGGTCGAAGCTAAGCCATACAAAGCTGTAGATCAGACGGAGGTTATTGGGTTCATTAAAGATTTGATCCATAGATTTGGCGTCCCACAAACTATAACGGTTGATAATGGGACTGTTTTTTATGGGAAAATGGTAAAGTCTTTTGTGTCTGAGTTTGGAATTAGCCTTGTTAATTCCACCCCATATTATGCACAAGCCAATGGTCAAGCTGAATCATCCAATAAGTCCTTGAAGAAAGGAATACAAAAGGTTGTGGAAGATAATCCTAGGGATTGACATAACTTATTGTTGGATGTATTGTGGGCTTATAGAACTTCCCCAAGGTCAAGCACAGGAGTCACTCCTTATGCCTTAGTTTATGGGCATGATGCAGTATTACCTGTGGAGATCAATGTTAAATCCTTGAGGGTAAGATGCCAAGACCAGTTGGATCCTGAGCAGTACTATCAGAGTATGTGCTTGGAGTTAGAAGACATAGATGAAACTAGAATTCTGGAATTAAATAGCATTCTCTTTCAGAAGAAGAAAGCAGCCAAAAATTATAATAAGAAAGTCAAACACGTTGGCTTTGATGAAGATGATTTGGTGTGGAAGACAATACTTCCAATAGGAATTAAAAGCCATAAGTTTGGAAAATGGTCACCTAACTGGGAAGGACCATATCAAATTCATAGAGTTCTGCCTTTTGGAGCATACCATTTGAAAAATTTGAATGGTTATGTGCATCCCAAAAAGATTAATGGCAGATATTTGAAGCCTTATTTTCCAATTATTTGGGAAACACAAGGAATAAAATAAAAACTAAATACAAGAACATAAGATTACTCAGATGATAAACAAGAATTTGTTTTTCATAAAGAGTCAAGTACATCGTGCCACAAATTGGCCCAAAAATCATTACAATGTTTTAATTATTTTTGTACAACAGATTTCCTATTGGTAAATGATGAAAATAGTTGAATAGCTGCAGCCATGTCTCTCTTTTGATAGGCCAGTCCTTGATTGGTGATTTGCAGTTTGATGTCAGTTCGGACTAAGGCCTGATTCACTGCAGAAAGCTCCTCTTCAAGTTGAGCTTTCCTCTCCAGTAGTTGAGTTCGAAACTGAGAGGCAGAGGAGTGTTGTTCCTTAAGCTTCGACACTTCAGTATGCACTTGAGAAACAAAACCTTGGTCTCTAACCAATTTCTCATCCGCAAGCCTTGGCAGCATGACAGATGCTGATGTAGAAGTCGATAGTAGCTGCTGCCTGGGATAGGTGACTTGAGACATTCATACCAGACTGCTCAGCAAGTTTGCAGCACTGAAGAAATCCATTTTTAATTATAGGCCTTTGTAGAGCCTCGAAGGGAATCCTCGAAAAGGAAATTAACAGGTCCAGGCAGGTGTCTAAGTCTATCAAAGGTACAAAAGGCTTGCTGCTGGAGGAAGAAAAGCTCTCATAAATTTCCAGCAAAGAGTCAGCCAAAACTAATGGCTCTGCTTCCTCATCGAATGTTGGAGAAGTAGAGGGGATGTCAAAGAGACTAGCTAATCTTACTTCGAAGACATCAACCTCATCATTAGACATAAGGGGCGCAGAGAGAGTTACCGTGGAAGACACAGAAGACTGCATAGGGATAGGAGAAATGGGTGAAGCATCTTTAGCAGTCTCCATGGTCCTAGCCACCAATGAATCAAGTGAAGAAGGGCTGGAGCTAGGTAAAGGTGATAAACCACGAGTTGGAGAGCTGCCAGCTCCCTCAATAGGGGAATCAACTGCCATCAGAGATGAGGTAGCAGTTGGAATTTCTTTGGAAGGAGGAAGAGGAGCAAGGCTCGATAGAGAAGTAAATTGAGGAAAGTCGAGGGTCAAGTGGGAAAGACGTGGAGTCAAACCAAGAGAAAGAAGTGCAGGAATGCTTGGCCTCAGGAAAAGTGCAGGAAGTGTAGACCTTGGAAGTGGAAGTATAGTCTGAATAGCCCTTACATCCTGCATCTGATCAACCTCAAGTGAAATTGAGAGAGGTCTCATTGGAAAGATAAACTCAGAAGTTGCTGCTGCAAGAGGAAGAAATGTAAAGCAATGTTAAACTTCAATACCAAAGGCTGACAAAGGAAAAACAACAGAAATATGAAAGAAATTACCTGCTCCAGAAGTGTCGGCGATGATGGGAGAACTACGAAGGGAGTAATGTCTGGCAGTTTGTTGCCTTTTTGCAGTTTCCCTTTGTAGTGCATCAGCAGCAGCAGCTTCATCTCTCAGAAATTGTTGCTGCCGTTTCTTCTCAGCTCTCTCGAAGACAATCATGGCCTTAGAATGTTCTTGTTCTACTGCCTTGACGGTTGCTTCATGGATGGTATCTTCAACCAAGATAGTAGCAGAAGCAGTCACTTTCTTTCTCTTTTCCATTGCTTTGGCAATTGTCTCGGAATCAGAGTCTTCGACCATATCAGAATGAGAGACAGTCACCTTTTTTTTTTCCTTTTTCTCTGTATTGGCATGGTCTGCTCCTTCTCAATTTCCTTCTCAACTTCTTCAATCTGAGATCTGGATTCCGAAGAAATGAGCTCATCTTCCATCTCTCTGACAGTTGTCTCATCCCTAACCAAGTCAGAGGAAGAGATGATCACTCTCTTCTTTCTTTTCAAGGGTGACTCTTCCTCTTGATCTGCTTCTTCTTTTTATTCTCCTTGAATATCGGATGTTTCCTTCTCAAGCTCAAGGAGCCTCATTTTCTTTTGTTGTTGGCCACCTCCACAAAAGAAGAACTAAAGATAAGGCTAAATACATTATAAAAAAGACAAAAGGAGAAGAGACAAGGCTATATACCTTTCTTCGAGGCAACCCGAGTAACTCTAGGAGGAGTTGAAGCAGCAGGAGCAGATTGGGTTGTAGCATGTGCTGCAACTGAAACAGTGGAAGAAGTGACAATTCGAGCTCCTTTGGGCTTGGTCACATCTAACACTGTTAGTAGGTTTTGAGGTGAAATGGCCAAGTAGATTTCCATGTTGGTCACCCACCAGTTTAGGTATCTCTTCAATAGGGTACCTTGAGGAATGAAAGGGATATACTCGAAATTGACCAAGTCGTCTATAAATTTAAAAGTTGCCTCTTCTAGCCTGGACTTCCGAACTTTCAGATCCCTTCTAGTAAGACTGAGATTTGTGTTGCTGCAGAGAGGTATTGGGACCCCTTGTGTGAGGCCAAATTGTCTAGCAAATTGTGCAGGACAGTAAGGTTCAGCGATGCATTTATAGGCTTTGGGGTTCAAAGTCCCGATAAATAACTCTTTGGGAATCAGAATGGAGGCCCATATATCTTTGTGAATAGGTGAAGTACAGGACTTGTCACTTAGGAAATTCCTCAACCAAGATGGACCAATGGTGGGTTCGAAGGGACGGAAACGGTAAGTAGGAAGGGAAGCTGGAAGTTGGTGGAAGAAAGAAAAGTAAAAAGCAAAGGTAGAGGGATAAAGTGAAGCATTAGCCAGCTTTATACCATGAGTAAGAGGGTTTGACTCAGAAAATTTAAGGCATTTGGATTGTAACTCAGTAAAATAGACAAAAAGCCAAAACTGAAGAATCCATAATGGCCCCCCTTGATTAGCATCTAAGGGTTTCTCACAGAAAAGGGAGCAGACTCTATATACGTGACCTAGAACATGTGGGGCTAAGGCCACATTTTGCTGTAAAACAAAGGCTTTGGCAAGAGGGGCAAATTCAGGCATGATTCTCTGAGAGGAGGTGTAGAAGAGGAATTTGCAAAGCCAATACAATAAGAAAGAAAAGAATTCCCTATCAGTCACATGGCCTTCTCTTTTATTCTCAGCCCTAGCGAAATCACTATAGGATGAGTTAAGGGAGGGGAGAGAGAAAGGGACTGCTAAATCAGGGTAATTCGGTCCAAATGGGATACCAATAGGGGATAATCCTAGTAGATGGCAAATGCCAAGAACAGTAGGGGCCATCATCCCGCATCTAAATTGAAAGAAATTAAAGATAGGATTCCAAAAACACAAGGTAGCAGGAATAAGGAAAGGGTCCTCTGAGATAGTTACCCTGGATAATCTGAGAGCATCGAGAAGGCAGAGTTCTTGAAGGTCCAGGGTCCTAGCAGGAATAACCCGGTCATACTATTCTTGCCACTCCACTCTCACCGTGGGCCAGCATCGGTGGGGGCGATTTATCCTCCAGTTCCTCCAGTCAAGACCACCTTCGTAAAGGAGACATTGGTTTTCCAGACGAGAATATAGGGCTGGGAGCTCATTAAGGATCTCTTTGAATATGGGCCCAAGCACGTAGTCTTGCTGCACATGGCGACGAGGGACGAAGATGCGTCCATCAATAGCGCTTTTCTCCCCAGCTTTGTACTTCTCACATTCTGCATCAATGATCCTCTTCAGGGTCATAGATGGGCTCGCACGCTCTACGACCGGTACTGAAGAAGAAGCCATTGACAGTATGCTTTTCTTGAAAGTGAAGCCGAGAAAGGAAGTAGAGAGAAGCCGAAGATCGGTAGAGAGAGGGGTTTGTGCGTTAAAAGAGCAAGTGATTTCAGAGCACGAAACAAAAGGGTTTTTAAAGCTTTTATGTCTGAAAAATATATTGCATAAGTTGTTAAGTACTAGAAGTACGAATACAAAGAGATTTCTTCAATATTGATACTTTTGGAGGGAAAAACATAGCCCAGATGTTGAGGCTAGCTTCGAAGTAAGATATTTGGCTTCGAAGCCAAGTTTTAGCGCCAAAAGCCAAAAAACAACGGCTTCGAAACAGAGAAGCCGGCTTCGAAGCACGTTTCCATACCCAAAAATATAAGAATACTCGAGTGTTTGTTTTACTTCAAAGGGTTTAAAGACCTGTTTTTAGGTTTTTAACAAAGGTAATGTCCTTCGAGGCAAAACTTGAGATTCTTTAAGGATGGGATTTGGTGTTCGAAACATCAAAACCAATGGTTGGTTTATATAAAAGAAAAAAAAGAGGGGGGGGGTTGTCTGTTGAACTGAAATAGCATGAACTGTTGTTCGAAGCAAAAGATGGTCAATTTCAAACTAATTGATCATAATGACAATGATTAGATATTGATTATGGTTGAAACAAACTTTAAGTATAAGATTGCTAGAGCTGAAGCACTGTTTCTAATTGAAAATCAGCCAAAACTGTCAACTTTATTCCATAAATTGGAAAAGTTCATAATTGGCTCTTTTAGTGTTTCATTTAAAACAATTAAGTTCAGATTCGAAGGATGAGATTGTTCAGTTCGAAGCTCTGAATGGGCTTTTAAAAGACAAATGGAAGCAGGGTCAAACAATGCCAAATGAAGAAGAATTTTGTTTATATTAAAGCCAAAGCGATTACATCGGATGACCCTATCTCGGTATAAACTCAAGCTCATAAAAATAAGGAATGGAATAAATAACAAGATCATGAAATTTAGTCCAACAATGATCAATAAATTTTTGTTCTTTCCTTATTCTATCTTCTATGTCTTCTAGCATTGGCTGCATAAGTTGATGTGCTCTCACTTCGTAGTAGAGCTCTTCAACCTTTATTTCGAAAGCCACCTCTCTCAATCCTTGTTCCAATTCGTCAATGTCTAAGTCATCCCAATACGCAGAATCTTTATTCTTAAAATCACCGAATTCTTCAATGAAGTTCTCTGCTTCGTACTGAGCATGAATTCGAAGAGACGAAAGTTGGTCTAAAGATTGTGTAGTGCCATAGAATTTTGATGCCAGTAGAGAAGCAATGGAAGTTGGTCCAGAAACATATGAAGTTCTGCCTGGGCAAGGGGATTAAGGACATGGCCCCTAGTCAGAATATCACAAGCCCATCGAAGGTTATTGAGAGGGACTTCGTCCTCAAGAACATTGAAAGGCAAGTGAGAGAAAGCTGCAAGCAGAAGTTGAGCTTGTTTCCGCTTAGTTGGAGTAGGAGAAGGTAGAGGTTTATAAGGTGGAAAGACGTTATTCATGGATAGGCAAGCTTCAGTCTCTCTGTCCAACAAAGAGTTGGTAGAGGAGAAGGTATGAATACTTCAATTTCAGGAGACGAAGAAGAAGGTGTGGATGCTTCTATTATGGAAGATGACATGGGAGCAGAAGGAACAAAGGCATTAATATAATCGAGCCAGTTAGAAGAACAAATCTTTGCCTTCTGGGCTAAGAATGATGGGTTGTACCCTTGTGCTACTTCTAGGCGTCGGGCAGCATGCACTATCTTTGTAGGCATGGAGGATGTATACCATGCTACAAGTAGATTCTCCTCTAGACTGCGTCAATGGTCAATGGGCACATAGGGATAGACCACTGAACTTTGAGCATAAGAAGGAAACTCTAAAGGGTCAGTGAACTCAACAAAATGATGGTTGATTCGCTCCTTCAAATCACAGGTCTCAGGTGTTAACCAGCTTGTCCAGTCAGAACCCTCAGAAGAGGAAGAAGTTACAGCTTTATCCCATACAGAGACTTGTGAAGAAGAGTTTCTCAAGTCCATATTTGCAACTTTCCGAATCAAAGGTTTGAGAGCAGTTTGTTCGAACTGTAAGGGTGAGTTAGAGGAAGAACTTCTTATGTCTATACCTGTAACTTTCTGAATCAAAGGATTAAGAACAATGTGTTCGTAATCCAAAGGTTGGTAATTTGCAAAGGCATCCATGACCTGAATATAGAAAGGTGGGTAAAGGTGGCTAATAAATGCATGGACGTTTTTTCGAGGAGGAACAACATCGACATATGACTCTTCGTGTGCTCGATCACTGGAGGAAAAAATTAATTCGGCCATGAAATGTATCAGTCTGTTCGAATGCTAAGACAGTGGAAGTGCTTAAAAGATTAAACGAGAGTTTAATACAGATGGTGAGTGACAGTTGCATTTCTGGGAAGATGCAAAACCCATGCACGTTCTAAGACGTGGGGAAAAGACCCTGATCCACTAATATCACCAAGTCTTGGGTATATTAGTGCGGGGGGTAATGTTGGCTACATATTTTGTGCAAGCCAGTGACAATTCGACGCGTGGCAAAGTAAGGGTAATATGGGGAGACCAGTCATCTCCGATCCTGATCATACACGTGGCAGTTAATATTGGTTGTTATAAGATCTGAGTAGCAGTGGATCAACAAAGAGATGCAAGGTGACGTGGCTTCAACGGTTACTCCCATTCAAATTCAAATATAGGAAGGAAGCCTAACTGCAAGTGAAAGCGTAGTGGAACTATTTATAAGGCAGCATGATCAGCGATCACGGAGGAGCAGTTCGACGATTTGAAGTGCAGTTCGATGGTTATCTTTGGGGAGTATAAATAGCAGGGAAGACCCCAGGAAAGAGAGGAGGCTCAGATCTAAAAAACCAGTCTTACTTTACATATTTCATTCCAGTTTTTATATTTCCTGTTCTTTACATTTCTGTACTTTAAATTCCTGCACTACACTTCATTTATAGGAGTAGTTTCAAGTAGATTGTCGTTGTAAATCTCTACGAGGCTGAGTTTGGATCATTGTAAGTTTTTCATACTAATGAAATGCTTCAATTGTTCTTTATTTAACTGTTCTTATGCTTAAATTCTCCTAAATCAAGCCACCAGTAAAAGTCCTCTTCATTGAGGCTGAAAGAACTATAACACAATCGTCTGAATAATTTGTTGGCAATTAAAATTCTGTAAGGGCTGATTGATCCTTGCTGGCAGGCTCATAATTACAAAAATAACTTTCGAAAGCCAAAAAGCCAACAATTATATGTCTATATGTTTTGTATTTTATTTTGTACAGTGTGTTAGTGGGTTCAACAAGTATAATGGTTTGGTTTATTTTTTGTGAATGGATTGAGAAACACAATCATATATTATAAGAAAATTTCTTTATTATGTAATTTGTTTTGTATATGTTATATATTTTTGTATAAATATTATATAATTTTCTTAAGGAGTTACGATAATTTGTAATTCATAATTTTTTTTATAGAAATATTATGTATTTTTGTGGAAATATTACACATTTTTATAATAATGTTATTTATTTTTGTAATAATGTTATGCGTTTATGGTCTAAAAAAAGTTTCAATAAAAAAATCTATAACCTTACTATAAAATGTGAATTTAATTTTTTAATCATAAATTGTCATAAACTCAATAAAAAATAACATAACATTTGTGACAAAAATACGAAACATATATCAAAACTTTATATAATAAGAGGGCATATGATTTACATCTTTAAGTGTGTCTGCCAAAAGATTCCCTATATTATATAATATACTAATTCTAATATAATTTTACAATTATATATTATAATCTACTTAGACACAATAAATTTCCAATGTTACTGTACAAATTACACATCTTTTTTTCCCTTTCTTCTATCCTTTTAATTAATTTACATTATTAATTGATTTATTAGATTTCATTGAATTGTTTAATTACTCAGCATTTAAAATTAATTAATAACTTTTTTGCTCAGATTCTTGTTTCGTTTAATTTTTTTTCTTCATATTTGTTAGTGTTGAAATGGAGGATAGTATAATGGATGATGGTGGACTTGAGGGATGTATCAAAGAAATGGGAGAGTTGGCCAAGGACAAATCACCATATCTTGGTATGGAATTTCCATCAGAAGAAGCTGCATATGACTTTTATAATGAATACGGAAGAATTGTGGGGTTTAGTATTAGAAGAGATTATTGTAATAAAAGTAAGAAAGATGGTGTTATGACTAATAGAAAGTTTGTTTGTTGTAAGGAGGGAGAGAGGGAAAAAGATAAACGGTACACGGTGATAAAAAATCCTCGAAGTGAGACAAAAACAAATTGTAAAGCATTCATGCATATATCATTTAAGCGGGACTTGTCAAAGTGGATTGTGTCAAAGTTTGATAGCAACCACAATCACTCTTTGCATCTTCCTCAATGTACTCATTTGATGCTATCTTAGAGAAAGGTTTGTGATGCTCAAGGTATAAATATTGATATAGTTGATGAGACTGGAATATCTTTTAAGGCTTCACATGATCTTATTAGTGCTATAACAGGAGAGAAGGAATTTGTAGGGTTCTCGCAGGAGGATCAAAAAACCTACTTACGTGCAAAAAGACAGCGAAACTTGCAGTATGGTGATGCAAGGAGTTTGTTAAGATATTTCCAGCAGCAAGTGGTAGAAAATCCATATTTTTACTATGCCATTTAGTTGGATGTAGATGAGATGATTACTAATATTTTTTGGGCTGATCATTATATGATAACAGATTATGGGCTTTTTGGTGATGCAGTGTCATTCGACACAACTTTTCAAGCAAATAAAGAGTACCGTCCACTTGCTTTATTTTCTGGCTTAATCACTTTAGAATGACATTGATTTTTGGTACAACATTATTGTATGATGAAACTGCAGAGTCATTTGAATGGTTATTTGAAACTTTTTTAGATGCAATGTCAGGAAAAAAAGCCTGTCAGTTTTTTCACAGACTAAGATCAAGTAATGGCTAAGGCAATTTCACAAATCATGCCTGAGATTTTTCATGGGTTGTGCACTTTTCACCAAATGCAAAATGCTTTGAAACATTTAGGTTACTTGTTCAAGGGTGGTTCAAAATTTAGTAGCGATTTAAAAGCTTGCATTTATGATTACGAGAATGAACATGAATTAATTGAAGCTTGGAATTCTTTGATTGATAAATACAACTTGCAAGAGAATGAGTGGATGAAAAGAACTTGGAGAAAAAGAGAACAGTGGGCGCATGTGTATGTGAAGTAGGTATTTACTGGAGAAATGCGAAGCACACAACTTAATGAAAGTCTAAATGGAACATTAAGGGGATATTTGAAAGGTGATCATAATATTGTTCAATTCTTTACTAACTTCAATCAGATTGTTGTAGATAAGCTGTATGAGGAAATTTCTGCAATATATGATTCTAGACAAAAGTTGCCAAGAATGAAATTGAAAAAGTTTCCCATTTTAATCCAGGTTGCGAGTTTGTACACCCCTCCTATCTTTGATTTATTTCATTGTGAGTTGGATACGTCCCTTTGTTGTCAAGTGAAGTAATTCCATGAGTTAGAAGGAGAAGTTAAGTGCGTGATTGGCTTGTATGGTAATGGTGAAGAGTGTATTGTCGAGGGTATGATGGAAGTTACTAGGCTAAGAGGAAAAAAAAACTGTTGAGAAATACATTGTACTTGTAAGAAATTTGAGAACTTTGGAATTTTATGTAGTCATGCAATCTAAGCACTTGATAGAATGAATGTTATGGAAATTCCCGAAAGGCATATATTAGGCTGATGGAGATTGGATGCAAAAAGATTGTGAAGTTAAAGAGAAAAATGTTATAGTGGATGAGGATGATCCGAAGTTGTTAATATTAGCACGTTGTAGAGATCTTTGTCCAAGAATGGTGAAACTAGCAACTCAAGCATCTATATACAAACCTGCCTATCAATTGGTTGATGAAGGAATTAATGAATTGTGTGTAAAAGTAAATAATATGATGAAGGGAGTTGGAAATTTTGGTACCAATAAATTAGATGTGGATGACCCCAACTTTGCACAAGTTAAGGGCAAAAAGAAGAAAGATGTTGGACACAAATGGAAGGGTAGATTAAAACCTTGGCATGAGATGATGGATAAGAAGACAAAAGTTATTTCACAACCTACTTGCCTTAGTAAGGTATTACCAGCGTACTTTTGAAATTTCAAATGAGATGCATTTATTTTTATAAATTGTGTAAAGTACTGATTACTTTTTGAACTTCTTTAGACTATTGGTTAATCAAGCAACACTACAAATATTCAAAATTCATTTTCAAGCTAACCACAGGTTAGCTTTTGTTTTATGTTATTTATTTATTATTTTTTTTTATTATAAATTGTGTAATGTATTAATAAATTTTACAACTTATTTAGACTATTGGTCAATCAAGCAATAACACAAATATTCAAAATTCATCTTTAAGCCAACCACAGGTTAGCTTTTGTTTTATGTTATTTGTTTATTTTTTAGACTATATTGTATTGGTGTATTTACTTTTTACGGTGTTTTATAGAGGAGGATGTTGGGAGTCTCTATTGGCCACAATTGATAAATTATGGATATAATCTTCTCACATGTGATACAAATTCATACTCACCAAGGTATCCACAATCACGACCTCTGTCTTTCCAAGCATCACATAGCCCACAAAGTTCTCAAGTAAGTAATATATATATATATATATATATATGTTTGTAATGTAATTTAGTCCATAAAATTTATTTTAATGTTTTTTTTTTTATAGGGAATATCACTTAATCTAGTGGGGCGCAATCCAATGGAGACCGAATTTAGAAATGAGAGTTTTTTTTTTTTTTTTCTATTTATTCCCAACCGCCTCCACAAAATTGACATAGAGATCCACTTAGTAGTTTTTGTTTTGAGAATTGAAATTGAAGGTTTTTAGAATTTTGTTTGGATGATTTAGAATGGTTGAGATAGATTTTGGGATATTTGGCAGGAGATTTTGAAGTTTGAATGTCTTAGAATTTTGTTTTATTTTTTTTATACAGATGTTGAATGTGAATTGAATATATTTTAGCCTTAAGTTGTTTTTTTTTTTATGTTCTATTTTTTTATACAACTTTTTTTTTTTTTTGAAGTTATATTTTTTTTGCTTATGGTTTGATAAATTGATTTGTTCAAATACAATTTTTTTCCCTTTCAATTTCACTTTTGATGCATTTAAGCTAGTTTTGAAAAAGTCAAAACATGTAGGTGTTTGGTAACGTTTACGTTTTCAGTTTATATTTACAAAAATTTTATAAATTGGTTTTTGTTTATTTTTAGAAAAACATAAACTACAAACGCGTTTGGTAATTGAAAAAATGTTTAAAAAAAATTTAAAATATAAAAAAGAGTGAGAAATGACAAGTGGTGGCAAGTGGCGGCGGAAGACGGTGGTGGAAAGTGGTGACGGTGGGTGGTGGGTAGCTGGTGGTGGTGGGTGGGTGATGGTGGCGGGTGATAGCGAGTGGGTGGTGGTGGCAGGTGGGTGGCGGATGGCGGGTGGTAATGGTGGGTGGGTGGGTGGGTGACGGTGGCGGTTGGTGGGTGGTGATGGATGGTGGTGGCAGGTGGGTGGTGGATGGTGGTGGCAGGTGGGTGGCGGATGGTGGTAGGGTGGTGGCGGGTGGTGGCGGGTGGTGATGGTGGGTGGGTGGGTGACGGTGGCGGATGGTGGTGGTGGTGGTGGGTGGTAGGTGGTGATGGCAGGTAGGTGGTGGTGGGTGGGTGGGTGGGTGGGTGGGTGACGGTGGCGGGTGGTAGGTGGTAACGAGCGGGTGGTGGTGGTGGTGGTGGCAGGTGGTGGTGGCAGGTGGGTGGCGGGTGGGTGGAGGGTGGGTGGAGGGTGATGGTGGTGGTGGTGGTGGTGGTGGGTGGTGGTGGCGGGTGAGTGGCTGGTGGCTGGTGGTGATGGGTGGCAGGTAGTGGATGGTGGTGGTGGCAGGTGGGTGGTGAGTGGTGGTGGCAAGTAGGTGATGGTGGCGGGCGGTGGATGGTAGTGGCGAGTGGTGGATGGCAGGTGGGTGGTGGGTGGTGGGTAGTGGTGGTGGTGGTGGGGTGGGTAGTGGGTGGTGGTGGCGGAAGACGGTGACGGAAAATGGTGGCGGGTGGTGGCTAGTGTTGGGTGGTAAAAAAAAAAAAACTGAAAACTCAAAATGGAAACACATTTTTTGTGTTTTCATTTTTTGGCCCAATTTATAAACTGAGATCACTGATTTATAAATCAAAAATTTTACCAAACAAGTTTTTATTTGAGTTTTTTAAATTTTCGTAAATATAAACCGAAAACAGAAAACGTAAGTGTTATCAAACGACACCTTAGGTCTGTTTGGTGATCATTTCGTTTTCAGTTTTTAATTTATATTTACAAAAAAATTTAAAAATTGTCATAAAAACTTGTTTAATAATTTTTTTGGTTTATAAATGGTTGTTTCAGTTTATAAATTTGAGGAAAAAACATAAACTCAAAAAATGAGTTTACGTTTTCAGTTTTCAAATTTTTTTTTCAAATAATTTATTTTCAATTTTTTTTTCAAACAATTTTTTGTCAAATAATTTTTTTTTCAAATAAATTTTTTTCAATTATTTTTTCAAATATTTTTTTTATCAATTAATTTTTTTTTTCAATTAACTTTTTTTCCCAATTAAATTTTTTTCAATTATTTTTTTAATTAATTTTTTTCAACTAATTTTTTTTTCAATTATAACGTGTGTGATCCCATTGTCATAAATAATAAAAATAAATATAAATATTTTAGGCATGAGCAAACATATTTTTTAGTTTATGTTTTTAAATTTTTTCAAACATTTTGTTCAAACCAAACTCATTTGTAATTTATATTTTTCTAAAAATAAACAAAAATCAATTTATAAAATTTTTGTAAACATAAACTAAAAACGTAAACGTTACCAAACGCTACCGTATGGTTTGTTCGATTTTAATTTTAAAATTAATTTTTTTTAAAAATACAATTTAGTTTGATAAATTAATTTGTTTGACGAATTATGTCTATTTTATTATATTTTCTATTTATAAAATAAATTTTTTAGCACAAACTTACCCCTTCAACTTTACACGACTACGGGCCTAGAGCACGGCGGTATCTTGCTAGGTTGATTGTTTTCTTTATTATAATGAAAGAAGAATTAATGAACCTTTACATATAAATTTTTTTTTAAAAAAAAAAGGTTAAAACGGTGGCATTTTAACTCACAACAAGCACGGCTATGAGTTGTCCACGGCAAGGACCCCGCCTCTCTAGTTAATGCACTAATTAGTATATATAATATTGTTCTTTTTTTAAATATTTTAGATACATCATTAAATATATTTAAAAAGTAAAAAAATGTAACTAAAATATTAAAAAATTATTAAAAATAAATGAAAATCTAAAGGGAAAAAAACACACAAACATAATTTTTTTCAATTTTTTTTGTTTAGTTTTTAATGACTTTTTAATACTTTAGCCAATTTGTTTAACATTTTAGATGCATTTTGATTAGATGCATGTAAAAATTATAAGAGTTTGATTAAATATAAAAAAAGAGGTACTTACGTGTATATCCTAATAAGTGGACTTATTATCTAATAGGTCCTATGGAAAAAATTTGTCATAAAAAAGTCACTAATTGCAAGTTTTAGCGACAATTTATAAAAAATACAACAAAAAAAAGTCACTAACTGTTAATTTTTAGCGACATATATAAAAATTTGTCACAAAAAAATTATTTTTAGCGACAATTTTATCAAGACTTATTTTCAATAGGATTTGATGGGAATTAAGTCTGATTATTAGGACATTTTGGTAGTTTACCCTAAAAAAAAACCTCTAGAAATAAACGAAAACTCACTAAAAATAATTTTTAAAAAAAAATAAACCAAAATACACTTATTTTTGACCCAAAAAAAAAATCAAAAAAATCAAAAAAATTACTAAGTAGATTATCATCAATTAAAAGAATAAAATGCCACATTAATTTTTTCACTTACAAAAAACATATTTTTTAAAACTTCCCAAAATACGCATACAACTTTTATAGTGGTCATTTGGTTTTTTTTTTTTTTGTTCTTTTTTTTTTGTTTTGTTTTGTTTTATTTTTTCTTTTTAAGAAAAATGTGTCCACCCAAAAAAAAAATGATATGACAACTTATATAGCTTTTTTTTTTTTTTTTAGCTTGTCCCCAAACCATAGTTTTCTCCAAAAAAAAAAAAAAAAAAAGAAAAAAAAAGAAAAAGCCAAAAAATTATCCACTAGCGTAGTTTGACAACATCTCAAATAAGTTATTTATTAATTTATTTCTATTACATCACCTCTCTATTTATTAAATTATTTCTATTTCATCGCCTCTATATTTTTTTATATCTTTTATAATAAATAAAAAATCAAAAACACAAAAAATCATACCCAAAACAATCCAAACTGGGACCAAAGATCTCTATTTGAGTCTGAGGTGTTTGGGAAGTGACTAAAATAATTAAAAAAATAAAAAAATTATTACAAAAAATAATTATTTCTTTTATTTTTTTGCATTTTTTTTTTTGGAATAACGTTAATCATACATAATTATGGAACACATTGTGAACCTTATATTTCAAGTCGTACACCATTAAAAATTAATTAATTTATAATAATAATATTTACCCATCATTCTTGTAAGAAAAAATTATTACTTTTATAAGAATAGAATTTTTTATTTTTTGCATGGAGATCATAAATGTTCTAGGGCTTTCTGTGTTTAAGTATTTGTGCTTTGTTATAAGGTGATATAGGTGGGCCTATAGGGGCTTTTGGTCCACCACTTAGAGCTCAATACATAATTCAAATACCAAAGCGCAACGTTGTTGGAGCCCAACGTTGCACCAAGGACCAATGACATCTAAACACTTGTCAAGAGATGAACCAGCCACATAAGCAGATAAAGATCCTACAGAGTTATTGCACCACACATCAGCCATTAATGAGGTTCCCTACAGCATTTATTACGATAACCCATTCACATCGGAACAGAACAGCCTCACCATGAACAAGGCAAGCTAGAACATAGACTTTCGGCTAACATGACAGGTCGAAATGGACAAGGAAATGATGAGCAAAGGATATAAGCAGGTTTCTAAGACAAGGAGAAGGTTAAGTTCTTTATCATCATCCTATCTCTATATTCTGTTGATCTCTCTTCTCTAACTTGCTCGTCGGAGGGTTCGCTAGGGAATTCCCATTCCCCATTGAACTCTTGTGCAGGTTTCTCAGTGGGCCCAGTGATCGGACAACCGTGTAGGAGGCCTGGATCAGCTCGACCCGTTCATCAGAGACTAGTAGTATCTTTAGTTGGCGCCGTTTGTGGGAAACCTTTCACTCTGTGTGGCAATTGTGCTCATTGTCGCAAGAGACCCATTCTCGATAATCCTTACCTGTCACCCACCAGGGTGGATGGTCACAACTAGATCCATGGCTTCTCAAACAACGTTGCCGATCCCCAAGTCGCTCCTCCTAACCCAAACAACCCACCGCAGTATTTCACAGAACTCACCAACAGCATTAACCGCCTAGCCGAACAAAACCAAGCCCTGATCAATGCTTTGTTTCAACGAGACCTTCTTGTGCCTCTTTCACCACCTTAAGATATCCCACCCAATTGAGAATGAATCCCGAGCCATCCTTTCCAACAATCCCACCCATCCAACTTGGAGGGTTTGTGACCCCCTCCCCAAGATATGAACCCGCCACCTTAGGCTTTACATCCATCAGACCAAGCACATGCTCCCGAAGAAGAGGCTAGTAGTGTCCAGCCTCCATTGCATTCTGGTGGCGACAACGTTCCTATTTGGGATGCGGAACTTCAAGCCATGAAACTCCAGCTTCAAGGGCCCCGTTTGTTTTGGGAGATAGAATAGAGGGGATTGATAGTGAAGGGATTAATAGTGAGGGGATTATTAATGAGGGGATTGATAGTGAGGGGATTAGTAGTGAGGGGATTGATAGTGAGGGGATTAGTAGTGAGGAATTGTTAAATTATTTTTATATAAAATAATAAAACAAATAAAAAAATATAAAAAATTAAAAATTATATTTTAAAAAAAAATTCCCATATATAAAAAATAAAAAAAATAAAAAAATTTATAATCCCCTCACTATTTTTCTAATACCATCTCTACCTCCTCCTTACCAATCCCCTCTCCAAGGGTATTAGTAATACCAAGGGACTAATAGTCCCAAGGCCTTCTCCCAAAACAAACAAGACTATTACTAATACCTTGGTATTAGCAATCCCAATACCCTCTCTTTCACCCAAAACAAACGGGGCCAAGGAGTCATATAGAACATAAAGAATAAACCCTCCACCATAGCCAACTCACCATTCGTCGCCTCCATCAGGGAAAAACCCCTACCTCCTAAGTTCAAAATGCCTTCAATTAACTCTTTCGACGGTACAACGGACCCAGTCGACCACTTGGAGAGTTATAAGACGCTAATGGTCCTCCATGCATTCCCTGATGAGATCATATGTCGGGCTTTCCCCGTAACACTTAAGGGGTCGGCCCGACTGTGGTTTAGTCAACTGCCGACGGACCCTGTCTCTACTTTCCACCACCTAAGTGACTTCTTTCTTAACCACTTCATTGGTGCCCAGCGCCAGCAGCGTCCGGTAACCCAACTCCTCAACATCCGTCAGACGGAGGGGGGGTCGCCGCGCAGCTTCATCACTCGCTTCAACATCGAAGCCTTGCAGATGGCAGAAAACGATGACAAGGTCATTCTCACAGATTTCATGGCCGGTTTACGATCATCCGATTTCCTTTTCTGCCTCTTCAAAAACCCTCCAACCTCTATGGCAACCCTCATTTCCAAAGCCCAAAAATACATAAATGCCGAAGACTCTCTGGCCACCCGCCAAGATTCCACAACCAAAAACCCAACCCTCAGAGAGAAGAGGAAGGAATTCGAAACCAGAACCACCCAATACACCCAGCAACCACCTCAGTATACCGATCAAATCGCTTGAGTCGACTGATCGGCACCTACTCGACCTCCCATTCGGTTCGAACGGTACGTACCCTTCAACTCCCCCATGGAACAAGTCTTAAACCAGATCCAACAAGATTACAACTTGAAATGGCCACAACCCTCACGGTCCCCTTCCAACCGGCGAGACCAATCCAAATACTGCCATTTCCATCAAGACCACGGCCACAACATCAAGGAATGTGTTAACCTTAAAGACCAGGTAGAAAGCTTGATATGCTAGAGGCGCTTCGGTCGGTTCACGGTAGCCCATCCCTAGCAACAGCCGAGGACCGAACCTGCTAGGGACAACCGCCGACACACTCCTTCCCAACAACCCGCACAACCTAACCAAGGCAATGATCGGCCCCCGCCACAACCCCAAGCACAAGGTAACCCTGCTTCCCCAGTTTGCGAGATCAGAGTCATTGCTGGCAGACTTGCGTACGGAGGACCATCCCGTTCAGTTCAGCGAGCCGAATTCAAAAAAATCAGACAGGGCTCCGACAAAAAAGTCTCGACTTTGGATCGCCCCTTTAAACACCTCAAACAATGGATGGAACCCATTACCTTTACGAAGGCTGATTGCACGAGCATCCGTTACCCTCACGACGACCCCCTCGTCATCTCTGCTCTCTTGTCCAATTACAAAGTTAGACGAGTGCTTGTCGACAACTGTAGCTCTTCAGACATCATCTTCCTAAACGCCTATCGCCAGCTCAAGGTCGGGGAAGAAAGTTTGTCCCATCTCCAAACCCCACTGGTCGACTTTACTGGGGATCGGGTGACCTCCATAGGCTCCATCGATCTTCCCATCACCATCGGAGAGTATCCACGGCAGACCACCAAGTTGCTCACTTTCCTCGTCGTCGACTATCCCTATGCTTTTCACATCATCACGTGCTATGCCGCGCCTTGAGTCCCGCGCGCCGCTATTTCCCCTTCTCACTCGGTCACCCTTCGCGGTCAGCCTTCCTCGCAGTCGGTCACCCTTCGCGGTCAGCCTTCCTCGCAGTCGGTCACCCTTCGCGGTCAGCCCTCCTCGCGGTCGACCCTCCTCACAGTCGGCCTTCTCACTCGGTCACCCTTCGTGGTCGGCCCTCCTTGCAGTCAGCCTTCTCACTTGGTCACCCCGCGGTCGGTCTTCCTCGCAGTCGACCTCCTCACTCGATCACCTTTCGTGGTCGACCCTCCTCGTAGTCGGCCTCCTCACTCGGTCAACCTTTGCGGTCGGCCCTCTTCGTAGTTGACCTCCTCACTCGGCCACCCTTCGCAGTCGGCCCACCTCCTAGTCGGTTTTCTCTCCGTTGACCTCTCATAACCCCTATCTTCTTTCTTTTTCCCTTCGTTGGGCTAAAGCTGCACTTGGGAATGAGGGGCTATTGACATAGGTGGGCCTATAGGGGCTTTTGGCCCACTACTTAGAGCCTAACATTGCTGGAGCCCAACGTTGCATCAAGGACCAATGACACCTAAACACTTGTCAAGAGATGAACCAGCCACATAAGCAGACAAAGATCCTGCAGAATTATTGCACTACACATCAGCCATTAATGAGGTTCCTTGCAGCATTTATTACGATAACCCCTTCACGTCGGAACAGAACAGCCTGACCATGAATAAGGCAAGCTAGAACATAGACTTTCGACCAACATGACAGGTCGGAATGGACAAGTTAATGATAAGCAAAGGATATAAGCAGGTTTCAAAGACAAAGAGAAGATTAAGTTCTTTATCATCATCCTATCTCTATATTCTGTTGATCTCTCTTCTCTAACTTGCTTGTCAGAGGGTTCGCTGGGGGACTCCTGTTCCCCGTTGAACTCTTGTGCAGGTTTCTTAGTGGGGCCCAGCGATCGGACAACCGCGTAGGAGGCCTGGATCAGCCCGACCCGTTCATCAGAGACTAGTAGTATCTACATAAGGCATAAAAAATAGAACCCCCTTTTTCTATTTGTATTAGGCGAAAATATCAAATCAGTGGCATTTTTAAAATAATTATAAATTAATAGGAGGCATGGACGTAATTAATTGGAAAGCAAAGGGATCAGTGGCAAGAACAAAAGTGTAACTAAGTTTAGAAATAGTACTAAGAATTTGGTATCTGTTGATTAGATTAATTAGAGATGCAACAATGGATTGATTGATTAGAATAATAGCAAGTGATTTAGAGGAAAGTTTTTGACTTGACATCTGTAATTAAAAAAAAAGAAAATAGGTTAGCATCCACTAAGGATATCTAACTTACCTGTATGGAAATTGAAAAGATTTGTGTAATGAGCAATTAAATAGCGTCGGCTAGCAATTTGGTGAAATTGGGGATAGGAATCTTGGTCAATTGACTTTAAATAGGCTATTTCAAAGGCATAATGGTAAATAATTTTGCGATAGTGGATGATTTGTAGTTTGTGGACAGAATAATATGAAGTGAGCATTTTTACTATGAAATTCGTAATATAAATATATGTATAACTTTCTCTATCCACCCTGTAAAAATTCACGGGTAAGAAAATCAAAGATAGAGTTTTGACTACTAAGAATTTATTCAATATCAAAATTAAATATACTTAAAATAGATTGTCAACGAGCAAAAATGTACTTACTAGCAATGTTTTGAACATCTTTTTCTAAAACATATTTTGCACGTTTATAATCAACGCATACTAAAAATCTTTGATTTAAAATAGCATCTTAAAATTTACTAATATATAATACAATAGATAAAATTTCTTTTTTAATTGTGCTATATTTTTTTTGTGCTTTATTCAAAATACCAGAGTGAAAATGAACAATTTGTTCAGATGACTTGAAATGGACTTGCTGAAGGAGGATGCCACTATAACCAATGTCAGTGGCATCAATTTTAATAATTTTGAATGAATCTTCACTAAAAATGCTTAAGGTAAAGTCTTGACATATTTGATGTAGGCCGAAAGATACCACATTGAACCCGCTTAAGTTACATTTATAATTTTTGAATTTTGTTTATTTGGTGGAGATGATATATTTTGTGCATTTGTAGAAATTTGGTAGGCAACACGCAAATTGAAGCAAAAAGTGACTCAAAAGCAGATTCTCCGTGTGAATGGTGACAATTCCCGGCCTGCCAACTCACCGCACGTGCGACCAAGCTCCACCGCACGTGCGACCCACCATTGCTCGAGCGGCCCACCTAGGGTTGCTTGCGCGAAAAATGAAGTCTGTTTTGCTGGGAATAAAAAGAAAAAAAAAAGAATATTTTGGCGTTCGAAAATATTTCAAAGAAAAATGAGAGAGAGGCTAGGGTTTGGAAGGAAGAAAAACTTGAAGCTTGAAGAATGTCTCCCATGGTGACTTCGTCTTCCTCCACCTCTTCCCACTCCTCCATAAATGGCTAGGCTACTATTTCTAAAGTTTTGATGAAACCCTAGCCATGTAAAGAGATTTTTCTTAAGTTTTGATTGTAAAACGGTTTGAATAAATGTATGAATGTTTTAAAAGTTTATAACAATTTTCCTTTTCATCTCTTCAATTATTTTATTCTCTGTGATTATTTAATACTTTCCATATATTAATTTTCTTTGTGTTTGTGTTCAAAATATGAGATGAGTCATACTACGAGAGACGAGTTGTGTTGCTACCATAGTTTAGAACAAGTGACTCGTGCTACTTGTAATGATTCGTGCCTGTACATTGAATGCAACAATCATCTTGATCAATATTTTAAACTTGTAGTTGTGAAATATTGGGTAGTTCGAACTGGATTACAATTGATGGCTGATGTTAAGTCTTATTTATGTGGTTAGTGGTTAATTCTTTGCCCTAAGATTTTTCCAAAAATCAGTATTTCAAACCCTACTTTTAATTGTCAATTCAATTTCTCAATTTTATTTAATTCTTGTTTAGCCATTATATCCCTCAATCTTTTTATCAAAATTAATTTAGAAGTTAAATTAGTTTAATTTCTCGTTTGTCCCTGTTGATTGATATCTAGACTTACCATTATTCTAAAGAATTTAATACAATTTAGAGTTTATTTTTGGTGTATGAAACGATCTATCAATATTTTTTGACTTGTTGAATAGTAATAGTATGATTAAGAGACTAAGGAGGAGGATCATCTCTCAAACGATCAAAAAGAAATTGACAAGCTTTTCTAAGGTCTTCATAAAATTTAACAATATAATTAAGGGATCCTAAAAACCTTTGTAATAGGATTTTGTCTAAGATTTCATCAAGAAATTTAAAAGTAATAGATCTATCGACTTATAGAAAGAATAGTACTTTGGGAAACTTTATAACCTAAAAATTTTACTTTAGGCTTCGTTTGGCATTAGGCTAGGTTAGAATAGTCACAAAAAGCAAAATAGGCTAAAAAGCTAATAAAATAAAACGTCACATCTAAATTATAATTATTTAATTTTTTTCTCTCACAAAAGTCAAAAAACTAAAAGAATTATCCCAAACGAGATTTTTTAACGCTCGACTAAAATAGCCAAAAAATCAAAAAATCAACCTACATCCCAAACGAAAGCTCAGTTTACTGGAATCTAAAATTTTAGGGTATTTTGAAAAATTAGTTAAAAATTAGCTTTTTAATTTTTTAACTTTTTATTTTTTTATGAAAAAAAAGAAATAATATGATCTAAAATAAGTTAAAAATTAAATACTAACTTTTAATCAAGTTTTCAAAGCGCTCCTTTATCAACTGTAAAAAAGTCAGATTTTCAAGTATTAATTAGAATATTATAAAATTTATCATGTAATTAATTTTTTAAAGATAGATTTAGGGGTTGTTTAGGATATCCTAAATAAGTGTACTTTTTATCTTTTTAAACTAAAAAATTGAGAAAGAAAATACAGATGTTTGGGTTAACTTTTTGACTTTTTATGAAAAAATATGTAATAAAAAATTGTAAAAATTAATTTATAAAAGAAAATTAAAATTAAAAATTGTGCAGTCGTAATTATTAATTTTTAATAAATAATATTAACTTTTAAACTTTTTAAATAATTTTTTGACTTTTTAATTTATTCTAGACATGCGAAACTTGACCTTAATTGCCCCACGTATTAAAGCATACCGCTTTGTGCGTTGTTCCAGTGCTTTGGAAGTTACGTCTGATAAATTGATTTGGTTGGTGCGATAATGGTCTGTTTAATAATGATTATCTTTCCAATTTTTTGTTTATAAATTTAAAAAAAAAATTAAAAACTAACACAAAAAACTTATATAACAATTTTTTTTTGAAAGACACTCAAGTTTCGTTTATGTTTCAAAACGAGGCAGATACAAATTGGTCGGCATGTATCTCAGAATCAAGACTCTCTTATTTATTTCTCTTCTTATAGCTTATTTGCCAACAGTCCGGTTTAATTAAAAGGTCAAAAAATTATTAAAAAAGTTAAAAATTTAATAACTTATATCAAAAAGTTAAATATTCTCTTTTTCTCTTTACTTTTTGTATATCTTTTCATAAAAAGCCAAAAAATCATATCAAAAATACTAGTTTTTTTAACTCATATTTTAGCCAAATAGTCAAAAAGTTACTAAATTAGTCTGTTCCCGAACGAGGCCTTAACTTTTTTTTTGTTAGGCTATTGGACTTTTTTTTATTCAATTTTAATGATTTGAATCGTTCACATTTTAAGATTTGTTACGGTGATGTTTGGTTTTTTTTTTTTTTTTTTTTATCAGCAAAAAAAAAAAGGGAACTTTATTGATGGAAAAAACATACAGAGTATGATAACATACATCAATAAAGCGGAGAGTGCAAAAAGCATCATAGTGAAACATTCAGATCCCAACTAGGTTAGATGCACACCAAATCATCTGCTAGCACAAACTCCAAGCTCCAAGTTGGTGAGTAACCAACATGTAGAGCAAAAACGAAAACAAAACAAACAAATCAGACATCCAAAAACAAAAATTCACAGCAGCCCAGCCTAACATAACACACCCCTTAAAGACCATTCATCTACAATAAAGCTGCTATTTCAGCAGAGCACATAAACAGATTCATGAAGCTTGCATTCGTAGCAGAACAAATCAGCAGCAAAACTACCACTCTGCAGCCGCAATAGCAGCAAAACAACCACCAATAGCTTCTGATGATGGACACCAAAACTAGGCTATAGCAGCATCACACCAAGTAGCAATGCATTAGCAAACCAAAAAGAAGATCCCATTCTGATATGTTCCTCTCAATCAGAGCATACCGAACCAAAATGTTTGGGTTGGTGAGCTTTAAGGTTTAACTTGACCAAGTTACCAAGTTGCTTGCCTTGAACCTATTCCTACCACCTCCAATCTCACAGAGCAGCCCTAATCACCACCTACAGACCAGCACCAAGATCATGTCACATAACAGCAGCAGCCAAATCAGACCAACTAATTCAGACCACCAACCAATTCAAACAACCAAAATGCCAGACCACCAACCAACTGCAAACCCAATGCCAGACCACTAACCAATTCATACAGCAGTAGCCAAAAACAAGATACCCATCCACTGATCCTATTTGACAGCAAACCAGGGGAGGTTGGAGAAGTCACCATTCAGACCAGTGCAAAACACAGATCACAGTAGCTAGTAACTCATGAAGAAAAGTGAAGTGGACTCTGACAATGCCAAAACAACCCAGATAAACCATAAACCAGATGCTGCCACTACACCAGAATAATGCAGATAAAACCAGAACAATGACAGAAAGAAGCTTCTACACCAGCTACTGCTGCCAATTGAGCTAACTTGGACCACTGATGCCTATTGAGCCAACCACAAAACAACTAACCAGCTTACAGACATGAACACATCCTTAGCAGACAGATAAAAGCCCATCCCAGGCAGCGGGGAGAGGTTGGAGATGAAGTTACAGCTAGCCACAGACAGCATAGCATAGGGCAGACTCACCCCGAACAGCATAGCATAGGGCAGATGAAGTTGCAGCCAACATATCAGTTTAGCATCCACAGATCAAGTCATTGGCCCAACATACCAGATGGACTGATGAAACAAAAGACCCATAAGACCGATGAATCCAAAGCAACCCAATACCAGCAGCAAGCTACAGATACAGTCCTACCCCTCCCAATCAAACAAATACCAAAAATGGTTGTGCTTCACCAGCACCAGCATACTAGCAACAATTCAGCATCCTTAGGTCCCTTTATCTATACACAGTTGCAGACCTGCTTCAGGTTATATAACACATCATGCACCGAGTAATTAAACTCTCTCAAGGAAGAAACAGCCCACATAGCAACTCTGGTTTTTACCAGATCAACCAACTCATTCAAAGATGGTTGTGCTTCATTAAATATGCACTCATTCCTGAGTTTCCACACAGACCACATTACTGCCAACCAATAGCAATAGTTTTCTATTGGACTAAAAAAGCACAAAAGGACAAAAAAAGGTTAAAAAGTCACAAAATGACAAAATAAGGAAAAAAAACAAAAAAAAAAAAATACCATTCCAAAGCCAAAAAGTCAAAAAGTCAAAAAAATCAAACAAGAATACCAAACGACTAAAAAAGTCTCAGGCTACAAAAGTCAAAAACATCAAAAAGTCAACTAAAAAAGTTATTGTTAAACGAAGGCTAAGTATATCATACTTGTAAAAAATTAAATTGATCGAATATCAAAAATTACGTATTCAGATCATCGAATTACAAATCATTTTTTAAAAAAATTTAATAAATAGTTTTTTGAACCCATATTTTTTGATATCCGATCAACTTAATTTTTTACATATATGATATACTCAATAAATTTTAAAATATGAACAATTTAAATTATCAAAATTAAATCTAAAAATAAGCTCAATAACCTAATAAAGAGAGAGTTAGAGAGAGAGAGACGAAAGAGTATTTTAATTCTATATCTCAATGGTAATATCTCCTCTGCCAGCTTCCTTCTCTATAAACGATAAATAAAAAAAAATAAAAAAATAAACCAACCATACCTCTTTATTTTGAAAAATTATTCCATGCTCCAGGGTGTGCGCGATGTGAAATAAAATTATAAATCAAATCACTGATAAATTGACAAATTATCATTTGAGCAATTTTAAGCAAATTAACAAATTAAAAAATATTTTAACTAAATATTAAAATTTTACATTTTATATAACCCTAATTTATATAATATTATATATATATATATATAATATAAACTAATTTTATATAATATTTTTTATATAAATAATTATTACTTTATAATAAATTTCATATATTAAATTTTTCTCACATTCATATTTAACTATAATTTAATATATATATATATTAATTATACTAAAACGAAACAATTTCGAAAGCAAATTATAGATTTTAATGTTTAAATTGTGATTAAATGTGAATTAATATGAAATGATATAATTTTAATAAATTAGGTGATATTTTACGCAATCCTAACTCTAAGACTCCGTTTGTTTTTAGAGGTAGAATGAAGTGGATTAATAGTGAGAGGATTGTTAGTGAGGGGATTAAGTAAAATTGTGTTTGTTTTGATGATAGTTGTTAGTGTAGGGATTGTTAAATTATTTTTATAAAAAATAAATATAAAATAATAAAACAAATAAAAAAATACAAAAACTTTAAACATTAATGTTTTAAAAAAAATGCCCAACATGTAAAAAATTTTAAAAAAATAAAAATAAAATAAAAAATTTTCAGAAAAAAATAAAACAAACAAAATAATGATTTTTACTTAACAAAAAATACAAAAAATTAAACATTAATGTTTCAAAAAAAAAATGCCCGACATGTAAAAAATAAAATAAAAAATAAATAAAAAAAAAATTCTAGTCCGCCGGACTATTTTTCTAATACCAAGTCTTGGAGGCCCATCCGAATCCCCTTGGGGAGACCCATCCTAATCCGGAGCTCACTATCAATCCCCTCCCCATCTCTCAAAACAAACACAATATTAGTGGGTCTCACCTCATTGCCAATCTCAATCTCCCCTCTAACTTTCTAAACAAACGGGGCCTAAGAGTATGGGTCATTTCCCAAAATAAGCTGAAGCGTTATTCCAAAACACGCTTTCACCATATTTCTGACTCAGGCGCGGAAAATGAATAAAATCATAAAAGCGTGGTTACAAATCACGCTTTTAATTAATAAACCATTGTTAGAAACCACGCTTTTAAAAAAACTGTGTTTTAAAGAAGAGTGCTGCTATTAGCACCTACCAAAATTTTTTGGATCCCCCATTTTTTTGGATTCCAACCGTAAACTCTAAATTTTAATAATATTTTTTTGGACACCCCACTTATTACCAAATCTACTCATATTCATAATATTTTCACAATGAAATGCACACCCACCTAATTTTCCATCTCTCTCATTCCCTGACTCACTCAATCTTCAGAGTTTGGAGCTTTGGTTTAGTATAGAATTCTTGGACCCCAACCCTCCATCACTCTCGTCGCCGTCTCGGCCATCAATGGAGCATTCCGACGACTCTCATCTTCTCTGAACGCTCTCCGTATCGCCGAATCAGTAACCTCTCTCATCATCTCATCATCATCTTCTTTGTTGCTTTTTGTATCTTTGTCATCGCTGAGATCTATCGAAGATGCTCCAATTTCTACGGTATTTGAATAACCATTTGCAAGATGAGGAAAAACAGAATCATCGTCTGAATCGCCATCAGAATCATCGTTTGAATCGCCATTAGAATTCTGAATGTAGCCCAAAATAATTTGTTCACCACTGTGTAGCCGAAAAAATATATTTTGTTCAGAACTGTTTTGTCGAACAATAATGATCCTGTCAACACTGTATGTCCAAACAAAATTTGTTCATCACTGTGTAACTTGAATCCATTCCAATTCACAACTTAAAATAACATGAATTAAATCCATTCAAAATACATAACTTAAATACATTCCAATTCACTATTTTCCATTTTAAGTTAGTTTAACAAAGAAAATTACATAGCTGACTATTCGCATTAATGTTTGGAACCTATGTATTGAACGAAAGGATTATGTTCAGTACTGTATTACCGAACATAATTCCAACAGTCAGCAAACCAGTACCGAACAGCTCGAACGAAACAAGAACGACCGAAAACGACCGAGAATGTTAATACAAGACAGATAAACTTATTAATGGAACGCCGATCTCACTAGAATTGTTGTCCTCGTCCTCTATTGCTCTACACAGTGAAATAAATGATGAAGTATACGTTATACTTGAAGCAAAACTTTCAAGTTCAATAGTGTTGATGATGGTGATGAAGATGACACATTCAGGATTCAAGATGATTATGAAAAATAATAGATTTAGGGTTTATATTAGTTGGTTATGAAAAGTAATAGGTTTAGGGTTTACAAGCATGGAATACGTATAGTTGGAGTGGGGGTGGGGGTGGGTGTCCAATATTATAGAGTATTAGTTCTTATTGATAGGAGAGTGTTCCATTTAATAATGTCTTTTAATGTAATTCTACTTTAGGGTATAATTGTAATAAAAAAAATTATAAAATGGGGAGTCCAAAGAATTTTAGCAGGTGCTAATAGCAGTACTCTTAAAGAAAACGTGGTTAGAAACTACGCTTTCAATAACAAACAAAACCACATCACGCACTCACACTCTCTTTTTTTTCCTCTCTCTCCCCCTCTCTCTCTCTCTCTTTTACACACACACATCACTCACATCAAACATATATAATTTTAATATATATAAATTTTATTTTATAAAATTGAGACCAACATTAAATAAATATAATAATAATTTATAATAGCAAATAATAATCAACTATATAAAATGATTACTTTTTTTATTTTAATTCTTAAATTTTTTTTTATTTATTTTAAGGTTTAAGATTTAGGGTTTAATTCTTAATTTTTTTTTTTATTTTAGTGTTTAGGGATGAAATTTATATTTTTTATTTTACAGTTTAGGGTTTAATTCTTAAAATTTATTTATTTTTATTTTAGGGTTTAGGATTTATGATTTATAAAAAAAATATAAAATTTAAGAATTAAACTATAAATTCTAAACCCTAAAATAAAAATAAATAAATTTTAAGAATTAAACCCTAAACCCTAAAATAAATAAATAAAAATTTACTCCTAAATCCTAAAATAAAAAAAAAGAATTAAACCCTAAATCTTAAACCTTAAAATAAAAAAAAATAAATTTTAAGAATTAAAGTAAAAAATAGTCATTTTATGTAGCTGATTATTATTTGCTATTATAAATTATTATATATATATATATATATTTAATATTGGTCTCAATTTTATAAAATAAAACTTATATATATTAAAAATTATATATGTTTGATGTGAGTGATGTGTGTGAGAGAGAGAGAGAAGAGTATGAGTGCGTGATGTGGTTTTGTTTTTTATTAAAAGTGTGGTTTCTAATCATCTTTTTTTTACAACACAGCTTTCTCACGTTTTATTAATTAAAAATGTGATTTTTAACCATGTTTTTATGATTTTATTCATTTCCTGTGCCTGGATCAAAAATACGGTGAAAGCGTGTTTTAGAATAACGTTTCAGCTTGTTTTAGAAATTTCGACCAAACTAGACTCAATTTAGAAAATAGGTTAATAGTTGGGCTTATTTTGAGAAATGGCGCGTAAGAGCATTGCCGTATTTAATTTATAAATTGACAATAATATTTTACCTCCTGAAATTCGAACACAAAAATTGCAAATCCCGTAATGTAGAATAATAACTACTGATTCAATGATTTCTCTTTGATCATGAACAGCAACCAAGGTATCTCTCTCTCTCTGCTCTCCTCTGTCGGTGCCTCATTGAGAGACAAATTTTTTTCCTGACGTTTTGTTATTTAAAAAGTAGATCTATACAACAGATTTGTAAATCTAACAACAAATCTATGTATTTTGCTTCAAATATGTAATGAATCTCTAAAACTTGAATTGAACTGGGTGCCATCAAGCAAAGTACCAATGCAACGAACTGCAAAATCAATATCGACCCATTAACACAAATGCCCCCAATTTCATCTACCTCATAACAATTACACAATCAATCAAAAATCCATAACCGAATGAACCAATAGATCAATGTACCTTCGACCTCGTCGCCTTTGGTAGGAGTGTCCCAACTTTCACCTTCCTTGATATGCTTCTTCTTCAACCTATCATTTCCAATTTCCTTCTCTTCTCCAACCTTGTGAACTGGGCTTCCCTCAGGAAGCTCCATTTCCATGTCCATGTCGTCATTGTTGGTGTTCATTTGCCCAATAGTTGGGAATTTGAAGTCATTGTCCACGGATTAGAGAACGCTGAAATGGGTTTGCAGAGAGTGATAACAGATGTAATGGGTCTCTGTTAATTTTGAAAAGAGCTTCACGGAAACAGATTTGCGGGTATACCGTGGTTTTGTTTGGAAAGTGGGTTCGTTTTTATTTTATTTTTTTATTTTTATTTTAGTGTGGGGTTAAAAAATTTAGTTTGAAAAGGATTTTTAATTTTTTTAATTTTTTAAATTTTTTTTAAAAAATAATATAATAATTATAAATTAGATATAATATATTATTTTATTATATTAAAAAATTTATTTATTTTTAATGAATATTTTACTTCAAAAAAATCGTAAAAGCCTCTTCCCATCACAGGCATGCAGGAGTAAAAAAGTTTGTCAATAGAGGTGGTTTAATGGAGAGGGGAGAGAGAATCCAGATAGTTCTATGGAAAAATCAAAGGCAATAAATAAGAATAAAAGTCGAGTGGGAGAATGCGAGAGTTCTACTTAGGCGAGGTGTTTCTTAAAAAATTTAAAAAGTTAAAAAATTATTATTTTATTTAAATCATATTATTTCTTTATTATATCACTTTAAATTCAATTCATATTTAATAAAAAATCAAAAAATACATTTATTTAGAACAATCTAAACAACCCCTTACTATTAAAAATCATTATGTATTAATATTAATTAATGTATTAATTGATAACGTGACATAATTAAAAAAGCTTTTGATATTTGTAATCTGATTGATGAGTGCGTTAATAATGATATTATAACTAGTATTGGTATATTAATTAGTATACTAATTGATGCATGTAATATTACCAAGTCATATATGATATGAGATATACGTATGCCTCTATACAAGCGTAGATGGTATAAATAATTAACAAACAAAATAAGCATTAAAATTAACAAAAACAATTTTGGATTTTTGTTTGGGTGAAGCATCAATAAATTTTAAAATATGATTTTGTCAATTGTTTAGTTTTTTTATTTTTCCTTATAAATCCAAAGATTCTATTAAAGTAAAAATTATACAAAAGCGTAGTCACTTATACGTATAGAGTTAATTTTTAAAGGATAAAAATATATTTCTCTAAATGTGAAATTATATATTTGGACAATTCACATTATAGAGGTTTTAATTTTTTTCTCATTTTGGAACAAATCTCACATTACAAACAATAATGTGACACTCTAATGTAACACACTAAAAAATTTCTTAGTGTACTTTTTCCAAACGTAACACTCCAATACTCCAATGTAATATATTCTAATGTAACACACACAAAAATATTTAAAAACTCCTTAGTATATTTTTCTCAAATATAACACTTAAAGTTTAAAATTACTAATGAATTTTTATATTCTTTTTGGAATGATTTGAAGAATCTTATATCCGTTTGGAATGATTTAAAGAATCTCACATCCTTTTTTTGGAGTATTATATTGGAGTGTTACGTTTAGAAAAAGAATACTAAGACTTTTTGATGTGCTACATTGGAATATTATAATAAGAAGTTTTTTTGGAGTGTTATGTTTGAAAAATGTATATTAAGAAATTTTTTTTTAGAGTGTTATGCTTGAGTGTTACAATTTGAAATTATATATTTGTCCAAAACTTACTAAGAAGTTTTTGTACTCATTTTGAAATGTTTGAAAATTTTTATATTTGAAATTATTTTTGTACTCCTTTTGAAATGTTTGAAAAATCACATATTTCAAGTTATTCCAAATAAAAAAGATTCTCATATAAAAATTTATTCCAAATTTAATTCTCATACATTATGTATCTTACCTTCCTAACACAAAAGAGAAAAAAAATAAAAAAAAAAAATTAAAGAAGAAGGAAACATAATAGAAATAAGGATGTAATCGTAAACCTAATTTCTAAATAATATATTAAATCTACATTTCCAAAATTAATGAGACTAATTGGTTTATAAAATAATCTTTGGGACTAAATAAATCACCATCCCTCAAGATGGGATTTATAGATAACTTTCTCCTTTTGTATTTAAAATTTTTCTAATATTTTGTCGAAGCCAAACGTGTTTGGAGCTTTTATTTTTCTCAAAACGTAGACTTTACCAAACGCCACCTTAATATTTGATTTTGAAAACAAGCTTTGAAAATTTCATTGTTGTGTTAAGATTATTTTTTATATTTATGATTTTTCAATTTAGAAATAAAGGAAAATTAAAATATATTAGAAATTTTGAATTTTTTCATATCTATGTTTTATTTATATAAATTTTAATATATTTATAATATAATTATGATGTCATAATTTAATTTGGGTTCACCCATCGGTTGATCAATGACCCATCACTTTAGGTCCCTTTCTGATTCACTGAATGATTCGAATTTCAAAACATTATTGCACACACATATTACACAATATGAGGATGACAATGGTGTATGAATATACAACAAGAGGATTGCAATACATTTTTTTTAAATCTCATTTATTAAAACTTCAAAAGAAATGGTGTAGGAATATACAACAAAAAGATTGCAATAATTTTTTTTAATCTCATTTATTAAAACTTCAAAAGAAAAACAATTGAAGACGCATGTATATATATGAATCTTCAAATAACACAAGTATATTTTTTAAGTCAAGTATGTTATATAAAATTCTGTAAAAGCTTATGTTTTTTATATTTTATTGTCTTTAGTGATACCTGATTTCCTAATGCATAACCTTATGGCCCCGTTTGTTTGGAGAGTTAGAGGGGGGATTGGGATTGGTGGTGAGGTGAGACCTACTAATATTGTGTTTGTTTTGAGAGATGGGGAGGGAATTGAGAGTAAGCTCCGGATTAGGATGGGCCTCTAGCCCCGTTTGTTTTCAGAAGTAGAATAGAGGGGATTGATAGTGAGGGGATTAATAGTGAGAGGACTGTTAGTGAAAGGACTGTTAGTGAGGAGATTAAGAAAAATGTGTTTGTTTGATAGCCAGTGGACTAGCAATAGTTCATGTTTGTTTTGAGAGATAGTAATGGGATTAACTATGTAAAATTACACAAATACTCTTGTTGTATTAGTATTAAATTTAAGCTTATACCAATTAATAAATGCATTACCCAATTAAATTATTCAAAAATTAAAATTAAAATCATATAATTAAAAATAATAAAAAATTCAACTATTAATCTATTTATTATTATTATTATTAAAGAAACCCGCTTTTGTCCAAAACCAGCCCATGGTTTTGACAAAAGTATTCACAGAGGATTATCTGCTCATATAATGTTGCCTTTCCACTTTGTGAGTTCACCAACATAGAGAGAGAGAGAGAGAGAGAGAGAGAGAGAGAGAGAGAGTCAATGGCGAAGAAGAAGAAACGTGAATGGAGAGAGCCTGTGAAGAAGAAAAGTATCTCCGTAATCAATCCCTCAACTGAGGAGATCATAAGTATATATATATATATATATATATATATATATGTATGTATATGTATATCATATATGTCTTTTGATTTGTATCTCTTTTGTTTGATTTAATCGAAGATCAGAGCATCACTCTTCAATGTTACTATTCTAATTTGCAATTTGTCTACATTTATGTTTAGTTGGTGAGAAATCGAATGAAATATACATATATATATGATAAGAGAACAGAGACAAACAGAGAGAGAAGGAGAAGAGAAGAGGGTAAACAAGTAAATTACTCTCTTGATACCAACGGACTAATATTCAATACCAAGTGTTGGGGCGGACTAACAATCCCAACATCCAAGGCCCATCTGAAGCCCTCCGACTTATGAATCCATTCCCCAAATTTGCAAACAAACAAGAGGTATGGTCACTGTTCATCATTCACAGTCCACTCCGGACTGTAAAAGAGGAATACAAACGGGGCCTCTAAGACTTGGTATTAGAAAAATAGTCCGGCGAACTAGAAATTTTATTTATTTATTTATTTTTTATTTTATTTTTTACATGTCAGGCATTTTTTTTTGAACATTAATGTTTAATTTTTTTTATATTTTTTGTTAAGTAAAAATTATTATTTTATTTGTTTTATTTTTTTCTAGAATTTTTTTATTTTATTTTTATTTTTTAAAATTTTTTTACATGTTGGGCATTTTTTTTAAAACATTAATGTTTAATGTTTTTGTATTTTTTATTATTATTATTTTTTTATTATTATTTTATATAAAAATAATTTAACATTCCATACACTAACAACTATTATCAAAATAAACACAATTTTGCTTAATCCCCTCACTATCAATCCCCTTACTAACAATCCCCTCACTATTAATCTCCTTACTATCAATCCCCTCAATTCTACCTCTGAAAACAAACAGGGCCTATATCTTTTATAGTCATTTATAATTTCCAAAAAATATTTTTATTGACATATAAATCAATTCTTTATATGGGAAAAAAAACTTCTAATGAGGTAAAAATGTACATTGAAATTTTTAAAAAAAAATCAAAGTTCAAAGTAAAAATTCTTAAATTTTTTGGGTCAATATGTAATTTTGGAAAAAATTGGGGTCAAAAAGTAATTTTAAAAAATGAGGTCAAAATATATATATTTTTGAAAAGTGACCCATCTATAATTTTTAAAAAGTACAAGAACCAATTTGTAATAGTTAAAAAGTAAATGGATTAATATGTACCATTTAGAGCTATATATATATAGAAAGTTTTAAAAATATAAAATAGTCATTTCTTATATCAATAGTGCTACATCCCTCGAATACGAGTTCGGATTTTCGGCCGCACATTCCTACGGCGCTCCTAGCAGTACTATAAAACGACGTCGTTTTGTATATTATTATTTTTTTTTAATTTTTTTTCCCTTTGTTTCTTATTCATCTTTCCCTTTTCCTTTTTTGAACCCTAGACACAGAGGTGACGACACAGGACGAATGAGGAAAAGAGGCGACGATCTGGATGAGAGTTTGAGCCGACGAACAGAGAGGCGACAGAGGCGAGGCAAGGCAAGGTGACGGTGAGGCGACTGGAGCGGCGAGAGACGAACAGACAGAGTCGGTGAGAGACGAAGAGTGAACTCACGAGGTTCGTTTGTCTCCCTTTCGATTTTTCCATTATTTTTTTTGTCTGATACTCTTTGCAATAGATTTTCCATTCTTTTTTTTTGCCTATACTCATTTTGGTTAATGAACATAGATTCTGAAAATGGTTGATGAACATATGTTCAGAATCTTTAACATTGTTGATGAACATAAAAAAGTATTATTATTATTTTTTACATTTTTTCCATTCTTAAATATGTTCATCAACATAAATATGTTCAAAATCTTTAACATTGTCATTGAATCTTGAATTTGATAATGATTTGTTGAACATATTTGATTCTGACAATGATCTTGAATTTGAATTTGAGAATGATCTTGAATTTAAAAAATGGAAAAAGTATGTTGATGAACATATTTAAGAATGGAAAAAATATGTTCATCAACCATAGATTCTGACAATGTTAAAAATTCAAGATTCTGAACTTGTGAAGACCAGCCACAAGAATGATTCTAATTCTAATTTTTCCATCTCTGATTCTGAATTTGTGTACAAGAATGATTGTGAATGTACAAAAATGATTCTGAATTGTGATAAGTGTAAAATCTAAATTTGTGATTCTGAATGTACAAAAATGATTCTGAATTTGTGAGAATAGAATGCCCATATGAGCATAACTATAGTTCAAACTTAAAAAACAAAATATGATAGACACTAGAGAGAACAAAAACAAGAAACAGAAAAATAAAATAGACCAAAGATATGACCAATCATAAAACTAGAGGCAAGTTTTCAATATTTTGCAACAAACCAGCTTCAGGAATAGAAAGAGTAAATAAATAAAACCCACAGAGGTTTGAATTTGTGAGAATAGAATGCCCATATGAGCATAACTATAGTTCAAACTAAAAAAACAAAATATGATAGACACTAGAGAGAACAAAAACAAGAAACAGAAAAATAAAATAGACCAAAAATATGACCAAACATAAAAGTAGAGGCAAGTTTTCAATATTTTGCAACAAACCAGCTTCAGGAATAGAAAGAGTAAATAAATAAAACCCACAGAGCAATTAGAAGGGTAATGACTTGAGAACAGAATTTGTAAACGGGTGATGAGTTAATCACAAAGAATGAAAATCTTTGTGATGAATGACTTGAGAACAGAATTTGTAAACATATGTAAACAGGTGAAGTGAACTTGTATGCTTGTCTGATGTATGAAAATAGAATTTGAGTATGCTTGTCTGATGTTGATGAAAATTGATGGGTAGTAACTTTAAGTGTGCTGGGTCTGAAAACGGATGAAAACTGATGGGTAGTGAACTTGTATGTTTGTCTGATGTATGAACTTGTTACCTGCATCTCTTAACTTCAAGTGTGGTTAGATCTGTGTTGCATTTGAAATTGACTTTTGTGTTTACTTGTAATTAGGATTGACATGTCAACGAGTTCAAACAATGATGCTTGATTTTTTGAAAATAAAAGATGCAAATGTAGGAAAAAAGCAGGAGTGTATATATCAGAATCAGAGAAAAATCCAGGGAAGTTGTGTTTCAAGTGTACAAATAGGGCTTGTGACTACTTCGCATAGGGAGTGGCTCATACTGGGAATGGATCAAATATCCAAAAGGGCGGGTATGATTATGATTTTGCGAGAAACAATGAAGTTGTGAATATCTTGGAACGACTTGAGGCAAACCAACGAGAACGACTTGAGGCTATCAAATTCATGATGTTGACAACCATAGTGATGGTTGGTTTTACCATGCTAGTGGTGCTACTGAAGTGAACTTGTATATCTACTAAGTGTAAACCACCACTTGTAGAACTTGTATTTAGTTTTGAAACTTTTATATGTGCATGTAAAATCCAAACAATGTTTAATTAATGAAGTGACTATGCTATGTCAATTGTGTTGATTAATGATAAGTGTTATGTATGTGATGTATGAAGATTGATGCTATGAAAAGACAGTGAATATGATGTTATGTGAGTACAAAGTGAATATGATGTTGCATGATGGATGATCAATCCTTTACACAGGGCACTGTACTGCAATTCTTCCATGGGTTTTAGCATGTTAAATCATAAAAGAGGCATCTCAAAGTAATCCTCAAATAGGCATCTCAAAGCAAGCTTCCCAAATATTAAAAATAATATGATCACTCCAACCATCCTGCATCACCTCACCATGAGTCAAGAAAATCAACATCCTGCATGAACTCACCATGCCTAGCCACTTGAATTGAACCTGCGCCCCAAGGGATTTAACCTGTCCAACTTCCCTAATCACCAACCACTATAAAATATTGACTAAAACAAACGTAAATGTCATCTGCACAATAAAGGCATTCTAGATGAAAATCATAAGAACTTTATATATGCATACACACAATTCCATGAAAAAGAACATTGTTCACAAACATTAAAAATACATAAAAAAGATATGTTTCTTCAAAAATATCCAATTCCCACCAAACATAAAAAATACATAAAAACACATAAAAAATACATAAAAAGGCCATGATTCATCAAAAATATCCAATTCCAACCATACATTAAAAACACATAAAAAAAAGTTCCATAACAAATATCAAAATCCCACCAAACATTAAAAAAACATAAAAAAGATGTCCATCACAAATATCCAAATCTCACCAAACATAAAAAAATACACCCAAATCCACAAATATAATAACATCATCGTTCGGTGCAAGCATTCCAGGGATGTCCATCCACATGACTGTCAGTAGGACTATGTGAGGCTTGTGACAGTTGGACTGCAGCAGTACCTCGAAGCAATTCCTGAAACAATGTCGGAGTGGGATACACTAAAGGCATTGAATCAGGCAGCATTGACTGAGGCGTGTTATTTCCCTACAATAGTGATACATGTATTAAAATATTTATAGAATCTATACTACAATTTCAATGTAAAGTATGTAAGCAATTAAACTCACATCATATGTAGGATACATGACATGATGAACACTTGTACGACCCATGGCAAATGAAGGTTGAGATTGGGATTGAGATTGAGAAATATAGATTGCACGACCATGACCCTAAAGTAAACCAACATAAATAAAAGAAGTGAAATGAAAAAAAATTAATAATGCATTTTCATTTTTAAAAACAGATAATATGAAATATTACCTCAACATAATTACTACGACCCATGGCAAAAGAAGGTTGAGATTGGGATTCAGGTTGAGATTGAGAAATATAGATTGCACGACCATGACCCTAAAGTAAACCAACATAAAGAAAATAAGAAGTGAAATGAAAAAAAAGCAGTAATGCATTTTCATTTTAAAAAATAGACAATATGAAACATTACCTCAACATAATTACTACTACCCATGGAAAAAGGAGGTCGAGATTGACCTTGTGGAGTGTAAACACCCTAAAGTAAACCAAATCTTTTTGTCTCTTCGATCTCAAGTAATTTTTTTGGTCCAATTTGGTGAAGCCAAGTGATACTCTTCCACCAGATTCCCTACCAAATAGCTCATAAGCAGACCTAAGAGGAATTCCAGATTCTGAAGCCAATTCTACTTAAATTGCTTGGGTGGTAGATATTTTTCTTTGGGATGGCAACATATGAATGCACTCTTGAGGCACAAGATCATGATTATGATGTTCAACAAAATCAATGGCAACATATTTTCCTAAATTTCTATCTAACTTGATACTAAATCGAGCACCACAACCATGCCTCACCTCTTGTCTCGGAAATTTTACTAGTGGATCTCGCTTGTCAATACTCCGAGTTCCCTCTTTGTAACATACAAAAGTCCGTGAAGTTATTTCCTTAGTATGTTTGTTCTTGTGTGCATATAACTTCCTAATACTAAAACCCACTTTTCTGCCATAGGTATTGTAAAAATCATATGCAGCTTGTTCAGAGTTAAATGACATGCCCAATTTCGGCTTCCAACCACAATTAGCCAACTCATCAACAACGTTATTTTCTTCAATTACCTGCAATTCAATTTATAGGTTCAATGAATCAATTTATATTACTTCGATCTATGACTTGGATTCTTTTGGACAGGTATGCTAGTGTTTAATTTTCTATCTCTAACTTTGTAATTTAATAAAGTACCTCTGTGCATCCAATTATCTAAATTATCAACATTTACCAATATCTTATACACAGGTATGCAGTGTCTGTATTTAGATTTTTTTTTTTTTTAATGATCATAAGTTCAAATCAAAGTTAAAAAATTACAAGTTTCTGCATCCTTTCAAATGAATGGACAACTTGAATCTAAAGGAAGACAATAAAATGTTTTGAGCATAATGCACTACGGAATTGACTGCTTAGATGTGCTGCCCAACTTCTTTTTTTGTCAGTAGTTACAATACCTACCTATCATTCATCATATAGGCACTAATAAATTTGATGTACTAGGTATACTTACAGTTCATCTACTCATGTCACTTATACTAGTTTTCAAGCTGAAGATGGGGAAAAATAAAAGATAATAACAAAAGCATAAGGCTTAGCAATTATACTTTTTTATCTTATACAAGCAGATCAGCAGTTTGAGGCATTAGGCTATCAGCAGATTTATGTAGGTGATACACAATTTTTTTATAAAAGAATTAGCAAGACGATGTTGACAAGTCCTGAATAATTTATTTGGTCTTATCTTCAACAACAACAGAGTGTTCATCACCACCACCATCATTTATTTATTTATTTGTTAATTTGTGGTGAGATTGATTATTAGCTGTTGTGGGCCATGCCATTTACCTAATCATGAAAAAGATTGTTGCCAACCTTGCAAAAATGGGGTTGAAGTTCTATAGAACAATCTGGATTATATTAGGGCAAAAATGATTGTATTTTAAGTTTAAATTATCTACTTTAATTATAATTGATTACGTTTTGAGTTTAAACCACTTAAATTAGTGTTACAAAATTATTGCAAGTAGGATTATTGTAGAGAATTTCATTCTGAACAATCTAGATTAATATAGAGAAATGTACAGAGAAAAATTAATATATAAAAATTAATTATAGCACTGGTATATTAGTAATGTCTGCATATACATAGAGACTGAAATAGAGAAATAGACTGAAATATTAGTAATGTCTGCAAACATGGCTGCAAATACATATATACATAACACTATATACATATATACATATATAAAATGTAAATATAAATATACAAATATAAATATAAATATACAAATATAAATATAGAGATTGAAATATACATATATACGTAACACAGAGACTGAAATATACCTCGTCATGGCTACAATGTCGCCTTCCCGCCGTCGCGTCACAACCGGACTCGCGTCCCTCCGCCATCGTCGCGTCATAGCCGAACTCGCGTCCCTCCACTAACCTCTCTCCATCACCGTCGTCTCCCTCCACCATCTCTCTCCATCTTCGCAGATGGCACCGAGCCCCTCTTCGTTCTCCAGCAGCCTCTCTTCTCTCTCTCTCTCTATCCAGCTGCGTGGTTAGGGCTAAACAGAGGAGAGAGGGACGAAGATGAAAGTCAAAATAAGAGTTCAAAGTTTAGGTAGGAAACTCGAATTTTGGGAACCAAAAAATTAAAAAAAAAAACCAACTAAATGAAACGACGTCGTTTTGGCCAAAACGACGTTGTTTTGGAGAGTGCGGCAGGGAAGGCCGCAGGAAAGAGCAGCCGATGATCCTTACTCCTCGAATACACCCTCGAAACCCCCAAATGATGTGGCTAAGAAGGAAACAAATTTTATATCTGTTGAAAAATGCAATGCGTGAATCTCACACACAAGAAAATCAAGCGAATCTCTCTCTCTAATGACTCTATCTCTTGTAACCCTTAGGTAAGAAGATCTCTCTCTCTCTCCACGACTTTCCCTCACCATTGTTAACCCCCATCCTCTTCGCATTCTCCTTCTCTTTATATACTTTTCTAGATCTAGAAATCTCTAGTTTTGGTTTGAGATTAGCATGGTTGGGTCGACAATAAGAGATGATGGGCGAGTAGGAGTGGCGACATGGTTGGGTCGCGATACGAGCGAAAAAGAGGGTAGCAAGAGGCGATTGGGGGAGGTCGTTGATGGGGTTTGGCACCGAAGGTGGCTTGTCAAGATGGGAATGAGGTCACTAGTGGTAGTTCAATGATGGTGGGCAGAGAGATTGTAGGTAATAGTGAGGATTGAGAGATATAAGAGAGAGAGAGAGAGAGAGAGAGAGAGATATAAAGAGAGAGATGCGAAATATAAGAGTTTTGAGTTGTCTCAATCTCTCTTGCTTGAGTAGGATTTTTGTCAGTGTCACATGGGCTTTGCCACTTCATTCGAGGGAGAGTTTAGGCTCTCATTTTCGGGTTACATTTAATAATAAAATAAAATAGCATTTATAAGTTTTCAAAAATAGTTTTTTAGATTATATTCTTTTATTTACAGCGAACATTTTAATATTCTAATTTTTTTTAAAACATTTTAGATCCCTTTAATTTAGATATACTTAAAAAAATACAAATTTGTGATTTTTTTTTTTAACAAAATCATTAAATAGAAACAAATAATAAAATAAAATTTATTTACATTTTGGTTTTATTGAAAAAAAAATTAGATTTTTCTTCACAAATATTTTACTTTTTAAGTATATTTAGATTAAGTGAATTTAAAAAATATAAAATATTAAAATAGTTCACTAAAAATTAATATATATATATAGATTAAACTAAAAAAATTATTTTTAAGAATTCAAAACCGAACAGAGTGTTTTGACTGGACTTATAAAATGTAACAAAGGTAAAGAGATAATTTTATGATGTTAAAATTAAACAAATAATTAACCAACAAATCTGATTTATCAATTTTTTATGTAACAATACATTTTTATTCAACATTAATTTTTATCTGATTTGTAACAAACAAGTTATACCCATTTATATTATAAAATTATATAGGTATAAGAGTATCCGTATCAGTCTTAGCAAATTTTGAGCCAAATTATAACCTAAAATCCACTTTTGTATTTTAGCTAGCCTCTTTTTTATGTGCATACTCCATCAAATTCTCTATTCTGAAATTCTATTTCATTAAAATATTATTTTTTATTCTTTTATCTTTTTCAAAAACTATGGTGTGAAAAGAACATAACGAAGGAAATAAAGAAAGGAACAGATAAATGTGTGAATTGAGACAGTGAAGAAAACTTAGGGAAAAATAATGAAGCAAAAAGAATTGTGAACAAGCAAACATAAACAAAATTATCTTTCTTTTCCATTTTTCCTTCTATTTTTTCTGGGTAAGGTGAAATCAAAGAAATCATCCAATGGAAACCATATTTTTGGAGTGCAAAATGATATTAAAACATGTATAAAATAAGGCCCAAGACAGCAACAGATCAACATCGAGCAACAGTAGAGCAACAATAACACAGGAGGGCCGAACCCATTGAGGGGCAGTTGACCAGGCTGTCGACCTGTCAAGCCAAATTTGAGCATTTTCCTCATTTTCATGGGACATCCTGGAGCACATCGAGGTGAACGACCAGCCATGGCTTTTTGGCCCACCTTTGCTCTAGAAAATACAATAAAAAATAGATTAACCTATGAACAATGTCTCGCTTAATCAGGTGAGGAACTGTAGCAAAGTCAAAATGAATGGTTGCTATAGAGAGTCTGATGGAGCACGTATTCACAATTTTGCTCTCTACAATAGCTTCAAAGCCATTGTAGAGAGCCTGATATAGATGCTCTAACAATCTAAACTAATAAACTATTGCATTTGTTATAAAATCGATGAGTCAAGAAAAATATAAAACTCTGAAACTTGGCTTTCAATATATAGGGTTCGTTTGGGATGTGGGTTAGCTTTTTGACTTTTTGACTGTTTTAGCCTGGGGCTAAAAAGCTTGGTTTAGGATAAGCTTTTTAGCTTTTTTGGCTTTTTAACTTTTTGGTGAGGTGTCCTTATATAAAATTACGCAAATACCCTTGGGCATACTGCGTTCTTGTTGCAGTTCATTTACCTGGGCGCGTGGTTTGCAAGACTACCACATCAACCTATTATTTTCATTTTCTTTATTTTATTTTTTATTTTTTTTATAATTATAGGAAAAATGAGAATTTTACCTTGCTTAAAATAAATAAAAAAACGGAGGGCTTGTAAAAAATTGTATGTCAGGATACAAGTTTCGAGGAAAATTTTCAAAATTTTATTTGGTTTAAATTTTTTGAAAAAAAAAATGAAAATTACTTTCTCTCTCTCTTACATATCAATCAATCACTTTTTCTCCCTCCTTTCTCATTCTCAATCACTTGTTCTCTGACACACATATTCTCCACTACATCAAATCATACCAAACTCCTAAACTGCAAAATTATTTTCAAAATATAACCAAACAAACCAAAAAAATTTCAGTTACTCTTGCCCCAAATATTTTTTACAAAATTTATCTCCAAACACAAACCAGACACACCATAAATTTCCCTTTTGGTATCTATTTCGGGCGCATCACCTTTGCACTTGTTTTACAATTTGTTAAAGAAAAGTTTATACAAATCATACTGCTACCTTTTACCCAAAATTGAGTTGATAGCCAAATATTGTAATTTTCGACATAGTACATGCCCATTTTATTTTTTTTAAATTTTTAATTTTTCTGTCACAATCATGAAGTCATAATACCGTGGTTGGCCATTGTGCTACCATGCTTAATTATTACAAGTACATAACAAATTTTCTCTTTCTCTAACCTAATAATTTTACAAAATAAGGCACGTAAACCATAGTACTTTCATTTTTTTGTGTAAACACATACATATTGCACAATATAATATAATCATATACATTCCGAAGGTGGCTGAACAATGTTACAAGCATACGAATATTAGGTTGACTATATGTTTCCTAACATTTTGTTATTGCGCATGTACACTAACTTGTCCCGTATGTGAACTCACACCAATGTCATATGGGAGTCCTCTTCCCCCAACCATTAAATCATCATTGTCATATGCAACTTCCGATATGCCATTTACTATTGCCATAGCCTCTTCCTTGTTGAAGATGGGGTTAACAGTTATTCGATTGCCAGTATTTCTACATATATAGTTATGTAACGCCATTAACGCACCAACCAATTGAACTTGCACATTTACAAAATCATACCGAAGCATATTTTCAATAAACTCCCATCGATTTTTCCATGCGCTGAAAGTGCATTCCACTACACTCCGTAACGAAGCGTGAACTTTGTTAAATAATTCCCTGGGGTTGTTTGTTGTCCTACGCTTTTCGATAGCACGGAATTGTTGTTGGTGATAACGGCTGCCTTTGAATGGTGCTAGGTAGCCTACGCGGTTTGGATAACCACTATCACAAGATGATATTTCCCTACAAAAATACCAGAAATTCAAATTAAATACCATGATAATTTTTTTTTTACAATATTATGTATCGAAAAAAATGGAAATATAATATGATACCTTCTTCAGGATGTAGAAAAGGGACATTGTCATTTGTGATTATCTTATTGAAGATGCGACTATCGTCCATACTTCATTTCCATCTAAGCAATATAAAGGTGAAACACACGTCAAAATCGCACACAACCATGATATTTTGGGTGTGATAGTATCCTACCAAAATATGTTAGAGTGTTTGGCCCCGTAACCCGCGTAGTAACATGTGTTCCATCAATGGCTACCATACAGTTCTACTAACAACCCTGTTATCTACACATTCACTTCAACATTTACATGACGCTAATTTACCCCCCTTTTTTTTTTTTGTCTAGTTGTTCCCTATTATACATTACTTGAAATGGCATAAAAAATTTTAATATGTTTCGGACAGACATTGTAATTTTCTTACTTTTTCTTTGCACTACTTCCCATTCAGGTTTTAAATTTTGAACAAACATCTCGTCAATGAAATAAACCAATTATCTTACTACTTGTAGGGATACATGAAATGGTTTTTGTTCGAATGTTGATGACACCAAAAGCACGGTGTTTTTTACATGTCACGTCAAAATAATTTCCAAACATTCAAATAAACTTAACTGAGTCATGTTTGAAAATAGTACCTTGAAAGGTAGGTATTTCTGTTTAGACCACACATATGGATGTATATCATGCTGACTATATGTCGGCCTACAATGTGCAACAGTGAACTCCTTTATCATCGCTAAAACATTATGCACATGTTGGGACACAGTCTCCCCTGAATGTTGAAACCGTTCTTGGATTTGGCGACTCTGAAACCCTCTTAACACGTGGATAAACATTGCAACACTTTCTTGAACGACTAAGCCATGTCCACATTGCGGTACTTGTAACTTGAAATCATTGACTAATGTGTCACACAAAGACGTAAACAAGCCTTTCAACATGCACACATTTTCCTCAAATTGACCGACATAGCCTGCATATAGTTCGATTATCCATCCATGTCCAGTCAAAATATAAGTGCGATATAGCATCTTACACATGTGTTTTTCGTACCACTCTTGCACATGTCGGCATGCTTCGAGGAATGTCCAGTTATTTTGTTATTGAAGCTGTATGGCCATTTGGTTAAGCTTCCATTAGACTGTCATTGTTGCTACCATCCCCAGTGTTCATCACGTCAAATTTAGCGACACCTACAATATTAGGAACGGTTCAAATCAGTTGACCTGTGATGGACTGGGATAATGTTATAACAGTTGTGAAAGACAACCAAATTAACCTTCAAAGCCACTTTTATTCATGACCATGTCGAACACACCTAATAGGCGGGTACAATTGCATGTAAGAAGTTATCAACTCATAATAAAAAAACACTGAAACTGCTGTTACTTGCTAATATACAAACCAAGAATTATTTGCTTGCATTACTAACACAACCAAAATAACAATACACAAAACTATAAAAAAAATAAAAAAAATAAATAAACAAGCATGACACGGCAGCCCGTCGTTGTGAATAAAAAAAACCAGACAGAAGCATCATGTTCCATCATAAAAACCACACACAACCATCATATTTTTTGGAACTAAGAAAAAAAAAAGGAAAAAAAAAAAAGCATAGACAACCATCTTGTTTATTACAAGTCTAACATCCATTGTAATTAAAATTTTTCAACGATGAGAAGGGAATGCCATATTTAGCATGACAGGCTATCATACCCGTCGAGCCCTGAAGAGGTTCGCAAATGGCGTAGCAGCACTGTATTGTAGTTGTTTCTGTGTCAGCCAGCCTATAATGTGATCGTCATCGGGCTGGCATATCATCACCTCCTGGTAATTTACACTGTCCATCAGTGTCAACGCAAAATGGAATAGCGGCGTACCGAGAAGTGAAGGAATGGCCCTGAGCCGTTGCATGCACTCCGAAATTATGTACAATGATTCGTTACTCGTGAAGTGTCTGACAGTGACTTGCTAATTTTGGATCCGAACCACGTTTGTCAAATTATTCATGCTTTTCGCTATAATTGACGCACCACTTTTTGCCTTCTTCAACTTTGAACAACTTGTTGACGAAATCCGTTTCCTTTTCATTGCAGTATCAACTAGTTCCATTGAAGAATCTTGATCCACATCGGCTGCACATGCGGGGATCGGATCAATGAATGGCCGCAATCCTATACTGTCAACTGAATCGGATGAAGCAGTTGTAGGATCAGCTACTGTCCCTCCTAGGGTCCAATGGTTCTTACCCGTAGAAAAACCCTCTGTGAAGACTGTCTTCATCAACTCACGATATTCCAAATTTTTTTTCCTAAACTTTGCACACACCTTATTTGTCTAAAAAATGAAAATTGTAAATAAAATCTATTACTACATGCAATATGAGGAATTTTTACTACCAACAAAAACAAATATAAATGGTAACCAAAAAATACGATACAAAACAAACATGCGGAAATATAAATTTACTTACCGATTCCATCTTATCCCACTACGCATCCGACGCCTAAAACAAACCATTTTCGCTGTCAAATCCAATCCCTGAGATTCCTTTGCTGGAATCCATCTACTTTTTCCAAGCATTCCATTCTCATATATTTATTCTTCAACTGTTAAGCCCATTTTCTTTTCTAGTTATTATTTATTTATTTATTTATTTTATTTATTTATTTTTTTCAAATTTCTTTGCCAATGACTTGTACCCAGTTTGGCTTAGAACTAGGAATGGGCAATTCCCTTTTGTAATCTCATCGGCAATCTGCTGTAAGAAAATTCGGGTTGATTCACTATCTTAGGATGCCTTGTGGTTGAACTGCTTTTGTGTTTCTTCAACACTGCTAGACTTCTCTGTTGCAATGCTTTTGTTTTTTGAAGGATTACAAGGAGAAGTACATATGGAAGCCATTTGAACTGACCAGGAATACATGCCAAGTAATTTACGGGCCAAAATCATCATAATCAACAAGTTGCATGGGCATAACTAATATATAAACATTGCACAGTAATTAAAGTAAGAATAACAACACATAATATTCATGCAGAACGAGTGGTCATAGAAAGACAAACACTTATTAAATAATTTCGTTGCACTAAAGTAGTCATCACCCCCGAACTATTCCTGGAACCAAACACGAAATTAAAGTGATTACAGTTAACATCATTACAACAGTCATGCACTCCAAACGCTAAGTTTGCTTACATACGCAACAAAAAAATGACAACATAAATGCACAACACAGAGCCAATGGTTTTAAGGAGATGCAATGAGTGTTGAATGTATATGACATCATCCTGCAAGTGCATGACAATGTCGTTTGTGGAGGACGCATAGTCCGTGCTTTGTCTCATTGGTTCTTCGCCGGTACCAATCCAACTGACACAGGGCTGACAAGTGAAAATGACGAAGTTATTAGTCAATTAGTTTGGAATTAAATTCAATTATGACCGTTATTGAATTGGGCACTCACCATAGGGCAGAGACAAGCAAGGTACGGACACCTTGGATTTTTGTTCAATCTGGATATCTTCACAACATATTAACCATAACCACAGGCACACATCCGACGTAGTCATGTAGTAGAAGTTGCAATTGAGGTAAAAGAAGCCATTGGTTTGTTTACTAACCGTGTAAATGACTACTACGGCAAATATGTTAACATGTAGGTGCCACATAATTCAGAGTTTAGGAATTCTTTCTGTATAAAATGACAAATGTCCCAATTTGTTTCTAAAAACATAAGCTTTTACAAAAGAAAAAAATTTACAAGCACAAATAACTTGGCAAATAGTAAACCAGAAGCATGTATATTATTCTAGTGTAATTCATATTATTTATGTGTAGAATACAAATATTGTAACAAATGAAACCAAAATTTCGCGTAAAAATAGAAACTATTATGCAGACAAAATTGAGTTGCACAATTATTCATTAGCCATCTTATTGTCAATAATATAAGATCATGTCACCTTTTCTTATAATAAATGGGAATGGATGTGAATGGTTGGTCATTTGTTCAACTTTTTATTTTTTCTGTATGAAATGAACACTTGTAATTACCATTCCAAAAGCACATTTACAATTTGTCATTTCTTCTATCTGTTCGAAATTTCCCAAAAAAAATATGAATGGGATGTGCAAAAAATAAAAAAGGTATGGGATTAGTCAAAAGAAGATTCAGGGGTAGTGGTGCTTAAGCACCAGTATGATGTACAAAATCCTTAGAGAGCTAGTGACTTGAATAATCACAAAAGAACCTAAAGCCTTGTTGTAGCTGCTATAGTTAAGTTATAACTTATAACCACTCAGACATAAGCTGGGAGTTGGTTTCAAACTTTGGAAAAATGACATATCTGTAGAAGATTTAAGCGTAGTAACCTAGATCAAGCTTGAGGTGAAATTATTGCCAAACCCAAAACCATGGTTAGCAAATGTTGCACACCAAGCAAGAAAGTCATGTTTCATTTATACAAACTTTGTGTATGTCTATTACTGATGTAATAGATTTATCATTTACCCTTAATATAGTCTGTTTTAATACCTGATCCAAAAACCAATTATCTTAAAAACCTCAAGAACATTAGAATGACATCAGGTTGAAAGTAAACGATAGATTTAAATTTGTAACGCCCTCGAAAAAATACATAAAACCCATCATTTTATATATGCAATGGTATAAGAGAAATCAACACCTTTCTATTCATCAGAGTAGTTCTTACAACAGTATTACATGTTAACAACAAAAGCAAATGCCCTACAGGCTTACAGCTTTCAAAGTCAACACTTGGTTAATAAAAAAAAAAAGAAGAGTACTAACTCTATACAAATAAGCCCTGGACTTGACATACATGTAATACAAACAAAATAATCAAAAAGAGTCTTCAACTCCCATAACCATCCAAGCTATGTCATTGGAGGTGGCATGCTACCTGTACCTGAAAATGATGTCCCATAAAGGGTGAGCCAATGCCCAATAGAGATATGCTAAACACAATATGAGCAGTAACTAAGACATTAGCAATTTATAAATGTTTGACTCACATAGGTCAATTCATAAACCATTTCCATTACATGACAACTGTGACCATGTTTCATTTCATTTTCCATTTCTTATTCAATTCTCAATTCACAACCATGGCTTAGAACCTGGCCAAACACTCTAAATGAGATAATAATTTATATTAAACGTTTCCCATTTCACAATAGATAAGCATACTGGCTGTATCACCATCTCAACAGATAAGCATATGAGCTATATCAACACTTCCATAGATAAGCATATGAGCTATATCAACACTTCAACGGATAAGCATATGAGCTGTATCACCGGAGTCCATCCCCTATCTTCTCCCAAACGTTAACCGGTTTAGAGATCCATCCCCTATCTTCCCCTAAACCGTGGAGTGCATCCTCTATCTCCTCCCACACAACACAATGCATATAAACAATTATCATATACATCATCAAACAATACATAAAGTTAATGTATTCTTTCAACTGTCATGTACGATGACACATTCCATTGATTAGTTTTAGTTTGCCTAATCATCATGCATTGTCTACAACAGTCACGACTACCCTCCACCAGTAGCCCAAGGCAATTATTTATAAATAGATAATAAATGCGTCAACAGATAATTTATCCATATTTCCAAAAGTGAGCAATTAATAATTCCAACTTCACTAATCCATCTCATAATGAACCAATTTCATTATATTCAACTCAATTCCATATTTTCTCAACAAATGCCATTAATTACACTAATGACCCAAATATACCCAAACATGGCATAATTCCCCTTATTCTCAATGTTGACTCCAAGAGTCCAAATATTACCAACAACATCAACATACTCATTTTGAAACCCAAATACACGTTTATGGTCCAAAATGAGCAAAACCCTCTTTTCAAAATTATGCATTTGAAACCCTAGTTTCCAAAACCCAAAACCATTTATACAAAAACTCAATATCTAGGTCAAAACCCATAAGAGTTAGTAGGAATCCCTACCTCAAATTCGGAGCCCAAGGGAAGGAGATGAAGAAAACCAAAATGCTCCAAACTCCAAGATCCATGGATCAAAACGAAGCCCTCGACGATCAACACCACTTTTACAAAGGCCAAAGGAAAGGGAAGCACTCTAACTAGATCAAACCCTAGAGAGAAGGAAGTTTCTAGAGAGAAAGGCTCTCAAAATCGGTTTTGAGAAAGTAAGAGAGAGAGAGTGAATGTAAAAAGTGATTCAAAAATGCCTAACTGCCTTCTGATATACGACATTCTCGCTCGAGCGGAGAATAGGACACTCGAGCGTCACGCACAAAAATCTAGACACGCTCAAGTGCAAGAAGACCCGCTTGAGCGCCAAGACACAAGAATAAAATACATCCGCTCGAGCGCGAAAACCAGTTCGCTCGAGCGTAGATTTTCCCCTCCCAGAACTCACACCAAAAATGTACTACCCGCTCGAGCTCCAACAAGCCCGCTCGAGGGCGACTCGCTCGAGCGCAGGAAATTCGCTCGAGCGTAGAAATCACACCTGCAAAAGTTTTGCAGAGCACCAAAATACTGGGAGTGTGTAATCTCCGCTCGAGCGCAAGAAGAACCGCTCGAGCGGACCTTCTAAAAACTGGACAACAAGGAATTGAAACCAAGGCCTAACCAACCTGTAACAACCCTGCCCAATACATCCTAAAACTCAAACATGCAGAATTAAAGGATGACAACAAGGTATACAACCACCAACATCACGGAACCAAAGTCCGGAAAACAATAAATACAGAAAGGGAAAATCGGGATCGCTATAACCTTCCCCCCTTAAAGAATTTCGTCCCCGAAATTAAATACATTTCTCAATTCCCAACCTTATTAAAATGCGAAATTTAATAACCCGACCCATTACCGGTCATTCCATCTCTATTCAAGAGGCAAATTACCACATATCTCAATATGTATCAACAACATGATTTTCCCGAAATTCAACAATTTCTACATACATGTTTCACAATTCTATATCATATTCAACATTCATGATATATCTCCATTTCTACAATACATTCAACATATACAATGTTATAACAAACTTCCAATTTAAGGCAAATTCTACAATACTTCCATAAAACTAAACATTCACAATGTTTTACAACTTAAGACATATATAATGCTCTTGAGGTTCAATAAGATTACAAAATTTCCAATGCATGGTTACACATCAACAAACAAGTCCGGATATTTCTCGCGGACCTCCAACTCACGTTCCCAAGTGGCTTCCTCCACTCCGTGACGTCTCCACAAAACCTTCACCAAGGGAATGGTCTTGCCACGCAGTACTTGATCCCGCCTATCCAAGACTTGAACTGGTCTCTCTTCATACGAGGCATCCTCATCTACCTCTAAGTCGGTCCAATCTAACACATGGGACGGATCCGGCTCATACTTCCGAAGCATACTCACATGAAACGCGTCATGTACTCCGGACAACTGCGGTGGCAAAGCCAAACGATAAACAACCTCCCCAATCCTCTCAAGGATCTCAAAGGAACCGATAAACCGAGGGGATAACTTCCCACTCTTCCCAAACCTCATCACACCTCACCTAGGTGATATTTTCAAGAAAACATGATCACCTACCTCAAACGCCAAAGGTCTCCTCCTACGGTCGGCATAACTCTTTTGGCGACTCTGGGCTATAACAAGCCTCCTACGGATAAGCTCAACCTTTTCCGTCGTCTCCCTAACCAACTCCGGACCCAACAAAGGTGCATCACCCACCTCGGCCCAACAAACTGGAGACCTACACGGTCAGCCATACAAGGCCTTAAACGGTGCCATACCGATACTCGACTGAAAGCTGTTGTTGTAGGCAAACTCCACTAAGGGCAAGTGCCTCTCCCACGTCCCACTAAAGTCAAGGACGCAATCTCGAAGCATATCCTCAAGGATCTGAATAGTACGCTCAGACTGCCTGTCAGTCTGAGGATGATAAGCCGTACTGAAGGTCAACTTAGTGCCCAAGGCACTCTGCAAACTCTGCCACAACCTAGCAGTAAAACGAGGGTCTCTATCTAAGACGATCGTCACTGGGACCCCGTGCAACCTCACTATGTCTCGAATATATAAGTCGGCAAGATGATCTACCGAATCTCTCACGCGCATAAGGATAAAGTGCGCCGACTTAGTCAACCGGTCTACAACCACCCAAATAGCATCACTACCCCGCTGAGTCCTTGGAAGACCTACAACGAAGTCCATAGTGACATGCTTCCACTTCCACTCGACAATAGGCAAGCGTTGCAACAAACCCGCTGGCCTCTGATGCTCGGCCTTCACTTGCTGACAAGTAAGGCACTTAGACACGAAAGCGACCACATCTCTTTTCATACCCCGCCACCAAAACTGGCGACCCAAATCCCGATACATCTTAGTGCCTCCCGGATGCACCGCAAGGCGTGAATGGTGAAACTCTCAGAATACTTCCTCTCGGCAAGACTCCGACACAAACAAACGGTCTTTGTATCTCACACTCAGGTTGGGATACACCATCAAACCTTTCTCAACCTTCCCACTGGAGATCTTCTCTCAGAGGGATTCTACCTCAAGGTCACTTCGTTATGCCTCTAACACGCGGCTCATAAGTGTAGGTTATTCAACAACAGAAAACAAGGCCGCAGCCTCAACGGATTCACCTAGAAACAAATCAAACTCGCCAAGTGCACACAACATCTCCCATTCCTAGATGGCTATACAAGCTACATCACTAATGGATTTCCTACTAAGGGCATCGGCCACAACATTGGCCTTTCCCGGGTGATAGTGCAACTCAAAATCATAGTCCTCAATGAATTCCATCCACCTTCTCTGCCTCAAATTCAAGTCTCTCTGTGTAAAAAGATACTTCAAACTCTTATGGTCCGAGAACACCTCGAACCTCTCACCATAAAGGTAGTGCCTCCAAATCTTTAAGGCAAAAATCACGGCTGCTAACTCAAGATCATGCGTAGGGTAATTCTTCTCGTGTATTTTCAACTGACGTGAGCCATAAGCCATCACTTTCCCCTCTTGCATCAACACACAATCCAAACCCTCTCATGAGGCATCGCAATAAACCGCATAACCAAACCCTCTCTCCGGAATAATAAAAACCAGAGCGGTGGTCAATCTAACTTTCAGCTCTTGGAACGACTTTTCACAAGTCTCACTCCACACAAACTTGACCCCTTTCCGCGTCAATCTAGTCAATGGTGAAGCTAGCCTGGAGAAATCCTTCACAAACCGACGGTAATACCCAGCTAATCCCAGAAAACTGCGGATCTCAAAGACACTCTTAGGCTATGCCCAATCTTGCACTGCCTCAACCTTGGACGTATCAACAGACACTCCTTCCCCGGATACCACATGGCCTAAGAACTTGACTTCTCCTAGCCAAAACTCACATTTTCCAAACTTGGTATACAGCCTATGGGCTCTAAGCAATTCAAGCACCACTCTCAAGTGTTCCTCGTGCTCCTCCTCAGAAGGCGAATAAATCAGAATGTCGTCCATGAAAACGACTACAAATCGATCTAAGAATTCCCGGAAGATCCGGTTCATCAAGTCCATAAAGACTGCCGGTGCATTGGTAAGCCCAAATGGCATCACCAGAAACTCATAATGGCCATACCGTGTACGAAATGCCGTCTTAGGGATATCCACCTCCCTGGCCCTCAATTGGTGGTAACCCGATCTCAAGTCTATCTTAGAGAAACAACGGGAACCCTTCAAATGGTCAAACAAATCATCTATACGGGGCATAGGGTACTTATTCTTAACCGTAGCCCGATTCAACTTCTGGTAATCGATACACAATCTCAAGGCACCATCTTTCTTCTTAGCAAAGAGGGCCGGTGCTCCCCATGGCGAAACACTAGGGCGGATGAAGCCCTTATCTAACAATTCCTGGAGCTGAACCTTCAACTCACTCAACTCGGCTGGGGCAAAACGGTAAGGTGCCATAGAAATCGGCGCCGTGCTAGGCACTAAATCAATAGAGAACTCTATCTCTCGGTGAGGTGGCAAACTAACGAGATCCTCGGGAAAGACATCCGAATACTCACAGACCACCCACGGCAACACAATCTGGGTCTCATCACACTCACTACTCAAAAGGCTAGTAAGAAGACCACTAAGCTCACTCCGCCCTCACGGATTATACACCGGTGGCAACACACTACCAACTCGATCCCCCAAGAAATGGAAACACTCCCCGCTCAAGGTACAAACTGTGACCCTCTGGCGGTAGCAATCAATAACAGCCCGGTATGACGATAGCCAGTCCATACCCAAAATAACATCAAAACCCTTCATGGGCATAACAACAAAAGGAAAAGGAAGCCTACGGTCGGCGACCTCTATATCACAACCTCTACATCCGTGTTTCAAAATCAATTCACCCCCAACAGGTGATACAACATATATAGGAGATGCTAATAGTGCCAACTCCAACTCCAACACAGATACGAATGCAGCAGATACAAAAGAATGAGATACACCCGTATCAATCAACACACTAGCAACCGAGTTGCAAAACAGAAAGGTACCTCTTACAACTGATGGAGCCGGTACTAGGTCCTGTGCGGTAACAACATACACGTGTCCTGTAGGCCCCTGATCCACCTGCTCACCTCTAGGAGCAAAAGACTGCTGCACTGACTGGGATGACGAAGCACCCGGATTGGCCCTCGAGGCCTGCACAGACTGAGCTGGCTGATAACTCTGCGTCTGCCTAGAACTAGACGCTCCCGAAGTGGCACTCAACTGCAGGCAAAACCTCTTCAGGTGCCCAGGCTGACCACACTGATAGCAAGACAGTGGCTGGCCCCTGCCCTGACTCTGGTCCTGAGGTCGAGCCGAAGAAGAAGCAGCCCGCTGACCTCCTCCTTTCTGTGGGCAAACTGAAGACTTGTGACCCAGCTGGCCACAAGTGAAACAAGTCAAACCTCCCTGATTACCTCTCCCGGAGCCTGCACTCGGCACTAGAAAGGTCGATCTAGCCAAACCACCCTGAGACTGCAGAGGGTTAGAACCCCTCTGTCTCCTGCCATCACCCTGACCATCTTGGCTCCTCTTGGAGCCTCTCTGCCTTTCCTCATCCTCCTGCATCATAATGTCCATATGAGCTGCAGCATCCACCAGACGTTTATACTCTCGAATAAAGGACCCTCCAACCCTTAACTTGAGTCCATGCCTCAACTTCCGCTCAAATTCTAAGCAACGGCGTTCCTCGGACGCCACAAGTTCAGGTGCGAACCTGGACAATCTAGTAAAAGTAGCCTCAAACTCGGCCACTGACAAACCCTGCTGTTTAAGCTAGCAAAACTACTCCCTCAGCTTCTCCCTAGCAGCTGAAGATAAGAACTTCTCCTGGAAAGCATTCACAAAGGCCTCCCACGCACCACCAACACTGCCCTTCTCATACTTCCACCACTGACCCGCATCTCCCTTCAGTTGGAATGATGCCAAGGTCACCTTTAAAGCCCCGTCCTCGATGCCAAGCATCTCGAACGTCTTCTCCATCTGTTCCAACCACTCGTCAGCCTTAAGTGGCTTCTTCGGATCCCCAACAAACTCGTCCGGGTTAGACCGAAAGAATTCCCTCTTCAGAAAAGAAGGCCCTGCCTCAACAACGTGGGCCTGATCTTGATTCCCAGCTCTGAGAATACCCAAAGCTCCTGCTATCTCTCGGGCTAAGGCACTTATAGCCTGCTGACCCGCTGGCTCGGCCACGTTGGCCTGACCAACTCCCTCCTACATTGCAAGAACGCCATCCGGTAAAGGCATCTCCTGCCTACCACGCCTACTACCTCGTCCTCGTCCTGACATCCTAATAAAGGTGACAAGAACATTAGCACATTCATAAATGTGCCGAAACTAAACACTCGCGTCCTACTACATGGACAACTGTAATTCACTCCACATAAGCACATAAACACATAAGCACTTACGAATTTCATTTCCGGATAATGATAGTCCCGAGGCGTTACTAGAGTTCCGGTTAGAAACAACATTGATCAAGTGCTTTTCCAACAAGACCCACAGAAACCCAAGGATCTAATCAATATCTTAGAAACTAAATCCCATACCCGAGTAGTCACATAAACATGTTATCACATAAGCACATAACAGTACACACAAGTCTCTAACAAGCGAGACAAACCCATTGTGATACTAATCACTTCTCACGTTTCCAAAGTATTCGAACCCGGTAAGCTCTGATACCAAGTTGTAACGCCCTCGAAAAAATACATAAAACCCATCATTTTATACATGCAATGGTATAAGAGAAATCAACACCTTTCTATTCATCAGAGTAGTTCTTATAATAGTATTACATGTTAACAACAAAAGCAAATGCCCTACAGGCTTACAGCTTTCCAAGTCAACACTTGGTTACAAAAAAAAAGAAGAGTACTAACTCTATACAAATAAGCCCTGGGCTTGACATACATGTAATACAAACACAATAATCAAAAAGAGTCTTCAACTCCCATAACCATCCAAGCTATGTCCTTGGAGGTGGCATGCTACCTGTACCTGAAAATGATGTCCCATAAAGGGTGAGCCAATGCCCAATAGAGATATGCTAAACACAATATGAGCAGTAACTAAGACATTAACAATTTATAAATGTTTGACTCACATAGGTCAATTCATAAACCATTTCCATTACATGACAACTGTGACCATGTTTCATTTCATTTTCCATTTCTTATTCAATTCTCAATTCACAACCATGGCTCAGAACCTGGCCAAACACTCTAAATGAGATAATAATTTATATTAAACGTTTCCCATTTCACAATAGATAAGCATACTAGCTGTATCACCATCTCAACAGATAAGCATATGAGCTATATCAACACTTCCATAGATAAGCATATGAGCTATATCAACACTTCAACGGATAAGCATATGAACTGTATCACCGGAGTCCATCCCCTATCTTCTCCCAAACGTTAACCGGTTTAGAGGTCCATCCCCTACCTTCCCCTAAACCGTGGAGTGCATCCCCTATCTCCTCCCACACAACACAATGTATATAAATAATTATCATATACATCATCAAACAATACATAAAGTTAATGTATTCTTTCAACTGTCATGTACGATGACACATTCCATTGATTAGTTTTAGTTTGCCTAATCATCATGCATTGTCTACAACAGTCACGACTACCCTCCACCGGTAGCCCAAGGCAATTATTTCTAAATAGATAATAAATGCGTCAACAGATAATTTATCCATATTTCCAAAAGTGAGCGATTAATAATTCCAACTTTACTAATCCATCTCATAATGAACCAATTTCATTATATTCAACTCAATTCCATATTTTCTCAACAAATGCCATTAATTACACTAATGACCCAAATATACCCAAACATGGCATAATTCCCCCTTATTCTCAATATTGACTCCAAGAGTCCAAATATTACTAACAACATCAACATACTCATTTTGAAACCCAAATACACGTTTATGGTCCAAAATGAACAAAACCCTCTTTTCAAAATTATGCATTTGAAACCCTAGTTTCCAAAACCCAAAACCATTTATACAAAAACTCAATATCTAGGTCAAAACCCATAAGAGTAAGTAGGAATCCCTACCTCAAATTCGGAGCCCAAGGGAAGGAGATGAAGAAAACCAAAATGCTCCAAACTCCAAGATCCATGGATCAAAACGAAGCCCTCGACGATCAACACCACTTTTACAAAGGCCAAAGGAAAGAGAAACACTCTAACTATATCAAACCCTAGAGAGAAGGGAGTTTCTAGAGAGAGAGGCTCTCAAAATCGATTTTGGGAAAGTAAGAGAGAGAGAGTGAATGTAAAAAGTGATTCAAAAATGCCTAATTACCTTCTGATATACGACATTCCCGCTCGAGTGGAGAACAGGACGCTCGAGCGTCACGCACAAAAATCTAGACACGCTCGAGCGCAAGAAGACCCGCTCGAGCGCCAAGACACAAGAATAAAGTACATCCGCTCGAGCGCGAAAACCAGTTCGCTCGAGCGTAGATTTCCCCCTCCCAGAACTCACACCAAAAATGTACTACCCGCTCGAGCTCCAACAAGCCCGCTCGAGCGCGACCCGCTCGAGCACAGGAAATCCGCTCGAGCGTAGAAATCACACCTGTAAAAGTTTTGCAGAGCACCAAAATACTGGGAGTGTGCAATCTCCGCTCGAGCGCAAGAAGACCTGCTCGAGCAGAACTCCTAAAAACTGGACAACAAGGAATTGAAGCCAAGGCCTAACCAACCTGTAACAACCCTGCCCAATACATCCTAAAACTTAAACATGCAGAATTAAAGGATGACAACAAGGTATACAACCACAAACATCACGGAACCAAAGTCCGGAAAACAATAAATACAGAAAGGGAAAACCGGGATCGCTATAAAATTACGATTAAAAAATATTCAATCTAATATTTTTGAACCTTAATTCGTGAAAATCAATCTTAATTCCCATAAAACATCATATTAAAACACATAATTTGTACCGACCCAAATCGATAGATTGATTTCACCAAATTGTATGTTCACTGAACATGCATTTCAAGTAGAAACAGTTTGAAATCAATATTCGTAGGAGGTAAGTGAATCAATATTTCCTTGTGAAATGGAGAGGATCCAAATCTCCACAAAAATAATGCTTCAAACTTCAACAACAACAACCAACAAAAAAAAATAAAAAAATAGAGGTACTTAGCTCTTAACTCATCAAAATTCAGATAATTTTCCAGACTATAATTCAGTCTATAAATAGATAATGTTTGATCTTGACAAAATCTGAAATTCAGTCTATAAACAAGACATGTAAAGAATGAAAAAATAGAACATGTTTCAGATAATGTTTCATCTTGACAAAATCTATAATTCAGTCTCTATAAACAGGACATGTAAAGAATGGCAAAAAAAAAAAATGACAAAATTTTCCAAAAATCGGCATATAAATGTTGCACAGAATCAAAGCGTTGAGCAAAAAAAAAATAGAACATACCACGCATTATGTAATTTCAGAGATAAATTTTCTAAAGAAAAACAAAAATTTAGATCCATTAGAATTTATGGAGCATCCATTATCATACTGTGGTATTCTCACATGCCAAACAAACATATAACATCTACACAACAAAAAAAATGGACGATTAATGAATACCCTAGCAAATCGGGTTAAAGGAGATCAAATCAACCCAAAACCAAAAGAAAATCAGTGTATCTCATGATCGGTGGTGGTGAGGACGCAATGGTTGCAGTGTGGCCGCCGATGTGCATTCCGGTGGGCTTGGGCTATGGACAGCTTGAGTTGCTGTTCTTTTTCGCCGATGGTAGTCTTCAATTTTGTGACGACCCTATCACGTATAGTAATTAACACTTAAGTAATCATGGATATTTGAATTTTAATTGTCAATTATTCCAATTTAATCCGAGATTTATGAAAACTATGGAGACTGGTTCATATATAATTCTATTGAGGATTTATTTTGGAATTAAAAGTTGAAAGCCTACATAGCTCAAGAAAATATAATTGGTGAATTGAATTATTTTAATTTCGAATATCGGACCGTATGAGAGTTTAATTAAATATTCGATTCAGATTTATAAAATTGAGATTTGATTGATTACGTCCGAATTGGAGTTAATTAAGTTATAAAAATTGGGAATTAAGGTTATTATGAATTGAATTTCCTTATGAGGCATTCAATTAAGGTATTCATTGAGTATGTAATTTATTAATGAAGATTTTGAAGTTTAATTTGAAACAGAAGACCTTAATGATTCAAGAAACCAAAATTGAGGATGGAAATAAATTTAATTTGATATTTAGAGCCTTTTGGAAGTTGATTAAAAATCTGATTCGGATTGATAAATTTAAATATATTTAATTACGCTCTAATGGAAGTCAATTAAACTAATTAAATTATGTGGGATTTGAGATTAGTTATAATTAACTAATTTTGTGTTAATTAAAATTTATTAAGATTAGGTAATGATTAATTGAATTAATCCTAGACAAAAATTGAATTATGGACTAAATTAGAATTGGGGGTGTAAATGGGTGTGGGTGTATAGAGAAATCCGTGTATGGAGTGATGTGTTGGAAATCAAAGAAGAATGCACGTGTGCTATGTTGATGACAAAGAAGTGAGGTGTGTGTGTGAGAGTGTATAACCTAATGAAGCTCAAGAGAAACACAAACAAGGAAAAGAGAGGAAGCAAGAGAATATGAGTTAGAGATCTCAAGAGTATAGAGAGAAAAACCCACTTTTGTGCTAAGAATTGAAGATGAAGTAGAGAGCTAAAGAAAAAAAAGCTAAGAAAGTGAAGGATTGAAGAAGAATTCACCAAATTGAAGACTCTAGGTAAGAATTTTAAGCTTGATTCTTGTAGATTAATTTTGTAATAACCAAAATCAAGAAGCAATCGGGTTCAATATCATATAAATAGAAAGAAATTAAGAAAAGAAAGAAGAAATTACATTAAGTTGAAAAATCAAAGAAATAACTTAGGAATGTCAGTATTTGAGTTTAATTTCTTCACTCTCCAAGTAATTTGAATTCTATCTTAACATGCATCATGGAATTTCAAGGTTTTGATATTTTAATTCATGTTTTATGAGTTTGAATTGAGATTTGATATGAGGAAAATTAATAAAAATCTAGATTAGAGCAATTCAAGATTTTAATTATGGTTTGAGCTTAATAATGTGGTATTGGTTGGATTTTGATAAATGTTTCGTACATGCAAATGGCTTTCTAAGAAGTTTATAATTTTAATTCCATGTTTTGATGGAAAATAGAAAAGAGTTAGAATCAATTTTATGGGATTAGAAAGAAATTGACAAGAAAATGATGAATTGGAGCTAAGATCAAGTTTATGAGAGTTAATTTAGAAATTAATTATTTTTGGTTTGATTTTGTAGAATCATCCTATAATACTTGAGATTGAGAAGGATTTGAGATTAAATTCATGGAATTAGGAAGAAATTGGGTTTTGAACATAAAATGACTTACATGCATGTTCATGATTATGGAAGCTAATTATTTTGGATTTGCTTTTGAGTATCTTACATGAGTTTGAGTCTAGTTCCTACATGCATGAACAAATTCTACAATTTTGATATTCTAGTTGTACATTTGATTTTGAAAAAAAAGTTTAGAAAACCATGAGTCCATGGGTTTTGATTTTGAAATTAAGTAAAGTTTTGATTTAAATAAATTAATCATTATGTTTCAAGATTTTGAGCAAATAATTTATGGATAAATAAGTGTTTATATTTTCTAAGGTATTTTCATGGTTTTGATCAAGATATGCATGGATTAAAAAAAAAAAAAATTGAAAATGCATTTGGAAGCCATTTTTGAGAAGTTTGAAATTCTGGAATTTTACAGACTGCTCGAGCGGACTAATTGCCGCTCGAGTGCACATTGAAGGCTTCCAGTACTTTTTATAGTCTTTTACAGATTGCTCGAGCGACTAAAGGCTCGCTCGAGCGAACAACTATTCTCTGCATATCTTGAAAAGTTGCATTTAGTTCATATTTTTATTCCCATCTCTTTCCAAAGCATTCTAGACATGATTTATGACTCAATAAAGATTAATAAGCTAACAATCAACATTAATTAGTTGATTAAAAGAATAAATTATTAACTTAGTAGTACTTGATTAAGAAGCCAAGTAAGAAATTGGTTTATTAAGAAAATAATGATTTAGTAATGAAAGGATATGTGAAATGAGAACCCGAATCATTTAAATAAGAAAGAATAATCATAGTAGAACTCCAGACTACTTAGACAGAAAAAGACAAGAAAAGTCAAGTTTGATCAAGGAATTGATATTGTATTTCAATGTGTATATGTTATGTGCTTGTGCAGGTCACGCGTTATTGTCTGCCTGATTTGTCTGATCTGTCTAATTTGCTTCTGCAGCTAGTTGCGAGTAATAATTTAGTAAAGCTATATTCAACTTTATTTATTTTCTGTATAATGAATTCAGATATGTTTTCTAAAATGATATGTTCTGTACAATGAATGATTGTCCAATTTCTGACAATGTATTCATGGCATCTTTAGTATCATGTGATATCTGTTAGTTGTTACCCGGTATTGGAGGTTCCATTATGGAACTTAATATGTCTGCACTCTGTTACCCATACCAAAGGCTCCATCATGGGGCTCATCATGTTTATTCTCTGTTACCTGGATCCGGAGGTTCCTTTATGGAACTAGTTATTCATAACCACCATATATTCTGCATCTGTTCTGTATCTATTCTGTTAGTGCTAATGGATGTACCACGTATGATTAAGCATGAACTCTGGTTTCTGTATATGATCTGAATAAGAATATGAATATAAATATAAATCTGTTCATGAATTTGAATTATGATTTCTAAATCTGGTATGGATATCATTCATTAAAACCCTTTACTCTGTTATTATTCACTGGGCTCTAACTCACTGTATTATTTATGTATGTAGGTGATCAAGCGCGTGACCAGGCTTAGAGGCGTCTGCTTAGAATCTGTTTTTGTCAGCCAACCTATGTGCCTCCCGTGGAGGTTCTGGATATGTCGAGTGGCTATGGCTATGTGATTCAAAGTTTAAGTTTCGTTTTCTTGTTTAGTTAAACAAGTCTTATGTATTTTGTAAATAGGGCTAAATCCCTTTTTGTCTAATCTGTATATATATATATATAATGACATAAGGATGATGTGTATATATGTATATAAAAAGTTTAAATTTTTTTTTGTCTCATATAAGTCTGCACAGCTCAATGGACGTTGTATATTTGTTATTTGCTTCCGCTAGCCCCTAATATTATGTTAATTTGTCTTAGAGGCCTTCGGTAATCCCAGGATTACTGGCCGGTTACGATGCTAAACCTATAGGGGTGGGTTTGGGTCGTGACAAATTTTCGCCTCCTTCTTCTCGTCTAATCATGCCCTAGGTGAGGGAAAGTGTCTGGTTTGTTTTGGTGCTGCTGTGACACAAACAGATTAGTAATGGAGGTAGTTTGGTAATTTGCACACAGGCTGAACCCTTCCTCATCCATGTAACTCTTTTTTGTCTCTTGTGGCTAATTTAGCCTATTTTGGATGGATGTGGCTAAATTAGCCCAAGTGTAGATTGCCAAATGAGGGCATAATTAGATTATTTTTCTCGTGACAGATATAAAAAGAATCTGCAAATGTAGATTGAAATTCTCTATTGCCTTTTGCTACAGTTCCTTCTCCATTTATTTTTTAGGTAAATTACAGTAAACTCATTTAAATTATGACTCATTTGCACTTTATTCTCCTGAACTTCAAAATGCAACAGTAACCACCTCGAACTATTATCTTGTTACACTAAACACCTTTTGTTAGGATTTTGTCATTGAATTTAAACGGAATCAGATAACGTGTGTAACAAATGACATACTTACTGATTTTTTAGAACAATAATACCCGCTGTTGATTTTTAAGATAATAATACCTTTATCCAGTGATCTCTTTTGCACTTTGTCTCCCTTATCTTAGTAGCAAAGTATAAACGAGGATCACCGGATAAAAGTATTATTATTCTAAAAAAATTAATAAATACGTCATATACTTTACATATAATCTGATTTTGTGTAAATCTCTAACAGAACGTGTAACTGTAACAAAATAATACTTTAAGGTGGTTAACATTGAGTTTTGAAGTTGAGAGGAACAAAATACAAATAGATCATAATTTAAAAAGATTTACCGTCATTTACCTTTTATTTTTTTGTTAGTCTACTACTCTCATCCAAAATTTTCTCTTATGAATTTTCTTCATCTTCTCAAATTTAAATCCCTAAAAAATTTTTCTCCAAATTTTTTTATTTTTCCTTTCAAAGTTTTATCCTCCTACAATGGTTGAATTGGCAACAATTTATAGACTCAAATTTAAAAAAATGTATATATACATATATATTATTTTGTCAAATCTTCAGTTGAATTTTTGCCAAAGATAGACTGTCTGCTGAATTTGTGTATGTATGAGAAATTTACTTTGCAGAGCCATGGTTTTCTATAATCCTTGAAATTTTATTCAGCAAGGAAGTATGGGGCGTGAAGGGCAGTCACACTCCCAAATATTTAAAAAATTTCTTTTTATACTAATAATTAGTAAGAAATTTTCAAATTAGAGTTTTCTGGATACATATAGAGGGTATCACCAAATAACAATGTACATCCTAGACGAAGAAAAGGCTGTATTCATCACTCCTAAAGGACTTTATTACTACAGAGTAATGCCCTTTGGACTGAAGAACGCAGAAGCGACATACCAAAGACTGGTCACCAAGATGTTCAAACATCTGATTGGGAGGACAGTGGAGGTCTACATTGACGATATGATTGTTAAAACCAAAAAACCTGGGAACCATCTGGCTGACTTGAAAAAGGTCTTTGACATATTGAGAACATATCAGCTTCGACTCAATGCCTCAAAGTGTGCATTTGGAGTTAGATCCGATAAGTTCCTGAGATATTTGGTAACCAAGAGGGTAATTGAAAGTGAGCCCAGATCAAATCAAGGCCATTCATGATCTGAAGAGCCCGACAACGGCGAAACAGGTCCAGATTTTGATCGACAAGGCAATAGCCCTGAATAGGTTCATTAGCTGAGGTTTGGATAAATACAAACCATTTTTTAGTTATTGAAGAAAGCCACAGACTTTCTATGAACAGAAGAATGCGAAGTCGCCTTGGCCAACTTAAAGAAGTACTCGACAACCCCACTAGTGTTGTCAAACCTAGTACGATAAGAAGAATTGTTCTTGTACTTAGCAATTTTAGACCACGCCGTGTGTGTCGTGGTCATCCGAGAAGAAAATGGTGAGTAGAAGGCAATGTACTAGATGAGCAAAACCCTAGCAAATGTAGAAACCCGATTTCTGCCTCTGGAGAAGTTAACATTGGCTCTGGTAATGGCCTCAAAAAAGTTGAACCACTACTTTTAAGCCTACAAGGTTATGGTGTCAATCGAGTATCCACTAAAGTTCTTGTTGCAGCACGGAGACCAGACCGACAGAGTAGCTCGATGGGTTGTAGTTCTAGGACAATATGACTTAGAATTCAGGCCGAGAACAACAATCAAAGGCCAGATTTTGGCCAACTTTGTGGTAGATTCTCTCCAAGCACGATCCTAAGGCAAGCATCGGTGAGTTGGGATGTCCAGGAAAGGAAGACAAAAACCAAATGGGGCCACGGAACCCCATGCTGGCAGAACAAAAGAATGGAGAAGAATGCTAAAATCTTACGATATTTACAACGGTGACTCCTTCTGCTTCTTTGTTGATGGCAGCTCAAACCGACAAGAAGCGAAGGCGGGAGTGGTGTTGGTATCACCAAATGGGCGAATGATAGAGCAGTCCATCCGTTTGGAGTTCAAGGCCTCAAATAACGAAGCAGAGTACGAGGCACTAAATGTTGGACTGAAATTGTGGAAGCTGACGAGGTGGTAGTCTTCTATGACTCCCAGCTCATAGTAAATCAAGCAAATGGTGAGTACATAGCCCGGGATGAGAGAATGATAGCCTATGTCAAGGAGGTTGTCAAGTTGTTAACATATTTCCAAAGTTGCCGACTGCAGCAGGTTAGTTGAGATGATAACAACCATACCGACACACTGGCTAACCTCGCCAGTGTAATAAAGTCGGGTAAGGCAAGGACAATAATGGTGGATTACCTGTCAGGCCCCAGTATAAAGCCCCTAATAACAGAGTATGAAGCAATATGTGTAGAGATGGGTCCAAGCTGGATGGATGCCATAGTTTTGTTCTTCAGAGATGGCAGGCTGCCAGCAAATAGAAAGGAAGCGCATGAGATCAGATTGAAGTTGGCTAGGTTTTGTCTGTCAGCAAAGAACTATTTGTACATGAGACTTTCACTAGATCTCTTCTGTGATGTGTGCATCCATCATAGGTAGAGGACTTTCTGTACGAGATCCATGAGTGGAAGCCATGCTAGGGGCAGATCGCTGGCCCACAGGGCCATATCTCAGGGATACCGGTGGCCCTATATGCAAAAGGATGCTGAAGCCTACGTAAGGAAATGCGAGAAATGTCAAAGGTTTACACCTTTGATATACCAGCCAGCTGCAGATCTGAATCCAGTATCCAGTTCCTGACCATTTGCCCAGTGGGACATGGATCTTGTAGGGCAACTGCTCCAGGTGACTGGGTAGAGAAAGTTCCTACTGGTAGCAACTGATTACTTTATGAAATGGGTAGAGGTTGAACCGCTAGCCAAAATTCGAGATGTGGACATGAAGAATTTTCTTTGGAAGAATATCATTACCAGGTTTGGCATCCAAAGAGCCATTGTGGCAGACAATGACACCTAGTTTGACAGTAAGCTGATCAAAAACTTATGTGCAAAGTACAAGATTAAGAACTACTATTCTACTCCTAGCTTCTCCCAAAACAATGGTCAAGCCGATGCATCAAATAAGACCATTTTGGATAGGATCAAGAAGAGGCTGGAAGCTGCCAAGGGCAAATGGGTAGAGGAATTGCCCAATGTCCTATGGGCATATCAGATTACGTCGAGAAGATCCATAGGAGAATCTCCTTTCGTCATTTCATATGGCACCGAAGCAGTCATTCCACTGGATATCGGCATCCCTAGAATCAGAACCCAGGGAGTAGAGAACAAGACAAATAAGACATTATTTGCCCGAGATCTTGATCTAATAAAACAAAGAAGAGAAAGAGTAGCAATTCGGCTGGGGGCATACCAGCAGCAGCTTGCTAGGGCATACAATAAAAAGGTCAACACCAGGGATATTCATACTGGGGACCTCATCCTAAGGAAGGTTGTCAGCAATAAGAAAGATCCTAAGGAGCAAGCTTGGCCCAAACTGGGAAGGACCATATCACATCATCTCGGTCGCAGGCACTGATGGCAAGGAGTTGCTAAGACCCTAGAACACCAGCAATTTGAAGTTTTTCTACCATTAATTTCTGTTTTTCAAGTTTGTCTTTATGTAAAGGCTTATTAGCTGAAGTATTAATGAAATACTAGCTTGATTTTGTCTTACAAAAATGTTGTTGAAATTTGTGGGATGAGATTGAAAAGTCTTAAGGAGATGTTCCTATGGTAAACATAACGATTAATTTAGACTTGCCATGACGGCAGAGTTGAACTAAGCCAGCGATGTTTCAGCATGGAACATGACGATTAACTTAGACTTGCCACGACGGTAGAGTTGAACTAAGTTAGCGATGTTTCAGTATGAAACTTGACGATTAACTTAGATTCGCTATAATGGTGGAGTTGAACTAAGTCAGCGATGTTTTGACATAAAACAAGGCGAGACTAGCCATGATTTGGTCAGGGTGTAAGAAAAGCCGAGGTAAATAAGTATTCTCGGTGCACTAAGGTTAAGTCTTAAGTGCTTTGTTTGGGCAGCCAAACATGACAACCTCGGTCAAGAATGTCTAAGTAAGACTTAGGCGGTAACTAGGTGATGCGTCCTTAATGTGAACATAATTGGTACTTAGGTTCACATTAGGGGACAGGAAATAAGAATGAGCATAATACTTGTGAAAAATTTTGAAAAATTTTACAAGTTGAAGTTAGCCGAGGTAATTGAATGAAGGGATACTCGAGGTATTTGTAACGCCCCAAATTTTTGAAGCATCAAGGGAAATTAAATAAACAAAATAACTTAGGCCTTGTTTGACAACGTCACTTTTTAGCCTAAAAGTTTTTTTAAAAAAAGTCACTAAAAAAATCAAAAAGCCAACAACTTATACAAAAAAGTCAAAGGTTTCATTTTCTCTCTACTTTTTGCATATCTTTTCATTAAAAATCAAAAAGTCATCCTAAACATATAAGTTTTTTTACATCATATTTTAGTCAAAAAGTCAAAAAAAATATTAAAAAAGCCTGTTCTCAAACGAGGCCTTAATAAATCAAAAAGTTGACATCTTAATAAGACATTCCAACTCTCGTCCATGACCAAAGGTTCAAATAACATTAAATAAAAACTTAAAATTATCCAAATATAACATCAAAAGAAATTATAAAGTCCTCAATAACTAATACATAAGAGAATAAAAGTTATTGGGCTCTTTTTTGATAAATCCTATTTGTAACTGTTTTATTCCATAAAACCCAAACTATTTTTGAATATTCCATTAGGTCTATTAATTGTAAAAGGACGAAACAACCCTCCTCCGCGTCTCCCGTGTCTAATCCATTCTGAAAACCCATTCTTATTCAAACTATTCAATCCACAAAATTTCCAACACAAAAACTGATCGTCGACCCCAGATTCATAACACCTCACCGTAACCCTAGATTCACATTGCCTCACCATCGTCGTCGTCGTCCACTGTCCACCATCGACCCCAGATTCCTCTTCATCTCACCGCTGCGAAGGTTTACATCGGAATGAGGGTGCTTCGTCGTTCCAAAATTCCTGTCGTTGGATTGAGTTTATTTCATTGACTGAGTGTGGTCCATACCCACCCACCATGAGAAACAAAAGTAAGCAATACCATTCCACCTTCTGCTTTTCAATCATAAAGTGAACACCGATGTATACATTTACATTGCCCTATAACTGTTGTTGTTTTCGGAATTGAATTTGTAAATATAGATGATGTGAACATTTACATTACTGTTCATTACTGGATAAACTTACATTAGTAGACACTGATGTGAACATTCGCATCAGTGTATAATGATGTGAATGTTCACATTACTGTCACTGTTGATATTATTGATTGTTGATGTCCATAAAACCCCCAATCTCCACTCAACAATGTCATGGAATATGATGTAAATATTCACATTGTGACATCAATGTCAACTTGTTGGTGTTGTTGGGTGTTGTTTGGTGCTGTTGGTTCCATCTTCTATTTTCAGCCAATTATATGTTCTTATTTGAACAAACAGGTCTTTCCCGTGGATTTGATGGCAAACGAAAGAGAGGGGAACCGCGTGCCAAAGGCAAACCTGATCAAACAGCTGGTCTTGAAGAAGTGAACATGAAAAAGGTTAACTACCGGTCAAATATAACTGGATTGGTGAAATTGTTGAAGAATACAAAATTTACAAGTAGTCAATTGAAGTGCCTTAGAAAAACACCGGTTTGGGCCTTATTTGATTGCTTGACCAGTAATGAAGTCGACCTCAACCATTGCGTGAAATACGATGATGTCATTGTACGTATAGTGCAGACATTCAAGCCATCTAGTGGGAGGTTTTACATCGGGGATAAGAGCATTCAAATTTTTAGAAGTGATGTATCACTTATTTTTTGGGTGGACTGCGACACCAAGTCAATGGACCTCTCTTATGGTGCAAAACAACGACCAGCATCACACACTGAATGTGCAAGGATGTTAGTCGATTAAGTGCTGCCAAAATACGAGAAATTCTGAACGAAGCATTAAAGGGCATAAAGAAACAAGACAATGAAGAGGTCGCAAGATTAGTTTGCATGTATGCATGCGTCAAACTGTTCTTTTCTACGTCCGGAGAAACAATTGGATGGGCTTTCTACTCATACATGGACCCATTAGACAACATGATCGAGTATGACTGGGCTGAGAGCATCCGGGTAACCCTGATGGGTTCAGTGGGCCAAAACTGGAGAAAACCAGGACGAGTCACCGAATGTGTTATGTTGTTAATGGTAAATCTCATAAAACTTATTCTATGTTTAATATGAACATTTACGGGGTTTGCCCACTCTGATGTGAATGTTCACATTACTGGGCAATGGTGTGGAAGTTGACATCAGTGATGTAAACATTCACATTAATGTTCAGTAATGTACAAACACACATTAGTAGACACTGGTGTAAATATTCACATCAGTGTAGATTGATGTAATGTTAGCACCAAAACAAATGTGGAACATTCACATTACTGATGTGAATGTTCACATTACTGGGCAATGGTGTGGAAGTTGACATCAGTGATGTAAACATTCACATTACTGTTCAGTAATGTACAAATATACATTAGTAGATACTGGTGTAAACATTCACATCAGTGTAGATTGATGTGATGCTAGCACCAAAACAAATGTGGAACATTCACATTACTGATGTGAACATTCACATTATTAGGCAATGGTGTGGAAGTTGACATCATTAATGTGAACATTCACATTACTATTCAATAATGGATAAACACATATTATTAGCCACTGGTGTAAACATTCACATCAGTGTTAATTGATGTGAACATTCACATTACTGCCACTGGTGTAAGCATTAACATCAGTGTTAATTGATGTGAACATTCACATTAAAGGCCACTGGTGTAAACATTCACATCAGTGTTATTTGATGTGAACATTCACATTATTGATGTTTGTTATTTGTTTCAGTACTGGTTATGTGAGCATACAACAATCTTACAACCCCAGAACCCTAATACCATTCTGCGATGTGTGAAGTGGGACCTCACAACCTTACATACCAACATGAAGTCCATTTCTTTGGCTAAGCTTGGTTTAAATGAGGTAGAAGTGCAACCAAAAATATTGTGCCCATTCACATAGTGAGACAAGGAACTATGTAACTAACATAATGTCTCTAACTGCAGGTATATGGCGGCGAGCTGATGGCATCCCCAACTGAAGCAAAGATGTACCATCATACAAAATTGAATGTGGAGCCCAAACTTGAGGTTTTGTCAAGTGCACCAGCAAAGCAAGATGAAAGCAATGATGATGAAAGCAAAGACAGTCAACGCAGTGACGACAGCAATGGAATTTCTGGCGATGCAATGGACCTAAATGATGTTGGCCATGACATCAACACTAGCTTTAACACCTCCAATGCTGAGAGAGGTATCATCATAGTATAACCAAGTGAGCCGGACACTGTGGATGTACTTATAAAAGAAAACCAAAAAGCTTGGGGTCTCGTACGACAATGGGAAGCGAAATACAAACAGTTGGAAGAATCGTGGGAGTTAAGGGCAAGGGTGATTGCTGCCCTTGAAGCCAAACTATTTGACCAATCTGGCCCATCCAATATGGACATGGACATCAAGAATTACATGGAGTGGAAAGATACAGAAATTCAGCGGTTGACAAAGTTGGTCATCAACTTGGAATGTGAAAAAACAATTCTTCAAGACCTTTTTGATGATCAGTCCGTCCACATTATCACTCAAGTTGAAGCACAAAAGGCTCATAACTACCTTAAGAAGCATCTCATTGCAGCATTGGAACACATTATCAGCCCACCATCGAGGGTAAAGCGTATCAAGCAGAAAGTAAAGAAAGAGCACCGGTTGGATGAGTTTGAATACCCCAACTTGCTTGGTCAAAAGAAAGGGAAAGATGGAGCTGAAGAGCAATCCCATGTAGTCCAAATTGTACAAGATCTAGACAAGCATCCACAAAAAAAGCACCCAACAAAGTACAAGAAGTTAACCTTGAACAACAAACTGAAGGTTTGGGCCAACATGAGCAAACTCAACAAGCAGAAGGTCCAAAATTTGCACAAGAACGGCAGTGATGAGTAAGTGATCTTACATATCCCCAACTGAATTTTTTTTTAATGCTGATGTTAAGCTTCACATATGTACTTAATAGATTAGATCATTTCATAAATGTGCAATGTTGACATTAACGTTTTCTATAATCACAATGCACAGGTTGCTTGTGTGGCGAGGGGACTCAAAGACTAAAGACGTGTATTTTGATGACATCATATACATCATCAAGGAAAAATCAATAACCAACAACGTATGGCAATCGTAAATGTGTATAAAACACACACACACACTGAAAAGACACTGCAAATAATATACTGCCACCCCTCTGTTTGTGCAGGTGATAGATGCATATGGTGAAATTCTACTTGAACTACAAGGGCTAGTCAACCCAAGTTTGGAGGATTCGACATTCATCTTTACAAACACATGTTTGGTAACCATTTGGTTTGTTTATGTTTCATGTTGATGAGAATGTTCACATGAACAATATTTGATTTGCATGGTCAATAGATATCAATGTTCATCTCAGCATTATATGCTTATATTGTTAACTTAAATGATAAGCAGATGTGAATATTAACAACAACATAAAATGACAGGTCTGAACATTCATATTGACAGATGTGGACATTAACATCATTCGCAGTGAACATTATATACCTATTATGTTATGAACTTAAATGATACATAGATGTGAATGATAACAACAACATAATATGACAGGTGTGAACATTCACATCAGTAATACATTGTATGACTGTTTCACAAATTAACAGATGTGAACATTCACATCATTCACATTGAACATAGATATACAGATGTGAATGTTAACAACAACATAAAATGGCAGGTCTGAACATTCACATTGACAGATGTAAACATTAACATCATTCGCAGTGAACATTATATGCTTATTATATTGTTAACTTAAATGACACACAGATGTGAATGTTAACAACAACATAATATGACAGGTGTGAACATTCACATCTGTAATACATTGCATGACTATTTCACAAATTAACAGATGTAAACATTCACATCATTCACATCACTCATCATTAACAGATGTGAACATTCACATCATTCATATCGAACATTGATATAAATACTTGGTACATCATTGTATGCCCTTTATGTGCAGAAAGTCATGCAAGAGTACCCCTCCACAAGAGAAATAAACTGATTGATGTACATATCAAAGAGTATCAAGGCCAGAGATACTTCATCTTCCCAATACACGACAACTTCCATTGGACGATTGTTGTGTACGACGTGAAAGACAATGTATGGAGGCATTATAACTCGCTACGCCCAAGACCCAGCATACATGACCTATATATTGACAAAGCACAAATAGTGGTAAGTGGCTGACACATATAATACTTGTCATGATGTGTAATATTTGAACTTGGACATATGCACTATGTTGCTTGGTGCCTAATATGAAATTTCATTGTTGGCAGAGGGACTACTTCGAGACTTTGGTGCACAACATTGGACCATCATCACCATTATGGACCAAATTATCAAGCCAAAATACTTCACAACCAATCATATCAGTAGACATTTGTCCTCAGCAAGCATCAAATTCGTAAGCCTAAAATCGATTTGTACACATATTCCACATCCATTACACACATAAATTTCAAAATCTAACAAGAAGTTTGCATTTTCAGGGTGGATTGCGGGCGTGCAGTTTGTTACATCATGAAGGCGCATGTATATCGTGAAGAAATTGTTGACAGCCTAGATCGCTTTGAATGGTATCAAATAAGAGACTCATTAGTACACCTTTTTTTGAATCACAGAAAGACAGTGCAATGTCAAAACCTATAGGTGGGGGGTGTCTACCTATCACTGTTACCCAAATCTATTATCCACATTTAAGACAATTTAGTGCCAATAAATTTGACATATTGGAGCAGACTAGCTTAATTGTAAATCAAGTTTATATCACTACTTGTATAGATATTTTTTAGTCAATATATGTGTATGCATTTTGAGGCCTATTTTGTGTTGGTCATGCACATTGAGATTGTATTTTCTTTTTCTTTTTTGACACATGACATGATGTGAATTTTCACATCACAGAATGATCATACACTTTCTTATGTTTTAAAGCCATACTACATGGATGTGAATATTGTTTAAAGTGTTATTGTAACACAATATAACATGTGTGAATATGATATTTCTTAACATATAAGTCAATATTTACAACTAATAATTTGATGATGTAAATATTCACATCGTAATTTTTGATTATTTGAATGACAGCAACGATGTCAATATTCACAGCACGCCCATGCATGCATCATAATATGCACAAGAACATCTAATTTTTGCTAGCAACAAACACTGACAATTACATTTTGTAATGCATATATGAATATTCACATCTTCTGAGTTGATGATGTGAATGGTTACATTGATGTAAGCGTTCATGTCATCTACTTTGATGCTGTCAACGGTAACAAGAATGTGAATATTCACACCACAAAAATGTTTAAAAGTTCAACCCATGTGCAATTATTTACATAATGTGATTATATTACACAAGTGTGAATGTTAACATCATGTATTCATCCAAACACAATAACAAAAATGTCAGTTTAGTACCTTAAAAAATTAAAAATAAAACACAAATCAAATACTAATGCATTATTATGTTTGCCAATGCAACGTAATCTTATTGCAATACAATGTGTGCTAACATAACACAATCTTATTTCAACAATCAATACAAGAATCCCATGTAAAACACAATGTTGAAATAAAAAATGTACACCCTATATCGGCTCCTTGCATGATTTTCGATTGTGGCTTCCCAACTTATCACATCTCCCGCACCTTATTTGTTTCAGTTTCTCACCCCTTGATGGGATTCTATTCTTTTTCGGCATTTCGGGTGGTCTTTTCACAGTTGGTGGGTACATAGTGAAGTCCCTGAGATCAAAAGGCGGCTTTTCCACCGATGGTATAGGGAATATAGCACCCAAATAGGCTGCACGATATGTCTGTACATGAAAGTAATGTTTCACACAATCATTGAGATTGTAGCGGCTCTTCTGAATAGTAATAAGAGCATGGTCACTTGGGAATCCGTTGATTTTCCATTTGAAGCAAGAACATGTACGCCTCACAACATCAACTGTAACAGATGGTATCGAATGAACTTCAAACACATCCTCATTGACTTTGCTAACTTGCCAAGACCTGTTGTCATTGAACGAATCCATAAGCATTGTTTCGAATGCAGGACAAATAAGCTCATTCTATTTGTTTGCTTGGTCACGCTGTGCAGATATTTGCCGCATCAACTGAGTACAAATTGTGTCCGCCATTTGAGTGATAGGAAGATTACGTGCTTCTCTAATCCAGTTATTAAATGTAGGGGTGTCCGCGGTTCGGTTTAGGACGGTTTGCGGTTCGGTTTGGACCCGCCCGCATCTATGCGGTTTGGGAAAAAATCAACCCGCAACCGCCCGCAATGCAGTTTGCGGTTTGTGCGGATAGGGTTCGCGGGTGTGAGGGCGGTTGCGGGCGGTTTGCGGATTGAACTTTTTTTCCAAAAAATTATTTTTAAACCTTTTTTTTCTCCCATTTTGTCAATCTTTATTTTGAACCTTTTTTCTCATATTTTCTAAAATGCTCTAACATTAATAATTAATGAACTAAAACTTATAAAAAAAAAACTTATAAAATAAAAAACACAACAAATTCAATTCATAACCTAAACAAATCATTCAAAATCTACATTCTATCATTAACTTGCATTCATCCTATCCTACATTCATCATTCATAATCCAAATAAGAAAATCCTACATTAAAAATTAAACATTCATCCTTCCTAACCCAAAAAAAAAAAAAAAGAATAATAATTCTTCATTAGCTTACATTCATCCAAAATGCCAAAAAAAAATAAAAATGCATTAAGTTACATTCATCCAAAACCAAAACGCAATTAAAAAAAAAATATATTGTCAAACTTAAACTTCATTCAATACAAACCCATGAAATAAAATTGAAACACTTCTAAAATATCAAACTTCATCTTCATGAATCACATCCAATTCAAAGAAAAGATGGACGGTTAGATTTGGTTTGGAAGAAAAAAAAAATTTAAATTAAATTAAATTAAATGCGGGCGGGTTGGGCGGGTACGGTTCAAACCCGCAACCCGCCCGCAACCCGAAATTCATATAAAATCCAAACCGCACCCTACCCTAATGTGTTTGCGAAACCGCCCACATGCGTGCGGTTCGGTTCGGGTAGGGCGGTTTGGGCGGGTCGGATGACCCTATGCCCAGCCCTAATTAAATGACTCCGCCGCATTGGATTTCATCTCCCCATAACGCATGCCCCTGCACAATATCACAAACATTGTACAATACGGAATTTAACAGGTCTGAACATTCACATTGACAGATGTGAACATTAACATCATTCGCAGTGAACATTATATGCTTATTATGTTGTTAACTTAAATGATAGACAGATGTGAATGTTAACAACAACATAATATGACAGGTGTCAACATTCACATCTGTAATACATTGTATGACTGTTTGACAAATTAACAGATGTGAACATTCACATCATTCACATCATTCATCATTAGCAGATGTGAACATTCACATTGAACATGAAACACAATTGGACGATTGTTACCATTCTAAATTGAAAATTCACATCGCTACCATTCTAAACTTGACAAATGGAACACTTTAGGAAACTATTATTACGTGAAGTATGAATTTGCCCAATGTTTAGGTGCCAAGTCATTGAAAAATTATGTGCTCGTTGTTTACCCTCCTCTTTTAATTTTGCAAGCTTTTCATGGAACTCTACCACAGTTGGCTCGTAAGCACAGTCACCCAAACTACTTACTAGGTGATCCCTAAATCCATTATCAATTCCTTTCATCTGGTTTCTTAAATTGCTCTTCAAGTGTTGTAAGCAATAACCGTGATGAGACGATGGGAACACCTTTGGCATAGCTTCTAACAGACCAAGATTACGATCCGAAATAAAAGTAATCTGGCGCTTACCATCAACAACCTTCCCAAGTTCGTGCAAGAACCATGACCAATTGGCTGTGGTCTCTGAATCAACAATCGCAAATGCAACAGAAAATAAACTTACAACACAACACCAATACACAACTGTTCACAATATTCCAAAGTGAATAGAAAACAATATAAACGAAACAGGTCATGTGAATGTTTATATCTACATTGCCTTATTACTATTGTTATTTTTGGATTTGGGTTCGTAAACATCAATGATGTGAACATTCACATTAACGACCATTAATAATTCATTGTTGATTGTTGAGTCATTGATAATGTGAACATTTACAGTACTGTTCATTATTGGGTAAACTGACATTAGTATACACTGATGTGAACATTCACATCAGTGTATAATAATTTCAATGTTCACATTACTGTCATTAGCAAACACAGATGTGAACATTCACATCAGTTCATACTAATGTCAATGTTCACATTACTTATAATTTCTCAATCACTCATATTTTGTTGCTGTTCACATCAATATGTATTGATGTAAACATTGACACTAGTGTAAATGTGGAACACACTGTGTAATCGTCTGTCATTTGTCCAGACTATGCTGTACAATGTAAATATTGACATGAATAGACAACTAAAAAAAATACTAACTATTGTTTCCATCTTTCGCCGTTGCTGCAAGTAGCTGACCTTTTGTACTTTCCTTTGAGGAATGTTCCATCCAGGAGTAATAAAGGCCGATAAGAATTGAATCCAGAAAGACACGCAGCGAATGATACAAAGAAACAACAAAACTGTTGACTACTCGCATCATGGTCAATATTGACATAACTCCCCAGATTGTACCGCATCACAGCATCCGAATACCACCGCAGCTGGTCAAACGATAATGAGTAATCTCCATGAATACCAGCTTTTTCTTTCTCCACACCCAACCATACGATATGGTAACTCACATCTAGCCCATAATCCCTCTTCAAAATAGTCACCACCTCACACGGCCGAGTCAACGGCTTGTCCCTCACAAATTTCAGATATGGTAATTGACACCAAATCCGAACTAACTCGCGGATTCTTCGATGTTCGGACATCCGTACCACAACTATGCACATCACTAAACCGCTTGATGTAGAAAAAACCATTTGCTCGTTGTGCTCTACAATGTATAGCCCACAAGCAGTCTCTCTCCTCACGCATCGCACACATAGCAGTAACTCTTGTTGTCTCGTTCTTGACATACGTAAACTGAAACCCACATTGGATGGCATACTTACATAAAACATCACGAAATTCTTGTGCACCTCCAACAAACCGTTGTCCCACATGCGTAATACCATTTGCCCAAGGGGCTGACAACAACACCTTCTCCTTATGGTGGCAAAATCTCCGTAGTGCATCAATTTCTTCCTCAACCCCCACACGTAGCAATCCCGAGCTACTTGACTGACCAATATCACTTTTCAACTCAACAACAACTTCTACATGTTGTGCCCCCATTGATTTAGCAAGCAATAATATGTTCTGAAATTCTTCCTCATTGTCCAAATCACACCTATTAATCCCAGGTAACCGACAGAACAATGAAATAGAACCAGCAAACAACTTTCCTCATTTTTCACATAAACAGTCCACCAAACGCGAATAACACAATGCGCGGACAACATTTATTACAGTTGTACTGCAAATATATATACACACCAACATCATAAAGGTATCCAGCTCCTGTAAAAACACAACAATCAACAATAATCCAAAACGATATGAAAATTCACATTGTGCAAAAATTAGATAACTACGTGTACAATTCAAGTGTTAAATCTATAATTCACATTAACAAGATGTGAATATTCACATTGATACATATACTCTGAATTATATCACCCACACAGAGCCTCATTAAGCAAACATCAAAGTAAGTGAGAACATCTACATTCTTCACATAATATTAACACGATGTAAATATTTACATTGATATACATACTATGAATTATATCACTCACACAGAGCCTCATTAGGCAAACATCAAAGTAAAATGAGAACATCCACATCCTTCACATAATATTAACACGATGTAAACATTCACATTGTTCCATATACTCTGAATTATAGAACATCCACATTCATCACTAATTTGATGACCTCCCCTCCACAGGACCACGATGTAAACATTCACATTGATCCATATACTCTGAATTATATCACTCACACAGAGTCTCATTAAGCAAACATCAAAGTAAAATAAGAACATCCACATTCTTCACATAATATTAACACCTTCAAATTCGTCATCTTCACTTGAAAATCACCGAACCAGACTACAACAACAACAATGAAACCCTAGCACATCAAAGCCTTAGAACGAGCATGCAAGATAGAAACGTATCCATCTGAATTAGAATGATGATAAAAAGAGTAAAGATAGAACCTGCCAAAACTGAATCAACGAAATCACAAGGAACGTGTTATGTATTAACACAGTATATATATATATATATATATATATATATATATAAGGGCATAATAGTCCAAGTAAAAATATTAGTAAAATGGACTTTATGGAATAAAAAGAAAAGTATATGGGACTAATCAGGTTATAATATTCCTTTGTGGACCTAATGGGTTATAACAACTCTAAGATGTATTTATCAATAAAAATCCCAAAGTTATTTGACTCTAGTCATGGTTTCAAGTCAGTTAAGGCCCTATGTGTAACGTCCCCAGCACCAAGTGATATTGTCCGCTTTAGGCCGGGTTATTACCGAAGCATCACCTCGACTCCTCCCGGTTTTGTTTTCCCCTGGAAAAGGCCTCACTTGGGGGAGGGAGGTTCGTAGGCTTATAAGGCACTACCTCTCCTCCAACCTAATCGATGTGGGATTCGCCTTAAGGAGCAGTACGCTAGGGCGCACTCTCCCCCTTATGGACTCAGCGTCCTCGCTGAGGAACGCCGAGGTTTGCCCCACCACCGACACTGGCTCTGATACCACTGTAACGTCCCCAGCACCAAGTGATATTGTCCGCTTTAGGCCGGGTTATTGCCGAAGCATCACCTCGGCTCCTTGCGGTTTTGTTTTCCCCTGGAAAAGGCCTCACTTGGGGGAGGGCGGTTCGTAGGCTTATAAGGCACTACCTCTCCTCCAACCTAATCGATCGCCCACATCGATTAGGTTGGAGGAGAGGTAGTGCCTTATAAGCCTACGAACCTCCCTCCCCCAAGTGAGGCCTTTTCCAGGGGAAAACAAAACCGCGAGGAGCCGAGGTGATGCTTCGGCAATAACCCGGCCTAAAGCGGACAATATCACTTGGTGCTGGGGACGTTACACTATGTTAGCGTCAACTCCATTTCAGCTTCAATTATTTCCTCTCCAAAACTTGTCATAAAACGCCAGGGCAACAAAACATATGTCATGAGTTTCGCAACACAATAAGAAAACAAAACAAACCTACCTTTTTTTTTAAGAGAAAAATAATGAGATTATAAGCATGAGATACCAATACAATTGTAAATATAAATTAAAACCATTAAAATGATTTCAATAATTTTAATAAATTAGGTGATGCTCAAAATCTCACCAAAGAGATTTAACTTACCAATTACTAAGCCATGACCATGGTTAATTTGAAACCCCTCTGGTTAAATATTTAAATGTTACCAATCATAACTACCAGGTGTAGCTCGACTTTTCGTGCTCCTTTCGGAAGACGATAAGCCCTACAGTTCGGACTCCCGTGGTTCTGAATCTGATTCCACAAGTGCAATATGAAATAGATGAACACTAAAGAGTCCAAATTTGGCAAATCTTTTGAAAAATCAATTTTGAAACGAAATGTCAAAAATGGGCTGCTTTGCCAGATACAGAGTCACCACCTAAATATTTTTGAGAAACTTAGGAAACCCGTGACTCGTGCCAAAGGCCACTTATCCATCATCACCAAGATTGTCTTGGCTCGGGAACTTAGGTACGAGAGGGGAAGGTCATGAATTGAGTACCCCCGCTCGCCCGATCAAAGATTTGCCTCTACTAATCATGATATGATTCTTATTTACATTATATGCTCTTATTCCGATGTTATATTACTATGTGACTTACACAAGTATAGACTAATTTTTGCAAGAATTGGAACATTTGATTTCATGTTTGTTTGCAAAATTGTTTTGAATATGTACCACTTGAAAAAATGATTGCATATGAACATTACTCAAATTATTCCAATTCAAGCAATTAGCCTTCATCCATAGGCATTCAAACAGTTATAGCATTTAAGCAATTAGCCTCATGGTAATCATGTTATACATGGCAACAATCACATGCATGCGATATGCTAGAGTAAAAAATGCTCACCTCGTACTCCAAGGCAAGCCAAAAGAAAAAAAAGAGTCAGAAAAAATATATGATCCTAACTAATGCAATATGACTAATGCAATGCATGAAATAATGCAATTAATAGGCTCGGCTACTACATGGAATATGAATCAATTTGATAGCATGCAGTCTAAGCACATATTCAAAGAGGCATTTATCTAACGATGCAAGTTAGAATAATGTGCCAAGCCTTAATGCATGCAATACAAGTGGATGCAAACACAAGAGATGCTAAACAAAACATGATGCCCTAAACTAACCATTACAAGTAGGTAAATAAAATGGAGAAAGACATGGGGTTGGAAGACATACACCTTATTACAACATTTGCACCCTCACGCAGGAGGATCCGAATAAACTAGCTAGCTAAGCTAATTATTATGAATTACAAAATGAAAGAAATAATTAACTAAGCTAGCTAATTAATTATTACAACAAATTAACTAACTAATTAATTAATAACAAATCAAAACGAATTAATTAATTACAAATTAACTAGTTAAATATTAATACAAAGTTTAGAGAAGCACTAAGCTAACTACTCTAACTACTCCACCTTGGGAAACAAGGAATGCTCATGCATGCGCGGACTTCCACCCGAAAAAACCATTGTTCTGCTGCTAGATGCCTCTGTTGCACAATAGAACACTTGCACTATTTTCCACCTCAAAACCAACTCTGCTTTGCTAGAAAATGTACATTGCTGGATTTTGCAAAGGTGGCCGGCATGCTAGAAGTGGTGGCCTGCCGGTCACAAATGATGGTCTGTCGGCCACTGATGCCTAGTTTTCCTGCTGCAACAGAGAGCAAACAGAGCAAGCACAGGGTATTCTCAAGGGTTGTTTGCACAACTTACTCCTCCTTATTATCAAACAGCTCTAAGGAGTAGTAAACTTGATTTACAAACCATCAATCGATTCAATTTCATTACATGATGGCCTATGAACCAAAAGGTGCAAGCTCAATAAATGCAACAAATAAGACTCTCAAACCTCCTCCCTATCATGGATTGATCAAGGGAAATGGTTGACAATGACTTTTGAACCATTTTCATCGTTAATGAGTATGAAACAACTCAAGACTCAAGGTTCAATTAATGTCCGATTGAACCCAAACCAAGTTATTATCTTGCATTATTTTAGTCTAAGTTTTATTGTTCCATTTTGATTACCAACTATTCTTTAATTCATTAAGTCCAAAGGTGAGGTTTAAGTCCTCTAATGGAAAGAAGCATTAAACCAAGAGTTGTTTTAGGCATGAGAGAAGTGTCATGCCGTTGATAATAAACCCCTAAAGGGATTAAACCATTAAGCACAAGACCTCAATCTCATGCTTTAAACAAGTGACTAGTTTGAACCAACTTTCAAAGCAAAGCAAAAGCCAAGAAAGGAAGGAGGTTGCAGAAGTGATTAGGAATGAAAACAAGTATGGAAAACCATAAATAAATACTATCAACTCAAATAAGATGGTGGCTAAGGCCTAAAACACCAAACCTACGAGGACAATTAAACTACAAGCATGTAATACAAGGCTCAAATGCAATGAACAACCAAAAACAATCATAAAACAGTGCTAAACAAGTCCTAAAACATCCTGGAAGTAAGACAAAAAAAAAGTTAGAATAATAAGCTAAAACATAGAGCTATGTAAGCTAGTGAACAAGACACAAGAACGGGAGGCTAACCCCTCCAATTTTGGACTTCAAAACAAGTTTTTAGCCACCGAAATAACTCTGAAAATTAGTGTTTAAAAGCTCAAAAAAAGTTAAGGAAGAGATGGGAAACATAAATATAAAGGCTTAGGAGACAAGGTGTAAAGAAGGGTGGTTAACCTCTCTATCTTTAATAGCCTTAATCCACAAGCTTCAGCCCATAAAAAAAAGTTCAAAAATAGTTCAAAAATAGCAAGAAAAGATGAGAGAGAAGTAGTGTAGAGATGCTTAAAATTATACCTTTTGCAGCAAGGTTACTCTATTGTTCACAAATCACAAAGCTCACACTCTCAAGGGCTGAAATTTGGATTCAATAATCTCAATAAGGAGAGCTCCAATATTGGTTTAGGAAGTGTTTGGGTAAGGTGTGTGTGTTTCAAGATAGAGATAGAGAGAGAATTTCAAGTTTTGGAGCTTTTGGAAATTTTTGTAATCTAAAAACATGAGGAGAGGTCAAGTGTATATAGAAAAGCATGCTTCTCAGTCGAAAATATCTATATACAAACAGCTGGAGCTTTTGGGAGACAGTTGGCACAAAATATTTGGGCTTTTCACAAGTGGCCTGCCATCCACAAGTAGTGGCCTGCCGGTCACAAAAATCTATTTCTAGACCCGACTTCAAATGGGCATATCTCTTTTATCCAAACTTGATTTTAAGTGATTCTCGAGTCTAAATTGAAGCCCCAGAATTCTACTTTCCAACGTAGGTGGCCTCATATCTAAATTATAAGTGTGTAAAGAGATATGCCTATTTTAGTGAAGGTTGCTCATTTCTATCTTAACCGAATTGATGCCTAATTTCAAACGGCCATATCTCCCTCATCTGGACTCGGCTTTAGGAGATTCTTGAGTCTAAATTGAAGCTGCGGAAGTCCACTTTCCAATGGTGGTGTTCTCACAACTAAAGTCAAAGTTTACAAAGAGATATGCCTATTTTAGTGAAGGCTGCTTAGTTCTCCCTTAATGGTTTGATGTCCAACTTTTTCCCCAACTAGTTTTCTTCCCTCCCCTCCTATTTCTTTTAACTCCAAACCTCTAAATAACAGGTTTTAAATATTTTTTCAAAGAGTTCACTTCTCTTCCATTTATTTCCACTTTGTCCGTGCTTGGTTTACCAAAAAGTGCAACTTTTAAATGAAATGCGATCCTCGGAACATTGTAACAACATTTGAAAGAGAGGGTTTTAAGGCCTAAAATAGTTTGGTCAAAATGGGGTGTAAGGTTGGGATTTAGAAGCTCTTCTTGCTGAAGAAATCGAACGTTTGTACAGCGTAACTTTCATCATCGAGTGATCAACCTGAAGCGCCCAAGTCTTAAGGGCGATAAAAAATGGGGTGTCTATACCAGGGATGCCCATGTCCGGAGTTATATACCCAAGTAGTGGCATCCATGGTCTACCCCAAGAAAATGGCTTGCCAGGGGTATGTAACCTCCTTGTGTGCCACCTCCACATCCACTCTTATTTCAAAACTGAATACCGAAAAGGGTTCAAATAAGTCTTATGCCATCTTAGGGTTCGCGATACAATTTACATAAGAATTCTCAAAATCAGGGCTCACCCTGAACAACCGGTATTAACTGTCAACCTTCAATTTCGTACACTCTTTAAACCCAGGACTCACCTTGAACAACAGGTATTAATCGTCAACCGTTAATTTTGTACACTTTGTTGATCATTTTAATTAATTTTCATACTAATTACAAATTAGATCACAATCGATATTATACCATTTCAATACAATTTTTAACAAAAAATATCAACACATACGTTCTACACCAATCCATCAATGTTTATAAATTGTTGTGAACAATTTAATCAAGTCATGGTGTGAAATAATAATTTTAAATACTAAAATAAATCTCAACACACACATGAAGGGACTACTAATTTACAAGATTCAATTAAATAGACTAGGACAATACTTATTTTTAATCCTAATAAATAATTGAAGTAGTAATCTTGATTCTTTATCATTCTACCCAAAATTTTCAGAACATAATTTTTGTAGTTAAAATTATAAATAAATTATTTATACAATTCAAAAATTCATGTAATTATATGGCATATTCAACAAACATGTTATGGTCATTTTTCAGAAAGAATTTCCCAAAAATAAGTTATAAATGATTCTGTAAAATTTCAAAAAATTTCATGACACAGATTCGTCACATTTTCTTAAAATAATTCCACACTTAAATTTAATTCTATAATCTAAAAATTTATTATGAAGTTAGACTTCCCAAATTTCATTTTTTATTTAGAAAATACTAGATTTAGTTTAATATAGGATTTTTAATGATTTTTCAAATATGCAGTAAAATCTGTCTACAGTTTTAGATTTAATTAAAATTTCGTATAAATTCGTGCAAAACTAGAATAATTGGTACAAAAATTCCTAGATGAACTACACATTATTGCTAACAATTTTGTAGAAGAAATCATCTCAAAATTTTGAGCATAAAATTATCTAAAAATTTGTACAAGTTTCTAACAGATTGAAGCGTCATATAATCAAACCAAATAAAATCTTTAATCATCTCTTTAATGGCACAAACTACCCATGCAAGTCTAATTCTAAAATTATACCATGATTTTAAGGCTACTAATAAAAATAACCTTCAAATATTTAATATACAAATCACAAATTTACATACAACTATAAACAATATTTTATCTAAATTTTCAGGTATTTTAACATATGAACACAAATATGAAAATTTAACAATTAAAAGAATGAGAGGGTTGAGAGAGTTTTCTTACTATATTAGGTTGCTAACGATTTATCATCCGATTTTGATTTATGATTCTAATCGTAAGATGTGACCGTCTTGGCTCCATGATCTTCTTGCTAAAATTTCACATCAATCAGACACGATCTCACCGTTGATCTTCCGTTTGATTCTCTCAGAACTTTCAATTGTCGATCATCGTCTTAGACTCAGAATTTGCAAGATCTAACCAAAAATGGATTCTACACGTCGAAAAACCTTAGGGTGGTCATTCCTGAAGTCATAGAACCACTTAATTAACACAAATGTACTAGGTGCACTGTAGCACCATCTAAGAAACGCTGGATAAAATTCAGTTCATCTTCTCCCAACAGCCGCAACATGCCCGAACAGAGACCCAGAAATTTAGTTTCAAATTCACCAGTTCAAATACTTATATCTTTTTTGTCGTAACTCCGTTTTACCTTATTTTTACGTCATTGGATTTACCTCACGGCTTAGATTTTGTTTTACTCCTCACACGTCTCATTCTGTCTCTTTTTGCATGCCATTAGATCTCTAAAATTTGACCAAAAATAAGATTTTTCCTCCTGTCTTCGACTTTTCTTCGAACCATTTTTCGGACTCCATAACTTTCTTGATTCTTAATGGTCTTACTTCATTTTTTCGTTAATCTCTTCAACGTATTTCATACTTCATCTTACATGACCTAGTTTTCTCACTTCTTCTCAGAATGGATGGTTTTGGCATGCCGCAAGTAACCTAAAAACCAACTTTTAAAATTCAAAATAAACTTCTCTAACTTTGTTTCTTTCTCCACCATCTTCTTTTTCTTCACCTACAACACATTGTGAATAGTGGTTTTAGATGATAATGAAATTATGTGATGATGGTGGTGGCGGTTCGATGGGGTGACAGTGTTGGAGAAGTTCGCGGGTTAGTGGTTGGGTGGTGATGATATGGGTTAAGGTCGTAGCTAAAGAGGTTGGGAGGAGGAAGAAGAACAGAGAGAAAGAGAGTTTTGAGAATGAGAGGTGGAGAGAGAGAGAGAACCGAGAGAGAGAGAGAGAGAGAGAGAGAGAGAGAGAGAGAGATATGAAACAGGAAGAGAAGCAAAAGATGAAGAAATGTGAGGAAAAGTTAGGCTCAATTTATGGTAAAAATGAGGAAGAGCAAAAGAAGATAAAAAAAATGGAGAATTTTTTTTAAAAAAGGAAATTAAACCGCTGGTGGTATGACATCAGCATGTCCACCATGTTTTGTTTTGGTAATGATAACAGAGAGAGAGGTGCACGTGAAAGGTAAGAAAACATGGGGAGCAAACCCAACTTTTGATTAGGTTTTACTACATAAAATGTTACGTTTTAGTGTAATTTGGTTCGGAAAAAAATATAGAAAAATATAATAAAAATATCATAAGATTCAGAAACTAATGTAAAGTAAAAAATATTTTATTTTATTTTATTTTGAACAAATTTTCTGAATAATTATTAAATTCAAAATATTGTGAATAATTATATAAAAAATTAAAAAAATATATTATTTTTATTATATAAAAATATGGTGTTTCACAGTATTTCTATCCGAGATAACCAACCAGGTTGTTAGACTTTGAAGGGTGAAGTCTTGCCAGAAGACAGTTAATACAAGTGAAGAAATTGTAAAAATTTAATAAGAAATTTTTATATGTGCAATTCGGTTGAGATAATTAACAATAGTTGTTATCCGAGATGATTAATCAGTTCTAATCTGAGATGTGGATGTATCTGAGGTCTTAGGATCCGAGGTAAGGAACCAAGTTGTTAGACTTGGAAAAACAAGAAAAATTCTAAGTGTGAAAAAATATGCAAGGCATAAAGGAAAGGTAGTGAGCGTATATGAAAGTGACATTCAACACTTAGAAGAAAAGAAAAGAAAAGGCTTGTATTGAAAAAAGATAGCTTGTTCAAGTACATAAATAGGCACTTCAGCTCGACAAAAGCAAAGGCGTTACAATTGTTCAAATGAAAGAAGAAACAAAAGTACAATCAAAAGAAAAAGAAAAACTTGTAAGCATCAGTGTGATCTTTACACTGTGCAACCTTGGCAATTGGCATTGTTTCAACCTCAGTAGATAGTTGGGCAGACTTCTTAGCCGTGATCTCGACGTTAATCTCCATGAGGGTTTTATCTAAACTCTTCTCGACCATATGAACTTCGACGTTAGAAGTGACTTTGGGAGAGGCACTCTTGGAGACCTCATCCCTATCCTCTTGAGTTAAGTCTAAGACTTGATCATTCAAGGTAGGGGACTTGGGGTTAGCAATAACCTCAGCCATACCGGTTTTTTCGGCCTCGGTATCTTCATTATCAGCGTTAGCCTCCTTTTCGACCTTAGATTGATTAGGCGAGGAGGGAAATGGCACGTTGAGTCAGCCAATGGTGCGGAGAGGCAAGTCCTCAGGGACAGACAACTCCTTTAGGGCCGCCATCCAACTGAGATAATAACTTTTGTTGCAGGCTAGGTTAACTTGGCTCTTATACTGATCTCGAATGTCGGCTTAACCCTCATCGTAGGCCTTCTCGTCTACAACCTTGATTTCGGCCTCTTTGGTCTCTAGCTCTTCTTTAGCTTTGCCTTGGCCTCTGTCATCTTTACCTTGGCAGCATTGGCCTCGGCCTTGGCAACATCAGTGACAACTTCAGCAGCTTCGATTCTGGCCTCAGCTTAGCTCTAGGTGATTTAGGTAGCCTTTACATTGTCCATCAAACTCCTAACGCGAGTATCAGCTTTGTTGAGTGAATAGAGGTGACTTGCAGTTTCTTGGGTTTTCTTTATAAGGTCCTTCTTTACTAACTTGGCCTTGACTGCATGAGAGTAAGCATGCTGGATGACTTGCAAGAAAAGAAACAAGTTAGTGAAATTTGGCAGTGTATAAAGGACATAAATGAAAGCTGAGTGAAAATACAAAAGTTTAATAATTTACCAGAACGGAGTGTCGCATCATCATACTAGTTGAAGTCAGCAAGTTGGTTCATGTCGGCCGGTAGAAGCACAACCGTAGACAATGCGACGTCGACTTCTAGATTTCAAATGGCACTATCACTGGTCTTAAGAGGCCTGTCACTGACAAGGACCTTGGGTACACATGTATCATCGGGATGGAAACTGCTCCCATCTCCTGGGCTCTCAAATCTTGGCTTATTTGGCGATGGTGCATTGGACGATTTAGCCTCTGCTGGCCTCTTCTTGGTGTCGGCCAGTTTGGATATTGGGATTAAGTCTTTGTAGACACCCCATTTTTGACCGTCCTCAAGACTTGGACGTCACCGTTTGAACACTCGGTGATCATCCATGTTTGTGTTCGTTTGGAGTTCCCGGAGGTCTCGGCTACGCGCCTTGCCTCAGGATCTCCGAACTCGACCGTTTGGTGTCTGGTTTTGCACCAAACACTTGCATTTTTCCTTGGAGGGGCAGGGAATGCCTTGTGAGGCATCCCCACACACCACCGGCAGTGGCTAGAGGCCACCGGCTGGTTTTTGCTGCCACCGGCAATGTATATTGCCGGTCGGCACTATTTAGTGCCGGTCGGCACTCCTTTTGGCCAAAATGGCATTTTTGGCCGGCCGACTACTGTGCATCTGCTTTTGCAGATATTTTAAGACAGTTGTCTTGCTTTTTGCTCCCCTCCATACACATGTATGGAGGGATCTCTCTCTTTGGAAGCTTGTCTTGTAAGCTTTACAAGACAAAAGGCTCTATAAGAGAGAGTCTTCTCTCTTGTTGCAAGGGTTAGACACTTGAGACACTTGAGAGAGCTTAGACAGCCATTGTTAGGGTTTGAGTTCTAGGGTTAGGGTTTGATACACATTATCTCTCTCTTTTTCCTTCTTGTGTGTGTAAAAGTGTGTTTGTGTCTTACTATTGCACACAAACACATAGTGTTTCACCTTCCTTTGGCTCCTGAGGTTCTAAGGGACTGATTTTGGTGTTTTGGTGTTGGATTCAAGCCAAGGAGGGCTATTGGAGCATCACTTGTGAAGAGGTCTTCAAGGGTAAGAATCTTACCCCTTTTCCCCCCATTCTTGCATTGTATTTTTACCTGTCATAAAACCGTTTTTGAGCTTGGTGTATAATACAAAAAAGTTCTGTTTTTTAGCCCTCTTGGCTGTTTATTAAGAGTGTTTTGTGGTTTGGGGGTGTTTGACCCGTCTTAGGCCTTGAAAGGCCTCATTTTGTGCTATTTTGAGTGAGTTTCGAGACTTTGGTGTTTGGGCCTCTTCACCACTGAAATCTTGAGGGATTTCAGTGGTGAAGATGGTGCCTTGAAGTCTCCAAAAGGAGAGGGCCACCCCCTCCCCTTGTTGTCCTTGAAACGGACCATTTTTGGCCTCTTGAGGGAGCACCATGTTAGAGTGTGTATTGATCATGCCTTGGCTGTTTTTTGTGCCTATTATATCATGATATGCCTCTGTTTATTGTTGGTTTTGGTACGCCATGCATGCCTAGCATACCTACCTTGTAATGCCATGATTTGCCTCAATACATGCATAGCATTTAGACTACCATGCATTTGTGTTTTGGCCAAGCTTTGTGAAGCTTATATGCATGTTTTGATGTGCTAAGGGACTGTTTTAAGTCATTTGAGTCGTTCATGCTTTGCTTTGTATAGCTACCATGTAATCCCTCTTGTATGCCTTAAGCTTTGGCCCTTCTAGCATGCCATCCTTGCTTTGTTTCGGTGGTTTGGAACCTCTTTACATGTTATTTCAGACCTCATGATATGCTTATATGTTCACATTTGATGTCCCTTTAATGCCTTGTAAGGTTGTCATCTCATGCCATATATTCATGCCTTCATGTATGCCATCATGATTAGACCCCTAGGATGTCATGTCATTGTGCTCTTAGCTTTGTTTTAATATGCTAAACCTCTGATTTTAGTCATTCCTTTCATGCCATGTTTGGTTCTGTTAAGTGTGGTCCAATACTCCCTTTAGCTTGCCTCGAGTTTTGATCATGCTAACATGCATTGCTTGTGTTAATTAGTTGGTTTGGCACCTCTAATTCATGATTTTCAGAGCTTATGTTGCATGCTAATTGTCCATGATTGCCTCTTTCAATTGTGTTTGAGAGTTGCCTCATTGGTGCCTAAGTGTTGGCCTTCAATACGTGCATGCATGTATGTATATTTGGTCCCGTATTTTAGTCATTTTGGCCACTGTTTTGGGCCTTATTAGAGCTGCCCAAATTATGTTTAAGACCACCTTTTCATTGGTTTGCATTGCCTCATGTGTGCTTGCATGCTTGCATAAGTGCCTTGCCATGCCATGTTGCATCCTTAGCTTGCATGCCTAGGTTGCATCGCATCTTGCATGCATGCCTTGTTCCTTGACTTGGTGATGGGAATTGGGCCTTGGTCTGTTTGTATGGTTTGCATTTCATTTGACATGAAAGTTGCATACTTGATTCTTTGGGCCATCATGCATGGAAATGCGTGATTGGTGGTCCGAGAATCAAGGCACATGCCCTTTTGAGCCACAAACATGATAAGGGACATGAATGGTGCATATATGCCTTAAATTGTGCTGCCATGCTTTGCCTTGCCCTCTGTTGCTGTCAATTGCAGATTTTGCAGGAACACTCTGCCGACCGGCAGTGAAAAGTGCCGACCGGCAATACTTTCACTGCCGATAGCTTCACCAACGGCCGGTGGCCACATCCCACTGCCGGTGGCAATCCCATCCAGCCGGTGGTGATCCCCCAATGTCCAAGGAAGCAGTCCTGAGGTTTTGACAGCCTCCAGAGGAGTAAAGGAAGGAAAACAGAGGCAGCCTATGCATGACGGTGCATTTCCGAGAGGGATCGAACATGCATTGCATCAGGCTCTCTTCCCGAGGCGGTTTACTGTTTTTCTAGCTTTAGTTAATTTGCTTAGCTAATTAGACAATTTGTAATATTTAATTAACTTGCGTAGTTAATTAATTTGTAATATTTATTTGGTCCCTCCGGGCGAGGGCAAATCTGTAATAAGTGTGCGTGAGTGGGTGTATGTCTTCCAACCTCACGTCTTTCTTCCCTTTTATTTACCTGTTTATGATGGTAGATTAGGGCACGTTTAATTTAGCATACCTTATGCTATGCATGCGTGCATCCATGCATTTGTATTGCATACATTGGGCTCGGTACATCACGCTAACTACATTTGTATTTCAATTCCAAATTGAATACGTGCATCAATTGATCGCATTTCATATGCCATGCTTAGGTTAGCCAAGCCTACTTCGATTGCATCCTGTATGTGTTGCATTAGTCATTTTTAACATGAGCTAGGACATGCATGTTTGCTAACTAGTTTACTGTTTTGGCACGGAGTACTATGTAAGTATTTTCCTGCTTTAGCATGTCGCATGCGTGTGAATGCTATTATGACAGTATGCTTGCCATGCGGCTAAATGTTCATGTGATAAACTGTTTAAATGCCTATGGGTGAAGGTTGGATTGTTTGAGTTGGAAAAACTCGTTGAAATCCGTATTTTAGCCTACTTGCGAGTAGCAAATTCCAAAGTACTTTTTAAGACAAACGGATATGCAATGCTTATTTCCAAATTAGGCAATCTAGTCTATACTTGTTTGCTGCGCGCATAACATAGTAATTCTAGGCTAATAACTGGAATAAGAACACATAACGTTTTCAAAATCGGATATCATGGTTAGTAGAGGCCGGTTTTCGGACCGGGCGAAAGGGGGTGCTCATAGCTGACCTTCCCCGATCGTACCCAAGCTCCCGAGCCGAGACAACTCCGGTGATAACGGACATGTGGCCTTCGGCACCGAGTCAGGGTTTCCTAAATTCTCCCATTTTAAAATATTTAGGTGGTGACTCTGTATCTGGCAAAGCAGTCCATGTTTGGCACTACTTTTCAAAAAATCTGTTTCTCAAAACGATTTGCCGGATTTGGACTCTTTGGTTCAAAATTAAGAACCGTGACACAAAATCGAGTCTGAACTGTAGCACGCGAGGGCCCCCTTCGCGGGCACGTCTACAATTTCTGGCGATTCCGCTGTGGATTTTAGAGAGCTTGACTCGAACTCATGATATCCTGTTTTGATTACACTTATGTGTTTCTTTGCATTGCATGTGCATTGGTGCGCCTAAGACACCGTGTTTGCCATCTGCCATTCCTGAACGGTTTGCCGGAGGCTTGTCTTGTCAAGGCATGACCACAAGGCTGACCGGTTATGGGCTCTGACAGTATGGGAACACAAACCCCAGTTTTTACCAGGGCACCCCTTTTGATCATTCGACCTAGTGCATGTTCGGATCCATAGTGACCATTCCAAACTAGGACAGGTTGCTTACCCGATATTAGGTTGTTTGAAAACTGCTGCGTGCATAGTGAAACCCTAGCTCCTGACAAAATAGGACAGGGAAACCCTACCCCAACATAGGGGTGTTTTGTCTCTCTTTACTTGTTATGTGCTTTTAGAGTGTATCTCTACAGGGAACGTACATATCAGTTTGCAAGATTGAGTATCAGGCCTGAGGGCACCAGAATCAGTGTTGTTGGGAAGCAGTTATATCCGTGGGTATCAGGTGCAGTATGTTTGGGACAGTAATTCTGGGGAACAGTGATCAGTAGTGGAGTACAGTTATTCGGCTACACCTGTGTTTGATCCGTTTGGGGCTGAAATGTTGTTTGTTTCTCCTTTCAGTTCAGAGAGTCGGAGAGTTGATACAGAATAGCCAGTGTTCCCCCTTGCTGAGGCAGGACTTATGACGACGCAGAATTCAGAAGAGTTCATGGTTATAACGACTGCATTGGATCAAGGGATCGCTCTGCAAAGTGAGACCAACATGGATATGCCACATCCACCCAGGTCGCCTGTTGTGCACCCGGTCTGGGCCCCCCAGTTGTATCAGGCTCGTGAGCCCACCACCTTTGAACTAATGGGGATGATAGGTGATCTCCAGAGGTCTGTGGCAGATCTCGCCTACAGAATGTCAGCTTCACCTCCGGCCGCACCATATGCCGAGAGTTTTGTACCCCAGGAGCCCTCGCTGTTAGGGCGAATTGTGATTGAACTTAGCCAACCGGAGATGGCCTCCAACTATGGCAATGACATGCCAACATCAACCCAAACCCTCGATCAGGCTGAGGCCGGAGGAAAAGGCAAAGCGAAGGTAGACGCTGATCCCATCGAACAACTGCTGTGGGCAGTCGAGGCTTTGAAAGCCGGGGGAATGAACAAGCAACAGATAACAGCAGTTGTGGCGAAAACTGTGGAAGATGCTTTCCCCATTCTACCTGAGAGTAGTTCAAGTCAGTCAGAAAATCGGGATAGGCCCCGTCGTGCCAAGACAGTTCCTTCTGTTCCCGCCCCTGCACCCGGGAAAGATCAAAAAGCTAAGGTGGCGCTTGCCGACCCTTTTGCCTATGCGGCTAGTAAAAGTGCTCAGACTCCAAAGTACCTGCCCTGAGGGCGCAGGGCCTTTCATGCTCTCTACATGCCTCTGTCCAAGGCACTCCAGATCCTTGCCGAGAAGGGGCACCTTAAACCCTTGGAGCCTCGGCCACTCCCAAAGAATCTCCCAGCCACGCATGATGTTGCTCAGTACTGCGCGTACCACCAGCAGACAGGCCATCCTACTGACAATTGCTCCCGCCTCCGTCATGAGGTACAAGATTTGATTGATAACAAGGTTATCCTCCCGCCCACCTCAGCCAAGTCCGTTACCACCCAGTTGTTGGATTTTGAGGGCTCAGATACTGTGAGTATGAAGTCAGAAAGTGAACCACCTGCGGGCGGCATTCGGTATGTTTTGGATGTGGCGTCTGGCACGCATTTTTGAGCATCGGTGAAACCGAGTTTTGTAAATCCTGGCTTGGGTGTCGAGTCAGTCTTTTGTTTTGAGTCTGTCTCTTTGTTTTGAGTCAGTCTTTTTGCTTAAGGGTCTGTCTTGTTGTATCGAGTCAGTCCCCTTTGTATAGAATACCAGGTGATTCTGGGGTTGTTGTCCCGAACACCGTTTTGTCTTGTAATTATCTGTTTTTGTTTTTAGTCTGTTTCTGCCGAGGGGCCAGTTATACCAGCAAATCTGAATGAAACAGCTGTTGCTATCTCACTTTCGTGCTTACTTTCAGTACAAGTGCCAGAGGATTCGAATGGGCTGACAGTACATCTCGCCTGCTCTCCTGTGCGCCAAACTCATTACATTAGCCTAAGTTTTTCAAAAACCCCTTTTAACATTGCGGTGATAAAAACGAAGAGGAAGGAATTCCTCGGGTTTTGCAAAATTTTGATCATTTTGAGAGAAAGAGAGGCATGCTAAGCCCTTAATGAATGAAACCATGCTTGTTAGTGTGAGTACTGAGAAGGACCCTGGCTTGATCCAGATTGGTTCCACACTATCTTCGGCGCGAGCGATTCGTCGCCTTCTTAAAAACTTTCAAAAACAAATGTTTTACACGGCCCTGTGAAAACCTGTGTGGAACCGCTCTTGAGATTGTGTAGCCTAGGATCGCTCTCAGCCTCAAGATTCAACCCGTCTGTTTCGAACCTTGAACCCGTTCAGCAAGTGCAACGGTCAAACGTCATGCAAGGTCTGTATGGCCAGTTCTGAAGTAGCCCTCGAGCAAGAGGCACCAAAGCCAAATCAGAAGGAGTAGATCTCGCCGGAAGAAGCTCGTGGAGCAACTGGGATGGATTCTTCTGCAAATCATTGCAATAGCCGTTCTCCTAGATACAGAGAGGCTTCAACTTTAATAAACCATTTGACGTGAACTTGTTACACTTTTACCCTTTGAGAGGCTCGCTGGGCCGAAAACCCGGAAGGGCGACCCAGGCAAAAGTTAGAGCAAGAGGAAAAAATACAAAAAAGAAGCAAAAAAGCAAAAAATACAAAAAAAGAAAAGAAAAGAAAAGAAAAAAATGCAAATTCAAAAAAAGAAAAGAAAAAGAAATGAACAAAAGAAAATGAAAAGAAGCTCGCAAGGTCGAAAACCCGCATCGGGCACCTTGGCAAAAGTGAGAGCCTAAAAAAAAAAGTGAAGGTTAAAATACCCGAGTGTACCTTGACCGGAACTACGTAAGGCTTGATTCCCACGTTTGGAATACGTAGGCAACTTCATCCTGAAGTCCAGCCCCCAACGCTTTCATAGCGTCTCAGTCCATGCAATGGTTTCGACTTCATCCCAAAGTCTGGTCGCCAACACCCTCCAAGGTGACTGTGTCCATATATTTGTTGTAACCGTCTTCGTCATCTCTGTGTCCAAGAGTTCGACCATCATTGATGAAGACCGTCTGCGGATCGCTGCGGCACCATCCAAACAAGGGGCAACTTTCCGTTGCCACCAGTCGTCGCGAGCCACCATTCAAACCAGGGGCAACTTTCCGTTGCCATGCGGCGTTCTTCAAACTAGGGGCAATTTTTCATTGCCTCCGATCCGAGGTTGCGCATCTCAAAGAGTAAGTTCCATGCTCGTTGAGCATCAGCCGTTTGCAAAAATAGTTTTTGAAATTTTTTTACTGAGGTTGACTATTTTCTCGAAAACTATCCCATTTTCCAAAACTGGACCATTTTCTTGGACCCAAAAAGGAAAATTTTCAGTGCTTACAGTTTAACTTGCATGGTTTTCAAATCAAAAATCGAACAAGCATGTTAATCCGACTCTCATTTTTTATCAAAACTGTTTTAGTAGAAAACCAGAAAACAAAAAATGGTCAAAATGATGAACTAGGGGCACAGTTGAGTCAGGTGTTCTGTCTTTCCCCCGTCGTCGACGTATTTGCCAGAAGGGCACTCTACCCACCAGAAGAAATAGCTGTGAGCTAACAGCATCGGGCGTGAACCCGCAACTTTTTTATTTATCCATTAATCACCTCGGGGAGGGACGAAAAATGAGAGAATAAAGAATAGAGAGGTGTAAGTTGAGAGAAAAGTGAGCCAAAGGGTTTTGAGAGAAAAAACCGAGCTTGAGTGCCAGAGTGATGTGAGAATCACAAATGAGAAAATGGTGGGAAATAATATCCAGAGAAACTGGCTCCTCGTGATCTGAGGTCCCTCGTCGTCGTTAACACGTCTATGTGTCGTGTCTCTTGTTTTTATTTACCTCAACCTTTGTTTTAGGTTTCTTCCGAGTGTGTCTCGTTGTGTTTTAGATCGTGTACCTTTTTGTTCGAGTCCTCCCCGTTGTGTTCAGTTGTAGGCTCGATACCCCGGTTAAGAAAACCCCTTTTCCGAAAGTTAATTGTTTATGCTCAGAATGTTGTGCCATTCTCTACATTCGATTGTGTTTCAACTCCAGCTGGTTTCACCTCCGTAGGCCGTCTTGTCAGATTGGCTGTTTTGTTCAGGATTTGCTGTGTGCAGAATAAGCCGAATGCTGTGTTATGGGCTGTATGCAGATTAATCCCCAACAGAGTGAGGGTTGTGTGTCCAGAATCAGGCAGTGGGTTGCTTGGGTTATTTTGCTGTTGGCTGTTTAGTTATCTGATTATTACATTGCAAGTGTTCAATTTTCAGACAACCAATCAATTTCATTTACATTGAGGTGTAATATGGTGTGATGCGATGCAAAGTATGAAAGGTAAAGATATACGGATGTAACACTTTTTAGGACAAAAAGTTTGTTCATTTCATAATCTTTTCAAATATACAAATTTTGGAAACAAAAATCTACCTGCGGCAGTACAAGGTGATCTAACTACCAACAAAAGAGAAAAGTACGAGAAGAAAAATGACAAAAATCTGCATCCATGTCGAGCACTCCGGGGGGCCATCAGTCCGTCCTAGTCCTCTTCCTGGACGAGGGTCCAGGAGCATCATCAGCATCGTCGTCAGAGCCCGAGCTAGTGTCGCCTCCGGTCTCCTCCTCTGATGACTCTGACTCCGCCTCTGCCTCCGCCTCTGACTCCTCGTCATCATCATCATCCGGGACTGGAGCTCGCGAGCTACTCCCAATATGAGTGCGCCCCGCCTTAATGCGGGAGAATGCTCTGCCCTCCTCGTCTCTCTCTCGAGCGGGGACAGAAGGTCCAGCTGGAGCACCTCCTGCCATAGGAATCTGAAAAGGAGGCTGAAAAGGTACATAAAAGGGAAATGCATCAGTATACTGTGGACAGTTCATCAATGCAGAATGCAGTGTATGAGTACAGTGTGTGAATAATGTGAGCAGTTTATCAGTGCAGAATGCAGTGTATGAGTACAGTGTGTGAATGCCATGAGCAGTTTATCGGTGTAGAGTACAGTGCAGAATGCAGTGTATGCAGTGTATCAGATACTGTGAGATCAGTGTATCAGGTGTTGTGCCGTGCATCAGATTATGTGAAGCAGTGTATGAATGGTTTGAGGCTAGTGTCAGAAGAACGTACCGGAATGCTGTAGAGGGCTAGGAGGTCAAAAGTCCGCTGAAGCATCCCCATCATAGAGGCATTCATCGCCAATGACTGACGGGTATACTCAGAAGAAGCCTGCAAAAGTATCAGATGCATCAATATTCTGTGGAATATCAAATAAGCTGAAATGAATGACTGTACAAAAATACAGTAATACATACCGGAGGTAAGTCGGGGACACCGATGAACTCATGATCAGCTGGCGGAGGAGCGAAGGGGATCTGATAGGTCGCCCCACCCTGCCCCCTGAAAGTCAGTGCAGCAGGCAGGGCGGGCCAGCCAGCTCCCCGTCCTCCCTGAACTCCGCCCCTGCCACGGACTCGGGCCCTCCTCGAAGCCCCTGCTCCAGCTCCCGCTCCTGCCCCAGCCGCCGACGCCATGGGCCTGGCCCCCTCCGCTCGACGGCCGCCGCTCAGAGGTCGCATCAGGTACGTCTGCACGTACTCTCGGTAGTCGCCGATGCCTCTAAAGCGGGCCTCCTCCCAGCCAATGGTGTAATTGTCCATCTGCTCGGCGGTGAGCCTCTCGGTCTCCCTCATGTCCGCAGGAGGGTGAACCGGGACTATCTGCTCAGGTAACCCTAGGGTCTGGCGTAGGAAACGCTCACCCAGGTACCAAGCCCGACAGACCGGGCCCTCCAGCAAGATTCGAAAACGCGAGGTCTCCTCCGCGCCGGCAAATCGGTCCCGCGTCACCGCCGGCAATGGAGCGCACGGCCGCCAAGTGATCTGAAAACGACATACAGTTTGTTATCTACTGTTTTGAAATATGCAGTGGAAAGGCGAAGCTTAAATGAACTGCAAGTAAAACATACCTCAGCGGGGGTAATGGTGTCGAAGTACCGACGGAAGAAGCCGAATGTCTCTCGTGGCCGCCGGGTGCATCTTCCATCAAAGCGTCGTGAGAACGGGACAACTAGAGGAGTCTCTGTGACTGGCACAGGAGCGAGCCTAGGAAAGTAGGCGTAAACCCACAACTGCAAGATAAATACCAGTGCATTTATCAGATAAAGCAGAATACAGAATAAAGCAGAAATGGCAAAGCCGTGTGTTGTGCAGTGTATTGTGTATAATGTACAGTGTGAGCAGTGTACAGTCAGTGTAAAGCAGAATGTATATGTGTGCCGTGTGTATAGTATACAGCAAGTATGAAGCAGACTACAGTGTGTGCAGTGTACAGAGTACAGAAAATATAGGGCAGAAATGAAAAGCGGAGAAGAAGTGTACCTCCCAAGCCCGCCAGTAGCCTCCGAGCAACTGGCCGCTGCCGCGAGAAGCTGAGCTCATGTACCCGTAGAGAGTGGCCAGAGCGGCGCCACCCCAATCATAGTACAGGATGTCCCGGACGTCCACCAGTGCGCTGAGAAGGCAGAGAGGCACGGTGTTCGCCCGGTCAGCGAAGATGGTCGTCCCGAATAAGAACATGAGGAAGCCGCGAGCGTACCTCTCCACGGCCTCCGGGGTCATCGGATCTGCATCAATGAGACTGGGCTGAACCCGAAACTGTACCTCGAACCAGGAGTACCACACAAAGCCTGGACGAGCGAGGGGTGGCGCCTCACCCAGTAGATGGACCTAAGCAGCGGTCCACTCATCCATGTCGATATCAAAGGGGATCGGATCACCCCCTACCCCGATGCCTGTGAGCATCGAGAAATCGTAAGGGGTCATCGTCATGTCCCCTGCTGTGGAGAAATGAAACGAATCGGTGGTGTCCCACCACCTCTCTGCCAGAGCGGCAAGGAGAGGTCTGCATGTAGAAAGCCTGGAGAGTCCTCGGCAGAAGGCGCCGAAGCCCGCTCGGTCCACTATGCGCCGGACTGCGTTAGGGAGCTCGTCGTACCACTCCCGGGCGCCAGTGTTCCCATACCCGCGGATGGTATGGGAATCCTCCTGTAAACAGAAAATAACAATTGCAAGACAACATTCAAAATGTAGTTTTGAGAAGCATACAGATATGGCATGCGTGCAAGTTTAACAGATTTAAGCAAATACCGGGTGCCGGTGTGCTTACAGTGAACCACAGCGTGTGAAGCGTCAACGTGTTAGGGTGATTCAGAACAAATATAGCATGCGTGCAAGTTTAACAGATTTAAGCAAATACTGGGTGCCGGTGTGCTTACAGTGGACTACAGCGTGTGATGCGTCAGCGTGTTAGGGTGATTCAGAACAGATATAGCATGCGTGCAGGTTTAACAGGTTTGAACAAATGCCGGGTGCCGGTGTGCTTACAGTGAAATACGTGTGATACGTCAACGTGTTCAGGTGGTTCAGTACAGTATAGCATGTGTGCATAGTTTGACAGACTCAAGCAAATGCTGGGTACCAGCGTGTTTGCAGTGAAATACAGTGTGCGCAGTGTGTTTGGGTGATTCGGGGCTAGTGCAGTGTGTGTGCGTGTGTCAGTTTCAAGCAAATATCAGTCGTATGTATGATTGCGATCAACTACAGTATACAGTATATCAGAGCTAAAGCAGTTAAAGAGTACAACTAACTATGACAGTTTTTGTATCCTACATTGCGGAAAGTAAAGTAGAGGAAAGAGAGTTACCTCGGAAACGCCGAAGGAAAGGTGGGAGGTAGGCTCACGCAGCAACAGCTCGGGTGGCACGTGCCTCTCGAAGCTCCGGAACTGACGCAGGCCGTCGGGGGGCAGAACATGAATCGCCGGCCGGTAGGTCGCCGGGTCGAACGGGCGCTCACTCAAAGGTAGGAGCTCGACCCCGGGATCCATCTCGTGATCCGGGGGAGTCCCGCCGCGTGGAATGTCGTTCACCATGTCAGGAATGATGTGAAAATAGCCGAAGAAAGGAAAACCGGGCCGGAATGCGAAGAGTCAACCGAAAGGTCAACCCCCGAGAAGGTAAAAAATGGCCGGGAAGGCCGGAATGTGACAAGGCACGGAAATCAAGAGGAAAGCGAGGGGAACAAACCCCGAAAAGGTGGAAACGCCAAACGAGGCACCGAAACAAAGTTTTGTTCGGTTGAAAATGTCCGAAACGCGAAGAAAATCGCGAATCCGACGACGAAACGGGCGTAGAACGCGAAGAAACGGAGAAACGGGGAGAGAAAAACGCTCTAGAGAGAGAGAGTGTGGGATTTCGGCGGAGGGGAAGTGAGAAATTAGGGTTTGAAACCCTATTTTAAAACACCCGAGGTGAAAAGTCGAATCTGCCCCGACTCAGCAACTTTTTGCCGATGGAGTTATTTTGTGGCAATATTTTGTGCCGGCCGGCAGTATTTTGTGCCGATGGAGTTATTTTTCAGCCGGTGGACAGCCGGTGGCCTCCCCTTCCGGCCGGTGGTGTTCCTACAACCTTGTTTAGGCCATATGAGTAGTTTTTGGTCTTCATAGCTCAAGAAAGTGCAAAAAAGTGTATCTCCGACGCTCAACCGGCCTCCGTTTTGACTTCGGACCGTGTCTGCCGTGCGTAGCACTCCAACTCGTGCAAGGTTGTATCCTTTAGCATCCTTTTTGCCTCTTACAAGATCCAAAGGTTGCCCCGTGTGCGTTGCACGCGTTCATCGCACTATCTCGGTGCATTACGTCGCGCTGTCATGCGCCTCACGGTTGCATTGTTATGCATACACTACATACGTTGTAACATGCGCCCCTTGCATTGTCATGCACATCTCTCATGCATTGTCATGGCATTTTTATTACGAGCATTGTCATGCATTTCAAATACATACGTCGCCTCGCGCATCGTTCGAGTTGTCGTGCATTCCCTTCCCTTGCATTGTCATGCATTTTGAAACACGTGCGTTGTTACGCATTTAAGTCCGTCTACACTCCGTGTGGCATGCGTGTCACACTTAGCATCATTCTACATTTCATTGGCATGCGTGTCACACTTAGCATCGTTTTACATTCCATGAGGCATGCGTGTCTCATTTGTTTCATTTGTTTCATTTTGCATCTTATGGGGCATGCGTGTCTCATTTACCTCATTCCCATCGGCACGTGTGCCCTATTTTCACCGGCACGTGTGCCTCATTTGCATCGGCACGTGTGCCCCACTTACATCGGCACGTGTGCCCCATTTTCATCAGCACGTGTGCCCCATTTTCATCGGCACGTGTGCCTCATTTGCATCGGCACGCGTGCCTCGTTCTCATCGGCACGTCTGCCTCAGTTGCATCGGCACGTCTGCCTCACTTGCATTGGCATACGTGCCTCATTTGCATTGTTTTACGTTCCTTGCGACCTGCATTGTCTTGCATCCATTTTGCATTGTTATGCATGTTAATTACATTACCTGCGTAGACCGCATGTTAATTACATTACCTGCGTAGACCGCATGTTTGTAATCCATTTCTATTACTTGCGTAGACCGCATGTTAATTACATTACCTACGTAGACCGCATGTTTGTAATCCATTTTATTACTTGCGTAGACCGCATGATTCTTAATTCATTACCTGCGTAGACCGCATGTTTTGATTGCGTAGACCGCATTATTCTTAATTCATTACTTGCATAGACCGCATGTTTTGTTTGCGTAGACCGCATTATTGTTCAATTTCTTTACTTGCGTAGACCGCATGTATTGCTTGCGTAGACCGCATAATTGTTCAATTTCATTACCTGCGTAGACCGCATGTTTTGATTGCGTAGACCGCATTATTATTATTTCATTACCTGCGTAGACCGCATGTTTTGATTGCGTAGACCGCATTATTGTTCAATTTCATTACTTGCGTAGACCGTATGTTTTGTTTGCGTAGATCGCATAATTGTTCAATTTCATTACTTGCGTAGACCGCATGTTAATTACATTACCTGCGTAGACCGCATGTTTGTAATCCATTTTATTACTTGCGTAGACCGCATGATTCTTAATTCATTACCTGCGTAGACTGCATGTTTTGATTGCGTAGACCGCATTATTCTTAATCCATTACTTGCGTAGACTGCATGTTTTGTTTGTGTAGACCGCATTATGGTTCGATTTCTTTACTTGCGTAGACGGCATGTTTTGATTGCGTAGACCGCATTATTCTTAATTCATTACTTGCGTAGACCGCATGTTTTGTTTGCGTAGACCGCATTATTGTTCGATTTCTTTACTTGCGTAGACCGCATGTATTGCTTGCGTAGACCGCATGTTTTGATTGCGTAGACCGCATTATTATTATTTCATTACCTGCGTAGACCGCATGTTTTGATTGCGTAGACCGCATTATTACAATTTCATTACTTGCGTAGACCGCATGAATTGCTTGCGTAGACCGCATATTTGTTCAATTTCATTACTTGCGTAGACCGCATGTATTGCTTGCGTAGACCGCATGTTTGTTCAAATTTCATTACCTGCGTAGACCGCATGTATTGCTTGCGTAGACCGCATATTTGTTAATTTCAATACCTGCGTAGACCGCATGCTTATGATCAATTTCGTTGCCTGCGTAGACCGCATGCTCCACTTACATGTCTGTATTTTCACAGCATTGTTATGCTCCCCACTTGCTTTCCGTTGTCACGTATTTTCAAGTACATTAATGTGCATGTTGTTAACAATATTGTACCTGTTAAGTTTGCTTTCTTTTCAGGCACGATATTGTATGTACGGTTCATTTGAGGTTGGTACAACCAGATGAACCGCACAGGTATCAGACGGTCTAGGAGACCTTAAATCCTTGGAAGGTGTAAGACCTTTGGCACATTGATGTGCACGGTTCGCTAGCATTGTCATGCGTATCAAAAACCGCGCGCTGTCGCGCACTTCAAACCTATGCATTCTATGCATCATTTGCATTTCAAAACAAAAAATATATAGTTGCATTGTCATGCATCATTACGATATAATGTAGACGTTGCATTGTAGATTGCTTGCATTCATTGCATCCCTTCCATCTATGGCTTACGCCTTTCCATGTTGAGCTTGGTTTGGTATGTGCCCATACTTTTCACATCGAAGCATAGTTCAGTTGACCGTTCTATGTTAGCCGCGACTTGTTTGCGTACATGCCTCTCCTAGGCAAGATTTGGTTTGGCCCGCATGTCATTTCCATTGCATTGTTAGATTGCATGCATTCATTGCATCACCTTCCATTTATGGCTTGCGTCTTTCCATGTTGAGCTTGGTCTGGTATGTGCCCATACTTCTCGTGTCGAAGCATAGTTCAGTAGACCGTTCTATGTTAAACATGGCTTGTATGCGTACATGCCTTGCCTAGGCAAGATTTGGTTTGGCCCGCGTGCCATATCTATTGCCATTTCCCCAGCATTTCCATATATATTACATTGTAGTGTAATTTTTTGCATCCAGCATTAGGATTGTAGTCCTTTCCCCAGCGGGTCGTTTCCCCACTTGTGTCATTCCACCCAATACTTGTTCTTGTGTCTGTCTACGATGCTCATAGTTCAGTTGACCGTTCTATGGTAGACAGACTTGTTACCTTCATCAATCTATTTGACATAGGTGTGGTTTCGAACCACTCGTGATTGGATCGTGATTCAATTGCTTTGCATATAGCTTGCATTGTTCCAATTACATTGCATCTTTATTTGCATTGTTTATACATTATTTTGTATATATTGCATATCATTTCGCTTTCATTTGCATTGTCATGCATGTTGTTAACAATATTGTACCTGTTAAGTTTGTTTTCTTTGCAGGCACGATATTGTATGTACGGTTCATTTGAGGCTGGTGCAACCAGACGAGCCGCACAGGTATTGTATCCTCCGAGTGAGACGTATCGAGAATTGCATAATTCTCTTACATCCTTTCTGCATTGTAGTGTAGTTTGGTGTATGCTAGCTTAAAACTGTCTCATGTTTGCTTCATTACAGCTTTCTTTGCATGATCATGAGTTATGCTCGGCTTCGTGCATTGTCTTGCACTTTGCCCCTGCCTTCGGGCGCATACCTTGTTTGTCTTGCATGTTTGTCTAAGACTTCGGCCTTGTCAAAAATGGGTCTTCTCTGGGCTTTGACATTCACTCCCATCATTGTTATGACTTTCGAGTTCTGTCAAAGAGGGGCAACTGTAGACACCCCATTTTTGACCGTCCTCAAGACTTGGACGTCACCGTTTGAACACTCGGTGATCATCCATGTTTGTGTTCGTTTGGAGTTCCCGGAGGTCTCGGCTACGCGCCTTGCCTCAGGATCTCCGAACTCGACCGTTTAGTGTCTGGTTTTGCACCAAACACTTACATTTTGCCTTGGAGGGGCAGGGAATGCCTTGTGAGGCATCCCCACACACCACCGGCAGTGGCTAGAGGCCACCGGCTGGTTTTTGCTGCCACCGGCAATGTATATTGCCGGTCGGCACTATTTAGTGCCGGTCGGCACGCCTTTTGGCCAAAATGGCATTTTTGGCCGGCCGACTACTGTGCATCTGCTTTTGCAGATATTTTAAGACAGCTGTCTTGTTTTTTGCTCCCCTCCATACACGTGTATGGAGGGATCTCTCTCTTTGGAAGCTTGTCTTGTAAGCTTTACAAGACAAAAGGCTCTATAAGAGAGAGTCTTCTCTCTTGTTGCAAGGGTTAGACACTTGAGACACTTGAGACACTTGAGAGAGCTTAGATAGCCATTGTTAGGGTTTGAGTTCTAGGGTTAGGGTTTGATACACATTATCTCTCTCTTTTTCCTTCTTGTGTGTGTAAAAGTGTGTTTGTGTCTTACTATTGCACACAAACACATAGTGTTTCACCTTCCTTTGGCTCCTGAGGTTCTAAGGGACTGATTTTGGTGTTCTGGTGTTGGATTCAAGCCAAGGAGGGCTATTGGAGCATCACTTGTGAAGAGGTCTTCAAGGGTAAGAATCTTACCCCTTTTCCCCCATTCTTGCATTGTATTTTTACCTATCATAAAATCATTTTTGAGCTTGGTGTATAATACAAAAAAGTTCTGTTTTTTAGCCCTCTTGGTTGTTTATTAAGAGTGTTTTGTGGTTTGGGGGTGTTTGACCCGTCTTAGGCCTTGAAAGGCCTCATTTTGTGCTATTTTGAGTGAGTTTCGAGACTTTGGTGTTTGGGCCTCTTCACCACTGAAATCTTGAGGGATTTCAGTGGTGAAGATGGTGCCTTGAAGTCTCCAAAAGGAGAGGGCCACCCCCTCCCCTTGTTGTCCTTGAAACGGACCATTTTTGGCCTCTTGAGGGAGCACCATGTTAGAGTGTGTATTGATCATGCCTTGGCTGTTTTTTGTGCCTATTATATCATGATATGCCTCTGTTTATTGTTGGTTTTGGTACGCCATGCATGCCTAGCATACCTACCTTGTAATGCCATGATTTGCCTCAATACATGCATAGCATTTAGACTACCATGCATTTGTGTTTTGGCCAAGCTTTGTGAAGCTTATATGCATGTTTTGATGTGCTAAGGGACTGTTTTAAGTCATTTGAGTCGTTCATGCTTTGCTTTGTATAGCTACCATGTAATCCCTCTTGTATGCCTTAAGCTTTGGCCCTTCTAGCATGCCATCCTTGCTTTGTTTCGGTGGTTTGGAACCTCTTTACATGTTATTTCAGACCTCATGATGTGCTTATATGTTCACATTTGATGTCCCTTTAATGCCTTGTAAGGTTGTCATCTCATGCCCCATATTCATGCCTTCATGTATGCCATCATGATTAGACCCCTAGGATGTCATGTCATTGTGCTCTTAGCTTTGTTTTAATATGCTAAACCTCTGATTTTAGTCATTCCTTTCATGCCATGTTTGGTTCTGTTAAGTGTGGTCCAATACTCCCTTTAGCTTGCCTCGAGTTTTGATCATGCTAGCATGCATTGCTTGTGTTAATTAGTTGGTTTGGCACCTCTAATTCATGATTTTCAGAGCTTATGTTGCATGCTAATTGTCCATGATTGCCTCTTTCAATTGTGTTTGAGAGTTGCCTCATTGGTGCCTAAGTGTTGGCCTTCAATACGTGCATGCGTGTATATATATTTGGTCCCGTATTTTAGTCATTTTGGCCACTATTTTGGGCCTTATTAGAGCTGCCCAAATCATGTTTAAGACCACCTTTTCATTGGTTTGCATTGCCTCATGTGTTCTTGCATGCTTGCATAAGTGCCTTACCATGCCATGTTGCATCCTTAGCTTGCATGCCTAGGTTGCATCGCATCTTGCATGCATGCCTTGTTCCTTGACTTGGTGATGGGAATTGGGCCTTGGTTTGTTTGTATGGTTTGCATTTCATTTGACATGAAAGTTGCATACTTGATTCTTTGGGCCATCATGCATGGAAATGCGTGATTAGTGGTCCGAGAATCGAGGCACATGCCCTTTTGAGCCACAAACATGATAAGGGACATGAATGGTACATATATGCCTTGAATTGTGCTGCCGTGCTTTGCCTTACCCTCTGTTGCTGTCAATTGCAGACTCTGCAGGAACACTCTGCCGACCGGCAGTGAAAAGTGCCGACCGGCAATACTTTCACTACCGAGAGCTTCACCAACGGCCGGTGGCCACATCCCACTGCCGGTGGCAATCCCATCCAGCTGGTGGTGATCCCCAATGTCCAAGGAAGCAGTCCTGAGGTTTTGACAGCCTCCAGAGGAGTAAAGGAAGGAAAACAGAGGCAGCCTATGCATGGCGGTGCATTTCCGAGCGGGATCGAACATGCATTGCATCAGGCTCTCCTCCCGAGGCGGTTTACTGTTTTTCTAGCTTTAGTTAATTTGCTTAGCTAATTAGACAATTTGTAATATTTAATTAACTTGCGTAGTTAATTAATTTGTAATATTTATTTGGTCCTTCCGGGCGAGGGCAAATCTGTAATAAGTGTGCGTGAGTGGGTGTATGTCTTCCAACCTCACGTCTTTCTTCCCTTTTATTTACCTGTTTATGATGGTAGATTAGGGCACGTTTAATTTAGCATACCTTATGCTATGCATGCGTGCATCCATGCATTTGTGTTGCATACATTGGGCTCGGTACATCACGCTAACTACATTTGTATTTCAATTCCAAATTGAATACGTGCATCAATTGATCGCATTTCATATGCCATGCTTAGGTTAGCCGAGCTTACTTCGATTGTATCCTATATGTGTTGCATTAGTCATTTTTAACATGAGCTAGGACATGCATGTTTGCTAACTAGTTTACTGTTTTGGCACGGAGTACTATGTAAGTATTTTCCTGCTTTAGCATGTCGCATGCGTGTGAATGCTATTATGACAGTATGCTTGCCATGCGACTAAATGTTCATGTGATAAACTGTTTGAATGCCTGTGGGTGAAGGTTGGATTGTTTGAGTTGGAAAAACTCGTTGAAATCCGTATTTTAGCCTACTTGCGAGTAGCAAATTCCAAAGTACTTTTTAAGACAAACGGATATGCAATGCTTATTTCCAAATTAGGCAATCTAGTCTATACTTGTTTGCTGTGCGCATAACATAGTAATTCTAGGCTAATAACTGGAATAAGAACACATAACGTTTTCAAAATCGGATATCATGGTTAGTAGAGGCCGGTTTTCGGACCTGGCGAAAGGGGGTGCTCATAGCTGACCTTCCCCGATCGTACCCAAGCTCCCGAGCCGAGACAACTCCGGTGATGATGGACATGTGGCCTTCGGCACCGAGTCAGGGTTTCCTAAATTCTCCCATTTTAAAATATTTAGATGGCGACTCTGTATCTGGCAAAGCAGTCCATGTTTGGCACTACTTTTCAAAAAATCTGTTTCTCAAAATGATTTGCCGGATTTGGACTCTTTGGTTCAAGATTAAGAACCGTGACACAAAATCGAGTCCGAACTGTAGCATGCGAGGGCCCCCTTCGCGGGCGCGTCTACAGTCTTCAAGGTCCTTCTCAGAGTTAGAAGGAATGTGAGTAATAGTAGCCTTGGCCTTGGCCTTTTTCACACGTTTCAATTTCAGCTTCGGCTGAGAAGGTAGCGTGGATTGCAAAGATATGATGTCGGCAAACTAGCTAATAAGTCCTCCACAATTGCCGGTTTGTGACCCATCTCCTTGGCGGTGGCGGCAACGATCACTCCGGTGCTGAAATTGATTGCAGGTGGGTTCGCCGAATCGTAAGCTGATGAGTCAAAACCTCGATGTTTGCGACTTTGAGTTCGGCCGGTAGGAGCGTTTGGAATTCGACGTTGGTGTTAGCCTTGAAATGGTAGAATGAGCTGGACGACAGCAGAAGTTGAAAGCTGCTAAACGAGATCTAAACTGGATGCTTGGTCTGGCCTTGATGAAAATGCAGCTGGTGTAGTCGAGGCAGATGTTGTAGTCCTGCTCCGTTTGGGGATGTTGGATAGAGGAGAGCAGTAGGTTGGCACGTAGCTTAACAGTACTGGAACCCTTCATTTGAGGATTGGAAGGTCTAAGAGCCGTTTGAGATCTCGGCTGGGTACATAAGACTCCCAAAATGATTTGCTTGGTTGAGGAAGAGCTGCAAAAATAGAAAAAGTACCAAACTTCAAAACAGATATAAGAAATAGATGCATAAGTGCAAAAGAATTGCATTTTTACTAAGTTCTTACCCTCGTCCTCTTTAAAAACTCCTTGGCGCAGAGGGAAAAGATGAAGATCATTATTAGGTGTAAATTTCCAATTGCCCAAGACAATCAAGTAGTCATCTCCATCGCCTTTGTTGGAGTTTGGGAGGTTGGCTATGAGTTTGTATGTGGTGGATTTGGGCTTAAGATAGTAAGTGTAACCACTGGTGGACTTGAGGCCACACATGGCATAGCAAAACTGGATGTCGGCGAGGGTGATCCTAGCATTCTCTCGACGTGCCAACTCGGCAATACCATTGTAGAAGTGCAAGACTTCTCAGAAGAGGATGTCAAGTGGGAATCGGATCCTTTCCTCTATGATGGACACAACAAGGAAAGACAGATAGTTTTCTCTACGCATGATAGAGTCCTCTTTCCCAGCCAACTTGAGTTGAATGTCGGCTGGAATAGAGAACTCTTGGCGAAAATATTCTAATTTGGTCAGCGAATCTACCCTCCATTTGAATATTCTAACTTAATATGGGTTTATGGGGCCATTTCCCTAAATAAGCTAAAATAGTAAATCAATTCCCAAACTAAGCCTAGTTTTCAAAGAATTCCCAGAATAAGCTAACTCGCAGTTCATAATCGCGATTTCAACATTTTTCCGCCTGTCCCGGGTGAAAGTTGGGAAATCTTAAATTCGTGGTTACAAAAAGCGCTTTCGATTAATAAATCGTGGTTATAAAACGCGATTTTAATTAACTTTTCTTTCCTTTGAACTCGCTGTTACAAACCACAAGTTCATCGAAAAAAATTATGTTCTGAATTCGCTGTTCGCAACCCCGCTTTTGTTGAAAAAAAATTTTGTTCTGAACTCGCTATTTGTAACCACGATTTTATTCGAACTCGCTTTTCCAAACCACGATTTTAACTCACTTTTTATAACCGCAATTTTTGCCCAAATTTTTTGCCATTAAGTGAACTCGTGGTTCACAACCACGATTTTAAAACTTGTATATAATCTCCCCCCAGCCCCATGCTTTGCATTCACGCTTACTCCTCTTTGCTGTCTCCCTCTCCCTCTGCTGTCTCTCTCTCGCTCTTACTCCTCTCTCTGTCACTGTGCTCCCTGCTCTCTCTTTCTGTCGAGCTCCCTCTGCTTCAGTACCGTCTCTCTCTCGTTGGTATGGCTTCTATCATCTACTTTACTTATTTGTGAATATATTTGTATTTGTGAAAATGTGAATAAATTAGGGTTAGGGTTCATGAATGTGGGGTTAGGGTTAGGGTTTATATTTGTGAATAAAATGTGAATAAATTAGGGTTAGGGTTCATGAATGTTGGGTTAGGGTTTATGTTTGTGAATAAATTAGGGTTAGGGTTCATGAATGTGGGGTTTGGGTTAGGGTTTATATTTGTGAATAAAATGTTGTGAAATCAAAAATAATAAATTAGGGTTAGGGTTTATATTTGTGAAATTTTAACTATAGATAATTTGTTGAATGTGAATGTTGAATGTGTTGAATTTTAATTATAGAGAATTTGTTGAATGTGTTTAATTATAGATAATTTGTTGAATTTTAATTATAGATAATCTGTTGAATGTGAAATCTTTTGCTATAGATAATTTGTTGAATTTGTTGAATGTGTTTAATTATAGATAATTTGTTGAATTTTAATGTTGTTAATTAATTACATAAGAAAGAGAAACGTTAATTTGGCTGTAAAAATTATTATTAATTAGGTGACGTGGAGTAGTAATAACTTAAAATTAATAGAGTAACAAAAATATTTTTTTTCTAAATTTCAATTTTTAAGTAAGAATAAGAAATTGAAAAGTAAGGAACAAAATTTGTGATAAGAAATTGCTATGGAAGTTTTCTCGTCATTTTGGCCAGGAACAAATATATATATATATATATATATTTTGGAGATACGGATATGGCAAAATAGAAAAGTCAGATAATTGAATTTCATGTCGGTGTAGGCCTTCTTTCGTTTTCTTGTTAAATTTTTTTAAAGAGTGATTGTGATTGTTAATATTTTGTATGGGTGACCCTTTAAGTAGTACACTAAATTTTTTTTTAAAGAAAGAAAACTTTAAAATATGCTATTGATGCCACATGCCCCTACGATAAGAAATATGATTTGACTAAATTTATGCACTAAATTCAAATCTAATCGTGGTTAAATATAAAAAGTATAGTTTACTTGAATTTCATGCCCCATTTAGGGTTGAATTTCATTTTCGAGTTTTTCCTCCTTAAATTTCATGACATTCCCTTTTATAAATTTGATATAAATAAATGACTTTTTAGAAGTGATCCACAAAAAAATTTATATAAACATTAGAGGTCGAATAATTTGATCCACAAAAAATTAGAAGTCAAAAAATTACTTTTTACCTCTTTGCCAAAAGAGGCCTTTCAAGTCGTCATGGAAAATGCTATTATGAAAACATTTGATATAAAAAAAAATTTGTTTAGGAATTATGTTTGAAAAAATTAAAATATTTGATTTATAAAATGAGTCATTCTCGATAATTTTTACCCATCTGAATTATCCAATTGACTTATTCTCTATGCACCTATATTATCTTTATTCAATTAAGTTTTAACTTTTTATGATAGTCAGATGTCTGAATTAGTTTACGTATTTATCGACTAATCTTACAATCCGCACCAAACGTCCCTTCCGCGTAGATCCGACAAATCTCAATTAATACCTATAAACATGACACATACTGAGAGTTCAACTTGAGATCTGAAAGGAGCATACATAATTTTTAACATATAATGAGAGCTCTTTAATATTAATGAAACTCAAGTTTGACTCGATTCAGGTCGATAATTTTTTTGTTATGTTTTTTATATTGCTTAAAATTATGAGAGCTCATTAATTTTTTATTTATGTTATTTCGTACGTTATTTTCCTAAGTTATTTCCTACGTTATTTCGGATGAGGTTATTTCCCTAAGTTAGGGAATAATGTCATAGGAAATAACTTATCAAATAACTTTGTCATTAAGGTCCCTATTGGCAGAAGCTTGAGCAAATAAAATTAGGTTCTCTTTAATTGTCCATAAATCTCACTAATTGGACCACCAGTTATAAAAAATGACGTGAACAATGTTTGAAATAAAAATTAAGAACAAGTCATACAAAATCAGTCAAGTTATTTGAACTCAATGAAAAAAATAATAATTTCATAGAAAAAAATTACACTATGATTTAAGATTTTTGTATGACTTGTTACAAAATTATATGAACAGAAAAAATAAATACAATACTTGATACAAATTATACTATAAAATTATATGAACAAAAAAATAAAAGAAGAATCTTCATAATGTCTTCATATTCAAAATTATTGATATATCTGTCTAGGTTACAAATCACGTTTTTAAGGAAATTTTATTTATACATAAATTTTGAAGTAATTATTTTTTTAAAGTAAATCTGATTAAGGAAATTTGATTTATACATAACCATATTTTTGTTAAGTAATTCTTTCTATCTTCAGAAAACGTGGTTGCAAACCACGGTTTTACTGTTGACCCGTGGATAATAATCACTTCTAATCAAAATGTAAAAATTCAACAAAGAATTCAAAACTAGCACTCATTCTTGTTTGTCACAGACACTCACAAACACTCTCTCTATCCCTCTCTCTAACACACACACCCACAACACTCACATCAAACATATATAATTTTTAATATATATAAATTTTATTTTGTTAAATTCGGACCAATATTAAATATATATAATAATAATTGATAATAGCAAATAATAATCAACTATATAAAATGATTATTTTTTGACTTTAATTCTGAAAATGTAATTTTTTATTTTTGGTAAATTACGCTGACGCCCCTGAGGTTTATATTTATGACAGTCATTCCCCCACCTTTGAAAAAAAATAAAAATAATTGGAAAAATAATTTATTTCAAAAGAAAAATTAAATTAAAAAAAATTAATTGTTCTGAATTTTATAAAATAAAATTTATATATGTTTCATGTGAGTGTAAGTGTTGTGGGTGTGTGTGTCAGAGCGAGAGATAGAGAGAGTGAGTGTCAGTGTCTGTGACAAAGAAGAGTGAGTGCTGGTTTTGAATTTTTGTTCAATATGTGTTTTGAAAACACGTTTTTACATATTTTACTTACAAGCGTGGTCACGAATATGTATAAATAAGTTTTCTTTATGTGTAAATCAAGTTTACCAACACTTTATAATTTATATAAAGTCACAACCTACACTCATAATTTATGTCATGATGTGAAATTTAGGTAAATTAGAAATATTGTTACTTTGATGTAAAGTTAGGTTTACCTACACTCATAAGTTTACCTACCTCATAAGATTGTTGGATTTTCCTACATTCATAAGTTTACCTACACTCAAAGTAACAAGATTAACAACTTACAGTTATAAGTTTATGTAAATTACTTAGATTTATAATTTATTAATTACCTAAATCAACTTACATCAATTATATTTATTTAATGATTACAAATGTTGTTACTTTATAATTTATAATCATTTTTTTATAATTTATACAAAATTAATCCAAAATTAATAAAAGATTTTTAGGGGGCATTTCCCTAAATCGTGGTTATAAACCACGATTTTATCCAAAAAAAAATTTCTTCTGAACTCGCTGTTATAAACCACGATTTTATCAAAAAAAAAAAAAAGACTTACGTACTCAAAAAATATATATTGAAATGTACTACAATTTTTTAAAAGTGTACATTTTTTTAGTACATTTTGTTGAAAAAATTAATATTTTTCTGAAAAAATATTAAAAATACAATTATGTTGAATACTTTTTAAAAAACAATTATGTTGAATACTTTTTAAAAAACAACATAAAATACAATTATGTTGAATACAATTAAAAAACAAAAAAAATACGAAAATCACAAAACTCAATTTTCAAATAACTAAATCCAAAAAACTCAAACCAAATACATTGAATACCTTTTAAACAATTACGTTGACATTTTGAAAAAAACTGTGTTTTATAGAAAAAAAATTTAGTTAACCAAACAAATGTTTTACTTTTTTTTGATAAAAAAATTACATAATGAATATATAAAGTATAGAGTGAGTGAAAAAAAAAAAAAAAAAAAGGGTTGGCGTGGTTTGAACCCACGCGAGACAGGCGTATATGTGTTGAAATCGTGGTTCACAACCGCGATTTAGCCTATTTTGAGAATTCTTTCAAAACTAGGCTTAGTTTGGGAATTGATTTACTATTTTGGCTTATTTAGGGAAATGCCCCGATTTTTTTTAGACCTAAAACTTAGCTGAATTACATTTAATGTGCACAAGAGCATGATCTTAATCATAATAAGTAATGTAAAAAGCATAACAGAAGAACATGATGTTAATTTTGTATGTGTTGTAAGATGTTTTTCTTAAAAAGCTAAAAAATCTAAAGCATTATCATTATTTTAACTTATATCTTAATTAAAAAATGAATAATGATTGTTGGATTATAATTCATGATTACTTAAATACAGTTTTTGCGTCACAAGTAATTGTACTTGAATGAGTTAAAATTCATATAATTCTTTTACAAGTACAAGGAGATATAAGTATACTGTTGCTATTTTAATGTTTTTTGTCTTAATTGAAGCAAGTATATGGACACTGTTCCAATTATTTTCTACTTGGGGGGAAACATAATTCGAGATCCCGATGAATGCGTATCATATGATGCTGAGCCGAAAGGGATATATGCGGTGCAAATTGGCACCACGCTTAGCAATTTGGAGGAGATATTTACGTCAAAGGTGGCAAGTTACGGGGAAAGTGTCCGATTGACCTTCAAATGTAGATATCCTTATCGCCAGTGGCAAGCACACAGCAAATACAAGATATTACCAATCAATGACGATGAGGCGTTGAACACCGTATTAAGTATCGGTGCAACTTTTCAAGCACCAAATTGTTTGGAAGTCTACATTGATAAAGAGATTGTACACAATATCCCGAACATGACACAAATGGATTCTCATCCGTTCACTACATTGCTGACACATGGGATTGACAGAACAGCGTTTCAGTCTCCTATGTATGAATTAGATCAATGTTATCCACTGGGCTACACACAACATTCATTTCAGGGCCATGGTGTAGAATCAAGTTCACGTGGTGGATATGGGTATGAATTTGACAGCAACACAGAAGATGTGCCCACATGCAGCCATCATACCACTCCAGTTGAAGTTGCTGGTAATATGGCTGAAACAGTGAACGAGGTGCAGTTTGCTGACAGTGACATGTACGGTGCTGATGTCGCCCTAAACGATGATGACAATGACATGTGTGATGAAGATAATTTATTAAGCGGATCAGATGATGATGATGATGATGAAGAATATGATGCCCAGGCTCCCGTTGACCCTGAAAATGCCCCCATTCCACCTAGAGTTGAAATCCCTTTCTATGACAACATTCACATGGGTGGTGATTTTGACATTAGTACCCGTGATGTCGTTCCCTGTAACTGGATCTAGAGCGCTGAAAATCTCGAGTTGGATAGAGGAATGGTTTTTGTTGATAAGAAGCAACTTCTACATGCTGTGAAATTGTACCATGCAACAAATAATCGAAAGTATAAGGTCGTAACCTCCAAGCGAGACCTTTGGGTGTCTGCTTGCAAGCACGACTGCAGTTGGTGGTTGCGTGCATCTCTTAGTAGGAAACATGGTTTTTTTGAAATAAAGCAGTACAGGGGTCCTCACCATTGTTTATACCCACGAATGAACAGGGACCACACTAATATTAGCTCCAGTTACATTGCTTCTCATATTTTGGGACAAGTTGCGGTTAGTATAAAAAATAAATGTTTACATATATATACATATTTGTTTGTTTATAGTGTTCACATCCAGATAATCCAACTCATATTTGATTATTGTATGCAGAATGAACCTGATATGCCGATTAAGAATGTCATCGAAGATATAAAAAAGACCATGAACTATAGTATATCATACAAGAAGGCGTGGCATGCAAGGGCAAAGGCAATTAAAATGGTATTCGGTGATTGGGATGAATCATTTAGGCAGTTGCCTAAATTTATGCATGCATTACAGACATCGAATCCTGGCACCATCGTGACATGGAAGCACAGATATACCGGGCATACAACCATTATGTCTGTCTTCCACTTTGTTTTCTGGTCTTTCAAACCCGTCATCGATGGCTTTAGATATTGTAGGCCTGTTATAACTATAGATGGTACATTCTTATATGGTAAATACACTGGTGTGTTGCTTGTAGCAACGATTGTCACTGCCAATGGCAAAATATTACCGCTTGCATTCGCTGTTGTCGACAGGGAGAGTTTGGAGTCTTGGTCATTCTTCATTCAAAATATCAAGGAACATATTGTCATGGACCGACAGGGAGTGACTTTGATATCTGATCGAGCTGAGAGTATTTTAGCTGCTGTGAGGCGGCATTGGCTGAATCTGTCGCTCTAATTTGTTGGATATCATCGGCACTGCCTTTGACATGTTTGCAGTAACTTTAACACACATTTCAGAAATAAGGAGCTCAAACAACTTTTGTGGAAAGTATGGAGTGCTGATCAACGACGAAAGTGTAATGGTTACTTAGATCAGATACAGGCAATTAACCAAGAAGCCATCAATTGGGTCCACAAGATGAATCCTGAGGACTGGGCCCTTGCATATGACGATGGATATCGCTGGGGGTTATTGACCAGTAATGATGCAGAGTGCTTCAACAGCGTCTTGAAAGGTGCAAGGAACTTACCTATTTCAGTTATGGTTGAATTTACATTTCGACGACTCGTCAAATATTTTGACGAGATGGGAGCCCAAGCTGAAACAGATGTACGCAATGAGTTCCAATACCCTAGAGAGATGCAAAGAACTATGGAGGAGGGTATCGCAAGGGGAAATACTTTCAAGTTGATATCGTATGACAGGTTAGTTTGTAATGTGAAAAAATTGTTATTATTATGTTGTTAAGTTAATTACACCTAAAAACATGAACTTGATTAGTTTGAATCAATATTGTCTTATAGGCCCCGCCGTGTATTTGAGGTGTAAACATCTTTTCGCCGTGGACGAGGTCGCAATAGACAGATTGTGCGAATGAATCAACCCACGTGCAGTTGTGGGAAATATGAGATAAGACACTATCCATGTTCTCATATGCTCCCTGTAATGTCTGAATGCGGTGACAATCCATTCCAGTACGTTGATCCAATATATAGGCGTCTTGTATACATGAGGGTTTGGAAAACTAAATTCAATCCAATACCGCATCAAGATTATTGGGATGATCCACAGTGGACCTTATTGCCTAATGAAGTTCGTCTGCGAGAAGTAAAACGGGGTCGTACATCTATGGCTCGTATTCCAAATGAGATGGATATATCAGACAGGCGTTTGACAGCTCGTTGCAGTGAGTGCCACCAGACAGGTCATGACAGGCGAATATGTCCGGCGCGACTTGGTCGATGAAGACTATGTAATACTTACATGTTGTAATATATCATTTTGAAATTCTTCATTTGTAATAGATCATTTAATTATGTATTTTTAAATTCTGTATTTGTAAACGGGGTCGTACATTTAAAATGTGTATTACAAAATGTGTACTTGATTAAAAAATGTGTAATGCAAAATTGAAAATATGTATAACTTATTCAAACTTGTATAATTTATTGAAAATGTGTACTAATTTTTCACCGTGTACTTGATTGAAAATGTGTATTACATGATTCTATACTTAATCACGTAGTTCTTCTACCATTTCAAAATTTCATATTTTTGAATAAATTAAATATCAAATGCTGCAATCATTGTTCACATTGTATAATTTAAAAAATTTACAAATTTTAAAAAAAATTAACCTATTATAAATTAAAATTTTAAAAATTGGAATGCTACAGTTATTGTTCACAATTACAAAATTTTATATGTATTTTACAAAAATTATAATTTATTCAAACTTTTAGCATTACAAAATCAATATTTAAGTTTTGTCAAATATGCCATAAATGTAATCATTAATTTCGAATTGCTTCCGTGTAAGTGGCACATAAATTTGTCTTTTCTCGAACCCATAACATTTACTTCATTGTATTTTACATCGTTAAGTACAAAATCAATAATTACAGTTTTCTCTGTTATTATGTTATGATTAAATGAGATTTTGATATGGATGATCTAATATTTCAGTTGTACAGGCTTCATGGCACATGTACTTGAGGAGGTTCCACTGTTCAGACAGGCACATCGGGCTAACAGTATGTGGGACCGTCCGGTATGCAATAACGTTTGTTGGACTTTACGCCTACAATTAAAATACATTGCATTTCTGTTGTATATTTCGTGATAATGTTATTATTTAAATTGGTCATTCTGTTGTGCAGGATGAGGCACGCACCGTGTTGACATGTCGTCGAGCAGATTCTGGATTGTGGGAGCACCCGTTGGACCATAGAGTCTTGCAGTATCTATTACGCGCGAGATTCTATGGTGTGTATTGTATCGGGCATATTCGACTGGACCACGCACTCATCACTGCTCTCGTCGAGAAGTGGCGCACAGAGACTCATACATTCCATTTCCCGATCAGGGAGGCCACCGTCATGTTGCAGGGCGTATCCGTCCTATATGGTCTTCGGATTGATGGCCGAGCAGTTACTGGAGTTGACCCATCTATCGCGACGGAGCAGTGGATAGCCCTATGTGCTGAGCTATTGGGAGTAGCACCTACACCAGCAGATTTACAGGCGGGTAGAGTGAGGGTGAGGTGGCTGGGCGAGCACTTTGCTCATCTTTCAGATCATGCTCCAGATGAGTTGGTACAGCAGCATACCCGAGCATATATTCTGTGGCTTATTGGAGGGGTACTTCTCCCTGATAAGTCACAGAACCTGGTCAAGCTGATGTACTTGCCATTGCTGAGAGACATTGAGGAGATTGGGCAGTACAGCTGGGGTAGCGCGGCTTTGGCATGGTTGTATAGGATGCTATGTCGAGCAACTCAGGTGGGTACGAGGGAGATTGGAGGACCACCTGTGTTGCTACAGGTTAGTAACAATTTTATTACATGTCAATTCATATTGTATGCCATATGTCAGTATTGTAATTGTGTTCAAACTATTGCAGATTTGGGCATGGGAGAGATTGATTCGCATTGCCCCGTCTAGGCGGCAACTGGTTGGTCCTGGTGAGCTGCCTATGGGTGAGGGGGACATGCAGTTGCCCACCGGACCGTGAGGTAGCCGGTGGAGGGTTGACATGGGCCACGAGGTCGTCTCGACCCACGTAGTGGTAGTTTATAGAGACCAGTTGGACCGGATGATCGAGGGCGAGGTATGAAATTTTTTGATTGCATTTTAGTTGTCTTCTTCATTGTATATGTTTTGAGTTCACGAGCAAAATTTAATTTATTTATCGTCATTGCAGTTTATCTGGCAGCCTTACGCTGGGGTCCTCGGTACGGTCCCCGACTACTGCCGACTGGGTCAAGAGATATGGATGGCGAGAGTGCCACTTATTTATTTTGATGTGGTTGAGTGGCATCTCCCCCATCGTGTCCTCCGACCGTTTGGTCGGGTGCAGTCCATGCCGGATCGGTTCGACACTGAGTGGCAGTTGCACGTCACTGATAGGCGTGGCCGAGCTGGCACTGACTGGCATCTGTTTTATATGCGATATATACAGTTATGAGATGCCCGTCGGGATAGTATTGTACATGCTGACTACAACGATGAGGTGATCCCCTCTTCCAACCCTTACATGTTGTGGTATCGGCGACATACACACCTACTAGTCGGGAATCCGAGCCACGTGTCTGAGTCTGGATATCAGGGAGTTGGCCCTTATCTTGAGGCATTGGTGAGTATCATATTATGTGTCAGATAATTATTAAAATCATAATTTATTTACTTTCAGTCAACTGTAGCCTAATAATACGTCTGAATGTTTGTTTAGGTGGCTGGAGCTGGGAGGTCGTTTCACTTGGCTGAGGATGCCCATTTGAGACGTGATGGGCAGCATGCCTTGTAGGCCGTTGCAGAGATCCGCGAGTTATTGTACCAGGCATTCCAGCTTGCCCAACGGGGAGACCGTTTGCATTTCGGCCACTACGATGTACACATTTCAACAGCTGCTCCAGACACATCAGCGCCATCCACGTTAGCGCCTTCCACTTCAGCGCGTGCCACATCAGCTCCTTCGACATCAGTCACCCCATCACATACTACCTCATACATATCTGCAGATTCTCTCGACGTACATCTTACGCAGCATACTGGCATACCTTATGTGCCTGACCCTGATTGGACACCACCCCGATACATGCATGACGTTGTTACCCCACCCACCCAGTTACCACCACCAGACAGTTCGACCGCGACCATGAGTACACAGGATGCAGTTCTCACTGACATCTCCCATGTTGACGCTGAGGGCCTTATTGAGCCCCCCCAGAGCGCGCGGGAGAGGCCGAGGTTTTGGTCGTGGCGGACATCGCGGCAGAGGTCGGGGTGCGGGCAGAGGCAGAGGTCGAGCCGCAGCTGCAGATTGTGATACAGTTGCACCAGATGATAGAGTTTCACAGCTCACAGCAGTATCTGATCTTCCGCCACAGACAGGATCAGGGGCAGCACATGCAGTAGAGGGGGGGTCACAATCACAGGCTCCACAGGATACGCATTTACGATTGGGAGAGCCAGATATTCAGAGAGTCTACCGCAGGAGACCGAGGAGGAAGGTCCACGGTCGGGGTTGTGGGACTGGGGGCAGGTTAGGGCATTAGCGGGTGTGATGTGGAGTGTATAGTTAATTTTATTTATAGTTTTTGTATATCAAACTTGTACAGATGATGTAAATGTGTCATACTTATTTATTCAAAAAATATAATTTTATAATTTTTTATCCTTACTTGTTTTGATGATTTCCATAAAAATGACAACGAAAATAGGAAAAAAAGGATAAGAATTGATAGGATTTTATTATTGAACGAGATTGGAGGACCACTTGTGTTGCTACTGGTTAGTAAAAATTTTATACAAAAAAAAATCTAGAAAAAAAATGTAAACATTGCATAATGGATAGTTGTGGGGAGAAATATGAATAAAAAGGAAACAAAATAAATATCTAAACAAACACATAATTTTGTTTTCCCTTTTTTTTCACTTTTCTGAATGATTGCATTCACTGTCTTCTTTTCAGGTACAAACCAATGATAACCAAACAAAATGTAGACATATATATTTTTGTTCATCTAGCTTAAACGTATATTTCAACTATTTGTTATATGAACATGTACTTCATTAAGTATCATTATTATATTCCACATCAATAATGCATAAAAACATGAAAGTGTAGTTCAAGTAGCGTTCTTCAAAATAACAATAACAGAGAGAAAGTAAAGGAAGAATTACAAGAAATATGCGAAAACAATTGAAATATCTCCCTTCATTGATAAGTCGTGGATAAGCATTACAAATTGCATGCATTACAGAAATGCCCTGGGCGTTCATCCAAACAATTTCATTCATTATCATCATCATCTGACATCTCAATATCAGATTCATACATAACATCCATGCTCCAGGCATAGTACTGGTGTGCATCATCCATTAACCCATCTTCGGCATGCTCATTTGCGGTCTTCATTAGTTCGGACCTTTGCAAACGTTGGGTCATGCGATTAACCTCGTCGCGGATACGATGCGATGCCCTTTGCAACAACTGTGGAGTGTCAGTTGGCATACGCATGGCTAACCGGCGAGGAAATTTAAGATTAACTTCACGACATAGCTCAATGAGAACGTTTGCTCGAGTTTTTCGAAATTCCCACTCAGCTCTCATGGTATTGACGGTGGCACGTGAGTAACGCAAATTTGGATTTATTGGGTATTCAAATTCATCTCCATCTGCAACCCAATAGCGACCCATTGCTGAATATAGATCAACCACCGTATATCTCATGATGATATCGCTCGAAATAGTTGTAAAACTTTTGTTGTGGTATGATGCGATATTTATACCATGTATACACATGGTAGTTGTATGTATGAAATTATTATAAACAACTATGCATCAGAGTTGTCATGTCAACTTTTATGACCTGAACAACTATGCATCAACTTGATAGGAGTTGTCACTTCGACTTTTATGAATTGCATAATTTATTGTTATTCCAAAACAAAAAGTAAAAACAAAAAAAAATAATAATAAAATAAAAACCAAGCTGATCAACGGACTAAACGTCTGAATTAGTCAATTTTCTCTGCCTGAAATTTTTTGAAATATTTATTCAGAAATTTGTTTTACTTTTTAGGTGTATTGACATATTTATTAATTTATTGTTATTTTGTTATGACACCCCTACAAAATTTTAATAGATTGCATAATTCACAAAGGCACAGTAGGTATGGTATGATAATAAATTATAGCTCGGCGCAGTGGTACGTCCAACATTTGTCAGTGATGCTCAGCAATTACTTGAACATACGTAATAATTTGGATGCTTTGTTTTTTCCGCAGATGCTATGTGACTTTGTGCAGCGATGCAATGATGCATCTGACTTTGTGCAGTGATGCATGTCACTTTATGCAGTGATGCAGTAATGTATATGACTTTCTGACTTTGCCATGCTTATATACTTTGTCAATTTTTTCCTCACATTACGTGATGCATGTGACTTTCTGCAACGCGAATAAATGCTTTATTTTTTTTATCACATTTCAGAATTCATCTAAGTCACATCAATACGACCACACGGCAATAATGTTGATAAACAATTATGTGATGGACTGAAGGAGTAAAGTGTAATTTACCGAATATAAAAAGAAGCAAAAAATGCAAAGAGAAGAAAATGGGATGACTGTGAAGTTCATTAAGTGAAAATAAGATAAAATATAGACTGTTTATGAAGAATATTACTTTAAAACAAAGAAAATTTAAGCATTTAATTTCATTTATAATTTTTTGAAAACACCAATTTGTACTGAAATCGTCAATTTGAAGTGACTACTTACTGTATTAAAAAAGTAAGCATGTCAGTTGGCATACGCATGACAACTCACTGCATGTTGTTTTATTTGACAACTCACTGCTCCAATATGAAGGGATTGCATTGTCATCCTCTGGCTTACAATTATGATTTTATCTGACAACCACGGTCGTGACTACATCACAGGTACACAAAGTCACGGGTACTCAGGATTGCATGAAATGAAAAGCTAAAAAATAATATCACGGGTATCACTTCTTCTATAGTGCCCCAGTATGCATTATCATCACTAGATCATCTCTAGTTAACCCTCAGTATGATGTCTATAAATAGCGATACCCCCAGTATGATGTTTGTTCAAGCCATAACAATAGTAATATATCTACAATTACTATTATTATTTGTTTGTTTATTTTATGAACAATGTTTTCAAGAGGTACAGGAAGTTCACACCAGTAAAGAAATCCGAAAGTGTGGCTGCTACCTCCATTTACTTATGACTACAAGAGCGAAAAGTACTCGAGTCCGAAGGATTATTATGCTGGTATCCGAGCTGAATGGGCGCTCAGGGTAACGAAGCAAGAAGGATTGTTTAATGATCTACGTAACTTTGGAGCACCGGTACCTCATCGTCGTTCATTGACGATGGCTAGACGAAATGTTAGTGACTATGAAAATGCAGTTAGCAGAATTAAGAAGGAGAACAACAGAATGTTGATGCGGAGATGTCAACATTTCATGCTTCAGCTAGCCACTGAAATGGCAGAAGCAAGCAATAGAGATTTGACAGTGATTGAGCGAAATAATGTCTTAAACAATAAAAAATATCTCTCTGACTACTACATGTCAGATGAGGAATGAGAAATGAAACACCTTTATCTTTCATATATATTTGTATGTTGTCTCATATCTTCGTTACTGGAGTGTAAGACAATGTTGTTGTTCATCTAACGTACGGATGTATTTCAAGTATTTGTTTTATGAACCTGAAATTTATGAAATAACTATATTTATAACTACACATTTATTAGTTCATGACTTTCTTTATTGAATTGTAATGAGTTAATGAATGTTCTGGATTAACAAATGGATTAATGTATGTTGAATTATGTGAATACTTAAAACACATAAAACAGAAAGAGTCGGGAAAGAATTTCAATCTCCATCGGGAAAGAAGAAAGAGTCGCCTTCCAATTCCTGGAAGTCCAGTCAAAATGATGACTCTAGTAAGGAACGGGGAGTTGACAAATAACTAAACTTGGGGGGCTGGACAAACAAGCTCAAAGCCAAGTGGTTGGTCCAATTGGGGAACTAAATAAAGTTCATACAAATGAACAACCGCCTTGAACAACACATAAAACAGAACAGGTAGCTCGGTGAAAAGCTTCTCTTAACTGGGGCTCGTGAAATAGGGATCCTGTATGTAAAGAATTTCAATCTCCATCGGGAAAGAAGAAAGAGTCGGCTTCCAATTCCTGGAAGTCCAGTCAAAATGATGACTCTAGTAAGGAATTTAAAACCCAATTGATTTTACTTGATTTGCTTGTCAAAATCACTATTTACAATTAATTATACACAAACAGATTTACCTCAACACCAATTTGATATATGTGGGATTCTCAATTCAGAAAGTCACATGGCAACAGTGAATTCACTGATTTACCTTACAAGGAGCATGCCCTTATTTTGTCAGTATATGCAGACGGATTGTCAAGTCATGTGACTTGGTGCACAGACTTTGGTTTTCTCAATTTTTTGCTCAATTTTTTTATTACAATGACAACTCATTTCTTATTAATATATGTGCGATTCTCAATTCATAAAGTCACATGGCAACAGTGAATTCACTGATTTACCTTACAGTGAGCATGTCTTACTTTGTCGGTATATGCAGATGGATTGTCAAGTCACGTCACTTGGTACACAATATTTTCTTTTCTCTGTTTTTTCATTCTACTGACAACTCATACCTTGTTCGTATATGTGGGATTGTCATGCAGGGTCATCTTTCTAAAGCTGTTCATAACCAACTATATAAACGACTAAGGGTGAAGACACAACCTTACAACTCATTTCACCCTACGAAATTATCATTCATTTGTTTTAAAAAATTAGCATGGCTACATGGTTCATGGGAGGGAGTGAGAATCGCAGAGGTGGTAGGAACTTGAAAAGGGGTGACAGTTCACGACGAGGAGGGGGAAGGGGAAGGGGAAGTGGCGATACTGAAGATGAAACACCATTTCCTTTGTTAGATGCCTCTTGTGCTTATCATGATAGGTTTGGGAAGCGACATTTTGTCATGCCCAAGTACTATCGAGATCCATGTGGTTTGGTGGAACAACCATCAGATAATCAAACAGGATATGGTTTAGCAAACGCTAGATTTCTGAAGTGGCCCGCACTATTTATAGAGCGAGTCCAAATGGAAAGATTATGTCGGAAAAATCGATTGAAGGTGCCAAAAGCACGTTCTGTTGATATCCAAAAGGAAGATCCTGATAATGTTGATCGACTATGTGAAAGACTACAACGTGAGATTTCTCAAATGGGCCGTAGGTTAGCCCACGATATGCAGCTATACATAGTTAAGAAGGATGCCCAGAAGAACAAAACAGAACCAAATGATGCGGCTATCAAGGGTATCATGGAGGATCCTCAGCTTGTCTCTGATGCTGAGCTTTCGGATTGTTCGGACTCTGAGCCACCTACCGATTTCAGCGCGAATTAGGTGTTAATGTCTACACTTCGCCAATATTAGGTCATGCATTAATATGTAATGTCTGTGTTAGAGTAAGTGTTTCCGTAATGAGTTTGTCAGATTGTCTGGCTAATATTTGTCTGTCTAATTGTTATGTTTATCTATGTATTGTGTGTTCAGTTCATGGTGTCCACAATGTATTGTTGTCCGAGACTTATGTCTGTACTACTTATGTATTTTTGTGGGAGACTTATGTGTTTTTTCCTCAAGGTTTTATGAATTAAATTATCACCTTCTAACCTAAAACAAAGACAACAGAAAAAAAAAAAATTATTTAAATGAAAACGGCTTTAGTAAAGCCAAAACAAATTTCTGAATAACACATTTTAACCCAAAACAAAGATAAGAGAAAAAAAAAATAAAAAATTTACATGAAAACGGCTTTAGTAAAGCGAAAAGAAATTTATGAATTACATTATCACCTTCTAACCCAAAACAAAGACAACAGAAAAAAAAAAAATATATGTATATTATTTACATGAAAACGGCTTTAGTAAAGCCAAAACAAATTTCTGAATAACACATTCTAACCCAAAACAAAGATAAGAGAAAAAAAAAATGAAAAAATTTATACGAAAATGGCTTTAGTAAAGCGAAAAGAAATTTATGAATTACATTATCACCTTCTAACCCAAAACAAAGATAAAAGAAAAAACATATATATTTAAATGAAAACGGCTTTATTAAAGCCCAAACAAATTACTGAATAACGCCTTCTAACCCAAAACAAAGAAAAAATAAAATAGAAAAAAAAAATTTACATCAAAACGGCTTTACTAAAGCTCAAAAAATTTATGAATTACATTATTACCTTCTAACCCAAAACAAACACAAGAAAAAATAAAATAAATTTACTTTAGTCAAACCAAAAAAAAAAATGCAGAATTACACATTCTAACCCAAAATAAAGACAAGAGAAAAGAAAAAAAATTAACATGAGAACGGTTTTAGTAAAACAATTTTAACCCAAAAAAGTATTCTGAAATACATTATCACCAAAACAATGACAACAGAAACAAAAAAAAAAATTCTTCTTTAAAGTTCAGTTAAATTGAAACTAAAAAAAAAAAATTACGCTAAAAGCGTGGTTCATAACAACAATTATAGGAGAAAAAAATTTTGGCAAAAAAGCGTGGTTTGAAATTGTGTTCATAAAACGTCGTTTGGAACAGCGAGTTCAGAAGAAAAATGATTTTTGTTAAACTCGTGGTTACAAACAGCGAGTTCAGAAAGGTCTCGTGGTTTTCAACAGCGAATTAAGAACAAAATGTTTTTTGGATAAAATCGTTGTTTCTAACAGCGAGTTTAAAAGCAAAAAAATTAAGAATGTTTTTGGATAAAATCGATGTTTGTAACAGCGAGCTCAAAAGTAAAAAAAATTAATTAAAATCGCGTTTTGTAACCGCGATTTGTTAATCGAAAGCGCTTTTTGTAACCACGAATTTAAGTTTTGCCCACTTCCACGCGGGGCAGACGGAAAAATGTTGAAATCGCGATTGTGAACCGTGAGTTAGCTCATTCTGGGAATTCTTTGAAAACTAGGCTTAGTTTGGGAATTGATTTACTATTTTAGCTTATTTAGGGAAATGCCCCTGGGTTTATGACCTCGGCAAGACCCTAATAAGCATTTGGACAAGAATTTTGGAAATCTTAGAGGAATTCTTGTTTCAATTTCCTAAGGGTATAGTTTCTAAGCAAATCCCAAGCGTAAATCTATGAAGGTAAACAAGATGCAGAGGCAAGAATCTGGAAAACAAAACAGAAGAAAACAAGATTTAAAATCAAAGCGTTGGTGGATTAAACATAGCTGTAAGAACATGCACCTATGGACTGATTCAAAATGAGGAAACCAAGAACAGAGATTCTAGAAACATGTTTAGAGCATATACAAATTTGAGAAAATTTGAACAGACATAACGAAACATGAAGATAAGGACAAGAATACGAGCAAATACAGTAAATACAAAAGCAAATAGAAAAAAGCATACGGCAAATTTAGAGAAAAATAAAACGTACAATTCAAAGCACATAAAGCATGACTAAGGCGCGAATGTGAAGAACAGTAAGGAAATTGAAACGAAAATGTAAAGGATCCAGAGACTTACAAGGTAGAGCCGAGAACGAAGATGCTAGAACGATGTTCGTTGTAGCCAGGTGGTGATGGAGCAATGAAAAGATTGCTAGAGGTGATGAGCAGACGGCTACAAAAAGCTCGAGGGAACAACAATGGCGGTTTGAGAGAGGTTTGGTAGAGAGAGAAAATTTGATAAGAGAGAGTTGTAATTACAAAGTGAAGAGACAGAGAGAAAATGAAGGGATTTTTGTCAAAAATGCGAAAATGCGGCAAAACATAATGAAGATGCTTTGGGCGACGTGCTTGTCAGGTGTCGTGTGTAGGCCAACGTGATTTGATGGTGCATGTCAAGTACGAGCCAATAAGAATAAGACATGTGGAAGAAACGGGTGAAATGACAGTGCGTGGTAGTTCAAGCCCAGTTGAAACTTTTGAACTTCTTAAAATAATGAGGCAATAGCCTCGGCTAGAGGAACGATCTCGACTGAGATGCTTAAAGAACTTGATTAGGGATTTCACCACTCGAAAAAAGGCCTCGATGCTATATAAGGCTTCAGGTTTTTACTTTTATAGCCCAAGAACTCCCCCTTCATTCCCGATGTAGGACACCGGGACCTTACAATCCAACCCCCTTAGAGATACACGTACCCCGTGTAGTAGCTTGCCAACTCGTAAGCCCACCTACATACACCGAGAGATGCTAAGGGCCCACACTCGGTACTTCAGAGAGTTAGCTCTGATACCATTTTGTAACGCCCCAACCCTTCATATGTCATCGATATTGTCCGCTTTGGGCCATGCCCGTACAAATTTGTTCTTCCCAGTGGGTCACTCATCCCAGAATTACTCCAACATAAGCACGCTTAACTGAGGAGTTTTACTAGAGATTTCACCACTCAGGAAAAGACCTCAATGGTATATAAGGGTCAAACTTTTTACTTTTATAGCCTAGGAACTCCTCCTCCATTCCCAATATAGGACACCGGGACCTTACACCTCATGTTGCCGAGGTAATAGAACCTAGGGGCAGTTGTAGGAAAATATTTTGCGAATGACGCCACGTGGCCAAGATAGCCCGAGATGTCGACTAAGGTACCACGTGGATGAGTTATGTTACCGAGGTGATCACGACATTGCCGAGATGTTCTGCGGTAATGCCGGAATCTCGAGATATTTGGCTAAGGGACAAGAATCCTAGATTGGGTGAGGCTCTCAGTCTGGATAATGACAAGGCTTATGAGGAGTTTATCCCTATTTAGCCGAGAGTCTAGAATGAACATTGAGCTTGAGTCCAACAAAGTGAGGCTTCTAGAGGACTGGGTCATTGCTGGTTATAAAAGTGAGGTACTATTGTGAGTTTAAAGTATGTTCTTTCCTGGGACTTAAGTACTTGAGTGATATTAGTAAGAGATAAGATTTACTGACTTGATCGTCAAAGTACGCCCGGGTGAATGAACCATCGCGGCATTCTCATCTTCTTGTTGGCAGGTAGTTGGCTCAATTTATTCTGTCTGTGCTCTCCAGCTAAGTTCATTATTTGATTGTGTGGTCGGAAATCAACACCCACAGCATAGTAATGTTCTAGATAATTGTTTTACTAACTGATAAAAAAAAAACAGAACATGATATTAAACATTTTTGCCTTCTACTTATTAGTTTGATTCAACTATTCAATAAAACTGAAAACATTATCAGTTTTTTCATTTAAATATTTTTTTTTTAAATTTTGCACATCAATGTTTCGTAAACATGCTCCTTTATAGACACAAAATTTTCAATTTTATACAAAAAAAATTCAGTTTTTAATTTTTTTAGGACATAATTTTTTTTTTAGTTTTTTCAATTTGAAAGTTGATATTTTAAAAATTAAAATAAATGTCAAATCATTATATTCCTTTATAGATAATCATAAATGATGAATAATCATTATTTGAAGGTAATTCTGACTATTAAAAATTTAATAAGGCTTAGTTTGACATAATAAAAAAAAGTCAAAAAGTTAAAAAGTCACTATCTTATTTAAGTCACATCATTTATTTAAGTCACATAATTTCCCTACCACATCACTTTAAACCCAACCCATACCCAACCCATATTTAATAAAAAGTCAAAAAATACACTTATTTAGTTTATCCCAAACAACCCTTAAGACTTGAAAATCTAAAAAAATCTTAATTAGAACTTAATAGAATATAAATTCATAAATTAAAATTTACGTGTAAATGCCTCTAAAAAAATGAGAAAAATATAAAATGTCCAACTCATTTTGTTGATAAGATCCAAATCCAAAATTTTATTTTAAAAAGATAATTAAATTTTTTTGTAATTAAATGTGATATTTATAAAAAAAAATAAAATAATTATAAATCTAATATAACATTTTATCTTATTAACTATTTTAATCTATTTTATTATATTATGAATTTTAATAAAAAAAAATTCTTTGCCAAACAGCCGGATATCCCACGCTTGTGGACACGGGATGGGGAACTTGTAGGCGTGACAGGGCACGCTCTTGATCGCTGTTTGGAAGAGCCTGTGTGCGAATGTCCCTGTCCTATTCTTCTTCCCCAAAATACTAGTTAATATTCTCGGGACATGCGCCCAGCTCACTCATTTGCCCCAACCCTATCCAAAAATCTCTCCATCTCTATCCTCGTTCCAAATTTTAAAAAAAAAAATCACAAATTAAACAACCACCTAGAGAGAGAAACCAACTCGAAAAAAAGTACCCAGCAGCTATACCTTCGGAAATGGACATGTGAATAAATATACGTATAGAAAGAAACCAACAAAATATTTATACTATTATTATTACTAATTTAAGAGTAATAATTGTTATAAACTTGTAATGGTCGTGTCGGCTTCAACCAGACAACGACACATATACATTACTTACTGCTACTACTGCATTTGGTTTCTATATCTACCTATTTATTATGTCTCTCTCTTTCACGGACCTTTACCCTTTTTTTTGAAACCCTAATTGTTCCGACCGATCTGCTCTCTGTTGTTGTTCTTGTCTGAACCCAACCCAACCCAACCCAACCCACCCTCTAAATCTCTCTCGATTGCGACGGACATGGCGGATTCTCCTAAGATTTCAATCATCTCCTCGATCTGTCGAATCTCTTAGGTTCTCCTTTCTTACGCTCCTTTCTTTTTTTTTTTCGCCGAATCGCTTCGTTTTGATTCGTTTCTATGTATGTATATGTGTTTTCGGACCCAAGTTTGTTTAGTTTTGGTGATTTTATGCTGGAATTGGAAGTGAATCGATTTCTGAGGCCTTTTTTAGATCTTGTAATCATGTGATTTTGTACTACAAGTGTTCGATCTCCAGTCTTCCTTGCATGTATGGTTCAATTTTACCCGTTTTCACTTTCTCTAATCTTCCATGCCTCTTTCAATGATGTGTTTTAACCATTTAGATAGATGGATAGATCTATATATGTATGTATGTATGATGTGTTTTAACCATTTTGATTTTAAGTTTCAATAATTTTTGTAGTTTTCTTTGGGAAAGTTTTGATGAGCATGTGATTTTGGTCTTGCAGGGAATAATTTTTTTTTTTTTTTTTTTCTGTTTCTGAATTTTAAGCCTGAAGGAGGTTCAGAGCATAAAACTCAACCCGGAAACTCCTTGTGGGTGATCTTCATCTCTTCATATATCAGTGTTAAAAGTCCCAGAACAGCCAAAGCTTTGTTTGTTGCATTTAAGGGAAGAAAAATAGACAGTAACTCACACTCTCCAAGCAATCAAGGGCTTTAATTAGCCACCTAAGAAGCCATCTACTGCATTAATGATCTTCCAAATTATATAACTGGAGATTATACTGTACACATTTATTGATTGCTGGTCATTTTTAGTATTTGCTCAATCTCGGTTTCCTTCAACACAACAATCTAGAAGCAAGTTTTGTTCTAACTTTGGGGATAGTCATATATATAGTTAGAGAGATCTGAGGATTTTGGGGTGGTCTTCTGATGGCACACATTGGTGGAAATCATTTCTCTGGAGGGTCTCGTTCAGGTTGGAATTTATTTATTTATTTTTAAATTCACTTCCAATTTTATCATCTGACCTGGCAAGTGCTATTTCTTAATGCAAGTTAATTAATGCTTGAAATAGGTGGAACATCTAATGTCCCTGTTGGTGTGCTTTATTGCCTATTATTTGTATTAATTTCTCATTTTTTTCCAATTAAAAGTGCTTAGAGCTGGGGACTATGTCATAAATTTGCTTATCTGGTACTCAAGAAAAAGAAATAGAATAATACTTATAACTAATGCATGCCCAATTGAATTCCTTCTTTACTTTAATAGGATCAAGTTCTTAGAACAAGTCGAAGACTTCTAAACTTTTGTTTGTTCCATTTTCCCCAAATTTGTTGGCAAAATTTAATTATGATTTCCATGTTTTTTGAACAATCCATTTTAATTTGATTTGTATCGGCACGCCTGCTTGATGCTGAATGGATCATTGCTATTTGGTTCCTATTTATTGGTGTTTGTGCGATAAACGAATTCCCACTAGACTAAAAGGTAAGTTTTATAGAACGGCTATTAGACCAGCTATGTTGTATGGAACGGAGTGTTAGGCAACCAAGAAACAACATGTAGATAAGATAAGTGTGACTGAGATGAGGATGTTAAGGTGGATGTATGGCAAGACTAGACAAGACAGGATTAGGAATCAGTGGGTTCGTTTGGTTTGAATTTCGGAAAAATTTTTGAAAAATTTTCTCTACAAATAAATTTTTAAAAGTAATGAAACCAAACAAATTTTTTTAAAAAAAATTCTCAAAACTTGTAAACCAAACAAGTTTTCCAAACAAATCTCTCTCATACACATCAAATCAATCATTTTTTTCAAAACTCTCTCTCAAAATAATTTTCCAAAACATCTTTTGAAAAAAACCAAACCAAACAATTTTTCGTACTTTTTATCTCTAAAACACATCTCTCAAACACAAACCAAACATACCCAGTGTATTCAGGAATGGGTAGGAGTAGTACCGATAGAAAATAAGTTGAGAGAGAATCGTTTGAGATGGTTTGGTCATATTCAACGGAGACCAACAGAGACAGTAGTGAAGAGATGCGATGCTGTAACGGTAGATGGAAGTGTTAGGGGACGGGATGCGATGCTGTAACGGTAGATGGAAGTGTTAGGGGATGGGATAGGCCTAGGTTAACGTTGACTAGCGTTTTAAATAGAGATATGAATCTATTTAATTTGATTAATGAAATGGCCTTTGATAGGGCCGCGTGGAAAGGAATGATTCATGTAGCCGACTCCATTTGATGGGACTTAAGGCTTGGTTTGGTTTGGTAATTAATAACATGTGGTGGTGCTTTATGATGATCTTTTGCCTGAGTAATATTTTCAGATAGCAATACTCTACTTGGATCTTACAAAGAAATATCCATTCACCAGGACACCCTGACAAGTCTGTTTATGTTTGTTTCTTCTCTTCTTCTTGTCCTCTTGTTTTCTTTATGTTAATTTGACATGTTTTCTAAATTGTAGGGCCTGCAAATGATGCTCTGTACAAGGAACTGTGGAATGCCTGTGCTGGACCCCTGGTCAATGTTCCTCGTGAAGGAGAACGAGTTTATTACTTTCCACAAGGTCACATGGAACAGGTATGATGAATTCTTTATGTTTGTAAAATGGAAACAAGTATTCTAGTTTTTATCTTTAGTCGTGAATTTGATTCATATGTAGTTATACCGACACAGGAAATTTCTCTTTACCTATTAGCGAGTGTTTTTGTTTATTATTATTATTATTTTTTTCTGTTGTTTAATTTTTATTGTGCAAATTAATATATACACAATATCTCTGTATATCAGTGGAAACTTAGACAGAGCTTCATAATTAACAAGATTCTTTGCTACATTCTAGCTGTGCATCATCTTTTATGTTCTTTGGATTTGTTTGATGTTGGCTTAAAATCTGTCTTTTGTTGGGTTTTTGGTCTATATCGGCATTTTCTTCTTTTTTCTTTTTTTTTTTAAAATAAAAAAAGAAGATTTTCATCGACTTTGAGTTTTAAAAAAAAAAAAAAAACAGAACGTATAATGTTAAATGAAAAAATGCTGTTGAAAAAAAAAGAAGCCTATTTTATGTCTCTGAAAGCATTTTTCCAATGAAGATTTAAAAATAAATAAATTTCAAGGCCTTTTAGTCTAAAAGCTCCTGAAAAGTTGAAAAAAGTTGTTTTCACTAAAAAAAATTCCACTAGAAACAAAAGAATAAAGCCCCTAGAAGCCGACTTTTAAGCTGGTACCAATTGAAGCCAATTCTTTTTGCAGTGTTTTTTGTGAGCTGATCCTTTGTTTTTTTGTGTGCAAAGTTTTTGTTTTTGTATAAGACTGGATGTGGATCCTTTGTATAGCATCTGTCGCTATGCCTATATTACATTGCAAGAGTGGTCGGAACCCATTGGCATGCACTCTATTTTCGTGCCAATCGCTTCCGCTCTCTTCTAGCATCTTGGTTTCATCTGGCTATTATTTCTTGTTACAGCTTGAGGCATCAACCCATCAAGGATTAGATCAACAACTCCCTTCTTTCAATCTACCAGCAAAAATACTTTGCAAAGTAGTAAATGTTCAGTTGCGGGTATGTTTTTATCATGATCATTGACACTTTCGTAATCAGTTTTCTTCTCTCTTTCCTTGAGCCACACCATAACTTTTGGCTTCTTTCTTTTTATGGGACAGGCTGAACAAGAAACAGATGAAGTTTATGCACAGATAACTCTGTTTCCTGAAGCAGATGTGAGTTCTCTCTCTGTATCTCTTCCTGTATCATTCTGTCATAACTGGAAATTATTTAAGTTGTTTTTTCACTGCGTTGTTAACTTTCTTGCAGTGCACTATGCACCATTATTATTTTTGGCATGTTGTTTTGTATATATCACCCCCCCCCCCTCTGATTGTTGTGATGACTTCTTATGTTTCCTTTGGTGGATCAGCAAAGTGAGGTTTCTAGCCCAGATCCACCTCTTCCAGAACCTCAAAGGTGCAATGTCCATTCATTTTGCAAGACACTTACTGCTTCTGACACAAGCACACATGGTGGATTTTCTGTTCTTCGGAGGCATGCAGATGATTGCTTACCTCCACTGGTAAGCTGTAAATTGTGTATCAATTTTATCATGCTGTATAATGTATAGATTGACTGTCCAAAGTATCACCTTCTTTTTCTTTAGATTTTCTCCTTCTGGTGTTGACTTCCTGTTTCCTATTCAGGATATGTCCCAACAGCCACCCTGGCAGGAACTGGTTGCAACTGATCTTCATGGCAGTGAATGGCATTTTCGTCACATTTTTCGAGGTTAGCATATTCATGATTTCTTCTTGATGGGAGTAATTTTAGTGGAGTAAAGTATAAGTTATAACTGACAAAGTCGGAAACCTGCTTTTGGTCGCTGTGTTTTCATTCTTGTAGGCACTGTATTTCTATTTATTTTCATTCAGTCATCAAAGCCCCAGTGGTATGCAGCTGGCTGAAATTCATATTGGAATTAGTATACTGGGCGCTGGAAGCTTTTTAAATGAGTTAACTGTGATATTAGATCATCTTTTTTGCAAGCTAACGGTGTCATATTACATATGGTGGTCTAATGGTTTATAGTGATGTTGCTTGATGGCCGATAAGTGTAAGTGTTTGTGGTTGTTATTTGCTGAACTATTAGAATAAGTGACCTGCTTTGATGGCATTGGCTGTTTTTGGAGAATGGGGTTTATTTGTGGTTTGTGCTAATACAGGTCTGCATCTGCGTTCTTAACACTTCAATAAAGCTACGAGTCTTGCCTAGTATTTTTGTCGAAGGCATAATGTGTTGGATGTCTATTATAATGAAACGGAATTTTTATTTATCAAAAAAAATAAAAAATAAAATAAAATGAAACGGAATTTCGTAACTGATTTGGAAATGCCATCTCATATGTGGACTTGTTCTTTACCCTGGAGTATAGCTTCTTTTATTGTTTAGCTCAGTCAGGTAACTGCAAAGGCCAAATTCCTTGCAAAGAAAGGAGCAAGGTGCTGGGAGATTTTCTATCAGTATGCTATTGCTAGTTAGTAAATTATTTTCCCTGGATGTCACGGATGTTTTGGTCATCAAATTAAATTATCTCTATCAATTGAATATGTATCTATTTGTAATTTAAGATGTTTTTGTGATAGCTCTGTGTCGTGCACATCAATACCATCATGAAAATTTGATTTAATTCAAGCACATCAATATCACATAAATGTATGGAGTTCAAAATTTCAGGATGTTTGTAGCATTTTGTTCATATGGTTCTGAATTTTAACCCTTTTTTTAAAAATTATTTTTTATTTTTATAGTTGTTGAGTCTTTATGTATTGGTAGACTTAATCCATAAACGTCTTTCACAGGGCAACCCAGGCGCCACTTGCTCACAACTGGCTGGAGTGTCTTTGTTAGCGCCAAGAAATTAGTTGCTGGTGATGCTTTTATTTTTTTGAGGCAAGTTTCTTCATACATGTTGGAATTAATATATATATATATATATTTTTATAGTTTGGTTGAACTCGTCTAGTTGTAAACTTGTAATATTTTTTTTCTGTATATTTTGCAGGGGTGAAAATGGGGAGCTCCGAGTTGGAGTAAGGAGGCTCATGAGACAGCAGAATAACATGCCTTCTTCTGTTATATCCAGCCACAGCATGCATCTTGGGGTTCTTGCTACTGCGTCTCATGCTATCTCAACTGGAACCCTGTTTTCTGCTTTCTACAAACCAAGGTTCTCTTTTGCCTTATTTTGCTTGGACAGATGCATGTATGTGTAGTTTTGTTTCATCTTTTTGGTATTCTTGTGTTTTATCTGGCATTTAATTTCGTCAGTGCCATTTACAATATCAGGTTTCAATCTTTGAATTGCAAGTGATAATTTTAAAGAGATCTCATGTTGTTAGTGCATGTTTAAGTCCAGAGATTTGTTTGGGTTCTTTGTATTGACTTAGTTCTGGTATTATTCTTGGATACATGAATGCTTTCCACTAGTTTCTTTTTTGAGAAGCCTAGTGTTAATTTTCAGTTTTTACTGGGTTTTGGATTTCCCAATTGCAGAAGTGAAGTTTATAATATGTGCAATGCACAGATTGTTTTTGTTTATTTATTTAGTTTTTTGCATTTAATGACATTTTCTCGTATGAAGGTTCAATATCCTTGTCCTTGAAGTTCCCACCCTTGCATCCACAAATATGCCCTGTGAAAAATGGTTCTAATTGCATAGACTATCCAAAATAAGTTCTTTGCTAAATTTGCTTTTGCTTTGTAGTTGGTTGGTAAAAATTGGTTTTACTGAACTCTAGCACTATTTGTGGCAGAACAAGTCAGTCTGAGTTCATTGTAAGTGTCAACAAGTACATTGAAGCGCAGAGCCAGAAGCTCTCTGTTGGGATGAGGTTTAAGATGAGGTTTGAGGGCGAGGAAGTTCCAGAAAGAAGGTATTTTGTGTAACTGGGCTAATATTTGTTAGGATCAGGAACTTAGAAATGTTAATCAAAATATATATGCAGGTTCAGTGGAACAATTGTTGGTGTTGAGGAAGGTACATCAACTAGATGGCCTGATTCTGAATGGAGATCCTTGAAGGTAACTATATTTCTCCTTCAAGAGTGGTATTGACTTTGGATTTAGTTTTATGGTCTGCGGAGGGGTCATATGGATGTCCTGTGGTTGAAAACACTCCATCCTTGGTTGTACGAGGACACAATTTTGAGATTTTATGAATGATTCAGACTAGTCTGATGCAGTAGTTAATGTATGGCATTGTGCATTTGTCACTTGTTGATTTATGTTGCTTAGGATCCCCTGTTGTAATTGAAACACAATACATGATAATCTTTAGTATTTGCAACAATCTCGCTATGAATCAACTCTTTACAACTCATCTTTTGCATTATTGTGGACTGCCAATAGTGTTGGATTCATGTTACATTTGGTTGTTAAGATGAAGCATGCTATCTGCTCAGATTTTCTTAGGAGGGGAGCCATCCAGTTTTTGGTGGATATTGTCTGAATGTCTTTGCACACATTTTGACATTGTAAGTTGTGCACTGTCTTTGTACCTGTTTCAGGTTCAATGGGATGAGCCTTCGTCAATTTTGCGTCCAGAAAGAGTTTCGCCATGGGAATTAGAACCACTTGTAGCAGCAAGTCCTCCAAGCTCCCAACCTCTGCAGAGGAACAAGCGGGCACGACCGCCAGTTTTATCCTCTCCAATGCCTGATCTTTCTGCACTGGGTATCACAGCTTATGTCTAGTACATCTTCACTGCAGTTCCCCTTTGTGTGTGTGTTTTATTGGAATGCTTTTGTTTTTTTTGGGCCTTTAGGTATGTGGAAAACCTCAGTTGAATGTCCTCCATCTTTCCCATATTGTGAAATACGTGGGAGGGATCACTATCCATCTCCCAAATTCTCTTCTGGTCCGAAGGCCAGCTCTCTTAGCTACAGCGATAACAGTTCCCTGGCCCCAGTTTCCAGCAAATCAATGTACTGGTCTAACCAAGTGGAAACTATGACAGAGTCTTTTTTACCTTTAGTTAACAAGGAATCCACTGAAAAGAGACAGGCCACCACCAACGGATACAGGCTCTTTGGGATAGAGCTCCTTAGCAATTCTACTATGGAAGAAACTTCGCCAATGATTACAGTTGCAGGAGCAGTGGGGGAGGACGAACCAGTTCCATCTTTAGATGGTGAATCTGATGGGCATTCTGAACCTTCAAATATTAATCGATCTGATATTCCTTCATTGAGCTGTGAGCCTGAGAAATCATGCTTGAGATCTCCCCAGGAGTCACATAGCAGACAAATTCGAAGCTGTACTAAGGTAATTGGCCGATACTGTAAATTCTTTCCTTTCGTTTTAAAGAAAAGAAAATTAAGGATCGATCTCCATTACCTGAGATATGAGTGCTTTATATACACATATTTCAGGTTCTCTGTAAACATCTGTTTGGATGGAAATGTTTTGATGGAATGTGTATAATTTTGTCCAGGTACACATGCAGGGGATTGCTGTTGGGAGGGCGGTGGATTTGACACGTTTGGATGGTTACGAGGATCTGCTCAGGAAATTGGAGGAGATGTTTGAAATTGAAGGCGAACTCTATGGATCAGCGAAGAAATGGCAGGTTGTCTATACAGATGATGAGGAGGATATGATGATGGTAGGGGATGATCCATGGCAGTTAAGTAACTGACCTTTGCCTTCATTCATTTATATGCTTGCTTTATTTTCCTGTTTCTCCATGGGATTGGTTCTAGCCTCTAGTGTTCTGATAGCATTGAGCCTAAACTTTAATAAGGGATTCATAAGCCTTCCAACTGGACATGTGGGTATCATTTGCATTATGCTTGGATGGCTTGGGACCATCTGAAATGTGGAGATCTAACATTTTTCTTTTTTTGGGATAAGCACGTAAAACCTGGTAGTATAGAGTTTTTTTTTTTTTTTTTGGGGGGGGGGGGGGGGAGATAAATCTGGTACCATATAGTTGTGCCATTTTAACAAGCTTGTATCATGTGGATTGTTGGCCCTGGTACCTGATAGTTATTTGCATGCACATTTAAACAACTCTTCAGTTGCGTAATCGAATATGCATTGCTGGAACAATTCATTAGGTCGATTCATCTCTATTAGACTTCCATGGAAATTCACTTGTTTCATTTATAAGTCTATGTTCTGTCTGCTTCTTGAAGATTTTGATTAGAACATTTTCCATGGTTGTTTTGTCTTGGATTTCCAAGAATATTAACAAAAGAAACCGAGGATGTATTTGTGGTTGTGTTCTACTTTGCTAAGAATTGAATATTAATTTACATTAACCTTCACTGACTTGGAAATGGGATTATATTTGGAAGCATAAACCATAATGTGGGGTATAATTGTTACTTAAGTGCACATGTTGATCTCAAAATGTAAATTTCATCTGAAACAGTGTCTTGAATTTTGTTTTTGTGAGCAAGCTTAGTCATGGCTGAGTTAAAAATGTGACAACATTTGATATGCACTTGAAGTGTTTGTTCTAGTGTTAGGTTTGTGGTTAGGTAATTTTTTGGAACATTTTTGTATTAATAATTGAAAATCCTAAGACGCATCTGCAGGTTTTGATTCTTGGCTGGCAAGAATGAGGAGGTTGCTAGAAATGACCTCAGAACGTTTTTGAGAATATGCAGCTCTTTGTAATGGCAGAAGTTCTTGGAAATTTGTTCTTTCATTGATTAATTTTCATAATTTAGGGATATCATTTGTCTATTGTGCAGGTTTACTATGACTCTTGAAATGAATTTTGCTTTATAATCATATTGGAATGCTCATCCTTATCGACTTCCAATTTTAATCTTTGTACTCTCGGTTATGTTTACAGTGAGTTCTGCAGCATGGTGAAGAAGATTCTTATCTACACAAATGAAGAAGTAAAGAAGCTATCACCCAAGATTAAACATCCAGTCAATGATGAGGTCAAACGCTGCAAGTCGGCCTTGGATGCTGTGGTGGTAGGCACTGAAGACCAATTATTGGACATGGGGCCCAGCCAGTGATGTTTCTATGCCCCTCGTCATAGTATAGGTAAAAGACAACTTTTAAGGAGTAAAAAATAAAAAAAAAATCACAAGGGTGATGTGGAGAATGACCTTGATAATCACTTTATGATTTTGGTTTTTTAGTGCGGAGTGATGACATCCACAACAATTAGTCCATGCTGGAATGGCCGGTTCAGTTACATGTGGCAATAAAAATACCGGTGAGATTTTTTTTAAAAAAGGGGCTATTATTTAGCCCAAAAGGTGTCTTGGGAGAGAGTGGGTTGCCTTGCTGGATAAGCATGTTGTTGCATAATTATTTTAACAATGCTTGGTAGTTTGAATTTTTATGGCCCAAATGGCTCGAATGTCTCAAAACGACGTCATTTTGATACATTCGAGCCATTCGGGCCACACAAATTCGAACTACCAAGCATTTTTGGTTATTTTAAATGTTTTTGTTTTTTGGTTTGTTTTTTTGGTGTCCAGGGAATCTCAATAGTGCTTGTTAGTTTGGACCTCAGATGGGTTAAGAAAAGTTTGTTGGCTCCACCTCCACCTACCTCTGGTGCTAAGGACAAGAGGGAGGAGACGGTGAAGTACCCTCTTTTACATTTTGTTGTTTTTTTTCTTGTATACCTAGTTGTCATCTGTATGTAAATATATATATATATATATATATATAGCCACTGAATGTTCTTTTGTTGCCTCTGCTTGTGTTTATACTAGCCTTTCTACTTGGGAGATGCCATTTGTGTTTGGGTGGGGGTACGTCAAAGGTGCTTTGAGAACTTGCGATTTTGTTCTGATGTGGGACTACCCTAAATTAAATTTTGTCATCAAACCTCTTTAATACTTCCCTGCAATGTTTAGACCTTGGATTTGTGCAGGGAAGGGGAAATAAAATTGGAATACTATGCATGCCACTCTTTTGTTTTAGTTCAGTTTTTTTTTTTTGTTTTTTTGTTTTTTGGTAAGGTAACTAAACAAATAATTGACTTTTTGTTTTTACGAGTATTTATCCATTACGGAGGTTAACTAAAAATAGGATTGAAAAATGCTTTGGAGCACTAATTAGTGCTCTCACTAATTAGGTGGCAGTGGGTCTCGCCATTAATGATGTGATATTTTGGTCTTGGAGTTGTATTTTTTTTTATTTTTTTAATGCATTAGTGCTATTAGTGGTGATGTTTTTAGTGGGATGAATCATTGTTGAAATAGGATTTTAGATTCGAACACAACTTAGGGGTTTAGGGGTTGTTTGCGATGTCTTAAATAAGTGTATTTTTTGATTTTTTAGACTAAAAAGTTGAGGAAAAAAATTTGGTTGTTTGGGTTAATTTTTAGACTTTTTATGAAAAAATGTGTATTAAAAAATTGTATAAATTAGTGTGTAGGAAAAATTAAGATTGAGAGTTGTGCAGTTGTAATTTTTGATTTTTGGTGAGTAGTAATAATTTTTTAATTTTTTGAGTAACTTTTTGATTTTTTTTTAAACTTGTCAAACTTGCCTTAATATACAAATTTAAGATTTGAACATAACTTCATGAGTTTTTAATGTTTTATTGTTTCCCTTATATGCATTGGAGATGCATGGCTACCAAAAGGAAAAGAATAATTCTATAGAAACTCTGTAGTGGTGTAAAAGGAACCAAATTGACCTATCAAAAGTGATTGAAAATTTTTAGTTTTTTTAATATGTTTTTTATTATGTGGTGTGTTTGGGTTTTGAAATTTTTTGTATTGAAGCAAATTGACCCGATGGAATATTATATTTTAATTCTTCGATTTTTGTAAAATAAGTGATTAATATAATACATTTTTATGATAAAAATTAGGGAGGTGAACAGTTACACTAGAGTAAAATTAATACATTTTTTTCTCATTATTTTTTATATGGTTTTAGATGTTTTTATAAATCCTGTTAAAATTGACAACAAACTGAATAATAGTATACAATTTGTATTGGTTTTTCAATCATCAAAATTGAAAGGTTCAGGGGTGATTTAGAATGATTTAAATAAATATATTTTTTGATTTTTTATGAAATATGGGTTGAATATGAGTTGGGTTTGAAGTGATATGTTAGAAAGGTGATGTGACTTAAATAAGATAATGTTATTTAAATAGGATAGTTACTTTTTGACTTTTTAATTTTTTGATCATGCCAAATAAGGTCTCAATTTGGTGTTAAACTTAACTGAACTGTTTACATCTTAAAATTAAGAATAATTAAAAACTTAACTTAAAAAAAAAAAGGAATAATTACAAGGTTCAATTAAAAAAATAAAAGATATTAGATGTGATTTGTTAAAAAAAAAAAAAAAAAAAAAGAAGAAGAAGAAGAAGAAGAAGAAGAAGAAGATGATATTTATCTATGAGTAAAGCTTTGTAGCTCGAATTTTTTGAGGCCCGAATTGCCCGAATTTCTATCTCCTCTCCATCTCTCTCGCAGACCCACCCTTCGGCCTGCTCTTCTTCCTCCAGATCTATTTTTTCAGAACAGAATCCATGTATAAATCAACAACTCTCCAAAACAAAGATAGAAATTGAAGAAAGAAATAAATAAAAAAAAATCAGAGAAAAGAAAGATAGAAATTGAAGAAACCAAATTTTGAGAAACCCAATTCCATTACTTTGGTACTTTGTGGTATCAGAGTTTGGAACAACCTAAAAAGAGATTCCATTGTCTAGACCCACCAAGGTCTCCAAACCCACAGCCCCAAAATCCATCATGTAACTTTCACCAATCTCCTGAGATTTACAAAACAAGAGTTCGAGAGAGAGAGAGAGAGAGAGAGAGAGAGAGAGAGAGTTACGCCATGAGAGGGAAGAGCTTGGTTTTGATTATGTGGGTTTGGTTTTGATTTTGTTTTAATTTGAGATATGTTATTGTGATTAAGAGATTTGTTTGTATGCTTGATTTAAACATGGATTTTTATGCTACTCATCTCATTTCTGTGATTCATGAGACCCATTTGTTGAATGTTTGTTTGTATATATGAAAGAAGATGCGGGTTTTGGGAGCATCTCTGTTGGTTAGATATTAGTTCTCAAATATTTAACAAAAAAGAGAGGAGAAAGGAAGAAGAAGAAAGGAGAAAAGAAGAAAAAAAAAAACAAAAACAATATCATTTTTGCCTACTCGAGCTATTCGGAACAATTACATTCGAGTTACCTAGCAAAACTCTTTATCTATTTACTAATGTTTGCACACAATTTTTTTAGTAAGATTTTTGTTCTGAGTGTTTGGATAGTTTGAACAGAATTTATTGTGGTTTGATGTGAAATAAAGTTGCTTGTAAAAAGTTCGTAGGACGGCAGTTTTTGAGTCATCTAACATTAGGGTTTGGAATTTGGTATGCAAGTGGGAGTCTTTCAAGTACTTTTTATATATGGGGAATCTTCTGATGTCCACCTTTTTATCAAGTTTTATGAATGATTTATTTATGGGTAATGATTTAAAAAGAGTTAATAGGTGACAGTTCATCCTTATGCATTGAAAAACCGTCTAAAAATCGATTGGAAAAGTCGTTAGGTGATATTAGATGTATCTATGAATAGATAAATAACATATACATATAAATGATATTTAAATTGATATGTGACATTTTAAATAAATAGATTATGAGAGGGTAATTTATGATCTGGAGTTGGGCCGAGGTGACGGCCGAGCAGGTTGAGGGCCCGACGGTGTATGGGGCCGAGCTGATCAACTATCCGTCCGGAAATGGGCTGCCAGAACTTGGGCCGGGCAGAGTTGGACTGAGTGTGTGTGCCACCCCGGACCGTACAGAAACCGCTCGGCCAGGAAGTGACCGGTCAGACCAGGATGCTCGGTCCGAGGATGGTCGAAACCAGACAGACCGAGAGACCGGCGCCCGGAAAGGCGCGGTCAGCCGAGGTAGTTGATTGACCGGCAAGAAGGCCAACCAAAGGAGGTGCCCGGGCTAGGCTTTGCCGAGATGCCGCCTAGCCCGGTCCTTCATGTGTTTGTCCGGCTAGGCGCATGGGTTTGAAGCATGACATGGCCGAGGTAGAGCAGCTCGGCTGCCGAGCTCCAGCTGTGAAGTCAGGCAGTTGAGGTTAGGTGGTGAATGGCATGATTTATGCTGACAGATGGGATAGCAGAGCCACGCGTCAGGAGATGATTGGGAGTGGATATGGGGCTCAGAAGGTATAAAAGCATATCTGCGCCCCCCATACGCAACACGAACACATCTGTAAGGATTTCTTACACTCAAACACTCTCTCCCTTCTCTCTATCCATCCTAAGGTGTGTGCTAACTTGACCGTCGGAGGGTTTTTCCGGCCACACACCGCCGGGTAGCTCACCATTACTTGCTCGCAGGTGATCGGACATCGACGGAGCTCGGAAGAAAGGAATACAGGCTTGCCGGAATATTTGCTCCCCGTACAGATTACAATGAGTAGATAGATGAATTTTTAAATATATATGTGTTTTTTTAGACATATAATTTCCTTTTGACTCAAAAAGGTTTGAGTTTGGACTTATTAACCCAATAATTTTAAGGGGAATTTTTTTTAAGGTCCCTGATATTAAGACTTTATAGTATAAAGAATATCAAATATTTTCATGATATCTAAGATCACTCAGCAGGATCCAGAGAAATTTCAGTAATCTAAAGCCAGTCTCGCAGTAGAATATAAAAACTAGCTCTTGGGTATTCTTCAAATCTACAAGGTTTGTACCTTCTTGTCAATGCATTGATCTATTCCAATTATTTCCATCATTGTGTTCTTGAATCTTGATTGTTTATATATATGCCTGTTGTAGACACTCCATTTTTGACCGTCCTCAAGACTTGGACGTCACCGTTTGAACACTCGGTGATTATCCATGTTTGTGTTCGTTTGGAGTTCCCGGAGGTCTCGACCACGCGCCCTGCCTCAAGATCTCCAAACTTGACTGTTTAGTGTCTGGTTTTGCACCAAACACTTGTGTTTTGCCTTGGAGGGGCAGAGAATGCTTTGTGAGGCATCCCCACACATCACTGACAGTGGCTAGAGGTCACCGGCTGGTTTTTGCTGCCATCGGCAATGTATATTGCCGGTCAGCACTATTTGTTGCCCGCCGGCACTAAATTTTGTCAAAATGACATTTTTGGCCGGCCGACTACTGTGCATCTGCTTTTGCAGATATTTTAAGACAACTGTCTTGCTTTTTGCTTCCCTCCATACACGTGTATGGAGGGATTTCTCTCTTTAGAAGCTTGTCTTGTAAGCTTTACAAGACAATAAGCTCTATAAGAGAGAGCCTTGTCTCTTGGCTTTAGGGTTAGACATTTTAGACATTTAGAGAGAGAGAACACAGAGAGAAGCTCTGGTTTTAGGGTTAGGGTTCATGCATATCTCCTATCTCTCTTTTTTCTCTCTTTGTGCTCTAGGTGTTTTAGTTCATACTATTGCACACAAACACCTAGTGTTTCACCTTCCTTTGGCTCCTGAGGTTCTAAGGGGCTGATTTTGGTGTTTTGGTGTTGGATTCAAGCCAAGGAGGGCCATTGGAGCATCATTGGTGAAGGTGGTCTACAAGGGTGAGAAACTTCCCTTTTATTCTCCATTTTTGCATCTTGTTTTTGCCTATCTTTGAACTGTTTTTGTGCTTAGTGTATAATACAAAAAAGTTCTATTTTTTAGCCCTCTTGATTGTTTATTAAGAGTGTTTTGTGGTTTGAGGGTGTTTGACCCCTCTTAGGCCTTGAAAGGCCCCATTTTGAGCCATTTTGAGCAAGTTTCGAGACTTTGGTGTTTGGGCCTCTTCACCACTGAAATGTTGAGGGATTTCAGTGGTGAAGATGGTGCCTTGAAGTCTCCAAAAGGGAAGGGCCACCCCCTCTCCTTGTTGTCCTTGAAAAGGACCATTTTTGGCCTCTTGAGGGAGCACTTAGCTAAGCTTCATGTTGACCATGCCTTGGCTGTTTTTTTGTGCTTAAAATGTCATATTATACCTCTGTTTTTTGTTGGTTTTGGTAACAATGCATGCTTAGCATACCTACCATGTAATGCCATGATATTGCCTTAATATGCCTTAGGTTGTTAGCCTTAGTTCTAGCATGTTTTAGGCTTAGCCTTGTGAAGGTTTTGTGCTCATTTTGCCATGTTTAAGGTCTGTCTTAGGTTGTTTGGGTCGAATTTGGCATGCTTAGTATAGCTCCTTTGCATTCCGGCTTGTTGGCCTTAAGTGTATGAGTGTATAGCATGACATTTTTGTATTGATTTGGTAATTTGGAATCATCCACCATGTCATTTCAGACCTTATAGTATGCTTGTATGCTTGCTTTAGTTACCTCTTTGATGCTTTGAAGGTTTGTGTAACATGTTCCATGTTTTGGTGATTATACATGCCTTTGATTTTGAGCCACTTAGATGCCATCTAGGGGGTCCCCTTTGCATGGTCTAGGTCTGCCTTGAACTTATTTTAAGCCCCCTTTTCCTTGTGAGGCTTGGTTGGCTTGGCCATGGTTCAAGCCCCTTTGACTTGCTTCAAGCACTTAGGCCATTTGTTGCATGTTTGGCTTGATTTGTTACTTGATTTGGCTCCATGTTTTAACATGATTTTCAATGCTTATGTTACATGCTATATGTCCATGATTACTTTCTTTCTAATGTGTTTGAGAGTTGTCCAATTTGTGCCTAAGCGTTGGTCTTTAATCATGTGTATGTGTGCATGTGTATTTGGTCCCTTATTATGGCACTTTGGCCATTGCTTTAGGCCTATTTAGAGTTGCCTAAATTATGTGTAAGTCCACCTTTCCATTGATTTGCATTACCTCATGTTTGCTTGTATGCTTGCATAAGTGTCTTGCTATGCCATGTTGCACCCTTAGCTTGCATGCCTAGGTTGCATTGCATCTTGCATACATGCCTTGTTCCTTGACGTGGTGATAGGAATTGGGCCTTGGTTTGTTTGTTTGGTTTGTATTTCATTTGACATGAAAGTTGCACACTTGATTCTTTGGGCCGTCATGCATGGAAATGCGTGATTGGCGGTCCGATAATCGAGGCACATGCCCTTTTGAGTCACAAACATGATAGGGGGCATGCTTGGTGCATACACTGTTTGAATTGTATTGCCATGCAAGTTCTGTCCTCTGCTGCTGTGAGTTGCAGGTTCTGCAGGCATTCTTTGCCGACCGGCAGTGTACATTGCCGACCGGCAGTCATTCTCCTGCCGATAGCTTTATCTTGTGCCGGTGACTATATACCACTGCCGGTGGTAATCTCATTCAGCCGGTGGTGATCTCCAGTATCCAGAAGAGCATCTTTGAGACTTTGGCAGTCTTCAGAGGGGCAGAGCAGGGAAAACAGAGGCAGACTATGCATGGCGGTGCACTTCCGAGCAAGACCCGAGCACGCGCTGCATCCGGCCCTCCTCCCGAGGCGGTTTACTGTTTTTCCTAGCTTAATTAGTTTGTTAGCTAATTAGGTAATTTGTAATATTTAATTAGCTTGCGTAGTTAATTAATTTGTATTATTTATTTGGTCCCTCCGGGCGAGGGCAAATCTGTAATAAGTGTGGGTGAGTGGCGTGTATGTCTTCCAATCCCTACTTCTTTCTTCCCTTTTATTTACCCGCTTTGATGGTTAGTATTAGGGCACGTCTAAATTAGCATACCTTATGCAACGCATGCGTGCATTCATACATTTGTTTTGCATGCACCGGACTCGGCGCATCATTCTAACTACATCTGTATTTCAAACCCCAAATTGAATATATGTTAGTTGTGCATTTCCACATGTCATTCATAGACTAGCCGAGCCTACTCTAGTGACATTTTGTATGCGACGCATTAGGCATTTAACATGAACTAGGACATGCATGTTTACTAACTAGTTTATTGTTTTGGCACGGAGTACGATGTAAGTATTTTCGCTTTAGCATCTCGCATGCGTGTGAATGTTGCCATGACAGTATGCTTACCATGTGGCTAAATGCTTACGTGATATTGCTGTTTGAATGCCTGAGGGTGAAGGTTGGATTGTTTGAGTTGGGAAACTCGTTGAAATCCGTGTTTTAGCCTACTTGCGAGTAGCAAATTCCGAAGCGCTTTTCAAAACAAACGGATATGCAATGCTTGTTTCCAAATTAGGCAATCTAGTCTATACTTGTTTGTCATGCGCATAACATAGTAATTCTAGGCTAATAAATGGAATAAGAACACATAACGTTTTCAAAATCGGATATCATGGTTAGTAGAGGCCGGTCTTCGGACCGGGCGAAAGGGGGTGCTCATAGCTGACCTTCCCCGATCGTACCCAAGCTCCCGAGCCGAGACAACTCCGGTGATGACGGACATGTGGCCTTCGGCACCGAGTCAGGGTTTCCTAAATTTCCCCATTAAAAAATATTTAGGTGGCGACTCTGTATCTGGCGAAGCAGTCCATGTTTGGCACTTCTCTTTTCAAAAAATCTGTTTCTCAAAACGATTTGCCAGATTTGGACTCTTTGGTTCAAGATTAAGAACCATGACACAAAATCGAGTCCGAACTGTAGCGAAGGCCCCACGCGGGCGCGTCTATACCTGTATGTTGAAAACAAGACAAAGTAGAGGATTTCCATAAGTTAATGCTAGAATCAACATCAGGGATTCACCGATCCAACAAACAAAAGTTCCGAACAATGTCCGGCAGCCCAAATTGTGTCACAGATGTTTGTTTCAGCTCCGACAGCCTGAACGACTCATGGGCCATGACATCATCAGCATCGGCTTCGGTGCTGGTCTGTTCCTTACCGGAGCCATTGTCAAAGAAGAGCAGAGCTCAGGACCATAAAATTTCTCTGACTTCGCAAATTTCTCTGGCTCTATTAACTACAATTAAACCCATGTCTAACAAACCTACAAACCCACAAATTTCTCTAGTCCAAAACAAGAGAAATTCTCTCCAAACCAGACAAACCAGAGAAATTCTATGGATTGAAACCAGAGAAATTCAAACACAAGATTCTAAATTCCAAACCCCAGAGAAAATCACAAAAACTCAGAGAAATTCACTGATAAATTCCCAGAGAAAATCACAAAAACTCAAAGAAATTCACTGATCAATTCCCAGAGAAAATCACAAAAATCCAGAGAAATTCAATTTTCTCTGGATTGAGATTTTCTCTGGGTGTTCAAATTTCTCTAAATTGAAATTTTTTGTGGGTGTTCATTCAATTTTCTCTAGGTTTTTTTTTTTTTTTTTTTTGTGTGTCACAGAGTATTACAGAGCTGCATGATGGATCAGCTCTATTTGTCACCATTGCGAAGTATTTATCACCAACACTTCATGACATAGATCAGGTTGGCATAACGCCTGATGTACAGTGCACAACCGAAATGCTCAACTCACCACAAAGGGTAAGAGCATGGCCTCACCTTTGGAAGCAGATTCATGTATCATGGTAGCAGAGCATGAGTTGGACATTCAGGAGTCCAAAGGTGCTGCCTCTTAAAAGCCATTTGACTTTGTACTGCAATTTTTCGGTTCCAGGCCACGATTCGTAGGTTAATGGCTTCTGCGAGAGAAGAAGCATGTAGAGGGCATTGAGTCGGTCAGAATCGGAGTCTGAAGTGAGTTGGAGCTCGGCAAGGTGGAAGAGTTCTGGAGGCGGTGGTTATGGGTAAGAATGGCGGTGGGCTTGGGGTGGTGATGGGTCAGATTCCAGCGACGGTGGTGGTGGGTGAGAGTGATGTGAGATGCGTGAGTTTGGGAGTGGGAATCTCCACCGGGTAAAGCTTTGGGAAGTGTTGGAAGATGAGGAGGACTCAGAGTCGGGTTGTTGGGTTGGCCGTGGATCAGATGATGAAGATAGTATAAAGGACTGAAATTTCTCTGATATATATTTAGGGACCTTAGACATCAAAAAATAATTTTGTGGATCTCTTCCATTACGAAAAGTGGGAGAGGGACCCTAGACCGATTTTACCTAATTTTAATAATGTACCTCGTGCTTGTGTGACCTTTAAAATATAAAATAAATTAAGAGTAATTATTCAATGAGGTTTATGATGGATTTCACAAATTTAAAAAAAAAATATTGGTTATGTTTGAATTTTAAATTTGAATATGAATTTAAGGCTAAGGTAAAATAAAGTACCAAAAATATTTTGTTTTTGTTATTTTATTTTTTCACTGTGAATAGATTTTAAAATTATGATTTTTTGTTTTTTGTGACTATTTGATACCTATAAACATATACTGGTAACAAATTATTTACAACTTTTAAAATAAACTTTTCAAGCAATTATTTAATGAATAAAAATGGAAAATTTTATCATCTCAATCCATGCGATAATATTATTTTAAATTCATTTAATTTAAATCAGAATTTTCTCCATTACAATTATTGTGGAAAGACATCTATAAAAATAAGTATTGGACAATTTATTTATTCTTCTCTTTTTTTTCTCATAAATTTTTACTTAAATAAAAAATTCAAACATAATTTTAAAGTTGCTCAAAAAAAAAAAATACAATTTTAGAGGAATCGATGCATGTGCAGTGCAATGCCATTGCCAAGATCAGAGGATTTTCAGCCTTGTAGTTTCTAGAAATTAAGAGATGATTGGAGCTTTAAAAAAACAAGAGGCTAATCAATCAATCACAAACATAGAATTCAGTAAGGTTGAGCAAGGAATTCGTGAAATCCGTAATTCGATCCAGTCCAGTCCAATCTGATAGGTTTGGATTAGTTTTTTGAATCCGTGGTTCGGTTTCGGATTGAAGAATTAAAAATCCATAGTCCACGGATTGGTGCCGGATTGAAACCCACAGTTCCGGATTGGAACCGATCCAGACCGTATACAAATAGTCTATATTTTTTTATTATACATCCTCCCCCATAGTATCTTCTCTTATTCCATATAAAACATAAACTCAAACCTAAACCTGCATAATATCTCCTTTATTACTTTTGTTTGTTAGTTTTTAATTTTAATTTGTAATGGCCTAAATACTTATGGTGAAACCGATTTTCTTATGGATGTTTAAATTCTAGAATAGTATGTCGCTATTATAGAAAGACATGTTGCTATTGTGGAACTAATATAGCGCTATGTTTATATTTTTATGAAATTGAAGTGTTATATATATATATATATATATTTTGTTATTTAATTATGTGAATCCGTGGTCCTAAACTGATCCAATCCGTATTTAAATGGATTGGTTCGGATTGGTTCCAGGATTTAAACGGATTGGATTGGTTCCAATTTTTCAAGAACCGTAAATAACAGATTGGGCCTGGTTTTACCCTAATCCGGTTCAATCCGGACCATGCTCACCCCTAGAATTCAGTATTTGTGCTATGAATTTCAGGGTTGTCTCTGGGTTAACACGAAAGGCCTCTCCACTTCCATTCCTTGGATAGATAGAGAGGGAGGGCAAAGCTTTTCGATCCCAAATTGAGGGGTTAGCATGAGCTTATTTATGCGGTTATGCATGCTGTACGGGGGTGAAATATCCTCTGCTTTCCGTACTCCTTGTACTCTAAGCTTCTCTTGACGGCGTCTACCTGGCAACATAGAAACGATGGGCTGCCCGGCGGTGGTGTGCCAGATAGACCCTCCGACGATCAAGTCAGTCCACTTGAGGAAGAAAAAGAAGACTGGGAGAGGGAGTATTCTCTTAGGGGAAGAAGTTGCATACCTCTAACGTTCGTCCTCCTCCCTATTTCAAGGCTGGCCATGCAGCCTCAAGATTATGCGCACACTACCTCTGCCGTCCTTCCCAAGACAGGTGGCAGTGCTCGCCTCTCACCACCTTACGCGTGTAAAGGCTTAGTCCTTCCATCAGTACACGCGGAACTGTCTAACGGTATTGAGGCATGTGTGGAGCAGATGTCCCTTCCCTCGTGCCATTGGCCCAGGTGGCACACCTGACTGCAGTACCACGACCGGCCTATCTCCCACGAAGAACTATCACTACAGGCGCTCAACCGCTGTATGCCCCACCGGACTGCCCCTTGGCAAAGGGGCGGCGGGGTGATGCTCATGGGTCGGGCAGGTATTGACCAGTTTATCGTGGCATACCGGTCGCGAGGCATGCCGGCCTCCGTCCGTTCTACCTTCATCCGAGGTTATCTTGAATATTCCCATCTCGGCTCACCAGTCAGAGACGCGCCATCCCTCCCTTGTCCACAGTTTAGCCCGAGCTATCCGTAGCCCGGTCTCGCCACCTAGCTGTGTGCACCGCCGAATGTTTGCTAGTCGCAGCTCGGTCAGGCTTAGTTCACGCCCGGTCAGCCGATCCTTTAGACCAAGCAAAACAGACCCGTCCAATCTCTGCTCGGTTGTACTAACGGCGCGAATCTCCCCTCTCACATTCTTCGAATAGGAATTCATTTTTTGAAAGATTTTGACTTTTGTCTTTGAGATTCTTTCGATGAAGCAACCAAAGGGACCTTTGCATGCTCCTAGTTAACCCTGCTTAGGGCGGTAAATGAGTCAAGTCAAGTATTAGATTGTTTAAATTTAATTTATTTATATAATGAGCTGAACACAATTCGAGTTTAAATAGTTTCTTTTATTTTTTTTTATCGTGCATATAAACTTATCGAACTGAATAATAGGTTATTCAAACTTAGTTTGATAACTTAACAAACTTCACAATGTGTTTAAGTTTGACTTATTTACATAATAAATTGATCTTGAACGAATTTTTAATGAACCGAACATAAGTTAAACTCAATTAGTTTGGTTCGTTTAATAATTCTAATCCCATTGAGTCTCTAAACCTCTCGTTTTGGGTTAAATATCAAGGTCTCAAAACCACTTGTTTGGATTAAATATTAGCAATAATATTATAATAATTGTTATTCTAGTAATGACAATCCAAGAGGGAGTGAATAGGGTTTTTCAAATATTTAAGCAATAATAAAAACAATAATGTAGTTTGAGCTAACTCAGAAATAAAGCAGAGATATAAAACTAAGAAATCAAGCTATAACTAATAAATAAGCAATGCAAACAATCACACGGGAAAATATAAGCAAAGATAAGAGAAAGGAGAAAAGACATCAATACCACGATTTATGGTGGTTCGATTTAACCCAAGCCTATATTAACTCCCCAAGTATCTTCTTTGGGAATTTCTCCCTTATCTTCAAATAGCAATACAATCCCTAACTTCACAAGTTCTAATGAACTTTTACAACTAGTGATCAACCTCCAATCACTCAAACTAACTAGTTTTCAATTCGGTGCTTACTCATACCTAACCTAAGTGATTTTATCTCAAAAATTACTCTCGCAAGAGTAAGAAGAAGGGGGGTGCAAACCCTTTTACAATAAAAGTTCAACTCTCAACAAAATTCTCACTCAAAAGTGTATATCCTAACAAACAATACGGTGGAGAGCTTTCTCAGTATAACAAAGAGTTTTTCTTAAATATCATCAATGTTGTAAATCAAAGTATAAAAAATGCAGCGGATAAAATATTTAGATCATACCTTTAGATGATAGAACCTTGTAGGTAAATCACGTGCTTCCAGAATCAGATAAACCAACCCAGCAGTAAAGTGATATTACAGAATGAATATCACCCACACAAATCACAGTGCAAATGACTTGATCGTTGTTTTTGGGAGAGAGTCAGTATATGGGTAAAACTCAGATCATACGTCGTTTCTCTCTTTATCACCCATAACCCATATACCAGATATATAATGTTTTATTATTATCTATCCATATTAGTTAATGGAGATAATATCTGTTTCCAGAGTGGTTATCCTAAATAGGTTTGAATTCAATTTCAAAACCTATTTGGATAAGATTCAAATTCAAATTCAAATTCAAATGGTCATGCCACATGGGCGCTCATTACTAACATCTCTCACTCGCACATGAGTTGGCATGACACTGCCATATCTCTATCTCAATCTCCCAAAAAAAGAACAATCTCATACTAGCCAATGCACCGTGCGACTGCTGAGAACACCTGCATGTGGGAGCTCTATACTAGAAACTCAATATGAGTCAGTATAGAGACATCAACCCAAAAAGAACAGAGATTGTGCCTCATATACCCCAGACTCATCTAATTACACCGGTCCAAAAAACATCTCTAATCCCTCAAAAAGAGCATGTTTGACCCTCTCAATTCTTGCAATATATTCACACTCAATTCGCTTTTCATACAGAGCGATGTGAGTTGCCGGCAGTGAATATACAACGGTGGTGTAATACTAGATGATCTTCTCTTTGCCCTCATGCCATTTAGTTTAGGATTGACCGCTTTTCCAGTGATGTCCCTTAAGGCCGAATCATACATGACCGCAGGCAACATATCAAAGTAGCAAAACATCAACCCCTTACCTTATGACATAGTCAAAAGTCACAAAAGGGTACATAAATGAAAGTCATATCAATAATGACATGTAAGACTCACACGGTGAGGAAACAGGGATCCATTCTCTCACCTCATTACTCGATCGCCAAGCACATGTAGCATGAATACATGTTACGGTGGAGTAACTCTTCCATAAAGAGTGACGTCATACTCGATACACCGTACAGATATTAGTCTAGTCGCTTTCTAGCGCCTAACCCGAATTCTCTATTTGCTCGTCTTCCAAGCGCCAAATGAGATCTCGCATCTGGCTAATCATAACAGGCACAACATGGAAAGTGGGTACTAGTATCCATGTTTGGTCCTTAACACGACCTCATCTTGGTTGTAACCAAGGCGACATACATAGTGGATGATTTAAGCCTCTATTGGCTCCAAATAAAAATAAACCACCAGTCTCATCCTTGCTTGCTCCCAAGCGCCAAGGGTGATTGCTCGTGTGAGTGAGCCAATCTTACCTGCTGACATCATCATCTGCTAATCATTATGACACAAACCATAATAGTGTCAACATCCCATCATCTCAAAATAAGTGATCGATTTAAAAAAAAATTGACCAAAGCTTGCGCAATTATAGATTCCAAACATAAGCCTTATCAGCACCTCTTGCGATAAGTATATACAACGGAATCCACCATGTGCGCCTCACATGAAATGATTTAAGATCACTACCTCTTGCGCAATAACCTCTCTAAAGATATTTTTGGTGACCAATTTGCGTTCATTCTTAATGCGCCCAAATAGCACAGATGCGCGCAACTAGCGCATTGAATCTTACAAGGAGCAAATTAATATGCTTCTAATAAAGCATTTTATCCACAGTTTAATGAGCAAGGTCAATGTCTAAACAACTCAGTTGACCATTTACCAAAGATAACACTTATCATGCCGAATACGCCCACATAGCGTACTTTAGGCTCCCACAACAAAGAAAAGATCGAGGAATATAGGTCATCTGTTTCTCCCAAAGACAATCCGAGGATTCACTTAATAGCTAAGGCTCTGGCTTTTACCGATAGGTAAGTCAATGGGTTTGTAATTTTGCATCTAGAATCGTTCTAGGATATTCCTTATGTAAGTCATCGAAGACAAAACATGAATTCTCCCAAAGCAATCCCTAAGGATCGTACATCCGAGCATATAAATTACATCACTCATGTCCATCATATCTAAAATAAAGGACTGCCCACCCTAGGTGGTGACAACCTTATAAATTCCTGGCTCATAATGACTAAGTAAGGAAAAACTTCTTTTGGACCATTGATCATGCCTCAGTGGTCTTCATCGATCATCGTTGGCCTATCATGGCTTGACGAAATCTAAGAACCACTATTTGGATAACTGTTTTAGGTTGTAAAAGATTTATTGGAACTAGCAACCTTTTTGCGCTCCTAACTTTTCACCATAAAAACATAAGGTAAATCCCTACGGATCTACTTATCCAATTCTCCAACAAGAAGTTGGGTCACAATGTCCACAAATCAATGTTCTGAACTTATGTCAATCATAGCCTAAGTCAAAATAACCTCACTCCCCAGGAGGAAGTCAAGGAGGAAGTCAAAATAACCTCACTCCCCAGGAGGAAGTCTTCTCATGGTCTACACTTTCCTCAATGGTGCGACTTTTCGGTATCTAGTGAGCCTTATGCCTCAACAATGACTATCCAAATTACGCATAACTTTATAACAGTTTTGCGTCATAATGGAAAGTCAACCAAATTATAAAAAAGTTAATCCTCAAAGACTTTGTCTTAAACTGCGCAACATTGATCCACTTTCTAAAAATAGAGGACTAGAGCCTTAGGCATTATCCTAGGCTCTTTATCATCTTGCGGAGCAATCATGAATGTTTCCCTCTCAATCACCCAGTGATGACGTGAAAAATTTTCACATTTGCTACCACGCAACTAAGAATGTAGAGTATTCTTCTCTAATGGAGTAATCCATTAGTAGGCACATCGCTCCCATTGTCCCTAGGATATTGGAAATTTCTTTCCATTCTCAACTAGGCTACATAGAGCGCTATGCTTAGAATTCTCTATCTTATAGAGTTCCAAAAACTCTATTCACATCACATTTACTAATAAAACTTTATGTGACTTAGTTGCACTACCACAAAGCTGCTTACCTATATGCACATGACCTGGAAGGTTTGCATGACCGCATACAATAATGCGCCACACGACCTTTTGTGTTTACAAGACAGCATACAATAATGCGCTATAGAACCCTAGGTCTTAACTTCACAATCTTATGAGAAGTAAAATAAAGATAAGCTGCTTAACGGTTACAGATCGCCCATAGATGGCTCTCCACTAACCTATTACTCAAAATTGGAGCGTAAAATCTGATATGGAGGGCTCTTAGTTAGGGATATAGGCAACAAACTAGTGCAATTTCCAATTGGGAAACATCTTACGCCATTATCCACCTAACATTAACAATATTTAATTCCTTATCTCTACTACACCATTGTGTTGTTGAGTACTAGGAATAATCAATTTTCTAAGCATCCATCTCTCTTCACAGAGTTTTCTAAAAATAACTCAAATAGATACTCGCCACCTTGGTCAAAACTAAAAGCATGAAAGCTGTTATCTAATTGATCTCAACCTCATATGTGCAATGTCAAAAATCATCTCAAAACTTTTGACTTATGGGAGGTCAAATAGTCTTGACTCAGATGCGTATCGTAATCTATAAATGTGTCGAGATTGAGGCTTAGCTATCATACCCTTACACATATCTAGTCACAAATATCATAGTGGACTAAATGCGCCGAAACAAATGACCTTCTACAGCTTTCCTACTTACTTGTGCGCACCCATTGTGAACAAAGTTACACATTCACATGAGAGCAAGATGTCATAAGCGAGTGGGCCCGAGAAGGCCTACTCAAACCATCGTGTCATCATCTCATTAATGTGATTAAGTATAATAAGCCACTGGTTCATGACCAATGTCATAAACTAATTCCAATTATCTTAATGTGTGAGTTCTCGCAGACAAGTTTTAAAGGTTTAGGCCCAACTAGGTAATGACTCACGACTAAGTCATATTCACTATATCATAAAAAGAATGTCATGGAGATATCAAGTGCGCCTAAGTCGCAAATTTAACTAGTAAGTGCTAATCCCCTGCACCTTCAAGTCAATTTTATTCTCCATACACTTTACTGCATCTAGTTGAAAGATGACGACACTCCTCTTGCCATCTCTGTTTCTCGCTTCATAGTTACTTGCAATTAATTCTACTATCCACAAGAAGGAGAGAATAAGCTATCAACTATGACAGCCCCTGAAGTAACTTAAGCGCGAATTAGGCAAAAGAGTCTAATTCAACACACTGCTCTTACAAGCGATGCGTCAAATTCTTAGAGTTACAACAACCTTGTCAGCCTTGACCTTTCATTACTATGCTGCAACGTTTGCGCTTAGTGGTAAACGTTATTCGAAACGTTAGCCTAGTTAAGAAATCATACAAAGAAGCCCCTCCTCATGTCTCACACTCAAGTGTGGAAACAGTAAGTGTCCAGACTAAGACAAGTCGACAATGCTAATAGATTTTACAGCCACTAAGCGCTAATCTTTTCACTTAGTGTTAATAGATTTTGCAGCTTCTAAGCGCTAATCTTTTAACTTCACGTGATATTTCAATGCACACTATTATAGTGCATGAAATTTTGCTCCATCCATTCCCAATAATTGGGTAGAGAGCAAAATACTGCTCATACTGTCTACTCGTCTTACACTTAATGACTAATTTATTTAAGCTCGCATTTCTTGGATGATGTGACTCTTAAATGTTACTTTATCTAATGATGTAACATTATTTACAAGTCAAATTACAAAGTCAATCCGCGTAGCTCAATAGTCAAGATCATACACAGATCTATTGAGGACTTACTAATTTCATAACTCCAAAACTCGCCAACCAAAACTACGTAGCGTGCCGCTAATCATAGCGCACACATTAGTTTTTATTATGCCAAACAAGGCAACAAAAACCACGGCGACTTTTGAATCATGTTTCCTTACTTTGGCTCAATTAAGACTTGACCTAAAGTCTCCAAGACTTTTACTCATCTAAAGAATGGGATTACATTGTTCACATTTGAACATCTTTACTAAGTCTAGGTCAACCAATTAACTTCCATAAGCTAAGTCAATTTAGAGAGAAATTCGCATTGGGATTAATTTGATTAGCATAATACAATTTTGCCACAAAAATCTAAATTAAATAGTGACAATATTACACAAGTCGCAAGATCGAAAATCCGCTATGCTCGTAATAATCTCTTGCGCCACAGGTGACAATTATCCAAAATTTAATTTAATTTATGCGCAAAATATTGGTTTTCGGGAGTAAATCTACAAAGATTTCTCTCAACCGAACAACCTCCCACTGACTATGGCATGTCAAAGCATGATAAATTCCATACAATAGCATCTTAATGTAAATTTACGAATAACTCATGCTATATTCATTTAATAATGGAATTAAATTAAATAAGTAAATAACTAATCATGCTTTTCTAATTACAACATATTAGAAACTCTAAAAAAAATAATATGTTGTATTAAATATTCAAATTATGCCATAACAGAAAGTACATCATCCTGAAATTTTCTGGAATTTTCTGGTATTTTCTGAAATTTTAAATAACTAATAAATACACACAAAATCAGAAATAAATATTCCAGAATCTGATAAAAATGCTATAACTATACCAGTAAATAGTAAACTACATCAATAGTCTACAATAAAAAATTCAGTCCCAGAAACTTAATCATGCAACACCAGAAGCATTTTAAAGCAAAAATAATGCATTATTATTTCAGGAAAAATATTTTTTATTTTCATAAAATTTTCACAATTTTACAAAAGATATAAAATTTAATTCTGAGTCTAACGGTACCAACCATGTTTAAAACAAAGCTATAACGAATAAATTATGGCCAACTAACGCAATTCAGAATTAAAAACAAACAAACAGAGCCTTAGAGCCAAGCCAGCGCGGAAAAAATGGCTCGGCTCGGCTCGCCGCCGCTCAGCGCAACTCGGCGCGAGTCGGCTCAATGCGGCGCGGCGCATGGCGCGCACGTGGCTACACACGTGGCGCGGCTCGAAACGGCACGGCTAACGCGCGCGTGGAAGAGAGGGGACAGCTCGCGCGTGGGGGCGAGTGGGAAGCGCGTCTCAGCGCGTGAAAGCGCGTGGTGGCACGTGGCACTGCTGGGCGGCGTCATACAGCGCGTGAATCACACGCGCCGCCTTCCCGGGTGTTTTCTGGTCCGATTTTTGTACTGTCGGACTCTATTTTTCACAATAAAAACATTTATGGCATTAAAAATGGCATTTAAATAACATAAAAAAAAGGTATATCACTCTCTCAATCTAATGGAGTTAAAATGCAAAAAACCGTGCACTTCATCTTCCTCCTCCATTAATATTCATGCATATACATGTATATATATTTATATAAAAAATATATACATATTTTAATGCAGAAAAATAAGCACGAAAATACCCATATTTATGGCTCTGATACTAATGTAAATCAAAGTATAAAAAATGCAGCAGATAAGATATTTAGATCATACCTTTAGATGATAGAACCTCGTGGGTAAATCACGTGCTTCCAGAATCAGATAAACCAACCCAGCAGTGAAGTGATATTACAGAATGAATATCACCCACACAAAACACAGTGCAAATGACTTGATCGTTGTTTTTGGGAGAGAGTCAGTATATGGGTAAAACTCAGATCATACGTTGTTTCTCTCTTTATCACCCATAATAATGTGTTATTATTATCTATCCATACATTATTATCTATCCATATTAGTTAATGGAGATAATATCTGTTTCCAGAGTGGTTATCCTAAATAGGTTTGAATTCAATTTCAAAACCTATTTGGATAAGATTCAAATTCAAATTCAAATGGTCATGCCACATGGGCGCCCATTGCTAACAAATGTATATTGCTTTTTCTGTGTTTTTCAATTGAGGCTAGAATGCTCATTTTATAGCCTAAAAAAAATTACTGTTGGAGTTTCAAAAAGCTAGTTAGAATTGATTTCCTTTGAATAAGACATTTCAAAATCAATTCATTTTGCTGTATCTTTTATATTAAACCTTTCTATATGAGAGCATTTTGAATTTTGAATTTTGAATTTCAGTATTTTTCAATTGATCCCATACTCCATACTTTCCTTTCTCATGCATATCTTCAGTTTAAAATAGCAGATCAGAGGAATCTCAAACTCAAATTCTGACTCTAAACTTTCTTTCTTGAATATTAGCACATTTTAATTTGTCTTCAAATCTTTTTGAATAAATCTTTTTGATTATGCAATCTTTCCTTGTAGAGAAAATCCTCCTTGTGTATCAAATCTAATCAAAATCTTAATTTCAAATCCTTTAATGTACGTTGAATTCAAACTCTCCACACTTGATTTATGTTTGAATAATTCTCTCTACAGAATACTTTGAGCGTCTGTATTGAGCTGACTGCCAAAATTATGGGAATTTCCTTTGCAATCTAGTAAGCTCTGAGTTGGCTCATTCTAGATTGAGTTGACTCCTTCATTTTGAGCTTGCTCATTTTTCTTCATGAGCTTTCTTGAATCAAGAAATTTGATAATATTGTTCCAATCAATTCTACAAATCAAACAAAGTTTAATCAGTTTTAAATTTAACAATAACTTATCATAAGTACAATCATATCTGCTTTGTTATCATCAAAATCAATTATATAATCTTTCGAAAACCTTGGGGCTAACAATGATCATATTTTTATATCGCATTTGATTTATCAATGCAATATTGAGAATTCATGTAGTAAATTAATTGTATCATTATTTAAATGAGTTTTTTTATTGATAAATCTCATTTAGAGGTGTTTTAACCCAATAAATTCACCAAAGAAAATTACAACTTAATTAGTCTCATGTATTTATATTTTTATTTCATGAGATCCTTTTTTTTCCTGATTTATATTGTTTTGTTGGACTATTACACCCTTATGTCTGTTGTTGATATGTATTACATAGAAAATGGATATACACATTTCTTTTTTGTTGCTATCTCTATTTTGGTAGTTACCATTATTCACATTTTTCTTTTTAATCAATTTCATTCACATTTGTGATATTGTTTCATTGCGTTAGGGTTTTAAAATTCTCTATTTGGTAGGGTTTAGAAACTATAGTTTACATATGGTGGTGACATAATATTATGCTCCTCCATTGTTGCGGTAAAACTTTGTGTTCCTCCATTGTCATTTTGTATTCGAAGTTTTGTATTCGTCCATTGTTGCTCTGTGTTCGAAACTCTATGTTTCTCCATTGTTGTAAGTTAAAGCTCTGTTTATATCCAGTCAATTTTGGTACAAACATATTCTTCAAAGGTGAATTTGGTTTGATTTGGATTTGTGGAATGATGAAATTATGTAGATTGTTAATAATAGTGATAATGATAAAGATGATAATGAAGATGAGGATGTCGGTAATATTATTTATTTTTTTATTTTTTTTAGAGTGATTGAGTTTTTTTAGATTTCTAATTTTATTGCTGCAATTGTTTTTATTTTTTTGTCAATCAGTGTGAATGTTCACAGTTCACATTATTTGAAAGTTTGAGAAATAAGTGTTAGAATATAGATATGGACATAATTATATATTTTGTAAGATATGAATGTTCATATATCATTGCTTATTTGTTACTATACTTGTTATTTGAACAATCATTTTTTTGTTACCATTAAACAATTGAAATAGTCTCTTTTTTTTTCTTTCAATTTTGTTTCATGTTGCAGTGAATATTTACATTGGTATGAATTTAGTTTTTCTAAGGTTAGTTTTATGTTAATTGTAAATTGTGAACATTCACATTGTATTTTGGTATGAGTTTTTTTTTTTTTTCAAGTTTTTTCCAAAGTTCGTTGTATTTTGTTATTTTTTTTACTATGCTTGTTGGCTGAACAATCATTTTTGTTACCATTGAACCATCGATTTTCATTTTTTTTAATTTTATTTTATGTTTTCACGTTGCAGTGTGAATATTCACATTGGTATGAGTTTATTTTTTATTTAAAACTAGTTGTATGTTAATTGTAAATTGTGAACATTCACATTGTATTTGGATATAAGTTTTGTTTTTTTGAAAGTTAATTGTATGTTTGTTGTTTTTGCTACTATGCTTGTTAGTTGAACAATCATTTTTGTTACTATACGGGGAGGAAATAATTCTCCTCGTATAATCCTGTTGACCAAGTCCACGCTCCTCCGTACGACGTCGCTTTGTCACCTGAAAACACAAACGTGAGCTAGCCGGCGGGTGTGTGCCGGAAACCTCTCCGATGCCTAAGTCAGAAAACTTGACAAATAGACAAAGCTCTAAGTTCTCAGAAAGATTGTGTTCAATTACCTCCTCCAAGGTGATGCTTGTAGGCTTTTATAAGTTTCCCGTGGCACAATCCTGGTAGGACTTGTATTTCTCCATGCAGAGTCCTTCTAGGATTCATACTCCAAAGGATAATGCTTATCCTTTTACACCCTCCCCCACTGCTTAAACCAAGTGGGATGGTTTTCTCCATAGCCGAACTACCACACGACCGAAATAACACTGGCTATGCTGAGTCACAGAGAAGGCCGAACTATCCTTAGCTCGGTCTTCTCTTCTAACTCATTACTTCGGCTGCCCTTGTTCAACCTTGGTGCGTTTAGACCAAACTTCCAAGTAGCAAGTTCTGACTGACCTAGCCAGAGTATGTCATGACCGGACTAACTCCGAAGCCGGTCTTCCCAGAACATATTGCGACCGGACTAACTCTGCGACCGGCCTAACTCCGAGTTGCCTCTGGACCGGAGTAGCTTTACTCCTCCTTGGGCCGAAGCAACTATCTTTTCTTGAGCCGGAATACACTCACCTCCTTGGGCCGAAGTAACATTGTCTCCCCAAGGCCGGAGTAACCTTGCCTTCTAGGCCGGAGTATTCAGTACGGCCTTTTTACCTAGTCCTCTACGTTTTGGGCCTCGAAACCCAACTCGAAGCTCGGCCCAATTTTTCCCAAAAATTACCCTCTCAATTGCCCCTTAATTCCATCTGTGCAACATGATTGGGATTACCAGCCTTCTGGCCGAGCTAGAGTTTGTTACCCTTTTTCAGCCGAGCTAAAAATCCTTTAGCCTTTCCAGCCGAGCTAAGTTTACCTCGGGTATCACTATATCCGGTCAAAACGTCTCTTCAATCACAGCGACTGTAACGCTTCCCATTCCAGTGACACGTGGCAAACTCTGATAAGCTGTGGCCAACTGTCACGCCGCCCTACAAAAATTTCGTACAGTTCCCGCCCCTTTTTGCCGCTTCTTTCTCTCTCCTTTTTCACAAAAGAACCATTCTACTTTTGAATCATTCACTTACATTCTTCAAATCCTTCGTCTTCTCTCTGTGTGCTCTAACTGTTCTTCCATTGTTCTCGAAGAAGCTGTGGTTTTGCTACCATTCTTCCTTCTTTGCCTTTGTTTCCCACTGGTAAGCTCTGAGAAAACTTGTTGTTTTTTTGCTTTCTTCATTTCTGTTTTCTCTATCTGGGTGAAGCATGCTTGTGTATTTCTTGTTTTTGCTTCTGCACTTTCATGAAAAAATCATAGAACTTGTACGTGTATGAACTGTTATGTAGAGAAACCAATCTTGGATCCAAAATCACATAGTAACCGAACTAGGATACTGTTTGTGTTATGTATATAGATTTAGGAAATAACCGGACTAGAACTTGTAGGAATGTCAGTAGTTTCTTCTGACCCACTCTAGCCAAGATAAGTTCACCGAACAAGCTTGCACTTACCGAACTAGGTACTTCGGTCTCCAACCGAGCTAAGCTTTTGGGGCCCAGCCGGTTTTCTTCGTTCTTAAACCGAACTCGAAAAGCCGCCCCTAGAGGCTTAACCGAAGTAACTCTTATTCACACTACAACCGATTTAGGCCTTGGGGCTAAACCAGCTTTCTTAGTTTTTTAGACCGAACTCGGAAAGCTGCCCCTAGACGATAAACCGGTCTAATCTGCTCAACACCGAGCTAACAAACCTTCTGATGAACCGAGGTAGAACCAGCCCACTAAGCCGAAGTAGGATTTGTATATCTTGCTTATGATTTGTAGCGCGGTCCAACGATCTGTGCTTAACCCCTTTGTTTTCTACTTTGCAGACTTAGGTTGCCCAGGCACTCCTGCGTGTGCTCAACCGAGCTACTGAGCCTAGTTTTTGTACCGAAATAATTTATTCATAAATTATACAACGAATGGGTAAGTATAGATATTTAGTCGAAACCCCTGGTGGCATGGCCGAATTTAGGCAAGATTACCAGATTCCTGATGATGTCCATCTGACGTTGGCAAAAAAGATGCTACCCCCTGGAACAATGAAGGCTTCGTGCCCTTTACCCTTCAATCCATAATAGAAACCGGACTACGGTTTCCTGTCCAACCGCTAATCTGCGAATTTCTTAGACAGACTAGGTTATGTCCCACCCAACTATCCACCAATACATATCGTATTATAATGGGGATAGCCGCATTAAACCACCAAACCGGACTAAATCTTGGTCTGGCCGAGATCTTTCATCAATACTCTATTGGCTCAAAGAATGCTGGGTGGGTCTACTACCTTAGAATTCGCCGCCGTCGAGAGAAGATAATTAAACACACTCCGGATAAAGATCTTAATGATGATGATTTCTTTTGGGTCTCTGGGAACTTTGAGGATTTTCAAGCTCAAATTCCTGGCCGACCTATAAATTGGAAAATGGGAGAGCCTGGTAATTTTACTTCGGTCTTCTGCTTTGTGTGTTATCTCGGTTGTTTAGTCTATTAGCCGAACTAACACTTCTCTCTTTTTTGCAGATTTCGCCCATCTCCATTCCTTGTATAGCTATCCCAACCTCGGAGTCTTGCGAGCCACATTTCGGATTAAAGAAAGAGATTGGGCCAAGCTTCTAAATTTTGAGCCGACCTACCGCTACAGCGGTCGCCGAAAAGCAAGGGTGACTGACTTCCTTCTTGAAGAGGCACCGGAGCCGGACCCAACTTTGCCCGAAATAAGACTTGTCCCTCTAACCGCAGAAGAAGAGATGGCGAAAAGGAGCAGAGTCAGGGCCCTTCTCACCGAAACAACTAGGCCCGAAGTGGCGCCTCCCAGCCAACCGCAGCCTGCTGTTGTCGCCCTTCCTTCCCAACAGCCATCCTCTTCCCGCCGAACCAAACGTGCCCGAACTTCCGAACCCGAACGAGTTTTGATTGATGAAGAAACTCCTATTCAGCCGAGCTTACCACCGAGCCCCCAACCGGAGTCTTCCGACCGAACCATCGGCTGCTGGGCACCGAAACTAACCTTCAACGACCGAGACATTCTAGACACAGACTCGGTCGTTGCTGAGAAAGACCACCTGTTGGCCATCAACCTGGCCAAGAGCGTGTGTCTGCCCAAAGACATGGAACATCACCAAAAACAGTTAACCACCGAGCTGAAGTCCATCCGGTCTGCTACTAAATCCATGATTCTGGTTAGTGACTTCGGTTGCTTTTCTGTTTATGTTTCTTTTTCTTTTTAACTCTTTCTTCGGTTAAAGGGAAGTTGTTTGCTTTGTCAGGCTATTCAGAAAAACCAAATCACCCACAGGAAAGTACTGGAGCTGAGGAAAGTGACTAGGCAAGCAGCGGCCGAGGCAGAGGCGAAATCGGCCGAACTAAAAGAAGCCAGAAAGGAACTGGCCGAACTCCGAGGTGAGGTCGGCCGACTGACCGGAATGGTTAGTTCGGCCGAAGCTGAAAAACAAAAGACTGCCATAGTTCTGAAGGACAAGTACTTGCGCGAGTTGTTAAAACTTGAAAGAAAGAAGGATGCCGAAATAAAGGAGAAGGTAAAAGAGGCTGACAAGCAGGGCTTCAAGAGGGCAGAGGATGCTTACGCCCTACAATGTAATGCTGCCAAGGATCTTTTCTTTAAGTGCGGCTGGAGGGGAGCCGTTGAGAAGCTCGGTCATGATCCTCAGACCGAGGTTTTCAACCCTCCAGCCTACTTTATACCGAACTCCCTGCTGGAATACGCCAATACGATGCAGCAGCAATTCCTTGAGGACTCAGGTTCAGATGAAGACTCTGCCACTGAGGATACTCCGGTTGAAAACGTGGATCAGATAGATCGACCGGAGTCCAGAGTGGAAGATCTGACTGTTGAGCAGCCAAATGAAACTGTGGCTCCGGTCGATACTACTATTGTGACTGAAGGAGTCCTGCCGCCAGAGACCGGTCTTCCAGCTATCACTGATGCTGCCTTTGATGCCGAGATTGAAGATCTTTTCGCTTGACTTTGTATTCTTTTTCTTTGTAACCGAACTACACTCGTTTGTAATGACTTTTTCTTTGAATGAAAATTTTACGCCAACTTTTATCCCGGTTGTTGTGTGTACGCTTGCATTTGTAATGTCTTCTATTACTCCAAGTGTTATTTCGGTTTTTGGTTGGTTAAACTATACTTAGCAGCCAACCACTCCTTAGCCGACATAATTACTTCGGCTGAGGAGTACTAAGTGTTGGTTTAATCCAGCCAACCACTCTTCAGCTTTACACTTACTTCGGCTGAAGAGTAACAAGAGTTGGTTTATTCCAGCCAACCACTCTTCAGCTTTACACTTACTTCGGCTGAAGAGTAACAAGAGTTGGTTTATTCCAGCCAACCACTCTTCAGCCTTGCACTTACTTCGGCTGAAGAGTAACAAGAGTTGGTTTATTCCAGCCAACCACTCTTCAGCCTTGCACTTACTTCGGCTGAAGAGCAACAAGTGTTGGTTTATTCCAGCCAACCACTCTTCAGCCTTACACTTACTTCGGCTGAAGAGCAACAAGTGTTGGTTTATTCCAGCCAACCACTCTTCAGCCTTGCACTTACTTCGGCTGAAGAGCAACAAGTGTTGGTTTATTCCAACCAACTACTCTTCAGCCTTACACTTACTTCGGCTGAAGAGCAACAAGTGTTGGTTTATTCCAGCCAACCACTCTTCAGCCTTACACTTACTTCGGCTGAAGAGTAACAAGTGTTGGTTTATTCCAGCCAACCACTCTTCAGCCTTGCACTTACTTCGGCTGAAGAGTAACTAGAGTTGGTTTATTCCAGCCAACCACTCTTCAGCCTTACACTTACTTCGGCTGAAGAGTAACTAGTGTTGGTTTATTCCAGCCAACTACTGAAGTTAGTTTTTCCAGCCAACTTATAGTATTTGGTTATTCCGACCAAATGTCCTGCAGCCTGGATCCTTATCCTGGGCTTAGGAAAGGTGTTGGTTTAATCCAGCCAACCTCTAAGTTAGTTTTTCCAGCTAACTTAGAATGGAATGCTTGCAATATACTTAAGTCTTGAAAGCTAACTTTTACAAAGAGTAATCTGTGCTAAAAAGAATCTCATTTTATTGAAGGAAGAGAAAATTACATAATGTTTGAAAAAGAAAAGCTAAAAGTAAAATATCTTGAGATTGGCCGTATTCCATGGCCTAGGGATTGCCTTGCCATCCTTGTCTTCTAGGTGGTATGCCCCTTTGCCGGCTAACCCAACCACCTTATAAGGACCTTCCCAATTTGGGCCTAACTTGCCGTCTCCTGGGACCAAGGTGTTTCCCATTACTTTGCGCAATACCCAATCGCCAATTTTGAATTGTCTTGGATGAACCTTTTTGCTGTATTTTTTGATTAACTCTCGTTGGTATGAGGCGATGTGGACCAACGCTCTTTCTCTTCTTTCTTCTGCAAGGTTGAGTTCTAAGGCTATGGCTTCTCCATTTAAGTCTGGATCAAAATTTTCGCTTCGAATTGTGGGGAGGCCAACTTCTAGTGGGATCACTGCTTCCATGCCATAGGCTAAGGAAAATGGTGTTTCTCCAGTTGATCGCCGAGGTGTGGTGCGGTAAGCCCATAAGACGTGAGGAAGTTCATCCGCCCACTTGCCTTTTGCTTTCTCTAGCCTTTTCTTTAGTCCATCCAAGACGACTTTATTTGATGCTTCAGCCTGCCCATTTGCTTGAGGATAAGCCGGTGTGGAATTGTAGAACTCTATCTTGTATTCTTCACAAAAGCTTCTGAAGATTCTGCCGTCGAACTGAGTTCCATTGTCTGAGATCAGTGCTTTTGGTATGCCAAACCGAGTGATAATATTTTGCCAAACAAACTTCTTCACATCTTTTTCTTTGATTGACGCCAATGCTTCTGCTTCTACCCACTTTGTGAAGTAGTCTATTGCTGCGAGAAAGAATTTTCTGCCTCCGGGTGCTGTTGGAAGTGGTCCTACTATGTCTAAGCCCCACATTGCGAAAGGCCATGGGCTAGTTAAAGGTAGGAGTTCTCTTGCTGGTTGATGTATTTGGTGCGCGAATTTCTGGCATTTTTCACACTTCTTCACGTATTTCTCTGAGTCTGCTTGCATATATGGCCACCAATATCCTTGTGAAATAGCCCTGTAGGCGAGCGACCTTCCCCCTTGATGACTTCCACATACCCCTTCATGTATTTCGAACAGGAAGGCTTCTACTTGGCTGGGATGAACGCACTTGAGGTAAGGCCCAGAAAACGACTTCTTGTATAATGCCAAAGATGGAGATAGCCAAAACCGCTGCGACTTTGCCCTTATTCTGTTGGCTTCTTTTTTCTCTTCTGGTAGGATGCCGTCTTTTAAGAACAGGATGATGGGATCCATCCAAGAAGGGCCTAATTCTGCGCAACATATTTCTTCTGCTTCGGGGTCTTCTATGCTTGGTCTTGGTAAGAAGTCGATGAGTAATGGATGAGGGATTGATGTATCTGCCATTGAGGCAAGGCTTGCTAGCTCGTCCGCTCGGCTGTTTTCCTCCCTGCCAATTTGTTCTATCCTTACCACATCAAACTTCTTGATCTCTGTTCTGACTAACTCTTGGTACTTGGCCATTCTGTCGTCCTTTGCTTCGTATTCGCCAGAAATTTGGTTTACCACCAGCAGAGAGTCACTGTACACCATTAGTTCGGTTGCTTTCATGAAGTGTGCCGACTTGAGTCCTGCGAGAAGCGCCTCATACTCTGCTTCGTTGTTGGATGCTGGGAAGCCAAGGTTGACTGCTTGCTCTATAACCAGGCCGTCTGGAGAGATGAGGACTATGCCAAGCCCTGCACCATGTCGGTTGGATGCTCCATCCACAAAGAGCTTCCACATCTCTCCAACGAATAGTTTCCAGCAAGTGGAAGGATCAGACGATGTCGTGAGGTCAAGAATGGTGTTTTCTTCAAAGTCCAGGTTGGCTGTCTGCCCTTCGTCCTCTGTTTGAACTGCTGGTGAGCCTTTGTTTGGCTTCTCCTTGTTGTCCTTAGTATGGTCTGCCTTTGTGCTTGATGGACTACCTTCCACTAGGGGTTACGCTATTCCGGCGTCAGCTTCCGTCCCTAGTTCGGTTGATGGACTACCTTCCACTAGGGGTTGCGCTATTCCGGTGTCAACTTCCGTCCCTAGTTCGGTTGAGTCAGTCAGGTCGACTGGGCAGATATGATGACTTCCAGGAGTAAACTCTGTGACGAAGTCTGCCAAAGATTGAGCTTTTATTGCGGTCTTGGGTTGGAACTTGATGTCGAATTGTCCCAACTCTACTGCCCATTTCAAAATTCGCCCACTGAAGTTCGCCCTTTCAAATAGAGCTTTTAGTGGAAAGGCCGTGAGGACGACTATGGTGTGGGCGTGAAAGTAGTGCGCCAACTTTCTGGACGCCATCATTAATGCTAGTGCTAGTTTCTCCAAGGGCAAGTACCTTGTTTCGGCTCCCAATAATGTCTTGCTGACATAAAAGATGGGCAGGTGTTGTATTCCCTCTGCACGAACCAACACTGCGCTAACTGCGTGCTGAGAAACTGCCAGGTACAAAAAGAGTTCTTCACCAGGTACTGGAGTAACAAGTAGTGGTGGGGAAGACATGTACTCCTTCAAGCTTTCCAGAGCTCGGTCGCATTCTTCATCCCACTCAAACTTGGCTTTTAAAGCTTGGAAGAATGGTCGTAGTCTGTCTGACGACCTGCTTATGAACCGGTTGAGTGCAGCCGCCATACCAGTAAGATGCTGCACTTCTTTGACTGAGTTTGGTCTCTCCAACTCCTGGATTGCTTTGATCTGAGAGGGGTCTGCTTCTATACCTCGGTTGGTCACCAGGAAGCCCAAGAATTTGCCAGATCCAACTCCGAATGCGCATTTGGACGCGTTAAGGCGCAACTTGTGTTTCTTCAGGATCTGGAACATCTCGCCTAAATCTTTCAGATGGTCATTCTCATCCTTGCTTTTGACCACCATGTCGTCGATGTAAGCCTCCATTGTTCTGCCTAACAATGGTTCAAACATCTTGGTGACCATCCTTTGGAATGTTGCCCCTGCGTTCTTTAGGCCAAAGGGCATGACCTTGTAGCAATATAACCCCCTTGGTGTTGTGAAGGATGTGACCTCCTAGTCTGGTTCATGCATGGCGATCTGGTGGTAGCCTCTGTATGCATCCAAAAAGCTAAGTCGGTTATGTCCTGCCGTTAAGTCCACCAGTTGATCTATCCTTGGTAGAGGGAAGCTATCTTTTGGGCACGCCTTGTTGACTGTTTTGTAGTCGACGCAGACACGCCATTTACCATTCTTTTTTGGCACTACGACGGTGTTGGAGATCCATTTTGGGTAGTGCACTTCCCTTATCGCTCCTGCCTCCAGCAGGTTACCTACCTCTTCTGCCACTATTTCGGCGTGGTGGAGTGCCGATCTGCGTGTGCGTTGAATGACTGGTCTGGCGGATGGGTGGACATTGAGTTGGTGACTGATGAAGTTTGGATCAATGCTTGGCATGTCGTAAGGTGTCCAGGCAAACACTTCGATATTAGAGGTCAAGAATTCCAAGACCTCTAATCTCTCAGCGCTGGACAATGATGAGCCAAGCAAGAAGAACTTATCCGGGTTCTTCTCATCTATTTTTACCTCCACCAAGTCTTCCACCACTTTCTGATCAGCCTCTTTGCCGACGTCCGCGAATAGTTCATTACTCTCGGGTTCTTCCACCGAATGAACGTATCCTTTGGCAGCTCGGCTTCCGTTTGCCGTGGCGAAGCATTGTTTTGACATGATCTGATCGCCATAGACTTCTTCAATTATACCGGCGTCATTGGGGAACCGCATTACCTGATGGTATGATGACGCCACCGAACGCATGGCATGCAGCCATGTTCTGCCCAGGATGATGTTGTAGGTGGAGGGGACCTTCAATACCCAGAACTCCACCTGTTTTGATACACTTCCTGCTCTGACTGGAAGGATTATTTTGCCGACAGGCCACTCTGGCATGGAGTTGAATCCAATCAGGGGAGAAACTGCAGGTGCCATGTCTTTGTCTTGCAGCTTTAGTTGTTTGAATGTGTCGTAATACATGATCTCACATGAACTACCCTGGTCAATCAGAATCCGCTTGACGTCAAAATCCTTGACTCGGAGAGTGACGACCAGGGCATCATTATGGGGGCAGTAAATTCGTTCTAAGTCCTTATCTGAAAAGGTCATGACGTTTGTTGCCTCTGTCCTCCCCTTCTTGATGGCAGGTTGGGCACTCAATATTTCCCTAAAGTGCTCAGCCTTCTTGATTGAACCTCTGAGCTCACATACGCGCTCGGGTTCAAAAACTCCATGAATTACATTGATAATGCCTTGGGGTGGTGCATCGATTGGCATTCTATTGGGATGGTCATTATGGTCTTGGGGGGCCGGTTGCGCTCCTCCTTCAATGTATTTGTCCAAGTGGCCTGCTGCCACCAATTCTTCCAAGTGCTGTCTTAGTGGCGTGCAATTCTCAGTTCGGTGCCCCTTTTCTTTGTGGAAGGTGCACCGTGATCTGTCGTCGTAATTCTTCTGAGCTTCTCCAAGCTTGGCTGGCCACTTGACAAAAGGCTCATCTTTGATTTCGCTCAGAATCCGATATATTGGTTTTTTGAACACCGTTGTTATGGCAGTGCGGATTCTCAACCATCTTTTGTCTGGGTCTTCTCCGTTATCTCGTCTGCCACGTCCGTTCTTGTTATTTCGGTCAACCGTGTTGACCTTGGCAGGGGTTTTCTTTTCTGGTGCCGCGGTCGTACTTGATTTTGCTTTAGCACGCGCGCCATCCTCTTCTACCCTGATGTGCTGATGCACTCTTTCCATCAGGGCCTCCATGGTGAGGGGTGGTGTCATGGTGATCGAGTCCCTTAGTCGATTCCCTACTGGTAGGCCTCTTTTATACTGCGCAATGGCTAGATTGGTGGGGCAGTCTCCAATCTGGTTGAATGTCTCCCAGTAGCGACTGTTGTAAGATCTGAGGGTCTCTTTTTCACCCATGTCGATGGAGAGTAACTGGTCTATCTCCACCGGTGTTTTAGTATTTGTCCGAAACCTTGTTACGAACGCTTCTGCCAATTGGGCCCAGGAGGCTATGCTGCCCTCTGGGAGTTTTTCAAACCAAGTCAAGCCTAGGTCGCCCAGACTTGATGGGAAGAGTATGCACATTAAGGCCTCGTTTCGCCTGTACACAGCCATGACTTGGCGAAAGTGGCTCAAGTGTGAATACGGGTCCGTCTTCCCTTCATATGTATTGAATTTCGGCTGAAGGAAGCCTGATGGTAGGGGTGCGTTTTCGATCGCTGGGACAAACGGCGAAGTCTGTAGTCTTGCCAATGCCTTGTCCGTTGGTTCGTAGGCCGGTCGCGGTATTGGCATTCCAACCTCGACGCTTCCATGCGTCCGAGGAGCCAACCGTTGTAAGGCCGAAACTCGGTGTGGATCTCTTGCCCTGGCACCCTCCTTGTATCGTGCTTTTTCTTCTAGCACGGCTCGTAAGTCGGATGACCTGGGTAGCTCGGTTTGTCTGGATCTGGTTTGGTGTGAATGTGAAGGCCAATACGTGCTTCCTTCAGTGTATGATCTTTCGGATCTCGTCCTCTCAGACCTGGAGTGACGAGTCCTTGAAGATAAGGAGTGAGTGTCGCCTGTCCTGAGGCTTCTGCTCTCTCCTTGGGAGGGTGTAGTATTCCTACTACGACTCTCTGAGTGGCGAGGGGGCGTCTTGTGCTTGCGCCCCTCTCCTGTCGCCACATCTTTGGTCTTCATCTGGCGTTTCAAGGCCTCCATGTCCGCCGCCATCCTCCGAATCAGTTCATCCTATTCCTTTACGCGATCTTCTAGGGCTTGAGGATCAATCCTCCTCCTTTGCCTGTCGGGACTTTGAGAGTGACGAGGGCTGCCATTCCGCCTTCCCCTGCCGCTCCTCCTGGAATTATGTTGTTGGGGCTCCAAGTCCGCCATGGGAGGGACAGCAGGTAATCCCTCGCGCCTTGCGCCCCCCTCTGGAGTTAGTCCGTCGACGGCGGACTGCGGCAAATCTTCAATGTGTGCCATTGAATGAGAAAAGGAGAAGCTTAGTCAAGAGGTTTTTGTTCTTGTCTGTTCTTCCCACAGACGGCGCCAATTGTACGGGGAGGAAATAATTCTCCTCGTATAATCCTGTTGACCAAGTCCACGCTCCTCCGTACGACGTCGCTTTGTCACCTGAAAACACAAACGTGAGCTAGCCGGCGGGTGTGTGCCGGAAACCTCTCCGATGCCTAAGTCAGAAAACTTGACAAATAGACAAAGCTCTAAGTTCTCAGAAAGATTGTGTTCAATTACCTCCTCCAAGGTGATGCTTGTAGGCTTTTATAAGTTTCCCGTGGCACAATCCTGGTAGGACTTGTATTTCTCCATGCAGAGTCCTTCTAGGATTCATACTCCAAAGGATAATGCTTATCCTTTTACACCCTCCCCCACTGCTTAAACCAAGTGGGATGGTTTTCTCCATAGCCGAACTACCACACGACCGAAATAACACTGGCTATGCTGAGTCACAGAGAAGGCCGAACTATCCTTAGCTCGGTCTTCTCTTCTAACTCATTACTTCGGCTGCCCTTGTTCAACCTTGGTGCGTTTAGACCAAACTTCCAAGTAGCAAGTTCTGACTGACCTAGCCAGAGTATGTCATGACCGGACTAACTCCGAAGCCGGTCTTCCCAGAACATATTGCGACCGGACTAACTCTGCGACCGGCCTAACTCCGAGTTGCCTCTGGACCGGAGTAGCTTTACTCCTCCTTAGGCCGAAGCAACTATCTTTTCTTGTGCCGGAATACACTCACCTCCTTGGGCCGAAGTAACATTGTCTCCCCAAGGCCGGAGTAACCTTGCCTTCTAGGCCGGAGTATTCAGTACGGCCTTTTTACCTAGTCCTCTACGTTTTGGGCCTCGAAACCCAACTCGAAGCTCGGCCCAATTTTTCCCAAAAATTACCCTCTCAGTTACCATTGAACAATTGAAATCGTCGATTCACTTTTTTCAATTTTGTTTTATGTTTTCACGTAACAGTGTAAATATTTATATTGGTATGAGTTATTTTTTTAAGGTTAGTTATACGTTAATTATAATTGTAAACATTCACATTGTATTTTGATATGAATTTTATTTTTTCAAAGGTTAATTGTATATTTGTTATTTATTGTGAACATTTACATTGTACTTTAGTATGTGCTTTATTTTTTCAGAAGTTAGTTATGTGTTTTTTGTTTACTATGAACATTCAAATTGTACTTTGATTTTCATTCAGATTTTTTGTTGTATTATTTTTAAAATTTTCAAATTATAAAAAGGTTCAAAGTTCATAATTTGATATTTTCTCCATAGAATGCAGAAGAGATTTTCTCCTTAGAATAATTGAGAGATTTTCTCTATGGAATAAGGAGGAGATTTTCTTCATGGAATAAGAGAAAGATTTTCTCTTTTGAATGAGGGATGGATTTTCTTCATAAAATGAAGAACTATTGTTATGTATTAGTTTCAAAATAAAAACATGTGCAAAAAATTAGAAAGGATGATTTGGTCCTATTATATTAAATAAGACTTAATGAAAAATTAAAAAAGAATATAAGTTAGATGGAATAAAATATTTAGAAAGAGAATTTATCAAAAAATAACCCTTTAAATATTCATATCTTTTTATTATTTGGTTAGAGATTATTTGGTTAGAGAGGGGTGACAAAGATAGTGGTAGAAAATTCCAAGACTCAAACTTGAATGTTGAACTTGACAATTTTTTAGGTCATGTTTGTTTTAGCCATAGGTCAAATTATATCACCAATCATGTGGAACTCCACAAAAAATATGTTTAGTGAGGAGAAATTGTTAATCATGGCATCTAATTTTGATGATATCTTAAAAATATTATGTGATAAATTATAATTTTTTAATATATATATTTCATATTATTTGACACAAAATATTATCTGTTTAAAATATATGTTGTATGATATATTTATTATAAATATTATTTAAATAGATAATACTATTCAGGTTTGAATTTTGGATAAATTATTGTGCTCAAATAGTAGATTTTACTATTCATAATCTTGAAAAATCTGGCTAATTACTATTCATCTTTTGATAAATTTGATATTGATGAGTTATTTTTTTTGACAAATTTGATTTTGGTGAGTTGTCTTTTGATAAAATTTAATATACCCACCTGGGGTGGTTAGTTATTTTTATTAGACTGTATTTAAAATCTTTACAATAACTACAAAGATTTTAAAAGGAATATATATTTTTATATCTGATATATATGTTTTTTAAAGAGATTTTACTATGTATACAAATATTTTAATAGAAAAATTACTGTGTAGTCAAATATTTTAATATAAAAATTACTATACGGTCACTGTACATTTTTGTTTTTTAGGGGAGAAGTTTGAAAATTTTGGTGTTACTATTTATTGAAAGCAACTTTGATCTATATTTTCAAAACTTGCAACATTTGTTGAATCAGAAAAGAAAAAAAAAATTGTGCTTGCTCCGCGCCGCATGCCCACGTGATTATTGTGCTACAAAGCCAGATGAGGAGCATCTGCCTCTCCGAGTGTATCTCAAACAAGCATATTTTTTGGTATATATAGAAATGTTTTGATTATAGAAAAAGAAAAATTTGTTATATTGAAATATTCTCAAATATTGTATTGTGCTTCATTGAGTTATATTTTTTGTGAGAAAATTTGTTGAGAGTTTGAGCAAAATTGTAAAAGGATTTTTTATCTCTTATTTATATTATTCTTGTAAAAAAAAAGAGTTTTTGTGAGTGCTTTTTTTTTTGAAAAAAAATCACTTGGGTTAGGTGTGACTAGGCACCAGATTCTAAACTAGTCGGAGTGATCGGGATTGATCGCTTGTTGTAAAGGTTCACTAGCACCCGTGAAGCTAGTGGTGTAATTACTATTTGAAGAATAGTGGAGAAATTCTCGAGGAGGATACTTGGGGAGTGGACATAGGCCCGGCGTGCTGAACCACTATAAATCACTGTGTTTGATTTTCTTTTCCAATCTCTTTTACTTTTATATTGATTATTATTGCTCTATTATTTTATTTGTTGAAATTCGAATATTTTGATTATTATTTTTAATATTATGCAATTTATTTAATAACCTGATTAATTCCCCCCTCTTAGGCTCACCACGAAAATAACAGAATGGGGGGGAAAGATTGCTAAGCAGTCCTGTATGAAGTCCCATATGGGTAAATATAGATCTTTTGAGTGAGAGCATGAATTTGAGTTTGGAGATGAGAACAACAAATAACAAGGGAGACAAAGAAGTGAGTTTTTTTAGGTCAAAAGCATGATTTGAAGGGTGGCTGCATTATGCATAGGTGGTATTATTGACTTGGATAGCCCCACCAATTTGAATTTTTTTTTGTCTTCAAAGTTAACAGAAGGTGAATGATCAGACAATGGGCATGTTAAAATTGGAGAAGAGGTTAATGAAAATGATGCCTGCATTCAGGGTTCATCTGGCATGTCAATATTTTAGTTAAAATGTTAAGAAGTCATCAAAATAGTTAAAAAGTCCTATAATATCAATTAATCAACTCTTTTGCATCATATTTAACTCAAAAAATATCAAAAAAGTCACTTCCCAAACAAACTTTCAAAATAGTTTGTACAGTGACAATACATGATGAGCGTTCTCTATGGGATGTGGCTTACGAGAGGTTAAGCTCTCCCTTAAGAACTAATCTAACGACTAATAATTGACTTTTGAATGCAACTGGAAACTCATTTGGACCAAGGAATGTATGAGAGTCTTTTGGTCATGTTTGTTTGGTTCCATGAATGAGAGAATTGGACTAATAGTGAGGGAGGGTCATATAAAGAGTGTTTAATTGTGGAAGGTTGTGATGGGATTAACACTCCAAATGGACTAGCAATCCCCTTTCTTAGTTGGACAAGCATGGAAGAAAAACACATGGGATTAGAAATCTAGTGATATGATTAATGGATTAAAATATTAATTAAAATAGATTAAAATATTTTTAATATTATTTTTTTCAAATAATTTATTTGTGAAAGAAATATTTAAAATTTTTAATAAATACTATAAAAATATGATTTTATTTATTTATTTTATATTTAGTGAATTTTTAAATAATTTTTATGCAAAATTTATATTTTTTTAAGTGTCTAGATTATGTGGACTTAAAAAGTATAAAAATAATAATTATTGTAATATTAAAAAAATACTCAAAAATAAAAAATATTAAATTTATATATTAATATTATCTATAGTATTACAAATCTGGTGGTATAAAAACAAACACTATCTAATCTAATACCACCACACTAAAAATCTCCTCACTTAATCGTACCGTACTTCCAATCCCCTCCATCCTACGGAGCTAAACAAACGAGACCTTTAGGTTTTTATAATCAGCAATACTACGAATCCAGATTTAACTACCTAAAAATTATTCAGAATGATCATCTTGTGGTTTAGATTTATTCTACATATGGACTTTACACTATACAAATTTAATCTCCACCACATAATCACTCATCCAGAAAAATGTAGGTGATTTTTTTTTATATAAATATTTTCATAGTAAATTGCAATTAGTAAGTAGGGGTGCAACTTGGACAAACTCAACCCAAGCCCTGTCAGAATTTTTTAGAGTTTGAGTAAAATATTTTTGAATTTGGCGCAGGCTTGGGTAAAAATTCAAAAATCTTAATTAAATTTGGACAAATTTGGACAAATTTGGATAAAAACACCAAATAACCAAAGCAACTCCAAACCCAAATTATATATAGAAATATAAAAATATATGCATATAAGTTATTAGTTATTGGATGATGTTAAATTAATTTAGATCGTTAAAACATATTAAATATATATTATATATATAAATAGCACAATACAAATCCTTACCCCTTTTTTTTTCTCTTTCATAAATTGCAAAGACCACCGTAGCGGCTAGAGGTGTGCATAATACCGCCAAAATCGCACCGAACTGCACCGCCAAGGCAAATTCGTTATTATTTGACAATCGAACTATCGGTTTTTGGTAAGAAAAATGGCAAATTCTAGTGACACTTTTATCAATCCGCCGGTTTCTATTTTTCTTTCAAACCGCACCGACCCGCACCGCTATTAAATCATGTTTTATAAGATTCTAAAAATTCTTACTTGAGTTTGCTTGTTGTTCTATACCTTAGAATATAGTATTACATTACTGCTTGAGGGGAATTCAAAATGTCAGTAATCCAAAATAAAGTTAGATTCCAATTCACTTTCCAATCTTTTTTTTTTTTTCTGGCCATGTTGCAAACTTGCATCAACTCACTTCTCAATCTAAATACTTTTCAACAGTAAACATTTTCAATATATTGTAAACCGTGAATGATATTAATTTTATGTATTGTATTTGATCATTGTAGCTTCCACAGATGCTTGTAATGAACTGATGGTATAGTCGTTGATATTATCATGTTGTTGCTACACTTGCTGCATCAGAAGAAAGCTTCGCAAGATGATTAACATCACGGTATCTCTCGTCTTTTTTTTACTCTTTGATTTAAGTTTTGTAATTTGAATAATATTTTTTATAAACCTCCAATCCGTCCGAACCGCCAAGGCAAATCCGTCATTATTTGCCAACCGAACCGTCGGTTTTTTATAAGGAAAATGGCAAATTCTAGTGACACTTTTATCAATCCGCCACCCGCCATACGGTTTCTATTTTTCTCTCAAACCGCACCGACCCGCACCACGCACACCCCTAATAGTGGCACATTAGTTATTCAATTCTTATCCCTATCACATTATAATAATTATTTATTTTGATTTTATTAAGGTTTTTTTTTTTAAATGTAAATAGAATGTAATTTTAATAAATTAATTAATTTAGTTGCGCACAAAAAAAAAAAAAAAAACCTACTCAAGTTCGTGTACAATTCGGATTAGGGTTGGACAAACCACCTCGAGTTACAAATTTGGATTTAAACGAATCTAAATAACTTTTGATACAATTTAAACTAAGCCTGAACAATCTCTCAAACCACTGTGATCCCGTTCGAATTACATCCAATTAATCTCTCCATTCCTTCACTGAAACAATAATGCTAGAGGGCCACAATTTTTGTGGCCACAATGGCTCAAAACTGTCAAAACGATATCGTTTTGGCATGTTTTGCACCTAAAACGACGTCGTTTTAACAGTTTTGAATCATTGTGGCCACAAAAATTGTGACCTTCAAACATTTTCCTCACTGAAAATATGCATCAATGATTGGGATCATTGACAAACCAAATTTAAAATTGGTTTGGTTAACCAGTTACGAGCGTAAGATGTGTCTTGAAAATATTTATAATTTTTTTAAAAAAAAAAAATGAATTTAAAAATGTAGAATTTTTTTATTTTTAATTTTTTCCATGTTTCTTAGAGAAGCTTATTTATTAATAAGTCTAGGAATACAAACCATCAAATATAGAATGAGACACATATATTTCACATGAGGTAGGTCTCATGTGTAGGGCCATACCATGCAGGGGGCTTTTCCCATATTAAGCCTATTCTGCATTTTAATTCCCAAACTAGGTCTAGTTTGGACGGAATTCCAAAACTAAGCTAAAACGCTATTACAAATCGCGCTTTTACTGTTTGGAGCTCAAAATGTGATAAATAGTGAAAGCGCTATTTCAAATCGCGCTTTTAATTAAGAAAACGCTATTTAAAATCGCGATTTTAACATAAATTTTTTTTCCTGAAGAAAACGCTATTTGAAATAGCGTTTTCACTGTGCATTCGTTTTTGTGAATAAAACGCTATTTGAAATGGCGATTTTCTTAAGAAAATGTTTAAAATATATTAAAATGTGAGCAAAATAAAACTTAAGTGCTTTGTAGCACAAATGGTAATGCAATTGTTTTGCCATCAAAAAAAGTAAAATGTTTGTTTGGTTAACTAAATTTTTTTTCTATAAAATACAATTTTTTTCAAAATGTCAACATGATTGTTTAAAAAGTATTAAGTGTATTTGGTTTGAATTTTTTGGATTTGGTTATTTGAAAATTGAGTTTTTTTATATTTTCGTATTTTTTTTTTGTTTTTAGTAAATATTTTTAAAATTTTAAACATTTTTTTTTTCTTTTTTAGATGCACCTTAGTTAGATGTATCTAAAAAGTAAAAAAATTGTGAAAAAATATTAAAAAAAATTAATAAATACATAAAAATACAAAAAATATACTGAAAAAATATTTTTGTATTTTTAGTATCTTTTCAGCAAATTATCATTTTTTTCAGCAAAATGTACTCAAAAAAATATGCACAGTGAAAGCGTACTCAAAAAATATTTTTTCAGCAAAATGTACGCTTTTAAAATGTACTAAAATATTTTAAAAGCGTACATTTTTTTTATTTTTTCATAAATATATAAAGTATAGAGTGAGTGAAAAAATACAAAAATACAAAAAATATACTTAAAAAATTAATACAAAATATTAATTTTTTCAGCAAAATGTACTCAAAAAAATATGCACAGTGAAAGCGTACTCAAAAAATATTTTTTCAGCAAAATGTACGCTTTTAAAATGTACTAAAATATTTTAAAAGCGTACATTTTTTTATTTTTTCATAAATATATAAAGTATAGAGTGTGTGAAAAAATACAAAAATACAAAAAATATACTGAAAAAATTAATACAAAATATTAATTTTTTCAGCAAAATGTACTCAAAAAATGTATTAATATTTAAAATTAATATTTTGTATTAATTTTTTCAGTATATTTTTTGTATGTTTGTATTTTTTCACTCACTCTATACTTTATATATTTATGAAAAAATAAAAAAATGTACGCTTTTAAAATATTTTACGTACATTTTTTGAGTACATTTTGCTGAAAAAATTAATATTTTGTATTAATTTTTTAAGTATATTTTTTGTATTTTTGTATTTTTTCACTCACTCTATACTTTATATATTTATGAAAAAATAAAAAAAATGTACGCTTTTAAAATATTTTAGTACATTTTAAAAGCGTACATTTTGCTGAAAAAATATTTTTTGAGTACGCTTTCACTGTGCATATTTTTTTGAGTACATTTTGCTGAAAAAAATGATAATTTGCTGAAAAGATACTAAAAATACAAAAATATTTTTTCAGTATATTTTTTGTATTTTTATGTATTTATTAATTTGTTTTAATATTTTTTCACAATTTTTTTACTTTTTAGATACATCTAACTAAGATGCATCTAAAAAAGAAAAAAAAATGTTTAAAATTTTAAAAATATTTACTAAAAACAAAAAAAAAATACGAAAATATAAAAAAACTCAATTTTCAAATAACCAAATCCAAAAAATTCAAACCAAATACACTTAATACTTTTTAAACAATCATGTTGACATTTTGAAAAAAATTGTATTTTATAGAAAAAAAATTTAGTTAACCAAACAAACATTTTACTTTTTTTGATAAAAAAATTACATAATAAATATATAAAGTATAGTGTTAGTGAAAAAAAAAAAAAAAAAAAGAAAAGAATTGAACTTAATTAAAAGGTGCACCTCCCGCGGATTGAACCCACGCCAATGTGATGGCAAAACAATTGCATTACCATTTGTGCTACAAAAGACTGAAGTTTTATTTTGCTCACATTTTAATATATTTTAAACATTTTCTTAAGAAAATCGCCATTTCAAATAGCGTTTTATTCACAAAAACGAATGCACAGTGAAAATGCTATTTCAAATAGCGTTTTCTTCAGGAAAAAAAATTTATGTTAAAATCGCGATTTTAAATAGCGTTTTCTTAATTAAAAGCGCGATTTGAAATAGCGCTTTCACTATTTATCACATTTTGAGCTCCAAACAGTAAAAGCGCGATTTGTAATAGCGTTTTAACTTAGTTTTGGAATTCCGTCCAAACTAGACCTAGTTTGGGAATTAAAATGCAAAATAGGCTTAATATGGAAAAAGCCCCATGTGAATCATATTCCATATGAAACTACACAGTTTCATACAAAAAAACCATTATTTGGTTCCTATTTTCGGGATTAATTTTTCAAAAAGTTGAAATTTTTTGTTTTCACTAATTTTTTTTAATATTCTAAGCAATTTCTTTTAATTTTTAGATATATTAACATAAATACACTTAAAAAGTATAATATTTGTAAAAAAAAAATCTTTTGAAAATTCACTAAATACAAAAAATATTTTTAAAAAATGAGAATTTTGTCCATTTTTTATATTCTTATGTATTTATTAATTTTTTAAAATATTTTTTTACAAATATTTTACTTTTTAGATACATTTAAATAAAGTGCATCTAAAAAACATTAAAAAAAATTGATTAAAATTTTAAAAATATTCACTAAAAACAAAATAATAAAAAAAATAAAAAATTCAATCTTAAAAAAATTGAATTCAGAAAATTAAAAGCAAACACAGTTCCTTCTTTTTTCTTTTACATTGTGTTTGATTGTGAGATTTAAAAAGAAATTTAGAAATATATATATATATATATATATATAATTAAATTAAATATAAATATATTTTATTAGTCAGAAATTTTCCCACCAACTTTAGTGAAGAGTCAGATGGGATTAATAGAAGAGCAAGGATCCTCTAGAGTTTTTTTTTTTTTTTTAAATTTTCTAGAGTGGTGTATTGTGTAGTTGAGATTTAATAACAAGTCACATCAATTTTTTAACATTAAATTTTAACCAAACAATAGACCACTTTAAAAAACTTTAAGAAAAAACACTCTATCTAATAGAAAGGTAACGGTCATGAGATTTGAAAATTCAGTATGTTCAAATAAAATAAATGCCGTTTGACGGGACAAACCAGCTCACTTTTTCTCTTCTAGGATCCCAATTCCAACGCTCTCTCTATGACTTTCCATCACATCATCCTCTAATTAAATTCAGAAAGCAACAAATCTCATTCACTTTAATCATTTGAAAGAAACCAATCTCATTCATGTCTCAAACCCACAACAATCTTTTACTCCAATCTCTCTCTCTCTCTCTCTTTCTCTCTCTCTCTCTCGGCCATGAAATTTGCAAAAGCCATGAAAAAGCTCAAGTTCTGGTCAAGAAAGAACAAGAAAAAGAAGAAAACCACCACGCACATCACCAATCACCACCACCCCCCTCCACCACTACCACCACCATGCCACCACTGCCACTCATGGCTCCCTGCCCCGGTCCAGCCCTCGGCCCCGCCATTGCCACCATGGTTCGAGTACGATCAGACCCTCAACACCTTCTCAGCATCAGCAATTGGTTCTAGTCAATCTGAATTCACCCAACAAGAAATTGTTCCTGAGCTGAATTCAATGTATTCAACCTCAACTGTAGTGCCTGTTGGCAATGGCAACATATCTTATCAACAATATATGGTTCCGAATCCGGTGTATGGGGTCCCTGTTCTGCCTGCTGCTAGGAAAGAGAAAGCCACCGGATTTTTCGGGTGTGTTTTTAACATCGGTAGACATTTGATCCGATGCTTTTGTCCGTGTTTCAACATCCGGGAAGTGGATTAGAGCAAGATGGAGCATTTTCATCGTATGTTCAATAATGCAACGTGCATAGGAAAGCATACAGAAATATGTGCACAGAAAAAAATGCGCCACGCATTAATTTTTCTGTGGGTATTTATGTGTTTTTTTACAGTGCCCATGGGATATTTCTTTGCACTTTTCTGTGTGCGTAGAAAAATGCAAAAATGTGCACAAAAATATCAATGAATGGTTTAGATTATCTTAAAATTAATCTGAAACACAAATTGATTTTATTGTGTACATTTTGTAAATATAATGTGGTTTCTTAGGTCCTTTGGGGACATCCAGAAATCCAACAATAATCATAGAATTCATATGAGAAACCCATATCTACATATGAAATGTTTTTCTAGCAAAAGTAGTCTTGGATTTTAATGTTGAATTTCTAATGGTAAACTGTGTCAATTATATGAGGTGTATCATTTACCTATGGGTTCTCTCTCTCTCTCTCTCCACTTATAACTCTTCCCAGAAGCAACTATTTGCAGATCTTTTGAATTGCCCTGATTGTCATATATAGCAAATGAAAATTTCTTTGGATAAACTATCAATAGGTCTTAATAATTAATTTTATTCTCATCAAGTCCTATTGAAAATAAATCTTGCTAAAATTGTCGCTAAAAATAATTTTTTTGTAATAATTTTTTATATATGTCACTAAAAATTGACAATTAGTGACTTTTTTTTGTCATGATTTTTATAAATTGTCACTAAATCTTACAATTAGTGATTTTTTTTATGACAATTTTTTTTCATAGAACCTAATCTACACGTAAGTACTCCAAATTCTTTCTGCCCGAATTATAAGCAGAGACAATAATAACATCCCTCTTAACAATGTTGGAAACGTCCTACAAAAAAAAACACACCGATGTTGGAAACAGTATCATCCTCATATTTTGCTTAATGCATTGCATACCAACATCCACACTTGTGGCCAGTAAGCCATCTACTGTGCTTTTATTCCCAGTCCCCATTAGTACATCCAACTGACTCTGTACATCTTGTTCCCTAAACCCAACTTTAACAGAAGCCTCGTGTAATGAGTTACCCTTCTATTTGATTTTTGAAGAACTTAATTTCTGTCCAGTCCTCTAAAAAGACTGGACAGTCCAGTTTGGACCCATGAACCCACCACGGTCCTACTTCAATTATTCGATTGTTAAATTTTTTCCAGAGTGCTAAATTACACTTGATTCCAATATTGGAGTTCATTGAATCATTGCTGGGTCATTCTAAAAGTAAACCATCAAATTCCCTGCAATTGAAAAAATGTATATATATTGGCAAGCAAGGCTCAAATTAGTGAGTAGAAACTGATGCTCGTTGACTCAATTTATATGTACAAAGGTTGAAACCATGACTAGCTACTTCATGATCAGTTTTTCAGAAATATATAGCATTCTCTTCCACATACTTAGAATGTCACTCGCCAATGATGTACTCGTTTTACCTTTCCAGCAACCAAATCTACCCAACTAAAAACAGCATGGATATATAGTTTCAACTAATCCTGTACTTGGATTCTTTGAACCTGCATTAAGAACTGTTTTTCTTATGACCACGAGTCCGATACTTTCTGCTATGCTTCTTCTCTCTCTCCCTAAATTCTTGGCACTCTTCAGCAGAACCACCCTCCTCCAAGCCATCTGAGCTTTTCCCGTCTCTCGATCTGCTTTCCCTGTAACACTCGTCAGAATTCAGGTCATGACAATTAGAAGTCCTGCCATCTTGGTCAAAATCATCACCACTGAATTTTCTTCTAGACGTGTGGTGCTTTTCAGGACCAATTTTTTCAGATTCCCACCGACCTCGTTCGTCAATGTCTTCATCAGAATAACACCCAGAATCATGTGACTTACTTCTCGGACTATACCAACGTACGCTGTTGGACTCATAACTCTCATCACTAGAAGTGTCTCTAAAAGATTTCTGGTGCTTTAAGGAAAATTTGTCTCTAGATTTTGGATGACCCATCTTATCAATGTTTTCGTTGGAGTTGTATCTTGAATCCATATCATGTGATTTTAGAACCTTGGCAGAAAAATTAGATTCACTTGGCTCTATGCTTGAACAATCCCATCTGCTTGACTGACTTGATTTCTTTACTCTTTGTGTCTCAAGTTTCTCCGAGTCAGATTCCCTTTGGTTATGTTTATCTTTCAACTTCTTCACTGAGTTACCATGATCATCAATGAACCCTAATCCTTCATTTGAATGCCTTGACCGTTTTCTCTTGTGCCTGTGGTGTCTATCTCTGTCCTCTTCCCTGGAATCACTATCACGGGTTCTGTCCCTATTATCAGGAGACCCTGGCACAGTGTTCTGATGTCTTGAGCTTTTCCTCCTCTGCCTGTGGTATGCGTCTCTCTCTCTGTCCTCATCAGACAAGTGTCCACCAGAATCAGTTCTGGTCTTGCTCTCATAATCATCTGGGTTTCCATACACTTTCTTCCGGTGACTGGAGCTTTCCCTTGTGCTAACATGGTCTGTTCTTGCTTTCCCTCCACCTCTGTCCTTATTCGACCAATCTCCATCAGAATCAGAGTCATGCATTCTGTTCTTGCTTTCAAGTTTGTTTTTAGAATTCATTTCTTCTCCATGATTTTTTTCATCAATAACTTCTATTGCATTTCTACTGCCACTTGTGTGCCTTTCCCAGTGCCTGCTCCTTCGAGCATCATATTCCTCATATCGGCTTCTAGAAGAATCCCTCTCTCTCGAGCGAGATCTTCTGTAGTGTTTCCTGCAGAAAATGAAGAGGACCATGACAAGTTTGCAAAAAAAAACCCTAACAATGAAGAAAAGATTCAAAAAGACCATACCATATAAATGAAAATAAACTAATTATTCCCCACATGAAGAGGCTGTGTTGACTGTAGGCAAAGTCCTAGCAAGAGAAACTTGCCCTAAGAATATTCTTAATGAGAAACTGCTTCCGAAAACAGAAGGCAGATCACTAGAACGAGGAATTCTTCCAAAAACAGAAGTATAGGACAACTTGAGCAAACATAACCACCCAAATGAAACCAGGGAAATGGGAACCCTAGTAAAAATCATTCAGTTTGATTTTGTTCATCAAACAGCAAATGCAGCAACCATATAGCACAAACTTGACAAACTTGGATATTTACAAACTTGGCAATTTAATTTCTAAGACTAGAAAGATATCAAATTGGAAATTTGTATAAAGGACAATAATTATTACCCGGTTTGACTTATACTTTTCTGAAAGAGTGTAAAGGCAAACAGCAAATTCTGCTATTCCAATTTTCTTTTCCTTCTCACAATAACACAAATTGTGGAACATCTCTAGAACAAGAATTGCATTTTGGCTATCACACGAGTTATAATTACACCAAATCGAGATAGCAGTATCCCAGTTCAAATAATTTCTTTTGACACCGATATATCCGTGACTGTTGCATTGGTTCTACACTATGAACTGTGTCATCAAAGAGTACAACAGACAGAACAGACGCACGATGGGCGGCATCTTCGGAGGGAGCTGACATTGTCTTAATTTGGTTAAAGGGTTTTGACCTCTTATGGTTTGTTCGAGGCGGAAGATTAAAATTAGAATAATGCTTTGTTGCTCGGAATTGTTGGCTCGAAATTGGCCCGAATACCCAAAACGACGTTTTGGGTTTTTTTTTTTTTTTTTTCTTTTCTTTCTCTTGCTTCAAATACAAACAGAGGGGAGAGAGAGAGAGAGATGAGAGAAGTGGAAGAGAGAAGAGGCAATGGCGGAGGCGGAAGAGAAGGAAGATCGACGGTGATGGTGGTCACTCTCTGCCAGTGAGTATCGCCCCTCTGTTTTCTCTACTTCCCCCCCCCCCTTTCCAGTAGATCTGGATCTGAGGATGAAGGGGGAAAAAAAAAAATTGTTGATGATGATGATGTGTTGATGATGAAGGTGTTGTTGATGTTGATGATGATGATGAAGATTTTGTTGATGATGATGATGTGTTGATGAAGATGTTGATTCTCTCTCTCTGTTGATGTTGTTGAAGATGATGATGTGTTGATTCTCTCTCTTTCTTCTTCTTCTTCTTCTTTTTCTTCTTCTTCTTCACCTTCATCTTCTTCATCTTCAGAAAATCAGAAAAACGAGAAAGAAAAGAAAAAAAAAAAAACCAAACGTCGTCGTTTGGACTCGGGCCATTTGAGCCTTCCCTTTTTCGAGCTACCAACCGGGATTGTTAGAATTAAACCAAAACTAATTGCCAAGAAGTTTATCATAACATGGAGAGGTAAGAATTCCAGCCTCCTAGAGTAAATGAATTGTATTAACTACTGCTAAAAGTACAGGCACACCTGTCTGGATCTGTTGCCATCATCCTGCTGGAGTTCCTCCTTTCTTGTTCCATCTGGTAGTCATACCCAGATTCCTCTGAATAACCAAACAAAGCAGCCATCTTCTTCACCCAATACTTTGGAGGTTGTTTATCCCAATCAGCCCATTCATAGTCTCCACCAGGGTTGCGGAAACAGTGGATAAAATTGCATGCTGTCCCACGAGAACATGTCTGACAAGAAGGATTAAATATGTATTATTGTCAACAGGCAAGAGGACCATAATCCCAAAATCAACATCAAAGAAAATACACACCGATTGTTCTGTTATGACTTCAAACAAAATTTTGGGATATCTCAATTCAATAGAGAAGCAGAACTGAAATCAACAGAAGATGATTGATTTTATATTTATATGGCTCAGTTGAGGGATGTACTGTACCTTAAGCCTTGACTTCATGTACTCTCCGCATATGGCAACTTTCCATTTGGTCACACCGACAAACTCGCATGTTAACTATCAAGAAGCCCAAAACATGACATTACGATCCAGCAGTAACAGTAAGAAAACCAAAGGCATATATGCAAACAAATTTGGAAATATCAGTATGTGAACATTAAATGGTGTCCTATCCCCAATCCCTATGCTTATCTGACATGTATTAAAATCAAATACATGTCAACACAGCAAGAAAATGAACCAAGAAAACAAAAATTTAAAATCCAACTGTGCATTATTGGTGTGACTGGACAAAGAAGCAATAACCTGTAAAAATTGTGAAAGCATGTAACTACAATGCCAAGTTGCCAGCAGAGCTTGTAATTCATATTGTATTTGTTACATGGATATCTATAAATAGTTTCATGCACATAAATACATTTTGCTGAGGTCCAAGAATTCAATTTCTGTTGGTAGGTTTTTTGAGTAACTTCTAAAATATAGTACATATCATCATATCCTTAATTTACAGCATCAATATAAGTAGAAGAATAGCAATCTTGCAGCTGTAACAATTGTGGGATGTATGGCATGCACACAAGATTTCCAGTAAATAATTCAACATGTAGCACAACAGACAGCACTCCCAAACCAAAACAACATAAGAGAGCAGAGGAAGTGAATAAGACCCAAGTATCTGCATAAGCAATAGTCAGCACAGAAGAAATTGTGTTTAAACAACCATAGGAGACAACTCCAATCCATCATGGGAATGAACCCCTAGAACGAAAAGCAATAATTGCATGATTTGTGTTAACATTTAAGTAGTAAGCATGATGTGTCAATAAGGTAGTTAAGTTTATCAACAAAAAAAATACATATATACATCACCCTTTTTATCCATAATACCACTACAAACAAGCATTTTTGGTGCCCTTCAATCTACATGACCCTAGCAATAATCTTGCCACTAGATTAAGGCCATGTTAGCGCTTGAATGCATGATCATATTCTAACACACAACATCAAGCTAACCTCATCATAGCAGGTCACCAAATTTTGTAGTTAATGATGTGTCAATATTAAGGTAGTTAGGTTTATCAACAAATATATATATATATATATATATATCACCCTTTTTATCCATAATACCACTACAAACAAGCATTTTTGGTGCCCTTCAATCTAAATGACCCTAGCAATAATCTTGCCACTAGATTAAGGCCATGTTAGCGCTTGAATGCATGATCATATTCTAACACACAACATCAAGCTAACCTCTTCATAGCAGGTCACCAAATTTTGTAGTTAACATGAGTAACAAGCCGAAGGAATGAACTTGATGGGATACCTACTGTTCTAGGACCAAAAATTATTTAACAAAACATGGAAGGATCCAAAACAGTATAGCAGTGAAGTTCTCATGCGCCAAATTCATTAGCTAAATTAGCAGAATGCAGAAAATTTGTCAAAATTCATTCTTAACATCTGGAAGAGCGTTAACTTGAATGAAAAGAAAATGTAATACCAGTTTGCCTGCAAAATAGCGACCATTTATAGATTGATAAGCAAGCACAGCTGAATCCAATGACATATAATGTACGTACACGTTCCCCCGCAAATGAGATGAACCATTTTTGCAAACCTGAAAATAAAGATAATATTTTTCATGCTTCAAGATTCCAACTAGATTAAAGAAAGCTCCAATATTTCATTGCAGACAACTTCAATATATTCTCTTTTGCCAAAATTCAAATCTCATGGTTTCAATCACATAACTTGGAAAATGGGGGAATGATTAGAGTTTCCCACGATACCAAGTGCACATAATATCAAGCAGAGACTTTCCTTCTGTTAGTACTTGAGAGGCATGAAAGGGAATAATTTCATGTATTTTATTAGCGAAGAAACAGCAACTTATTTCATAATTCAAGACCAAGAAATTTCAAATTATTGTAAACGAACATCATCAAGGGGGGAAAAAAAATGTTGAAGTTTTTTGGTCATTAAATGGAACTATGTGCAAATGAAGTGAAAAGGCATGTTACAAACAGAAATAGATATTACTGAAGTCTGGGAGACAAAATTTCCAATTATTGTAAAGTAGCATCATCAAAAAAATAAAGTTTGCTGAAGTTTTTGGTCATTAAATGGGCGTTGTGTTCCAAATGAAGTGAACAGACATATTTTAAACAGAAATAGATATTATTGAAGCCTAGGAGACACTCAACCACCTTAAAATTTACAATTTCCCCAAACTTCAAGAACTCTGTATGCACATCCTCATAGAACTCTTCATAACAGCGATCAACCTCTTCGTCCGTATGCTGAAAAGAAAAGACAAGGCAAAATCATTTGAATTATAAAAGTAAATATGTGCACATAACAAGCAAACTGAGGGACCAGAATAAGTAGCACAGATTGCTACAACAAAAAAATAGACAAGCCCTTCATCTTGATAGGCTAATGCTAACAAACAGATGCACAGCACTCCAACCCAAACAATTGTATGCATATGCATGCATTTAGTATTGCTCAACACAAGGACCCATGTAAACACCAAAAAAAAAAATTCTTTCTCAAACAATCATTCAGATGAACTAAAGTTCTCAACTATGATTCAAATCTATCAGTTTCTATTCATGATGTCTGATTAGATCTCCAAGGGAAAAGAACAGTCCACAACCAAAAATAAACACCTATCTTTTCGTAACACAATTAGCAACTAGCCAGCATGATTAAAAAAATTACAGAGAAAATGGGGTTTATTCACCTCAGAGACACTCAGTACACTGACTTCCCAGCTATCTAACCTATGCATGGTCTATGAATAACATATCCATGACTTTGGAGGAAAATGGAGAAATTAGATGACGGACCTCGTACAAACAACTTGTTTTCAAAAAGGTATTGTATGGCTTGTAGAAAGAAAAAGAAGCCTAAACCAGATGTATTGAATTGAATCTAATCAAGTCAAGGAAAGAATGCAACAAATACAAATGTTAGCCTTTGCAAAATATGACGTGTGGCCATAACCATACAAGGGGGCAAAATACAGAAAAATTAGTGACCAACTCGTTAGTTGGGAAAAGGCTTTATGGAGTTAGGATTAAGAAAAGACTTTGGAATAGGGAAGTGTGGCAGACGAGGGTCTAAAAATTGAAGTAGATGCATTATGGATCTCTACATCAAACAGCTGACATGCCCCTGGGCCCACTGCCCAAGCCCCCTATAGTCCTCCTGGGAATACGTAAAGTATTCAGTAAAGGACGCCATAGAAAATGGGACTTAAAACCCCAGATATGCAATATATACATATGTTTAGCACCTAGCTATCTAAAAGGAAGGAATAAGATATACTTAAAAAAAAAAAAAAGGAATTAGTCTACGAAATTGAGCCAAAAAAAATTGAAGGAGAAGGAATATCATCAGTAAGCCAAAAACATGCAAAAATAGCTTTTTTCATCCTATGGTTTCACTCTTTCAGAAGTTCTGCCACCCCTTCCCCTCCAAATAGAACACATCAAACCCAACAGAGACACATCCCAGGCATTCCTCAAACCAACAGGCCATATCCCAGGACTTCCTCTTTTGCAAGGTATGATATAGCATATAGCAGCAACTGGAACAAGTGTTTGATACTCCAGTGGACACATAACAGTGGTACTTCTACAGCATATGCAACTAAGTCACAAAAGAGAGAGGCCTAGAAAGGAAAAAAGTTATATTTATTAGATCTACTCCTTGTGTAAATGTGCAGAATTGGCAAAGCACATCAATGTCGAGGGAATATAACTTCTCAAGCAAAAAAAAGGACTCGGATGTTTTTTTAACAAGATTGTTATTAGCAAGCTTTGTAGCATCTAATAAGTACATGGTGAAGGAAAACAAGAATAACGGATAAACATGGTCTGTACATGAGAAGAAGAAAAAAATGTAATGCCCTGAGCCCAAGAGATGCATTTCCTAAGCATGATAAATGAATAAAGGTTATAAATTCTGAGATTCAAATTTTTGAAAATCAACAACAAAATTTATATAAAAAGAGAGATAGGAGGACAAGAAGTCCTCATACAGAGAAAAAAAAATTCTGAGATTCAAATGATCACTAGGTCGTCATTAACAAGGATGTTTTCATATTGCTTGAGCAACATATGGCAGAGATAAATGGCAAAGAGGGAATCCAGAAGCATGGTAGCCATGAAGGAGAGAAGAGAGCAGCAGTTTTTTTTTTTTTTTTTTTTGGAAACTTTATTAGAGGAGTATCAAGGCGAAGCAAAGAATACAAAAAGAACAAAACCCATAAAGGACCCAAAACAAAACTAACTAATTAAGGCCTCCAAAAAATCAACAAATGTCAAAACATCAAGATCCACCGAAACCGTAACCCAACTATGAAGCACCACAGGAAGACGATTCTCTAACCACGGAACTGAATGGGCAACACCTTGAAAAACACTTCTATTATGCTCCAACCACACTAACCAAAGCAAACAATGAGAAGTAGCAAAGAATACAAAAAGAACAAAACCCATAAAGAACCCAGCTGCACCCAAGCCAAACCAAAAATCGCGACAATCAACATCCAGAGTCGTGATATGAATAAGTGTAGTCATTTGGAACAATACAAGTTTAAGTGTGCAACCTGAGGAAACAATGGCACACAATATGAGGAGGCCATAAGTTTAGCCAGAGGCAGAGAAAAGCAAACTAAGAGAGCACATTTCTACTTAAAAAGAGAAGATGGTTATTTTAGCCCTTGCAATAGTAGTAATCCTTACCAGGATACCATGCCATGGTTGAAGAAAACCAAAAAAGACCCATGGAAAACTAAAGGGACAGAAAACTACTGAATAGAAATGGGTGATCAAGAAGAAGGAAGCAATATCAGAAAACGCAGAAACATAAAACTTTTTAATAGAGGATGCAGGCAGGACGATCCGTCTCTCCACAGGTTTAGATACATGATTTGCTGTATGTTATCCGTATTAACTACATGTAATCTTCAGGGAGATCAGCTATATGTAAAGATGACATTCTTTCATAAGAATTGAAAAAATAGAAATAGTGAAGAGCAAGAGTATTATCAACTTATTAAAGGACAACAGTACTACTAATTATGCAAATTAGAACCAAATGCAGCCCCAAGGTCCTAGTAATGAAATTGTTCCCCTAGCATTAGCATTTCCCAGAAGGGCATTCGAAGGGGCACTTAATAGGCATGTCACCACTGAAGAAGGAGCCAAGATTATTAAGAAAGCCAGTCCAGCTGAATGTGGAGGACATGAGGACACGTCAATTGTCAGATGGTAGCAAAGAAGTTGCAGCACTCAGGACGTGTTTGAAACAGTCCACACACTTAAAAACAAAAACCCTGAAAAACGACTTGATGTCTGCTGAGGCACTGATGGAGATCATTAAAATTAAAACAACGATGAGAAAATAATGTGGCAGGAAGGTAAGCTGACAAAACCACAAAAACATCGAGTCACGAGTATTATGTGATGGTAAACAAAAAATGCTTGTCAGGGCCCAAACTTCAAATTACTTAGAACTGGTTCCCTCTCATACTGACCAGCACACATTTGACACCAAGCAAAAGTAAGGAGATCTGCCACAGCTTATTCATCATGTTAGGAAGCAAGCATATTGATTGAAAGTTTATGCTTTACACCACAGTTTTTATCCAGTAATAGAAGTACACGGCTGCTAAGGCAGCATCAGAGAAAGTTTTGTGCTTAGTCCTAATAAGTCACTTGAAGAGTTGAGATTAAACAGGGAATAAATAATGCCGTATTGAGAGGAAAAGTGTCATTTCTTTGGATAAGAGTCAAGGATTCATTGCCAGGAGCAAGCAAGCTATAAAAGGATTACTGGGATACAATATAGTGGTAGATAGCTAAACTAACTAAAGGTGCACAACAAGGTGGATGCACTTTACAGCACGACTAAGTCTTTCAAGCATTATTTAGGCTTGATGTCTGTAGAAGACATAACTGCACTAAGATATTAGAAAAAAGCTCCTCACGTGAAGAAGGTGAGTATTTCACACGGCAATCCACATAAATTATCACATCCTAGGAGGCTACTATTTAAGCATTGTTGTTAGCATAAATAACTAGCATGATAAATAGTAAGATCAAAAAGCAAAGAGGTAGAAGTTAATGAGTCAATGACCATTTTGATACTTATGGCATATTTCATAAAAAAAATGCCAACGGAGACGTTCAATGTCCATAGTAGCAATGCATTGTTAGCATTTTTAACTCCCAATGGTTGACTCATTTGTTCCAGAAACTCCAAAATCAACAACAACGCTTTAAGGCAATATAGGTAACAGGCAAATGAAATGTTTTGCAGACTACCACTACCATGTTTTTAGTTGGGAAGTTTGTCAAGCCTAAAACCCATATAATCAATGCTGACTAGTAAAATGGCTACTAACTGTTACAATAACTCTATTACATTATCATTATGTAGTACATACACAGTATATTTAGCTTCATTCCTTTTTCAACCATAATGCGATGTGCATGTTCTTAGTAAATAGGCTGGTTACTGCATCCACATACGAAGTACCCACTGTTGCTTGCAAACCCAAACCTTGTGGAGTAACAATAGTTATCAGGAGGAGATCTCCACAGCGACAAGATCAGATATTGTCCAACAAACTATTAGATGTTAAGGAACTAAAATTCATTTGCAAATGAAGTGATGCAATGCATAACTAAACGATGTATCATCAGAATAAATATTTACATCTTTCTTTTATACCAAAAAGCATAGCAGGTTTACGTAAAGTTGTGATACTTTATTATAGATTGCACTGTCAATTTAAGAAAATAAAATTGAGAACTTTAAAAAAGATAATTACAAATTTAAAAAACACAGTTACTTTTATGAGTTAGATAAACAATTACTAAAGAATGTCTACAATAAACACTCTGAAGTTGAAGCATGTAGGATACAAAATTGCTAACATCCAACCAAGGCCAAAACCATGAATCTCCATTGATGTGAATCTTGAGATGAATGTCTGATTTAAATTGAGTCAAAGAACAGCAATAACAATTTTATCATAAGCTTGTCAAATCAAATTTTAGACTTCACAAATAAGTGTGCATTACAGGAAATCAACCACACAGCAAATGAGAAGGACGAACAACATGCACATAATGTGTGAAGACTTTTACAGATAAATAAATTGCAACCCTTCTGCATTGGCAATTAGGAAAACACAACGTAAAAATTTAGGATTTACTCCACATAAGTCGTAGGTAAGGATGTATAATATATTTCTGCAATGGGCATCAGTTCAAGAATCCTATGATCAATCAGCAAGACAAGTACAAGTAAAATCATTTGGAGGCATGCACTATGCAGCATACAGTGCAATAAACACTTCCACATAACAATATATTCACTAAAACAAAAACAAAAACAAAAAATAAGACATGGTGGACAAAGGAGAACTCACCATTCCAAGCTTTGTTCTTTAGTTTCAATTTATTTATTTTTTAAATATCAGGGAAATAAATAGAAAGGTGTATAAAAATAGAACCTTTATGAACAACTTGACAAAAAATATATATCTTGTTTTGATTAGTAGAAGTCTTATCAAGGAAAAACTAACAAGCCAAAAAACTCATGCAGAAGAAAGGTATGCAAGAAAATCACAGGGAAAACGGAAATATGCAGAGGAAAGAGCTAGAGATTAAAGCCATAAATATATATAATGTATATGGTTCCAACTCATAGAAAGTTACTTACCCAAAAAAAGACTCATACAAAGTGAACTCAAATTAAGCCTCTAAAGCGAGGACCATCAAGGGCCCAGCTGAAAAGAAGACATTTGCCACATCTCAATAACGCAAAAAAAAAATTAAAAATTTATAAATTTTCAAACAACAACCTCCGGCTGCTGGCAACCTCCAATCACCACCTCCTCATGACCAACAACCACATCCGGCCACCATCTACGACCATTAACAACCACCTTTGGTCACCACCTCCCACTAGCCACCCCCTTCACTTGTTTTCAAAACAAAATTTAAAACAAGACTGTATCAATATGTTTTTGTGTTTTCATGTCAACAAAAAATAAACATAAATGTGTTTAATGTTTTTGTAAACAAAAACAAAAAACTGTAACCGTTACCAAACAACACCTAAATAAATCTTCCACACACAAAATACTACAACATACCAACTCAAAGAAGCACCCTAAAAGCGAAACCAGATGTCAAACAAACAATCCCCCATAAAGACAAAAAGAAAAAAAAAAAAAAAAAAAGAGAACAATCTGTAATTAAGACTAGCTAATTGTTGGAATTATAGGAGTGGTAGCATGAGTTGAGATGGCATAAAAAAATCCTTAGCCAATATCATCTTGTTACATTGTGTGCATATACATTTGATTAGAAATATAAATATAAAAGAGATACTTGTAACATAGTTAATTCAGTTAATAAATCCTACTCTATAAAACACCAATTGCAGTAAAGATGCAGTTTTCACTGTTTCAGTATCTGGGTGGGTGCAGATAAATATATATTAACATGTAGAACTGTTATGCTAACTTGGTTGAAAGGGAAAAAAGGAAGAAAAAAAATTAAAAAGAAAACAAAAACTCGGACATAGCACCCCACATGGAAGTTAAATATCACCTATTTCAAAGTACATCGAACACAAACCCGTATATTAGTTTCTTTCATCTACAAAGAATGCCTTGTGTATTATAGAAAAGTTAATAACAACAAAAACAACAACAAAAACAATAATAATAATTTTATTGATTCAATGAAAAAGGGAAGAAAATTTCCAAATTAATCATCAGGATACTCGAATCACATGAAGACTTCATTTACAGACCTCAAGCCCTTCATCCTGCTCCCAAGCAAGGCCAGGTCCATTGTACATGTTCTTGATAAGCAACGTGCAAGCTTTATCAGGGTAAAAATGAACTCTGCTGCAACGTGACCCAAATCGACAAGCACCGGTTTTAAGGTGGAAAGGACAATGAGCTTTATCCTGTCACACATATAATATAAGTTACAAATGCTCTCCATAGAGGTTTTTTTGTACAAGTACAAATGCACTCCATCCATAGAGCAAATGAAAAGCTCTTGTTCAAGACAAGAAAGTGCAACAAGACAACAACCGTCAACACATTTACGAAGATATTGTAACAAGATTACACAAACAGAAAATGAGATATTCAAGAGGACACAAAAGGCATACCTGTTCTGTTCCAAAGTTCGGAATTTGTTGAGCAGCATTCTCCAACAACTGTTGTGCAGAAACCACAGATCCATTCTTGTAATCGGCAAAGGATTCAGATTGTGGAGGAAGAGGATTTGATGTAGGTCTATTAGGATCCTGAAAATTGCATAAATATCTTAACCGTTCAAGTCCTTGCCACAACCAACAGCGGGAGGAGAAAACACCATACAGTAATCTATACAGTAGCCAAATGTCATATGCAAAGTCAAGTAGTAGACATACCTCTTTTTTTATCTGTTGATCCACATCTTTCTTCTTCACCCTGACCTTTTTCTTCTTGACAATTATCTCATTTGCTTGCCAAATAATCTCAGGAGGCCCCTCCTCTACATATTCCCAATCATCATTGTCATTTTCATCCTCGTTTCCAACCTTTCAAAATTTTCACAATTATATAAGGGTAAGCTTTCAGATTACAAAAATACAAATATACATGCCCTCTTGAGGTCCATACATACTACCAAAACCCTAAGACATGGCATAATATAGTTGTCACAAAATCAAAAGAAGCTACTTTGAACTCAACCATAAAATATATCCAAAAACAAGAAAACATGAGAGACATTTCAAGTATTTAACCGCAAAATCATCACATATTTCCAAAGATTTTAAAACCACATATTGATGCCATGCACTGGAGGTAGAAATTTGAAACTAAACTAGGTGTTATGGGCACAATATAGTTCTAATGTTCCACGTGATGTTAACCATTGTCGTCAAATTGTGAATCGTGAATTGTAAGATTCACTTTATTTATAATAAAACATAATTTTATATATGTATATACATATAAAAATACACATATAGTGTTTAAAATGAAATAAATATCAACATAACTAAATTGTATATATTTATAACTATAAAACCACGTAAATATCAATATAATTAGTTGAGCACCTTTTCAATTTCGCAAAAATGACACCATTTCATGTATTGTGCAAACAAAACCGAATTGCATTGAATCGCAACAAATCACGATGAATTGATGTGAGTCACAATTGAATCATAAGATTCACTCAATTAAAGACTCAACACCATGAATCGAATCGTTTTGCTTGAAACTCATATTGAATTGTATTAATCGAACCATGAACGATAAGATTCTAAAAACCATGAAATTAAACTTTCAAGCATCTGACAGCAAAATACCTAATTCTAATATCCAAAAGCTAAAGTAAAAATAAGACAGAGTAACTTGAAATTCCCACACAACTATCACCAAGAAACCCATAAATATTCTCCCAAATCCAAAGTATAACAAAATAGATTAAAATAAACCACTAGTTGCAGAGATAGATATACATACATCACCAGCTGATCCAGTTGAATACAGTAAGCACTAAACAGAAATGCCCATCACAAACAATGGATTTAGCCCAACTCAATCATAGTATAATTTTCTAAAAGTGTTGCTGGTAATTTTGTTTAACAATTACACACTATAAAGCTCTGTACGCATAATTTGTAAATTAACAAACAAAGACTGAACCTGATTTTGTTTGGATTCTTCTTCTAGGGCTTTTCTCCGCTCTTCTTCCTCCTCTTCGGCCTTCTTCTTCTTCGCAGCCAAGGCCTCAAGAAACACCCTCTCATGCTCCTCAAACTCCTTCCTCTCTCTCTCTAGCCTCTCGTTTTCTCTCTCCTCCTCCATCTGAATCCTCCGCTGCTCCTCCGAATCGTTCAGCAGGGCTTCTTCTTCTTCTCGCTCCTTCGCCGCCAGCTCCTTCCTCTTCTGCTTCCTCTTCTCCCTCTTCGCTGCCTTCCTCCTCTCCTTTCGACCCGCCGCAACATTCTCCGCCGCCGCCAACGGCGGCTGGGCTTCTTGCACGCATCCCGATGATCCGCCGCCTGCTATTTGCTCCGCCATAATATCATCGCCTATACACACAAGCGAGTGTATCTATATATCTACTATAACTGAAATGTTTTTAGGGTTTTGAGTATCAATTGGATCATTCATAAGATAAAATCATCGGAATCTCAAGAACACCTTCGAAGGTACTCTGAAAAACATTAATGAATAGAGTCATGGCAGCGGGGATGGCAATTTGAATCCGACCGGCGGAAGCCAACCCCATACCCGATAAGAGCGATATTTTCTTGAAAAATACCTCTGACACGTTGGAGATGGTATTTGAAATTAAGGCATGGGTACTTTTAAAAAAGTCAAAAAGTTATTCAAAAAGTTAAAAAGTTAACACTATTCACCAAAAGTCAACAATTACGGCTGCACAACTCTCAATTCAAATTTTTCCTTACAAATCAATTTTTACAATTTTTTATTACACATTTTTCAATAAAAAGTCAAAAAGTTAACCCAAATATCCATATTTTCAACCTCAAATTTTTAGTCCAAAAAGACAAAAAGTGCACTTTTTTAGTCTTCCCAAACTTGGCCTAAATTCCTGATCAGTTTCGGATCGGGACGGGAATTACTTTCACAGTCCCGGACCCAGTCCCATCAAGAGCTTCTATCTACACACATCAAATATCTTTTTTGTACATACTTAATGATATTTAATTTTATTATAATTATATTTCTAAGTGAAATTATTATTTTAGACACCATTGTTAATTCAAAATATCTCAATGCATACCTCCCTCTAGAGTTTACATCTGTTGCATCGTGTTTGTAGCTTCATTGAGCTAGAAGTGAAAGCGGAGTCATTCATAGCTTCTTCCAAGTTCATTGAGCTAGAAGTGAAACCAAAAGGCTTTGGCATTTCCGTATTACACATGCACTACAGCTTCTCAATGCACTCATTCATCAACCTTCGTCATTCGTAGGGAAAACATCATTGTTATAGAGGATTTGCCTTTTGAAAATCAGCAAATAAGTGTTTATGTGAAACAGAGCGAAGGAAATATGAGTTTAATTTTTTTTTTCCAGCGTTGTTTAGATAACCAGGGCCGAATTGTGTTATTTGGTTCAGAAATCTACTACCGAAATAATTATTTATTTTCGAAAGTTGTTGTCCGAACAAAGTAATAAATTTCGAAAGTTGTTGTCCGAACAAGGTATTTAAATTCGGAAGTTGTTGTCCAAACAAAGTTAACTTTTACAACATTCAACTTTTGAAATTTGAAAATAAATTTGGACAACTACTTCCGAATGAAGTAAAAAAAAAAAATTCCCATTTTATATTCCAAATTTGCAAATTGCATACTGTAGACGTGCCTGCGTGGGGCCCTTGCTACAGTTCGGACTCGATTTGTGTCGTGGTTCTTAATCTGAACCAAAGAGTCCAAATCTGGCAAATCGTTTTGAGAAAACAGATTTTAGAAAAGAAGTGCCAAACATGGACTGCTTTGCCAGATACAGAGTCGCCATCTAAAAATTTTTTATGGAGGAATTTAGGAAACCCTGATTCGGTGCCGAAGGCCACATGTCCGTCATCACCGGAGTTGTCTCGGCTCGGGAGCTAGGGTACGATTGGGGAATGTCAGCTATGAGCACCCCCTCTCGCCCGATCCAAAGATCGGCCTCTACTAACCATGATATCCGATTTTGAAAACGTTATGTGTTCTTATTCCGGTTATTAGCCTAGAATTACTATGTTATGCGTACAACAAACAAGTACAGACTAGATTGCCTAATTTGGAAACAAGCATTGCATATCCGTTTGTTTTGAAAAACGTTTTGGAATTTGCTATTCGAAAATAGGCTAAAATACGGATTTCAACGAGTTTTTCCAACTCAAACAATCCAACCTTCACCCGCAGGCATTCAAACAGTTTATCACATAAGTATCTAGCCACATGGTAAGTATACTGTCATGTTAACATTCACACGCATGCGAGATGCTAAAACATAAATACTTACATCGTACTCCGTGCCAAAACAATAAACTAGTTAGCAAACATGCATGATCCTAGTTCATGTCAAGTTGACTAATGCAACACATGCAAGATGCAATTAGAGTAGGCTCGGCTAATCTACGATGACATGTGAAATGCAATCAATTGATGCACGTATTCAATTTGGAATTGAAATACAAATACAGTTAGCATGATGTACCGAGCCCGGTGCATGCAGGACAAATGAATGAATGCACGCATGCATTGCATAGGGTATGCTAATTAAATATGCCCTAGTCTACCATCATAAGCAGGTAAATAAAAGGGAAGAAAGAAGTGGGGATTGGAAGACATACACACCACTCACACACACTTATTACAGATTTGCCCTCGCCCGGAGGGACCAAATAAATAATACAAATTAATTAACTACGCAAGCTAATTAAATATTACAAATTGCCTAATCAGCTAACAAACTAACTAAGCTAGAAAAAGCAGTAAACCGCCTTGGGAGGAGAGCCAGATGCAGCGCACGCTCAGGTCTCGCTCGAAAGTGCACGGCCGTACATAGTCTGCCTCTGTTTTCCCTGCTCTGCCTGTCTGAAGACTGCCAAAGTCTCAAGGATGCCTTTCTGGATACTGGGAATCACCACCGGCTGAGTAGAATCACCACCGGCAGGGGTATGTGGCCACTGGCACAAAATGAATCCATCGGCTGATGATTTACTGCCGGTCGGCAATTTATAATGCCGGTCGGCAAAGAATGCCTGCAGAACCAGCAACTCACAGCAGCAGAGGACAGAACTTGCATGGCAATACAATTCAAGCAATGTATGCACCAATCATGTCCCCTATCATGTTTGTGACTCAAAAGGACATATGTCTCGATTCTCGGACTGCCAATCACGTATTTCCATGCATGACGGCCCAAAGAATCAAGTGTACAACTTTCATGTCAAATGAAATGCAAACCAAACAAACAAACCAAGGCCCAATTCCTATCACCAAGTCAAGGAATAAGGCATGCATGCAAGATGCAATGCAACCTAGGCATGCGAGCTAAGGATGCAACATGGCATGGCAAGACACTTATGCAAGCATACAAGCAAACGTGAGGCAATGCAAATTGATGGAAATGTGGATTTATACATGATTTAGGCAACTCTAAATAGGCCTAAAACAGTGGCCAAAGTGACCAAAATAAACGACTAAACACATACACACAAGCACATGTTAAAGGAGCCAAAACTTAGGCACAAATGGGACAACTCTCAAACACATTTGAAAGAAGGTAATCATGGACATATGGCATGCAAGGTAAGCATTGAAAATCATGTTAAAACATGGTGCCAAACTAACCTACCAATGCAAGCTATGCATGCAACAAATGGTCCAAGCATTCAAAGTAAACCAATGGAGTATTGAACTACACTTAACAAGACCAAACATGGCATGAACTTATTGACGAAAAACAGAGTTTTAGCACATTAAGACAAGGCCTAAAGATCACTTAGATGACATCCAAATGACCTAAATTCAAAGGCATGCATAAATGCCAAAACAAGGAGCATGCTACACAAGCTTATAAGGCATTAAAGAGGTGTCCAAGGCAAGCATATAGGCATGTTAAAGGGACTGAAATTACATAACAAATGATCCCAACCCACTAAATCAATGCAAGAATGTCATGCTATACATTCATACACTTAAGGCCAACAAGCCGGAATGCAAAGGAGCTATACTAAGCATGCCAAATCCGACCCAAACAACCTAGGACAGACCTTAAACATGGCAAAATGAGCACAAAACCTTCACAAGGCTAAGCCTAAAACATGCTAGAACAAAGGCTATCAACCTAAGGCATATTAAGGCAATAACATGGCATTACATGGTAGGTATGCTAAGCATGCATGGTGTACCAAAACCAACACACAACAAAGTTATATCATGGTATAATAAGTATGGAAAACAACCAAGACATGATCAATACACACTCTAACATGATGCTCTCTCAAAAGGCCAAAAAGGATCCCTTTCAAGGACAACAAGGAGAGGGGGTGGCCCTCCCATTTTGGAGACTTCAAGGCACCATCTACACCACTGAAATCCCTCAAGATTTCAGTGGTGAAGAGGTCCAAACACCAAAGTCTCGAAACTCACTCAAAATGGCTCAAAATGGGGCCTTTCAAGGCCTAAGAGAGGTCAAACACCTCCAAACCACAAAACACTCTTAATAAACAATCAAGAGGGTTAAAAAACAGAACTTTTTTGTATTATACACCAAGCTCAAAAACGATTTTAAGATAGGTAAAAATACAATGTAAAAATAGGGAATATAAAGGCAAGATTGTTACCCTTGTTGACTTTCTTCAACAATGATGCTCCAACAGCCCCTTTTAGGTTGAAAACAACTCCAAAACTTCAAAATCAACCTCTTAGAACCTCAGTAGCTAAGTGAAGGTGAAACACTATGTGTTTGTGTGCAATAGTAAGACACAAACACAATTTAACACACACAAGAGGGAGATATAGAGATAGAAAGTGTATGGATTCTAACCCTAGAACTCAAAACCCTAAAAATGGCTGTCTAAAAGTATCTAAAGTGTCTCAAGTGTCTAACCCAAGCCAAGAGAGAAGGCTTTCTCTTATAGAGCCTTTTGTCTTGTAAAGCTTACAAGACAAGCTTCTAAAGAGAGAGATCCCTCCATACACGTGTATGGAGGGGAGCCAAAAGCAAGACAGCTGTGATAAAATATCTGAAAAAGCAGATGCACAGTAGTCGGCCGGCCAAAGATGCCATTTTGGCAAAAAGGAGTGCCGACCGGCAACAAATAATGCCGACCGGCAAAATATATTGCCGATGGCAGCAAAAACCAGCCGGTGACCTCTAGCCACTGCCGGTGGTGTGTGGGGATGCCTCACAAGGCATTCCCTGCCCCTTCAAGGCAAAACACAAGTGTTTGGTGCAAAACCAGACACTAAACAGTCGAGTTCGGAGATCCTGAGGCAAGGCGCGCGAGCCGAGACCTCCGGGAACTCCAAACGAACACAAACAAGGGTAATCACCAAGTGTTCCAATGGTGACGTCCAAGTCTTGAGGACGATCAAAAATGGGGTGTCTACACATACCAAATTTACAGTTTCAAATTGCAAATTAATCTTTATAATGCCATTAAAAATTTGTAATGTTATACAAAACATGCAGGAATATGTGTCAACTCATGGAAGTCAGATTTGCGCGGATTTTGTGTTAGATTACACCACTCAATTCACAACTGAACAGGTTCACTCTACGAAATTATAACGATTATGTTTGGAATTGCTCACCAAATGTAAATGTTTGATAATATTTATTTAACTTTGTAGGTATTCAAAAGTAAAGATGAATTGCTTAACTGGGTACATGAAGTTGGAAAGATAAATGGTTTGGTCATTGTAATCAAAACATCAGACTATGGTGGAGGGAAAAAAAGACCCAGGATGTATCTTGCTTGTGAGATGAGTGGCCAATATAGAGCAACAAAGAAGTTAAAACATGATGGCAACAATACATCAAGAATAACTGGTACGAAGAAGTATGGTTGTCTTTTTGATACGAGGGCTCACAGGTTTACCACACATGATGAATGGACATTGACCGTAGTATGCGGATTGCATAATCATCCACCTGCGGAGCACCTCGAGGGACATTCATATGCGGGGAGGCTATCAAAGGATGAGAAAGCATTGTTAATGGATATGTCAAAGAGCATGGTTCATCCAAAAGAAATCCTAGTAACCTTGAAACAACGAGATGTCCTCAATGTAAGCACACTTAAAACCATTTACAATGTACGCCATCGAAACAGGGTGGTACAGAGAGCTGGAAGATCACAGATGCAACACTTATTGGGTGAATTGGCCAAGTATAATTACATTGAGCGCCATCGGTCTGAAGAGTCCACGATGACTGTGACAGACTTGTTTTGGGCACATCCTACCAGTTTGGACTTATTTCGGTCTTTCCCACGTATATTAATTATGGATTGCACATATAAAATCAACAGATATCGGCTTCCTCTTCTTGAAATTGTGGGAGTGACATCAATTAAAATGACATTCTCTGTAACTTTCGCATACTTACAGTATGGGAGGGTCGATAACTATGCGTGGGTGTTAGCTACATTGCGTGATGTCATGGATGGGTTTGTTGTGCCAACAATTATTGTTACTGATAGAGAGCTAGCCTTGATGAATGCCATACAGAAGATATTCCCGAGTGCAGACATTTATTATGTCGTTGGCATATCAGTAAGAATGTGTTGACCAAATGTAAGAAAATGTTTGAGACACAACAGAAATGGGAGAAGTTCAACCATTAGTGGAACTCTATAGTGTATTCATCTTCTGAAATTCAATACGATGAGCGTCTTAAATCGTTACTTAAGGAATTCAGTAGTTATCCTAATGCAGTCAAATACGTCATGGATACTTGGTTGGTTCCTTACAAGGACAAATTTGTGGCGGCATGGTCAGACACGTGTATGCATTGTGGCAATGTTACAACAAACCGGTAAGATTGCTTTTCTTCAATATGTTATTAATAAGTGCCATGTACTTGATTTTAACTTGACTTACATTGAATTGAACAGGGCTGATAGTGCACATGCAAAACTTAAAAGACAATTGGGTTCATGTCAAGTCTCATTTCAGGCATCATTTGAGAAAATACACAGTCTGCTTGAGTTGCAACACACTGATATCAAGGCTTCATTTGAGAAAAGTCTAATTGTTGTGCAACATCAATTTAAACCTTCTCAATTCAGGGAGCTACGGGGTAATGTGTCTATCTCTACATTGGAGTATTTGCTTGTAGAGAGTAAGAGAGCCAATTCCATTGGTATTGATGTTGAAGCTTGTGGATGCGTCCTTCGCCACACTAATGGTTTACCTTGCGCCCATGAGATTGTTGACTACATCAGACAAGATCGTCCTATACCACTTGCTACCATACACTCACAGTGGAGGCAACTTCATATCTCCATATGCAAGAAAGAAGAGGAAACGGAGGTGACTTGTCATGCAGAAGTAGAGTTGTTTGTGAACAAGTTTAATGAAAATGATAGAACCATGCGGTTGGAGCTTTTGAAGAAGTTGAAAGAGATTGTATATCCGGGAAGCACTTTTCTTGTTGAGCCGGAGGTGAAGCCCAAAACACGTCATCAAGATCATAAGAAGATCAATGTTTCTACCCCTCGTGACCTGTGTGCATTTGAGTTAGTGCAATCTGGACATGATTCATTCTCACCTAGGGACACTCAAATCACTACATTAGCTTCTACTTTGCAAACCAAAAAGAAGTGACCTGTTAAGGGAAAAGAAAAGGTGAATCCGAAAGGGAAAGCATACATTACTAGAACAGTGAAACCTGGTGCATATGTTGATGCTTTCCCTGCTGGGTTGAAACCATACATTAAGTTTGTGAATGATGTAGCTGCAGATGGGAATTGTGGTTTCAGGGGCTGCTTCAATTGGTCATACAGAAGATGATTGGGCTCAGGTTAGGCGTGATCTATTGGGTGAGCTGCACACGCACAAAGAGGAATACATTACACTTTATGGGTCCTATTAAAGGTTTGAAGAATTGACAAGCATATTGTCATACTTTGAAGACAGTCCTGGATACTCACATTGGATGACTATGCCAGACATGGGGCATCTTGTTGCATCGTGCTACAATCTTGTGTTATACCACTTGTCTTTACAGTAATGTCTCACATTTTTACCTTTTAGAACAGTGCCAGTACCTCAACTTGATAGACGTGAGATTGCCATTGGGTTTGTCAACGGAAATCATTTTGTCCAGGTATAACAGAAACTTATCAATTGGGTTTGTATATGTACAAGAAGTTATGGGGTATTACCACTAAGTCAATTGATATTTGGTGCAGGTTTTGTTGCAGCCAGGCCATCCAGTTCCTCCTATTGCCACTAATTCGAGAAAATACCGTCGCCCTTGCGCTGTCGACTGGGATGATGTATATGTGCGTCGCATTCAACATTTCAAGGACATTATTCATGATAATGTAGCTACTCAAGAGACTTTTGATGTTGTTGATGTCGCATGACACATGTATGCATTTGACAATGTTAGAATTATGGAAGAAATTAATTGATGTGTTTTTGATGTTGATGTGTTATTTTTGCAATGTGGATTGAATGTTGTCGACCATTGTTACCATTCCATTAAAATAAGAAAATATCATTTACAAAATCAACGACCATTGTTACCATTCCATTCTAATAATAAAATGTCATTACAATGTCATTACAATACCATTGTTGCCATTCCATTGCAATAAGAAAATATTAACCACTGTTACCATTACAACAATGTCATCTTACAAAAAACACCAAAAAAAATTCATCAACTAACAAAATAACATGTCACGAATCAGCTGTATGCCTACGCCTAGGCCTACGACTGTATGTCAATGTTGAAGATGGAAAGCGACCTCCAGCAGAACTAGGTCCAGCTTCGTCAATGTGCTGACCTTCAAGGACATGCGTCATACTCTCGATAGCCTGGTAAAGTCGATAAGGATGTTGAATCCCCTCCTAATAACCAGCGTCAATAATAGGATGTGAAATCTGCAGTGCATGTGCAATACGCTGCATTTGAAAAGAATATCACATTTTAGGGAACATATCAGGAAAAAAAAAGTAAGTTACATATGTATGCATAAGAGAGGATAATATATTACATTCGCATGTTCGCTGAAATCCTGATGGTCATGGACACGCGGTTCATCAATGTGCTCGACATATAGGTGCGTGATATTCTTATACCAATCCATGTAACCCGGTACACATTGCCAAGGCTAACAAACTGGTGTGCTCCTCCGTTGCTCAGATAACACGTGGTTATCCCAAGCCTCCCAGATCCTATCCAAGTATCTGTACATGACTATATATCGTGCAGATATGTTGCCTCGCGCACCACGACTGGGAGCTAGCGGTCATCTGGGATGGTTTGAACCCTGCCAAACTGCCTCAAAACTCTATCTGGATGATAGGGTTCAACAACGTCTAAGCACTTTAAGCATCCATGGTAGAACGTAACAGGGTTACATGGATGCCGGTCTCTGCAACTGTGGTATGGATCCCAAATAACCTGTAAACGTAAAGTGTTTTTGAATTAAAGTACATAAAGGGTAAGATAAATGGAAGTGTTAAAATTATCATAGGATGAGTAAACTTACATCAGTAGCTACCAAACTGTCAAGCTCGGCTCGAAAAGATTTCAAATGCTCAATGGAGGAACCCGTCTCTCTCCTAGATGCCCAATGGTACACGTGTGGCATGTCTTCATTGTAGCCCATGTTCTGATGAGGTCGGAATACTCGGAAGTGTTCATAAATCCACGCCTCCAAAAGAGTCATATAGCCACCAATCTGCTTAACCCCAGACCGGCTAGCATACCTCAACTGTCTGTATAAAAATGCTAATGCAGCAACACCTCAGGCGTAAGTATGTATGGATCCCAAATCCATCAATAAGCCAAGGTAAACAACGGGAACCCTGTCGCCACTCTTGTCACTGAAGAGTGTACATCCCAACAGAAACAACAAATAAGCTCTAGCAGCGCACTATATAGCCTCATCGGGGTCTGAATCTGTGACACTAGCAAACTGACTTCGCAACCATTCAAGCTTGACTGAATTGCCACCAGCAAAAAAAACCTCTTCATGTGCTGCACGTTCAGTAATCCCCAAGCCATAAACGAGTAATGTAACTCCATGATGATCTGTCACATCTGGTATGCTGACTGATTTGCCTACAATAGGAAGGCCAAGAATAGTGCTAACATTATCCAGGGTCAAGGTCATCTCACCAATTGTCGTGTGAAATGCGTTCGTCTCAGGTTGCCATCTCTCAACAAAACTGGAGATTAGAAGCTTGTTAACAAACCGATAAGTGCAACGAGCTAACTGTGACAGTCCAGACTGCTCAATAATGGCTTTGAATCTGGTGTTGTTCTCTACTAACCACCATGGCCATGCAAGGATCTTGGAAGAGTGATTATGACACTTTAGGGGCCCTCGTTCCTACAACACAAATGATATGTCATTACAAACTCCCATACAACACACACACACAAAAAAAAAAACTCATATACAAATGAATTTCACTTTTACTGAGGAATGTTTACCTCTCCATGCCAAATAGCTGCAGCCACATGACTATTGAAACTCCGTGGTATTGATGGATCAGTCGGTCCACCTGGAAAAGCATGAGTAAGGTACTCTTCCTGGACAGGAGGAGAATCAGGTAAAGAGGTATCCTCCACAGCAATGTCAGGCATATCATAACCTTCAACTCGTCTTTGGCTTCGGCTCCGACTTTGACTGGCACTGGGAATATCATATTCTACCGAAACTAGATCACGACCTCGACCACGACCTTGACCTCGTCCTCGCCCACGCCCTCGTCCCCGTTCATGGTCTACATCCAATTCACGATGTCGTCTATTTGAAGCAGTAGGTGGGACACGTTGTTGATATTCAGAATCCATATTATCTGCAAAAAATAATAAGTGTGTGTAATGAGTGTGTGTGTAAATAAAGAGAGTGTGTGTAAAATTAATGAGAGTGTGTGTAAAATTATAATAAGTGTGTGTAAATTATAATAAGTGTTTTAAATTATAATAAGTGTTTTAATTAAGTGTTATAATTAAGTGTTTTAATTAAGAACGGGAAAAAAAAAAAAAAAACCTGTTCGGAAGTTCACAACAGAAAATACATATTTTGTTCGGAAGTTGAAATCCGAAACAAAACATAATTTCGGAGGTTGAGTGTTGTCCAAATTCAATTTTTTCAGAAGTTGACTATCGAAACAATGTAACATTTTCGGAAATCTACTGATGAAATTATTGATTATTTTCGGATTCCTACGTCTGAACACATTGTTATATTTCGGTTAACCAGTTTCGAACGACGATTCCAAATCAAAAACTCTACATTCCAAGTGAAAAACTCTACATTACAGATGAAAATGAGGATTGAATAGGAATGATGATTCAAAAGTAAACTCACCTAATGAGGATTGAAAATCTGATGGAATGCTTCAATGGGATGCAGCTTTGTGGATGAAATGCTTCAATGTATTTGTACACCTGGGTTGCACACGGTAATGAGATGGAATGCTTCAATGTATTTGCACACGGTTGAAGATGTGCTTCAGTTTGAATAGGTGCTTCAGCTTGTATGTGATGGAATGCTTCAAGGTTGAAGATGTGCTTCAGATTCAATAGGTGTGTGTATTTGGGGTCGGGTGCGTGTGTGTGTGTGTATGAGGGTACATTTGGAACTCACCGTGTGTGTACTGAGGAAACTAATGAGGAATTAATTTTTTTGGTGTGTGTAGTGAGAAGGATGTGCAAAGAGGGGATTAGGTGTGTGTATATAGAAGCCCCTAGCCCCGTTTTTCCCCGAAATAAAATTACCAAAATACCCCTCTATCCATTTATACGTATAACTCCCCTCTATACAATCTAATCTGATCTGGGTCTCTCATTACTCTCACCCTGACTCTCTGATCTGTTTCTCTCCGTCTCTTTATTATCTCCACAGGTGGCTTCTCCGCCTCTCGCCACCTCTTCCACTGCCGCATTCTCCTCCTCCAGGCCATCGCCGCCTCAGCCTCCTCCCCTTCCGATCGTCCTCCGTCGTCCATCGCCTCCATCATCGCACTCACAGCCACCCATCATCTCCGAATCTTCGATCGTCCTCCTCCGTCGTCCATCGCTACTATCCGCGACGCCGATCATTCTCCTTCGACCACCATCGCCTCCTCCGATCTCCTCCATCGTCCATCGCCGCCGATCATCCACTCTCTTTCCCTCTCTCTCTGTCTCTCTCTCTCTCTGTGACACAAATCTTAGATCTGTTTGTATGTATACATGTATGTCTGTGTATTTGTCCTTTTTTTTTTAATTTTATGATATGTTGATGATTGGGGATGTTGTTGGTTGAGGATGATGATAATGTTGTTGTTGTTGTTGATTGTGTTGCTGTTGAAACAGATTTTGGGGGCGGAAAATTTTCGGGGTTGGGAAAACCCGATCCTCATTGGAAGGCGGGGATGGGGATGGTGGTAGGTTCCCTGTCAGAGATCGAGGCCGGGGAGATTTTCACAATCGGGGATCGGGGACGGGGACGGGGAATGTGATCCCCGGCCCCGCCCCGCCCTGTTGCCATTTCTACATGCTAGTTTTGTTAGTAAATATCTTAGGGTTAATTACACTTTTACCTGCTAAACTATCCCATTTTGTTGATGTAATCCTTAAACAATTTAATTTTGTCTGGTTGATCCCTAAACTATCACATTTTGGTTTTGTTTAGTCTAAATAGTAGATGGCATCCAAATTGGTAATGGCAAAGGTGAAAACGTGACCTGTACGCGAAATTCAAAACTAATAAAAGGGTAAAACAGACTTTTCACCTATATCTCTATTAAAATATGTATATATATCAATAGGAGGAAACTTATACGTCATTTGTATCTGATATAATTATGAGAGAACAATTGGGATTTATCTAGGGTTTCAAAATTTTACCTAAATCGACTCGATTTAGGTTTGGATTTGTGTGAATCAACAACATTGGAAGGGTTTTGCACCAGTGTTTGTATTTATTGAGTTTCATTTCGGATGGATCAATACGATGAAGATGAACACGGACATGGTGAACTCCAAACCTGTAAGTATACTTCTCTCTCTCTCTCTCTCTTGTGAGTTTACGTTTGTATGGTTGATTGTGCATTGTTTTTTTTTCAGCTTGCATATTCGGTGTTTCTGTAACTATAAGTAAAATTATTATTTAGGCATTCTATATTTTTTTAAACATTATTTTTTGTTTGTTTTTGGGACAAAAATTAAGAAAGTGTTGTATGTTTTATATAAAATAGTGTTCTATTGTATCAAAGTCTTGAAAGTGATGCTTTTAAGAATTTTTTTTTTGTTTGTTTCTATCAAATACTTAACAAAAAAGTGTTGTAGTTTTATATTAAAAAAAATACAAAAAAAACATTGTGGGTATGTTTGGTTTGGATTTGTAGAGTGATTTTGAGAAAAAATTTCTAAAAAATTTGTTTGGTTTGTAAATTTCCCAAAACAATTTCTAAAATCACTTTATCTCTCTTACCTATCAATCAATCAATTTTTCTCTCACACATATCTACTCAATTATAACAAAATATCAAATCATTCCAAACTCCCAAACTACTTTCAAAATACACAACCAAACAAACCAAAAAAATTTCTAAACTCTCTCCCCAAAACAATTTTTAAAAACTATTCTTCCAAAACCAAACCCTGTATTTTTTTATTCCATTATAGTCCCCATGCATGTCTCTGTTAATTTGATGATTTTTTGTCTCATGCATTTATAGATTGTGAGTAAGTTATGGCGGATTTGGTTTAGATCCGCCCCGTTGATGTTTTAGATCCGGGTTTCATTCTCCTATTTGGTTATTCATGTCTTGTGTTTCCATCATCCTTCATTGAATTTGGTTATTGGGGTATGTTGGTTATATTTGGAGCGGGTTGGTTACTCGTTTTAAAATTTGTTAATGCCCAAAATTTTGTTCTTTCGCTTGAGCGACACTTGTTGCACTCGAGCAATCTTTGTGAACCTCCAATACTTTTGCAGGTCTACAAAAAATACTGGGAGTGCGTATTCTTTCCTCGAGCGCAGCGACGGTCTATTATCTGTAAAATTACTGGAAGGATGCATTCTTCGCTTGAGCGGTGATTTCTGCGGTCGAGCGGTCACACTTTGTTGTGTCTGGTCACTCGAGCGACATTTCTTGCGCTCGAGCGATCTGTCCGAATTTAACAACTATAAAAGTCACTTTTGGTCATATCTAGGTCACTTTTCTCTCGCCCTTCTCTCTTGTTCCGCCATTGTTGAGCTTTCAAGCTCTTTCTCCTTGGTTTTCATCTACTTTTATACATCTTTGATCCCTAATTCCTTATACCAAAATGTAGAGTTTAGCGAGGGCTTCCATTTAATCTGAGTGGATCATGTTTTCGTTGAAGTTGGATTTTCGGGCTTTCTTCTCTTAATTGCTTGAGTTAGGGATTCTTTTGCTCCTTTTCAATACTTCGTCTATAGATAGACATGTGATATATTTTACTGCATAAAAATCACATCTATTGTGGATCTTTTGAAAAACATAAAAGGGGATCTAGGGTTTAAATATTTCAAGTATAAATTGTGAAATTGATTGTTGTTGGGTTAATTGGAGGGTAGTTTAACTTGTTTCTGTTGAAAAGAGAGGAAAAGCCCTACTTTTGATAATTTGACCTAATAAACTAAAAAGGGGTAAAGTTGATTAAAGATTGTGTTTTGATAGTTTGAGTTGTGATTATTATGTTGTTAGTATAAAGAGTGAATAAATTATGGTACTAGATATTTATTTGGATAATCATGTTAAGTTAATTTGGATTATGGCTTGGAAATCCTTGGATGTGGTTCTATTGAAATGTTGAAGATTGTTTTTGGAAAACAAAAGAGTTGATTTCGAAAAGAGAAAGAAGCCATGGCATGTTGGAAATCTAGATTTGAACATGAGGTTGGGCTTTCAAACCTTATTGTTATTATCATTGTTGTTGGACCTAAGGTCAAGTAAGTATTGGATTATCATATTACGTATATTTAAATACTTATGCTTAGAGGTTTGTCCTTGGTCATCGGTGGAGGATGACATTGTGATGTTGAATAGATTATGTGTATATAGTACGCTCAGAATTATTTGTATTAATTGAATAGATTTTTGTGTATGTAGTACACTCGGATTATGTTTATTTGTTGATTTATGTGATGGTTGGAAATGTGCACGCACCGAGAATAAGAGGTACCATTACCTTCCAGCTAGCGCTTGGAGAATTAGCTACGCAGAGAATATGGGGTGCCAGTACCTTCTAGTTAGCGCCTGGAGAACTTGGCAGAGATACCATTACCTTTCAGCTGGTGACTGGTAAATTGGCATGAGTATTAGAAAGGTATATCCTTGGCTTATCATATTTGATTGGAAAGATGTATCATTGGCTTATCGTGTTTGATTGGAGAGGTGTATCATTGGCTTACCATGCTTGATGCAGGAAAAGCGTTGTTGGGTTTCTCGTTTTTATCTCAGTTCTCTTGATATGTTTCATGCATAGTGATGATTATTTTGTGGAGGATGTCACTTGTCTCATATGGTTATGTGAGGAGTATTTTATGTGTATTGTCTTCATGTCCATTTGGGATACTTCTATTCGAAAATCGTAACTTGGAATTGGGTGTGAGTTCAGTAATTCAGAAAAGTAATTGGATTTCTGTCACAACCCAAACCCACCCCTAAGGGTTTAGTATCGTAACCGGCCAGTAATCCGTGATTACCAAAGGCCTGCTTAATAGTAAAGACAATGATACAATATAAAGGGCCTGGCAGAAGCTAATCAATAATGAAAAAAGATGTCCAATGAGCTGTGAAAACCTGAATGGAAAAAGACTTTTACGGACATAACCGCATTCATAACCATAAACATATATACATATCAGATACACATAACATACAGGTTAGGGACCTAATCCATTCACCATAACTGTGCAACCAAGTCTTAAACATTCGATACAATAACAGAGACAAAAAGGGTAAATCTGAAACACCCCAAGACAGCCTTGGCTTGAGCAAACTCGGAACCTCGAAGTGAGGCACAAAGGTTGGCTTGACAAAACATGAGCTTAACCCAACGCTTCTAGCTCTGGTCTGGTGCTTGGCCACCTACATATAAATATTAACAGTGAGCTAACGTCTAGTGAATAACAAATGTGTAAAGGGGTCAAGAATGAATGTCCTTTCAGTAATTAAAACAGTCATTTGCATCAGTAGATCAGTTATTCAATCAGTAACTCATTTTTCATGCCATATCAGTCATTTAGAAATCATAGCAGTCATACGTGGTACATCCAATAGCAGAACAGTACAGTAGGTTTTAATAGACCGAACAGTCAATTGATGATCGTCAAAACAGTAAACAGTAGTAGTTCCAAATATTGGAATTGACAGAGATCTCTGTAGTAGTAGCAGTAACAGTAACAGTAACAATAAGTTGCTATGGATACCACGAGTACAATTCATAAAATAAAACAAACATTCATTCAGTAAACAATGTCACTTCAGAAAGCAGTACAGTCAATCATTCATAAAACAATTATAATTGAACATATCTTTACAACATTGTTACTCACAGATTACTTGGTTATAGGCAGGCTAATCAGCGTCCTTGGGTGTCAAACCTACACAATTGTAGAATGAATACACACTAAATTACACACTCGGGACTAATAACTTAGCCCCTAACTTGATTTGGTGTGGTTCTAGAACATTATCCTCATTATGACGCCTTAAGCACGGCCTAGGAATGACTAAGATGGAATGAGGATGCAAAAATGTACTTAAAAACATTTTTCAAAACTTGCTGAAAATAGGGGTCTCACTCGAGCGTAGACTCCTTCGCTTGAGCGAGCTTATCGAACGAGAGAGGTCGCTCGAGCGTAGATTTCCTCACTCGAGCGATCTGTAAAAATGTAAAAAGTACTGGTTGCTGAAATTCTTCGCTCGATGCTCGCTCGAGCGTGAGACATAGCTCATCGCTCAAGCATAGGTCTCGTCGCTCTAGCGTGCGTTTGCACATGCAAAAAAAAACCTGAGAGCTTGCGATTTACGCTTGAGCCAGCATTTCGTCACTCGAGCGAAATTCTGAAAATGAAGGTAGTCGCTCGAGCGTGGAATCCTTCGCTCGAGCGAGAAAGCCAAATTTTGGATTTTCCCGATTTGCTCCCAAAGCTTAAACCACAGATCAAACATTCCAAAACTCATCCTTTTGGGCCAATTTTCTGAAAATACTTAGAAACTCATAATACCTCATGATTTAAAGACTATTTCATAAAATCAAGCCCCAAAGTATGCCAATTGAACCAAATTTCAATTAAAACTTTATGAACATTACAAGAACATTACATGCATGAGTTCTCATGAACTCTAAAACTCCAAAGCATGATCAAATGCAAGATTGAACTCAAAAACATGATAAATTCTAGAGTACAACCATAATATGGGCATGCATGTAAGAATTTCATGAAAACAACTTCAAAATTCCATGATATGGACATGCATGCATGAATTCACTTGACTTCCTTAAATTCTAGCTCAATTAACCCATGAATTCACCTATTTCATTTATATACAAGTTCTAGATGGCTCAATAACAAGATTAAAAGGTTGAGCTCTTACCTACACTTCTCAATCAAACTTCACCTAAGCCAAATCCTTGAGCAATGTAGGCAAGTCTTCAAAATTTCTTTCAATTCTTCTAATTTCAAGCAAAAATTCTTGTTGAATTCAATTTCCCTCAAGTCTCTCCCTCTCTTACCTGTGTGTACAAGGAGGAGGCCAAAGATGATGTGTCAAACATATATGAAGTGTAATAAGGGTTGATCTTGTACTAATCCACTCAATGGCAAAAAAATGTAAATAACCTATATTCAATTAATTTAGCATTATTTATTCCAATTTAATCATTCCAAATTGAATTTTAATTAAACCTACCATAAAATTCTATAATTCCTAATTAGCATAAAGATCAAGTCAATTTATGAATCGGTCGCCGATAAGGCTTTCAATTCGTAATTTGAAATCAAAACATGAACAGATCGTTTTGTAACAAGCCGATAGAAATACAATTAAAACAACACACTCATGTAATCAATTTAGGATTTCATTTTAATCAATTACTTATCATGCTTAATCACAAATTAACGCTAATCAGAGGTAAGGGTTGTCACAATTTCGTGAGTTTGTTTTCAAATACCTATTATCGTCTGAAAAATGCAAAATAAAGTGGTAACAGAGAAAGAAAGAAAAGTGAACCGTTTTGTGATTGTTGGATAAATTGATTGATTTTGAGAAAAGTACCTATATGAGCATATCTTTATGTATGAACAGGTACTTATGTATATAGTATGACATAAAGCATTCATAATCATATCTATCTATGTCACACCCCAAACTTGCCCCTAACAGTCTGGGCATGACCTATTCGGAAACAGACACTCAACCTATAATATATAACCTGAGGGGCCTGACTGGAAGCGTCAGATGGTCAAATATGACCTCAAAATGTATCCATTGAGCTACTATCATCATGCCAGGATCACACAATAACCGGTAATTAAACATACAAAAGATATGCATCTGAGACTGAGTTATTTACATACAGTTATACAGTTCCAATTCTAAGATTGGGCAACTGACAAAATAATAAGTACATTCCAACTTTAGTCGGTAGTTGGTACGAGTACAAGCCAAAATCCACAAAACTCTAATAAGTGCACGGCTTCCCCAAATGCCTGGGTATACTTAATGTTGACAAAAGGTAGGTGATATCGATGTTAGGACTGACCTCCAAGTGAGTTACCTACAGAATCAAACAAGATTACAGAGTGAGACAAGCTCAGTGAATAACAGTACTTAAACAGTTTAATACCCAATTTGAATCGTAATACATCATACTGTATTCATAAAAACAGAATCTATACAGTTAATCTGATACGGTATTACTTTCAAAACGGCCTTGGGCCCAGTTATAATAGAATGGCCTATTGGCCCAGGAAAAAAAAAACAGAACAGCTCTTCGGCCCAGAAATTTACATAACAGCCTTTCGGCCCAACAGAACAGCCTTACGGCCCAACATAACAGCCTTTTGGCTTAACAGAACGGCCTTTCGGCCCTGAAGTATACAGATGTACAAATTCCCTTTAATGTTCACATTTCTATCGAGTTCATTCTATACACATGCTAATGTAGTAACTTATGGAAAACCGAATGTTAATAGCATTAGATATTAACAGTACACAGATGTACATTTAATGTACTATTACTCACAGTGTCAAAGTGGCGCGCTCGTTTCTCCCGGAGTGTGTCCTACACACATACAAGATCACAAATTAGTTCTCTTTTCTTTATTCAATCATTCTCTGATTCGCTTAACTTCAGCTGAATTTATAGATATCAAAATGGTATTAAATACAGATTCCGATAATATTAGAGGGTCCAACACGTAAAACGGAGCATCCCAAAATTTCTAGCCTGGGCCGCACGTGCGGTTGTGAGCCCCGCACGTGCGGCAAACTCTCCCGCACGTGCGGCAGAATGGTCTCGCACATGCCTTTTAAGCAGAACCAAAACTCCAAATTTTCCCATTTTCCCGCACGTGCGGCCGTGACTCCCGCACGTGCGGCAGTTGTTCCCGCACGTGCGGTCATGACTCCCGCACGTGCGGCGATTCTGCATATTTTCAGTCCGAAATTTCCATTAAAACCCCATTTTTTGTAGATGATCACAAGGCTTCCAATAGGTCTAAAAATTATGGAAATAAAATTGCATTCACATACATCAATCTAAGGTAAATAAGATCATTAACTTTAAGTTCAACAATATAAGTTAATTTCGTAATATTCCATCTTCACATAACATACCCACACACATGATCATAAAGGTGGATGTAATTGATAATTGAGAGAACAAGATGTATCTTCTCACTAGATCACTTAAATTAAAGAAAAAGAAATGAAGGATGATATTATCATGTTAATTCTTCAACCTCTACACTTAAAACTTCCATTACAACTCCAAATCACATAACACCAAAGGGATTTCTACCCAAAGCAAGAAAAGGATGAAATTAGATGGCTTAATCTCACCTTGGACTTCAATCTCAAAGGAGCTTCTCAATTTTTCCTAAATTCTCTTCCTTGTTGATCTTCTCCAACCCTCTCTTCTAAACCTTTCTCTTGGGAGATATTTTAAACAAGTTTCTTGACTCAATATGTAAGGAATACAAGTATATAGGTATACTTAAAGGCATATAAAGACAAAATTCAATCGTTTAAACATCCCAGATTGAAATTTGACAGAAAATCTCATTATAGCTTAAAAATCATGCCAAGTTCAAATCTTAAATCAATTTCAGACAATTAAGCCTCTAAGGCTTCCAATTCCAGATTTAAGCCTTCTAATTGTGATAGATAATGTTCTTATCAAATAGATAGGAATCCATATTTCCAAGTTTCACTTAGTTCAACGAAATCTCACATAGCATTTCTCAATAAACATTCAAAAACACAGAATAGAGGACTGGAAGGATACCAAAATCGTATACGAAGGTCGGGTTATTACAATCTATATGTTGTTATTGTTTCCCTACTGGACTTTATGTTCATCCCACGTTGCTAATCCTTTTTCAGGTGAACATCGAGAAGTGTTTCAAGATCGAGGATCTTCATTATCTATTGGCCACGGGGCCTTTTAATTGTTGGCCGAATGCTATTGTTGTACAAGGGTTGAACCCTTTTTCCTTCATGTTATTGATGTAAGCCAGCAAGCAATTTACTGTAATTATATCTCATGTTGCATTCATTATGTAATCGAATGAGAACCTTTACTTAATTGTCTTTATTGATGTATTGAAGTTCCATACATTAACTCTTAAATTGTATTATAATAAAGGATTTGGTAAAGTTACCCGAGTATTAAAAAGTGGGGCATTACAATTTGATGCTTTTGTAGTCCCGTACATGTGTAAATTGTCTCTATTTTTTGGTCTCATGCAAGCACCAATGTTGAGGCTGTTGACTTTGTGGAACATAGGTTTGAAAACTATTTCCATGATATAAATGTTCATGCTTGGGAATCGGACTGCAACGCTAATAAAGAAGGCAATACTTTTGAAGTTAATGTTGATAAGCAAGGTGGTAAAACTCATAAAGGCAGTGTTGAGGGGACTGGGAGGTACTAGTCATGAAGTCAATATAGATGGGAAATGGGATATCACTTATGAAGCTAATGTTGGCGAGCAAATGGGTAATAGTTCTGATTTTGAGGCTTAATATGAGATGCTTGTAGATAGTGATTATAGTTTGAATGAGGAACCAGTGCTAGGGATGAACCAACACACTGGTACCATCACAAATCACTCAACCAGGAAATTTGTTTGAAATAGAAAGTGAGGATGGGGACTCCTTAGATGGCTTTGCTAGCCTTGAAGAATCAGATGAAGATAATGGGTGGAAAATGCCTAAGTGCAAAGAGTTTAAACCTATGTCTGGTAAACAAAATCCTATTTTTGAGTCGGGAATGATTTTAAGAGTGAGCACAGTTTGTTGGGGCTGTTACACATCATGCCATATTGAATAGTAAAGACATTAGGTTTTAAAAAATGAGGGCTGCAGAGTTTGAGCAATTTGTAGACAAGGCTGCCCTTGGACAATTTTTGCATCTTTGAAACGTGGTCATAAGAAAACACTTCAAGTAAAGACCTATGAACCTAAGCACATTTGTGGTAGGATTTGGGTAAATAAGCTAGTCAATTCAAGTTGGTTAGCAATGGTGTATTTGAATGAATATAGATTAAATCCAACAAGTTATGTGTCTTCACTCACTAAAAGGATTAGGGTTGATTTTAATGTAATGGTTTCCCAAAGTCAAGTGTATAGAGCAAGGAAAAAGGCTCTAAGAAAACTTGAGGGAAGTGTGAGTGAACAATATGCAAAACTGTGGGACTATTGCCAAGAAATTGAAAGGACTAATCCAGGCAGTACTGTTTAATTGTATTTCAAGCCAGATAGTGATGGAAATCCAACTAACGTGTTTCAAAGGTTCTATATTTGTTGGGCTGCACTTAAGAAAGGGTTTATCGAGGGCTGTAGACGTATCATTATTGTTGATGATTGTCACTTAAAAAGTGCCCTTGGTGGACAGTTGCTCATTGCAGTTGGTTTGGATGGAAATAACCAATTGTATCCTATGGCATATACAGTGGTAGAGGTTGAAAACATTAGTAATTGGACTTGGTTTCTACAATATTTGATAGTTGATATTGGGATATGTAATGATCCAAGTTGGACTATAATCTCTGATAAGTAAAAAGTAATATTTATTTATTTAACCATGTCATTTGGTTTGTTTACATAATTATAATGAAATTTGTGTTTGTTGTTTTAATAAATATTAATGGATGATTGCAAGGTTTGGAGAAAGCAATTGGTGATTTACTTCTAGCTGTTGAACATAGGCATTGCGTAAGGCATCTACACAATAATTTCAAGAATGTTGGATTTGGAGGTCAGAGTGTAAATGACAGATTTTGGAACTTGGCTAGAGCAACTTATGTAGGCAGATTCAATGCTGAAATGCAAGAACTAAAGATTGAGAACAAATGAGCCTATGAATGGTTGGTTGAGAAGGATCCAGTCCATTGGACAAGGTCACAATTTAGTGATAACACAAAGTGTGACATTCTATTAAACAACATGTGCGAATCCTTCAATGCTTCCATCTTATTTGCTAGGGACAAATCCATCTTAACTTGCTTTGAAAGAATAAGAACATATTTGATGGATAGATTAGTTAAAAGAAGAGAGTTTGCTATGAAGTGGCATGATGACATAGGCCCAAAGATTCACAAAATACTAAAGAAGAATAAAAGCAATGTAGCTTCATATATCCCTGCATTAGGAGGAGATATGATATTTGAAGTTAGGGGAATGTATGGTGATCAGTTTGTTGTGGATCTTAATGAGAAGACTTGTTCTTGTAGAAGATGATGGCAACTAACAGGTATCCCTTATGCATATGAAATTTCAATTATATGGACTTCGATGAAAGAACTTGAGTCCTATGTCCATGATTGCTACAGGAAAGAGACTTTTCTCAAAGCATACAACAACATCATGTACCCAATCAATGGTGCTGAGATGTGGGAGAAGATAAGGAAGGAGGCAGCTTTGCCTCCAAAGTTCTCTAAGCCACCTAGTAGGCCAAAGAAGGCAAGATGAAAGGAACCAGATGAAGCACCTAAAAATCCTACCAAGTTAAGAAAGTTTTGTAAGAATCTCAGCTGCAGAAAATGTGGACAAAATGGCCACAACACAAGGACTTGCAAGTCAGAGGTGCAATCTTTAGTAAGTTCTTCAAAACACAACCTCTATTTTTTTTAAATTAATTTTTTTCCCAATGTTTTTCTCAAGTCAGAATTGTTGGTGTTCGTAATAGAGGAATAACAATCGAGGGCCTCCACCTCTGTGGCCTTCACAAACATCACCTACATTTAACCATCAAGGTCCTACGTATAGGAGGCCAACACCATTCAACTCTCAAGGTCCAATTCCAAGGAGGCCACCACTTGTTATTTTGGTATTATAACAAAATAATATTGGGAAATTCTACTTACACCATAATTTTATATCTTTACACTTATTTTCTCATTATATCATTAAGAAAAAAAATTAAAATTTTCATTACACCCTTTATAATATCAAAACTAACCTTAAATTAAACCCTTTTAAAAACTCCTACAGATTTTTCTCATTACACCTATTTCTTTTGAATTACTCCCGTGTCATGTTACCAAACAAATTATATTTGTCCAGCCATCTATTGTCGCACCTTTACAGATTTACTTTCCTTAAAACATTTTTTTTTCTTTCTATATTTATGAAGAACTTGTTCAGTTATACATTATCAAACAATATAAATTATTTCGGTGTCATGTTGCCGAACAAACTAGATTTGTCTAGCCATCTATTGCCGCACATTTATAGATTCACTTTTCTTAAAACATTAAGAATTTAAAAAACATGAAGTGTACAAACATCCATAAAAATATTCATAAAATCTATCTATACAAATATCTTCAAATCTGTCAATACAAATATCATTAAAAACACATTGAGATGTTATCACAATTCATTCATGTTGATAGTTTCGGTAGTTAATACATCAGGGTTGACAAGCATACGGAATTGATTAATACAGGTAGTATATGCTTTTTCCTATCTATTAGCATACGGGTAATGAAAATGAATCCAATTATTTGTTATCAGAGGTACTAGACGACTATAAAGTAGATAAATCTAACAAACCTCATCTGTAATGAATTCATGACTGTAATCCATTAACAATACACTACTAACCTTACTGCAATGCGTAAAAGCATAATCCTTTAAAGCATAAAAATAAAATTGTCAAAAAAATGAAAATGGCAGTAAGTTACCGAACATGTACTTTTACTAAGTTACTGAACAAGTATTTTTTGTTCGACAGTGTGATTTTGGAATATTTCATTTTATTCGATTCTGGTACACTGAACAAAAATCAAATAGCCCTCTTGAAAAAAGAAATGAAAACGTAAAAAAACAAAGAAAAAAATTCACCATTTCACTTTTTTCTAGTCCTTCACCACCATTTCTTCGTCCCTTTTTTTTTATGATAAAAATACTATGATTCTCACTTTTTGAAAGTAGATGTATAGTAGATAAGAATAACTGATAAAAGAAGAAAATGAGTAGGGGTGTAATTTTGGCTCGTGCCAGCGGGCGGCCCGATGTGGGCCCGACCTGTTAAGGCTCGAGCCCAAACCCAGTCTGAGGCCTTGGGTCTGGGCCTGGGCCATCGTTTTGAAGCCCGGCCGGACCCGCTTGGTTCGGCCCCATGGGCCCACTCAAGGCTCGCCCAAAAAGCCCGGCTCGAGGCCGCCCGATGCCCAGTGTTATTTTTAATGGAAAAAATAAAAAATAAAAAAATGTTTAGGCCCGCCCAAAGCCCAAGCCCAGGGGCCCTGCCTGAGGCCTGACCCACTGGCCCGCCCAAAGCCCGAATAGCCCATGGGGCTAGGCTTAGTTTTCTGGCTCGTGGGTCGACACGGCCCAGCCTCATTTTTTGGCTGGAGCCCGCAAGGGCCGACATGGGCGGGGCCGGGCCAGGCTGGGCTGAGCCAAAATTACACCCCTAAAAATGAGTAGGGATTGAAGTGTAATGAGTGTAAAGAGAAAATCAAATCTATTTAATTTTTATTTTTTTTGTCTTTAAAGGTAATTTCATACATGGATAAAATTGTAAAAAAAAAAAAAAAAACTCAAATGGAGGGTGTAAAGAGGTAAATGTGTTGTGTAAGGCTTTGTTTGGGAATATTACTTTTTAGCTTAAAAGTCAAAAAGTCATTAAAAAATTCAAAAATCTAACAAACTATACACAAAAGTCAAAGATTCAATTTTCTCTCTACTTTTTGTATATTTTTTCGTAAAAAATCAAAAAGTCATCACAAACATATTAATTTTTTTACCTCATATTTTAACCAAAAAAATCAAAAAAGTTACTAAAATAGCATGTTTCCAAACAATGCCTCAAAATTTCCCAATAATATTTAGGGCTCATTTGGGAAGTTGGTTATTTTACGGGGTGTTTGGAAACTTGGATTGTTTTTGTTTTGTTTTGTTTTGTTTTGTTTTGTGATTAAAATAGCCAATAAAGATAAAATATGTTAAAATAATTAATAAGACAAAATGTTACATCTAAATCATAATCATTTCACTTTTTTTTTTTCTTACAATCATCAAATCAACTACAAAAAAAATCAACTATTATCCCAAAATAACTTTTAGGTGTTTGGGAAATTAGCTATTTTAGTAGACTATTTTAATTTTTAACTATTTTAGTAGGTTAAAATAGTTGTACTTGGAAAAAGTGTTTGATTTTTTTTTGTAGTTGGATGTGATATTTGTGAGAGAAAAAGTGAATTGATTATAGATTTAATGTGATATTTTATTTTATTAACTATTTTAACTTATTTTGTCTTTTTAGTGCTATTTTAGCCCAAAAAGCCAAAGTAGCTTCTTTCCAAACACCCCCTAAAATAGCCAAGTTCCCGAACGAGCCCTTAGTTGTTTTTTTGTGTGGCTATTTTAGCTTAGCTAAAAAAATTGTGCTTAGGAAAATAGTTGATCTTTTTTGTAGTTAATTTAATAGTTATGAAAGAAAAAGTGAAATGATTATGGATTGGATGTGACACAGTTTGTCTTATTGGCCATTTTAGCCTATTTTATCTTTATTGGTTATTTTAGCTCAAATAGTTTTTCCCAAATAGGGCCTTAATGGTTTTATTTCTCTTTACTTTTAGAGACAGGTAAATTATACTTTGCACCTTTACACTTGCACCAAATCCTATTTTGGTCTCTCCACATAAAGTCATGATAATCCTCCATTGCATTTTAGGTCAAATTTCACTTTGGTCCCTAAACAAGTGTCATTGTCTCATTTTTATTACTCCATTGTTTAAATATTTAACAGAATCTAGTCATGTAACAAGAATGTAACTACGAAATCAGGGTAAGAGAGGAAAATCATCCACATTTCTCACCAACACACACTTTGTCCTATGTTATAAACACAGGAGTTATATAATACAATATATATATATATATATTGTAGCATTTGTGTTCTTTAAACTATTGGAGAGTGTATTTAATTCCTTTATTTTTATTTTGGGAGTCTTTGGAGTTGTTGTATTTCGATTGGAGGAGTACGTTTCGATTTAAACTTGTTGGGATTGTTCGTTCGCGTTTGTTTACGTTGTTGAAAATTTTGTTATGGGGTCGACACTAGCCTTCCTAGGGTTCGACACCACCTTATTGCCTTGCTTTTAGTGTCTTTGTTAGTTTATAGGATCGACACCACGGTTCTGAGAATCAACCATTTCCTTGTGGTGTTGTTCTGGGTTACATTATGAAATTTAGGATCGACACCACTGGTTTCAAGAGTTGACCCTTGTCCTCTGCACACATTAGTGTCTCAGCTTTTCTTCCTGAAGGGTCGACACCACTATTTGAAAGGTAGACCCCTGTGAGTTAATTTCTAGATTTTTGGTTCGGTTTTAGGATTATACTTTTTGGGGTTTGACTTATTTTTTCCTTTGACTTTAGGGCTATTATTCTACCACTATAAATAGACCCCAAACACACTTTTCTCAATCATTTTTTCTTTTCTCTTTCTCTCTCTTCCCTCTTTAAACCGTGAATCCCTCTCTCTTTCTCTCTCTTAGAAACTCACTTTTTTCCACTTAGATCTCTAAATCTACTCACATAGAGGCATCTTTTCACCTTAGTCCTTTGAGAAAGAATGTAAATCTCGTCAAGAGCTTTCTTTTGATCCAAGAGTTTCATGGTTTCTTTAATTTTGGTCTTCTTCGAGTTCTCCTCTTCATTTCAAAAGGTAAGGTCTATTTCTTAAACTCAATATGAGTTTGATAGCATATTTGTGGCCTGTGGTTTCATAGATGGCCCGTGATACACTAACCATTTACATTTCTACAGTTGCTTTAGAAACAACTTTTAGTGCAAGTGGATGGGTGCTAAGTGATTACAGCAGCAGGCTTTCACCCTAAATGGTTGAGGCACTGATGATATCCAGAGATCATGTGCATGAGCTTATAAGAAGATAAAATTATAGTGAAAATGAGAGAATTCAAAACAATTTGGATGACATATCCTCGGGCAACGCGAGTGAATTGTTTGCCTCCTCTGATGATTAATCAACAATTTATTTTTCTTATTTTATTTCGTTATTTTTTTGTATTAGATTATTGGGGTAGAATATAATGCAAATGATTAGTAGACTAGTAGGTGCCAACCTAATTGGGATGTACTTGACCTATAGTGATGCAATTGCTCTACCATCATCAATAATCTACCTCTATTTTATTTAATGATATAAATTTTTTGTAATATTTTATTTCATTTTCAAATAAAAATTATTTATTCAATAAATGTTATATATTTAATTTAATGATTGTAATATTGAAAGTTTCATTTTGATATATATAAAATTATTTATTTCAGAAGAAGAAAATTAGTTTTTTAGTCATAAGTTCATAACCAAATAAACATAAGTCATGCATAATTAAATTTAAATACCATCAGACATGAAACATAACCAAACATCTCATTAATCTTAACTAAAGTACTCTAGTATAATTTTTTTTTTTTGTCCCTCATAAATAATCTATACATAATATATTTATCGCTCATTTTTGGAAAGAAAAAAAGGCCCTCTGGGCCTGGCCCACCGACTCTATTCTGAATGGGTTTAGGGCCTACTTTTCAGCCCGCGGGCCTACTTGCCAAAAAGGCGGAAGCCCAGAAGGCCCTTTACAGGCCGGGTCAGGCCAGTTCGGGCTATAATTACACCCCTACCCATGAGTATGTCATCGTCAGTGAGGAACTCTGACGGGAGCCAAAACTCTCTGCTGTCGAAAGTGTGAGCAAAGCAAAACAACCCAAAAGTGAAGGGATTTAGAAAGAGAAATTCAAATAGGAGGAACGTGTGAAGCACACTCACTTTTGAGACAACTGGGGCAAACAACCTCCAAAACCCATCCACCTCATTCAAGCTATTCGAGAGTACTATTATTGTGTGGATGTAACATAACTCTTTATTATATTGATAAATATTAGGGTGTCCAATTAAAACCCAAGTCATCTCAGCATATTTTCTTCCCTAGCAAACAAATCACTATTAAAAATGTCTTGTTCTTAGTGCCTTCCCTAGGGCTTTGTCATTGACAAATCCAACAAATCTTATGCTTACACTGACACATTAGGGTTTGGCTTAAATAACTATTGCCTAATCATCATTACAGACTTTTATTTTTTATTTTTAAAATGTATTAAAAAAGAAGCAATTCAAAAAAATTATATATTTTTATGAAACTATAGATGAGGCCTAGTTTGAAAACATGAATTTTTAGTCAAAAAATCACTATAAGATTATCACATTACTCCCTTTATTTATTCATTTTGTGTAGTTTTTTTCATAAAAAAAAAACTAATTATATGTGATTGATATAATTAAAAGTTGTGACATATTTGTACTAAAGATTGGGGAAATGATATACAAAAAATAAAATTAAAAAAAATCTTTGAGGCTTGCTCTATTCTCCATGATGATTATGCGTGTGTGCATGCATGGGTGGTTTTCCATGCCATTGGACTAGATTTAGAGCAAGATAAATTGAAATAAAACAAAAGGGTAAATAAATAATAAATAAAAAAAGAAATAATATGGAATCAAAAATTATTTTGTAGCACCATTTAAAGTTGGTAGGTTGCAACATGGGTACCCTATAACAAATTTTGAGATGAATAGTAAATTTAGATATTTGAATTCAATTTCTGTTGTTGTCTTTTGAACTTAACCAATATCTATAATTTGTGAGTAAGACCATTTCCAACGCTTATTAAGATCTTTTATCAAATTTAAATTTGATGAAAAGCGTTCACTTTTTCTACTCCAATGGTTTCTTCAAACTCATATCAAATGAAGACAATACCATATATTTCGTCAAGTTAAGGGAGGTTTCATCGTTCATTAAATTTACAAATAGCCGTTGTTGCTCTTGCCATACCAACACAGTTAGATGATTGACCGGATGTACCCTTAGACGACCGACCGGATGTCCTCCCCAGATAACCTGCTTGTCAACTAAGCTTGCAAATCAGATGCCTCCAGGACATTCTCCTGGATGTTCTCCCAAACAACTTGTTTGTAAAAAAATCTTATGAACATTGAAGTTTTAGCATTGGAATGCACAATATCAAATAACACTTTCCATCATTTTTTACTCAAATTTAATGAAATTTTTGAGTAAACGTTGGAGATACTCTAAGAACTTACCATGCAATGTTAGTAATGTTAGTTTCAATTGATTGAGAGGTTACTTGTTATTAAAAACAAATTAATAAATAAATCTGAATTATAAAAGAATGAGTATAATGTTAGACAGTCTTCACTGTATTTGAAGAATAGTTTAAGATAGAAGAAATTCTGTTCGAGTACTAAACCGAAACAAAATGTATAAATAAATAAATAAAAATTATAAAAACATATTCTATTTTAATCACAGAAACCAAACAGAATCTGGAAAAAAAAAAAAAAACAAAACAAAAACAAAAAGAACAATAAATAAAGTAAAATACTTACAGTATTTATTTTCTTAAAAAAATTGATCAAGTCCAGCGTTTGACACTATTTCCCTAAGATAGATTCGTCCTCTCCACGGTGCTTTCAAAATATGAACGTTTATCTTCTAGGATAAAATGATCGACAATAATCAGTAGCAGCATTACGCACTAATTATTTAATGAACACACTCAGTGTATATACTCTTTCGTAGAAAAAAATAAAATTCAAATTTTTTAACCCAAAAGGATAAGTAGTGGCCTGAACCACACAAGCCCAGCCCAACCCAACCCAACCTCACACCTCACACTCGCGCCCTGCCCTAGTCCAGTCCAGGTGGGTGGTGCCAGCACGCGCGTGTGGTGGTAGTTTTTGGGTCCAACGGATTAAGGCCCGCTTCACCTATAACCTCCCTCTTCACAAAACTTGGGCCCCTCCTCAAGAAGCAAACTCAAGACTTATAAACCCATACCATGTTTGCCCACCCAAACAATGTGGGATAAGCCTTTCTTCATCCCTTATGGAAAACTCACCAAAACATCATTTTCAAGGAGCACACTTTGATATCAATTTCCCATTCACCCGATAATGGTTTTGAGTAACTAAATATACGACGTGAATTGTCAAGCGGCAAAGAACGCATTGCCCCATAGACCCGTCAACTTTGGTGCATGGGTCCCACTTTAAAAATAGACCAAAGTTTAGAAAAAAACTATTTTTCTCAAACCATTTCTAACATATAACTTGCAGGTATCTACCATGCTTATTTATTTATAGGTTTTGTTCCTTTTTTTTTACCTATTAATATCTAGGAAACATGGATACAGATACGGCAATACGTCAAAATCTGGGGGGGGAAAGGATAAGGGTACGACGAGGATTCGTTCGGGAAAAAAATTATTTTCTTATAATTTAATAATGCAATATACATAAAAATAAAACCTAAAGTAAATTAATAAATAGAGGGATTCTTATTAAGCTAAGAGTCTTCAAACATTCATAAAATATCCAAAACTAAAAGTAAAAGTAAATACAAATTAAATATCATCCTTACATATTAACACTAAAAAAAGAACGAGAACAAAGAGAAAAAACATGGAAGAGTAAGAGAGCTAGACATGAGTGAAAGAAAGAATAAGGATACATCAATTTGATAAATTCTATAACTCTAACTCTCACTATATTCCTTTAGGCTCTTATCAACTAATTAAACAAAGTATTGGAAGTAATATGTGACTTTGAGCATTCGATACTTCAAAATTAACTATTTGATACTCCAAAATTATGAAAAATTAATTAAGAAGTATCTGATACATATCCGCGAGTATCCAAGGAGTTTCGATATCCGATATGTACTGATACGAATATGTCTCTCTTTTTGAAGTATCCGTACTTCATAAATTGATATTTTCAAAAGTGTTAACACGAAATAAACATTTTAGAATTTATTGATGTCTTAAGAAAGGGAGTCACTATTCACACTCCACTTTATTCCAAAAACACTTCACTCTTTGTCTTTATTATGCATAGTTACATTAATACCCTTTTACACAAAATACATTCTCTGAAAAAAATTAAAATTTCAAAAGTATTAATGTATTTAGAGCAAAGAATGGAGTGTATTTAAAATAAAATAGATTGAAAATAGCAACTCCCTAAAATTTTCAACATTCACTAACATTACTTATATTTTGTTTTCCTTTCCATTTTTTATATTTTCCCACCAATTCTTTCATTCCAAATGTAAGAAATTCCAATACGCATACCCTTTAAAAGAGTGTACCATATACACCCCTAGTTATACCATATCATTTTTTTTATTATAATATTATTTTAATTATGATTTATGAATTCTTTAGTTATGACTCATGTTGTGTTTAATTATGACATTTTTATTTATTTTTTAGTTATGACTCAGAAAATATAAAATTATGATATTTTCTTGTTTAAGTATAAGGTTGATATGGTACACACTTTTTACAGGATGTATACCATAGGGCATGTTTGTTTAGATAGACTGGATAAGAGGGTATTGTAATACATTGAACTGTTAATATTGAGATATATAATCTCTGGACTATTTGGTTAGAAATGATGTGTATCTCATATTTGTTTAATCATGAGATTAGAAGTTAGGAAACAACTATTTTTAATTTTTTTTAAAATTTTTCACAAAAATAAATTTTTATTTTTTAAGAAAAAATTAAAAATTAGTTTATAAAAACTAAACAAAACATGTCCTAAATATTTGGAGAGTAAAATTATTTTTTTACTAATTAAGGTCTTGTTTGTCAATATTTTACTTAAAAAGTTAAAAAATCACTATAAATTATTACATCACTCTTTTTATTTTTCTGTATATATTTTTATAAAAAATCAAAAATTTATTAAAATAACGCATTTCTAAACCTTATCTAATTGAGAGGAGAATTGATTAAGGGCGTGTATCCCACCTCTCCCGTCAGAACAAAATAGTCTTAATTTTTCAACCCAAACAAGGTACTAATATTGATGGCCGATCCCCACACTTCCATTCCCTCTAAACGAAAGTGTTTCCCTCCAAACGCAGTGTGAGAAAGGCAAACAGTAGAGTGAAGGCAACAAGAGGGAAAACACAGGACGGGGAGGAGGACGACAGTGGGAGTAGGTATGAACATTGCGAACGGAGGAGGACTGCCGCAGAGGACGGTGCTGATTACTGGGGTGAGCAGAGGCCTTGGAAAAGCCCTAGCCCTAGAGATTGCCAAGCGAGGCCACACCGTTATTGGCTGTTCTCGCTCTCAGGAAAACCTCAATTCCCTCCAAGCCGACCTCTCCTCTTCTTCTTCTTCTTCTCACTCCAACCCTTCCTCCTCTGATAAGCACCTCTTCATGAATGTCGATGTGGTCAGTCACCTCTCTCTCTATCTCTCTCTCTGTTTATATATATATATATCTATATTATTTTATACATGTTAAGAGGATGATGAGATTCGAAACCAGGTTCATGCCACTTGAACAACTCATTTCTCTTTGTCATTATTCTTATACTATTACTTTTTTTTTCCAAATTGCACATGCGTGTGCGGGCTGCTAGTATATAATATACTAGAAGCGGGTGGTGCATGCGATGCGGGCACATATGATCATTAAAAATAAGGCTGTAAACTATATGTTTGAATTCAAAATCTGATAATTGAAATGAATTTGGAAAAATCTAGAGTTGAGTTATTTGAAGAATTTTTATTTATTTATTTATTTATTTTTTGAATTCAGGGGATAGGAGTATAGTTGTCAAATTGGGATTCAATCATGAATCGAAATGGTATTGTACTGAATCGCGAATCGAATCAAATCGTGAACCATAAATATTTGGTCACCTTTTTTAATTATATAGAAAATATATATACACTTAGATATTAAATATATCTAATAAATATGAAATATTACTTAAATCAATGAAAATATTGTTTTTAATGATGATCATGTGGTCTGGGTAATTTCCCTTTTAGATACTATTTCTTATCAACCATTCTTAATTAAGAAAGTAAATAAAGACAAACTTTCAATTTTCAAGTGATAATAACTCAACAATAATGTTTTTTTTTGACCTTTTTACAAGGTTAAAATACCAAAATCTTCAAACTTCTTCAAAAATCTCACTTGATGCTTTCAAAAAATTCATTTTGTAAATAGAAGTACCTATCTTACATGGATTCAGGTACGAGTATCGAATGTGGGTGTATTTCCAAGCGTTAGACTTTTATAAATTTAAATTTTAGAATCTTGGTATACGTATCCAAAATTGGATATGGGTACGGGGACGCATCATATATACATATATATTGCATATTATATAATATTTTCAGATGAAATGTTGTAAAGTATATAGAAATATATACTTGAAATTGAATAGGATTCAAAAAAAAATATGAAATTTCTATATCTAATTCATGTGAAAAGTTAAAAGTATTGTTTTACTAGCAAATGTGAGTTTCTTCTTCTCATATATTGTCACAAATTAAAAGATCCGAGTGTCTAAATTGAGTACGAGTGTCGGACATATATCCCACATCCTTACCCATGTCATATCCGGTGGCCACGGGTATTGTGGGGGAAATAGAAGAGTCCATGTAACACAGAGAAGTACTTAGATGAAATTGAATATGTAGCCCTAGAATATTGTAGAAAGAGAAAGTTCGTTTTTTTCCCGCTAAGATTTGAGTATTGGAGAGTAAATAAGGAGGGAGAAAGTCAAAAGATAGCATATAGTAATCCTAAAGACCTTAAAAGGTTGTATAAACCTCTTTTCAACAATAAAAATCAAAAAAGAAAGCCAAACATTGATTTTAGTGAATCGAATCGATTCACGATTCATCTATGATTCATAACTATTTGCGATTCACACAACCTATTCGTATCGATTACCCACTAAATCGAATTGAATTATACGATTCAAATCGCGAATTGTATGATTCTAATAATAGAGTATAAAATACGAGGCATAAACACGAGAAAGGCGGCTTTTTTATAATAGTATAGATAGATAGATGGATAGAAGATAGATAGATACATCTCATTTTTCTTTGGACAAGTATACCTTTCATTTCTATATATGTATGTATGTATAGTGGTGGAGCCAGGATTTTGGTTGAGGGGGAAACAATGAGTTGCACCCTTTGTAAAATATATCACAATCCAATTAAACCAATTTCCTTTGGTGGTTCGATGAGAAAAGATGAATGAGATGAAAAAATTAAGGGAAGTTATATTCACACACCATAGAAAATCTTAGGACACACCATTTGTGTGTTGTTCGGGTATAAAATTTGGAACAAAAGTCAAATGTTCAGAATTAAATTTCCTAACAATAATGAATTGTTCAAATATACATTATGTTAAACTATTTATATCCGAGCTGTTTTTTTGTTCAAAAGTTTATATCCGAACATTTTAATTTTGTTCTAACTTTATATCCAAACTGTATAAATGGTGTGTATTGGAATTTGGTGGTGTGCGAATTGAATTACCCAAAAATTAAATGTTGGAATTATTTTTGAGTCAACTGATCATTATTATTATTTTTTTGGAATAATCATAATTTAGAATGTGATCCCATGCTTCCATAAAAGTGAGGATGAAGTTACACCAAGATACACATACGAGAGAGAGAGAGAGAGAGTAAAAAAATTTAGGGGATATATTCAAAACTTCAAAGGAGTAAATTGAAGAAAAAAATCATTTAAAGGAAAAAAGTGCAATTTTCTAAAAATTAAGGTGGGCTCAGATTCCTCCTGAACCTAATGCCACTATGTATGCTTAAGCGTGTTCCAATTTGTTTTACCATTTATTTCATTCTATTTTGGGTGCATTTATGGTCGAATGGTGAATTTTGTGTTTGTCACTATGGGTGAGAAGTGTGGTTGGAGATAGTCTGCGAAGATGGCAGGCAAAAGGAGGAGGTCAAGGCAAGCTTGGAGAGGGAGAGTTTGGTAGTGATGGACCTTGAACACTAATGTAGAATGCGAGAGGGAATGTTTAAGTGTGAGACTTAGCGTGTTAAAATTATAGATTATTGTTGTGGTGAAGTGAAGTTTCTTGTTGCATATACGATACGTTATATAGGCCACAAGAGTATTGGAGCCTAAACAAACTGTTGAACAGGTGGCTCGTTCTCCCCAACTCTGCTAGAAGTGATATAAGCCCTTATACCGTCTATGGCTTGATGGCAGACGGAGAGTAACATTTCATGCCAGGCGGAAAGTAACGTTTCGTATATGCATCGGATGACATGAATGTAAGGTCGTTGTTGCCTTTTCTCCAAGCCTAGTTGAGATGGAGTTGTCTTAGCAAGAAGGCGACCATCTCAACAATCCCATGACCTCAGCCGCCAATCCAATATTCTTTGATGATCCCTAGCAATAGTGCCTGGGTCCTGCTCCCAACTCCGGAAACCAAGTAGGTGAATGGGCCAAGGCCCACCTCAGTGTTTAGGAGAGCCAGGGGCTCACTTCCAAACGGCCAAGTAGGAGAATGGGCCGCGGGCCTATCTCAATGTTTAGGAGAGTCAGTGTTTATCAGTCCAAGTCTAAGTGAACCGGGGGCTGATTATATTGCTGTTTGGTCTTAGAGTAAGGTATGAAGGACCATGGGCCCTGCGGTGCCATGGTGTTGCCTGTTGTAGGGCTCTTCATATTTGGACATATTTGGGCTTATATGTGTGCTCCCGCTTAGACTAAGCATATAGTCTTTGCTATGTATCAAACATGTGATATGCCTACGTGATGCCTTATTGGTCTGTCACGCAGGCGGAGTTTTGGTGATGTGGCACTCGTAGGGCTTGCCGCGTATCGGGCTTGATACAAGTACCCACAGTCACCACATGTTTCTTCACAAATGTTGATGCTCTTTTTGCGTGTGCGCGTGCTCGTGCAATGGTGTGTTTGAACTGCATTGCCTTGTGGGTTTGTTTTTGGTTCAGTAGGGTTTTAAAACGAGGAAAACCATCAGCCTTTTGCCACCTGACAAGAGGGTGTGCACATGCGATGTGTCTGTGATGGATAACTTAGAAACCAACCCTATTGTTTACAGCCGTTTGCCACCTGACAAGAGGGTGTGCACATGTGACCTGTCTGCAATGGAAAACATAGAAACCAACCCTATTGTTCACAAAAAGCAGCTGAGAGAGGGGTTGAGGAATAAAAAATTGAAGCAGTTTCTGCTGGTAATTTTGACATACAAAACAGTGACCGATTTAAAAAGATTGGAACACCAAAATGGTGTTCTCCCTTTATATTTTAGTACAGATGTTGAAGTTCTGTGTAATACAAATGTCTCATACTTCTAACTTTCTAAGCAATCATATTTTTTCTAAAAGTAATGTTTTATCTTGTAATTTCATCTGCATTTTTGATTAACAGTTTGTTTGCGTAAGTAGAAGAGAAAAGAAAAAAGGGGGAGGCAAGATAAGAAAATAAAGGTTTATCATGTAATAAAAGGGGTAAAAAGAAATGCATGTGATAGAAATTAAACAGATAAATAGCTCCATTTATGGAGAGAAACCATAAGTGGTTTATGAAAGGTTTCTTTTCTTTTCCTTTTTATCTTTTTCTTATTCTCTTTTTTGCCCCCTTCACAATTTCTCTCCTCTCAACTCATCCAAAAAAATGATTTAGCGGAGGGAAATTCTTTTTATTTTCTATTTTCTCCAATCTCCCCAATTAGGGCTGTGAACGAGCCGAACCAATTCGCTCTTTGCTGAGCTAGAGCTCGGCTCGTTTACTTATCGAGTTCGTTTATTGAGCTCGAACTCGGTTCAATAATTAACTGGGCTCGAGCTCAGCTCGTCTCTTTAAGATGTTTTTATTATTTAAATAAAAAATATTATATTATTTAATACATAAATAATGTATTTATGCTATTATTTATATATTATTTAATATATAATTTAAATAAAGATAATCGAGTCGAGCTTGATGAGTCGAGCTTGATGAGCCGAGCTTATTCGAGCTCGAGCTTGGCTCGTTTACTAAACAAGCCGAGCCAGCTCGCAAATAGTTTGGTTCGTTTGCAGCCCTATCCCCAATCCAAACACATGTAACATTATTATTTGGGAATTAGGAGGTAAAGGGATGGAAAAAGATAGTTGAATCATATAAGTTTGAATTTGAATTATATCATGCAGATGATCTACTTATGGAAATTGATTTTATGTGATTGTGTTAAATACTAAGAGAGGTTGTGTAATTTTGTATTTGTAGAGGTCAAACAGCAGTGTTGAAGAGTTGGCCCGTGCTGTAGTGGAAAAGAAGGGTGTTCCAGATATTATAGGTACATGAATTTTTTTATTTTTGTTAAACATGATTGTTCATTTGATACCTCAATTTAAATTAGAATTCACCATACATTATAATTCCTTCCTTCAATGACCTTCTACTTTGTATAAGACAGATACTAGTATTGGACATTCATATGTGGCTGTGAATGGTAGAGAAGAACCTATTTTTGAATTAAAAAGTTCATTTTTGTCCTTATTATATAATTGGTTTTCATGGTGATTTCTCCATCTTATAAGGATTAGTAAATGTTAATGACTAACCCCCAGTGCCCAGGCCTGGACACCCTTGTGAGCAAAAAATAAATAAAGAAAGAAAAAGGTGTTAATGACTAATGATGCAATGTATTTTATATTGAGTAATAATGTAACATCTTTTCATTTTCACACTTTTCAAGTGAATTAGTTGATTTTCAAACTATTAAAGAACTAAAAATTTACCTAACATTCTTACAATATTTATTTTACCAGTTCTCACCAGGTTGGGCTTGAAACAAATTAAATTTTCCTGAATTCAACGTACTTTGGGGCACAAAAATAGCACAAACTCAAGTAAGTCCTCTTTGTTATTGGGCAAGGTTGATCAATATTCAGCATTAGGCTGAATTCATATTTGCAGCCTCAATGGATAAATTTTTGGTGTGGATGCCATCCCACAAGTAGTGGGGTCCCAAACTAATATACTAGGGTTCACACATTACCAAATCTCAACCATCTTTGAGATGGCGTTAATTCTACCATCCCCATATGCTCTAAGAGTGAGAAATCAGGATATCTTGTGATTTACAGTATGATATTTTTATTTTTTGTCATTATAATTTAAATAAAATAGAGTATCATAAGGGAATATGACCTTGAAGCAACTATTGCCAATATATAACATTGGGTTGATATTCTGACGGATCGTGCCATTTTATATTCTTAGAGTTTACATTTATTTTGGCTTATTTACATCCTTATTCAGCTGAAAATGCTTTCATCTTTACTTCAATTCCGTTAGTTTACCTTTGCCTCCGACTTGCGATTGAAAGGCTATGTGTGTATAGGGACCTGAAATAAGGGTATCTGCCAGTAAACAATGCAGGTACTATTAATAGAAACAACAGAATTTGGGAGGTTCCAGTGGAAGAGTTTGATGCGGTCATTGACACCAATATAAAGGGTGTTGCAAACATGTTACGTCACTTCATCCCTCTTATGATTGAAAGCAAGCAAGGAATTATTGTCAATATGTCATCTGGGTGGGGAAGGTCTGCTGCTGCACAGGTACGACATAAAAAGTTGGTGTGCTTTTGTCCCAAAGTTACATTTTTTCCTCTATTTTGTTGATGTGGATTCGCATATATCTGTGAACAGATTTTTATTTTTTGTGTACAAGCTACAAAATGTAACAATCCACAAATATGTTTCTAAATGAATAGTTGTGCTGCATACAAATTTTTGTAATGTCAATTTAAACAGAAAAAAATAGAGCACCAAGGAAAAAGACTTTATTTTTGGTGTTTTTGGCTTTGATGTGGATAATTTGGGGGCAACAACACAATCGGAGGTCTTTTGATGTAGGAAGAATCTATTTTTTGTATTAAAGAGTAGAATTTTATTGCTTTTGTACAGTTGATTCTCATGTACAATTGACCCGTCCTTGAATCAATTTTTGGACTTTGTACATACTTTCAAGTACATACGATTATGCATATAAGTTTTAGGACTTACGTTTTTGTGCTTCTTTTAGTGTATACACATCCCTTTGGTGCCTTTTAATACAAATCTTTTACCTATAAAAAAAAAGGTTAAAATAATGGTTTTACTGTGAGTCTGTGAGGTTGGGGTTATCGATGAGTGCCTGACTGACTGGGATATCCTTTCCTTTTTCCCTTTTTATTAAAATTTTCATGTTGCTGATATTTTATATATATATATATATATATAAATAATAAATGAATTATGAAATTTCTGATTTGGGACATAGGTTGCAGATTGTCCTATAAAATTATTACTTCTGCTCATCTTAAATTTCCAGAGTTGATCTTTGGCAATCTTTGATTTGGTCCTACTGCTAATTAAATGTTGGCAGGTTGCACCTTATTGTGCTTCAAAATGGGCGGTAGAGGGCCTAACTAGGTCAGTAGCAAAGGAGTTACCAAGTGGAATGGCAATAGTTGCACTTAATCCCGGTGTGATAAACACGGACATGCTTGCATCGTGCTTTGGCAGTTCAGCTGCTTTATACCAGACCCCCGAGTCTTGGTATGTGTTTCTGTTCCTTTTTCATATATCTTACGACACCCCATCTGCAACTTCTAGAAAGCTGTCTTATTCCAATTCTAGTACATATAACGTTTCTTGCATGTTATTTTTATTACAATTGATATCAAATTTTCAATGAAAGAATTCTAAATATGGGTATATTGAACTAGAAATTTCGTTTTCCTGAAACAAACACACACACACACACTCTAAATCACCAACACTAGTAAAGCTATCTAATACTCTTGGAGGATTGGAATTTAGCAATTATTCAAGAATTTGATATTCTGGATCAGAGTTTTCCAACACCTACATGTGTAACCTTTTCTTTCCTTCCAGTGACTCGACAGTACTGTAAATTTGTCGTCTGGATAAATGTCCTCAAACACCAACTTCATTTTATTCCATGATTGATGGCCAAGAAATAGAGAAGATTTCAAAATATAAGATCTTATCAAAGAATAATTCTGAACTTCTTGTGAAAAGTACCTGTTTTAGAAGAAACAGTTCTCTGCTTAACTTACTCAGCTTATACCTCATCCGCTGATTCTGCAAATCCAATTTTAGGGACCAGATGATCTATTTTTTAGAACAATACTAAATTGCTTTAGCCACAATAGAAGTTGCACCTCATAGCCTGACGTGTAGAACATCTGATGCAAAGGAAAAATGTAGCCATAATTGTCCTAAATCAAATCTTTTTTCCATCAATGATTTGTGATATTTCATTGAGAAGCGGTCTAGCAGCGTAGAGGATGAATACTCTTTCCTCGATTGTGCTTTATATTTCTGTTGCTGTTGCGGAATTTTGCATTTCTTGAACTTTTCCTGATTTAATTTGATATAATTTTTTCACACCCATTGCAGGGCACCGAAAGCAGCTACAATGATACTTAATCTTACAATGGCGGACAATGGTGCATCTCTCACTGTGTGACGGAAGCATCATTTGAGCATATATCATTACAATGAAAAGCTTTTGTCAAATTTAGTAAGAAGCCATCAGGGTCCTTAGTACTGTGTCATTTTGTATTTTCATTGCCAGGTTTTCTAGAGAAGACGTTGCAATTGCCACTTAAATGGCAATTTGTTCTTATCAATGTAATAATTTCTAATTCGGCCGAGGGAGCAGAATTCCATTGATATCAACCTATATGAGCCCGTTAAATCTTCTTTAAAATAATGTGTTTGCTATGTCCCTCTACATGGCCACTGGATTTTCTGTCTCAATCCCACTCCCAATCTCATGATTGTGTATTGAGATTTTTGTGTTTAGGATTTTTCATGCGATTGTCAATATGGCAACATAAATTTTGTGTGCCTTGATTAAAGTGCATTATAAGGAAGGAAAAATGAAGTGACATAAGCTCCTTATGTTGTCGTAAAATATTTTTTATCTAAATTGATTTTGCCCCAAAATAATTTTTTACTTTTGTTTTCCAGTGTTTGGTTAACATTAAGATTATTTTGGGAAAATTACGAATATATTTCTTGAGGTTTACCTAAAATATAAATTGTCTTTTGTGGTTTTAAAAATTACATATCTTCTCTGCAAGTTTTTGATTGCATAACAAATGATCTATAGCAATAAAACTCGCATAACAAATGATCTATAGCAATAAACAAAAGATATTTGTGAAGAAATTTGAAAATTAGTTCATTAGAAAAAGACAACATAAAAAATTTAGAACAACTAAAATATATATTTAATTTTTAGATACATTTAAAAAAAAACTAAAATATGAAAAAATAAAAAAGTCACTAAAAATCAAAAGATTTGAAAAACATTAAAAAAAACCTAAACCCAATGGATTGATTTATTATTATTATTATTTCAAAAAGAAATTTTCATTTCATCTTCCTTCTTCCACCATGCATTGTTGATCACTACTGTCATCCACCGCCTTTGACTACCCTCTCTTTGCCATGCAACATCATTCACTACTATTGTCGACAACAACTGGCCATCTCCAACAACTAGAGATGGTCATTTTCCCCGCCCTTACCTCACTTCGCACCTGCATCACTTGTCCCACCCCTTATAGATTTTTCCCGCCCCGATTAAAAAGTGAGGGTGGGGATAGGTTTCACTCCTCCTGCTTCATTCCACCCAAACTTCGCCCTGAATATATTTATTAAATATATTTATATGTATATAATATATTATTTATTTATTTTTCATTATAATAAAATTTAAATACTAAAATATTATACTTAATATTAATTTTCATTCATTTATTTTCTATCTTATATAATATAATTCTCATTAAGTATAAATTATTATTCGTAATATACTATATTATCTATAATTTTTATTTTTGCAACTTACAAAATTAATTCGCTTCTGTCATTTCTCGATTTGCTTCACCCTCAATATGATATGGGCACGGAGGCGGATTTTTATAAACCCACCACAAAATTGACCCGTGACCAACCCTACCAACCACCCTCCATTGACCTCTAGCCATCTTCAATGACCATCCGGTGATCCTCCAACAATTGGCCACCATCCACCTTAAACGAAATTTATTGGAGACTAATGTGTAGATTTTAATAGGTGAACTTATTGTTCAATAAGTTCTATGATAATTAATGACGTTTTTCATCAAACACTATTAAAAAACATCACTAATTGTTAATTTTCAGCGATAGTTTAAAAATTGTCACAAAAAATGTCAGTAATTATAAGTTTTAGCTATAGTTTTAAAAAATCGTCACAAAAAAGTCATTACTTTTCAACTTTTAGCGACAGTTTAAAAATTTTATCATAGAAAAAAGTCACTAATTGTAAGTTTTAGCGACATCGTGACAAAAAAATGTCACTGATTGTCAATTTTTAGCGATATATACAAAAATTCGTCACAACAAATTATTTTAATGACGATTTTACTAAAACTTATTTTTAATAGGAAACTATTAGGACTTATTAGTAGTTTATCCCAAATTTAGTAAAAGGGGTACTATTAGCACCTGTTTAAATGCTTTGGACCCCTCATTTCTCTGTGCCTCCACCCTAAATCCTAAATTTCAATAAGATTTATTTGAACACTCCACTTAATACCAAATTTATCCATATTCATAATATTATCACACCCAAGGCATACCACCTAATTTTGCACACCCTTTTTCATTCTCTTTTTGATGACCTTCCATCTCCTGTTGAAAAGAACGTCGACGGTCATTGCATCATTAAACACCATTATCTCAGTGAAAAGTATTGCATCAACGGTCTATCGTTGAAATTCCTGTCAACTCTCAACAAAAAGAAGAATAGACTCAACAATGTCTAAGGAATACCGTTGAAAAACTCGTTGGAAATTCCAATTCACCATTGTAGAAACTTGTCAAAAATTCCTCTCACGTAAATACCGACTCCTCATCTTATCAACATCATTGCCTCTCTATTTTCCAATAACATTTTTGTTTTTTTGGTTTATTTCTACGTAAAAGAGGGTTTTAGAGGGACAAACCCTCACGAAAAACACAATCTGATGTTAAAGATACAAAAATCGAACCACTCGGCACACCAGTGCCGAAACTAAAGGTCATGTTCAACAGTACCGACTATCTGCATTACTGTTTGGAACCCATATATTGAACTAAATATTTGTGTTCAGTACTATATCACCGAACATAATCTTAACAATCGGCAAATTAGTATCGAATAGCTCGAACAAAACAATAACGATTTAAAACGACTGAGAATCTTAATGCAAGATAGATAAACTTACCAATGAAACGCCAACTTCATCATAATTGTTATCATCATCCTACACTGCTATACAAGGTGAAATAACCAATGAAAAGTAATACATTGGACTTGACAAGAGCTTTCTAGTTCAAAGTTTATGGTTCATGAAGGTTTATGATGGTGATGAAGACGATACATTTAGCGTTTAAGATGGTTATGAAGAGTATTAGGTTTAGGGTTTATGTTAGTTGATTATGAAAAGTTACAGGTTTATGGTTAGAAAGATGGAATACATATAGCTGGGAGTGGGGTTGGGGGTACAAGGGATGTACAATGTTGTATAGTGTTAGTTCTTATTTGATAAGTGCATCCATTAAATGATGTATTTTAATGTAATTTTACTTGAGGGTATAATTGTAATAAAAGAAAAAATAGAAATTTGAGGATTCAAAGAATTTAAATAAGTGCTAATAGAAACGCTCTTTAACAACTCACAAAACATGTTTTATTATTTTTATTTTTATATATTGTCAAATTTATGCACGGTAGGAATGTTTAAATTGTGTTTTTATTTTAAAAAAAATCATTTGTTTAATTTTGCAAAAAAAAAAAAAAAAAAAAGAGCAAAAAATAAATTGAGAAAAATAGTTCAGTCAAGAAAAGTAATTATGGCGAAATCACATTTCCCTGTTACTATTAAACACACATTTTCGGAAAAAAAATTAAAATTTCTTTTAATTTTAATTATTGTTAATTAAACACAACCATGCTCCGTCACTCTCCTTGTGACGTGTTAAAAAAAAATGCTATAGACTACAAAATATTCTATCAAATGCAGGGCCATTACTCAATAAAAAGAAAAAAAAGATTACAAAAGGTGAGAATAAGGATATTTATTATTGATTATAAAAAAAAATTCTGTTAGCTTCTTTTTAAATTGTTATGTGAAAAATAATCAGTATATTTGGTTTTAATTTTTTGAATTTAATTTTTTGAAAGTTGAGTTTTTTTTTTGTATTTTTTTTATTTTTAGTGAATATTTTTAAAATTTTAAGTAATTTTTTTTTCTTTTTTAGATGTGTTTTACTTAGATGTATGTAAAAAATAAAATATTTATAAAAAAAATTAAAAAATCAATAAATATACAAGAATATGAAAAATATATTGAATTTTTATATTTTTTAAAAAATATTTTTGGCATTTAGTAAATTTTGTAATTTTTTATTTACAAATATTATATTTTTTAAGTATATTTATATTAGGTGTATTTAAAAAATTTTAAAAAAATTATTTAGAATATTAAAAGAATTCAGCAAAAATAAAAAATTTTAATTTAAAAAAAAAAATCTTAAAAATCCAAACCAAACAAGCGTATATTTTCGGTTGGAATAATTTTGAATATATAAAAATAATTGGAATTTTTTTATTGTTTTGGGTTTAAAATTATGGAATAATATTAATGATTATGAAAAAAATATTATGAAATATTTTATGAATTTTTTTTTATCTTTTAATTAATATGTAGTGTTTTATTATTGTATTTGTAATATACGGGTAAAAAGATTTTCAAGATAATTTTCATAATATTTTTTCATGATTCCTATCATTATCCAAAAGAAAATGTTATAAATTTTGAATAATCTATCAATTTTTTTACTAAAACTCTCATACAAGTGTGAGACCCCACAATGGAGGTCCTATATCCATATAAGAGGTTTGGTTAAAAATTTAATAGATTATTTAAAACAAAAATACTAAAAATTCTAAAAATTTTATTAAAAATTTTACCAAATATATATGCGACTCACATAAGACCTAAATTGAATCGCACATTGATATGAAACATTTGATAAACTCTGTTTAAACTCTTGCCCAAAATTAAGTGGGATTGAAATTGCCACGTCAGCATTTTCCCCTCGCACCAGCAGCCGATTTTATTATACCGAGAGAGAGAGAGCGTCTGCGTTTGTGTCGATCATCGTCACTCTCAGTCTCAGTCTCTCTCTCTGCGACTTTGAGAGAGAGAGAGTGTTTGTGTCGAGCCATGGCAGTAGCGGCAGTAGCGGCGATCTCCAATACTAGCCCTTTGCCTTCTCCATTTCTCGGACACATACCCTTTCATCTCGTAACTCTCTCTCTCTCTCTCTCTCTAGAAATGTGTATCCTTTGTTGATTTTTCCGTGTATAGATTCGCTGATATGTAATGTACGATTCATGCTTGAGAATATAAATTTTTTTCAATTTTGGATTTGACATGGTTTACATTACTTTTCTTTGCATTCCAAGTCAGAAATTGTAAACTACTACATGATTGCTTTCTGTGTCTCTCTCTTAGATGACATTAATTTATGTTCACTTGCACTTACCTTAATTATGAATGTGTATAGCCTTTCACTGAAGAAAATAAATTGCTATAGATAGAGTTCAACTGTGGACAAATTCAGGCAATGTTTGGTGGGGGAATTTGGGGAGGGGTTTGGAAAAGGAAAGGGAAAAGTTAGGTGAAATGTTGGTATATTTTATCCACATTTTACCTAGTTTTTCCCTTTCAAATTCATTTCCAAATCCCCAACCAAACACAGCCTTAAGGTTCACAAAGAAAATAGCCTTTTGTTTGGTTATTACACCATTTGACCCAAAATTTAAGTTGAAAGGAAATGGCCCTAACAATATGGATATCAAGCTAAGACCCTTCCTCGTGCAATCCCGTCTTGCACGTGGAAGGGTTCACGGACTGAGAAAATAAGGTGTACGAAGATGCATACAACAGATTGCACAGTGATAGAAATAATGGATTATGGGGGTGATAAGATTTGACCCCAAGACCTCCTTCAACTAGAGCTTTGATACCATGTTAGATCACCAATCGTGCCAAAATCTTATACTAAAAGGAAATGGAAACAATACATACAAACCAACATGCTAACTAACATGCTTTAAAAAGAAAAAGCCTTGGAAATTGGATCCAGTGAGATATGAGAATGCAATTGCGATAGGTGAAAAATGTTAGCATATTATATTAAGTGATAGCATATGATATTCGCCGAAAGGCACACTAGGGTCTGTCTGTAATCACTGTAATCATTTTATGCACTCAGGGATAGCACTCAGGGATCATCTTGTAAATTGCATTTCTTGTAAACCCTAATCTTCTTTTATAAATAGGGGATGATATTCTATCATTCCCCAAGCTGGTTACCCAAGCTTCATGGTATCAGAGCATCACCTCTAGGGTTAGGGTTCAAAACCGTACCTAGTTGGATCATCTGCTTCGTCGATCTTCAGCCACCGTCGTCACTCCGCTTCGTCTTCATCAGCCGCTTCGTCTTCATCAGCCGATTGGATCATCTGCTTCGTCTTCGTTGATCTCCTGCTTCGTCGATCTCCTCAGGTCCTCAGCTCGTCTTCGTCTTCTCCTCAGCTCGTCGATCTCATCGCCCTCGTCGTCCTCAGCTCCTCTGTCGTCTCCGTCACTCGTCGCCCTCAGCTTCGTCACTCGTCGTCCCTCGTCGTCCTCACTGTGGTATGATACTCTAGTATATCTATAAATATATATATATATATATACTGATATATATATATATATATAAATAGCCTGATATATATATATTTATATATAAATATATGTATATATCCTGATATCTACATAAATCAATCAAAAAAAAAAAAAAAAATCAATATAAAAAAAAAAAAAAAACAAAAACAAAAACAAAAAAAAAAAACAAAAAAAAATCAATAAAAATCAATAAAAAAAAAAAAAACAAAAAAAAAAAAAAAAAAAAACAAAAATGGTTTCTTAATTTTGTTCTATCTTTATAGTGGTCATTGTGCCTGTTATATCACTACCACCTTCCAGGTTTGTGATTGCCCCTAGTTGTGTTGCGGGTTCGGTAGTATTGTATCCATGACAGATTCCACCAGTGTGTCCCCTTCTTCTCAAACACCAAAGAGTGAGAGTCCCATTCTACCTACTGCCATGATTGAGAATCCCAACCCTAGTCTGAAAATCACCACCTCTCTATTTAATGGTCAGAACTACCTAGCATGGTCCCAAAGTTTGACTATGTTTTTGAAGAGCAGAGGGAAGATGGGATATGTTGATGGCAGGATACAGGCCCCTAGTACCACTGACTCAAGTTATGAACAATGGGAGATTACCAACTCTTTAATTATGAGTTGGCTTATCCATTCGATGGTTCCAGAACTTGGTGAGGGCTACTTGTCTATGGAGACTGCCCAGGATGTTTGGGAGGCTGTGGCTGTTACCTATTCCCGCAAAGGGAATTTCTCACAGGCATTTGAGTTGCGCCGCTCTATTGAGAGCACACTTCAGGGGGAGCAAACTGTTCTTCAGTACTTCACTTTCCTCACCAACGGCTGGAAACGCCTTGATCACCTGGAAGACTATAAGCCCGTTTGCCCTACTGATTCTGTCGGGTACAAGAAGTTCATCGCACGGGAACGGGTCTTTAAATTTTTGGCCGGCCTAAATGTGGAGTATGATCCAGTTAGGGGTCGAGTTCTGAGTATGGATACTCTTCCTTCACTTCAGGAGGCATTTTCCTATGTACAAAATGAGGAGAGTCGCCGGTCTGCTATGATGTCCCCTGTCTCTACTGACCGTTCCGCCTTACTGTCTACTCCTCGAGATGGCCTCAGTCTGTCTCATCCGTCTGCTGCTAAGGAGTCTGTATTTTGTGATTATTGCAAGAAGCCGCGGCATACTCGTGAGACGTGTTGGAAGCTTCATGGGACTCCATCCGGGGGTCGCAGTGATCGGTCTGGTTCTCGAGGAGGTCGGTCAGGTCAATCTAGGGGACGTGGTTCCTATTCCCGGGCTCATCAGTCTAGTGCCGTTGATACCCTTGATACTACTTCTACTTCTGTTACCCAAGCTTCTGACACTGAGCTGGAGGATGCTTTGCGCCAATTGTTGGACCGCCGATCTTCTACTGCTCTCAGTACCGCTTCCTCATCCTTTGCCCGCTCAGGTAACTTAGCATCTTCTCCTTGTGTTTTCCTGTGTCATACATCTTTGCCTTGGATTATTGATTCTGGTGCCTCAGATCATATGTCTGGCTCCGCTGATCTTTTCTCTGTCTATAAGCCCTCTTCAGGTCAGGACAAAGTTAGGATTGCCGATGGAACTGTTTCTTCCATTTCTGGCAAAGGTTTAGTCCAAGTCACTCCTACCATACATCTATCTTCTGTTCTCCATGTTCCCAAGTTTTCTGTTAATCTATTATCCTTAAGTTGTCTTACCCAGGATTTGAATTGTCGTGTGACGTTTTTTCCTGATCATTGTCTTTTTCAGGACCTTGTCACGGGGAGGACGATTGGCAGTGGTAGTGCAGCAAATGGTCTCTACTTCCTAGATCAACCGGACAAACTTGCTTATTCTTCCACCACGTCTTCTACTACCCCCGCTGATGTATGGCTGTGGCATCGGCGTCTTGGGCATCCCTCCTTTCATTTACTTAAGCATTTATTTCCTTCTAGTTTCGCACATCATCATGTGTCTGACTTTCTTTGTGAGTCTTGTCAACTTGGAAAACAACATAGAGCTTCTTTTGCTCCCAGTTTGAATAAAAGCTTTGTTCCTTTTTCATTAATACATTCTGATGTTTGGGGTCCCTCTCGTGTTCTGTCTGTGAAAGGTCATCGCTGGTTTGTTACATTTATTGATGATTTTTTTCGTGCTACTTGGGTGTATCTCATGAAAGATAAAAGTGAGGTTTTCTCTGTGTTTCGCACTTTTCATAAGATGATTTGTACTCAGTTTGGGGCCACTATCAAAATCTTTCGTTCTGATAATGGCGGGGAATACATCGATTCTGGGTTAGGACAATATTTCTCTACTCATGGCATTATCCATCAGACCTCTTGCACCAATACCCCTCAACAAAATGGGGTGGCCGAACGCAAGAATCGGCATCTTCTTGACATGGCTCGGTGCATGTGTTTTTTTATGCATGTGCCTCGACCCTATTGGGGCGACGCTGTTCTCACCGCTGCCCATCTTATTAATCGTCTCCCTACCCAGGTCTTGGCCAAACAGGCTCCGCTTCACGTCCTCCTCGGTTCTCAGTCCTTGTTTTCTATTCCTCCTAAAATATTTGGTTGTGTCTGTTTTGTCCATAATCACTCTCCCTCTCGTGGTAAGTTGGACCCTCGCTCCCTCAAGTGTGTTTTCCTTGGTTACTCTCCTACTCAAAAGGGGTATAAATGTTACCACCCTTCGTCTCGTAAGTGGTTTGTGTCCATGGATGTCACTTTCTTTGAATCCCAGTCCTATTTCTTGTCCTCTCCGGTGTCACCGTCCTCATTTCCGGGGGAGCCTTGGTGTGAAGTGAGTCCTGTGCCTCCTATGGTGGAACCAGTTGTTCTTGCACCACCCTCTACTACTGTGCTTCCTATGGTGGAACCAGTTGTTCTTGAACCCCCCTCTTCTACTGGGACTATAGAACCCACTGTCACCAAGAATACGGACGGGCATGTTTATGTCCGGGACATAGACAGAAAACAAGTTAACTGGATACACGGGACCGTTTCTGCTACCCCACTGCCATCTCCTGCTTCTGATGAGAGTCGAGGTAACTTTGAATCTCTCGAGTCCATTGATATTGATGTTCCTATTGCCAAGAGGAAGGGTGTGAGATCTTGTACTCAACATCCTATCTCACAGTTTGTATCATACTCTCATTTGTCATCCTCATATAGAGCGTTTGTGTCCAATATTTCCTCTGTTAGCATTCCTAACCATTTTCAGGATGCTCTTGCTACCTCTGAATGGAAACTAGCCATGATTGAGGAAATGAAAGCACTTAGGAAGAATGGCACTTGGGAATTGACTGAGTTACCTCCGGGCAAACGACCTGTGGGATGTAAATGGGTATATACTGTGAAACACAAAGCAGATGGGTCTATTGAGCGTTACAAGGCAAGACTTGTGGCAAAAGGGTTTACTCAGACATATGGCATTGATTATCAGGAGACCTTCGCACCCGTGGCTAAAATGAATTCAGTCAGAATACTTCTCTCTCTAGCAGCTAATCTAGATTGGCCGCTTTATCAGTTTGATGTCAAGAATGCTTTTCTCCATGGTGACCTCGAAGAAGAAGTATATATGGACATTCCTCCAGGTTTTGAGGATCATCAAACAGAAGGCAAAGTATGCAAACTTCGGAAGTCATTATATGGTCTCAAACAGTCTCCAAGGGCTTGGTTTGAGAGATTCACTCAGGCTATGATTAAATATGGCTTCAAACAAAGTCAGGCAGATCACACATTGTTTGTGAAACATTCCTCACACGGTAAGACTACAGCACTTATTGTTTATGTAGATGACATAGTTCTTACAGGCAATGATAGTGGGGAAATACCTCTGTTGAAGAAATATTTAGCTAAAGAGTTTGAAATCAAAGACTTGGGCAGCTTGAAGTATTTTCTGGGCATTGAAGTTGCTCGCTCTAAGGATGGGATATTTAGCTCACAGAGAAAATATGTGCTTGACCTGTTGAAGGAAACTGGGATGCTTGGCTGCAAGGCATGTGCCACCCCCCCTGGAACCCAATCAGAAATTAGGGGATGATGAAGGAGGAGAAGTTGTGGATAGGGGGAGCTATCAACGATTAGTGGGTAAGCTCATTTACCTCTCTCACTCCCGTCCTGATATTGCTGTTGCTGTCAGTATAGTTAGTCAGTTTATGCATGCTGCTCATCAGATTCACCTTGAGGCTGTAATGAGAATCTTGAGGTATTTGAAGTCTGCTCCTGGTAAGGGTCTGTATTTTTCAAAGTATGATCATCTTCGTGTAGAAGCCTATACAGATGCTGACTGGGCTGGGTCAGTAACTGATAGGAGATCAACTTCAGGGTATTGCACATTTGTTGGCGGCAACCTAGTTACTTGGAGGAGTAAGAAACAGAATGTGGTTGCCAGGTCAAGCGCAGAAGCTGAGTTTAGAGCTATGGCACAAGGTGTGTGTGAACTTTTATGGATCAAATTCTTGTTGCGTGATCTAGGTATTGATCAGACGGACTCCATGCGGTTATACTGTGACAATAAGGCTGCCATCAACATCGCTCACAATCCAGTTCAACATGACAGGACAAAACATGTTGAGATTGATCGCCACTTCATTAAGGAGAAACTCACTAGTGGTATCATTTGTACTCCCTTTGTCCAGTCTGGTGAACAACTTGCTGACATTCTCACCAAGGGAATTGGGAATAAACCATTTCATGACATCGTAGGCAAGCTGGGCATGAGAGATATCTTCGCACCAGCTTGAGGGGGAGTGTTAGCATATTATATTAAGTGATAGCATATGATATTCGCCGAAAGGCACACTAGGGTCTGTCTGTAATCACTGTAATCATTTTATGCACTCAGGGATAGCACTCAGGGATCATCTTGTAAATTGCATTTCTTGTAAACCCTAATCTTCTTTTATAAATAGGGGATGATATTCTATCATTCCCCAAGCTGGTTACCCAAGCTTCAAAAAAATCAATACAGGTCAGTTGTGAACCAGTTTTAAAGTGCTTTCCAAAGTCAGTGCGCCTGATGATTTGACACTTTAAAGTAGGGTAAAATAAAACCCCAACGTGGTTGCTGCATATGCATTTTCTTAGATGACACTTGATATAGAAAAGTCTTACAAATGTCTAATTGTTGAATTAGTTAATCAACATGGACTACTACGCAGGACAGGCAATGAATGGTTGTGGGTTTTGGTGCAAAACTGAATTCTATGCAGGAACTAATTTTTTGGTATTGATGAGAAAACGTGCACTATTATTCTACAGTCAACCTTCTAGTTTGATTAGATAAAAATTGTTAATCACTAAAATGTTGTTTACCTTTGGAGGTAGTAGTTTTTTATGTTAACATCCCTTCTTCTTCTTCTTCTTCTTTGTGTGTGTGTGTGTGTGTGTGTGTGTGTTGTCATGTGGGTGTTGATTCTATCTACCACATTGGTTGACAATCATTATTGTTTGGTAAGTGGGCAATGGATGTGTAATCTTAATTGGTACTTTTAATGGGTCTTATTGTTTGTGGTGGCTATTGCGGGATTGGATGATGTCGATGTTGGAATTGAATGTACCATGGCTTGGGGACCTCAAAGGGTAGTTCCCTAATTGACTGCAAATCACGGTCTTGGATAGAACTCAACTCAAAAAGTCAGTTATTGAGGTGAGGGTTCCTTCATGCTTATATACTTAATATTACTTTAGTACCTAGGCAATGTGGGACTTCGCTTCACACAAAAGAGAAGACCAGGAAGGTTTACCAGAGGAGAACCAAGAGGGAGTTTGACTTTTGTGAACAACCAAATGGAACAAGTGACCAAACAGAGATGACCCAACAAGGGTGTTGACTGCTGCACACAACCAAATGGAGAGGGTTGCAACCATATGGAGAGGCAATGTCGTGAAGGGAAGAGAGTCGCAAGCATGAACTATGAACTGCAAAGTTGATTTGTGAGGAATGAGTCGCGTCTGGAGAGACGATTGGCGGCAAGGCAGGAGTCGCAAGTGACGATCAGTGGCAAGGCAATACAAGAGTCGCAAGTTGCAAACACTGATCAAATGAGAGAAACAACCTATGAGCTTTGAATAGATGATAGGGACGAACTACGAATAGGTGCGAACTACAATAGGCAGCACCAAAAAATCAATGGCTAGGGTTGCTGCCAACCTCACTCTGATACCATGTTAACACAGGTAAATAGAATATTGTATTGTCTTATTGAGGGGTTGTTTGGAATGATCTAAATAAGTGCACTTTTTGACTTTTTATGAAATATGGGTTGGGTTTGAAGCTATGAAGTACGGATACTTCAAATAGGAAGACGTATTCGTATCGTATCCGTATCGGATACCGATACTCCTTGGATACTTACGGATACGTATCAGATACTTATTAAAAGTATCGGATATTCTTAATTAATTTTTCATTAATTTTGAAGTATCGGATACTTAGTTTTGAAGTATTGGATGCTCCAAGTCACATATTATCGGATATTTCTTAATTAATTTTGAAGTATCAAATGCTCCAAGTCACATATTATTCCTTTCACGAAATTAGAATTATATCATTTCTTGCATAACATCATAATATAATATAATTGCAAGGATAAATAGAATATTTTTACAATACTTTGCTTAGTTTTTTTTTATAAAAATAACATAGTAAGCTAAAGTAATAGAATTCATCAAATTGACATATCTTCATTATATCATGCATGTCCCCTATAACTATATAGAAGTAAGGATTAATAAGATGATATAACAATAGTAAAATTAAATATCAATAAATAAATAAGCAAATAAACTTGCATAGAATATTTTTGACTAGTGCAAAAGAAAAAAGTATAGGGTCAAGTTGTGGATTGTTTTGATATTATAATATCAACATATTAGACTTGATATTGAAATGAAATATTTGCAAGACCTATTGAAAATCTAAAAACTAAACTAGCTACTGCCTTAAATTAATACTTAATTCTTGAAGATTAGTATTTTGCATCATAAAATTACTGTGGTTTCTCAACATTCTTGAGCTTATGTGTAACTCACTACTAATAATTTATTTATTTTTTATTTTTTACAAACGTATCCTAGTCGTACCCGTATCCTGCTTTTTTAGGTTTTGCTGTATCGCTGTATCCGTATCGTATTGTATCCGTACCTCGTATCCGTATCCGTGTTTTCTAGGTTTGAAGTGATGCGTTAGAGAGGTGATGTGACTTAAATAGGATAGTGATTTTTTGACTTTTTTTAAACATGCCAAACCAACCCTGAATAAATCATCAAATCAAAGTACAAGTTAAATAGGTGAAGCAAGTAGCCCTAAAGCCCTAATTGCATGAAGTATGACTAAACTACTCTCAAGTACTAAAAGAAGTAACATAAGATATTTCACAGGAAGTTATCGTGACTTCTTCCTACAGTTCTTTTTCTCATATGAGCTCCATCTTCACGTGGAGAACTATGGAATGTGAGTCCTGGTTGGTTGAGGACCAACTGAAGAAGAGTTAGAAGTACAATAAAAGGTAACCTCAGGTACCAATAAGAGCAATGAGAAGTGGCAGTTTCAGCAATGGTTGTTTCAATCGGAAACCTATGTCCAAGTTGTATGTCTTTGCATGCAGATCTCTAACCATATCTCATGCTTATATTGTCCCATTATAGAGAGATATGGTAATTGAAATTTTATCTTGCGTTTCACATCGTCAAGGGGTGTAGTACATTCATTTGGGCTGAAATGTGATTGGTTGTCTTTCTATTTTGGAAAATAATTTTTTAATTTGAGTTGCACAATTTTGCATGGCTGTTGTTGGAGGTAATTGTTGGATATATTCCAGTGCTTTTCTGGTAAAGCATAAATGGAAATTGTTAGTATATGTCAATGTCAAGGAAGGCTCTATTTGGACCCCAAAAATTAGGTTGGGCACCTCAACCTAATGAAACTTTTTTTATTACTATTATATCCTCATTTAAAATGACCAAAAAGTATTTAATATCTATGTTACATGGACTCGACAATAGTATCCGACATAGATACATGTCTAAGAGTTAGATTCCCCATTTTCTCTGATTTTAGGATATAGGGACACGAATAAAAAGTTGGATACAGGTACGGGGATACATTTATTTATATATATATTTAAAAATATATGATGATTTTTAAAGAATAATTACACAAATTTAAAGAAATAATTTCCACATAAGATTTAATACGGCCCAGGTTTTATTTTTTTATTGGGTTGAGATTTTTTTCTTAATGAAAACTCAACATTTATATTTTATATTGGATTATTTTGGGCTAAGTATTTGGGCTTAAAGACATATCTATATTCATAAAACTCTAGCCCACTACTAAAATAGGGCCCCATTCAAAGTAAAAGCGGCGTCCACAAAACCCTAGCCACCACCAGTGAAGTTCATCATCTCAAAACCCTAGCCACCTATGAAGACCTATGAAGTTCATCATCTCAGAACCCTAGCCACTAGTGAAGTTCATCATCGGCTGTTCTGAAGCAACGCCATACAAGTACATCTCTAATCCTCCTCTTCCTTCTTCTTCTTCTTTGTCTTCACTTTCGTCTTCTTCGTCGTTAGTTGCATCCGTCAGAATGTTGCTGTGTCCGACTCTAGTCGCACACCCGTATCCGTGTCGTGTCGTGTCGTGTTGACATGGTGTTTCGGCTGAAACCGATGAGTTCATGTAACAGAGCTTAAAATTGAAAAAATACAAATCAACGTATTTTGGACACCCCTTTCATAATCAAACTCAATCTTCCCTTCTCTCTTTTATTATTTTCTTACTCTCTTCACTTTACATCTTCATACTCAACCCTATTTTGCTTGAATCCATTATTCTTGCATTCTATTTCATATTGAAGTTAACAATGGACAATGCAAAAGACGTTTCTAAGCAATTTTTTTTTATAGAGAAGTTAAGTTTTCTATTCATGTTTATTGTTTTCGGTTGTTGGGTTTACAGAATTTGTTCAGAAATTCAGTACTGAACAAATTACATTTATTCAAAAACTTGTTTCTAAACAAAATTCATATATTTGGCAATGTGTTTTTGAAATAATGGTAATTGTTCAGTATTTAATATTCAAACAGTTGTCTACGCTTGGCTCTGTGTTTCCGAACATTTAGGCCTTGTTTGGTTTGTTTTTCAGAAAAATTTTTGGGAAAAATTCTCTACAAACAAATTTTCAAGAGTAATCAAACCAAACAAATTTTTCCAAAAAAATCTCAAAATTTTGTTTGGTCCAAAACCATTTTTGAAAAATGGCAAACCAAACAAGTTTTCGTATTTTTTATCTCAAAAACTACTCTACAAACACAAACCAAACAAGCCCTTAATGTTTTAATTTCTTCATGTTCCAAATTTTTGAACAAAAAGAACTATCCGGTATTATATTTTGGTATTACATATGTTCCAATTTTTTGTTGTTCGGACCTGAGTATTCGCACATGTTTTATTTGTTTGGCACCAAGTATTCGAAGCAATTTTATAATTTCAGAATTAAGTATCTGGACGTATTTAATTTGTTCGACGTTGAGTATCGGGGTGGAATAGCTAAAACTAATTTTTTTTTGTTCAAAATTGAATATTCGGATATATTTAATTTGTTCGACACTGAGTATCCGAATGGAAAAGATGGAACCAATTTTCTGTTGTTTGGAACTAAGTATCCCGACATATTTCATTTATTCGGCACTGAGTATCCGTTGAAACTATAGAACTCACTTCTTTCAAAGAATCAAAATCGAAAAGTCCCAAATTGATGGAATGCCAAAATACCCTAAAACGATAGGGGTTGGAGATGATGGGTTGGCGACGAGGGTGTTGGAGACGACGGGTTGACTCCGCCATGAAGGATGAGTTTGTGCCCCTATTGTAACTATTAGACTAATGTGGTGTAGAAAGTAGGTTTCTAGTATATTTCTAGGGTTTTAAAGAATTTTAGGAGCATAATAATAGGTATTATTTGGGGTGTCCAAAAAAATAAATAAAAATTTAAATTTTCAATTGGAATGTTCAAAGTAATGGGGTCTCCAATCTAATTTTTGGAGTGCATTTAGATTAGAGCTACCCCAATGTTAATTATACTTTTGACTTTCTCTTTTTTATTGAGTTTTCTTGCCATCTTTTTATAGTTTAATTTAATTATGTCAGAGAAAAAGAACTTAAAGGTTTACCTCTGGATTTTCTAGACCTTTTCATTTGATTTCTCTTTTGTCTTTCCTACCAATCATAAAGATCCCCCCCCCCCCCCCCCCTCTCTCTCTTTTCTGAGCGTCTAGTTTCTTCTTTATTTCATCCCTCGGCAAAGATGAAATCCAGATTTTAATTTTGAACTACATTTAGCAAAATACCTCTCCCAACTGTAGTTAAAATAAATATTTTCTATTCTTACCCATGGACCTTTAAATAGCCAGTTTCATAACAAACTGCAGTTGGGTAGTTCAACTTATCATTGTGATATAGATTCACCTCGCTAGCAGACATGTATTGCTTTATGTGTCAACTTGCTTTGAAATGTCCATATCACAAGAATACTGTGACATTTTTTATTCCGTTTCATTGAAATTGTTTGAACTCATTCACCAAATTGCTTTGATGAAAAATATTTTATTTACTATTTTATGCTGCCTGTTTCATCGTGAGTGTCTATTATGAACATTAGGATAAGCAGATACAAACATGTTTGTGCTGTGTGTCTTTATTGTGGACATTACTTTTGATTTTTTGAATTGTAGGGACAATCACCATTTGGACATAGTGTCCAGAATTTGGTTCACACAACTAAAAGGACTACAACTAATGCACTCTTTTGGGGACCTAGGAAAGCTGTGGAGCGACCTGATACGGATCTTTCGCTTGGACATTTCACTTTGACAGGGTCAGGCTCAGAGGTGTTTTCTTTTGTTGGTCCTTGAGATGCGATGCTCATTTATGTGTTTCTGTTAGTTGTATCTAATGCTTGCTATTGTTTTTGATTCAGGGAGTTTCTGCAAGCTCAGGCAAGCCTCAAAAGGTATCAGTTTCAGTGGTATCTTCAATCTCAGAGGTTCCTTCGCATGATTGGGATGCATGCAACCTAGATTCTACGGGTCCTGAAAAATTCAATCCGTTTCTTTCCCATGGTTTCCTTTCTAGCTTAGAGGAGTCGGGTTCCACTGCGAAGGTCGGCTGTTGCTGCTTCATTACAGTTCCAATCTTGAATTCTACTGCTACAATTTGATTTGTGAAGTTCTATGATTAATTTTAGTCAACTAATTGAGATGTAGAATGGAATAGAATTGTTTCAGTTTGTTTCGTACTATACTTATTTGCGTCTTTATGTTTTTCAGTCTACTGTATGTGTTGCATGTATAGGTTCATCCAAGAATGAAGTTTTTTTGTACTTTATTTTTTTTGGTTTTGGGGACTAAGTTATATTTATGATGACTTACATCTCTTGTTGCATGTCTATCCTACATTGTAAAGGAGACATTTGTGCTTGAAAAAGCTGATAAAACAATTTTAGTTTCATGTGTATAAGTGGCCTTGATAGACTTCTTTCTTAATTGAACATAGTTACTGAAAGGTTCTGTTTTCTTATGTGAATTTAGATTGTCACTGAATTCCGGACTTGAATATTTTGTTTTTCCTGATATTGAAGTGAGAACTGTCTAGTCTCTAAAAGTCTTTCCAGCACAGAGAGAGAGAGAGAGAGAGAGAGAGAGAGAGAGAGAGAGAGAGAGAGAGAGAGAGATTTGTTATTTAAATATCATCATAATCTCTTATAGAGGGATGAATGGTGTAAGTCAGAGAGAAGCGTTCTTTTATTTTTTGATCAGCAACAAAGAAAGAATTTTATTAAAAAGGAAAAAAAAAAAAGAGGTACAAAGGAATCTCTTATAGAGAAATGTTCTTTTATTGAAAATGGGTACTGAGATCAGGGGAACATTCATAATCAGACTTGAGATTGGAGCTGACTCTGACTGTCTAATGTTGAGTTAGTCATGAAAACATGTATTTTGCCTTTTGTTTTTCCATGTAAGGGTTGTAACGTAAATGCTAAATTTTGTAAATATATGTTATTAGAATTTTGACTTAACTAAGGATATATAGCTTTTAATAGAGCCAACTAGAGGAAATAGATCCATATAGCTTACCCGAAGTAATTGGGACAAAGTCTTGTTGAGTTGGGTTGAGCTGTATTTGTTGTTAGATTTTATGAGAGACATGACTGGAACTCATAATTGAAAATGAAATAAATCAACTATCTATAACAAGAAAAGTGAAAATGAGCTAGGTGGAAAGGCAAAAATCATATTGTCATGTATCATTCAGAATTGATGCAAGAGATGTCTGTCGTATTACTTACACACCCAGAACATAAATTTATACAAATCAAAAACATCAGTCACTATATGTTGCTGGAAATTTGTTTTTTCCCTGTTCTCTTGGTTGGTAAGAGAGTTGGAGATTCAACACAACCACTCTGGCTGATGTTTGTTTATTTACCCTATCTATATTCAAAGTTGGGGGGTAGCTGTGTCTGGTTTGGATGGAATTCGGAGGGAATTAGTGACTGGAGATTTTTGTTTCATCGCTGAGGTATTCCTTAGCTTTGCCAAAATGGCTTTAATTGTTAGTGTAGTGTGGATCGCTTAACTAAATTTATATTCTTTCTACATTTTAGATTATTAGATCCTTGTTCTAGGCATGGTTAAGCTAGACTTTTCATTGTAAAGATTAAATGTTTTTGATATCCATGCAGCATATACATGTATTTTTTTGTTGTTGCTTTTTTGCTAGTATTTCTTGGAACTGAAACTTGTAGATGAATTTCTAACTGCATTTATTCTGTTTCTATATGAATGGTTCAAGTGACGGAAAGATAGTATGATTATGTAGGTTTTTGCAGACAAACAAATTTGATAGAGCCTTGCAGCCTCTCTTTGCCTCCATTTTCATATACTCTTCATTTAATGTATGCAGTATGCCACTTGGTTATAAACCTATAATCACGGATCTCTTAATTCCATAAATTACCTACAAATTGGTGATCCCTTGTTAAGCTCTGCATTTCACTAGAAAATTTTATTTTATTTGGTTTGTGTATGTGGTTGTTTCTGATATTCACCATTGAGTTTTGTGGGTGGCTGGAAGGCTTTTTTGTCTTTTTTTTGGAAGTAAAATCATGATTAGATTATCATCTTCATTCCTAATTTTAGAAGTCATGCTGGCTTTCTGCAAAGTAAATATTTATTGTTTCTCAGGTATTTTATATACTATAATTATGTTGAACGAATTTGTTAATATTACTGAACTTGAAAATCTGGTCATTATTATTTCAGGAAACAGGATGGATACCACAGCACATCATTGCTCAGGATGAACATAAGAACATATTAGGTGTTGCTCCACTTTATCTTAAAAGGTTTAGAACCTTTTTTTGCTCTTTCTGCTTACAACATTTCTGTACGGCTCTGTAACTCTGTTCAATTGTGAAGGAAGGAAAGTACAAGAAAGTCAACTTTCTTATATTTTTTAACTGTTCAGTTAGCGGGAAAGTTGTGGGACCAACATCTTTTTAACTTGCCCATCCCACTTGGATAAGTTTTCCTTTAAACCTTGTCCTTCAATGAAAAAAACATAGAATTTTGCATCGTGGGAATCTTAATAATACATTTCCTAATGAAAACTTTTCCCAAGCTTTCCTTTTTCTAACATTAATATTTTGATTTTCCTACAAAATTTTCAATGTCAAATGAACAAATTCACGAAATAAAGTTTCCTTTTCTTTTACATTACTTTGATATGCTTTTCTGGGCAATAATTTTCCCATACAAAATTCTTGACAATTGAATGGAACCTAAGTCTTTTTCTTTCCCCCTATCAGCTTTGTGTGTTTGCCATTGGCCTAACTCTTCTGATTTGGTTGTGCAGCCATTCTTATGGTGAATATGTTTTTGATCATTCTTGGGCAGATGCCTATTACAGTTATGGTGCAAGATACTATCCAAAGTTACAATGTTGTGTACCTTTTACTCCAGTAACTGGTCAAAGGGTCTTACTCCGTGACACCCCATACAAAGATCAGGTTTTCGACATTTTAGTCACTGCAATGAAGAATCTGACTGACAAGGTATTTGATGACTAAACTGTTCAACTTCATTCATTTCTTGCACAACCCCTCCACTGCCCACAGACCAAAAAAAAAAAAAAAATGCTTGTGGTACGAAGTAGCAAGGACATGCATAACATGGATTGTTAGTGGTATTCCCTAAAAGCTAATGTAGGAGATATGGTTGGTTTATTTTTGTAATACCATCTTTTCATTTAATTAATAAAAGGGTAAATTTTATTTTATCATGTTTACTTTGTGTGTTTGATTGTTTACATGATAAGTCCATAGAATTTGAATTGAGAAGACATATTCTTCAAGGTTAAGAATGGGAGCCATGTACTTCTATGTACTTTATTTGTGGAGAGACTGATTCTGTTGAGAATATAATATAAATAATAAAGCTGCCCCTCTCTCTAATAGCTTCAGCTTTTAGATGAGTTGGCGGTCAACAAGTTAACATGGTATCAAAGCAGGCAATAGAATCTGTGTTTGAACCTCACTGCCTACCTAATAATAAAAAATACTTGCACGTGTTTGGCCCACTCTCTCTAATAGCTTAAGCTTTTAGACTGTTGGTTAACATTTTAACAGATTCCAATGACTTGAAACCTCACCATGCATTGGAAGTAGATAGCACTTGTCATTGCTCTAAGTCACAACGTCATCTGAATAGAAGTTGAGTGATTACTCTAATTCACTAAAATCAGATTCTAATAAATATTAATGACGAAACCTAGATTGGGTGCTTGAGAAAATCAATGGTTTTGGTAGGCATTTAGGGATGTCCTATGAGGGCTATGAGCAATTTGGGGACATAGAGTGGAGATGAAGGTCCCAAAATAGGGTGTAGGGGAAGAGGTTACGGGCTAGGTCGAGTTTCGGAAGAGAAAGGGAGCTTAGAAACCTGGAGTGTTCCATAAATTATAATTATGTTTCCAAAAAGGAGAAGGGTGCAAGGAATTTTTTTGGTGGCAAGGGCACCAGATGTGGTGATCATGTTGTTTCTCCATGAAGCTTAGAGTGATCTCCTGGAATGTAACCAGTCTAAATGACCCAAACAAGTGGAAAGCGGTGAAAGTAGCATTTAGAAAATTGAAAGGGGATTTTGTCTGTTTGTAGGAAACAAGAATAAGGATATGTCAGGGGAGGTGCATGGATTGGGGGAGTGCGAGGAAGGTGGTACAACTGGTGGCTATGAAGTAGGGACACCTCTCTAGAGGTCGCGTACAGGTGTCGGACACGTGTCGGATATGAATATGTGCCGGACACGTGTTGGGCACGCTGGAAAGAGTTGGACACGTTGAGACACTTTGGACACGTTGTGCACACGTTGGGACACGCTGAGGACACGCTGAGGAGAGGCTAGGGACAAGCTGGGGACACTCTAGGGACACGTTGAGGATACGCTGGGGACACGCTAAGTATTATTTTTTTCAAATTTTTTTTTTATAATTTTTTTACTAAAATAGCATACCTAACATTGATAAATTTGATAAAATTAAATATTTGACATAAAATAAATATAAAATATTTAAAATATACATATAATAAAAATATAAAAATATATGTTTTGAGCGTGTTCTTAATGTGTCGTGTTCTGCATTTTTTGAAAATTTACGTGTCTGCGTGTCCGTGTCCGTGTCCGTGCTTTTTAGACTGGTGGCCATCTTGTGACGTGGGACTCCAGAACTTTGATGAAAAGTGATGAAGGTGGGTTCATTTTCAATTTCTTTCTCGTTCAAGAATGTGGGGGATGGGTTTCAATGAGCATGTTATTGGAACTTTTGGCCCTGTTGAAGATGTAGATAAAAGCAGGGTTTGGGACTTGGGAGGAGCTTTCCTAGGTTAAATCTGCTTGTTAAATCTTGTTGGAACTATCTATAGTGCATGGGAGGGAATTTTATCTTATCTCATCTTGCTTTGTCTTATTGTGGTGATTTGCCTTTCTTGGCTCTCCACCTGTTCAAAAATAAACAGTAATATAATAAAAACCAAAACTAGCCATATTTTCTCTGTGGATGTATGGGGGTTTTTCAGATCCCCTTTAGCGGGACACTCCTGCACTATGTCACCCCTTTTGTTTATTTTTGGAGGTTTTTCCTGTTTTGAGCAGACAGTTCTGCAATTGTTGATAAGAGTAATGTTCCGACTTGTTTCTTTTAAATCACTGCTGTTTTGTGATCTGATGAAGGCTTTATATTTTATAGGCTGGTAGATTCAAGGACTGATGATTTGTTAAGTTGTATGCTAACCTATAATTTTTTATGTTCACAGTTTCAGGTTTCATCATTGCATGTTACTTTTCCATCAGAAAGTGAATGGCACAGAATGAAGGAAAAAGATTTTCTGCAGAGGATTGGAATGCAGTACCACTGGAAAAATCGCAATTATAAGGAGTGCGTGATATGCAGGCGTAACTCTAATTTAATCATTTGAGTTTTCTTGACATACTTCTCAAATGTGGATGCTTTCTGTGTTCCTCGTATTTAAGGATCGCAACTGAGTGGGCTTGATATGTAGTGGCCCACCCTAGTTGCCCTTACTAGGAAGAAGTTCCTCCCCACACTTGTCACAATGCCATGCAGAGGTGGGGCGGGTCAAATATTTTACTGGGGTCAACGGGTTTAAGACGGTTAACTTGCTTATTAAAAATTCAAACTGGTTAGGAATGATTTTACAAAATGTAATTTGGCCATTGAGGGAGTAGTGCCTTACAATGCAATTTACACACCAATAAGCTTCCATGTGGTAATGAAGCAATTCCATATAGTTCCCGTTGGAACCAAGGCTTCTCTTTGTAGGGACTACTAGACACCCAACTGTTCACCTTTTTAATTATATTTTGATTTGGGACTCGAACATGTTTGTTGGCAAGCACAAGAAAGAATATTATGTCGTTCGACGTATTTAATTGCGTGTCAATTTCTGGTGTGTTGTTCCTTGTTCCACATCAACAGTGCTTTGGTTATTTTATGTTCATATAAATGCCACCAAAGTACTACACCATGCTAGTATTTTAATGTATGAATGTATTGTCATAGTAAAGTTCCACTGCTAAATTTTGGAGGCACCGTATAGGATGGGGGGACCTAATTTTGTCCACTCCCCTAACACTATGTACAATAGCCTGTTCAGTACCCGAGGTGTGGTCAGGCCATCCCCATTTAAATATGGGCAGATTGGGGTGGGTTACCAGCCTTTCAGGTGAGAATGTAAGCAGTGAATAATAGTGGTTCCATGTAGTAAATTACTAAATTCTATTTTGTTGTTCTTGCTGGTCTGCATTTAACTGCTTAATGATCACTGCGAAATCCTTCCTCCATCCCTTCCCTTTTCCCTTCTTGTAGACATATTTATTGAAAAATACCTGTTCCATGTGAGCAGCAGAGCACTGTTTGCATTCTTTTTGGCAATGCCACATTGTTGAGTTTGGATTTATATGATGATCATGGTCTACATTGGCAACACATTCCTTATATTTTTAACCTGTTGTCATTAATTATTATGCTCTTTTGCTTTGGTCTTTGCATCTGTATGTTAGCATGCACTAGAGTGGGGGGAACTTGTTCAAAGTATAGTTCTCATTTAAGGATACCACAATTTTCGTTTTTATTTATTATTATTCTTCTCGTGCCTCAGTTTTGATGAGTTCTTGATGGACATGAAGCAAAGTAAAAGGAAAAACATTCGTCAAGAGCGCAAGAAGGTTAGTTTTTTCTTTTTCTATGTTGTTTAATTTGGTGAGTTTCTTAATAGGAAATGTGTTGCCTGAATTCTTTTGAAAGCAAAAAGAGATGACAGTAGTTTTTTCTGAGCAATTTGAAGAATGCTGTATTATTAGTTCAAGAGTAATTATTATTATTATTATTATTATTATTATTATTAGGGGAATTTGGTCAAAGTCCCTCATAATAAAACTTTAATGCATTAAGGACAAATACAAAAAGTTTTCCTTGAAAAGTCCAACACATAGCTCTATTACCAAAATATACTTGGTGACTAATTTAATTTTTTAAACTTTAAAATGATATAACTTTTAATCTACGTGTCGGTTTTTAATAAAATTAGTATTTTTAGAATCCCCTCATCAAGATCTATCAAATAAGATCCAGGTTGACTATGAAATTCTTTAAAAAAAGAAAGCGTCGAAATTGACGTAAATAGTTAAATTTTACTTTGTTTCACAATAAAATTATATTTTGGTTAATAGTAAAATTTTACTCTGATTCACAGTAAAATTTTATTGTCAATCAATTAGGAAAACATATCTTCACTACAAGTTCACAAACAAATCACAAAAGAACACACTACTAGAGTAAAATTTTACTGTAAAAAAAAAACAGAGTGCATCTTACAATAAGCAACCACAACAAGCAGAGATGAAATTTTACTTTCATATTTACAAACTATTAAACAAACACTACTACGAATCACAAGCAACAAAAACAAATTGAAAAAAATAAAATAAACAATCAATCAAAAATTCAATAGGTAACCATTATACAAAGAACCATTACCTCCATTCAATAGGAAGTAAACCTTCTATCACTGCTTCCATGAAAAAGCAGCCAAATAAACTCTAATAAATATTTTGAAAAGAATTCTGAACTTGTGTAGTACTTTCAAGTCTATAATATACATCAATCATGTCATGCAACACTTTTAAAGGAATCCTTGTCAACATGACACGACACTGGTGCTGGATACGGCCGGGATACAACTCTTTATAGATGGATACGACAGAAGAAACAAAAGAGGAGAGAGTAAGGAGAGAATCTGGTCGCCGAATTCGATCTCATCTTCTTTGCTCGATGCTCGATCTTGATTTGTCGACTTCGAACTCATCTTCTTAGCTCGACTTCGATCTCATGTTCTTCGCTCCATGCTCCTCTCTCGATCTCGATTGTCTTCTCTCGTCTCTAGATCTCCCTTTTCTTTTCTTCTCTCGATTTCTCTCATCGATCTATCTTCTCTCTCTCTCTCTCTCTACCCGATAACAAAAAATCATATATAATATAAAATAAATCATATATAATATAAATTATTTATATTATAAAATAATTATGTGCATAAATTATTATTTTATTTATTTTATATATATATAAAATAAATCATCTATTTAAAAAAAATATATATAATAAAATGATATATAATATAAATTATTTTATGCCTAAAATAATTTTTGTATTTTATATTTTAGTGAGATGCCTATTAAAAAATACATAATATTTTTTTGATACATCCATATTTAGCCGTATCCACGTACTCATGAGTTTTGTCTAATTTTTGGGTACTTTTTAGACATATCCGCGTATCCCTCATTTAGAGGTTTGTTGAGTCCGACTTCTAAATACATATCCGCACCTGACACTTGTACCCGAGTCCATGTAACATAGCTTCCTTCCCACTCTCTGCCACCGTTGCTTCCACCACCATTGGCACCACTCCTAATCCACCAGATTGCTATGGTTTGTCAAAATCTCCAACTCTCACTCCTTCAATCGACGCTTGAGATAGGAAATCCCGCAGTGGAGGACCTCCCACTTTGCTTGCCTCCATACCTCCTTACAAAGCCATTGTTGCTGCTTCTACAACCATCTTTGCTTCTTGTGTAACCATTGAGCATCTTTATGCTTGAAGAAGGCCATCAAACCCTACTTGACTCAAAGGAATGAAACAAGAAACCAGAGTCGTGGTGACTCAAAAAAAATAAAAAATAAAAAACAAAAACAAAAACAAAAACAAAGAAGAACACAGCCCAAGGGACTGACAACAAAGGGATTTGAGAAGAAGATTTGAACCTAAACCAAAACACAAAACAAAGAAGAACAAAGCCCAAGGGACTGACAACAAAGGGATTTGAGAAGAAGATTTGAACCTAAACCAAAACCAAAGGAAGGACTAAACCCTAAGAAGAAGGAATGGCCAAAAGAGATCGATGGGCAAAACACGAAGACAAATAGGCAAAGGGAAACATAGGAGATCTAGGGTTGAAACCCTAGCAAGATAAACTCTAACAAAGTCAAACGTCTCTGCATGGCGAAACCCTAAAACAAGATAGTCATAGAACAAGAAAAAGTGAAAAACAAACCAAAGAATCAATGATAAACAAAGAACAAAGCCCTTTGAAACCAAGGAAAATGAAGATTGAAGTCCTGAAGTGCTCTGATCGAGGAAGATCCTATGTGGAGAGAGAGAGAGAGAGAGCCCTTCACTTCAATGCATGTTTTACTAGAACATCAATTTGTTGACAAGGTTTAAGTGGTGGTACTTTTGATGCATCTTTTACAAATCATGAAATGGGATATGGTGCAAAAAATATGCTGCTAGGAAAATTGGGTTAAATTAACAAAATTGGTGTCAATATTATATAGGCCCCATTTGGTAGAGCGGTGGGAAAGTGATTATAACTTATAGCCTAACAGTTCATAGCTTATAGATGTGAACATAAGCTGATTTTTGACTTATAAATTAAGCTTCTCCTCCCCCACTCAAAGAATAAATTGATTTTTGACTTGCAAAAAGCTATAAGCTGTATTGTTAAGCTGAACCAAACACATCAAAATAGTTTAAATTAAGCTAAAAGCTGAAATAAGTTGGAAATAAGTCCTACCAAACAGAGCCATAGTTTGAAATGCAATTTGAAAGTTGACGGGTTTCCTGGATTTATACAACCAAAACAGATGTGCATTTTTCTAGCTTTTGTTTTTAATTTGAAACATGGAACAATCACTTTTAGAACGTAGAATGAAACCTGAGATTTTGGTACATTGTACCAGTGAGGAGAGAAAATTGTTCTTTCATTTGCTCATTTCACTGCCTAAGATTTGAAGAAATACACTATTATATGTCAATTCAACAGAACTTTGTGGAGTTGTTGCTTTCATATTGGTTTTGAGGGTCGGACTCAAAGTTGAAATATGAATTAGTAAATAAATATTCCAGCAAATTTAATTTATAAAATTGTCTTTAAAATGTAATGAATTTTCTCATAACCTGCGAAACAAATATTCTTTCAGCATTTGAGCTGTCGGAAGCTAAGACCAGAGAAAGGGCTTGGTTTGCATACAGATATATATGCTCCCAATCACTCCGTTCTAACTTTTTGCTTAATTTGTCTGACTGATATAGATTTTTGATCGTTTGGGCATCTGTAAATTGGTGAGTGCCAGTAGTGTTAAACCTTATGATGGAGGCACAGTTGATCCATCATCCATTAAAATTAAACTTTCTTCTCTCAGTTTTCAATACTTGTGAAGAGTTGAAAAAACAGTTTTTAGAGTTTTTTTTTTTTACCTCATAAGTCATGAGTTACTTGAATGAGATTTCCTTTTGCAGATTTTGGCTCAAAATTTGACTATGAAACGCCTACGAGGATACGAAATTAAGGTACTGACGTTTAATATCTGCAATTAATGGGTGGGGAAATTCTAAGTTAACAACGGGTTCGTATGTTATCTTTAGTATGTTTGTTATGCAAAAGATACTGCCTCTTCTTATTTGTATTCTTTCAGTTGCATAGTCAAAGTATATTAAGAGCATAGTTGTCAAATCGAGAATTGTATCTTGAATTGAATTCTGATTTTGCAAATCGTGAATCAATGCATATATGACAATAATGAAAATTTCGATTTTGGGCACATGTAGGGACACGATTATACCGTCTAATTGGGAAGACATTACCTTCATACCAAGAGATGTGGGTCCAAATCCCACCAAGCATATTCTCTTGGCTTTTGCAAAATGAACCTAGGAACCTTGTATAGAGAATAATAATAAGAAAGAATTAATTGAAATCCTTTATTTAAAACCTAAAACACTTTAAACCATATACAGTTGTTGAACCATTTGATTTAATTGACCTAATCCATATAATATTTATAAAAAATGTATATATATATATATATTTATTTTACTAAAATAACAATAGATAATTTCTTGGTTCAAGTTATTTTAACCTTAAACATCTTTAGAAGATATATTATGATTTATTTTTAAGAAAAATATATGGAGAAAATGTTGAAACATGTTGGGTCTGACTGGATTTGATTGGATCCTATTAAAAACCTCGTGATCACTGAAGTAACAAGAAATCATGCATAGGTATTGATTAGTTTCATACTAAAAATTCTTAGAAGTTGTATTATGTCATTTTTGCTATTTAAAAAAAGGTAAAAATGGTCGAAATATGTTGGACATGATAGCTTCAAGAATTGCATAAATCGTAACAAGTGAATTGAATCTTTTATCAATTGTGAATTGTGCGATTAGCTATAGATTCACCCGCAAAGTAGATTCAGATTCAACCATAGATTCATATTGATTATGCATAAATTGCAAATCATAAGATTTTGATAATAGAGATTAAGAGTAGATTTCTTTATGGATATTTATGGAAAAGAATCTTTGTCGCAATTACTTGGGTTTGACTACCTTATATTTACGGATAACTGAATGCTAGGAATTTTCTTAAATATTTTATGGACTCATGTGGAATTTTCTTAAATATTTTAAGGATTCATGTGGTTAACAAAAAAACATGTATTGTGAGAACTTAATTGAATGAAAAGGATATATTATGAGCCAAAAAATTATGGATCATGTTGATCAATATATTGAAATCATAGATTAGTATTGTGAATTTATCAATATTTAATAATGGGATTTTGAATGAAATTTTTAAAAACGAGACATTGATGCATGTCTTGAGTCAATATATGGCGAATAAAACATATATTTGACTAGGGGTGTCACAATAAGAAGAATGCGCACCTTTGAGGATTTAAAGAACTTCTATCACTTAAATATCACAAAATTAAATTATAGGAATATTAAGTGTTGAATACGAATATGCATATCAAATAAAATTCAATTGTAAAATACAAAATTTATAGCTACACCAACAATGTAATATTATCATCCTACAATTGAAACCATGTTCGATAACTCAATAGTATTTTACTTTCTCCACCTGGACCAAACCAGACCAGACCAGACCAAACCAAACCAAACCAAACCAAACCATGCCTTAAGTCCCATCAAATAGGGTCGGTTATATGAATCCTTCTTCTATATGCGGCCCTATCAAAGGCCATTTCATTAGTCAAATTAAGTAGATCCATATCTTTATTTACAATGCTAACTAACGTTAATCTAGGCCTACCCCATCCCTTGACATTTTCATCTACCGTTACAGCACCGCATCTCTTCACTATTGCCTCTGTTGGTTTTCGTTGAATATGACAAAACCATCTCAATTGATTCTATCTCAACTTATCTTCTATCGGTGCTACTCTTACCCATTCTTGAATACACTCATTCTTAATTTTGTCTTGTTTAGTCTTGTCATACATCTACTTTAGCATCCTCATCTTAGCCACTCTCATCTTATCTACATGTTGTTTCTTGGTTGCTCAACACTCCGTCCCATACAACATCACTTATTGAATAGCCGTTCTATAGAACTTATCTTTTAGTCTAGTGGGTATTCGTTTATCGCACAGCGCACTTCTCCACTTACACCATCCCGCCTTAATCCTATAGGTCACATCCGCATCAATCTCCCCTGCTGTTATAATAATTGACCCTAAATAACGAAAATGTTCACTCTTAGGCAGTTCTTGGTTCTCAATCTTCACTTCTCCTTTGCTTTCATTGTTACTGTTTCTAAATTTACATTTCATGTATTCTGTCTTAGTTCTGCTTATCCGGAATCCTTTAGATTCAAGAACTTTTCTTCAAATCTCCAACTTTGTGTTAATTCCTTCTCTAGTCTCATCCACTAGCACGATATCGTCTGCAAAAAGCATACACCATGGCATGTCATCCTGAATATTTCTCGTCAATTCATCCATAACTAAAGCAAAAAGATAAGGACTTAAGGTAGATCCTTGGTGTAACCTTACAGTGATAGAAAATTCATTTGTCTCTCCAGCAGGCGATCTAATAGTGGTCACCACCCCTTCATATATGTCCCTAATCACATCAATGTAACATTTTGTCACCCTTTTCTCTCTAACACCCATCATATTATATCCCGGAGCACTCTATCATATACTTTCTCAATGTCGATAAACACCATATGAATGTCTCTTTTCTTTTCTTTATACTTTTCTATTACTCTCCTCAAAAGATAAATCGCTTCCATTGTTGACTTGCTAGGCATAAACCCAAATTGATTCTCTAACACTTCTGTTATATCTTGCAATTGGCACTCCATCACCCTCTCCTACACTTTCATTATTTGACACATTAGCTTGATTCTTCTATAGTTGTTGCAATTCTGGGCATCTCCTTTATTCTTATAGATTGGCACTAAAATACTTTTCTTCCACTCATCTGGCATGTTCCTAATTAACAAAATTTTGCTAAACAACCTAGTCAACCAAGCAACCCCCTTTTTACCTAAACACTTCCAAGCTTCAATAGGAATAACATCGGGTCCTAAAATCTTATTTGATTTCATCTTCTAAAGTGCAATCTTCACTTCAAAGTTCCTAATCCTGTGATAGAACTTATAGTCTTGGTTTGTTGTATTACTGGCTATTTCTTCTCCTATTGTCGTATCTTCATGTTTCTCATTTAATAGTTTCTCAAAATAGTTCTCCAATCTTTCCTTAATCTCTTCATCCTTCACCAATACCTTAAAATCCTCCCTCTTGATGCACTTAACTTGATTAAAATCTCTTGTCTTCCTCTCCCGTATCTTAGCAAGTTTGTATACTCTCTTCTCTCCCTTCTTACTATCTAGTCTAGTGTATAGGTCATCATAAGTTTTCAACTTAGCATCTTTTACTACTTTCTTGACCTCCTTATTAGCCAATCTATAGCTCTTAAGGTTTTCCTCAGTTCTATCCTTCTGTCACTTTTTAAAGTACTCTTTTTTTTCCTTAACTACCGCTTGAACTTCTTCCCTCCACCACCAAGTTTCCCTAGAGCTGGGTCCCATTCGTTTCGACTCTCCAAGCACTTCCCTTGAGATTCTCCTTATACAATTGGCCATCGAGTTCCACATAGTATTAGCATCATCTTCTAAGTCCCAAGTACCTTCCTTATCCATTCTATTTTTAAATATTTCTAGTTTATCCCTTTTTAGGTTCCACCATCTCGTCCTACGATGCCCTTCATCCTTCCTAGCTTGCTATTGCCCTCTAAAACATAAATTTAGTACCAAAATCCTATGTTGAGAGGCCAGGCTCTCTCTAAGAATCACCTTACGATCATTGCATCTTAGGCAGTCCATTTTTCTCACTAAGAAGTAATCTATTTGGCTCTTAATTGACCCACTTTTAAAGGTTATCAAATGCTCCTCCCGCTTCTTATACGTAGATTGGCCACCACCAGGTCAGAAATCAATGCAAAATCTAAGATACTCTCTCCAGCCTCATTTCTGTCACCAAAACCATATCCACATTGCACCATTTCATAGCCTAGTTTGCCTATGCTTACATGGCCATTAAAATCTCCACCTATAATCAGGTTCTCTCATACGGGTATCTCCTTTAAGATCTCATCCATTTGCTCCAAAAAATCTCTTTTAGTCTGATCATCTAATCCTACTTGAGGGGCGTATTTACTAATAACGTTCACTATATTCTCTCCGATAACTAGTTTAACTAACATAATCCTATCCCTTTTTCTAATAACTGCCACTACATTCTCCACAAGACTCTTGGCAATTATGATTCCTACCCACGTAAACAAAAAGATAGCCCCATCGGTTAGTTGTTCACAATACCGTACCTATGGGACTACGTCTACATATTCATAATATCTTATTCGTTTGTTAAGGCTTTAAAGTTGAAAGAGACTTGTGTGCTTCAAAGGATATATACTTCAAGAACAATAACTGTAACATTCTTTGATTTCTTGTGATTCATCCCTACTTTTCCATCAGTAGGTGAGTGTTTCATTTTGAATCTACACAATCTATCCACATGCAATATTTCTATTTATACATATCTGCAAGAATTTGATAATTGCTTTTAGAGGGGTGCTTTTGCTTTTTGTAAAGTAGAAGTATTCATTGGGGAGTTGGTTAGATTGCTTCAGCTGGTACGAAATTGAAATCAAATTTAAAATTTTGTAAAGTGGTGGGTGGGCTTTCCTTGGTTACCAGATTTTGTTACACAAGTGGTTTCTGTTAGTTGACTCTCATAAAAGGTCCATCCTGTTCTTACTGTTTCCCTTGTTCTTGTTAAAACCTGTTTCCCTTCTTTAATGAAGAAACACAGACCAGTATTAGTTTTCTGCGTTAGCCTGAAATGTCTGTTAGTTATTGAATTGGACACGGTGTGCCTTGGTGTTCCATAAACAATATTGAACTTGAGTTAGCTTGACTTGACCCCTCAATATATATATATATATATAATATTAAGAGGCAGTGTTAACAATGTGCAACTCAATCAACAACTATGAGTTACAGTGTTTGCATGCAGATCAATCATTTTACCCACTGCTACTAAAATACCATAAGATATATAGGTCATATGATTGAATATTTAGCATTAATGTTTTCTAACCCTCAATAATAGAATATCCTTACATTTTCTTGGACTTATTGAAGGAAACCCCATCTGAGTGATGCCTTGGGTCTCAATGAACAACTGAACATAATTCGTATTTGGTTTTCTTCATAATTAGTTCGTTCTCTGAAATAATGCTAATGAATGAAATCAATCAAAAGCTTCCCCCAATGGCAAGAAGTACTGATGCCTTTTATGCTTACCAAATCATAACAACTCCTCAAATTTTAAGAGTACATGGTGTTGTTTTAATCTCTTTGTCAATATTCTAAATTATGGGATTTCAGTTCTGTAATATTACCAGCATGTACTTTTTCAATTGTTTATCATCTGTCACTGTGTGCTAAATAGTTGAATTTGTTACTTAATTTTTTTTTGTGGTTGTGTGTTGGCAGGCTAGGCACTGGGATATTTTCTATAAGTTCTACAGGAACACAACTGATAACAAGTTCGTTCCATATTGTCAAAGCCCTTTGCTTTTTCTAGTAAAAGAAAAGAAGAAAATTGAAAGGATTAGCTTGCTGTAATTTGTTGTATTTCTTAAACACGCTAAATCATCTGATACGCTTAGAATTATCATATCTAAGTCATATTGCTGTTTTACCTGCAGGTGGGGTAGTGCTTATCTAACAAGAGATTTCTTTCATGATATGGGATCAAAATTGGGAGATAATGTACTTCTTGTTGTTGCTGAAGAAGGCGATGAGCTAGTTGCTGGAGCTCTTAATCTTATCGGAGGAGATACATTGTTTGGGCGCATATGGGGATGTCTCCCTCGAGTTTATTATCCAAGTTTGCATTTTGAAGCCTGTTATTACCAGGTTTGCATTTGGATTGTTTGAGTTGATTAGTAGAAATGGATGCTATGGGTCAAGCAGACCCCTCAATGATATAGTACTGTGAACTGATTAATTTTGTTTTTTAGAGATTAAACAACTGCATGAATTTTTTACAAGTAGCATTCCCTTTGAAATCACTAACAGTGTCAATTTTAGAAAATATATCATGGCTCAGAGAACCTCTCCAATTGCATAAATATGATATAATTTTGGCTAATTTTGGGCCAGATTTTACTGCTTTTATCATGGTCTTTTGCACCTTCCATCACCAGTTTTGATTTTTGAATGACACAGGAAGATATCTTTTGGAATTGTGGGGTTTTATTTAATTCCTACTGAGTAGTCCTTAAACCTAAAAAAGTTCTTAGGATATAACGACACTTTGTTGGTACTCTTACAAAAAGTAGGGATATCAGATGCTTGAGAAGGATACATGCCATTTGTCTAAGTTTTGTTTTGATATACAGGCAATAGAAGCAGCTATTGAACTTAATCTTGACAAGGTAGAGGCCGGAGCCCAGGGTGAGCATAAAATTCAGCGTGGTTATATGCCAGTGACAACTTATAGCTGTCATTACATTGTGAACGAAGGATTTAGGAAAATATTAGAGGACTTCTTGGTGAGAGAAACAGCACAGGTAATTAAATTATCTTACCGAACTTACTTAGAACTTGCTGCATCATATTTCTGCAATGGAGTGCCACTGCGTCTTTTTTTACATTTTTCTTTTTTTGGTGGGAAATAATGCTTGCGTATGACATGAATAACTAGCAGCCGATCACTTCTTTTCCATCTTCTTGAGTGCATTAGGCTGTGTTTTTGCTCCCTTAGTTGTGGAAAAGAATGATGGCAAGTATAGATGCTAATTTATTAGCACTCCATTTAATCTTATATATAAATCCTTGGATATACTTAGAGGAGTTTAAGGTTGCTTAATTGAATTATATTCTGCCATTTGTTTAAGCCTGGTGTCAGATTTCCATTGGCTCATTAATTTGATATCTTTGATGACCCAAGTCTATGTTCTTTGGTACTTGCTAAAAAAATCCATGTTCTTTGACTTGCCTTATAAGAAGCACAGACAGTTCTAAGAAGGTGACATGTCTTGTCAAACACCGAAACAACACCACCCAGCGGACACTTCCCAACATGAAACACATTACAAATTTGAATAAAATAATTTGGAATCCAATGATAAAACAAAACAATGTAAATTTATATATATTTTCCTCTTTTATACTTCAAAAATATCTTTGATTTCAATATTCATATATACAACATATAATAATTATTTATTCTTATATATGACATAATAAATATATAAATTATATATTTTACCCGTGTCCGTCACGTGTCATGACCTGCATATTTTGAAAATGTCCGTGTTGGCGTGTCCATGTCGTGTCACATGACTGTATATGTGCTTCTTAGCTTGACTTCATAGACCCTTTCATTTGTGTGAAGCATAACTCTTGCCATCATCATTCTCTGTTGGGCTTACCATCTCAATTGTATCCCTTTCTCTTTGACTTGTGGCATAGTCCTTTGTTTCTTTAATTATGGCTACTTAGGATTTTCTCTTAATGCTGCTTGCCATTAACTTCACCAGCCTTATTTCTGATAACTTCAGTCTATGAATTTAACATTGAGTGGTGATCATTTTGTTTTGGGAACTTCAGTCAGTTTGTGTCATCCCACAAGATTGCTAACACATTTTTCAGAATCTTTTATCCAATTTTTGTTGAATTCTCCATGTCTCTCTTTATATGAACTGAATAACTGAACCAACATATACTAGCCATCCTGTAACTGCTTATTATCATTTTTTCATTACTAGGTTTACTGACCAAACTTCCATTTTGGATTTGTTATTCACTGCCCTAAAAACTCCATTTTGGTCAATTTTGCTGCTTTACTATATCCCCACTAATGATGTTGCATGAACTTGGGTACAATGTTAGTTGCAGTATGTCTTTGCTATATAATATATTAAATATCTGATTAGTACGATATGGAGGCACATTTGAAAGTGGCTACATCACATCACATGGCATGAAGTGGTTACTCCGCTTATCTGCAGCTTCAGAACTGTTGTAAATTTTTTAAGCAACTATAGGAAATATTTTTCTGTCTTCCTCTGTTGGCACCAATCAAAAAGTTAAAGATACTCCTAAGCATTCCGAAATATTCTACTTTATTTCTTATTTTTTGTTAAGTGGAGAGGCTCAAATCCTAGCACCTGCTCCATAAAAACCCTAGGGATAACCCACGGTTGAGGGGACTCTAAGTATTGATTCCCATGGAACACTATTTTGTATATTTATCTATTTATTTAACCCGAATCTTAATGTGCTTTTTCTTTTACAGGTTAAGCATGTTATAAAACTACTACATGATTCTGGTCCTTTTAAGGACAGCGCACAGTAGGAGCTGAACTACACGGGTTGCCTGGCATAATGAATCAAGGAATTAGGATGTCATTGTTTATGGTTAGGAGACTTGATAATCATCGACTTTATGACCAGTTGGACTGTTCCAAATGACAATTTGAGATTAAAGGGGTGCTGCTGGTCTTCTGTGGGACAGAAAAACAAGTGTTAAAAAAAATACCACTTCAAGCTCTTTTATGGAGCTGACTATGGAACATTACATAACTGTGTATAGAAAAAGGAAGAAGATATAGCTGTACATATCCCTCCCCCTCTGTTCACATTACACGGTGGAATTGCATTCAAGGCTTTTGTATATAATCATGATATGATGACATTAGACTGCCAAAGCACTTTATTTTAAAGATGACAATGAGTGATGCTATTTGCCCCTCCCTTCTTCGAACCCTAGACAGGATTGCGAAGGAGGATGGAGAAAGAAAAAAGGAGAAGAAGAAGAAGAGGATGTGATTGCAAGGTGTGGCGACCACGATTGCGAGGTTGAAAAGGTTGCAGTAGTGGGAGGAAGGGACTAAAGGAGGAGGCTGTGAGAGGTACGGGGTGGTAGAGGGGGGCGAGAGAGGGTGGCTCGAGCTACTGGTGGTGGGTGTGGGTGGGGGTGGGGGGGTGGGTTTAGTAAGATTTGGGAGGTTAGGAATGGGGATAAAATTGGTATTGGGATTTTATGAATAGATAAAATTGTAATAACAAAAAATATGGAGGTATGGGGGTCTAAAGAAAAATGGCTTTTACGGGATAAACCAAAAGGACTTTTCACTAATCTTTGTTTCTAGGCTTTTTGTCTCTTTCACCGCATTAACTTGAACAAGAGTAAAGATATGTTTAACTTAATAATGTATGCATTTTACCAGGCACACCTATGCGAGTGTAAAAAGGTAAAAAATTGGTTAATCCTGATATTATTATTTCATTTGGAATATGTTACTCTAGAGACCATACGATTTTATGGATATCTATGACACAACAATTTGATCGAAGTATCAAATTTAATTGTTCACTGTTCCCTTATGTTCTTTCCCACTTCCAAATTTAAACTCATTACTCTTTGAGAAATTGCAAGTGCTCTTTCTTAATAGGCCGTAAAAAATAAATAAATAAAAAACCTTCGTCATGATTTCAATAAGCTGCACAAGTAGTCTACTCCAATTGTAAAGAATAAACCGTAAATCCATAGTGACATAACAATTTTACACAATTGATTTTAAATTTTACATTCATATATTACGCATTGAAATAGAGAGATCCCCATTCAATTCAATTCCAACAAACCATGTAATGGAGAGAATCTAAATTTGCAAACAGAAACCCCAAGATATTTTCCACTCAAATCTCAGAATGTTAAAAGCATCCAAGAGGCTGCTGCTACATCAATTAAACCATTTATTTTTTTGGGGTAAGTAAATTAAACCATATACTTGAAATGGCCAACACACAAGTACATTTTCAGACAAAAGATCAACCCATCATCATTGGCTACACAGACTAGAATATATATCACAGCCTAAATAATGCTTTTGTTTGGTTTGGTTTGGTTTGGTTTGCTTTCTTTTTGTCTGGAAAATGATGCAAAATCTTCACAATCAAATATAAAGAAGACATCACAGGGAAGCAAAAGACAAATCAAAACTCAGTTATTCATTCAGCAACCCAAAAAAATAAAATCAATTTTTTTGTAGGTAATTATGTTCATCACTACAGGAAAGAAAACAAAAAAAATTCTAATAATGTTTGGCAACCCCTCAAAAAGAATAAGAGGAGATTATCATAATGGATACAAAGGCAAGTACACCTCAAAAATCCAGCAAGCTGTGAACATGAGGAGAAAAAGAAATTAAAATAAAAATGAAACTACTATCTCTATCTACAGGCACCACGCATATTTCCCAATTCTACAAAAGCTGCTACTATAAAAATATTATATAAATTTGAGCTCGTCAAGAGCTCAAAATGGGGAGCAAGAGCAAACACTTGCCCAAACAAGAATAATGCATGAATCAATCCCCGTCACAAAACCCTATCTAATACTTGTATGAAGAACCTGGTGGTGCAGGAGGCAACCGGTTCGGGGTGCGGCGGCTGCCAGACCTTGAACCTGAGCTTACGTCACCATTTTGGTCGGGATCACTGTACCGGCGACTGTGACCATTCGACCCAAACCTAGATGAGTCGGAGGGACCATTTGCTGCAGCATCAAATGCAGATCTCCAATCCTCACCGGGTCCACTGGTTCTTGGACTGCTTTCTGCAAAAATCAAAATACAAAATAGATAACAATTGAAAGTACAAGAAGTACAACACAGCATCCAATGAATGAAACAATATTTGTAGTAGTCTAGTAAAGCATGTGTTTGGATCATGGATTTGTGGAGGGAAAAGAGCTGCTACCAAATTACTTTTCCAAGATCCAAACAGAGCCTTGTGAGAATGGCCAAACTTTCCTAACCAACAAGATACTCCCATGGTTATCGAAATCCCGATCCGGATTTTACAATCCTACGATCTTACGATTCATTTGAATACAATCGATCCAGATCGTGTAAAAAATTCTTTATAGGTAGGATCTTTCGATCCTGCTAATGGGATCTTTATAGGATCGTGGAATACCGATTCGAATCCGATCCAATTTACAAAGCGCTTTGTTTTGTATAACATATTTTATTGTAAATTTTATGTTTGTTGTCTAAATACCAATTTATGTGATCAAAATAAATAATAAAAATTAAATAGTATTGAATCAAATAGACTAAGAAAAACAAATTAGGAAACAGACATTTAAATATTGCAATAATTTAAGAAAATTAACTAGTCGGAAAAACAAACTTAACTTTAGTGGAGTCTAAGGAGGGTAAGATGATTGCAACTTTATCCCAATTTTTGGAGAGATTATTTTTGTGACTCGAATCCGTTCCGCTAGGAATGCTAACGACAAATCTTATCATTCGATTAAGCTGCTCTTTTGAGTTCTTAATCTATTTTCATATTCAACTTTGTTAAATATTTTTTCTTCACTTTTTATGCATTATTGTAGATTGTAAAGTATTTTATTATAGAATTCTTCTTCTTCACCTTTTTTTTTGATGAAATACAAAACTTTTACCATCGAGTTTTCTATTGTATAATATTATATGTACATTTTACATGGAGTAAACTCAAATAGTCCACTAGGATAAAATTAGAAGACCCAAGTGTCTAATATAGGCACGAGGGTTGGACACATTTGATATCTCATACCCTTGTCCCTGTCGTTTCATATCCGGTGAACAAAATTTATGGCACACAAGTATCAAAACTTTCCAAATAAGTAGCAATGCTATAAGGTAAGCATATCAGGAAAAAGAAATAGCAATTTTATCTATAGCTTTTGTCACCTGATCCACCACTATCCAGCATGCTGGAGGCTGCAGCTGCCCGATTGTCATGAATACTAAGTTGCCTGGTGAGCTTTGAAAGAAGAGAAGATTGTTTCTGACAACGCTCCCTCTTGCGCTTTACATTTTGGTCCTCCATCAGCAACTCTTCAATCCTTGCCATACTTTGAGAGCTATCCAATCCATGTATGAAATGAAGTCAAAATGTTTCAAGGGGAAAAAAAATTGATAGAAAGGCAGGGGACTTAGTTTGCATTGGATCCATATTTATGCATGATTCAATTAGTAGATGTTTCACATTAAACACAAACACAAAACAAGATTAATCAATATTGCTTGGTATTGCATTTGTGCAAGATGCAGTTTTTACTTTCTATTTTAACATACACTTCTTTTATTAAATCACAGAATATAAGAACAATCATCCAGAGTTGCATTTCCCACACATTTTCTGCCCGAGATACCAAAAAAATAAAAAAAAAAATTACATGAAACAAGCAATCTTTTTTAAATACATATACATATCTTTTTTTTGTAACAAAGAAAGATGTATACAAATCGTTTCCCTGCCCGCAAGCCATGCCTCTCATTAGATTTCCACTAACACAACAAACATCAGGAAGAAAAAACTTGCATGGAGAAGTATATTAACCAAAGATATTCCACCACAGTCCAAAAAGTGCAAGAACAAAAAAATGGAAAATCCTAAACATACATAAAATTCATACAAAAAACTTGACAAGAATGATGTAGCATTGCCATTATTGTAAATAAATCCATCTTCAATGGTGTTTTGTTTTGAAGTGAATTGTCCACAATGACCCACATCATTATGTATGAATTTTTTGTTTGTATAGCATCACTCTAAAAAATATATATATCAATGCCACTAACCTGACTGAACTGTACAACTTATTAAGCATGTCTTCCTTGGCTTTCTCCACTTGGCAAAGAACCACTGCCTGCACAGCCAGAATAGGTAATAAAATATAATATAATGTAAAACTTAAAAGACCTAGAAATAAATGTGGCTTTGAAAAAATAAAACTGACTTTTGGGACATTGGCAGCAAGGCTGTTCAGAACAGCTTCAACATATCCGCGTACTTCTTGGGCCATCCATCTAAGTTCCTCCTCTGGATCAGCAGGTCTTCTGGCCATTGTGTCCTAAATTGTGCAAGTAGGCTAACAGTTTAGACACTTGGTAAAGAAGAATTTGACAATACCAGAAAAGATTGCCTACAACTGAAAAATGATTACAAACTTCAAAAATTGAAGTTTTAGCCAACTTTCAAAATTTGATAGGGAACTCTTTCCTTACTAACTGAAAATGCAAACTTGCATACAGACAAAATACATCAGTCCATAGGGAAGACAACTCTAGAGCAACTTGTAGAGAAAAGACAACAATTACAGAGTCTGTAGTGGGTTAAAGAGTTTGCACAAAAACAAAGCAAGCATAAAAAATTAACTCACAAGAGAACCATCAGAAAGACTTTGCCGCATTGAAATACCAGATTCACCACCCTTCAGTTGACCTCCTTGAGAAGGAGGCACCACTTTTCCTAACTTGCTTAACCACTCAACCTTATCTGCCATACTCTCAGCTTTTAACAAAACAGCGCTGTGAGCTGCAAGATCATGGAATTATTAATGTGTATTGGCATGTACCTCAACAGGAGAAAGGAAACAAAAGGTAACCCAAAATCAAGACAATTCTTTAAAATAAATATGAATAATCTACCTTTAAGAACAGTCTTGTATTCAACCTTGCTTGTAATCTTGAATACAAGACTGGGTGCTTTCCCTGAATCCGGTCCATTCGACTTTTTGTCCTTGGAACTTTTGTCCTTAGAACTTTTTGGAGGGGGGGCTTCTTCTTCATCAGACACTTCTTCAATATTACATTCCTGAGCAATAATACATCCAAGATAAATACTTAATGCAGTCACTTTTAAACTACAGCCATTAATTTCAAACTCAATAGCAAAGTTGAATAACAACTCATTTCCCCAAAATAAAATATATAACAGGAGTACACAAGTTGATTGGCTTACATGAGATGGGATTCATTATATACCTTCTAGAACATGCAGAGGCATTTTCAATCTGATATAATTGGCTTCTTGTTGAGTTTTAAGTTATATAACTGTTGGCTATCTAATAATCAAAATATATAGGCAGAGACTGCTAAATTTTCCAAATACTGTAACATACATAAATGTACATATACCTCCCTTTGTGCACCAATCTTTTTCATTCTGTTACTTAGTATGTAATGAATTTTTCTTATAAAAAAAATCATAAAGAAAAAGTGAATGATTTTTTTGGCAACGTTACCTACCAAATAAAAGGCCTGCTAGGTAATCCAAATCGCTCAGGTCAGTGAGGACTCACCTACTCCTTATCTATCTAATAGTTTCTTCAATACACTGAATTCAAAAGGCAACCCACCGGACCAGGCTATAAGATAAGATACAGCTCTTCTTGTACTACTTGATTGGTAAGAAAGAGCTTCCGTAGGAACTGGAAGACTCGTGTATGTACAGTAACCCTCTCTTCTGCTACTGGTAAACTGTTGCACAGAAAGGCCAGCAGATTCTGCTACTGAACAAATGATTTCGTCAAATTTTTGCCCCCTAGCAGCCCCCATGGCACTTATAACACTTATAAATTGAACTACCAATTTTAGAGACGGCATTACATGCCACCATCTGCCAGTATTCTTCCTAAAAGCTCCAATAAATGTCTCTTGGGAAGCCTAGAGAACAACGATAAGCCAAACACCACTAGTGATACAATCTGAATTAGGCAATCAAAATAAAAATCTTCTTTCATTCTGAAAAACAAAAATGAGATCGTCATCTGGTAAATGCCTCCAGAGCTAGGGTGAACAAATGACCTGACACCCAAGGGCGCCTTAAGCCCCAGTGATGCCTTTTCTGTTAAAGTTAACATTATCCATTAGCCTTTTTCATTTTTTTATTTTATTTTATTTAAATATAGCAAATGCCTTCACTTTTTTAAAAGACATTCCATAGCTTATGCGGCAAATATATAGTTGAGCAAAAATGATGATACAATATCACTCGTCAAAATATATATATATAATGTGATGAGTCTGATGACTATGACCAGTTCTAAAATTTTGCTATGGACAAGCATATGGATGCACCTAGATTTCACAACAATCAAGCATATGTGAAGCCTATAAGCTGATGTAGTAAATGACCAAGACAAAATTAAGTAAATGAAAATCGAATTCATTACATGGCATAGATATTATTCTGGTACCTACAAGTTTTTGACAGAACTTTTAAAATCCAAAGTAACAAAAGGAAAACATATCGAGTTCCAACTTCAAACATTATTGACAGGGTTCGAAAGGTGATGCATATTTGTAATTAGTTCGAAACTTAGCAGAAAAATAAAACTCAAAAGAGATAATGGAAACATCCTTGAATCTACCATCAAGTACAAGAAGTATACAACTAAATGCTAGTCCGATATGAAATTATTCACAAATACTCGATACCTCCAAGGTGATGACGCCATGAAAGTGTCTTTCTTCCTGCTTTTTGGTGTATCCAAGCTGTAAAATGTAAGTTGATATCAGAATAATGATGCTATGATAAATGACATACATAGCACCCAAATTGATCAGATGCTAAAACAATAGACTATAATTTTGACAAAATGTGCATTAACTACCATTTTCAGAGTTTGGATAACCATAACAGCATTAGCACAACAGTATCTAAAACATGCTGTTTTGTGTAGGTACTTACCATAGACATAAAGCTACAGAGACTTGCAATAATGTTCTAAATGGATATTAAGTGTTTCTATGTGCTTTTTTTTTTTTTTTGATAAATGTGTTTCTATGTGATATATAAGAAAAAAGTAGATTTGACGCATCCAAAAATAGAAAATTTAAGCAGTGTACTTAAAGAGAAAAGAAAAGAACCAAAAAAAGGGGGGAAAATTGAAACAGCACCAGACATTCTAGCATCTCAAATCAATCCAAGTATGTTATGTTGAAGAGGTTCAAGTATATCATTGATCTCACATTAGATTAGCTAAACTACTATTTTATTAAGTACTAACCTTTCCAGTTTTCTCATTTAAAACAAACCATCGTCTACTCCATCCACTCTTTTTTACGCTTTTCTTCAATAGGAAACCTGTATTTACAGAGAAAAACGCAAAGATAAATAGAAAATAAGCCCATTCAACATGTTCTTGAAACTGAATAAAGGAAGATTAGCAATCAAATTTCTTCTTCAAAACTAAAGAGCTTCCAAGTTGCCCTGAAAAAGTGTTTACCAACATTGAAGCTAAATAAGAAAGGGAACCAAATAAATATAGGTAGTATGGATGTCATCTTCTCAGTTCACATTTATCCAGAACCATATTGTATTTTAAACTTCAATTTTGGAGCTTAAACAGTTTTAGACTTGGTTCCAAACCAACATAACTAGAAACAAACCAATAAAGACCCAATCATCATTAGGTCAGCATTGAGTATCCAACAAGATGGATATACACATCTTATTCTCTATGAAGATATATGAAGTTAGACAACAAAGGAGAACAAAACATCCATGGGTATAATTTTCAACTGAACCACATTAGACGCTAATGAGTGCATGTAGATGTAGTATACTGACTAAATGAGGTCCCCTTGACATTTCATATTTGAAAGGATAATTCTTTCGTTTATTATTTCATTTATTTGCTTTTGTTTTATGTTAATTAGGTACATGAAAGGTAGTAAAATGGTTCATATCCAGTACCTTATTCTTATCAATTCCTTTATTTGATTACCTAAAATCAATAGCAATTATTGTTACTGAACTTTAAGAATTTAATTACTCCAAACTTGATATCAATGTTAATCAAAGAATTCTATATAAAAAATCTTAAATCGTCAAGCAATAAAGTTAAAAATTAATAAGTACATAATCAATTGTCTATAAATGTTAATAAGTGATTTTAGCCATTAGCTTACCAAAAGAAAAGTAAGACACTTGTACACATAAGTATCAACATTTGATCCTTTAACAACAGCTGACACCAATACAATTTATATTAACTTTAAAATCATTTGGATCAATGCTATGCTACAAAGATGTAGCAAAAATTACAAGCATCAAACCAGACAGCAAGCATATCAAAGTAAAAATCAGAAGAATGGGGTACTAAGCAAAACTAATCAAATCAAACCAATACGAATGCCAAAAAGACGATTTAATACTAGTTGAGTAACAAAAACCTCCATCACAACTATTTCAGAACATTTAGCTCTTTCAGTGATCTTTACATGATTGGGAGATTGAGATGGTCCTGGAGGTTTTTTTAAGCCTTGTACAGGGTCAAGCACATGTGAGGGAAGGAAGACAATCTAACGCACCACCACCACCATGTCTGGGAGGTTAGGGGTTAAATCATACTATAAGAAGTTGATTGACAACACACAAGAAGCTTTCCCCAAGAAAGGCATGTAACTAAGGCTCCTTTTAGGTGGCTTTCTTTGGGCAACTAGAATCACAAGGCATGACAATAACCTGTAATTTGATTTAACGCATGTAAATACTACCTAATTTGTTGCATGTGAAAGAAAAGGAATTGGTGAACTGCCTACTCATTTGTTGTAATTTGTTGCTTTTTCATATTTGGTGTGGTGTTTGTGAGCATAAAGGAACTGTCAATCTTTATAACGAATTGAGGCTATAGTGCCTCAAGTGACGAGGCATACTTCTAAGTCTCTTTGTACAGCTGGGCCACAAAAAAGGATTAACCCTTCATTGAACTCCCTTGGGATCTTGCTGATGCACAGGAAATATAATCTAATGTATAGGGGTATAGTTATAGTGTGGTTTTCTCATTGTATACAAGCTTTAGGGGACGGGGTAGGCCTAGATTAATGTTGACTAGCGTTATAAATAGAGATATGAATCTACTTAATTTGACTAATGAAATGGCCTTTGATAGGGCCGCGTGGAGAAGAAGGATTCATGTAGCCGACCCCATTTGATGGGACTTAAGGCTTGGTTTGGTTTGGTTTGGTTTTTTATAATAAAATTTAAATCTACTTAACAAGAAATCGTTAACAAGCTTATTCTGTTTGGTCAAAATAGTAAAATCTAGATGAACACTTATTCTGTGAATTCGAAAGATAGAGAGAACAGCTGTATAACTGCATATGTCAATAGATGATCTAGAGCACTATTAATAGAACTTAATTTGTCACCTGTGCTTAATATCATGCTTCAAAGAATAATATCACTAAACATGAAAATCAAACTTTAATCAGAAGTGTGGCTCTATATACATCTGAAAAAAATGCACATTCAAAACCAGTAGCAAAACTATAAACACAATAGCTCGAAGGAAATGTTTCACAAACATAATTTTTTGTACAAAAATTCAATCTAGAATGATGAAACAGTAGTATTTTTACAATTATGAGCCATAATGGAAGGTGTTTTTGGTTTGAAATGGAAGAGCCACAAATTGCCAACATCATTTTGTATAAAAATTTTGTTTGTGTAGGTATTATCAACTCAAAATAGCTTAGTCATCCCAAACACAGAAAATTACCACCTGGTAGCATGATTAATACCACTCCAATGTTACAGACAAAATAGAAAAGTTTAAAAATGAAACTTTTCACCCTAAAACTCATGCAGTGCTGAAGCCATACAACTCTTATAAGCTATAATCAAAAGACGGCAAAAAATCATCATAAATGAGACCAACAAATATTATGAACAAAAAGGTAATGCACGAACCTGCCGTTATCTCCCCATCAGGCCCTGCCGTCTTCAATCCTGACCCCTCTTGAACATCCTTATCTTGCTGGCCAGGTTTCTCCTTCATTGATTTTAAGCTCCCCCCAGTTTGCTGGCCTCCTGTTTGAGGGCTGGTGGCCTAAAATGAAACACGGAAGACAATTAGAAAAAGTAGGGACTAGGAAGCAAGGAGATTCCAACACCGAAATGCAGTAAATTACGAACACTTTATATAAAATGGGATGAACTCGAGCATCAAAATATTTGTATATCAGGAAAAAGCGGACAAACCCTATTTAGAATGGATTGCTCTGCGTCGACTCCCTTTTTAGAAGATCGGTTCTTTAGCTCATCCTCTCGCCGCTGCCTATCCATCCTGCCAAGAATAAAACATGAATTGATTGGATTGACATTGAAGAAACCATAGAATGATTACTAAACATCTAACCCCCCAGATATCAAGACATGCCAGACAACATGATTATCAAAAAATACTGCAATGCATAAGTTATAACCTATGGTGTTAAGCCAATGGCCAGAGCTCTTGCACCTCACTAGGAGGTCAAGAGTTCGATTCCTTCCACCTTTGTGTGTGTCTCTTATTTCCTTTGTAATGTTTGGGGTCTCTCTCTCCCACTTTGGGTTTGGGAGTTTATATGTAATTGTGATCTTAAATTGTTGATTCATTTTATTTCATTCATTATGATGCATTATCTATACTACTAATATGTGAAGGGTGCTGGTGGTGGACACAAATGTGTCTCATATTTTGAGTTTTCCCAAATTACCCCTATAATAGTTATTTAAAACAAAAAATTACTTAATGAAGTGAATAGGACTTGAACCCATGACATTGAATTTGAGAAACAACAACTACTTTACCACTTCAACAATACACAACATATATTCTTAAATCAAAATTAAAATTTATATTTTACAGGTCTAATAGCAAACCCATCGGGTGGGCACACACCCACACTAGTAATAACTATTAAAAAAAAAGACAACAATGCAGAACTACACTCCAATTATTGACACAGATAGAAATGTGTATTCTTAAATCAATAGCATACCCATCGGGTGGGCGCATACCCACTAGTAATAACTATTAAAAAAAAAGACAACAATGCAGAACTACACTGCAATTATTGACACAGATAGAAATGTACAGAATGGAAGGCATTAAGTATTCTACAGTTACAGTTTACTATCAGTTGTTTCCAGAAGTTTAAAGTGATTTCTGAAGAAATAGGGTCAAAACTACAATATCCTACTTTGTCCTGGTTTTCACCATTTTAAAGTGTTCAACTGACAAATGATCCAACCATCCAAGAAGATCATGTTGTAGTCTCAAAGCCAAAAGGCTTTTTCCCTCCACGCACCATTTGACCAAAACCACGACAAACATTAATCATTGCATGGATGTACTCTTGAGCTCTCAGAAAGCTCCAAAAACCTATCATTATGACTGTATATTAATGACTTTTAGCAGCCATGTGAGGTCAAAAGGACAGTCAGTCAGAGAAAAAGGCCAACACCTTCCCAACTTAGACCACCTAATAACACACGATCTAAAGCATTAAATCAGTCAAAAAATTCAATTTCAATGTATCATGTACACACATCAGATCTGGAATCCATGGTGGGTCAAGCTGACAATGAAGGGAAGACACGGACAAATGATGAAACATAACATGAGGTGGACACAACGAACATCCAATCCTTTAAAACATAAAGAAAAAAGGCATTTCGCATAAGATCAGCATGACTAAGGTTTGATGGGAAAATGAGAAAAACAAATGTGCAATAATGAGAAAGTAAAAAAAGAATTACATTAATTCTATTAGCAAATAAAGTTAATAGTAGTGTCCTTCTACAAAGGCTTGATTGTTAGGGAAACAAACTGGCCAAGTAACAATAAGGAAAGAAGAGTCGGGCCCTTCTACAAAAGCAATAGTGTCAATCAAAAGGGGGCTTCAATCAAAATCTTCACTTATGAAAAATATTGGCAAGCCATTTCGTCTCCTATTCTTTTCTTAATCCCCAACTTTCAAGAAACAAAGAAGAAGAACAAGACCGACAAATAACAAACTCAAAGTGTACTAAAATGCCAATGATTTGTCTAGTTCATGCCTACAATAAAGAAACTCAAATATAAACTTGTGCCATGGATAAGGTGTGTACCAGACATTTCTGGCCATGTCCATCATCCATCTCTCACACTGCAATAATTTCTTTACGCTAGTGCATGCGCCCCATGGCAAAGCATAGCAAAGATGGGATTCGGATGTCTCATCCATCGTAACAATAAAAATAATATATCTTCTCAACTAATTTACTTGAAACATTCTCACATCAACACAAACCTTTCCACATTACAATGATAATCAATAAACACACAAATTGTTCATCTATTCTTTGAATAATATACAGTTTTTGAAATTCTTCAAGCCTCTATAAAGTTTGCAGAGCAACAAAACTTAACGTTACAATGAACTAAAAGATTGTGCTATAGAGCCTACATATATTTCTGGAAATAATTTACATTGTAATGACCACACACCACCTAGAAATCACAATCAATTTGTTTAAAACAATATCCAATTGTAGTGAAACAGAATGATGACAAGACAACAAGAACTGCACTAAAAGGAGTAACATTGTCGCAACAATATACTAAAACATTCACAAGAACACTATGTAGATCTAAAGATATTAACAAAGACATCACATGATCATTGTCTGAGTATTGAGCATACCGTCTCTGCACCAAACGGATGAAATGTTGCGGAGGAACAAATGCACGCTCCATATCAACAAGGGCGACCACCATATTCTTTGCTTCATTCTTAAACCCATCCAATGCAGCACTTGCAATTGCCACAACCTATTTAAATTATTAAGTATTGATTATTTCTAGAAGAATAAATTGTATGCATCTACCCAGAAAAACTACAAAAATGGAATGCAGCACGACATAATTACCTCTCTCTTAAAAGGAGGATATCTTCCAAGACCTGGTGTACCATTTGCAGCTGCTGAAACTATATCCACGAGTACACGGTGCACCTAATTTTACAATAACTTAAAAAATTGGCTCACAGTATGAAGGAAAACACAGAAAGGAAAGAACAGCGTATTTGCATTCTCTTCATCAGATAGCTTTGCAGGTGTAGGCAGGATATTCACGAAATAAAACATTAAAGGGATAACAGTTTAACGAAAAATATAACGCAAATGCCACAGGTTTGCTAAGCCAGCAAGTGCCTGAAGATTTAATCAAACCATTTCTGCAATGAGGGCAATTTAGCCACAAAAAAAAAAAAAAAAAATCAAACTGAGATAAGGAAAAAACCACAGTACTCCTGCCAATAATAAAACAACAAATCACAACAATTCTGACCAAAAGATTACACAGATATGGGATTCTAAAATCAGAACTCAATAGGAACTCCCGAATTGTAACAGTGTCTCATGCATATTTACATATACCCACAATGCATATGCTGTTTCTACACAACAACTGAACATACTAATGCTCTCAGGCTATACCAGAAATTATAATCTATGTCAAAGAAAATACATAGAGAATCTTGTAAACTTGATGAATCCACAATGTATGTGATTTCGCCATGAACTTCTCATACAAGTTTGCATTAACCATGATAACAAATTTAGGATTCAGCAATTATACAGTTGTCAAATAATTTTTAATTCGAATAGTTCAGGAGAAATTTAAGATACAATTTCGAACAACGATGAAAGATATACTTAGAAATTTAAGTTTGTCTTGGTATTTTCATTGGAAAAATCCATAAATTATTCATATTATTTTGGGGAATATGCAGAATAGATAGGGGGTTTGTTCATCAATGAAAATACCAAGACAAATTAGGGTGATTTTTTTTTTTTTTTAGAAGAAGAGAATTTGTTACAATGGCATTAATAGCAGAAAAACAATACATACAATATTCTCAAAGCCAAAAATACTTTCCCCCAGCATTTGTTCATCCCTTCAGTTCCCAAATGCAAAAAAGGTTAGGCAAAATTCTTCAATAATAGAACTTGAGTCCTTTCAGTAAGGAAAACAAAAAGGACAAAAAGGTTTTAGTCTTACCCTTAAACTGAAAAGAAGTCTCAGCTTATCATGCTTTAGATTTGGTCAACCCAAGGCGAACATTTCTGACGCAATGGATCTGGAAAGCCCCAATCATAAATATTTGCTAGCTAATGTAGAGGAGCCAGAAATCTTAAATTGATCACAAACAGTAAACTACGATATTGTTGGCTATAATCATGATGATAAATTGGTGAAGGAACAAAATCTTGGACTTCAGTGAATTCAGGTACCAAGAAATTAGTTCTCTGGTAGCACAAACTAAAGCAACGTTTGGGATGTAATCTTTTTAGCCTAAAACCCAAAAAGTCACTAAAAAAATTAAAAAAAATTAAAAACCTATACCAAAAAGTCAAAATTTCTTTTTTTTTTTCTCTACTTTTTGCACATCTTTTCGTAAAAAACCAAAAAATCATCCCCAACATACTAATTTTTTTATATCATATTTTAGCCAAGCCAAACCAAACCAAGTCTTAAGTCTCATCAAATGGAGTCGACTACATGAATCTTTCTTCTTCACGCGGCCCTATCAAAGGTCATTTTATTAGTCAAATTAAGTAGATCCATATCTCTATTTACAACGCTAGCCAACGTTAATCTAAGCCTACCCCGTCCCTTAATACTTCGATCTACCGTTACAGTATCGCATCTCTTTCCTACTGTCTCTGTTGGTCTCCATTGAATATGACCAAACCATCTAAATCGATTTTCTCTCAAATTATCTTCTATTGGTGCTATTCCTATCCATTCCCGAATACAGTCATTCCTAATTCTATCTTGTCTAGTCTTACCACACATCTACCTTAGCATTCTCATCTCAGCCACACTCATCTTGTCTACATGTTGTTTTTTGGTTGTCTAACACTCCGTTCCATACAACATTGCTGGTCTAATAGCCGTTCTATAGAACTTATCTTTTAGTCTAGTGGGTATTCGTTTATTGCACAATACCCCAGACGCATCCGCATCAATCCCCCCTGCTGTTGTGATAATCGACCCTAAATAACGAAAATGTTCACTCTTAGGCAGTTCTTGGTTCTCAATCTTCACTTCTCCTCTACTTTCATTGTTATTGTTACTAAATTTACACTCCATATACTCTGTCCTCGTTCTGCTTATCCGAAATCCTTTAGATTCAATAGCTTTTCTCCAAATCTCAAACTTTGTATTAACTCCTCTTGTCTCATCCACTAGCACGATATCGTCTACAAAAAGCATACACCATGGCGTGTCATCCTGAATATTTCTTGTCAACTAATCCATAACTAAAGCAAAAAGATAAGGACTCAAGATAGATCCTTGGTGTAACCCTACAATGATAGGAAATTCATTTGTCTCTCCAGCAGACGATCTAATAGTGGTCACCACCCCTTTCATATGTCCCTAATCACATCAAAATAACCTTTTGTCACCCCTTTCTTTTCTAACACCCACCATATTATATCCCAGGACACTCTATCATATGCTTTCTCAGATCAATAAACACCATATGAATGTCTATTTTCTTTTCTCTATATTTTTCTATTACTCTCCTCAAAAGATAGATCACTTTCATTGTTGACCTGCCAGGCATAAACCCAAATTGATTCTCTAACACCTCTGCTATATCTCGCAATCGACGTTCTATCACCCTCTCTCACACTTTCATTATATGACAGATTAACTTGATTCCTCTATAGTTGTTGCAATTCTGGACATCACCTTTATTGTTATAAATTGGCACTAAAATACTCTTCCTCCACTCATCTGGCATGTTCTTCACTCATCTGGCATATTCCTAGTCAACAAAATTATATCATATTTTAGCCAAAAAATTACTAAAAAAACATGTTCCCAAATGAGGCCTAAATCACAAGACAATTTAAGTTCCTTTCGAATAACATGCCACATTCGAATTTGAAGGAGCTGTGGCTTGAAAAGAATTGTGAATTTTAACCATAAATTCTCCAAGATTGATTGGATTATCAATGTATTTATAGATAGTTAAAAGTTTCGTCCACAACTTACTCACCAAAGCTAAGGTAATTCATGATAGTTATGGTGGCGGTGGTGGTGATGATAAGGACTTTGAATTGCCTTGTGATCATCTCCATAGGCACAACTATCAACAATTTCTAAAATCCAATGACTATTATACATGATTCAGGTCTAATTAACTTCAATCTTAAGTGGTCCTTTATAAGATTTTACACCATCTTCAAGGGGTTCCACCCACATCTTTAGGAATGTAATATGGCAGGGTAAAAAATGGAGAATAAATTGTCAGTGCTACTGCTGAGTGGAAAAGAAAATTTTCTTAATGAGGCATATATTCTGCAGCCCATTAGATCTCAGATTGGGCAAGCTTCAAACTAACTTTTGTGCCTCTATGGTTTTTTCAAACCCCATTTAACTGAAGTACCCCTTCCCTGTATATTGTTGAAGTGATAGGGATCAATACCAAAACCCCAGGGGCCCAGGCCACCTAAGGTCCTTCTGACAAAATGTGAACACGAATGAATAGTTTAATCAGATAAAAATAATCAAGATGTGCTGCAGATATTTTAAAAAGAAAAAAATTCATCAACCAAGTGACCAGTTCCAGTCAAATGTACATAGTTCATGATGCAACTTGCTTAAGAATAATATCTCAGTGCACTTTATTCTTCTCCAGTCTATCATCAACAAAAAGCCACAGCATCATATGGCTACAGTTGCTCTGGAACCAAAAAGGAGCTGGAGGGGAAGTGAGAAACACAAACATCCCAAGAAGAAATGGATGCTGGCAGCCACAAGTACAAAAAAGCACGTATGAAAAGGGTTGAAAACCAACCCAGGTTTTGTAAGTGGGAAACAAGTAGTGTAATAGAAAGAGTTGAAACTCTCCTGCATATCTCTGAACTGAGATTAGGAGTGGAGGACCTATCAAGATTCAAGAGAACTTAAAATCACATCAAAACCAATAGAGAAAAGCATATATGCATTTCATAGTTTACCTCATCAACACATAGGCGTGCAGGTTCTTTTGCCAGCTCTAGAACACCTTTAATTAAAGACCTCAAACCTTTCTCTGGGGATATAAGATAAGGTTGATAACCATCTGCTTCAAGAACAATCTGGAACCAACTTAAAAGGGTCATCAAAGCAGTAAATCACAACAAAATCACATATTGTAAACAAAAATGCAGATAATTAAAATTTAAATAGACGAGAATACATACCCGCTTGACATTGTTTAGGTCAAAATGTCTGTCTAAGGGGAGCTGCTTAATCCTGTTAGGGAAGTTGCCCTCAAAACTAGCAACAATTTTCCAACCGCTACCCTGCATAAAGTATTTATAACAGCAGCTAAGAAAGGGAAGAAAGCAAAATTGCATAAAGCATTCACAATGTTGCATAATCCTCAAAAGACATTTTACTAGTGCCACAAATTCATTGATGTCTGAACTCTTATGTATACACTTTTACCACTATGGCCATTTGTGCTTCGCGGGCAGGGTAGAACTAATTTATACTAGGATAAAATCATCCGACATTTGCTTCACATTTTGTGAACTGGGATCACTTATGACGGGCCCTTTTAGTCTGCCTATCTGGGATTATTTTGTCCCCAGGGAGTAAAACAGCTTGTCCTAGGATAAGGCTTTTGTCGCAAAATTACTAGAATACGCACCTTGAGGTAACTTATCATGCCTGGCCTAAGGGGAAAATTTGTTACAATACTTTTGACCGTATAGTGAATAAACAAATCACTAAAACCAAAGTGATATAGAAGCACTCCTTTGGTTGTCTTCTATCACAAAGAACCATGTTAAGTACATAAATGCACAAATGAGGTTTTTCCCACCCTAAAATTCTCACCTCACCACTTGTAATATGTAGCAGAAATTTATCCTCAAATTCACGGCAAAGCTCCAATGCCAGAGCCCTTGTACCTTCAGCACTATTAACCATTTGTTCACCAAGCCTTACTAATTCATCTTGCACTACTTGAGACTTTCCCTGAAGCCTGCAATTGCAAAAGAATTTTACGGAATTAAAAGATTTAATAACATTCGAGCTCATAGACAAACTCTACGCACAACATGAAATAGAAAAAATAAGGCTATTCTTCAAATTTACAGCCACAGAGAACAAAAGTAGGCCATGAAGGCACACAAATGCATTACTACATTATTATCGTGTTTCCTCTTTATAACAGACAGCTAACTCAAATAACTAAAAAAGTTCTAGAAAACAAGCATTAGACTTCCCCCTTGACTGCTAACGCAGAACGTTGACAGAGGTGGTAAGGTCCTGGGTAAACCATGTCCTATTGGTAACTATGTTTTAGTTTTCAAACCATAACAGCAAATCACTGCTACTTAGGCCTGGAGCTGGGCCTCATTCTTAGGAAGACTCCTTTCTTTGAGGCCTTTAACCGAAAGCTGAGCCCTTTGTCAGGTTGATCCCCCGATTGTGGTCCATCCATTCAACTGAATCTCGTTCATGTATGGAAATAAGATCTACCTAAAGATATTGGAACTCATTTAGAGTAAGGAGTGCGAAAATTTACTTTTGTTCAAAATCCAGCAGTTCAGGGGATAACATTCTGGTGGCACAGCTTTGAGACATGGAAACAACCTATCCAAGAATGGGGATAAGGTTGCATACATCTTCTGCCCTCATACCCGCTTTAGTGGGAGACTCGTACACTACGTCAGTGTTTTTTTTTTCTTTGGAAGAAAATCAGTTTACGATTCTGTTATGATAATCTAAAAGTTTTCTCAAGAAAAGAGAAGAAAAAGGGCAACAAAGAAATCTAGAGAAATAAAAATTGACATTTCAGTAATCAGTACTTTGCTGAACATGTATGCAGTAATGCAATACGCAGTAATGCAACATGCTACAGATCACATAACTAGTTTCTGCAAGGTTGCTGATTAAGTCTTTTTTTCCTGACTATCAGAAAAGCAAATAGAATTTAACTTTTAAAAAAAATGTACACACAAATTACTGTTTTCCTTTGTATCTCATGTGATCTCTCAGTTTTGCATCCATGGAAAATACTATGTTAGTTTTCCTTTCTATCTATTTTCGAATTGAAATTAATTCCAAAATGGAAACCAAAGGTAGACACAATGAATTGAAATTACTTTCCACAATGGAAACCAAAGGTCAAGCAGTAGCTGAAAGAAGCAAGTACCCTGAGAGGAGATTCGGAAGCCTGACTTTCATGCGGTTACGAATTTGGTGGGCAAGGGTCTCTACCAAAGCTAATCTACCAAGCTTGCTTTGAGGGGCTCCTGTTAATATAGATTTTAGACTTTCACTCTCAGCTTGCCAAGCTGTTTCTAACGAGTTTTCAGACCCGACATTTCCTGACTGCGTAGAAGCTATAGCAACAGTTTGACCAATCAAAGCAACCCATGGGATATCAGATGTACTTCGTGGTCCCTGACCCAGTAGAAGAGCCTGAACAGCTGCAAGAACTTTTGGTTCTGTAGCTGCTTGATCTATTTTACTAATAACACCAATAGTCCTGGTACCTACAATGAACAGACAACTTGATTTAATTCTTCATAAAGAAAAGGGTGTAAAGAGATAAGACATGATAATACCAAGTCCAAAAGAAAAAATGACCAAAAAAAGTATTTAACCTTCCTTTTACAAGTACAACACAAGATACAGGGTCAACAGTAAACTCACTTTCTCCATCATATTCCTTTGCAATTCTGAGGCCCTTATATGAGGAAATTTCTGGTGCCAGGGCAGCAGGTATTACAACTAGCAATATCGCATCGTTGTGTTCTACATACACACTCTGTAGGAAAATAGGGATGTTAGATCACCTTCCAAGAAGAGGACTTCAGAAACTCAATTGGAAGTTATCTACCAAGAAAATACTGTATGCCCTTTTTATCAAAGACCAATTTGCAACTTGAGAGAATATGATAAGCAGCTACTCACCAATGAGTCATCAAAACTTCCTTTATCCACTCCAGGCAAATCAATCAATTTCAATGGTGGAGCTGCAAAACGAAACAACACATAAATAAAGGAGTGAATTGGGAGTAGTCCTAGAATACAAAACAACAAATCCAATTCTTCAAACATGTTATGGCCCCTCTTATGGCAAACTATTCATCTTTAAAGTATCTCAGTTGTGATATTTTTCTTTGACAAACCAACAAGGATTTCCCACATCGAAACATGTCATAAGTGCTATAATTCCATCTATAGACTTAAAATCTTACAGCAGGAGGCACCACAAGATTCTAACAACCAGATGAAACCTGACAAACTGCTGTCAGTATTGTAATTGGTATTTAACAATAGTCTTTTCCTATTTGTTTCAGTTTTTTCTTTTCCAATGGATAACATAAATACTACATCAATTTCTCATTCATTTCAAATTATCCAGCAAGGGCAGGTAGTCAAGACTTTAGGCAGAAGCACATGTCTTACACAATTTTCCGCTCACGAAGGAAATAGAATACTCAGATCACACTTGGATCAAGACTAACCTGTACTTGTGCGGAGTTTCAAATGTATTTCATCACGACTCTTGCCTGAACTTTTGCTTAGTCTATCCTGTAAAGAATGCCGTAGAGCACCTGTAATGGACCAAAAAGAGAATGACAAAGACAATCAGAGTAATCAAAAGAACAATTTACAAGGTTTAGTGCAATAAATTCATAAATATATATGTATGTATGTAACACAATGTATATGAAACTGCATTGTGGATTTGAAACAAATGGATTACAGTTTGACAAGAGGACTCACTTGCAGAAACCTGTTGGTTCTTACTGTCAATCTGCAAAATAATTGATTTGCTACTTAAAGAACTATCCCTTGCCAAATCAATGCATATGGGAGCACGGGTAGCACCACCTTCACCAGTTGGCTGCCAGAAAAAGGTCATGACAAAAGAACATAAACAAGATACTCTACAAAACTTACTTAGTATTTCCCAACTTACAGATACAAAGGAATGTTCTTTTTGCCAAAATTCATTCAATAAACATGAAAACTTCATAAAAAATGCTAAGCCTTGCACTGGGGAAAAAAAATACCAGAAAGCAAAAGAACTTACCAGAGCAGGATGTCCAATTAGACTGTTCAACACAGCCGATTTACCCGCACCCTGACCAATTTGTCCAGTTAGAAATTAATTTCCATGGATAGTACAATAACCATAATAAGCATGCTCAACGAAAAAGAAGTAATAGTTACAAATAAGTCCTGCCATTATTCGAGCTTTGTAAATTTGGAACTACCAATAGTATAACAACTAATGATCTACATAACCAGGGTATATCAATCTTTATGAAACCAAGTCCCCTTCCCTTGTATTTGTTACTTATAATCCGAAGAAAAAAAAAAAAAAGGCTTCATATTTTCTATCAAGAGACTGGAACATAATTCAGCAGGTCTTCATCCAATAAGAGAAATGTGTTATTTTGGATTAAGTCCAGATCAGACTGATTGGCAATACAAAACATTGGTTTGAATATTATATACTTCCACTGACGCTCTCGTTCAAATTTCTATGAATTCTAATTACATAAAATAAAACTAGTATAGAATTGTACACAAATCTTTAATACCAGAATAAATTTAAATAGTACATAAATTATTAAATAGATAAAGAAAGTTCAAAAAAGCAATCACTATGCGTCCTCAAAAGCCCTAGCTCCAAAATTTTATGAATTCTAATTTCAGAAATTTTGAAACAGTTATATAGAAAAACAAAAAAATCACTACCAAAATCTTTTCAAGTGGTAAAAAACTATTAAACTAGATGCTCCATTCATGAGTCATCAGAAGCATCATTTCGACAACTTTACCATAGGTTAAGCAGCAAAATATTAAAATATTGTCAGGAATAAATGAGAATTTTGAAGAAGCAAAGGTTGAATAAAAATAAGGATTTACGAAATTCTTCTTCACATACAACTCCGCCAATGACAAGTGCACCCCCTCTCCCATAAATTCCTAATCCAAATACACACTATCTCTAGATGAAAATGTGTCACTAACAGCAAGATTTGTAACTTAAAAATAAAAGACAAAAGGAATTTCATCTGCAGAGAGTTATATTCTGAATTCCAGATCAACATAATTCTAATATCAGAATCCACTTACTCTTTATTCAACTCTATTGGTTATGTAAGACTTTACATGTTCTTCCTCATGGAATTGGATCTAACATGAGTACTATGATTGAGATATTGCTAAGTAGACTTGCGTAGAGTTTCATAGTTCAATTGTATAATGAATGTATTGTGTTAATATCATAGACACCTTAAGCCTCTAAAACCTTCTAGACAAACTGCTCTGCCCATAGTAGTCCAATCAAATTCTACATAGCTTTACACTGTAATGGCTTCTACAAAATCCTTGAAAGGGTATATTCAAATGTGTAAGTGGCATGTGTAAGCTAGAGCAGCGAAGCCAATTAGTGCAATAAAACAAAAGAGTTGTATCAACAAACCAGAATTACCAGAGATTTCATAAACACTAGTTACATAATTCACTTACAAAATTCACTTACACACATACATGAGCTCATAAAGCACAAGATAAAAATTAAAATTAAAGATAAAAAAAAACTTTATGCAATCCATCCAAACATTAGGAGGATATTTGAAATAGACTACATAGCAAGTAGTATGACTCTTAGATGTAGAACAAGGACAGTACAATTCACGCAATCTAACAACAAAGTGAACAGCAACATTAGCTAGTATACCAAATTACATTCATAATACTACTCAATTCATCGAATCAACAATACTTGAGGCACTACTACCAAAATGCTGAGAGAGCAATAATAACCAAAGATCATGAGACATCAAATAAGCAATTACACAATCAACACAACAAAAAAATTCCTGATTTGACTTGGTTCTCTCCTAACTAGTGTTCACCAAAAATCGATACACAATTCTCACTACATCTGACTCAGATGCACCTATTCAAATCAAAATCAGGACAAAAAATGCAGCTAGATCCAGAGATCTAATCAATAAACAAAAGCATCAAATTTCAACATGGATACAATATATCATTGATTCTGAAATCAATCAACTCACAGTATTGCCGAGAGCAACGACGTTGAGGAAAGTGGAAGGGCGGCGCGAGGACGATGAGTTTTCGTCCACATCTTCGTCGGCAAGCAAAGCAGATGCTTGGCGCATCGAATCGGCAAGCTGAGCCAATTCGTCGATCGCGTCCATTGACTCGATGAATCAAAGAACTCGATTCTAGAGAGAGAGAGATATGATCAGATCGAAGAAGGAGGAGAGATCGAGATGTAGAGAGAGAAAGAAACCCTAGGTTGATACAAAATGAAAGTGATGATGATGGAGAGAGATCCACCGATGATATTTGTGTTGTTGAGTAGTCGACAGTAATTTATTGGATTTGAGAGTTGTATCGTGTTGTACGTATGTATATATATTTATAGGGAGGGTTCAAAAGTTGAACTTTTGAAATAAGGAGATTGGTGAACACGAGTGTGCGTGAGTGTGGAACAATAAAATTAAAACCCAAATCTTCTCAATCTCTAGTGAAACTTGTTTGTTTTATTGGATTTTAGCCTTTTGATTGGGGCTTTAAAATTCAAAATTTTTTGAAATCATACCCAAATCTTTTTGCTATTCAATAATTTATTTTTTACACATAATTGAAACACCTTTTTTTACACGTATATATTTGAAAATTTCTATGGTATTTTTCAGTTATGAATTTTATGGTTGTTCGTGTTGGTCATGATTTTTTATTTTTTTTTTTGATATTTAGAACTTACATTTTGTTTGTTTTGTTTTTTTGGATTTTAGCATTTTGATTAGGATTTTAAAATTCAAAAATTTTGTAATCATACCCAAATCTTTTTGCTTTACAATAATTTATTTTTTTACACAAAGTTGAAACACCTTTTTTACACAAATAAATATATTTGGAAAATTCTATGGTATTTTCCAGTTATGAATTTTATGATTATTGGTGTTGGTTATGATTTTTTTTTTTGGAATATCCTGTTAGTTATGACTTACGTTCCGTTTGTTTAGATAAAAAATATGTTTCTATATTTGGTGGTGGTGGTGGTGGTAGTGGAACGAAAGTGGAGATGGAAATAGTAGTGGGGAGATAGCGGCGGTGATTGCGCCAGTGGTGGTGGTGGTGGTGGTAGTGGAACGAAAGTGGAGATGGAAATAGTAGTGGGGAGATAGCGGCGGTGATTGCGCCAGTGATGGTCGTGGTGATGGTAATGTGGTGGTAGAGGTGAAAATAGCGGTGATATGGTGATGTTGGCAAAATTTTAGTCCGAAAAATATTTTTTACCTTTTAAAAATGAAAAAATATTTTTTACTTAAATAGTCTTATTTTTCATTGATCATGAAAAATATTTTTTCGTTGTCTTTCATTTTTCATAGTAACAAACACTAAAAAATATAAAAAGTATTTTTCAAAAAATATTTTCTACTCAAACAAATGGAAACACATTGTGGGGTGTTTGGGAAGTAGCTATTTTTTTTGGTTTTTTGATTTTTTGGTTTTTTGACTATTTAGCTATTTTAGTTTTTATGTTTGGGAAGTTGGATTGAATTTTTTGGTTGATTATTATATTAAAAAATGTGTTTGAGGCTAAAATGACAAATTTGTCCATAACCTCACTTTTTTCAAAATTGGTCTAAAGGGGCAAAACTGTCATTTATCAACAATGGGATTGCCTGCCATTGTGACAGTGGTAGCCTGTCACTACACTATACAGTGTAGACCGCCCCACTGCCGAGCTGCCTTTTTTTTTTTATTTTTAAAATCATTGGTTTAGAGTACTCTTTGAGGTTATTTGACTTTTTTAGTGTTTTAGGTTATTTTAGCCTCAAAATTGGGTTTCTAAACACTCCCATTGTAGTATTAGTTAGCACTCATTATAATATTGATTATAATATTATTTTTGTTATGATTAAAAAATTGTTTGGTTATATTGGTTATAACATTATTTTCGTTATGATTCAAAAATTGTTTGATTATGTCTCATATGACATTAGATTATTACTCAAATTTTTTGGCTATGACTAAAGAGGATCTAATTATATGATGTACGCATAGCATGACCCGATATATGGTGTAGTTGATATTTATTTTGCATATGAGGTAAGTCACACTTGGATGAGTGTGTTATTATAGATTACAAATTTGATTTGAATTAAATTTTACTAGTTGTATCAACTAATATATGTCACCATGTGTTGGTTTATTTTGCTACTTCATTCTGAATTTTTCTCAGACTACAGGAGTTTGTATGTAATATCATGATAACTTGTGTTGTAATTGATTTATTCCACTTCATTATAATTGATATAGATTGTAATTTAAAATAATAATAATAAATTAAGATGAATCATGTGGGGATACATTGTTGGATTGTCCACGTGGCTTAAGTGGTTAGCTAAGGTGTCACGTGAGTTGGTCTTGGATTGTCAAGATATGATACAATCATATCAGAGTCCAAGATATTTGGATAAGGAAGAAAAGTCCTAGTGATGTTGGACTGCTTGTTTGGGTAAGGATTGACTCTTAAAGGAGTTTGTTAGGAGTCTTGATAAGTTATATGCCTGTAAGATATAGTATTATGATGTAAGACTTCTTGAAGATGAGGGCACTGTTCATTATAAAAAAAGGCACCCTCGTAAATCTAAGGTATGTTTTACTTTATGGGCTTTGTGATTGAGTTGTTATAACGCCCTCAAAATAAACCCATAATATCATACAGTCAAGTTACGGGAAGGAGATATTATATTACAATCATCAGAGTATCCCTACAAAATGCATTACACGTTGACAACAAAAGTAACTGCCCTATAGGCTTACACCTTTCTAAGTCAACACTTGGTTACAATAGAGAGTACTAACTCAAATACATATTAAGCCCTCGGTTTGAATTTACATGAAATACATCCAAAGAAAACAAAACAACAAAAAAAAAAAAAATCTGTCTGCCTCTAGCCTCCCAAGCTATGTTCTTGGAGGTGGCATACCATCGGTACCTGAAAATGAAGTCCCATATAGGGTGAGCCACAACCCAGTAGAAATACACTAAACCAACTATAAACAATGACTAAAATAACAGCATTCGATGGATGGTCCACACTTATATTTCCTCTTATAACACGTTACAGTTTCATGACGTTTAAGTCTATATTACATTACATTTCCCATTTCTTTCTCAACTTTGAGTTTGAAAACAAGGCTTAGAACCTAGCCAAATAACTTAATGAGATTAAGATTCATCCTTAAAATAGTTTCGAAATTCATGATGGATACACATTTTGGTGCTGTATCAATAACACATAGAAACCTTTCTATACTTCACAATTGATAACGATATACATGCTAGTGCTATATCAAATCAATTCAAACACTTCCATAATCCACACTTGATACACATTGTAGTGCTGTATCAATGTCACACAAAATCCGGTTTAGAGGTCCATCCCCTATCTTCCCCTAAACCGTGGAGTACATCCCCTATCTCCTCCCACACACAATGTATATAAACAATTATCATATACAAATTTAATTAATTAAGACAAATGATACACATTTTAGTGCTATATCCATGTCAAACAAAACACTTCTATAATTCACAAATGATACACATGGTAGTGCTGTATCAATGTCAAACGATATCCGGTTTAAAGGTCCATCCCCCATCTTTTAATAAACCGTGGAGTACATCCCCCATCTCCTCTCACACAATAGAATGTATATAAACAATTATCATATACAAGTTCAATCAATCAATACAAATTTTTGATGTATTATACCAACCACCATCCCGATAGCATACTCAATTGATTAGTTTTAATTTACCTAATCATCATGTATTGTCTACAACAATCAAGACTATCCTCCACCGATAGCCCAAAGCAGTTATTTCTAAACAGAAAATAAATGCACTAAATGGATAAAATTAAATATCAACATTTTGTCTAGGTGAGCGATAAATTAATCCAACTACACTCTTTGATCCCGTACCTTTCCAATTTGAATGTTTCCTATTCAATTTCTCATTTCCCTAAATTAATTATACAAATTAATTTATCATAACAATTAGGGCTTTTTCCCTTATTTACAATACCAACCCTAAGGTTCCATTATCAATGATCCATATACAATTCCATCTTCCAACATATTCCATTCACATGGGTTTTAAACTTGAAAACCCCTCTTTTGAAAATTACACAAGGACCCCAAACTTTCACAAAATTACCCGATAACCCCCAAATATCAAAATGCCAAAATTTAAAGACGAAGCTCATAAGATGGAGTAGGATATCCCTACCTCGAAGTTGGAGCTCAAACGAAGAAGAAGACCAAACTCAAAGTGCCCCAAACTCCAAACTTTTCGGATCAAAACGTAGCCCTCGACGATCAACACACTTTTTGTAAAGGGCAAAGGGTAGGAAAACACTCCAACTAGATTAATCCTAAGAGAGAAGGGAGAACGTAGTGAGAGAAGCTCTCAAAAATGGCTTTTCGGAAAAGTAAGAGAGAGAGTGGAAGTTGAAAAGTGATTCAAATGTGCCCAGCTGCCAACTGATATACGCATGATCCCCTCGAGTGGACAATAGAATGCTCGAGCATCAAGCACAAAAACTGGACCCGCTCGAGCGCAAGAAGGCCAGCTCGAGCGCCAAGACACAAGAATAAAGTACATCCGCTCGAGCGCGAAAACTAGTTCGCTCGAGTGTAGATTCTCCTCTCCCAGTATTTTCACAGACAATGAACACTCCGCTTGAGCGCCAGAAGACCCGCTCGAGCGTAAGGAAACCCGCTCGAGCGTGAAAAACACATCTGCAGAAGTTTTGCAGAGGCACAGATACTGGAAGTGTGTAAACTCCGCTCGAGCGTGAAATGGCCCGCTCAAGCGTACTACCAAAACTCTGGGCAACAAGGAAAGGGACTAAGGCTCAACCAACCTGTTCGAAACACGCCCAACACATCCTAAAGCTCAGACATAAGGAATTATAGGATGACAGCAAGACAAACAACCACCAGCTCCACTGAACCTAAGTTCGGAACACTGTACATAAAGGGGACAAACCCGGGATCGCTATAGTTGTTATCTTTGAAAGAGAAGTTTATTGACTTGATAGTCGAAGTACCCCTGAGTGGACGAGCCACCAGCATTTGTTGCTTTCTTGTGTGCAGGTATTGGGCTTCTTTATCCTACTGTGTGCTCTTCAGCTTTATTCCTTGAATCTTGGCAACGAGACTCAATTTGGTTGTGAGGTCAAATTTAACACCCACAATTTGGCACTGTCTGTGGAAATTTAGTCGAAATAGATGGCTAATGTTGCAGGCACTAGATTGAATCTGCAAGTCGGGGATAACTTGTATAGTAAGAAGAAGGAATACATCAATCTTGGTGTAGGAACTGACTAGAATGGTGGAGAAAACCAAGAAGGAGATCCACAAGCGAACGATGCCACTAATGGCCGAAATCCAAGGGCGGAGTACAGCTCGAGGAGGGGTAATGGAAGGACACAACATCAGGGTCAAGATGAATATTACAACGAGAGCAATATCCAAGTTTGGAATGACCGATGTTTATGCCGCGATGCGGAGGTAAAAGATTTATTCAGTAAAGTGGCAAAGTTGCAGACCATGATGCAGTTCATGGTACATACCTAGGTTTTACATCCGACACCTTTATCCCTATTTATGGTCATCGATGTTGGTGCCAGAATGTGGGGCAGATGTCGACACAACATAATGGAAGATAGCCAAGGGCTCACTGCAACAATTAGTACACATTGATAGAAGTGAATCCCGGAGAAAAGTATAGTCATAAATTAAAGGATCAAAGCAAGTCAATGGGCCCAAACAGAACCCTGAGAAGATGTTGGATCTTAACAGATCCAAGAGGCTGAATCCCAATATGGGGAGTAGTACGCCGAAGAGGCTGAAGTCGGTTAACAGCAGAGCACCAAGGCGATCAAAGGAGGATCTTCGAAACCTCCTATAAAAGAAAAAGAGCGTGACCAAGGTCACCTTACCCCATACGCCGAAGTCACCATTCTCCGCAGAGTTGGAGGCGTTCGAAGCGCTGAAGAGATTCACCACACCAAAGTTTCATACTTATGATGGTAAATCTAACCCTAATATCCACATCATACTCTATCTTAATGTGATGTCGTTGTGGAATGGAAACGATATGCTTTTATATAAAGTGTTCTAGGCAGCATTAGGGAACACAATATCTGATTAGTTTATGAAGTTACCAAAGGCATTGGTGAAGAGTTGGGGTGGTTTGGTCGAGATGTTTGTGGTCCGATTTATCACCAATAGTATTTAGCCACTGAGGGGTTGACTTTTTGCTTGCTTTAAAGATAGATGATGGCAAAAGCTTGAAAGCTTATGCCAAGAGATATTTCGAGGTTTATAACCGAATTTTGTGGTGTAACTAGGTGCTCACCGTTGTTTTATTTAAGAACAACTTGGAGAATGATTGCCCACTTCAGCAATCCTAGGTAAAGACCTTCCCAAAATCAATGGAGGATCTAATGGCAAAGATTGAGAAGTATGCACAGGCAAAAGAGGATAAGCCAAAGCGAAAGTACATCTAAGCATGAGAAGATGAATATTTAACATCCCAAAAATCATTACAAATATTCATCTATGAATGACTCATACAAGATGACATAAACAAAATAATAGACTTTCATTAATCATAATTAAATTACAAAAGGTAAGACATGCGATATACACTCATAAGCTCTACCCTGAATCTGCAGCATGAGATACCAACTTCATGATCAAGCAATAAATACCTTATAGGCTTAGAGCTTTCCAAGACTATGCTTGGTTACAACAAAAGAGAGAGTCTTAAGCTCCATACATATAAAGCCTTAGGCTTGTACAAATATCAAATGCAAAATAACAAAACAGAGCCTTCAACTCCCAGGTCCTCCCAAGTTAAGTCCTTGGAGGAGGCATGTCACCAGCACCTGAAAATGATTTTCCCAAGTAGGGTGAGCCAAAACCCAATAGAGACAATCTAACATCATATATGAATCTTAACGAAGATATAATTATGATGCACATGTTCAATGTCCAATGACAAAATCTTTTATAACTCTTTTCCAAAACCAAGGTATGCCAAACTTATATCTCAATCTATTTTATCTCAATTCATTAGTTATACCCACTTCCTTTAATCAACCAAACAGAGAATACACCCCATAGGTCTCCAACCAATATAATTATCATACAAATACATTTACTTGCCATTACTTTCACCCTAGACACATAAGCTAACTTAATTTAATGGAGTCTATCACATTTCTTCTCTCAAATATGGAGTACATCTCATTTCTCATCCTAAATATAATACATATACAATGTATACAATTTATAATCATATTCAATGATAACGGCTAGTTAATTAGTTTCAATTTACCTAATACTTATGCAATTTCTACAGCAATCATAGTTATCCTCCATCGATAGTCCAAGACAGATATTTCTAAACAGATATACAATCTTCACAACAGATAAATTATCCACACTTCCATAGGTGAGAGATAATACATATCCGACTACACCATTCATATAAACAACCTCCAAATTTCATACTTTCAATACCAATTTCATTATTTATACAAAATAATCATTTGAGTCATTTTAGGGCAACACTCTCATTTTTCCCGATTTCATCCCAAACACCAAAATCAACCATTCTAACACAACACAAGCTCATAATTACTTCTATAACCATTTCCATTACAATCATTTGAAAACCCCTCTTTTGATTTTAAACCAAAACCTTCGGTTTGTTCAAAATCACCATAAGTTCCAATATTTCTTACTCATCGACGAATAACTAAGTTAAAACTCATAAAAAGGTGTAGAAAGTCCCTACCTCAAAGTTAGAAGATGAGTAAAGTAAGGTGGAAACTTCAACGACGCTAAAACCAAGTTTCAATCGGATCAAAACAAAGCTCTAGGAATGCTCTACCTCTTTCTCAAACACATTAGGGTAGAGAACTCAATGGATCTAGGTGAAAATGTAGAGAGAAGCTAAGTTTTAGATAGAGAGGTTCTAGACCTAGGGTTTTTGAAAAGTAAAGAGAGAATGAGAAGTGAAAAAGTGATATAAAATGTCACTTTTACGAACTGACATACGCACAGTCTACTCAAGCGCAAGAAGTGACGCTCGAGCGTCAGACACAAAAAGTTATTGCGCTCGAGCTCAAGAAGTGATACTCGAGCCCCAAGACACAATGAAAAAGGCATTGCCGTTCGAGCTCAAGAAGTGCCGCTCAAGTGCAAAATACATCCAATCAGTAGTTTTACAGATAGAAGAACATCGCTTGAGCGTACACCCGCTCGTGTGTAGAAAATGCCGCTTGAGCATAGAATACACTTTCCTAGTAGTTTTGCAAACTTGCAAAAATACTGAAAGTTCACAAAGCCCGTTCGAGCACAAGAAGTGCTGTTCGAGCGAAAGAACAAAATTCTGGGCAACATAAGGTTTGAAAACCAAACAACCAACCTGTTCCAAACACAACCACTATAACCTAATAGCCAAACTCAAGCAAGAATAAGGGAGAAAAGACATGAACAACATTCAAGACCCATAAAACCCGAGTTCGGGATATCAAATGAGTTGGGTCAAAATCGGAATCACTATAGAATAATTCACCTAGGCAGAACCAATCGCAGAGAGATGAGGTTGAAATCAATATAAGCATCAACACTATTTTCAATATTCTCATCTATAGAATTTTGGAGAGTATAAGAAACCAACTTTACTTTAAGCCACCTCATAAGATTCCTAGAAAAATCATGATAAGATTTAGGGATAGGTCATGCTCATACCACAATGAGAATGGACACATGATAGAGGGATCCCGATCTTGGAAACAATATGTGGAAGATCTTGTGAGGCAAGGATATCTAAAAGATTTAGTCGATAAAGAAAAGGCGAGAGCAAAGCAGGCCAAACTGGACTATGCTCTAGCTGGGGCACCACTACCACCGCCCGCGACACCTCAAGTTGAGAAACCTTGGGTCATAACGTGATCCACTCACAAGTGAATGCTAATGAGATTCGAGGGAAGACCCAAAGGGTGAAGCATTTACAACATGTTTACCAAGTGCAATAGAAGAGGCCTCGACCGAGTCAACATTGGGAGCTGATGATATCGTTTACTAAAGATGACTTAGATGTTGTTCAACAACTACACAATGATACGCTAATGGTTACATTGTTTGTGAAGGGATGTAAAGTGAAAAGGATATTGATTGATCAGTAGTTCATGGGACATCTTTTTATGTTGAGTGTTTAAGAGAACTAGGCCTTAAGAATGAGGAGTTAGAACCATCTGATAACCCAATGATCGGGTTCAATGGAACGCCGACGTGGCCCTTGGGGACTGTAAACTTAGACGTACAGGCAGGCACAAAAATGATGAAGACAATTCACTATGAATGATACCTTATTGTTTTACAACGTGATCTTGGAGAGACCATGGCTCCATATAATGAAAGTTGTACTTTCAACCTTGTACCAGCTGTTTCGATTCCTAACTAAGTTTGGGATAGAGAAAAAAATTGCTCTATGACAGTAATAAAGTATACGTACAGTATCCGAGATACAAAATCTGTGGAGGCGGATGAAGAAGACAGGAGGCCTTAGAAGATGTCGGCAAAGAGCCAACCGACAAGACTCAGGAACCACTGAAGAAGATCTTGGTGAGTGAAGAAGATGAATAATGATTATTTCTTCTTAACTCCGGGTTAGCCGAGGAGGAGGAAAGAAAACTTGAAGCTTTCCTTAGGAAAAACATTGAGGTGTTTGTATGAACACCATATGAGATGTCGGGAATCAGTCCCAAGGTCAACTGTCATTGGCTGAATGTAGACAGGACAACAAAACTAGTGATCCAGAAAGCAAGAAGGCCTACCATGATTCATGTGGAAGTAATGGAAGAAGAGGTAGAGAAGTTGTTGGAAGCACAAATGATCATGGAAGTCCATTACTTGACATAGTTATCCAACATAATGGTGGTCAAAAAGAAAAATGAGAAGTGAAGGGTCTGCGTGGATTTTACAAGTTTGAATAAGGCTTGCCCAAAAGATTGTTTCCCACTACCAAAGATAGACCAGCTGGTTGATGTCGCCTTAGGGCATGGCAAGATGAGTTTTCTAGATGCCTACAGAAGTTACCGTCAAATTGCAATGTATGGACCAAATAAGAAGAATACCGCATTCATCACTTCTAAAGGGCTATACTGTTACAGAGTCATGCCTTTCGGGCTAAAGAATGCATAAGCAACATATCAAAGACTAGTAACCAAGATGTTCAAGCACCTCATTAGCAAGACGGTAGAAGTTTACATTGATGTCATAGTCGTGAAAAGTAAGGAACCATTTGACCATTTGACCGACCTGAAGGAGGTGTTTGAGATCTTAAAGGTATTTTGACTTCTACTAAATGTCTCTAAGTGCATGTTTGGGGTAGGATCAGGCAAATTTTTGAGATACTTGGTCACAAGAAGAGGGATCGAGGCTAGTCCAAGCCAGATTAAAGGCATACTTGATCTAGAGAGCCCGAAGACAGCAAAAGAAGTACAAATCTTGGCCAATAAAGTGGTGGCTTTGAATAGGTTCATAAGCCGAAGTTCCGATAAGTGTAAACCATTATTTCAACTACTAAAAGGCCATTGACTTCAAATGGATAGAAGCTTACGAGGTTGCCTTGGTCAATCTAAAGAAATATCTAATCTCTTCACCTCTCCACCTGCAGTGGCCCAGGTTAGTTGAGCCCGACCCATTTTTATTTTTGGTTGGGACACAGGTTTGTCCCGGGTGACGAGAACCATTTTGGGTAATTTTGGCAATTAGTATCAAAACTACCGGGGTTTGAAAACCTTGGGCTCGTGGTAAGTGGTTAGCCATAGTGGGTTTATCATGCTCGGTGAGGATATTTGTATATATGTGTGCTAAGTGATAACATGTTTATGTGTTACATTATATGTGGGTATGGTGTTGAGACTCATAGATATTATTCGGTGTCTAGTTGACTAACTTGGAGGTCTTATTGGAAACGCACTTGATCGATGTTGTTTCTAATGGAAAATCTAAACAAGTACTGGAACGAATGACTATCTTTGTAAACTTAGCTCGATTATCTGTTACATGCTATGTGGTAGATGATGTGTGAATTGATTGGAGTTTCAATGTAGTTATTTGAGTAATTACTTATGTGATTGTATTGTGTTAATATTTCGGTGAAAGGTACTCACGTTATGTATCCCAGGTTATGCGTTTATCTCCTTATAAAGACATTTTGGGATGAGTAGTGAACTCGGAGTGGGCACCTCGGTGTGTGCCATATTTGTTATATGTTAGTAATGGTTGTGCGTTGGCATTGGTTTACCTTGGTGGTAGTTAGTATGTCTGTGAGAGACATTGTTTTCTTGAGTCTTTTGTGGCTGGGTGAGGGTTGAGTCCTTATACTCCCTTGAGTGGTTTTGTGTAGGTTTGGTGGGTTGGTAGTCCTCAGACTAGTGTGTTGTCAGAGTTAGTTGTGACCTTAGTCAATCAGATGTATGTGTAGTGCGGGGGTATTCCCCAATTAAGTGAGTTGTTTGAGCCTTGTAACTTGTGGAAGGGGTATAGGTAGTGCTGGAGGGACATGGAGAGTTGGGATTGAACTTGTATGTATTGGTAGTGTTAGTGTATGGTTCTGACTTCGATGTTGGTAACCTAGGGGTTTGCGTTGTGGACTGCAGTTGATTGCGATGTGAGTTGTAGTTTGATTTCCTCCGAGGTTGGTGGAGTCAATTGGGCCATTTAGGCCAAGAGTTTCTCATTGTGGATGATGTGTGATTGGTTGAAATAGGTGGGGTTGTTTCCCTATAGTTAGGTGAAGTAGTTGGTTGAATACCTTTTAGGGTTTTAGTTAGTGGAGGTAATTCAATAAGGCATGGTGTTGGGATGTACCCAAAGGTGGAGTATCCCTGTAGGTGGTTGAGTTAGAAGTCTTATGTTGATTTCGTTTAATTTGGGATATAGCCTTATATCTTAGTTGTAGAAGATGATAGCGGGTTGTGGGGTATGATTGATCGTTGACTTGTAAGGGGGATGTGGGTCTCCCGTATTATTTGCTTCTTGTTGTGTTTGGTTGTTTTTGAAAGGGAATATTGATCCCCTGCTTTAACCATGTTGTTTGATTTTGATGATGTTATGGAATAAATTGTAATTTTTTACTATACATAATTTATATTATTTGACACAAACTATTATCTGTTTAAAATATATATTTATGATAAAAAAATTTTGAAATTTTATTATTCACGTTTTGAAAAACTAGGTTGATCACTATTTATCTATTGACAAATTTGATTAGTTATTTTCTTTTGACAAAATTGATATACTCACATGGGGTGGTAGGTTATTTTTTAAAAAGTGTATTTAAAATCTCGTCAACAACTACAAAGATTATAAAAGATGCATATATTTTCATATCTATTATAAATGTTATTTTAAATATACTTAAAGAGATTTTATTGTGCAATTAAATTTTTTTTATTGTGTAATTAAATATTTTATTAGAAAAATTACTATGCAATTATTATACAATTTTTGATTATTCGTTGTTTTGAAGGGAAAATTAAACACTATTCATTTGTTGAATAGTTGTATATACAATGGTGATCACTTATATGTTTTGTAAGCCACATGCTTGGTACCTGACATATAAAAGAAAAAGGAAATGATTATAGTATGTTTCATGCAAGTTTTGAATATAAAGTAGAACGATCTTATGCTTCACATGCCCGAACTACTAAGTCAAAAAGGAGGAGTGTGCCCATGTGATCCATGATGTCAGTAAGGGGCGTTCTACCTCCAACGGGTATATTTTTGTGTATAAATAGAAGTGTTTTGGGTAAAGAAAAATATAGAACTTGAAGAGAAAAAATTATGCGTGCTTCAAAATTGTGATTATATTTTTCACTCTGCTATTTCACTTTTAGATCTAAGTATTATTTTTGTTCTTACATTTTCATATCTACTCTTTGTGAGATAATTATTGTAAAAGAGGGTTGAAGTATCTCTTATTGTTATTTATTATTTTATGAAGGAATTTTGCAAGAGCGAGACATTTATTATTGAGTGAGACTCAATAGGTAAAAGTAAGACCTGTGCAAAATTCACAAGTTTGGTGAAGCCTTGGTAGTATATTGATTCATTTTGATAGTGAAGAAATTCTCAAGGAGGTTCCTTGGGGAGTGGACGTAGGCCCGGCATACTAAACCACTATAAATCTCGATGTTTGATTTTCTCTCCCTATCTCTCTTGCTTTTATATTAATAATTATTGTTCTGTTTTTCATTTGTTAAAATTTTGAATATTGTATTTATTATTTTTTAATATTATAAAAAATTTTAATAACCCAATTCACACTCACTCTTGAGTTGCCTACCTGGGATAACAATTGGTATCAGAGCATGAACTCTAGCTTTTGTGACTTAACCGTCTTAGAGTAGATTATGGAAACTCCTAGTAATTCTTTACCTGATGGACAAACATCCAATAGACCACCATTGTTTAGCGGTACTAATTTCAACTACTGGAAAACTAGGATGACCATACACATACAATCTAACGATCATGGGTGTTGGAAAATTATTTGTAATGGTCCAAAAATTCCCACCAAAACGATAGATGACCAAAAGATACCACCAAAACCATAGATGACCAAAAGATACCAAAACCTGAAGATGAGTGGACTGAATCTGATATGAGAATGGCTCAAGTCAATGTTAGAGCCACAAATATGTTGTGTTGTGCCTTAGATGCCAACGAGTTCAATAGAATTTCTACATGTAAGACTGCAAAAGAAATTTGGGATAAACTCATAGTGACTCATGAAGGAACAAACCAAGTTAAAGAGTCTAAAATTAGCATGCTAGTCCATAATTATGAGCTTTTTAAAATGAAACCTGATAAAACCATTACTTAAATGTTTACTCGTTTTACTGATATTATAAATAGTTCAACATCTCTTGGTAAAATATATTCTAATGCTGAAATTATAAGAAAAGTGCTCAAGTCATTACTTAAGAGTTGGGAGACAAAAGTCATTGCCATCACAGAAGTTAAGGACTTATCAAAGCCAAGTCTAGACAAACTAATGGGATCTCTTCTTACACATGAGCTCATCATGAAAGAAAGAGATGAAGAAAAAAACAACAAGAAAAAGAAGGGAATAACTTTCAAAACTACTACTACTTGTGAAGAGGAGGATGAAGAAAATTCTGAATTTGATGATGAAGAAATGACATTCTTAACAAAAAAGTTCTACAAATTTATGAAAAAGAATCAAGGAAAAAGAAATTTTTTTAATAGTGATTTTTCAAAATGAGAAAACAATAAGAAAACTGAAATCACTTGTTATGAGTGTAACAAGTCCGGTCATTTCAAGGCCGATTGTCCGAAAATCAAGAAACAATACAAGAAAGACAAAAGAAGAGCCATGATTGCTGCATGGGGAGATAGCGACGAAAGTGAGTAAAAAAATGACGACAAAAACAATGAAGTTGCTAACCTATACCTAATGGCATTTGGAGATGATGATAAGGTAAATAATGAGTTTTATTTTTTTGATGAATTACAATCTGCATTTGAAGAATTACATGATAAATTTTGAAAACTTGGCATTAAAAATATTGCACTAAAAAAATTTCTTCCAAATTCAACAAAAGAAAATGAATCTTTATCTAATAAAATTGAAGAGTTACAAAAAGATTTTATAAAGATAAAAGAAGAAAATGAAATTTTGAAATCAAAAGAATCTTCTATTTTAAAACAGGAACTAAATGATTTAAAATTTGAAAATGATTCTTTAAAACATGAGAAAATTACTTTGAATGAAAATATAGAATATTTGAAAAATACTTTTTCAAAATTTACTCAAGGAATAGACACTTTGGATAAAATTCTTAAAAATCAAAATTGTACATGTGGAAGAGCTGGAATTGGGTATAAACCTTTTTTAGAAAGAAAAACTTTTAAAAATGATTTTATTTATGCATCTTCTAGACACTCACATCTCACGTGTCATTTTGCGGTAAAAAAGGTCATATTTCACCATTATGTCCTGTTAAAAGAAATTCTTTTGCTAAAATAAAAAAGATGTGGGTTCGTAAAGATATTTCAATTCTGTCAAATTCTAACTTTTACGGACCCAAAAAAATATGGGTACCAATAGAAAAATCAAATTTTTGTAGGCATGTTTTAAGACGAAATTCAGTAACGATAGATGGTATCTCGACAGTGCATGCTCAAGGCACATGACCGGAAATAAAGCTATGTTCGCCACATTTCAATCAAAGGATAACAGATATGTAACCTTCGGCGACAATAGTAAAGGAAAAATGGTTGGTGTAGGTAGTATTGGTAAAAATCCTTCTTCTATTATAGAAAATGTTTTACTCGTTGAAGGTTTAAAATATAACTTGCTTAGCATTAGTCAATTATGTGATAAAGGTAATAAAGTTATTTTTGAAAAAACACACTGCACAATTGAGAACGTTAGAGATAGTAAAACGTTGTTTGTAAGACATAGATATGAGAATGTATATGTGTTTGATTTGCATAACTTGTCTTCTCATTTCGATGTTAAATGTTTATCTGTAATAAATAAAACTGGTTGGTTATGGCATAGAAAATTAAGATATGCTCATTTAGATTTAATTTCAAAACTTTCAAAAAAAAAAGTTAGTCATTGGTTTACCTAAAATTAGTTTTGAAAAGGACAAACTTTGTGATGCATGCCAACTTGGAAAACACACTAGAATTTTTTTTTATATCCAAAAATATCGTTTCGACTACTAGACCGCTTCAACTCTTACATATTGATTTATTTGGACCATCTAGAATATTAAGTTTATGAGGAAAATCGTATACTCTTATTTGTGTTGATGATTATACCAGATATACAATGGTATTATTTTTAGCACACAAAAATGAAAATTTTTATAATTTCTCAAAACTATGTAAAAGAATTTAAAATGAAAAAAGTTTTAATATTTGTAGTATTAGAAGTGATCATGGTAGAGAATTTGAAAATGATGATTTTATTATATTTTGTGATGACTTAGGAATATATCATAATTTCTTAGCCCTTAGAATTCCTCAACAAAATGGTGTGGTTGAAAGAATAGATAAAACTCTTGAAGAAATGGCCCGTACTATGCTTTATGAGAATAATTTACCTAGATATTTTTGGGCTAAAGCCGTTTACACTGCATGTTATGTTGTAAACCGTGCCATGATTAGACCTATTCTTAAGAAAATCCTTTTATGAACTTTGGAAAGGTAGAAAACCTAATATTAGCCACTTGCGTGCTTTGGTTGTAAATGCTTTATATTAAATAACAATAACGATAACTTAGGAAAATTTGATGCTAAATCAGATGGAGCTGTATTTCTTGGTTATTCAAATTCTAGTAAAGCTTATAGAGTATTCAATAAAAGAACTTCATTTGTTGAAGAATCTATACACGTTGCCTTTGATGAATCTAACAATGTTGTTTCCAAGAATCTTGTAAGTGACGATACTGTCATGACCCAAACCTGCCCTTATAGGTTTAGTGTCGTAACCGGTCAGTAATCCTTAGATTACCAAAGGACTTTGTACAGTATAGCATATAATTAAGGGGTTAGTGGAAGCAATTATACAAAATACAACGTCCATTGAGCTGTGCAGACAAACATGGGACAGAGACAAATAATTTAAAACCTTACATACATATACGTGATGTTATAATTACAATAGTCTTACGTCACCCACTGATACAGATAAAACAAAAATGGGACTAGCCCAAAATACAGGTAGTCAGGAACTTGTTCAAGATTCACAAAAAGAAACAAGATTTTAAACGTAGTTCACAAAACATGACCCTTCGACTTGACATAAACCGCAATCTCCTTGGGAGGCACAAAGGGTGGCCGACCAGAAGGAAATCTAGGCGATCATCACTGAGCCTGGCCATGCCCCTGATCACCTACATACATAAATAATACAGTGAGTAGAAGCCTAGTGAATAATCACAGAGTAAAGGGTTTAATGAATGTTGTCCATAATAGTTATAGAAAACAAAATTCAGTAGTAAATAGAAATGGATTCATAATCATGTTCAGAAATTAGAGTTCATAACAGAAACAGATTCAAAATCATACTCATAATCATAATTTGCAGTTAATCATACGTGGTACACCCATTAACACTAGGGAAAACAGTTGACCCATAAAGGGACGGCCATAAAAGCATACAGTTGACTCACATGCATGAAGACGGTACAGTTGGCCCACAAATGGGACGTATACAGAAGGATCCATAATAGTTGGCTCATGAGACGTACAGTAGGCCCATAATTGGAACGTAACAAAACAAATAACAGATGTCATTTGAAACTAAGGATGCCACGAATACAGTTCAGAAACATTGGACAACCATTCATTCATACAAAAAATAGCATTTAAGAAAACAGATCATTTCATATCATTAGAAATTAATTAAAGTCAAACATAGCTTTATAGAATTATTACTCATAGATGGCTTCACTTGCAGAACAGATTAAGCAAACAAATCAATTAGCTTACTAACATAATAGATACACATATTGAAAACCACACTCGAATAGTACTTAACTTATTTCATTTCGTTCTTAGTGTGTTTCTAAGTCTTATCATCATTATTATGTCTTAATTAGAGCTTAAGAATGCATAGGATGCAATGAGGATGCCAAAATCTGATTTACCATACTTAGTCAGATATGCTGAAAACAAGGGTCTTGCTAGAGTGTAACTTCTTTTGCTCGAGCGGATGTCTAAACATGTGAGTGGTTGCTCGAGCGCAACTTCCTTCGTTCGAGCGGGTTATAAAACTTTGCAAAAGTGCAGGTTGTTTGATTTTTCTGCTCGACGCACGCTCGAAAGTTGCTCGAGTGTGAGACTGAAGTCCTCGCTCGAGTGCAACTCTTGTTACTTGAGCAATCTGCAAAAAATTATAAACTTCTAGGAGCATGTATTTTACTCTCGAGCCAACTTTTGGTCACTCGAGTGAGAGTGCAAAATCAAGAGAGGTCACTTGAGCGCAAGCTCTGTCTCTCGAGAAGTGAGGCAAAATTTTGGAATTTCCAGATTGCACTTCCAAGTTCACAACTCGAATTCAAAGCTTTCAAACACATCATTTGAGCTCAAAACTTGAGAAAACAAGTCTAAGCTTGCAAAACAACGGAAATTTCAAGACCATTTCACAAAATCAAAGCCCCAAAACATGGTAATTGTGCAAAATCAAACTTGGTATTTCATGAACAAAACTTATATGGACTAGCTTGGCTTCAAAGCTTTCAAAACTTGTTTAAATGAGGTGTTGAACACAAAGCATGTTGAATTCTTAAAACAAGGACAAAAGGAGCACAAGCATGTGAAAATCCTTTGAAATAAAACTCAAATTGTGGTGATATGAACATGCATGTATGATTTGAGTTACTATTCTTTAATTCTAACTTAAATCTCATATCAATCCACCTCCTTCACTAGAATTCTTACATGAACTAACTTAATTACACAACTAAGGTTTGATTTCTTACCTTAGATGGTAAATTGTGTTATAGAGGTTCAATTGCTTGAGTTTCCAAGTCCAAATCGTCAATTCACCATAATTTTTCTCTTGAGCTCAAACTCTCTCTAGGCTTCACTCTCTCTCACTCTTACATTTTTGCTCTCAAGGGTGATGATATGAAAGTGCAAAATGTATTCTAGAGGTTGCATGAGCCTTATATAGGCTCCATTAGTGGCTCTAATTATTCTAATTATTTGTTTCCGATTCGAATTTCAATTAAACCTACCATAAAATTCTATATATCCCAAATAACACATATATCAAGTCAATTTCATGGTCGGATGCCGATATGGCCTTCAATTCGCAGAACAAAATAGAAATACAAACATATGTTTCTACCATGGACAGATACAATGCAAATCACACACATGACATAAAATTAATCACATGATTTCATCGTAGATACTTATTTGGCATTCTTAATCATGGATGATACGTTAATCATAGGTCAGGGTTGTTACAGATACTGTAGAAACAAATCTAAGAATGGAGAGCATTTACATAACAAATGAAGAAAATCCATCTCTTGAACAAAAAGAAGAAATCACAATGAAAAAACTTCAAGAGGAATATATACGTCCAGAAAACGAATCAAATTTACCAAATGAATGGAAGTATGCTCATGGCCACCCTAAAGACCTTATCATAGGAGATATAGTAGAAGGTATAAAAACTTGTTCCTCTATTAGAAATATTTGTAGTAATTTAGCATTTGTTTCACAAATTGAACCAAAATCATTTTTAGAAGCTGAAAATGATGAAAACTGGATTTTAGCAATGCAAAAAGAATTAAATCAATTTGAAATAAATGAATTTTGGTTTTTAACCCCTCGACCTAAGGATTATCCCGTAATTGGTACAAAATAGGTTTTTTGAAATAAAATGGATGAATTCGGAGTTGTTACTAGAAATAAAGCTAGATTGGTAGCCCAAGGTTATAATCAAGAAGAGGGCATTGATTTTGATGAAACTTTTGGACCGGTTGCTAGACTTGAAGCTATTAGAATGTTACTTGCTTTTGCATGTTTTAAAGATTTTAAATTATATCAAATGGATGTTAAAAGTGCTTTTTTAAATGGGTACATTCTGGAGGAAGTTTATGTTGAGCAACCTCCAGGTTTTGAAATCATAAATACTTGGATCATGTTTTCAAACTCTCAAAAGCTTTATATGGTTTAAAACAATCTCTTAGAGCATGGTATGAAAGATTGAGTAATTTTTTACTTGACAAATGTTTTTTTCAAGGAAAAATAGATACAACTCTCTGTATAAAAATAAAAAAGGAGGATATGCTAATTGTTCAAATTTATGTTGATAATATTATTGTCGGTGCTACTAATGAAAATTTATGCAAAGAGTTTGCTAAAGATATGCAGGGTAAATTTGAAATGAGTATGATGGGGGAGTTAAATTACTTCCTTGGTCTACAAATTAAACAAACAAATGATGTGATCCATTTAAATCAAACGAAATATATTAAGGATCTACTCAAAAGGTTTGAAATGGAATCATCATAGCCTACAGTAACTCCAATGAGCACATCAATAAAAATCGACAAAGATGAGCTAGGTAAACATGTCGATGAAAATAAATATCGAGGTATGATTAGTTCCTTACTCTATCTTACTGCAAGTACACTCGATATAATATTTAGTGTTTGTATGTGTGCACGTTTTCAATCTGTACCAAAAGAGTCACACATCACCGTAGTCAAACGTATTTTAGATATCTTGTTGGCACTCCAAATTTAGGATTATGGTATCCTAAGGGAAGTACCTTTGAACTTTTTGATTACTTGGATGTCGACTTTGCGGGATGTAGACTTGACCAGAAAAGCATTAGTGGCACTTGTCATTTTCTTAGACACTCTCTCACTTCTTGGTTTTGCAAAAAAACAAAACTCAGTGGCTCTATCAACTGCTGAAGCAAAATACATTGCCGCCGTTAGGTGTTGTGCACAATTGCTTTGGATGAAACAACAATTTCAAGATTTTGGACTTCACTATGATCATATTCCTATAAAATGTGTGTAGACACCCTGTTTTTGACCGCCCTTACAATTTAGACGTCCTCGCTTGCACACTTAATGATGAGTGTATACGCTTGATAAGTGCTCGAAGTCCTCAGCGGAATGCCACAACTTTGAGCCTTTCAAACCCTACACCCCTGTTGTTTTGTTTTTGGACCAAAACCTTGGTTTTTCAAGCCTGCAACCCCTTGTGGCCTTCCGACATTTGCTTCTGGTTGCCGACCATTGATGTGGCCTGCCGGCCACCAGTAGTGGCTTATCGGCCACCAATGTGTTTTGCAGATATTTTTCTGCTAGCTCTGCCAGCTGTTGGCACAGATGCATGCACCTTCCTACACGTATATGTATAGATATTTCTGAGAGAGTTGCTTGGTTTTCTATCTATAGGAGGCCTCCCTTTCCATTTTTAAGGTTTGATTTTTTGGAGCAAAATTTCTCTCTCTTTCTCTACAATTCTCTTTCTCTCTTGAAATTTCTTAGCTTTTTGCAAGCTTTGCCTATACACTCTTAATCAAACCTCTCCATCTTTGAGCTGGGGTACCTTTGAGCCTTTTTTGAGCACTTGAAGATGTGTTTGTCTTGATTTGTTACCTAGAATTGATTATCCTCTTCAAGAGGTATAAGGCTTTGCTTTTCTACTTGCTTTATTTACTCTTTTTCCTACTATTTTCCAACTATTTTCCAACTATTTTTGGGCTGTATAAACCCTATTTTTGTGGGTTAAAACTTGGGTTTTAAGGCCAATAAAAGTTGAGGGGTGGTTCACCATTCTTTACACCTTGTTTTCAAGGCTTTTACCCTTGTGTTTCCTACCTTTACACTATCTTTTTTTTGAGCTTTTAAACACTGATTTTCAGAGTTATTCCAGTGGCTAAAATCATGGTTTGAAGTCCAAAATTGGAATGGTTAGCCTCCCCTCCTTGTGCTTTGGTTACTAGCCTAGCATGATCCATGTTTTAGCTTATTGTTCTAGCTATTTTTGTCTTAATTCCAACATGTTTTAAGACTGTTTTTAGACTATTTTAGGACTATTTTGAGGTGTTTATTTCATTTGAGCTTTGTATTACATGCTTGTAGTGTAATTGTCATCATGAGTTTGGTGTTTTAGGTCTTAGACACCATCTTATTTGAGGTGATTGCATTTATTTAGTGTTTTTCTTACTTGTTCTCACCTTTAATCACCTCTGCAACCTCCCTCATTTCTTGGCTTTTTCTTTGCTTTGAAAGTGGTTTCAAATTATTTGTTCGTTTAAGCATGAAATTGAGGTGTTATGCTTAATGGTTTAATCCCTTTGGAGATTTATTACCAACGGTATGATGTTTCTTTTATGCCTAAAGCAACACTTGGTTTGAGCTCTCTTTCTATTAGAGGACTTAAATTCACTTGTGGACTTAATTGATTAAAGAATTGAGAGGTAACTAAAATGGAGTAATAAAATTGGTGAGTAAAAAGAGCAAGATAATAATTTGGTTTGGGTTCAATCGGACGTTAATTGAACCCATGAGTCTTGAATCGTTTCATACTCATTAGTGATGAAAACGGTTCAAGATTCATTGTCAACTCCTTCTCATGATCTTTCATGATAGAGAAGTGGTTTTGAGAATCTTGTTTTGTTGCATTCATTGAACTTGTACACTTGATTCATAAGCCATCATGCAATGAAATTATATCCATTGGTGGTTTATGAATCAAACTTACTACTCATTTGAGCTGTTCAAATGATAAAGAGGGGTAAATTGTGCAAACAAACCCTTGAGAATACCTTGTTTTTGCTCTATTTGCTCCCTGTTATAGCAGGAAAGTCCAGTCATCAGTGGTCAATGGGTCACTATTTGTGGCCGGCAGACCATCATTAGTGGACGGCAGGCCCTCTGCCGGCCAACTGTGCAAAATCCAACGGTGTACTTTTGAAATAGAATAGAGTTGGTCTGGAGGTGGAAAACAGTGCAAGTGTTCTACTGTGAAACAGAGGCATTTAGCAGCAGAAACAATGGCTTTTTCAGGTGACAAGTCTGTGAATGCACGAGCATTCCTCGTTTCCCGAGGAGTAATTAGAGTAGTTAATTTGGTTACATTGTTTTGTAATTAATTAGTTAGCTAATTTTGTCTTGTAATAATTAGTTAGCTAGAATAGTTAATTAATTTATTGTTGTAATAATTAGTTAAGTAATTTAGCTAAATTATTCATTTGGGTTTGTAATAATTAATTAATTAGTTAGCTAGTTAGTTTATTCGGACCCTCCCGTGTGAGGGCGCAATGTTGTAATAATGTGTATGTCTTCCAACCCTACGTCTTTCTCCTTTTTATTTAACTGTTTATGATGGTTAGATTAGAGCATCATGTTTTGTTTAGTATTCTCCATGTTTGCATCCACTTGTATTGCATGCACCGAGACTTGGTTCATCATTTAAACTTGCATTGTTAGTTTAAATACTTCTTTGAATAGGTGCTTAGACCACATGCTATCAAATTGATTCATATGCCATATTAGTAGCCGAGCCTAGTAATTGCATATCGCATGTATTGCATTAGTCATATTGCATAGTTAGGATCATGTATTTTTCTAACTCATTTCTCATTTGGCTTGGAGTACTAGGTGAGTCTTTACTCGCTTTAACATATCGCATGTTAATGTTGCCACGTCTAGCATGCTTGCCATGAGGCTACTTGCTTAAGTGCTATAATTGTTTGAATGCCTGTGGGTGAAGGCTAATTGCTTGAATTGGAATAATTTGAGTAATGTTCATATGCGATCACTTGTTCAAGTGGTACATATTTGAAACAATTTTCAAAACAAAACATGAGATCAAGTGTTCTAATTCTTGCAAGTTAGTCTATACTTGTGTGTGTGCGCATCACATAGTAATGCTAGCCTAATAATCAGAACAAGAGCATATGATGTAAATAAGGTTCATATGATGATTAGTAGAGGCCGATTTTCGATCGGGCGAGTGGGGGTGCTCAATTCATGACCTGCCCCTCTCGTACCTAAGTTCTCGAGCTGAGATAATCTTGGTGATGACGGACACATGACCTTTGGCACGAGTCATGGGTTTCCTAAATTTTCTCAAAAAAATATTTAGGTGGCGACTCTGTATCTGGCAAAGCAGTCCATTTTTGACATTTTTGATTCAAAATCGATTTTCCAAAAGATTTGCCGGATTTGGACTCTTTGGTGTTTATCTATTTCACATTGCACTTGTGAGATTAGATTCAAAACTGCGGGAGTCTGATACTGTAGGGCTTCTTTATCTTCCGAGAGGGGGCACGAAAAGTCAAGCTACAATGTGACAACACAAGTGCTGTTAATCTTTCAAAAAACCCTATTCAACACTCACGCACTAAACCCATTGAAATAAGGCATCATTTTCTAAGAGATCATGTACTCAAAGGTGACATTGAACTCGAATTTGTGCTTACAAATCGTCAATTAGCTGATATATTTACCAAGCCTCTTAATGAAGAACAATTTTGTTATATTAGTACTAAACTTGGTATGTTAAATACTCTTATATAATAATTATATACAAAAAAAAAACTAAATAAAAAAAATCAAATAAAAAATAAAATAATAAAATAAAATATTTTTTTAAATACTCTATCTCTCATCCTCACTGTCTCTCGCTCTGGTTCTTTCTCTCGCTCTCTTGCCCTCTCTCTCTCTCTCTCTCTCTCTCTCCTCTTCTCATTATCCAACTCCGACTTTATCCCCACCAGCATCCATCAAAATCCATCCCCGACAATTCATCACCATCATCATCAACCCAAATCCCTCACCGATCTTCCAAAATCCACCCCAAATCTACATAAATCCATCACCGATCAACCAAGATCTATCTCTGATCTACCGATCTTCATTGTTCTTTCCGATCCTCTCCATCGACGCAGATCTACATCATCATCATCACCGTTTTTCCACCATTGTCACAGATCTTCATCGTTTTCGATGAATTTTACATCTACCAACATCTTTTCCTGTATCAATATGTTAAAATTATTTTTGCACTTTGTTATATTTCTTATATGGTTGTATGTGGTATGAACTCTCTTGTATTTAATGACAATTGCTTCTACCTGATATGAAGATTTTTTTTTTATTTGTATTTTCTCTTTTTATGCTAGTGCACTCGGTGTAATTGTTTATGGCTAGATCTTAATGGTCCTTGATTTTATAAATTGGTAATCTATTTCTTACAATTTATGTAATTTTTAGCGAATTAAGTTAGGAGGAGACTCATATTATGTAATATTTTGAAATTACAAAAAAAAAAACTTAAGAGGGCGTTTGTATATTCTATGCATAATTTTAGGGGGAGTATATATAGTTATCAACTAATTTTTTTTTACTCCTTATCTGCATCAACAATTTTTTTTATATGGCAAAGACAAACAATTTTTTTAAAGAGAAATGCTTGAAATTTTATTTTAGAAAGAGAAACTATTGTTCGATTACATGTACGGTTTAAGAAGGCTTCACAGATTTTTTGCGTTTCATTTCTCTCAACAACTTTTCATGAGCCTCATTTACATACCTCTCTCTATTTTTGATTTCTGTGAGTCTTGACATTATAACCGTTGCATAATATTGCACCGCATTCTCCAACTGAGAATTTTTCCTTTCTAGCTCTCTCTTCTCCTAATGAGTATTAGCTAGTTGTTGTCTTAACAAGCTCACATTGTCTTTCAATTGCTGATTTTCTTGTACTCTTGCTTGTAGTCATCGAGCCATATTGGAAACCGCAGTTATCGCCTGTGTACTAAGAGCCATAGTGTTATTAATAGCATCGATATCATTCTGATTACCAAAAACACTAGCACTCTCATTTATAGGAATAGCGTGCGAATGCACTATCGGTAATCTCTCATTTGCTTGAATTATAGGCACCTTATGCATGTCAGAACCATTGATGGCCAAGGTAAGAAATGACATGATTACACAGAAAGTAAACAAATTTTTTTCTCGAAGAACACTTGAAGATTTCGTATCTTTGCATATCATCTATATCACTTTTTATACACTCCACCGATTCAATAATTGATGTATATCTGCTCAAATATCTTGTTTGTCAACATTTTAGGCGCCGCTGCACCATTTTTCTGGAGATGATACAACATCCCAAAAATGACCTCGGGAAGAAACACGAATAAATAGTATATTTTTGTCAAATCAGATTTTTTTTTTTCAATATGTTTGTATGATTTTTTGTTTTTGGCATTGAAAATTTTCTATATCAATATTTATTTTGATGATGTCCAAGGGGAAGAAAAATATGAATTTGAATGGCTGACTTTGAATGGCTGGCTGTGCATATTGTAATGTTGCAAAATTATCAAATATTTTGTTGATTTTAATTTTGTGTCAAATCCATACATATATTGCTATCATCAAAAAAGGGGAGATTGTTAATCATATCGTTTGATTTTGATGATGTGGGATAAATTGTAATTTTTTACTATACATATTTTATATTATTTGACACAAACTGTTATCTGTTTAAAATATTATATATTGTATGATAAAAATATTTTGAAAATTTTACTATTCACGTTTTGAAAAACTAGGCTGATCACTATTCATCTTTTGACAAATTTGATGAGTTATTTTCTTTTGACAAAATTTATATACCCACATGGGGCGGTAGGTTATTTTTTAAAAAGTGTATTTAAAATCTCGTCAATAACTACAAAGATTATAAAAGATGTATATATTTTTATATCTATTATAAATGGTATTTTAAATATACTTAAAGAGATTTTATTGTATAACTAAATATTTTATTAGAAAAATTATTATGCAATTACTATACAACCTTTGATTATTCGTTGTTTTGAAGGGAAAATTAAACACTATTCATTTGTTGAAAAGTTGTATATACAATAGTGATCACTTATATGTTTTGTAAGGCACATGCTTGGCACCTGACATAGAAAAGAAAAAGGAAATGATTACAGTATGCTTCATGCAAATTTTAAATATAAAGTAGAACGATCTTATGTTCCACATGCTTGAACTACTAAGTCAAAAAGAATGAGCGTGCCCATGTGATCCATGACGTCAGCTAGGAGCGTCCTACCTCCAACGGATATATTTTTGTGTATAAATAGAAGTGTTTTGTATAAAGAAAAATATAGAACTTGAAGAGAAAAAATTCTATGTGCTTCAAAATTGTGATAATATTTTTCACTTTGCTATTGCATTTTCAGATCTAAGTAGTATCTTTGTTTTTACATTTTCGTATCTATTCTTTGTGAGAGAATTATTGTAAAAAAGGGCTGAAGTACCTTTCATCCTTATTTATTATTTTGTGAAGGAATTTTGTAAGAGAGAGGCATTTATTTTTGAGTGAGGCTCAATAGATAAAAGTAAGATCTGTGCAAAATCCACAAGCTTGGTGAAGCCTTGGTGGTGTATTGATTCATTTTGATAGTGAAGAAATTCTCAAGAAGGTTCCTCGGGAGTAGACGTAGGCTCGGCGTGCCGAACTACTATAAATCTCGGTGTTTGATTTTCTCTTCTTATCTCTCTTACTTTTATATTGATAATTATTTTTTTGTTTTTTATTTGTTAAAATTCTGAATATTGCGTTTATCATTTTTTAATATTGTAAATTTTTTTAATAACCCAATTCACCCCCTCTCTTAGGTTGCTTACCTGGGATAACACCCTGGTTTAGGCCATGTTATTTTTTAAGTTCTAGGATTTGATTATAGTATCTGGGTGCAGGAGGTGTGTATTTCACTTTTGTTTGGGATATCATAGGTTGTGAGATAGTTAGTTAGGTATATAACCCACGGTTGGTGTTGTACTTGTTACGTAGTATTGTGGTAGTTCGGTGATTGTTGGTAGAGGTTTTAGGGTGGTGTGGGGATGTGATTGATCCTTAAGGTATGCCATTGGTTTTGGCTCATGAAGTATTATAGGTTGTTTGAGGAAGTCGGAATAACACATGTATTGTGTGACACTATTGTATCCATTGCATGAGAGATATTATTTATTTCTATATGATGGTCGTCTTTTTCACTTATAGGTTTTGGGTTATTTTCACGTGGGCTGGACTTTGAAAATCTGGGGCATTACAGTCTACTGACAATACCAGTGCTTGAAGAGGAGTTGTTCCTATATCTAGCTGTGTCAAATCACGTAATCAGAGTAGTGGTGGTTTGATAAGACGAATGAGAGAAAAAGGTAATTTATTATGTAAGTAAAACCTTGGCAAGTGCAGAGATACGATGTCTGCTTTTGGAAAAGTTGACACTTGCGTTGGTGATAGCGACGAAGAAGTTGAATCACTACTTCCAAGCTCACCCAATCATAGTGCTAACCGAGCACCATTGTCACGACCCAAACCCTCCTTTATAGGTTTGGTATCGTAACCAGCCAGTAATCCGTAGATTACTGAAGGCCTCTTAACAATAATCATGTAATTAGGGGCTAGCGGAAACTCATATACAAAATACAACGTCCATAGAGCTGTGCAGACTTATATGGGACATAAAATTTAAAACTTATATTCACAAATATATTCATAGTGACATCATAAGCATATACACATCATTGTCTTACGTCAGCCACTTCTAAACAAAACCGAAAAAGGGACTTAGCCCAAAATTTAGATTATACAAAATTCTGGTTCAACAAAAGAAAGAAAAAGATAAAAACAGACATCACGTGCACTACTAGATCACTGAAATACTTGAGAACCTCCTTGGGAGGCACAGTAGCTAGCTTGACACAACAGAACTTCGAACTGGCAACTTAGGCCTGGTCCCGCGCTTGATTACCTACATACATAAATAATACAGTGAGCTGGAGTCCAGTGAATAACAACAGGGTAAAGGGTTTATGAATGATGTCCAAAACAAATTCAAAAATCAGAGTTTATATCAGAAACAGATTCAGATTCACACACTTATACAGAATTCATAAGCAGTTATATATGGACATCCATTAGTTATCAGATCAGATTGGTCATAGACCCATATGCATAGTCAGTATTGACAACCATAAAGGTCAACATCTTTGTGCACATATATCCATGGTATTGTTACCCCCAGGAGAGGGCCACGTGAACATAAGTCTTGACATTGTTACCTCCAGACAAGGGCTACATGCACACATACCACAGTTTTGTTACCCCCGGGCAAAAGGCCACGTGAACTAAGGATGTCACGAATTTATTTCAGAAAACTGGACATTCATTCATGATTTACAAAATAGCATTTTAGAAAACAGATCATATCATATCAGTCAAAATATTTATAGTGAAACATAGCTTTACAGAGTTATTACTCACAGATAGCTCTAGTAGTAGGATAGATCACTTGACCAAAACAGATTGATAAGGCGGCAATAACACGTGACCTACACGAACACGTGACAGATACACATTGGACACACGTCTCAAAAGTGTTTAACTTATCATTCTTCTTCTTTAGCTTGTGTTTCTAACTTTTATCCTCATTATTGTAGCTTAAACATGGCTTAGAAATGCCTAAGATGCAATGAGAATGCCAAAATACACTTGAAAACACTTTGCAAAATTTTCAGAAATAGGGCAGTTCGCTCGAGCGGACCCCTTGGTTTGCAAAACTTCTGAAAGCTCTCATTTTACACTTGAGCGCAACTTCTGGTCGCTCAAGCCAAGGCTCAAAAATAGGAGTGGTCACTTGAGCGTAGGTTCTGTCGCTCGAGCCAACCCCCAACTCTGCAAAAGTACTGGGAGCTCGCATTCTTCACTCGAGCACAGATTCCACCGCTCGAGCGAAGAGTGCAAAATTTGAAATTTTCTGATTTCTCTCCAAGCTTCAAAACACAACTTTAATGCATCAAAACACATTCTTTTGGGTCAAAACTTGACAAAACATGTAGAAAATCATAGAACTTTATGATTTGAAAGTCGTTTCGCAAAATCAAGCTCAAAAGCAAGTGAATTATTCCAAACGTAGACATGAAATTGTGAAAACATAACATGCATGTAATGATATGAGATTCAACCCTCCAAAACATGATCAATTAAGATATTTAGCACAATAACATGTTGAATTCTTAAAACATAGCCAAGATAAGAACATGCATGTGAGAATTCTTTAAAATCAAACTCAAATTGTGATGAAATGGACATACATGCATGGAATGCTCTTCTTTCTACCCTTCAAACTCAATTCTTATGCTTAAACACTTAAGCCTCTTGATTTCATTCACTAATGACTTGAATATAAAGGTTAAGAGTATGATTCTTACCTAGAGTTCCCAATTTCTTGAATTCTAGTTATTTCTTACCCAATTCCTCCAATTCTCTTCAATTCTTTTAGCAATCTTTAGCAATTCTCCATTTTTCTCCTTAAATTCAATCTCTTCCTTTGGTCTCTCTCTCTCTCTCTCTCTCTCTCTCTCTCTCTCATTTTTGTTCTCAAGGAAATGAAGATGAAATGTTATTGAGTCACCATTAGCCTTATATAGGCTTGATTAGTGGGCCTTAATTAAGCTTGGCTTAAGACTAATCAATTGGTCTTAATTTATTCTAATTATTTGAATCCGAAACAGAATTTAATTAAACTTACCATAAAATTCTAAAAATTCAAAATAACACATAGACTTAGTCAATTCCGTGTTCGGATTCTGATAAGGCCTTCAATTCGCATATTGAAACAAAAATTCAAACAAACATTTCTATGTCAGACAGATATAAATACAAATAACACAAAACACATGCAATTAACTTAGGATTTCATCTTAATTACTTGTTAGGCATTCTTAATCAAGGATTATAGGCTAATTACGGGTCGGGGTTATTATAACCATTGAAGCCTCTGCTGCAGCATGGAGACTTGTCAAGAAGGATAGCACGATGGGCTGCCATTCTAGGTCAGTATGACATAAAATACAAACCAAGGACAACAATCAAAGGTTAAGTCTTAACTGACTTTGTTATTGAATTTACACTGAATTTAATCCAAGGCCCAAACCTGTGAACCTCAAACTTTGGGGGATAGTGGGACCAGAAGACATGCAAATCACAGTTCAACCCCTCAAGCCTGCTGAAGAAATGGGTACCTAAAAGGAAATGTTTAAGAACTCGAAGCCTTGTAATATTTATCTCGGAGAATCTTTTTGGCTTTTTATTAATGGAAGTTCTAACTAACAAGAAGTTGGGGCAGGAGTTGTATTGACTTCACCAGATGGACAGATGATTGAGCAATCAATCAAGTTGGGATTTAAGGCCTCAAACAATGAGACAAAATACGAGACATTGATCGTAAGATTGAAGCTGGCAACATCAGTCAAAGTCGATATTGTGACTTTTGACTCATCGTCAATTAAGTGACGAACGAGTTTGTAGCCCGAGATGAGAGAATGTCGGCCTACGTGAAAAAGGTCATTCACCTATTAGGATAGTTCAGATGTTTTCGTCTCCAGCAGGTTTGTCAAGATGATAATAGTTATGCAGATGCATTAGCCAACCTGGCTTCGGCCATAAAGATAGACTCTCTTAGAACCATTATGATCGACTACTTGTCAGGCCCAAGTGTTGAGCCCATAATTACAGAGTATGAAGCAATGTGTGTTGAACTTGGTTCAAGCTGGATAGACCCAATTGTGAAATTGATTAGAGATGGAAAGCTAACAGAGGATAAGAAAAAGGTGAACAAAGTTGGACGTAAGCCGGCAAGGTTCTATTTGTCGGCTGAAGGTCATCTCTACAGAAAGTCCTTCACTGGACCACTATCGCAATGTGTGCATCTTTCTAAAGTTGAAGACTTATTGTATGAGATACACGATGGAATATACGAAAGCCATGCTAGGGGCAGTGTTACGACCCAAACCCGCCCTTATAGGTTTAGCGTCATAACCGGCCAGTAATCCGAGATTACCAAAGGCCTTCTTGTACAATAAAAAATAATCGGGGCTAGGGGAAGCAATATTCAAAAATATACCAATAGTCCAATGAGCTGTGCATCTATATGAACAAACATTTATCATGAAAAAACGTTAATTTACCCACATTCAGTACATAACTTGTAACTTAACATTAATACATAACGTATGCACATAACGAAAGTTTACTTCACGATCAAAAGCTTGACAACGGCCTTTCAAGCCTAGCCCCAACTCAGAGGCACACAAAACAATTCGGTAAGTTTCAAAACGATGACTCAGCTATAGACCCCTTCTAGGCTTGCCATCCAAAATGCTCACCTATACATATATATAAAACAGTGAGCTAAAGCCCAGTGAATAACATTAACGTAAAGGAGTTAGTGAACGAATTCCAAACAATATCCGTAAAACAAATTATATCACAATTAATTATATCAATCTCATATCAGAACATAACATAATGGTACATCTCATAGAACATATCACATATCGTCTTCCAACTAGTGTAATCGGTTCCGGATACCGATTAAACACATATCACCATACTAAAGTGGCTAACGAGATCTCGTATCATATATATGTCATGGATCCCCATTTACATGCCGTCCTCCATGACTTGGGACTAACTATGGATGCCATAATAGATTCACAAATAGGACATTCGTTCACATAATCAAGATAGCATTTCAAGAAACCATAGCTTATCGATGACAATTAAAACATAATTTATATCAACATATCTTTACAGAAATGTTACTCACAGTGGGCTCCTCGAAACACGTGCTACAATGCATTAACGGTACGGCGTCCAACCTAAACAAACAAGTTTAAGCACAATAACTCAATACACAGTTCACTCGTTCAATCGATTCGTTGTTTACTTAATTGGTTTCCATTCATTGTTTACTCGTTCGATTCTAGCATTTGTTCTACACTTTCTTGGTGTTCATGAAATGTAATGCATATGAGAAACACGTTTAAATCATGCAAATAAGGGCCCGAAAGATGATAAAGTGGAGTGAAAAACAAAACCGGGATTGCCCCTTACAGCTGCACGTGCGGCGCTGGGTGAAAAACTGTCTGAAATTCTGTTCAAATTTGCAACTCACATTGTATCAATACAACTTCATTCTTCAAAACATTATAAGTCCCAAAAATTCTTGAAAAGCACTTGAATCCACAAGTTCTAGCTTCAAACAAAAATGCATGAGTTTAAAACAACCTCAAATTGTCATGACGAAATCAAACCCCACTTTGTTATGTAAATGTATAAACCATGCAAGTGTAAATTCTAAAGTTTAAACCCACAAAATGCTCAATTCTAATTTAATTTCTACAATTTGAATTTAATTCAATTCCTTCACCCTTTTACTAATTTCTTTGAAATTACATTCTTAACTCTTTTCTATTCTCCTTTAAATCATGAAATTAAAGTCATAAACTCCTTAGAGAGTCATTCACATGTATGAAATTGACATCAAAATTACTAGTTTTATATTCTTATAAATTTTCTTCATATCAAACTCCAAAATTAAACCCAAAATTGATGAAATTACAAATCATATTCCATCCATGTAGCTCAATTTCCTACTTTAAATCCAATTTCTCACAAATTCCATGAAGTAATCTTAAACTCTTTTTAATTTCAAATATAAGATAAAGATTCTATATAAATTGAACATTAATTTTCTTACCTTAGGTTTTAATTTCAGAAGTTATAGTTGATTTCCCTTGGGTCTTCTCCTTCTCTTTCAATTTCTTGAGTTTTCCCTTAATTTCTCTACTTCTTTAATCCATTGGGTTTCTCATTCCCTCTCTCTAGACTCTCCAAGTCTTCCAGCAAACCCAACACTCTTGAACCCATCAGAATAAACACACTCACACACACCTCACTTCTTCATGATATACCACGTGTGCACACTTGCACACTCCTTTGAGCTCCACCTCAACACTTATATGCACACCCACACACAGAATTTCTCTGCACACACACATATATCTCAGCACACACACACCCACATATATCCTCAAACTTTAAATCATTCTACAATTTAATTTATGGTTAAGATTAATTTAATTAAATAACACTTATTCTTAATAAATCTTGATTAACACATAATTAAATTAATCATCACTAATTACAATCTCACATAATTAATTAATCTAATATTATTTCCATTAGAGTCCAATTAATTATATTTAAATCTACCATTCTGAATCAAATTTTTAATTGAACTCCCAAAAGACTTCAAATATTAAATTAAATTTATTTCCATCTTCAATTTTGGCTTCTCAAATCATTAAGGCCTTCAATTTCAGCTTAAACTTCAAAATCTTTGTCAATAAATTACATATTCAATTGAACACCTCATAAATAGATTTAATTTATAACAATCTTAATTCCTAATTCGTATAACTTAATTAACTCCAATTCGGACCCAATTAATTAAATCTCAATTTTATAGATCTGAATCAAATATTTAATTAACTCCCATATGGTCCGATACTCGAAATTTAAATAATTCAATTCACTATTTGTACTTTCTTGAGCCATTTAGGCTTTCAATTCCTAATTCCAAAATAAATCTTTAATAGAGCCATATATGAATCAATCTTCATAATTTTCGTAAATCGAAGATTAAATTAGAATAATTGGCAATTAAATTTCAAATCTCCTTAATTAATTAAATGTTAGTCATTATACGTGATGGGGTTGTTACAGGCAGGTCCTTAGCCCATAGAGCAATCTTATTAAGGTATTGGTGGCCTTATATGCAAAAAGATGCTGATGCTTATGTTCGAAAGTGTGAAAAATGTCAAAGGTTTGCGCCTTTGATACATTAGCCTGCTGAAAACCTGAACTAGGTATCTAGTCTTTGGCTTTTTACCCAATGGGGTATGGATCTAGTTAAGCAATTGTCTCAAACGACTGGCCAGATGAAGTTTCTCTTAGTTGCCACTGACTACTTTACCAAATGGATAGAGGCTAAGCCTTTAGCTAAAATCTGAGATATGGATGTCAAGAATTTCATCTGGAAAAATATCATCATCAGGTTTGAAATACTGAGAGCCATAGTAGCTGATAATAGCACTCATTTGATAGCAAGCTGATTAAGACTTTTTATGCTAAGTACAAGATCAAGAATTATTATTCAATGCCTAGCTTCCCTCAAAGCATTGGCTAAGTCGAGGCTTCGAACAAGGCTATTCTTGACGGAATTAAGAAGAGATTGGAAGCAGCTAAAGGCAAGTGGGAAGAAGAGTTGCCTAATGTACTATAGACATACCACACTATGCCGAGAAGATCGACCAAAGAGACTCCATTTGCCATTGCTTATGGTACAAAGGCAGTAATACCTTTGAAGATTGGCATTCCAGGAGTAAGGACACAAGTAGTTGAGAATAGGCAAAACAAAGTATTTGTAGCCTAAGATCTTGATCTGATTGGAGAAAGAAAGAACAGAGCAGCACTTCAGCTGGGGGCATAATAGCAAGGAATTGCCAAAGCATATAACAAAAAAGTCAATCCAAGAGAATTCAAAGTGGGTAACCTTGTCCTGAGGAAAGTTGTCGACAATAAGAAAGATCCCAAAAAGGGAAAACTTGGCCCAAATTGAGAAGGACTGTACAAGATTATCTTAGTTGCCGGTTTAGGAGCATATCTGCTGGAAGATTCTAATGGCAAGTAGTTGCCAAGATCATGGAATACCAGTAATTTGAAGTTTTTCTTTTGATGTAATTTAGAAGTTGTTAGCTGAAATTTTGATTAATAAAATCTTAGTTCGATTTGTTCGCCTCAAGTGTTACTGATTTTTGTATGATTTTATTTTGTAACTTTGGTAGAAAGTCATGATTAAGTTAGGCCAATGTGATGCTTCAACAAGAAGTTGGATGAATAATTTAACTTACCAAGAGGGTAGAGTGGAACTAAGTTAAAAGGATGTTTCAACGAGAAACAAGATGAAATTAACTATGACTCTGCCATGGGACAGTAATGTCGGTTTGCCAACCTGGTTAATTTGTAAAGAAAAGCCGAGGTTGTTAGTACTAGGAAAGCAGTGCACTAAGGTTAAGTTTTCAATGTTTTGTTTAGATGAGCTAAATATGATGACATCGATCATAGATGTCTAGATCTGCATGACTTAGACAAGAATGAGATGTTGGCTCATTAATGTGAAGGTAAGTTGTACTTACATTCACATTAGGGGGCAGAGAGTAGGGATGAGTTAATGGACACTGAGTTAGTGATTTGAAATTGATACTTGGTATAATTTTCAAACAAATTTTGTTGAAATTATCCGAGATAACAGTTATGCTCGAGATGATGTAATTTGAGGTAATCGTACTATCCGAGATGAGATTTGAGTCCAAGATGTTACACTTAGAAAAATTTTGAGAAACAAGTATTGAAGGCATGAAAGTGAAAAAAGACATACAATAATAAAAGTAAAGAAGACATCCAACACTTAGCAAAGAACAGAAATGCATTCACAAAATAGAGTTGTTCAATTACATCAGAAGGCACTTAGGCCTTGCAAAGATAGAGAGTGTCGTTCAGAAGAAGATTATTATTCAAAAGCAAGAGAGGAAAGTAAAGACAAAAGAAAGTACAAAGCAAAAAGAAGAAAAAAAAATCGTAAGTCTATGCTCCAGGAAGGGTTTCTGTCTGGCTCTAGGATTGAATAGTTATAGGGAGGACCTCCGTTGTTTTGGTGGAAGAGATGTTGGCTTCAGTGTCAACAACCTCTTTGTCTATTTCCTTGAGTGTTTCCTCGATGCTTTTCTCGGCCACTGTTTTATTGGCCTATTTGGTGTTGGAGGAAGTGTTATTACTGACCTCTTTGTCGTCTCCAGTTAGATCAAGGATGTTGTTGTTGAGCGTAGAAGACTTGCCTCCAGTGACAAGCTCATTATTTTCTTCTTCTTTTGTATCATCTCCTTCTTCAGAGCCTTCTGTCTTTTTGGCAGGATAAGAAGGGAAAGGTATAGAGAAATCTTCATGAAAACTCGGTGTGGCGAGTTGTAACGCCCCAAAAAATAATACAATAAATACAACCCAAACACATATTAATAACAGCATGAGTCAGGGTAAATAGTCCTTTCATTACATAAAGTTAGTAATACAAATGAGTTTAACAAAATTAAATGCCCTATTGGCTTACATCTTTCCAAGTCGTGATGTGGTTACACAAAAAGGAGACTAGCTCATACACATTTAGCCCTAGGCTTTACAAAAATATTCAATTCAAATAAAGAAGCTCTTGCTCCCAAAATGTCCCTCTAAGTTATTGCCTTGGTGGAGGTAAGTCACCAACACTTGAAAGTGTTATTCCCAAATAGGGTGGGCCACAACCCAGTAGAAATCATCTAACACAATATATGAAACTTAGCAAAGGTATAAGTACAAATGTATAAACAATGCTCATGATAAAACGTTTCACAACTTTATATACTCATAAGTTATCAATTTCAAGTCTTAATCCATTTACTTTCAATTCGTATTCCGATTACTTATCTTTCTCAATTCATGAGTCAATTTCATTATTTCACAACAATTGAATTGAGACTACAACTCAATTACTTTCAATTCACGCAACACATATGCATAAACACTTCAAACTTCCATTTCACGGATATTTCGTCCGCGGGCAGCCGTCAAACGGGACCCATGTAAACGTAGGCTATACAAGCACTACAATTGCCATTTTACAGATATTTCGTCCGCGGGCTAGGCACCCATGTATAATTTCAGGACTTTCACCCAGGACACTCCGACCAACTTAATTATAATGGAGTTCATCCCCTTTCTCCTCCCAAGCAAATCATCCATACATATGCAATGTATTTAAACATATAATCAAACATGGAGCACATCCCCTTTCCACTCCCAAACAAACATACATATACAATGGATATTAACACAGTCATATTCAATGACAACCATGAAAAGATTAGTTTCAATTCACCTAATCCATATGCAATTTCTACAACAATCAAAACTATCCTTTACTGATAGCCCAATACAGTTATCTCTAAACAGATATTCAATCTCAAACAGATAGTTTATTCAAAACTTTCAAAAGAATGAGTTAATACATAACCAATCCCACCATTCATATCAACACTCTCTCAATTTCACATTTTCAATGCCAATTCCAATTATTTGTACAAAATAATAATTCGATTCAATTAGGGCAGTTTCCCTATTTTCCCCAAATATTAGCTAAGTGCCAAAATCATCAAATTAGATATAACACAACATCATTTTCAAACCCCACAAGCATTTATTCCATCTTCACCCAAAACCCCTCTTCCATTTTTGTGCCCAAACCCTAGGTTTGTTTAAAACATCCCCAAATCATACCATTGTTACACAAGAGACAATAACTAAGCTAAATATCATATGAAGGTGTAGAAAGAATCCATACCTCAAAGGAAGAAGATGAGCTAAACAAGAGAGAAACTCCAAAAATGTCGAAACTCACTTCTATTTGGATAAAAATGTAGATCTTGAGATGCTCTATCTTTTTCTGAAAGGTACTAGGGTAAAAAGATCAATGGATCTAGATGAAATCTAAGAGAGAAGGTGAATTTTAGAGAAAAAGACTCAAGAACAAGCTTTTTGGAAAATTTTAGAGAGAGAGAGAGAGAAGAAAAAGTGATTTAAAATGTCATCTTCTCGGACTGTTATACGCGTAGTCTGCTCGAGCGTAGAAAGCCCCGCTCGAGCGTCAGACGCAAGGTTCCGCTCGAGCATGAAAGTTGGCACTCGTAAATAGAATACACATTTCCAGAAATTTTACAGACGAGGGTCCCTGCTTGAGTGTGGAATTGGACGCTCGAGCCTCGAAAGCACTTTTCCAGTATTTTCAGAACTGTAAAAGAAATGCTGAGAAGTGGTAAATCCCGCTCGAGCACAAGAGTGGCCGCTTGAGCGGAGGAGCAAAATTTATGAAGCCCGTTCGAGCGCAAGAATGCCCGCTCGAGCGGAAGAGCCAAAATCTGGGTAACAAAGGTTTGGAAAAAAGAATAAGCAACCAACCTGTCCCAAACGCACAACTACAACCCGATAACCAAAATAAAGGGGAAGACAAGGGAAAGAGATACGAATAACTATTTAAAACCAAACCAACCCAAGTCCAGAATATGATAATTAATGGGTCAAAATTGGAATCGCTATACGAGTCCTCGGAGACAAATAAGGCAGCCGGAGCAATGGTCCATAAAGGCCAAAGCTTTGGTTACAAGCGATGTTCATTTGCTTCTTGTAGCCCCATCTAACGTTTGTTTTCCCCTCCTGTAGGCCTTAGTGTTGGCCGCCTTGATATTTTCCTCCTTGGTTGCCAGGTCTTCGAAAAGTTTCTTCTTGGCTATAGTAGCCCTCTCTTCTACAGCCTTGGCACCAGCTTTAGCCTTAGTAGCGACAATGATTGCCCTTTGCTTCTTCTCTGATTCGTTGAGTCGATGAAGGTAGTTAGCTGCTTCAAGGGTTTTCTTTGTTAGATCATTCTTCATCAACTCAACTTTGTATACGAAAGAGTGAGTGTGCTAAATGGATTGCAAAAAGAAAGAATTATTTAGCAAAAATATTCTAAGTGTTAAATGTTGGACGAAAAAGCAAAGGATACCTTACTAGGATCGAGTCCCTCATCATGAAGGCAAAGTGTTCATACTTATTGAAGTCATTGATGGCCTCCATGTTGGCTGGAATGAACAATGTAATAGAAAGAACAGCAATGATCTCGGGTTGATGGGCGATTCTGTCCCTGAGCTTGATTGGTTGGCCATCAATGGATATGTCGGGGATCCATGCGTCATCGGCAGTGGTGTTTTTGCGTTGTCCACATGGCCTAGGTGGTTAGTTGAGGTGCCACGTGGGTGAGTCTTGGATTGCTGAGACATGATATGACCATATCAGAGTCCGAGATATTCAGATAAAGGACAAGAGTCCTAGTGATGTTGGACTATCTGTTTGGGTAAGGATGGACTCTTAAAGGAGTTTGTTCTAATCTAAATAGGAGGAGTCTTGATAAGTGATATCCTTGTAAGAGATAGAGTCCTATGAAGTAAGACTTTTAGAGGACGAGGGCACTGTTCATTATAAAAAGAAGGCATCCCTGTAGGCCTAAGGTATGTTTTACTTTGTGAGGTTTGTGATTGAGTTGTTATCTTTGAGAGATAAGTTTATTGACTTGATCGTCGAAATGCCCCCGTGTGGGTGAGCTATTTATGTTTGTTGCCTTTATGTGTGCAGATGTTAGGCTACTATATCTTGCCGTGTGCTCTTCGGCTTTGTTCCTTGAATCTCGATGACAAGATTCAATTTGGTTATGAGGTCATAATTTAACACCCACAAACCATTATCAATTTCATTATACCTTTTATTTTTAAATGTTTTATGAGTCTTATTGACAAATACCTAACATAAGAAAAGGATAAAAAAGAAAAATTGTAGAAAACAAGACTTTGTATAAATTTTAAAACACTTTTTATGGAATTAAAGAAAAAAAAATAACTTTTTTACTATTTTTAAAGAGCATTTTATACAAAATGACCCTAAAGCACTTGTTATTATTTGTTATTTTTTATTAGAATTTTGTTCCTATATAAAGTTGCCATTAAGGTCTCAATACTAAAATTTAAAAAACTAATTTCTCAACTCACCCATCACCTACCACTAGCCCACATCATTGCTATTGACCCCACCACTAACACCACCCCTCTTCACTTATATCACTCTTTACATCTTTTTCTTTTACTTCCCATTATCGTCACCTTACTTCACCACTCCTAAACCCTTTTACTTACCTCATCACCCTCTAATCCTTTCTTGATGCACGCTACCCCCTATTTCCCCAATTCTTTCCTCTCTAACCCCTTCCTCAGGTTGCGCAACACCCTTATCTCCTCTCATTCCCCCTCCAACACATTTCACCCTTTATCTCCCATCTCTAGCATGTCCTACATTGCACACTTTACCACCTTATCTCATACTCAATATCCTTTGAAATTCTATATCTAAAAGGAAAAAAAAAAAGTGACGTATCATTGTCAAAGTTTGGAAAAGATGTAGAAGAATAAGAAAAAAAAATGTGACTAAATGACAGATGAAAGAAGAATGAGATTAGGGATGAAGGTTATGGGGACATATTTTTACGGTCATCCACATGGCCGAGGTTGTTAGCCGAGGTGCCACGTGGATGAACTGAGATATCAAGTTATGTTGCTATCATATCAGAATCTGAGATATTCAGATAGAGGACAAAAGTCCCAGATGGTTTAAGGTTCTCTGTTTGGGTAGAGATGAGACTCTTGAAGGAGTTTATTCTAATATGAATAGGGAGAGTCCTAGATAGATGTTGTTCTTGTAAGGGATAGAGTCCTATGGAGTACGACTTCTAGAGGATAAAAGCATTGCTGCCTATAAAAGTAAGGCACCCCCGTGGGTCTAAGGTATGTGTGATTCATTGTGAGCTATTTACTTGAGCTAATATCTTGTGAGATTATTGACTGACTTGATTGTTGGAGTTCCCCTAGATAGGCGAGCCACCGCGATATTTCTTGTTTTCTTGTGCACAGGTGCTGGCCTAATCTATTATTTTGTGTGCTCTACAGCTGAATTCCTAAGATCTGGGCAAGGAGATTTGATTGGTTGTGAGGTCAAAAATCAACACTCACAATTTGGCGCCGTCTATAGGAATTTAGTAAGAATAGATGGCCAACATCGGACAAAAAGTAAGACTCAGGGACGATCTGTACAGTGAGAACGAGGAGCACGTTGATCCAAATATCGAAGGAAATGACAATGATGAGGTATAAGAGGTGGATCTAGAAACGAACAATGCCACCAAGGGCTGTAACGGTCTAAGGAAAGGCAACCACGAGCAGTATTATAATGAGCACGACTTCTAAGTCTGGAAAGATCGATGCATGCAAAGGGATGGCGAGGTAAATGACCTGGCGAATAAGTTGACAGACCTACAAGCAATGGTGAACTTCATGAAGCAAAGCAAGGTGATATAGTCGGCGTTACCCGTATTGATAATGCCACCGGTTGTTGCGAATACCGACATCTAGGAGGAAGGGAAAAAAATGGTGCCAACGGTTCCTTAACATGAAAAGAGACTTACGAACTCATTCCAGCGATTTTAGTACATCGGGCGAGTAGAAACACATAGTAGATTCCCAAAGAGGATGAGGGGGTACACAGATAAAGGATCTCGACAAGAAAATGGACAGGACCAATATCCTGGAAAGACAGTGGATCTTGAGAAGTCCAAGAGAGTGCATCCCAGTACGGAAAGCAGTATGCCAAAAAGGTTAAAGTCCATAGATATCCGAGCTCTAGGGCGATCGAATGAAGATTTGCTAGATTACCTCTAAAGGAAGAGAAACGACGCTGAGGATATGTCAGTTGCACAACCGAAGTCACCATTCTTGGTGGAGCTAGACGTATTTGAAACACCAAAGAGGTTTTCTATGCCAAGGTTTCAGGTGTACGATGGTAAGTTAGATCCTAACTTTCATATTGGTTTATATTTGATTGCAATGTCTTTGTGAAGTGGGAGCGAATAGCTGTTGTGTAAGGTGTTCTCGTCAATGTTTGGAGAGATAGTATTAGATTGGTTCCTAAAGTTACCAAAGGGATCAGTCAGGAGTTGGGAAGGCCTGACCGAGATGTTCATGGCCAAGTTTGTGACAAACAAATTGTAGTCTTTGAGGGTCGATTCTCTATTGGCACTAAAGATTGACGATGACAAAAGTCTTAAGGAATATTCCAAGAGGTATTATGAGGTTTACAACTGGATTTTGGTATATAACCAGGAGCTAGCAATCGCTTCTTTTAAGAACAACTTGGAGGATGACTGTCCATTTCAGCAATTTCTTGCAAAGATTCTCCCAAAGAAAATGGAGGATTTGATGGCGAGAATTAAGAAGTATGCTAGGGTAGAGGAGGACAAGAAATCAAAGAAAAGAAGTACAATGAAGCAGGAGAAGTGAAATGGCTCACCAAAATGAGGTCAAGGTAAGGCCAACACTGAGAATGGAAAGCTGAGGTTAAAATCCATGCAGCGGTTAGCACAGTCTTCAAGATCCCAATCTACAGGATTTTGAAGAGGATCAGGAACCAGCCATATTTTAGGTCACCACAGCAAGTCTTAGGAGAGTCCATGGGCATATTCTATACCAGATCTCGTGCATATCATGATGAGACCAGGCATATGACCCAAGGGTGTCGAGCTCTGAAACAACTTTTAGAGGACCTTGTGAGGCCAAGACACCTAAGGGATTTGATAGATGAGGAGAAAACAAGAGAGGAACAAGCGAAACTAGCCCAAGTAACAACAATAATAGCATTACCCCCAGCGCCATAGGCAGATGGACCACAGGTTATCAAGTGATCCATTTCAAGATCAATGCAAACAAAATCAAGGACGAGATACAAAGAGTGAGACATTTGCAACATGTCTTGCAAGTTTAAAAAAAGAAGCCCCGAAGATGGAAAAGTCGGGGGCCGATGATTGCATTCACAGACAAGGATCTGAAGGTAGTCTAGTATTCACACAATGATGCTTTGGTGGTGACGCTGACTGTCAGAGAGTCCCAAGTAAGAAGAATACTTTTTGATCAAGGCAACTCCTGTGACATCATGTACGTCAGATGTTACAAGGAACTTAGCCTTTACAAGGATGACTTGGAGCAATCCGACAGCCCCATGGTTAGATTCAATGGCACGTCGACGTGGCATCTAGATACCACGAGTTTGGAGATTCAGGCAGGAACAAAGACCATAACGATTGAGTTTACTATGATTGATACGCCTTCACCGTATAACATCATCTTGGGAAGACTTTGGCTGCATGCAATGAAGGCTGTCCCTTTCAGCTTGCATCAACTACTACGATTCCCGACGAAGTTTGGGATTAAAGAAATAAGAGGAGATCAAGTATAAACGAAAAATTACTCCATAGCAGCAATAAAGTACACCTATAATGTCAGAGAAGCAGAAATAGCTGAAGTGAAAAATGAAGATCAAGAGGTCTTGGATGACGTTGACAAAGACCTTGCTGACAAGAGCCATGAATCCTTGAAAAGGATCCCAGTAAAGAAAGGCAACAGAGAACGATTCTTTCTCCTTGGCTCAAGCTTAGCCAAAGAAGAAAAAAGGAAATTGCAAACATTTTTGAGAGAAAACATGGAGATATTCGCTTTGACACCATACGAGATGTCGGGGATTAGCCCCGAGGCCACCTGCCACAAGCTCAACGTGGACAGGTCGGCTAAACTTGTCATTTAGAGAGCTAAGAAACCAACTCTGGCCTATGTGGGAGTAGTAAAGGAAGAAGTGGAAAAGTTATTAGAAGTGTAAGCAATCCAAGAAGAGTAGGCGATCCGAAAAGTGCATTATCCAACTTGGTTGTCCAACACAGTGGTGGTTAAGAAGGTGAACGGGAAGTGGAGGGTCTACGTGGACTTTATAAGCCTAAATAAGGCTTGCCTGAAGGACTACTTCCTTTTACCCAAGATAGACTAGCTGGTGGACGCCATCTTGAGACATGGAAGGATAAGCTTCCTTGATGCGTACAGGGGTTAGATAGCCATGTTCACACCAGATGAAGAGAAGACTGCCTTTATTATTCCAAAGGGGCTCTATTGTTATAGAGTCATGTCCTTTAGACTGAAGAATACAGAGGCCATATACCAAAGACTTGTAACCAAATGTTCAAGCACCTAATTGGGAAGATCGTTGAAATTTATATTGACGACATGATCATGACAAGCAAAGAACCTTCTGATCATCTAACTGACGTCAAAGAGGTGTTTGACATCTTAAAGGCATATCGGTTTCGGCTGAATGCCTCCAAGTGTGCTTTTAAGGTAAGATCTAGAAAGTTTTTGGGGTATCTGGTGCTAAGAAGGGAGATTAAGGCAAGCCCCAATCAGATCAAAGCCATACTTGATCTGAAGAGCTTAACGATAGCAAAAGAAGTCTAAATTTTGATCAGTAAAGCAACAACATTGAACAGATTCATAAGCCACAGTTCGGACAAGTGCAGATTATTCTTCCAATTATTGAAGAAGGCTACATATTTTTTGTGGACATAAGCATGCGAAGTCGCCCTGGCTGACTTGAAGAAGTACTTGACTTCACCACCCCTTTTGGTCAACCTCAGTTCTAGGAGAAGAGCTTTTTATGTATTTGGTAGTTTCAGACCACGCGGTGAGTGCAGTAGTCATTTGAGAAAAATAAGGAGATTAGAAAAAGTATACTATGTGAGCAAGACCTTGGCAAGTGGAAGACAAGATACTTACCTTCAGAGAGACTGATGCTCGCTTTGGTGATGGCATTAAAGAAGTTGAACTACTACTTTCAGGCTCACAAGATCGTGGTGTTGACAGAGCACCCGTTGAAGTCCTTGTTGTAACATGTAGATTTATCTAGGAGGATCACACGATGGGCAATTGTTCTAAGTCAGTATGACATATAATATAAACTAATGACAATAATCAAAGGTCAAGTCTTGGCTAACTTTGTTTCTGAGTTTACATTGAACGCAAGTCTGAGGCCTAAACTAGTGAACCTTGACTTAGGATATGGGGAAGAACCAGAAGAAACGCGACTGGCAGTATAGAACCCCAAGCCAACAAAAGACAAGGAAGCTCAGAAGAAGAAGTACGAGAAATCGAAGCCTTGCAACATTTACATCTGTGAATTCTTCTACCTATTTGTCGACGGCAGTTCAAATCGGCAAGGAGCTGAGGTAGGAGTGGTACTAATTTCACCAGATGGATAGATGCTGGAACAATCAATTAGACTGGGGTTCAAGTCCTCAAATAATGAAGCAGAGTACGAGACACTAATTGTCAGATTGAAACTAGCAGCAACGATCGAAGCTGAAGAGGTGGTTGTCTATTGTGACTCCTAAATCATCGTGAATCAAGTGACGGACGAGTATGTCGCCTGAGATAAGAGAATGATGGCTTATGTGAAAGAAGTCATCAAGTTGTTAGCACAAGTTAGGAGGTGTCGGCTTTAACAAGTTTGTGGAGAAAACAACAGTAATGCAAATACACTAGCAATTTTGGCCTCATCCATAAAGTCAAACTCTCCAAGAACTATCATGGTGGACTAACTTATCGGGCCCATGTGTTGAGTCCCTAAAATACGAAGCAATGTGCGTGGAGTTAGGTCCAAGCTAGATGGATCTTTTGGTCAAATTTATCAAGATGGCAAGTTGTTAGAATACAAGAAGAAAGCACACAAGATTAGACTCAGGTCGGCAAGATTCTGCTTGTCGGCTGAAGGATATCTCTACAGAGGGTCTTTTACTGGACCATTACTGCGATGTATGCACCCTTCCCAAGTTGAAGATTTTTTATTCAAGATCCATGAAGGAGTTTGTGAAAGTTAGGCAAAGGGCAAATCTCTTGCCTACAAAGCCATCTCACAAGGGTATTGGTGGCCCTATATGCAGAAGAACGCAGAAGCATATGTCAAAAAATATGAGAACGGTCAAAGGTTTGCATCTTTGATACACCAGCTAGATGGGGACTTGAATCTGGTATTGAGTGCTTGGCCATATGCCCAGTGGGGCATAGATCTGATTGGGTAATTGCCCAAGACAATTGGTCAGAGGAAGTTCTTGTTAGTAGCGATGGATTACTTCACAAAATGGATGGAGGCTGAGCCATTAGCCAAAATTCAAGATGTGAAAGTAAGAAACTTTATCTGGAGGAACATCATCAAGAGATTTGGAATCCTAAGAACCATTGTAGCAAACAATGGCACTCAGTTTGATAGCAAGATGATAAAGGACTTCTACGCCAAGTATAAGATCAAGAACTACTACTCAATTCCTAGTTTTTCCTAAAACAACGGTTAAGCTGAAGCATCGAATAAAACCTTCCTAGATGGCATAAAGAAGAGATTGGAAGCCGCTAAGGGCAAGTGGGTTGAAGAATTGCCTAATGTTTTATGGGCATACCGTACTACGCTGAGAAGATTAATTAAATAATTGTCTTTTGCCATGGATTATGAAACTGAGGTCGTTATACTATTGGAGATCGGCATCCCTGGAGTCATAACTCAGGTAGTACAGAATGGAACAAATGAGGCCTTTCTAGCCCGATATCTTGATCTCATCGAAGAAAGAAGAGAGCGAGAGCAGCAATTCGGCTAGGAGCATACTAATAAAGGTTGGCCAGAGCATCTAACAAGAAGGTGAACCCCAGAGAATTCCAAGCTGGAGATCTTGTTTTGAGAAAAATTGTTGGCAACAAGAAAGATGCTAAGGAGGGTAAACTTAGCCCAAACTAGGAATGACCATACAGAATCATCTCGGTCGCTAGCAATGGAACATATCAGCTAGAAAACTGTGATGGCAAGGAATTGCTAAGACCATGGAACACCAGTAACTTGAATTTTTTTCTTTCATTAGTTTTCTTTGTTTCTTGATGTAATTTAGAATATTAGCCAAATAAAATACTAGTTCAAATTTGTCTTTGCAAACTGTTGTTGAAACTTGTCTACTAGTTAGCCATGATTAAGTAAGACAGAAAGTGTTAGACCGATGTAATGTTCCAAAGAAGGATTGGACATTTAACTTAGGCTTTCCAGGACGGTATAGTTAAACTAAGTTAAAGGGATGTTTCAATGAGAAACAAGATGAAACTAGCCTTTGCCTATGGGGCTGTGATGACCCTACCACGTACAATGATTAACACTTAATTAATTAAGGAGATTTGAATTTTAATTGTCAATTATTCTAATTTAATCTGGGATTTATGAAAATTATGGAGACTGATTCGTATATGACTCTATTGAGGATTTATTTTGAAATTAGAAATTGAAAGCCTAAATGGCTCAAGAGAGTACAAATGGTGAATTAAATTATTTTAATTTCGGGTATCAGACCATATGAGAGTTTAATTAAATATTCAATTTAGATTTATAAAATTGAGCTTTGGTTAATTGGGTCCGAATTGGAGTTAATTAACTTATGAGGATTGAGAATTAAGATTATTATGAATTAAATTTATTTATGAGGTGTTCATTTGAATATGTAATTTATTGACGAAGATTTAGAAGCTTAATCTGAAATTGAAAGCCTTAATGATTTAAGAAACCAAAATTAAGGATGGAAATAAGTTTAATTTAATATTTGGAGCCCTCTAGGAGTTTGATTAAAAATCTAATTCAGAATGATAAATTTAAATATAATTAATACAGCTTTAATGGAAGTCAATTAGACTAATAAAATTATGTGGCATTGGCGATTAGTTATGATTAATTTAATTATGTGCTAATCAAGATGTATTAAGAATAAGTGTTATTTAATTAAATTAATCTTAACCATAAATTAAATTGTAGAATGATTTAGAATTTGAGGATGTATGTGGGTGTGGGTGTGCAGAGAACTTTTGTGTGTGCGCTCTGAGAAATCCGTGTATGTGTGTGCATGTTAAGTGTTGTGCTGGAAGTCCTACAAGAATAGGTGTGTGCACGTGTAATTAGGATACGAGGGGATGAGAGTAATGTATGTAATGTGGTGTATTGAAGGGAATAGTTTGTCATTGAGTTCAAGAACTCTAAAGAGAGGAAGAAGAAAATTGTATGGGAGAGAAAGAGAGTGTTCAAGTTAGCTCCTAATTGCTGGAAATGGGGAAGAAAAACTAAGGAAAAGTTAGGAAAAATAAAGAAATGAAAGGAAACTCAAGAATTTGTGAAGAGATTCATTCATTCAACAACTCTAGGTAACTTGCACGGGGAGTATCATCTGGCCAAGCATTGTGAGTAATTTCTTTATAAAGATATTTTTATATCTAAATTACTTTGAGAATGACTATATTATCTGATAATTTGGGCCACCTATGTTTTGTTATGAACTGTTGATATGATAAGTTCGTGAACAAGAATCTTGGAACCGTTAAGTTATACTTTGAAACTCTAAAACGTGTAGGATACGATATGTCTTCCAAAATGAGGTTTTGTTAGGAATGAATGAGTAAGATATGATAAGCTTTTCAAAAATGGAATTTGTTTAAGAAAAAATGAATTCCTTTTGAAACGATAACTAAGATAATAGCTTGGGAAATGTCTTTTGATCCATAATGACTTTCGTATAGTATTCAACTCGTCGTGTACGTTTAATATAAGTTATTGACTCACTGTGATATAATGTATGACGTCGATCTTTTATGATCGTTTCGTATGATTTCGATTGTATCAATTTGTATGATATCTGCCCGTTATAGACATTTTGATAAAATTGCCAAAGTGAGCGTTTCACATAAGCGTGCCCTATATGGACTTTTTGTACCAAGTCGTCCCAAGTGGACATTTTGCATAAGTCATCCAATAAGGACGTTTTGTATAATGTCGTCTTAGATGGGTGTTTTGCATGAAGTCGTCCTATGTGGGCGTTTTGTATGAAGCCGCCCAATGAGGGCGTTCTGAATGTTTCATTCCGCCGTGAACGTTCTGTGTGGTATTCCGACAAGTTTTGATAAGACAATTGGGCACTATGAATTGTGAAAAGATTTGATGATCCATATTAGTTATTATATGTTTCTGAAGTATGCTTTAATTATGTCAAGAATGTTATATTGTTTTGTTTAAGTTATGGATCTCATTTATTTAACCCCTTTACATCGAGATTATTTATTGGGCTCCAACTCACTGTGTTATTTATGTGTGACCAAGCCTAGAACTTCTGCCTGGACTCTATCTTGTCAACCAACCTATGTGCCTCATGTGGACGTTTCAGATATGTCAAATGGTCAAAGCCATGTGATTAAAGTTTAAGTTTTGTTTTCTTGTTTGGTTAAACAAGTCTTTGTTTATTTTGTAACTAGGACTAAGTCTTTTTTTGTCTAGTCAGTACATATGATGATGTGATGTATATATATATATATAAAATAAAATAAAAAAGTTTTAAATTTTCTATCTCATATAAGTCTACACAGTTCAATGGATGTTGTATTTTTGTTATTTGCTTCAGCTAGCCCCTTTATTATGTTAATTTGTCTCAAAGGCCTTCGGTAATCCTAGGATTACTGGTCGGTTACGATGCTAAACCTATAGAGGTGGGTGTGGGTCGTGACAGCGGCAATAATGTCGAACTGTCGACCTGGCTAGTTTGAACAAAAAGCCGAGGTAGTTAGTATTGTAAAATTGGTGCACTAAGGTCCAGCTATAAGTGTTTTGTTTAGACGAGCTAAACATGATGACTTTGGGTCATGGATGTCTAAGTTGATGAAACTTAGGCAAGATTTGGATGCCTGATCCTTAATGAAAACGTAAGTTTTAACTTATATTCACATTAGGAGGCAAGAAGTTGATATGAGTTACACTTGGGATGAATCGTTAATATGATTTGAAAAGAATTACACTTGGGTAAAATTTTCAAAAGTTTGTGGTTTGACATACCTGCGATAAGGTCATCTGAGATAATTGTGGCGTTCGAGATGAGTTCATCTAAGCTTATTGAAGAGCCGAGATAAGATATGATATCCAGGATGTTTTACTTAGAAAAATTTATGAGAAACCAAGTATTGAAGACGTACAAAAGCAAGATATTGAAAGTAAAGGAGACAACCACTCAATATTTAGTAAAAGGAAAATGTATTCACAAAGTAAAAGTTGTTTAAGTACATCAAAAGGCACGTCAACCTTGAAAGACAAAAGTAATGATTGTTTAAAATAAAAGCAAAGAAAAATACAACTGAAAAGAAGAAAAAAGTTCTAAGTGCTGGACTTTTGGATTGAAGGGCACACATGGTATAATAGTATTAGACATTTTCAAGTTATTGAGGTGAAAACTGTCATCTGGAGCAAATTCCCAATTGCTTGAGAATATGAGGTAGTCATCTCTAGCACCCTTATTGGAGTTCGGGAGGTTGTTGATCTTCATTTTAGATAGTAAGATGTGCCATTCTTGGATTGAAGGACACACACGGTACACTAGTACTAGACATCTTTGAGGTTGAGATGGGCATTATGTTGGCGGTTCAATTCTGCGATACCGTTAATTATGCGGACGGTGTTGATGGCTAGTTGCATTGGGTTTAACTTGTAAAAGTTTAGCTTTTCCCGAAATAAGATGTTAAAGGGGAACCTAATTCTACCCTCAACAAAGGACACTACGGGGAATGGCATATAGTTAGCTTTAAGCAATATTGAGTCGTTATCACCAGCAAGTCTGATGTGGACGTTGGACGGGATATCAAACTCTCAACGAAATTTTTCTATCTTAGTTGGGGTATCAACTCTCCACTTATGCATACCCATGATCTCGGGAAAATTGGTCTAGTGTTGTTTACCTAGGTTTTGGTTGTCAAAATGGTGCTACGGTGTTTTGGAATAAGGATTCTGGTAATCCTAGGCCCAACGTTTTGGGTTTTTGTTTTGCTAGTGTGTATTGTTCTAACAAATACCAAAATTCTAATTCAAAAAGTGCACAATAGAAGATGTTGAACAAGCAATCTGGTAACAATGGAGAAAAGCGAATTCAGGATGTATAAGGACTTAAAAGCAGAAAACGGGTTCAGTACAAGGGAATGAGAAGCAATCAAAATGTGGAATGTTAAGAACATAAAACAAAGCGTTTGAGCAAGCATGGACAATTTTGGTAAAATCACAATGCGAAATATACAAGAAATCTGGAAAAAATTAAAAGATCAAGCAAACACGAGAAATGATGTGCCAAAAACATGCTTGTAGATTTAAGAACATGAAGAACATTAAAGAACTGAAACATAAATCGCAAGATTGAGGGACTTACAGTTCGAAATCAAAAAAGTGGATGTCGGATTGGTGGTTACGGAGATGAAATGATACTGTTGATCATAACAGATTGCAGAAATGTTACTAGAACTAGTTGAATTGAGTAGTTACAAAGCTTCAAGTGGACGAAAATGGAGTTCTAGGAAGACATTGTCTAAGAAGAGAGAGAGACGAGAATATGAAGTGAAAGGACGGAAAGAGGGGGAAATGGTTATGATGGAATTCAAAAGAACGACAAAGGTAATGATTTAAATGCCTAGGGAGATGTGCCTCGCTGATGTCAGGTGGCGTGAGGCAGAATCGATGTGATGTGATAAGTGCGCACCAGTAGTGTGATGACACGTAGAAAGGCAATTGAGTTTGTTACGAGATGAAAGCTCATGAATATTGAGTTCTTGAAATTCTTGAACTAGTAGGTAATGACCTCGGCTAGTAATCCGATCTCGGATGAGATGATGAACTTGAATGAGGACATGTTGGTTCTTGATTCTTGACTAGTGGACACATGAGTCTTTGTTTCTTAAAACTGACAAGTCATGATCTAGTACGAGGAGTATCTCTAGCATTTTGTTTAGCTGACATGTTAGAAGATCATACAATATAGGCTTTATCCCCTTAAGTTGCCGAGGTAATAGAACTTAGGGGCAGTTGTGGGGACTGTACGGGGAGCAAATATTCCGGCAAGCCCGTACTCCTTTCTTCCGAGCTCCGTCGATGTCCGATCACCTGCGAGCAAGTAATGGTGAGCTACCCGGCGGTGTGTGGCCGGAAAAACCCTCCGACGGTCAAGTTAGCACACACCTTAGAATGGATAGAGAGAAGGGAGAGAGTGTTTGAGTGTAAGAAGTCCTTACAGAGATGTTCGTGTGTTGCGTATGGGGGGCGCAGACATGCTTATATACCTTCTGAGCCCCATATCCACTCCCAGTCAACTCCTGACACGTGGCTCTGCTATCCCATCTGTCAGCATAAACCATGCCATTCATCACCTAACCTCAACTGCCCGTCATCACAGCTGGAGCTCGGCAGCCGAGCTGCCCTATCCGTTGTTGTGCCATGCCGCGCTCCATACCCTAGCACTTCACTGGCCAAGACTGAGGAGGACCGGGCTAGGCGGCATCTCGGCAAAGCCTAGCCCGAGGTGCCTCCACTGGCCAAGACTGAGGAGGACCGGGCTAGGCGGCATCTCGGCAAAGCCTAGCCCGAGGTGCCTCTTGGGGTCGGCCTTTCTGCCGGTCAGACAACTTCCTCGGATGTCTGCGCCTTCCCGGGCGCCGGTCACTCGGCCTATCTGGCTTCGGCCATCCTCGGACCGAGCATCCTGGTCCGACCGAGCACTGCCTTGCCAAGCAGTTTCTGTCCGGTCCGGGGTGGCACACACAGCCCGAACTCTGCCCGGCCCAAGTTCTGGCAGCCCTACTCTGGGCGAACAGTCGATCATCACGGCCCAATGCACTGCTGGGCTTTCAACCTACTTGGTCGATATCTTGGCCCAACTCCAGATCATAAATCACCCTCTCAATTGCCCCTTAATTCCGTCCGCCAAAGCGTGACTGGGATTACTCATTTCGACCGAGATAACATTTCTCCGGTCTTCGAGACGCCGAACCTCGTCCGGGCTAGTTAACGTAATTGTCTGCAAACTTGCCCGGTTATATTCCCCGGCTGACATCTTTTCTCCAAAAGTAGCTCGGCTGGCTCTTTGCCTCTTCAACCTGTCGCTTCAGTCCTGACGCCGCCATAAATAGGGACACGTGGCGGGCTGCCATTGGTCATCGAGCAGCCCACCCGCCGTCTGTGTCAGAATTTGAATTTGGGCGGTTTCATGCTTACATATACACGACCCCCATCATTTCATTTCTTCCTACTGCTGCTTCCATTTCTGACGATTCTGAAGCTCAAGCCTTCTCCTCAAACTCGACTGCCATTCTTCGTGTTCGAGGGACACGACCCTGTCCTTCACTGGTAAGTCATTCCACCCTCATTTTGTTGCTATTTTCCTTCATATTGCACACATTAGGGCACAAAAACGTAGACCTTAGGGCATAGGCCATAGAAAACGTCTCAAACCTCCTACTGTTCTTGGTGTTCTTCGTCTTCCTGAAGAATACTGAAGAACTGGGGCGAACCGGGCTCTCGGTCTTATTTTGATCCAAAAAACCAATCAAACCGGGCAAACAACATGTTTGTCGCAACCCCGGCACAAATCGAGATACCAAAAGGACTTTGTCGCTCAATCGGGCTAACATCTGGTCTGCTTGGGCGACCGGGCTCCTTAGATAGAGTAGACAACCGAGGTGGTTTGGCACTCTTAATGACCGAGCTAAAATCCAGCTCCTTTTACGCGACCGCGCCCAAACCTAACACTTACCATCCTTTTCCTGCAGAGTCCAAGGGGACCACTGTCATTCCTGAGGCTCTCAGGACCGAGAAGCATCCAATAACCAGTGCCAAACCTCTCAGCCGGGATACACTAGGCCGGCCACCAATGGGAAAATTCCGCTTCCTAGTGGATACTCCGGCCGCACTAGCTGCTTTCAGAGAGGACTACAGCATCCCGGCCGATGTTCATCTCGAACTGGCAGAAGAAGAGACCACACCCTGGGGCAGACTTGATCAATGCCCCTTCACCGTGCTCTCAATTGTTGAAGGGGGTCTCCGTTTCCCGCTCAATCCTCTTATAACCGAGTTCCTTCGTCGCACCGGGCTAGCACCCACACAAGTGTCAACCAATACCTATAGAATAATCAACGGCGTTCACGAACTGAACAATCGGCTAGGCACCCACTTAGGTCTAGCCGAGATATTAAGGCAATACACAATGGGCCACACCGGTGACGGCCTAGCATATTACTTGAAGATTAGACCGGGCAAGGAAAAAATTGTGACCGGCACCCCGGATAAAGATCTTCACGACGATGATTTTTTCTGGGTGTCGGGCAATTACGAAACAGCCGAGGTGCCGGGCTGGTTCATAAACAAGGACTTCGGTTCTTCCTGTAAGTCATTCAAACTTGCTCGGTTTAGCTTAACGTTTTACCTTGTAACTAACCGGTTTTCTTGTTTCCTTTGCAGCAATCCAAGCCTTGCAAGCCAACTATCGATTTCCCAACATTGAAGCAATTCGGGCCGTGCTTCGGTATCCCCGCCGAGATTACAACGAATTACTTGGCTACACACCGACATACAGGTATTCTGCTCCGCGCCGGAGTAGAGTAATTGACTTCCTCCGAGCTCCTTCGCCACCTCCAGATCCTACCCTTCCAGACGTTCCTCTCATCCGCCTGACCGAGGAACAAGAGATGGCCAAACGCAGCAGAATCAAGAATCTTCTCACCGCCACATCCGCCGAGCTGCCGAGCGTTGTAACCCGGTCGCCAGCTGCTGGTCAATCCAGCAGCGCTGTGGTCGCCCTTGCCTCCCAATCCGCCGGGCAATCCAGCCAAGAACCCTCTGCACGGCGCGCCGGGAAAAGAGCTCGGGCAGACCCGTCCGTCGAGCTTGTCACCGAGCTTACCACCGAGCATCCAACAGATGCCCCCGCCCTAGTGCCGGCCTGGCGCCCACATTTGAAGCACCGGGGCCAAGATATCCCGGTGACGACTTCGATCAAGGGTGACAAAGAGCATCTGCTCGCCTTTGATCTGTCAAAAGCTCTGCTACTACCGAGCGACGTGGTCGGCAGCGACCACGTCCCCGACACTCGGTTGGTCAAGTCGTCAGTGAAGTCTATGGCCAGGGTAAGTTGATGTTCCTTTTAAAAATTTCACAAGTGTTTGCTTGGTTCCCTTTCTGCTCGGTCCCCTTACTGATCAACTTTGCTTCTTTGTGCAGGCCATTCAAAAACAACACTTGGTTTTGGAGCGCATCCACCGGCTTAGGCAAAAAGCCAACGACACAGCCAGCCAGGTTGAAAGCCTTCAAGCCGAGCTCGGCCGAGCTAAGTCTTCGCTTGAAATGGCCAACTCCGACAATAATAGACTGCTCGGCCAGCTTGATGCGGCCGAGAAAAAACGAGATGAGCTCCAAGCCGAGGTGGATACTCTGAAGAAGTCGAAGAAGAAAGCTTGCCGGGCTGCAAACACCGCTGGCTTCAACGAGGCCGAGGAGAGCTACAAGAAGCAGGTCTTTGCAACGCAAGACATCTACTTCAAAGCAGGCTGGAAGTCTGCCTGCGAACACCTCGGCCAAGGCTCCGGCACCGACGTATTTGCCAACCCTCCTCCAGCTTCGCTACCGGTCTACCTTGTGCCTTACGCGAACAACGTATTCAGCGCTCTGCAAGCGGAGGCCGAGGAGGGACTTGAAGATGGAGAGGATGACACTGATTCAGAGGCAGAGGAGGCCGAGGTGCCAGAGCAGCCCGGCAGTGCTGAGCCCGGTGCCCAAGAAGTCAGTCCTACCATCAACCTTGATGCCGGCGAGGACGAGTTCACCAATCTCTCCCCCCTAGTTTAGTTTTCTTTTTCCTTGTTTTTGTATTTTTACTTCCAACTCTTTTGATGTAACCGGGCTCTGTCCCCTCCTTTTGTAATGAATTTCTTATCAATGAAAGATTCAAATTTTTGCCAAGTGTTTGCACGGTAGTCATTTTTAGCAAAATATCACAGTATAAATCATCGTTTGAACAGAACACCTCGTCAACCGGAATTCATAACTCGGTTGAAGTACATAAACAGGACAAAACAAATTCATAAACCGAGATAAACATCGCGGTAGGTAGTAACAAAGTTTGAACAAATCATCAACTCTTCCAATCGGAGTACACCATCTCGGTTGGGAATCCGAAGTTGGGCAAAGCACCAACTCTTCCAACCGGAGTACATCATCTCGGTTGGGAATCCGAAGTTGGGCAAAGCACCAACTCTTCCAGCCGGAGTACATCATCTCGGTTGGGAATCCGAAGTTGGGCAAAGCACCAACTCTTCCAGCCGGAGTACATCATCTCGGTTGGGAATCTGAAGTTGGGCAAAGCACCAACTCTTCCAGCCGGAGTACATCATCTCGGTTGGGAATCCGAAGTTGGGCAAAACACCAACTCTTCCAACCGGAGTACATCATCTCGGTTGGGAATCCGAAGTTGGGCAAAGCACCAATTCTTCCAACCGGAGTACATCATCTCGGTTGGGAATCCGAAGTTGGGCAAAGCACCAACTCTTCCAACCGGAGTACATCATCTCGGTTGGGAGTCCGAAGTTGGACAAAACACCAACTCTTTCAACCGGAGTACATCATCTCGGTTCTTAACATTAAATGAAAGTCCAAGTGCTAAAGCAATATTACTTCTATAAATTGACCAAAAGGATTACATTCTGCTTTGCAAGCCAAAAAATTTCTTTACACAAAAAAGGAAAGCAAAAGCTTAAAAATAATACAGTTTCAAGTTGGCCGCATTCCATGGCCGGGGTATGGCTCTTCCCTCTAGATCCTCCAGGTGGTAAGCCCCCTTGCCCGCCAGACCGGTGATCTTGTAGGGTCCTTCCCAATTTGCCCCTAGTTTGCCTTCTCCTGGCACCAGGGTGTTGCCCATAATCTTCCTCAAAACCCAATCACCAACTTTGAACGGTCTGGGGTGCACCGTCTTGTTATACTTCTTTGAGAGTTCTTGTTGGTAGGCGGCCACATGGATGAGGGCCTTCTCCCGACGCTCTTCTACTAGGTCCAGCTCCAAGGCAATAGCTTCAGCGTTCAGCTCGGGCTCAAAACTCTCGCTTCTAAGGGTGGGCATTCCAACTTCCAAAGGTATGACCGCCTCCATGCCGTAAGCCAAAGCAAATGGAGTTTCCCCGGTAGAACGTCGTGGGGTTGTTCGGTATGGCCAAAGGACGCTGGGCAATTCCTCAGCCCATTTTCCCTTGGCCTTTTCCAGTCGTTTCTTCAACTCATCTAGTATAGTCTTGTTCGATGCTTCGGCTTGACCATTGGACTGCGGGTAGGCCGGGGTGGAGTTGTAGAATTCTATTTTCAGATCTTCACAAAATCCTCTGAATAGGCGACCGTCAAACTGGGTGCCGTTGTCAGAGATCAAAATCTTGGGGACGCCAAACCGCGTGACCACGTTCTGCCAGACAAATCGTTTCACGTCTTTCTCTTTGATGGTTACCAAGGGCTCGGCTTCAACCCACTTTGTGAAGTAATCTGTGGCCGCGATGAAGAATTTCTGGTTGCCCGGTGCTGTTGGCAGTGGTCCCACTATATCTAGCCCCCACATGGCGAAAGGCCAAGGACTGGTGAGGGGAAGAAGTTCCCTGGCAGGCTGGTGGATCTGATGGGCGAATTTCTGGCATTTTTCGCACTTGCGGACATATTTTTGTGCGTCGGCCTGCATGCACGGCCACCAGTATCCCTGCGAAATAGCACGGTAGGCCAAGGACCTGCCTCCTATGTGGCTGCCACAAATGCCTTCATGAATTTCGTACAAGAAGGCCTCCACACTATTCGGGTGCACGCACTTTAAATAAGGACCAATGAAGGACTTCTTATATAACGCGCCAGATGAAGAGAGCCAAAACCGCGCTGACTTCACCCAGATTTTGTGTGCTTCTTTCTTGTCAGTTGGAAGAGTCCGGTCTCTGAGGAACAAAATCAAGGGGTCCATCCAAGAGGGACCAAGCGCGGCGCAGAGTACATCTGTCTGCCCGGCGAGTTCAATGCTTGGCCGCGGAAGAAAGTCAATCAAAAGAGGGTTTGGAAAAGTATTATCCATCATAGAAGCGAGACCGGCCAGTTCATCAGCTCGGCTGTTGTTTTCCCGGCCAATTTGTTGGACTCTAATTGCCTTAAACTGCTTGATATGCTCCCTGACCAGAGCTTGGTACTTCGCCATCCTTTCGTCCTTTGCTTCATAAATCCCAGAAACTTGGTTAACCACAAGCTGGGAATCACTGTACACCAGGAGCTCGGCAGCCTTCATTTGAATTGCGCTCTTGAGCCCGGCGAGAAGTGCCTCGTACTCAGCCTCGTTGTTAGACGCCGGGAAGCCAAGCGTGATAGAATGTTCAATGGTTAGGCCATCCGGGGATATAAGAACAATACCTAGGCCGGCACCATGGCGGTTGGACGCTCCATCAACAAAAAGCTTCCACATGTCCCCCACAAAAAGCTTCCAGCAGTCAGATGGGTCCTGAGAGTTGCGAAGGGCAATGGGATCACAACTGCTCGGCTGTGCGGTGTCAAGTTCAGTGCTGACCGGTTCAAATTCAGTGCCCCTTGGTGATTCGACACCGGACTCAGCAAGTTGTTTTGTAATGCTCAAGTCCGTGGGCGAATCATCAGGTTGCGGTGTGAAGCCGGCCGCAGGTTCTGAGCTGTGTGGAGCCACTCCTTCCCCCCTTGATGATTCGGCACCGGACTCAGCAAGTTGGTTCGGAATACCCAAGTCCGTAGGCGAATCATCAAGTTCTGAGCGGTGTGGTTCAATTTCTTCCTCCCTTGGTGATGCGGTACCGGACAGAGTGGATGGGTTGGTAATACACAACTCCGTCATCGCATCACCAGGTGGTATGACCGTGCAAACTGAGGGAACTTCGATGGTGCGCGCTAACTCCGCGGCGCTACCTCCTTCAACTGGTTGTTCCTCGGTTGGCATTGCGTGCATCTCATCATCTGCCTCGGCAATGTCGATCGGGCATACCGGATGAGTGCCAGGTGAGAACTCGGTGACAAAATCTGCCAAGGTTTGGGCTTTGATTGCGGTGCGTGGCTGGAACTTCACATCAAACTGTCCCAACTCGACCGCCCATTTTAGAATTCGGCCTGAAAAGTCCGCGCGTTCAAACAAAGCCTTGAGAGGAAACTCGGTCAATACGATGATCGTATGGGCATGAAAATAGTGCGCCAATTTTCTTGAAGCCATCATCAAGGCCAGGGCAAGCTTCTCCAACGGCAAGTACCGTGATTCTGCCGGTAACAAAGTTTTGCTGACATAAAAAATTGGGAGGTGCTTGATTCCTTCAGCCCGGACTAACACCGCACTTACTGCGTGCTGGGAGACGGCAAGGTAAAGGTAGAGTTCCTCACCCGGCTCTGGTGTAACCAACAGCGGCGGAGAAGACAAATAATCCTTGAGCTCGGCCAAAGCTCGGTCACACTCGTCATCCCATGAGAACTTTGACTTTAATGCTTGAAAGAAAGGGCGGCAGCGATCTGATGACCGGCTTATAAATCGATTAAGCGCGGCGGCCATCCCGGCCAGATGCTGCACATCCTTAGCCGAGCTGGGCTGCTTCAACTCTTGCACGACTCTGATCTGAGTAGGGTCTGCTTCGATGCCTCGGTTTGTGACTAAGAATCCCAAAAATTTTCCGCATCCCACGCCAAAGGCACACTTTGAGGCGTTCAAGAGCAGCTTGTGCTTCTTCAAAATGGTAAACATCTCGGCTAAGTCGGACAAATGGTTTGCCTCATGTCGGCTCTTTACCACCATATCATCGATGTAAGCCTCCATTGTCCGGCCGAGCAAAGGAGCAAACATTTTGGTCACCATCCTCTGAAAGGTTGCCCCGGCGTTTTTCAAACCAAAGGGCATAACTCGATAGCAGAAGAGTCCCCTTGGAGTTGTGAAAGAGGTGATTTCTCGGTCAGGCCCATGCATGGCGATCTGGTGATAGCCACGGTACGCATCCAAGAAACTGAGCCTGTTGTGTCCAGCCGTCAAGTCCACTAGCTGGTCGATATGCGGCAAAGGGAAGCTGTCTTTGGGACAAGCTCGGTTGACTGTCTTGTAGTCGACACAAACTCGCCACTTCCCATTCTTCTTAGGTACCACTACTATGTTGGAAATCCACCGAGGATAGTGCACTTCCTGAATTGCTCGTGCGTCAAGCAGGTTCTTTACCTCCTCAGCAACTACCTCGGCGTGATGCAACGCCGATCTCCTTGTTCGCTGGATGACTGGCTTTGCTCCAGGGAAGACATTGAGGTGATGGCAGATAAAACTTGGGTCGAGGCCAGGCATGTCGTAAGGCGACCATGCAAAGACTTCAATATTCGCCATCAAAAACTCAATCATCTCGGTCCTCTCTATGGCCGTGAGACCTGAACCGAGCAAGAAAAATTTGTCCGGCTGCTCGGTATCAATCCGCACTTCAACCAATTCTTCAACAGCCTTGTCTTCGGCCTTGGTGCCCACATCATCCAAGACACCCTGGTCCTCCGGTCCCTCAATCATTTGAACGAATCCTTTGGCTGCCCGGCTTCCGTTGACCGCCACGAAGCACTGCTTGGACATAACCTGATCGCCCCAAATCTCCTCGATTTCCCCCACAGCCGAGGGGAATCTCATCACCTGGTGGTAGGTCGAAGCTACAGCTTGCATGGCGTGAAGCCATCCCCTTCCAAGGATAAGGTTGTACGTTGAAGGCACTTGTAGCACCCAAAACTCAACTTGCTTGACCAGGGATCCCGCTTTGACCGGCAGGATAATCTTTCCCAATGGCCACTCTGGTTGCGAGTTGAATCCAACCAGTGGCGAAGTAGCTGGAGCCAAGTCTGTTTCGCGGAGTTTAAGCTGCTTGAACGCATCATAGTACATGATCTCGACCGAGCTTCCCTGATCGATCAAGATCCGCTTAACATCGAAGTCCTTGACGCGTAGTGTTACTACGAGGGCATCGTTGTGCGGCGTCTGGATACGTTCCAAGTCCCTTGAGGTGAAACTAATCACGTCTTTCTCTTCTGTCTTCCCCCTTTTAATGGCAGGCTGTACCGACAAAACTTCCCGCATATGCTCTGCCTTTTTTATCATGCCCCGGAGTTCGCAAACACGCTCCGGTTCCACGATGCCGTGGATGACATTAATAACTCCTTGTGGAGGTGCATCTCGGTCATCCTGTCCCCTGGGATCGACCGGAGCTTGATTCGGCTTTACTCCGCCATCAATGTAAAGGTCTAGGTGCCCGGCCGCGACCAGCTCTTCTAAGTGTTGCCTCAAAGGCAAGCAGTCCTCAGTTCGGTGGCCTCTTTCCCGGTGGAATGTACAGCGATACCGTGGATTGTAGCCCTTCTGTCCATCGCCCAACTTAGCAGGAAATAGGACATACTCCTCGTCTCGGATTTCGCTAAGTATGCGATAGATCGGAATCTTGAAGACCGTGGTTATGCCTGTCCTTGCCTTCAACCTTCTGTTTGCATCCGCCACGTCATCTCGGGGGTAGTCATCCCGGTCATTCCGACGCTGTCTGCCCCGGTTTTTACGATTTGAACCACGGTCCGATTCCTCTGCTCGGTCACTTGAGCGGCTAGACTCTTGCCCAACTGCGTGCACTTTGCCTGCTGTCTTCTTGTCTGTTGCTACCGGAGTGGCTTTCACGGTAGAAGCTGACGCGTCGTCCTCAACTCGGATGTGCTCATTGATGCGCTGCATGAGCTGGCCCATGGAGGTTGGTTGGTGCATGGTAAGCGAGTCTCGCAGCCTATGTCCGACCGGGAGACCGCGCTTGTATTGCGTGATTGCAAGGTTGACCGAGCAGTCCAAGATTTTGTTGAAGGTTTCCCAGTACCTTGAGTTGTACGCCTTCAGTGTGTCGCATGGTTCCATCTTGACACTTAGCAAATGATCGACTTCCTTTGGTGTCTTTGTGTTGGTTTTGAAGCGTGTAACAAACGCCTCGGCCAACTGATGCCACCTTTGTATGCTCCCTTCCGGCAACCGCTCGAACCACTTTAAGCCCAGCTCGCCCAAACTCGATGGGAAGATTAGGCACATAAGTCCGTCATTCCGCCTATGTCCGGCCATAACCTGTCGGAAATGACTCACATGCATGTAGGGATCGGTCTTTCCGTCGTAGAGTGTGAACTTAGGTTGGTGGAAGCCCGCCGGAAGTGGTGTTGTTTCAATTTCTAGGGAAAAATGAGTGGCACTCAGCCTGGCCAAGTCCATATCTTCAAGGAGTGGCACTGCTTGGCGGGGTGGAGGCATTCCGACCTCCTCGCTGGCGTGAACCCCGTAGGATAGCCGCTGGAAAGCAGGTATTCTCTGAGCTTCACGCCGGCGGGCCCGCTTCTTTAAGACCGCCCGTAAATCCTCTGACTGAGCGGAGTAAGAGTACCTCGACGTCGTCACCGGACGTGAGGGTTTGTAGGTGCTGTCTTGCGCGCTAGACTTTTCTGCACGCTCATCGGAATCACCAACCTAGTAACTTCTAGTAATAGATATGGACTGAGTATGTCGCTGACTCTGTCCGCCTGAACGGCGGGATGCGGTGCGCTCACTGTGGTTTCCCACTCCAACTACACCTTTCCTTTTGACATGTCGTTTTAGATCTTCCATCTCCGCCGCCATTCGCCGGATGACAGCGTCTTGGTCCTTCAACTTATTTTCCAGACGTCTGGCGTGTGAATCTCTCCTCCGCCGGTGACCGTCTGGACTCCGTGAATGACCATGACTCCTTCCGCGCTTATCCCGCGCGTCTCCTGACTGTCCGCCAGTGGGCGTTCCCAAGTCAGCCATTGGGTGGACAGCAGGAGGTCCCTCTCTCCTTCGGGTATACTCTGGGGTGGCTCCGTCGATGGCGGACAACGGAAACTCGTCGTTGTTCGCCATGGACGGCGATCAGATGAACCTGGAAGACAAGGTTTTGTCTGTCAATCTTTCCTACAGACGGCGCCAATTGTACGGGGAGCAAATATTCTGGCAAGCCCGTACTCCTTTCTTCCGAGCTCCGTCGATGTCTGATCACCTGCGAGCAAGTAATGGTGAGCTACCCGGGGGTGTGTGGCCGGAAAAACCCTCCGACGGTCAAGTTAGCACACACCTTAGAATGGATAGAGAGAAGGGAGAGAGTGTTTGAGTGTAAGAAGTCCTTACAGAGATGTTCGTGTGTTGCATATGGGGGGCGCAGACATGCTTATATACCTTCTGAGCCCCATATCCACTCCCAGTCAACTCCTGACACGTGGCTCTGCTATCCCATCTGTCAGCATAAACCATGCCATTCATCACCTAACCTCAACTGCCCGTCATCACAGCTGGAGCTCGGCAGCCGAGCTGCCCTATCCGTTGTTGTGCCATGCCGCGCTCCATACCCTAGCACTTCACTGGCCAAGACTGAGGAGGACCGGGCTAGGCGGCATCTCGGCAAAGCCTAGCCCGAGGTGCCTCATGGGGTCGGCCTTTCTGCCGGTCAGACAACTTCCTCGGATGTCCGCGCCTTCCCGGGCGTCGGTCACTCGGCCTATCTGGCTTCGGCCATCCTCGGACCGAGCATCCTGGTCCGACCGAGCACTGCCTTGCCAAGCAGTTTCTGTCCGGTCTGGGGTGGCACACACAGCCCGAACTCTGCCCGGCCCAAGTTCTGGCAGCCCTACTCTGGGCGAACAGTCGATCATCACGGCCCAATGCACTGCTGGGCTTTCAACCTGCTCGGTCGATATCTCGGCCCAACTCCAGATCATAAATCACCCTCTCAGGGACATATTTTTAGGGTCATCCACGTGGCCGAGGTTGTTAGCCGAAGTGCCACGTGGATGAACCAAGACGACGAGTTATGATGCTATCATATCAGAATCCGAGATATTCAGATAGAGGATTAGAGTCCTAGATGATTTGAGGTTTTCTGTTTGGGTAGAGATGAGACTCTTGAAGAAGTTTCATTCTAATATGAATAAGGAGAGTCCTAGATAGCTGTTATTCTCATAAGGGATAGAGTTCCATGGAGTAAGACTTCTAGTGGGGCGAGGGCATTGCTGGCTATAAAAGTAAAGCACCCTCGTGGGTGTAAGATATGTGTGATTCATTACGAGCTATTTACTTGAGCTAATATCTTGTGAGATTATTGACTGACTTGATCGTCGAAGTGCTCCCGGGTGGACGAACCACTACGGTATTTTTCTTATCTTCTTGTGTGCAAGTGCTAGCTTAATCTATTCTTCCATATGCTCTACAAATAAGTTTCCTAGATCTCGGCATTAAGATCTAATTGGTCGTGAGGTTGGAAATCAACACCCACAAAGGTAATGTTGGCATAGTAGAGTGTAAGGAGATAAAATGATTTTTTTGACTTTTTAAATGTATAATGAGAATGGGGTATAATTAGACCCATTTGTGGTATAAACAGAAGCTCCCCTAATAACATAGTTTAACAACAATAATAAAAAGCCCATTATACCCCATATACTAACATTGTTACAACCCCCGCATATTGTCTCCAACTATAATTACATTGTTCTTTCTCTGATACTCATGTTGAAACCCTATTGGATCTCAATTACTCATTGGAAACCTAATAAGGAATACCACTTCCCATTCTTTTATAAAAGTCATGTCTGCAATGGTAATTCTCATGAAGTTGTTTGTATCCTTGATGGTTACGTGTGGAAATTAAGATATACCTTGTGAAACACAAAACACATGTATTGCTAATTTGTTTGCAGGGCAAATTACATTGACCTATCTTTAAAAAGTAAAAATTATGACTTGTTCCATTAGTAATTACCTTCAACTGCCATAAAAATCATTCGTAAACAAAACTTCAAAGGGTTAACCTGATGGTTAAGGCCTGGGGTCTGTGGTGTACTCCCTCAAAGATCTCAAGTTCAAAACCTTTTAAATACAAATAATTTTTTGGGACCGGTCCATACATGGCTTTCATTGGGACCCCCACAAGTGGATAGTGGGATTAGTCCTCTAGATTAGTCAATCTAATGGGCTAAACTATAAATAAATAAAAAAAAATCATTCTTAAACATTTTTAAGCCCCAAGATAATTAAAATTCGAAGGTTGAATCACGTTATTTGGTTTTTCTTGGGCTACACATTGTTAAAACTTAAACTATTGAAGAGAAAGTGTTGATTTTGTTCGAGGACCCCCCCCCCCTCTTTAACCTTCTTTTCTTTGTCACCACCTAGGGATGACAATGGGGTGGGGGTGAAGGTAGATTTTGTAGTTCCCTTATCCTACTCTTGCCCCATATCATGTCGGGGATATGTTAATTATTTAACTTTAGGAATGGTGGTACTAATAAAAAAGAGAAGTGATATGTCGTATATTATAGACAATGAATTTATAAAAGATGAGAGTTAAAAGAAGATAGATGAGAAATAAAGAAGTGAAAATGATTGTTAAGTATAAAATTTAGTTGTCATCTTATTATGTATTTAATATTCATAATGAATCTACCTTTCATGAAAATGATCATGAAAGATTTATGACTCTTGGATTACACTTAAAATAAAACACCACACACTAATCAAGGTAATCTAAGGGTCATAAATTTTTCATGATCAGTTTCATGAAAATTTTTTCATGATCCCCATCTTTTCTCTATTAATTATTTTTTTTCTCACCTTGTTGAAAGGGAAGTGCATAAGTCCTTTTACAGTTAGAGATAGGCTTTTACTACTGTCTCAAAGCGTATTGAAGACCTGCTGCGAAGGCGCTGCCTCAGGTGCTAGCACCGACTGAAGTTCCCCCTCATATTTGAACAAGATCACTTATTAACAATTTTAGACCTTGTTTGAAAATTAATTATTTTAATAATTTTTTAGTTTTTAGTTAAAATATGAGGTAAAAAAATTAGTATGTTTGGAATGATTTTTTAGTTTTTTACAAAAAAATAAATGTGCAAAAAATAGAAAGAAAAGAGAATCTTTGACTTTTTGGTATAGTTTGTTGACTTTTTAATTTTTTTAGTGGCTTTTTAACTTTTAAGCTAAAACAGTAAATTGCCAAAAAAAAGCCTTTAGTTTCATCTTTGGACCGTGTTTAAGAACCACGCCTAATTTTTAGAATAAGTCAAAATAGATTTTGCACCATTAGATCACAATAAAAATACTGCAACGAGTGATGTATAAAAAATTACCATAGCTATATTTTATAAATATATATTATATAAACCAAAGGAAAGGGCACCAAAACATTATTTTCAATATTTATTAGAGCATCTCAAAGGAAGGAGACAAAAGGCCGACATGAAGCATTTTTACTAGTGAAAGTTGTGTTGTTCTTCCTCCAAAGGGCTCTCCATCACAAGGCATTTTGCCCATTTTTATTTTGGCTCTCCTTAAGTAATTAGTATCCATTGCTAGGCAAAGAGTTTTCCTATCATTTTGCCCATATCTAATTGCTACGTCCATCTTTGTTGCATCTTTACTTGTTCCATATTTGTTTTTTCTTCTTTTTTTCTAGCCCATTTGATCATTTAAAAATATTACCGTTGAAAAAATGTGATCGTTTAAAAATATGATTGTATAAAAATATTATTTAAAAAATTAATTTAATAATATATTTTAAAAAATAAATATTTGTAAATGCTATGTCAAAAACCACATCAACACTAAGTGCATATACAACATGTTATAAAAAAGATTGTACTTTTTTTTATGTTTATAGTATTTTTTGTTTTTTTTAAAAAAATGAGTTGGTTTGATTGGTTAGTTAAAATGATGAGTATGGTTGAAATATACACTAACTAAACCCAGGCTCGACCTTGAGATTTTCGGGGCCCAAAGCCGATAATCAACAAATAAATTTCTAGGGCCCTTCACATTTTTTTTTCATTAAATAAAAAAAAAATTGAAGGTAAAAGAAAAAATTTGTGTCAAAATCACAAAAAATACTTAGCATTGCATTACATTACAACAACTAATAAGTATCACTTGATCCTCACTCTTCTTACATTTTTAGAAGTAAATAAATCAATCATACTTGCATAATCTAGTTTTTTAATTTGTAAAATCATTTTCAATGGATAACAATGCTAATTATTTTAAATGGGCCTTTCAATTTTTTAATAGATCAATTTATTTTAAGTTAGTTTAGGCCTTCCTTAATTTTTTTTAGACTTAAAACATACCTAATATAACACTAAACTATAATATGAGGAATCCTTTTTTTGAGTCTATTTTCAATGGATAATAATACATAATATATTACACTAAATTATAATAAGTGAGTTCTGTTTTTGGGTCTATTTTGAGGAGTCCTAAATTATGACCTGGTGAGCCTATACTTAGGGCCGGTCCTGGCTAAATCAGTTAGGTAAAATAAAAAGAGTACTCTTTGTGTATTTTTATAAGATATATATTTTGCCTAACAATTTTGGAGTTGCTCCTATAACCCACATTCGACTATTAAATATTCGCTATATTTGATTTAATATAAAATTTTAATACGACATGTAATGTACAAAGTGCATACTGACAATTTTAAATAAGAAGTTAAAAATGAGTCTTTCAGACTAGCACTAATTAACGATTTAAAAATTGTGAAAAAATTATTGTTGTAGATATGATGCTTGTCTTACTGATTAAAACTTCTTAATTTTAGTCATTTAAAAGTAGTTCAACTTTCAAACTCTCAATAAACATATCTCTATTAAGATCCGCAAATGTTAACAAAAAAGTTAACCAAAAATAAAAGAATAAAAAAGTTAACAAAAAAACAAAAGAGTAGTAATTATTCTTGGGGAGACTTATGTATATGTCATAATAGATAGATTTATGGTTTAATAGGTCATGTGAGAATTAATGACGTTTTTTATTAAACACTATTAAAAAATATCACTAATTATTAATTTTTAGCGATAATTTGAAAATTGTCATAAAAAATGTCACTAATTATAAGTTCTAGTGACAATTTAAAAAAATTATCACAATAAAATGTCACTAATTTTTAACTTCAACGACTGTATGAAAAATTTGTCATAGAAAAACATCACTAATTATAAGTTTTAGCGACAATTTATAAAAATCGTGACAAAAAAAGTCAATAATGTCAAATTTAGTGATATATATAAAAAAATATTACAAAAAATTATTTTTAACGACGATTTTATTAGTATTTTTTTTCAATAGAACTTGATATGAATTAAATTCAACTATTATGAGCTATTAATAGTTTATCCTTATTCTTCTTGGGACAATTTGTAGAATAATAGTGTTTTTATGAATAATGCTATACGCACTAATTAATGTACTAATTAGTGTACAAATAGATGATGTGACATAATTTTAAAAACTTTTGATATTTGTAATTTATATAATGTGTAGGGCCAGTAATAATATCGTAATACTAGTTGATATACTAATTAGTATATTAATTTGTGGATATAGAATTGTCTCAACTCATTTGAAAAGGCACCCTCGTATATCAACGTTTAATTGGATGGTTTATCAACATCCCAAGCTCGGTACAACCCATGGGCCCACAAGGGCCCAAAACAACCTAAGTCAAGTATCAGAAATTGGTTTCCATACATAAACCCATAGACACTAAGGTGTACACAAGTACTAGTAATGCCATCCATAAGAACCGTAAAAATTATTATCCTACTATCATTGTCCCTCCCCATTCTTATTCTTTCTGATAAGTAAATATTGCTGCTCAATAATATGATAAACAAAAGAGATGATGCAAAAAAATAAAATAAAATAAAATAACTCGACAACCTTGATCCAATATTGACATTGACATAGAAAGTACAAAAAAAAAAAAAAAAAAAAAATCATAGAAGGATCAAATCTTCTCAAAGTATTGTTTGAGCCCAACAATATGTTATTAGTAAATGGGAAATGAAAGGAACACCAGTCTCTTTGCATAAAACCAATCCTAAAAATAACAAGGTTTTAGCCTAGTTGATCATAATTTCTGCACTTTACTAAGAGGTGAATAGTTCTAGTCTTATTATAAAGCATGACTCCCTCTCCTCCAAACTATGTCCTTTCATGTAGAAAGAAAAAAATACATGGTTCCTCTCCAATAGGAGTGAAGTTTGGTTTGGTTCAATCGGAGCTATACCACCACACCACAACCTAGAGTAAAGTTTGGTTTGGTTCAATTGGAGCTATACCACCACATCATAGGCTGTACACTGATAATCTAAATTGCTCATCTTGTAAACCTATATTTGTAAATCATTCATGAAAGAAATAAAACTAATAGTTGTTCATTTTTTTTAAGACAAATATGATAAAATTCTATTACTACAAATCTACGATTATCAGATTAATATAATTTTTTTGATAAATTTATAAACATAGATGAACAGTTTAAATTATTAGAGTTTGACCTATGATGGAGCACATAAACCTAGCTGGAGAATAGATGTGACAACCCTCACCATTGATTTGTGCTAATTTATATGATTAAGCATGTTAAATGACTGATTGACTGAAATCCTGAACTGATTGATTGAGTGTATAGCTTAATTGCATTTCTATCTGTTGACTGTTGAATGATCTGTTCATGTTTTGCGCTTTAAACTGTAAATTGAAGGCCTTATCGGCGGCCGAATATGAAATTGATTAATGTTTTATGCTAGTTAGAATTAATGTGATTTTATGGTATGTTTAATTGAAATTTGATTTTGATATGATTAAATTGGATTAAATAGTGTTAAATCACATAAGTTAGACTTATTTACCCTTTTACCACTTAGTGGCCTATCTCTACAACACTTTGAGACTTGGTTTTATATCATTTCATCAGCCCATTTCTTGAGCCTAATCGACTAAAGAGAGAGAGATAGGAGATAGAGTGATTTTCATCTTATTTTTGGCTTGGAGATTAAGAGAGTTGGAGGAAATTTGCATGATTGAGCTTCCATTCTTGTAATTAAGGAACCTAGGTAAGGAATTTATCCTTATAACTGTGAATTAAATTAGTTCTTGCATGGTTCATGGAAATTTAGAGATTGAAGTCAAGTTTTGGTTTAGATTGTTAAATTGAAGCTTAAATAATGCATGCATGTGCATATCATGAAGTTTGAGGTAGTTCTCATAGAAATTCTTGCATACATGTCCACATTTTTGTTATAGTCCATGAACTCACCATGTTTTGAAGTTAAATCTTGCATTTGATCTTGTTTTAGAACATTGGAGTTTCAAGAAACCCATGCATGTGTTGAATTTGCATTGTTCTTCATGTTCATGAAAACTTCTTTGGAATTTGTATGCAATTGAACTACCTTTGGGTTTTGATTTCTCAAATTGATCTTTGAAACATGTTATACTATGAGTTTGCAAGTGGTTTCCATAAAATTAGCCCAAAAGGATTGATTTTGGTACATTTAAAGTTGAGTTTTGAGCTTGAGGTTCAAATTTGAAAATTCCAGATTTTGGACCTACGCTCGAGCGAGGAACTCCACGCTCGAGCGTACACTCTAAATACATGCAGTCCGCTCGAGCGTAGAAAGTGATGCTCGAGCGTAAAATGCGTGTATCTAGTACTTTGCATGCGTTTATAGTCCGCTCGAGCGAGAGAGTTCACGTTTGAGCGAGGACTTGTGTCTCACGCTCGAGCGTGGATCGAGCGCCCGTTGAGCGTGATTTTTGTGCATCCAGTATTTTTATTGTAGCTTACAGTCCGCTCGAGCGACGGAAGTCACGCTCGGGCGGAGCTCCTTTGTTCTGCATGTCTGCTCGAGCGTAGGAAGCCACGCTCAAGCGTGGACCCCTGTTTCAGCAAATTTTGAAAGTGTTTTTAAGTGTATCTTTGCATCCTCATTCCATCCTAGACACTCCTAGGCCTAGTTTAAGGCATCTTAATGAGGATATTGATGTAGAACCACACCGAGGCAAATTAGGGATTAAGTTATTATTTCCCAATTGTGTAGCTTAGTGTGTGTTCATCTTGTAACTGTGTAGGGTTGGCATCCGAGGACGCGCACTAGCTCATCTGTAGCCCAGAACTTTGTGAGTAACAATGTTGTAAAGATATGTTCAATCATGAATATTTTCTGAATAAACAACTGTATTGCTTTTTGAAATGATATTTCTTACTGAATGAATGAATGTTGTCCTATTTGTGAACTGTATTCGTGACATCTATAGCAATTTACTATTACTGTACTGTACTGCACTGCTATTGTCACGGAGATCTCTGTCGGTTCCCATGTTGGGAACCATTACTGTTTACTGATACGATGACCATCAATTGACTGTTCGGTCTGATAAGATTTACTGTACTGTTTGCTATTGGATGTACCACTTATGACTGCTATGATTGAATAACTGATACTGTTCAAATAATTGTTTTAAATACTAAAAGGACATTCATTTTTAACCTCTTTACGCATATGTTATTCACTAGGCTTTAGCTCACTGCTCATATATATATGTAGGTGTTTAAGCACCGGATCGTTGCTAGAAGCGTCAGGCTCAGCCCTTGTTTTGTCAAGCCAACCTTTGTCCCTCACTTCGAGGTTTCAGATCTGTTCAAACTAAGGCTGCTTCTGGGATGTCTCAGATTCACCCTATCTGTCTCTGTTATGTATAGACTGTATTGACTGTTACTGTACTGTTACGGTAGGGATTTGGTCCCTAACCTGAATGATTGTACATGTTGTATGTATATACTGTTTTTGTTCTGAATATGATTATGTTATGAAAAGTCTTTTTGCATACAGACTGTCACAGCTCACTGGACATCTTTTATTTACTGTTTTGGCTTCCGTCAACCCTTGTACTCTGTATTACTGTTTTACTGTTAAGCAGGCCTTCGGTAATTTGGGATTACTGGCCGGTTACGGTGCTAAACCCATAGGGGCGGGTTTGGGTCGTGACAATAAACTTCTAAGTGGAGAGGAGCTTATTAAAATAATAATAATAATAATAATAATAATAATAATAATAATAATAATAATAATAATAAATACCCAATCACAAGCTTGTATAAAGTAGGATTCTGTAGGAGATATCTACTAGCCGTCCCTTTTTTTAAAGTTATTACTTATTAGGTCTTTTTTATGCACCAATAAGTTCACTTGTATTTTTTTTTCTCTCATTTTTGCCCACTCCCCCCTTTTTTTTTTCCTTTCCCATTTCCTTTTGAACTCCAAATAGAAAATTGTGATTTGGCCACCAATCACCACTTCTAACAGTCGATGACCAGCTTTGGTCACCGTTTCTAACTGCTGGCAACCACCACCACCGACCTTCGACGACCTCCAACAACTACCTCCGACTACTGACAATATTTTTTGTGGCCATTTTCCATCTCCAACACATCACTACCGCCACCACCTCCTCAGATCTAGTAGTGACAAGAGAAAAATAAAAGAGGATGAAGATAATGAAGGAGAGGGATGAAGAGCCCTTACTAGAAGTTCTTATCATTTTTCACATTCTTAGATCAACACAGAGAATTAAAGACTAATTTAGTGATAAATTTATCACCGACATTGACACATTCAGTAATAAATTTACCATTGAATGTTTGTAAAAAAATTACAGAAGCCAAATCTAGTCATCGCCGTCACAAATCAACACAAAAATAAAATACATATTCAATGATAAATTTATCATTGAATTAAGTAATAAATTAATCATATCAGTTCCACATGTCTTACAAACACATATCTTCACCAACACATTGTAGAGAAAGATTCTCGATCTCACGGGCGACTATGCGCAATATAGATTTGTCATCGACAATAGTAGATCGGCATTGAAAACACCTAGATCTGAAGCCATTGTTGAAGTTTAGCGTCGAAGATGGTAGATCGATGGTGGAGGAGGATGGTGGCAATGGTGATATTGAAGATAGTAGATCGATGATGGAGAATTATTGTATTGAAGATAGTAGATGAAGGATGGAGGAGGAGAGATGATGATGGCAACGATGGAAGAAGACGATAGTATTAGGCGAGTGATGATGGCGGCGACGAGAGAGGAGGACGAGGGTAGCAGTTGAGATAAGTGTTGTTGACGACAACGGATGGGGACAATGGTTGAGTCGAGAAACGACGACGAGAAGGGAGGATGAGGTGATGGTATGAGTCGAACGATGTTGACTGCATCAGAGGGGAACGATGGTGTGCTGGAGAGAGAGAGAGAGAAAGAGAGAGTTGAATGATTCAGAGAGAGTAGGAAGTTGGATTGAATACTAGGGTAAAATGGGAAGATGGACTAAATTATTTTGAGTCATGACCTCATAGAAATAAGTCTAGTTGAAAGGACCGGCCCGTAACTCCCCGATCTTGTAGTACATGGCTGATAGAAACACACATTCGGCTTGTTTGATACAAATTCCTAGCAAGTTCAAAGTTATAATAAGAAATCAGAGGCTAAAAAGTAAAAGAGTGTGTCTAGAGTATCGTGCGATAAGTGAGTACCCATTAGACTAAAAGGGAAGTTTTATAGAACGGTTATTAGATCAGCGATGTATAAGATGAAATGTTGGACAACTAAGAAACAACATGTAGATAAGATGAATATTGTTGAGATGATGATGCTAAGATGGATGTGTGCAAGACTAGAAAAGACAGAATTAGGAATGCGTATATTTAAGAATGGGTAGGAGTAGTACCAATAGAAAATAAATTGAGAGAATTGAGATGGTTTGGTCATATACAACAGATCATATATAATGGAGACCAACGGAGGTAGTAGTAAAGATATGTGCTATAGTGACGGTAGATGGTAGAATTCGGGGAAGGAATAAACCTAGATTGACGTAGACTAGTGTAATACATAGAGATATGAATCTACTTAATTTCATTAACAAAATAACCTTGAATATAGTCGAGTGGAGAAAAAAAATTCATGCAACCGATCTCATTTGATAGGACATAAGGCTTGATTTGATTTAGTTTGGTTAGTGTAGGTAAAAATTACACCAAGCTTAGCACAAATTTCTATAATATAAGAAGGGTCAAATTCATTTTACCAGCATTTGTTAAACAATATTTCTTTAGAGTGAGTTTAATTTTCTGAAAAAATAAAATAAAATAAATACAAGAAAAAGATAATTTTTATCCCCATTTTTTCCAAACCTAAATTAGATTGATATGTTAATTAAAATAAAATAACTTAAAAAAATAATTAAGAATTGATCTAAAATATAATTAAATCAAATTTAATTAACATGTTAAGAATTAAAATAAATAATTAAGAATTTAAGATTAATTGTGATCTAAAATATAATTAAATTAAGAAGTTAGAACTACAACGAATAATTAAATATTTAAAATTAATTGTGATATAAAATATAATTAAATTACTAAAATTGGAATACAAAGTTAAGAATTATAAAAAAAAAACAAATTAAGAATTTATAATAAATCATGATTTAATTGAATTAATGTTAGGCATTATAAATTATGTGTATAAAAAAGCAGAAAGAGAAAATAACAAATAAAAGTATATATTTGAAAATATTACAGTCATTTTATATCTAAAGTTAACAATGTTCACTGTTGCATTTGGTTCAAAATCATATATTTTCTAGCAATATTTTAAACCATAAGGAGGCAATGTGCATCAAACCACAAGGAAGTAAAATAAATTTTATCAGTAAAAACCAATATAAAATACTACAAACAGCTCCATATGCTGCACCAAACGACCCATTAGCTTGAGAAATTGTAAACAAATATGGATAAATAAGCCCTTTTAACACATGGCTTGTTAAACAAATTTGAACACTACTTTTCAGTAAAACTGCTATGAAAGGGTTTGGATTGTGCATAAGATCACAACAAGATTTCTTTCCACCTATATCTACAAACACAAAGAATGCCTCCGTTTGGAAAGTAAGTTAACTTTTTGACTTTTTGATTTTTTTAGCTATTTTAGCCTGGGCTAAAAAGCTTGATTTGGGAATGACTTTTTGATTTTTTTGACTTTTTTTGTGAAAGAAGAGTATAATAATTATGGATCGGATGTGATGTTTTGTTTGTTGTGGCTAAAATAGCCTATTTTGTCTTTTGTGGCTAAAATAGCCACAAACCAACTTGCCAAACGGACCATAGTGAGAAGAAAAAACAAAAATAAAAATTAAAAAAAATTAAAAAAAAATCATAACTGGCATGTGTACTGGGCCTCATTTTTTCATCAAAATTGCTTCCTCCAGCAACCCCTGAGAATTCAAGCAATAAAAGAAATGTATAATAATTGATAATTACAATTACAAAACCGTATAAGCCACGTGATAGTACTTTGTTCGCACAAAGCTCTACTTGTGTGGGTTAACATGCAGGTGGTGAAGTCCCAGAATGTGCTCCGGCATAAAGTCATGCCTCGTCAAGATTCCTATGATTAGAGGTCTCTGCAAAAGTTGACAAAACAATCCATGAAATATATCGAAACCTCTCGTGTTCTTCTGAAGTGCTTCAAACATAATCACCAACATGGTAAAACAAGAGAAAAGTTAGGGATCATGAAACTTTTTTCATGAAAATGATCATGAAAGATTTATAATCCTTAGATTACCTTGATTAGTATGTGGCACTTTATTCTAAGTGTAATCCAAGGGTCACAAAGCTTTCACGATTATTTTCATGAAAGGTTTTTCATAATACTTAGCATTACTAGTAAAACAATATCCAGTAAATAGAGTACAGAGGACAGTGGTTTTGGAGGACAGTGGGCTTAAGTGTGCCTCTGTTCAGTTGTTCATCTGCTAGTAATCAGGAGTGATGCATCAGAAATGGAATGCTGCTCTGTTGGGTGCTGAGAAGTGATGTATTACCTCATGGCACTTGTCCTAAGGCAGCATACAATAGCTGTTGAATGACTCTAGTGTTGCTAAGAGCTTGCAGTTACTCTTGGATATAATTTGCTTGGTACAGTGCATAGATTCAGTGGAGTTCTGGTGTGGTTGTCCTGTTGCTGGATGCATAAAGTCTGGTTGATGCTGTGGGAGAGTATATGTTTTGCTTGCTCTCTCTCTGTAGGCTGCTGTCAGCTAAGTGGGCTGTTCTGTGGGTTGTGATTGGTCTGTTATTGGTCTGTTGGTTTTTTTGTCGTTCTCCCCTGTGTCTCTCTTCTTCTTGGGTTTGGTTCCTCACCAAACTCCTGGGGTGAGCTAGCTTGCTGCTCTTACCCTCCTTTTTTGATGTAATCTCTGGTTTTGTTTGGTTTTTGCATCAATAAAGGTTCTCTTTTGCCGATCAAAAAAAATAAAAATAAATAAACCATGAGAAACATTATGAGTACATATATTCAATTCCATAGTTATCTCCTTGTCTTTGTTTCCGTTTGCAAGAAAACAACTATCTAAACAAAATATTTTAGAATAATTCATTTGAGGGGAAAAAAAAAAACTGCTTTTTTAAACAATAAATCATTGGAAATGGATGAAAAGCAGGAGTACAAGAACAAAGAAACTAAGTATTAATTATTAACGCAAGCATTTATTCATCACCATCTTCAACTTCAATAGCAACATACTAACTTTTCCTAGTTGGTCACAAGTTCCTTACTGCTATATCCGGATCTTGAATTTATTGGAAGGAAAATGACGGGCATTTAAAATAATAATTAGTTTCTTCCACTTCATTTAATTCTTATCTTTTCCTTTATCCTTTTTGTTGTTTTCACTCCACTAATGCCTATACAAATTCAACATACAAAGATAACCTTGAAGAACAAAGCACACAACCAAAAATAGACAGAAAGTATACTAATGCTCTGTTTGTTCCGGTGGAAAAAACTTCCCAATTGAAAATATTTTCTACGAAAAACTTATTTTGAAAAAAGTGGTGGTGGTGGTGGTGATGGTGTGGTGGTGGTGGTGATTGTAGCGATAGCGGTGTGGTGGTGGTGATGATAGTGTGTTGGCATTGGTAAGACTGTAGTCCGGAAAATTTTTACCACCTTTTAAAAGTAAAAAATGTTTCCTACCCAAATAGCCTTATTTTCTCTTGACCATGGAGAACATTCTCCTTTGACTTCCATTTTCCATTGCACCAAATGTTAGAAAATGAGAAAAACACAATGCAGGAAATTTTTTTCGACAAAAACAAACGGAACTTAAATTTTTAGCAAAAGAAATGAAAGAAAACACAACAATAAACAATAGAAACTCACTGCAGGTGTTTTCGGCACCACACACAAGTGCCTAAGACCGAGCTCCGAAATAGGACTGCAGCTTTGGCGAGAGACATTGTCTCCACTACCGTATATGGTGATGTATTAATAATGGGATGGAGATCGACAAACATCTCTAGCTCTTCCTGTTTAATGTCCAAATCCTCCAGCTTGAGCCCCTTCCCTGATCCTGGCTTTGCAAAGTCAAACGCGTGAAAGCTCCTCAAAACTTCTGATCCGCTCAACACTCTCGTCTTCGTAAATTTCTTTCCTTTAAGCAAAACAAGCAAGTTAGACCTCAAAACGAGCCCAGACAACTCCGGAGCATCTGAGAAAGGTGGTTCGTCAATCACAGGGAAACCATTATGCCTTGTCATCTTCAAAGCATACAATATATCGCCCACACTCTCAACACCAGAGAAAAATATCAAGGGACTGGAGACAACATCCCTTGCAACCAAGTTCCTCATATATGGCTCGGCATGGGCTTCCATATAAGGCAATCCTTTCATTTTCACCATTTGGTCATAAACGCCTTTGTTGAAACAATCAGCCATGGTCTTTGAAACAAGGAGAACTAGCATGACTAATGGGAGCATTAATAGATTGTTAGTAAGTTCAAGAAGTATGACACAAAGCGACAGTCATTCTCATGGTCCCACCAAGGAAGGAGGCAGCCCCAAGGAGTGCAAAGAGGCCAACATCGAGTTCAGAGACAGAGCCCAGGAGGGTCCCAACAAGGCGCCCATAGGAGGCTCCGGCAAGTATGACAGGGATGAATAGCCCAGATGGAATGGCAATGCCATAGGTGACAATACCAAGGTTGTATATAGCAACAAAGCAAATAAAAAGAGTAGAGAGGGAAAACTCCTTTTCATTTCCGGAACTGAATAAGTTGCAGATGACATCATCATTGGTGTTAAGGAGGAGGGAGGCAAGGTCATTGTACTGGCCAGGTGGACACTGGAAGTTCTTGTAGTTTCCAGAACGACCTATAGTGGGGCACTCATGTTCCAGCCCAATGGGGCAAGGGGTACACCTTGCTAACCATGGGAGGCCATAAGAGCAACAAGAGGTCAGGAAGGAGATGGTGGCAACAAGCAGGACTTTGAATCCGGGACCTCTCCTGCAATCAATTCTCAGAATTAAAAAGAGCCAACACCACTAGAGATCTTGTATAAGTTAACAGTTTGAAAGCTAATTAAATCATGTAAAGTTTGGAGTAATTGGTGCATAAGTCAGACCAAGTTTGGCAAAGAATCATGTGGAGGATATTGAGGTAATTTCAAGCTCAAGACATGTAAAAATTGGATAAGTACAAACTAGTTAATGTTAAAAGAAGAGAGAAGGTAAAAATTCAAGAGTGAATTTGTACAAGTAATGGAACGAATAAAAAATATCTACAAGATTTATTATCATGAAAAATTGATAATATTGCATAAAACTTATCATTTTGTGACACCTTCTTTACAAAAATCTTAAGCAGAATTAGGGTTCTACTTCCAACAAGGCTCAGTTGGGATACTTGAATTTGAAATGAAGGGATTTGGTATCATCATTCAAGGAGTATAATGTTTAATTCAATATAAATGTTAGATACGGATTTCAAAAATGGAATTGAGAGTTTTAGATTAATGGATTAGAAATAGCTAAACATAGTTATTTGAAAGCCTTCATTCTACTTGTACAAAAATATAACAAAATAAATCTTCCCTATCTCTATGCATTCTTTACCTTGTATTATCAATCTACGTCTAATAATCAACCTTCTTCCAACTTTATAAAATTGAATATCAAAAAACTCTTCATTTCAAATTCATGTATGCAAATGGAGCCTAAAATTGGCCAATTGTCACTTTGATGGCATGTTTGCAAAAGTGATAACTCTAATCACTTGTATTCTTTTTATCACAAAGGAGAATTATGAGGGCATACTCATTGATGATGCTATAAGTGCGAAGAACCTTGTCCACAAGATAATTGTAATGGCTTCCGAAAATGCCTCCAATAATTCCAAGTAATATAATTGCCAATAGATCTGGGGTGCTATAAGCAGGCACTGCTGAATTGACGTCAAACATGATCAAACCTCCTTGCCCAAATAGTCCACAATTTCCACCCCGACAAAATTGTATAAGAGATCTCAACACCACAGCTACTACTGCTGTTGTGAAAAAAGTCCTCCAAAGAAGAGCACTCCGCCACCTAAAAGACATCAAGAAGGATAAGGTCAATGCTTACAGAAGAATGAACTTCAAAGCTATATCCATAATTACATGAGAAGACAAAAGAAACTAGAACTTACTAAAATATTGAGCGAAACTATATGCTTCAATACATTTGTGTATTGCAGTCAATATTTTCTAACATATTTTTACCAGTTTCATTAAGGACCAGGTTATTCCATTGTTTTGATGGTGTGTGAACCATTTCAGTAAAGTTACCGAGTGATAAAGGTACTCTACTTCACTTCATGCTTCTTTTTTTGTTTTTGAACTATTATTTCTTTCAAATGATTAGCTGAAACAAAACATTGACAAAGATGGCTTTCAATATTGGAGCTATAATTTGTGACATAAGCCAGACACAAATCTTACGAGTAATACATGTTGCCTGATGAATGTTATGAAAATGCCAAAAGCATGGACTTACAAATTTCAGTTACAAAATTTAAGCTGACAGATTTTGTGAAAATGCCAAAAGTATTATGGACATACACATTTTGGTTGCAAAAATTAAGCTGATAAATTTCACAAAAACTCTGAAACTATGGACAGTGATTTTAGAAACAGAATCCAATATTTGATAAATTTTGTGATTTTAGATCTAATGATTTGTGAGTCCAACATCAATATGAGTCAAAAGATACCAGTTGTGTGCGCGCGCGTGCGCGCGTGTGTGTGAGAGAGAGAGAGAGACCATGAAGCTGCTTCTTCAAGAGCAAAGAGAACTCCACCAACTGGGGCACGGAAGGCAGCCGCTACGCCAGCAGCAGCTCCACAAGTGATCAAATCCCGCCGATCCCTATCATTTTTGAAGTATCTGAGCCATTTCCATGTTAAATGGTACTTGCGGGAACCTCCCTGTCCAAGTAAGTTGGCTATGCAAGAGCCAGTGTGTACCATGGGTCCTTCCTTGCCCACGACAAAACCAGCAGCAACTCCAAAAATAGAACCAAAAATCTTCCAAAATAAGTGATTTTAGAACACTAAAAATGAGTTCATGATAGCAGGCAACTAATAGTCTAGTGGAGCCATCAGAAAAAGAAAGAAAAAAAAAAAATTAAAATCTGAATCAGCACTTATTCCAAGCACTAAAATGGTACATATTAATATGGCAATTTATTGACATGCAACAACGTTTGAACTGCTATAGCCAAAAATAAAGAAAAAGGAAGCAAAGCTTCACAATTACGATAATTACCAGCTCCACATTGGGTTACGTTATGTGAGTCCACATGCTAACATCTCGGGTGATTGGGAACAATAGTCAATGACGACTGACAAGGATAGTTGCAGAAGAATTACAAATGAAGAGGTTATAGTGAAACTGAAGAGGCAAGAGATTGAAACCAAACCAACTACAATACACTTACCTAGTCAGTACCCTAAAATCAAAATTTCTAAAATAAAAAAGTAACAGCATATGCTTTCAAGGTGCTAAAAAAGGAGAGATAACATTTTTTGGGGATAACTCAGTATCCGGCCCATTAGACTAACTAATCTGAGGACCAATCCTACCGTCCACTTGCGGGGATCCCAATTAAAGCCAAGGCAAAGCCCCGTATGAACTAGCCCCAAGATATTTGCTTGCACCTAGGAGGTTTCGAACGTGAGACCTTGGAGGGAGCACACCCCCAAGTCCCGGGCCTTGACCACCAGGCCAAACCCTTGAGGTTAAAAAATGATGATGATGAGACATACTTGTTATGTACTCTTATGCTATGTTGAAATATAGAATATATTTAGGATCCCTTGATTTGTAGATCACATATATTTAGGGCTTAATTTATGCACTCTTGTTTATTTCCTATTTTGTAATCAATATCATTATATATACACATGGCCTCACCCTTATTGTGGTAAGCCAATTTTACATAATTCTTCTTGCTCCACCTTATTGTGGATGAGACAATTATAATAATAAGAACTTGGAATACTCAAAAGGTTGAGGTTGTGAGGGCAAACATAAGATTCCAATAAAAATTTGAGAGAGGGAGAGAGAGGGGGAGAGAGAGAGAGAGAGAGAGAGAGAGAGAGAAACAAAAAGACATATAAAGCAAGTAATACTAAAACAGACATATGGAGAGGTGATATACATTTGGAAGTATGGACAAAAGGGGCTAAAGGGAAAAAAAAGGGAAGAAGAGAAAACCAATGCAAAGAATAACAAACCAGAAGGGATGACAAGAAGGCACTCCTTTGTGGGCAGGCCCGGTCCTGAGATTTTCGGAGCCCAAAGCCAATAATCAACTACTAAAATTTTTGGGGCCCTTCACAATTTTTTTTTATTGAATGGAAAAAAAAAATTAAGGTAAAGGACAAAAGATTTGCATTAAAATCACAAAAAATACTTAGCATTACATTATAACAACTAATATATATCACTTGATCCTCGCTCTTCTTGCATTTTTAAATGAATTCTTCTTGATGATGTAAATACCAATATTATAATAGCAATTAATTGGGCAAAAGACAAGACAAATATTTAATTAATTGAATAGAAAAAAAAATATTTACCTATGCTTACTGTGTTGAGATCAAAATATTTTTTTAAATCAAAATTCAAAATAAAAGCACCACCACTAAACAAAATACAAAACTTTTAAATTATGTGATGTGAACTATTATACTTAAATAAATTTTTCTTGATGATGTAAATACCAATATTAATAGTAATTAATTGTGCAAAAGACAAGATAAATATTTAATTAATTGAATAGAAAAAAAAAAAAAAATTACCTGTGCTGCTGGAGCGCTGCTTCGTCTGGCTGCACAGATTCTTCTCCCTTGCTGGTGTGGTGTGGCTATCAAAGGGAAGGTTGATAGGGTTAGGACTTAGAAAAAAAATGGGCCTTTTAAGTTGGTTTGGGCCTTAAACTTTTGGCTTTTTAATAGGTCAACAAAATTAAGTTGGTCTGGGCCCTTTTTTATTTTTTTTTGGACTCAAAACACACCTAACATATTATACTAACTTATAATAGGAGGGGGCCCTCATTTTGGACCTATTTTGAGGGGCCTTAAGCCATGGCCTTGTGGGCCTATGGCCAGGGCCGGGCCTGTTTGTGGGCAATTCATGAAGCATGAATACTCCAAGAAAGGCCATGTATGAGTATTGGATGCGGATATGCCTCCAATATAACTAGGTACATATTGGAAACGCCCTAAGAAGCATGAACACGAATATAGTGATTTCAAAAAAATAGGGACATGGACATGGCAAGGACCCAATAATAAAATATATATTTTTCATATATTTTTATATGCTACGTAGATTAATATTACATCTACAAACAATCAAAATTAACAAAAACTAAAACTAATTCGATATTTTAAAAAAACTTCACTTTTAACTTTTTTTTTTTGATCAGCAAAAAAAAATTTCATTAACAGCATGAAATTAAAGGTACAAGAAGATGACATGCATTGAGAGAGATTCGGAAAGTATAAAATACCCCTACTACTGCTACTCACACTCATACAACCAACCCCTTGACCTCACGTTTTTTTTTTTTTTAAACAAAAAAAAGTTAAGAAGGACTTAACTAAAAAATAAAATACATGAATCCCCACAAAATTAATCCACAAAACCCAAAGCCACAGCCAAAACCCAAAGCCACAGCCAAAACCCAACACCAAACCCAAATCTGCTTCACTCCCTACGCCAACTTGCTATTTTTTAAAAGAAAAATGCTTCATACCACTAATTTAGCACCACTAATACACTACTAATGATGTGGCATCATGTGGACCCCACCACTGATGTGATAGTTTGGCCTTTGTTTTGTTTTTTTTTTTTTCTTTACATTGCCACGTCATTAGTGGTGTTTTTAGAACTTCAAATTTAGTGCTCCAAATCACCACTCTTTTTAAAACCAAGTCTATTCACCTATGCTGCTACAACACCCAACGACACCTGCTACACTCCCACGCCTGACAACACTAGTCTATTCACCTATATGCTGCCACACACCCACGCCTGCTACACTCCCACGCTGAACCTGCCAGCCATGGAGAACCCTGCACAACTTTGCCAGCCCAGAACCCTGCACAACGCCCACCTGCCGACTCCTCCCTTCACATTAACACTCCTACTAGTAATCTACCACACTGTGTGAGCCGATACAATAAGTACAAAAGTTGTGCAAAATATGATCCTATAAAGACACATCACTGGACGTTCCATGGCCGGAAAACTCCATAGCCAACATGGCCGGAAAAACTCCTTGCCTCCACCGCTGCACAAACCCGGCTGACCTGCCTTCTCCCACGCCTAGAGAAACTCCTTCCGCCAGCCTTCTCCCACGCCTGACATCTCCGTTCTGCTGTGCTGCTACTCGAATTCTCTGGCGGAACTCCCACGCCGTAGCACTGCTCCCTTTGCAGCACTTCCAATATCGAGACACCCACCGAGACAAACACTTACACCCAACAAGAACCCCCACGATCTACTGTTCTGCTATGGCCGTAACTCCCACGCCGGACTTCACCCACTCCGGACTCCCCCAAGACCAACAACTCTTTAATCAGGCCAACGCCGGCCTCCACAGATCTGACTGAAATCCACCCCTCAAACTCCCACTTGCGTAGGAGCGCACGAATGAAGTTCCAAAACAAATCCAACCCTCCCATATTCAAGGCGCCGTCCATGATCGAAATCCCCCAAGACTGAAACCCACCCCAAACACCCAATAGAACTGAAAAAGAAATGGAAAAACTATGGGGATTCAAGTTTATTAAAACAGAAAACAACGATCAGGCACGAAAGAGGCGAGGCTAGCCGACCGCCATCGCCAAAGGCGACGGCCGGCTGGCCAACAGCGAGACCCGGGGTGGAGGTTTAGAAAGTAATAAATCTATTAAGTAATAAATATAAGCAAAAAGTAATAAATATTCAACGTCTAACATCCATCAATAGCACTGACGAAAAGGGCAAAAAAAATAAAAATAAATAAAGGGACACGCCACATGGTGAGTCCCATACGTGTCTCCGTGTCGTTTTCCTGTGTCCGACACCTCTACGACACTTGTATTAGAGTATAGGATACACCAATTAAGTTTCCAATTTAGTTTTTTTATTTTCTCTAATTTTGGATATGGGAGAGGTATGGGAGGTATATGAGAGGGATACGGGCGGATACTTGAGGCATATAGCTAGTAAGTGTCCAATTTATTTTTTTCCAAATTTTTTCTAGTTTTTTATTTCTATTATTTCTAATTTTTTATTTCTATTTTTTCAAAGATCAGTGTTCTCTCCCTCTATCTTCATCTATTTCTATCTCTCTTCGTATTTTGTTGGGTTTGTTTAGTCTTTGATTTATTCCTTTGTGATAGAACAATTTCTACTATGTTAGCCTTTGCTGTAAGGGCTAATAATTGTTCACCATTTCTACTTTTTAGATTGTTTCTTTTGTTATTGTGAATTAGGACTATTGTTAGCACTGCTTAATTTTAGTATCTTTATTATTCTTCTTTAAATTTTCTTGAATATTTGAACTCTCTATTATTGTCGGTTGTTCATTCTCTATTAATATGCATAGTTGTTAGTTGAATGCTCTTTGATACAATCTTTGATGAACATAAAATTCTCTTTTTGATATTAAGGAATTTAGTACTAGATATTTTATGAATATAATCTTATATTTGTTATTTTTATGCATACCATATTAGTAAAAATTATGAAATAATTTTATTTTAAATCGTATCCTCACCGTACCCGTGTTCTTTATTCATTGGTTTTTTTGTATCTCCATATCTGTATTGCGTCATATCTATATCCCTTATCTATGCTTCCTAGAGGGCAATAGAATTGGCCTATGAATCATTAATTTTAGAGCTCCAAGAAAATTATTAGTTTGGCAAAGATATCATGCCTCTATCTAAGAAGTAATGCCAATGCTAAGGACAAGTCGAATAAGTAATCAACTAATAAATGATAATCTACTATTATCCTTTCATAAGAAAATAGTTATCTAAATTTACATTTCTTGATGAACACCCGAAACATTAGATTTTAGATTACAAATAAAAGGAAAAACACACACTTCATAGCACAAGTCACTGGTCTGATGGATACCTCCATATTCTTCTAAGTTCTAACCCATATTACCCAAGGAACAACCATCTATTGAGCTTCAGGTATATGAAGGAAGGTGAGACGGAAGTAAGAAAAATCTAAATAACTAGAGGACCTAGAGGAGAGAATCAACGTAGAAAGATTAATAGAGGAATACAAGGAAGTAAAAACATTAACTTCATCCCAAGATGCAACCAATGGTACTTTAAAAAATTATCCTGACTTTCCAAACGATCTGGTTAATTATATTATATGGAAAAACAATTCATATGACTTGTCCTCTTTATCCAACAAAATGAGGACAAAAAAAGTTCAAGAATGCAGATAAAAAGAAACTAGAAATTCTAGTTAGTATACAATTAATGAAAAATATCACCCCTCTAGAAGACACATAATCCCTTCCAAGTAGCCAAATAATTAGGCATTTTCTTGTGAAACGAAATCCCTCCCACATCTCCTGACTACAAAACTACTATCAGTATATAAGAGCGTAAGGGCATCCTCACCTCAATAGCTTTTGAGGTTGAGTTCTACCCAAAACCATATGGTACCTGAGCTAGAGTATCAGGGATGGGTAGAGAGTGTATCCCTGTCTTGCATGTGGGTGCTGCGAAGTGAGCATGCTTCGCGTGAGGAAGTGTGTGAAATCCGACATCGCTCAAGTACAAAAGTAATATCATTATATAATCACAAGGGATACCATATTTGACCATCACCTCATCTAAAAGCTTAAGCCATCAGGGACTAGTATTAAATAGGCCAGAACCCATTAGTTCTCCTTTTTGCTCTTCCAAAACAATTGTTTGGCTATGCTAGGGTGTCCTGAACCAGTTGATTGGAGATTAATTGTGAGAACCTGAGTATAAAAATAAAAATAAATATGTAAATAATAATAATGTTACAATTTCAAATACTTTGATGGTGAATCTTAAAGTGCAAATTAAATATTATAAGAGGGTACTTTAATTAATTCTAAATTATAAATAAAATTATCATTGGAAGTCCACAATTTTAGAGGCTATTAATAATAATAACAGTAATAGTACATATATAAAAAAAAAAGAAAGAATCAGAGCATATAAAGGAGGATAAAACCCTAATTGTGTTGTTAGTTTTCTTTTCTCATCTTTCCTAGCAGCCATGTGAGAGAGGGAGAAATAAAGGAGGGGAGGGAGAAAAAAAGGGGGGGGGGGGGGGGTTTGCGAAGAAAATTAAAGGAAGTGAAACTCCTCTGCAGGTAAATATTTTATATACACACGTGTGTTGTTTTCTTAATTAAGGCCAAGAGTAGTCTTTGTATGTTGTTTTCTTAATTAAGGCCAAGAGTAGTCTTTGAGTTATGGTCATGGGAATTATGGACGGGGTGTGAGAAGCTGTACTCGGTGGTCGATGTCGAGAAGCGGCGAAAAGAGTTTTTTCGGTAAGAATAATGTTTGGGACCCCCTTTTGGGGGTCACCCCCTCACCCCCCTTTGCCACGTGGCAGGGGGTGATTGGTGGAGCAGGAAAAAAAAGAAAAAGAAAAAGAAAAGGTAACCAATAAGAGAGAGAGGGGGTCAAAGGGGGTGGGGGGAAAAGGGGGATGAATCATTACTCTTTGGGTAAAATTGGGTAACTGTTTTACTATTCATATAAATTACTTGTTAGGTTAGTTGTATAGTTATTTATTTGATTATTTAATATCTTATGGACTTACAGTTATATTTATATATACATATAAATATATAATATTGGTACATTGATGGGGCAATTTATAATTGTAAAATTCTGCACTTAATAATAAATTTTGAAAATCAAGAAGCCATATCAAACAGATGAAATTTGAATTGAAATTTTTATAGTAACTTAATTACATGTTGAATTTCATACTAGAATTTTTTCATAATTTTTAGGAGTCAAAAACCATATAAACTGATGCGCTCAAATCTGTCCAGAAAAATAGTACAAAACAGTAATTTTGGAAGTGTCATTCTGTTTGGGTATAAATCTAAAAATTATCAAATCAGCGCTATTAGAACCGTCTATGAGCCTAGTTGCTTACACTTTTGGGCTTGCATCGATTGCTCGCATATACTAAGAGAAGCATTAATTTCTTAAGGTGCTTATAGCGATCCCGGTATTCCCTATTGTTGTTTGACTGTAATCCGGACTCGGTTCCGTAGATTTGTTATTGTCTTATCCTCATTTCTATCCCTTACTCTTTGTGTTAGAGTTTTGGGTTGTGTTGGGCAAGTTGGGAATAAGTTGGTTGTGTTTTAAAGCTTTGAATTTTGCCCAGGTTTTGGCCTCTCCGCTCGAGCGGGTTTTTGTTGTTGTCTTTTCGCTCGAGCGGCAGTTTGGACGCTCGAGCGTGAATTTCCTTCTCTCAGTATTTTGGACGTCTGCAGAAAATTCTGGGAGAGTGCATCCGGCGCTCGAGCGGATCTTTGGACGCTCGAGCGTGAACCTGTGTCTGACGCTCGAGCGGGGTGTTTTACGCTCGAGCGGACCTGTTTTTATATCAGTCCGTGAAATCACATTTTTGTTCACTTTTTGATTTCCTCTCTCTCTCTTACTTTTTCAAAACCTCCATTGGATAGCACCTCACTCTAAAACCTAACTTCTTTCTTAGGATTGATCTAGCTAGAGTGTTTTCCTCACCTTGGGCCTTTGTAAGAAGTGTGTTGATCGTCGAGGGCTTCATTGTGATCCAAGAAATTTGGGGTTTGGAGCACTTCCGAGTTTTTTCTCTTCTTCTCCTTGAGTTCTACATTTGAGGTAGGGATTCTCCTTGTTCTTTTTTTCAATACTCCGTCTATAGATAGACGTGTGGTTATCTTTGTATTGCATGAAAATTGTATCATGTTGGATTTGTTTGAAAATCATGAAATAAACTTAGGGTTGGTTGTGTGGAGAATGGTTTTGGCTTCATTGATTGTTGTCTTGGCTAATTAAAATATAAATTAGCATGTTGTAGTAAATGAAGGAAAAATCCTAAATTATATTTTGATTTGGTAAATTAAAATGGAAGATAGTGAACCTACATTGTAAATCTCTAGTGTTGATGTGGGTTGGGTGAAGGTGTTAATGCCTACGGGGTTAACTTTGGCTTTGGAATGGCTTGAAATGAATGTAGTGGACTAATGTGAGTTATGACTTTATTTATCAAGGGAAATGGTTTTGTAAAACAAAAAGAACAAATTTGGTTTTGTGACAACAAAAAGGGACGGAGCTGGTTTTGTGAAAACAAAAGGGAAATGGAACTTGTTTTGTGAAATGAAAAAAAAAACAAAAAGTATTTTGAATACGTATGAAAATTGGATTGTTGTTTCTTGGGTGTTGAATACACACATGTGTGGGATTGTATCTTTAACTACCATGTTAATGTTGTTGTTGAGTTTGTGGTCTCATGGCAATTGAGTCTTTAATGAATGTACTAAATATTTGCATCTAGAGGTTTTGTCCTTGGTCATCGGTGGAGGATGACACGGTTGAGTTGAATGGTCGTGTATGCATTACACCGTGGTTGATTGGACATCTTATGTGATGAAATGTTGAGATGCATTATATATGTATACTTGTTAGGAGGAGAGAGGGGTTGTACTCCAGTGTGTGTGAGAAGATAGGGGATGGACTCCACACACCCATGTGTTCATATACCTTAACACATTGTTGGTATCCTGAGTTTATGTGTATGTTTTACATATGTTGGTTATGCCTTGTTGTATTGTGATTGTTGGTGTTATACCCTGCGCTGATAATCAGAGGTACCGTTACCTTCCAGCTAGCGCCTGGAGAACTGAATGCGCTGAGAATCTAAGGTACCACACCCTTCCAGCTAGCGCCTGGTAAATTGGTATGTTGTTATGAGAAGTGTATCTTTCGCTTACTATGCACATAGCTAGTAGAGCAAAGTTTTATTGTTGATATTTCAGTGTGTTTGGGAATATCATGGATTGTGTTGATTACGGTTTTGGAGGGGCTGAGTTGCCTCATTGGTTTATCTTATGCATGTTGGTGAGTTGTTATTTTTTTTTTTGTATAACGGTGCATGTATAGATTTGATTGCATCGGGAAGAAGCCAAAATGTCATCTTTGTTTTTTGGAAAGTGTGAAGGAAAGCGGATTTTTTTTTAAGAATTATAAATTTTAAGAAGGGATGTTTGTGTATGTTTGGAGAACGGAAGAGAGTAGTGGTCTTAGTGAATTTATTTTCCTAAGGTATTGTTAATGTTATGAAAGATTGGGAACAGGGATTAATGAAAAGGACAAGAAGATGAATCGCCTACGGCGTTAATTGAAATGACTGTTTTCAAGAAAAGTTCATACATATATTTTGTATAAACTGTTACATTACTATTCTAGTACGAGAATGAGTGTTCATGATCATAGCTATCTGTAAGTTGTTATTGTTGAGGATCATGTTAAGTTCCCTACTGGATTATATGTTCATCCCACGTTGTTGAATCTTTTTCAGGTATTAAGCAGGTTGAGCTGCAAGATTTGGATCTACTTATTTACTGGCCACGGGGTCTCAGTTATGTTGGCGGAATGCCATTGTTGTGAAAGGGTTACACCCTTCGTCTTGTACCTTAAGTGATGTAAGCCCAAGGGCAATTTATTAAGTGTGTCATGTAATATTTACTTTGCATACGAATGAGAGTATTGTTAATCACTTCTACGGATTGAATGTATGAGTTTATTTCCGCATGTTATCCTTGAAATTGAATTAAGTTAATGAATTTGGTAATGACTTCGAGTAATAAAAAGTGGGGCGTGACAGTGCTGCAGAAAACAACCTGTTTGTATATAATTAATTGTAACTAATTTTTTTGATAAGAAAATCGAGTGAAACCAATTGGGTTTGAAACTTAGGATATAGTAGTTGATATTTAGACGGTTGCAAAATTTTTCGGGCGGTGCAGTGTGGGTTTTTAATTTTCAAAGTCAGCGAATAATTTGGGAAAATCTATCTAAAATTCTATTTTACCTCAAAGCGTGATTTAATTAAGTTTCAATTGCAACCCATGTTTTGGTTAATTTTGGACCTTGAAGAACATGAACTTAGGTATTATTTAACAGTAACGGTGAGTTGGATTGAGTCGTATCAGTGTTCTTTAGCTTGGGGTTTAATTTATTATTCCTTTTAGTATTTTCAAATTAGTAATGACGTGTAGTTTTCATACTTAGTTCAGGACGCTAGTTGGACTTAAGTATTCTGTTCGAGGATTTTATTGTTTCTTCATCAGGTAAGTAGTTGCATGCTACATAGTTTTATAAATGTTCTCTTATCCTGAACTGTTGGAAAATTAAATTGTTGTTTCTGGATTAAATTGTTTTGATAAAATTATTATATTATCAATGGAATTAAATTATTTCCAAAACATGTGTAAACTTGGCATACAGTAAACTATTTGAATTGGTCTCATATTTGTAATAGTGAACTATCATATTTTGCGAAACTGAATTATATTGATTATTGGGACCATATTTATATAAAAGTCTAGAGAATTTATTCCATTGTGTAATGACTCTGGCCACTAGGAAACAGACCTGGGTTAGGTTGCGATGACTGTAGTGCACAACGATCATAAGGAACAGACCTGGGCTAGGCTAGGTGACCTTCAATTGGATCGTCTTAGAGAAAATGCTCGGGTTGCCACCTAGAGGATGACTCTTGGTTCGATATTAGATCTGACAGGCTTATTGCCGCGAGAACTTTGTGGCATGTTACTTGTTAATCATGGTACCCAAATTATAATGATGATCATATTGTTATCTGTTTTAAGTGGAGAATCTCATTTGTTGTATTCTTGAGGGACATTGATATTTTTATTTAAATTTTGGAACCTTGTTTTTTAATCAGTTTATCTTTATCAAAACTGTATGTCAATCTAGTTTTTGTTATATACATCTTATTTTAGAATGGAACCCTATTTTCAAAACTGTATTATTATCCATGCTTCTACTCACTGGGCTATCAACTGACTTAGCTGTTTAACATTTTCGGGTGATAGGACTTAGAGTGCACTCATGGCGTAGCAAGGACTCTATTGCATGGACCTCTAGGACATTATTTAATTATTACATTTTAGCTAACTATGTCGATCTTGTGCATTAGATTCACCTAGACTTATTTTGCTACATGGGCTATTTGTGTCCCACTCCGTATATGGATGGAATTGGCTAGGGCTGGTTTTGCCCAGGTTACACTTGTGACTAGATCCTGTTTTGATTTATTTATGTCAAAGGACTACTACTGTTTTTATTCTATATGGTTATTGTGTTGCCCCAAAAATCGAGAACATCAAGGGATATAATAAAGAAATATAAGGTATTGCTAAGGTTACAAATCCAAAAACAAATAATAATACATCAAAGTTTAATATATTACAGACAACGTAACCCTAATTTTACAAATTATAAGTAAAAATAAAATTTCAATAGGGAAGTTCGACGTTGGTCCACGCCTACCACAACTTCTTGAACCTTTCCACAATATCTTCTTTGCTAGTGAATTCTTCCAAAATCTGGCATTAATAGCATGGCAACGAAAATAGCCATGAGCATGATGCCCAATAAGAACACACACACATCCTAACTTTCTACAACCCCCAAATAATATAATCAAGTATAGACAGTATGAACAAGTACAAATACAATATATAGTTTGTGAAGACAGAAAATTACATAGAAATATGAATAGAGACATCAATGCACAGTCACAATCAATAGTTAGAAATAACAGCGATAAGACACAGTCGGTTAGTAACACTTCACAGTTAGTAATAACAGTGAGATCAAGGCTACTAAAGTCCCCCAAAGAGACCCATCCTCACAACAGCTAGAACTGGACACCGGACTATTTGGAACTCTCCATTTTGCTGCTTTGCAAACCTTATCATAGATGCCTGTAACGATTATATACCGTGCAGCGCCATCGGTGGACCTCAAAAGGGACAGCAAAAGAAAAAAGGTTTTATCATCCTGAACCCAACTTTATCCCTCCAAAACAAAAGAGGTTTTATCCTCCTAAATGTCTCATCTGGACCTAACCTTATCTCACCAAATCAAACCACCGCATAGAGTCCGAACATGCTTGTTCCATCCTAGGGTTAACGCGACAATCATTTGCGCAAGACTTAACTTAAAGGGAACATGTCCCACTATATCTCATTACCGTGACAACACTTGAAAGCTACAATTATCTTTCCAATTCATTATTGGTGAATACAAACCCATTTACCATCCCACTTAAGTTTTCCCTTCTTAAATTTCATGATGCTTTCGGTTAGAACAATGTATAATCACAACAGAGTTAATTAAAGCTAAACATAAAACAACTAAGGCATGATAAAATAAATTCACAAAATAAGCATATATATATCACAAAGCTAAAACACACAAGAGATATGACATAGAGATGATAATCAACAATTTTAGATACTTTCTTAAGAATTACTTGGACTATTAAAACACATCTTTTTAAACTTTACCAAAAATCACACTTGTTATACAAATACCAAATAATGCCATATTTAAATGGATTTCGATTTCATAATTATTTGCTAATTTAACAATTTCTGAAATAGTGGTGACAACTACCGAATAAATAAGAAATCATGTTATAATCACCAATTTCATGCACTATATAATCATACTATCTAACTAACATATAATACCACATATATCATCATCCACATAATAGAGTAAAAGAACAAATATGGTAGAACGAAAAGAGAAGAGAGGAAGGGTTTAAGGGAGTTATTACAATGGTATTGGACCACCCGATTAACCTAAGTGCATTAGGATATACCAAAGCACCATGGACCGAGAAACGCTGGATAAACTTCAACTTCATCTTCTCCAACCCAGTAGTCACACGCACGAACAGACTTAATATTTCAGATTCAAACCCACCACTTCAAGCTCTTGTATCTGCTTCGTCGTAACTCCGTTTTACCTCATTTTTGCGTTCTGAAGTCAAGTCTTTCACCCACTCCTTCGCTTGTCAATTCAATAGTTTTCACATTTTGCATTTACTCTTTGTCAATAACTCCCCCGTGTTGGATTCATCTCAAGGCCTACTTTCTATATCATTCCTCACATGCCTTGTTCCGCCTCATTTTGTGTGCCATCGAAACTAAAGTTAACCAAAAATAAGAATTTTCTTCCAATTTCCAACTTTTCTTCGAGTCATCTTTCGGACTCTATAACTTTCTTGATTCTTAACGGTTTTACTCCGTTCTTTCGCTAATCTCTTCACCTTACTTCATACTTCGTCCTACTCCCTTCCGCCTTCTCACTCCTTTGTATAATGGGTGGTTTTGGCATGTCGAAAGTAGCCTGAAAACCTTTCAAAAAACTTACCTCTTTGTTTCTTTTTCCTTCACCTTCCTTCCTCTTCTCTTTCTTCACCTATAACAAGTAGTGTAGGGTGGTTCTAGGTGGTAACGGAATAAGTGATGGTGGTGGTCTGGTAGTGCTGACGGTGGTGAAAAAGCTTGTGGTGATAGTGATGGAGTTGATGAATTGAAGAAGAGATGAAGATGAATGGAGGATGAGAGATGGTGATGATAAAGCTCACACGGTGGTGGGTTGGTATCGAACGGTGGTGGTGATGATAGTGCTCACGGTGGTGGTGGTGAAGTTAGAGGTTATGGATGTTTGATGAGGTGAAGAAGATGCACATATATATGTATATATATATAGATAGATGGATTATTGATAGAGAGAGAAAAAGAAAGAGAACCGAGAGAGAGACAACTGAGAGACAGTCGGGAGAGAGAGCTCAAAGGTGGTGAGGATATGGATGATGATGTATATGGATATATGTACATATATAGATAGATGATAGAAAGGAGCAGACAAGTGAGAGAGTTGTAAGGGAGAGAGTACGGGAACGGGAGAGGGAGAGGGAGGCGTGAGGCTCCAAGCATGAGGCGAATAGGGGCAGACAAGTGAGGGAGTGGTAAGGGAGAGACTATGGGAGAGAGGAATTTTCTGACTTGGTCGCAAAGGGTCGTGGGCAACAAGTTGGGATTTTAGTATAAAAAATGCTACATTTCAATGTAATTTAGTCTAGGAAAAATACAGAGAAAAATATAATAAAAATAATGTCGAGTAATATTATAAAATTAACAATATTTTTTGAATAAATTTTTAGTATAAAAATATACAGACTATTAAATTCAAAATAATGCGAACAATTATTCAAAAAACTTAGAAAATATATTATTTTTATTATATAAAAATACAGGATTTCACAGTTATGGTTTCATGTTGAGGCTTACGTGTGCCTTAGGCTAAGGCCCTGTGGGCCATGGTCGGTCATGCCCGGATTTGGAGAGTGACATTAATCCCCACGAATGCACACAATCAATCATCACCCACAAAGTTGTGTTGGATTAGTCCATGGAGTGGTGAAGCTTAAACACAATTCTTCAATTGTTTCGTAGGTCAAATGTGAATAGCCATGAGCCTACTACACCTTACATTGCAAGAAAGAGACCAAGAGTATCTCATTGTGAAGCTATGAAGCACAAACACCTCTCTGGAGGCAACGTATGGGTGTCAGACATGGACATGCGTCGGACACGCGGTTGACACGTGTCCGACACTTTACCGAAGGTGTCCCTTTTTTTTTTTGAATTTTTTCAGCCGGACACGCTTGGGACACTCTCTTGGACACATTATGGACAGAGAGGGAGAGAAACCTTAACTTGTTGAAGACAGAGAGAGAGAGGGTGAAGAACCTGTTGAAATGAAGCCCTAGATCAGGTATGTTCTTCGTTTCTTCCAATCTCTTCTTCTTTTCTTCTTTTTTCTTCTATTCATTTGTGTTCGTCTGTGTTCATCTCTCTCTCTCTCTCTCTCTCTCTCTCGCTCGCTATGGTGTTCCGACTCTCTCTCCTTGCGTTTAACTCACACTATCTATTTTCTATTCTATTATTTTTTTTCTAATAATATATATAGATATACATTATATACTAATATATATACATATACATTTATATACTAATATACTAATATATATATTTGAACAAAAACTTTTTTTTCCCCTCTTTTCCTCTTTTCTATTTTTTAGGTATTATTATTTGCTTAAATAAATTATTTTTATTTATAGGAAAAATTTATTTGTGAATGATATTTGATATTAACATAAATAAATAAACAATATTTATATTTTATAATTTTACATATAATAAATAAATAAAATTATATATATTGAGCGTGTCCCCAGTGTGTCGTATCCCCATTTTTTAAAAATTTGCGTGTCCGCATGTCCGCATGTCCGTGTTGTGTCCCGTGTCCATGTCCGTGCATCATAGTTGTGAAGTTTACCACAATAAAAAAGTTCATGCTACACTTCACCATGAGACCTTAGCTACCCTTGAAGAGGAAAGAATGTGATTGGCTACGAGTAGGTACTCTTGTGAGAATATATTGTGAGATATTGTGAGTCTTACAAATTAAACTTAGAGTCCTATTAGAGGCATGATTGTATTAGAGTCATGATAGCATTGTATTTGTATTTCCTTTTTAGTTTAGGAGTTAGGGCTATATATATTCTAAGGTCTGATTGTAATTGATACACATTGAATATATGAGATACGGAAAGCCATTCAGAAATCTTACATGGTATCAAAGCCTTGTTCGAAACCCTAAGTCCACGCTTGTTGTTCGAAGTTGTCACCGATTGTTTGAAGTCATCTCTATTCTTTGGTCTTCTTCATAGTCGCGACTTAGGGTTTGTGGGTCTCTTTGGTTCGTGGGTCGCGTCTTCAGTCATCATCAGCAAACTCAAGATCAGCTTCAGCCCGTGCTTCGTCGCGGCTCAGTTTTGGTCCTTCTGGTTCGTGAACTCAGTCCCTCTGGTTCGCGAACGTCATCACCGTGCTTCTGATTCAGGTCGCGATCGTCTTTAGCCATCGTGACTCCATCCTGTCTTTTGAATCTTTTCTGGTTCGTGATCTGTCGTTGGACTCGTGAAGTTGAGTCGTTGCCATTGCTAGACTCGCGAGGTTGGATCATAGCGACATCAAGCTGCCTTCTCTCTCTGTTTCGACTGGTGCTTGTCTCTCTGTTTCGACTGGTCTAGTTCTCTCTCTCTCTCACTGTTATTTGATCATCTGGTGGTATAAATATATACCTCTCATATAAACTCTATTTTATTAAAATAAAAAAAAATAAAAAAATGGACTCTTCTTTGGCCACTCAGTTATCTGTTATTGTATTTTAACCTACAAAATTTTGGGTACACTTGAATCCCTTAGTTTTCTAGTTATTATGATGTCTCTGACTTCGAATGAATGTGCCTACTGCCATCAAAGAGGTCATTGGAATTATCATTGTCCCAAGAAGGGATGCTTGTCTGTTTTGTCTGTGTTTGCCTCGTCTTCTTAGCAATTGCCGATTAAGTTTTGCGCTCCTCCTCTGAGTACCGTTCGGCCTCCCACCGATTCTATTGTATCTGCTCCGGCTCCTGATCCTGACTTAACTTCCTTGACTGCTTAGATTAGTCAGTTTCAACATACATTGTGTACCTCCCAGCCATCTATGTCTACCTCCATTGTTTCTCCTCTTCATTCAGGTTTACTTAGGTCTTCTTCAAGTATTTCTTCATCTGTCCGGCTTTTTGACTCTGGTGCCTCTCATCATATGACTCCCCATCTCTCCTTACTTCAAAATTGCACTCCTCCTCCTTTTCCTATTGCTGTCAATACTGCTAATGGGTCTGGTATGTCTGTTATATCTGTTGGGTCTGTCCTACCGTCTGCTATGTCTGCTGTCTCTATTCTATCTGTTCTTTATGTTCCTCAATTATCTGTCAGTTTATTATCTATCAGTCAACTTGATGTCTCTGGTTTTGATGTTATCTTTTCCTCTTCTATCTGTTCTGTGCAGGATCGGATGTCTAAACAGCAGATTGGGACTGGTCGTAGAGTTGGGGACCTCTATGTGGTAGAGAGCTTGCATCTACCTTTGACAACCTCTCTGATTGTCTTTTTCTTTTTTCAGTTAGATTCTCTGTCCAGTCTTTTCTACTTGTGGTATTCTAGATTAGGGCATTTGTCTGCTGACTGCTTACGGTCTTTGGCTCAATCAGGTATCTTGGGAAAAGTTTCTCCTAGTGAACTTACTGAATGTCAGGGGTGTAAACTCGCCAAAATGACAACCTTACCTTTTCGTAAAAGCACTTCTATATCTGATATACCATTTTCTTTAGTTCATACTGATGTTTGGGGCCCTTCTCCTGTTCTCACCAGAGGGGGTTTTACATACTATGTGTCGTTTGTTGATGGCTGCACCCATTACACTTGGGTTTATCTTATGACTCATAAGTCCGATTTCTATCAAATATACCGTACCTTTCAGTCTATGATTACTACACAGTTTGGGTCTACTATTAAAGTGTTACGGTCTGACTTGGGTGGAGAATATTTTAAAACTGAGTTTTGTGAGTATTTGGCCAATTTGGGTACCATTCACCAAACTTCCTGTACAGATACACCTGCCCAAAATGGTTACGTTGAGCGTAAACACCATCATCTCCTTGAGACAGCTAGGTCTCTTCTTCTCTCTGCCTCAGTTCCGGCTCCATTTTGGGGAGAGGCAGTTCTTACTGCTGCTTTTCTTCTCAATCGCATGCCTACTCCCATTCTTTCTGGTCGGTCTCCTTATGAGACTTTGTTCTCCCAACTTCCTAACTACTCTCTCCTTCATGTGTTTGGGTCTGCCTGTTTTTTTCTTCTTCCCCGCAAACATAGGACCAAATTTAGTGTCCGGTCTGTCCTCTGTGTCTTTTTGGGTTATAGTACTACTCAGAAAGACTATCGTTGTTACGACCCTGTCTCCCGTCATGTTTCTTTTCTCGAACGTCTGCCTTACTTTCAGCTTCCTCCTGTCACTGCTCCAGTTTCCAAAGAGGATTTGGTTCACATTGACCCATTTCCTTCTGAGGAACCGTTTGGCTACTTCTCCTCCTTCAGTTTGTTCTCCTCCTCCGTTGTTAGTTTATTCTCGTCGCAAGGCTCTTCCTCCACCAGTTGTCTCTACCCCTACTGCTGATCCTCCCGCTGCTGCCGACTCTGATCCTACTGCACACCGATATCCTACTCGAGCGCGTCATCCTCCAAATAGGTTAGGTTGGTCTAATACATGTTTTTTCTGCTTCTTATCGTACTTTTTTGTCTGCTATTCACTCTTTTTCAGAACCTAAGTCTTACAAAGAGGCATGTCAGGACCCTCATTGGGTTCACGCTATGGAAGATGAGTTGTCTGCTCTACAGAAAACTAGTACTTGGGAGCTAGTTCCTTTGCCTGTTGGTAAGAACTTAGTTGGTTGCAAATAGGTCTACAAAGTCAAGACTCATTCTGATGGGTCTCTTGAGCGCTACAAAGCTCGTCTGGTTGCCAAAGGTTTCTCTCAGGAGTATGGTATTGATTATGAGGAAACATTTGCTCCTGTTGCCAAGATGACTACTGCCCGTACTTTGATCTCTGTCGCTGCTATTCGTTCTTGGCCTCTTTATCAGATGGATGTTAAAAATGCTTTTCTTAATGGCCATCTCACTGAGGAGGTTTACATGCGTCCTCCTCCTGGTCTTTCCCATTCCTCTGGCCAAGTTTGTTGTCTTCGGCGTGCTCTGTATGGTCTGAAGCAGTCTCCTCGTGCTTGGTATGATCGCTTTCAGACTGCTGTTACTGAGCTTGGGTTTCATTGTTCCGTTTCCGGCTCTGTTTTATTTCTGAGACATACATCGGCTGGTTTTGTTGCTCTCTTACTCTATGTGGATGATATGATCATCACTGGTTCTGACTCTTCTGCTATCTCTGAGGTCAAGCAGCATCTCTTCCGCACCTTCGAAATGAAAGATCTGGGTTTATTACGGTATTTTCTTGGTATTGAGGTTGCTTCTTCTCCAAAGGATTATTTTCCGTCTCAGGCTAAGTATGCTAATGAAGTCATTCACCGTGCTGGTCTTACCGATACTAAGATTTCTGATACACCTATTGAGCTGAATGTGAAGCTTAATTCTATTGATGGTGTCCCTTTAGATGATCCTACTTTATATCGCGAGCTTGTGGGTTGTTTAGTTTATCTGACGGTCACTCGCCCTGACCTTGTTTATGCTGTTCATGTGGTTAGTCAGTTCGTTTCTGCTCCTCGTTCTACCCATTGGGCTGCTTTGGTTCGCATTCTTCGCCATCTCAGGGGTACCATATTTCAAGGCTTACTATTGTCCTCTACTTTCTCTTTGGACCTGGTGGCCTATGCTGACTCTGATTGGGCTGGTGATGTTACTGATCGCAAGTCTACGTCTGGTTTCTGTATGTTTCTTGGTGATTCCTTGATCTCTTGGAAAAGTAAGAAACAATTAGTCGTTGCTCGCTCTACTGCCGAAGCTGAGTATCGTGCCATGGCTCATGCCACTGCTGAGATTGTTTGGCTTCGTTGTCTTTTGTCTGATTTGGGTGTCTCTCAATCTTCTCCGACCTCTCTCTATTGTGACAATCGCAACCGCAGCGCTGTTCAGATTGCCCACAATACTGTCCTCCATGAGCGGACAAAGCACAATGAGATTGATTGTCACTTTGTTCACCAACATCTGCAGTCTGCCTCTATCTCGCTTCCTTTCATCCCTTCAGCTTTGCACCTTGCGGACTTCTTCACCAAGATTCACACTACTGCTCGGTTTCAGTTTCTTCTTAGCAAACTCTCCGTGTTTTCTGCTAAAACACCTTGAGTTTGAGCGGACCTTGAGTTTGAGCGGGGGTGTGAGAATATATTGTGAAATATATTGTGAGATATTGTGAGTCTTACAAATTAAACTTAGAGTCCTATTAGAGGCATGATTGTATTAGAGTCATGATAGTATTGTATTTGAATTTCCTTTTTGGTGTAGGAGTTAGGGCTATATATATTCTAAGGTCTGATTGTAATTGATACATATTGAATATATGAGATACATAAAGCTATTCAGAAATCTTACAACTCCTACAGCAGAAACAATGGCATAATAGCAAATTGAAAATGGAGAAATGATCACCAATAGAGAAACTTCCAAATAAACCAAACACATTAACTTCAATGATACACCAACGACCAATTTCACAACAAAAATGGTTTAGAATAGGAAATATGACCATTAAATGGAAGTGGCTAGAAGCATTGAAGAACTCCTAGATGCATCTTTGACGTCAACCGAAATATACTCCAGGATCTCCATTTATTTAAGAACACTTTTCTCCAAAGGAAACATCTTATAATCCCAAATCAAGTTTATAGACCTCTTCCCCAAATACACTATGTTAACCAGTCTTTTCAAGAATGAAATCCTATGACTATCTGCATTCTGCAGAGCCACAAGTATAGAATTAGCAATTGACCTTCATGTGACACAGCCACAAAGGCAAATTTAAAATAAAAACAACTATGAGCAAGCACTCAAAGTTATAAATAAACATAGCATTATTATGTCAATTGCTAATACCATTTTTTGCACAAAATTCCTAGACTCCGAATTCCTTGATGACAGTGTCCTAACATTTAACAGGAAAGATCATCAGACCTCAGGCTTTGTCACTTCATTCTTATTCAGATGGTCTCTCAAAATGTCTGACCTTCCAATTCACTTTAGGTTACACAACAATGCCATTATCGAAAGGCCAATTGCATGCATGGCTAGAATGGAGATTAGAGCACTTGTCAATTAGCTTCTGATGAACAACCCAAAAATGTGTCGATTCAAAGATTTGATTTGTACTCCTACTCTGGAGAATCGAGATTAACCTTCTTTCTTCTCTCCATTAGTTATGCTATAAAAGAAATATTCATGGTGATTGCCTTGTCTACCCATTGATGCTTGATTTTTGTTCCCAACAAAATTTGCCCCCCATGAACAATTCTTCCAAAGATCTTATCAGCTCAACTCTTGCCCCCATGCATTGTTCAACCAAAGGTCTCACTTCTTTAAGGTCATCAACCTTTCTTTTGTTCTCAATAAATGTGACTTTCTGGCAAAAATCTCCGAAGGGCGATAAGAAACATCATTCAAGATTTAAAATCAAACAATGCTCCTTGTTTTTTAATCTGATCCAAAATCTCATAGCTTTACTGTTTCCTTCAGATCCATGTATAGATTTTTGAAGATTATATTTCGATATTATGCATATATAAATTGAGAATGAGAAAATAATATTAAAAATCTTACTATTCCTTCTGTTTTCGTACATAAAAAATGTGCAAAAGTTCTTAAAAGTAATGATAAAATTTCAGCTTACCTGCAAGTTTAGAGTTATGTGGAATATCTTCTATGCTGGATTGGTTTTTCCTTTTACTTTCATGCATTCATTATTTATTTATTTATTTTTCTAGATCAACATGTCATTGCTTTGAGATAAACACACATCACATGATATGCACAAACACATACTTTGCAACACATTTATCAAATCCAAAGTGGATATAGTGGCAGAACCTTTTTCTGTGTAACTATTTTCTATAAAGAAATCTTAGTACTACAATAAAATGAATATCAAATCCTGTTTGAGGAATTACATCTATTATCACTGACTACATAAACTGTATGGAGAATTCAGAGTTCAATACCCTAAGAACTACATTAGTTTTTTATGCACTAACATAAGATCCAATGATGTTTCCATACATTCATAACTAATTCACAAGGTGATTGACTCTGCGTACTTGTGTGTCAGAGAGAGAGAGAGAGAGAGAGAGAGGTTCTGACAAACCTTTACAAAGAGGGTCCTTGGAGCCAAAATAGACTGGGCATCCACACCATTAAGATAAGTTTTCACCTCAGGTATGCCAGAGCCGGCCGCTGCAGGTGCAATGTAAGCACAAAGAGCTGCAGCAGCAATTGCCAAAACCATATTACAAACTGCATATGTTGCAAATGCCTTGTAATACCTGCACTAGAATTAGAGTCAACTGTAGTTACTACAAAGGGTAGCAGCCAATTGTATGAGATCTCTTATGGTCTACTATCGTTTTAATATCACCAAATCAAATACTTAGAAAATATGAGGAAGAAGAACTCCGAAAATATGAGGAAGAAGGAATATATTTCTGTTATATTCAAAACTTCTTATCTTACAAGACCAAATGACACTCATTATATAGGAGATATTACAAACATCATTATAACCCATTATATGCCACTTACATATTATATATTACCACTATCTACCACTATCATATTATATACATGCCACTATCTACCACCAACACCACTATCATATTCTATACATGCCACTATCTACCACCAACATCACTATCATATTATATACATTAACACAAATTTCCAGCACTCCCCCTCAAGCTGGTTTGAAGATATCTTCCATAACCAGCTTGCTAGTCAGCTTATCAAATTGCTTCTTGTGTAGTCCCTTCGTTAGCACATCAGCTAATTGTTCACCTGTTGGAAGGTAGGCCATACAGATTATGCCAGCATTGATTTTCTCCTTGATGAAATGTTTATCCACTTCTATATGTTTTGTGCGATCATGTAGAACTGGATTATGAGCTATAGATATAGCTGCTTTGTTGTCACAATAGACCTTCATAGGTGTCGGGTGAGAAAGCTTTAATTCTTCAAGAATTCTTTTAATCCACATTACTTCACAGATTCCATGGGCAATAGCTCTGAACTCTGCTTCTGCACTACTTCTAGCTACCACATTCTGTTTTTTACTCCGCCATGTAACTAGGTTCCCACCTACAAAGGAGCAGTATCCGGATGTTGATCTCCTGTCTGTAACACTTCCGGTCCAGTTTGCATCTGTGTATACTTCAACTTGAAGATGTCCATGTTTCTTGAACAGTAAGCCTCTCCCTGGAGTTCCTTTCAAATATCTTAAGATCTTATAAACGGCCTCAAAGTGCTCTGCCCCTGGTGAGTGCATGAACTGACTTACCATGCTGACTGCAAAGGCAATATCAGGCCGCGTATGAGACAAGTAAATCAATTTCCCTACAAGTCGCTGATATTGTTCTCTCTCTTTGACTTCTTCAGCCTTAGCAGCTTGTAACTTCAAGTTAGGCTCGATCGGAGTCTCCACCATCTTACAACCAAGCATACCTGTTTCTCCAAGGAGATCAAGAACATATTTTCTCTGATTAACGAATATACCTTCCTTGGATCTTGCAAATTCCATTCCGAGGAAATACTTGAGGGCTCCCAGATCCTTAATGTGAAATTCTTTTGCGAGTTTCTCTTTGAGGGCTGCTAACTCTGCTTCATCATTACCAGTTAAAATGATGTCATCAACATAAACAATCAAAATTACAATTTTACTGTTTTTTGAATGTTTATAAAATATTGTGTGATCTGCTTAACTCTGCGAGAAGCCACAACTGATAACTGCCTTCCCAAAGCGTTCAAACCACGCTCTTGGTGATTGTTTGAGTCCGTATAATGACTTGTTCAATCTGCATACTCTGTCGCTTCCAAGTCTCTGCTCAAATCCCAGCGGTAGGCTCATGAACACCTCCTCTTCAAGATCACCATTGAGAAATGCATTTTTAATGTCAAGTTGATGTAGAGGCCAATCTGAATTTACTGCAAGAGATAACAGTACTCTGATGGAATTTATTTTAACAACAGGAGCAAACGTCTCTTGATAGTCGATCCCATAAGTTTGAGTGAAGCCTTTAGCCACCAGTCTCGCCTTGTATCTCTCAACGCTTCTATCTGCGTTACATTTTATCGTAAACACCCATTTACACCCAACTGTTTTCTTGTCTTTGGGTAGATCAACTATCTCCCAAGTACCACTTCTCCTTAAAGCATTCATCTCCTCCATGACTGCTAATTTCCAATTCGGATCATCCAATGCTTCCTGTATATTCCTTGGAACAAACAAGTGTGAAATCCTAGATGTGAAAGCTCTATGGTTTTTAGACAGTCTTTGATAGGAGAGGTAATTTGCAATAGGATGTTTAATGCAATTTCGGACACCTTTCCTAATTGCTATAGGAACATCAAGGTCGGAAATAGAAGGAATAGGATTACCTAAAATTTCGATGCCAGAACTCGGGTGGACATTCGGGTCATTAGGATGGACATTCGGGTCATTATTCCTTAGATGAAATCGCTTCCTAGTATAAACCTGAAGCTCAGGATTTAGATCATTTTGTAGTACTTCTTCCCCTAAAAAAGAATCTTCTTGACTAGGCACCATAGAACTTGGTTCTCCTAAGTGATCATTATCAGACAGATGTGGTTTTTGTGTAGGATAAATGACATTGGGGAGCGGGATAGAAATATCCCAAAAACGATCTTCTACTCCACTTGTCTCCCCCTGAAGAGAAGTGTTGGGGAAATAGGATTTTGTTTCCACAAATGACACATCCATACTCACATGAAATTTCTTGGTTTGAGGATCGAAACACTTATACCCCTTTTTGTTCGAGGAATAACCCAAAAAAACACATTTTATAGCACGGGGGTCAAGTTTTGAACGAAATTGACTGGGAACATGAACATAGGCAGTACATCCAAAAACTTTGGCGGGTAAATCAGAAAACAACCTCGTGTCAGGAAAAAAAGTTTTGAGACAATTAAAAGGTGTTTTGTATGTTAACACCTTTGTAGGCATCCTGTTTATCAAATAAGAGGCTGTTAAAATTGCTTCACCCCATAGATATTTAGGAACATGCATGTAAAACATTATAGCACGTGCTACTTCAAGTAGATGTTTATTTTTTCGTTCTGCAATGCCATTTTGTTGAGGGGTATCCCGACATGTAGATTGATGAAAAATCCCATTTTTTTCCAAAAACTCACCCAACTGCTCATTGAAATATTCTGTTCCATTATCAGAATGTAAAATACCAATTTTGGTTTGAAATTGATTTTCAATCATATTGTAAAAATTTGTGAATAAATTTTTCACGTCAGATTTTTTATTCATCAAATAAATCCAACATAAGCGGGTATGGTCATCAATAAATGTAACAAACCATCTTTTACCAGAAAGAGTAGTGATTTTAGAAGGGCCCCAAACATTACTATGAATCAAATAAAAAGGTTTGGAAGCCTGGTAAGGTTTTGGCAAATAAGTAGAGCGATGAAATTTTGTAAAAATACAACTTTCACAATGAAAAGAAGAACAATCAATCCCTTTAAATAATTCTGGAAATAAATGTTTCAGATAAAGAAAACTAGGATGTCCTAGCCTATAGTGCCATAGCATTATTTTTTCTCGAACAGAGATTGAACTAGTACTATTAAAGCTCTGAGCTTTTTTATTACTAACAGGTACTTCATCAAAGTAGTAAAGACCTTCAAGCATCTTAGCACGCCCAATCATCATCCCCGAGTTCTGGTCCTGAAATTCACAATGGGATTCAAAAAATGTAACACGACAATTAGAATCCTTAGATAGTTTACTGACAGACAAAAGGTTACAGGCTAAGTTGGGGACGTGAAGAACAGCATTGAGATTAATTTTCTCAGTTAGTTTAATAAATCCTTTTCCTGCAATAGGTGAAAAACTACCATCGGCTATTCTGATTTTGTCATGACCAGAACAAGGGAAATAGGTACTAAATAAATGGGAAAAACTAGTCATGTGATCGGAGGCACCGGAATCTATGATCCACGGAGAGAAGTTTAGGCAAGAGAAGGCTTTAGGATTTCTACCTGTTTGTGCCAACAAAACACTAGGAGTACCGGCTGAGGAGTTGGATTTTATCAGCTTTAAGAGTTGATCAATCTGCTCTTTGTTGAAGGGACCTGAATCGGCTTCATTAGCGGTAGGAAAGCCACGATTCTTCTCTCCTTGTTTGCTGCTTTTCCAGTTGACAGGTTTGCCATGGATCTTCCAACACGTTTCGCGTGTATGGCGAGGCTTGTTGCAAAAATCACACCAGACCCGTGGCTTATCATCAAACCTGCGCTGGTAATTTGCAGCCTTGTTGGCCTCAGCATCGCTAATTAAAGCAGAAATTTCAATTGATTCACCAGTACCTTTTTTCTTAAGCATGACGCTCCTTCGGCTCTCTTCCCTTCTGACTTCGGCAAATACTTCGCCAATAGATGGGAGAGGAGGTCTGCCAATAATTCTTCCTCGCACTTCATCGAACTCGATGTTGAGGCCGGCAAGAAACTTGTAAATACGGCTGTCTTCCACAATTTTCTTGTGGTGGTTGCAGTCGTCAACCGATTTCCATTCGTATGTGTTGAAGATGTCAAGATCCTGCCACAACCTTTTCAACGAATTGAAATATTTGGTGACGGAATCATCTCCTTGACGAATCTCTCCCAACTTCAAAGTTAATTCGAAAACTTGAGATTGATTTCCTAGGTCAGAATACATCTGACTAACATTATCCCACAATTCTTGTGCAGTAGTATAACACATGTAATTAGAGCTTATATCCTCCTCCATGGAATTGACCAACCATGTCATAACCATGGAGTTTTCAGCATCCCAACTGTCGAATAGCAGATCATTAACAGCAAGAGCCTTCTTGTCACCAGTGATGTAACCGATCTTTCCTTGCCCACGGATATACATCCGGACAGATTGTGACCAGCGGAGAAAATTATCACCATTTAGGCGGATGGTGGTGATTTGGACAGAGTGAGAGTTGGACGTTTTCACTGGAATGGCAGCGGCAGGGGTTGAAGTGGTTTCGGACGACTTCCGACATGGCTATGACGGTTTTAGGACTGCTGTGTTTTTTGTTGCTCTGATACCAACTTAGAAAATATGAGGAAGAAGAACTCCGAAAATATGAGGAAGAAGGAATATATTTCTGTTATATTCAAAACTTCTTATCTTACAAGACCAAATGACACTCCTTATATAGGAGATATTACAAACATCATTACAACCCATTATATGCCACTTACATATTATATATTACCACTATCTACCACTATCATATTATATACATGCCACTATCTACCACCAACACCACTATCATATTCTATACATGCCACTATCTACCACCAACACCACTATCATATTATATACATTAACACAAATTTCCAGCACAAATGAACACCAAACTTTTCAAGCATGGGATGCAACTTCCAAGCAGCATGCAATTGATAAAAGTAGCAAATGCCCAAGCCTACTGCAGACTACAAATTATAAACTTGCATAAAGCTTTAAAAAAATCTTTTTATTTATTTCAGATCCAGAAATTGGGGTAAGGCTGCATATATCTTGCTCTCCCAAAACCCCGCTTTAGAGGGAGCCTCGTGCACTAGGTTGCCCTTTTTTTTTTTAAAGTCGTGAATTTTCTATGCTAGACTTGAACCAGAAAAGGCATAAAAAACTTACTCTATGCCCAGCCAAAAGGGCAACCCTACAAATTTACCTATATGTGGACACTACTACATATGAGACTTGTGATCTAGCAAAAATATACTCCATCAAGAAAAGCATGGAATTTCAATTGTAAAAAAATATATAGTTCTTTTGCTTACAGAAGAAGAAGGAGTCATTACAAAAGCACAATTGTTATGGCCCCACTAGATGTAACAGTGTTCAAGTCCCAAATGCAACTGTATTCCAAACTAACAATAAAAATTCTGGCACCAAAAATAAACGCACTCTAAACAACCAGAGGAACTAATCAATAAAGACAAAAATTTAAGTCACGTGTTATAGCAGGTGGAAGTTGGACTTTCTTTTCTTGGAGCATGAGATTACTAGTAAGTAGAAACTTAAAACCGGCAATATTCTCAACAGCAAGGTTATTGAAGAAGCCAATGAGCGCAGTACTCAATCCTATAAGAAGTGCAAGTGTCCATTTGAGAAAAACGTATTGTAATATCTCAACTTTTTTTCTAGATCTCCAGTCCTGCTTGAAAAGTTCATTTTCAATAATTCTGCAAAAATGCATATCAATGAATGAGAGAGGAAATACCTAGGAGTATGCTCCTCACTAGGTCTCAGGTTTGAATCCCACCCCCAGCTGGCTACTGGCGGGCCACTGCGTCTTTGCCTGGTCGATCAGCTCAGGGCCTCGAGATTAGTTGAGGTGCGACACTCCGAAAGGGTGCTGGCCCGGACACTCGGTTATCAAAAAAAAATGAATGAGAGAGGAAATATGGATGGTTGTCAGGTGAATTATATAAGAGTAACACAAATTATACAATGCACAATGAATGTTTCTGTTCCAGGTTCAATGATTACGGGGTGATTGGTTACACAATGGGGGGTAGCCCTCCTCTTTCCCATAATAACCACCTCCAACCCAAGTGAAGGCAAGATTTGATCCCGAATCCCACGTGAAGTGGGATTTGACATTAGGTCTCTGGTACCAGACCAAGAGCTTTGCCAACTAAACTAGTCGAAACCAATACGCTGTGCATGGTTGGGAATTTAAGTAGGGATTTGAAAAGGGAAAGGCAAGGGAAAAGGCATGTGAAATGTGAATAAAATACACTTACATGTTACCTGATTTCACACACCTTTTCCCTTTCCATTTTCAAATCCCTCCCCAAATTCCCTAACCAAACAAAGTGTTAGTTGCATGCAGTGGCGGAGCTGTGAAGGGACTAGGGGGGCACGTGCCCCCTCTCAGGTCTTGCAATTATTATTGTTATTATTATTTTTTACATATAAGGAAAATAATTAACCAATAAAAAATTTATATAGAAATAACATTTAGAATGATTTCTTAATGACATTTTTCAAATTACAAAAATAATAATGGTTGTTTTGATTGTAGATGAAAAAATTTACAACAAACCACATTATTAAAAAAATTTAGTGCACCAGTGATATCAAATCATCACTTACATGTAAACATAATTAACCCCACTACGAAAATGAGAAATTATTGAATTATTAATTATATTTAACAAGTGTGATTGATCTTCCATGCGTTATTTTACTATTGATTAGTAATATCATATATCAATGATAATGTGGTATCACTATTATTTATATATTATTATATAATCTATTATAAGACATACAAGGCTCTTTTGCATTGCCTATAATATACTAGTTACAAGTAACACCATATATTTTCAATTTTGATTTTTCACAAGGTCAATTGTAAAAACAAAAATTTTAAAAATTTTATATTAAATATTTAAGATTTTGTGCGTAATATTAATTTAAAAATTATTATCTATTGTTATTGATTATGAGGAAAAAAAATTTAAAATTTTAATTAACAAGTGCCCCTTCTAAACTATTTTTCTGGCTCCGCCACTGGTTGCATGACACCATCAGGTCTTACATCTCAGCAAAGCATATATCTTTACTAGAGGGAATCTAATCACTCTGTACCTTGACACTACCATGAAATAGAAAAGAAATCATTTCAATACTTCATTTAAAGAAGAAGAAGAAGAAGAAGCGATATAAGAACTAAGGTAAAAGAAATATGAAAAATGTTTGAAGGCCCGAAATCACGGCTCGAATTTGGCTCGAAACGCAAAACGACGTCGTTTTGCGTTTCGAATTTTTTTTTTCCTTTTTCTTCCTTTTCTTTCTTTCTTTCTTTTCTTCTTCGTCTTCTTCGTTTGAACACAGGCGAGAGAGAAACAGAGGCGAGAGGCGAGAGAGAAACAGAGAGTCGTCGTCATCGTCGCAGCTCGTCGTCGTCGTCGCAGCTCGTCGGCCGATCGTCGCTCGCAGCCCCACCTCCGCCTCTACCTCCGCCCGCCTCCGCCTCCAGTCTCATTTTTATGGCCCCCTCCAGTTCTGCTTCTCCTTCTTCTCCTCCTTCCTCCTTCTCTTCTTCTTCTTCTTCTTCCTCCTTCCGCCTTCGCCTCTGTTTCTCTCTGTTTTGAGCCAAATTCGAGCCCCGATTTTCGGGCTCTGTACCGGGGCTGAAGAAATATTTTGTGCTACTTTTCCAAGTCCATATGAGCAAACAGCCAAGAACAATTCTTTGGAAAAGAAAACAAATCCTTTACGAGATATGATATGCGTACCTAATTTCCTACCTCATAATTTACGGACACTCAACTGTGCATAAATTATTAGATAAAAAATTAGGTATCTCTAGCATTGTCCTTTATTCACAAGTACTTTGGACATAATAAAAGTGCCATTAAAGTGAATGTTATAATTTTAAACCCATAAATTATTATTATTATTATTATTAATTTTTAATCATATATGCAATTTATACATTCATCACACCATAGTCTCAAGTTCTTTAATTGTTTTGATGATCGCCAAATGCACAATATTTTGAAAACAGATTATGTTTGCTGCGCAACATTATTATGTTTGGTTGGCGAGAAACGTAAGAATAAAAGAAGAGAAATCAGAGGAAACCCAAACGCAGAAAGAAAAAGAAACCCCATTAGGATGTCAATGCGTACTCGTAATCAAGGCTTTCAATAGGGCAAGCATTAGCCCCAACAATGGCAATCTGAGAGGTATTGTTGGTCCTACTCTTCACCAGAAGAGGCTGTCTCATCGTTCCACCTCCATTGCTCTTATTAGAAAACGACGATGCATTTCTCTCCAATGCCATTCCTTGGGGCTTTTCCCATATTAAGCCTCTTTTGCATCTTATTTCCCAAACTAGGCCTAGTTGGACGGATTTCCCAAATTAGGTTAAAGCGCTATTACAAATCGCACTTTCACTGTTTGGAGCCTAAAATTTGATGAATAGTGAAAACGCTATTTAAAAACGCGCTTTTGATTAAGAAAGCGCTATTCCAAATCACGCTTTTAACATAAAAAATTTTTCTGAAGAAAACGCTATTTCAAATAGCGCTCATACGACAAAATCGCGGTTCCAAACCACGTTTTCACTGTGCATATCTGTTTTCTTAAGAAAATGTTTATAATATATTAAAATGTGATCAACATAAAGCTTAAGTGCTTTGTAGCACAAATGGTAACGCACTTGTTTTGCACCACAGTGGCGTGGGTTCAATCCGCGGGAGTTGCTATCTTTCAATTAAGTTCCACTCTTTTTTTTTTTTTTCACTCACTCTATACTTTATATATTTATTATGTAATTTTTTTTATCAAAAAAAAGTAAAATGTTTGTTTGGTTAACTAAAAATCAACTCTATAAAATACAATTTTTTTCAAAATGTCAACATGATTGTTTAAAAAGTATTCAGTGTATTTGGTTTGAATTTTTTGGATTTAGTTATTTGAAAATTGAGTTTTTTTATTTTCGTATTTTTTGTTTTTAGTGAATATTTTTAAAATTTTAAACATTTTTTTTTTACTTTTTTAGATGCACCTTAGTTAGATGTATCTAAAAAGTAAAAAAATTATGAAAAAATATTTTAAAAAATTAATAAATACATAAAAATACAAAAAATATACTGAAATTTTTTTTTGTACTTTTAGTATCTTTTCAACAAATTATCATTTTTTTTTCAACAAAATGTACTCAAAAAAATATGCACAGTGAAAGCGTACTCAAAAAATATTTTTTCAGCAAAATGTACGTTTTTAAAATGTATTAAAATATTTTAAAAGCGTACATTTTTTTATTTTTTCATAAATATATAAAGTATAGAGTGAGTGAAAAAATACAAAAATACAAAAAATATATTGAAAAAATTAATACAAAAATATTCATTTTTTCAGCAAAATGTATTCAAAAAATGTACGTAAAATATTTTAAAAGCGTACATATTTTTATTTTTTCATAAATATATAAAGTATAGAGTGAGTGAAAAAATACAAAAATATAAAAAATATACTGAAAAAATTAATACAAAATATTATTTTAAATATTAATACATTTTTTGAGTACATTTTGCTGAAAAAAATTGTATTTTGTATTAATTTTTTCAGTATATTTTACAGAGTGATATACAAAATTTTACAACTTTACAAAATTTTGTAAATCAACTTTGTAATTTTTTTTTTCGAATTTTACACATTAAAAATTTTATATCAGCGCTGTTCCAAATCACGTATTTTGTATTTTATAGAGTTGATTTTTTGTTAACCAAACAAACATTTTACTTTTTTTTGATAAAAAAATTACATAATAAATATATAAAGTATAGAGTGAGTGGAAGGAAAAAAAAAAAAAAGAGTTGAACTTAGTTGAAAGGTAGCAACTCTCGCGGATTGAACCCACGCCACTGTTATGGCAAAACAAATGCATTACCATTTGTGCTACAAAGCACTTAAGTTTTACATTGATCACATTTTAATATATTATAAACATTTTCATAAGAAAACAGATATGCACAGTGAAAACGTCGTCATATGCACAGTGAAAGCGCTATTTCAAATAGCGTTTTCTTCAGAATTTTTTTTTATGTTAAAAGCGTGATTTAGAACAGCGCTTTCTTAATCAAAAGCGCGTTTTTAAATAGCGTTTTCACTATTCATCAAATTTTGGGCTCCAAACAGTGAAAGCGCGATTTGCAATAGCACTTTAGCCTAGTTTGGGAAATCCGTCTAAACTAGGCCTAATTTGGGAAATAAAATGCAAAAGAGGCTTAATATGGGAAAAGCTCCCCATTCCTTCATTCTCTATATCATTCGCTTCCCTTTCATCCATTCCTCTCTCTTTCTCCTCAATCCCCACTCTCTCTTTCTATATCATCCTCTTCCTTTCCCTTTCTGATTTTCGAAACCAATACATCGATGCGTTGCATTATGGAAAATTTTATTAATCCAAATAAATTATCAAATTTTTAAATTTTCTATGAAATCCCTTGTATGGGGTGAGTCCGACACTTGTATGATTTATGTGATCCCACTTACACGAGAGATTTAATAAAAAATTTGATAATTTATTTGAAATTTCTATCATAACTTTCTCTTTTTTCTCGCTATCGCTCTTAATTATCATGTACAATGTGGACATATAGAAAAGGGTTCATTTAAAAAAAAAACAAAATTACTTATTTTTCAATTTAAACTCTAGAGTTTTAATTTCAACAAATTAAATTCTAAAGTTTTATCCATGTTTGAATATTAATCTTCTGTCTTCTTCTTTCTTTCAGATTTAAACTCATCTGTTCAAACCCTTATATCTCCCTAGTCATAATTTTGTTTTGCCTCATTTTCACATCGTTAGATTCACCTCATGGCCTAGTTTTCATTCCACCCCTTATACGCCTTGTTCCACCTCTGTGTGTGCCGTCGGACCCCGAAAGTTGGCCAAAAATAAGATTTGTCTCTATTTGGATAAAATTTTCAAATTCAAACCTATATATTCAAGCCTTTATATCTCTCTTGTTATAATTCTGTTTCGCTTTATTTTTGCGTCGTTAGATTCACCTTATGACCTAATTTTCATTCCATCTCTCATATGTCTTGTTCTACCTCTTCGTGCATGACATCAGAGCTTCAAAAATTGGCCAAAAAAAAGATTTTTCTCTCTTTAGACAAAATTTTCAAATTCAAATCCACATATTCAAACCCTTATATATTCTTCATTGTAATTTCATTTCGCCTTATTTTTGCATCGTTGAATTCATCACATGACCTAGTTTCCATTCCACTCCTCATACGTCTTGTTTCACTTCTTTTTGCATGCTGTCAGAGCTCCAGAAGTTGCAAAAAAATATTTTTTTTTCTCTCTCTCTCTCTTTTTTTTCCTGCTATCACGACAATATTTTTAGTAGCAGAGATGCAATGGATGATACTTGATTGGAAACCAAGATGCCTTGACATACTCATCGACCCATTTGATTTTTATGGGTAGTTGTATACCTATCACCACTTGGCGACACCGCCACCATTACTAGCACCACCTCATCTTGCTAATAATGATGATGAAGTAGTAGCAGCAACAACAGTAGCAGTAAGCCAGGAGGAGGAGCCGCGGAGAAGGAAGAAGGAAAAAAAAAAAAAAAACTTATTTTTGCCCAACTTTTGAAGCTCCGATGACATGCAAAAAGATATGAAACAAGAGGTATGGGGGGTGGAATAAAAATTAGGCTATGGGTTGAATCTAACAACGTGAAAATGAGGTGAAATGGAGTTACGACGAGAGAGATACAAGCACTTCAACATGTGGATTTGAATATGAAAATTGTCCAAAGAGAGAAAAATCTTATTTTTGGCCAACTTTTGGAGCTTTGACGGCACATAAAAAGAAGTAGAACAAGGCGTATGAGAGGTGGAATGAAAACTAGGAAATGAGATGAATCCAACGATGCGAAAATGAGACTAAACGGAATTACGACAAATGAGACATAAGGATTTGAACATATGAGTTTGAATTTGAAAGAAGGAAGAAGACGGAGATGGATGGAGGGTTTACATTGAAACACAAATAAAACTCTAAAATTTAATTTGTCGAAATTGAAATTATAGGGTTTAAATTGAAAAATGCGCAAAACCTTGGAGTTTTTTTTTTTTTTTTTTTTTTTTTTTTTTTTTTTGTAATTAACCCTATAGAAAAAGAGAGAAATCAAAACTGTGTATATTCGAATCAACAGTGTTACCAACATGCACCAATTGTTATATTATAATATTATCATTTTAAAATTATGACCCTACTCATTATACAAATTATAAAGACTCAAAATTTTTAAAGTTATACTATATCATCTACTAGTACACTAATTAATATACCAATTAATACATATAATATTATTTTATTCAAATTGAAGAATTCTATTATACACTCCCATATTATATGCACATACATTATTATTTTCTTTGATATTCTTTTAAGATGTTTGATTATGTTTTTTTTTGTGATTTTTTTAAAATTATAACTTAAAAAATATAAAATAATATATATATTTTTCATCCATGTATACACACTCTTTAAATGATATACATCATAATCTTTCCTATTAGAATTTCCCTATATAGAGAGAGAGAGAAATCTAACTGTCAGCAGTATATACATGCTTTTTATTCTTTATAGTAATATTTTAAGGAAAATATTTGGGACCCACTTTGGGGATGATCCTCATACTCTCAAAGTGATCCTTATCCTCCATGTATGTGTAGGGCCCACTCATGTATGTGTGGAGTCCACATCATGAGTGGTTCAGATTTGTGTGGGTTTTGTGGGGTTTTGTGAGGGTGGGGGTCTCAATCATTGCTCATATTTTAATTATGTCTCATAAATTTTTTTTGTTATGTCTCATGTGATATTTGATAATAATTTTTTTTATTATGACTTAGAAATATAAAGTTATACTATTTGGTATACACATACGAAGTTTGTTTAAGAGTTATTTACACGAAGATCTCATAAACTATTGAAAGGTATCATTTTGACCTCATAAATTATAAAAGTATACAAATAGATCTCTTAAACTATTGAGAAGTGTTACTTTACCAAATAAATTATAAAAGCGTATAAATGAACTCTTAAACTATAAAAATGTACTAATTAGACACCCTACTCTAAGGGGTCAAAGTGAATCATGTCAAAAGTTTAGAAGGCCTATTTGTATGGTTTTATAGTTTAGGAGATAAAGTGATACTTCTCAAATAGTTTTGAGGTACATTTGTAAGCTTTTATTGTAACGCCCCAACTTTCGGACCTTTAATAAATCAACTCAACCTAAAATTTAAATTTCTAACTAATTAATAACCTCAAAAATACAAAATTGTCTCCAAAATAATTACACAAATGTCTCCAAAATATAACTTATACAAATCTTTAAAAACAATATACAATGGTGAGTCCAAAAATCTCTAACTCAATAATCCTTTAAATTCTTCAACTTCAACCGCCACTAAATTTGCTCCACACTTGAAAAATAAATTAATTCGAGAAGTATACAATACGACATGAATAACAAAGATCGGACAAAGAATAAATTCACAGGGATCTAATAATTACACAAACGATTCAATTCGAGATACTAAGCAATTTACTAAATTGCACAAACAAGTCAACTCGACATATGATAATTTATCTAGGATTAAATACCCTATCCTACTCAATACATGACCAGTGACTGGCTTCACCCCCCTCACCCAAGCACAACCGCTTATTTGGGCTATTGGTATAGAGCATATTGGCAAAGTCTATTCGATCCATGTACGGAGCATTTCCACGTCATTTAGCCAGACAAATCAACATTTTCAACATAGAATAACTACACAGAGTTCATCAAATGACTAGAGTAATCAAACGAATCAACAACGAATAATTCTATAGAATTTATCAAATTATCAGAATCATCGAGAGGAGTACAAATTGTAGATGATTAAAATAACACTTTTTGCAAAGAGATTTAAAAAAGGCATATTGTATACTACCCAAATTACCTCAAATCAATTAACTTTGTCACCATAAATCTGAAATTCCTCCATGGGTCTCCAAAAATAACTCTGATCTTACTTTGATAAAATCTACAACTCTTATTTGTTATATCACCAAGGCAAAACAGAATTTCCAAATTCAGAACCACTTAAAGATTGAAATTAAAAGGACCATTTCAGATTTTTGCCGAGCTCGGCCTTCCTATGGTTTGTAGAGAATTTTATCTAGTTTTCAAGAAAAATTAAAAAAATGGAATAGCTTTTCTAGATTTTTAGTTATTTAAGAAACACTCCAGCACTGTTCATATTCGTCGACCGTTACGAAAATTGGATCTTTTTACAAACCGTTCACTCTTTTTCAATGAAACCAATTTTTCTTGAAAGATAACTCTTTAAGGAAGTGTTTGACATAAAGCTGAGGTCCAAGAGATATTCCTATATTTTTCTAGAATTTCTGAAAGTTGGCTGTAAACCAAGTTTTTCATGCACAATACTCAAAATAAGAAGATTGGTAAGAAAAAGTGGGCAACAAAGGGAAATTTTTCACTTTTCTTGTGATGAAAACATATTAAATAATGTACTAATTACTCAAATTTTTAGAGTGATGGTATGCCTTTAGAAATAATGTGGGATATGGGAAGAAAAATGTAGTTTGGAATCTATTAAAAGGAATTATGAGTAGAAGAAGAATCAAAGGCCAATTCATCAACTTTGAACACAAGAACACCATTACACCATATCTGAAAATATGATTTTAATTATCTAATAATATGTATTTGGAAAAGGAAATAGAAGGAGAGATGGTGATGTGGCTTACTTGATTACCTAGTGAAATATTTGCACAATTTCTTCTCTTTCTTCTTTCTTCTACCACCAAAGCTCACTCTCTTGCCTTCTCTCCCTCTTAGCTGACTGAAGTGTTTGTATAAGAGTTCTTGTGTGAAAAATGCTAAGGGAGAGGTTTCTTTTATAGGAAAATTGGTGCAAAAGGTCCATTTTGCCCATTGGTTGGAAATGGATTGGATATTTTAGATTTACTTGGAATCTAATGGAATAGTGGATGATTATAGGCCTTAATTATACAATTAATCATGATCTAGTTAGGATTTGGTTAGGATTGAACTTAGGGTGGAGGCATGGTTCCATGATTTGGGGGTACTTGAATACTTTTTCCATGAATTTATGGATTTTGTTTGAAAAAGTGTACAATTTTTATTTCCCTAGGGTGGCTGGCCATGTGCAAGGAATTTTGGGAGATTTTTATTGATTTTATATATATATATATGAAGATATTTTGTGTACAAAATTATTTATTTAAGAAAGGTACAAGTACATATATATGTGTGTGTGTGTGTGTGTATGTCATGGTATTAGTCTGGGGTCAAAATATGATTTAAGAAAAATATGAGGGCTTGGGTTCAATTAAAATATATATTTTAAGTGTAGAGTTAATAAATTAGTGTTAGGAAAAATAATTCAGTTTGTATTATCTTGCTTTGAATTTAACGGTGAATAATCGAACGAAAATTGTGAAAACTGGAAGTTAAGATTTAGAGTGATTAATCTAAAATTTGAGAGTTAAATAATTAATATTAGAGTGTTAGAAATGATTTCTAAGCTTCCAGGGTCGATTAGGGTCTGTATAGGTTCGTTTGTGATGCGTTTTCAGTTTTAGGGTTTAATTTGCGAATAATCAATGAAATAAGGGCTTTATTATAATAACTCAAAATTTAGGGACCTAGTAGGGTTTACTAAAGTTAGGGGTCTCACATTTATAATTCAGGGGGCCAAATTAATATTTTTTAATAGTTTAGAGGTCATTCATATAAATAGCCCTTTGTTTAAATACAAGCCGTTGGGTTCTATGAATTATATTTTGCTTCTTCAAGTTTCTAATCGTATGACAAATGATTATTTTTAGGGTAAATTACATTGACACCTGTTGTGATTTAAGTTTAATATAGATTCCTCCCTAACGTATTAGAAATTACATTTCCCTCCTTAAAGTTTATAATTTCATTATAGTTTGCCCCTTTCTTAAATCTGCCGTTAATCAATTACTGTTTTATGCTGATATCATCACTTGTTTCTTTTGGAAATCCCAAATTTACCCTCTTAAATTTCTCCAAACAATCAATAAGTAGGTCATCTTTCCCAAATTCAAGCACCACCAAACCTTCACTTTATTTTCTTTCACCATAATTACCAATTATTGATCTTTGTTGTGTTTCAATGATGATGATTATGCTTTACCTCTTATTGCTACATATTTATTATATATCTATATATGTATATCTTAATTTTGGCTTCTTTGTCTCCCTTTTATATCAATCGAGTCACATTTTGGACTTTAGCGATCGCTTAGATTTGAGTTCGAACAGTTAACATGGCTCACTTTTTCTCCTTTTGAACTCTCAGAGAAGTTCAAATTTGACACTAAGGCGATCATGAAGTTAATGATGCAGAGAAAGCTATATATGGATCATGGTGGTCATAGGGAGGAAATTAGTATGAAGATGGGGGTGGCAAGGGAGGAGGAAGGGGTTGCCGACGATGAGGAGGAAAAGTGCGGTGGAGAAACTAGTACCATTTGTCCAACATTTACCTAGAGAATTTGTAGTGAAAATATTTAATTTTGATAAATTTAGCGAGCCTTTTTTTATATAGAATAAGTGAAGCACCAAGTAGGTTTCTTGTGCATGTTATACTCACTACAAAAAAATTGACTTTTTGTCGTCGCAAATACTCAAAATGCCGTCTCAAAAGCTTTTTTGCAATGGCAGATGACTTTTAGCGACATCAAGTGAGGGGTCGCAACAAAGGGCGTTGCTAAAAGGTTTTAGCGACAGCACGATGCTGTTGCCATTTTTTTGCGACAGCAAAGTTGCCTTTTTGCGACGGAGTTCTACCGTCACCATTAATATGAAAAAATCTGAGATTTTTTCAGACGGCACTCTGTTGCCGTCGCTAAAGGTGTTATTTGCGACGACAAAAATGCTGTCACTAAAGTATTTTTATTGCGACGGGATACCTGCCGTCGCTAAAAAGATTATTTGCAAAGGCAAAGAATACCGTCGCAAAAGGTTTGTCTCATCTGCCAACATCATTTGCGACGGCAATGTGGTGCCGTCTCAAAAAAAAAAAAAAACTGCAATAAAATTATTAAAAATATGAAAATTACCTGTATTAAATGAAAAATAATTGAAAACGAAACCAATAATTACATAATAATATAAAAATTCCAATATAAAAATAACAATTCATCCATAATAAAAATATTCTTGCATTCATCACAATACATCAGCAAAATTATCCCTCTACATAATATTGCATAATACATATACAATGTTTAAATACATAATGTTGTTCACAATTCAAAATAACGTAAATCAAAACCAAAAGTTTCCTTCATGATTCTTCCGTGAGTAACAAAAACAAAAATTAATCGCAATCTTCACACGCCTGCATTCCACAAGAAGCAAACTGTTACTCGGGAAAATATCTGAAAACAAAAAATAAAAATAATTAATGACAATATAATTATGTGTTAATATTTTAATTACAAAAAAACATAAAAAATTAATTACTATATAATTACAAAGATAATTAAGTAAATAATTTTGGCTAGACGGAAATCCGGCTCTAACTCTCAAACCGGGAACCCGATTGGAGTCCCGTCTTCTCCTACAAATCTCTCGTGCCTAGGCGGTCGTGTGTGCCTAGTTTCGTGCAAAACCGACGTCGTTTGGAGATTTTGGGGCGTCAACACCTCCAATTCAAATTTCTTAATGAACTAGTTTGCCTACATCAAAATCCGGCTCTAACTCCCAAACCAGGAACCCGATTGGAGTCCCGTCTTCTCCCACAAGTCTCTTGTGCCTAGGCGGTCGTGTGTGCCAAGTTTCATGATAATCCGACGCCGTTTGGAGATTTTGGGGCGTCAACACCTTCAATTCAAATTTCTTAAAGAACTAGTTTGCTTAGAGTAAAATCCGGCTCTACTCCCAAACCGGGAACCCGATTGGAGTCCTGTCTTCTCCCACAAGTCTCTCGTGCCTAGGCGATCGTGTCTGTCAAGTTTCGTGCTAAACCGATGCCGTTTGGTGATTTTGGGGCATCAACATCTCGAATTCAAGTTTCTTAAGAAACTAATTTGCCTAGAGTGAAATCCGGCTCTAACCCCCAAACCGGGAACCCAATTAGAGTCCCGTCTTCTCTCACAAGTCTCTCGTTCCTAGGCGGTCGTGTGTGCCAAGTTTCGTGCTAAACCGACGCCGTTTGTTCATTTTGGAGCGTTAACACCTCCAATTCAAATTTCTTAATGAACTAGTTTGCCTAGACTGAAATTCGGCTCTAACTCCCAAACCGGGAACCTGATTGGAGTCCCATCTTTTCCCACAAGTCTCTCGTGCTTAAGTGGTCGTGTGTGCAAAGTTTCGTGCTAAACCGATGCCGTTTGGTGATTTTGGGGCATCAACACCTCCAATTCAAGTTTCTTAAAAAACTAGTTTGCCTAGAGTGAAATCCAGCTCTAACTTCCAAACCAGGAACCCAATTGGAGTCCCGTCTTCTCCCACAAGTCTCTCGTGCCTAGGCGGTCGTGTGTGCCAAGTTTCGTGCTAAACCGACACTGTTTGGTGATTTGGGGCGTCAATACCTCCAATTCAAATTTCTTAAGGAACTAGTTTGCCTAGACCAAAATTCGACTCTAACTCCCAAACCGAGAACCCAATTGGAGTCCTGTCTTCTCCCACAAGTCTCTCGTGCCTAGGCGATCGTGTGTGCCAAGTTTCGTGCTAAACCGATGTCGTTTGGTGATTTGGGGTGTCAACACCTCCAATTCAAATTTCTTACGGAACTAGTTTGCCTAGACCGAAATTCGGCTCTAACTCCTAATCCGGGAACCCGATTAGAGTCCCGTCTTCTCCCACAAGTCTCTCGTGCCTAGGCGGTCGTGTGTGCCAAGTTTCGTGCTAAACCGATGCCCTTTTTTTGCTCTCTTTAATTGATCAAATTAAGGTTATCTTCTGATTTCTTGATTACCAAAGGAGTGAAGATTGGCATCAGAAAACAAAAGACTCCTAGCATGTTTTTGTTGATTTACTATATACATTGCCCCCCAAGGACTAGGATGTAATTAGCTTCTGCCAACAAAGAAGATAAGGATCGGGACCACATTGAAAAAGCAACGAATGGATTCTCCATTACACTCAAGAAACACATCATTCCACAAAGTTGATAAAGTGTTAGATATGTAACCACTTAAAGCAACAAAGTCAAGAGACTACGATGAATGCACTTTGAAAAAATAATCATCATATGAGAGGGTAAAATGTGTAAATCTGGGCTGAGCTAAGATGGGACAGAAGTGAGCCGAGCTGCGGGCTGAGTAAAAAGGGCTTCGCCATTGGGCCTAGTTAGCTCGGTCATAAATGACTGAGATAGCCCGGTTAGAGTAAGTTAAACCGAGGTACAGGAAGACTGCATTGGAAGAGCAAGGTGGGACCAAGCTAAGTGAAGCTCGGCTAAATTTGCCGAGCTTACACATGGTAGTGTTAGTTCGGTCGTTTTGTCATACTACCGAGGTAAAACCATTTCACTTGGTTAAAGCAGTAAGAAGGGTGTTAAGGGATAAGCATTATCTCTTAGAGATGTGATTCCTAGGAGGACTCTACATTGAGGAATAAAGAGTCCTACTAGGATTGTGCCACACAGAATCTATAAAAGCTCGTAACAGGACCTATATACAGGTATCACAATTTTGACTCCTAAATACACAGAGCTTTTGTCTATTGTCTATTTGCTGACTTAGGCATCGGAGGTGTTTCCGGCATACACTTGCTGGCTAGCTCACGTTTGTGTTTTCAGGAAGTAAAGCGACGATGTTTGGAGGAGTGCACACTTGATCAACAGGATTATACGAGAAGAATTATTTCGTGCTCGTACAATTAGCGCCGTATGTGGGAATTTCACAAAGAACAAAACCTCTTGATCAAGTTTTCCTCTCTAATTGAAAGCAATGGCGCACAATGAAGACTTGCCGCAATCTGCTATTGATAAGCAAACCCCGGAGGGAGATGGGAGGCGCGAAAGTTTACCTTCTATTCCTTCCATGGCAAATTTAGAACCCCAACGACGAAACTCCCGGAGGGACACGAGGGAGAGACGGGGCACTAGCCCCCGTCGCTCTCAAAGTCCTGAAAGACAAAGGTGAAGGCTGGATCCTCAAGTTCTGGAGAATCGCGTGAGGAAGCAAGATGAGTTAATAAGGAGGATGGCGGCAGACATGGAGATAATGAAGCGCCAGATAAAAGGGAAAAAGGTGGCGACAGGAGAGGGGCGGAAAGGTAACACGCCCCTTCGTCACTCAGAGGATCGTGACAGACATACCACGCCATCACAAGCAGAAAGTAGGAGCCTTGGAACAAGCGGCTCTCAATCGAGGACTTCCAGGATTCGTCATTCCAGGTCTGAGAGAACGAGGACTGAAAGGTCATATACAGAGGGAAGCAGCTATTACCCCTCGCACACGCACCAAATGACATCTAGGCACACGGAGTTGCCTAGGTCAGCGGACTTGCGGACAGTGCTCCAAGAGAGGGACCGACAGAAGGAGGACACCAGGGGTCGCGACCCTCACAGAGTTTCCGCCCTGCAGCGATTGGCCCCCAAGTCACATGGGAGTGTCGAGGTAGAGATGCCAATGCCGCGCCTTGCTTACGAACCAGCATATAAAGTATTAGCAAGGTTACAGAGCTCGCCGTTCGTTCCGGCAATAGAGAACGCACCACTACCCTCGGGCTTCCATCAGCCCAAATTTACTATTTATGAAGAGAAGTCAGACCCCTACATGCACTTAAGCCACTTTCGCCAAGTTATGGCAGTATACCGGCAGAACGAGGCTCTAATGTGTATGCTGTTCCTATCCAGCCTTGGCGACCTAGGTCTAACCTAGTTCGAAAGGCTGCCCGAAGGCAGCATTGCCTCATAGGCATAATTGGCAAAAACGTTCATGACCCGATTCAGGACGAACACCAAGACACCAGTGGAGATTGATCAACTACTCTCCATTGACATGGGCGAAAGAGAGACGTTGAGGTCTTACAACAGTCGATATTGGGAGACTTTCAACCAGATTGGGGATTGCCCTACAAATCTCGCCATTGCACAATACAAGAGGGGTCTACTAGTCGGAAATAAATTGAGGGACTCAATTACCATGATGCCACCCTTCACGATGGAGGCCCTAATGGAGAGGGTGCATCAATATATCCAAGTAGAGGAAGATAGCGCCCGTGCTAAAGCAAAATCTGGCACAACAGTGGTACCAAATAAAAAAACTACCGTAAAAGTTAATACGGTAGAACAACCAAGTAGGAATGGGCGAGGCATGCGAGCTAACAGAGAAGACCCAGAAAAAAGGAAATTAAGGGTCCGCACTGCCATCACCACCGTGTTCAATAAACCTATCTACCAGATTCTTAGCGAGATACGTAATGAACCTTACGTTCGGTAGCTGGCCAAGTTGGAAGAAGCACAAAGGGGCTACGACGAGAGGTCCTGTTGCACCTTCCATGATGAGAAGGGGCACCGAACTGGAAACTGCACACCCCTGAGGCAACATCTGGAAGAGTTAGTAGCTGTTGGACACCTAGACTAGTATATAGAAGGGGGGACGCAGCCAGCCCCGCAGGACCCCAACAAACCAAACGGGATGCCAATCGACGGTCCACCCCAAGGCATGATCAACGTCATACATGGTATCATCGAACCTGAGCGGGTATGTGAGCTCAGGGGAATGATAAAAAAGGTTGAGCACTTGAGAGGAGTATTAAGTGCACAACCTACCATAAAAAAGGATAGAACAGAGGCTACGAACGTCATATCCTTCTCAGACAAAGATCTCGCAAGGCTACATTGCCCTCACAATGACGCACTGGTGGTAACTTTGCGCGTCAAGAATTTTGACATCAAGCGGATTCTGATTGACCAAGGAAGCTCATGCGAGATAATGTACTACGAGACCTTCAAACAATTGAAGCTGGAGGACAAAGACTTGGCACCTGCGACATCTCCCCTTGTCGGTTTCAACTCAATGCCAGAATGGCCAGTAGGCAAAATAATCTTCCCAGTCAAGATAGGAACCGTAACCAAACATGTGGAATTCTGGGTATTGAAGGTCTCATCCATCTACAACATAATCTTGGGAAGGGCATGGCTGCATGCCATGTGTTCGGTGGCGTCAACCTACCATCAAGTATTACGGTTCCCCAACGAAGCTGGAGTGATCGAAAAAGTCTTGGGAGACCAAATTATGTCAAAACAGTGCTTCGTCACAGTAAATGGCAGCCGGGCTACAAAAGGGTATGTCCAGATGGTGGAAGAGCCAGAGAGTAACGAACTGTTTGTAGATATCGGCAAAACAGCAGAGCAAAAGACAGTGGAGGACTTGGTCGAGGTAAGGATAGATGAAAAAGACCCAGAAAAGTTCTTTTTGCTCGACTCGCCTTTGTCCAGCACTGAGAGAACTGAGATTATGGAATTCCTAATCTCAAACATCGAAGTGTTCGCCTGGACGCCATATGACATGCCTGGCATTGACCCTAAGTTCATCTGCCACCAACTTAATGTCCACCCAAATGCCAGACCAATTATATAGCGCACTCGCAGATCGGCACTCCACCACGCGAAGATAGTGGCGGAAGAAGTGGGAAACTTGCTGGAGGCAGGAGCCATCAGAGAAGTGCACTATCTCAGATAGATCTCCAATACTGTAGTAGTGACAAAGAAGAATGGAAAGTGGCGTGTTTGCGTGGACTACAAAACAGTCAACAAGGCATGCCCAAATGACAGCTTCCCCCTGTCACGGATAGACCAACTGGTGGACCTAACGGCGGGGCATAATCGACTTAGCTTCCTTGATGTGTATAGAGGTTACCATCAGATCACTATGTATGAACCAGACCAGGAGGTCACGTCATTCACAACACCCAGGGGATTGTACTATTACAAGGTCATGCCCTTTGGCCCAAAGAACGCAGGGGCAACATTTCAACGGATGATCACCAAAACGTTTGAACCATTGTTAGGCAGAACAATGGAGGCTTACATAGATGACATGGTAGTCAAAAGCAAGGATGAGAAGGACCATCTCTGGGACCTAGATGAAATGTTTCAAATTCTGAAGAAGAACAAGTTGCGCCTGAACGTATCCAAGTGTGCATTCGGTGTAAGATCAGGTAAATTCTTAGGCTTCCTGGTAACCAACCGAGGTATAGAAGCCGACCCTTCTTAGATCAAAGTAATCCAGGAACTTAAGAGGCCTAACACAGTCAAAGAGGTATAGCATCTCACTGGCCTAGTAGCCGCACTCAACCGGTTCACAAGTCGTTCGTCAGACAGATGTCAACCATTCTTCCAAGCTTTGAAAGCCAAATTTGAGTGGGATGAAGAATGTGACCATGCCTTAGAGAGCCTGAAGGACTACATGACCTCTCCTCCATTATTAGTAACCCCAGTGTCAGGAGAAGAGCTTTTTTTGTACTTGGCGGTTTCACAGCATGCAGTCAGCGCAGTGTTGGTCAGAGCGAAAGGAATCCAACACCTGTCCATATTTTATGTTAGTAAAACCTTGTTGGACGCTGAAACAAGGTACCTACCATTGGAGAAGCTTGCCTTAGCTTTGATGATGGCCTTAAGGAAGCTGTCGCATTTATTTTCATGCCCACACCATAATCGTCCTAACAGGTTTCCCATTAAAGGCCTTGTTTGAGAGGGTGAACTTTTCTGGACGAATCTTGAAATGGGCAGTAGAGCTGGGACAGTTCGATATCAAGTTTCAACCCAGAACAGCAATCACAGCCCAGGCTTTAGTAGGCTTTATGGTTGAGTTCACACCAGGAAGCCATCACATCTTCCCAGTTGACTTGATCGACGCAATCGAAATGGGGATGGAAAGTGCCGCAGGAACTATGCAGCCCCCAAAACAAGATGCCTAGCTACATTCCAAGCCATACAGAATTAAAGACAAGAAGAAAGGGGCAAACCACGCTATTCCCAGCAAGGACTCATCAACAAGTAAAAATTTGGGGCAGTCAGATAGTGAAGAGCAAACCCCAATAGCAGACATGGACTTGGAAGAAAACATCAGCAACACACATGACTCGAAGACGTCATCCGACCCCTCTACTTGCTGGAAACTATTCGTCGGAGAGATGTGGAAGCTCTTCGTGGATGAAGCATCCAATAGGCACGGTGCAGGACTTGACATAGTCCTCATCTCACCAGATGGCCTAATAGTGGAACAAGCAGTCAATCTTGGCTTCCCAGCATCAAACAATGAGACGGAGTATGAAGCGCTTTTAATAGGCCTAAAATCAGAACTTTTCATGAATGCCACTGAGCTAATGGTTTACAGTGACTCATAGCTAGTAGTAAACCAAATTTCAAACGACTACGAGGCGAAAGATAAGAGGATGGCTAAGTACCAAGAGTTAGTCAAAAAGGAGATCATAAAGTTCGAAGTAGTGCGGATAGAGCAAATCGGCCGAGAAGAAAACAATAGAGCAGACGAACTAGCAGGTTTTGCCTCAATGGCAGATACATCTATCCCAAATCCATTACTGATCGACTTCCTACCCAGACCGAGCATTAAAGAACCCGAAGTAGCTGAGGTATGTTGCGCCGAACTAGGCCCTTCATGGATAGATCCCATTATAGTATTCTTAAAAGACATCTTGCCTGAAGAAAAGAAATAGGCCAACAAGATCAGAGCAAAATCACAGTGATTTTGGCTCTCTCCATCATTGGCACTGTACAAAAAATCCTTCACAGGACCTTACTTAAAATGTGTCCATCCTAGCAAGGTCGAGGTATTTTTGTTCGAAATACATGAAGGAGTATGCAGAAGCCACCAAGGGGGAAGATCATTAGCATACAGAGCAATTTCACAAGGATACTGATGGCCATACATGCAAGCAGATTCTGAGAAATATGTAAAAAGGTGTGAGAAATGTCAGAAGTTCGCACACCAAATATATCAACCAGCCAGAGAACTCCTACCATTAACCACCCTATGGCCCTTCGCAATGTGGGGCTTGGACATAGTGGGCCCACTTCCAACAGCACCCGGCAATAGAAAGTTCTTTCTCGCAACAACAGACTAATTCACAAAGTGGGTGGAGGCTGAAGCACTCGCATCAATAAAGGAGAAAAATGTAAAGAAGTTCGTCTGGAAGAACATCATAACCCGATTCCGCATACCCAAGGCCCTAATATCTAACAACGGCACTCGGTTTGATGGAAAAATCTTCAGGAGCTTTTGCGAGGAATACAAGATAGAATTCTACAACTCTACACTGGCATACTCTCGAGCGAATGGCCAGGTAGAACCATCAAACAAAGTCGTCTTAGACGGTTTGAAGAAAAAGTTGGAGAAAGCAAAAGGCAAGTGGGCTGAGGAACTTCCTCATGTTTTATGGGCTTATCGTACCACACCTTGGCGATCAACTGGAGAAACGCCTTTTTCCCTTGCTTATGGCATGGAGGCAGTAATCCCACTAGAAGTAGGCCTCCCCACTATTAGAAGTGAAAATTTCGACCTAGACTTGAATGGGGAAGCTATAACCTTGGAACTCGACCTTATAGAAGAGAGAAGGGAAAGAGCTCTAGTTCACATTGCCTCATACCAGCAAGAGCTATCCAGAAAATATAACAAGACAGTGCATCCGAGGCAATTCAAGATTGGGGACTGGGTATTACGCAAAGTAATGGGCAACACTTTGGTACCTGGATATGGCAAGTTAGGACCTAACTGGGAAGGACCATACAAAGTGGTTGGTTTAGCAGGAAAATGAGCATATCACTTGGAAGATGGAGACGACAAGGCTATTCTCAGGCCATGGAACACTGTCAATCTCAAATTATTTTATTTTTAATTTTTAAATACTTGTAATTTTCCATTTTTCAAATAAAAGTAGTTTTTTGTACAATTCTTTCTACTATAAAAATTATTCTCAGACATTGCCAACAAGGGGTAATCAGGAAGTTTGGCAGGAATAACCAAACATGTAGTTCTCTTCAGTCGAGATCAGGATCTAGGCTGAAAAAGGTTGGCCGGAATAACCAACAGTTATCTCTCTTCAGCCGAGATCAGGATCTAGGCTGAAGAGGTTGGCAGGAATAACCAACAGTTATCTCTCTTCAGCCGAGATCAGGATCTAGGCTGAAGAGGTTGGCAGGAATAACCAACAGTCATCTCTTTTCAACCCAGATCAGGATCTAGGCTGAAGAGGTTGGTAGGAATAACCAACATTTAGCTCTCTTAAGCCAAGATAAGGACCTAGGCTGAAGAAGTTGGCTGGAATAACCAACACTTATCTCTCTCCAGTTGAGATCAAGATCTAAGCTGAAGAAAGTTGGTAGGTATGACCAATATGTAAGCAGGTTACAAACTCTTGAACTGAGATAGCTATCTTGGCAATAAAATGTTAAAAGGCAATTATATGTAAGTGTAACCGAACAAACAATTGAAGAAAAACACATGTCATTCCACTTCAAAGTATTCATTACATGAGAGGGGCTTAAGCTCGGTTACAAGTACTTTCAAAAAAGAGAAACATCAAAAGAAGAAAAACTAGGTCAAGCAAAGAGGTCATCCAAATTTGCATCAAGGTCAACCCGAACCTCACCACTCGGTAGCCCAGTTTCAGCAGGAAGGTCGGTCACAGTCGCATCATCAACCATGTCTGGCACCGGTGGATCTACCCGAGCTGATTGAGCAGTTTGGAGACCGTGCTCATTGATGACTGGTGGGGCACTGTTTGGCTCTGGAGATCCTTTCTCCTCCCTCCTTGGAGCAGCTTTTGTTGGATGGCATTGGTGTAGTCCGCCATGTAACTTGGGATAAAGTAAGGGGGAGGATTTTGGAAGACTTCGGTTTCTCGCCCCTGGCTGAGCTTCAAAACAGCCGCCTTCCATCCATACTTGAAAAATATGTCCTTTGCAGCTTCACACTGCAGAATATAGATGGCTTCCCCATTCTTATAGCCACGATCTTCTCCATCTTCCATCTTCTTCTACAGCTCGACGATTTCTGCATCCTTCTTCTTCTCGAGTTTGGCCAGCTCGCGCAGATAGCGGTCTTTCTGCTCGGCTAAAGCCTTCTTCTTATCCGTTTCTGCCGAGTTGACCAACCTGATAAATCGGGCGATTTCAGTCTAAAGCTTGGTCGTCTTTTGCTTGGCTTCTTCTAGTTCGGCCGTCTTAGCATTGGCCTCTGCAATCGCCAGCTGTGTTGTCTTGCGCAGCTCTAGCACGCGCTTATGGACAACATGGTTCTTCTGCATGGTCTGCAAAAGAAGAGATGGCAAATATGGTTAAAACCGAGCAAACAGACGTGATTTGGAAAGCAAAACAAATGGGGTACTTACCAGCACCATCGACTTAGTTGCTGAGCAGATGGCCTTAAGCTCGGTCAGATAATCGTGGTGCTTCATGTCGGCTGGCAGACACACACTTTTGGCAAGATTGAAGGCAAGAGTGTGGTCTTTGTCTACAACCACTAAGTCGGTGTTCGAGATAGCACGGTTCTTGTAAGTCATTTTTGGAGCCCACTCCGAAGGGCTAGCTCGGTTGGAATGCACGAGCTCGGGGCTCGACATTGTGGTGTGAGGAAGCACACGCTTGTCCTCATCAATCAGTCGTTGCGGCTCGGTCGAAGCAGAGCACCGTCACTTGTTTGACCGAGATGACGTAGCCCGGGCTATTAGAAGGGCCACCACAGCCTTCTGTGTTTGACCGGCTTGTGGTGTCTGGGTTTGAGCCCCGCCGGCTTGAGTTGATGTTGTCTCAATAATCAGGGCTCATACAGCTCGGCGCTTGGCCATTTCTTGTTCTTCGGTTAAGGGAATGAGGTTGATTTGGGGAAGAGTGGGATCTAGTTCTGGTGTTGGCTCGAGAAGGAAGTTCGTTACCCTAGTCTTCCTCTTTCCGCTGTAGGTGTATGTGGGTTCGAAGTTCAGTAGCTCGGCCCAACCACAGTGACGGTACCGAAGTGTTGCGCGAAGGGCGTCCTGATTGGCGTACTGGTACTGTGATTTTAGTTGGTTTAGATCTACACAGAAGAATAAAGACAATGGTTAGCACGGTATAAAGTTATAGCCTGGAATAGCAAAACTAAAAGAGAACTGAGGTATCCTTACTTGCAGTCCCCTTATTCCAGTTAATACGGTAGCCTGGTATCTGGGCTTCCTGGTTTTCAAAATTGCCCGAAACCCAAAAGAAGTCATCGTCATTTAAGTCTTTGTCTGGTGTATTTTTAATTATTTTCTCTCGACCTCTTCTTATTCTCAAGTAATACACCCAACCGTCATCATATTGGCCGAGCGAGTATTGGTAGAATATCTCGGCCAATCCGAGGTTGAGACCGAGCCGGCGGTTTAGCTCGGCGATTCCGTTTATTATTCGGTAAGAGTTGGTGCTGAGTTGAGTAGGGCATAATCTAGTTTGCCTAAGGAACTCACATATTAGTGGCTGGATTGGGAATCGGAGACCAGCCTCAACAATGGATATCACGGTGAATGGAACGAAACCTGGTTTTTCCCAGGGCGTGGTATCTAGTTCGGCTAAAGAAAGATGAACATCATCAAGGATGTTGTAGTCCTTACGGAATTCAGCAATGGCCCCGGGTGAGTTTACTAAGAACCGGTATTTACCCATTTCAAATAAAATTATGAATAAATTAGCTCGGGATCCTAGCTCAGTGCTGAGATGACGTTGAGTATCTCGGTTGAGCGTGCAAAGGTGTGCCTGGCCAACCTAGTCAAAGTCTGCAAAGTGGAGATAAATAGTGTTATGCCTAGATCATTGAGCCGGGCTAGAAAAGAAGGATAGATGAAAATAAACCCTAGTACGGTTGAATGGGATGCAGCCCGTTCTTAAGTTCAGTTATAACACAACGAGAGGCTCCAAGTTTTTGGCTCGGTCATTGAGCAGGTTGGTTTTTAGTTCGATTGTAAATGCAAGGGAGGGCACCAAGTCCTAGTTCGGTCATTGGGAGAGGTTTCCAGTTCGGTCTAATACGCACCTATGGCAAACAAATTCCTATCTCGGTCGTGGTGAAATTTTGGATCAAAAGCATCACTTTACCGATTGTTAGTGAATCCATTGGAGGATCTATCATGTGGTTTTTTTGGGTTTAAGTGGTTCTTACTCATTGATGTGAAGTATATACTAGTGTGTTTTGGAAAACGTACATATACTATGTTATATATTGCTATACCATGCGAAAATAAATGGAAGGGGAAAAAGATAGAGCCACTTACAGCTTTGGGATGCAAGGGTGGAGATCAAGATCGTGAGGATGGTGTTGCAAACACAAGCTTTGCGGAAGCTATGGTTGTGAAAATGGAGGCTCAGAAGGCTAGTGCGAGAAGATGAACAGTGGTGTATTTTGTTCAAAAAGTAGGGTTTTTTGTATAAAGCATAGATTTGGACGGGACTGTTCAAAATTTGCGAGGTATAGAGACGGCTGTGACAGTTGTGCATGGCTAGTAGAGGCAAGCCACGTGTCCATAGGAATAAGTAACGATTCAGATGTACTTGAGAAGCGGAACGGCGTACAGAGCAACTGACAAGACGTTTCTTAACCAGGCAAATCAGTAGCTCAGTAGAACATGAGCTCGGTGGAACCTAGCTCGGTCGGTACACTTAGCTCGGCTGGAAATAGGTAATCCCAAATCATGTGTTGCAGATGGCATTAAGGGGCAATTGAGAGGGTAAAATGTGTAAATCTGGGCCGAGCTAAAATGGGACAGAAGTGAGCCGAGCTGCAAGCTGAGTAAAATAGGCTTCACCATTGGGCCTAGTTAGCTCGATCATAAATGATTGAGATAGCCCGGTTGGAGTAAGTTAAACCGAGGTACAGGAAGACTGCATTGGAAGAGCAAGGTGGGACCGAGCTAAGTGAAGCTCGGCTAAATTTGCTGAGCTTAAGCATGGCAGTGTTAGTTCGGTCGTTTTGTCATACTACCGAGGTAAAACTATTTCACTTGGTTAAAGCAGTGAGAAGGGTATTAAGGGATAAGCATTATCTCTTAGAGATGTGATTCCTAGGAGGACTCTACATTGAGGAATAAAGAGTACTAGGATTGTGCCACACGGAATCTATAAAAGCTCGTAACAGGACCTATGTACAGGTATCACAATTTTGACTCCTAAATACACAGAGCTTTTGTCTATTGCCTATTTGCCGACTTAGGCATCGGAGGGATTTCTGGCACACACCCGCCGGCTAGCTCACTTTTGTATTTTCAGGAAGTAAAGCGACGACATTTGGAGGAGCGCACACTTGATCAACAGGATTATACGAGAAGAATTATTTCGTGCTTGTACATCATATATTTTTGACAAAAAGATGCTGCATATGGCACTAAACATTTAGTGACATTTCATTTTCATCAGTCGAAACAAGGTATTATATACTTGTAGCATTTCTCCCTCTCAATAAATTATGAGGTTTTCTTTTTCTTTTTTCTTTTCTACTTTTTGGGAGGTTGTCCGGTGTTTAAAACAAACAAGTGGGAGCAAAGATAAGAGCAAAGTTCAATCTTCTTTCCTTTCAAAAACACAAAACCTAGCAAAGGATATTAGGCTTTGTGATTAGTATGAAAGCATAGCATTCTTCTTGTAGTTTTTTAATCAAGCACATTACCATTGACAAATCAAACTTTTATCTATTTGCATCAACCCTTTCAAATTAAACAAGTCCAAGGGATTGCAAAAACAAATTATTCTAGCTCCATTGATGTTATGTGAAATTATTAATCCACTTCATTCATAATGTTAACAACTTGTCTACTGGTTGGTTGCTAAAAGCATCTCTAATGTGATAGCTTTGGGTAAGAAAGTGATAAAAATGGACCCAATTTGTGTGTCAAGTTAATTTCGGGTGTGAATTGGTGCTCCAATAGATGTGTTAAAGTATACGTTAAAGACTATTAAATGAGGGTGAGACTCACTTTAACGTGTTATATATGAGAAATAAAATGTATAAAAAATGAAAAATGCTTGGGAGCACTAATTAGTGCTCCCACTAATTAGGTGACAGTGGGTCCCGTCATTAATGATGTGATGTTTTGGTCTTGGAGTTATATTTTTTTTATTTTTTTTTTTACTTTTTTAATGTATTAATACTATTAGTGGTGATATTTTTAATAAGATGAATCATTGTTGATAAAAAATATATGAACCCCGCCTCCTCTCTCATTGACTAAGACACTCAGTAAACAACAAAGTTAGCTTCTGACAAGTTTAGAAGGCTACTTAATATATCCATTGGAGTAGTAAGGCCAAGTTTGGGAAGACTAAATAAGTGCACTTTTTGTCTTTTTGGACTAAAAAATTGAGGTTGAAAATATGGATGTTTGGGTTAACTTTTTGACTTTTTATTGAAAAATGTGTAATAAAAAATTGTAAAAATTAATTTGTAGGGAAAAATTTGAATTGGGAGTTGTGCAGCCATAATTGTTGACTTTTGGTGAATAGTGTTAACTTTTTAACTTTTTGAGTAACTTTTTAACTTTTTGACTTTTTTAAAACATCCCAAACTTAGCCTAAATTGGATGTGTCAATTGATAATTGACAAACAATTCGACTGACACGCTTCTTAAAAAGTCCACCATGATGCTCTTATCATCCCTTTCAACAAAGGGTCTTGTTAAAAGTGTAATCGCCAACAATTGATTAATTTGGGTCATGTAACTAAGACAAGTTAAATCAAGTCCATGTTAATTAATAGGAAAATGTTTCGTAATTTAAATTTTATAGCTTAAAAGTGGTTCAAATGACCAAAACGACGTCATTTTGATCATTTTTATGTTGTTCTGTACTCAAAACGACGTCGTTTTAACCATTTGAACCACTTTTAAGACACAAAATTTGAGTTACGTAGCATTGTCGTAATTAATATTAAAAAAAAAACCTATTACGTAAAGGATCCCTAAATAGGCCAACCACAGAAGTTAAGGGAAAAAATCAACACGTAGGGCCCAACTTGCTTATTGTGAGGCCATGGATATTACATGGCCTATATTAGATACTAGACGAATGGATATTTTATGACCCATATTGGTTAAAGGAGATATTTATTCATATATGTGATTTTCCAAATAAGGGCTTGTAATTTAAAAAAAAAAAATTAAATGTATTAAAAAAAATGAATTTTTCAAAAAAGTTGTCTACCAGCTAGTGATATTTAAATGGTTGTAGCATCAAGGAAGAGATCCAGAAACAGGTCACGCTTCTGATGGTACCCCTTCAGATTAGCTACCACTGCACCAAGCGCATATACTCCTCCTTTACCGCACAAAAATGTCACGTGTCTGCCAATCAATTCAATTATTAAATTCCCCCAATAAACAAATAATTAAAGCTACTGGCATAATATCGCTATCTTTATCTTCAAACTTTCTACTAATGAAAATATAAAAAAATGTAGATATTATGTATATAGTGCCATATTTACATGTAATGTTAACAAATGGAATTTTACTGCAACTGTGCCCACATTTTCAAATTCTAATAGTCCAGACCAGATTCAGGTGGTTTGAGGATAAATGACACCAATTATATATATATATATATATATATGCAAGGTTGATTGTCCGAGATTGCAGTGGTTAAAGAGGAAATTAGAGTGCTCCTAAAGGCATAGACATTAAAGACTGGAAACTTTAACAGTGGATAGTCAAAAGTCCAAAACAATTTCAGCAAACTAGTCCGGTAAGCTATTTGTGACACATAGCTCTTTAAGAAATTAGCAATGATAGAGGAAATATCACAGCGGCATTAACAATACCATTTCTAAAAGAAGTAGCATGAGCCAATAGAGGAAATAGATCAAAAATGGTTGTCAATTCCCTTTGGAAGTTCCCTTTTGTTACAAGTCCAGTCGTAAATTTCTCAAATGGCACCAAACAACCCACAAGGAACATATATTATCTACTATAGGAACCTAATCAAAGTACAATAAAGCGTGAAGTCATGGACACTGTCAGTGTTCCCAACATTCTAAAGTCTACAATTGTTCTCATTAAAAGGGGGATGTTGCACGGCAAATGCATAGGACACCATTCTATATTTCAATAGAAATTGACAATGTAGTAGCTTCACTCCTAGATGAGAGAAGCACATCAAAGCTATAGGAGGCGATTCGAGTAAAATGTACAGGTCATAACTCACAAGCACATGTACACATACATCATCATAGATAAATGATTCAACATAGAATGATAGTAAGCTTTGAAGTTCTTTTCATTCTCAAACAAGCTTTACATGGTCTTCACAAACACACACACAAACGTAAAGGACACTATAAGCACTTATGGTGCATCTATGATCTATCATCATCAACCTAACACCACTATCATCCTTCTCTAAGAAAGCATATGAAATAGACTACACAGAAAAGTAACACATATCAATGAACAAACAGAGCAAAAACCAAGATATATATATATATATAGATATAGATTCAGAGAGATTCAAATAGATATCAATGAACAAACGGATCAAAAACCAAGGTCTGATTCAACTATCAAACAGAAAACACAACATATATGTAGAGAGAGACAGAGACAGAGGCAGAGATGGAGATGACGGAAGGGGCAGATCTGAGGGAAAGGGGTGGTGCGAAACCCTAACCCTAGGTAGATCACGGCGGCACGCGCACACACACACAGCTCTGCAATTGCAACAATGGCGATGACCACCATTCCTCTCTACTTCGCCTCTCCAATTCCAAAAAAAAAAAAAATAACTTTGCAAAGCTACATACCATTTCTTCGCTTTCTTCTTGCACCTCCATCTCTAAACGCTCGCTTCTCATCTCTTCTCTTCCTCACTCGCCAGCAGTAGTCATGGCTACAACTGTTAGTACAATCGTGGAAAACGAGTGGCAAACGACCATGGCTTCGATTTCCATAGATTAGAGCCTGGATACCCTCTTAGTCAGATCTTCTCGAATTCGGCGGAGCCGTACGAATTAGGGATTTTTGGTTGAAGGGGATTTTTGGTTTTTCAGATTGGGGATTTTGGTTCAAGAGATGGGGAGGGGGGGAAGCCGAGCGGGAATGGAAAAAAGGGGGGTGGAAAATCGAGAGGGAAATTTTTTTTGTTTTTTGGTAATATTTAAACAACAAAATGGCTCTTTTATTTTTTTTTAAATTATTTTTTGTTAAAATAAATTTCTTTTTATAGTTAATAAATTATTATTATTTTTTGATTCTTTATTTTTTTAGTTATTAAGGTTGAAAATTTATTTGTTTCATTTTTATTTTAATGAATAAAAAATTATTCTTATTTTTTTTACTTTGGTAGAAGTAGGGGTAATATTTTAATGAAAAATATTTTTCATAAATTTTATAAATTTGTTTTTGTTTATTTTTAGAAAAACATAAATTACAAACGCGTTTGGTTTGAACAAAATGTTTAAAAAAATTTAAAAACACAAACTAAAAAACATGTTTGTCTAGGCTTAAAATATTTATATTTTTTTATTATTATTTATGACGATGAGATCATGTACATTATAATTGAAAAAACAAATAATTGAAAAAAAATATTTGAACAGAGATGAGAGAGATAGAGAAGAGAGATGAATGAGAGAGATAGAGAAAAGAAATGAGCGAGAGACACAGAGAGAAAGAGAGACCCATTTCATTTTTTAACTTTTTCCTCTTTCAACAACAATGGGCTCAGAGAAAGAGATGAGTGTGATTAAGAGAAATGAACAATTGAGAGAAAAGAGAGATGAGTGAGTGTGAGAGAGAGAGAGAGAGAGAGACAGAGAAAAAGAAAAAAGAGAGAGATAAACAAGATGAGCGAGAGAGAGAGAGACAGCAAAAAGAGATGAACAAGAGATATAGAAAGAGTGAGAGGGAGAAGAAAGATAAGCAAGAGAGATAGAGAAAGATAGAGAGAGCTAGAGAGAAGAGTGATGAGTGATAGAGAGAGGAAAAAAAAGAGAGAGAAACAAGATGAGCGAAAGATAGACACACAAAGAGAGAGAGAGAGAGAGAGAGAGAGAGAGAAAGACAACAAAAAGAAATGAACAAGAGATAGAGAAAGAGACATAAAGAGAGAGAGAGAGAAGAAAGATGAACAAGAGATAAAGAGCGGAGAGAGATGAGAGAGCCATAGAGAATAGTAATGAGTGAGAGAGAGGGAAAAAAATGGGAGAAAGAGGGAAAAAGATAGAGAGAGAGAAAAAAATAGGGGAAAGATAGAGGAAAAAAGATAGAGAGAGATAGAGAGAAGAGATATGAGCGAGAGAGACATAGAGAGAAGAGAGATGAGCGAGATAAGATAGATGGACGATAGAGATAGAGAGAAGAGAGATGAACAAAAGAGACAGAGAGAGAAAAGAGATGAGAGAAGAGATAGATGAGTGAGAGACACACACAGAGAGAGAAAGACAGATAGACAGACAGACAGAGAGAAAATAGAGAAGAGTGATGAGTGAGAGAGAGAAAGAGACGAAGATAAAAAAATGAGTGAAAAGAGATAGACAAAGAGAGAGAGAGAAAAAGAGCGAAAATAGATAAACGAGAGAGAGAGAGAGAGACAAAGTGAGATGAATGAGAGAGTGAGAGAGATAAAGAGAAGAGAGACAGAGATAAACGAGAAAGCCACAATATATATATATATATATATATATTTTTTTTACCTTTTTTTTTTTTTTTTGCAACGGTACTTATTACAGTTGCAAAAAACTCTTTTTTTTTTTTTTAGATTGCTGTTAGTGTCGTCGCAAAAACTCTATTTTTTTTTGCGACAGCAATCTCTGCCGTCGCAAATACTTTATTTTTTTTTTGCGACAGCAATGTCTGCCGTCGTAAATACTCACATTTTTTGTGACAACATTTTATGCCGTCGCAAATACTCTATTTGTTGCGCCGGCAAGTTGTGCCGTCTCAAAAAGTCACATTTTTTGCGACGACAAGTGGTGCCGTCGTAAAAAGTTCCGTCTTTTAAATCCCCTTTTCTTGTAGTGACTAGATTTTTTTTTTTTTTTTTTTTTGGGGGGAGGGGGAGGGGGAGGGTGTGTTTCTAATGCCTTTGTACAATTTTGGTCTTGATTTTAAATTCTGCAAAGTGGTTTGTAGGGAAAAGATGGAAGTAAACAGAGAAGAAGAGTGAGAGAAGTTGGTTAGATTTTTTATAATTTTTGGGCAAATTACATATACACCCCTCGAGATTTGGCTAAATTACAGATACCCCCCTGAGGTTTCGGAAATTACATCCCGCCCCCTGAGGTTTGTATTTTCATAACAATTTGCCCCCTGAGGTTTATATTTCATAACAAATTACCCCCTAATTTCTTATGCAAATATAGCATTCAGGGGGGAATTCGTAATTTCTCAAACCTCAGGGGGGCATCTGTAATTTAGCCAAACCTCGAGGGGTGTATATGTAATTTGCCCTATTTTTTATTTTTGCTATTGAAGAGTAACTTGGTAATTTTACTTTTTCTATTAATTTTAACACTAGACAAACTTTGAAAAGGAAGGCAGTGTAATTTTCAAAATATGGAGGGGGTATTTGTATTAAATCTAAACCTCATGGGATGTCAATGTATTTATTTTTATTAATACATTATCAAGTCAATTAATATTTTTTAATGATGCATTCTAACAATATGGTATTTCTAATTTTCAGAACGATAAGAAATAATATATATTTTAAAAGTGTGTTTATAATTTACTCTCTCTCCCTCTATATATTTATAAGAAAATACGAAACTTATTATACTATATATTTGATAATAAGTTATTCAATAAGATAAATTGGAGCATAAGATAAAATAGCAAAGGATAAAGATAGCCTCCACGCGATAATTATTAAAAATAAAAACGCATTAACAAAAAGTGACTTAAAGTGGCACTAATCAATTTTCTTGTTTGTTTGTTTTTTGTTTAAAAAAAAAAAAAATCAAAAACTCTGATTGGGTCTATTGTGCAAAAGTAATTTTTAAAAAGTTCAAAAACAAAGTTTTTTGTATTGAATAAAAAGTTGATTGTTTCAAAAAAAAAAAAAAAAAAAAAATCACAAACAACTTTAGAAATAATTTGTCAAACAAATTTTATGTAGCTTTAAACAAGAGGAAATTGCAATTTAGTGAAAATGTCACAAAATAATTTATTAATGGTAAACTTTATACACATTTATAATTAAACTATCAAACTTTTTCAAGAATTTATAATTATTTTGTGAAGATTTCCCTAAATTGTAATTTTTCTTTTAAACAACAATAACAAAAAAGAGCGACACAATTAAGGTTTATTTTGGCAACTAAGAAAAAACTAAACTTTTTCGTTCTTTTTTTAATTTTTTAAAAAAATATGTAAAAATGTAGAGAGATGATATGACCCAAATAAACTAATAAATAAGTTGATTTTTTTTCTAATTGCCAAAATAAACCTGAGTAGACTAGTTTTGTTTTCTTTCTTTAATTTAGAGTCCGGGTTCTTTTATGTTGGGTTGGGGATTGGATCCATTAGTGGCTTCTTTTATGTGGGGTTGAGGATTGGATCCATTAGTCTAGCCCTTTCCTAAACTCTATCTTGAAAATTTTGAATTGTTTATATTTTAAATTTTTGTGCATAGATCATTTATAAAACAAATAGAGTAAATTAATAATTATTATCACATGAATTTTATTATATTTTTATTAAAAATTATCAACTTAATTTGATATTTTTATAAATAACTTACATTTAATAATCTAAAAAATAAACAGAATGAGTTTCTCTTAAGTTGAGTTGAGGATTAAATCCATTCGTTTTAGGCCTTTTACAGACTCAATTATGAAAAAATTTAATTGTTTATATTTTAAGTCTTTGTGCGTAAATTATTTATTAAACAAATTAAATTGATTCATTAATTATTATCACGTAATTTTTTCATATTTGTATTATATTTTAAGTCTTTGTGCGTAAATTATTTATTAAACAAATTAAATTGATTCATTAATTATTATCACGTAATTTTTTCATATTTGTATTAAAGAAATAAAATGTCAAATTAATTTAGTTTTTCAATAAATAATTTATATACAATAAATTGAAGGAGTTTTCTTAAGTGTGCAAGTGCACACCATGTGCCACTTACACAAAAAGTGTAAGTGTAAGGTGTAAGTATAAGTATAAGGTGTAAGTGTAAGGTGTAAGTATAAGGTGTAAGGTGTAAGTGGGTTGCACATGGTGTGCAACCTCAAAAAAGGTGTAAGTGTAAGGTTTAATTTTTTACAAAAGGTGTAAATGTAAGGTGTAAGTGTAAGGTATAAGGTGTAAGGTGTAAGTTGCACACCATAACCAAACCCTAAATTGAAAAGATAAGCAAAATGCATCATCGAATCAAGCCTGAGACAAGCTCACATGAAGGTTCCAGTCTTTTTGGAAAGCTTGCCACGTGGATTTTCAATGAAGAGAGTTGTTCGTTATACATTATGGGCATGTTTGATTGGAAGGATTAAAGTATGTGATTAGGATTATTAATTCGTGGGTCCAATCATCCTATGTTTGTTTTGACATTTTGATTTAGGACTATTAATCCAATGGATAATTAATCTAACAAATTTGTAGGATTATTAGTAATAGGGTAGGGGTGAGATAGTTAATACCACACTAATTTAATAGGATTATTAATACCTCACTACTAGTATTATGAATCAAACATGACCTATGGGTCATGATTAAGATCTCCTCCCATCACCATCCCACCACCTCACACACATGTGGCGGGTGGTGATTGGAGGAGAAAGAAAAAAAAGAAAAAAAAGAAAAGAAAAAGTGGCCCATCAGAAAAAGAGGGAGTTAAGGGAGAGGGAAAAAAAGAGAGTCCGGGTCATTATTGATACATTATTCATTGGTTAACAAAATGACAAATAACTTATATATAATTTAATGCACATGTTTTCTGAGGTTCATCTTGCTTGGATCTAATTTGTAATTTAGAAACAACTCAATGCATCATAAAATCAAAATTGATATGAAATTAGTAAAATTTAAATTTTTGATCAATTGTGGTGGAATATTTCCCCAGCCTCCTCCATTATGTAATTAAGCATATATCCTTAATTTTTGTTTAAAATCATAATATACCTTAGATTTAGAGTTTGATTTTTCTTTATGATACTAATTAACATTTTTTAAATTTGTTTATAAGTAATTATTCAACATTCTTCTACTTTAAGAAAAGAAAAGCTTGTCAAGAAAAGGACAAAAAATTCTTAGGAATAGGGAGATAAAAATCGAAATTCTCCCATCTCCCGTTCCCACTATAAACATCACATATATATAGTATTAAAAATAAGGATAGGTTATATTATGTTAAATTACAAACATATTTCTTGAAATTTATTTAAATTATAAATTATTCTTCTTGATTTTAATAATTACATTATAGCCCTTATACTGTGTTTGGTTAGAGAATTTGGATAGGAATTTAGAAATAGAAAGGGATAGGGAAAGGGAAAGGGAAAAGGTATGTGAAACTATGTGAAATATAAGTATGTTTTATTCATATTTCACCTACATTTTTCATTTTCCTTTCTAAATCCCTCTCCAAATCTTCCAACCAAACACAACATTAAGGTTTCTGATTTCATAACAAATAGGTCCTTGTATTAATAAATCATCAAGTTAATTAACAGTTTTTAATAATGTTAAAATTTTATTTCAATTAATAATTCAGATAATTTTATTATTGTATAGGTGAACAGTTAAAAATTTCACATTTTCAATTCATTCTGTTAAATAAAAAATTTCTGATGGGGAGGTATTTGTAATTTTCCAAATCACAGGGAGCACTTCGTATTTTAAGCAAACCTTAGTGGTGTATTTGTAATCTAACCATTATATTAGTAGTCCATGTTTTGATATCTGTCATTTTAGTCATTGTAATTTTAATTAGCTCTATTTTGACAATAAATTTATGATTTTATCTCAATTTGGTTCAATTTATTATAATTGTTAGCATTTTCTTCTGAAAAATGTGCAAATAAGCAGCACGTGTCATGCTCTTAGGAACAAAATTATAAATTGCTCAATTCAGTGAGTCAACTTTAATCAATTCAATAATCAGTTTATGTTAAAATTCTTAACGGCTTTATCAATTGGATCAAATTGACATAAAATCTAAAATTAAGGATAAAAATTGAGTTAATTGAAAATATATGGACTAAAATGACAGAAGCACTAAAATATAGAGACTGCCATTGTATTTTGCTCTAAAAATAATTCTACATTTAATTATTTTCCTCTCTTCTATGTGGCGCCTATGGTTGCAAGCCAGTCAAGTTGAGTTGAGTTGGCTTATGTAGTGTTGGAAAATTGGTTTTTATAGGCTTATTTTGGGCCAACTCTAAGCCTAAATTCAAGCGGAGCCCACGTGTTTTTTGAGGTGGGTCCGAGTGGTGACGTGTTTTTATCGCGTGGTATGTCATACCTCGAAGTCGGTTCGTGAAAACTATTTATGAGTAAATAGAAAGCTGACATCATTTTCAGCTTCTTGAAATTAGAAGTTGAAGAGACAATGTGGGTTGCTCTATTTGTGTTGTCCCACATTGAAACAAGAAGAGAGTTTATATGAGTATATAAACTCTAAGTTGGCACATTTAGGATGGGCCCCAAGGGGCATTCAAGTTTTGTGGAAGGGGAGTTATGAATTGTAACGCCTCGAAATAAAAGTCATAAATCCATCCAAGACCATATGTAAGCAATAATATGAATCAGAGTACAATGTTCTTTTACTTCATGAGAGTTAATAGTACAAAAAAGTTTAACTAAATAAATGCTCTATAGGCTTACATCTTTCCAAGTCATTGCTTGGTTACAACAAAATGAGTCTAATTCAACACAATTAAAGCCCTTGGCTATACAAAATAAATATAACAAAAGAGAAGCTTGTGCTCCAAATCCTTCCAAGCTATTGCCTTGGTGGAGGCATATAACCGACATCTGAAAATGGTTTTTCCCAAATAGGGTGAGCCAAAACCCAGTAAAAACAATCTAACACAATGTATGAATCTTGACAAAGATATAAGTATGATAAGTATAACCAATGCCCATGATAAAATCATTTATAACTTTTCACAAAACCATGTCATGTCGAGCTTTATAGCTCAATTCATTTAATTCATAAGCCATTCACCATTTCATTCAGATAACCAAATTGAGAGTATAACTCAGTGGATTTCTAATCAACACAACCATTATACAAATACTTCCATTTTGTCATTTTACGGATATTTCGTCTGCAGGAATTGACACCCATATATACGTGTGATTTTCGGGACTTTCACCCTGGATACATAGGCCAACTTAATTCAATAGAGTCCATCTCCTTTATTCTCCTAAACATGGAGTACATCCCATTTCTTCTCCCAAACATCATACATTTACAATGTATCGAAGACATAGTCATATTCAATGACAACTGATAAGAGATTAGTTTCAATTCGCCTAATCCTCATGCAATTTCTACAATAATCATAGCTATTCTCCACTGATAGCCCAAAACAGATATTTCTAAATACATATACAATCTCCAAGACAGATAAATGATCCAAATTTTCATACGTGAGAGGTAACACATACCCAACTCCACCATTTATATAAACATTCATCTAATTTCATATTCCCAATACCAATCTCATTTATTTATACAAAATAACTATTTGAGACATTTTAGGGCAAACTCATTTTTTTTTTTTTTTTTTTTTTCAAAATTCACCATGGGTGCCAAAATCAACAAATTTATCATAACACAACCTCATATCTACTTCCATAGCTATTTTTAACACATACATTTGAAAATCTCTTTTTGATTTTAAACCAAAACCCTAGATTTGTTCAAAATCATCCAAAGTTCCAATATTCTTTACACATCAACAAATAATTAAGTTAAACCTTATAGAAGAGTATAGAAAGTCCACTACAAGAATTAACACTTTTAGCAACAAAAAAATTGGTCGCTAAAAGTCAATTTTTGGTCGGCAAAAGTTATCTGCGACCAATTTTTTTGGTCACTACTTTGGTCGCCAATTGAGGGTCGGCAAAAGTAATTCGCGACCAAAATTGTGGTTGGTCGGCAAAAGTTGGATTTCGCGACTAAATTTTTGGTCACTAAATATTTAATTACCGCGACTAATTTATTTTGTCGCCAAAACACTTTGGTCGCGAAAAGTGATATTTTCCCGACCAAAAAGTTTGGTCGCCAATTATCACATTCAACGACCAAAAAGTTTGGTCGCCAATGGTGACATTCCGCGACCAAAAAATTTTGGTCACCAATCGTGACATTCCGCGACCAAAAAAGGTTTTGGTCGCCATTTGTTAATTTTCGCAACCAAAACTTTTGGTCTGCAAAAGTGAGTTTCCACGACCAAGAGCTGTTTTGGTCGGCAATAGATGTATTTTTTGCGACCAAAACTCTTGGTCGGCAATTGTTATTTTTTGCAAAAAAAAAATAATTTATTTGGCACGACTACTAAATTGGTCGCCAAAGCAAGAAAACAATACACCTGTAATTCCTAATAATTTATTCAATCCATAATAAACCTATAATTTTAAAGCATCATTCAAATTAACTGAATCATTAACATTCGACACAATACATAATTCATTAACATTCGACACAATACAACTATTCTAAATTTTCATTCACAAGTCACATCCATCTAGCATAACAAATTGAAACAATACATAATTCAGATTTACAGCATCAGAAAAATTGCTTAATCCACTAAGTTGCCTTGATAGCCAATCAAAAAGATCCTTGCGCCCTTCCGTGCCAAGCTTCGCATCCATCAAAGCAGTAGTGATGTAAGGCACCTGATAAAGAAACAGAATTGGAAAATTTATCAGAGAAGCATGATAGTGGCAGCAACACTGGATTGCAAACCCGTATCTTTGCAAAAATCAATTAAATCCTATAAACATGTACATTGAATTGAGAAAACTAGCTAGGCGTGGGCGCGGATCGATTGCGGCCACGGAACCTCTAATCCGTCATCCGTCCGCCAGATTGGCGGATTGGAGAAAATCAATCCGCATCCGTCCGCCAATCCGGCGGATGTGGATTGAGCGGATTGGCGGATAGATACGAATCGGTTTGGCGGTTTAAAAGTTTACAAATTTTTAACATAATTTAATTGTGTGCGCACTTCCTAAAAAAAAAAAAAAGGGCATAATTCAAGTTTGCATAATTTAATATTCAAGTGGGATAATTCAAGTGTGCATAATTCTGGTAGTGGCATAATTCAAGTGTGCTGTGCATAATTCCAGTGGGCATTTCTTAAACAACTTGGGCAATGCAAAAATAACCATGTGATGAATTGTTGCACCGAATTCCATCCCAACAGCAGCCAGAAATCCAAAAAAACTTGGTCAAATGAATTCCAAATGAATTCATGTGACCGCCACTTAGTCAAATGAATTTCATCCCAACAGCAGCCAGAAATGAATTGTTAAACAACTTGGTCAAATGAATTTTTGCATGAGGATTCAGGAATACAGACGTGAGAAACCAACAGCAGCCAGAAATCCAAAAAAAAAAACAAAAAAAGAGGAACAACTTTCTATATCTCAGCCTCTTAACAGATATCATTTGACCAAGAATTATTATTTCAAGGATTACCACTTCTGAATAATCAAGAACATTTGATATTTCGGTTAAAGAACTGGGACATCTAAAGCTTGCTCCCAAGTGACCCCAAAACTAGTATGCAGGCTGAAAACTTGATGCTAAATAAGACCTAAGATTTCTAGTTTCGGAAAGCAGTTAACACATAGCAGGAATGCAACTATGTATTCCAGAGGTGGGAAGGGATTCACATCCTTACATTGTGGAAATTATTCCCAGGTAAATTAGAAAACTCCAGACAGAAATGGCTTCTTATAACCCAGTCAAGGACATGCATTTAAAATCTCGCAGTGGTGAATCGAGAAGACCATAGCTAGGACCCTTCAACTCATGTTTCAGCCTATATTCAAACCCATTCCCATTTTGAGTAAGGCTTTCCTTTGTGAAACTAAGACAAGAAAACAGATGCTGTGCTCTTTTGGAACCCTAAGATCAGTCACGCATGGAATCTACTGTGACATTCCAGTATGTTCAGAATTCATGTCATGTTGCTGATATGAACAATCAGGGAACTTCTGAATTTAGGCAAAGAACAGCACAGATTCTTTGTTTACGAGGTCATAGTGACACTTCATTGAGAGAAAATCAAATAGAAACAAATTTACCTGCAGCGCTTTGACAATCCCATCTATTACTTCCGGATCAATTAGAGGTTCATCCCCTTGAATATTGACGACAACATCATATTTTTCCTTGAGCTTTTGTAGTGCTTCATTGCAACGCTCAGTACCTATAAATTTGATTATCACTATTATTAGGTATTGGCAAACCCAACAAAAATGTTGAAAGTTGCAACAAAGAAAAAAAATGGTTCTCACCGTTTCGGCAAGATTCTGATGTCATTATCACATCAGCACCAAATCCTCGACAGCATTCAGCAATCTTTTCATCATCAGTTGCCACGACTACATAGAAAAGAAGCTACCAATGAAAAACCACACAAACATACCAAAAAGATGTAAAAAATCCTAAAATGATGTGTTTAACAGTTTTCATATACAATAATGTCATCATCAATGCAAAACTATTATTTATGGTTTAAACTTTACTCAAAGCAATGATCCAGATACTGAATTGAGGGAACTAGTTCATCCGAGGATGAGTATAGTAGAGCAACCAATCGTTTAGTTTGTGATCTTTAAGCACATCAAAAAGAGAGATGCAACTGTTCTGACAACGATATGATTCATGAACCTTAGCACCAAAACAAAAAGATGAAGCTCAAGTCGTACCAACATGATCCAATGTAGTTGCCATTTTTGCCCGTTCCCATGTTCTCTGCATATGAACAATTAAAAAAGTGAGGAAAGTTTTTTTTTTTAATAAATGAAAAGAATGAGGGAAGCATTCATGATGTCATAGCCTATATCTAAACAATATTACATGATTTAATACAGCCAGAAGCCAAGACTTCAACTGCTTAAGTAGTAAGATTTGTGCATGGAAGAAAAATCAACTCTAACTTCAGAGACTAATTAAATAAAAAAATAGGTAAAAATGTAAGTAATATAATTTTTCATAAGTAATTTAAGTTAAATGATATAGAAAAATAATATAAAAAGTAAGTACAAGAGTTCAACATATCAAATCTCACTCTCCTTTGCAGCTACCTTTTGAGGTCAATGAAAACTTACATTTCTGTAACTCGGCTCTTCACTTGTGAAGATTACAAACTAGGGAATGCAGGACTACAACTAGCTTACCCATGAAAAGAAATAAATAGAAAATTCATAAGTAAAGGCCACCTGTTCGCATCCTCGTTCAATCCTTTTGGAATCATTGGATTGGATCCCTTTTCTCATTCAAAATCTCCTCCTTTCTTCCACTCAATCCTGAAGAGTAACTAGGACCAATTTGGAGAATAATCTTCTCCTTTAAGAATAATAAAAAGGAAAAATGGAAAGTATTCAATTGGAAACATGAAACGCTTTAGTCCAGTTCGAATTCCAAAATGTCTGATCACAAACCTCCTTTTAATTTCATCTCCTTCCAACACCTCAGCTTCAGGATTAGAGATAGTGTTACCGAAAGACTGTCTCGCTCTCAATAACCAAAAACTAAGTACTTTCACAAGGTTATGTAAACAACATGAAATTTGAACAGTATTGATGGTCAATTCAAGCAACAGCCTTTCATTTGAGAAATTGCTCACTAGATCTAGCAAACATAAACAGAACTCCAATCAAATGTCCACCAAAAAAATAACCCATCACTTGTGTGTGTAAGAGCATTTCCAATCCTTCATCAATTTTTTACATAAAATTCAAATATGACCAAAAAATGGCTAAAAGTGTGCTACAGCCATTTCATCAAATCTGTATCAAATTAATGGACAGGGAAAATTTTTCTTTTTACTAAATCAAATATGAACCAAATGTTTCACCAAATTTCTAACAGTCATATTTTTCCTCAAATTTGAAGAGATTTTAAGATCATCCTCATCACTATCCCTTGTCCTATCTTGCAATGCAGTTGGGCGCTTGTACATCAACCTCTCTCAAGTTCAATGTTAGTCAATAACCAAAGCAAGCTTCTCAACATCGGCTCAAGCTCATCAAGATAAATCAACACCTTGAGGCTCTGGTTTGTATGGTTTATCAGATCCTATTGAACAAGGAAAAGCTTTTGTACCATAATTAGTTAGTTATTGGGCATCCTTACAATATATTTTGAGTGTTGAAATATGACTATTTAGCAAAACATCTGGGCTCAGTACAACATTTGTAACAATGAGTCTGAAGTTAATTGTTCAAAAGTAAGAGAAAGCAACATGAAAAATAAAAGGAAATAAATGGATTCTAATGCAGTAAGTGAAGCTACAAGTACCTTGGCATTTGTTGAACCACCAAATACTCCAAACCATCCAATTAGCCAAAGCCAAATCCAAAACAGACATTGGAAACAATTTAAAGGCACAAAAGATGGTTAAAGAATTCAACTTTATTGATACATGTCACGTAGAATTGACCCAGTTCATTCTATTAGTTCAGGAGTCTTCAACTAGTGTTGAATTGGATCTAAAAGTACATCAATCAAACAATCACCAAAACCAATGATCCAAATTTAGAGTTTATCATTACTACCCATTTCAGAGTTTGTCCACACAATCCACATATCAAACACATTCAATACACAACAAAAACACCCAAAGAGAGGAGTCATAACAATTTATAAAGTGAGATTTGCAATACACCCCAACAAAAGGGTACCTAAAGAAGGGGTTGCGGTGCGGCGCACATGGGAAGAATGTGATTTGTTAGGTCAAGTAGTTTTGTCTTCTAATAGATTAGGAAGTGTTAATAAGACAATAACATCGGGCTCCTTTCCTTGCATAAAGGAAGAATAAGTAAATGAACTTCTTATACTATAAACACAGGTCAAACGTCTTGCACTATAAATACAGATCGAACGAGGTGGAACATGTCATAGACCGGGTTTCAAAATTTGTCATACAAAGAAGATGGACAACTATCAGACATAAATCTATTACTAACAAACATGATTGCTAATCAATACAAGTTGTTTCTTCCAATTTGACTCATAACCAATAAGACTCAGACTAATACAACTAAAAGAATATATTTATGTCCAAAAACTGTCAAACCCACTAAGTGCCTCTCAAACTGTCAAACCCACTAAACTCCACACATATAAATATATAGCTAAAACCACCACCCTAAACTATCTAACAGCAACATAGGTCTAAAGTAAGCCCTATATCATACGCCAACAATTTAGATAGTGTGCTATAAATTCATGTGTCGGAAAAAAAAAAGGTTCAAAAAGAAATAATAGAAAACTATGAAACTCAAGTAATACAACCAAAAGGGTAGAATTCTTGGATCGGTGATGCTGGATCAGTCATCAATCTCCTGTACTCTTCAGGCAGAGCACTAGAACTGTAACATGAAATTGATAAGCTCATACAGTACTGAATGCAGCAGCAGAGAGAGAGAGAGAGAGACAGAGTGAGAAAGTAATACAGACCTTGCAGCAGGCAAGGTTCCCATTAGCTAGTCGAAAGGACATTTAGCATAATGATATGGATAAAACTTGAAGCAAAAACAGGACATTTAGTTTAAATGCAAGTACACTGAAAGGCAGCAATCTACACAACATAAAACAGTACCAAGCATAAGCATCCTTAATTTTTTGATTTTTTTTGTTGATAAATAGGCATAAGCCTCCTTAATTAAACATGTGTATATATCATCTGTGTGGTGGGATGGAGATTAAGCATTTGCTCATATTTACCTGGTCCAATGTTATCTTGAAAATAAGATCCTATAAAAGTGCACATTTGTAGGATGCTTTGCTTGACTTCCATTTAGACACAGAGCCAAAATCCTCTGTTTTCTCATCCAATCCACGCAATGCATATTGCATAATATGGGTGTACAACCGCTTCTTTGGCCATAATGTCTTTACAAAAACTCATTATTGACATACGTACTACTACTAAATCAAAAACTGACCATTGCCATGAGTAGACACCATGGTAGTAGAACCAGCAAACCCAGCATAAACCTTCTACATACCTCAAAACCTGCAATTATAACTTAGGATCATTAATTGCACCCCGTGATGTGGCAATCATATAAAACAGGGTTTGGGGAGGGCAAGACCTCCACCCATAAAGTGAGAAAATAATTAAATTTGGAAGAGACCATCCTTAGCCATACAATAAAATATTCGCGGAAAACATTTTAGGGGAAAAAGTTGAGTAAAAAACACAAATGTAAGGGAAGAAACGATTGGCTACTCCTTCAAGATGATTTGATTCTTGAAAATACTCATAGTAGCTGATTTGATTCTTTTCAAGATGCAGAGAATATGAATGAGGCAGTTGAGACCACCCTAGGTCTAGCAAAGTGCAACATTGAGTGGTACTATGACACCATCAACAATTTAATGAAGAACTTCCATTTAAAAAGATGAAACATACCATATTCAATATCTTAAATTTCAATACATCTACACAGTACCTGTTTATTCAATTAGCAGCTAACCATGACAGCTAAAATTCAATAAACTCGTCACTAATTGCTACTATAACAACCATAATTCATTTTTGGTGTCTCAATTTCAACTCTACATAAATAAGAATTAAATGTTGCATCCAAAAAAAATAAAATAAAAGCAGATGAGGACTTACTGAAGAGAAGCTTGTCCAAGCTCTCATTAGCTACATACTCATTAGCTACATACTGAAGCCACCTTCTCTTCTTCATCTTTAGCCCATGGAGCATCCTCTACATACTCCAAACATGACAAAACCCCAGCATCAAACCCAATTGCAGCTGAAACCTAAATTACAATAACATGAAACACAATTCAAATTCCTAACAACCCAGAACAAAATGCCAATTAATTTATCATATTATAAACACATGCATATCAAACCCAATTGCAGGTAAAACCTAAATTACAAGACTATCAAACATAATTCAAATTCCTATAAAACCCCACCAGAACAATATGCCAATGAACCCATCATTTCATATACACATACAAATAGGCACAAACATATAAATCTAAAAATTCAACAAAAGTTCATAGTTTCCTCTACAATGTGCAAATGATTATTAGTACCTTCAATCCAAGTACTCTGGTGACATCGCTCGCTCGAATTGGGGTCATTGAACTGACTTCCCGGACTCCGAGAACCCAAAATCTCCGACAATCGCTGTTGGGATCTGGGAATGGAATCGGGCTCGCTCGCCATCATTTCGAAAAGGGTCGGGCTCGATCGGGCCTTGTCGGAGGGAGGTAGTGGTGAAGACATGGGATTCAATAGTCTAGCAGTGAGAGCCGAATTGAACTTGCTAAAAGAAGAAGGGAAAGAATCGGCGCCGTAGACGGCGGTGGTGATTGAGGAGTCCAATATTTGTGAGAATTGAGGAGTCCAGTAACAGAGAGGAGGGCAGCGTGAGGCGTGAGAGAGAAGAGACACAGAGGCGTGAGGCGTGAGGCGTGAGAGAAGAGAAAGGGGGAGGTGAGGTCATGTAGGGTAAGGTTTGGGAGATGAAAGAGGAGAAAATGAGAAAGTGTGAGCTAACAGATTCTAAAGATAAAAAATTTCAATTCCCGCCCCACGTTTCAAAATTCCCTCCCAAATTTTTGGCGACCAAAATATCAGATTAGTAGCAGAAAATGTATCCTTTGCCGACAAATTTTTTTAGTTGCCAAATCTCAATCAACGGCGACTAAAATATTAGTCGCTAAAAGTGTTAATTTGGCGAATAATTTTTTTTGGTTGCTGAAAATAAGTTTTTGGCGACCAAAATTTTGGTCGTCAAAAAAAATGTGACCTTTCGCGACCAAATTTCTAGTTGGTCGGCAAAAGCATACCACTTTCTGCGACGAACTTATTTTTTGGTCGCCAAAATATATTCTTTTGCGACCAATAATATTTGGTCGCCAAAAATAATGATCATTCGCGACTAATTAATATTTGGTCGCCAAATGCCATTTTTTTGCGACCAAAATTTGTTTGGTCGGCAAAAGTGGTCGCCAAATGTGTAAATCCTTGTGGTGGTCCTTACCTCGAAGCTAAAGATCAAGGAAGCAGTGGAGGAACTTCAAAGACGCCGAAACCAAGTTTTGTTTGAACCAAAATGGAGCTCTTGAGACACTCTACCTCTTTCCCAAAGACACTAGGGTAAAGAAACCAACGGATCTTGGTGAAAATGTTGAGAGAGAGTGAGTTTTAGAGAGAGAGGCTCTAGATCTAGGGTTTTGAGAGAAAAAGATATGAAAAAGTGATATAGAAAGGTGCTTATGCGAATTGATATACGCACAGTCCGCTCGAGCGCAAGAAGTCACGCTTGAGTGCAGAATACATACTCCCAGTAGTTTTGCAGACAATAGACCAACGCTCGAGCGTAATAAAGACCGCTCAAGTGGAGATCGCTCGAGCCTAGAATACACTCTCCCAGTAGTTTTGTAGACCTGCCAAAGTACGGAGAGTTCACAAAACTCGCTCGAGCACAAGAAGTGCAGCTCGAGCGAAGGAGTAAAATTCTGGGCAACAAACGTTTGAAAACCAAGCAACCAACTTGTTCCAAACGCAACCATTACAATCCCAAAAGCCAAACTTAAGGAAGTATGAGGGGAATAAGACATGAACAACACTACGAGACGAGGAAACCCGAGTTCAAGGTACAAAAGGGTCGGGTTAAAAAAGGAATCGCTATAATCTCTCCCCTTAAGGAATTTCGTCCCGGAAATTTCAAATCAAGTTTTAAAAACTAAGTTTAAACCGATCACAATAAAGATAACTAATCAATTCTGTCACCATGACCCATTCTCCGGTCATTCATTCTCATCAACTCAATACACAAGTTCCTACATTAAAAGCACAATTCACATTTTTCCAAAGCATATACAATGTTTACATTAAATCCGTATTTCCAAAACACATACAATATATACAACGTTTCCATATTGTTAAAACATATACAATGTTTTCATATTTCATCAACATAATCAAAATTTCAATACATGCTTAAACATCAACAAATAAGTTCGGATACTTCTCACGGACTTCCAACTCACGTTCCCACATGATATTTCCACAACACTTTAACCAAGGGAATTGTCTTGCCTCACAAGACTTGGTCCCGAGTATTCAAGACTCTCACCAGTCTCTTCTCATACGAGATATCCTCATATCTATCCAATCCAGCATGTGCGATGGATCCAACTCATACTTTTGAAGCATGCTAATATGAAACACATCATGAACCCCGGAAAGTTGTGGTGGCAAAGCCAAACGATAAGCTACCTCTCCAATCCGCTCAAGGATCTCAAAAGGCCCAATGAATTGAGAGGACAACTTCCCACTCTTTCCAAACCTCATCAAACCTCTCCTAGGTGATATCTTCAAGAAGACATGGTCTCCCACCTCAAAAGATAGAGGTATCCTCCTACGGTCGGCAAAACGTTTCTGTCGACTCTAGGCCGTAACCAACTTTTTACGGATAAGTGCAACTTTCTCTGTCATTTTCTGGACTAATTTTGGGCCTAACATAGGTGTACCACCCACCTCGGCCCAACACACAGGAGATCTACATGCTCTGCCATACAAGGCCTCAAACGGTGCCATGCTAATATTCGATTAGAAGTTATTGTTACAGGCAAACTCCACTAAGGGAAAATGTCTCTCCCACGACCCCTTAAAGTCAAGAGCACAACCCCGAAGCATATCCTCAAGGATTTGAATAGTACGTTCGGACTGCCCGTCAGTTTGAGGATGATATGCGGTGTTAAAAGTCAATCTAGTACCCAAGGCACTCTGTAAGCTCTGCCACAACCGAGCCGTGAAAGGCGGATCTCTATTCGAGATAATCGTCACAGGGACCTCGTGCAACCTCACTATGTCCCTAATATAGAGGTCGGCAAGATGATCTACCGAGTCACTCACACATATAGGTATGAAGTGTGCCGACTTGGTCAACCGGTCAACTACCACCCAAATGGCATCACTACCCCGTTGAGTCTTTGGAAGGCCTACAACAAAATCCATCGTGACATGCTCCCACTTCCAATCGGCTATAAGTAAGGGTTGCAACAAACTCGCTGGCCTCTGATGCTCGGTTTTCACTTGTTGGCAAGTAAGGCACCTCGATATAAACACAGCCACATCCTTCTTTATTCTCTTGCACCAAAATTGGCGGCTAAGGTCGTGATACATCTTTGTGCTTGCCGGATGCACCGCAAGGCATGAATGGTGAAACTCTTAGAGTACTTTCTCTCGGTAAGACTTTGGCACGAAAAGTTGGTCAAGGTATCTAACACTCGAGTTGGAGTACATGTTCAAGCCTCTCTCTACCTTTCCACTGGAGATCTTCTCCCAGAGAGATTCTACCTCAAGGTCACCCCTCTGTGCTTCTATCACTCGAGTCATAAGTGGAGGTTATGCAACTACTGAAAACAAGGCTGCCGGCTTAACGGACTCACCGAGATGCAAGCCAAACTTACCGATAGCACCCAACATTTCCTATTCCCAGATGGCAATATAAGCTACATTGCTAATAGATTTCCTATTCAATACATCGGCCACAACATTGGCCTTCTTCGGATGATAATGTAACTCGAAGTCATAATCCTCTATGAACTCCATCCACCTCCTTTATCTCAGATTCAAGTCTTTCTGTGTAAATAGATATTTCAGACTCTTATGATCAGAAAACACTTCAAACTTCTCACCATACAGATAATGCCTCTAAATCTTTAAGACAAAGATCACCGCCGCTAACTTTAGGTCATGAGTAGGGTAGTTCCTCTCATGTGTTTTCAATTGCCGTGAGCCATAGGCTACTACCTTCCCCTCTTACATCAAAACATAACCCAAACTTTCTCGTGAGGCATCACAATACACCGAATAACCCAAATCTCTCTCCGGAATAATCAATATTGGAGCAGTGGCAAGTCTAACCTTAAGCTCTTGTAAAGACTTCTCGCAGGTCTCACTCCACATAAATTTTATCCTTTTCCTTGTCAATCTAGTTAATGGTGAAGTTAGCTTAGAGAAATCCTTCATAAATCTACGATAGTACCCGGCTAACCCCAAGAAACTACGGATCTCAAAAGCATTCTTAGGTGATTCCCAATCCTGCACCGCTTCTATCTTGGATGAATCTACAGTTATTCCTTTTCCCAAAACTACATGGCCTAAGAACTTAACTTCTCTCAACCAGAATTCACACTTCCCAAACTTAGCATACAGTTTGTGGACCCTAAGCAACTCAAGCACCACTCGCAAGTGTTTCTCGTGGTCCTTCTCGAAGGGTGAGTAAATCAAGATGTTGTCCACAAAGACGACCACAAAACGGTCTAGGAACTTACGGAAGATCTGGTTCATCAAATTCATAAATATAGCTGGTGCATTGGTTAGCCCAAAGGGCATCGCTAGGAACTCGTAATGGCCATACCGCGTATGAAATGCCATCTTCTGGATATTCTCCTCCTTTACTCTCAACTGGTGATAACCAGATCTTAGGTCTATCTTGGAAAAACAACAAGACCCCTTCAACTGATTAAACAAATCATCTATACGAGGCATTGGGTACAGATTCTTCACAATCACTCGGTTCAACTTCTGGTAATCGATACACAATCGTAAAGTGCCATCTTTCTTTTTGGCAAAGAGAGTCGGTGCTCCCCAAGGTGAAGTACTAGGGCGAATAAAACCCTTATCTAACAATTCTTAGAGTTGAGTCTTCAACTCACTCAACTCGGCAGGTGCAAATCTATACGGTGCCATAGAAATCGGTGCCATGCCAAGTACTAAATCAATAGAGAACTCGATCTCCCGATGAGGTGGTAAACTAATAAGATCCTCAGGAAAAATGTCTGGGTATTCAAAAACCACCTTCGGTAACTCAACTCAGACTTCATCACACTCCCTACTCAAGAAGTCGGCAAGAAGGCAACTAAGTTCCCTCCGCCCACACGGATTATACACCGGTGATAAGACTCTATCAACTTAGTCCCCCAAGAAATAAAAGCAATCATCGCTCGAGGTAAATACAGTAACCCTTTGACGGTAGCAATCTATGGCAGCCCGATATGATGACAACTAGTCCATACCCAAAATAACATCAAAACTAAACATGTCAATCAACACAAATACAAAAGGCAGTCGGCAATCTTCAACCTCTGTGTCACAACCCCGACACCCTTGTTTCAAAACAATCTCACTACCAATAGGTGACTCTACACAGATAAGAGATGCTAATCGAGCCAACTCTAACCCCAAAGGCGATGCAAATGCAGACGAGATAAATGAATGGGATGCATCAGTATCAATCAACACATTAGCAATTGAATTGCAAAACAAGAAGGTACCTTTCACTACTGAAAGAGCTAGTATAAGATCTGGCGTGGTAACAGCATACACATGCCCTGTAGGTCTTTGCTCAACTTGCGCACCTCTTAGAACATAAGCCTGATGCACTGACTGAGTTGAAGAGGCTCTCTGGTTGGCTCTCGAGGCCTGTGCTGACTGGGCCGATTGCTAGCTTTGTGTCTGCATCGAACCATACGTACCGGGTGTGCCATTCAACTGAGGAAATAACCTCTTCATGCGTCCTGCCTACCCACATTGATAACAAGTGAGCGACTGGCCTCTCTCCTGACTTTGGCTCTGAGAATGAGCTGAAGACGATGCAAACCGTTGCCCTCCTCCTCTCTGTGGGCAAGCTGGAGACTTGTGGCCTCACTGACCACACTTGAAACAAGTGACATCTCCCTGACCACCTCTCTCAGAACCCAAACTCATTACTGGAAAAGTGGACCTCGACTGAGCTCCCCTTGCCTTTTACTGCTCTGCCTTTTACTATCCCCCTGAATTTTGTGACTCCTCTTAGAGCCTCTCATCCTCTCCTTCTCCATCTGTATTACGGTCTCCAGATGAGCCGCTGCCTAGTCTCTAATCATTGACCCAGCCACTTTAAACATGAGCTCGGTCCTTAATCTTTTCTCGAACTGTAAAGAACGATGCTCCTCAATCGCCACAAGCTCCGGTGTAAACCTCGACGAGCTAGTAAATGTGGCCTCAAACTTGGCCACTGGAGTGTTCAACTGCATAAGCTTGGAGAATTGATCTCTTAACTTCTCCCGAACTGTGGGAGGCAAGAACTTATCTTGGAAGGCGCTAACAAAATGTGCCCATGCGTAAACTTCCACCACTGACCCGCATCTCCTTTCAGTTAGAAGGATGCCAAGGTCACTCTCAACTGGTCGTTTTCGATGGCAAGCATCTCGAACGTCTTCACTATTTGTTCTAGCCACTTATCTACTTTCAGTGGCTCCTTAGGATTACCCAAAAACTCATCCGGATTTGATCAGAAAAACTCCTGTTTCAAGAAAAATGGCCCTGCCTCAGCTACTTGGGCCTAGTCTTGTGTAGACACTCCATTTTTGACGGCCCTTAAGACTTGGGCGCTTTGTTCTTAACACCCGATGATGAAAGTTACACTGTGCAATCTTTTGAATTCTCAGTGAAGAAATTTGGATTCAAACTCTAATCCCAACCTTATACTCCATTTTGGTCAAACTATTTTAGACCATAAAACTCTCTTTTTCAAAATATTTTTCGAAATGTTTCTACGATGTTCTGAGGCTCACATTTTGTTTAAAATATTACACTTTTCGATAAACCGAGTAAGGACAAATTGGAGATACATGAAGGAGAGGTGAACTTTTTGAAAAGATCTTTAAAATATCTTATTTATAGGTTTGGAGTTGAAGAAAATATGAGGGAATGGAAGAAAACTAGTTGAGGAAGAAGTTGAGCATCAAATCGTTGAGAAAGAGTGAGCATCCTTCACTAAATATGAGGCCACCACCATTGGAAATTACACTTTCGGGGTTTCAATTTAGACTCAAGAATGACCTAAAACCTAGTCTGGATGAGAAAGATATACCTATTAGAAGTTGGGCTTGAAATGCAGATTTTTAGACCCGGCCGGGTCCATTTAGAATCGGCTGGGCCTCAATGAAAACTTTTCCAGAATTTTTTTTGTAGGCCCGACCGTGCATTTTTGGGCCCGGTCGTGGGTTTTGGGGCCGGGTCGGGTCTCAATGGTGCCAAACAGACAACTGGCGAGAATTGAACAAATATCTTTGTTCGAAGATATTTTTGACGATTTTGGCTAAAATTCTATAAATAGGACCTCCCACTTCAAATTTTAAGATTAGAAAAACTTTCTAAAAGGCTTAGGCATTGATGAGAGCTCTTGAACCTTCAAGCTTCTTTTGTTCTTCAAATCAACTTTCACCCTCTATACACCATTAAAGCTTGGATTTGAAGCTTTCTTGTAGAGAATTCAAGGCATATTTTTAGAACCTAAAGTTTAGAGAATTGTTTTAGGAGATATTTGTAGAAACTTAGACATAACTTCCTTACAAAAGCTTTCTTGACCTTAAAACCTTCTTTAGCTATACATACACAATACATACACCATTAGAGATTGTTCTTGAAGCTTTTTGCTAGAGTTTCAAACCATATTTCATAAACTTGAGGGTGTTTGGAATCAAGTTTGATCAACAACAAAAGCTTGCTCTCTTCAAGAGGAATAAGCTTGTCACCCTTTTCCTTGCTTTCATTTCAATCTTTTTCTTGTGTTTTCCTACTATTTTGGATCCATTCCAAGTGTTGGAACTTGGGGTTGAAGAGCTACCAAAGGTAGAAAGGCTTAACACCCTTTTTTGCACCTTATCCCATAGCTCATACCCTTTATTTTTGCACTCTTTTCTTTGGTTTTTACACTGATTTTTAGAGTTTTCAAAGGCTGAAAAATATGGTTTAAAAGTCTAAAAAATGGAGGGGTTAGCCACCTCTCCTTGATTTTGTTTACTAGCTTTATATCTCTTACTTTTGTCTATCTTTTTGTGCTCTTTAAACACACTTTTAGCCACTATTTTTAGGCCGTTTTGGGGCTGTTCTTGGACAGTTTTGGGGCTGAAACATGTGATTTAAAGTTGCAAAAATTGGACGGTTAGCCACCCCTCCTTAGGCTTTGTTCCATAGCTTTTTCTTTACTCTTTTTGCTTACTTTCTCTTGCTTTTAGCTACAATTTTTTGACATATTAGGGGCTTTTATGGGCTGTTTACTTCATTTAAATAGTTTATTCTTTGAACATCATACTTGTTGTGTTGTAAGTCCTCATGGCTTCGGTTGTTTAGGCCTTAGACACCGAGTCATCTGAGTGATAGCTTTATTTACTTTGTTTTTATGCGAAGACTTTCATTTTAAATAATCAATCTAGCATAACCATTTCTGCAACCTCCCTCGTTTCTTCTTTTCTTTTGTTTGAGAGTTATTTCAACCGGTTGATAGTTATTCAGAGCATGAGAAAGACAACTATGCTCAATGGATTAATCTCTACGGAGGTTTATCGTCAACGGCATGGTCTCTCTTTCATACTTCGAAGCACTTCTCGTTTGATTTCTCCTCTCATTTAGTGGACTTAATCATCACCTTGGACAAATTGATTAAAAAATGGCAAGGACTAATAAAATATGCCTAAAATCAATGAAACCAACATAAAGAAAATAAACTAGAATAGTTGGGTTCGACCGGACGTTATGCCGCGTCACATGTCAATTCAAGAGTCATCACATTGCAATTCATGATGTTTTGACAGATCTTGGAGCGTGTCTACTTCCCTCTTTGAGCTTACTCTATGATAAAAGGGAGGGGTGGTTATTGATTCATTGCATTCATTAATTTTTATCCAAAATCATGCCCGAACTCATCAAGCAATCAATTTGCTCATTGATGGTTTTGGAAATGATTTCGTTCTTCTCTTAAGGCTTACCATGAGAGAGAAGAGTAGAAGGTACAAACAGAGTTCAGAATAACTCTGTCTACACTATTTTCACTTCAGAGCACAAAAATAGGGTTTTGCATAAAATTAAGGCATGACTGACCCTATTTGGGCCCAATCGGGCCTCATTATGGCACGGATGGCCATCAATGTTTGGTAAGGCTGTGTGTTTTGCTGAAGCAGAGGGCAGTGACTGAAGGTGAAATAGAGTGGTCTGGGCAGACAGAGCAGTTTTTGGACACTGCGCATGCGAGCATTGTGCATCCTTGTCCATCCTTGTTTGATGATTAATTATTAATTATTATTGTTGTAATTAATTATTGATTGTCGTAATTAATATTGTTGTAGCACTGTTTCGTTAGATGGTTAGTTTATTTTGTTGTAATAAATTAGCTAGTTAGTTAATTATAGATTAGCTAGTTAGTTATTTATTCATTCACTTGGCTTTGTGATAATTAGTTTATTTGGACACTTGGACACTCATTCGGACCCTCCTGCGCGAGGGCAAAGTATGTAATTATGTGTATGTCTTCCAACCCCACGTCTTTCTCCATTTTATTTATCCGCTTATGATGGATAGAATAGAACATCATGTTTTTTTTAGCATTTTCCATGTTTGCATCCACTTGTCTTGCATGCATCGAGGCTTGGTTCATCATTCTAACAAGCATTGCCGTTTATTACTTCGTTGAATACATGTTCAAACCGCATGCTTTCAAATTGATTCACATGCCATGTTAATAGCTGAGCCTATTTAAAATAGCATATTGCACGTGTTGTATTAGTCATATTGCATCCGTAGGGGGCATGCATGTTTTCTAACTCTTTTGTTTCTTTTGGCTTGCCTTGGAATACGAGGTGAGCATTTTTGTGTTTTAGCATATTGCATGCGTGTGATTGTTGCCATGATAAGCATGAATACCATGAGGCTAAGTGCTTAATTGATATGTCTACTTGAATGCCTGTGGATGAAGGCTAATTGCTTGAATTAGAACAATTTGAGTAAATGTGCATATGAGATCACTTTGTTAAGTAGCACATATTCAAAACAATTTTCAAACAAACACAAAATAAAGTGTTTCAACTTTTGCAAATTAGTCTATACTTGTGTACGCCACATAGTAAAAAAATAGCTAATAATCGGAACAAGAGCACATAACGTAAATAAAAATCACATTATGACTAGTAGAGGCCGATCTTTGATTGAGTAAGTAGGGTGCTCAATTCATGACCTTCCCCTCTTGTACCTAAGTTTCTGAGCCGAGACAACTTTGGTGATGACGGATAAGTGGCCTTTGGCACGAGTCTCGGGTTTCCTAAATTTTTCAAAAATATTTAGGTGGCGACTCTATAATCTGGCAAAGCAATCAATTTTTGACATTTGATTCAAACATGGATTTTCCAAAAAGAATTGCCAGATTTGGACTCTTTTGAGTTTTCACTGTTTCATATTGCACTAGTGAAATCAGATTCAGAACCACGGGAGTCCGAACTGTAGGGCTAGTCGTATCCGAAAGGAGCACGAAAAGTAAGCTACAACTTGATTCTCAGCTCTGAGAATGTCCATAGACTCCCGTAACGCTCCAGCCATTTTGCATGCTAAGGCGCCCATGGCCTGCTGATCCACTGGTTTGGCTACATTGGCCTGGCCAATCCCTTCTTCTTGCGCTGAAATATCAGCCAGTAAAGGCACCTCATGCCTCCTAGGCCTACCACGCCTACCACAACGTCCACATCTACGTCCTGGTATCCTAATGAAGGTAACACTAGAGATTAGCACATTTATAAATGTGCCGAAGCTAACTCACTCAGGTGCTAATGTAATGGACAATAGTAATTCACTTCACATAAGCACGTTGTCACATAAATACATACAAATTTCATTTCCAGATAATGACTGTCCCGTGGTGTTGCTAGAATTCTAATTAGAAATACCAGTAACCAAATACTCTTCTAATAAGACTTCTAGAAACCCGTAGACTCAATCAACATCCCAGAAACTAAATCCCATACCCATATAACCACATAAGCATGTTATCATGTAAGCACATCGTACATATTAAAGTCTCTATCAAGCGAGACAAACCCATTGTGGCAATAACCACTTCCTACGTACCCAAAGTATTCAAACCCGATAGATCTAATACCATGTTGTAATGCCCCAAAATAAAAGCCATAAATCCATCCAAGACCATATGTAAACAACAATATGAATCAGAATATAATGTTCTTTTACTTCATGAGAGTTAATAATACAAAACAGTTTAACTAAATAAATGCCCTGTAAGCTTACATCTTTCCAAGTCTTTGCTTGGTTACAACAAAATAAGTCTAGCTCAACATAACTAAAGCCCTTGGCTATACGAAATAAATATAACAAAAGAGAAGCTTGTTCTCCAAATCCCTCCAAGTTACTGCCTTGGCAAAGGCATATCACCGACAACTGAAAATGGTTTTTCCCAAATAGTGTGAGCCAAAGCTCAGTAGAAATAATCTAACACAATGTATGAATCTTAACAAAGATATAAATATGATAAGTACAATTAGGGGTGTGTGCGGTGCGGTTCAGGCGGTTTGATAGTAAAATTACAAACCGAATGGCGGGTTGGCGGATTGACAAATTGCGGTTTTGGCAGTTTTTGGTAGATTGGCGGATTGAAGAATATTCTAACCAATTATCATACATTTGCATAATATATAACACTAATTTGTATAATATTTTTTAGATATATAACACAAAATAATTTTATATAATATGTTTCATATATATAACTACTAATTTGTAATAAATTTATATTTTAAATCTCTCTAATACTCATTTTTACATTGAAATTTCATTGGAGGTTAAAAAATATATGTGTATTAACTATAGCGGAGCGGAGCAGTTCGGTTGGTGGATTATAAATTTTAAAGTTTAAACCGCGGTTTGCGGTTAGAGTGGTGCGGATTGATGCGAATCGGTGCGATTTTAGCTGATTAGGCAGTATTTTGCACAGCCCTAAGTACAACCAATGCCCATGACAGAATCATTTATAACTTTTCACAAAACCATGCCATGTCGAGCTTTATATTTCAGTTCATTTAATCTCAATTCATAAGCCATTCACCATTTCATTCAGACAACCAAATTGAGGGTACAACTCAGTGGATTTCTAACCAACACAACCATTGTACAAATACTTCCATTTTTCCATTTTACGAATATTTCGTCTGTGGGAATCGGCACCCATGTATACGCATGGTTTTTGAGACTTTCACCCTAGATACACAGGCCAACTTAATTCAATGGAGTCCATTCCCTTTTTTCTCCCAAATATGGAGTACATTCCCTTTCTTCTCCCAAACATCATACATTTACAATGTATCAAAGGCATAGTCATATTCAATGACAACTGATAAGAGATTAGTTTCAATTCACCTAATCCTCATGCAATTTCTACAACAATCATAGCTATCCTCCACTGATAGCCCAAAACAGATATACAATCTCCAAGACAGATAAATTATTCAAATTTTCATAGGTGAGAGGTAACACATACCTAACTCCACCATTTATATAAACATTCATCCAATTTCATATTCTCAATACCAATCTCATTTATTTATAAAAAATAATTATTTAAGATATTTTAGGGCAAACTCCATTTTTTTTTCAAAATCCACCCTAGGTATCAAAATTAACAAATTTATCATAATACAACCTCACATCTACTCCCATAACCATTTTTAACACATACATATGAAAACCCTTTTTTTTTTTTTTTTTTTTTTTTTTAATAAATTTTAAACCAAAACCCTAGGTTTGTTCAAAATCATCCAAAGTTCCAATATTCTTTACACATCAACAAATAACTAAGTTAAAGTTCATAGAAGAGTGTAGAAAGTCCCTACCTTAAAGCTAGAGATCAAGGAAGCAATGGAGGAACTTCAAAGACGCCGAAACCAAGTTTTGTTCAGACCAAAATAGAGCTCCTGAGATTGATTTTCCTTTTTTTTTTTTTTAAGCTAATCTCAGTCGCAGATTTTCAGTGGGGGTGATGTGGCCTAATTTAGGCCATCACCCGGAGAGAAGGCTGGTGAGGATTTGAACGCGTTTAGCACATCTAACCTCATAAAATAAAGAGGGTAATTTATAAATACATTTTTGAAATTTAATTAAAATACAGATTATATTTTATAATTTTAAAAATTACATTTCATCTCTTTAAATTTATAATCACATAACAAATGACTTATTTTGTAACGCCCCGAAATAATCCAACATAAATCTAAACATCAACCCACGTTCACTAAACAATAATAACAATACTCCAATCATTACACCATCAATCAACAAGATTTATACAAAAGTTTCACATGCAAATTATACATTCAATGATATAGATTCTCCCAAAAATAATAAAATGCCCTCATGGGCTTACGATTTCCAAAGCTTAAGCCCGGTTACACAAAAAAAAAAAAAAAAAAAGGCCTCTTAGACCCATACATGAATAGCCCTTGGCTAGCAATTAAATCATAACAAAACAGAGTTATTACTCTTCACAACATATCCACGCCCTCAACTTGGCGGGATCACCGCGTCTTTTCCTATACCAAAATCCCATAGGGGTGAGCATAAAGCCCAGTAGAGAATCCTTAACAAAGTATATACAGTTATGCAAGGTTCCAACTATTCAATGCAAATGTCATGCAATGCCAAGTCAAGAGTATTCCATATACATGCTCTTTCAAAATATCATCATTTTCAACAACATTATGAAATCTTAACAATTCTGAAATTCACAATTCTCTTCAATGGGGGCAGTAAATACGACTCAGGTAATCCCTAGATTGGTGTCTGCAAGTAGGCTCAACTAGCACTATCAAAAACCCCACTTTACTGGTTGCTAACGGAAGGGAAGTGGTACCTCTTCTGCGTGTGTTTTCGGTCTTTCATCCCGGACACTCAGGCCAACTTATCAATTTCATCTACACCTCCTGTCCAGACTTACCAACGTATTTACTTCACAACATTTCAATGGTTCTCATTCAAAACGTTCTTTCTCAATGTAAGCATTTCCAAACTCAATTCAAAGTGCATAATAATAATAATAAATTGGATGGGTATGTAATGCAATAATTAACGCCTTATAACATTTCTCCATTTCCCTCCCTCTAATGTTATTTCACAAATAACCATGTACACAACCAAAGCTATCAACACATAGCAATATTTTCTCCTCATGTACAATTCTTAACAATTTAGTCTCTTCAAGACTATATGTAATGTTTCGAACAATTCCAAGATTCCAAGATTCACCATTTAGTCTCTTCAAGACTATATGTAATGTCTCTTCAAGACTATATTTTCTCCTCATGTACAATTCCAAGATTCACCATTCTCATAATCCATGGTACACAACCACTTGTCATCTCACAACTATGCATGTTCATGCATTTAACATTAGTTTGAAAATAAATTCTCAACTCTCATATATCAAGAAGATTTCCATTTTGCAAACCATATTATGAAATCTACACCCATTCATTCTTTTAACACAAGAAAAGAAAGAAATTCATAGGCTTTTTCCATATTTTCCAAAACCCCCAATTTCTAGGGTTCTTCATCAAAACAAAACATCTCCCCATTTCCTTGGTGAACCCCACCAAAATCATCTTTCTTAAGTTAATGAAAGTGAAACCCTTAAGGATAAACAAAAAGGTTGAGATTTAAACCCACTTTTGAAAAATCTCTACATTTTGAACCATAAAGCTAAAGCAAAAGCAACGTAATAGCTTCAAGAAAACCCTTATAACACATCATCATTGCAAAACATATATATATATATATATATATATATAACTCAAAGGAATCCCTACCTCAAGGTTTGATGAAGAAAAGAGATGAAGCCCTAGAGCCAAAGATGAGGGATTTTCAGTTTCCACCACACAATGTGAAGTTCTAGTTTTGATCTCTAAGATTTGTGAGAGATGATGAATCTAGACCCAATGGATTGCAAGAAATCAAAAATTTCTAGTGTTTGATAAGGGTTTTTAGAGAGAAGGAGGAGCAAAAGTGTTTTTAGAGAGAGAGGGATGTAGAAAAAATGAGATACATTCAGCCCTAAAAGAAAGAAAAAATAGAGTTCTTGGACTGCCCAGAATCTCGCACGTGCAGCGCCCTCTTCCGCATGTGCGGAGCGCCTCCCCCGCACGTGCGGCCTTCACCCCCGCACGTGCTGTGGTCCCTTCCCACACTTCACTCCGCACTTTCCTTTTAGGCAGTGTGTAACCTTCCACAGCTCGCCTTACCCTGCACGTGCGGCCTCATCCCCCGCACATGAAGCCCCACCCCGTACGTGTGGCCCAAGGCCCCGCACATGCGACCCTGGCCCAGTAGCCCAGATTTTTTTCTAGTTCACTCCCGGACACTTCGGACTCAGCTGTGCACTCTCCGAAATAAGAGAAAAACAAACCCGAAACCGGTCATCACAACCTCCCCACCATAGGAAATTTCATCCTCGAAATTTAAACAAACCGACCAAACTAAAGGGCTCTAACAATTATGACCATTCTGACAACATTATCAAGTCGCAACATCAATGTTCAACCAACGTTTACCATTCTCATCATTATCATTTCATCAAAACAACAATTGTTTATACTAGGCATTCGAAATGAAACATCTTTGTAAAAAATTTCTTCTCTCACAATCTCATACTTAGATTAACAATACATTTAACAACATGTGATCAACAAGTTTAACACCTTTTTCCCTTCAACACTAGGGAACATTACAAATCAAAACAACTAAGCAGTCTCAAATAAACCTGGATACTTGGAGCGGACCTCCGCTTCCCGTTCCCAAGTTGCCTCCACAACCCCATGGTGCCTCTATAACACCTTCACTAACGGTATAGTTTTATCCCGTAGCACTTGCTCTCGGGTATCTAGTATCTGAACCGGTCGCTTTTCATAAGAGGTATCCTCATCTACTTCCAAATCAACCCAATCTAGCACATGAGAAGGGTCGGGTTTGTACTTCCTAAACATGGACACATGAAACAAATTGTGAACCTCCGAAAGTTGTGGCGGTAAAGCTAACCTGTATGCCACTTCCCCAATTCTCTCTAATATCTCGAAAGGCCCAATAAACCTCGGAGACAACTTTCCACTCTTACTGAACCTCATCAAATCCCGCCTAGGTAAGATCTTAAGGAAAACATGGTCACCCACTTCAAAGATAAAGGTCGTCTCCTCTTATCGGCATAACTTTTTTTGTCGGCTTTGGGCTGTAGCTAATCTTTTCCGAATGAGTGCAACTTTCTCGGCTGTCTTCCTAACAATTTTCGGACCCAACAACAGTGCATCCTCCACCTTGGCCCAACAAATTGGCGATCTACAAGGTTAGCCATACAAGGCCTCAAATGGTGCCATCTCGATACTAGCTTGGTAACTATTGTTGTAGGCGAATTCGATCAACGGCAAATGTCTCTCCCAAGACCCCTTGAAATCAAGGACACAAGCTCTAAGCAAGTCCTCCAAAATCTAAATGGTACGCTCTGACTGCCCATCAGTTTGAGAGTGATAAGCGGTGCTAAAAGTCAACTTAGTTCCCAATGTCTCTTAAAGGTCCTGCCATAACCGGGCGGTAAAACGAGGATCCCTATCCGACACAATGGTTACTGGAACCCCATGAAGTCGAACTATCTCCCCAATGTATAACTCTGCCAAGTGCTCAACTGAGTCTCCAGTACGCATTGGAATAAAGTGCATAGACTTAGTCAACCTATCAATAACCACCCAAATGGCATAATTGCCCGCTGTGTTCTAGGAAGCCCAACTACGAAATCCATGGTAACATGCTCCAATTTCCACTCGGCTATTGGTAAGGGTTGTAACAAACTTGCTGGTCTTTGATGCTCGGCCTTCACTTGCTGACAAGTAAGACACTTCGGCATGAAAGATGCGACATCCCACTTCATACCCCTCCACCAAAACTGGCGGCTAAGGTCACGATACATTTTGGTGCCTCCTGGATGGACCGCAAGGCGTGAGTGATGGAACTCCCGAAGCACTTCCTCTCTACAAGATTTAGGTACAAATAAACGGTCTAGGTAACGTATACTCTGATCCGAATGGATGTTCAAACCCTTCTCTTCCTTCCCATTAGAGATTCTACTACGGATTGACTCTACTTCACGGTCTTCTTGTTGTGCCTCTATAACTTTACTAATCAAAGTCTATTGAGCAATCAAAGTAAACAAAGTTGCTCCCTCTTCGGACTCACCCAAGTGTAATTCAAAATTGTCGATATCACCCAACATAACCCACTCCCGAATGGCCACACTCGCCAAACTACTCACGGATTTCCGACTTAAGGCGTCGGCCACTACATTAGCCTTCCCCAGATGATAGTATAACTCGAAGTCATAATCCTCCAAAAACTCCATCCACCTTCGTTGACGTAAATTCAAGCCTTTTTGGGAAAACAAATATTTTAGACTCTTATGATCGGAGAAAACCTCGAACTTCTCGCCATACAAATAATTCCTCCAAATTTTCAAGGCCAACACTACTGCAGCTAACTCTAAGTCGTGGGTAGGGTAATTCTTCTCATGAGTTTTCAATTGTCGTGAACCGTAAGCTACAACATTTTCCTCTTGTATCAAGACACAACCAAGCCCATTCTGAGACGCATCACAATAGACGGTATAGCCCAAACCTCTTTCCAGAATTATCAACACTGGTGCGGTAGTCAATCTAGTTTTAAGCTCTTGGAAAGACTTTTCACAAGCCTCACTCTACAGAAACTTAACCCCTTTTCTAGTCAATCTAGTCAAAGGCGCGACTATTCTAGAGAAGACCCTCACAAAACGTCAATAGTACCCTGCCAATCCCAAGAAACTCCGGATTTCAAAAATATTTTTAGGTTGCTCCCAATCTTGTACAGAGTCTACCTTTGTAGAATCTATAGTTACTCCCTCTTGACACTACATGGCCTAAAAACTTCACCTCGGTGGGCCAAAACTCGTACTTCTCAAATTTGGCATACAATTCATGCTTCCTAAGCAAATCAAGCACTACTCTCAAGTGAGCCTCGTGTTCCTCCTTGGAAGTCAAATAAATTAGGATGTCGTCCACAAACACGACCACAAAATGATCCAAGTATTCTCTAAAAATTTGGTTCATCAAGTCCATAAAGGAAGTCGGCGCATTAGTCAACCTAAAAGGCATTACAAGGAACTCATAGTGGCCATAACGCCTACAAAAAGTCATTTTCTGGATGTCCTCCTCCCGGACTCTCAACTGGTGGTACCTCGATCTCAAATCTATCTTCAAAAAGCAACAAGACCCTCTAAGTTGGTCAAACAAGTCATCTATTCTTGGTAAAGGATACTTGTTCTTGACGGTAATCCGGTTCAACTTGCAGTAGTCGATGCACAACCGCAATGACCCATCATTCTTCTTCGCAAAGAGGGCCGGCGCTTCCCACGACGATGTGCTAGGGCGAATGAAACCCTTGTCTGAAAGTTCTTGGAGTTGAATCTTCAACTCATGCAACTCCGTAGGTGCAAATCTATACGGCACCATGGAAATTGGTGTCGTTCCATGCACTAAGTCAATGGTGAACTCGATCTCCCGGTGGGGTGGCAAACTAGTAAGATCCTCGGGAAATACGTCCGGGTATTCACAAACTACCCTTGGAAACTCAACTCGAGTCCCATCACTCTCATTATCCAAGAGAGTAGCAAGAAGACTACTAAGCTTGTTTCTACTACGAGGGTCAAATACTAGCGATGAGACCCGATCAACCCTGTCTCCCCGAAAATAAAAACAATCACCGCCTGAGGTGCACACCGTGACCCTTTGACGAAAACAATCAATTACTACTCGATACGAAGACACCTAATCCATTCCTAGAATGACATTGAAACTCGACATGTCTAGCAACACAAAAGCAAACAGGAGTTGACGCCCGACAACCTCTATTTCACAACCACAAGACCCCCGATCTAAGTCAACTGTACCCCCAACCGGTGACTCAACTCTGAGTGGAGACGCTAACCATGCCACCTTTAACCCCAATACAGATGCGTATGTAGCAGATATGAATGAATAAGATGCACCCGTGTCTATCAATACATTAGCCAAAGAGTTACACACAACAAAAATACCTCTCATCACTGAGGATCCCGGTAACTGCTCTGGCGCGGTAATAGCATACACGTGCCCCTATGGCCTTTGATGAACCTGCTTATCCCTCGGAGCATAGGCATGCTGCACTAACTGAGCCGAAGCGGCTCCCTGATTAGCTTGTGAAGTCTGGATTTAGTGAGCCTGCTGGTGGCTCTGAGTTTGCCTCGATCTTGATGTGCCAGATGCGCCTCCCAACTGCGGGCAAGCTCTCTTCAAGTGCCCTGACTGACTGCACTGATAGCAAGTAGGCCTCTGTCCCCTATTCTGAGACTAACTCTGAGATCGGTTAGGTGGTGGTGGTGGCAACATCTGTTGTTCTCCTGTAGACACCTCATTTTTGACCGTTCTCAAGACTTGGACATCATCGTTTGTGCACTCGATGATTGTGCTTGTTTGTGTTCGTTTTCAACTATAAAAAACTCTATTTTTGAGGCTTAAAATGATGGTTTGAGGCTATCTTGTGTTAAGGGGTAATCCACCATTTTTGTTGCTTAATTGTTTAGACTTTTGCACCATTTTACATCACATTCAAATCAAACTTTTTGGGGTTTTTTACCACTAAAATTCAGAGGTTTTTCAGTGACAAAAACCTTTTTGAAGTCCAAAATTGGAGGGGTTAGCCTCTCTTCCTTGTGTCTTGCTTGCCTGCCTAGTTAGCCTCACATGTTAGCATGTTTCTCTAGCCTAACTTAGCTTTAGTCCAACATGTTTTTTCCTTTGTTTTGACCTGCTTTACCTCTATTTTGGATTGTTTGGGTCATTTGAGCTTTGTTTTGTATAGGTGTGGTGTAATTTCCTTCACTAGCTTAGTGTTTCTAGGCTTTGAGCATCATTTGTGTGTCTTGGTTGCATGTTTTAATGCTTTTTCATGCCTAATTCCAGCACTTAACATCTCTGCAACCACCTTCTTTGTTTCACTTTTTCATTTGTTTGAGGGTTGTTTCAACCTTAGGGTTGTTTAAGCTTGAGGTTGAGGTTCATGCTTAATGGTTTAATCCTTCTTTGAGGGTTCGTTACCAATGGCATAAAGCTTTCCTCATGCCTTGAACTACCCCTTGGTTGACACTTCTTTCATATTAGAGGACACTCATCAATGGACTTAATCGATTAAAGAATGCATCGATAATGTAAAATGAGTAAATAAAATGAACAAGTAAAAGAGGCAAGATAAGCATTTTTCATGTTGCATTGCATGTATTCGAATCGGACGTTAATTCGAATATAAGGAAAGTGGCACATTTCATACTCTTGGTCATCATCACCCTTGATCATGCATGATAGGGTGGTGGTCTTTTTGAGTCTTGTTTTGCACTCATTAAGCTTGTACAAGCTTGGTTCCTTAGCCATCATGCATGGAAAATGCTTGATTGATGGTTTGAGAGCCGAGAGTTACACTCCTTTGAACTTGTGTAATGATAAGGAGCGTAACAGTACAAACACTCCTTGAGAATACATTGTTTTGCCTCTGTTTGCTCTCTGTTATAGCAAAAGGAAGCTCTGGACAGGAGTCGCCGACCGGCCATCAATGAAGAAAGTTGTCTAGTGTGATGGAAAAGGGGAGCAGAGGTATTCTGGAAGTTGGTAGTTTCTTTGGTGTTCAAAAATGTGCAAACAGAGGCATTCAATGGCAAGGCTGTGGCTTTTCGGGTGAAAAAATCGAGCATGCGTCCCTCGCTTCCCGAGACCATTTAATTGCTTTGCTTAGTTAATTAGTGGTAGCTAATTAATTAGTTTAATTGCTTTGTACTTAATTAGCTTTGTATTTAGCTAATTACTTCGATTGTAATATTTAATTAGCTTAGAGTAAGTTAGTTAATTCATTTCAATTATTGTAATAGTTAGCTTAGCTTAGTGTAACTTAGTTTATTCATTCCAACCCTCCTTTGCGAGGGTGTAATATTGTAATAAGTGTACGTGTGTGTATGTATGTCTTCCAACCCCACATCTTTCTCCCTTTTATTTAATCACTTTTGATGGTTAGATTAGGGACATTTTCGATTAGCATACCTTAGGCTTGCATGTTTGCATCCATTCATTTGTCTGGTACGCACCGAGGCTCGGCGCATCATTCAAACTGCATTGCAATTTCAATACTTCTTTGAATACGTGTTTCAAAGCATGCTATCAAAGTGTTGCAAATACCATGATTAAGTAGCCGAGCCTATTTAGTGGCATTATTGCATGTGTTGCATTAGGCATCTTGTATAGTTAGGACCATGCATTTTTCTAACTAGTTTTTGTTTTGGCTTGGAGTACTCGGTGAGTTTTATGCTTTAGCATACTTGCATGAGTGTGATTGCCATGTTGCCATCATTCACATGCTTGCCATGAGGCTATGTGCTTAAATGCTAAACTGCATGAATGCTTGTGGATGAAGGCTTGATTGTTTGAATTAGAACGATTCAACAAATGTGAGTTTTATACCCACTTTGTTGTGGCAAAATCCTGTTTTAAAGCCCACTATGTTTGGTGGCAAATTCAAATCATTTTCGAAAACAAACATGAGTTGAATTGTTCTAAGTCTTGCGACTAGTGTATACTTGCTTGTGTGCGTCACATAGTAAAGCTAGTTTAATAACCGAAATAAGAACACATAATGTTTATAAAAGAAGATATCATGATTAGTAGAGGCCGATCCTTTGATTGGGCGAGTAGGGGTGCTCAATTCGACCTTCCCCCTCGTACCCAAGTTCCCAAACCGAGGCAACTTTGGTGATGACAGACACGTGGCCTTCGGCACGAGTCAGGGTTTCCTAAATTTCCCCAAAACAAAATATTTAGGTGGCGACTTTGTATCTGGCAAAGCAGTTCAATTTTTGGATTATTTGATTTAAAATCGATTTTCCAAAAAGGTTTGTCGGATTGGACTCGTTGGTGATTATCAGTTTTAGATTGCACTTGTGAGACTAAATTTAGAACCATGGGAGTCCCAACTGTGAGGCCTTCTTTTCAAACCTTTTCGAAAGGCAGGGCGTGAGAAAAAGGTAAGTCGACAGTTTCTGGCGACTCTGCTGGGGACTTAGAGAACTTGACTCGAACTCATGATATGTCATTTTATCTACACTTATGTGTTTCTTTGCATTTGCATTTGCATCGGTGCGCCTAAGTCACAGTGTTTGCCATCTGCTATTCCTGAACGGTTTGTCGGAGGCTTGCTTGGAAAAGCTTGCTAAAAGGCTGACCGGTTGCGGGCTCTGCCACGATGGGAACACAATCCTTGGATCTGGAGTATCGCTGTACAGTTTGATCCTCCTTTCACTTCTTGGTGTTAGGTGTGAGAGGTATATTAGGTAGTCTTGCTGAGGTACCCTTTTTGACCAATCGACCTAGTTGCATATCGGAAGCCGTAGAGACTGTTCCAAACTAGGATAGGTTGCTCACCAGAATGCAGGAATTGTTTAAAACCGCTTGTTTGCGTAGTGAACCCCTAGCTCCTGACAAAATTAGGACAGGGTAACCCTACCCCATCATAGGGGTGTTTTGGCTCACTTGCTTGATACGTGCTTTTAGAGTGAAACTCTGCAGGAATGTATGTGTCAGTTGCGAGTCTGGGCATCAGTTTGAGGGTATCAATTTTGGGATAGAAATTAGTGTTTGAGTACAGTTCTCCAGCTTATGATTGCAACTGTGTGTTGTTTCTGTTTGAGCCGAGGTGCTGTGTGGTTTTTTATTTTTGTTTCTTTTTGCTTTGTTTTCTTTTTGCAAGGTAGTCTTTCACCATTGCTTTAGATGAGTCTGTTACCCCCCAAGCACTTTGGACCCAAGTTAGAATGATTTATCGATCTGGAGATCTAGTATGGGGACAACCAGTGTTTGTGTCACTCCCACCGGTTACTAGACGGAGGAGGATTCGGCAGAATTCGCCAATTCAGCAGTCACCGTTTACCTCGCCTGTGCCCAGTCAGGCCCAATCATGTACTTTCACTCCAGACAGAAAGTATTCGCCGGTTCTGGCAATTCAAAATCCTCCAGCTGACATGGAAGATATGCTTCAATAACTCCAGCAAACTATTGAGGCCATGGAGCTAGATGCTGCTCGCCAAGCGAAAGTCACTACCCGCTAAGCGAAAATTGCAGCTCAGCAGGCTGAGTTGATCACTAGGCTGTAGCACCAACAACCGCAACAGGCAGCAGCCTTTGCATCTCATCCATCTCTTGCAAACATTTTGGTACCTGTAGCTACTGCTCCCACAGTTAATGTCCAGAAAAATACAGACATTCTAGTGGATCCGATTCCACCCCAGACCTCCAAAGCACCGACATACCAAACAGAGGCACCGTTTGAATTCGAGGTCGACCTTATTGCACTGAAAGTGAGCAAGCTTGAGAAGCTCTTTAAACGGGTGTGCACTACCAATCTGCAATTCTACGATGAACAAGATTCGGGGAATGTACAGATTGGCTGGTTCGATCTGAATGGGTTGACAAACAACTCGGGGTAGCTCAGTGATGAACCTGATGTAGATGAGGGACTTCTAACAAAGTTGGAACAGCCAGAAGTAGGAACTGCTACAAGGACTGGAACGGCAGAGGACAAAGGGAGATTGCTGAAGAGCACCGGTATCGAGAATTTTGCTAAAGAAATGAGCGTCATTAGTACTGCTGATACAAAGCAAGAAGCCGCTCTGAAGTGGTTTGAATAGGAAAAGGATGGGCATAGTCAGGAAGCTGGAAATGCCAAACACCTTGCGGGGGATAACTGTAATGTGAGAGTGATTACAACGGAACTGGACAATTGCCTGTCGGTTGCCGGAGGAGTATGGTGGGAAGATGATGATCTGTATCTTGCCCACATAGATGATGATCTGGCTGCACCAAGTAAAAGCTGTTTCTTCCACCTTGCATCAAATGTTGAAGTACCCTCTTGGAAAATGGGTAGCCATTGTTTTCGGGAATTCTTCTATACATTCTCCGCCGGAGGTCACTACACCAGTATTGGAGGTCGTACATAGCGACGAGGATGTTTTCCTGCCTAGATTTACCTTGGTTGAGGCCCGGGTGGTCCAAGATATTTTGGTTATTGATGAACGGTTGTACGTCGGTGCTCAATCAGTCTACCTCATGAACAAGCTACAACATATACCCGGGATGAGATTAAGAAAGAGCGGCCGAAAGGGCGTTGCTGCACTAGCTGAAGTGCCACATAAGCCACATACCTTTGGTCTCGGTTACAAGCCCACCAAGGAGCACTGGGTGAGAAAAGGGATGAAAATGGCAGGAAGAACCAAAGCTAAACAAAGTGGAAAGCACTATGAGTTTGTGCATAGGCTAATTCAGGGAACACTGAATGACCGCTTTGTCCGGGAGGGGGAAGACTTCCCATTGTGCGGCTTTCCTGAGCCATGGTTGAACTTTGAAAAATGGCGTCTGCCCGGCTTTGAGATTTTCTTCAGCCTATAGCTGTAAGAGGATGAAGCCTCAGAGGAACAGACTGAATTAACTGCTGGGGCTGAACAGAGTACAGAGGGTGAGTCCAACAGCAATGAACTTGAGATAGGAGCAGCACTGGCTTGTCTCCTTTCGGATCCTCAGATCAAACTGGAGAGCTTGGGGGATGACTTCACCATTTCCATGGTTGGAGATCAATCAGGTGTGGACCCTTCCGGTGGTATTCTGGATGCATCCAATGCACCCTCTCTTATTTGGAAGCTAGATGAGGGCTTTCTGTCCAGCAGTTCTGAATCAAGTAGTGAGTCGGAATCTAATTCCGCAGAGTCTATAGAGTCGGAATCAGATTCCAGTTCTTTTGAGTCGGAGTCCGGTATTCTTGGGGTTGGTAACCTAGATGCCATAGTTTTGTCCAAGTCGTCTTTTTTCTTTTCTTTTGAGTCGGTTGTAACCGAGGAATTGGATGAGCTGGATCTTTTGAATAAGAATGCCACTGCTATTTCTGAATACTTCTCTGTGCCACTTGTATATTGCATTGATCATGACTTTCAAAATTTTGATAAAAACAACGAGGAAGGAATTCCTCTAGTTTTGAAACATTTGATTGATCGAGAGGATGAGAGGTTTGTAAAACCCCTTGTTGATGAAATCATTGCAATTAATGTGGGTATTGAGAAGGATCCGCGTCTGGTCCAGATCGGGTCCACGTTGTCTTTGGAGGAATGGGAGCGCTTAGTTGCTTTATTAAAAGATTTCAAAGATGTTTTTGCGTGGTCCTACGAAGACATGCTTGGAATTGATCCTGAGATTGTACAGCGTCGGATCCCTCTCGACCCTGAGGCCCGAATAAACCCGGATTGGGCTTTGAAGATTAAGGAAAAGGTCACCAAGCTAATAGACACAGGGTTTTTGCTAGTATCTGAGTATCCAACTTGGTTGGCCAACATTGTTCTGGTGCCAAAGAAAGATGGCAGAATTCGGGCGTGTGTGGATTTCAGAGATCTGAACAAAGCTAGTCCGAAAGACTACTTTCCTTTGCCACACATCGATGAATTGGTGGACTTCATCGTAGGCCATGTGTTGCTCTCCTTTATGGATGGATTTTTCGAGTACAACCAGATTTTGATGGCACCCGAGGATAGGGAGAAGACTGCCTTCACTACGCCGTGGGGAGCCTACTGCTACAGGGTGATGCCATTCGGTCTAAAAAATACTGAGGCTACTTATCAACGGGCTGCAACCCCGATCTTACATGATATGATCCACAAAGAGGTTGAGGTGTACGTAGACGACATAATTGTCAAGTCCAAGGAAAGTGAGGGCCACTATACCGCCTTGAAGAATTCTTCCAACGGATCAGGGAATATCGGTTGAGGCTGAATCCACAGAAATGCACTTTTGGTGTCACAACAGGGAAAATGTTGGGGTTCTTGATTACACAGAGGGGCATCGAGGTTGATTCTTCCAAAATCAAGGCCATACTAGAAATGCCACCACCAAGGACTGAAAAGGAGGTGCGAGGCTTTCTGGGTATATATTCAAGTTAAAAACTATTTTTCAACAGAATATTTAAACTATCTGTTAATTGAAAATACAATCAAAATATCTAAACAAATTGAAAATACAAAGTCTTATAAATTATTAGGGGTGCTCGAAGGTTGGCGGTTCAGTTGTGGCTAAAGAAACCTCAAATCCGTCATTCGTCCAAAACTAGGCGGATTGGAAAAAATAAATCTACCATCGTCTACTCGTTATCACGCATCCCTCCAAAATGCGGTGGATCGGTTCGGTTCGATTCGGTTCTGTTCGGTCAATTTGGGCAGATCGGTATATTCGCTACTCATCCCTAGGACACAGTGTTAAACACTGGACTTGATCAAAAAATTTATTCAACAAATAAAGAAGGTAGGTATTTAATTTACTTTCAATTTATTTATTTATATCAAATTTTGATTTTGTTTTTGTAACAAAATAAAAATCTACTTTATTTTATTTTATTTTATCTTTTATACTGTTTTGATTTTTGTAATCAAACAGTTTCTCTCCTCTCTTTAATTCTTCAAATATAGTGAAGATTGTTCGACAATCTTAAGACAGATCATTTTTTGGAGTCTTCATTTTATTTATTTTCTGTGCTTTTTACAAAGTGATGTTCTGGTTGGAAAATACAAATAGTAGTCATATATTGTTTAATAAATAGTAGTAATATACTGTTTATTTTCTTTGATAACCAGTAGTAATATATTAGTGTCATTAACAATTTCAGAATATTAATTTGTGTAATAGTGTTACAGAAAATTATTGTGTAGTAATTTATTTTCCTAGTTTTAGTAACTAGAAAAATAAAATTATTTTGTGTTATAATTTATTTTATGGTTTGAGTAACTAGAAAGTTAATTTGTGTTTTGGTTTTTCTGATTTTTGTAATCAGATATCATGGCTGCTGAAAGTAGTACTCGAAATCCGATAGTTACAACGACTCCGGTCCCTATCTAGAACAATGTTCAAGTTCCAATACATCATGGAGAAAAATCGAAAAAAATTATTGACAATGAGTTTAAGAGATGACAGCAAAAAATGTTGTTCTATCTTACAACTCTAAATCTGGCCCGGTTTCTCCGTAAAGAGGCTCCATTCTTTAGAGAGGATGAAAGTGATCGGCAAGTTGTTGCAGCTGTAGACACTTGGAAACATTCTGATTTTCTGTGTAGAAACTACATCCTCAATGGCCTTGACAACATGCTATATAATGTTTACAGCCTTCTGAAAACAGCAAAAGAATTATAGGATTCTTTGGAGGAAAAATATAAGACAGAGGATGCCGGCACAAAGAAATTTGTTGTCGGTAAATTTCTGGACTTCGTTATGGTAGACTCCCAAATGGTAATTTCTCAAGTTCAAAATTTTCAATTAATTTTGCATGATATTTATGCCGAGGATATGTCTCTGAGCGAGTCTTTCCAAGTTGCTGCATTAGTGAAAAAATTACCATCGGCTTAGAAAGATTTCAAAAATTATTTAAAACATAAACGCAAGGAGATGACCGTGGATGAATTGATTGTAAGACTAAGAGTTGAGGAAGATGACTGTAAGGATGAAAAGAGGAATGGTAAAAATCCCATTGAGTCCAAGGCTAATGTGATTGGACATGTGCTCAAATCATATAACAAAAAGAGAAAGTTTGCTGGAGATGGTCCTAAACAAGGCGACAAAAATATAAAAAGTTCAAAAGTAAATGCTATAACTGTGGCAAGACCGGACATCGAGCCTCTGATTGCCACCGCCCTAAGAAAGATCACGGAAGTACAATCAAGAAGACTACCAATTAAGCCAATTTGACAGAACTTGATTACATCTCTAACAGGGTAAATGACATCAATCTCTCTGCTGTGGTATCTGAGGCTAATTTGGCTAGAAATCCCAAGGAATTGTGGGTTAACATTGGGGCAACTCGACACATTTGCGTGGACAAGAAGATGTTCACTACCTAAAAAAGAAGCTGCAAGTGGTGAGCAACTATTAATGGGAAATTCATCTACTTTTGCTGTGGCTGGACAAGGGAAAGTAGTCTTGAAGATGACATCAGGGAAGGAACTGACCCTCAACAACGTGTTGCATGTACCAGACATCCGAAAGAATTTAGTTTCTGGTTCTTTGTTAAGTAAAAATGGTTTTAGGCTTGTATTTGAGTCTGATAAATTTGTATTAACAAAGAGTCATATGTATGTTGGTAAGGGATACATGAGTGATGGTCTCTTCAAGTTGAATGTAATGGCGGTTGTACTAAAACTTGCTATTAATAAGAATAACACATCTTTTGCTTATATTCTTGAGTCAAATTTATGACATGATAGATTAGGACACTTGAATGCTTTGCGTAGATTAATTGGTTTGGATTATGTACCAAAGTTTCAAATTGATCCTAATCACAAATGTGAGATTTGTGTTGAAACGAAACTAACTAAGGCTCCATTTAAATCGGTTGAAAAAAAAAATTGAACCTCTAGAATTAATTCATACTGATGTGTGTGATCTTAAATTTGTTCAAACTAGAGGAGGTAAGGAGTATTTCATAACATTTATCGATGATAGCACAAAATATTGTTATGCGTACTTACTTAGAAGTAAAGATGAAACCTTAGAAATGTTTAAACTCTACAAAATTGAAGTTAAAAATCAACTTGGTAAAACCATTAAAATGGTTAGAAATGATAGGGGTGGTGAATATGATGCACCATTAAATGAATTTTGTGCACAACATGGCATTATTCACCAAACTACAGCATCCTATTCTCCACAGCAAAATAGAATTGCTGAAAGGAATAATAGAACTCTTAAAGAAATGATGAATGCTATGTTACTAAGTTCAAGCTTACCACAAAACTTGTGAGGGGAAGCAATATTGTCTGCTAATTATGTTCTTAACAGAATACCCCACAAAAAAACTAACAGCATTCCTTATGAATTGTGGAAAGGTCGACCACCTTTCTACAAATACTTAAAAGTGTAGAGGTGTTTGGCAAAGGTAGAAGTTCCTGTTTCGAAAAAGACTAAGATAGGACTAAGAAACAGTGGATTGTGTGTTTATTGGTTATGCTCAAAATATTAGTGCATATTGGTTTCTGACTTATAAATCAGAAATACTTGATATAAATGTGAACACTATTATAGAGTCAAGAAATGCCGTGTTTTTTTCCTTATAAGAAAGGACATGAATTAAGTTTACAGAAAAGAACTTATGATTGTACACAAAGTCAAGAGGCTAATGACAATCAAACACAATAGACTAGTAATGGTCTCGACCAGCAAGATTTAACTAATGATGAACCAAGACAAAGTAAGAGTAAAAGAACATCAAAATCCTTTGGTCTAGATTTTCTGACATACCTGTTAGAAAATGAACCTCAAAGCTTTAAGGAAGTAATGACAGGTCCTGAGGCACCTTTATGGAAAGAGGCTGGTAATAATGAAATTGAATCAATTATGCAAAATCATATTTAGGAATTAGTGGATCTTCCACCTGGTTCTAAGCCTCTTGTATATAAATGGATATTCAAGAGAAAAATGACAGCAGATGGTTTAATAGACAAGTATAAAGCAAGACTTGTGGTAAAAGGTTACAGACAAAAGGCAAGTCTAGATTATTTTGACACATATTCCCCTGTGACAAGAATAACATCCATCCGCATGCTTATTGCTATAGCAGCATTGTATAATTTAGAAATACATCAAATGGATATTAAGACAGCTTTCTTAAACGGTAATCTAAATAAAGAGATCTATATGGAGCAACTCGAAGGGGTTTTAGTGCCAGGGCAAGAAAAAAAAGTTTGTCGGCTTGTAAAATCTCTTTATGGATTAAAATAAGCTCCTAAGTAATGGCATAAAAAATTTGATCATGCTATGCTTACTAATGGGTTTAAGATAAATGAATGTGACCAGTGCGTCTATATTAAAAACACTAACAATGGTTATGTCATCGTTTGTCTTTATGTGGATGGCATGCTTATCATTGGTAACAGTCAAAACATGATCAAATCAACCAAGCAAATGCAGAATAAGAGATTTGATATGAAAGATATGGGGGTCGCAGATGTAATATTAGGAATGAAAATTATTAAAACATCTGATGGATATGCATTATCTCAATCACATTATATTGAGAAAATTCTTGGTAAATATATCAAGTATGATATAAATGTAACAAGAACACCTGTAGGCATTAGTCTTTATTTATCGAAAAATAAAGGTGATGAGGTGTCTCAACTAAAATACTCCCAAATCATTGGACGCATAATGTACCTAATGAATTGCACTCGTCTTGATATAACTTATGCTATTAGTAAATTGAGTAGGTGTACACCGCCCGAAACTCCGCTCCGCACGCGAGGGCACAAATCGTAAGTTCTTAGCTACTACAGTTCGGACTCATGTCACGGTTCTGAATCTAATCTCACAAAGTGCAATGTAAGACTGGTAAATCACCAAAGAGTCCAAATCCGACAAATCATTTTGGAAAATCGATTTTAATCAAGAAGTGCCAAATATGGACTGCTTTGCCAGATTTCAGAGTCGCCAACCTAAATGTTTTGTTTGGGAAATTTAGGAAACCCTGACTCGTGCCTAAGGCCACGTGTCCGTCATCACCAAGTTTGCCTCGGCTTGGGAAGTTGGGTATGAGAGGGGAAGGTCATGCAATGAACACCCCCGCTCGCTCGATCAAAGATCGGCCTTTACTATCACGATATGTTGTTTTTGAAAACACATGTGTTCTTATTCTGATTTATTAGCTAGCTTACTATGTGATGCGCACAACATACAAGTATAGACTAAATCGCTCAAGTTGGAACAAAACATCTCATGTTTGTTTGTTTGAATAAATGGTTTGAGGTTGCTGCTCGTAAGTAGGCTAAGACGCGGATTTTGCCACCCTCAAGTGGGCTTAAAACTCGCATTTTAATGAATTGTTCCAATTCAAGCAATCCAACTTTTATCCACAGGCATTCATGTAGTTATATCAGTTAAGCAAATAGACTCATGGCAAGCATGCTAACATGGCAACATACACATCTCATGCAGTTATGCTAAAGCGTAAAAGCTTACCTAGTACTCCGAGCCAAAACAAAAGCTAGTTAGTAATCAATGCATGATCCTACCTATGTTAACAATGCCTAATGCAACACATGCAAAATGCAAATAAGATAGGCTCGCTATTCTAAGATGTCATGTGAATGCGATTAGATAACATGTATTCAAATAGGAATTGAAATACAATGCAGTTTGTAAGATGCGCCAAGCCCGGTGCATGCAAGACAGATGAATGAATGCAAACATGCAAAGCATAAGTATGCTAATTGAAATATGCCCTAAAACTAACCATCAAAAGCGGTTAAGTAAAAGGGAGAAAGAAATGGGGGTTGGAAGACATGCATCACACACAAGCACACTTATTACAACAGTTGTGCCCTCTTGATGGAGGGTCCGAATAATAAGCTAACTAGCTAATCTAAGCTAATTAAACTAATTATTACAAAACAGAACTAATTAACTAACAAGTTAACTAATTATTACAAAACAAGCTAATTAGCTAACTACACTAGCTAATTAAATACAAATGAATAGCTAAACGCATTAACTACTTAAGTAAGAAAACCAATGCATTAGCTAGCTTAAGCAAAGCAACTAAGTAAAGAAAATAGAAGGGGGCCTCGAAGTGAGAAGCGCATGCACGCTCGGTTGCCTCGTTCGGAAATCCATCGCGATGCCCCAACTTGCCTCTGTTTGCATTTGTTCTTAGAACATTGCACGAAGCTCCAGATAACTTCTACTCCATCATGGAGACCTCCAGGAGCATTGCTGACCACTTAGTGGTGTTGAAGACCACCTGCCGACCACTTACATTTGCTGCAGATTAGAAAAAGTGGTCAGCCAGCCACTTTTACTGGTCTGCCGACCAGAAAATTTTGCACACTTCTAGTTTGCTGCAACAGAGAACAAGCAGGGGCATGGTAATGTATTTGCAAGATATGTGTGTACAACCACCCTCCTTATCATTTCTTAAGCTCAAGGGAGTGCGGTACTCGACTCTCGGACCACCAACCGAGCATCGCAATGCACAATGGCCGAGAAGCCAAGATTGCACAATTCAATATAAATGAATGCACAAATAACACGTAAGAGCCTTAACCTCTATCACGCATGATCAAGAGGGTCGGCGATCGAGAAATGAGGCACGTTTCATCACTTCAAGTATGAAACGTCCCTCGTTTCTCGTGTTTGGACTAACACCCTATCCAAACACAATGCAATGAATCATGATCAACCTATCAAAGCTAATGGCATGCAAACAATGCTAATGCAACATAATTAACCTAGCAATGCTAATGGCATGCAAACACAATGCAATGCAACATAAGCATGCAAACAACAATGCAATGTAACAACATGCAAACAACATGCGAACACAATGCAATGCAACAACATGCAAACAACATGTTATATGGACTTAAACCGAATATGGACAGACCTCAATCATGCCCAAAACAGTGGCCATAATGCTATGAAAGGATGGTATGAAAGGCAAGATGACGCATGTACATGCATTGGCTCACCAATTAAGCATAAGAGCACAACTCTCAAACATGAGCAAGGAGTGACAAATATGGAAGTGTGACAACACTACAAGCTCTGAAATCATGTATTAAATGAAGCCAAACCATTCAAACAACCCAAGTATGTCATGCTAGGGTCCTTAAGCATTAAAGCTAGTGAAGGGGACTACACAAGAGGCATGCAATACATGTCACAAATGGATGAACCAGCCATGGTCAGGGCTCAAATAGGTCAAAACAAGAACCAAAACATGCTGAGATGGGAGCTCAAAGGTCTAGGCATGCATGCATACAAGTTAGGCCACAAACAAGGCAACAATGCATGACCCTTAAAGGCACTCAAAGAGTGAAAGAACTGGGAACATGGCAATACTATATGCTCTGAAATAACATGGTAAATGATGCTAAATCATGTACATGTCACAAGTGAAGCATGCTAGGAGACTCAAAGCTTGAAACTAGCATAAACACTTGTACTATAGCTATGCAATACATGAAGCATATGACCAATGCAATCCAAAATAGTCCTAGAGCATGTCAAATCAAGGCTAAAACATGCGCGGAGTGTAGCCAAAAAAAGCTAGCATGAAAAGCCAAAACAACAAGCATGCAAGGCCAACAAGGAGGATTACATTACACCTACCAAGACCAAGCATGAGATGACTTAACCAACAAAAATCAGAGTTGTGTCATGTCAAAATAACACCAAAAATGGGCTAATACCAAGTCAACACATGCTAGAATAACAAGCTCACTCATTAGGCATGCAAGGCTAGCAAAGAGGATTTACACTACAAGTGTAAGAAGCAAATGAGGGAAGCTCTAACCAACCAAAAATAGAGTTGTATCATGGCAAAATATCATCAAAAACACACTGAAATGGTGGCCCAAAAGCCTAGGCAAGATGGCATACACAATGGCTCATTTTTAAAGCATAAAGAACCAACCCTCCAAAGCATTGAAAGAGTGAAAGATGTGAGGGCATGACCACACTACATGCACTGAAATTACATTCCAAATGATGCCAAATCATTCAAATAGCCCAAGCAATGCATGCTAGTGACTTGGAAACTCAAAACTAGTGAGCTAGAATGCATTATGGCTATACAAAGCATGGCATGCATGATCAAAACAACATAAATCAGACCTAGAGCATGCTGAAACATGGCCAAAAGCTTGCTAAAGTTGAGCCAAAATCACACTAGAATGATGGTCTAAAGCATGATGCATGTTAGGCTAGCATGCAAAATTGCACTACAAGTGTGTATAGCATGCAAGGGGCTATCAAACCAACCCTAGACAGAGGTATAGCATACTAAAATAAAGCCAAAAATATCCTGAGATGAAGCCAACATATGCTAGATAAACATGTTCAAACATGAGGCCAACAAGGCAAGCAATCAAGATACAAGGAGAGGGGATGACCCCCTCCTATTTGGGACCTTAAAACACCCTTTTCACTACTGAAATTCTTCTGAGTTTCAGTGGTGAGAAGGCCAAAAGGAGGTGGTCTCAATAGCTTGAAAGGATAGCACAAAAACAAAGCCAAACAAGGCACAAGAGGGGGTAGACCACCCCCAATACCAAAGAAGCCTTAAAAAACATGTTAAGCACTAAAAATCAAAACTTTTTGCAGTAGAAAGTCAAGCCAAAATAAGCATGCAAATAGGTCCAAAAGCTTAATCAAAATAAAGCTTTAAAGGGCTAGTTGACTCACCCTTGAAGAACAACTTCAAAGCTGCAACTCCAGCCGCTTTTCTGAGCTCAAACCAATCCAAAAACACCAAAACCAGCTTCTAAGTGCCTCAGCTCCAAGAGTATGGTGTTTCACTATGTGTTTTTGTGCAAAAGTGTGAAGAAATTACACGTTCAAGCAGAAATATAGAAGGAAAGGAAGAAGTATAGATATAGATGATATGTATAGCCCTCAACCAAATTTCTCAACCTGAGGTAAGAGGGAGAGGGCTCCCTCTTATAGAAAATCAAGAATCAAGCTTCTTGAACAAGCTAAGAGCTTGAATTAATCCATCCATACACGTGTATGGAGGATGAGTTCTTTGCCCAACAACTGGCACAGCTGGCATCCACAACACCTGCAGAAAGTGAAGGAAAGCTGCCGACCACTTGAAGTGGTCGGCCAGCTACATGCACTGGTCGGCCGACCACTTAAAGTGGTCTGCAAGAAGACCAAGTGGTCAGTAGGGGGGGAGAGGTGGTCTGCACCAAGAAAGCAAAGTGGTGGCATGGCTGCCGACCACTTTTGGTGGTCCAAAGGCCACCAAGACCAGTTAGCCGACCAGAAAACTGGCTGGCGGGGTAGAAAAATGGTTTTTAGGGAGAGAAACTGGTCTCCAACCCTCATTCCACCCTCTAAACAAGGAAAACAAGGTTTGTGCCAAAAACAAACCAAAAAGGATGCAAGACAAGAGTCCGGGGGTCGAGGTGCGTAGCCGGAAGCCTCGAAAACGAGTCTACGGGCACCAAAAGTGGTCTACGAAGGAAAAGTGGTCTCCAAGACCTCTATGTCCCTCTAGACTAAGGCAATAAGGCATGGTTCGAAAACCAGGCCAAAAGGAGAACGGTAAACGGTCCCAAGACAAGACGCGCGGCCAAAGGCTCCGGAAACCGAAAACTAGTCTACAGGAGGAAAAAGTTGTCTATGACCACAAAAGGTGGTCTACAAGACCTCTCTCTCCCTCTAGGGAAGGGAAAACAAGGTTTGGTTCAAAACTAAACCAAAAAGGAAGCAAGACAAGGCGCTCGACCGAAGGCTCCGGAAACCGAAAACTGGCCTGCAAGAGGGAAAAATGGTCTACGACCACAAAAAGTGGTCTACAAACCTCTCTCTCCCTCCAGGCAAGGGAAAACAAGGCATGGTCTACAAACCAAGCCAAAACACAAAAAGTTCAGAGGCCCGGAGGCAAGGCATTCAGCTGAAAACCCCCGGAAACTCGAAACAAGCACAAACATGCACAATCATCGATCACTCAAACGACGACGTCTGAGTCTTAAGGTCGGTCAAAAATGGGTTGTCTACAGTTGCCCCTCTTTGACAGAACTCGGAAGTTAAAAAGTGACGGGAGTGAATGTCAAAGCCCAGAGACGACCCATTTTTGACAAGGCCAAAGACTTAGACAAACAGGCAAGATAACAAAGAGATGCGCCCGCAGGCAGGGGCAAGATGCGAATGACATGCACAATGCCGAACATAACTTATGATCATGCAAAGAGAGCTGTAATGAAGCAAATATGCAAAATAAATGTAACATTTTAAACGAATGCTATGCGAGCAAGTAAACACGAACCAAACTACATCTCATGCAAAGAGGATGTAAGAAAATTATACAACTCTCACTGCGTCTCACGCGAAGAAGGCTAAAAGCGACTACCGAGAACACTCGGAGTCTCAAATAAAACACCTCCTAGCGTATCAAACGCACAAGGAGAAGGACTGTGCAAGGAATCGCAGTCATCCAAAAGCGTGCCAAACACGAAAGGAGAAAGGTATGTCCAAACGCATGCCAAACGCGAGTGAAGAAGGGTAACAGTCAAACTGAAACGGAACTTCTCTTGAATGAACCGTACATACAATATCGTGCCTGCACAAAAGAGAGATTTAACAGGTACACTATAGTAGAAACACATGTTCAACGCTATATCAAGATACAATATCAACAAAAGATAAACGTGTGCACATATGATGCCGATGGAAACATGCATAGCAATGCAAGTGAAAAGTGCATAACAATATAGATGAAGTGTGCATAACGATGCAAGCAAAATGTGCGTAACAACGTAAGTAAAACGTGCGTGACAACGCAAGTGGAGTGTGCATGACAATGCGAGCAAAATGTGTATAACAATGCAAGTGGAACGTGCGTGACAACGCATGTGAAGAGTGCATGACAATGCGAGTGGAAGGGTGCATAACAATGCAAGTGAAACGTGCGTGACAATGCATGTGAAGAGTGCACAACAATGCGGGTGGAAGGGTGCATAACAATACAAGTGGAACATGCGTGACAATGCATGTGAAGAGTGCATAACAATGCGGGTGGAAGGGTGCATAACAATGCAAGTGGAACGTTCGTGACAACACATGTGAAGAGTGCATAACAACGCGGGTGGAAGGGTGCATAACAATGCAAGTAGAAAAGGATGCATGATAACATGGATATGATGCGACGGACGTAACAGGTAGTGCAATAAATGTAAAAGGGGAACATACTCCAACCACACTAGAATCGTGAAAGGAGGAAGGACAAATCCCAAACACGCTGAAATCATGTGAGGAAGGAACACTCTAACCACGCTGAAATCGTGAGAAGAGGCCCAAAAACAACCGCTCAGGGGCGCGCTCGATGCAACCTGAGATAAAACATGCCCAGGGCCGCGCTTCACGTGTCTTGAGATAAACTCCAAACATGCTGAAATCGTGTCAGGAAAGGAAAACTCTAACCACGCTGAAATCGTGAGGAGAGGCCCGAAAACAACCGTTCAGGGGCGCGCTCGACGCAGCCTGAGATAAAACACGCCCAGGGCCGCGCTTCACGTGTCCTGAGATAAATTCCAAACACGCTGAAATCGTGTGAGGAAAGGGACACTCTAACCACGCTAAAAGCGTGAGAAGAGGTTCGAAAACAAACAATCAGAGGCGCACTCGACACAACCTGAGATAGCCCCGGAGGACAACGATCCTAAATGCTGCTCAGCGTAAAAGGATAAAAGATACAAGATAACATAAGATGCAAATAAATGCAAAGTGCGATGATACGATACATGTTACAGGCAATGTAAAGCATGATGTTTAGGGAATGCAATAAACAAACAAAGTGGCGCTTTAGAAAGCACCTCACGGGGTGAGTGACGATGAACGGCTCTACTCTGATGGGGATCTCCCCTTGTATTCTTCGAATACTTACCTTCAACTCATAGTACAAAGGTCCTGAAATGCTGACAAGGAGCAACATCTGTATGTAGAAGCCATGGATGCCGTTTTTCTTCCTGATCATATTCACAACTTTTCCTATTCTCCAACGGGGTGACAGACTAGGTTGGTTCAGTATCTAGAATTGAGGCGCATACATGCTATCTCAACCTATGGGGCTTCCATACAGGTTTCAAGCCGGGGATACACCCCTGGGTATTTAAACTAGACTTTAGTCTCAGAAATCCCGAACCTTTGCATTCTAGGCAACAGCCATTCGAACTCTAATTTCCACCGTCACAGTTGGTCTCCTAGGAACTCATTACAAACACAGCCAAGATGCCTCTGGCAGGGACTGGTACTTAGGGAGAGCACTTCTGATCGCCATTCTGGCTTTGAAGCAGGCTTGAACTTGAGCTTGAGGTAGAGACACACTCATTCTTCGGAATACTAACAAGGCCTGAAGAGGTACATCCGGAGTACAATCACGGAATTTGTTGAAGTCGAAACAGACTAAGATGCTCCGATTTTTCTTTTTTTCTTTTGCTTTGCAGTCTGGAACCTATATAGCTTCAGATAGGTCCTAGTTTTACTGTTCTCACATGACCTGGGTTGAACCCTGCGTTTTTTTTTTTGAAAGAACAAATCTTGTTTTGCACATATGTGGAGAATGACACAACACTCTGAGCACAAAACGATTTTATTTTTGAAATTGAAATTGAGGAACGAGTTCTTAACCGGGTATTGAGTCTACGACTGACCACAGCAAAAACGACTCAACAATGGAAAACAAAGGTAAAACAACCTAAACACATCCATTGACACTCGAAACGACTCAAAACAAGAATTGAGATAGACAAAACACAACAAAACACAAGACTCAAATGTGCAGAGGGAGCCTGTTTCTCTGGGTATTGTTTCTCACCCTTTCTCATTTGTGGTTCTCACATTACTCTGGCACTCAATCTTTATTTTTCTGAAAAAGCCATTTTCTCACTTTTTCTCTCAACACGCATCTCTCTATTCTTCAATCTCTCTTCTTTTTTATCCCTCCCCTGGGTGGTTGATGGATAAACAGGAAGTTGTGGGCTCTTGTCCCTGGTATTCTACCAGATTTCTTCTTCTTTTGCTCACAACAGTGAACTTTCTCCTATAGAGGGGTTGCAACAGGATGTGCAGTAGATCCGCAGCTGACATTGGTTGACGATGCCCTTGGCCAATTTGGATGTGATCAGACCTGTCCAGATGAGGGAGTGAAATATCTTGATCCATTCCAGTTTGTGCTTCTCACTTGGCTTAATAGCTCGTTGTTTGGAGGATGAGAGAGCTTTCGACCCTTTGCTGTTAACTTCAGTTGTGCCCTTCTTGGCGAATATGGTGCCATTTCTGGCAAGCATGTTGACAACGGGAAAAAGACAGAACACCTGACTCAACTGTGCCCCTAGTTCATCATTTTGACCATTTTTTGTTTTGGTTTTCTACTAATATAATTTTGACCAACATGAGAGTTAGATTAACATGTTTGTTCGATTTTATGATTTGAAATCATGCAAGTCAGGCTATAAGCACTGAAAATTTTCCTTTTTCGGGTCCAAGAAATGGTCCAGTTTTGGTAAAATTGAGCAATTTTTGAGAGAATTAGTTAACCTCAGTAAAAATTCTCAAAACTATTTTTACAAATGGCCACTGCTCGACCAACACAGAATTTACTCTTGAGATGCACAACCTCAAATCCAAAACAATGGAAAATTGTCCCTTGTCTAAATGGCACTCGCGGCAACGGAAAGTTGCCCCTTGTCTGAATGGCACCACAGCGCACTGTAATCAGTCTTCAAAGTGACGATCACAACCGAACTCTCAGATACAGAGAAGACAAAAATGATCAGAACCATTACATGGACACAGTCGATTTGGAAGTGTTTATGGCTGGACTTCATAATGAAGTTGCCTACGTATCCCAAAGATGGGAATCAAGCCTGACGTAGTTCCAGGTTAAGGTACACTCGGGTATTAACCTCTCCTTTTGCGCTCTAACTTTTGCCAAGGCCGCCCTTCTGGGTTTTCAACCTTGCGAGCTATGTTCTTCTTTTCATTTCATTTCTTTTATTTTTCTTTTTTCAGAATTTTTCATTTCTTTTTCTTCATTTCTTTTTTGTTCTTTTTGCTTTAACTTTTGCCTGGGTCGCCCTTCCGGATTTTCGGCCTAGCGAGCCTCTCAAGGGTAAAAGTGTAGCTTTGTCCATGTTGATCGGTTTAAGATCTCCAAGCCATCTGAATCCAGGAGAATGGCTGCTGTTTGCTGATGATGTAGAAGTCCATCTAATAGGGGCTTTATTTGCCCTTAATGTTATGGATAGGAACTCGATTATCTCCATTTCTCAGATTTGGCTTTCTTGCCAGTCTTCATTGGTTTGTAGAATGACTCATCTTCGAGCACATCTAACATTTTTTGTGCCCCTAGTTCAAGGGCTGCTTCTTATCCAACTTTGCAAGCTTCCTTTGATCACATCTGATCTTCTTGCCCCTAGTTCATGGGCTGCTTCAAATATGGCCATACAGGCCTCACATTGTGGTTGACCATTGAACATTCTGAATTAAGGTTCAAGGTTTGAAAGCAAAAGGGGTCGAGTCTCAAGGCTGAGAGCGATCCTAGGCTGCACAATCTCAAGAGCGATTCTACACAAGTCTTCGCAGGACCACGCAAAATATTTTTTGAAATCTTTTAAGAAAGCGACCAGTTGCTCGCACTGAAGACAATGTAGAACCAATCTAGACCAAGCCAGGATCCTTCTCAGTACTCACATTAACACGCATGATCTCATTCATTAAGGGCTTAGCATGCCCCTCTTTCTCTCAGTTGATCAAATTTTTGCAAATCCCGAGAAATTCCTTCATCTTCGTTTTCATCACAGTGTTCGAAAAGTTTTGAAAAACTTAGGTCAATGCAATGATTTCAAGGCACAAAAAAGTAGGTGAAAAGCGCTGTCGTTTCATTCAGATCTTCTGGCATAATTGGCTTAAGGCTGAAACAAACTCAAGAGTGTGAAAATCATTGTTGTTTCATTCAAATCTTCTGGTGCAACTGGTCCCATGGCAGAAACAGACTCAAAAGAGTGTAATAGACAAACACAAAACAAGATAGTGATGTCCGAGGTAACACCCCCGAAATCAGCCAACTCTAACAAAATAGGACTGACTCGATACAACAAGATAGACTCAAAACAACACAACAAGACTGACTCAAAACAACACAACAAGACCGACCCAATACCCAAGTCAGAAAGTACAAAAACTAGCATTTGCACAATGCTCAAAACAGTACGGGCCATTCGTCACATCTAGAGTAAACTGAGCGCCATTCGCAGGTGGTTCATCCCCCGATCACATGATCATATTATTCCCCACAAGTTCACTGATCAAGTACCGATAGACTTTACAGGCCCTAGTGCGATGATGACCTCGTTGTCAATCAGATCTTGTATTTCGTGGCGAAGACGAAAACACATGCCAGTGCCATGACCGGTTTATTGATGGAAGGCACAGTATTTGGCAGCATCATGCGTAGCCAGAAGAGGATTCGGGAGAGGCCGAGGCTCAAGGGGTTTGAGATGGCCTTGTCCAACAACGATTTGGAGAGCTTTGGACAAAGGCATATAGAGGGCATGGAAGACCCTTCGACGTCGGAGTTGGTACTTCGAGGTTTGCGAATTCTTGCTGGATGCACCGGCAAGGGGATTGGTAGGCGCTAACTGGGTTTCCTGATCTCTTCTGAGTGCAGGATTAGAGCTGAAAGGAACGTTCCTGGTACGACGGCCCTTCCCCCGGTTTGCCCCTTGACTCAGACCGCTCTCATTCTGAGTGGCAAAAGTGTTATCCACAATCTGTGCAACAACTGCAATCATTTGCTGTTTGTTTAGCCCTTCGGCTTTCAAAGCCTCAACAGCCCACTGAAGGTGTTCATGGGGACCAATGTCTGCCCCTACCTTGTTCTTACCACTGGCCTCCACTTTGCTAAGAGATTGGCCTTCTTCCAATGCAGCCCGTCCTAAGATTGGGGAGCCCTTTGGCGTGAAATCCCTGGTAGGTGATGTGGTTGATGATGGAGCCAAAACTCCAAAGGCTAAATTTGCCACTGTTCTCTGAAGATCTTCGATCATTCTTATCAGCTCAGAAGTAGTGGGTTCATGGGTTTGAGATGATTGGGGTTCCGAGACTGGATGTGTGGTAGATGCCCTAGATGGGCGTTGCATTTCGGCATCAGTCTCACCCTGCATGGCAATTCCCTGGTTTAATGCTGCTACCATGGCCACAACTTCTTCCAAACTCTGTGTCATCACGAGTCTACTGAGTTGAACAGAGGTGATCTGACTGGTGATTGTCGGATCAGATGAAACAATGAGCCCTGACTGGTCTTTTTTTGCCTTGCCTCAATGAAGGAAACATTGGTTGCTCTTGAATTGAATCTCTGACCTGACAAAGTCTATCAACACAAGTCCGGTGTACTCGGGGGATATTGGAGCCTTCTGAAGCTATGGTTTCAAGACTAACCTAGCAAAACAGAAAACAGGCAGTATCTCAGCCCAATTTCATCAGAGCATATATGAGCAAAGCTGAATGACTGTGCTCTCTACTACATTCTACCCAAAATTCTACCTGTAAACTGATACCCTCAGGTAAAACGGATTCCCTTAAAATACTGATGCCCTTAGGCCTGATACTCAGACTTGCAAACTGATACATGCATTCTTGTAGAGACACGCTCTAAAAGCACATAGCAAGCAAGTGAGAGCCAAAACACCCCTATGGAGGGGTAGGGTTTCCCTGTCCTATCTTGTTAGGAGCTAGGGTTTCACTACGCACGCAGTAGTTTCAAACAACCTACAATCAGGTAAGCAACCTGTCCTAGTTTGGAATGGTCACTATGGATTCCGATATTCACTAGGTCGAATAGTCAAGAAGGGTGCCTCGGTAACAACCGAGGTTTGTATTCCCATTGTGGCAGAACCCGCAACCGGTCAGCCGTATGGCATGTTTTTCCAAGCAAACCTCCGCAAACCACTCAGGAATAGCAGATGGCAAACACTGTGACTTAAGCGCACCAATGTAAATGCAATGCAAAGAAACACATAAGTGTAAACAAAAAAAATATCATGAGTTCGAGTCAAGTTCTCTAAATCCCCAATAGAGTCGCCAGAAACTGTAGACCGCCCGGAACTTCGCTCCGCGCACGAGGCTGCGAATCGTAAGTCCTTAGCTATTACAGTTCGGACTCATGTCACGGTTCTGAATCTAATCTCATAAAGTGCAATGTAAGACTGATAAATCACCAAAGAGTCCAAATCCGGCAAATCGTTTTGGAAAATCGATTTTAATCAAGAAGTGCCAAACATGGACTGCTTTGCCAGATTTCAGAGTAGCCACCTAAATGTTTTGTTTTGGCAAATTTATGAAACCCTGACTCGTGCCTAAGACCACGTGTCCGTCATCACCAAATTTGCCTCGGCTCGGGAACTTGGGTGCGAGAGGGGAAGGTCATGCAATGAGCACCCCCGCTAGCCCGATCAAAGATCGGCCTTTACTATCATGATATGTTGTTTTTAAAAACACATGTGTTCTTATTCTGATTTATTAGCTAGCTTACTATGTGATGCGCACAGCATACAAGTATAGACTAAATCGCTCAAGTTGGAAAAAAACATATCATGTTTGTTTGTTTGAAAAAATGGTTTGAAATTGCTACTCGCAAGTAGGCTAAGACGCGGATTTTGCCACCCTCATGTGGGCTTAGAAAACATGGTGATTTACTACTTCAAGTGGGTTTAAAACTCGTATTTTGATGAATTGTTCCAATTCAAGCAATCCAACCTTCATCCACAGGCATTCATGCAGTTATATCAGTTAAGCAAATAGCCTCATGGCACGCATGCTAACATGGCAACATACACATCTCATGTAGTTATGCTAAAGCGTAAAAGTTTACCTAGTACTCCGAGCCAAAACAAAAGCTAGTTAGTAATCAATGCATGATCCTACCTATGTTAACAATGCCTAATGCAACACATGCAAAATGCAACTAAGATAGGCTCGGTCATTCTAAGATGTCATATGAATGCGATTAGATAACATGTATTTAAATAGGAATTGGAATACAATGCCGTTTGTATGATGCGCCGAGCCCGATGCATGCAAGACAGATGAATGAATGCAAACATGCAAAGCATAAGTATGCTAATTGAAATATGCCCTAAAACTAACCATCGAAAGTGGTTAAGTAAAAGGGAGAAAGAAATGAGGGTTGGAAGACATGCATCACACACACACACACTTATTACAACAGTTGTGCCCTCTCGACGGAGGGTCCGAATAATAAGCTAACTAGCTAATCTAAGCTAATTAAACTAATTATTACAAAACAGAACTAATTAACTAACAAGTTAACTAATTATTACAAAACAAGCTAATTAGCTAACTACACTAGCTAATTAAATACAAATGAATAGCTAATCGCATTAACTACTTAAGTACGAAAACCAATGCATTAGCTAGCTTAAGCAAAGCAACTAAGTAAAGCAAATAGAAGGGGGCCTCGGAGCGAGAAGTGCATGCACGCTCGATCGCCTCGTTTAGAAATCCATCGCGATGCCCCAACTTGCCTCTGTTTGCATTTGTTCTCAAAACACTGCACAAAGCTCCAGATAGCTTCTACTCCATCATGGAGACCTCCAGGAGCATTGCCGACCACTTAGTGGTGTTGAAGACCACCTGTCGACCACTTACATTTGCTACAGACCAGAAAAAGTGGTCGGCCAGCCACTTTTACTGGTCTGCCGACCAGAAAATTTTGCACACTTCCAGTTTGTTGCAACAGAGAACAAGAAGGGGCATGGTAATGTATTTGCAAGATATGTGTGCACAACCACCCTCCTTATCATTTCTTAAGCTCAAGGGAGTGCGGTACTCGACTCTTGGACCACCAACCGAGCATCGCAATGCACGATGGCCGAGAAGCCAAGATTGCACAATTCAATGTAAATGAATGCACAAATAACATGTAAGAGCCTTAACCTCTATCATGCATGATCAAGAGGGTCGGCGACCAAGAAATGAGGCACGTTTCATCACTTCAAGTATGAAACGTCCCTCATTTCTCGTGTTTGGACTAACACCCTATCCAAACACAATGCAATGCAACATGATCAACCTATCAAAGCTAATGGCATGCAAACAATGCTAATGCAACATAATCAACCTAGCAATGCTAATGGCATGCAAACACAATGCAATGCAACATAAGCATGCAAACAACAATGCAATGTAACAACATGCAAACAACATGCGAACACAACGCAATGCAACAACATGTTATATAGACTTAAACCGAATATGGATAGACCTCAATCATGCCCAAAACAGTGGCCATAATGCTATGAAAGGATGGTATGAAAGGCAAGATGATGCATGCACATGCATTGGCTCACCAATTAAGCATAAGAGCATAACTCTCAAACATGAGCAAAGAGTGACAAATATGGAAGTGTGACAACACTACAAGCTTTGAAATCATGTATTAAATGATGCCAAACCATTCAAACAACCCAAGTATGTCATGCTAGGGTCCTTAAGCATTAAAGCTAGTGAAGGGGACTACACAAGAGGCATGCAATACATGTCACAAATGGATGAACCAGCCATGGTCAGGGCTCAAATAGGTCAAAACAAGGACCAAAACATGCTGAGATGGGAGCTCAAAGGTCTAGGTATGCATGCATACAAGTTAGGCCACAAACAAGGCAACAATGCATGACCCTTAAAGGCACTCAAAGAGTGAAAGAACTGGGAACATGGCAATACTATATGCTCTGAAATAACATGGTAAATGATGCCAAATCATGTACATGTCACAAGTGAAGCATGCGAGGAGACTCAAAGCTTGAAACTAGCATAGACACTTGTACTATAGCTATGCAATACATGAAGCATATGACCAATGCAACCCAAAACAGTCCTAGAGCATGTCAAATCAAGGCTAAAACATGCACGGAGTGTGGCCAAAACAAGCTAGCATGAAGAGCCAAAACAACAAGCATGCAAGGCCAACAAGGAGGATTACACTACACCTACCAAGACCAAGCATGAGATGACTTAACCAACAAAAATCAGAGTTGTGGCATGTCAAAATAACACCAAAAATGGGCTAATACCAAGTCAACACATGCTAGAATAACAAGCTCACTCATTAGGCATGCAAGGCTAGCAAAGAGGATTTACACTACAAGTGTAAGAAGCAAATGAGGGAAGCTCTAACCAACCAAAAATAGAGTTGTATCATGGCAAAACATCATCAAAAACACACTGAAATGGTGGCCCAAAAGCCTAGGCAAGATGGCATACACAATGGCTCATTTTTAAAGCATAAAGAGCCAACCCTCCAAAGCATTGAAAGAGTGAAAGATGTGAGGGCATGACCACACTACATGCATTGAAATCACATTCCAAATGATGCCAAATCATTCAAATAGCCCAAGCAATGCATGCCAGTGACTTGGAAACTCAAAGCTAGTGAGCTAGAATGCATTATGGCTATACAAAGCATGGCATGAATGACCAAAATAACATAAATCAGACCTAGAGCATGCTGAAACATGGCCAAAAGCTTGCTGAAGTTGAGCCAAAATCACACTAGAATGATGGTCTAAAGCATGATGCATGTTAGACTAGCATGCAAAATTGCACTACAAGTGTGTAAAGCATGCAAGGGGCTATCAAACCAACACTAGACAGAGGTATACCATACTAAAATAAAGCCAAAAATATCCTGAGATGAAGCCAACATATGCTAGATAAACATGTTCAAACATGAGGCCAACAAGGCAAGCAACCAAGATACAAGGAGAGGGGATGACCCCCTCCTATTTGGGACCTCAAAACACCCTTTTCACCACTAAAATTCCTCTGAGTTTCAGTAGTGAGAAGGCCAAAAGGAGGTGGTCCCAATAGCCTGAAAGGATAGCACAAAAACAAAGCCAAACAAGGCACAAGAGGAGGTAGACCACCCCCAACACCAAAGAAGCCTTAAACAAACATGTTAAGCACTAAAAATCAGAACTTTTTACAGTAGAAAGTCAAGCCAAAATAAGCATGCAAATAGGTCCAAAAGCTTAATTAAAATAAAGCTTTAAAGGGCTAGTTGACTCACCCTTGAAGAACAACTTCAAAGCTGCAACTCCAGCATCTTTTATGAGCTCAAACCAATCCAAAAACACCAAAACCAGCTTCCAAGTGCCTCAGCTCCAAGAGTATGGTGTTTCACTATGTGTTTGTGTGCAAAAGTGTGAAGAAATTACACTTTCAAGCACAAATATAGAAGGAAAGGAAGAACTATAGATATAGATAATATGTATAGCCCTCAGCCAAATTTCTCAACCTGAGGCAAGAGGGAGGGGGCTCCCTCTTATAGAAAATCAAGAATCAAGCTTCTTGAACAAGCTAAGAGCTTGAATCAATCCATTCATACATGTGTATGGAGGATAAGTTATGTGCCCAACAGCTGGCATCCACAACACCTGCAGAAAGTGAAGGAAAGCTGTCGACCACTTGAAGTGGTCGGCCAGCTACATGCACTGGTCGACCGACCACTTAAAGTGGTCTGTAAGAAGACCAAGTGGTCGGAAAGGGGGGAGAGGTGGTCTGCACCAAGAAAGCAAAGTGGTGGCATAGCTATCGACCATTTTTGGTGGTCGAAAGGCCACCAAGACCAGTTAGTTGACCAGAAAACTGGCTGGCGGGGAAGAAAAGTAGTTTTCAGGGAGAAAAACTGGTCTCCAACCCTCATTCCACCCTCTAAGCAAGGAAAATAAGGTTTGTGCCAAAAACAAACCAAAAAGGATGCAAGACAAGAGTCCGGGGGTCGAGGCGCGTAGCCAGAAGCCTCGAAAACTAGTCTACGGGCACCAAAAGTGGTCTATGAGGGAAAAGTGGTCTACGACCACAAAAAGTGGTCTCCAAGACCTCTGTGTCCCTCTAGACTAAGGCAACAAGGCATGGTTCGAAAACTAGTCCAAAAGGAGAATGGTAAGCGGTCCCGAGACAAGGCCCACGGCCGAAGGCTCCGGAAACAGGAAACTAGTCTACATGAGGGAAAAATGGTCTACGACCACAAAAGGTGGTCTACAAGACCTCTCTCTCCCTCCAGGGAAGGGAAAACAAGGTTTGGTTCAAAACCAAACCAAAAAAGACGTAAGACAAGGCGCTCGGCTGAAGGCTCCAGAAACCAGAAATTAGCCTACAGGAGGGAAAAATGGTCTACAAACCTCTCTCTCCCTCCAGGCAAGGAAAAACAAGGCATGGCCTACAAACCAAGCCAAAACACAAAGAGTTCAGAGGTCCGGAGGCAAGGCATTCAGCCGAAAACCCCCGGAAACTCGAAACGAGCACAAACATGCACAATAATCGAGCGCTCAAACGACGACGTCTAATTCTTAAGGTTGGTCAAAAATGGGGTGTCTACAGTAGGTACACTAGTAATCCCGAAGAAGACCATTGGAAAGCGATCATTTGGGTTCTTAGATATTTAAGATTTACCCGTGATCATGGTTTGAACTTTACTCAATATCCTGCAGTACTAGAAGGTTATTGTGATGCCAATTGGACATCGGATAGTAAAGATTCAAGATCCATTAGTGGATATGTCTTTACTCTAGGAGGTACTACTATTTCTTGGAAATCTGCAAAACAAACTTGCATCCCAAGATCCACAATGGAATCTGAGTTCATCACTTTAGACAAAGCAGGAGAAGAAGTAGAATGGCCACTTCTTAGAAGACATTCCTATGTGGCCAAAACCTATGCAGCTATCTGCATTCATTGTGATAATCAATCTGCAATAGACAGCGCACAGAGTCATATGTATAATGGTAAGTCATGACATATTCGTTGTTGACAAAATACCGTAAGGCAATTGCTCTCAAATGGAATAATTTCAATAGATTATATAAAATCTAAAGAGAATATTATGGATCCGTTAACAAAAGGTTTGATTAAAGAGTAAGTGTATAGTTCATCAAAGAGAATGGGATTAAAGCCTATTACATAAGAGTTATCATAATGGTAACCCTACTTAAATGGCTAGAGATCCCAAGAACTAAGTTCAAAGGGACAACTACGTTATGTGTGGCTTGCTAGAAATCATCACGGGATTAAAATTCCCTACCCATTCCTATGGTGAGAGTGATATCTGCAACATGTGTTGTATGTAGGGATTTAAGGATAAACCTTGCTTTTAATGATTACTTATATCTTGATTTAGGCATAAAAATCAATACGAGTATAAGTGATACTCATAATAAGAATCATCTATATGAGTATCGAACTGGGGCCAGTTCTATGAGAATGAAGAGGCTAAATTCTCTAGAAAGAACTCATGAACAACCAAGAGCGTTCAAGGCCAAAATGAACACAACCGCGAGAACCACGATATGTTAGAAGTTATTTTGTGTGAAATCTATTGTCTTGGCTTACACAAACGGTTGAACAATTCAAGGCATCGCGTCCATTGGTTAGCTAGTGAGTCCGATAAGTTCATCAGGGAAGGCTCAAGGCCAAAAGCTACCTATCCTGATGCAAGATATTTTCGAGTTATACTCTTTCGACAAATTCTGCATATTGTTGCATTTCCGTTGTCATCAAATTCCATTCATGTGGGGGATTGTTAGAAATGGTTTTGGAAAAACAGATTTTTCCTCAACTTTGGTCTATTTTGTAGGTGGGACCCATGAGCCAAAGTTGGTGGGTCTAAGTAGTAATGTGTTCTATGCCGCGTTGTGATTCACGTAGTATATTTGGTTGGTCAAAACCATTATCGGGTGAATAGGAAATTGAAGCCAAAGAGAGCTCTATGGAAATAGTATATTGGTGAAGTTTCTTTAAAGGTTTGAACTAAAGGTTTGTCCCACATTGGTTTGGAGGGCAAACTTTTGGGAGTTTATAAGGCTTGAGTTTGCAACTTGGGGACGGCCCCAAGGGGCACCCCAAGTTTGTAGAAGGGAGAGGTTATGGGTAAAATGTGCTAGACCTATTAGACCTAAAAATAAACACATGCGCACGCCGCCGCTGCCGGTCGAGCGGGCTGGGCTGGGCTTGGCTTGGGCTTGGGCTTGGGCGCTGGTGTGAGGTTAGGTTGGGCTTGTCTAGCCTAATACTTATCTTTTTGGACCAAAAACATTACATTTGAATTTTATTTTTATTTTTTGTTTGGAAATAAAATCTGTTCAGTTTTATTTCAAATTTTGGTTTGTACCTTTTTAGAATTTCTATACAGTTCCGTATCAATCCAAACAAATCCAAATCTGGTCAAATTCGAACCCATAACAGTTTTTCTATCTATTTGAATTTCAAACCAGACCTGTCCGAATAAGTTCCATACTTGTTGGATTCAAACCGAACAACCACTTTTCCTATCTATAAATAGGCAGCCTCTCAGTTGATTTTTTCACTGAATTTCCATACTGAATTCTGCCTTTGCACTCTTTGCGTTTTGCTGCATAATTTTCCTGTGAGAAAGAGTGTAAACACAAAGTGTGTTCGCTGTGTGAATAGTTTGTAGTATTGCTACTATTCACTGTTGATCATTTTATCCTGGGAGGTAGGTGTCCATAATCTGAAAGTACCGTAGAGTGGATGAATCTGTCTTAAGGACACAGTGTTAAACACTGGACTTGATTAAAAAATTTGTTCAACAAATAAAGAAGGTAAGTATTTAATTTACTTTCAATTTATTTATGTATATTAGATTTTGATTTTATTTTTGTAACAAAATAAAAATTTGTTTTATTTTATTTTATTTTATCTTTTATGTTGTTTTGATTTTTGTAATCAAACAATTTCTCTCTTCTCTCTTTTATTCTTCAAATACAGTGAAGATTGTCCGACACTAATTAGTATACCAATTGGAACATATATAGTATTATTCTATTGATTTGGCTAATATTTGTGGAAAAATTAAAGCAAACTCTCTCCTCAATATGAATGAAGTGGTCGGCTGCCGGCCTTGATTAACTTGGGCCTCCTACCTTCAGAAAATCATTAGATACACATGGAGAACAATATGGTATTATTTATGTGGTAATTTTAGTAAATGTGAAACCGCAACATATAGTAAGTAAATTATCATTTATCTCTTAATTATTTAATAAAAGTGAATTATCATGTATTACTTGAAATTTTTTTCAGTACGTTGTACTCTAATTATCCCCTTATCGTGTGGGTTTTGGGATTGAAAATTCCTACATATTACTACTACTAATACAAAAATAAATAAATAAATAAATATAAGGGGAAATTACAAACAAACAAAAAAAATGCAAACAAACAAACCAGCCTCAATGTTTAACCCTTAACCCTTGTAACAAAATAAGTCTCAGATTTTTAATTTTATCAATTTAAATCTTAATCTTTTGATTTATTTTCAATCAAAATATTTGTGTATTTTTGTTAGGTAAAACCAACATAAAAAAGAGTATTTTAGTGATTAAATTCAACATAGGTATACATAAAATGAGTCTAAATTGACAAAATTAAAAACTTTGCATTTATTTTATTTTTAGGGTCAAATCCTGAATTCTTTTAAAATTACCCCTAATTGTAATAATAAAAAAATTTATATCATGGCTAGCTAATTTCTTATTCAAAAATAATTAGACAAAGGAAAATCCTATACAAACTAACATTATCAACTTTTCGAACTAAATGACATTATCATGCAATAAAGAAATTTTAGAATTTGAAACAGAATGTACTTTAATAATGTGATTTGTGCCATATTAATAAGTAAGAAAATTTTACAATTTTTTTAATTTGTGTAGTATTAAATCTAATCCCGCCTCTTACCAAGGTGGTGTCAACAATAATGTTGCTTTGTTTCAAAATATATTGATAATTTCCTCTCACTTGAGCTTTTATTTGCTTGCAGAGTATGGGCTCTAAAGAAAAACACCAACATGAACTAATTAGACGGACCATCAAGAAGTAATGCTGGCTATATAGAAAAACACTAACATGGACTAATTAGACGGACCACCCCTCCCTTGAGGTTTTTAACAAATACACAAATCTTAGTTATCAATTAAGATGATTCGATTCTTTGGGTACTGTTAGATTAATCTAATAATGGACCATATATTTATTTTACACAAAAATTTATAACTCACTCTGTACTTATTTATTTATTTTTATTTTTTCCTTTCAAATGTTACCGTTAAAGTTATAGGGAATTTCATTAATGTCTAGAGACATCAATGGTGTGTACCATATGCACCTTATTATAAATTGACATAATTTTATCACAAAATTTTATAACATCAACCACAAAATAAGTAACCTTATCAGAAATTGGTGTAAAAAAATATTGTAACCAAGCCGCAAACTTTTATTACATGAATCACAAAATTTTAAATATTTTATTTTGCTAATTTATGATTGATGTTACAAAATTTTCTAATAAAATCATGCCAATTTATAATATGGCGCATATGATACACAACTTGAAAAAATATGAACCATAGAATTTTCCGAATTTCTATATCTATGTATTAACTTTTAAAAAAAAATCTTTTATAATTAGTAGTTAATGTTGAATCATAAGTGTTCACATCATTGAAGGTGACACAGAAAATTGAGCAATTATTCATTGCTTACCGGCATTGACACGGCCATGTCACAAAGTCATTCATTTGTGTGGGACTCATGTAAAATTCACACAAATGAATAATTTGAATAACTTTGGAACAATATTTCACGGGGCATGAAATATTTTTTTTAGAAAATCATAACATACTACCTCTTCCGTATAATTGAAGTCATTGGACATAATTGATTAAAGGATCATTCCCAGCGTTAAGCTCCTTTTTATATTTTTCATCTTCCTCTCGGATGTCTTAACGTAGACATGCATTGATAATTTAAACCATCTATCTCGTACACTTGGCAATAAATATTATCTATGTAAAAAATTAACTTTATCAAACAATTATAGCATAAATAAATGACATTTTGTTTTATAAAATAGATAATTTAAGTTTTCAATTATATTTATCATTTATTTTATAAAACAAAATGTGATTTATTTCTTTTTTTGTAGTTGTTTGATGAAGTTAATTTTTTGCATAGATGACTTTTATTGTGAAACCTTCGAGATAGACGGTTCAAATTATCGATGCGAGTCCGAATTGAGACCCACAAGAGAAATATAAAAGGGTATAAAAAATAAAAATACGGAGGATAGCTCATTTTCTACCCTCGAACCCAGTCTAATTTCGACCTCTTTATCTTACATTAGTCTACCAAATTATTATTCATATGTAATACCGTATGGATTTGGGTATCAAAATTTCCTTCATATTAGCATTACTGATAGATACAATTCACAAAAAAAAAAAGAAAAGAAAAAAGCCCATAATATCATAATATGGCTAGCTCGTTTGACCATAATATTTCATTAGACGTTCAGTTGTTTGAATCTTTCTATTTATGTTTGGATCAATTATATGTTGTATTTAATTTTTATTATTATGATTATAAATTCATTAGTTCCACTGTATTATCATATATAAATTAAAAAATTAAAAAAAAAAAAGCTTTATTCAACATTGTAAAATAAGGTCAAATTTAAATAATCGTAATCCACTATTTATATCATTCAACAGACTACTGACCTACAATAACTAGAAAGTGATCAATAAATCGACCAAACCCAACAGCCACTAATAATCACATACAATCAACCAATACAAATGATATCAAACTTCTCTTTATAAGAGTTGAATCTAAAATCTTATACCACAAAGGCTACTATACAATTATTGGACCAAATGTCGTGGTGAAATGTTGTAATAGTGCATATAAAAAATGTAATTATATCGCACACTCACTTTCATAACATCATGCATTTAGTAAAGTCTATATATCTCAAAATTTGAAATGAAGACTTGGAATTAATTTGTATGATTTGAGAGGACCTGGACCTGGGGTCAACAGTAAATATCCCATGATTTTATAAATCTTGAAATTTGCATAAATAAAATTCAAATTGAGTATATTTATTACCGTCAATTTTTTGCTTAAATTTCACTCTCATCATTCTTATTGCAATTTATCTTAATTTCAAACGAATTTTATTGTGAAGATGAAATATAATATAACTTTATTTATATATTTTGTTTATATAAACTTGGAATTTTAAAATTTTATAATAGCAATCCAGGGATCAAAGTGAACCTAGAAAGCAAAATTGAGAGACTTGAAAAGTGAAAAGTATTATAAAATGTAAGAGCTAAAAACATCAAAATGAAACACTATCACTCCTAAATGTCAAAATTATGATTTGATGAAGTTATTTCAACTAAACATCTTATATGCCTTTTTATTTTTTATATTTTTTATGGGAAAAATAATAATAATAATAAAATTAAAATGGTTAATTACATTTTTAATCTCTATATTTTGACTCAAATTTTAGTTTGGTCCTTATAATTTCAAATTGAACAATTTTTTCCATACACTTTAAATCCAGTTTCAATTTGTCTTTCCATCTAAAATTCTATTAATTTTTCTTACATATATACCATTTTTTATATAGTAAAAAAAAATTGTACATATATAGACATATATACCTTAGGAGACTAACAAATGCCCCAAAATCATTAACTTTAACCTCCAACTTAAACAGGTGGACCAAATTAAAACTAAATTTAAAGTGTAGCGACAAAACTATTTAATTTGAAACTATAGGGACCAAAATGAAATTTGAAATAAACCATAAAGGTGAAAAGTGTAATTAATCCAAAAAAAAAAAAAAAACGTTCGGAAAAATTATATATAAAAGAAAAAAAAAACCATAGTTTGACCATTTTGTAACAAAATAAATCATGAATTTTTAATGAGTAAATATCACTTCCCCCCTCCAAACTATCACACGTTTTTCACGCTGACCCCCATACTTCGATTTATTTCAATTTAGTACTTAAACTTTCCATAAATTGATCAATTAGATCCCTGCCATCACCTTCCGTCTACAATTAGACGGAATGTGTTGAAGTAGCATTCAAAATTTCATTTCACCCCTCAAACTATACCTTAAAATCAATTTGCCCCCCAAGTTAAAAATCAATTTGCCTCCCAGACTATACTTTAAAAATCAATTTTCTCCCTACATCAGCACATTCCATCCAATTCTGGACGGAATGTGACAGCAGGAGTCTAATTGATCAATTTGTGGAAAGTTCAGGTACTAAATTGAAATAAATCGAAGTATGGGGGTCAACGTGAAAAATGCGTGATAATTTGGGAGGAAAAATGATATTTACTCATTTTTAATTATATGCTTATATAACATTTGATGGAATGACCTCAATTTCCACCAATTTAATTCCCTTACTTTGTTCATTATAATAGAACAATAACAAATTTACAGTTTTTTTTTTTTTTTTTTGGGAGGGGGTATGATTTGTTGGTGATAATATGATATAATCTTGCAATGACTTTATCTTAATTATAAAGAGTTTATTCCAATGGAAAATTTTCAGGTTCAAATGCTTCTAAGGGTTATTTACACTAAAACCCTTTAAATTATTGAGAAATATCATTTTGATTCTCTAAATTATAAAAGCGTAGAAATACATCCCCTAAACAATTGAGAAGTATCACTTTGTCCTCTAAATTATAAAAGCATACAAATGTTTCTAAATTATAAAAACATACAAATTGGACCGTTAATAGAAGCGATCAAAGTAAAACACACCAATAGTTTAGGGGCCTATTTGTATGTTTTTATAGTATAAGGGGGCAAAATGACACTTCTTAATAGTTTAGAAAGTCTATTTTTATGCTTTTAAAATTTAAGAGGTTAAAGTGATACTTTTCAATAGTTTAGGAAATTTCGGTGTAAATAACCAAGCTTCTGAAGGAAAATGGAACAATTTCAGTTCTGGGGTTCATTAATGTAGAGAATAATAAATTTAGTATGACTGTGATAGTTTCTTATCATAAACACTTTGTTTTGTAAACTAATAATAAGTAACTATTGCTTAAAAATTAATAGATGATATTTGGGCATACTTTTTTTTTTCCCCCAATTAAGAGGAGATTATTTATACGCGTTAAAGAAAATTATATTAAACTACACAATCAATTATATAAAAAAATTTCGCAAAAACATCCATTCAAGTCCAATATCAACAATTGCTGCTAAAAAACCAGAAAGGCCCATAATTAGAAATGAATAAACAGCTAAAACAAGACCCTCTAACAAAGGAATAAATAGTCATCTACCATTTGCAATGATTGACCAATCTACCTATAATTTCAAAATGTACAAGATTGCCAACTCAACTAATTCTTCCTCAATTGATTATGTGGATAGAGTTGAAGTGGGTAACTATTCGGTAGTCTCGGAATATCATATGATATTATTTATGTAATGTTTTAAATCAATCACGTAGTAAAAAATTTTACGAATTGGACATATTGACTCATCTTTCTTAGGTACTTAGGAGACAAAATATGACTAGTTTAGTAGATATTGTAATTTTTCAATGGCTGGAGACATTATCATAATAGTCTATGAATATCTAATAATTTTCCTAAAAATGGTGGTTGATGAATTTTATTCAATGATAGTTACATTTAAATAATGAGGATCACTAAAACTCTGTTGTGCATATGTTGTAATTATTAGCTTTTTGGATGGTAGTTACATTTAAATAATAAATTTCATCAATCTTATATGATGATTTATTATTAAGTAAATTATATGACATATTATTAATTAGGTGATACTATTAAATTGAATTTTTACTTAGGAAGATTACTCAAGTTAAAGAAAAGTATTCCATAAGTAATCCAAATCTCAAGTCTGTCTAACTTCGAACTCTTTATCACGCATTGGTTCATGAGATTTAAATGAAACAGTTGGATTGAATTGATTAAAGAACAACTCAACATGGATCTCCTTATATTACACGTTAGTCTATGAAATTAAAATGAAAGGGTTGGACTTAATTGATTAAAGGACCACTCTCAAGTCAGTCTAATGTGGACCTCCTTATCACACGTTAATCCAATGAAATAATTAGTCTTAATTGATTAAAGAACCATCTTTAAACTTGTCTAACGTTGGTCTTGTCACACGCTCAAAATAATACATAATTCCCACATCCGATCCTTCCATAAACATGATAGATAGTTTACATTGTCATACAAACATCAGAGTTAATATTACAAAAGTGTATTTCATATTAATTACAAATGTTCACAAAATTAATGGAATGCCCTGCAGGCTTACATTTTTTCAAGTCAACACTTGGTTACAAAAAGAGAGTACTAACTCTACACAAATAAGCCCTTGGCTTGATATACATGTAATACAACAAAAACAACACAGAGAGTTTGACAACCTCAAGCCTCCCAAGCTACGTCCTTGGAGGTGGCATAACACCTGTACCTGAAAAAAATGTCCCATATAGGGTGAGCCAACACCTAGTAGAGATATGCTAAATAAAATATGAACAATAACTAAAATATTAGCACCTGACAAACGTTTAACTCTTATAAACCAACCTACAGTACAATCTAGTTCCATAATCCTTCACTTAACAAAACTCAACTTATAAACATGGCTCAGAACCTGACCAAACAACTTAAGTGAGACTACATCTCATGCCAACAATACTTCAAACTACCATTTCACGAAAATTTCGTCCGCGGGATCGGCACCCATGTATAATTATGTTTAAATTGTCATTTTACGAAAATTTCATCCGTGGGACTCGGCACCCATGTATAGATGCTTTCGGATTGCCATTTTACGGAAATTTCGTCTGTAGGACTCGGTACCCATGTACAAATGTTTTTATATTGCCATTTTACGAAAATTTTGTCCGCGGGACTCGGCACCCATGTATTCAAATACTCATCATATACAATGACCACCAATACACTAATTGATTAGTTTTAATTCACCTAATCATCTTGCAGTGTCTCCAACAATCAAGACTACCCTCCACCTATAGCCCAAAGCAGTTATTTCTAAACAGATAATAGATACACCGACAGACAAATTATTGACATTTTCAAAAGTGAGCGATTAATAAATTCAATTCCACCATTCTATCTCGTAATGAGCCAATTTCATTATTCCCAACTCAATTTCATAATTCCATAACAAATGTCATTAATTACACTAATGACCCAAATATACCCAAACATGACAATTTTCCCTTAAAGCTCAATATTGACCCAAAGGTCCAAATATTATCAACAACACCAATAATCTCATCTCTAGACCCAAATACACCTGTATAGGCTCAAAATACAAAACCCCTCTTATATAAATTTTGAAAACCCTAACCCCCAACGTTACCCAATATCAATGTTAAATCAAAATGACCAATAGTTTATGTCAAAGACAAAAAAATGAGTAGTTATCCCTACCTCAAACTCGGAGCTCAAAGGGAGAAGATGAAGAATTTCGAGATGCTCCAAATCCCAAGATTTTCAGATCAAAACGTAGCCCACAACGAGATAAACACTTTTTACAAAGGGACTAAGGTGGGAGATCACTCTAACTAGATCAATACCTAGAGAGAAGTTGGGTTTCTAGTGAGAGGAGCTCTCCAATGGAGTTTTTCGAAAAGTAAGAGAGAAAGGATGTTGAAAAAGTGATTCAAAATGACCTAGCTGTGATCTGATATACGTATGACCCGCTCGAGCGGAGAATAGGACGCTCGAGCTTCAAGCACAAAAACTGGACCCGCTCGAGCGTGAAGGGTACCCGCTCGAGCGCAAAGGGAAAGCCGCTCGAGCGTAGATTTCGCCCTTCCAGTACTTTTACAGACAATAAGCTACCCGCTCGAGCGCCAAGATACCCGCTCGAGCGTAAGAAAATCCGCTCGAGCGTGAAAAACACACCTGCAGAAGTTTTACAGAGGCACGAAGTGCTGAGAGTGTGTAAACCCCGCTCGAGCGCAAGAAGACCCGCTCGAGCAGACAACCAAAAATCAAACTCCGCTCGAGCGCAAATGGACCCACTCGAGCGTACCACCAAAATTCTGGGCAACGAGGAATGGGACTAAAGCTCAACCAACCTGTTTGAAACACGCCCAATACATTCTAAAACTCAAACACATGGAATTAAAGGATAACAACAAGATATACAACCACCAATTCCACGGAACCTAAGTCCGGAATACAACAATCAAAGGAAGGGAAACCGGGATCGCTATAACCTCTCCCCCTTAAAGAATTTCGTCCCCGAAATTAAGTACAAGTTTTTAAAACAAATTTTTTCTCAATTTTTAATAACATTACCAACCAATATTCCACAACCTGACCCACTACCAGTCATCCCATCTCTATTCAAGAGGCATTTCTCACAGTTTACTACAACAAGCAATTCATTGAAATTCAACAAGTTTCTACATACATATCTTACAATTGCATATCATATTCAATGTTCATGATAGATTTCCCTTACTACAACACATCCAACATATTTATGTTAAATTAAACTTCCATTCAAGGCATATGACATAATACTACCATAAACCGAAACATGCACAATGTTTTATAACTGAAGACATATTCAATGTTCTTAAAGTTTATCAATACAACAAAATATTCAACATCCACTCAGTTACCCACCAATAGATCCGGCTACTTCTCTTGGACCTCTAATTTACCTTCCCATGTGGCTTCCTCAACCCTGTTATGTTTCCATAACATCTTAACTAATGTAAAAGTCCTGCTTCACAAGACTCGATAATAATAATAACAGCAAGACACATCCAACCACTACAGTGTTCTGAGACATCCACCACGTCTCGACTACCGACAATACTCAAACCAGTATTTAATATTTAGTACCCCAACATAGTAAACACGAACATTCGTACACAAGGCTTCCGGTCAACTTTCTCAAAACATGAACGCAAGACGAAGCATGGGTAAAGAACAATATTATGGTACGTTACTACCCTAAAATTTCGAGGTCTTGCCAAAGACACACAACATGCAACCAGCAACTCAGGCTAGGTTAAATCTAACTCCTCAAAAGATATTCCACTCAGGTTAAAGAAATCGTTTTATTTACTTCCTGTGTTTCAAAGCACTCAGTTCCTCCAAAAAATATTCAGACTTATACTGTCACCACTTAAACACGTCATTTACAACTGGCCACAGCTAGGAAGATTTTTCTCAGATTATTTTCCCGAAAATAAGGATTAAAAATTCACGTTTCGATCCGAAATCATTTTAGTTCATGAAGAGTACCCAACGTCCCTCCCGTGAATCACAACATAACCATCCCACAAAACCCGCCATACTCACGGTGATGACGCAACCCTCAAAAACAAAACTCTTCTGACAGGGACCCCTGAAAATTTGAAATTCCCAACAATGTAACAACACAAAGGATAATATTACACACCCCCGTGCCTTATACCACACAAACAAGGACCGAACAAGTTGAAACGATTTTAACAGAGTGCCTCACTCACTTTACACAATTTTCCTACCTCACCAGTGTTACCGCTATCCAAACTGGACGACAAACACTTATACCACAGTGACCTAGCTTTACCAAACATCAAACCACTCGATTCAATCAGTAATCACACTATTGCCTTACCAAGGCATTCTCCGGGGATTTCCGGGGATTTCCCCAGGATCGATCCCCTTCTACCCATCATCTAATAACAATATAGAAACCACATACTGACACGCACCGTACTAAACAAAACCTCCTTATTTAATGCAAGCTAACTTACACCCATACTGAATCCCTCATTCAAAGATTTCACTAGCCATCCTGACTGAACTCATAATAACAAGATTTGCACACCCATTCCCTTGTACCGAATTAGCTGACAAGGATTCACCACCCCACGACACTTATCACTGCTATGTATCTATTTGTACCATATACAAGCGAACTCAGTACCTTCATCCCTCAATGACCTATAAGGTCCACTCTTTATTCCACTTCCTACTTGTCACTCGTCCCGAGAGTACAATCAAGACACTAAGCCTCCGTGCCAAACTACTAGCCACTGCTACCGCTGGACAACCACCTTGAACCAGACCCTGACATAGACAAGGCTTTCAAAGACTCACCATACTATCTCTCTTGAAGAGTAAAGGTCCTCTTCATCCTCACTATCATCCCAAGTCTTCCTCCGCAAACACCACACTACTGTGACTCTACTCACGGGTCACACCCAAACCACGGGTTATACGCCTAACCAATCTTACCGATAGCACCTTCTAGCCTACCCGATGTTAAGGTACAAACCTATCGCATTCTACCATCACAGAGGAGTCTGGAAACTTAGGGAAACATCCATTATACCATTGCCCAAGACATAACACCAACTGCTCACAACACACCACTCCCCGATGCCAACAACCACAATCTTACATAGGGACTAACATTCCCTCAATTAAAACAACCAATCTGTATACATGCAAAATTGGTGACGTTACCTACCATGAAGGTATAAGTCTATTCCTAACGAAATTATGCGCTATGACTCCGTAAAACATCATGTTAAATATACATAACCCAGTGTTAATCGCACACATTGCACCCTCTAGAGGAGTTCTCACGGCAAAAGACCAAAATCTCTACCATATACATAAGATCAGAAAGATAACACCTATGAAATCCCGTACATCCAGCAAGTATAACCATTCTCGCCCCATAGTAGCCCTGACCAAGACACGCATCCCTAAATAATTCTTCTAAATTTGAAAACATGGTTACTAGCCCTCGCTTCTCCAAACCAAATCACACGCATATAAATGCATTTACACAAAAATTTTACGGTTTCTCGACAACTTATTACGTTAATAAAACTTTAGAGCCATAACATGTTCCAATCTGCCCATTCCATGGAAATTAACAAGTAAAAGCATATATATAAACAAGTAGTTTTGATGTTTCAACATTCCCAAAACACATTGGTTACACATAGAACCCAATGATTACAAAACAATAATTCACCGATTACAAAACGGATTAGTCAAAACAAAACCACCCCATCGGTATTACCACTGCCACCGTCCCTCGCTGGATCGCTAAAGTTGGTCATTCTCAAACCCATGACATCCTACGAGCTTACAAGCCACGGACAAGAACTACAGATGTGCCCCAACTGGCCACACTTGGAACAATTGCAAATCTCCCCAACTGGGGCTTGGGAACTCGACTCTCCTGAGGCCCTCGAAATCTAGCTTGTTTGTCCCCTAAAACGGTATTACCCCTGTCCAGTGGAATAAGGCCGGACCTGCCTAGGTTGCAAAACTCCTAAAGAAGCCCCTAGCTGAGTACAGAAACGTTTGATATGACCTGGCTGATTACACACCCAACAAGTAAGTGGCTCCCAAGCATGAGACTGGTTCAAAGTCTGAGCTGATGGAGACCCCAACGACTGCTTCCCCAATGAGCATTCGGTCGACCCAAAACCTAGCTGGCTAGATGATTCTGGTGGGGCAGTCACTGGTCGAGCTGCCAACCCTGCCCTCTTCCTCTGTGGGCAAACTGGAGACTTGTGGCCCAGCTGACCACATCTGAAACAAACAGCAGAACCCCTATTCTGAGACTGGTCTAAAACCTGAACCTCTCTGGACCTCCCAATAGAAGAGTCTGAAACCCCTAGCAAAGAAAAAAGACTTAGTCTGAGACGGAGCATACTTTCACCTCCACCTGTTACTGGGCCTAGAGTACCTATAAATTGTAGGAGTTACTGAGATGGCCTCCTCCCTAATCTGATCAACACTCACAACCACGGACTCTTCCCTATTTTGACCCATAGTTAGTACCGCTGCCTCTACATGAGTTGCCACCTTAATGAGCACACTATAGCTCCTATGCCAAGACCCAGCAATCCTTTCTCGGATGTTGTCGCACAGCCTACTCTCAAACTCTGAACAACGCAATTCCTCCGTCTCCACTAATTCTGCGGCAAATCTCGACAAGTTAGCAAACCAAGCCTCAAACTGTACCAAAGGTGTAGTACCTTGGCGTAACTCCACAAACTGTTTCCGCAGCTCTTCCCGTGTGGAAGGAGGGAAATCAAAACTTCCTCGTCTAGGCATCCTAGTAAAAGTAACAAAGGTATTAGTACATTTTTAAATGTACTGAGACTGTTTCACTAGCGTCCTAAAGCATTGGACAACTGTAATTCACTCCACCTAAGCACATAATCACATAAGCACCTACGAATTTCATTTCTGGATAATGATAGTCCCGAGGCGTTACTAGAGTTCCGGTTAGAAACAGCATTGATCAAGTGCTTTTCCAATAAGACTCACAGAAACCCAAGGATCCAATCAACATCCCAGAAACTAAATCCCATACCCAAATAGTCACATAAGCATGTTATCAAATAAACACATAACATCATGCATAAGTCTCTAACAAGCGAGACAAACCCATTGTGGAACTAACCACTTCCCGCGTACCCAAAGTATTCGAACCCGGTACGCTCTGATACCAAGTTGTCACGCCCTCATAATAATACATAATTCCCACATCCAATCCTTCCATAAACATGATAGATAGTTTACATTGTCATACAAACATCAGAGTTAATATTACAAAAGTGTATTTCATATTAATTACAAATGTTCACAAAATTAATGGAATGCCCTGCAGGTTTACATCTTTCCAAGTCAACACTTGGTTACAAAAAGAGAGTACTAACTCTACACAAATAAGCCCTTGGCTTGATATACATGTAATACAACAAAAACAACACAAAGAGTCTGACAGCCTCAAGCCTCCCAAGCTACGTCCTTGGAGGTGGCATAACACCTGTACCTGAAAAAAAATGTCCCATATAGGGTGAGCCAACGCCCAGTAGAGATATGCTAAACATAATATGAACAATAACTAAAATATTAGCACCTGACAAACGTTTAACTCTTATAAACCAACCTACAGTACAATCTAGTTCCATAATCCTTCACTTAACAAAACTCAACTTATAAACATGGCTCAGAACCCGACCGAACAACTTAAGTGAGACCACATCTCATGCCAACAATACTTCAAACTACCATTTCACGAAAATTTCGTCCGCAGGATCGGCACCCATATATAATTATGTTTAAATTGCCATTTTACGAAAATTTCATCCGCGGGACTCGGCACCCATGTATAGATGCTTTCGGATTGCCATTTTACGAAAATTTCGTCTGCAAGACTCGGTACCCATGTACAAATATTTTTATATTTCCATTTTACGAAAATTTCGTTCGCGGGACTCGGCACCCATGTATTCAAATACTCATCATATACAATGACCACCAATACACCAATTGATTAGTTTTAATTCACCTAATTATCATGCAGTGTCTCCAACAATCAAGACTACCCTCCACCGATAGCCCAAAGCAGTTATTTATAAACAGATAATAGATACACCGACAGACAAATTATTGACATTTTCAAAAGTGAGCGATTAATAAATTCAACTCCACCATTCTATCTCGTAATGAGCCAATTTCATTATTCCCAACTCAATTTCATAATTCCATAACAAATGTCATTAATTACACTAATGACCCAAATATACCCAAACATGACAATTTTCCCTTTAAGCTCAATATTGACCCAAAGGTCCAAATATTATCAACAACACCAATAATCTCATCTCTAGACCCAAATACACCTGTATAGGCTCAAAATACAAAACCCCTCTTATATACATTTTGAAAACCCTAACCCCCAACGTTACCCAATATCAATGTTAAATCAAAAGGACCAATAGTTTATGTCAAAGACCAAAAAAAGGGGCAGTTATCCCTACCTCAAACTCGGAGCTCAAAGGGAGAAGATGAAGAATTTCGAGATGCTCCAAATCCCAAGATTTTCAGATCAAAACGTAGCCCACAACGAGATAAACACTTTTTACAAAGGGACTAAGGTGGGAGATCACTCTAACTAGATCAATACCTAGAGAGAAGTTGGGTTTCTAGTGAGAGGAGCTCTCCAATGGAGTTTTTCGAAAAGTAAGAGAGAGAAAGGATGTTGAAAAAGTGATTCAAAATGACCTAGCTGTGATCTGATATACGTATGACCCGCTCGAGCGGAGAATAGGACGCTCGAGCTTCAAGCACAAAAACTGGACCCGCTCGAGCGTGAAGGGTACCCGCTCGAGCGCCAAGACACAACTGCAAAACACACCCGCTCGAGCGCAAAGGGAAAGCCGCTCGAGCGTAGATTTCCCCCTTCTAGTACTTTTACAGACAATGAACTACCCGCTCAAGCGCCAAGATACTCACTCAAGTGCGACCCGCTCGAGCGTGAGAAACACACCTGCAGAAGTTTTGCAGAGGCACGAAGTGCTGAGAATGTGTAAACCCCGCTCGAGCGCAAGAAGCCCCGCTCGAGCGCAAGAAGACCCGCTCGAGTAGACAACCAAAAATCAAACTCCGCTCGAGCTCAAATGGACCCACTCGAGCGTACCACCAAAATTTTGGGCAACGAGGGATGGGTCTAAAGCTCAACCAACCTGTTCGAAACACGCCTAATACATCCTAAAGCTCAAACACACGGAATTAAAGGATAACAACAAGATATACAACCACCAACTCCACGGAACCTAAGTCCGGAATACAACAATCAAAGGAAGGGAAAGCGGGATCGCTATAACCTTATCACATGCCATTCCATATATTATTATTCAATTATAATATTGTATGGGTCTTAGAATTGAAAATCTCTACATATTCAAACTATTGATAAATACAATTTATCAATATTTATATTATGTTCATTCAGATTAATTTTCACACTCAAGATTAGACAAATTCAATCCCATCTCAAAACGAAGGTGGTGTCAATGGTGATTTACCTTTATTTTAAAATCTTGTGAAATAGTGCAATTTCAACTATTACAAAACTTAAATGTTCTTAATAAAATTAATATAGTAATTACATACTCTAAAACTTTATTCAACGTTTTAAAAGTGGTCAAATTTGAATTGTAATCCACACCTATCAACTGTAGAGCCCACCTTTACTACAAGTTGTGATAGTGCCTCACTCTCACATTCATAACACCATGCATTCTATATCTCAAATTTATTATTGAAGCCTTAGAATTAATTTGTACTATTTGAGGAGACCTTGAATTGAGGTCAACAGAAAATATCCCATGTTAATAATTCTATAATTTGAAGGAAAAAAAAAAAAAAAAAACAATGCCAAACTAAGTACCAACATGAGAAAAAAAATAGCGCAAATTATATTTATCATCATTCAATTTTTGCTCAAATTTTATTATTATTTTTTGCATTTCAATTGTCACAATCTTAATCCCATATTTTCAAACAAATTTTTTTTAATATGATCTTTTGGTCAATTTGTTGTTAAATTATATCCAAATTTCATATTAGTACTTGAATTTTCCTAAACTTTGAATCATATTGATATGAGAACCTTTATGTTTAATTTAATTACATAGAACTCAAGTTTATTATGCTAATTAAATTTGGTGGTAGATTATTGTTCGAAGAGCCTTTAAAAAACTCAATAAGAATATTGATGGTTATGAAAATGGAAAACAAAAACTAATATCACAAAATGAATAAGAGCAAGAAGGATAATCACAAATACACAAGACCAAAATTTATGCAGTTTGATTTAAGTCTATCTAACACAAAAAGAATAATACTCTGAAGAACTGCAGAAGATAAAAAAATAAAAAATAAAAAATAAAAATAAATAAATAAATAAAACCAAAAACTCTATGTTAGTTCAATTCTCGAGTTACGCTCAAAGAAAATTCGAACCAACCCGAAAGCTGATCATATATTTGCTTTCTAAAAAGATTTATAAATCATTTATTTACAATGAATTTTCAATTTTACTTTTAAATATTTCATTCTATAAATTAACTTTTAAAATATTTTGTTCTATATTGAGCAGTCACAAAAATTTTAAATTAATGTTGAATCAAGGCTCAACATGAGTTTGTTTGAATTGAATTAGTTTAGTTACAAAATATGATTGATTTTGATTTGAGTACAAAAATTTGGAACCAATAACATGCCTAACCCTAATTGCCGCTACGTCACAAGAACAACGGGTATTGTTGCACCCTTAACGCTATATTTGATTCATGAATTTTGATAAAGATTTAGAAAGAAAAATAGAAAATGTAAGAAAAATGTGAATGAAATACAATAACATTTACTTATATTTCACACATATTTTTCTTTTCTAACATCCCCTTTGGCCATATGACGTGATTTTTAACCCTTCTTCAATTCAAGAATTTTGTTTTTTTTTTTTTTTTTTTTTGGTGACCAAAAAAAACTTTAATATAACGATAAAGTTGATATTTTGGATTATCATCTAACAATAAGTAATTATTCTCTATAAAATCAATAAATAATTATGTGGACATAGTAAGACCAATTATATAGACGTGGTGGTTATTGCATTACGATAGTAGTTGCCTTTAAATAATGAGATTCAACAAAACTCCACTATACATATAGTAGGAGTTATTGAATTTTGTTGGAAAATAATTACATTTTAAATAGTAATTTATCTTTTTTATATTATAATTTATTATTTAATAGTACTATCACATATTATTAATAGCGATGATGTATTGTCACACCAAATTTTTACCCCATCAAGATGTTTGGTTTAGATGTTAAAAAAAATATTTATGTCACAAGTGTTTTATATCATTTAGGTTGTATTTGAATTATAAATTTGAGTATAAATTTAAAAAGAAAAATGAAAAAGATGAGGGCAATTATTTTCTTTTCTTTATCAAAATTTATAATTTAAATACAGTGTTAAAGATGATGTGGAAAAATCAAAGCAAACTATAGTAGAAAAATCAAAGTAAGGTATCTGAAGTCGTTGGACTTATTGATTAAAAGTCACCAAATTTGAATGGTAATCTACACCTATCAAAAGATTGAGCCCTCGTTGGCTAAAAATTGTGAATCACGGTATTTGGCTTTATGGTTGTGTAACATAATTTATGGTGTGAAGTATCGAATTCAAATTCTATTAAAAAGAGTTTGATATCCTTTTGTGATAGTAATTTATTTTTACCCTATAATGGGAGTTTTATGTACTTAGTAGTTTTTTTTTTACTGCAATAGATTTGTTGACCTTTTAATTATTGTAGGCTAGGAATATGTTAATGATGTAAATAGTTTTTATATTTATAATTATTGTCATATTTATTGACAATGAAAAAAAAAAGGTAAAAAATTGTGACAGTGCAACACAAAAATGTGACTATAGACTATATATAGTGCACTCTCTTTCATAGCATCATATCCATTTAGGCCTTATTTGGCAAGTGTTTCTTTTAGCAAAAAAGTCAAAAAGTTACTAAAAAAAATAAAAAAGCCAACAACTCATACTAAAAAGTTAAAGATTCCTTATTCTCTCTACTTTTTGCACAGCTTTTCGTAAAAAGTCAAAAAGTCATCCCAAATATACTAGTTTTTTTTACACCACATTTTAGCTAAAAATTAAAAAATTACTAAAAAAATATGTTCCCAAACGAGGCCTTAGTAAGGTCTATATCTCAAAACTTTCAAGGAAGACTTGGAATTATTTTTTTATGATTTGAGGAGACTTTGACTTGTTGGAAAATGGTTTTATATAGGCATAATTTTGAGCCCATTTTGGGTGGGCCTCAAACATCTTTTGGGGTGGGTCCGAAGAGGTGACGTGTTCCTTGCCGCGTGGCAAGTCACACGGTGAAGACGGAACGTCAAAACCATTTATGAGTGAATGGGAAGTTGATGTCGTTTTCGGGTTTAACATTAATTTCTTTGATAAAATTCATTTGAATTTTTTCAATAAAAATTATTGTGGGAATTTAATTTAATTCTAAATTCTAATTTTGGGTTCCTAAGTGGTTTCCTAAGGTTTGTAATTTTGGGAGTTTAATTTAATTCTTAATTCAAATTTTTAATTCCTAATTGGTTTCCGAAAAATTTGATTAAACTATTTAAATAGTTTAATAAAGTTATTTCATTCAAGTGAAAGGTTTTATTGAATTAACTATTCTAATAGTTTAATTATAAAGTTTCAAACAGTTTGCCTAACTGTTGCACCTATACGGATCACTATTCAAATTATATGAAAGTGTGTTCAACGGCTCTTTGAATTCAAATTCAAAGGATGACCAAGGTGTGCACCTTTTCACTTTGAAATTAAACCTCTTCGGGGTGAGTTCCTTGTGCCTATATATACTAATTTTCTAGCAGTGGGTTTGCATCCGATATAGGAACAAAGAGTCAGAAATTCTTTCATTTTGCTGTCCAAATTTATCTATTTGCATTATTTCTTCATATAAGTTTTAGAAATAATTTCAGAGAGTATTAGAACACAGGTTTGGTTCGCCGTACAAATTTGTTTGGTGTGCTACAACAATTTTGTGAAGATCATTGTATCCTGGGAGATAGACGCCACTCAACCGTAAGCACCGTAGCGGGGCGAATCTGTCTTAAGGACAGAGTGTCACACACTCGACTTGGTCTTAAATTATTTATTCAGTTTAATAAATAAATTCGGTACGTTATTTATTTATTTGTTTGGATTTATTTCTATTTATTTTATTTACACAGAAGATTGTTCCAACAATCTTAAGACAGATTCGAATTATTCTGTTTACAGAATTTTTTGTTTGTTTTCCTTTTTCTTTCTTCGTAAATAATTTCGGAAGAAAATTATTTTCTGTGAATTTACAAAATAATATTCTGGTTGGAAAAACAAATAGTGATTATATGCTATTTGACAGATAGTAGTAATATACTGTCTCTTTTCTTTGACAACAACTAGTAGTACGATACTGGTGTCATTAACAATTCAGAATATATTTTTGTGGAATTTTTTCAGAAATTAATTTTGGGTTTTAGAAATTATTTTCTGAGTTTTCATTAATTAAAATTCTGTTTCAGTATTTTAATTATTGAAGTGTTCTGAAATTAATTTTCTTGTGTGGAATTAATTTGGTTGATTAAAATTTTATTTTATTTCCAAATTAATTGATAAATAAAATTTATAGTTTTTATTTCTTTTATTTTACAGAATTTAATTTTCTGTGTGGAATTAATTTGTTTAAATAAAATTTTATTTTATTTTCAAATTAATTGGAAAATAAAAGTTACATTCTTGTTTCTTTTATTTTTACGGAATTTAATTATGTGAATTTGGTTTAATTTTCTGTGTAGTGTAAATTCTAATTATAATTTTGTTTTATATATTAGAATTGATGGCTACTGAAACAAATGCCCAAACAAGTACTATTGTGGTGGCTGCAATGACGCCAATCCCCCCTCCTGTTGTAACAGTACCGGTAAATCACGGTGAAAAGCCAGAGAAGTTCTTAGGAACTGACTTTAAAAGATAGCAACAGAAAATGTTGTTCTATCTTACAACTCTGAGCCTGGCTCGTTTCCTCCGTGAAGATGCTCCTATCCTGAAAGAGGATGAAACCGACCAGCAAGTGGTTGCTGCGGTTGATGCCTGGAAACATGCCGATTTCCTTTGCCGGAATTACGTCTTGAACGGACTTGACAACACATTATACAACGTCTACAGTCCAATCAAGACTGTAAAGGAACTTTGGGAATCGTTGGAGAAAAAGTACAAAACGGAAGATGCCGGCTCAAAGAAATTTGTGGTTGGCAGATTCTTGGATTTTGTAATGGTTGATTCAAAAACTGTGATCAGCCAAGCTCAAGATTTCCAACTCATTCTGCATGACATTCACGCAGAAGGTATGTTTCTCAGTGAATCCTTTCAAGTTGCAGCCTTAATTGAAAAATTACCAAAAGGCTGGAAGGAATTCAAGAACTACCTCAAACATAAGCGCAAAGAAATTTCTATGGACGAGTTAATTGTGCGTTTGAGGATTGAGGAGGACAACCGCAATTCTGAAAAGCGGGCTGGTAAGTATCCTATGGAGTCTAAGGCAAATGTGGTGGAACATACTTCAAAAACCAAGAAACGAAAGTCTTCTGGAGAAAGTTCATCACAAGGCTCTAAAGGGGGGGATAATAAAAAGTACAAGTTTAATGACAAATGTTACATCTGTGATAAAGAGGGACATCGGGCCAAAGATTGCCGTAGCAAAGGCAAAAATAAAAGAAGAACAAGCAAGAAGCCTGCTCAAGCCCACATGACTGAAGTGGACAATATTTCTAATGGTGTCGATGACATCAATCTTTCTGCAGTTGTTTTCGAGGCAAATCTTGTCGGAAATCCTAAAGAATGGTGGGTGGACACTGGTGCTACTCGCCATATCTGTGCCGACAAAAAGATGTTCACATCTTATTCTACAGTGGACAATGGTGAACAACTCTTTATGGGCAACTCCTCAACTTCCAAAGTTGAAGGACAAGGAAAGATTGTACTCAAGATGACATCTGGAAAGGAACTCACTCTTAACAATGTGCTGCATGTACCGGACATTCGCAAGAATCTTGTTTCCGGATCTTTGTTAAGTAAGAATGGGTTTAGGCTAGTTTTTGAAAGTGACAAGTTTGTACTTACCAAAAACGGGATATATGTCGGAAAAGGTTACATGTCTGATGGCCTTTCCAAGTTAAATGTAATAACCGTTGTACCCTCAGTTATTAATAATACTACATCTTCTTCTTACTTGCTTGAGTCTTCAGATTTATGGCATGGTAGACTAGGACATGTTAATTATGGATCTTTGCGTAGATTAATTAATATGGAATGTTTACCTAAATTTAATATTGTTTCAAATCATAAATGTGAAGTATGCGTTGAGGCAAAATTATCTAAAACTCCTTTTCATTCAATTGAAAGAAGTACGGAACCACTTGAATTAATTCATAGTGACATTTGTGATTTTAAATCAATTCAAACTAGAGGTGGGAAAAAATATTTTATCACTTTTATAGATGACTATACTAGATATAGTTATGTTTATTTAATTCGAACCAAGGATGAAGCATTGGAAACTTTCATTCAATATAAGAATGAAGTTGAAAATCAACTTGGTAAGAAAATCAAGAAACTTAGAAGTGATAGAGGTGGTGAATATGAATCACCTTTTGGTGAGTTTTGTAAAGAACATGGAATAATTCATCAAACCACCGCTCCTTACTCACCTCAGCAAAATGGAATTGCTGAAAGGAAAAATAGGACTTTAAAAGAAATGATGAATGCCATGTTAATAAGTTCTGGATTACCTCAGAACTTGTGGGGGGAAGCAATACTTTCTGCTAATTATATTTTAAATAAAGTACCCCGAAAGAAAATAAATCAAACACCTTACGAATTGTGGCATGGAAGAGTACCATCCTACAAATACTTAAAAGTGTGGGGGTGTTTGGCTAAAGTGGCTATTCCTAGTCCTAAAAAGACTAAGATAGGTCCTAAGACCATTGATTGCATTTTCATTGGTTATGCCAAGAATAGTAGTGCATATCGGTTTTTGATTCATAAATCAGAACATTCCGAAATGCATGTAAATACTATTATTGAATCTCGGAATGCATCGTTCTTTGAACATGTATTTCCGAATAAGATTGGACAAGAGACTAGTAATAAGAAAAGATCTTTTGATGCTATTACTAGTAATGATCAAGAACATGATCAAGAACAAGAGTTAGATCAAAATGAAGAAGAGGAACCTAGGCGTAGTAAACGTGCTAGAACCTCAAAATCTTTTGGTCCAGATTTTCTAACATATATGATAGAAAATGAGCCTTTAACTTTTAAAGAGGCTATGTCCAGTCCTGAAGCTCCTTTATGGAAAGAAGCTGTCAACAGTGAAGTTGAATCCATCTTGCAAAATCACACTTGGGAATTAGTGGACTTGCCACCAGGTTGTAAACCTCTTGGGTACAAGTGGATTTTCAAAAGAAAATTAAAAGCGGATGGATCAATAGATAAATACAAGGCAAGACTTGTAGTCAAAGGTTTTAGACAGAAAGAAGGTCTAGATTACTTTGACACATACTCACCGGTTACTAGAATCACATCCATTAGAATGCTAATTGCCATTGCATCTCTATACAATATAGAAATTCATCAAATGGATGTTAAAACCGCTTTCTTAAATGGTGAGTTAAATGAAGAATTTTACATGGAACAACCAGAAGGGTTTTCTGTTCCAGGGAAAGAAAAGAAAGTGTGTAAATTGGTTAAATCATTATATGGTTTAAAACAAGCGCCAAAGCAATGGCATGAGAAATTTGACAAGGCAATGATGCCAAATGGATTTAAAATTAATGAGTGTGACAAATGTGTTTATATTAAAAACACAGATAAAGGTTATGTCATTGTATGTCTTTATGTAGATGATATGCTCATCATAGGTAGTAATAATGATATGATTAAAACTACCAAGAAAATGTTGAATAAACATTTTGACATGAAGGACATGGGCATTGCTGATGTAATTCTTGGTATGAAAATTACCAAAACATCAGAAGGATATGCTTTGTCACAATCTCATTACATTGAGAAAATATTTGACAAATTCAGCAAAGATGATGATCATCTTGCTAGAACTCCTGTAGATGTTAATTTGTATCTTTCTAAAAATGTACAGGAAAGTATTTCTCAATTAGAGTATGCCCAAATTATTGGAAGCTTAATGTACTTGATGAACTGCACCCGCCCAGATATAGCTTATGCAGTAAGTAAATTAAGTAGATATACGAGTAATCCGGGAGTAGAACACTGGAAAGCAATGATAAGGGTTCTAAGATATCTTCGATTTACTCGTAACATTGGGCTTAACTATACTAGATATCCAGCAGTACTTGAAGGATACTGTGATGCAAATTGGATATCAGATACTAGAGACTCGAAGTCCACCAGTGGGTATGTCTTTACTCTTGGTGGGGCGGCTGTATCTTGGAAATCTTCCAAACAGACTTGTATTGCTAGGTCTACTATGGAATCTGAATTCATAGCTTTAGACAAAGCAGGGGAAGAGGCAGAATGGCTTCGCCACTTCCTTGAAGATATTCCAATATGGCCAAAACCGGTGCCTGCTATATGCATACATTGTGATAGTCAATCAGCAATTGGTAGAGCACAGAGTCATATGTATAACGGTAAGTCACGACACATTCGTCGTCGACATAACACCGTACGACAACTACTCTCTAATGGAATTATTTCCATAGAATATGTTAAGTCTAAAGACAACATAGCGGATCCACTAACCAAAGGGTTAGCAAGAGAGTTAGTTGAGAATTCATCGAGGGGAATGGGACTAAAGCCTATTAAATAAGAGTTACCACAACGGCAACCCAACCTAGTTGACTGGAGATCCCAAGATCTAGGTTCAAAGGGACAACCGAGTTCTGATTGACTCAGAAGGATCACTGTGGAGTCCAACTCCTACCCATTTCTATGATAAAATAAGTGATATCTGCAGCGTTTGAGGTTAAGTAAAATTTTAATGATTCTTATATCTAGGTAAACCTAGTGGAGTATGGCAGGATACTTTTCATAAGAATCACCTATATGAGTGTGAACTGGGCCGGTTCTATAAGATTTGTGAAGGGCTACAAGTCTTTAGAGCACTCATGAAAGACCAGGTTGTTCAGGGCCAAAATGAACACAATAGTGAGAACTAAACTGTGTCTGGGAATATACTGTGTGAGTTCTATTGTCTTGGTTTACACAAACGGCTGAACAGTTCAAGACATCATGTTCACTGGTTAGCTAGTAAATCCGATAGTGTCTCACAAGGGAAGGTTCAAAGCCAAAAGTTACCTATCCTTTGCAGAATATTTTCAATTTCTGTACTCTCTGTAATTAGATCATGTTGTTGCATTTTCTCTCCGTCAAATTCCATTCATGTGGGGGATTGTTGGAAAATGGTTTTATATAGGCATAATTTTGAGCCCATTTTGGGTGGGCCTCAAACATCTTTTGGGGTGGGTCCGAAGAGGTGACGTGTTCCTTGCCGCGTGGCAAGTCACACGGTGAAGACGGAACGTCAAAACCATTTATGAGTGAATGTGAAGTTGATGTCGTTTTCGGGTTTAACATTAATTTCTTTGATAAAATTCATTTGAATTTTTTCAATAAAAATTATTGTGGGAATTTAATTTAATTCTAAATTCTAATTTTGGGTTCCTAAGTGGTTTCCTAAGGTTTGTAATTTTGGGAGTTTAATTTAATTCTTAATTCAAATTTTTAATTCCTAATTGGTTTCCGAAAAATTTGATTAAACTATTTAAATAGTTTAATAAAGTTATTTCATTCAAGTGAAAGGTTTTATTGAATTAACTATTCTAATAGTTTAATTATAAAGTTTCAAACAGTTTGCCTAACTGTTGCACCTATACGGATCACTATTCAAATTATATGAAAGTGTGTTCAATGGCTCTTTGAATTCAAATTCAAAGGATGACCAAGGTGTGCACCTTTTCACTTTGAAATTAAACCTCTTCGGGGTGAGTTCCTTGTGCCTATATATACTAATTTTCTAGCAGTGGGTTGGCATCCGATATAGGAACAAAGAGTCAGAAATTCTTTCATTTTGCTGTCCAAATTTATCTATTTGCATTATTTCTTCATATTAGTTTTAGAAATAATTTCAGAGAGTATTAGAACACAGGTTTGGTTCGCCGTACAAATTTGTTTGGTGTGCTACAACAATTTTGTGAAGATCATTGTATCCTGGGAGATAGACGCCACTCAACCGTAAGCACCGTAGCGGGGCGAATCTGTCTTAAGGACAGAGTGTCACACACTCGACTTGGTCTTAAATTATTTATTCAGTTTAATAAATAAATTCGGTACGTTATTTATTTATTTGTTTGGATTTATTTCTATTTATTTTATTTACACAGAAGATTGTTCCAACAATCTTAAGACAGATTCGAATTATTCTGTTTACAGAATTTTTTGTTTGTTTTCCTTTTTCTTTCTTCGTAAATAATTTCGGAAGAAAATTATTTTCTGTGAATTTACAAAATAATATTCTGGTTGGAAAAACAAATAGTGATTATATGCTATTTGACAGATAGTAGTAATATACTGTCTCTTTTCTTTGACAACAACTAGTAGTACGATACTGGTGTCATTAACAATTCAGAATATATTTTTGTGGAATTTTTTCAGAAATTAATTTTGGGTTTTAGAAATTATTTTCTGAGTTTTCATTAATTAAAATTCTGTTTCAGTATTTTAATTATTGAAGTGTTCTGAAATTAATTTTCTTGTGTGGAATTAATTTGGTTGATTAAAATTTTATTTTATTTCCAAATTAATTGATAAATAAAAGTTATAGTTTTTATTTCTTTTATTTTACAGAATTTAATTTTCTGTGTGGAATTAATTTGTTTAAATAAAATTTTATTTTATTTTCAAATTAATTGGAAAATAAAAGTTACATTCTTGTTTCTTTTATTTTTACGGAATTTAATTCTGTGAATTTGGTTTAATTTTCTGTGTAGTGTAAATTCTAATTATAATTTTGTTTTATATATTAGAATTGATGGCTACTGAAACAAATACCCAAACAAGTACTATTGTGGTGGCTGCAATGACGCCAATCCCCCCTCCTGTTGTAACAGTACCGGTAAATCACGGTGAAAAGCCAGAGAAGTTCTTAGGAACTGACTTTAAAAGATAGCAACAGAAAATGTTGTTCTATCTTACAACTCTGAGCCTGGCTCGTTTCCTCCGTGAAGATGCTCCTATCCTGAAAGAGGATGAAACCGACCAGCAAGTGGTTGCTGCGGTTGATGCCTGGAAACATGCCGATTTCCTTTGCCGGAATTACGTCTTGAACGGACTTGACAACACATTATACAACGTCTACAGTCCAATCAAGACTGCAAAGGAACTTTGGGAATCGTTGGAGAAAAAGTACAAAACGGAAGATGCCGGCTCAAAGAAATTTGTGGTTGGCAGATTCTTGGATTTTGTAATGGTTGATTCAAAAACTGTGATCAGCCAAGCTCAAGATTTCCAACTCATTCTGCATGACATTCACGCAGAAGGTATGTTTCTCAGTGAATCCTTTCAAGTTGCAGCCTTAATTGAAAAATTACCAAAAGGCTGGAAGGAATTCAAGAACTACCTCAAACATAAGCGCAAAGAAATTTCTATGGACGAGTTAATTGTGCGTTTGAGGATTGAGGAGGACAACTGCAATTCTGAAAAGCGGGCTGGTAAGTATCCTATGGAGTCTAAGGCAAATGTGGTGGAACATACTTCAAAAACCAAGAAACGAAAGTCTTCTGGAGAAAGTTCATCACAAGGCTCTAAAGGGGGGGATAATAAAAAGTACAAGTTTAATGACAAATGTTACATCTGTGATAAAGAGGGACATCGGGCCAAAGATTGCCGTAGCAAAGGCAAAAATAAAAGAAGAACAAGCACGAAGCCTGCTCAAGCCCACATGACTGAAGTGGACAATATTTCTAATGGTGTCGATGACATCAATCTTTCTGCAGTTGTTTTCGAGGCAAATCTTGTCGGAAATCCTAAAGAATGGTGGGTGGACACTGGTGCTACTCGCCATATCTGTGCCGACAAAAAGATGTTCACATCTTATTCTACAGTGGACAATGGTGAACAACTCTTTATGGGCAACTCCTCAACTTCCAAAGTTGAAGGATAAGGAAAGATTGTACTCAAGATGACATCTGGAAAGGAACTCACTCTTAACAATGTGCTGCATGTACCGGACATTCGCAAGAATCTTGTTTCCGGATCTTTGTTAAGTAAGAATGGGTTTAGGCTAGTTTTTGAAAGTGACAAGTTTGTACTTACCAAAAACGGGATGTATGTAGGAAAAGGTTACATGTCTGATGGCCTTTTCAAGTTAAATGTAATAACCGTTGTACCCTCAGTTATTAATAATACTACATCTTCTTCTTACTTGCTTGAGTCTTCAGATTTATGGCATGGTAGACTAGGACATGTTAATTATGGATCTTTGCGTAGATTAATTAATATGGAATGTTTACCTAAATTTAATATTGTTTCAAATCATAAATGTGAAGTATGCGTTGAGGCAAAATTATCTAAAACTCCTTTTCATTCAATTGAAAGAAGTACGGAACCACTTGAATTAATTCATAGTGACATTTGTGATTTTAAATCAATTCAAACTAGAGGTGGGAAAAAATATTTTATCACTTTTATAGATGACTATACTAGATATAGTTATGTTTATTTAATTCGAACCAAGGATGAAGCATTGGAAACTTTCATTCAATATAAGAATGAAGTTGAAAATCAACTTGGTAAGAAAATCAAGAAACTTAGAAGTGATAGAGGTGGTGAATATGAATCACCTTTTGGTGAGTTTTGTAAAGAACATGGAATAATTCATCAAACCACCGCTCCTTACTCACCTCAGCAAAATGGAATTGCTGAAAGGAAAAATAGGACTTTAAAAGAAATGATGAATGCCATGTTAATAAGTTCTGGATTACCTCAGAACTTGTGGGGGGAAGCAATACTTTCTGCTAATTATATTTTAAATAAAGTACCCCGAAAGAAAATAAATCAAACACCTTACGAATTGTGGCATGGAAGAGTACCATCCTACAAATACTTAAAAGTGTGGGGGTGTTTGGCTAAAGTGGCTATTCCTAGTCCTAAAAAGACTAAGATAGGTCCTAAGACCATTGATTGCATTTTCATTGGTTATGCCAAGAATAGTAGTGCATATCGGTTTTTGATTCATAAATCAGAACATTCCGAAATGCATGTAAATACTATTATTGAATCTCGGAATGCATCGTTCTTTGAACATGTATTTCCGAATAAGATTGGACAAGAGACTAGTAATAAGAAAAGATCTTTTGATGCTATTACTAGTAATGATCAAGAACATGATCAAGAACAAGAGTTAGATCAAAATGAAGAAGAGGAACCTAGGCGTAGTAAACGTGCTAGAACCTCAAAATCTTTTGGTCCAGATTTTCTAACATATATGATAGAAAATGAGCCTTTAACTTTTAAAGAGGCTATGTCCAGTCCTGAAGCTCCTTTATGGAAAGAAGCTGTCAACAGTGAAGTTGAATCCATCTTGCAAAATCACACTTGGGAATTAGTGGACTTGCCACCAGGTTGTAAACCTCTTGGGTACAAGTGGATTTTCAAAAGAAAATTAAAAGCGGATGGATCAATAGATAAATACAAGGCAAGACTTGTAGTCAAAGGTTTTAGACAGAAAGAAGGTCTAGATTACTTTGACACATACTCACCGGTTACTAGAATCACATCCATTAGAATGCTAATTGCCATTGCATCTCTATACAATATAGAAATTCATCAAATGGATGTTAAAACCGCTTTCTTAAATGGTGAGTTAAATGAAGAATTTTACATGGAACAACCAGAAGGGTTTTCTGTTCCAGGGAAAGAAAAGAAAGTGTGTAAATTGGTTAAATCATTATATGGTTTAAAACAAGCGCCAAAGCAATGGCATGAGAAATTTGACAAGGCAATGATGCCAAATGGATTTAAAATTAATGAGTGTGACAAATGTGTTTATATTAAAAACACAGATAAAGGTTATGTCATTGTATGTCTTTATGTAGATGATATGCTCATCATAGGTAGTAATAATGATATGATTAAAACTACCAAGAAAATGTTGAATAAACATTTTGACATGAAGGACATGGGCATTGCTGATGTAATTCTTGGTATGAAAATTACCAAAACATCAGAAGGATATGCTTTGTCACAATCTCATTACATTGAGAAAATATTTGACAAATTCAGCAAAGATGATGATCATCTTGCTAGAACTCCTGTAGATGTTAATTTGTATCTTTCTAAAAATGTACAGGAAAGTATTTCTCAATTAGAGTATGCCCAAATTATTGGAAGCTTAATGTACTTGATGAACTGCACCCGCCCAGATATAGCTTATGCAGTAAGTAAATTAAGTAGATATACGAGTAATCCGGGAGTAGAACACTGGAAAGCAATGATAAGGGTTCTAAGATATCTTCGATTTACTCGTAACATTGGGCTTAACTATACTAGATATCCAGCAGTACTTGAAGGATACTGTGATGCAAATTGGATATCAGATACTAGAGACTCGAAGTCCACCAGTGGGTATGTCTTTACTCTTGGTGGGGCGGCTGTATCTTGGAAATCTTCCAAACAGACTTGTATTGCTAGGTCTACTATGGAATCTGAATTCATAGCTTTAGACAAAGCAGGGGAAGAGGCAGAATGGCTTCGCCACTTCCTTGAAGATATTCCAATATGGCCAAAACCGGTGCCTGCTATATGCATACATTGTGATAGTCAATCAGCAATTGGTAGAGCACAGAGTCATATGTATAACGGTAAGTCACGACACATTCGTCGTCGACATAACACCGTACGACAACTACTCTCTAATGGAATTATTTCCATAGAATATGTTAAGTCTAAAGACAACATAGCGGATCCACTAACCAAAGGGTTAGCAAGAGAGTTAGTTGAGAATTCATCGAGGGGAATGGGACTAAAGCCTATTAAATAAGAGTTACCACAACGGCAACCCAACCTAGTTGACTGGAGATCCCAAGATCTAGGTTCAAAGGGACAACCGAGTTCTGATTGACTCAGAAGGATCACTGTGGAGTCCAACTCCTACCCATTTCTATGATAAAATAAGTGATATCTGCAGCGTTTGAGGTTAAGTAAAATTTTAATGATTCTTATATCTAGGTAAACCTAGTGGAGTATGGCAGGATACTTTTCATAAGAATCACCTATATGAGTGTGAACTGGGCCGGTTCTATAAGATTTGTGAAGGGCTACAAGTCTTTAGAGCACTCATGAAAGACCAGGTTGTTCAGGGCCAAAATGAACACAATAGTGAGAACTAAACTGTGTCTGGGAATATACTGTGTGAGTTCTATTGTCTTGGTTTACACAAACGGCTGAACAGTTCAAGACATCATGTTCACTGGTTAGCTAGTAAATCCGATAGTGTCTCACAAGGGAAGGTTCAAAGCCAAAAGTTACCTATCCTTTGCAGAATATTTTCAATTTCTGTACTCTCTGTAATTAGATCATGTTGTTGCATTTTCTCTCCGTCAAATTCCATTCATGTGGGGGATTGTTGGAAAATGGTTTTATATAGGCATAATTTTGAGCCCATTTTGGGTGGGCCTCAAACATCTTTTGGGGTGGGTCCGAAGAGGTGACGTGTTCCTTGCCGCGTGGCAAGTCACACGGTGAAGACGGAACGTCAAAACCATTTATGAGTGAATGTGAAGTTGATGTCGTTTTCGGGTTTAACATTAATTTCTTTGATAAAATTCATTTGAATTTTTTCAATAAAAATTATTGTGGGAATTTAATTTAATTCTAAATTCTAATTTTGGGTTCCTAAGTGGTTTCCTAAGGTTTGTAATTTTGGGAGTTTAATTTAATTCTTAATTCAAATTTTTAATTCCTAATTGGTTTCCGAAAAATTTGATTAAACTATTTAAATAGTTTAATAAAGTTATTTCATTCAAGTGAAAGGTTTTATTGAATTAACTATTCTAATAGTTTAATTATAAAGTTTCAAACAGTTTGCCTAACTGTTGCACCTATACGGATCACTATTCAAATTATATGAAAGTGTGTTCAACGGCTCTTTGAATTCAAATTCAAAGGATGACCAAGGTGTGCACCTTTTCACTTTGAAATTAAACCTCTTCGGGGTGAGTTCCTTGTGCCTATATATACTAATTTTCTAGCAGTGGGTTGGCATCCGATATAGGAAAAAAGAGTCAGAAATTCTTTCATTTTGCTATCCAAATTTATCTATTTGCATTATTTCTTCATATTAGTTTTAGAAATAATTTCAGAGAGTATTAGAACACAGTTTGGTTCGCCGTACAAATTTGTTTGGTGTGCTACAACAATTTTGTGAAGATCATTGTATCCTGGGAGATAGACGCCACTCAACCGTAAGCACCGTAGCGGGGCGAATCTGTCTTAAGGACAGAGTGTCACACACTCGACTTGGTCTTAAATTATTTATTCGGTTTAATAAATAAATTCGGTATGTTATTTATTTATTTGTTTGGATTTATTTTTATTTATTTTATTTACACAGAAGATTGTTCCAACATGACTTGGGTCAACAATAAATACCTCATGATTTATAAATTTTACAATTAAAAAAAAATCTGAACATCTAAAAAATAGGAGAAAATAAACATAAGTTATAATGGAGAGACCAGGTTAATATTTATTGTCCATGTTAGTAAGAACAATTTCACATACTAAGACAATATGACAATCAATTTTCTGCAACTCACATCTAGAGATCTAATCGGTTCGAGACGGCCGGTATTTAGGTGAAATTTTACACCGAATCAATAATGTCGATTTTATGATATTGAAAATCGATACAGACCAAATTTTTTATCAAATCGCACCGATTCAAACTGTTCTGCTCAATGTAGTTTAATCGGTTTAAGTACTTTCAAAATGAGTCATTTCTTAAATTTGTAATATAATAAATAATTTATATAAAAATATTAAATTAGCTATTTGTACATAATTTTAACCATATTCAATCCAACTATTCATAAAATACAAGCAAAAATAAATAAAACCGTTTACTGAATTAGAAATAGAAATAAAATATAATTTAAGAACCAAAGTTTTAACATTAAAATAAATCCAAAACTTAAAACAATACTTGTATAATATGTAAACGTTACAGTCGGTTTCGGTGAAAATCGGTATACAATATGTCAAAACTGGTACCGAACCGAAAATAGAAAAAAATAATTTTCAAAACCGAACAAACCGATTCATATTAAAATACTGACTAATATGACCGGTTTGATTTGGTTCAATCGATTTAGTCGATTTTTTCGATTTTTTTTACATCCCTACTCAACCCTTTTTGATTTTTTTTTTTTTTTTTTTTGGAGAACACTGCCCTATTCGATTGAGTTATTTAACGACAAAAAAAAAGAAAAAAGAAAAAAAAAAGAAAAAAGAAAAAAGGAAGTGGACTTTTCTGTATTATTAAAGGGCAGAACAATGAGAGGAAGTTGAAAGAAATAAAATGAAACTCGTTTTTCTTAAAATTTACTTTTTGGAGAGATTAGGTGAAAAAATAACAGTGACCATTAACTTTTATAATGTCAAAATTATCCATTTAAGTATAAAGAAATAAAAATATTAGTAAAAGATAATTTGTTTATTTTATTTTATTTATTTATTTTTATTTTTTTGTCAATTGATAAGATGTTTTTAACTATGTGAAGAGAATTATATCAAACAAACAATCATAGTCTAACAACTAATACCAACCACTAACATAAAAAAGAGCCCATAATCATATTAAACAAACATATTAAAACAAAGTAATCAAACTTTGTCTTTGGCAAAGACTCACCACCTAACTTTTTAGTTAAGAATATACAAGAGTGGTCTCCTATGGCTTTTTGTTTACCTTATGTACAACATTAGTGAGATATTGAAAGACTTAAGTGATTCGTGATTCCGATTAAGATTAATTGTATCAATTTCAAACGATTAAAACTAATACTCTAAATCATCTAGTACGTACGAAAGGGATTTAGATTGTTGTTTCAAAAATAATAAATCAACACAATCGATTTTTACGTGGAAAAACCACAATTGGAGGACCTCCAATTGTGATTAAAAAACCATAGGTGAAACGCCACTAATCAATCCACTACGAAAGAAAGAAAGAATACAAATTTACCGAAACAAATTACCCAAACACAATCAATTTGTCTTTAACAATCTGTATCTCTTTCACCATCACCTTCCTCTTGGAATTGATTAGCATGATGTTAAATCCACAACATCCATGTTAAATCAACGACTGCACACAGCTTCGAACTCCTTCGAATACTCCACGCTTGAATCTCCATATTCCACCAAAGAAGAACGCTCTTGAAGTTGAACAATCAAACAACTCTTTGATGTCTGCTTATCAAACCATGAGTTTAATACCAATCAACCATCAAAGAAAACTAGCAAAAATAGCCCCAGAAGAAAACCCTAAAATCCTCAAAGAAGATTTGGAAGTTGTACCTTAGATTCAGAGCAAACTGTAGATTTATAGCAGTTGGAATCACGATCTCCGCTAGAGCTCATGAATGGCCGCTCGAGCGGTGACACTAACATGCATGTTCCAAACCAGGGTCCACGCTCGAACGCTAAAATTTTCTCTTGAGCGTAACATCACACCTCACAGTATTTTTGTAGACAAGCCAAAGTACTGAAAAGGTGAAAACTCTGCCCAAGCGCAACTTTTCCCGCTCGAGCGAGAAGACCAAAATAGAGGAAAAATTACAACTCAATTATGCTAAGCTTGTTCGTAGAATTGGCAACAAGTAGGGACCTAACAATCTCCCCATTTGTCAATTCCCGGGCAAAATTTTTCTAACAATTTTTCCTAACAAACACACGCACTAGACGCACTAACTAACACAATCAAAAGCTCTGACCTAACAAAAACAAAAACTACAAAACCACAAAAGCTGATTTGATTGAGAAACACTTAGAAACATTTTGAACAATTCACCTGTGGAAAATACCATACAAACTAAAGCTGTGGAACCAAATAAGGTAAACAAAATAATAGCCACGGGTTCATCCCAATATCCATGCCCAAAACGGTCTAAGTGTGTAGCAAAAGAAAATGTAGCATATCTGTCTAGCAGTCTAAAACAAAAACATATCAACAAAAAACTCCCAACTCCCCAACTACTCCCCCTTTTTTTTTCTGGAGACAAGGCAAACAAAACAAAAGTAAAACAAGAAAAGAAACTGTGCAAAGAAAAAATATACGGTTCATAACACTGTCCAAGAAGAGAGAAACATGCATCACTGATTCGGCGGTAATAGAGGCTGCTACATCTGAAGCAAGGACACAAGCTGAGCAAGATGCTGGGAAGACTGAGCAATGGACTCCTCAATGCGGCCAGAACATGCCTCCAATGTAGTGAGCTGGGCATCAGTGGAGGTCTTGAGATCGGTGAGCCGAGCATCGAATATGTCCATCCAACTCTCCAAATGGTCAAAGCGAGAGGCCATGGCATGCTCAATCTATCGCAGCTGGCCCCTTATAGATCGAACCGGAGGAGGTTGCTCCCCTTCACCTACAGTAGCAGTGTCAAACTCAGCTTCCTCAACCAAAGGATCATCATCTGTACCAGAACCACCCACGCCAGAAGGATCCCCTCGTACATGAGACTGACTCTAGGAAATGGTCTTTTTGGTGAAAGGGCGGACAGAAAAGGCAAACTTATCGTCTTCAAAGGTAGGAACCTCAAGTTTAGTGAGAAGACGGTTCAGAAGGTAACCATAAGGTAGACCTAAGGATTTTCTCTCAAACGCGGTGACCATATTTTGGATAACGAGGGTGGCAAGACTGATAGAGAGTTGGTGATCAATGCAAAAGAGAACATAGCCTTGTTCTTGATTGATTTTGGAACTATGGGTGGTGACTATGATATTGGCATAGGCAATTAAGTTGAGCAAACGGAACCGGAGAAGGAGTTCATTTTGTTTTATCAAGGCTCCCTTGATCCAAGTACGCAGTGTACTACATAATACAGTAGCCACCTCGTTGAAGGCACAAGTGAGGCAAACTAGGAAGGGATAGTGATACGGAAAGACACGGCCTATACCTAAGAGCTCAAGGATAAGATCGGGGGTAATGGTGATGGACTTAGACCGAGCCCAGGTCTTGAACGAAGAACCAATATCATCAATGCCTTCAATGTTACAATAAAACTCCCGGACCCAGTCAAGGTTTTGACGATCGGAGAAAGATAAGACCAAGTCACCCCCCAGTGGATCAAACAATGGTCGAATGGGTATGGACTTAGAGGTGTTGGGCTGGACATTGCGTTCTAAGTGAACCGTCCGAGAAGTGTAAAGCTCTCTAAAAGACTTGGCTTTGTCTGCAGATGGAAAATGGTCGGAATTATAATTGGAGTGGCTGATAGTGGACTTGCGGCGTTTAGAGGTAGAGGTTGACATGGCTTAACCCCATCAAGACAGAGAAAAAAAACCAACCCGACAGAAAACACCCTCCCAAAACCAAGGTAGAAACCAAAAACATTAGTAACAAAAAGAAATTAGGACCAAATACAGTGCCCCAAAACCAGTAATATGTAAAGCCAAAAATCCAACAAAAATACAACCATTAGTACAGAACCCAAAGAAATATTAGACAAAACCAGTAATCTAAAACTAGGAGGACACAAAGCCAAAGAGCCAATAAAACACAAATGAGTATTATATCCAATAACGAACAAGAAAAAACATAACCAAATCCATTTGTAACTTAGAGCCACAGATAGCAATTTCCAAGCATAAACAGAAATTAGTAACCGTAAAGGATAAACTAAGAAATGACAAACAATGTGAGGACAGGGGAAAAAATAACCAAGACAGAAAGATAAGGGTGTGAACACTGTAGCATAAAACAAAATCAACATGCTCAAAAATATACAATATGGCATATAACAAAATCAACAAGCTCAAACCCTCTGTGAAAGTGTGTGAATAGATGGAGACCAAAAAAATAAAAACTACCCCAACCATGACTCAAAACATAGAGGACAACATGAGAGAGACAAAAAAATGTAGAAAGAGAAAAAAAGCAAACCTAAGACGAAGATAAAGCACAGAAAAAAGTAAGACAAAAGTGCACACACCAAGCCAAAGCTCAAAAAGGGAAAAATGGGATCGCCAATGGAACCCTAGCAGAGAAAGACGAAATTTAAGGGAAAATGGACTGAAAGGGTGAGGGCTGGATTTTTAAAGCAATGCAGTCTGCTCGAGCGAGGGTTTTGATGCTTGAGCATGCTCTATTACGTGCGTGGCTACGCTCGACCCAAGACTCATGCACTCAAGCGTAAAAAATAACCTCCCAAAAGTTCATTGCGTCTACAAAATTGTTGGATGAGTGAAATCTAAGCTCAAGTGCTAAAGTTGCCACTTGAGCAGGGAAGAAAAAACAACAAAGGCAAAAAGCACCCTTCTGAGCAATTAAAACCAACTCACACTGTCAAGTGGGACTTGAAACAAGAGAGAATTAAAACAATAGCAAACAGTGACACTAAGAGGGGATAATCCATAGACTATGAAGCCCGCAAACTTGCAATGTTGACAATATGAAGCATAGTATCATGAGCAAATCAGGTAAACATCGATCAATGAGCATAAGCTACATGGGAATGCACAACTCAAAGACAAACATGAGAGCTCACAAAATGAATATGTGTGTGTGCAATCCTTGAGAGGATACAGAGCTAGAGTTGATCCTCGTAGTGATCGGATGGCTGGACCTCCGGCAAGAGTTACTAAACATCACTGAGAAAAGTCAAACCACTAGAAATCAAGAGATATTTGTTGAGTAAAAGCGAAGGTTCCCCCTCAATCAATGAGTCCTTTTCTTTTCATTTGATTTTTGACTTTTCTATCTTGTGGGCACTCATTGGTGGCATTCACGCTCAAGAGTATAGAGACTAACCAAAGAAGCATGGAAACAATAAGGACGGCTTGGTTGGTGCCTCTGAGGTAGCCTTTTTCTAATACCCAGACTTCAAAGAACTAAGGGAGGAGCCATGAAAGTGAAAAAAGATGGTAGATGGTTAAGAGACCCCACATCAGTGTAGGTCAATTTCTCTAAAAATGTATAAAAGACACTGTTAGAGGTCCATAGAGAACTTTGATCACTTGTGCAGAAACCCCTGCAACAGTTTATCTCAAGGATGTGTACAAAATGAGATCATGAAGTCAATGAGCATGAGCATTCAAAATGAGCTATGAACAACGAAAAATAAAATCTTGCAAGCAGCATGAGAGGTGTTCATATGAGTCTAAATGCAAGGATGACAAGAATCAATGACAATGAGATAATAGCATCCAAGTACACATAAAGCCAATCACTCTCACCTACTCAAGGAACAGATCACATCCTAGTGACTGAGTACTACACCCAAGGTCTTTCTAAGAAACTCAAACCTAAGAAGATCAAACGGTTTAGTAAAAATATCAGCCTTTTGATGCTCAGTGGGTACATGTTCAAGAACAACAAGGCCCTCTTCCACTAACTCTAGAATGAAATGATGACGAATGTCAATGTGTTTGGTGCGAGAGTGTTGGGCAGGATTTTTAGAAATGTTAATGGCACTTGTATTATCACAGAAAAGGGTGAGAGTGTTCTGGTCTATACCATAGTCATGAAGCATTTGCTTCATCCACAACATTTGTGCATAACAACTCCTTACAGCAATGTTCTCAACCTCAGCAGTCGAAAGAGAGACGGCATTTTGCTTTTTTTCTATGCCAGGCAACCAAATTATTCCCAAGGTAAAAACACCCTCCGGATGTGCTCTTCTGATCATCAGCACACCCAGCCCATTTGGCATCAGAAAAACCAATGATTTCAGTAGTAGTGTCGGCCAAGAACCAAATCCCATACCCCAATGTCTCGTTTACATACTTAATGATGCGTTTGACCGCAAAAAGATGAGACTCTTTAGGACAGGCCTGGTAATGGGCACAAATACCTACACTAAATGCAATGTTAGGTCGACTGGCAGTAAGGTACAAAAGACTCCCTATCATACTTTTATAAAAGGTAGGATCAACATCAGTACCAGAGAAATCTTTGGAGAGGTGAAAACTCGTGCTCATGGGAGTGCGTGCATGTTTGGCCGACTCTAGACCAAATTTAGACACAAGGTTTTTGGCATACTTAGTCTAAGAAACCAACATACCCGAAAGAGACTATTTAATTTGAAAACCCAAGAAGTAAGACAACTCTCCTATCATGCTCATTTCAAACTCATGCAATCCGAGAAATATTTCACTAGAGAATCAGAAGTGGATCCAAACACAATATCATCAACATAAATTTGAGAAACAAATATATGAGACTTAGTATGTCTCACAAATAAGGTTTTGTCCACACTACCCCTTTGAAAGTCATTATCAACAAGAAAGGTAGTAAATTTATCATACCAAGCATGAGGGGCTTGTTTCAACCCATACAACGCTTTGTCCAACTTGTAGACATGGTGTGGACATTTTAGGTCTTTAAACCCTTTTGAATGCTCAACATAAGCCTCTTCTTTCAAGTACCCATTCAGAAAAACACTTTTCACATCCATTTGAAACAATTTGAACCCTAGAAAGCATGCAACACCAAGTACAATCCGAATAGATTCGAGACGTGTAACAGGGGCAAACGTTTCATCATAGTCAACACCCTCTACTTGTGTATAGCCCTGAGCAACCAACCTAGCTTTATTTCTAACCACAATACCATTCTCATCAGATTTATTTTTAAATATCCACTTGGTACCTGTCACATTCATGTCTCTAGATCTGGGAACAAGAGTCCAAACTTTGTTACATTCAAATTGACCTAACTCTTCATGCATAACATTGACCCAACTATCATCTAGTAAGGTGTCTTTTATATTCTCAGGTTCAATTAACGAAACATAGCACATATGAGATACCTTTTCCCGAATTTGTTTTTGGATTTTCATTCGGTCTGAGACACTTCTAATCACTTGTTAAGCCGGATGATTTAGTTTTACCCTTACTGATGGTTTGAGCTCTGGACTGGTAGTGGCAGGAGCATCAAAGGTGGTGTCTCTTTGTGTACTCTTTGGACTCGGACTTACCATTGAAGTTGGTGCTGACTCACCTTCTTGAGCTTGACTCTCTGCTTCTCCTTGACTTTGTGGTTCAGTATCCAAGATTGGAGACTCATCATTTTCTTCCTCAAGTATCGCTGGCATAGGAGAACCTGTGTCATCTATAACCACATTGATTGATTCCATTAGAGATAAAGTACGCAGGTTATATACACGAAAAGCTCTTCTAGTGGTTGAATACCCTAGAAAAATACCTTCATTACTTCGATAGTCAAATTTTTCCAAAGGCTTTCTATCTTTGAAAATGTAACATTTACTTCCAAAATTTTTGAAATATTTTACATTAGATTTCAACCCTTTCCACAATTCATACGGAGTTTGTAAAGTGTCGGGCCTTAAATACACACGATTCACAACACAAACAGTGGTATTTAAGGCTTCAGCCCAAAACTTAGAAGGAACTTTCTTGCTAAGGAACATGACCCTAGCCATCTCTTAAACAACCATGTTCTTCCTCTCAACAACTCCCTTTTGTTGTGGAGTAATCGACGCAAAAAACTCATGCTTAATTCCATGCATGTCACTAAAATCCAAAAACGAACTATTTTCAAACTCACGACCATGATCAGTTTGGATTCTTATGATACGCCCAATAGAACCACCCTATTCATTTTAGATTTTAAGGACTAAGGCCTGGAAAGCATCAAATGTATCAGATTTTTCTCTTAAAAAATTAACCCAATAAAAACAAGTGTAATCATCAACAGTTAAAAAAATGTATCTTTTACCTCCAATGTTTTCAGTGTGAGTAGGTCCCATAAGATCCATATGAACCAGTTCAAGAGGACATTTGGTTGTGAAGCTATTCACCTTTTTATAAGAGGCACAAGTTTTCTTCCCAAGTTGACATGGTCCACACACATGGTTCACATTCTTATCCATTTTGGGTACTCCTCTCACAAGCTCTTTGTTGGCTATCTTGGTTAGGTCTTTGAAATTCATGTGACCTAATCTTGATGCCATAGGTCAAGGTTACTTATGACGGCCGAGTGGCATGTGAGATCATTAGTGGTAACAATCCCATAGCAGTTATCACATGTGCGAACCCCATGTATGACAGTATTTCCCTTTTTATCTAAAATTTCACATTTATTTTTTAAAAATAATACTTCATGATGGGAATCACACATTTAACTAATGCTCAAAAGATTAGCTTTAAGGCCATCAACAAGTAAGACATTTTCAAGCTTAGGAAGACTAGCCACACTTATAAAGCCCTTACCAATGACTCTAAAAGTGCCACCATCTCCAAAGGTTACAATTCATCCTTCAAATTCGTCAAGAGATGTGAAGTAGGATTTGTCACTAGACATGTGACGAGAGCACCCACTATCGAGATACCACATGTGTGAGTCACGTGCTTTCAGTGTAGTGTGAACAACAAAACAAATTAAGTCACTCTTTTTCACCCATATCTTATTGGTCTTAACAGAAGCAGGACTAGCAGTCTTGGTAAACGTCTTAGTGTTGTGAACACCCTCATGAAACTTGTTGTTCCACCTAGACATATAAGGTTGTTTCCTAACCTATGAAGTATTAAAATTTCTAATTTTTTAGACACCTTACCAAACAACTCATAACAATAAGGACGAATGTGGCCATACCTACCACAATGATGACAAACAAAAACAGGTTTTACCTTCCTTTTGTTGATCTTGCCTCCTTTAGGTTGATGAAGGGAGGGATCACTCTTGAGCTCTCCCTTTGCTTGAGTTTTCAGGTCATATGATGTAGAGGCCTGTCCCTTTTGAAATGTTGCATCACCATAGTGTAGACACCCCATTTTTGACCGTCCTCAAGAATTGGACGTCACCGTTTAAACACTCGGTGATCATCCATGTTCGTGTTCGTCTTGAGTTCTCGGAGGTCTCGGCTACACGCCTTGCCTCAAGACCTCTCGACTTGCCTGTTTTGTGTTTGGTTTTGCACCAAACACTTGTGTTGCTTCTGAGGGGGCAGGGAATGGCTTGTTGGCCATCCCCACACCTCACCGGCCATGGCTTGAGGCCACCGGCTGTGTTTTGTTGCCATCGGCCAAATGTTTGGCCGATCAGCACTCTTTTTGGTCAGTCTACCATTTATTTGGTCAATTTGTCATTTTTGGCTGGCCGATCACTGTGCATCTGCTTTTGGCAGATATTTTGTGCCAGCTGTGATAGCTGGCACCCACTTTGCACCCCCTCCATACACGTGTATGGAGTGATTTCACTCGTGCTTAGCTTGTTTTGTAAGCTTTGCAAGAGTGATCCTTTATAAAAGGAGGTCTCCTGCTCCCTCTTTGAGGGTTACAAAAAAAAGAGTTCCAGAAGTCTGAATTAGGGTTAGGCCTTGTGTATCTAGCTATCTCTATATCTCCATCTCTTTTGCTCTTTGTGTGTGTTCAAAGGTGTTTTATTCTTAGTTTTGCACTAGGACACCTAGTATCACACCTTACCTTGGTTGCTGAGGAGCCAAAGGGGTGTTCTTGAAGTTCTTGAGTGGATTCAAGCTTGAGGAAGCAGCTGGAGCTCAGTTCTTGAAAGGGGTTTTCAAGGGTAAGAACTTTGCTGTTTGTTCCCCATTTTTGCATAGGCTTTTAGCCATCCTTGCATCTGTTTTTAAGCTTAACTTATAACATATAAAAGTTCTGATTTTAAGTACTTAAAATAGTTGTTTAAGGTTGTTTTGGTGTTTGGGGTTGTTTGACCTCTCTTAGGCCTTGTTTGGCCCCCACTTTGTGCTATTTTGGTGAGCTCCGGGACCACCTTGTTTGGGCCTCCTCACCACTGGGATTGTGCTTTAAGGTCCTAAGAAGGAGAGGGTCATCCCCTCTCCTTGTTACCTTCAATATTGGCCATTTTAGCCTCATGTGTGAGCATCTTGTTTAAGTTCATGTTGGCCATGTCTTAAGTAGTATTTGTGCTTATTTTGTCATGATATAGCACTGTTTTTAATTGGTTTAGACACACCATGCTTGCTTTGCATACTTGTCTTGTAATGCCATGAAATTGCCTTAACATGTATTTAGTATCTAGACCACTATGCTTACTTGTTTTGGCCTAGCTTTATGAAGCTTTTATGCATATTTTAGTATGCCTAAGGTATGTTCGTGGTTGTTTTGGCCATCCATGACATGCTTTGTATAGCCACCTTGTATCTTGGCTTGTTAGCCTTGGGTGTGTGAGTATTGAGCATGCATTACTTGGCTTGTTTCAGTGGTTTGGCACCACTTATAGCATCATTTCAGTCCTTGTGGTATGCTTGTATGCTTGCATTTGATGTTCCTTTAAGGCATTAAAGAGTTTGTGTTTCACGCTCCATGAATGTGTCATTGCGTATGCCATCATGTTTAGGCCTCTAGGATGCCATGTCAATGTGTTTTTTTGGCTTTGTTTTAACATGCTAAAACTCTGATTTTGGTTGTTCAAATCATGTCATGCTTGGTTTTGCTAAGTATAGTTCAATACCTCTTTGGTGAGCCTTAAGCTTTGGGCTTGCTTGCATGCCTTACTTGCATGGTTTGTTTGGTTTGGCACCTTTTCTAGCATGTTTTCAGAGTTTAACATGTTGGTTATATATCCATGCTTCCCCCTTTTAAGTGTGCTTAAAAGCCCCTCTTTTGTGCCTTAGTCTTTAGGCCAACTTGCATGCATGTTTGTATGTATTTTAGACTTCATGTTCTTGGCATTCGGCCACTGTTTTGGGCCTAGTAGATAGTTGTCCATCTTGGTGTAAGTCCATCATTCGCATGTTGTTGCATGCTCGCCTTGTGTGTTGTTGCATACTTGGCCTATCGCATGTGTTGCATGCTTGAATCACATTGCATTTGGCATGCATCCTTCCTTTTGTCTTGGTTGCTCAACATGTAATATGTCTTGCACGTTTGCATGTTGGCATTGCATCTTGCATGCTTATTAGCTTGCATATGTTGTTACATACCTCGCATGGTTGTTTGCTTAGGTTGTGTGCCTAACATACATTGCTTGTGCCTATGCTCATATTGCATACTTAGCTCGCATGCTTAGGTTGCATTTGGCATACATGCCTTGCCTCTTGAATTGATTATGATAGAGGTTGGGCCTTATGTGTTTGTGTGCATTACATTTGACATCAAAATGAACAACTTGACTCATTTGGCCATCACGCATTGAAATGCGCGATTGGTGGTCCGAGGGTCAAGGACCATCCTCCTTTGAGTCATGAACATGATAAGGAAGGTGTTGGTGCACACATTTGCTTGAAATGCATTGCCATGCCATGTTTGCCCTCTGCTGCTGTCAAAACAGGATTCTGCAGGAATGGATGGCCGGTCGACTGCCTAAAGTGCCGACCGACCAATAATATTTGGCCGAGAGCTGAATATTTGGTCGATGACCAATTCCCTATGGTCGGTGGTGTTCCCCCTTAGCCGGTGACATCCCACAACCCTCAGGGAGTGATTCTGAAGTAACCTTGGGATTTGTGCAAGTCTCAGAGGCGCATAACAGTGTAAACAGAGGCAACAGTGGCATGGCATTGGGTTTCTGAGCGAAGCCAATCCGAGCATGCATTCATTCCTCTTCCCGAGGCCTTTACTGATTTCAGTAGCTTAATTGATTCGTTAATTGGTTAAGTGTTGTATAAGTTAATTAATTAGCTTGATAGTTAGCTAAATTCGTATTATTCTTTTGGTTCCTCCGAGAGAGGGCAAATTGTGTAATAAGCGTGCGTGCGTGTGATGCATGTCTTCCAATCCCCACTTCTTTCTCCCTTTTGCTTACCTGCTTTTGATGGTTAGTATCAGGACATATTTAATCTAGCATCCTTATGCTATGCATGCGTTCATCCATTCATTTGTATTGCATGCACCGGGCTCGGCGCATCATACTAATTGCACGGTATTTCAAATCTAACTTGAATACATGTTATCTGTGCATTTCACATGCCATCCATAGATTAGCCGAGCCTATTCTAGTGACATTCTGTATGTGATGCATTAGCCATTTTAACATGAACTAGGATCATGAATGATTGCTAACTAGTTTCTTGTTTTGGCTCGGAGTACACTGTAAGTGTTTTTTTGCTTTAGCATCTCGCATGAGTGTCAACGTTAACATGAAAGCATGCTTGCCATGGGGCTAAATGCTTAGTTGATTTACTGCCTGAATGCCTGTGGGTGAAGGTTGAATTGTTTGAATTGGAATAATTCATTGAAATCCGTATTTTAGCCTACTTGCGAGTAGCAAACCTCAAATCATTTTCAAACAAACGGATATGCGATGCTTTGTTCCAAATTAGGCGATCTAGTCTATACTTTTGTGTTGTGCGCATCACATAGTAAGATTAGCTAATTTATCGGAATAAGAACACGTGGTGTTTTCAAAACTAGATATCATGGTTAGTACAGACCGATCTTTGATCAGGCGAGCGGGGGTGCTCATAGCTGACCTTCCCCAATCGTACCCAAGTTCCCGAGCCGAGGCAACTTTGGTGATGACGGACACGTGGTCTTAGGCAAACGAGTCAGGGTTTCCTAAATTTCCCCATAATAAATATTTAGGTGGCGACTCTGTATCTGGGAAAACAGTCCATGTTTGGCACTTCTTTCTAAAAAATCTGTTTTCAAAAACGATTTGCCAGATTTGGACTCTTTGGTGATTTATCAGTCTTGCATTGCACTTTGCAAGATCAGATTAAGAACCGTGACAATTTGAGAGTCTGAACTGTAGTGAGCCCAAATGACCAGAACGGGATTTCCCTCCTGGGACGTTCGGGGACGTCTACACATAGCCTATTCTACTTTGGTCATAACTCATCTGTTGCGACCTGAGGATGTTTTCCAGTGTTTTTGACCGTTTATTCCACATATCAATTGTGGCTCTAGCATCTTTGAGTTCTTCCTCTTGCTGACCGACCATCTCTTCTGATACAGCTTGTGACATCTCAAGGATTTCAATCTTCTCTTCATATGTGGCATAGATTTTCAGAAGTTTATTCCTTTCGGTCTCACAAGATAGAAGTTTTCCACAAAGGTTTTGTCTGTCATTAGAGATCTTGATGACATCTTTTTTTTTGTGGTTGCAATCTCTCCCTTTAGCCTAACATTCTCGCTTTCACATGCTTTGAGCTTAAGAGTGAGTTTGTTATTGATCTTAGACAAGTTCAGTGATTCATTGTAAAGCTTTTCATAAACTTGTGGTAGGTCATCACCATAAATCTCATCATTGTCTTCCGAGGTTTCATCATCTTCTTTTTTATTCTCTTTCTCCTTGACCTCATCCAATCGAGCAACTAAGGCATGAAAGTTAATGGATGGTTGTACAGATGACTCTTCTCTTTCATGAATTTGATTAAGAATGTCCCATGCATCTTTGGCCTTTGTGTAGTAAGCAATTCGTTGTTGTTCTTCTTCAGAAATTGCTTCACAGATGGTAGTCAGAACTTTGTGATTGCTTGGATTGTCAGCACTTTCAACATCCTCTTCAATGGCTTGCCAACCTTCAAGGTCATGAGCTCTAAAAAACATCCTCATTCAGATCTTCCAAAATAAGTAATTACTCCCATCAAAGGTAGGAGCACGGTGCAGACTCTGACCACGAGCAAACTCAACTGGCTTTGGAGGGGGTTGAGTTACAGTAGACCAGAATGCCATGTAGGTACTATCTTCGTCTTCACCGGATTCAATTTCTTCGGGTTCTTACTCTGACCCGCTTTCATCATTCCAAGTCACTGTATAGACTTTCTTTCGATTCTTTTTCGATGGGCATTCAAGAGCAATATGACCAAACCCTTGACATTCGTAACACTTGACACCTTGCCCCTTCATAATCTTCTTCTTAGTTTTTGGAGCAACTTTAGGTGGAAAAGTTTTGATTTTTTCATTACCCTTATCTTTTGAACTAGAGTCCTTGAAATTAGGCTTCTTTTTCTTTAAATTTTTTTTAAACTGTTTAGTAAACATCGCCGTCATTTTGGACTCTAGATCAAACTCAACCTCAGGGGTCTTAGTAGTCTCATAAGCACTGGAAAAAGCCACACTTTCTTAGAAATCTGGTGGGCTTTATAAGTCTGCAAGTTTTCAACCAACTGATCAAGCTTAAGGTTCTCAACATCCTCATTCTCCTCAATAGCTGTCACTTTTGATTGGAACCTCTCAGGTAAAGACCTCAAAATTTTTCCAAAAACCTTCGATTCAAGAATTTTTTATTCGAGTGTGAAACAGAAATTCACGATGTCACTAAGTTTAGCATAAAAATCATCAAACATCTCATCATCACGCATAAAGATAGTTTCAAAAGAGGAGGTGAGATGTTGAAATTTTGATCTTTTAACAGCAGTAGTACCCTCGTGAATAGTTTTAAGAATGTCCCAAGCCTCTTTTGCTACCGCACACATACAGATACGACGAAACTCTTCAGGTGTAACGGAGCAAAAGAGGGAATTAAGAGCTTTACTGTTCCAACTCAAGTTTTGATAATTGCTTGTGTCCCATTCATCACGAGGTTTGGGGATATCAACACCACCAATAGTGACAACAGGTTCACTCCACTCATAGATCACACAGTGCCAAACTTTCTCATCAATAGATTTTAAAAACACTCTCATGCGAGCTTTCCAATAAGAATAGTTTGTACCATCAAGTAACGAAGGTCTATGGGCCAACTTACCTTCACGAATTGAATCCATATCACAAATCACACAAAATCACACTCCTATAGTTTTAATAAAAACAAAGAATGACCCACTCTAATACCAATTAAAAAACCTACGTGATTCGTAATTCTAATTAAGATTTATTGTACCAATTCCCAAATGATTAAAACTAACACTCTAAATCATCTAGCACATACGAAAGTGATTTAGATTGTTGTTTCAAAAATAATGAATCGACACAACTGATTTTTACGTGGAAAAACCACAATTGGAACACCTCCAATTGTGATTAAAAAAACTATGGGCGAAACGCCACTAATCAATCCACTACGAAAGAAAAAAAGAATGCAAATTTCACCGAACTCTTTCGAATACTCCACGCTTGAATCTCCGAATTCCACTGAAGAAGAATGCTCTTGAAGTTGAACAATTAAACAACTCTTTGATGTATACTTGTCAAACCATGAGTTTAATACTCAATCAAACATCAAAGAAAACTAGCAAAATAGCCCTAGAAGAAAACCTTAGAACCTTCAAAGAAGATCTAGAAGCTGTACCCTAGATTCGGTGCAGATTTATAGCAATTGGAATCGCAATCTCCACTCGAGCAGTGACACTAACACGCATGTTCCAAACCAGGGTCCACGCTCGAGCGCTGAAACTTACGCTTGAGCGTAAAATCACACCTCACAGTATTTTTGCAGACAAGCCAAAGTACTGAGAAGGTGAAAACTCCGCTCGAGCGAGAAGACCAAAACAGTGGAAAAATTATAACTCAATTACGCTAAGCTTGTTCGTAGAATTGGTAACAAGTAGGGACCTAACATATATGAATTTTTTTTCTTACTCTTAACATAACTTTACGAAGTTTTATGATTTTATTTCAAATGAAGTTTGATTTTGAGAGGGTCATGGGTAAATGAAAGTGTTTATGTACATAGATTAATTCTACAAGGACAAACTTGGGCTTCTTTGAATTTCTAAGGATTAGTTGAGTGGTAAGTTGAGCTATGAACCATAATGAGTGTTTCAAAGAGTAAAAGTTACCAGTTTGAATATTATGAAGTGCTTTGGAGTTGGGATCACCTCTACAACTCGTACTTAATAATTACTTGATATAATGACAAACTAAGCGTATTGTGAAACTAATCAAGCAAAGCCCCAAATACTCTCACCACCAAAAAGGGAAGAAAAAAAAAAGAAAGAAAAAGTAAGATTGATTCAATTAGCCCACTATCGTGGAATCAAAATAAACGTATTATGAAACTAATCAAGTAAAGCCCCAAATACTCTCACTACCGAAATGGAAAAAAAAATGGTAAGATTGATTCAATTAGCCCATTATCATGGAATTAAAATAAACGTATTATGAAACTAATCAAGCAAAGCCCCAAATACTCTCACTACCGAAAAGAAAAAAAAAAAAAAAAAAAAAAAGAAGAAGGTAAAATTGATTTTATTAGCCCACTATCGTGGAATTAAAATTTATTCAATTAATCATGACTCAAAATTCACCAACATTCCAACCCATATATCTATTGAAGTTTATTTATTTATTATCGATCGGTAAGAGATTATTTATAAATGTAAGGAGAATTACATAAAATTGAACTCCAACAACACAATTCTAGAAGCCTAAAACCAACACAAAAATGAGTCATAATGAAATTGTTGTACAAATTGTGTGATAACATAAAATAAATAGATTCATACTTGTCAATTGAAATTTCAGAACAAGCAAGCCATGCTGAAAATTATAATACATAATAAAAAAAATGGCAAAGAAAAGCAAATCGAAACCTGCACTAAACAGTGTCCTTAAAATAGATTCGTCGCCTCACCGGTTGGGTGCTGGAGGTTGTTCGACGTTTGTCTCCCAAGATACGACGGTTGGACCAACTACAGCAATGCACCGACTGAGTAGCTTCGGCAAACAGAACTTTGCAACACACTCTCATAGGAAGAATATAATATAAAGCTGAAGGAAACTTTTTCAATAGAAGAAGAACAAAAATTCTAGGTTAGAAAATTGAAGGAGAAAGGTCTCATTTCATACACATGGAGGGAGAGAGGAAGAGGCTTCATCCATCAAGGCCCCTCACAAATGCAAAAATGAATTCTGTACTAAATCTACAAAACTACAGGAATAAATCATCATCATTATAGAGGAGTTACATACATATTATATATTTGTGTAATGTATATAATTCTGCAGCCCACGACACTGGCTTTGCCCAAAAAGATTAAGATGGGTGGGCCAAGCCCAACCCCCACTCCATTCTAGCAAGCCTCAAGTCTCAAGGTCCAAGATCCACGGGTCATGGACCACGAACCTAGACCCAAAGCCGACCCAGTCCAGTCCGGGTGGGCAGATGGTGCGCGCGCGTGCGTGTGGCAATTTTTGCATAACCAACTTGGACCATAGTCTTAGCCCAAGTCCATCCTTGAAGCATCCATAACTCCCTTCCTTCAGAAAATTTGGATGCCCTAAAAGGGCTCACATCCTTAGGAAAAAAAAGGGATTTAAATACCCATCAATACTCTCCTCTACAATCAATGTGGGATACAAGGTTTTACACCTTTCCCAACACCTCTTTCATGAGGCCAACTTAATGAGTCAATTTCTCATTCAACTCTTAATGATTTTTGGTTATTCTTTTTGTAGTGTAAAAATCTCACTACAAAGAATCTAAACTCACTTTACACCACCTCAATTGAGGATTGACACCCACTTTAATATTGCATTAAAGTCACCAAAAAATCCATTATTTTTCCAACAATCCTCCACATGAATAAAATTGACCGAATAACAACAAACGGACAATGCTTAACAACAAAGACTTGGAGAGAATACAACGGAATAACCCCATCATCGGAAAGGGTAGCTTTTGGCTTTGAACCCCTCCTAGTGAAGTCTATCGGATTTACTAGCTGTCCAATAAACACGAAGTCTTGAACTATTCTGTCAATTATGTAAACCAAGACAACAGACCTCACACAGGAATTACTCCAACCATTGTTCTGTTCTCACTGTTGTATCCAGTTTGGCCTGAAACACCAGCCTAGTTCAGAGAGTGGTTTTAAAGAATTAGGCCCTATCAAATGTTATAAAAGCGGCCCCACTTCACACTCACATAGGTGACTCTACTTGAGTATCCTGCTATACTCAGCTCAACATCTTAACACATTAGAGTCATTAAAAGCTCAGTTTAACCTCTACACTTGCAGGTATCACTGATAAAAGGAATGGCTAAAGATTTAACCTCCTCAATGACATACCACTGTTACACACAATTAGGTTGTCCCATTGAACCTAGATCTTGTGATCTTTAGTCTTGGGATCTTTAGTCAACTAGGTTGGGTTTCCATTCGGGTAACACCTTACACTAAAGGCCTTAACCCCATTCCTTTTGACGACTTCTCTACTAACACTCAATTTAACCCTTTGGTTAGTGGATCTACAATGTTGTCCTTAGACTTTACACAGTCTAAAGTGACAACGCCATTCGAGAGTAGTTGTCGTATGGAATTATGTCTACAACAAATATGTCTAGACTTTCCATTATATATATTACTCTGTGCCCATTTAATAGCCGATTGGCTATCACAATGAATACAGATGGCTGGCACTGGTTTCAACCAACGTGGAATATCCTTAACAAACTAGCAAAGCCATTCAGCTTCTTTAGTTGCTTTATTCAAAACAATAAACTCAGATTCCATCGTTGATCTCAACATATACGTTTGGTTGGAAGATTTCCAAGACACGGCTGCCCCTCCGAGGGTAAACACATAACCACTAGTGGATTTGGAGTCTTTTATATCAGATATCCAATTAGCGTCACTATACCATTCTAGTACCATTGGGTATTTGGTATAATGCAGCCCATAACCCCGAGTGTAGCGTAAATAGCCTAACACCCGCATAATGCCCCTCCAATGAGTAACATGCGGATTACTCGTGTATCTATTAAACCTGCTAACAGAGTAGGCTATATCCGGCCTTGAACAACTCATCAGATACATCAAACTTCCAATGACCAGAGAATATCACCATTAATCTTGGTCAAGTATAGACTCACGTCTACCGGTGTCCTAGACACACTTGTATCTGATTTATCAATTTTCTCAAGTGTTTTCTCAACATAGTGAGATTGAAAAAGTACAATACCATCAAATGTTCTGGTAATCTTAACACCCAGAATTATATCTGCAAGGCTCATGTCTTTCACGTCAAACTTAGAGCTTAACAATTTCTTGGTAGTTCTAATCATCTCATCATTACTACCAACAATGAGTATGTCATCTACATATAAACACAAAATGACATAACATTTGTCAGTGTCTTTGACATATATGCATTTGTCACACTCATTGATTTTGAACCCATTTGACAACATAACGTTGTCAAATTTCTCATGCCATTGCTTGAGAGCTTGCTTCAAACCATACAATGATTTGACAAACTTACAAACTTTCTTATTTTGTCCTGGAGCTAAGAACCCCTCGGGTTGCTCCATATAGATTTCTTCATCTAAATCTCCATTTAAAAAAGCTGTATTTACATCTATCTGATGTATCTCCAAACTACGTAAAGTTACTATCGCAATTGTCATGCGAATGGATGTAATTGTCATGACCCGAACCCGCCCTTAGAGATTAAGGTCATAACCGGCTAGTAATCATGAGATTACCCACGGCCTCAAACCTGATATCAATTAATAATTAATAATATAAGGCCAGATACGGAAGCAAACTTAAAAATTTTGTCCAACGAGCTATGCTTACATGGCATATCAAAACGTTTCACATATATCTAATAATAACTCACACCACATAACAGTAGTTAACATCTTGTATACCCAGGATCATTCAAACACATAGTCAGCTAAACCAGAAGCTTTATACCCATAAACGGTCTATCATGACCAATAGAAATAGCAAAAGAAATACAAAAGATCATAAACAAAGCCTCTTGCGTGAGGCACCTGGGCTGACTTCACAAAACTCGGGTTTCTTTCTTAAATTCCACTAAGGCTGGCGTTGAACGTCCCTTTGCTCACCTACATACATATAAATAAGAGTGAGCTAACGCCCAGTGAATAATATCAAAATAAAGAGGTTAATGAATGAGATTCGTTCATAACTGAATCGTACTTATAATGTACACATTTGAACCACTATTCTCATTCATGTCAGATTTACAAATCTAAACAAAACAAAATGACCTCGGGTCCAATTCTTATAAAAAACAAAACGACCTTGGGTCCATCTATACAAAACGACCTTTGGTCTAATTCAAACATATCAAACGGCCTCGGACCCAATTCAAACATATCAGGCGTATCAAACAGCCTCGGGCCCATTATCTTTATATTCATATCTATGCGTATTTCATATTCATGATCATGATCCATTTTCATTCAAACGGCCTTTGGCCTATTACGCTCATGTTCAAACGGCCTTTGGCCCATCACGGTATTCAAACGGCCTTTGGCCCATCTTTATATTCAAACATTTCAAATGGAAAACGACCTTAGGCCCAATTCGGACATGTCAAACGTATCGAACGAAAAACGACCTTAGGCCTAATTCAGCTATATTAAACGTATCAAACGGCAAACAGCCTTAGGCCCAATTCAGTTATATTAAACGTATCAAACGGAAAACGGCAAACGGCCTTAAGCCTAATTCAGCTATATTAAGCATATCAAACAGCCTTATATAAAACTAGGCATATAGAATACTCATTCATATTTCAATCAACAAATCCATGGAGCTCATACGGAAGTAGCATTTGGAAAGTAACATACTTGAAAATATTATTACTATATTACTCACAGTATTCTGCCAGTGGATTCGTCCTTATGCTCGACCCTACATAATACATAGCACATATTGGGTCACAAACGATTCAATCCATTCTTAACTCATACATTCCTCTTAGGCCTCTTTCTTATCTTCTTAGTCCATTTACAATGCTCAATGCATGCCTAAGAGTGCTTAGGAGTGGAAGAGAATGGAAACAAAACATAAAATCATCTTTACAAAATTTCTGAAACAGGGCTCCCCGCTCGAGCGTGGCTTTGGCAGCTCGAGCGGACCCCTTTTGTCTGCAAAAGTGCTGGTTGCCTCATTTTTACACTCAAACGTGACTTCGGACGCTCGAGCTGAGAGTCGACATATATGACTGACGCTCGAGCGTGACTCTCCCCACTCGAGCGGACATCAAAGTCTGCAAAAGTTCTGGGAACTCACATTTCACGCTCGAGCGGCCCTTCCCCCGCTCGAGCGAACACGCCAAATTCTAGAATTTCCAGAATTGTTCTTGGAGTTCAAACTCAACATTCAAAGGCCCAAAACTCATGTTCTTGGTTCAAAAATGTGGGAACACATTATATATCATGAGTACATAAGCAATATGAGGCCAATTGTTCAAAATCAAGCTTAAATCATGATCCAATTCTCAAATTACTTCAACAAAACACTTAGCTTCATAATTAAGCTTCATTATTCATATAACGAAACTCCATAACTTCATGAATTATACATGCATGTGTAATATAGACCCCAATACCATTTCAAATGACACAAGGGATGCTTATTCTCATGAAGCTCAACAAAACCATGCTTGCATGTATGATTTGGTGTGATATTCTTCATGTTCTCATAATCAACTTCTAATTGTAACATGAATCTTTTGAATTGAGTTCCATACCATGGAAATTCTTACATGCATGTAGAGTATGACTCTCAAATCAACATGAGCTACATGTTTCATGCTCAAATATGCAAATTCATGGCAATTTCTTACATGCATGTGTATATTGACTTCAATTTCATCAATTACAACTTAATTCTTGCTCTTGGTTACGTATTCTCTTTGAATTCATATAATTACAAACTCAACTCATGAATTTACTCACCTAGGAGCTCCAATCCTTCAAACTATAGCTAATCCTTGAGTTAATCTTTAAGATCACCAAGCCCCTTGATTAATTCTCTATCTTGAGCTCCCTCTCTCTCTAAATTCGGCACTTTCTCTCTCTAGAGTGCAATTTCAGCCAAAATGAATTCAAGAGAAGGAATTGAGTGTAATAAGGCCCTTTATATAAGCTTTCCTAATCAAATTTGATTAGGCCAAATAATGGTGCTTAATTAATCGTTCTGAATCTAATTATTTTGATCCGAATAAATTTTCAATTAAATTTCACCGTAGGTTCTAAAAATTACGCTAATCACAATAGTGTAGTCAATTTCGGTTTTTGTAGCCGATAAGGCCTTCAATTTTCAGTTCAAAGCACAGATTTTAAAAGATTTTCCTACGGTGAACAGATACAAAGCCAAAATCACATATAATCATGCAATTAACACCCAAATTTAAATTAAGCACATAATTACAAACATAATCATGATTAATTAACATAGTACAGGACGGGGTTATTACAGTAATCCTTGTCACAAGTGAATACGTATCAAAGTAATCCAGGCATTCTCGTTGCCTGTATCCTTTAATAGCTAGTCTAGCTTTATATTTATCAATTGACCTATCAGCTTTCATCTCTCTTCTAAAGATCCACTTACTCCCCAAGGCCTTACTACCTGGGGGTAGATCAACCAAGTCCCAAATATAGTTCTGTAAGATGGAGTCAATCTCACTCTTAATTGATTCTTTTCGCAAAGGGCTTTCAAATGAAGTCACAGCTTCATGGAAAGTTTGAGGTTCTCCCTCTAACATATAAGTCAAGAAGTCCGGACCAAAGGACTTTGCAATCCTAGCCCTCTTACTCTTTCTTGGCTCATCTACATCCTCAGCTTGATCATCTATGCGATCATTGTCATCTTTAACTTCTTTCATGGAACTTGGAACCCTTCTTGGAGATGAAGAGGAAATACATTTTCAAAGAAATATGCATTTCTTGATTCCATGATCGTATTCTTGTGTATATCTGGAATAACAGACCTATACACAAGAAATCAATATGCACTGTTATTATGTACATAGCCAATGAATATGCAATCTACTGACTTCAGTCATATCCGAACCGTCTTGGGTGTCGGCACCACTACTTTTGCAAGACACCTCCATATTCATAGATATTTATATGAAGACTTGTGGCCTTTCCACAGTTCATATGGAGTCTTGTCTACATTCTTTCGAGGCATTTTATTAAGAATGTAATTCGCGGAGAGAATTACTTCCCCCCATAGGTTCTGTGGCAACCCAGAACTTATCAACATTGCATTCATCATTTCTTTTAACGTTCTATTCTTCCGCTCAGCAACACCATTTGACTGAGGGGAATAAGGCGTTGTGGTTTGGTGAATAATCTCAAATTGAGCACAAAGCTCAGCAAATGAGGATTCATACTCACCACCACGATCACTTCTTAAAGCCTTAATCTTTCGGCTTAATCGATTCTCAACTTCATTCTTGAAAAGAATAAATTTATCAATCGCATCATCTTTGCTTTTAAGCAAATACATATAACAGTATTTAGTGCAATCATCAACAAAAGTGATAAAGTACTTGTTGCCACCACGTGATTGTACGACTCTCAAGTCACACACATCACTATCCACTAAAATGAAATGAAATCCTTGTCAATTTTGCTTCTACACAAGTTTCACACTTGTGATTTGGATTAATCTTGAAATATGGTATGTGATCTAATTTGATTAACCTACGCAAATAGTCAAAATTTACACGACCCAGTCTACCATGCCATAAATTAGGAGACTCAAGCATATAAGCAGAAGATGAAGCTTTCTCATTAATTTTGGGGACAAGAGTCATTACATTGATCTTAAGCATACCACCCGACTTATACCCTTTCCCAACATAAACCCCGCTCTTAGTCAACACGACCTTATCAGCCTCAAATACCATGCGGAAACCATGTTTACTCAAGAGTGACCCTGAGACAAGGTCCTTACAAATGTCCAGTACAAATAGGACATCATTCAGAGTCAGCTCTTTTCCTAAAGTCATCTTCAGGACCACCTTGCCCTTTCCCTCAACAGTTGAGGTGGCAGAATTCCCCATGAACAACTTCTCACCGTTTGAAACCGATTCTAAGGTTGTGAACAACTTCTTCTCCGCACAAATGTGGCGAGTGGCTCTAATGTCCACCCTCCTTCGAGTTGGACCCCACCATGTTTACTTCGAAGACGACAGCTGTCAGATGCAGGTCATCCATATCTTGTGATAGATCCTCCATTTCATCCATGTGGGCACGACTCTTGTTCTGTAGAGGGTACTTCTTGTAGGGTTTCTTCTTCTTGCAGTAGTCAATCGCCCGATGCCCATCGCTTCCACAGTTGAAGCACTTCTCATTGAACCTATAAGTAGGTTCCTTTGGCCTGTAGATTGGCCTCTTGGAGACACCGCCTCTCGCCCCCAACTTTGAGCTTTTGCTTGTTGGTGGTTTTTTTGTCACCCCCGAGGACTGGCCATGCTCAACCGTTGTATCCTGAGAGACAGATGTCGAACAATCTCCAGCACCCAACTTGTAAGGCGGCGAATCTATTTTAAGTTTGTTGCACAAATTGTGTGATAACATAAAATAAATAGATTCATACTTGTCAATTAAAATTTCAGAACAAACAAGCCATGTTGAAAATTACAATACATAATAAAACAAAATAGAAAAGAAAAGCAAACCGAAGCCTACACTAAACAGTGTCTTTAAAACAGATTCGTCGCCTCACTGATTGGGTGCTGAAGGTTGTTCGATGTCTGTCTTCCAAGATGTGACAATTGGACCAGCTACAGCAATGCACCGACTGAGTAGCTTCGGCAAATAGAACTTTGCAGCACTCTCTCACAGGAAGAATATAATATAAAGCTGAAGGAAACTTTTTGAATACAAGAAGAACAAAAATTCTGGGGTAGAAAACTGAAAGAAAATGGTCTCCTTTTATAGACATGGAGGGAGAGAGGAAGAGGCTCCAACCATCCAGGCCCCTCACAAATGTAGAAATGAATTATTTATTAAACTTGCAAAACTGCAGGAATAAATCATCATCATTATAGAGGAGTTACACATATATTATATATCTGTGTAATGTATATAATTCTGCAACCCATAACACTGGCTTGGCCCAAAAAGATTACACTCAATCCATTCCAACAAGCAACAAGCTTCAAGCCCAAGGTCCACGACCCACGACCCATGGATCTGAACAGATCCTAGCGGGTGGGCGCACGTGTGGCAATTTTTACATAACCAACTTGGATCATAATCTTGGTCCAAGTCCATCCTTGAAGCATCCATAACTCTCTTTCTTCGGAAAATTTGGATGCCCCAAAAGGGCTCACACCTTTAGGCAAAAAATAGGATTTAAATACCCATCAATGCTCGCCTCTACAATCAATGTAGGATACAAGGTTTTACACCTTTCCCAACACTTCTTTCATGAGGCCAATTTAATGAGTCAATTTTTCATTCAACTCTTAATAGTTTTTTGTCATTTTTTTTGTGGTGTAAAGATCTCATTACAAAGAATCTAAACCCACTTTACTCCACCTCAATTAAAGATTGACACTTACTTTAATATTGCATTAAAGTCACAAAAAAATTCATTATTTTTCCAACAGAAATTAATAAACAACTCAATACAATGACAAACCCCATAATAGGTGAAAATTAATCAACTTAGTATTTGACAAGAATCAACTCCCATGATTTCTCAGTTAAGAGTATATGAATGACCGACTTAATTTGTTGTAAGTTGTTTAGAGTAGGAATTGGCCTAGTAGTCAAGACCTAGGATTTGGAGTGTGCTCATTCTATAGTTTATCTTCTACGTGTAAATAATTTTTTGAGACAGCCTATATGAAATTTGTCGCAACTTTAATTAGACCTTTATTAGTGGATGGTAGAATTAATCCCCAGATTATTCAGTTCTTTAAGGGCAGATATTGAGTCAAAAGAAGAAAAGAAGAACGTAGTACTTGTCAAACAGAGCCAATTGTGGCAAAGGTTGGGACCAATGTTTATAAACCTGGATCGAACCGGCCGGTCAGATCAGAAACCGCGCCTTGTTCCAGTCCGAAAAACCCTCTAAAGCCGGACAAAGAGCAAAATCGCTGTAAAACAAAAGAACCGGAAGAACCAATGGTTTAACAAGTAAAACTGACAAACCAGTCCCGGTTCTCAATCAACCCGGTGGGTTTTTTTTTTCTTGTTTTATTTTTATTTTTATTTTTATTTTTATTTTTCTTCTTTTCTTTTTATTTTTCTTTTTTTTTATTTTTCTTCTTTTCTTTTCTTTCTTATATATATATATATATATATCTATCAAAATTTTGATTAAAAACTCTTACTTCAAGAGTCTTCTCTCATGAGGAGGAATCTCATTGGAAGCTTAAAGAAATTATAAAAGTCTATTCCTATTTATATGAAAAAATTGTTCAAAGAGAATCTAAAAATTCAATGTGGGATTCAATCAAACTGTCTGAATCATATTTGATTGGAAGGAGAGTTGAAAATTTCATTTCTCTCTAAAATTAAATCTAGCATTCAATCAGTGTGTTTGGAGGGAATGTTAAATTTTTTTAATTTCTTTAAAATTAGTGACTTTTTTTTTTCAATTATGACTTCATTAAATATTATTAGTAAATATTATGCAATAATTTTTTTTATTATTATTTTAGTAATTATATATTTTTATTTATTTATAATTTATAATTATATTTTTAATTATATAATACTAAGTATGATGTTACGATTTGACTGATTTGACCCAACGATTAAATCAATAACCTATCTATCCAGTCTCTTTTTCGATTTGTTCATCAGTCTGCTTTTCAAAATATTGATTGAGACATAGCTCTGCTAATGGAGTCATGGGAAAATGCGCACGCGTAGACAAAAAAAAAATTAATAAATAAATAATGATGGCACATCATACTTGCCAAGTGGAGCCAATTGTGGCAGAGGATGATGACGCTAAATTTTTTTTTTTTTTTTTGATAGGTAAAAATTTAATTTTAAAGAAACAAAATAAATCATTGAAACAAAAGTATTAGTCAGGGAATTTCACCATCACTTTAGACAAATATTATTAGAATGATCACAATTTTATATTATATTTAAGGGAGAGAGCCTAATTAGACTAATGTGTTGTTGGCTTGTGTTGGATCTTATTTCGTATCTGTCTTAGTGATTCAAATTATTCAATGTATAAGGACCGTCTAATATATTATACTTGTAAAAAATCGCATTAATCCGATATTGATAGCCATTTGGACATCATATATGCATCGGTGATTTTAAAAATAAATTATTGACACAAACGTAATCTAATTAAATGGATATTCATGTCTAATCAACGTGATTTTTTTGTAAATATAACATACTTGACGACCCTTGCACATTAAATTATTTGGATTATCGAGATGTGTTAAATATATTATAAAAATGTGATGTCATTAGAAGTGAACTCTTTCAAAAAATAAGGAAATTACATTTTGCACCCTTACACTATCCACTAAATCTCATTTTGGTCCCTACACATGAAATCATGATAGTTAACTCCTTATACTTCTGATCAAATCTCACTTTGGTCCCTACATATGAAATCGTGACAGTCAACCCCCTACAATTTTACTCAAATCTCACTTTGGTCCCTACACAAGTCTCAATGTCTCTCTTTTGTTACTTCATTTTTAAATCTTTAACAAAATCCAATCATGTGATAAAAATATAACTATGAAATTAAGGTAAGAGAGGAAAATCATTCATGTTTCCAATTAATACACTTTATCCTACGCAATAAGCACGTAAGAGTTATTTAACACAATATATATACGTTTGAATGTTAAAAATTAGGATGAAGAGGTAAGAAAATAAAACTTTTGAAATTAAAAAAAATGAGACAAAGAAATCAAAGAGAAAGGAAGATCAATATGCAAAAAATTGTGTTACCGTGAAAAATAGAGTTTCGTGATTCCAATTTATGCAAAACCCTAGTTCATCTTCTTAATCATTCACAATCTGTGTTTTGTTTTAGTCTATTACAGTCATAATTTGATGTAAATTTTGAGACAAAGTGTTTACTGGTGAAAAATGTAGATGATTTTCTCTCTTATCCTCATGTCGTAGTTACATTCTTGTCACATGATTAGATTCTGTCAAAGATTTAAACAATTGAGTAACAAAAATGGAACATTGACACTTATGTAAGGATCAAAGTGAGATTTGACAAAAAAAAAATACAGGGGGTTGACTGTCACAATTTCATTTATAGGGACCAAGTAGGATTTGACCACAAGTGTAGGGATTGACTGTCATAATTTCATGTGTAGGAATTAAAGTAAAATTTGGTATAAAGTATAGGGGTGCAAAATATAATTTACCCCGAAAAATAATTATAACTGCATCTATGGATGTTTGTTATATTTAAATATATATATATATATATATATATTAAAAAGGTTGACATCTTTTGACAGATAATACTTTTTTTTTTTTTTTTTGGGCATCATACTGTTTTTAATAATAATCTATGAACAAGTTAATTTAGTACCAACACCAAATTGAAAATGTGTAACACTAATGATTTTTAGAAGTTTATTTATTGGCTCAATTGTAACAATCAACCATAGTTTTAAAAATTGGATCGGATCGATCGGTCCAACCGTTTGACCAACCCAATTTCTGATCTAGTTCACCCCACATCACCGTTTATATTGAAAACTTAATTTGGACCAATTGAACTGGTGACCCGCTTAACCCACCCGTCCATTGAACCCCTTGGATTGGCAGCAATATTCAAAAATATTTGAATCTCCAACGTTTACAATGTATTGTAAATGCTAACCACCAAACTATTTATAAATCTGTTGCTTTTAATGCTGAAACAATTGTATTATAAATTTGTTTTAATTTGTTTATTTTATATATATACTTTTTTTATTCCCTTGAACTTAATTTTTTTTTACAACTATATTATAAATTATTTATGACATAATTATAGCATCACAGTTTAATTCCAATTCACTCGCGGTTGAGCCAATGACCCATCCACCCAATCATTTTTCCAATGAGCTCACCGATCCAATTTTCAAAATATTGTTGTCAACCATTGGAGATTAACAATTTATATCACTACACAATTACATTTCATACACATAATGCATAGAATACACGCAATTACATTTCGCACACATAATGCATAGAATGCATATCATCTGTCCTATATTCTGTCTCATATTCATCATAGATTGCCACATCAAAATCAATGAGTAGAAGAATTGGTACAAGGAATTATCATGGATTGCCATATCAAAATCAGTAAGTAGAAGAATTGGAATGAAATAGATGATTTCACTCCCAATGTGTATGGCACCACTTCTAGTGTTGAATAATATCAAGTGCTAGATTGTTCAAATCTGACATAGATATGTTACTAAAACTTATTGTTAACATTAAAAAGAAGGATCATATTGCACAAATTATAAACTTCATGTGCAATGATCAGATGAAGTTCAAGAACCAACGTATCAAGGCTCAAGAAGCAACACACACACACAAAAAGCAGTCCATTTTAGTGCATTTTCAAAATATATATATATATATATATATCCTACATTCTCACACTTCATTCTTCTCTCTCATCAATGATTTGAACTCTGAGGCAGCCTGAAGGATCCCCCAGCATAAAGCATCTCGTAAACCGGCTTGATTCGCTTTGTTAGAACTACGCTCAGGACAGTGCCCAAGGCACACACACCGGCCAAAATGATGAAGGCAAGCCTAAAGCAATTTGGGCACAAGCAAGAAGTACCGTGCTGCTTCGCTGCCTCACTATCATATACGAACCCTGCAAGGAAACCAGAGAAGAGGAGAACACAGAGAGGATTCCCGAGCGACATGAAATTGAAGATCATCCCAAAATGCTTTAATCCAAAAAGCTTGGAGATGGTTGGGACCATAGTCAAAAACTGAAAGCCGTAGCACATTCCAAGTACTGCTGTTGCGACATAGAGTGTACCATCAAGAGCAGAAGCAAAGAGAAGGTATGTAATGATCATTATGATTTGTGTGAATGTCATCCAAATTGTCCTAGGGATTGTTTTTGACCCGTAAAATAGGAAAAACCAACAAGGAATAAATAGGAATTACCTAGAGATTGTATTAAATAGGAATTAATCAACAAGGAATAATGGTATCTCACCTGACAAAATGTTCGGAAACAATGCCGTCGCCGAGCCAACCCACAAAATTGAAAAAGCTGAATAGAGATAACAGGACGGTTGTATCTTCTGCACCTTGAGCTATTCCTATCTGAGCCAAGTTGTTGAGAATGGTAACACCCGAACCAACACTGGCAAAATAAACAAAGAACAGAAGCCAGATATCAGCCGTCACTATAGCTTCACGGAAAGTGAAATCTTCCCCTCTTTTGGGCCGTCTCTTCTTCTTCACCGCGCCCTCTCCCTCAGCTAGAAGCATATCCACCTCCGAAACACTATCGCTCTCATGAAAAGTTCCAATATTTGTTGTTGATGTAGATGGGGTGAGCAACGGTTCTGATTTGTCCACATCACCTTCTGCTTGAATAAGTTGGTCTGAAGACCCTACTGGTCGACCAAGGGTTCCTAACTTACTCCGATTTGAGGGACATAAAGTCATCTTTACAGGGATAGCAAGTGGAGCCATGAGAAGTAGAACCATTATGACAAGAAAAGTATATGAAACAGTATCGCTCAAGGGAATAAAATGACTCAATACTGTGGTCATGAGAAGATAAGCCAAGCAAAACACTGGCCACTTGGATGAAAAGAAAATGGCTATGCTCGGCAGAGTCTTCCCCGGAAGCGGGGGTACAAGGTTTAACAGCATACATCATTACAATACATAAAGTTGGGATCCCGAGAGTGAGAAAGAGCAAGAGCTTGGCAGAGGAATTGTGAAGCAAGATGCCGAAAATTTCCGTGTACACTGCAGCACTCAGCCCCATGTAACCATTGAGAATACCGGCGACAGTGCCCCGACTGACAGGGAAGTTTCTCATGTTTGTTATAAGCACGGCCGTGCCAAGCCAAGCACCACTATTGGTGGCAACACAAAGTGCAAGCCATAACTGTCATTGAATTAAAAATTAGACATTGTCAGTAGATGGAAGAAAATTCAATGTAAGAATGATTTGATTATATAGATGGACCAAAATGAAACTTCAAGGTAAACTGGATGGAAGAGGATGTTTGTTAAGTGCATATATATGACACGTTTAGTAAGAATGATTTGATTATATAGATGGAAGAACTAACATATTCCACAAACTGTGACTATCTCGTGTTCTGCTATAATTTTCTAGTGTGCATGTATGTGCAAAGAAATAGGCATTAAAAAGAGATCCACATAACCAATTAAGGTCTCTTGGAGCCTAAGCATGAGACGCATGTCCGAGGTGCCGCACGCCTAAGCGCACCTTTTAAAACATTCTGTCTACCCATCTTCAATGATCATTTGGGCATTTAGGAAAGAGTCCCACTTTACCGACATGGAAAAACGTGTAGTAGTGCTTGTTGTGTCTCTTCGTTGACAAAATTATAATGAAGTATTTGTATTCATCATTTTTCATGCTCTTTACATTTCTTTTGCATGATGCAAGGAACTGTTGTACCGGTCCAACACACACACATGCATGCATATACAAACACACATGCAAATAAACAGATATATCCCCATGTCTAGATTTTCAGGAGTTTCAATTTACAACAACCTACGTCAGTGTCAAAACAGTACAAGTTTGTCAATCCATAAAACATAGCAAACTTGCCATGACTTCAAAATTATTCTTCTAGGCATTCAGAGATGTACCGTAAGCACAAAGCCCAAAAATACGAAAAAGAAATAAGAGGTAAGAAAAAAGAGGAAAATAAACACTAGCCAAAATAAAGTAAAATAAAATAAAATCAAGAGAACAACAAGGGCAGTGTAAGGTGTGGTCCTTTGTTTGCGTGATCTTTAACTTCTAGTTGATACTTTTCAGTTCTTGCTAGTTCATTTTCATGCATCCTAACAAAACCAAACCAAACCAAGCCTTAAGTCCCATCAAATGGGGTCGGCTACATGAATCCTTCTTCTCCACGCGACCTATCAAAGGCCATTTCATTAGTCAAATTAAGTAGATTTATATCTCTATTTAAAACGCTAGTCAACATTAATCTAGGCCTACCCCGTCCCCTAACACTTCCATCTACCATTACAGCATCGCATCTCTTTACTACTGCCTTTGTTGGTCTCCGTTGAATATGACTAAACCATCTCAAACGATTCTCTCTCAACTTATCTTCTATCAGTGCTACTCCTACCCATTCCCGAATACACTTATTCCTAACCCTGTCTTGTCTAGTCTTACCACACAACCACCTTAGCATCCTCATCTCAGCCACACTCATCTTATCTACATGTTGTTTCTTGGTTGCCCAACACTCCGTTCCATCCAACATAGCTGGCTATGAAGCATAGACACGGCAAAATCAGCGCCGTGGCGGTGTCAGACACGGGGACACGCCGGGGACACGGGGACACGCCGGGGACACGTACGGGACACGCCATCTGCCGTGTCCCTTTAATTTAATTGTTTTTCTTGTAGGGGACACGCGTGTCCAGATTTGGACACGGCGTGAGACACGGCAAGGAGGGAGAGATAAAGGAGAGAGTGTGAAGGAAGAGAGTGAAGAGGGACAAACCTGTCGAAGATCGAAGCTTCAAGCTCCATTAGTCGATCGAAGACCCCAGACGATCGCGATCTGTCTCTCTCAGATCGAAGCTCCAAGCTCCATCAGTCGATCGAACACCTTCGCGATCTGCCTTCTCAGATCGAAGCTCCAAGCTCCAAGCTCCTTCGCGATCTGCCTTCACAATCTCTCTCTCTCGCAATCGCGATCGCGATCGAGACCTCGACCTCGACCCTGTCTCCCTCACTCTCTCTCCTTCTCTCTCTCCCTTGCATCTGTGCATCTGTCGTTTATTTTATCTGAGGGTTTATTGATTATATATAACTATTATTATTATAAATTATATAATAGTTATTATATATTATAACATATTATTATATATTATATAATGGTTATTATATAACATATAATATATTTAATACATATTAATAAATAAAAAAAATAAATACATGTATATAAAATAAAATAAAAAATATAATTATTTAAAAAATATAATAAATAAATAAAATAATTAATGTATATTAAAATAAAAATATTTATAAAAAAATTAAAATATTTGCCGTGTCCCCTGCCGTGTCCGTGTCCCTATTTTTTAGAAATTGCTGTGTCCCGTGTCCGTGTCCGTGTCCGTATGCGTGTCCGTGTCCGTGTCCGTGCTTCATAGATAGCTGGTCTACTAGCCGTTCTATAAAACTTACCTTTTAGTTTAGTGGGTATTCATTTATCGCACAATACCCCAGACGCACTTCTCCACTTACACCATCCCGCCTTAATCCTATGGCCCACATCTGCATCAATCTCTCCCGCTGTTGTGATAATCGACCCTAGATAACGAAAATGTTCATTCTTAGGCAATTCTTGGTTCTCAATCTTCACTTCTCCTCTGCTTTCATTGTTACTGTTACTAAATTTACACTCCATGTATTCTGTCTTAGTTCTACTTATCCGGAATCCTTTAGATTCAAGAGTTTTTCTCCAAATCTCTAACTTTGTGTTAACTCCTTCTCTAGTCTCATCCACTAGCACAATATCGTCTGCAAAAAGCATGCACCATGGCACGTCATCCTAAATATTTATCGTCAACTCGTCCATAACTAAAGCAAAAAGATAAGGACTTAAGGTAGATCCTTGGTGTAACTCTATAGTGATAGGAAATTCATTTGTCTCTCCAGCTGGCGATCTAATAGTGGTCACCACCCCTTCATACATGTCCCTAATCACGTCAATGTAACCTTTTGTCACCTCTTTCTTCTCTAACACCCACCATATTATATCCCGGGGCACTCTGTCATATGCTTTCTCAAGGTCGATAAACACCATATGAATGTCTCTTTTCTTTTCTTTATACTTTTCTATTACTCTCCTCAAAAGATAGATCGCTTCCATTGTTGACCTACCAGGCATAAATCCAAATTGATTTTCTGACACATCTGTTATATCTCGCAATCGGCGTTCCATCACCCTCTCCCACACTTTCATTATATGACACATTAGCTTGATTCCTCTATAGTTATTATAATTCTAGACATCACCTTTATTCTTATAGATTGGCACTAAAATACTCTTCCTCCACTCATCTGGCATGTTCCTAGTCAACAAAATTTTGCTAAACAACCTAGTCAACCAACCAACTCCCTTTTTACCCAAACACTTCCAAGCTTCAATAGGGATATCATCGGGTCCTAAAGCCTTATTTGATTTCATCTTTTTAAGTGCAATTTCCACTTCAAAGTTCCTAATCCTGCGATAGAACCTATAGTCTTGGTTTATCGTATTACTGGCTATTTCTTCCCTTATTGTCGTACCTCCATGTTCCTCATTTAATAGTTTCTCAAAATAATTCTTCCATCTTTCCTTAATCTCATCATCCTTCACCAATACCTTAGAATCCTCACTCTTGATACACTTTACTTGATTAAAATCTCTTGTTTTCCTCTCCCGTATCTTAGCAAGTTTGTATACCCTCTTCTCTCCCTCCTTACTATCTAGTCTAGTGTATAGGTCATCATATACTTTCAACTTGGTATCTCTCACTACTTTCTTAACCTCCTTATTAGCCAATCTATAGCTCTTAAGGTTTTCCTCAGTTCTATCCTTCTGCAACTTTTTAAAGCACTCTTTTTTTGCCTTAACTACCGCTTGAACCTCTTCCCTCCACCACCAAGTTTCCCTAGAGCTGGGTTCCGTTCCTTTCGACTCTCCAAGCACTTCCCTTGAGATTCTCCTCATACAATTGGCCATCGAGTTCCACATAGTGTTAGCATCATCTTCTAAGTCCCAAGTACCTTCCTTATCCATTCGATTCCTAAATATTTCTAGTTTATCCCCTTTTAGGTCCCACCATCTCGTCCTACGACGCCCACCATCCTTCTTAGCTTGGTATTGCCCTCTAAAACATAAATCTAGTACCAAAATCCTATGTTGAGAGACCAGACTCTCTCCAGGAATCACCTTACAATCATTGCATTTTAGGCGGTCTACTTTTCTCACTAAGAAGTAATCTATTTGACTCTTAACTAATCCACTCTTAAAGGTTATCAAATGCTCCTCCCTCTTCTTATACATAGTATTGGCCACCACCAGGTCAGAAGCCAACGCAAAATCTAAGATACTCTCTCCAGCCTCATTTCTGTCACCAAAACCGTATCCACCATGCACCCTTTCATAACTTAGTTTATCTATGCCCACATGGCCATTAAAATCTCCACCTATAACTAGGTTCTCTCCTACGGGTATCTCCTGTAAGATCTCATCCATTTGCTCCCAAAAATCCCTTTTAGTCTGATCATCTAACCCTACTTGAGGGGCGTATGCGCTAATAATGTTCACTATATTCCCTCCAATAACTAGTTTAACTAGCATAATCATATCTCCTTTCCTAGTGACCGTCACTACACTTTCCACAAGACCGTTGGCAATTATGATTCCTACCTCATTCCTGCGTCTACCCCATTCATGCATCCTAAATTCACAAAATGACTTTTCATTTGAGAAGGGGTGTTTGTAAGTGTAAAAACTGGAGGCAGTGAATTATTTATAGGGCAAATTACAAACACCCCCCTCGAGGTTTGGTAAAAATACAGATTCTCTCCTGAGATTTGAGAAATTACATCCCGCCCCCTGAGGTTTATATTTTCATAACAAATTGCCCCCTGAGGTTTTTATTTTCATACAGATTCCCCTCTAATTTCCCCTAATTTGTTATGAAAATTTGACACTCAGTGGGCAATTTGTAATTTCTCAAACCTCAGGGGGGAATCTGTATTTTTACCAAATCTCGAAGGGAGTGTTTGTAATTTGCCCTTATTTATATAACCTTAGGGTTAGTTTTATTACTCAGGAGTTCTTAGGTTAGGCAACTGTCCTCTGCCCATAAATTAGGTGGGATAGACATGGGATTGGTAAATGTTAAATGACAAATGTAGCCAATCAAGACCAAGAGGATTTTCATTGAGCCAAAAAAATGTTTTTCAATATTAAGATTTCCATTGAACAAGAATGAACAAGAAAAGGGTGTTTATACAGTTAAGCTCCGCACCCATCAGTGGCATAGATAAGTAAATCGTGAAAGGTAATGCTGTTTTAAAAAATGAAATAGAACAGAATAGTGAAACAAAACTGTAACTGTTGATATTAGGGTGCCAAAGTACACGGGGAGGACAAGCAAAATCAGGAACAAGAATGGGCATTACATCCAAAACCTAGCATATACACATTCATTAAAAAAAAAATTAATCAATGCTGTGTTTTTTTTCGGCAGGGATGATGCAACAAGTGGCAAATGTTAAATTGACATCTGATATTCGTACATGTTTCATACAGTAAGGGGAAACCATAACAGCATAACTTATTATGAAACTCCTACATCAAAGTCTGAATTCAGTCATAGGAACAAATCTGATTGGCAGATGCAGATATTTTTAAACCATTCTTAATTTAAAACCACACTGATTCAAGCTGACTGTCAAACCCACATGGTAGAATGATCTGACTATGCGTCAAGATTATCAAATTGTTTTATATAATAACCTGGTTTATTCAGTTCATTTAATTAATGCTGTTGCCTAATGCCTAGTTTTGTCAACAAATGAAAAAGCTCCATAAACAAAACAATCTTGTAAACAAAATCTAGCATTGGTTTATTTATCCATACGATTTGTTTGACTAAATAACAGAGTCCTCCAAGTGTCACAATCTATCAAAGGGTTTAATCTTTCAAAATGCTTATATGCAATCAAGACTCTATTTTACTTTTAAGCAACAAGAAAGACTAGATCAAATCCGAACTTCTATATAGAGATCTACAAACCCAAGCTTGTGTTCAAGAACAAAAACAACTAACTAATAATAAACTAGTCTGAAATATACACCACATCAAAAATTCCCAATAAATCTAATCAGAAAATAACAATTCTCATCTATCCAAAGACCAATAAATTTATATTATATGTGAAAAAGAAAAAAAAAAGAAGAGCCTACCATCTTTATAGCACTAATCATATAATAAAATAAAATTAACAAGCAATCTATTAAACTAGTTTAATTCGAATCCCGTAAAGCGCTTGCCCAGTAATTACCTGAACTAGTCAGAACCCAAAATAATAACAATAAATTTCAAGCAAACTATTAAATGGGTATACATAAATTTCAATTTTAGGCAAAGAAAATTAAGAATAATACCATGTAACAATTAACAACAAACAAACAAACAATCAAATGGGTATGAAAAAAATTCAATCCTAGGCAAAGAAAACTATGAAGAACAACACTTGTAAACAATAAACAACATTCAAACACTTAAATGGGTATCCAAAAAATTCAAATCTAGACAAAGAAAGCCAAAAATTACCAGCCAATAAGGCAAGGACTGAACAGTTTGGCTGACAACGAGCCAGAGGACTCCATAACCCAAAAAAGAAGCAAAAGCTCCGATCAAAAGAACAATCCATGGGGAAAACTTGTTGCAGGCGATCCCAGGAAGGATTCCAACATTCTCACCAATATCGTTGGCGACTCCGAGCATTGTCAGCTGTTGTTGAGAGAATTCCAGAACAGATTTGAGAGAGTGAGAGTAGAGAGGGAAGTTGTAGGCGTTGCCAGATGCAATTTGGAGCCAAACAGCAGCTCCAAGAGCCACCCATGGAGGTCTGGACCCGCCTTTGAGGTACACCATTGACGGGCAAATAGTGAGATTCAATCAGTGTGTTTGGTTTGTGTTTCTGATTTTAAAATTGAGTTTTTTGGTTTTTGTATTGTTTTTGTTTTTAGTTCGTATTTTTAAATTTTTAAATATTTTTTTAATTTTTTTAGATGTATTTTACTTAGATGTATTTAAAAAATAAAAAATATTTTAAAAAATTAATAAATACATAAAAATATAAAAAAAATGTATTGAATTCTTGTATTTTTTTTATATTTTTGGTATTTAATGAATTTTTAAAATATTTTTTTTATAATTTTTTTACTTTTTAAGTGTATTTATGTTAGGTGTGTCTAAAAAGTAAAAAAAAATTGCTTAAAATATTAAAAAAATTTAATAAAAACAAAAAAACACGGAAAGTAAAAAGTAGAATTTTTTGAAAAATATTTTTGGAAAAATGGAACCAAACAAGCTATTTTTTGTGTTTTTGAGAAATAATTTAATAATTGTCAAGTAATAAATGATGTGAAGCAATATTCTAAGGGCATGTTTGATTAATAGGACCATAGTATAAGATTTGAATTGTTAGTTTATGAACTTACAATTTCATGTTTAATTGCATATTTTATTAATTAGATTACACGTACAGCAGACATTAATTAACAAATTTTTAATATTGAGAAGAGTTAGGATGATAATTTCAAGTATGAAAGAAGAAAACAAAATGAATGCATAATTAATTATTATCTCACAAATTTAATTGTATAATTAATTTTACACTAATTTATAAAATTATTAATTCTTTCACTATTAATCTTATTAATCAAATAAAGCCTAAGATCACCAAATAATCACTCGTCAACACAAGTTTAACCTGTCTAATATTTTGTACTATCATGTTTATTAGTTTCAATTTGTGTCTTGTTAACATATCAATTCAAAAAAAAAACTTACTATTAGTTAAAAAAATTAAATACATGAAAATTTTTAATTTTATTTTTAAAAAAATATATAAATTAACCCTTGTTATCTACTAATTATTTTTCAATTTAGACTTTTATAACTAAAATATCATTTCATCAATTGGATAATTTATATTTTACCCCATTGAACTATCACCTCATATCATTTTAACCCGTTAACTATCACCTAATATCACATTCAATTTAGACTCTCTTATTTTTTTATTTTTTTTTCATTTTATCACTAAATTAATTTTTAATTTGTTAGAAAAAAAAATTCAAAACCAAACAACAAAAATATTTATGAAAAAATCCAAAAAAATGTTCACTAAAAACAACAAATATAAAAATATACTAGTTTTATGTTTTATCTTTTATTTTTTTTTATTTTTTCATCTTTAGTGATTTAAAAAAAATCAAAAATATTTAAATTTTAGGTGCATCTAAAAATTAGAAACTTAAATATTTTGACTAAATATGAAAAAAAAATTGCTAAAAATAAAAAATATGGACAATTATTTTTTAAAAAACCACTTTTATCATTCACACATTTCCTAATTTTAAGCATTTGTCCAAGATATTTATAGCTCCTTTACAATTTTCTCTGTTTAAAAATTTTCCACCCATTTAAAATAACGACCATGCTACGTATCTCGAAATCGCGGCTCGAAATCGTGGCTCGACACCAAAACGATGTCGTTTTAGTGTCGTTTTTTTTTTTTTTTTCTTTCTTTCTTTCTTCCCTGGTTTTGTTACAGAACAAAGAAGAAGAAGAAGAAGGGAGAAGAAGAGAAGGGAGGGAGGGGAGGAGGGAGGGGAGGGAGCCATAAAAACCGGTTGGAGGAGGAGGGGAGGCTGGGCAGATGACGGTGGTGCTGCGACGTCGGCGGGGCTGGGCGAGGCGACGGTCTGCTGCGACAATCGGCGACGACCCACGGCGACGAGCCCTCTCCTCTCTCTTTCCCTCCCTCTCTCCTCCTCTTCCCTCTCTTTCTCCCCTCTTCTTCCATTTTCGAACCGTTTCGAGCTCGACCCTTTCGAGCTACTAGACATTTTCGTTAAAATAATTATCAAAGAATTTTATCTCTTCACACCCCTCAATATCTCAAAAACTCTAAAAGTTTTTAAAAATATTATTCCATCATTTCATATTGACCTCCTTGACATTGTAACAAGTAGAATAATAAATATTGATCCTAAACTCATATTGAAGTCAACTTGTGACATTATAATATGGAGTTCGTGAGTACTAAAAAAGGATTGACGTGAGCTCTTTGAATTTCATCTTAGAATTGTTTGAGTCTGTTGACACATTCACAAAGAGATGAAAAATAATTTATTATGCGACTTCAAAATTCTTACAAGCTATTTCTAAATGCTAATTTTTCTGTTTATACAATATTTTATTGTTAACATGTTCTAAATGCTAATTTTTTCAATTGTTCCATACAAATTAAAATAAAATTAACAATTTTAATTTATTATGCATCATCTAATGAACAATTTTAATTTGTATGGAACAATTGAAAAAATTGGAGACCAAGATTTTTCATCTAAAAATAAAAGAAAAAACTGTGTTAGAATTGTTTTTCTCATTATCCTTTAACATTCATTCATTCCACACAAACTAAGTTCCTTCATTTATTTACTTTTAAAAACCCAAATCTCACTTCCCATTTTTCAGATACTCAACAAACTCATCAACGTACTGATCATGCAGCTTTTGATCCGTGAAAATCGCAGCAGCTTTCTCTACCCGAGCCCTCATTTCGTCTCCTTCCTTGGAAGCCATAGCTTTTCTCAGACAGAGAGCTATGTTATTCCCGCAAAACGACCCATCTTCGCCTCTCTCCACTTCAATCGCCAAACCTTTCTCCACCAACAACCTCGCGTTCAATGGCTGATCGACGATCAGTGGCAAAACAATCATACAATGCCCGAACTGTAATGTTTCGATCGCTGAACCCCAACCGGCGTGAAACAACGATCCTCCGATTGATGGGTGAGCCAGAATCTCGATCTGCGGTGCCCATCCGATGCAGACTTTGCCTCTGCCGGAGGTCCGGCGACCGAAATCCGGCGGCATAGTGTCGAGATCGTTGGAAGCCCAACTGGGTTTTCTCAGAGCCCACAAAAATGGCAGTTCCGATGACTCTAACCCAGAGGCTATCTCGTAAACTTGGTTTCTGGAGAGTTTACACTCGCTTCCGAACCCAACAAACACCACCGATTTGGGTTTCTGTTCGTCGAGCCATTCGAAGATCTTACTCCACTCCCCGTTATGCGCGGCGGCGATGGGTGTTTTGTTGGGTTTTTCCGGCAACAGTACGCCTGTCGGAATCACCCTCTTATTACCCATGATCTTCCCGAACAAATCAAAATACTCACCTTCGAACTCTCTGCAACCACGAATCGCCACAGCTCGACACCCATCAAGTGTTCTAGCGATTCGCTCGGCTACCGAAATTCCCGAGGCATTTGCTGTGTAGAGCCCAACAACGGCTCCGATTGCTTCATAACGACGATAATGTACCGATGATCGGAAACTGACCCACCACGGCGGCGACGTCAAGTCCTCAGGCGACGACCTCAGTCTTCTCTGGCCATTACCGGATAAATATTCGGGTGGGCCGTAGAACACATTGGTGGCGACGGAGAAAGCAGAGAAGATGACGAGAGGGATATGGCACTCCTTGGCTACATCAACAGTCCAGTAAGAAAGTAAGTCGGAGATGATCCAATCTGGTGATTGTTCATGTTAAAATAAATGGATATATATTATTGATTGATATATTGATTTACAAGATTGTTGTGTATATTGATATTTTTATCTGTATATTACAAGTCCTATATATAGAGAGGTTTTGGGAGTAGTAGGTGTAGAGTGGGTGGTGGTAGTAGGTATAGTGGAGGTGGTAGGTGGAGTGGGTGAGGAGTAGTGGAGGTGTGTAGTGGTAGTGGTAGGTTTTAGTGGTGTAGGAGGTGTACATTAACAGCCCCCCTCAAACTCAAGGAGGATAGGAACTAACCAACTTGAGTTTGAAGAGAGTCACAAAACAGAAAAATAAACTGAAAAATAAAACAGGATAGGAGACACAGTATGGTCGTGTCAGACCGATGTAGCAGACAGTTTATGGGGTCATGTTGGACCGTTGTAGCAGACAGTTTACGGGGTCATGTCGGACCGTTGTAGCAGACACTGTGTGGTCGTGTCAGACCGATGTAGAAGACAGTTTATGGGGTCATGTCGGACCGTTGTAGAAGACAGTTTATGGGGTCATGTTGGACCGTTGTAGCAGGACAGTTTACGAGGTCATGCCGGACCGGTGTAGAAGACAGTTTACGGGGTCATGTCGGACCGTTATAGCAGACACTGTGTGGTCGTGTCAGACTGATGTAGAAGACAGTTTACGGGGTCATGTCGGACCGTTGTAGAAGACAGTTTATGGGGTCATGTCGGACCGATGTAGAAGACAGTTTACGGGGTCATGTCGGACCGATGTAGCAGGACAGTTTACGGGGTCATGTCGGACCGTTGTAGAAGACAGTTTACGGGGTCATGTCGGACCGTTGTAGCAGACACTGTGTGGTCGTGTCAGACCGTTGTAGAAGACAGTTTATGGGGTCATGTCGGACCGTTGTAGCAGACACTGTGTGGTCGTGTCAGACCGTTGTAGAAGACAGTTTATGGGGTCATGTCGGACCGTTGTAGAAGACAGTTTACGGGGTCATGTCGGACCGTTGTAGAAGCTGACCGGAATCAATGTCGGGACAGTTTATGGGGTCATGTCGGACCGTTGTAGAATGTTGTGGTGGTGTACCAAGGGGGCGACTTAGGGAGTGCGCCATGAGTGACTTATACATGATACTGTGTATAACCCCCCCTCAAACTCAAATAGGTGTGAAGATAGAAACCTATTTGAGGTTGAAAAGACACTGTATGAGGGTGTATATAGGCTGCCCAAAAAATATACATGGATGTAGATATCGAGCCCTCAAAAGTCGTGCCCTCAAAAGGTGTGCCATCAAAAGGCGTGTCATCAAAAGACGTGCCCGAGTCATGAAAAGGTGTGCCATGAAAAGGCGTGCCAGGTTGTCGGTGTCAAAAGGCGCGCGATGCGCGTGGCTGTCTCGGTGTCATGGTCGTTATAAACCGAAGCGGAGGAGGCAGAAACTGAGACAGAAAAACTGAGAGAAACCTCTGAAAACTTCTTCATTTTGCTGAGAAAGAGAGGTCATTTTGCTGAGAGAGATAGGCTGTAACACTCTGTTGCTGTTGCCCAGAAAATGGCTTCGTCGTCCCGTGGGCTGCTCACTCTCTTTCCCGATCTCAACGAGTCCACAGGAGAGAGAACTGGTGCGGTGGCCAGTGAACCTCAACCAAACACCGCTGGGTTTGCTCCTCTGAACTTTCCGATGCGGTCTGTGGAGCAAAAAATGGCAGTGCAAACGGATGTGGAGGCGAATCAGTATACTTTGAAGGCATGTGTGGAAAGCATGACGGCGGTCACAAATTTGTCGCACCGGCTGCAGAGTAGGACAAATGAGGTGCAGCAATTAAACTCCCAGCTGGCTCTGCTCCAACGCATGTATAAGGATGCGCGAGCAGAGATAAGCGTGCTAAGGGCAGAAAACAAGGAGCTGAAGCGGAAGGCCACCGTGATGTTCCGATTCGGAGGGCCGCCATATGCTGCAGTGGAAGACTTTGGGAGAGTGAACGTGCTGGGCGGCGTGGAAAACACAGGGGCAGCACCGTCAAGGACTGGCCAAGACGGAGGCAAGAAGAAGAGACCGGCGGCAGAGTAGAGAAGGGAAATCCCACTGTGGCGATTTGTGGTGGTTTGGTTTTGTTTTGTTTTGTTGTTGTTGTTGTTGTTTTTTTTTTTTTTTTTTTTTTTTTGTTGTTGTTGTTGTTTTTTTTTTTTTTTTTTTTTTGTGTAAAATTGCGATCGAGGTTGGACCCGGTCATGAATAAAATATGATTGGTGGTGCAAATTTGTAAATGGTTTGCAATGGTGTTTGGTATTTTTTTTTTTTTTTTTTTTTTTGTTTTAATAAGAAGAAGAATAATAATAAGAATAAAAATAAAAAATAGGTATGGAGTGGGCGGTGGAATGATGATTGTTTTGGAGTGGAGAATATTTTAAAAGATTTTTTTTTTTTTTTTTTTTTTTTTGATGTAAAATGGTGATCGGGGTGAGCCCGACATGAATAAAATAAGAGAAAGTTTGGTGTGCAAATCTGTATAATATGGCTCTTTATGGATGTGCGTGTCGGCAGTGGGAATGATAAAGAAATAAGAAAAGAAGGGGACTGGTTGTGGTGCTGTTTGAAGAAAAAGAAAGAGAAAATAAAATAAAGAAAAAGAAAGTTGGGGCGGTGTCGGCAGTGGGAATGATAAATAAATAAGAAAAGAAGGGGACTGGTTGTGGTTCTGTTTTAAGAAAAAGAAAGAGAAAATAAAATAAAAAAAAAGAAAGTTGGGGTGTGGAAACCAGTTGAGGTGTCGGTGGCTTTTAAAAAAAAATGGAGTAGAATAAATATAAAAAAAAAAATAAAAAGAAAGTGGAAAGATAAGAGGGGTTGATGTAAAAATATTAAAAAGTGTTCCTCATAAAAAAATCTGCCGCATGAGAAGACGCTGGAGTGGAGACCCGATCCGAGCAAGGGACTTCTCGCGGTGGCCAGACAAGCCAGAGGAGTGGAGAGCGGTGACGGAGAAGTACAGCTCGAGGCTGATGGAGCTGGAGATTACGGTGGCACACTGGTGGCAGCGGCGCGGTGCTTCTGCGGCTGCTCTTGTGGTGGTTATTGGCAGTGATCGGAGTGAGTTGGCCATGGCGACCACCAAAGTCCAGAGGATCATGAACCAGCCCATCAATCTCATTTTCAGGTTTCTTCAAAGTAAAGCTCGCATCCAGATATGGCTTTTCGAGCAAAAGGACTCGAGGATTGAAGGCCGCATTATTGGGTTTGATGAGTATATGAATTTGGTTTTGGATGATGCTGAGGAAGGCAATGTAAAGAAGAAGACTAGAAAGGCTTCGGGGAGGATCCTTCTCAAAGGGGACAACATCACACTAATGATGAACACGGGAAAATGATGACTGGCTTTTAATGGTGAGGAGTCAGCATGAAACTGCCCTTCACGTTGATGATGATGATGATTTGGATGATGATGATGAATGGCCAGCAGCATCCACAGCTTATGAATGCGCTGGCTCAAGCCAAGGGTGGTGGCGGTGGAAATATACCTGTTCAGGTGAATGATGGAAAGAGTGGACTAGGTTGAGGTCCGGCGGGCTGCCAAGGCGAGGTTGCCGCCCGCCAGTGATGCGAGAAATATTAAGGTCTTAACCTTGCTCTGATACCATGTTAAAATAAATGGATATATATTATTGATTGATATATTGATTTACAAGATTGTTGTGTATATTGATATTTTTATCTGTATATTACAAGTCCTATATATAGAGAGGTTTTGGGAGTAGTAGGTGTAGAGTGGGTGGTGGTAGTAGGTATAGTGGAGGTGGTAGGTGGAGTGGGTGAGGAGTAGTGGAGGTGTGTAGTGGTAGTGGTAGGTTTTAGTGGTGTAGGAGGTGTACATTAACAGTTCAATAACGAATTGCTTGAAGGGGTGTTTGAGGAGATCGAAAGCGGCCATTAGGTGCTCGAAATTGTAGTCGGGGATGTCGCCGGTGGCCTCGATACCATCTGGGAGAAGGTTCGAGCCCACCGTCGACCACGAAAGGGGGACGAAGGTGATGAGGGATAACAAATGGGGAGGGAGTTGAGGGAGTCTCTGAATGTTGTTTCGGGTAGAGATGAAGGAGACGTGAATACCGGCTTTGGCTAAGGCGATGGACAGCTCGTAAAATGGAATTAAGTGGCCGAATGCTGCGAACGGCACAAGGGCTGCGTGAATGTCTCTCTCCATTGTTTGTTTGGGGCTTGAGTGGAAGAGTCTGGATAGAAGGCTGGAGTGTGTAACCTAATTAGTGTATCATCCATTTGTAGAAGGAACATCATCCGTTTGATTTAATTTTCGAATTATAATCGGAGTGTAAAATTATATTTTGAATTATGATTTGAAAAAAATAATAATAATTTTGAGATAATTTATAATTTTTTTTTAATTGATTGATGTATAAAATGTGAGAAAATGTAAGAGGAGAGAAAAGAGATGATAGAAAAAATAATTCATTAATTGATTAATAATAATAATAAAAAAGAAAAAAGAGAAGAGTTTTGAAAATAATTTTAAATTACATTTTAAAAATATGTTTAGTTAACATGTTTTATTCAAATTATGATTTTAAAAATAGAGTTAAGTCTTAAAAAATAAGTCAAAGGCAACGCTACCTTATTTTTTAGGGGGGGGGGGAATATTGCATTTAGTAAAGTAGCAAAAAAAAATAATTATATTTTTGTTCTAATTTTTTTGTAGGTATGCTACAAGTTTATTGTTGTACTTGGTGCAAGTTTTTCATAGAGTCCATATCTTCTGTAGGGTTTTTCTGCAGGGCATCCTGCAATGCAAACCAAAATGACGTCGTTTTACTCTTCTTTTTTTAATTTTTTTTTTTCAGTTTCTTCTCCTCTACTTCTTCTCTTTTCACAGACCTAATCCCCAAAAGTCCCAAAACGCAAAATGTAACAACCGTCGTCACTGTTTACCGATTAACCATTGATTACTGCTAAATTGAGACTGATTATGATTGGTAACTGAATTGATTGAAGTACTGAACTGACTGACTGAAATCTGGAACTAAATTGATTAAGTATATCTGTTTAATTATTTGTCTATCTGTTGACTGTTTGATTATCTGTTTATGCCTTTGTGTTTAAATTGTGAATTGAAGGCCTTATCGACGGCCGAATCTGAAACTGATTGATGATTTGTGTTCATTGGAATTTATATGATTTTCTGGCATATTTATCTGAAAAGTGTTTTGATATGATGAAATTAGATTAAAATGGGTTAAATTGCATTGTTGACTTAATTACTATTTTGCCATTGTGAGTGGCCACTATCTAAGATCACCTTTGAGCCTCATTACACCTAGATCAAACATTTGCTCAGCTCATTTCCTTTGTTCTTGCCGACCAAGAGAGTGAGAGTTAGAGTGAGAGAAAGTGAGTTCCTCATTGATAATTGCTTGTAGACTTGGAGATTTTAGAAGATAATTGTGAATTTGAGCTCCTACACCTTATAATTCAGACTTAGGTAAGGATTTCACCTTCTCATTGTTGAATTCGAGCTAGTCCTTGCATGGTTCATGTCTAATTGAGGAGCTAAGTCATAATTTAGTTCTAACATGTTGAATTATAGCTTAATTCATGCTTGCATGTTTGAATTGTCGAGTTGTGAGTTGATTTCATGGTAAAATGTTACATGCATGTCCATGTTTTGATCATAAACCATGTTTTCACCTTGTCTTTAAAAGAATTGGCTCATTAGAGCATGAAATTGAAGCTTTGAAATGGTTTTAATTCATGCATGTTTGCATGTTTTTCATATTCTTGAAAATTGGTTTGAAATTGAGTTGTTTGAAACACCCTTGGGCTTTGATTTTACAATTGAGCTTTGGAATCATGTTAAACTATGAGTTTTGGGATGTTTTCTGGAAAATTGGCCCAAGAGGATCGAAATTTATGTTTTAAAACTTGGTTTTGAGCTTGAGGTTCAAATTTGGAATTTCCAGAATTTGGACTCACGCTCGAGCGGGGTTACTGGTGCTCGAGCGCGAAATTCGTGCTCCCAGTACTTTGCACTGTTTTGATGTCCGCTCAAGCGGAATAATTGACGCTCGAGTGGGACCTTGTGTCTCACGCTCGAGCGGCTATCGAGCGCCCATCGAGCGTGATTTTCACACATTCAGTACTTTTGCCCTGTTTTGCAGAACGCTCGAGCGTGAAAGTCTACGCTCGAGCAGATACCTTTGTCTGCATGTCCGCTCGAGCGGGTAAACCTACGCTCGAGCGGGATCTCTGTTTTCTGAAAATTCTGAAAATATTTTCTGAATGCGTATTTGCATCCTCATCCTATCCTAGGCATTCTTAGGCCTAGTTTAAGACATCTTAATGAGGATATAGATGTAGAACACACCGAGACAAATTAGGGATTAAGTTATTATCTTTCCCAACTGTGTAGCTTAGTGTGCGTTCAATCTGTAACTGTGTAGGGTTGGCGACTGGGGACGCGCTCTAGCTTTACTGTAGCCCAAAACTCTGTGAGTAACAACTGTGTAAAGATATGTTCAAAATGATTATCTTCTGAACAATTGAACTGTACTGCTTTCTGAACTGATACTGTTAATTGAATGAATGTATGTCCTATATTCTGAACTGGACTGTGACATCCTTAGCAACTACTGTTTACTGTTACTGCTACAGAGATCTCTGTCGGTTCCCTTGTTGGAACCACTACTGTTTACTAATTGATGGCCATCATTTACTGTTCGGTCTTTTAAGACCTACTGTTTACTATACTGTTATGCTAATGGATGTACCACATATGACTGAATGACTGATATACTGAATTAACGAACTATTTTCATTACTGTAAGGACATTCATTCTTAACCTCTTTACGCATTACGTTATTCATTGGGCTTTAGCTCACTGCTCATATATATATGTAGGTGTACAGGCACCAGACCGTGGTTAGAAGCGTCGGGGTAAGCTCCAGTTTTGTCAAGCCAACCACTGTGCCTCACTGCGAGGTTCCGAGCCTGTCAAGCTATGGCTTGGAGGTGGTTTTATTTCCCCGTCTGTCTCTGTATCTGTTTTGTATAACTGTATAAACTGTTACGGTACTGTTTAATAGGGATTAGGTCCCTGAACTGAATGATTGTATATATGTATATAGACTGCTTTGTTATGAATGTGCACTTGAATGAATAGTCTTTTTGCATACAGACTGTCACAGCTCATTGGACATTGTTTACTTACTGTATTGGCTTCCGACAACCCCTGTACTCTGTATTACTGTTCTACTGTTAAGCAGGCCTTCGGTAATCTCGGATTACTGGCCGGTTACGGTACTAAACCCATAGGGGCGGGTTTGGGTCATGACAGAGTAGTATTAGAGCGATACTTACCACGAGTTATATCGCACACACGTGTCCAAATGAGCTATAGGATGTCCTAGAAAAGCGATTAGGGCATTACATGAGCATGAAAAGTGTGTGTGGTTATGACATGACTGAATATGTGCTAATGTGATAAACTGTTTAAGTATGCAACTGCTTATGTTTAAAATTACTTTAACTGCTCATAGTGAAATGGATAATACACAAACTGCAAATGAATCTGAATCCTCATCCTCTGAGGCAAGAATGGCAAGACTGGAAAGAATGATGGAACTAATAACTGAAAGACTAGATCAACAACAGAATCAAGAGCCCCCACCTCTTCCTCCGGTACAGCCGGAACAGAATGTGAATGTTAATGATGGGGACATAATTGCTCTCACCCATAAGTTCAGCAAAATGAAACCGCCATCCTTCCAGGGAGGCCTTGAACCATTAAAAGCTGAAGCATGGGTTCTCGAGACAGAAAAATTGTTTGAGGTTTTCCGTGCTCCGAAGCACATAAAGTGCTATTGGCCACCTTTACTCTGCAAGAAGAAGCTAGAAGGTGGTGGATGCTTATCCATGATGACAATACTGTTATGACTTGGGCTCAATTCAAAGGAGCCTTCTTTGAAAAGTATTTCCCTCAGTGTGTCAGGGACAGGAAAGTAACTGAATTCGAGCAGCTGAGACAGGGCACAATGTCCGTTGCTGAATATGAGACAAAATTTACTGAACTTGCTCGTTATGCACCACACATGGTGGACACTGATTACAAGAAGGCCAGAAAGTTTGAAGGCGGCCTTAATGTTGCAATACTCGACAAAATAAATGTCCTGAAATTACCGAATTATGTAAATGTCCTTGACCGAGCCTTGATGGCTTAATCAAACATCGAAGCACTGAAAAATGAAACACCAGCGTCTGAATGGCGTGATAAAAGGCAGGGTTTTAAATTCAAGAAAGGCAAGCATAACCCATCGAACAAGAAACAGAATACGGGGTCAACAACTAGCCCCAGCCAAGGGAGTGGTTTCATATCACCCTGTTCTGAGTGTGGCAAGAAGCACAAAAGGGTTTGTTACAAAATATCTAGAGCCTGTTACATGTGTGGCAAGGTGGGCCACATGGTTAAAGACTGCCCCTCTGCTTCACAAGCCAATAGTAAAGCTGCACCAAGCGTGGCAGCATCAACTGTTGCACCAAAACCGAACCCCAAAGCTACCGGGAAAGAGCCTATGAGGCAGGGCCGAGTGTTCGCCCTAGTACCGGGAGACGTGCAAAATACCGAGACTGTTGTGTCAGGTATCCTCTCTATTTGTACTCAAAATGCTTATGTACTGATTGATTCGGGGTCTACGCACTCATATGTGTCGCATGCTTTTTCGCGAAAATTGAATAGACCATTAGAACCCATGAATTACCTGTTAGTTGTATCATCACCCATTGGGAGATCTATGACCTGTGCATATATGTACCCTGCTTGTGAAATTATTGTTGGAGATGCACATTTGTTTATTGACTTACGGCCTCTGAACATAGATCATTTTGATGTTATATTAGGGATGGACTGGTTAATGAAATATCATGCTACCATAGACTGTGTAACGAAATAAGTAGTTTTCCGTCCACCGGGTTTACCTGAATTTGTGTTTAATGGGGTTGGAGTAGTACCTCCTCTGTATTTGATTTCATCTGTGAAAGCTGTTAAATTGATTAGAAAGGGGTGCAAGGGATATCTGTGTTCTATATTGACTGTATCTACTGATGATAATGCTAACGTGAACAGTATTCCTATAGTCAGAGAATTCCCAAATGTTTTTCCAGATAATCTGCCAGGGGATTTGATTGACAGGGAGATTGAATTTACCGTTGATGTGATTCCGGAAACACAACCAGTATCTAAAGCTCCTTACCGAATGGCTCCAACTGAACTGAAAGAATTGAAAGTGCAACTGCAAGAACTGCTAGATAAGAAGTTCATCAGGCCTAGCACTTCGCCATGGGGCGCTCCTGTTTTATTTGTGAAGAAGAAAGACGGCTCATTGAGACTGTGTATTGACTACTATGAACTGAACAAGGTAACTGTGAAAAATAAATACCCATTGCCACGTATTGATGACTTATTTGATCAGTTACAGGGTGCTCAAGTGTTCTCTAAGATCGACCTCAGATCAGGATACCATCAGTTGAAAGTTAAACCAGAAGACATTGACAAAACTGCTTTTTGAACAAGGTATGGACATTACGAATTTTTAGTTATGCCTTTCGGAGTTACCAATGCACCTGCTGCATTTATGGACCTCATGAACAGAACCTTTAAACCATACCTTGATGACTTTATTGTAGTATTCATTGATGACATACTGATTTACTCCAAAAGTATAGAAGAACATGAACATCATCTGAGACTTGCCCTACAGACCCTAAGAGAACAGAAACTTTATGCTAAACTGTCTAAATGCGAATTTTGGCTTGATCATGTTATGTTTTTGGGGCATGTTGTTAGCAAAGAAGGAATTTCTGTTGATCCACAGAAAATTGAAGCTGTAGTAAACTGGCCTAGATTAACAAATGTGACAGAAGTCCGAAGCTTTTTGGGACTAGCCGGGTATTACAGAAGATTTGTCAAAGATTTCTCCAAAATTGCTTTACCGTTGACTCAGTTAACTCATAAGGGGATATCATTTGACTGGACTGACCAAGGGGAATCAGCATTCCAAGAGTTGAAAACTCGACTTGTAACTGCACCGATTCTTACCCTACCTTCAGGTACGGATGGTTTTACTGTATTTAGTGATGCTTCTCATAAGAGTTTGGGATGTGTTTTAATGCAGAATGAGAGAGTTATTACTTATGCTTCCCAACAACTGAGATTGCACGAAAAGAACTACCCGACCCATGATCTGGAACTTGCTGCAGTAATATTTGCACTGAAAATCTAGCGTCACTATCTGTATGGGGCGACATGTGAAGTATATACTGACCACAAGAGTTTAAAATATTTCTTCACACAGAAAGAACTGAACATGAGACAGCAGAGATGGCTAGAACTGATTAAAGACTATGACCTACAGATTTTGTACCATCCGGGAAAAGCCAATACTGTTGCCGATGCACTAAGCCAGAAATCGATTAGAAAGTTAGCCTGTTTGCTTACCGGGCAGAAAGAACTACTTTGTGACCTTGAAAAATCTAAAATTGCAATTGTTTTACGAGAACAAGGTGGAACCTTAGCTGCTATTTCTGCTCAACCGGCACTGATTGAAAAGATTAAAGAGAAAAAGAAACTGGATGACTTCTTGAAGAAGATCATCGAAGAAAGGGAAACTAAATCAAGACCGGGTTTCAAATTTGAAAGTAATGTGCTGAAATTTCAAGAAAGATTGTGCCTGTGTTTGGCAAGAGGGTTGTGGGCTAATTTCGCCACAAACGAACAAAATTGGCTAAATTAGCCACAAACGGACAAAACACATTCAGCCTCCGTTTTGGAGCATAACTTCCATACAAAGAGGGATGAAACTACCAATTTACCCCTGGGCTATTTGGGCTACTCTAAGAAGACTCCGATGTCAACATTTTCCCAATAAAAACACGTTTTCCGAGAAAACCAAAGAAAGTTGAAAAAAAAAATTAAAAAATATTTTTTTGTTTTTTGTTAAAATATTTTATAAAAATAAATCCAAACTCTATTTATAAAAATATTTTTAAATATTTTAATTTTTTATTATGTATTTGATTATTTTTTGAGTGTAGAGTTGTGAAAATAGTATGAAGTTTCGAGTTATGTGTTTGGTTATGAGTTTTAAAAATAATTTATTAATTGAGTTTTATTTTATGTGTTTGGTTACGATTTGAGTGTAGAGTTATTTTTAAATTTAAAATATTAACACTTTAAATTATTTAAATTTTTTTGTTCAAATTTTTGTAATATTTAAATTATTTAAATTTTTACGATTTAAATTTTTTGAATATTTATTTTAAATTTTTGCTTATTAAATTTTTTAGATTATTTACATTATTTAAATATTTAAAATAAAATTAAAATTAAAATTAAAATAAAATAAAAATAAAATATTTAAAATTAAATTAAAATTAAATTATTTAAAATACACAAGACAATAAATTAAAACCTCACTTTTTATCATTTCACAGAAAATGAAAAAAAAAATAAAATAAAATAAAAAACACATGAAAAAACCATTTGCAAAAAAAAAAAAAAAGAAAAACTTAAAATGCATAAATTATTTAGCAAAAAATACGCCTCATTTAAAAATATTTAAAAAATTACAAAAACGTAAATTCAAAAAAAAAAAGAACGACAAAAATATGCCTCATCCAAAAAGATAAAAAAAAAAAAAAACAGAAATTACCATTTGCCATGTAATTTACAAATAAATAAAACACATGAAAACCCATTTTTTATATATAAAAACAAAAAAATAAAAAAATAAATAATAATGAGAAAAAACTTAAAAAATGAAAAAAAACGTAAATTAAAAAAATAACGAGAAAAATACGCCTCATTCAAAAATATTTTTTTTTAAAAATAAAAACATAAATTACCATTCGTGACGTAATTTAGAAATAAATAAAACACATAAAAACTCATTTTTGAAAAATAAAAAAAAGTTATTGTATACCAATAAAAAAAAAAAAGAAAAAAAAACATAAATTAATGTGAGTGAATAAAAAAATGACAAAATCGTAAATTTAAAATAACGACAAAAATACGCCTCATTCAAAAATATTTTTTAAAAAAAAACATGAAAACATAAATTACCATTTGCCGCGTAATTTACAAATAAATAAATAAATAATAAATTGTATACCAATAAAAATAAAGAAGGCAAAAAACGTAAATTAAAGAACAAGAACTAATTAATGTATAAAAAAAAAAGACAAAAACATAAATTTTAAAAAAAAAATTAAGCAAAATATGCCAAATCTAAACCCAAAATAAAATAAAATAAAACAAAAAAAAAAAATGTACACAAAATACGCCAAATCCAAACCGAAAATAAAAAACTTAAAAAAAAAAATTTAAGCAAAATACGCCAAATCCAAACCCAAAATAAAAAAATAAAAAATAAACAAAATTTATTAGCAAAATACACCAAATCCAAACCCAAAATAAAAAAATAAAAAAAAATGTAAGCAAAATACGCCAAATCCAAACCGAAAATAAAAAATAAATAAATAAAAAAAAACATTTAAGCAAAATTTGCCAAATCCAAACCCAAACCCAAAATAAAAAAAAATTTAAAAAAAAGCCAAAAAGGGCATATTGGTAATTTAACAGGAAGACACCTCACCAAAAAGCCAAAAAGGTAAAAAAACCAAAAAGCCCTTCCCAAACCAGGCTTTTTAGCCTCAGGCTAAAATAGGCAAAAAAGTCAAAAAGTCAAAAAGCCGACCCACTTCCCAAACGGAGGCTATGTGTACCAAATGATTCTGAATTGAAAAGAAGAATTCTGCAAGAGGGCCACAATTCAAAATTTTCTATCCATCCAGGGAATACGAAAATGTATCAAGATCTGAAACTGAATTTTTGGTGGCCGGGAATGAAGAAAGAAATTGCTGATTTTGTATCGAAATGTCTTCATTGCCAACAAGTTAAAGCCGAACACCAACAACCCGCAGGCTTATTGCAGCCCTTACCCATACCGGAGCGGAAATGGGAACATATCACCATGGATTTTATTGTGGGATTGCCTCGCTCCAATAAAGGTATGGACTCAATTCGGGTTATTGTTGATAGATTGACTAAATCTGCTCACTTCTTACCTGTTAAGACAATTTATAATGCGGACAAATTGGCTATACTCTATATTGATGAAATTGTTAGACTGCATGGAGTGCCTGTGTCCATTGTTTCTGACAGGGATTCGAAGTTCACATCGAGATTTTGGCAAAGCTTACAGACTGCATTGGGTACTGAATTGAGACTGAGTAGTGCTTATCATCCTCAGACAGATGGCCAGTCAGAAAGGACCATCTAGACTCTAGAGGATTTACTGAGAATGTGTGTCCTTGATTTTCAAGGAAACTGGGAAAGTCATTTGCCATTGGCTGAATTCGCCTACAACAACAGCTACCATTCAAGTATTGGTATGGCACCTTTCGAGGCATTGTATGGCAGAAAATGTAGATCTCCGATTTGTTGGGCAGAAGTTGGAGATGGGCCTTTGCTTGGGCCCGAGATTGTATACGAAACGACTGAGAAAGTGAAACTGATACAACAGAGACTGAAAACCGCACAGAGCAGACAGAAAAGTTATGCTGATGTCAGAAGACGGGATAGAGAATATGAAGTGGGTGATCACGTGTTTGTAAAAGTGACATCAATGAAAGGCCAGACTCGTTTTGGAGTCAAAGGCAAGTTAGCACCGAGATACGTCGGACCATATGAGATTATTGAGAAAATCAATCCGGTGGCGTATCATGTTGCGCTTCCTCCTGAAATGGAGCATATGCACAACGTCTTTCACATTTCTATGTTGAGGGACTACCTCCGGGATCCTTTCTACGTGATAGAGCCTACTCGTGTAGTGCTGAGTGATAACTACACTTACGAGGAACGGCCTATTCAGATTGTAAACAGACGGATCAAGAAGTTGAGAAACAAAGAGATCCCGTTAGTGAAAGTTGACTGGCAAAACCATGGTGGCGTGTATGCCACTTGAGAGATGGAAGATGACATGGCTAAAAGATATCCTGAACTGTTTTTACTGAATCTTGTTTTCTTCCAAGACGAAGGTGACTCGAGTTTAGAGGACTAAACTCTTTTAAGAAGGGGAGACTGTAACAACCTTCGTCACTGTTTACCGATTAACCACTGATTACTGCTAAATTGAGACTGATTATGATTGGTAACTGAATTGATTGAAGTACTGAACTGACTGACTGAAATCTGGAACTAAATTGATTAAGTATATCTGTTTAATTGTTTGTTTGTCTGTTGACTGTTTGATTATCTGTTCATGCCTTTGTGTTTAAATTGCGAATTGAAGGCCTTATCGACGGCCGAATCTGAAACTGATTGATGATTTGTGTTCATTGGAATTTATATGATTTTCTGGCATATTTATCTGAAAAGTGTTTTGATATGATGAAATTAGATTAAAATGAGTTAAATTGCATTGTTGACTTAATTACTATTTTGCCATTGTGAGTGGCCACTATCTAAGACCACCTTTGAGCCTCATTACACCTAGATCAAACATTTGCTCAGCTCATTTCCCTTGTTCTTGCCGACCAAAAGAGTTAGAGTGAGAGAAAGTGAGTTCCTCCTTGATAATTGCTTGTAGACTTGGAGATTTTAGAAGATAATTGTGAATTTGAGCTTCTACACCTTATAATTCAGACTTAGGTAAGGATTTCACCTTCTCATTGTTGAATTCGAGCTAATCCTTGCATGGTTCATGTCTAATTGAGGAGCTAAGTCATAATTTAGTTCTAACATGTTGAATTATAGCTTAATTCATGCTTGCACGTTTGAATTGTTGAGTTGTGAGTTGATTTCATGGTAAAATGTTACATACATGTCCATGTTTTGATCATAAACCATGTTTTCACCTTGTCTTTGAAAGAATTGGCTCATTAAAGCATGAAATTGAAGCTTTGAAATGGTTTTAATTCATGCATGTTTGCATGTTTTTCATATTCTTGAAAATTGGTTTGAAATTGAGTTGTTTGAAACACCCTTGGGCTTTGATTTTACAATTGAGCTTTGGAATCATGTTAAACTATGAGTTTTGGAATGTTTTCTGGAAAATTGGCCCAAGAGGATCGAAATTTATGTTTTAAAACTTGGTTTTGAGCTTGAGGTTCAAATTTGGAATTTCCAGAATTTGGACTCACGCTCGAGCGGGGTTACTGGCGCTCGAGCGCGAAATTCGTGCTCCTAGTACTTTGCACTGTTTTGATGTCCGCTCGAGCGGAATAATTGACGCTCGAGCGGGACCTTGTGTCTCACGCTCGAGCGGCTATCGAGCGCCCATCGAGCGTGATTTTCACACATTCAGTACTTTTGCCCTGTTTTGCAGAACGCTCGAGCGTGAAAGTCTACGCTCGAGCGGATACCTTTGTTTGCATGTCTGCTCGAGCCGGATCTCTGTTTTCTGAAAATTCTGAAAATGTTTTCTGAATGCGTCTCTGCATCCTCATCCTATCCTAGGTATTCTTAGGCCTAGTTTAAGACATCTTAATGAGGATATAGATGTAGAACACACCGAAACAAATTAGGGATTAAGTTATTATCTTTCCCAACTGTGTAGCTTAGTGTGCGTTCAATCTGTAACTGTGTAGGGTTGGCGACTGGGGACGCGCTCTAGCTTTACTGTAGCCCAGAACTCTGTGAGTAACAACTGTGTAAAGATATGTTCAAAATGATTATCTTCTGAACAATTGAACTGTACTGCTTTCTGAACTGATACTGTTAATTGAATGAATGTATGTCCTATATTCTGAACTGCACTGTGGCATCCTTAGCAACTACTGTTTACTGTTACTGCTACAGAGATCTCTGTCGGTTCCCTTGTTGGAACCACTACTGTTTACTGATTGATGGCCATCATTTATTGTTCGGTCTTTTAAGACCTACTGTTTACTATACTGTTATGCTAATGGATGTACCACATATGACTGAATGACTGATATACTGAATTAACGAACTGTTTTCATTACTGTAAGGACATTCATTCTTAACCTCTTTACGCATTACGTTATTCGCTGGGCTTTAGCTCACTGCTCATATATATATGTAGGTGTACAGGCACCTGACCGTGGTTAGAAGCGTTGGGGTAAGCTCCAGTTTTGTCAAGCCAACCACTGTGTCTCACTGCGAGGTTCCGAGCCTGTCAAGCTATGGCTTAGGGGTGTTTTTATTTCCCCGTCTGTCTCTGTATCTATTTTGTATAACTGTATAGACTATTACGGTACTGTTTAATAGGGATTAGGTCCCTGAACTGAATGATTGTATATATGTATATAGACTGCTTTGTTATGAATGTGCACTTGAATGAATAGTCTTTTTACATACAGACCGTCACAGCTCATTGGACATTGTTTACTTACTGTATTGGCTTCCGCCAGCCCCTGTACTCTGTATTACTGTTCTACTGTTAAGCAGGTATTCGGTAATCTCGGATTACTGGCTGGTTACGGTACTAAACCCATAGGGGCGGGTTTGGGTCGTGACACAAAACCTGAGAATTGGAAGACGGATGGATGATTTTCTAAGTATTGCCTTAATCTTAGAGCTTTTGGTCTAGGGTTTCCTCTCAAAAGAAATTTGGATTGCATGGAAATACAAGGCATGGTGAAAATTTAATGGAAAGATTTTGGTCTTGACACCCAAACAGGGCACCACCACCTTATTAATGGCTTAACAACTTTTTTGGGCCTTGATGTACTCATTCATTGAATTATGTATATTCCATCACATCTTGACACCCAAATAAAATAAAGGCAAAACCACATCGTTTTCTTTGCACTGCAGGATGCCCTGCAGGAAAATCCTGCAGAGGATCTGAACTCGTCTTTCTTATGTGTTGGAATTACATCAAAAAAAGTTCATATCTGTAATGTAATTATTTTTTTATTGTCTCATTTATTTATAATTTGCTTAATTTTTTTTTTAAATGATATAGAAGTTCATTTTTAGACCTACTTTCTACACTCTTCACCGGGTAATGTGTAAATAAGATTAGTTAATGATTAAAGAATAAATAACAAAGAGAATTAACATAGATATTTTAATAAAAAAAAGTCTCACATTATTGAGTTTGGAAGGTGAATCTAATTTTTAGACATGAATAGCAATACTTTTTTTTTTGGGGGGGGGGGGAATTAGTAAATAGTAAGGTTGCATGCACTTATACCTTATTGAAAAATACAATATAGAATCCTTTTAATTACTCCCCCCTCCCCCCAAAAAAAAAAAAATTAGATACAAGTGATTTTAGATACAAGTGAATGGATTTTATGTGTATTTATTGATATAAGCCCTTTATTTTGTATCTAAAAATGAGAAAATAAAATAAAAATATATAATTATATATAATATTTCTATATTTATGGAAAAAAAACACCAATAAATTCCAAGTTTAGATAGTTTGAACCATATAGTCTTGCAATTTTATTTTGTAGACTGAAAGGTCATAAGTCAATGTTATTTACACTTAAGTCCACAAATGTAACGTCTGGGTTGGCTATTTGGAGGGGTAAATTGGGTGTTTGGGTGATGTTGTAGTTACCAAAACGCCCAAAGGCATACTATGGCAAATTTTTTCTTTTACTTCCATTGTGAACAAAACGAAAGTTCAAAAATTGGAACTTCAACATTTCCTTGTAGATATTGTAGTGTTGATCCTCATTTTTTGTGAGTTGGATGCTAGATTTGGCAACATTGCACCTAGCATTTTTTATTCCCCAAATAACTTTACAAAACCCCTTCAAAACCCTAGAAAATCCAAAAACCCCTTTTAGCAAATTTATAGAGGTAAAGCGGCGTGGGCACTAGGACATCTAGGAGTGCGATTAACATTGTCGACGTAACTTCGGCGATTTCACATCAATCCGTCGGTGGTAGCATTGATCGTGTATTGGTGCGATGACAATAGGTATGGGTGTCTTCAATGTTACTTTCGTTGTTTATGGAACAATACGACATCAAGGTCGATACTTATAGCGATCCAGGTTTTACTCCGACCTTTATTGTGTTCCGGACTCGGGTTCCATAGTTGTGTGTTGTTGTCTATATCTTATTTTCATCCTTTAACTCTTTGTATTTGAGTTTTGGGATGTGTTGGGCGAGTTTGAAACAGGTTGGTTATGAGTTGGTGCAAGGGGTTGCTGTCCAGATTTTGGCCTCGTCACTCGAGCGAGGCTTTTTGTGCTCAAGCGAGCCTTGAGTGTTTGTCTCTTTACTCGAGCGAGCATTCTTATGCTCGAGTGTGCGTCCGCGTCTCTGTGAAGACCTGAAGGTTGGTATTCTTCGCTCGAGCGACTCTTCTTACGCTCCAGCGAGCCCTGTGTTATGTGTTCCTTCGATCGAGCGAGCATTCTTGCGCTCGAGCATGCGTCTACGTTGATAGCAGACCTGAAGCTTTGCATTGTGAGCTCAAGCAACGCTTCTTGCGCTCGAGTGAGGCCTTTTGTTGTGTCTGGTCGCTCAAACGACAACTCCTTCGCTCGAGCGAGCCTCGCATATATCAGTTCGCAGCAGCGTGATTTTATATCACTTTTTGATCTTTTCCTTCTTCAAAACCCTAGATCGACAACTCCTCTCTCTAAATTCTCTCTCTCTCTTCACAAATACACCTTGTTCTAGGGTCTTTCTAGCCTACTCTCTTTGTTAAAAAGCTAGAGTTTTGCGTGGGCTTCCTTTTGATTGGAAAAAGTTTGGATTTGGAGTGTCTTGGGTTTCTCTCTTCTTCTTCTTTGAGCTCCTCCATTTGAAGTAGGGATAATCTACTCTTTAATATGAGCTTGACATAAATATTAGTCATTTTATATAAATGGTGGGATTTGGGAAGTTTAGGTGAAGTTCGAGTTTGAGTTTGAGTTTGAAATTGTGAAAGAAAGGTATCCTATTTTTGGGCTCCATATGTATGTGAGGTCTTGGAAATGGGGTTGTTTGTATATAATGGGTGAAATTTGGCCTTGGGTGCAATATTTGAGAAAATGGGAAAAATGCCCTAATTTGAATTATATAAATTATTTGTATAAATGACGAAATCAATGTAAATATATGAAATTGGTTTGGGAATTATGAAATTGGGGAAAATTGTGATTAAATGGTGTAGTTGGATTGATAAATCACTCACCTATGGAAAAGTTGATTATTTATCTGTTTAGAAATAACTATTCTTGGCTATCGGTGGAGGATAGCCATGATTGTTGTAGAAACTGCATGATGATTAGGCAAGTTGAAACTAATCAATTGGATTATGTCATTGAATATGACGGTTGGATTGACACATTGAATATGTGATTTAATTGGTCATTGTATATGACAACGTGTTTAAATACATTGCATATGTATATTTGTTTAGGAGAAGATAAGGAATGTACTCCATTGTTTGGGAGGAGATAGGGGATGTACTTCGTTGCTTGGGAGGAGATAGGGGATAAACTCCATTGATAATTAAGTTGGTCGGAGTGTCCAGGGTGAAAATCCTGAAATCTTATATGTATTTAGGTGCCGGTTCCCTCAAACATAGTTCCGTAAAATGGCAAGAAAATAGAAGTGTATGAATGATGTTTATGATTGAAGTGTTGATAACATGAGTTGCCGTCTCATTTTGAATTGTTTTGATAAAAATGAACCATGTTAATGAATTGATTTAGATAAATAAATGGAAGTGGATCGCAATATGGATGTCAATGTTGTTTGGTTTTGGAAAGGGTGTAAGTCAGTTTACAAGTGTTAAACATTTATCGGATGCTAATGTTTTAGTTAATTCTCATATACTGTTTAGCATATCTCTACTGGGCTTTGGCTCACCCGACTTGGGACACCATTTTTTAGGTACAGGGGACATGTCACCTCCAGAGTCTTGGCTTGGGAGGTTTAGGAGTTGAAGACTCCTTTTTGTTATTTTGTTTTGATGTTAAATGTATATTCAATTCAAGGGCTTTATATGTATAGAGCTAGGACTCTCTTTTGTTGTAACTAAGTTATTACTTGAAAAGATGTAAGCTCGTAGGGCACTCATTTTGCTATTAGAAGTGAGTGTTACATGTGATATCTTTTGTAAAGGAGACTCTAATGAATGGAAATATAATATTTCTCCTGTGTTTATGGATTTCATGAATGGTTGACTTCTACTATATTTTGAGGGCATTACAACTTAGTATCAGAGCGTACCAAGTTTGAATACTTTGGGTACGTGGGAAGTGGTTAGTACCACAATGGGTTTGTCTCTCTTGTTAGAGACTTAGGTGTAATGTTATGTGCTTATATGATAACATGTTTATGTGATTATATGGGCATGAAATTTAGTTTCTAGGATGTTGATCGGGTCCATAGGTTTCTGGGAGTCCTGTTGGAAAGGCACTTGATCACTACCGTTTCTAACTGGAACTCTAGCAACGCCACGAGACGGTCATTATCCGGAAATGAAATTCGTATGTGGATTATGTGGTTGTGTGCCTATGTGGAGTGAATTACTGTTGTCCATCGCATTAGGACGTGAGTGAAATAGCTTCGGCACATTTGTGAATGTGCTAATCCCTTTTGGTACCTTTATTAGGGTGTCAGGACGAGGTCATGGTGGTAGGCGTGGTAGGCCTAGGAGGCAAGAGATGCCTATACCGGATGAAATTTCGGCGCATGAGAAAGGTGTGGGTCAGGCCAATGTGGCCGAACCGGTTGATCAGCAGGCCATGGGCGCCTTAGCTCGTGAAATGACTGGAGCATTGAGGGAATCTATGGACATTCTCAAGGCTGAGAATCAAGTCCAGGCCCAAGTAGCTGAGGCAGGGCCGTCTTTTCTGAAGAGGGAGTTCTTCCGGTCGAATCTGGATGAATTTTTGGGTGATCCTAAGGAGCCACTGAAGGTTGATGAGTGGCTTGAGCAGATTACGAAGACGTTTGAGATGCTCAGCATCAAAGATGAGGGCTTACGAGTGACCTTGGCGTCCTTCTAGCTGAAGGGAGACGCGGATCAGTGGTGAAAGTATGTGCGAGGGCGCATTGAAAGGACTTGGGAGGCCTTTGTTGAAGCTTTCCAGGACAAGTACTTGCCTGCTACGGTAAGGGACAAGTTGAGGGATCAATTCTCCAAATTGGTGCAGCTAAATACCCCAGTGGCAGAGTTCGAAGCCACTTTTACTAGCTTTTCTAGGTTTGCACCGGAGTTGGTGGCAACCGAGGAGCGTAAATGTTTGGAGTTTGAGAAGAGGTTGCGGACCGGACTCATGTTTAGAGTGGCTGGATCCCTGATTAGAGATTATGGGCGCCTTGTGGAGGCTGCTGCCCATCTTGAGACTATTATGCATGCAGAGGAAGAGAGGATGAGGGGCTCTAGGAGGAGTCAAGATGGTCAGAGGGATGGTAAGAGGCAGAGGGGTTCTAACCCTCAGCAGTCCCACGGAGCACATTCGAGATCTACCTTTTCAGTACCGAGTTTGGGTTCTAGAAGAGGTGGTTAGGGAGACATCACTTGTTACAAATGTGGTCAGTTGGGCCACAAGTCTCCAGCTTGCCCACAGAGGGGAGGAAGGCAACGTACAGCATTATCTTCAACTCGTTCTCAGGGCCAGAGTCAGGGCAGAGGCCAGCCACTCACTTGTTATCAGTGTGGGCAGGCGGGGCACTTGAAGAGGTTTTGCCCGAAGTTGAGTGGCACATCTGGTGCGTCTGGTTCGAGGCAGACACAGAGTTACCAGCCAACGCAGTCAGTTCAGGTCTTGAGGGCCAATCAAGGAGCCTTTTCGGCTCAGTCTATGCAGCAATCTTATGCTCTGAGACATGAGCAATTAGATCAGAGAGCTTCAGGGTGCGTGTATGCTGTTACAACGTCGGATCTTGTATTGGCTCCATCTGTTGTGAGAGGTACCTTTTTGTTTTGCAACTCGATTGCTAATGTGTTGATTGATACGGGTGCGTCACATTCCTTTATATCTTCTGCATTTGCATCTGTTTTGAGATTGGAGTTGGCACAGTTAGCATCTCCTATTTATGTGGTATCACCTATTAGGGGCAAGATGATTTTGAAACAGGGGTGTTGGGGCTGTGATATAGAGGTCGCCAATCGTTGGCTTTTGTGTTAATGGATATGTCTAAGTTTGATGTAATTTTGGGTATGGACTAGTTATCGTCATACCGGGATGTTATAGATTGTTACCGCTAGAGAGTTACTATATGTACCTTGAGTGATGAGTGTTTCCATTTCTTGGGAGATTGGGTTGGTAGGGTCTTACCACCGGTGTATGATCCACGAGGGCAGAGTGAGCTTAGTTGTCTTCTCGCTAGCTTTATGAGTAGTGAGTGTGATAAGACCCGGATTGAGTTGCCAAGAGTGGTTTGTGAGTACTCAGATATTTTTTCCGAGGATCTTGTTAGTTTACCACTCCATTGAGAGATCGAGTTCTCTATTGACTTAGTGCCTAGCACGGCATCGATTTCCATAGCACCTTACTATTTTGTACCAGCCGAGTTGAGTGAGTTGAAGATTCAACTCCAGGAGTTGCTAGATAAGGGTTTTATTCGCCCTAGTACTTCGCCTTGGGGAGCACTGGCTTTTTTTGCTAAGAAGAAAGATGGGGCTTTGAGACTTTGCATTGATTACCGAAAATTGAACCGGGTTGCGGTTAAGAACAAGTACCCTATGCCTCGTATAGATGATCTGTTTGATCAGTTGAAGGGATCCCATTGTTTCTCTAAGATAGACTTGAGATCGGGTTACCATCAGTTGAGGGTCAGGGAGGAGGATATCCCGGAGACGGCATTCCGTACGTGATATGGCCATTATGAGTTTCTGGTGATGCCTTTTGGGCTTACCAATGCACCGACTGTGTTCATGGACTTGATAAACCGGATTTTCGAAGAGTTCTTAGATCTCTTCGTAGTCGCCTTTGTGGATGACATTTTGATTTATTCACCTTCTGAGGAGGAGCACGATAAACACTTGCGAGTGGTGCTTGAGTTACTTAGAGCCCATAAGTTGTATGCTAAATTTGGGAAGTGTGAGTTTTGGCTAAGAGAGGTTAAGTTCTTAGGCCATGTGGTATTCGAAGAAGGGGTGATCGTAGATTCATCCAAGATAGAGGCGGTGCAAGATTGGGCACAGCCTAAGAATGTCTTTGAGATCCGTAGTTTCTTAGGGTTAGCCGGGTATTATCGTCGGTTTGTGAAGGATTTCTCCAGGCTAGCTTCACCTTTGACTAGATTGACGCGGAAAAGGGGTCAAATTTGTGTAGAGTGAGACATGTGAAAAGTCGTTCCAAGAGCTTAAAGTTAGACTTACCACCGCTCCAGTCTTGATTATTTCAAAGAGGGGTTTGGGTTATGTAGTGTATTGTGATGCCTCACAAGAGGGTTTAGGTTGTGTATTGATGCAAAAGGGGAAAGTAGTAGCCTATGGCTCACGTCAGTTGAAAACACACGAGAGAAACTACCCTACTCATGACCTAGAGTTAGCAGCTGCGATATTTGCCTTGAAAATTTGGAGGCACTATCTGTATGGTGAGAGATTTGAGGTCTTCTCTGATCATAAGAGTCTAAAGTATCTATTTACACAGAAAGACTTGAATTTGAGGCAGAGAATGTGGATGGAGTTTATAGAGGATTATGACTTCGAGTTGCATTATCATCCGGGAAAGGCCAATGTTGTGGCCGATGCCCTAAATAGGAAGTCCATTAGTGATGTAGCTTGCATTGCTGTCCGAGAATGAGAGATGTTGGGTGCTCTTGGTGAGTTTGACTTGCATCTGGGCGAGTCTATCGAATCTGTAACCATGTTCTCTGTGGTTGCACAACCTACGCTTGTGAACCGAGTGCTAGAGGCACAAAAGAGTGACTTTGAGATAGAATCCCTCCGGGAGAAGATCTCTAGTGGGAAGGTAGAGAAGGGTTTGACAGTTTATCCTGACCTGAGTGTGAGGTACCGAGACCGCTTGTTTGTGCCGGAGTCTTGCCGAGAGGAAGTACTCCGAGAGTTTCACCATTCATGCCTTGCGGTGCATCCGGGACGCACAAAGATGTATCATGATCTGATTCGCTAGTTTTGGTGGAGGGGTATGAAGAAAGATGTGGCGGTGTTTGTGTTAAAGTGCCTTACTTGTCAACAAGTGAAGGCCGAGCATCAGAGGCCAGCGGGTTTGTTGCAACCCTTGCCTATAGCCAAGTGAAAATGGGAGCACGTCACGATGGATTTTGTCATGGGTCTTCCGAGGACTCAACGAGGTAATGACGCCATTTGGGTGGTAATTGACCGATTGACTAAATCGACGCACTTTATTCTTATATGTGTAAGAGATTCGGTAGATTATCTTGCCGACTTGTATATTCGGGACATAGTGAGGTTGCACGGGGTCCCAGTGTCGATTGTCTCAAATAGAGATCTGAGTTTTACTGCTAGGTTGTGGTAGAGTTTGCAGAGTGCCTTGGGCACTAGATTGACTTTTAGCACGACTTACCATCCTCAGACTGACGGGCAGTTCGAGCGCACTATTCAAATCCTCGAGGATATCCTGCAAGGCTGTGTCCTTGACTTTAAGGGGTCGTGGGAGAGACACCTACCCTTAGTGGAGTTTGCCTACAACAACAGTTACCAATCGAGTATTGGCATGGCACCGTTTGAGGCTCTGTATGGCCGACCATGTAGATCTCCAGTGTGTTGGGCCGAGGTGGGTGACGCACCTTTGTTGGGTCCAGAGTTGGTTCGGGAAACGACAGAGAAAGTGACACTTATCCGTAAGAGGTTGGTTACAGCCTAGAGTCGCCAAAAGAGTTATGCCGACCATAGAAGAAGACCGTTGTCATTTGAGGTGGGTGATCATATTTTTTTGAAAATATCACCTAGATGGGGTATGATGAGGCTTGGGAAGAGTGGGAAGTTGTCCCCTCGGTTTATTAGTCCTTTTGAGATCTTTGAGCGGATTGGGAACGTTGCCTACCGTTTAGCATTGCCGCCGCAATTTTCCGGAGTGCATGACGTGTTTCATGTTAGCATGCTTTGGAAATATGAGCCGAATCCACCACACGTGCTGGATTGGACTGACTTAGAGGTAGATGAGGATGCTTCGTATGAGGAGAGACCGGTGAGGGTCTTGGATAGACGGGACCAAGTCTTGCGAGGCAGGACGATTCCCTTGGTCAAGGTATTATGGAAGCATCACGGAATTGAGGAAGCAACTTGGGAACGTGAATTAGAAGCCTGAGAGAAATATCCAAACCTATTTGTTTATGTTTGAGTATATGTTGAAAATCTTGTTTCGTTGATGTATTATAAAAACATTGTGTGTGGTTTGGATTATGAAACATTGTATATGTTGAATGTGTTTTAGAAGTGCAAATGTGTTATAAACATTGAATATGTTTTGGAAAACATGAGATGTATGTGTTGAAGTTAGTTAAATTTCGAAAGAATACATGTTGGTAATGTATGTTGAGCTATATTTTGTAAAATTGTTCTTTTGAGAAGAGATGGATTCACTGGTGGATGGGTCATAGTGATGAAGGTTGAATAGTAATTGTGTTGAAAATTGAATGATCATCATCTTGAAACTTGTGCTAAAATTTCAGGGACGCAATTCTTTAAGGGGGAAAGGTTATAGCGATCCAGGTTTTACTCTGACCTTTATTGTGTTCCGGACTCGGGTTCCGTAGTTGTATGTTGTTGTCTATATCTTATTTCCATCCTTTAACTCTTTGTATTTGAGTTTTGGGATGTATTGGGCGAGTTTGAAACAGGTTAGTTATGAGTTGGTGCAAGGGGTTGCTGTCCAAATTTTGGTCTCTTTGGTCGAGCGAGGCTTTTTGCGCTCGAGCGAGCCTTGAGTGTTTGTCTCTTCGCTAGAGCGAGTATTCTTGCGCGCGAGTGTGCGTCTGCGTCTCTGTGAAGACCTGAAGGTTGGTATTCTTCACTCGAGCAAGCCTTGTGTTATGTGTTCCTTCACTCGAGCGAGCATTCTTGCGCTCAACCGTGCGTCTGCGTTGATGGCAGACCTGAAGCTTTGCATTGTGCGCTCGAGCGAGGCCTTTTGTTGTGTCTGGTCACTCGAGCGACAACTCCTTCGCTCGAGCGAGCCTCGCGTATATCAGTTCGCAACAGCGTGATTTTATATCACTTTTTGATCTTTTTCTTCTTCAAAACCCTAGATCGACAGCTCATCTCTCTAAACTCTCTCTCTCTCTCTCTCTCTCTATATACAAATACACCTTGTTCTAGGGTCTTTCTACCCTACTGTCTTTGTTAAAAAGCTAGAGTTTTGCGTGGGCTTCCTTTTGATCCGAAAAAGTTTGGATTTGGAGCATCTTGGGTTTCTCTCTTCTTCTCCTTTGAGCTCTTCCATTTGAGGTAGGGATAATCTACTCTTTAATATGAGCTTTGACATAAATATTAGTCATTTTGTATAAATGGTGGGATTTGGAAAGCTTGGGTGAAGTTAGAGTTTGAGTTTGAAATTGTGAAAGAGGGGCTTTCTATTTTTGGGCTCCATGTGTATGTGAGGTCTTGGAAATGGGGTTGTTTGTGTATAATGGGTGAAATTTGGCCTTGGGTGCAATATTTAAGAAAATGGGCAAAATGCCCTAATTTGAATTATATAAATTATTTGTATAAATGACGAAATCAATGTGGAAATATGAAATTGGGGAAAATTGTGATTAAATAGTGTAGTTGGATTGATAAATCACTCACCTATGGAAAATTTGATTATTTATCTGTTTGATAAATTTATTTATCTATTTAGAAATAACTGTTCTGGGCTATCGGTGGAGGATAGCCATGATTGTTGTAGAAACTGCATGATGATTAGGTAAATTGAAACTAATCAATTAGATTATGTCATTGAATATGACGGTTGGATTAACACATTGAATATGTGATTTAATTGGTCATTGTATATGACAACGTGTTTAAATACATTGCATATGTATCTTTGTTTGGGAAGATATAGGTGATGTACTCCATTGTTTGGGAGGAGATAGAGGATGTACTCCATTGCTTGGGAGGAGATAGGGGATGGACTCCATTGATAATTAAGTTGGCCGGAGTGTCCAAGGTGAAAATCCCAAAATCTTATATATATTTGGGTGTCGGTTCCCTCAAACATAGTTCCGTAAAATGGCAATAAAATAGAAGTGTATGAATGATGTTTATGATTGAAGTGTTGATAACATGAGTTGTAGTCTCATTTTGAATTGTTTGGATAAAAATGAACCATGCCAATGAATTGATTTAGATAAATAAATGGAAGGGGATTGCAATATGGATGTCAATATTGATTGGTTTTGGAAAGGGTGTAAGTCAGTTTACAAGTGTTAAACATTTATCGGATGCTAATGTTTTAGTTAATTCTCATATACTGTTTAGCATATCTCTACTGGGTTTTGGCTCACCCTACTTGGGACACCATTTTTTAGATACAGGGGACATGCCGCCTCCAAAGTCTTAGCTTGGGAGGTTTAGGAGTTGAAGACTCCTTTTTATTATTTTGTTTTGATGTTAAATGTATATTCAAGTCAAGGTATTTGTATGTATAGAGCTAGGACTCTCTTTTGTTGTAACCAAGTTATTACTTGAAAAGATGTAAGCCCGTAAGGCACTCATTTTGCTATTAGAAGTTAGTGTTACATGTGATACCTTTTGTAAAGGAGATTTGATGAATGAAAATATAATATTTCTCCTATGTTTATGGATTTCATGAATGGTTGACTTCTACTGTATTTTGAGGGCGTTACAATACTCGAAATGAGATGTCTTTAAATGGTGCATAATGTTGGGTTTTAGGTGATGTTGTTAACATCATCGTTTTGGGGGTTACCAGTGACACCAAATACAATGTTGTGCATGTACATAATGTGATAGACGCATGGTGTTTTAGTTAATGTTTGTATGATTGGGTGGGTCTCATGTGATATTATTATTTGGGGGTTACCAGTGATTGCAAATATGATGTTGTGCATGTATATAATGTAAATTAATGTTGTTATGATTATTCAGATCTCTTGCAATATTAATATTCTTGGGGGCTAGTGGGAAGATAACATCAATAATGTAACACCAAGTAGGTAACATCAACAATCTCCACAATCACTCCATGAAATCCCAAAAAAAAATGGAAATGTTAAACCATACCTTACCTACATACACCCAAATCCCAAAAAAACATCAAAACCAAATCTCAAACAAGGACAAATAAGTGAACTTTAATATTACTAAATCAAATCAATAATACATACTACAAATAAAAAGGACTAATTGATTTATAAAAAACATGTAAAACTAAATGGACTAACATTTCCCTAAATGAGATTTATGAGTAATTTTTCCTATATTTTTAGTCTACATTTTGAAAACTATTTAAATTTTTGTGTGATACAAGTGTGATTATCAAACCAACTTAATTAATTTTTGCACGACCAATTCATTTTTAATGTTGAAAAAACATTAAAACAGAATTCAAGTAAAAATAAAAGCACAGAGAGAGAGGACTTCAATCAATCACATATTAAAAACTAAAGTATTGCTATTCAGGCTCAAAATTAGACTAACTTTCTAAATTCAATAATGTATCACTCTATTAGAATATCTAAGTCAAATCTCTCTCTTAGTCATTCTCCATCAATTATTATCTTGTTGACATATCGAGTCTAAAAAATATGTCTAGATATATTATTTTTATAACAACGGTATATAGAGGTGTACACGAGTCGGTTCGAGTCGGGTTAGACCTGTATCCACTACCGAACCGGAATATTCCGGGTGGATGAAAAATCAACCGTAGTGTCATGACCCGTACCCGCCCCCGTGGGTTAAGGACATAACCGGCCAGTAATCATAAGATTACCTACGGCCTCAAACCAATCCAAACGTATTTTAACAGAGTTAATGGGGGCCAAACGGAAGCAATTTAAAACTTTCTCCATAGAGTTGTGCTTACATGGCACATCATAATAAACCATACATTTGCATATTAATAACTCACAATAAAATATGTACCACATCAGGTTCTGTACATACAGGATCCTAATAGTCTAAGTCAACCCATCAAAACTATATACAACAGATGCAAAGTCTTCTCTAACATGACAGAATATAAATACATCACAAAAGGGCAAAGACGGGTCTCGTGCGTGAGACACAAGGGTTGACTCTTCCAAAACCTTCGTTGTTCCACACAGACATCACTGGGGCTGGATCTGGACTTCTATTGGCTCACCTACAAACACATGAATGAGCGTGAGCGATAGCCCAGTGAATAATATCAAATAAAGGAATTATACAAACGGTACGTAGAACAGCATGCTTCAAACGGCCTTGGGCCCAATTCGTATTTCTGTTTAACATATATATATACACAATTTAAGTCAAGTAACTGTGTTTCCAAACATACTGGCCTTTGGCCCATTTATCTTCCATTTGTCAAACTGGCCTTTGGCCCATTCAGATTTTCATGTCAAACTGGCCTTTGGACCATTTAACTTTCATTCATGTCAAACTGGCCTCTGGCCCATTCATTCATGTCAAACTGACATCTGGCCTATTCATTCATGTCAAACTGGCCTCTGGCCCATTCATTTATTCATATCAAACATTTGTCCATAATTCAAACTAGCGAACTTATAAGGCTTATAAGGAAATAAGCAATTGGACAAATGACAACTTCAAAAATATCGATATTACTCACAATGACCGGTTGGTTGGTTGGCCCTGGAGCTCGACTCTACACATTCCAAGAACACAAAAGGGTCACAAACAATACAATCCGTTCCAAATTCACATTTTCCTCTTTAGGCTCCATTCTTATCTTTTTAACTCAATTACAATGCTCAATGCATGCCTAAGAGTACTTGGAAGTGAAAGAGAACAGAAAATGAAACACAGAATGTCTTTTCAAAATTTCAGAAAACAGGGTCCCCGCTCGAGCGGACCCATAAGGTCTGCAAAAGTACTGGATGCATCAAAATTACGCTCGAGCGTTAAGTCTAGAGCTCGAGCTAAAGGTCTGTCTACATAGCTCCCCACTCGAGCGTGAACTTCCCCGCTCGAGCGGACATCAAAATTTTAGAAAACCCAGAATTGTTCTTTGAGCTCAATTCGACCTTCTAATCAACATGTCAAGCATATAATAGCTCAAACTTCAAATATACTTATGCTAACATGATACAAACACCAAATTATATCATTATGAAGCTTAATTTCATGAATCAAACACTTGCATGTTCCAAATTAACCCAAACTCATCACCAACTCATCAAATTCATGCATTCAAGGCTTCTACTCTTATAAATTGTACATGCATGTGATATATTACCCTCATTTCAACTCACATGGTGCAAATGGTGATTATAAACATGTGCTTCAACTAGAAATTTACATGGATCATGTATTTCAAACTCAAACATGCAAATCCCAAACAATTACATACATGCAAGCATACATTAACCTTCAATTCAACATGATCAACTCAATTTCATGATCTAACCCACCATTTAACCTTCAATTCACAAACTCACAATTCAAACTTATGAATTAAGGATTGATTACTCACCTAGGAGTTTTAATTTTTCAAACTTGTGCTTAATTCTTGAGTGTAGCTTCAAGATTACCAAGTTCCTTAGCAAATCTCTACGTAGAGCCTCTTCTCACTAAATCCGGCCCCACTATCTCTCCAGAGCATAATTTCAGAAGTTGAACTCAAAAGGAAACAAAAATGAGAGTATAATGGCCTCAATAAGAGCTCTCTTGGTCACATTATTTTAATATAAAATAATTGAGCACTAATTCATCAAATTAATCAATTTAATCTGATCCAAATCAATTTTCAATCAAATTTCACCGTAGGCTCTAAAAATTATGCCAATCACGATAGCGCAATCAATTTCGGGTTCTGTGGCTGATAAGGCCTTCAATTTAATTTCCGAAGTAGACAATCAAACAGATATTCCTACGGTGAACAAATAGAAATTAAAAACCACATATTTTCACATAATGGCTCACAAAATCATATTAAACACATAATCATGCTCATATTAAGGACCAATTAACATGTTACGGAACAGGGATATCACACGTAGCCAACCGGATTTGTTGTCGAAACCCCCCGTAAATGATTTTCGATTTAACGGTCGGGTTTGGATTGGTTGGGCGAATTGGGCCTTCAATTTTGGGCCTTTATGAATCAATATTATTTTTAGCCCATTTAACATTCAAACAACCCAATTTTATAATGTAGTTATGTTTTTCTTTGAAAAATGGCCTAAATAGCCCTTTTTACAAATAAGCCCATTAAAAAAAGAAATATAATAATTTATTTAAAACCAGTCCAAACTGCCCATTATGAATAAAATAAATAACTTGTAAAATAAATCCAAGCATAAACAGTCCAAATTAAAATATTTCATTCATCCAAAATAAAAAATAATTTGGTATACTAAATGAATAACCTGTGTAAAATCATTCCAAAAACAAACAACCAAAGCTCAAAAGTTTCATTTATCCAAAAACATAAAATAAATTGATACTAATCTGAAGCACTAGGAATAGAATCTGTGAATAGGTTGGAAGGTTTGAGTAAAAATTATTAAAACAGTGATGAACCATTAACAAAAAAAATTGCAAAATTTTCAAAAAATTGTACCTGGCTTTTGGTTGATCGTTGAGTCGAGAACTTTGAAACATCAATACTTTGAAGTTACAAGGTTTTCTTCATCAATAGCCTTGAATAAAAGAGGGTCTTCATAGTTGATCTTCAATATATAGAGTATTTAGGGTTTGAAATTAAAGATGAGTTCAGATTTATAGGTGAGACCATTAGAGAAACTATGGATGCATTAGGGTTTCAAAGAGAAACAAAGAGAGGATTCGTAAAAGAGAGAGAGAGAGAGAGAGAGAGAGAGAGGTAGGTGAGTGCTCATCATCATCTACCTGCTGTTTGAGTTTTTTGAGACACAAGATGGTTTGAAATCTGTGACTGTGAGAGAGACCATCATCATTTATCTGTCATTTGAGTTTTTTTGAAATACAAGATGGTTTGAAATCTATGACTATGAAAGAGAGACAGACACAGAGGGAGACGAAAGGGTGGTTGGTGAGATCATCATCATGTTCTGTCTTTTCAGTTCTTTGAGATAGAGAGAGATGTCTATAATGAGAAGAAGGGGAAGAGATAAAAGTGTTGGAAGTTGTGTGTAATCTGTCAAACCAATTAGATAAATACATGTGGCACCATTATCAGAATTCTGCATCATTATTAGTAATATATGGTCGGTTCAGGTTTAGTTATTTTCAATTATATGGAAACAAAAATCAATCAAAAATTGAATTTAAATTTGAAAAAAGCCCGTCTCCAACCAAATTTAAACTCGAAACTGTCCGCGATGTCTTCGGGTTAGTCAGTTCGGGTCGGATTTGTCGAATGATTCGGTTGCTTGAACACCCCTAACAGTATATATATTAAAATTCAAATTAAAAAACATGCTAAAAGATTATATGTCAAAATATATCATTATGGCCTCATTTGGAGAGTTGGCTATTTTAGTTTTTGACTATTTTAATAGGCTAAAATATTTATATTTGGGAAGAGGGTTGAATTTTTTTTGTAATTAAATGTGATGTTTGCGGGAGAAAAAGTGAAATGATTATGGATTTGATGCGATATTTTGTCTTATTAGCTATTTTAACCTATTTTGACTGTTTATGAATTTTAGCCATAAAAAAAAAAAGAGCTTAAATTGGCTTCCCAAACATTTCAAAATTAATTATATTATGACACAAAAATAAAAATAAAATTCTATATATATATATATATCACATTTTTCAAAATTTTATCAGTATAACATTCCTATTTTTTACCATACTTACTAATTTTTTTTTATAAATGTTTGTCTTACCCTCACTAGGGAGGGAAGAAGAAGAAGAAGAAGAAGAAGAAGAAGAAGAAGAAGAAGAAGAAGAAGAAGAAGAAGAAGAAGAAGAAGAAGAAGAAGAAGGAGGAGGAGGAGGAGGTATAAATTAAAAAATTATAATTTAGTCCAAATGACCAAAATTAATTACACAAAACATGGGATGCAACTGTCTTATAAAAAAATTCACATGCACCCCATCTCTGTGTAATTATTTTTTGATCATTTGAATTTATTTGTAATTCCTCCTATAAATAACCATGTTAACCACTACCCAAAATTTGAAATAAGGTTAAAATTATCAAAAGTTTTGTTAAAATTTAGTATTCTAAATAACTTATATAATTAGACTTTTTTATTGATTAAAAAAATTATAGGACATAATAAAATAGAGCAATGTTTACAAAATCATATTTTTTATTTTATCTTCTCATTTTTAGAAACAAAATAAAGGGCTCATATCAGTAAATGCATGTAGAATTCACTCACTTGTGTCTAAAAATGAAAATAATAATAATAATAATAATAAGAAAAAAAAAGGTAATAAAGAGGATTCTATATAATATTTTTTCATAAAATATAAGTGCATGCAACCTCACTATTGACTAATTTTTTCAAGAGAGAGAGAGACTATTGCTATTCATGTCTAAAAATTATATCCACTTTCTAGACTAAATAATATGACTTTTTGTTAAAATATCTATGGTAATTCTCTTTGTTATTTCAGCAATGATTCAGAATTGTGGTGTTCTAATGGAGCACTAATGATATGGCAAGGAAAAAAAAAACCCAGGACCAAAACATTACATCACAGTGGGCAGGGTCTACTGTTAGCTCATTAGAGCTGGCTTTAGAGCTCAAGAATTAGAGCTCTAAAGCATTTTTCGGATTCTCTAATCATTAACTAATCTTGTTTACACATTACTGGGTGTAGAGTGTAGAAAGTATGTCTAAAAAGTAGGCTTTTATATCATTTTTCAAAAAAAAAAAAAAAAAAAACTAAGCAAATTATAAACAAGTAGGACAGTCACAAAATAATTACTTTATAGATGTGAATCTTTTCTAGTGTAATTCTAACATATAAGAAATAAGTGCATTAAGTACAAGAATGAACTTGACTATACATGCAAAAAAATTACCACAAAAATATAATTATTTCTTCGCCACTTCACTAAATGCAATTTCTAGCACCCAAAAAAAAAAAGTTTCCTTTTATAAATGGATGATACACTATCTATAGCGATTCTGGTTTAGGACCGACCCATTTTGTGTTTTGGACTCGGGTTTCATGGTTTGGTATTGTTGTGCATGTCACGTTTTCCCCTATTTCTCCTTGAGTTTGAGTTTTGGAGTGTCTTGGATGTATTTGGAACAGGTTAATTGCTCATTTGTCCAAACTGTTGTTGTCTAGAATTTTACCTCCTCGCTCAAGCTAAACTTTTTGTGCTTAAGCGAGCTTTGTGAACTCCTAGTACTTTTGCAGGCCTGCAAAGATACTGGAGAGGTGGTGTTCTTAGCTCGAGGAAGACTTCTTGCGCTCGAGTAATGGTCTTCCGTCTATAAAACTTCTAGGAGTGTGCATTCTGTGCTCGAGCGAAACAATTTATTGTGTCTGGTCACTCGAGCGAGCTACGCGTATATTAGTTCGCAGCAGTACCTTTTTACATCACTTTTTCATATCTTTTTCTCTCAAAACCCTAGATCGACCCTCTCTCTCTCTAAAACCCAACTTCTCTCTAAAAATACACCTAGATCCAAGGATCTCTCTACCCTACTCTCTTTGATAAAAAGATAGAGCACTCTGAGGGCTCTTATTTGATCCGAATAAAGCTTGGTTTCGGTGCGTTTGAAGTTCCTCCATTTCTTCCTTGGTCTTCTAAGCTTGAGGTAAGGACTTTCTATACTCTTCTATGAGTTTTAACTTGATTATTTGTTGAAGTGCAAAGGACATTGGTATTTGAGATGATTTTAGATAAACCTAGGGTTTTGGTTTAAAATCGAAAGATGAGTTTTCAAATGTTCGAGTTTAAATTGGTTATGGGAGTAAATGTGAGGTGGTGTTGTGATAAATTTGTCGATTTTGATATCTGGGATGGATTTTGGAATAAAAGGGAGTCTTGCCCTAAAATAGTTCAAATTGTTATTTTGTATAAACAAATGAAATTGGTATGGGAAGTATGGAATTGGATGAATGTTTATGTAAATGGTGGAGTTAGATATGTATTACCTTCATTTATGAAAATTTTGGATAATTTATTTGTCCTTGAGATTGTATACCTGTTTAGAAATATATGTTTTAGGCTATCGGTGGAGGATGGCTATGATTGTTGTAGAAATTGCATGAGGATTAGGTTTTGAAACTATTCTCTTATCTGTTTTCATTGAAAGTGATTGTGTCTTATATACATTGTACATATATGATGTTTGGGAGGAGAAAGGGGATGTACTCTATGTTTGGGAGAAGAAATGAGATGGACTCCATTAAATTAAGTTGGCCTGTGTGTCTTGGGTAAAAGTCCCGAAAATCACGCGTATACATGGCTGTCGATTCCTGTGGATGAAATTTTTGTAAAATGGAAAATTGAGGTGTTTATGTGACGGCCTTATTGATTTGAGAACCACTAAGTTGTACCCTCAATTTGGTTGTTTGAAATAAAATGAAAATGACATATGAATTAGGACAAAATGAATTGAGATATAAAGTTTGGCATTGCATAGTTTTGTAAAAGAGTTATAATTGATTCATCATGGCATTGTTTATGCATATCATACTTATATCTTCGTTAAGGTTCATATACTATGTTAGATTGTTTCTGCTGGGTTTTGGCTCACCCTATTTGGGAAAACTATTTTCAGGTGCTGGTGATATGTCTCTACCAAGGACTTGACTTCGGAGGACTGTGGAGCTGAAGGCTCAATTTTGTTAGTTTTGTATTTAACTTTTGTACAGCCAATGGGCTTTAAATGTTTTGGATTGAAAGTCCACTTTTGTTGCAACCAAGAATTATCTTGGAAAGATGTAAGCATTTAGGGCATATGAATACTTGTTTAGCTTCCATTTCTTATCACGACTTGTAACATATGCTGTAGATTCAGGATAAACTATTTATGAATGCATAATGCTTGTGTCACCTTTTATATATCAATTCTGATTAATGAAAGTTTATCATTTTAATTATGTCACCTTGTACTAGTTGATCTGAAATTGGATTATTGTAATTATTTCGAGGCGTTACACTATCATATATATATATATATATATATTATAAAAAATAGTGTTTACTCTCAATTTTTCTCTCTCCTATATGACTATAGTGATTCTGGTTTTGACCCATTTCTTATTGTATTCCGGACTCGGGTTGGTATGGTTTTGAATAGTTATTCGTATATTTTTTTTCCCTTGTCTCCCCTCTATTTTTGATTATCGGGTTGTAATTGTGCGTTTGTGACAGGTTGGTTGCTTATTTTTCAAAACCTGTGTTGCCCAGATTTTGGCCTCTCCGCTCGAGCGGGCATTTATAGCGATCTCGGTTTTCCCTCCATTGGCTATTGTATTCCAGACTCGGTTCCGTAGATGTCGGTTGTTGTATATGTTTCATTTTCGTCCTTTAATTCCTTTTACATGAGTTTTAGGATGTGTCGGGCAGGTTTGAAACTAGTTGGGTGTGTTTTGAAACAAATGGTTGCTGCCCAGATTTTGGTGTCTTCGCTCGAGCGAGGTTTTTGTCGCTCGAGCGAGATCTTTGTTTTAGTTCCTTAGCTCGAGCCAGGGTTCCTTCGCTCAAGCGAGAGTTGGGTAGTGTGTCTTCTGGCTCGAGCGAGAAGTCTTGCGCTCGAGCTTGCGTCTGCGTCTGGTTCTGGACCTGAAGGTTGCATTTCTTGGCTCGAGCGAGCTTTCCTTTGCTTGAGTGAGCGAGCTATATGTTTTGGGTTTCTTCGCTCGAGCGAGCATTTCTTCGCTCGAGTGTGCTTCTGGGTTGCAGACCTGAAACTTCGAATTGTTGGCTCGAATGAGGCTTTCTACGCTCGAGCGAGGTTTCTTTGTGTCTGGTCGCTCGAGCAACCACTCCTTCACTTGAGCGAGCCTCGAACATATCAGTTGACAGCAGCGGGTTACACTTCACTTTTTCATCTTCTTCTTTATTCAAACCCTAGATCTGGCTGCTCCTTCTCTCTCTATACACCTTCTCTCTAAAAATCCATCTAGTTCTAGTGGCCTTCAACCCTAATCACTTTGTAAGAAAGGTGGAGCTTAGTGTAGGCTACATTTTGATCTGAAAACCTTTGAGTTTGGAGCACTTTGAGCTTTCTTCATCAACTCCTTTGGGCTTCTAATTTCAAGGTAGGGATAACCTACTCCTCTCTATGAGTTTTTGACATAAATATTGGTATTTTGTATAAATGGTGGATTGTGGTAATTTTAGGAATGTTAGGGTTTGTGTTGTAACTTATAATAAAGGGGTTTTCCATGTTTAAGCCAAATATGTGTAAGAGACTTGAAATTGGGGTTGTTTATGTCATATGAGTGAAATTTGGGCCTTGGGGGCAACATTGTGAATAAGGGAAAAATGCCCTAATTATGTTGAATAATTAATTTGAATAATTAATTTGGGAAATGTGGAATTGAATTGAGAATCATGAAATTGGGGAATTGTGAGAGCAAATGGTGTAGTTGGATAAATTAATCATTCACCTATGAAAATGTTGGTATGTTATCTGTTGATAAAGTTATTATCTGTTTAGAGATAACTGCTTTGGGCTATCGGTGGAGGATAGTCTTGATTGTTATAGACACTGTATGTTGATTAGGGAAAACTAAAACTAATCATTTGAATTATGTCATTAAATATGACGGTTGGAGTAATACATCAAATATGTGTATTGATTGATCATCGTATATGATAAGTGTTTAAATACATTGTATATGTATATTGTTTGGGAGGAGATAGGGGATGTACTCCATGGTTTGGGAGGAGATAAGGGATGTACTCCATGGTTTGAGAGGAGATAGGGGATGGACTCTCAAACCTGTTTAGGAGAAGATAGGGGATGAACTCCATTGATAACTAAGTTGGCCGGAGTGTCCAGGGTGAAAGTCCCAAAACCTTAATTACATTTGTATAACGTAGATGATTGAAGTGTTGAAATGTTTATATATGAGTTGTAGCCTCATTTAATACGGTTTGGCTAGATAATGAGCCATGTTTATGATTTAAATTGGTTATGTAGAGAAAAGTGGAATGAGACTCGAATGTACTTGGCATGAAACTGGGAAGTGTTGTAAGTTAGTTTACAAGTGTTAACCTTTTATCAAATGCTAATGTTTTAGTTATTGCTCATATCTGGTTTAGTATATCTCTACTGGGCTGTGGCTAACCCTATATGAGACATCATTTTCAGGTTCAGGTGATGTGCCACTTCCAACGACATAGCTTAGGAGGCTTAGAGGCTGGAAGACCTTTTTGTTAATATCTTTATGTGTTACATGTAAATCAAGCCAAGGGCTTATTTTGTATAAAGAGTTAGAACTCTTATTTTGCTGAACCCAAGTGCTGACTTGGAAAGTTGTAAGCCCATAAGGGCATTTACTTTTGATGTCAACAAATAACACTTTTGTACTTAACACTCTGATGTATGGAATATAATATCTCTTTATTGTATTACGAATGTATGATTTATGGGCTTATTTTGAGGGCGTTACAGCATTCCTGTGCTCGAGCGGGCTTCACAATTTCACTCCTCCGCTCGAACGGCCATTCTTGCTCTCAAGCAGGAATCGTCAACTCTCAGTATTTCTTTTGCAGGTCTGAAATACTGGAAATGTGTATCGGACGCTCGAGCGTCCACTTCCACGCTCGAGCGGGGACCTTCGTTTGCAGAACTTCTGGAAGTGTACATTCCACGCTCAAGCGATGCTTTGCATGCTCGAACGGAACCTTGTGTCTGACGCTTGAGTTGGGCATTCCACACTCGAGCGAACTGCGTGTATTTGAATCCGAGAAGATGACATTTTGAATCACTTTTTTTTTTCTCTCTCTCTCTCTCTAAAGCTTTCCAAAAAGCTAGCTCTTGAGCCTCTCTCTCTCTAAAATTCACCTTCTCTTTAAGATTTCATCTAGATCCGCCGATCTACTCACCCTAATGCCTTTGAGAAAAAGGTAGAGTGCATCAAGATCTACATTTTGATCCGAATAGAAGTGGGTTTCGGTGTTCTTGGAGTTTCCCTCTTGCGTGGCTCATCTTCTTCCTTTGATGTAGGGATTTTTCTACTCCTTCATATGTTATTTAGCTTGGATATTGGTCATTTGTGTAATAATGGTGCTATTTGGGTTAAATTGGAACAAACCTAGGGTTTGAGTATAAAGGAAAATAGGGGTTTTTGGTAAATAAGATGAAAACGATTGTGGGGTTTGAAAATGATGTTGTGATGTATTTAATTTGATGATTTTTGGCACTTGGTTAATGTTTGAGAAAAAGGGGAAAGTTTGCCCTAATTCGATCAAATTATTATTTGTATAAATAATTGAAATTGTCATTGAAAATATGAAATTGGATGATCCTTGATATAAATGGCAGAATTGAATGTGTATTATTTCAGATCTTTGAAAGTTTTGAATAAACTATCTATTTGAGATTGAATATCTGTCTAAGGATAACCGTATTAGGCTATTGGTGGAGGATAGCTTTGATTGTTGTAGAAATTGCATATGGATTAAGTAAATTAAAACTAATCCTTTGATGTTTGTCATTAAATATGACCGTACTTAAATACATTGCATATGTATGGATGATTGTTTAGGATGAGAGAGGGGATGAACTCCATGATAATTAAGTTGGCCAGAGTGTCCAGGGTGAAAGTCCCGAAATTATACATAGGTGCCTAGCCTGCGGACGAAATATTCGTAAAATGGTAGTTGTAGTGCTTGTAGAGTCTACGTTTACATGGGTCTCATTTGACGGCTACCCGTGGACGAAATTTTCGTGAAATGAAAGTTTGAAGTGCTCATGCATATGTGTTATACAATTTGAAAATTATTGAGTTGTAGTCTCATTTGGATTGTTAAGGGAACTATGAAATTGATTTATGAATTGGGATAAGTAAACGAATCGGAAATGAAGTAGGAAGTGAAATGGAGGAAACCGGATTGTAATTTGAGATTTGACATCTTTTGAGAATGATAATCTTGGATGTTTTATCATAATCATTGCTTACACTTCTTGTACTTATATTTTTGCTAAATTTCATATATTGTGGTAGATGATTTCTACTGGGTTGTGGCTCACCCTATTTGGGAATAACATTTTTAGGTAAGGATGGTATGCCTCCACCAAGGCGATCACATTGGAGGGACCTTTGAGAAGCCAGAGATTCATGCTTTGTTTAGTTTGTATAGCCTAGGGCTTAAGGTGTAATGAGCGAAGCTCACTTTTGTTGTAACCAAGTTAAGGCTTGGAAAGGTGTAAGCCAATAGGACATTTATTTATGTTAAACTTTTTTGTATCATTGACTTCATGTAATGAAAGGGATTATTTACTCAGATTGGTGTAATTATTAATTATGCTTGGTTAATGTTTATATATTAATTTGGGGGCGTTACAGTGACACGTCTCCCTTTTTTTCTTTTTTTATATTAAAATGCCACATCAATATATCTTTTTACCAAAATTCTTTCTAAAATGTAATATTTAAAAGACTTTTACTTAATCTAAATTATCCATAAATAAAACCTAATAGAATTATACATATTTCAAATACTTTACCAATTAATTTTATTATACTTTTTTCACTTTTTTTTTTTTTAAAAATATTAAAAATATTTCTTATTTTTATGTCTATCTTATTTATAATATTAATTATATTGAATTTCTTAAATAATTAGAACCACTGTTAATTTTATAACAATTATTTCTAATATCAACTTATAATTTAATATCATATAAATTTATTATATATATTTATTTAAGTTACATTTTTGTAGAATAAAAGGTTAAAATTATCAAATAAATGTTTCTTTTATTGTATTATAATTTAATATAATTTAAAATTATTATATATATTAATTTAATTTATATTTTTATAGTACGATAGAACTAAAATTATTAAAATATACACAAATAGTTTATTTAAAATTATTATGTGTTGATTTAAATAACACTTTTATAAAACGATAGGACTAAGATTATAAATAAATAAATACTATTTACCTTCAATTTTTCTCTCTCTCTCCTATGTAGCACATCTCCACTTTTTTTTATTATTAAAATTACAGATCAATATACCTTTAACAAAATTGTTTCTAAAATTTAATATTTAAAAGATATCTACTTGATTTAAATTACCCATAACAAAACTTAATAGAATTATATATACTAAAAATATTTTACCAATTAATTTTATTCTACTTTTTTCACTTTTTTAAAAATTAAATATTAAAAATATTTATTTTTATGAAATTTATTGTATATATTTATGTAAGTTACATTTTTATAACACCATAGAGATAAAATTATTAAAATACATATAAATAATTTATTTAAAATTAGTATATGTGTTGATTTGGGTAATGCTTTTATGGAACGATATAATGAAAATTATTAAAATAAATAATTAGAATCAATATTTAAATTTTAAATTATTACTTATATTTTTCTCCAATTTAACGATTATTTTAAATATTTTATATATTCAAAAATATAAATAATTGAACTAAATTTTATAAAAAAAAATATTTTAAAACAAATATGTTTAGTCTGTGCATCGCACGGATTTATCTAGTGTGTGTATATATATGTATTATTTTTGCTTATTTAGGTGGCACATTCTAAAAGTTTATTTTTTCTAAAAAAATTACATCAACATGCATTTTTTATTTACATATAAAATTTTATACAAACTCAATTTCAATTATAATAACCAATTTTATATGAACTCTATTTGAGAAAGGAAAATTTAGCCAAAATCCCTTCGTTGGACCTTTATTTGGTAAAAATGGTAGCCCAATTTATTTTGCTTCATAAACCCCCTAAGGAGGAGATGCATAATTGAGTAAGAACAAAGTATAATATACTTTTTTCTTGGACAATATTACCAGAGTAACATGTTATAGTGAGACAAAGTGACATGTTACCGTAGACACCCCATTTTTTACTGTCCTCAAGACTCGGATGTTCTTGCAGGTACATCCAGTGACAAGTTTGATCGCTTGCCGAGTACTCGAATTTCGCGGCGGAACGTCACAAGTTTGAGCTTTCCAAACCCTGTATCTTTTCTGCCTCATTTTTGGACCATGTGTTGGTCTTTTCAGAATGCTTTTCTTGGTGCACTGCTGGCCACTTTTGTGCACTGCCGGCCATGCACTTTGGCCTGCCTGCCATTGATGATGCCCTGCCAGCCATCAATGAGCCCCTGCCGGCCATCAGTGATGGCCGGCCGGCCACCAATGTTTTAATAGATATTTTTCTGATATTTTTAAGCCAGTTATTTGCAGGTTGAACCATCTGCACCCACATGGATGGCTGGATCTCTCCAAGAGGATTTTGCGTCTTCTATATATAGAAGCCCTCCTCTTGTATGGGGGGGTTTAGAAAAATTTTGTGAGCAAAATTTCTCCCTCCCTCTCTCCAGAATCCTCTCTCTCCCTATTTTGTGCTTAGAATTGAGTTTTCTCTACATATTTGCACTAAGACCCTTAGTCAAATACTTTCATCTTGGAGCTTAGGTCCTTGGAGGTTCTATTTGAGGTCTCACAGTTGGTTTTGGCTCAAAAAAGTTGTTGTTTTGCTGTTGTGCTTCAAGGGTAAGGATTTACCCCTCTTAAGCTTATTTTTGTACATTGGTTTGGCCACCTTTGCATGTTATTTTTGGCCTAGTTGTCAACTACAAAAGCCTCTATTTTTAAGTGTTAAAAATGGTGGTTTGAGGCCCTTTTGGGGTTAGGGGTGTTCCACCCCCTTTTGTGGCTTATTTGCTAAGCTTTGTGCCATCTTTTAAAGCCTTTAAAACACTCCTTTTTTGGCCCTTTAGGAGGGGGTGGCCTCTCCTCCTTGTGTTTTGTTTGCATGTGTTGATGGCCTAACATGTAAACATGTGTTTCTACCTTTTTGTGGCTTAGTTCAAGCATGTTTTAGGCCCTATTTTGACCTACTTTAACTCTGTTTTTGGCTGGTTGGGTCACTCGTTGCTTGCTTCTGACACTTGTAGTGTAATCATGCTTACTAGCCTAGCATACCTGATGTTCTAACCTATCATTCTAGCTTGTGTTAGTTACATTCCAGCATCTTTTTGGCCTTGTTTTGACATGCTTTAAGACAGTTTTGAGTGGTCATGGTCTTTTGAGGCTTGCTTTATATAGTTATAGTATAGTCGGCTTCACTAGCTTTGAGCTTTAAGGTCCTAGCATGCTTTGCTTGTGATGATTGCATGGTATAACATCATTTAGTATGTGATTTCAGTGCATATGTCTCTGTCATACCCTCACATATCTCACTCTTTCATTGTGTTTGAGAGCCGTGCCTTATGCCTTGCTTGCGAGCCAATGAATGAGCATGCTTTTCTTGCCTTTTGTGCCCAAGTTTTAGCATGTTTTAGCCACTGTTTGGCATGTTTTAGGTCTATCCATAGCTGGTCTGACCATTTGAGCTTGGTATTGCATGCCTCTAGTGTAGTATTTTTCACTAGTTTCATCCTCTTAACTTTGGAACATGTTGTGCATGTGTTGCTTGCATGTTGTAGCACTATTTGTCATGCCATTTCAGTACTGAAATTCTGCAACCTCCCTCATTTCTTCATTTTTTAATTTTCTTTGAGGGTTGGTTGGCCTTAAGGTTGTGTTTAAGCTTGAGGTAGAGGTCGTGCTCAATGACTTTAACCTTCTTTTGAGGGTTCCTCCTAGCCAAAGGCATGACCTCTCTCATGTCTTAAATCGTCCTTTGGTTGATCCCTCTCGCATCAGAGGACACTCATATTGGACTTAATCGGTTAAAAGATTAATCGGTAATGTAAAATGTGTAAATAAAATCAATCAAGTAAAATTTGAGCAAGATAAGCATATGTTTGTTGCATTGCATGTGTTTGGATCGAACGTTAATCCAAACACAAGAAATGTGAGACATTTCATACTCATAGTGATAAAACGTGTCACGTTTCTTGGTCGCCGACATCCTTGATCATGCATGATAGGGTGGAGGCTCTAGAGTCTTGTTTTGTGCATTTATTGAATGTGTGCAAGTTGGATCCTTGGCCATCATGCATCAAAAATGCTTGATTGATGGTTTTGAATCCAATGGCCCCCCTTCCTTTGATTTTTTGAGATGATAAGGAGAGGGTGCAGTACAAACATGTCTTAGAAAAACCCTCTCTTTTCCTTTATGTGTGCTCTGTTGCAATTTGGTGTTCCAGCACACCAATGGCCGGCAGTGCTTCACTGATGGCCGGCAAGGCCTCATCCTTGGCCAGCAGTACCTCACTCTTGGCCGGCAGGTCGCCGGCAGCAAGCCCTTATGGCCGGTAGGCCACTGGTGCATTCCCCAGCATTGAATTGGTAAGGTGGTACAGAAAGTTCTTGAAGAAACCTTGCAAAAATAGCCTCTCAAGAGCAAACCGGAGAGCTTTTCGGGGTGAAAACCGAATGTATGCATGTTCAGCTTTTCAAGGCAGAGCTGAGGCTGTGTAGTTTATGTATTGCATGCCTAGTTAGTGCACGCTTGGTTTTGTAGTTTAATTAATTAGTTTGCTAATTGATTAAGTGTTGTAATAATTAAGAAGCTTAGTTTAGCTATTTCTTTATTTTGGCTTGTAATAATTAGTCTAATTAGTTTAATTAGATTAATTTGATTAGCTTAGCGTAGCTTAGCTTATTCATTCAGACCCTCCTTCGAAAGGGCGCAATGTTGTAATAAGTGTGCGTGCGTGTGTGCATGTCTTCCAACCCCACGTCTTTCTCCCTTTTATTTAACCGCTTTCGATGGTTAGATTAGGGCATGTTTTGATTAGCATACCTTATACTTGCATGCGTGCATCATTCATTTGTCTTGCATGCACCGGGCTCGGCTCATCATTCAAACCGCATTGTATTTCAATACTTATTTGAATGCGTGTTTTAGATCATGCTATCAAAGTGTTGTATCATATGCCATATTAGTAGCCAAGCCTATTAATCGCATTATTGCATGTGTTGCATTAGTCATTTAAGATAGTTAGGAATCATGCATTGTTCTTACGTTGTTTTCCTTCTTAGCTTGGAGTACTCGGTAAGCTTTTACGCTTTAGCATCCTTGCATGAGTGTGGAGTGTTGCCATCTTTCGCATGCTTGCCATGAGGCTATTTGCTTAAATGCGAAGCTGCATGAATGCCTGTGGCTGAAGGCTTTGTTGCTTGAATTGGGACAATTTAACAAATGTGAATTTTAAGCCCACTTTGCGAAGTAGCAAATCATGTTTTAAGCTTGTCTTGTGAGATGAAAAATCCACGCTGTAGCCCACTTTAGGGTGGCACTTTCAAACCATTTTCGAAAACAAACATGAGTTGATTTGTTCCAAGTCTCGCGACTTAGTCTATACTTGTATGTTGTGCGCATCACATAGTAAGTTAGCTATAGCGATCCCGGGTTTACCCTTGTTGTACAGTGATCCGGACATGTGTCCGCGGATGTTGGTAGTTGTTTATTATCTTGTTTGCATCCTTTTTACTTTGTTTATTGAGTTATGGGATGTGTTGGGCAGGTTTGTTACCGGTTGGTTGTGTTTGGGAGCCTAGTGTTGCTGCCCAGAATTTTGGACCTTCGCTTGAGCGAGGAGTTGGTTGCTCGAGCGAGAGTGGGGTTCGTGTTTGGTGGGTCGAGCCAGGGTGGCTCGCTCGAGCGAGCGGTTGCACCTGGTTCTGGACCTGAGAGCTATCTTTCTTGGCTCGAGCGAGCTTCCTTCGCTCGAGCGGTCTGGGTTTTTCTTCGCTCGATCGAGAGTTCCTTGGCTCGAGCGAGAGTTTCTGTGTCTGGTCGCTCGAGCGACCAAGCCTTCGCTCGAGCGAGCGTGTTTTATATCAGCGGACAGTAGCGATTTTGAACTTCAGTTTTTCATTTCTCTTTCTGATTAAAACCTAGATCCGAGACTCTCTCTCTCTACACTTATATTCTCTCTAAGAATTGATCTCCCTAGAGTGTGATTCTAGCCTAGGGCCTTTGTTAAAAAGATAGAGGGTGTTGAGAGCTTTGATTTAATCTGAAAAAGTTTGGATTTGGAGCAAGTTGATCTTCGAGTCTTCATCTCCTTTTTGGCTTAAACTTCGAGGTAGGGATATCCTACTCCTCTCTATGGGTTTTGTCTTTAAATTTTGGTATTTTGAGATGTTGGGCTTGGTTTGGTAATTTTGTGAAAGTTTGGGGCTTTTGTGTAATTTTACAAAAGTTGGGGTTTTATTCATAATAAACCTAGATGCATGTTTGGCATAGAAAAATGGAATGATTGTTGAATCATTGATGAAAATGGGACCTAAGGGTTGAAATGTTAATTATGGGAATTGACCTATTTACGTTGTTTAATTAATTGGGATAATTAATTGAGAAGAATGAAGAAATGAAATGTTGATTGAATATCCATTGTGCATTTATTTTCTATTTAGAAATAACTGCTTTGGGCTATCGGTGGAGGATAGTCGTGATTGTTGTAGACAATGCATGATGATTAGGCAAACTGAAACTAATCAATGAAATGTGTCATGGGACTTGACGGTTAATAGAATACATTAACTATATGTATTGAGTGATTGTATATAGAACCATTGTGTTTGTATACGCTATGTGTAGAGGAGGAGATAGGGGATGTACTCCGCGGTTTAGGGGAAGATAGGGGATGTACCTCTAAACCGGTTAGTGTTGGGAGAAGATAGGGGATGAACTCCGTAGATACAGCTCTTATGCTTGTCTAGAGAAGTGAAGATAGAGCTCATATGCTTATCTTTGTGAAATGTGGATATAGCATATATGCTTATCTGTGGATATTGTTGTTATACATATCTGTTGAGAATGTGGATATAGCTTATGTGCTTATCTGAATGTGGGATATAGTTTTTATACATATCTGTGGAAATGATGATAGAGCTAGCATGCTTATCTGTTGAAAAAGGAAAAATGAAAGGAAACTTGGACTCTTAAGTCGTATGACATAAATATATGATTTATGTGATTGTATCAGTGTTGGCCATCTATCAATTGCTAATCTTTTAGTCATTGTTCATGGTTGGTTTAGTATATTTCTACTGGGCTGTGGCTCACCCTATATGGGAATATCATTTTCAGGTGCAGGAAGCATGCCACCTCCAAGGACATAGCTGGGAGGCTAGAGGCGGACATACTTTTGTCGCCTAACTTTTGATGCATTACATGTAACTTCAAGCCAAGGGCTTAATGTGTAAACGAGTTAGTACTCTTTTGTTGTAACCAAGTTTTAACTTGGAAAGCTGTAAGCCCGTAGGGCATTTTGTTTTGATGTTAACATGTAATACTTATGTAATGGAATTTTAATGAATAAAAGAATGTGGTTAGCTTCTATGTAAATGCATGTCTTATCTGATGGGTTTAATGTTGCTATTTTGAGGGCGTTACATTAGCTAATAACCGGTTTAAGAACACATAAGATTTATAAAACAACATATCATGTTTAGTAGAGGCCGATCTTTTGATCGAGCGAGCGGGGGTGCTCATTTCAGGACATTCCCCTCTCGTACCCTAGTTCCCGAGCCGAGGCAACTTTGGTGATGACGGACACGTGGCCTTTGGCACGAGTCAGGGTTTCCTAAATTTCTCAAAAATAAAACATTTAGGTGTCGACTCTGTAATCTAGCAAAGTAGTCCAGTTTTGGCATTATTTGATTCAAAATCGATTTTCCAAAAAAGATTTGCCGGATTGGACACTTTGGTGATTTATCAATTTTCACATTGCACTTTGTGAGACTAGATTCAGAACCGTGACAGGAGTCCGAACTGTAGGAGACCGATTCGATGCTCTCCGAAAGGGGGCACGAAGAAAGTCGAGTCCACAGTTACTGTTTACATTAATTTCAACAGTAATAACTTTTTTTTTTTTTTAACAATTTCATAGTCAACATAGATCTTGTTTGATAGATTTTGAAAAGAGGATTCTAAAAAAATACTAATTTTATTAAAAACTGACATCTAGATCAAAAGTTGTATTAATTTAAAGTTCAATATTTTGGTAATAATGGTATGTGTTGAACTTTTCAAAAAAACAATTGTGCTTGTACTTAATGCATTAAAGTTTTATTATGAGGGAGTTGTAACCAAATTCCCCGTTTGAGAAATACTTTATATATATATATATATATATATTTCATTGTATATTTAGTTTTGTCGTTGTCAATTTTCTTTTATATAGTTGATATATTAATTTAATTATTATGATATTTAAAAAAAAATTATCTCCATACAAAAATAAATAAATAAGACATAATGTGTTTAATTATGTACATCACATAGATTAAATCAATTTTTTTTATATTTTTTTATTTTTTGTCTATCTTATTGATGTCTAATATTAATTTATATTTAATTTTTTATTTAACATGAAACTATTTATTACAAAACATTTATTGTAACACCCAAAAAAAAAAATATACAATGATTATAACAATAACCATGGCTATTAAGAGATATCGGAATAATCCCCAACACCTTTCATTACATGATCCCAGCGTTTATACAAAATAATCCCACATGCAATTATACATTCAAAGAATTCTAGCACATGAATCTATAGCATGTAGAATATTCAATCAAAAATGAATAAATGCCCTTGTAGGCTTACAAGTTCCAAGGCTTAAGCCCGGTTACACAAAAGATGGTTCCTCGAACCAACACATATATAACCCTTGGCTTACAAAATATAATCACCACAAAATAGAGCCTCTTGCTCTCAATACATACATCTACACCCTAGTATGGCGAGTTCACCACATCTTTTCCTGCACCAAAATCTCATAGGGTGAGCAAAGCCCAGTAGAAAATTCTTAACAAAGTATATACATTTTATACAAGTCCAAAGGAATGAAATGCGAATGCCATGTTATGCTCTTTTGAAAGAAAATCACATTCGTCTCATCTTTTGAAATCCATCATGCTCAATGATATTATGATATCTTCACCACATCTTTTCCTACACCAAAATCTCATAAGGTGAGCAAAGCCCAGTAGAGAATTCTTAACAAAGTATATACATTTTATACAAGTCCAAAGGAATGAAATGCGTATGCCATGTTATGCTCTTTTGAAAGAAAATCACATTCGTCTCATCTTTTGAAAACCATCATGCTCAATGATATTATGATATCTTCAACAAATTTAAAGTTTATCAATTTAATTCAAGGGGCGGTAAATATGACTCAAGTAATCTCTAGGTTGGTGTCTGCAAATAGGCATAACTAGCACTACCAATACCCCACTTTATCAGTTTCTAACCGAAAGGGAAGTGGTACCTCCTCCGCGCGTGTTTTCGGTCTTTTACTCCGGACACTCAGGCCAACTTAATCAATTCCATCTACACCTCCTATCCGGACTTACCAATGTATTTACCCGAAAACATTTCAATAGTTCATTTCACCACATTTCTTTCTCAATGTAAATGTTTTCAAATCCCGACTCAAAATTTGCAACCATGCAATAATAAAAATGTCAATGCAATATATATCAAGGCAAATTAATAATCTTTCATTAACAATATTTTCCACACAACTCTTCCGATTCAATCGCAATTCCCACTCTCCTTTCCAATGCAATTTCATCAAATATCACATATGAATATATAAATAATATCCAAGTGTAGCAACATTTCCACATTACATGTGTTCTCAATAATTTGTCATTTCATAACCATGTATGAATATGCATTTAACAATAAATTCAAAACAAAAGCCCAAAATCCTCACACACCAAGAAAATTGCCATTTTTGCCAACAATAATATGAAATTTCCACTCATTCATTCATTTAACACAAGAAAATCCATAAATTCTCAACATCCTCCAAAACCCCCCAAATTTTTAGGTTTTTCATCAAAACTAAACATTCCCTCATCCCTTGGTGGAATCTCACCAAAATCATATTTCTTAAATCAATGTGATTCAAATCTTCAAGAAAATCTTTTAAAGAAAACAAGAGATGAACCCCTTTTACAAAACTACCAATTTGTTAACCCAAAAACCAAATTTTTGATGCCATCAAGGAGGAAATCTCGAAATTAACTTAAACTTGCAAAAATATGTATAGAATTCTAAGAAAGTCCCTACCTCAAGTTTTGATGAAGAAATGAGGTGAAACCCCAAAATCAATGGTGTAGAAATTCGATCTCCCCCGCACAAAGTGAAGCCCTTGCTTGGCTCTCGAAAGTTTGTGAAAGATGATGGATCAAAACCCCAATGGGTTTGAAGAGATCAAGTGTTTAAGGTGTTTGGTGGGTGATTTTATAGAGAAGGGAGAGGAAATGATATTTTTAGAGAGAGAGGGATGCGTAAAAAGTGAAATATGTACAGCCCCAAAAGAGAAGAAAAACACAATTTTCGGACTCAGCCGACTCCCGCACGTGCGACACCCATTCTAGCACGTGCGGAGCGTGCTTCCCGCACGTGCGGCACTCTCCCGCACCTCCTTTCCGCACCTGCCTTTATTGTAGTAACCAACCTTGGACCTCTCATGTTTCCCGTACATGCGACCTTACCTCCCGCACGTGCGGCTCAGCCCTCCAACCCAGAAAATTTCCAGTTCAACACCAGACACTCCGGATCCAATCCCGCACCTTCCGAAACATGAGCAACTCGACATGGAAATAAATGAAAGTAAGGATTTGAGATAAGCTTTCAAATACAACAAAATGAAACGTTAACAAGGTTCCCGATTAAACCCGACACTCTAACAAGGCAAACTCAAAGTTAAACAAAGAAGAATGAGGCGAATAATACACCCGGTCATTACATTTATATTTAATTTAAATTCTATATACCTATATACAATATGTATGAATAATTCAAAAAGAACATTACAGAAAAAAATTAATACTCTACATAATTAATTTATGTATTTTCTTCTTAATTCAGACACAACATACTTATATTTAATTTTTTAAATAAATTTTGTATAATTCTATATCTACACATTTTTATTTTCTAAATGAATATAAAACTAAAAATAAAATTAAATAATTAGAATCACTTTTAATTTTATATTGCTAATTCTCTCTCTAAATTAACTATTATTTTCAATATCAAAATGAGCGTTTATTTTTCTATCTTATAATTTAATATATATCATATAAAATTATTATATGATAATTACACTTTTACAACATAATAGAACTAAAATTATCAAAAAAAATAATAATAATTTAATTAAATTTATTATATATAAGTATTCATGTAATACTTTTATAGAACAATAAGGCTAATATTATTAAAATAAATAATTAAAATTAAAATTAGTTTTATTCTTTTGTAACACATATCATAATATAAAATATCATTACATTAATTAAAGTTAACTCCATTGTGATTTTATATCAAATATCATCTTTCTATAAGTGATTTACATACACGTTCAACATCTAATTAGATATTGATTGATTAAAATAATAAAACTCAATACTTTTTTTGTTAAGTTTTTAGAAGATAAATTGACAAATGTCAAATGATAAACAGTGTGGAGTATTATTAAAGAATAATGATTTATTGAAAATAATTGTCTATATTTAAGGTTGATATTTCTTGAATAATTTTTAAATAAAAATTTGAATTTATAGTATTACTAATATACACTTTCATGAGTTTTGCCAAAAAATTTATGAAAAATTAATTTGGTTATAAATTTTTTTTTACTGTTATTATGATGTGTCACATAATTAATCAAAACCACATTGAGCAATGAAATTATTAAAGTTATAGAGATTTTGTGTTTTATTCCCATTGAGGACACTATTTATGGTTTGAATGTAACGCCCCGAAAATAATCCATCGAAATGAAATGCAACAACCCACATTCACTAAATAACAATGGCAAATCTCCAACCTTTACATCATTAATCAACAAGGTTTATACAAAGTTCCACATGTGAATTATACATTCAACGGTATAGAAACGCATGAATCTATAGCATGTAGAGCATTACTTCCCAAAAATAAATAAAATGCCCTTAAGGGCTTACATATTCCAAGGCTTGAGTCTGGTTATACAAAAATGGTTTCACAAACCCATACATTTAAGTCCTTGGCTAGCAAATAAATTCACAACAAAATAGAGTCATCTACTCTTCACAGAATATATCCACACCCTCAACTCGGCGGGATCACCACATCTTTTCCTGCACCAAAATCTCATAAGGGTGAACATAAAACCTAGTAGAGAATTCTTAACAAAGTATATACATTTATGCAATATTTCCATTGTTAGATGCAAATGCAAACGCCATGCAATGCCATTTTAAAGAAAGTTTCATTTTTCATGCTCTTCTTGAAAATCACCATGTTTCAAAAACAGTTTGCAATCTCAACAATTCCAAAACTTCTAATTTTAATCACTAGGGGCAGTAAATACGACTCAGGTAATCCCTAGGTTGGTGTCTGCAAGTAAGCTCAACAAGCACTACCAATAACCCCACTTTACCGGTTGCTAACCAGAAGGGAAGTGGCACCTCATCTGCACGTATTTTCGGTCTTTCACCCCTGACACTCAGGCCAACTTATCAATCCATCTACACCTCTTACCCGGACTTACCAACGTATTAACCCCTTAACATTTCCATAGTTCTCATTTCAATATAAACTTATCTCAATGCAAACGTTTCCAAACTCAATTCAAAACGTATAATAATCGATGAAATGAATGTGCAATGCAGCAATTATTAATGCTTCGTAACATTATCCCTTCTCAAATATCTCAACAATAACACTACAACAACCGCATTCCTCATTTTCCTTCTTCTACATTATTTATCACAAAATAGCTACGTATTTAATTTACATTATTGGCAAGTGGCAACATTTCCCCATCTTGCACCATTCTTAATGATTTAGTCACTTCAAAACTACTTATCATGTTTTGCATATCAACTTCCAATTTCACAACTTTCATCTTTCAAAGAACCCAAAAATTTTATCATCATATAACAACACAAGTCCATGAATTTAAAAAATCTTAAAACAAATTGAAAAATTTAGAAATCCCCTAGATATTGATTTGTGATTATGTAACAATTTTAAGCAGTATCTAACAATCCCAATCAAACAATCAAGACATATCAACAAAACGATTTTAACGTGGAAAAATCACAATTGGACACCTCCAACTGTGATTAAAAAATCATGGGCAACAGCCACAAAACAATCCACTAAAAAGATTTAAAGGAATTACACAGGTATACTCTCAATTACCTAGCGAATCCACGCCTACTTGAACCAACCACTATGTGCCTCTTCCAACCCTGTCTTCATCTCGGAATTGCCTTTACGATAAGCCACTCCAGAATCCACCGAAGGTTCAGGCTCGAATTCTTCAGTATCCACTGAAGAATAACTCTCTCTCTCTCTCTCTCTCTCTCTTGTGTATAACAAACAAAACCTTTGATGTACTCTCTTTAAACCATGAGTTGAATACTCAATAAAACATCAAAGAAAACTAACAAAATATCCCCAGATAAAAACCTTAAGAACCAAAAAGAATATCTGGAGGAATTAAATAGTTTTGGGAGAAAACCAACTATTTATAGAAAATCCAAAAGTAATCCTAGTTTTGCAAGAAATCCAATTACTTATAGAAATCCAAAAGTAATCCTAGTTTTGGAAGAAAATCAAATTCTTAAAGAAATCCTTGTTAAACGGGATTGCCAATAATAAAACCTAACAATCTCCCCATTTGGCAATGCCGTGACAAAACACACCTAACAAATAAAATCCTAATCACCCCAACCCATTACAACCAACAAACACAAACTTCTTTCTCAAGATTAAGATCTGCAAAACAGCTATTAGTGCCACAATCTCCAAAACAACTATTAGTCTCACAAGAGTATATGAAAAAGCAATAAACATATGGCTAGATTATCTTGAAACATTTGAAGCATGAGATGGAAAATATGAATAGATGCGACTTGGAGATTTTAAGAACATATAATATGAAAACCTGAAAACTTTAAGAACATGTAGCATGAAAACTTGAAAACTAAGACACATACTCCCCATTTTTTGTCACGAATTGACAAAGGAAGCGCAATCAACTAAAGCCATATCATAAACCACACAAGCAATGATATGATGATGTAAATATCAGGAGCATGTAAGAAGGAAATAATAAGCAAACAATGCATAGCAACATGCAAAACAACTAAAGCCAATATCCCTTACCAAACAAAACAAAGTGTTCATGCTAACAAACTCTTGTAATGATAAACCAAACTCCCCCTCACTAAAAACAATGAACAAGAAGAAAACGACCAAAAATAATATGGTGGAGCAAGCAAGGAATTTCTGATTTGTACCTTGAAACACACAAGATTATCCAAGAAGCACCACTACAAGAAAACACAATGTGCACAGCCTCTAGAAGATTCCTCATAATAGAAAGTGATGCATTATGTGAAAAGCATAGATCCCATGATAAAAGTGTGTGTGTGACTCTTGGAGTTCGACAAACACTAGATTCAATCCTAGTAGTGATTTGAAAGTTGAACCTCCAACAAGAGAATCTAAGCACAACAAAGGAAAGTCAAACTACTAGGAATCAAGGGGTATTTGGTGAGTAAAGGCGGAGGCTCCCCCTCAATCAATGAATCTTTTCTTTTCTTTTTTCTTTCTTTTGCACATTTTTTCTTTCTTTTGCATATTTTTTTTCTTTTTCTTTTGCACAATCATTGGCGGCTGACACGCTCAAGAGTATGGAAACCGAACCAGAGAAGCATGGATATAATAAGGATGGCCTGGTTGGTGACTCTTGGGTAGCCTTTTCCTCATGGCTGGACTACAAAGAATAGAGGGGAAAGCCATGGAGATGCAAAAAGATGGAAGGTGGTGAAGAGACTCAACATCACCCAAGATGTGCTAGTATAGGTCAATTCCTCTAGAAACGCAAAAGATCAATGACAGAAGTCCATAGAGAAAAAATAATCACTAAGGCGGAAGACTCCAATATTTGCTAATCCAAGAGTGTGTACAGAATGAGACATACTAATAAAAAAACACACACTCCAAAATAAGTAATGACCACAGAAAGTACACACATATTAACAGGTAACGGATATTCTTATCAATTCCAATATGTACCAATGACCACTCAAAAATTTCAATCTTCCAAAACCATACTAAGAAAATCTTTTTGGTTTTTTTTTTCTTAACCAAAGCAAGACAAAAAACGAACATGCACACATTTTTTTTTCCTCAAAAACAAAACACACAGAAACCCAAAAACTAAACCAAAAAAAAAAAAATTAACACAAGTCAAGTTTTCTCACCCAAATCTTTTTGACCTTAACAAAATTAGGTCTAGCAGTCTTGGTAAATGTCGTGGTATTGTGAACACCCTCATGAATCTTGGTATTCTGCCTGGACATGTAAGGTTGTCTCCTAACCCAAAAAGTATTCGAATTTCTACCATTTTGAAACACTCTCCCATGCAACTTATAACAGTAAGGGCGAATATGACCATGCATACCACAATGATGACAAATAAAAACAGGGTGTACCTTCTTTTCTTTTACCTTACCAACTCTAGGAAGTTTGAGAAGTCCATCCTTATGTTGAAATTTTTGTTCCCTCTTTCCTTGAGTTCTTGTATCATGAGATGTGGAAGCACTCTGTTTTTGCTCTTTCTTACCACCAAAGCCATTGCCACTCTTGTCAGAACAAATTTGTTGAGACCCAATGATATTGTCCAAAGTCTTTGATCCTTTGTTCCAAAGACCAATGGTAACCATGGCACACTTGAGTTCTTCCTCTTTCTTGATCATTAGTTCTTCCAAAGCAACTTGTGACATCTCGAGAGATTCAATCTTTTCTTCATACATGGCATGGGTTTGCAGTAGCTCATTCCTCTCTGTCTCACAAGTCAACAGTTTTGCACAAAGAACTTGTCGATCATCAGCTACCTTGATGGCATCAATCCTGTCCTCGAAAATCTCCTCCTTAAGTTTGACATTCTCACTTTCACATGCTTTGAGTTTCTTTGTGAGTTTGTCATTCAATTTGAATAAGTTAAGAGACTCCTTATACAACTTTTTATAAGCTTGCTCAAGCACTTCATGATCACTCTCCGAGGATTCATCATCAGTGGTATTCTCAACTGACCTCTTCAAAGACTCTGTTTGTCCTTCAGTTTCGAAAGCCGCCATGAAAGCAAAGAATTGTTTATACCCCATGAGAGGGAGATTTATGGTCTGGATTGGGCCGTGGTAATGGCCGGACAGATTTGGGCCGGACAAGATGGGGCCGAGGTAGCGCGGTCCTGTGCTGAAAGGATTTGCTCGGTTAAGGCAAGGCATGGTTGGACCAAGCTACATAGCTGCATGGTATAGAGGCCAGTCAAGTGAGATGTCCGGCGTCAGAAAAGGCGTGGTTGGACCGGGGTTCATGAGTTAGCCCGGCAGGAAGGCCGACGGCAAACCAGCATGAGCTGTCCCGAGCTCGGCTTTGCCGGGATGCAGCCGAGCACGGTCCTCATTAAGCGCGACAAGCGGATCGCTCTGGCCAGTTGCATAGCACGGCCGTTGATAGCCGAGAAGATGCAGCCCGGCTGCCGAGCTCCCAGTAGAGTGGGCTGGCAGTTTGGTTAGGTGGTGTTCAGCAAGATTTGTGTTGACAGATGGGATAGCAGCACCACGTGTCGAGAGACGGATGAGAGTAGATTTGGGGCGCAGAAGGTATATAAGCGAGTCTGTGCCCCCCATGCGAGACAGATGAACATTTTTTGTAAGGAAATTCTTACACTCAAACACTCCTCTCTCCCTATCCTAAGGTGTGTGCTAACTTAATCGTCGGAGGGTTTTCCGGCCACACCGCCGGGTAGCTCACCGCTGTTGTGCTCGCAGATCGATCGGACAGACAGGAGCTTGGAAGAAAGGAATACGGGCTTGCCGGAATATTTGCTCCCCGTACAATTGGCGCCGTCTGTGGGAACTTTGCAGATAAAACCTTGTCTTCCACGCTCATCTGATCGCCGTCCATGGCGAACAACGATGAGTTTTCGTTGTCTGCCATCGACGGAGTTACCCCGGAGTCAGGCAGACGGAGAGAAGGACATCCCGCCATTCCTCCTATGGCGGACCTGGAAACCTCTCCAGGAGGACATTCAAGAGACGCGCGGGATGAGCCCGGAAGAAGCTTTGGACATTCACGGAGTCCAGACGGTCACCGGCGACGGAGAGAATCGCACGCCAGGCGACTGGAACACAAGCTAAGGGACCAAGACGCCGTCATCCGGAGAATGGCAGCGGAGATGGAGGATCTTAAACGACATGTCAAAGGGAAGGGTGTAGCTGGAGTAGGACCCGACCCCGCCGTTCATGCAGTCAGAGCCAATGGCGTACTCCGTCCATCTCAATCACCAGAAGTTACAAGGTTAAAGATTCCGACGCGCACGTAGAGAAGTCCAGCGCGCAAGACAGCACCTATCAACCCTCACGTCCGGCGACGACGTCGAGGTATTCTTATTCCGCTCGTTCAGAGGATTTACGGGTAGTCTTGAAGGAACGGGCTCGCCGGCGGGAGGCTCAGAGGGTGCCAGCGTTCCAGCGGCTATCCTATGGGGTTCACGCCAGTGAAGAGGTCGGAATGCCTCCACCTCGCCTAGCTGCGCCTCTCTTTCTAGACACAGACTTGGCAAAGCTGAGCGCCACCCCTTTCTCCGTGGGGATAGAAATAACACCGCTTCCCGCGGGCTTCCACCAGCCTAAGTTCACGCTCTACGATGGAAAAATCGATCCCTATATGCATGTAAGCCACTTCCGACAGGTCATGGTCAGACATAGGCAGAATGACACTCTTATGTGCCTTATCTTCCCGTCAAGTTTGGGCGAGCTGGGCTTGAAATGGTTTGAGAGGCTGCCGGAGGGGAGCATAGAAAGGTGGCGATAGTTGGCCGAAGCTTTTGTGACGCGCTTCAAAACCAACACCAAAACGCCAAAGGAAGTTGACCACCTTCTCAGTGTCAAGATGGAGCCGAGCGACACACTGAAGGCATACAACTCTAGATATTGGGAAACCTTCAACGAGATCTTGGATTGCCTGGTCAACCTGGCAATCACCCAATACAAGCGCGGTCTCCCGGTGGGACATAGGCTGAGGGACTCGCTTACAATGAACCAGCCGCCATCCATGGGGCAACTAATGCAGCGCATCAATGAGCACATCCGAGTAGAGGATGATGCAGCGGCGTCCACCGCGAAGACAACCCCGGTGGCAACAGATAAACAGGGCTTACAAGATAACCGGACTGGCGGGTAAGGGGGCATACCACTTAGAAGATTTGGATGGAAAAGGCGTACCCCGGCCATGGAATGCGACTGACCTCAAACTATTATATTCTTATCGTTCTTAAGTAATTTTTTGAGGAAGAACTTGTTTCCCCTACACTTCTGAATGTGATACTCTTTTTGTCAATGTAATAGAAGTGAATTACTTTTGCTGAAGAACTTTTCTGATTCAGCCGAGATGATATACTCCGGCTAAATGAGTTGATGATTTGCTCAACTCCGAAGTTTCAGCCGAGATGATGTACTCCGGGTAAATGAGTTGATGATTTGCTCAACTCTGAAGATTCAGCCGAGATGATTTACTCCGGCCAAGTGAGTTGATGATTTGCTTAACTCTGAAGATTCAGCTGAGACAATTTACTCCGGCCAAGTGAGTTGATGATTTGCTCAACTCTGAAGATTCAGCCGAGATGATTTACTCCGGCTAAATGAGTTGATGATTTGCTCAACACCGAAGTTTCAGCCGAAATGATGTACTCCGGCCAAATGAGTTGATGATTTGCTCAACTCTGAAGTTTCAGCCGAGATGATGTACTCCGGCCAAATGAGTTGATGATTTGCTCAACTCCGAAGATTCAGCCGAGATGATGTACTCCGGAGAAATGAGTTGATGATTTGCTCAACTTTGAAGTTTCAGCCGAGATGATATACTCCGGCCAAATGAGTTGATGGTTTGCTCAACTCTGAAGATTCAGCCGAGATGATTTACTCCGGCCAAGTGAGTTGATGATTTGCTTAACTCTGAAGATTCAACCGAGATGATTTACTCCGGCCAAATGAGTTGATGTATTACTCAACTCAAGGCTCTAGCTGAAATTCTCTATCCTGGTGGAAAGCTCAGAGGATGGCGGTGCGAACAACCGTGGAAGAGATCTAGGTAGTTTGGTTTTGGAAGACGTCAGTCAGAAGGTCGAGGAAAAGGGGCAATTGACAATCATTTTGGTAGAAAGACCAGAGTTCCTTGCCGAGCTGATGTTGATCGCCAAGAAAGAAGTTGCGAAGCGGACCTTGCTCGCCTTCCTTGGAGTTCCTTGACTGAGCTGATGTTGCTCGCCAAGAAGGAAGTCGCGGGGCGGACCTTGCTCGCCTTCCTTGGAGTTCCTTGCCGAGCTGGTGTTGCTCGCCAAGAAGGAAGTCGCGGAGCGGACCTTGCTCGCCTTCTTTGGAGTTCCTTGGCCGAGCTGATCTTGCTCGCCAAGAAGGAAGTCGTGGAGCGGACCTTGCTTGCCTTCCTTGGAGTTTCTTGCCGAGCTGATGTTGCTCGCCAAGAAGGAAGTCGCAGAGCGGACCTTGCTCGCCTTCCTTGGAGTTCCTTGCCGAGCTGATGTTGCTCGCCAAGAAGCAAGTCGCGGATCGGACCTTGCTCGCCGACCTTGGAAGTTCCTTGCCGAGTTGATGTTGCTCGCCAAGAAGGAAGTTGCGGAGCGAACGTTGCTCGCCTTCCTTGGAGTTCCTTGCCGGGCTGATTTTGCTCGCTAAGAAGGAAGTCGCGGAGCAGACCTTGCTCGCCTTCCTTGGAGTTCCTTGATCGAGCTGATGTTGCTCGCCAAGAAGGAAGTCGCGGAGCAGACCTTGCTCGCCTTCCTTGGAGTCCCTTGCCAAGCTGGTGTTGCTCGCCAAGAAGGAAGTCGCAGAGCGGACTTTGCTCGCCTTCTTTGGAGTTCCTTGGCCGAGCTGATCTTGCTCGCCAAGAAGTAAGTCATGGAGCGGACCTTGCTCGCCTTATTAGTGCGGTCACCGTCTTGCAGACTAACAACCAAGGAAGAGTTACCCCGGTCAGATAGGTAATCCCAGTCACGCTTGCGCGGACTGAATTAAGGGGTAATTGAGAGGGAGATTTATGATCTGGATTGGGCCGTGGTAATGGCCGGACAGATTTGGGCCGGACAAGATGGGGCCGAGGTAGCGCGGTCCTGTGCTGAAAGGATTTGCTCGGTTAAGGCAAGGCATGGTTGGACCGAGCTACATAGCTGCATGGTATAGAGGCCAGTCAAGTGAGATGTCCGGCGCTAGGAAAGGCGTGGTTGGAACGGGGTTCATGAGTTAGCCCGGCAGGAAGGTCGATGGCAAACCAGTATGAGCTGTCCCGAGCTCGGCTTTGCCGGGATACAGCTGAGCTCGGTCTTCATTAAGCGCGGCAAGCGGATCACTCTGGCCAGTTGCATAGCACGGCCGTTGATAGCCGAGAAGATGCAGCCCGGCTGCCGAGCTCTCAGTAGAGTGGGCTGGCAGTTTGGTTAGGTGGTGTTCAGCAAGATTTGTGCTGACAGATGGGATAGCAGCACCACGTGTCGAGAGACGAATGAGAGTAGATTTGGGGCGCAGAAGGTATATAAGCGAGTCTGCGCCCCCCATGCGAGACAGATGAACATTTTTTGTAAGGAAATTCTTACACTCAAACACTCCTCTCTCCCTATCCTAAGGTGTGTGCTAACTTAATCGTCGGAGGGTTTTCCGGCCACACCGCCGGGTAGCTCACCGCTGTTGTGCTCGCAGATCGATCAGACAGACAGGAGCTTGGAAGAAAGGAATACGGGCTTGCCGGAATATTTTCTCCTCGTACAATTGGCGCCGTCTGTGGGAACTTTGCAGATAAAACCTTGTCTTCCACGCTCATCTGATCGCCGTCCATGGCGAACAACGATGAGTTTTCGTTGTCCGCCATCGACGGAGTTACCCCGGAGTCAGGCAGACGGAGAGAAGGACATCCCGCCATTCCTCCTATGGCGGACCTGGAAACCTCTCCAGGAGGACATTCAAGAGACGCACGGGATAAGTGCGGAAGAAGCTTTGGACATTCACGGAGTCCAGACGGTCACCGGCGGCGGAGAGAATCGCACGCCAGGCGACTGGAACACAAGCTAAGGGACCAAGACGCCGTCATCCGGAGAATGGCGGCGGAGATGGAGGATCTTAAGCGACATGTCAAAGGGAAGGGTGTAGCTGGAGTGGGAGACCACAGTGAGCGCACCCGACCCCGCCGTTCATGCAGTCAGAGCCAGCGGCGTACTCCGTCCATCTCAATCACCAGAAGTTACAAGGTTGAAGATTTCGACGCGCACGTAGAGAAGTCCAGCGCACAAGACAGCACCTATCAACCCTCACGTCCGGCGACGACGTCGAGGTATTCTTATTCCGCTCGTTCAGAGGATTTGCGAGTAGTCTTGAAGGAACGGGCTCGCCGGCGGGAGGCTCAGAGAGTGCCGGCGTTCCAGCGGCTATCCTATGGGGTTCACGCCAGTGAAGAGGTCGGAATGCCTCCACCTCGCCTAGCTGCGCCTCTCCTTCTAGACACAGACTTGGCAAAGCTGAGCGCCACCCCTTTCTCCGTGGGATAGAAATAACACCGCTTCCCGCGGGCTTCCACCAGCCTAAGTTCACGCTCTACGATGGAAAAATCGATCCCTATATGCATGTAAGCCACTTCCGACAGGTCATGGTCAGACATAGGCAGAATGACACTCTTATGTGCCTTATCTTCCCGTCAAGTTTGGGCGAGCTGGGCTTGAAATGGTTTGAGAGGCTGCCGGAGGGGAGCATAGAAAGGTGGCGATAGTTGGCCGAAGCTTTTGTGACGCGCTTCAAAACCAACACCAAAACGCCAAAGGAAGTTGACCACCTTCTCAGTGTCAAGATGGAGCCGAGCGACACACTGAAGGCATACAACTCTAGATATTGGGAAACCTTCAACGAGATCTTGGATTGCCTGGTCAACCTGGCAATCACCCAATACAAGCGCGGTCTCCCGGTTGGACATAGGCTGAGGGACTCGCTTACAATGAACCAGCCGCCATCCATGGGGCAACTAATGCAGCGCATCAATGAGCACATCCGAGTAGAGGATGATGCAGCGGCGTCCACCGCGAAGACAACCCCGGTGGCAACAGATAAACAGGGCTTACAAGATAACCGGACTGGCGGGTAAGGGGGCATACCACTTAGAAGATTTGGATGGAAAAGGCGTACCCCGGCCATGGAATGCGACTGACCTCAAACTATTATATTCTTATCGTTCTTAAGTAATTTTTTGAGGAAGAACTTGTTTCCCCTACACTTCTGAATGTGATACTCTTTTTGTCAATGTAATAGAAGTGAATTACTTTTGCTGAAGAACTTTTCTGATTCAGCCGAGATGATATACTCCGGCTAAATGAGTTGATGATTTGCTCAACTCCGAAGTTTCAGCCGAGATGATGTACTCCGGCCAAATGAGTTGATGATTTGCTCAACTCCGAAGTTTCAGCCGAGATGATGTACTTCGACCAAATGAGTTGATGATTTGCTCAACTCCGAAGATTCAGCCGAGATGATGTACTCCGACGAAATGAGTTGATGATTTGCTCAACTCTGAAGTTTCAGCCGAGATGATATACTCCAGCTAAATGAGTTGATGGTTTGCTCAACTCTGAAGATTCAGCCGAGATGATTTACTCCGGCCAAGTGAGTTGATGATTTTCTCAACTCTGAAGATTCAATCGAGATGATTTACTCCGGCCAAATGAGTTGATGATTTGCTCAACTCAAGGCTCTAGCTGAAATTCTCCATCCCGGTGGGAAGCTCAGAGGATGGTGGTGCGAACAACCGTGGAAGAGATCTAGGGAGTTTGGTTTTGGAAGACGTCAGTCAGAAGGCCGAGGAAAAGGGGCAATTGACAATCATTTTGGTAGAAAGACCAGAGTTCCTTGCCGAGTTGATGTTGCTCATCAAGAAAGAAGTTGTGAAGCGAACCTTGCTCGCCTTCCTTGGACTTCCTTGACTGAGCTGATGTTGCTCGCCAAGAAGGAAGTCGCGGGGCGGACCTTGCTCGCCTTCCTTGGAGTTCCTTGCCGAGCTGGTGTTGCTCGCCAAGAAGGAAGTCGCGGAGCGGACCTTGCTCGCCTTCTTTGGAGTTCCTTGGCCAAGCTGATCTTGCTCGCTAAGAAGGAAGTCGTGGAGCAGACCTTGCTCGCCTTCCTTGGAGTTCCTTGCCGAGCTGATGTTGCTCGCCAAGAAGGAAGTCGCGGAGCGGACCTTGCTCGCCTTCCTTGGAGTTCCTTGCCGAGCTGATGTTGCTCGCCAAGAAGCAAGTCGCGGAGCGGACCTTGCTCGCCGACCTTGGAAGTTCCTTGCCGAGCTAATGTTGCTCGCCGAGAAGGAAGTTGCGGAGCGGACGTTGCTCGCCTTCCTTGGAGTTCCTTGCCGGGCTGATGTTGCTCGCCAAGAAGGAAGTCGCGGAGCGGACCTTGCTCACCTTCCTTGGAGTTCCTTGACCGAGCTGATGTTGCTCGCCAAGAAGGAAGTCGCGGAGCAGACCTTGCTCGCCTTCCTTGGAGTCCCTTGCCGAGCTGGTGTTGCTCGCCAAGAAGGAAGTCGCAGAGCGGACCTTGCTCGCCTTCTTTGGAGTTCCTTGGCCGAGCTGATCTTGCTCGCCAAGAAGTAAGTCATGGAGCGGACCTTGCTCACCTTATTAGTGCGGTCACCGTCTTGCAGACTAACAACCGAGGAAGTGTTACCCCGGTCAGATAGGTAATCCCAGTCACGCTTGCGCGGACTGAATTAAGGGGCAATTGAGAGGGAGATTTATGATCTGGATTGGGCTGTGGTAATGGCCGGACAAGATGGGGCCGAGGTAGCGCGGTCCTGTGCTGAAAGGATTTGCTTGGTTAAGGCAAGGCGTGGTTGGACCGAGCTACATAGCTGCATGGTATAGAGGCCAGTCAAGTGAGATGTCCGGCGCCAGGAAAGACGTGGTTGGACCAGGGTTCATGAGTTAACCCGGCAGGAAGGCCGACGGCAAACCAGCATGAGCTGTCCTGAGCTCGGCTTTGCCGGGATGCAGCCGAGCTCGGTCCTCATTAAGCGCGGCAAGCGGATCACTCTGGCTAGTTGCATAGCACGGCCGTTGATAGCCGAGAAGATGCAGCCCGGCTACCGAGCTCCCAGTAGAGTGGGCTGGCAGTTTGGTTAGGTGGTGTTCAGCAAGATTTGTGCTGACAGATGGGATAACAGCACCACGTGTCGAGAGACGGATGGGAGTAGATTTGGGGCGCAAAAGGTATATAAGCGAGTCTGCGCCCCCATGCGAGACAGATGAACATTTCTTGTAAGAAAATTCTTACACTCAAACACTCCTCTCTCCCTATCCTAAGGTGTGTGCTAACTTGATCGTCGGAGGGTTTTCCGGCCACACTGCCGGGTAGCTTACCGCTGTTGTGCTCGCAGATCGATCGGACAGACAGGAGCTTGGAAGAAAGGAATACGGACTTGCCAGAATATTTGCTCCCCGTACACCCCTCTTCGCCTTGATCTTCGTTGTCACTTTCATCTTCATCAGATTCTGATTCATCATCCCAAGTGATGGTGAGGGCTTTCTTCTTCCTCAAACGAGTAGGGCATTCTGAAGCAAAGTGGCCAAATCCTTGGCATTCATAGCATTGGACACTTTCAGAGTTCCCTTGTATCTTTCCTTTCTCTTTCTTGGCTATAGGATTAATTTTGAGTTTATCTTTGCCTTTAGATTTATGAGTATGAGTAGATTCCAAAAGATTAAGATTCTTTTTCAAAAAAGATTTTATAAATTGTTTAACAAAAGCAGCCGTAATCTTGGAATCTATCTCACAATCCTCATCAGAATCCTCTCTAACTTTATGAGCACTACTAAAAGCAATATCTTTTTGTTTCTTTTTGAAATTCCTGTGTGCCTCATAAGTTTGGAGATTTCCAACCAACTGATCTAGCTTGAGGTTGTCAACATCTTGAGCCTCCTCAATAGCTGTAACTTTTGGTTGGAACTGATCAGGCAAGGATCTCAAAATTTTTCCCACAACTTTGAATTTTGGTATTTTTTCACCTAAATTGAAGCTGGAATTTACAAGGTCTCACTATCTTTCATTGAAAGGTTTTCGAAACTAGATGTGAGCCTTTGAAGTTTTGAGCGTTTCACCGAAGGAGTGCCCTCATGAATAGTTTGTAAGATATCCCAAGCCTCTTTTGCGACTTCACAATTGGAAATACGACTAAACTCTTCAGGTGTGACAGCGCAAAAGAGAGAATTGATAGCTTTACTATTCCAGCTACTATTTTGGTAATCAGTTGTGTCCCACTTATCAATTGGTTTGGGGAAAGTTACTTCATCAATAGTAATTATTGGTTCAGTCCACCCATTCATGACAGATTGCCAAACTTTTTCATCAATAGATTTTAAAAAAGATCTCATCCGAGCTTTCCAAAAAGAATAATTGGATCCGTCAAGTAGGGGTGGTCGAACCATAGAATTTCCCTCACGAATTGTATCCATTATCACAAATCAAACAAGATCTCGTTCTAAAAGAATTTTTTTAAAAAAAATAGAACGACTTGCTCTGATACCAATTGAAAAATCTAGAAATCCCCTAGATATTGATTTGTGATTATGTAACAATTTTAAGCAGTATATAACAATCCCAATCAAACAATCAAGACAAATCAACACAACAATTTTAACGTGAAAAAACCACAATTGGACACCTCCAACTGTGATTAAAAAACCATGGGCAACAGCCACAAAACAATCCACTAAGAAGATTTAAAGGAATTGCACAAGTATACTCTCAATTACCTAGCGAATCCACGCCTAATTGAACCAACCTCTATGTGCCTCTTCCAACCCTGTCTTCACCTCGGAATTGTCTTTACGATGAGCCACTCCAGAATCCACCGAAGCTTCAAGCTCGAATTCTTCAGTATCCACTGAAGAACAACTCTCTCTCTCTCTTGTGTATAACAAACAAAACCTTTGATGTACTCTCTTTAAACCATGAGTTGCATACTTAATAAAACATCAAAGAAAACTAACAAAATATCCCTAGATAAAAACCTTAAGAACCAAAAAGAATATCTGGAGGAATTAAATAGTTTTGGGAGAAAACCAACTATTTATAGAAAATCCAAAAGTAATCCTAGTTTTGGAAGAAATCCAATTACTTATAGAAATCCAAAAGTAATCCTCGTTTTGGAAGAAAATCAACTTCTTAAAGAAATCCTTGTCAAACGGGATTGCCAATAATAAAACCTAACACAAATCCCCAATCTTTATATACCCAGGAAAATTGTCATTTCTACAAACAATGTTATGAAATTTTCATTCATTCATTCTCTTGACATAAAAAATCCATAGGTCCTCCACATTTTTCCCAAAACCCCCAAATTTCTAGGGTTTCTTATCAAAACCACAACATCCTCTCATTTTCTTGGTAAAACCTGACCAAAGACATCTTTCTTAAAATTATGGAAGTAAAACCCTCAAGGATTGACGAAAAGGTTGGGATTTAAACCCACTTTTGAAAATCATGACATTCCTGAGCCAAAAATCAAAACTTTCTTAACGTCATTCAAGAAAACTCCAAATCAACATTTAACTTAGCAAAAACATATATATAACTCAAAGAAGTCCCTACCTCAAGGTTTGATGAGGAAAATAGGTGAAACCCTAGAGCCAAGATGAGAGATTTTTCGATTTCCACCTCACCAAATGGGGTCCTAGCTTTGATGTCCAAGATTTGTGGGAGATGATGGCTTTAGACCAATGGATTGCAAGAAATCAAAGATCTTTAGTGTTTGATGAGGGTTTTTAGAGAGAAGGAGGAGCAAAAGTGTTTTAGAGAGAAAGGGATATAGAAACAAATGAGACACATTCAGCCTCAAAAGAAAGAAAAAATAGGGTTTTTGGACTGCCCAGCATCCTGCACGTGCGGAGCCTACCTCCCGCACGTGCCGCCCTTAACCCCGCACGTGCGGCCTGCCCATGCCGCACCACTTCCAGCACCTGCATTTATTGCAGTGCTGCCCCAAACCTTCCTTGAATTTCGCAAGTGTGGCCTTATCACCCGTACGTGCGGCCCCTCTCTTGCACGTGTGGCCCTATTTCCTCAGTCCATAATTTTTTTTCTCAACTCGATTTTAGGCCCTTTATAGTGATCCCCAGTTTTTTCCCTTCATGTGTTGTGTTCCGGACTCGGGTTTCGTGGTTGGTTGTTGTTGTCTGTATCTTGTTTTCGTCCTTAAATTCTTTGTAATTGAGTTTTGGGATGTATTGGTTAAGTTTGAACAGGTTGGTTGGGAGTTGGAACAAATAGTTGCTGCCCAAGTTTTGCTTCCTCGCTTGAGCGAGGATTTTTACGCTCGAGCGAGCCTTGGGTATTTGCTTTCTCGCTTAAGCGAAGGTTTTTGCACTCGAGCGAGGATGAAGGGTCCTCAGATTGCTCTTTTTAGACGCAGCTTCTGCTTGAGCGAGTTTTCCTACGCTCGAGCAAGCTTTGTCTGGTGTGTCTATTCACTTGAGCGAGCACTCTTGCGCTCGAGCATGCGTCTGCGTTTCTTTTGGACCTGAGGGTTGGTGATCTTCACTCAAGCGAGCTTTCTTGCGCTCGAGCGAGCGAGCCCTATGTTTTGAGTTCCATCACTTGAGCGAGCACTCTTGCACTCGAGCATGCTTCTGGGTTGCAGGCTTGAAGCTTCGCATTTTTCGCTCGAGCGAGGCTTCTTGCGCTCGAGCGAGGTTCTGTTGTGTCTGGTCGCTCAAGCGACCACTCCTTCGCTCGAGTGAGCTTCGAGTATATCAGTTTGCAGCAGCAAGATATTTTCACTTTTTCATCATCTTCTTCTCCAAAACCCTAGATCCGACTATCTCTCTCTCTCTAAACACTCTCTCTCTTTAGAAATACACTTGGTTCATGGGTGTCTCTACCCTAGTCCCTTTGTAAAAAAGGTAGAGCGTTGCGTGGGCTTTGTTTTGATCCGAAAAAGTTGAGATTTGGAGCACTTTGGGTTTTCACTTCCTTCTCCTTTGAGCTTCTCCATTTGAGGTAGGGATAAACTATTCATCTTTATGAGCTTTGACATAAATTTTAGTCATTTTGATTAAATGGTGAAACTACGGAAAATTTGGTAAGTTTGAAATGTATAAAAGAGAGGTTTGTTATTGTTGAGCTCCATGTGTGTGTAAGACCTTGGAAAAATGGGGTTATTGGTGTAAATTGATCAAGTTGAGCCTTGGAGTTGATGTTGAGGAAAGGGGGGTTGATGCCCTAATTGAAATTAAGTAATTAATTTGTATAATTAATATGGTGAATTATGAAATTGTGAAATTGAGTTGAAAATTATAAAATTGGGAAAACGTGGAATTGAATGGTGTAGTTAGATTAATTAATCACTCACCTATGGAAATGTTGATAATTTATCTGTTTGATAAATTTATTATCTGTTTAGAAATAATTTTTTTGGGCTATCGGTGGAGGATAGTCTTGATTGTTGTAGACGCTGCATGATGATTAGGGAAATCAAAACTAATCAAATGGATTATGTCATTGAATATGACGGTGGAATTAACGCATTGAATATGTGTAATGTTGGGTCATTGTATATGACAATATGTTTAAATACATTATATATGTATATTGTGTAGGAGGAGATAGGGGATGTACTCCACTTATTTGGGAGGAGAAAGGGGATGAACTCCATTGATAATTAAGTTGGCCGGAGTGTCCTGAGTGAAAGTCCCGAAATCTTATTTATTTGGGTGTCGGTTCCCTCGGACGTAGATCCGTAAAATGGCAAAGTGAATGGAAGTGAATGAATGATGTTGATGATTCAAGTGTTGTTAAATGAGTTGTAGTCTCATAATGAACTATTTAAGTGATCGTGTACTATGTCAATAATTTGACTTGGGTACTTAACTGGAAATGGTTTGAAATATGAGTATTAATGTGATTGATCTTGCAAAGGAATAAAATGGCTCAAATGTTAAACATTTATCGAATGCTAAAGTTTTAGTTACTTCTCATATAATGTTTAGCGTATCTCTACTACTCTTTAGCTCACCCTATATGGGACATCATTTTCAGGTACAGGTGATATGTCACCTCCAAGGACGTAACTTGGGAGGTTTAGAGGCTGAAGGCGTATTTTTGTTATTACCTTTTGTGTTACATGTAAATCTAAGCCAAAGGCTTAATGTGTAAAGAGTTAGAACTCCCTTTGTTGTGACCAAGTGTTGACTTGGAAAGTTGTAAGCCCATAGGGTATTTACTTTTGTTGTCAACATGTAATAATTTTTGTATCAAAAACTCTGATGAATGAATATATAATGTTTCTTTTATGTCAATGGATCTTATGAAGGATTGAATTATGTAATTATTTTGAGGGCGTTACACCCTTCGAGCTTGACCTCGCACTCACCAGAACAAGTTGAAATTAACACCGAACGCACAAGAATAAGAGTTTAATTTGAGAACGACTTCCGGACACTTCAAACCCAACAAAGACAAGAAAAATGGAGCGAATAATACACTCGGTCGTCACATTGAATTTATAATTTTTATGCATCAATGTAAATAATTCTTACAATATTACTGATATTAGCATAAATCCTACATTTGAGTCAACCCACTGTAAGTTTTTTATGTGTAATAAAATACTTAACTATTGTCCTATAAAAATATTATAATAGATCATTATCAACCACCATTTGAAGCATAATTAAAGACCCAATGCACCACTTTAGACATAACCAAAAACATAAGAAATTTGTAAAGACTTTTTGAGTAATAACCAAAATAATGAGTTATAACTAAATCATAATTTGTATACCAAAGAATTTTTCGTTGTTTTTATTTTTATTTTTTCAAAAAAAACTATTTTGATACAAGTGAAATTCAAGATTTTTAATAAATTTGATTAACACAAATAAGGATTTGATTTCAAGTTCATAATACACTTTTTTTAATAAAATAAAATAAATAAAACTTTGAAATAAATTATTTTTATAAATTTATTTTACATAAGATCTCACACAATGATAAAAATTTTCATCAGTCATTAATAAATTTGTTTGCATTTAACTTTTAGTTGTTAAAACTTTTTAAACAACAAATATTAAGACTCACATTTAGGGAGTGTTTGATAACCAGATTTAGCACTTAAAACTGAATGTATCAAGTGATAATCAATTAAATTCGTTTGATAATTACAATTATTATCATTTAAAAATTTAAGTGCCTCTTAAAATATAAGTTAAAATTTAATAAAATTTTAAGTTATATAAAACTTACTTAATTCTGAAAAAAAATTATAAATACTAATATAAGTATTAATATACACTATTACAAACTCACCACCACCATCACTACTACCATCGCTACCACCACCACTACTACCATCATGTCACCGCCACCATTACTACCATCGCTACTACCACTACTGCCACCACCATGTCACCATCACCGCCACCGCCACCGCCACCGCCATCACTACCACTACCACCACCACCACCATCATGTCGCCACCGCCGCTACTACCTTTATCACCATTGTTATTGTTACCCTAAGTACCACTATCATTTTGCTACCATTACATCGCTATTGCTATCACAATCACCACCACCATCAATGTTACCGCTGCCGTCACTGCTGCTGCCACCACCACCACTACAACCACCATCACAATATAAAAATTAAAATATAAAAAAAAATTCGCATTCAGCATTCAGCATTCAATTTTTAATATTTAATCTTTAATCTTTAATTTTTAATTTTCAATTTTATCAAAGATTTTATTTTAAAAATAAATTTCCGTGCATAAGGAACATTGCTGTCAGGCTTTTAGTCCAGCAACTTTAACCTGTCAATCTAGAACCTCATTTTATTTCTTTTTTAAATTATTTTAATTAGAAATTTTGGATCCGCGCGATACACGTGTATAATTGCAATGTTGTCATGCTCTCGGTCCAAGTTGCTTTCACCTAGGGGTATAATTTTGGCCCATTTGGGCCTTGCGGGCTTTGATCAAAAAATTGGGCCGGGCCAGTCCACGGGCCAGAAAACTAGACCCAGGTCCAAGCCTAGGCCAAGGGGTATTTAGGCTTTGGGCGGGCCAGTGAGCCTGGCCCCTAGGCTTGGGCCTGCGCTCGGGCTTTGGGCAGGCCTAAACAAATTTTTTTTTTTCCACCAAAATTTTATTATTTTCCATTAAAAATAGCACTGGACCTCGGGTGGGTTAGGCCTTAAGTAGGCCACGGGCCGGGCCAAGCGGGCCGAGCCCATGGGTCGGACTGGGCTTCAAAACGATGGCCCAGGCCCTAGCCCAAGGCCTTGGGCTGGGCTTGGGCTCGGGCCTAAACGGGCCTTAACAGACCGAACCCACATCGAGCCGCGAGCCAAAATTACACCCCTACTTTCACCTATCAATCTAGTACCTCATTTTATTTATTTATTATTTTATTTTAATTAGTAATTTTGGATGCGCGATACACGTGTATAATTGGTTGATATTATGGAATAATATTAAAAATATCAATTTTTCTATCAAATAAATGATTAAATATCTTATATGGGTATAAGATTCATAATTTTATAGACTCTACACTTATATAAGATATTTGATCATTTATTTGATAGAAAATGTGGGGCTTATAACGTTTTCTTATTATGGGAATTATATGCCAGTAAGAGAAGAGAGAAAAAATAATCAAATGTATGAGAAGTAACTGGTACTTCTACTCTCACAATTTTTCATTTGTATCCCACCATAAATATACTTACACTCCCATTTGTTACTAATTTTTTTTTTCCTTATCCGATCTGTATGTAGTTCCCCCTTAATTATGCATGTGCAATCTGCATCTGCAGCTTGGTACCCTACCTGTACCTAAAAATTTCTCTGTATATATAGGCATAGGTATCTTTTGGCATGAAAGTTGGATTGGTTTTTTGACTAAATTAGTTATAAAAAGATGAAATAGGTTAAAAAATTAATAAAATAAAATATCAAATCTAAATTATAATTATTTCATTTTTATTCTCACAGAAATTAAAAAAAAACTAACCCCAAAAACTTTTTAAATTTGAAAATAATCTTTGATAAAACTAAAAATTAAAAATTGAAGACTAAAAATTAAATATTAAAAATTAAATGCTGAATTTCTTAAGTTAAAAAGTGATTTGATAAAAATTTAAGTATTGAACTAAAAAGAAATTATTTGATATGTATAAGATCAAATTTAAAATTTATTACTTTCAAATTGTATATTTCAATTTTTATATTGTGATGGTGGTAGTAGCGGCGACGGCGACGGCGACGGCGACGGCGACGGTGGTGGTAACGCTGATGGTGGTGGTGATTGTGGTAGCAATAGCGACGTAATGGTAGCAAAATGATGGTGGTACTTATGGCAACAATAACAATGGTGATGAAGGTGATAACGGCGGTGGCAACATGATGGTGGTGGTAGTGGTAGTAGCAATAGTGATAATGGTGATAGTGACATGATGATGGTGGTGGTGGTGGTAGTGATGATAGTAATGATGGTGGTGGTAAGTTTATAATAGTGTATATTAATACTTATATTTAGTATTTATAAATTTTGTTAGAATTAGTAAGTTTCAAATGACTTAAAATTTTAGCTTATATTTTAAGAGATACTTAAATTTTTAAATGATATTAATTGTGAATATCAAACGAGTTTAATTGATAAATACATAATACATTCAGTTTTAAGTATTAAATCTGGTTATCAAACCCTCTCTAAATGTGAGTCTTAATACTTGATGTCTAAAAAGTTTTAACAATTAAAATTTAAATACAAATAAATTTATTAATGATTAATGAAAATTTTTACCATTGAGTGTAAAATAAATTTATAAAAATAATTTATTTCAAAGTTAGAAAAAAAAATTGTATTATCAACTTGAATATACACAATGATGGACACACACACGCTCCATAAATATATGTACTCATTATGCTTTGCTCTCCCCATAAATATATGTACTCATTATGCTGTGGATTAGTTTTTTTTGACTAAATTAGTTATAAAAAGATAAAATAAGTTAAAAAATTAATAAGATAAAATATTAAATCTAAATTATAATTATTTCATTTTTATTCTCACAGAAATTAAAAAAAACTAACCCCAAAATTTTTTTAATCGGAATTAGGTGGTGTTTGGCAAGTAGTTTTGGGGCTAAAATAGTCACAAAAAATAAAATAGACTATGTTAGTCATAACAAACAAAATATCACATCTAACCCATAATCATTATACTCTTTTCTCATAAAAAAAAGTTAAAAAAATTAAAAAGTCAAAAAATCCTTCCCAAATAAAATTTTTTAATCCAAATTAAAATAACTAAAAAAATTAAAAAGCCAACTCACTTTTCAAACGAAAGCTAAAATAATTAAAAAATTAAAAAAAAGCAAAAAGCGAACCTAACTTCTCAAGCAAAGCATAATGAGTACATATATTTATGGGGAGAGCAAAGCATACTGAGTACATATATTTATGTAGTGTGTGTGTCAATCATTGTTCTTTTCTTTTTTTTTTCTTTTTTTCTTTTGTTTTTTATAACTTCGAAATAAATTATTTTTATATATTTATTTTACACTCAATGATAAAAATTTTCATTAATCTTTAATAAATTTATTTGTATTTAAATTTTAATTGTTAAAACTTTTTAGACATCAAGTATTAAGACTTACATTTAGAGAGGGTTTGATAACCAGATTTAATACTTAAAACTGAATGTATTATGTGTTTATCAATTAAACTCGTTTGATATTCACAATTAATATCATTTAAAAATTTAAATGTCTCTTAAAATATAAGCTAAAATTTTAAGTCATTTGAAACTTACTAATTCTAACAAAATTTATAAATACTAAATATAAGTATTAATATACACTATTATTAACTCACCACCATCATTACTATCATCACTACCACCACCACCACCATCATTATGTCACTATCACCATTATCACTATTGCTACTACCACTATCACCACCATCATGTTGCCACCGCCGTTACCACCTTCATCACCATTGTTATTGTTACTATAAGTACCACCATCATTTTGCTACCATTACGTCGCTATTGCTACCACAATCACTACTACCATCAGTGTTACCACCACCGCCGCCGCCGCCACTACCGCCACCATTACAATATAAAAATTGAAATATATAATTTGAAAGTAATAAATTTTAAATTTGATCTTATACATATCAAATAATTTCTTTTTAGTTCAATACTTAAATTTTTATCAAATCACTTTTTAACTTAAGAAATTCAACATTTAATTTTTAATATTTAATTTTTAGTCTTCAATTTTTAATTTTCAATTTTATCAAAGATTATTTTCAAATTTAAATTTCCGTACATAAGGAACATCGTTGTCATGCTCTCGGTCCAGCTGCTTCAACCTATCAATCTAGAACCTCATTTTATTTCTTTTTTATTTTATTTTAATTCGTAGTTTTGGATCCGCGCGATACACGTATATAATTGGTTTATGATATTAGGAATGCTAAATTTTTTATCAGAACTGCTGCAGATCCCCGGTGGCGGTCACACCCTCAGTGAGGTGACGAGCTCTCACTGGCTGAAAATCAAAAAAAAATAAATAAATAAATAAAACAGTTTTTTTTTTGTCCAATCACGGTGCGCCACCTCACTGGGGGTCGACCCCCAGTGGGGGTCCGAAGCATTTTTCATTTTTTATTAAATAAATGGTTAAATATTTCATATAGGTATGAGATTTGTAATTTTATAAACTCTACACTTATGTGAGATATTTGATTATTTATTTGGTAGAAAATGTGGAGTCTATAACATTTTCTTGTTATGGGAATTATATGCAAGTAAGAGAAGATGGAAAAAATAATCAAACTTATGAGAAGTGTAAGTGATATTTCTACTCCCACAATTTTTCATTTGTATCCCACCACAAACATACTTACACTCCCATTTGTTACTAATTTTTTTCCCTTCTCTGATTTGTATTTAGTTCCCCATTAATAATACATGTGCAGTCTGCATTTGCAACTTGGTACCCTATTTGTACCTAAAAATTTTCTCTGCATATATAGACATAGGTATTGTTTGGCATGAAAGTTGCATTGGTTTTTTGACTAAATTAGTCACAAAAAGATAAAATAGGTTAAAAAAATTAATAAGACAAAATATCAAATCTAAACCATAATTATTTCATTTTTTCTCTCACAAAAATCAAAAGGGTAAATTACAAATACACCCCTCAAGTTTGATTAAAACACGAATCACCCCCTGTGATTTTGAAAATTACATTACACCCCTTGAGATTTCTAATTACGTAACAAATTGTCCCTTTTATTAATAAATCATGAAGTCAATTAATAGTTTTTAATGATGTTAGAAATATGTTTCAATTAATAATTTAGATAATTTTATTATTGTATTAGAGAGCAATTATTAATTTCATTTTTTTTTAGTTAATTTTGTTAAATAAAAATTTTCTGATAAGGGGATATTTGTAATTTTTGAAATCGCAGAGGGTAATCTGTACTTTAAGCAAACCTCAGAGGGTATTGTTATAATTTATCTAAACTAAAAAAACTAACCCAAAAGAACTTTTTAGTCGGGGTTAAAATAACTATAAAAAAATTATAAAAAAAAAGAAGCCAACCTAACTTTTCAAACAAAGTATAATGAGTACATATATTGTGGAGAGAGAGAGAGAGAGAGAGAGAGAGAGAGAGAGAGAGAGAGAGAGAGAGAGAGAGAGAGAGAGAGAGAGAGAGAGAGAGAGAGAGAGAGAGAGAGAGAGAGAGTAATTGTGTATGTTTAAGGTACATTAAAATAATTGTGTAGGTTTAAGGTACCTATTAATGTTTGTTAAATAATTTTTCAATAAAAATTTTAAATTTATAATATTATTAATAATGCACTTTCATGAGTTCTGTTAGAAAATATATGTAAAATTGTAACGCCCTAAAAATAATAAGCAATAAGCCATCCATTAAATAACTATGTCAATATAAGTAATTATCTTTCATTGATTCCAATTGATTTTACAAAAGAGTGACATATGCACTTATACATTCATAAGCTTATTCCTGAATCTAAAGCATATGTCACAATAAGAGGTAAGATATGAAAATAAAACAAATAATAAATGCCCTAAAGGTTTACAACTTTTCAAGACAGTACTTTGTTACAGCAAAAGTGAAATTTAAGTCCAATGCAATTAAAGACTCCTGGCCTGTACAAAACATATACAAAATCAACAAATGAAATTCTTGCTCTAAGTCCTCCTAATCTATTGCCTTGGCGGAGGCAGATCATCAGCACTTGAAATGTTTTTCCCACATAAGGTGAGCCAAAGCCCAATAAAGATAATCCAACACAGTATATAAATCTTAACAAAGCTATAGGGTGAATGCATATGCAATGTTCGTGCCAAAACATTTTGTCTCTTTCAAAAACCATGCAATGGCAGGTGAATGTCATAATCCATGAATCACTTCCTTTACATTAGAAAACAGGGCGGTGAACCATACTCTGGAAATCGTAAGCCGGCACCCATGTAAACGTAGGTTATACAAGCACTATTATTACCATTTTACGAATATTTCGTCCGTGGGATCGATACCCATGTATACACACGATTTTCGAGACTTTCACCCTAGACACACATGCCACCTTATTTGACGCCACAACGACTCCTCCCCAAATTCACCCATTTTCTCAAAACAATATACATGTGTAATGTATAAATGTGAAATAATGACCGATGCAAATGAATGAGAAAATAATTTCAATTCCCCCAATTCTCATGCAATTTTTACAATAATCATAGCTATCATCCACCGATAGTCCAAAATAGATATTTCTAAACAGATACACAATTCTCAATAAAGATAAACTTTTCAAATTTCAAGCGGTGAGTGATAATACATATCCAACTCCATGATCCTCATCAATATCAATCCAATTTCAAAATTTCATCATCAATTTCATAATTTATATAAATCAACATTTGACATTATTAGGACAAAACCCATTTTCTTCCAATATCAATTCCAAATGTCAAAATCATCCATTTTATCACAACACAACTTTATTTCCAACAACACCAACATTTTCAAGGATCCATAGTAAAAATTCCTCTTTTGATCCTTAACCAAAAACCCTAGATTTTTTTCAAAAATTTCCAAAATCACAATATTATTTACAAATTGCAAATAACTAAGTTAAAACTTATAGAAAGTGTGAAGAATCTCTACCTCAAACTTAGAAGATGAGAGAGAGAGAGAGAGAGAGAGTGTGTGTGTGTGTAGGAAACCCAAAGACACCAAAAATCAACTTTGCTCCAATTAGAACGAAACCCTTATCGAGCTCTACCTTTTTAACAAAGGGACACAAGTAAAAAACTCGACGGATCTAGGTATATTTGAGTGAAAAAGATGAGTTTTAGAGAGAGAGAGAGAGGGTAAGAGATATTAGGGTTTTGAAATGTTTAGAGAGAGAGAGATATATGAAAAAGTGACTAAAAAATGACTATTTACGAACTGATATACGCACAACTCGCTTGAGCGCAAGATGTGTTGCTTAAGCGACCAAACACAATAAGTTTTAGCTTATGCCTTATGAGACTGGTTATGACACTATGATTCCCGAATATTTGTTCTTACATTAAAAAAATTTATAGAAATAAAAAATTATACATTGATATTTTTGTAAATACTTAATTTTTGATGGATTGTTTCAAAAAATAATTTTGATTATTATTCTTATTCATTATTTAATTTTATTTAAACTTTTTTTTTTATTTGTAGGTAATAACACAATAAGAACTAATGATATTGATGATAATAGTGAATTTTAGTGAGGCAGATTTTAGTTTTGGAATAAAAGTCCCGCTTGGTAGAGCTGTGGGAAAGTGATTATAGCTTATACCTCAACAGCTTATAACTTATAACTGTGAACATAAGCTAATTTTTTACTTATAAATTAAGCTTCTCCTCCCCCACTCAAAGAATAAGTTGATTTTTGACTTACAAAAAGCTATAAGCTGTATTGTTAAACTGAACCAAACACATCAAAATAGCTTAAATTAAGCTAAAAATTGAAATAAACTGGAACTAAGCCCTACCAAACAGGGCCAAAGAATAAGATGAAAAGAAAATAATTAAAACTTATAAAAGAAGATAAAGAGACTTAAATATGAAAAATATATATGAACGATTAGGATGTACCATGAAAAAAAATATATTCTTTTTAAAAATTTAATGTGTGTTGTCTTTATTAATAAATTTATATTAAAATATAATAAAAAATAAAATTTTAAAATTTTAATTAAACATATTAAGTTACTATTTAAGTGCAAATAGAATCACCTAAGACCATCTCCAACGCTTCAGCAAACGTGATATCAAATTCAAAATTTGATGAAAAAGTCACTTTTTTGAGCTCCAACCGTTTCACCAAATCGATATCAAATCCACAATTCAGCAAATCTTGTACCAAAATGAAAACAGGCGAAGCATTTTACCAAATTACTGTTCCTAACCGTTGGGAGAGACCAACCGGTCAACCAGCCGGTTGCCCGGCCGGTTGACCAACCGGTTGACCGCCTAAAGGTTCAAACGGTTCGAAAAAAAGGTTCAAACAGTAAAAAAAAAAAAAAAAAAAATTTTTTTTGCCTAACCGGTCGACCAGCCGGTTGACCAGCCGGTCGACCACTAAAAGGTTCAAAAAGTTCAAAAAAAAAAAAAAAAAAATCAAAAAAAAAAAAAAAAAAATTTTTTCGCTTAACCGGTCGACCGACCGGTCGACCGGCCGGTCGACCAACCGGTTGTCCCTGGCACAAATTTGATGAAATGCACCGTTGGAGCGAGTGGTATCAAATTGGTAAAATGAGTCATTTTTGACTCAAATTTGGTGAAAAATCTGAGTAACCGTTGGAGATGCTCTAAGATGATCAACGAGTTACCCAAACTTCTAACAATGTGAAGAAAATATCATTTCAATGAAGATATTATTGGAAGAAGATATTTGGGGCATTTTGGTGCAACTAGAGGTGGTTTAGCACGAATTCAGATCCCCTCCATGTTTTTCTCTGAGTGATGGTCCAAATTGGGCTACATCACCCCCACTAAACATCTATGAACGAGATTAGCTTAGAAAAAAAATTCATTTAACTCACTGACACACATGTCACACCACTCTCACACACACACTCTCTCTCCCTCCACTCACTCACTCACACACACTCTCTCTCATTTTATCCATCTGGGGACATATTATCTGTTTGGTTTCATCACAAGGCTGCTGTTGATCTTTTTGGTTTTTTCACATAGCAGCACACTCAGCTGGTTAGTCTCTCTTAGAATTGGCTGATTGCTGAATGTTGCTGCTAATGGTTGGGTTGTTCAGGTGGCTGTTCTGCCTTGGTTGTGTTTTTTCTCTTCGTTGGTGCCTCACCAATTTTGGGGTGCTAGCAAATGATAGGATGAACTTTTTGGTGCCAACCTAGTTGGGATCAATTAGCTCATTGTGATGCGTTGCACTCCCATACCCTTTATTGATGTATTTAGCTTGTTTCTTTGTACTTGTTTTTTCATCAATAAAGTTTCATTTTGCCGATCAAAAAAAAAAAAAAAAAAAAACACTCTCTCATTTAAAAAAAAAAAATTAAAAAACTATTTTAATCTTTTTCATAAGATATATATATATATATATATACTTTTTAATATAAAATTTTAATTTTATAAAATTAATATCATTGAAAATGTACCTGAGACTAATATTAAATATATTTAATAAAAATTTAAAATAAAAAAAATAATTACTATATTTAGTTATGTTTTCAAATTATTATTTTTTAAATATAAAAACTATTTTGATGAAAATAAACACACAAAAATCATATATTCTTAAAATTCTCAAAAACAATCTCCATTGCAAAAAAAAAAATCATATGAAAATAACGACTTTTAATTTAATTTTATTAACCAAACGAGTTTATTGTTTTTTTTAAAGCAAATAAAAAATAAACAAATTCAATCTGTGCATAGGTGCAAACCAAATATATTTTTACTTTCTTTAAAATACATATTCAATCTGTACATTGGTGTAAACCAAATACAATATGTTTTTTATTTTCATCAAACTAAAATAGCCAGAAAATTAAATAGCCAATTTTTGTAAAAAGTAATATTTCCTAAACCAACCGTATTGTGATCCTGTTTGGAAATAGGTTATTTTAATTGGCTATTTAATTTTTTAGCTATTTTAGTTTGGCTTAAAAATTTATATTTTAGATCATAGTTTATTTTTTTTACTTGATTTAAGAAAATAAAAAGCATATTGTATTTGGTTTACACCACTGCACAAATTGAATTTGTGTTTTGAAGACAATAAAAACATATATGATTTGCACCTATGCGCAAATTGAATTTGTGTGTTTTTTATTTTTTTTAAAAAAATTATAAACTCGTTTGGTTAATAAAATTAAATTAAAAGCCTTTTGTTTTTAAATTAAATTAAAATAAACTCATTTATATATATATATATATATATATATATATATATATGTATATTGCAATGAAGATTGTTTTTGAGAATTTCAAAAATATATGATTTTTGTATGTTTATTTTCATAAAAATAATTTTTATATTTAAAAAATAATAATTTGAAAACATAACTAAATATAGTAATTACTTTTTTATTAAATATATTTAATATTAGTCTTAGGTGTATTTTCAATGATATTAATTTTATAAAATTAAAATTTTATATTAAAAATTATATATATCTTATGAAAATAAAATGAAAAAGATTAAAATAATTTTTTAATTTTTTATTAGAAATGAGAGAGAGAGAGAGAGAGAGAGAGAGAGAGAGAGAGAGAGAGAGAGTGTGTGTGTGTGTGTGTGTGTGTGTGGGGGGGGGGGGGGGGTGGGATGTGTGTGTCAGTGAGTTAATTGAAATTTTTATTTTTAAGCTAATCTTAGTCGCAGATTTTTAGTGGGGGTGATGTGGCCCAATTTGGGCTGTCACCCGGAGAGAAGACTGGAGGGGATCTGAACTCGTTTAGCACATCCATCATCATAAAATAAAGAGGGTAATTTATAAATACAATTTTGAAATTTACTTAAAATATAGATTATATTTTATAATTTTAAAAATTAAATTTCATCTCTTTAAATTTATAATCACGTAACAAATGACTTATTTTATTAATAAATTATCAAGTTAGTTAATAATTTTTAATGATGTCATACATATATTTTAATTAGCAATTCATGTAATGTTATTATTGTATAAAAGAGTAATTAAGATTTTTTTATTAATTTTAGAAAATAAAAAAAAAATCTGACAATAAAGTTTTTATAAATTTTTAAACTACAAAAAAAAAAAAAAATTGTATCGTATATAAATGTCATCATACTCAAATCGTTTGAGAATGGATCCATGACAAACAGATGACCACAAAATGACCAAACAGAAGCCAATGGTTTATTTAAGTCCCCTAAGGCGTGAGACTCTCGTGATGGTACTTACAGAAAATAATTGTTTACAAAATCATTGTCAAATAATTATTAAAAGTTAAACAGACATATCCATGGGTTTCAATTTAAGCAAATAGAGTTCAGAAAATAATCGATATAATTGAAACATTAACGTAACAATAAAATATAAATTATATAAAATAAATTATGGTAACTCAAAATATTCATAAAATATATTATGATAATTCAAGATATATTTAAAACATATTATGATAACTCAAAATATAATATAACTCACATTTAATATAAATTTACCCCTATTATCCCCGTGCTCCCAAACCTCTCGTGCTGCGCTTTTCCTCCTTCCACTCTACTTAGCTTGCTGCTTCATTCTACACAGCATTCTCTACTTATACTTACCTAAGTGTGAGGCCCAAACCAAGAGATATACATGTAGATGCCCTCTCTTTTTGCCACCTACTTTGACTCTTGTCTTTAATCCCCATGAATTCACCGAGAGCCATATTAACCCTTGGCCTATATAAATCTTACTTGGTTCTTTTTTTTTTTTTTTTTTTTCATTCATTTATTTATTTATTATTATTATTTTATTTCAAATCTAAAGGTTATGATTCCTAAAAAGTTTACGTCTAAAAATCTCACCACCCAATCATAAAACATCTCTTATTGCTAGGGGTGGGCAACGGTTTATCCGAACTGCTCAAACCGCTCAACCCGCATATAAATGGACGGTTTCGCAAATATAATGCGGACGGATGCGGTTTGAAATATGACAAATTTACGGGTTGCGGGCGGGTCGCGAGTTAAACCCGCAACCCGCAAAAACCGCCTGTACTTTAATTATTATTATTATTTATATACCAACTTTATAACTTTAGCAGGAGCACCATTATGTTCTCTATGACACTAGGGCCCGGTTTGTTTGGGGTTAGAGCATCTCCAATGGTTGTTGTTATTTTGCTATTGCTATTACTATAATTTGGCAATGAATAGTGTTATTTTGCCAAATTATAGCAATGGTGCTTCAATAGTCATTTGCTATTTTTGGCAAATCTCAACCAACTTTCCCTCCAAATTTGTAGGTGTTGTTTGGATATAGGTTTTTTGTGATTTTATTTTTAGTTATTTTTTGTCTTTTGTGACATTTTTTTACCTGTTTGTTAAAAAAATTATATATTTATATTATTCCCAATTAGACAAATATAAAAAATAAAAAAAATGAAAAATTAGAAAAAAAAAATTTGTTTGATTAATTCACCTCACCAAAAAACATATCACTACATATTTAATAAATTTTTTTAACTACACATAAAAAATAAATAATCACCAATTACCCATCAACAACCAACCACCAACAACCATCCAAATTAAAAATTAAATGACATTGCTAAATTAAAAAAATAAATAATCACCAATTAAAAAATAAAAAACAAATAGAACCTCTTTTGCCTTTCCAAGATAAATCACCACCGTCCACGTACATGATTTCCAACGGATGAGATGCATATCCGTCTCTATCTACAAGATAGACACTTCTCTCTATAATCATCTTCCTTTCTTTATCATCAAGATAGACACTTCCCTCTCTGTTCTCCGTCTCTATCGAACCCCCCTCTTGATCTCACCCATCTCTCTCTCTCTCTCTCTCTCTCTCTCTCTCTCTCACTCACTCTTAGAACCCAATCACCCTCTGAATCAATCATCCATGTCTCCAAATCTCACAAACCCGCCTCAATAGATAATCCATGTCTCCAAATCTCACAAACCCACCTCCAAATCTCACAAACCCACCTCAATCGATCATCCATGTCTCGGACTCGTTGGTTAAAGAGGAGTCTCTGAATATGATCGACCTGAGGCAGTTTCCATGGCTATTGGATTTGTACTTGCAATGGGTATATTTGCAATTATAGCTTCCGTGGCTGTATCTGTTGCACTACAGATTTCAAGAGCACTCTATAACCACTTCACTCTTGCAGTACAGATTTCAAGAGCACTCTATAACTACTTCACTCATATTGGTTGGTTAGCTCCCTTAATTAATTCTTCTTCATCATCATCATATATATATATATATATACATATAGACAGATTTTGTGATTTATTAGTAAATTTCATTTCATGGCATGTTCTGATTTGAATTGACTGTAGAACAAAGGAGATTCAGGTTTTTTTTTTCCTCATTGTTTTGATTTTCTAATTTTTTTTTAATTTTCTGTGAAATTGATTAGTGAAATTGGTGAAATTGGTTTTGATTGGTGAAATTGGTGAAATTGATGAAATTGATTTTAATTAATTTTCTGTGTTGATGAAATTAATTGTTTGGTTGAAGCTTTCTGTAACAACCCTCATACTGTTTACCGATTATTGACTGATTGATTACCGATAACCATCGATTACCGTTAAACTGAATTGATTATGACTGATAATTGAACTGATTAAAGTACTGAACTGACTGACTGAAATTGGAAACCGAATTGATTGAGTATATGTTAGTTAAATTGCATTCTATCTGTTTGATTGTATGATTATCTGTTCATGCTTATATGCTTAAACTGCTAATTGAAGGCCTTATCGGCGGCCGAATTAGAAACCGATTGATGTTCCACGACCATCATAATTAATGTGATTTTATGGTATATTTACCTGAAAATTGATTAGGTATGATTAAATTAGATTGAAATAAGCTAATTAAAGAGTTTGGTTTATTTACCATATTGCCACCCTTAGTGGCCCACTACCTAGTGATGCTAGAGCCTTGCATACTTGACTCAAAACATTTCCATCAGCCTTTTCTCTTGAGCTTAGCCGACCATGAGAGGGAGAGAGTGAGAGAACTTGTCTTCCATCTTGGGTTTGCTTGCTAATTGAAGAAATTGTTGAAGAAATTGCATGTTTGAGCTCCCTTCTTGAACTACAAGACTTAAGGTAGCTCCATTGTCTTCTTGTTCATGTTTTGAGTTGTTCTTGCATGGTTCATGTTAATTTGTAGAGCTAAGTCATGATTTGGGTCATTAATGGTGAATTGAAGCTCATTTCATGCATGCATGTTTGAATTAATGAGTTTTGAGTTGAATTCATGGTATAATGGTGCATGCATGTTCATAATTTTGTGGTACCCCATGAGTTAATCTTGTTTTTGAAGGTTTAAGCTCTTTTGAAACAGCATTAAAGCTTGGAAAATGATTTAAGATCTTGCATGTTGCATGTTCATATTGTTCTTGAAAAATGGTTTGAAATTGGGTTTGAATATGGTTTTAATTGACTCACCTTTGGGGCTTGAATTCATAAATTGAGCTTTGAAACTTGTTATACAATGAATTTAGTTATGTTTTCCAGAATTTGGGCCCAAGAGGTCGAGTTTGGAGTGGTAGAATGCTTGGTTTGAGCTTGGGAGGCAGATCTGGAAATTCCAGATTTGGCTTCCTCGCTCGAGCGAAGGATTCCCCGCTCGAGCGAGCACCTTTGTCCAGGGCTCCGCTCGAGCGACCATCGCGCGCAAAATCTCAGCATCCAGTATTTTTTTACTGTTTTGCAGACCGCTCGAGCGAAGGATTCCTCGCTCGAGCGAAGGATTCCTCGCTCGAGCGAAGCCTTTGATTTTGGACTTACGCTCGAGCGGAGAAAGTCCCGCTCGAGCGAGGCTCCTAGTTTCAGCAACTTTGCGAAATGTTTTCTGAGTGTATTTTTGCATCCTCATCCCATCCTAGGCATTCTTAGGCCTAGTTTAAGACATCTTGATGAGGATATCGTTGTAGAACACACCAAGGCAAATTAGGGATTAAGTTATGATATTTCCCAACTGTGTAGCTTAGTGTGTGTTCAACCTGTGAACTGTGTAGGGTTGGCGACTGGGGAGACACGCTCTAGCATACCGTAGCCCAAACTCTGTGAGTAACAACTGTGTAAAGATATGTTCAAAATGATTATTTTCTGAACAATTGAACTGTACTGCTTTCTGAACTGTTACTGTTAATTGAATGAATGTATGTCCTCTATTCTGAACTGTATTGTGGCATCCTTAGCAACTACTGTTACTGACTGTTACTGTTACAGAGATCTCTGTCGGTTCCCTCGTGGAGCCACTACTGTTTACTGACTGATGGCCATCATTACTGTTCGGTCTTTTAAGACCTACTGTTACTGTTATGCTAATGGATGTACCACATATGACTGTTTACTGTACTGAACAACTGAAATACTGATTGAATTGAACTGTTTTCATTACTGTAAGGACATTCACTCTAAACCCCTTTACGCTTTATGTTATTCACTGGGCTTTAGCTCACTGCTCATATATATATGTAGGTGTATAGCCACCAGATCGGAGCTAGGAGCGTGGGTTAGACTCCAGTTCTGTCAAGCCAGCCTTTGTGCCTCACTGCGAGGTTCCGAGTTGCCATGCTTTGGCGTTGGGGTGTTTTGTTTGTTCTCCCCCGTCTGTCTCCATACTGTTTGGATTACTGTATAAGCTGTCAGTTGCTAACTGTACTGTTATCAAGGGATTAGGTCCCTGTACTGTGTGACTGTAAATTTTGTATAAACTGTACTGTTTGTATATATATGAATGCATGAAAAATCTTTTTGGCATACAGACTGTCACAGCTCATTGGACATTGTTTAATTACTGTGTTGGCTTCCGCCAGGCCCTGTACTCTGTTATACTGTATTACTGTTAAGCAGGCCTTCAGTAATCTTGGATTACTGGCCGGTTACGGTGCTAAACCCATAGGGCCGGGTTTGGGTCGTGACAGAGTGGTATCAGAGCGATACTTACCACGAGTTATACTGCACACACGTGTCCAAATGAGCTATAGGGTGTCCTAGAAAGTTATTAGGGCATCTCATGAGCATGATAAGTGTGTGGTTATGTTATGACTGAATACATGCTAACGTGGTAAACTGTTAAACAAATGACTGCTTATGTTTAAAACTGTTATAACTGCTTATAGTGAAATGGACAATGCAAATGAACCTGAGTCCTCATCTACTGAGGCAAGAATGGAAAGAATGATGGAACTGATAACTGCTAGACTTGAACAACAGAACCAACAGCCTCCTCCTCCCCCGGTACAGCCGGAACCTATTGTGAATGTGAATGTGAATGATGGGGATATAATTGCTCTGACCCAGAAGTTCAGCAAAATGAAACCGCCATCCTTCCAGGGAGGCCTTGAACCGTTAAAAGCTGAAGCTTGGGTTCTGGAAACAGAAAAATTATTCGAAGTGTTTCCGTGCTCAGAAGCGAACAAAGTATTGTTAGCCACCTTCACCCTACAAGAAGAGGCTAGAAGGTGGTGGATGTTGATCCGTGATACAAATACTGTTATGACTTGGGCTCAGTTCAAGGAGTCCTTCTTTGAAAAGTACTTCCCACAATGTGTCAGGGATAGGAAAGTAACTGAGTTTGAACAACTGAAACAGGGCACCACGTCGGTTGCCGAATACGAAACAAAATTTACTGAACTTGCCCGTTATGCACCGCATATGGTGGATACTGAGTATAAGAAGGCCAGGAAATTTGAAGGCGGCTTTAATGTTGCAATACTTGATCGGATAAATGTTTTGAAACTACCGACCTTTGTGGGTGTTCTTGACCGGGCACTGATGGCCGAGTCGAACATTGCAGCAGTGAAGCAATCTGAAGCACCAACAACTGAATGGCATGGTAAAAGGCAGGGTTTCAAATTCAAGAAAGGCAAGCACAACCCAGCCAACAAGAAACAGAATACGGGGTCGACAACTAGGCCCAGCCAAGGGAGTGGTTTCATACCACCCTGTCCTGAGTGTGGCAAGAAGCACAAGGGGGTCTGCTACAGAATATCTGGAGCCTGTTACAGGTGTGGCAAGGTGGGCCACATGGTTAAAGACTGCCCCTCTGCTCCACAAGCCAGTAGTAAAGCTGCACCAAGCGCAGCAGTATCAACTGTAGCACCAAAGCCGAACCCTAAGGCTACCGGGAAAGAGCCTGTGAGGCAAGGCCGAGTGTTCGCACTAGTACCGGGAGATGTGCAGAATACCGAGACCGTTGTTTCAGGTATTCTCTCTATTTGTACACAAAATGCATATGTATTGATTGATTCGGGGTCTACGCATTCTTATGTATCGCATGCTTTCTCACGGAAATTGAATAGACCCTTAGAACCCATGAACTATCTGCTAGCCGTATCATCACCCATAGGGGGATCCATGACATGTGCTTATATGTACCCCGCATGTGAAATTATTGTTGGGGATATGCATCTGTTTATTGATTTACTGCCATTGAACATTGATCATTTTGATGTTATATTGGGAATGGACTGGTTAACAAAATATCATGCCACTATTGACTGTGTGACCAAGCAAGTTGTTTTCCGTCCACCTGGTCTGCCTGAATTTGTGTTTAATGGGGTTGGAGTAATACCTCCCCCGTATCTGATTTCATCTGTGAAGGCTGTTAAACTGATTAGAAAGGGCTGTAAGGGATATTTGTGTTCTGTACTGACTGTATCTACTGATGATAATGTTAATGTGAACTGCATTCCTATAGTCAGAGAATTCCCAGATGTTTTTCCAGATGATCTGCCAGGGGATTTGACTGACAGGGAGATTGAATTTACTGTTGATGTGATTCCCGGAACACAGCCGGTTTCTAAAGCTCCATACCGAATGGCTCCAACTGAATTGAAAGAACTGAAAGTGCAACTGCAAGAACTGTTAGACAAAAAGTTCATCAGACCCAGTACCTCACCATGGGGTGCACCAGTTTTGTTTGTAAAGAAGAAAGATGGCTCGTTGAGGTTGTGTATAGACTACCGTGAACTGAACAAGGTAACTGTGAAAAATAAATACCCTTTGCCACGTATTGATGACTTATTTGATCAGTTACAGGGCGCACAAGTGTTTTCTAAGATTGATCTCAGATCGGGATACCATCAACTGAAGGTTAAATCAGATGACATTGATAAAACTGCTTTTAGAACGAGGTATGGACATTACGAATTTTTAGTTATGCCTTTTGGAGTCACGAATGCCCCTGCTGCTTTTATGGACCTTATGAACAGAATCTTTAAACCGTACCTTGATGACTTCATTGTAGTGTTTATTGATGACATATTGATTTACTCCAAGAGTAAAGAAGAACATGAACATCATCTGAGACTTGCCCTGCAGACCCTAAGAGAACAGAAACTGTATGCTAAACTGTCTAAATGTGAATTTTGGCTTGACCATGTTATATTTTTAGGGCATGTTGTTAGCAAAAATGGAATTTCTGTTGATCCGCAGAAAATTGAAGCTGTAGTGAACTGGCCTAGACCAACAAATGTGACTGAAGTCCGAAGCTTTTTGGGTTTGGCTGGATATTACAGAAGATTTGTCAGAGATTTCTCCAAAATTGCTTTACCACTGACTCAACTGACTCAGAAGGGGACACCATTTGACTGGACTGACCAAAGGGAATCTGCCTTCCAGGAGTTGAAAACTCGATTAGTGACTGCACCTGTTCTGACCTTACCTTCAGGTACAGATGGTTATACTGTATATAGTGATGCTTCTCATAAGGGTTTGGGATGTGTTTTAATGCAGAATGGGAAAGTAATTGCCTATGCTTCCCGACAACTGAGACCGCATGAAAAGAACTACCCGACCCATGATCTGGAACTTGCTGCAGTAGTATTTGCACTGAAAATCTGGCGTCACTATCTGTACGGGGTGACATGTGAAGTATATACCGACCACAAGAGTTTAAAATATTTCTTCACACAGAAAGAACTGAACATGAGACAGCGGAGATGGCTAGAACTGATTAAAGATTATGGCCTACAGATACTGTACCATCCGGGAAAAGCCAATACCGTTGCCGATGCATTGAGCCGGAAATCGATTGGAAATCTAGCATGTTTGCTCACCGGACAGAAAGAGTTGCTTTGTGACCTTGAAAAATCTGAAATTGAAATTGTTTTACGAGAACAAGGTGGAACCTTAGCTGCTATTTCTGCTCAACCGGCACTGATTGAAGAGATTAAAGAAAAACAGCAACTGGATGATTTCTTGAAACAGATCATCGAAGAAATAGAATCTAAACCGAGACCGGGATTCAAATTCGAGAACAATGTACTGAAATTTCAAGGAAGACTGTGTGTACCGAATGATACTGAATTGAAAAGAAGAGTTCTGCATGATGGCCACAACTCAAGATTTTCTATCCATCCAGGGAATACGAAAATGTACCAAGATCTGAAACAGAATTTTTGGTGGCCAGGAATGAAGAAAGAAATTGCCGACCTTGTGTCCAAATGTCTTCATTGCCAGCAGGTCAAAGCGGAACATCAACGACCTGCCGGATTATTGCAACCCCTACCCATACCAGAATGGAAATGGGAGCATATCACGATGGATTTTATCGTTGGGTTACCTCGCTCCAGAAAAGGTATGGATTCAATTTGGGTTATTGTTGATAGACTGACTAAATCTGCTCACTTCTTACCTGTCAAGACAATTTATAATGCGGATAAATTGGCCGTGATTTATATTGATGAAATTGTTAGACTGCATGGAGTGCCTGTGTCTATTATTTCTGACAGGGATTCGAAGTTTACATCGAGGTTTTGGCAAAGCCTACAGACTGCACTGGGTACTGAACTGAGACTGAGTAGTGCCTATCATCCTCAGACAGATGGCCAATCAGAAAGGACCATCCAAACTCTGGAGGATTTACTGAGAATGTGTGTCCTTGATTTTCAAGGAGACTGGGAAAGTCATCTGCCATTAGTTGAATTCGCCTACAATAACAGCTACCATTCGAGTATTGGTATGGCGCCCTTCGAGGCATTGTATGGCAGAAAATGTAGATCTCCGATTTGCTGGGCAGAAGTTGGAGATGGGCCTTTGCTTGGGCCCGAGATTGTGTATGAAACAACTGAAAAAGTGAAACTGATACAGCAAAGACTGAAAACTGCACAGAGTAGACAGAAAAGTTATGCAGATGTCAGAAGACGGGACAGAGAGTATGAAGTGGGTGATCACGTTTTTGTGAAAGTGACACCAATGAAAGGCCAGACTCGTTTTGGAGTCAAAGGCAAGTTAGCGCCGAGATATGTCGGACCGTATGAGATTATTGAGAAAATCAATCCGGTGGCGTATCAAGTTGCGCTTCCTCCTGAAATGGAACACATGCATAATGTTTTCCACATTTCTATGTTAAGAGATTATCTCCGGGATCCCTTCCATGTGATTGAGCCTACTCGGAAAGTGTTGAGTGATGACTACACTTACGAGGAACGGCCTATACAGATCGTAAACCGACGGGTCAAGAAACTGAGGAACAAAGAGATCCCATTGGTGAAAGTCGACTGGCAGAACCATGGTGGCGTGTATGCCACTTGGGAAAGGGAAGATGACATGGCTAAAAGATATCCTGAACTATTTCCACTGAACCCCGTTTTCTTCCAGAATGAAGGTAACTCGAGTTTAGAGGACTAAACTCTTTATAAGGAGGGGAGACTGTAACAACCCTCATACTGTTTACCGATTATTGACTGATTGATTACCGATAACCATCGATTACCGTTAAACTGAATTGATTATGACTGATAATTGAACTGATTAAAGTACTGAACTGACTGACTGAAATTGGAAACCGAATTGATTGAGTATATGTTAGTTAAATTGCATTCTATCTGTTTGATTGTATGATTATCTGTTCATGTTTATATGCTTAAACTGCTAATTGAAGGCCTTATCAGCGGCCGAATTAGAAACCGATTGATGTTCCACGACCATCATAATTAATGTGATTTTATGGTATATTTACCTGAAAACTGATTAGGTATGATTAAATTAGATTGAAATAAGCTAATTAAAGAGTTTGGTTTATTTACCATATTGCCACCCTTAGTGGCCCACTACCTAGTGATGCTAGAGCCTTGCATACTTGACTCAAAACATTTCCATCAGCCTTTTCTCTTGAGCTTAGCCGACCATGAGAGGGAGAGAGTGAGAGAACTTGTCTTCCATCTTGGGTTTGCTTGCTAATTGAAGAAATTGTTGAAGAAATTGCATGTTTGAGCTCCCTTCTTGAACTACAAGACTTAAGGTAGCTCCATTGTCTTCTTGTTCATGTTTTGAGTTGTTCTTGCATGGTTCATGTTAATTTGTAGAGCTAAGTCATGATTTGGGTCATTAATGGTGAATTGAAGCTCATTTCATGCATGCATGTTTGAATTAATGAGTTTTGAGTTGAATTCATGGTATAATGGTGCATGCATGTTCATAATTTTGTGGTACCCCATGAGTTAATCTTGTTTTTGAAGGTTTAAGCTCTTTTGAAACAGCATTAAAGCTTGGAAAATGATTTAAGATCTTGCATGTTGCATGTTCATATTGTTCTTGAAAAATGGTTTGAAATTGGGTTTGAATATGGTTTTAATTGACTCACCTTTGGGGCTTGAATTCATAAATTGAGCTTTGAAACTTGTTATACAATGAATTTAGTTATGTTTTCCAGAATTTGGGCCCAAGAGGTCGAGTTTGGAGTGGTAGAATGCTTGGTTTGAGCTTGGGAGGCAGATCTGGAAATTCCAGATTTGGCTTCCTCGCTCGAGCGAAGGATTCCCCGCTCGAGCGAGCACCTTTGTCCAGGGCTCCGCTCGAGCGACCATCGCGCGCAAAATCTCAGCATCCAGTATTTTTTTACTGTTTTGCAGACCGCTCGAGCGAAGGATTCCTCGCTCGAGCGAAGGATTCCTCGCTCGAGCGAAGCCTTTGATTTTGGACTTACGCTCGAGCGGAGAAAGTCCCGCTCGAGCGAGGCTCCTAGTTTCAGCAACTTTGCGAAATGTTTTCTGAGTGTATTTTTGCATCCTCATCCCATCCTAGGCATTCTTAGGCCTAGTTTAAGACATCTTGATGAGGATATCGTTGTAGAACACACCAAGGCAAATTAGGGATTAAGTTATGATATTTCCCAACTGTGTAGCTTAGTGTGTGTTCAACCTGTGAACTGTGTAGGGTTGGCGACTGGGGAGACACGCTCTAGCATACCGTAGCCCAAACTCTGTGAGTAACAACTGTGTAAAGATATGTTCAAAATGATTATTTTCTGAACAATTGAACTGTACTGCTTTCTGAACTGTTACTGTTAATTGAATGAATGTATGTCCTCTATTCTGAACTGTATTGTGGCATCCTTAGCAACTACTGTTACTGACTGTTACTGTTACAGAGATCTCTGTCGGTTCCCTCGTGGAGCCACTACTGTTTACTGACTGATGGCCATCATTACTGTTCGGTCTTTTAAGACCTACTGTTACTGTTATGCTAATGGATGTACCACATATGACTGTTTACTGTACTGAACAACTGAAATACTGATTGAATTGAACTGTTTTCATTACTGTAAGGACATTCATTCTAAACCCCTTTACGCTTTATGTTATTCACTGGGCTTTAGCTCACTGCTCATATATATATGTAGGTGTACAGCCACCAGATCGGAGCTAGGAGCGTGGGTTAGACTCCAGTTCTGTCAAGCCAGCCTTTGTGCCTCACTGCGAGGTTCCGAGTTGCCATGCTTTGGCGTTGGGGTGTTTTGTTTGTTCTCCCCCGTCTGTCTCCATACTGTTTGGATTACTGTATAAACTGTCAGTTGCTAACTGTACTGTTATCAAGGGATTAGGTCCCTGTACTGTGTGACTGTAAATTTTGTATAAACTGTACTGTTTGTATATATATGAATGCATGAAAAATCTTTTTGGCATACAGACTGTCACAGCTCATTGGACATTGTTTAATTACTGTGTTGGCTTCCGCCAGGCCCTGTACTCTGTTATACTGTATTACTGTTAAGCAGGCCTTCGGTAATCTTGGATTACTGGCCGGTTACGGTGCTAAACCTATAGGGCCGGGTTTGGGTCGTGACACTTTCTGTGTTGATGAAGTTTTCTGTGTTGATGAAATTAATTTTCTGGGATGTAGGAGGTTGATTGAAGCTGACTTGGCAACTTTGGCAGCTGCCAAAGTTTGTGCCATATTTGACACAGGTTTTGGCATTTGCCAAAGATGGCAGCTGCTAAAAGTTGCCATTGGAGCTGCCTTTCTATCCACTGCTGTCATAATTTGGCAATAGCAGCTCCAATGGCACACCATTGGAGATGCTCTTATAGGAAGGAGATTGGGACTACTAATACCTTGTTTGTTTTGAGTGATGGCCTTGGGACTTCTAATACCTTAGTACTACTAATACCCTTGGAAGGGGGATTCATAGTGAGGAGGTAGAGATGGTATTAGAAAAATAGTGAGGGGATTAAAATTTTATTTATTTATTTATTTATTTTTTATATATTGAGAGTTTTTTTTTAAATATTAATGTTTAATTTTTATATTTTTTTATTTGTTTTATTATTTTATATAAAAATAATTTAACAATTTCTCACTATTAATCCCATCACTATCAATCCCCTCACTATTAATCCCCTCCACTCTATCTCTGAAAATAAACGGGGCCTAGGATCCTTATTTTTAAGTATTTCTCAACTTTCTTAATGTCGTAGAATTATCAAGTCCTAAACTTGGTTTCTTATATGATTTTCATTGATGGCTCATCCACTTTTTTCCTAATAAAATTTTTCTTATGGTGGTCGATGAAGCTTCTAGTTTGATTATTGATTATTGAACTGGCAATTCTAATTGAGTGCAACCTTTAATCATTGATATACATTTTTTTCATGACAAAAATGCTAGTGATATTCAATTTTTATTTGTAAACTCATCAGAAAATTGTTGTCAAATGATCACAAATATATAAAATGAATCTAATGCCTAAATTCGATGGGAAAAAAAAAACTTAAAAATTAATTTTTAAAGAAAAAAGTGTAAACTGCAAACCGCCCGCAACCGCCCGCACATCTACAAACCCTATCCGCACAAATCGCAAACCGCACTGCGGGCAGTTGCGGGTTGACTTTTTCCCAAACCGCATAGATGCGGGCGGGTCAAAACCGAACCGCCAACCACACAAAACCGATCCGCGAACACCTTATCGCTTACTGAAATATTAAAAAAAATGTGGTGTCTCACAATCTATTCCCTTAACAATTTAATCGGTTAATTCCCAACTTTCTAAACTATGCACTTTTTTGATATAATAAGGAATTCTAATTATTGAATTAAATTTAAAAATTCGGGTGTCACATTTCTCCTCTCCTTAAAAGAAGTTTGTTCCCAAACTTGACGTATCTTGGGTTTCGAAGAAGTGCGGGTATTTGGCTTGCATTTGGCTTTCAATTTCCCATGTCGCTTCTTCGACACGATGGTTTCTCCATAAGACTTTTATAAGAGGTATAGTCTTGTTTCGAAGAACCTGATCACAACGATTGAGAATCTGTACAGGTTGTTCTTCATAAGAAAGGTCTTCTTGGACTTCCAGGTTCTCATAATCAACAATATGCTCTGAATCTCGAAGATATCGACAAAGCATCGAAATGTAAAACACATTGTGGACATTGGACAATTCGGGTGGAAGCGCAAGGCGATATGTCATAAGACCAATCCTTTCTAGTATTTCAAATGGCCCGATGTAATGCGGGTTTAACTTTCCTCATTTGCCAAATCGGATAACCCCTCTTGTTGGTGAGACCTTTAGGAACACATGATTGCCTATTTGAAATTCTAAGTATCGTCTCCGTGTATCTGCATAACTTTTCTGGTGGCTCTGAGCACTGCGAATTCGTTGTTGGATGGGCTGAATTTTATCACTTGTTATTTGCACGATCTCGGGTCCTAGCAGTTTCGTATCTCCAACTTCCGTCCAACATAGAGGTAGTTGACATCTTCTTCCATACAGTGCCTCGTACGGTGCCTTTCCGATTCTTGCATAATAGCTATTATTATAGGCAAACTTCACTAAAGGTAGGTGATCGTCCCAATTACCTTTGAGGTCTAGCGTGCACACACATGTAACATATCTTCCAAGGTCTGGATTGTTCTTTCAGATTGCCCATCAGGTTACGGGTGATAAGCAGTGCTAAACTTCAATATAGTCCCCAAAGCCTCTTGTAATTTGTTCCAGAAGTGAGACACGAAGCGGGGGCCTCGGTCAGACATGATCGAAACTGGGGTACCATGCAATTGAATGATTTCTTTGATGTATAGAATGACAAACTTAGTAAAGGAGTATGTGATTTTGATTGGTAAAAAATGCGCCAACTTCGTCAATCAAGCTACTATAACCCATATTGCATCATTCTTCGAGACTGATTGTGATAGCCCGACCACGAAGTCCATAGTAATGTGTTCTCACTTCCATTCAGGGATAATTCAGGGATAAAGAGTGGTTGCAGCATCCCTGCAGGTCTCTGATGTTCTGCTTTAACACGCTGACAATGCAGGCATTTGGATACATGGCTTGCTATGTCTCTTTTCATTCTTATCCACCAGTAGTGTTCCTTCAAATCATGATACATCTTTATATTGCCAAGGTGGACCGCAAACCTCGAGCTATGAGCTTCTACCAATATCTTCTTCTTGAGTTCTGGAAGGTCGAGTATGCAAATTCAATTCTAAAATTTAGCATCCCATTGCTTATAGCGAAGTCAAGATCGGGCGTCCTTCTTTGTTCTTTGTACTTTTTTCTTTAAAAGTTTATCTTCACATTGTTGTGCTTTAATTTCTTCAATCAACGTAGGTTCCACAGTTATATTGGCGAGTAATCTATTGATCTGGGGGGATCGAGGGTACATGCCAAATTTCTTATCATCTTTCGGCTTAGTGCATCTGCCACCACGTTAGCTTTGCTTGGATGGTGATGGATTTCTACATCGTAGTCCTTCATAAATTCTAGCCCTCGTTGTTGCCTCATATTCAGTTCCTACTATGTGAACAGATATTTAAGACTTTGGTGATCAGTGTAAATCTCGCAGGTTGAACCGTAGAGATAGTGACGCCAAATTTTGAGAGCGAAGATTACTGCGGCTAATTCTAGATTGTGGATCGGGTAGTTCTTCTCATGGGTCTTTAGTTAACATGAGGCATATACAATGACATTCCCATTTTGCATAAGAACGCAACCCAAACCATTGTATGAGGCATCACTATAAATTACGAACCCTTTCATTCCCACGGGGAGTGCTAGTATAAGAGCTGTCACAAGTCTGTTTTTCAATTCTTAGAAGCAACGTTCTTGATTGTCCGTCCATTCAAAGGGTGTGTTCTTCTGAGTTAGCTAGGTCAAGGGTGATGCTATCTTCGAGAAATCTTGCACAAAGTGTCGATAATAGCCGGCTAGACCCAAGAAGCTTCAAATCTCAGATACGTTAGTAGGTCGTGGCCAATCCACATGTCATAACCCAAACCCGCCCCTATAGGATTAGCGTCACAACCGGCCAGTAATCCGTGGATTACCAAAGGCCTTTTAACAGAATAACTTATAAGTAGGGGCTGCGGAAGCAACATAAAAACATACATAGTCCAATGAGCTGTGGAAACATATTTAAAACTTTATACACATATGTGTGACTTTATAAAAGCATCAGTCTTACATCACTTAAGCTATTTATACAAAACTTCCAAACACATGTTCAGTCCAGACATAAACATTTAGGAGGCACAAAAGTCCTAAAACACAAAAGCTTGGACAATTCTCAAAAGGAACCTCCACGGGAGGCACAGTGGCTGGCTGACACCAAAACTCTAGGCGGCAGTTTAGGTCTGGTCACACGTCTGCTCACCTACATACATAATATAAATAGTGAGCGAAAGTCCAGTGAATAATAACAGGGTAAAGATTTTACTGAATGATGTCCATAAATAAACAGAGTCTTGTATATGATCAAATGTCTAAGCAGAAACAAATTCATTTGCGCAATCATATTCATATTCAAAGTTCATACATTTCACATTATAGTGCATGGCACATCTATTAGCGTTAACAAATCCGATGACCCATGAAGGGACGGCCAAAAGGCACTCTGATGACCCATGAAGGGACAATCATAAACTTGTTCTGATGACCACAAACTTATTCTGATGACCTATTTAGGGACAACCATATACTTGTTCTGATGACCCATTTAGGGACAGCCATAAGGCATTTCGATGACCAATGAAGGGACTACATAACTTATTCCTTATTCTGATGACCCGTAAAAGGACGCATAGTATATGCCGCTAAGGATGCCACAGACACATTTTAGAAACTTGGACAATCATTCATTCGTACAACATAGCGATTTGGAAAAACTAATCATTTCATAAAGGGACCTGATGACCCATAAAGGGACCTGATGACCCATAAAGAGACGCATATCATATGATGCTAAGGATGCCACTAATAACTTTTAGAATTTTGGACAATCATTCATTCATTCAAAACATAGCATTTCAGAAAACTAATCATTTTAGGTCATAGCATTCAGAAAATATTTAAAATTGAATATAGCTTTACAAAGTTATTACTCACAGATAACAAGTAGCTCCAAATAGACGGCAAAGTTGGCAATTCACGTAACCTGAGGCGCGTGACCTACATAACATGACAGATTCATACAGTGAAACACACGCTCGGATTGTACATAACTTATTTCATTTGTTCTTACTGTGTTTCTAGCCTTTAAACTCATTATGGAGTCTTAAACATGGCCTAGGAGTGCCTAGGATGGAATGAGGATGTTAAAGTGCACTTGGAACACTTAACCAAAATTTGCTGAAACAGGGGTCTCGCTCGAGCGTAGCTTTATTCGCTCGAGCAGACAAACCAAATGTGAGTGGTCGCTCGAGCACACACTCCTTCGCTCAAGCGGTCTGTAAAATGTGAAAAGGTTTTGGTTGCGTGCAATTTCTGCTCGACGCTCGCTCAAGCGTGAGACACAAGTCCTCGCTCGAGCACAAGTCTTGTTGCTCAAGTGTACTTCCAAACACACAAACTTCTGAGAGCATGCAATTTACGCTCGAGCCAACCTTTTGTCACTGGAGCGGAAGTGTGAAAATAAAGGTGGTCACTCGAGCGTGGAAGCAAAATTATGGGTTTTCCAGATTTGCCCCCAAAATTCAAAGCATGAATTCAACACTCCAAAACTCATCCTCTTGGGCCAAAATTCTGAAAAACATTTAGAAACTCACAAAACATCATGATTTAAAGATCATTTCATGAAATCAAGATCTAAAAGCATGCCAATTGTACACAAATTCAACTTAAACTTTATGAATGTTTCAAGAATATAACATGCATGAATTCTCTTGAACTCCACCACTTCAAAACATGATCAAACTTGGCAAATTGATAAAAAAAACATGATGAATTCCAAAAACATAGGTGAGATGAACACATGCATGAAAGAATTCTTTGAAATCATGCTCAATTTGTGAAGAAATGGGCATGCATGCATGGTAAAGCTCTATTCTCTCTAATTCTAACTCAATTCCTACATGAATTCATCTAGTTCACTTGAAGTCTTGTAAAGTCTAACTCAATTTCACAATCAAGAGTTTGATTCCTTACCTAGAGACTTGAATTCACAAGTGTTGAAGTTGAAACTCCCAAATCCCCTTTAAATGTCAACAATTCCTAGCAAATCACCCTTCTCCCTTGTTGAACTCACCCTTACTCTTAGTCTCTCTCCCTTTCTCACATTGTAGCTCCAAAAGAGTGAGTGTATGAGTGCATAGAAAGTCCACTAATGCCTTAGTTTGGCTTGGTTAATAGTGTAATCAATTAAAGTTAAATAAGTGGCATTAACTTAATCTAATTTAATCATTCTAAATTGAATTTTAATTACACCTACCATAAGGTTCTAAAAATTCTGAATAACACATAAATCAAATCAATTTCTGTATCGGATGCCGATAAGGCCTTCAATTCGCAAACCGACACAAAATCATGAACAGATCTTTCTACGACAATAGATATAACTGCATATAAAGCAACACACTCATCTAGTCAATTTAGAATTTCATCCTATTTATTTATTTAGCATAATTAATCATGAATCAGCGTTAACCGTGGTTCGGGGTTGTTACACCACGATTGCTGCAACCTTTTGGGAGTCAACAGAGATGCCATCTTTGTTAATGATGTAACCGAGAAAATGTATACTGGTGATCCAAAATTTACATTTCTTCAACTTGGCATAGAGTTTGTGATCACGTAGTGTTTGTAAAACCGTTCGCAAGTGCTGCTCACGGTCTTTCGGTGATTTAGAGTATATGAGAATGTCGTTAATCAAGACAATGACGAACTTGTCAAAATAGGGTTTGAACACTCGGTTCATGAGGTCCGTGAAGGCCGCTGGAGCATTTGTGATGCCAAATGGCATGACGAGAAACTCGTAGTGTCCATAACGAGTTCTGAAGGCAATCTTTTTGACACTTTCCATTTTGACTTTTAGTTGATGGTAGCCGGAACGCAAGTCAATTTTCAAGAATACTTGGGTGCCTTGCAGTTGATCGAACAAGTCATCGATTCGTGGCAGAGGATATCAATTTTTTATGATGACTTTGTTCAGCTCCCGGTAATCGATGCATAACCTCATCGTGCCATCCTTTTTCTTTACGAATAGTACTGGAGCTTCCTATGGTGAGGTACTTGGTTTGATGACGTATTAGTCCATTAGTTCCTGGAGTTGAGTCTTTAGCTCTTTTAATTCTGTCATGGACATGCAGTAATGGGCTTTTGAGATTGGTTGTGTACCAGGTTGGGTTTCAATAGTGTATTCGATTTCTCGGTCAACCAAGGTACCAAGTAGGTCTTCAGGAAATACATCCGAGAATTCTTGAACCATAGGGATTGCATCAAGTATGGGGGCTTCTTGTTGAGTATCGATCACATAACAAATACAACTACAACAACCCTTTCTTTGAAGTCGTTGGGCTGTCATAAAGGATATAACAAATGGAGAGAGAGAGACTTCAGTTCCATCAAAGACAAGCTCGAGTTAGTTTGGCGAACGGAGGAAGACCTTTTTGGCTTCATAATTGATAGAGGCATGATTGGCAGCCAACCAATCCATTCTTCAGATCACATCAAAGGTACTAATGTAAAGGGAAATCAAGTCTACATGTAAGGTTTCACCTTTTAAGGATACAGTACAAGATTTGTACACATTAGCTCTAAGGACAGAATTACCAGAAGGAAAAGGCATAGACAATACATATCCTAAGGGTTCGGGTGTTGATATTAACTTGGAAGCAAAGTGTGGTGTAACAAAAAAATGAGTGGAACCAGAATCAAAGAGAATACGAGCTAAATGACCATAGATAGAAAGTGTACCTGACACGACATTCTCGGTAAGTTATGGGTTTCCAGATACCAAGGCAAAAGCCATTTTTTGGCCTTTTTGGTCTTTTCTCACTCCTCCAAGTACTGTTGGTTTTCTGACTAGTTCAGAGGGGCCGGATGTAGGATTGGCAAGCTTAGGACAATCTCTCAGCAAGTCGGCAACTTGACCGCATCTAAAGCATGCTCCCGAGTCTCGATGGCATTGTTCCTAATGAGCCTTTCTACAAGTAGGACAATTAGGACTAGTGCCACCTCTGGGGTTCGTAGGACCTTGGTTGCTTGAACTGGTTGTGCCCATATTTACCCTCTTGGGAGGCGTAATACCGGATCTTCTGTTATCTCTTTCCCAAAATCGCTTCCTTTGGTTTGGTTCCCCAGAGCGCGAGCCTTTAATCCTTTTTCTGCAATGTATGCTCAATCCACCACCTCTGCATAGGTTGGTAGTTTCAAAATCTCAAGCCTATCCTTGATTTCAGCATTCAATCCTACTTTAAATTTCCTTGCTTTTCAAACTTCAGTGGGGATGACATATGTCACAAATCAAGCTAGTTGCGTGAACTTGCTCTCATATTCGGCCACCGTCATGGTTCCTTGCTTTAGATTTATGAATTCCGATGCCTTTTGTTCCTGCAGTAAATCTGGAAAGTATTTTTCATAAAATACTTCTAAAAATCTTGCCCAAGTCACAATATCTTCTTTCTCGAGGGTAAGAAGCCACCATTCTTATGCATCATCTTTGAAGGTGAATGTGGAAAAGGTTACTTTCTGTCTTTCTGTGCGAGGTAGCGCACGAAAAATCTTCTCCATATCTCTAACCCAAGCTTCTGCTACCAGTGGGTTTGTACTGCCAGTAAATATGGTAGAGTTCAAGTCCTGGAACTGTTTTATTGTAATTGGCTCTCCTCGCCGTTCAGGCATTCCGTTATTCATGTTGGTTTGTAGGGCACGCAGAAAACTAGTGACTGATTTTTCCATGATTTGCTCCGTTGGGTCGGCACCGCTAACCGACAATCCGGTTCCATTTCCATCGTTAGCCATTACTACAGGGTGAAAACGATTAGTGGAATAGTCCTTTTTTTAAACTAATTATTACGTATATATGTATGATTCACAAAGATACTATAATAGCACATATATAATTTACACGACATTTGTTGCTTATGCAAAAGAAAGGATGTTAATACAACATACTTAGATAACAGTCTTAGATAACAGTCAAGGGTTAGTATCTAACCCTACTAATACAAAAAATTCAGGATTAAACAAATCATGGTTAGGTCACCAAAAAAAAAAAAAAAATCTCTTGGTCGGATGTCTAGAAGGGATCGTTAGGCCACCATGAGAACTGGCTCTGGAAAACGGGACCATGAAATAACCCTGCAATCTCACCCTGCATGAGGGATTCAAAATCCCACCCACTGTGCTCTATTCCAAAGCAACGCCATACCACTTGAACTATGTAGACAGGAACACTATGATCATAACCCCAAAACTCCTGTCTGGTAATCCGTACTAGTATCTCTAAGTATGAGGCACTGTCAGTGAAATCCACAGCTGGGGTATGGATAATATGTTGTGGAGGAGGTGTCGTAGTGCGTATGTGGCTGCTAGGATATGCGTGCCCTCTTCTCTCTGCAAAACGCAGGGGCAAAGGTGCGACCAGAAAGTGCGGTTGTCCTAGGTCCGGAGCAAGACCAACAATGTGGGTTAGCCCAATGTACCTTTCACATGTGTTGCCTCGGCTAAGTCTCCAAAACAAGAAATCATCGGGGTCAACCTGTAAGTATACGGGTCTCCCCATGAACGGGTCAACTGTTGGGTGGGCTTGCCTAACAAGACTCTCTGAATCTCCCCAGCCCTCTAGTAAGTTTGAGATAAGATGAGCTCCTGCAGGCTTGAATCAGAATAACTCCATTAGGTTTGCCATTTCTTACAACACAAGAAAACTTAGCTTACAAATAGTGATAAAGCGGTTTAATCGTGTTATACAAACTAAAGTTTTTTTTTTTTTTTTCTTAACCCCAAAACCATTACTCTGATATCATTTTTGTCACAATCCAAACTTGGTACCCAAAGGTTCGGCGTCGCAACAAGATAATAAAAATAAAATATTTTAAAATTTCTGTAATAGTAGTGCAAGTAGATAAATTAAATAAATTAAAGTAAAATAAATGGGTACCAAAAGTTAAAGTAGAATATTCAAATCCAAAACAGTGCCTCTTCGTTCATCTTCTCAGGTCACGTCTCCTCATCTCAAGCAGTTTCAAACTCACACCATTGCGGAGGGTTTTGCAACCCTCCCAAACAGCCACCATTATGCCTATAAAAACAGATCCCTCCAGCAATTCAATTCATTTAGTTCCTTCCTATTTTTCTTCTCTCATGCATTATTCCTCAGGTTAGTTCTAGAGGAATTTATTAAGAGTAACATAACACAAGTTCTAGGTCGCTAGGCAGATTGACTATAGTGCTACATACTTCAATTTACATTTTGATCATTGTATCCTGGAAGATAGACGCCTTTAGACTGTGAGCACCTGTGTGGTGGAGAATCTATCTTAAGGACAGAGTGTCACACACTCAACTTGATCATAAGGTTTTTGTTCGATTTTTCGATAAAGAAAATTTCGTAAGTAAATTTATTTTTTATTTAATTGATTTGTTTCATATTTATTATTCACTACAACAAAAAAGGCCTTTGGTGACACTGATTTTGTCGCCAAACATCAAATTTTTGTCACCAAAATGATTTGTGACAAAAAAAAATTGTCACCACATTTGTTGCCTATACATTGTCGCTGAAAGTACCTAGTGACGAAAATAGTTTCGTTGCCTATTTTTCATTTTTGGCGCCGAAATTGGTCATCTCCACATGTTGCATTTTTTGTCCTCTATGACATCAATTTCGTCATTAGAATTAAATAATATTTTATTTTAATTGTTTTGGCGACGAAATATTCGTCATCAAATAGGTTTTAGTGACGAAATTTTTCCTCACCAATGATATAGATTAAGGTGACAAAAAAATTCGACACTAAAATGAATACAAACGAAAATTTTTCAATGACAAACAACATTTTGTCACCAAATATTTCAATTTAGCAACGAAATATTCAACAAATGTGATGAAATTATTTGTTTAGTACAATATCATTAGTGACAAAATTATTCGTCATGTTGTTTGAAAACTAATAGTGACATTTTTTTTTCGTCACTAATAATAATTAAAATTTTTAAAATGGGGGTAATATTTTCAATTTAAAATATTTCTTTTCACTAAAATTCTCTGCGCATTTCACTAACCTGTTTAATAAAATATCTATTACAAATCAATACAAAATCTGTTCATTTTCATATACACCGTAGTCGAATTTCAACACAATATCCACAAAAATACAATATAAACTACATGCAGATTACCAAACCTATCTTCTAATATCCACAAAAAACATGTCTACTAATATCCACAAAAATACAATATCAACCGCATACAGATTACAAAACACGTCTCCTAATATCCACAAAAAAACATGTCTACTAATATCCACAAAAATATAATATCAAGTGCGAATGACCAAACATGTCTTGTAATACCCACAAAAATATAAAATTTACAATGCAACCAAAATACATGTAAGGTAAAATGAACAAAAACACAAAATGAGCTAGCTTCTGCTCTCCAGATTACTTAACATGTCCATATCTAATCTCGAATCTACAACAAAACAAAACATAAAAAAAAAAAAAAAAAAAAATGCAAGTTAGGGTGCCGTTTGGTAACACTTACGTTTTCACTTTTCTGTTTATATTTACAAAAATTTTAAAAACTCAAATAAAAACTTGTTTGGTAAAATTTTTGATTTATAAATCAGTGGTCTCAGTTTATAAATTTGGCCAAAAAATGAAAACACAAAAAATGTGTTTCCATTTTGAGTTTTCAGTTTTTTTTTTTTTTTACCACCCAACACAAGCCACTACCCGCCACCATTTTCCACCACCGTCTTCCGCCACCACCACCCACCACCTACCCCCACCACCACCTACCACCACCACTCACCACCCACCTACCACCACCACCCACCACCCGCCACCATCCACCGCCCGCCGCCACCACCCGCCACTTACTTGCTACCACCACTCACCACCTATCTGCCACCACCATCCACCACCTGCTTCCACCAACCACCTGCCACTCACCCGCCACCACCGCCTACCACCACCACGACCACCACCATCACCCACCACCCAACCGCCACCCACCACCCACCCGCCACCACCTACCACCCGCCGCCGTCACCCACTCACGCACCACCACCACCACCCGTCACCCATCTGCCACCACCCACCACCACTTGCCATTCGCCACCCACCTGCCGCCACTACCCACCACCCGCCACCACCACCCACTCGCTACCACCCACCATCCGCTACCGTCATCCATCCACCCACCATCACCACCCACCACCCACCCGCCACCACCCACCACCACCCGCCATCGGCCACCCACCACCACCACCCGCCACCGCCACCATCACCCACTCGCTACTACCCACTACCCGCCACTGTCACCCACCCACCCACCACCACCACCCGCCATCCGCCACCCACCTGCCACCACCACTCACTCGCTACCACCTATTACCCGCCACCACCACCACCCACCCACCACCACCCACCACCACCAGTTACGTACCACCCACCGTCACCACTTTCCACCACCGTCTTTCGCCGCCACTTGCCATTTCTCACTCTTTTTTATATTTTAAATTTTTTTTAAACATTTTGTCAATTACCAAACGTGTTTGTAGTTTATGTTTTTTTTTAAAATAAACTAAAAATAAACAAAAACCAATTTATAAAATTTTTGTAAATATAAACTGAAAACGTAAACGTTACCAATTATTATCTTATCAATTAAATATGCAATTTAATATGTATTTTTTTACTTAGTTTTCAAAATGGGAGTCCTGTGCTAGTTTCATAAGTTTACACAAGTCACAATGGTCACTCCTGCGGTGTTTGAGGTGTTCACCGGGCCTTCTCGTGGTTGTTTAACAATTTTGGCCCCTGATGGCCCATTTTCAAGCTTAAGTGTGAGAAAAGTACATTTTTCAACTTAGTTTTCAAACTGGGAGTCCCGTGCTAGTTCCATAAGTTTCCATAACTTACATTTGTCCCTTCGGAGGTGTTTGAGGTGTTCTCCGAGCCTTCTCGTGATTGTTACACGATTTTGGCCCCCGATGGCCTATTTTCAAGCTTAAGTGTGAGAAAAATGCATTTTTCGACTTAGTTTTCAAACCGAAAGTCTCGTGATAGTTCCATCAGTTCCCACAATTTACATTGGTCCCTCTCGAGGTGTTTGAGGTGTTCTCCGGGCCTTCTCGTGATTGTTACACAATTTTGGCCCCCGATGGCCTATTTTCAAGCTTAAGTGTGAGAAAAATGCATTTTCGACTTAGTTTTCAAACCGAAAGTCCCGTGATAGTTCCATCAGTTCCCACAACTTACATTGGTCCCTCTCGAGGTGTTTGAGGTGTTCTCCGGGCCTTCTCATGACTGTTACACGATTTTGGCCCCACATAGCCTATTTTCAAGCTTAAATGTGAGAAAAGTGCATTTTTCGACTTAGTTTTCAAATCGGGAGTCCTGTGCTAGTTCCGTAAGTTTCCAAAACTTACATTGGTCCCTACCGAGGTGTTTTAGGTGTTCCCCAAGCCGTCTCGTGGCTGTTACACGATTTTGGCCCCATATGGCCTATTTTCAAGCTTAAGTGTGAGGAAAGTGCAATTTTCGACTTAGTTTTCAAACCGAGAGCATCGTGCTAGTTCTGTAAGTTTCCACAACTTACATTTGTCCCTCTCGAGGTGTTTGAGGTGTTTCTGGGCCTTTTGTGACTGTTACACGATTTTGGTCCCCAATGGCCTCTTTTCAAGCTTAAGTGTGAGAAAAATGTATTTTTTGACTTAGTTTTCAAACCGGGAGTCCCGTGCTAGTTCCGTAAGTTTCCACAACTTACATTGGTCCCTCCCGAGGTGTTTGAGGTGTTCTTCGGGCCTTCTCGTGACTGTTACATGATTTTGGCCCCCGATGGCCTATTTTCAAGCTTAAGTGTAAAAAAAATACATTTTTCAACTTAGTTTTCAAACCGGGAGTCCCATGCTAGTTCTGTAAGTTTTCACAACTTACATTGGTCCTACCCGAGATTTTTTTAGGTGTTCCCCCGGCCGTCTCATGGCTTTTACACGATTTTGGCCGCATATGGCCTATTTTCAGGCTTAAGTATGAGAAAAGTGCATTTTTGAACTTAGTTTTCAAACTGGGAGTCCCATGCTAGTTCTGTAAGTTTACACAAGTTATAATGGTCGCTTTCGAGGTGTTTGAGGTGTTCCTTCGGCCTTCTCGTGGCTGTTACACGATTTTGGCCCAAGATGGCCTATTTTCAAGCTTAAGTGTGAGAAAAATGTATTTTTCAACTTAGTTTTCAAACCAGGAGTCCCGTGCTAGTTCCGTAAGTTTTCACAACTTACATTGGTCCCTCCCGAGGTGTTTAAGGTGTTCCCCGGGCCTTTTCGTGACTGTTACACGATTTTGGCTCCCGATGACCTACTTTCAAGCTTAGTGTGAAAAAAATGTATTTTTCGACTTAGTTTCAAACCGGAATCCCGTGCTAGTTCCTTAAGTTTTTACAAGTTACATTGGTCCTTCTCGAGGTGTTTGAGGTGCTCCCCGGGCCTTCTCGTGACTGTTACATGATTTTTGCCCCCCATATGACCTATTTTCAAGCTTAAGTGTGAGAAAAGTGCATTTTTCAACTTAGTTTTCAAACCGGGAGTCCCGTTCTAGTTCAGTAAGTTTTCGTAACTTACATTGGTCCCTCCCGAGGTATTTTAGGTGTTCCCTGGGCCGTCTCGTGGTTGTTACACGATTTTGGCCCCATATGGCCTATTTTCAAGCTTAAGTGTGAGAAAAATGTATTTTTTGACTTAGTTTTCAAATTGGGAGTCATGTGCTAGTTCCGTAAGTTTCCAAAACTTATATTGGTCCCTCTTGAGGTGTTTGAGGTGTTCTCCCAGCTTTCTCGTGACTGTTACACGAGTTTTGGCCCCCGATGGCCTATTTTCAAGCTTATGTGTGAAAAAAGTGCATTTTTCAACTTATTTTTCAAACTGGGAGTCCCGTGCTAGTTTCGTAAGTTTTCACAACTTAGACTGGTCCCTTCTGAGATGTTTGAGGTGTTCCATGGGCCTTCTCGTGACTATTACACGATTTTGGCCCCATATGGCCTATTTTCAAGCATAAGTGTGAGAAAAATATATTTTTTGACTTAGTTTTCAAACTGGAAGTGTCATGTTAGTTTTGTAAGTTTCTACAACTTAAATTGGCCCCTCCTGAGGTGTTTAAGGTGTTTTCCGGGGCTTCTCGTGACTGTTAGACGATTTTGGCCCCAATGGCCTATTTTTAAGCTTAAGTGTGAGAAAAATGTAGGTAGCGTTTCGTAGAGTTTTGTAAATGTGATTTGAGAGTATGAGTTGTATTTTGAGTTTGTGAGTTGTAGAATTATGATTTGAGTGTAAAAAATTTGTTTGGTTATGGTTTTTAAATAGAGTGTTGAATTGTGTTTTGAAGATGTATTTTGAATTAAATTTTGAAAGTTTGATGTGACATGTAAAATGTGAAAATTTGTTTGGTGATGTGTTTTGAAAATAGTTTTCAAAACTTAATTCCACTAATAATTTATAATTAAACACACAACTCATATATCGATGTCCGTATTTTTTATCAACAATAATAACCAAACTATTTTTAAAATACTGAAATTAAAAATTGATTTTTTTTGTCAATTAATTTTTTTTCAGTAATTTTTTTGAATAATTTTTTTTTCAAATAATTTTTTCATTTTCAAATAAACCTATGTCAATTATTTTGTGTCAATTAATTTTTCTATTAATTCATTTTTTACGCCTGTACAAACATCTTGTAAAATACATTTTTTATTTTTTTCTAAAATTTTGTTAAAGTCAACAACTTTTGAGAATACATATTAATAAAAATTAACATAAATACACTAAGTTTAATATTTTAAAATACAAATTATAACGTAAATCTTACAAAATATTATCAATTTTTTTTCCATTTATTACATGTTATTAATTTAGTAATAAAGTCGTAACAGATTCACCACACATTATTGTACTCCCATGATGAGCACCCGTGAAGCTCATATAATTGGGTGAATTGGTGTGCAAAATGACTATTTTGCCCCTCTTGATTTAAATGAGAATTAGTTACATAGAACAAAATCAAAAGGGTAATATAGTAATTTCACTTACCTACTACCTATCCTCTATTGTACCATAGCTGTATGTTCAACACTGACTTAAAGAAAAAGGAGATGATGCAGACGATGTATACGGATGTCATATTATTAAAAAATTAATAATATTAAAAAGAAATAATATATAACAAATAAAAAGTAAATAAAAATAAATAAAAACCAATTTGAACCTTCTGAACCTATCTCTTTCTATAAAATCTGAATCTCATTCCTTAAAGAAAGAGGAGACGATGCAGACGATGTATATGGATGTGATATTATTAAAAAATTAATAATATTAAAAACAAATAATCTATAACAAATAAAAAGTAAATAAAAAAAATAAAAACCAATCTAAACCTTCTGAACCTACCCCTTTCTATAAAATCTGAATCTCATTCCTTAAAGAACAAGGAGACGATGCAGACGATGTATACGGATGTGATATTATTAAAAAATTAATAATATTAAAAACAAATAATATATAACAAATAAAAAGTAAATAAAAAAAAATAAAAAACAATCTGAACCTTCTGAACCTAACCCTTTCTATAAAATCTGAATCTCATTCCTTTAACCATACCAACTTCACCATCTCATTGCAACACCTTCTCCAGTTCCATCAGAGAACAACGTTAATTAAATACATCATATCCACCATCTCATTGCAACACCTTCTCCAGTTCCATCAGAGACCAACGTTAATTAAATACAGCATATTCGTGTGAAGTAACAATTCAATTACAGGTTAGTTTTGATGCCAGTTATCTTAGCTTCACATTTGATATTAGCTTCGGATTGTAGGGAGAGTGCAGGAAGGGGACGAGGAGGACAACCGGCCGGTCATCCCGGCCCAGGTAGCATTCCCACTCCGTATCTGTTGCTTTTCTTTCATATCTGTTCCATTTTGATCTGTTATATTTTTTCATATCTGTTCTAATTTTTTCACACCATCATAATGTTTGATATATTTTTCATACATTTTTCTTACCTCATATGTTTTAATATACATTTTTCTTTCACTTTTGCAGTCATCATGCCAAGAACAAAACGAACCAGACCCGAACTTGATGAATCCTCAAACCCTGTACCACCACCGCAGCAACATCATCATGGCTATCCAACTAATGATTTTCTCACATATCATCATGAACAAGCCTATGATCATTTCATTAATCGACCAATTGTTACGGGCAGAAACGTAAAACTACCTTATCAATATGATCCACTCTTACTTGGCAAATTAGATACAATGGGATGGTTACCATTAACTAATTTACCAAATAAGATATATCCCCGTCTTATACGATTATTTTATGTTCACTTGACACCTGGTGACCAACAAAATGAACCGTTCAGCCTTACCTCTTATGTTAAGGGAAAAAGAATCACACTCTCTCTCCGTGCTTTCGCACAAATTATTGCAGTTGAAACAGGAGATTTATAATGTTATTTTCAAAATGAGTCTGCCTTAGAAAAAATTGTTGATGATGTCACTCAGATTTATACCACAATTTGTGACAACCGATTGAGTAGCACTAATTTACATACCAGACATTTAAAGCCCCATCTTCGTATTCTCCATCGATGGATAGTTGAAAATGTCACCCCCAAAAAAGGATATTATGATACTGTTTCATGTTTTAATGTTTACTTGTTATATTGTTTTGAAATTGGACAAAAATTAGATTTATGTTTTATATTACTAAAATAAATGATGGTTGCAAAATGAGATAGTCTTAGTGGCCGGTCACTACCTTTTGGAGCTTTGTTAACCATAATTTTCAAAGCACATGATGTCAACCTTGAATGTGAAGGATATGTCAGAATCATTTCACCAATTTCTGAGTATACACTGACTCGAGCTGGTGGTGCTGACACCTTGCTGGGCTTTATTAATATTGAAAATGAACCAATACCTGATGAGGAAGAACCCAATGACAATGCCATGCCACCAAATGAACAACCCCATTACTGGACTGACTATTTAGCCTTGGAACAAGAACGGTACAATCAACGCCTACAATGGGAACAACATATGGCTAATCAGCTCAATGCATTGGGTACTCGGTTCGATGAATTTGCCGCTACTCAGAACTCACTAATTCAACAATTTGGTGAGTTTCGTGTAGACTCAGGGAGACGTGATGAAGTGACAAGGAATCGCATTGATCAGATTGACCACCGAGTCACTCAGCTGTACCATAATTATTTCCCTCCACCTCCAACACCACCTGATTTTGTTATTTTGTAATAAACTTTTTTATTCACGTAATGAATAACAAATAGTGTTTTTCTTTCCTACATTGTAAAATCAACCGGTCACAATGTTCGGTACAATCTGTGAGTTAGATTATGCATTGGAAAAATTATTTGTACAAAATTTAATAAACAGAACTTCATAAATATCTAACAAATCCTTCATTTCAATAAAATGAATAAAAATTGAACAATTACAAAATAATTTGTTTTTATCAATTAATACAAAAAATTAAATTAATGTTATGAAATTAAATAAAACAATGCACAAATTAATAATAATTATATTTTTCTTAAATGAAAACGAAAACAGAAAGTGAACATAAACTTGTGTACAGAAAATAACAAAGAACAACAAATTGTAAATGAATGTCACCGAATTAATAACAAAACCTTGAAATTGTTTACAATTTAACAAAAAGTCAAAAACACGGATATGTCATGTACAAATTTTTTACATAAAATTTAAATTAATAAGGTGTAATTATTTTACTAATTCTAGTCATTATGACACCTTTATTACATAACTTCGGCCACCAGCCACCACCAGCCACCACCCACCACCTACTTGCCACCACCACCCACCACCACCCACCTGCCACCACCATCCACCTGTCACCACCCACTTGCCACCCACCACCACCACCACCCAATACGAAGACATTTAAGTTAATAAGAACATAAAATTGCATATTACACATTGCATAATGACTGAAATTAATAAAATAATTACACATTTAAAACCATTACTCAGTACGATATTGACTTGCCTTGTTGACATCCCTTTTCTATCCATGGCCAACATGATTTTGCTACATAACAGTTGCAATTGCATCCCGAACGTTCGATTGATACGTTAACCCATGTTGTGACATGTCAACATAGTCAGCTTGGTCTCCAACAAGTCCGTCTGCTTCTGTTTCTACGGCCATTTCATTATCAGCTTCCATAAAGAATGGGTCCATAGCTGCATGCAAACGGATCCAATTGTGCACTACACAACATGCAATCACGAGAGGCCCTTGTTTTGTAGACTTGTAATTTGGCATGGACCACAATATTGGGAAGCGCTTCTTCAGAACACCAAATGTTCTTTTTATGACATTGCGTAATGACGAATGTCGATGGTTAAACAATTCCTTTGGTCCTGAATAATGACGGCCACGAAACTCTTGCAAGTGATATCGTTGAGACCGAAATGGGGCAAGAAATCTAGGTCTGTTTGTGAAACCAGCATCAACTAAATAGTACTTACCTACATGTAAATAATGAATACATAGTTCTGTCAATTGATATGTACAAACAAAAAAAAAAGGAAAAAGTGTACCGTATGTTATTTGGGGACAGTCACCATTGGGTGGGTATGGGAACTGTAGATCAGGTCGTGTAATAGAGTCAACCAAAATAGCGTTGTCGTGAGCGCTACCTTTCCATCCAGAATTAATAAATGTGAACAACATATCGAAGTCGTAAGTTGCGAGTGCGTTTTGTGATACCGTTGATTTCTGACCGCGGAATGTATTTTGTCTTGAAGCAGGGACCCATGCATTGACCAATGTGCCATCAATAGCACCGACACAATCCTAATTGACAGATATTTGTTTGACATTCAAAGCAAAACAAACTTGGATATTACTTTTATAATTAAAAAGAAAATAATATTTATTAACCCTTATTGATATGTACAACTTACAGGACAGTCATATTGTTCGTACCTTGAACCAGGGAAAAAACCTCCTATCATTTAAAATTTTTGCCGGTATGTCATCTTGGTTACGTGGCCTGATAACCGTTGATGCAAGCTTGCACAATGCCCTCATAATAATTTTTATGTGCTGACAAATTGTTTCTGTGGAGTGCTGAAATCTATCTGCCAATAGTCGATGGCGATCATTTTGTGCAAAAGTGTATAAAAAAATTCCAAGCGATTCCTCGACACTTATATGCATATGCTCAATATTGATAAAGCCATTTTGGAGTAAAGTGTCTTTCAATAAAATGAATGTTTGTGCATCCATTCGCATAATGTTCATCATTGTTTCTGGATGGCCATTTAATAGGCCGAAGATGTAACCATCACCTTTGAATGGACACGTTCGTTGCGGTCGGCGACTACTTGACGCGTTGATTTGGTCATGCATGAAAGCAATCATCAAAAAATCCATAAAATCATCAATAACCTCATCCTCCTCTGATGAGATCTCCATTGTATTATTTTCTCTGTCGGATGACATATGGTTTTGTCTACATCACAGTAAAAGCATAATTATAAAATATGTTATTCATGCTGTAACACATACCATTATTGGTGAAACAAAATTAAAAAGGAAGTATATGAATAGTCAGTCGTAGTTATTTTTCCGTGTACAATAAAATTCATAAAAGGACAAAATTTATTTAATACGTGGTCATATTGTAATAACACAACATAATAGATAAGAAAACAGAAATTACTTAAAAGTTCAACAAAAAAAAAAAAAAATACGAAGATAGGAAAGGAAAGAGGATATCATGGAATGAAAAAAAAAAAAAAACCAAGTAAGGAATAATGAAATCATCAAACAGTTCAAACAAGGAGATTTGATAACACAAGCAAAACAGAACTTCTGACTTCACTGCAAAGCGAGGATCATGGCTAGGCGCAAATGGGTAGGAGTGCGCATAAAAAACCTTCACCATTCCTTATCCTTGAACAGTGTTAGTGTCCTAACGTATTGCAATGGTGGTATGTCCCCAAGCTCTAGTAATGCATCTTGACATGCATCAAGGGAATAATCATCACCACCTGCACTTACAGCCTCTGTCTCATTTTCTCGTGCACGTGAATGTCCTGTTTTTGCTTGTACATAGGATGTGAAAGCTGCGCACACATCATCAAACCCACTTGACCGTGACTTTTTGGAACGACCACTGTCAGTCTGGCTGGTTGTAGGGCCCCTCTTGTGACTTTTGCCCTTTTCTGGATCCATGTACTCATCGCCGAATAAGTCAACAGGAATGGCCTCAGCAGCATTACTCCCACCAGCATTACTCTTACCAACATCAGGGTTCCAAAATTTATTTAACATGTCATCTTCTTCTTCTGAGTCAAGGGCTCCTTGTGTGGATGCACGAGATAAGGCTCCTGTGGCACAACAATTTTCAACAATTTCTGTCATTTCTTGAAAATATTCAAATCCTTTTGTCCTAAACTTCTTCACATTTTTGTTGGCCTACAAAAAATACAAATAAAGAATTAAGCACTGTATGTATCATGAAATGTTTAAATTAAAATTATTTAACAGTACAAATTAATGAAAAACCTTATCCCAAAATTCATTGGGTGCAACAACAGTGCCTACAACAATTGGATCCCATCACAGACCAGTCTGTGCCTGGAGTCCCTTAAATGTCTGGTAATCAGCTTTCAATCGCTAATATTTTTGGCACACCTGCTTTTCTGTATACCGAAATCCATACATGTTGTGCAACTGATTTGCATAATGATTCCAATGCCTAATTGTCCACGAAGTAGTACGACCTGTTGTTTGATTTTTTCTAACCTCATCTCTCAACATATTTATTAATTTCATTTCAATTCTGGGCGTCCACATTTTTGTATCTTGGTTGTCATTGGAATTATTTCCATCCATCTATAAGCATACAAATTATATTTAAACTAGTCTGGGGTAGATATACAAGACTAACAGAGCATAACAGAGCAAAATGGTTTCAAGGAGAACACAGATAAAAAAAAAAAACAGATGATATTATTTCAAGGAAAAAAATAACGTAACAGATTACTTGAATTTAAATAGCAGAAATATAACCACAACTAATAAAAAAAATTAGGCAAAAAAATCAGGTAGCATTATGTTTGAATGGTAAAAAAAAAATCAGTAAAAGAAGAATTAAGGAAAACCAGTAAAAGAAGAAGTAAGGGAAAAAAGGAGGATGGGTAGGTCGACCGGCCGGATACCGGCCGGGTGTCCCAGGTACTGCCAACTCAAGTTCTTTTCGTGCAAAGGTTCAAACAGTTCAAAATTTAAAATACCAACCGATCTAAAATGAAAAATACGCGTCTACAAATTCTGAGAAACAATTTGGGAACTGATTTCAACTTCTTTGAAATCATTTATACATAATAGATGAAGATTGATTTACCAGCTTACTGTTATTCTTCTTGGCAAAAGGTTCAAACAGTTCAGGAAAATCACAAAACATCTTAAAGTAAAAAAATAGTCGCCTACACTTCTCACAAAAGATTTGAGAACTGATTTCGACTCGTCTGAAATCATTTGCACATCACAGATGAAGGATATATTTACCAGATTAGTGAGAGTTGAATAGTTATCGCCGGTGACGGAATGTGTATACTGACTGAATGTGCCACTCTTTGCTTGTCGGATTCGACAATAGATTTGATAAATTTGACCTGAAAAAAAAAATGAAATTAGGGATGAATTTTTCAAATCATTTCCCTATAACAAAATATGTAAATAAATTTGTGAGTTATTTCACCTCGCACTCGTCGTTGTTTGGTTGCCCGTAATAAGAATCTTCCGCAACGCACAAATCGTAAGTCAGTCGATTTGTGAAAGATGATACCAGTACAGAGCGGGTTGGGTGGATTCATTATTTATAAAATGAGTCTTCTTTGTGAAGCCCACCCGTGATGAATCTGAAGTACTGATGAATCTGAAGTAGTGATGTTTGATACAGAGAAGCCTACCTGTGATGAATCTGTAGTACTGATGTTTGATACAGAGATGAGGTTCACGTGAAAATTTCAGAGACGATGGAGAAGGACATGGAAGGACATAGAAGCTTTTCAGATCAAAAGAGGAAGAAGGCAGTACGTTGAAAGTAGAGATACAAGCTACCAAACAGGTTTTCAAACTGTAATTTGAATTAACACGCGGAATTGTATTTTGAATGTCCTATCCAAACGTGAAGCGCGAGTTCATGTGTTGAAAGTTAATTTGAAAATACAAACAAACAGAGCCGTAATTTTTGACTTAGTTTTCAAACAGGGAGTCTCGTGCTAGTTCCGTAAGTTTTCACAACTTACATTGGTCCTTCCTAAGGTGTTTGAGGTGTTCCCGGGCCGTCTCGTGACTGTTACACGATTTTGTCCCCCCGATGGCCTATTTTGAAGCTTATGTGTAAGAAAAGTGAATTTTTCAACTTAGTTTTCAAACCGGGAGTCCCGTGCTAGTTCCGTAAGTTTTCACAACTTAGATTGGTCCCTTCCAAGGTGTTTGAGGTGTCCCTCGGCCTTCTCATGACTGTCACACGATTTTGGCCCTCAATGGCCTATTTTCAAGCTTATGTGTGAGAAAGTGTATTTTTTGACTTAGTTTTCAAACCAGGAATCTCGTGCTAGTTCTGTAAGTTCCCACAACTTACATTGATCCCTCTCAAGGTGTTTGGGTTGTTCCCTGGGCCTTCTCGTGGCTGTTGCATAATTTTGGCCCCTGATTGCTTATTTTCAAGCTTAGGTGTTAAAAAAATACATTTTTCGACTTAGTTTTCAAACCAATAGTCCCATGCTAGTTTTGTAAGTTTCCAAAACTTAAATTGGTCCGTCCTAAGGTGTTTGAGGTTTTCCCCAGGCCTTCTTGTGACTATTACACGATTTTGACGCCCGATAGCCTATTTTCAAACTTAAGTGCTGGAAAAGTGTTTTTTTTGACTTAGTTTTCAAACCAGGAGTCTCGTGCTAGTTTTGTAAGTTTCCATAACTTAAATTGGTCCCTCCCGAGGTGTTTGAAGTGTTCACCCGGCCTTCTCGTGGCTATTACATGATTTTAACCCCCGATGGCCTATTTTCAAGCTTAAACGTTGGAAAAATGCATTTTTTGACTTAGTTTTCAAACCGGGAGTCCCGTGCTAGTTCCGTAAGTTTCCACAACTTATATTGGTCCCTCCCGTGGTGTTTGAGGTGTTCCCCGGGCCTTCTCCTAGCTGTTACCCGATTTTGGCCCCCGATGGTCTATTTTCAAGCTTAAGTGTTGGAAAAGTACTTTTTTGACTTAGTTTTCAAACCGGGAGTCCCGTGCTAGTTCCATAAGTTTCACAATTTACATTGGTCCCTCCTGAGGTGTTTGAGGTGTTCCCTGGGCCTTCTTGTGGCTATTACACGATTTTGGCCCCTCTAATGACCTATTTTCAAGCTTAAGCGTTGGAAAAGTTCATTTTTTGACTTAGTTTCATGCCTACGTGTTGAAATAGTGCAAATTTCAAAGTAGTTTTCAAATTAGGAGCCACACGCTTGTTTCATAAGTTTGCACAACTTATGTTGCTCTGTCTCAAGGTGTTTGTGATGTTTTTCGGATCTTTACATGCATATTTCACTATTTTCCCGTGACCTTTCACCCCTAAATGTCAAAGTATTTTTTTATTCTGCCCTAGTTGATTAAGAAATTTTTACTGAATTAACATAGAAACATAATATACTAACAAAGCCTACTAATCCAAAAAATAAATTAGTAGAACGCACAGAGCTGTATACCCTGACCGGGATTGATTTTGATCCACATCGATGTTTTGTCTTCATTTGCATCATATTATTCACATTAGCTAGTGATTGTTCCTACACAATTGAAACACCAATAAAAACAAGAAAAGATAACATTATTAAGAAGAAACTTAATTTTTGACAATCAGCATATATAAAACATTTTACCTTGAAGCTATCGAGAGACTTTTGACTAAAAATTTTCCAAAAATATAATCTAGCAACTTTGATAACTAAATTTCTCAATAATAATTCTTAGGCTAGTTGTTCACATTAGATTGACTAAGACTACAACTTGATACAACAATTACCCTGTGCTAATAACTATAATCACATAAATATAAATGACAAGTCGTCCGTTCGGATAAGAATATGATTTACATGGACTCTGAATTGTAAAGAGCAGGCTAGGGAGCTTGATTGGATAAAGGTGTTGAAAATACTCCCCTATTGACCATAAGTAATTGAAATGGCACTCTCTTAATTTCCACAAATGTAGAGTAATCCTTGTTCATTGGTTGTTTCCATGGCTCCCCATCTATCTGCAAATAAGCTTCTTTCCACTCTCCATCTCTAAGCTCAAATTGTATCACTAAAACCTACAAAATGTTGATAGACTTCATTAAAATTTGACTATCATAGTTGTGGAGTAGTAATAACAAAGTTTTGTTAACAATGAAGTTCACAACTACATGGGAATATCTTCGTTACTCTTTGGGGGCAATTATAGAGGGCTATTGGTTCAGTAGTTAAATTGTGGCATACTAACTTTCAGGATTGTGGGTGACACATTAAACTCTAGAAGGTGACGCGATCAGATGAAAGGAAATACCTAATTTCAATAAAGAAACAAACTACTCTAAGCCCAAATGAAATGTGAAACATGTCAGACTTTTTGAGTAGAACCAAAAGTCTTGGTACATGCTTTGCAACCTCTATAAGAATATGGTGTCAGCTTGATAAGGGGGTAAATATTTTTTAATTAATTACCCATTTTATTTCAACATTCCACACACAGAAAAAGTTAGGCATCAAGCACTTGAATTTAGTAGAAATTGCTTGTTAGAGCATTTTAGACATTTTGTCTAGCCTCAACACAAAATTGGAGTCTTTACCACATCCTCCTATGCTGGCTACATGTGGACAACCTTGGAGGGTAGACAACATAATCTCAGGAGTAAAAAAGTGTTATTGAAATACAAACTAGGCAAAATACAGAATTCACTTTTATATATTTTTGCTACACAAAATATCCCTATTAGGTGTTAGAGGTGCTCTTAGAGTTGCTATAAAGTCTATAAATACTCAAAGTATACACTAATAGAAATTTCAGTTTCTTAATATTATTTCCCTTAATTTTCAATGTTGTATATATTCCTCCTAAGAAGCATATGTTTTTTCCAAAAATCAAGATACGAATACACCATTGATACAACAAAGAAATATGTTTTTTTTTTTTACATATTTTCATTTTCTATGTATATGAATATAACATCCACAAACCACCAAAAATAATGAATTTTTTTTTGTTATATGGGAATTTAGACTATTCAGTATGCCTACTAGTTTATTCATAGTTTATAAATATAGCCAGTTCAATATTGAGGATTTGGAAGAAGAAGATGAAGAATAAGTTTTCAGAGATTGCTTCCTTACTCTTTTATTTTTCTTTTAGAACTTAATATATTTTCTAGCATGTTTAGTATATATGCAACCTGCTTGAATGAAAGAAAATTTCAACATGTAGTACCTGGGCAATGTGTTTAGCAAAAATAAGGTCAGACAAAACAAAGGAAGCAAGCTATCCTTGTTTTAGGCCAAAAATTTCTAGAAGACCATCATTCACATGAACCCCAACAAAGCCTCTCTGTAAAACAAAGAAACAATTTCAATAACACCACTTTTAGCTTGAGATTTGACATAGTTTCTTTCTAAGAGTACATCAAACAGGCAGTAGAAGTTCCTGTCCTAATTATCATCAAATAAAAATAAAATAAAAAACACAAATGATCCTATACAAAAAAAAAAATGCAATGCATAGCTGCTCATGCAACATAAAGACACCCAATAGAGAAGAATAAGAAGAGAACAAACATGCCTCAAACCTAATATCTGAGAGGATATGTGTAGACACCCTATTTTTGACCGTCCTTAAGACTCGGACGTCATCTCTTGTGCACTCGATGATTGTGCTTGTTTGTGTTCGTTTGTGTTTGTTTTGAGTGCTCGAAGTCCTCGGTGGAGTACCTTGCCTTTGAACCTTGAAACCTTATCTGTTTTGTGCACTATTTTGGACCAAAAGCTTGTTGTTTCAAGTCTGGAAGAGTGGGTGACCTGTCGGCCTAGACTTGTTCTTGTTGGCTACCAGTGGTGGCCGACGGCTATTAATCTCTTTTTTCAGATATTTATTGACAGCTGTGCCAGTTGTTGCACACTGAGCTACATCTCCATTCACGTGTATGGTAGGATGTTCCCAAGCTTAAGACTTGTTTTTCTATATAAAGGGGGGTTCCTCCCCCATTTTAGAGGGTTCGCAATTTTAGACCAAAAAAATATCTCTCTCTAGCTTTCTCTCTCTCTCTTGATATTTTGTGCTTGGTTGCCTAGTTTCTCTATACTTTTGCATACCAACCCTTAATCAAACTTGACCATCTTTGAGCTGAGGTTCCTTGGAGTCTTGTTTAAGGTCTAGAAGGAGGTTTGAGCTTGAATTTGTGCTTAATTTGTGCTTTGCTTCAAAGGTATAGCACTTACCTTGTTTAAGTTTGTTTTGTATACTTATTTTCTCATCTTTTTCAACTATTTTTGGGCTGATTTTGAACTGTAAAAAACTCTGTTTTGTATCCTAAATGTGTTGGTTTGACGCCATTTTGAGTTAAGGGGTGGTCCACCCTTCTTGCTCCGTTGTTTGTTAAACTTTTGTGCTATTATTCATCGCTTTAAAACCAATTTTTTTACCCCTTTTAACCATTGAATTTCAGAGGTTTTTCAGTGGTAAAAACCTCATTTTGAAGTCCAAAATTGGAGGGGTTAGCCTCCCCTCCTTGTGTCTTGTTTGCATGCCTAGTTAGCGTCATGCATTAGCTTATTGTTTTAGCTTTTTGAGGCTTAAGTCCAGCATGTTTTAGACTATATTTAGGGCTATTTTGCCTCTGTTTTTGGTTGGTTAATTCATTTGAGCCCTGTATGGCATAGTTGTAGTGTAATTTCCTTCACTAGCTTGGTGTTTTAGGACTTTAATCACCCTTGTTTTGAGTTAATAGCATGTTTTAGTGTTGTTTTGTACTTAATTTCAGTACTTTAATCTCTGCAATCTCCCTCAATTCTTCACTCTTTTGTTTTCTTTGAAAGTGGTTTTAAACCCCTTGTTTTCCTAAGTGTGAAATGGAGGTGCTACACCTAATGGTTTAATCCCTTAGGGGGTTTATTACCAATAGTGTAACACCTCTTTCATACCCAAAGCTACTTGTGGTTTGAGCCACCTTTCCATTAGAGAACATTCACCAATGGACAATTGGATTAATGAATGGTTTGGTAATTAAAATGAGTAAAGAAAATTGGACAAGTAAAAGAGGTAAGATAAGCATCTTTCGTGTTGCATTGCATGTCTTTGAATCGGACGTTAATTCGAACATAAGGAAAATGGAACATTTCACACTCAAAAGTGATGAAATGTGCCACTTTCCTTGGTCACCATTGCCTTCGATCATGCATGATAGGGTGGTGGTCTTTTTGAGTCTTGTTTTGCATTTATTAAACATGTACAAACTTGGTTCCTTAGCCATCATGCATGGAAATTGCTTGATTGATGGTTTGAGGGCCAAGAGTTACACTCTTTTGAGCTTGTTAGATGATAAGAAGGGTAACAGTACAAACAATCCTTGAGAATACACTGCTTTGCCTCTGTTTGCTCTCTGTTATAGCAATAGGAAGTTCAGGACAGAAGTGGCCGACCGGCCACCAGCAGTAGCCAACTGGCCACCAATGGTAGCCAACAGCCACCATTGGTAGCTGACCAGCCATTAATGAAATTTGCGCAGTTTGTTGATAAGGTGGAGCAGAGGTGTTCTGGAAGTTGGTGGCATTGTCAATGTTCAAATGTGCAAACAGAGGCATTCAGTGACAAGGCGGTGGCTTTTTTGGATGGAAACCGAGCATGCATGGGCCTCCCTCGCTTCCTGCCATTAGCTAATTAGATTAATTAGCAAAAGTTGAAATACATGTTGTAACTATTTAAGTAGAGTAGTTAGTTAATTACTTCATGTTGTAATTAATTAGCTTAATTGCTTTGTAATTAGTTAGTTAAGTGTTTGGCTAAGTATTTTGATTTGTAATATTTAATTAGCTTAGAATAGTTAGTTAATTCATTTCAAGTGTTGTAATTAGTTAGCTTAATCAGTATAGCTAGTTAGTTATCTTATTCATTCGGACCCTCCTTCGCGAGGGCGTAATGTTGTAATAAGTGTGTGTGCCTGTGTGTATGTATTCCAATCCCACATCTTTCTCCCTTTTATTTAATCGCTTTCGATGGTTAGATTAGAGACATGTTTCACTTAGAATATTGCATGCTTGCATCCATCCATTTGTATTGCATGCACGGAGGCTTGGCGCATCATTCAAACTGCATTACAATTTCAATATCTTCTTTGAATACGTATTTTATCGCATGTTGTTCAAATCGATCCATATGCCATATTAATAGTCGAGCCTATTAATTGCATTATCGCATGTGTTGCATTAGGCATCTTGTATAGTTAGGATCATGCATCTTTCTAACTAGTTTATGTTTTGGCTTGGAGTACTCAGTAAGTTTTTATGCTTTAGCATACTTCCATGAGTGTGATTGATATGTTTCCATGTTTCGCATGCTTGCCATGAGGCTATGTGCTTAAATGCTAAACTGTTTGAATGCCTGTGGATGAAGGCTTGTTGTTTGGATTGGAACGATTCAACGGATTTGCGTTTTAAAGCCCACTTTGTTGAGTGGCAAATCATGTTTTAAGCCCACTATGTTTGGTGGCAAATCCGTATCTTTAAGCCCACTTGAGGGTGGCAAATTCAAACCATTTTCGCAAATTGTTCCAAGTCTTGCAAACTAGTATATACTTGTTTGTGCGTGTCACATAGTAAAGCTAGCTTAAATAACCGGAATAAGAATGCATAATGTTTATAAAACGCATATCATGATTAGTAGAGGCCGATCTTTGATCAGGTGAGCGGGGGTGCTCATTTCATGACCTTCTCCCCTCGTACCTAAGTTCCAGAGCCGAGGCAACTTTGGTGATGACGAACACGTGGTCTTCGGCACGAGTCAGGGTTTCCTAAATTTCCCCAAAATAAATATTTTGGTGGTGACTCTGTATTTGGCAAAGCAGTCCAATTTTGGCATTATTTAATTTAAAATCGATTTTTTAAAAGGTTTGCCGAATTTGGACTCTTTGGTGTTTATCAGTTTCACATTGCAATTGTGAGACTAGATTTAGAACCATGGGAGTCCGAACTGTGAGGCCTTCTATTCAACCCTTTCCGAAAGGCGGGGCGCGGAAAAAGGCAAGTCCACAATATGTCTTTGGGAACAACTAAAGGAAGTTTCTAAATGCATCCAGGGACCATGGTCATATTTTGAAGTATCATAGCCACATAAGAGAATTCGGGCAAAAAACAGTTCTAAAATTGTAAGTTATGAGGACATTTGGGTTGTATAATGCTTTTAAAAAAATCATATTTCTAATCTGCAATCATTGGGGTATTTTATTTTTTTTGGAGGGAATACATTGAATTATTATAGGGGAGCCAACCTCACACCAACTAAAGGAGAAGAAAATTTTTCTTTTCCATTCAAATGTTCTTTTAGGTTTCAAAATAGCATTTGACCTCTACTAAACACATTGCATTGGTTTTATTTACCTATATGTGCATAACTACTATAAGAACTTGTCATTAACTTTGATAAGGCTTACCAAAAAGCAACTATAATGCATCATCATTATGCTGATAGATATGGCATTTTAGGTGGCCAAAAAATTATACTTTCTCCAAATACTCCGACTTCAGATTACCCCATGGATTTCTTCTACTCGCATAATTATTAAGATTTAAAGCAACTATTGACCTGACACTGAAAAAATAAAAACTATCAAGGTATATGAAATGAAAAAATCCAAAACTAAAAAACATGGAAAAATAACCATACAAGAAATTAAAAATTAAACAAAAAAAGAAGAAATAGTAATCGGCTAAATGTTTAATACTATGAAGATTTTACCAATGTAACTTCCAGGAAAAAATCAAGGCGAGAAATATTTGGGTGGAACCAATCCAATGAATAAGATATTTTAAATCTTGTCACAGGCACACACAAAAAATGTATATATATATATATATATATATATATTTGTAATCATAGAAAAGTATTTTAACAGTGATAGACAGTAACAAATCATCACTCTGATTGTCATACATGCAAAGCAACAAATAATAAAACTATTGAAATTGACCTTGATGGAAGTGAAACTTGTTCCCATTTTGAGCAATTGACCTTCTTAACATACATCCTTAATATGTTCTTGAGTCCCCTGCAATTACAATGTTGTTGAGGATGCAAGTGAGCAATGACGAGCTAGTCATTATTTTGAAAGATTAGGTTACACAATCACAACATAGGGGAGGTAACCAACTGTACACAAATAATATCACTAAGCTTGAACAAAAGAACTATAATTTTGTCATTACAAACACACGCGTTGTGTTCGTGTTTTAGCAGACAGATGGAAGTTTGCAGCGGTACTCTCCAAAATCCAGACACAGAGTCATGGCCATAAATGCCTACATGAATTTACTAATGAGTGAAAACCCCCTAGAAGAAGGTTTTTCAATACAATAGATTAGGGCTTTCAATACATACACAATGAGGGACCAAATATACATACAAATACATACACAATCAATGGATTACGGCTTTGAAACTAATGACAGAGAAAGGAAAAAGAGGGGAAAATGTATGAAACCACTAAAATCAAACTCATTTAGGACATCAAATCTACAAAACTTTACAAATCAAACCACTTCAACCAAACCCATTTTTCAAAATCAACACCAAATTAAATTGAAGAAATCATAACAACCCTAGAGCATGATTGAGAAATGGGGAAATAGAGGAAATGAGAGGTAGACAAAGCAAAAAATAGACCGCTAGTGAGAGAGAGACAGACTGAGAGTGAGAGAATACCAGTGAGGATGAGGCGGTGGTGATCTACGGGCGGTGGTGGTGGCGGTGGCAAGCGGCGTTGGTGGTGTGCGCTGAGGTGAGGTCATGTAGGGTGAGGTTTGGTGGTCAAATCTGTGTGAAAAGAAGAACCGATATATCTAAGGCATCAACATATTTATTTCCCTCTAAAACCTTTAGCAACTAAACCATTTATTTGGTGACAAAATTATTTCCTCACCAAAAGATAAAATTATTGGCCACGAAAACAGTTTTCTCACTAAATGATATTAAAATATTAAAAATTATTGGTGACGAAAATATATTCGTCATTAATAATTTTATTATTGGTGACTAATTTTTTCCTCACCAAAAGTTTGAAAATTTTGACACCATCCGAAAAATTAGCGGGAAAATCTTCGGTGACAAAAAAATATATAAATAATGATGAAAAATAATTTCGTCACCTAATTTTTTTTATTATGTATGTAGATTGGTGACGAAATTTTATTTTTGTCTCTAAAAATGGTACATTTGGCGACGAAAAATTATTTTCTTCACTAAAAGGTACGTCTTTCGTGACAAAATTTATTTTCATCACCAAAGACACTTTTTGTTGTAGTGATTTTACACACAAGATTATTCTAGCATGCAGTTCTCAAGCTTTGCTCGGCAAAATTATGTCAGGTTCGACCCATAAAAGTTGAGCTCAAGCTCAAATCGTTAAGTATTTATATAGCTCGAGCTTGGCTCGACTTAGCTTGTTTATAAATGAATGAGTTCAAGTTCAAACACACAAAGGAATTAAGTTGTGAAAAAAAAAGTATCTGTCAATTCATAGAGCTCAAATAACATAACATCTTAATATAACAACAAATCAATGACATAAACAGTATGATTAATATAAACATATTAAGAAAACTTGAAAGCCAACTGCCAAGAACAAAACAAAATCTAAAAAGTCAATTGCAATAGCAAAATTAAACTAATCTAAACAAAACATAAAACTTCATATCCCAACCTCAAATTGCGATAAACAGCTACCACATATAGTATATAACATAAAACTATACATGTCCAACCAAAAACCTTAAGCACAACAATTAACAACTAAGTTGCTCAAACAAGAAACTACATCACTTAATCTTCAAAAACATTTCTAAGGTTCATGTAAGAAACAAGATCAATCAAAATGTGTTCCAACGTCTCAAGTTGATAATGCTCTAAGAGTTTGCTTTCATTTCCTTGGTACTTGCATAAACCTGCACTTCTCCAAAATTTGTTTCATTTGATAAAGATTAATTTTAATGTAAAGCTCTAAAATAATTAATATAAATAGCTGATTGATTTAATGGAAAAAAATACAAATATAGAATATACCATGTTAAAATGTTTAATTACAATAAGGCTTATCATATGACCATTAAGACAGCAAAATCTCCTTCAAAGATTGTTCTGCAGTCTAAAGAAGTAAAAATTTTGATTTCAATTTTGTTTTGTTTTGTTTTTCACATAAACTAATTATTAAAAGGATCTTTTAATTTTTTTTTTTTTTTTTTGAACATGAAAAAAGGAGGTTCTGTGGGGGCATTACGACCTCCGCAAGCCCAAGCCCCGGGGTAATCTGTTGCCGGCTGGTTTAACCCAACCCATAGGAAGGGACCTACCACCAAGGCACCAGTGGAGCTCATCAACCACCCCAGCCACGAACAAGCTACGACTGGAGTACAGCGCGAGGTCGCAGAAGCGAGCCCCTGGAAAATCTAGGAATTTCGTGCCCCCCAGGAGTCAAACTTGACTCATGGCTGTGGAAAGGCAATGCCTTCACCACTGGGCCACCACCCTCGGTTGTGGATCTTTTAATTGTATAAGGCAAAAGATTATACTTACATCCAATGTCTTTTTCAGTCCATATAATACACATACTCAATCAGCTCCACAAAGTAATATTTGGACAATTTTTGTTGATAATGATGCACGATAAGCATCAATAGCTCTACCTCTGGCACTAAATCTTGACTCCAAAGCTAGTAGGGTGATAGGAACTGACAATATGTCACATGCCATCTTGGACAATATGTGATACTTCAGATTAATTACTTTCCATCACTCTAATGCATCAAAATGGGAATCTGAGCCTTCATAACAAGCATAAACACTTTTTAAATAAATATGCTAGTTAGATTTCACTGGCTAAATGGTGTCAACTTTTCTAACAAATGATTTTAATTTGAATTGCGCTATTACAATAGTTTTTCCAATGCTATGCATAGAACTACTAGAAGAGTCAACTTCTCATGTGTTTTTCAAAAAACTTTTTTTAGTATTTGTTGAGGTATGAATAGAAACATACTCATTGTAGAACTTATATAGAGCTTCATGAACCATAGAGATATTTTTAGTAGCTTCAATCTCTGGGTAGATCTTTGGAAAACAAAACTCTATAGGCATCATTTTGTATCTTGGATCCAAAATAGCAACCATAGCCATTAATTAATTGCATTCACCTCAATAATTGTCAAATTTGATCTTCATCTTCAAAGCAACTGCTTGAATGTATTCATTGTCATCCACTAACTTCTCATTTGATATTTCTTTTATCCTGCAAACCTCTGTGAGGAACAAATTCGAAGTTGGTTATTCACTTCTAGAAATGATATTTGTGACTTCATTAAAAATTGTCAAAAACTGACACATTCTCAATTTTATTCAATTTCAAGGCTATGCACATAGATAAAACCTAAGTTTCTTTCTTGGTACCTAGGGAAGCATCTTTAAATTCCAAAGCAGTAGCCGTCATCATATACGCTCCAGTTCATCGTGTAGGACAATCCAAAATCATTTTCTTTAAAGGCAATCACAATGGCTTAACAATCTCACTGAATTAAATAAGATGTTCTTCTGATGTAATCAAATACTTCACACCTTCCTGGATACATGAACAATGCCTCCAATTTCACCAAGGCCACTATGATATGGAGAATAGGTGCACAACAACGCACATAAGGTAATTTCTTCTTCAATGCAAAGTTTTATTTAAAGACCCTCAAAGTAACATCATTGTATGAAGCATTGTCCATTTGTAATAATATCCATCTTGTTTTCGATGCCGCATTCAACTAAACATTTGTAAAGTACATCAACAATGATAACCCCAATATGTGGATGTGGTACATTACAAAAGTTGAGGACACGATTTTGTAACTGTCATCATCATCTACAAAATGAGTTGTAATGACCATATATTAATTTTTTTTCCCCAACTTCGACTAGTTTGTTGTAATATTGATTCCATTAATACTCTTCATCAATGCTTTCAACTTCTTTTGAATCTCATAGGTTGATACACAATAATTTTTTGGGTGAATTATACCAACGGTCCTTATAGTTTGGAGTTTGTGTCATTTTGATCCCTTACTTTTCAATTGTGACACATTTGACACTGAATTTTGAATCTTATTCCAAATAAGGACAATTGAAGATATTATTGGATTTTTCAAGGGCAAATTTGTTAATTTGATAAAATATAAATTAATTTGACAAAAATAAATGTCAAAAAATTATTTTGAATTTTTTAAAATTATTTTTACCTACTAAAGATAAAATAATATAAAATTGATAAATCTTTTAGATATTTTTTTTTTACCAAATTAATTTTTATTATGTATATGGATGATTATCATGTAAAATTAATTTTTAAAATTTAATCATGTAATTTTTATTAATTTTTATTAATTTTTACCAATTTTACATAACTTTATCTTTGGTGGGTAGAAATAATTTTTAAAAATTTTAAAATATTTTTTTGACATTTATTTTTGTCAAATTAGTTTATATTTTATCAAGTTGACGATTTTGCCCTTGAAATTAAGCAATGGTATGCTCAATTGTCCTTATTGGAAACAAAATTCAAAATTCAGGATAAAATGTGTCACAATTGAAAAGTCAGGGACTAAAGTGACATGAGCCCCAAACTATAGGGACTATTAGTGTAATTTGTCCTAATTTTTTTGTTGTTGTACTATGAAGCATGGGTACTTTGAAAAACATATCGTACCCGTACCAGGTATTTACCGGCATATGGTACTTCTACATACGTAGCGGATACACGGAATACGTACCCAAATTTTTTCCTCTTAATTTTTAACGTACCCAAACGTAGGTAGTATATACCCAAAACGTACCGTACCGTACCGTACCATACCTCAGTTGAAACAATATATCCTTCTACTATAGAGATAAAATTTCTTGTCACTAAGACTTCTTTTTTATTTTTAGTTCTATACTTAGCATGATTTTAAAATTAAGTTATGGATTGTAAGTTATTTATTATATTAACACTTAATTTTGATTTATACCTTTACTTTTGGCATTAAATGTTAATTGTAGGTTGGATCTTAACAAATTAAACCATTTAATCAATTCATTACTCTAAATTAAAAATAAATATTTTTTTCAAACATACCAAGTTGTACCTATACCCTACTTTTTTTTTGAATTTTACCGTATCGACGTACTCGTATCGTACCAGTACCGGTACTCGTACCTATACCCGTGCTTCATAATTGTTGTATGATTTATCTTTTGCCAATGTGGGATAACGGTTCTCATAAACTTGTTAAGCAAAGTATGCTCCATTAATGATAAAGTATCATATGAGAAGCAACCTTCCTTAGTTTTACATGGTCATACATGAAGATAGAAACATTAGTCACACTATCAAACCCAAAACTGCATCAAATGATAGAACATTTTGCTTCTATTCTAAAAATTTACCATACAATTTTTCTTTAAGTGCCTAAGAAATTGAGTTGTAACTCCTATTGCATGAAAAATAAATTGTATTTTGCACCATGTACGTTGAGCCGCCTTTGTACTATTTGGAAGGAATACTTCATTACATTCCTTTCAAGCTTGGGATATCCTTTCTTAACCTTCTTTTGGAATAGGTTCTTATCTTCCTCAACTACTTCATTGTCTTTTCATTGTCCTTTTTTTTAATGCAAATTTTCATTATCCTCTACTTCAATTGATATCAACGACATTATTTACATCATCGGTAGAATTATTTATGAGCAGACTAGTGGTTGATTGCACAAATGAAGAAAATAGTATACATGAACCTTGTTCTAGAGAGTGAGATAAAGTTCTCTATTTGACATATTTGACAACAAAAATAAATTCTAAAAAATGAGGTTTAAATTTTGGGATATTTATTAGTCTGACAGACTTTATCAATTTGTTACCCATTAGGTTTTCATATGCACACCCTCATTAAATATTTTTTCTTATCTACTCTCTCTAATATTTTGCATAGAACATTTTCTGTCTTTGTCTCTCTGCCTATATGTCTATCTCTCTCTTATCTCTCTACATTACTACCACACATCACCACCGTCACCATCCACCGCTGGCCACTGTTGCTCACCTCAACCACTCCTCCTCTGTCACCATCAATGGTGCTCGTCTCAACCACCATCTTCCTCCATTGATGCCAACATCGATTGCCTCAACCACCGCCCTTGTCCTCCTCCTTCGCCACCATCATCGCTTACCTCACACCACTATCATCCTCCATCGTTGCTTTCCTTGGACATCATTGCCGCTGCCACAATCTTCTATCATCGATCTATTGTCTTTAATGATGAACTTCATCGAAGGCTTTAGATCTAGGTATTTTCAATGTTGAACTACTATCTTTGGTGCCAATCTGGTACTGTACATGTTCACCGATGATATTGAGACTTTTTCAAATCTCATTCCTCATTTCTCATCTTTGTCTCTCTTTATTTTTCAAAGTAGATCTACTGTAAATTTATTTATCAGTCTATCTTATTCTGTATGTAGGTGTCTTGTCAGTGAGTAAGTGAATTGGTTAGATTTGGCATATGTAATTTTTTTAACAAATCATGCAGTGATAAATTTATCAGTCAATCTTATTTTGTATGTGTGTATAAGAGGAGGTGTCTTATGAGTGAGTGAGTGTGACTGTGACTGTGAGGGAGTGAATGGGTCAAATTTGGAATATGTAATTTTTTACAGATCACCCAATGATAAATTTATCACTGAAATGTTCAGTTCACTAAATATATTAGTGATAAATTTATCACTGCATGTGTCTTTGATTATTTTGTTGATCTTGTATTGATCTATGACAATAAAAACTGATTGTAAATATTTTTTTGGTAAAGTTTTTATTTTATCCTTATCTCTCTCTATTTTCCTCATCTTTCTCCATTATTTTCATCTCTCTTTCTCTCTTTCTCTTTCTTTGTGTTGTTGCTACCAAATCTGAGTAGGTAGTGATGGAGATGAACATTATATTTGTTAGAAAATGGTGGGGAAAATGTAGCCGGGAGTCGCCAGAGATTGGAGATGGTTATTAGTAGTTAGAGACAACGGCTAGAGGTGGTTGCCAAAAATCATCGCTGGAGGTCAGAGGTTGTCGCCATTGACCAGAGGTAATTGCTCTCACTAGTAGGTGATAACAGTAATATTGTGGTTAAGTGTTGAATGAGATAAGGTGAGGGAATTTTTGGGATATTAAGGCCTCGTTTTGGGAACCCTCATTTTTAGCCAAAAAGTCAAAAAGTTACTAAATTAGCTAAAAAGCCAACAACCCATACCAAAAAATCAAAGATTCTCTTTTCTCTCTACTTTTTGCACATCTTTTCGTAAAAAGTCAAAAAGTCATCCCAAGCATACTAATTTTTTTTAGCTCATATTTTAGCCAAATAGCCAAAAAGTTACTAAATTAGCATGTTCCCAAACGAGGCCTAAATAGTTGAAAAAATAAGCAGGACTTGTAGATAAATAAATTCTGTCAATAGGATCGGCTTGTAAGTGCCCCTTAAATTTTTACAATCTAACAATTTCGTAATTACAAATTCAAAGCAACACAAATTACACAACATTGAAGAAAATTTCAAACATACATAACAAATAAAGGCTCTATTTTGAGTGACATTATTTTCAGTTTTTTTTTTATTTATTTTTTATTTTTTTATTAATTTCCAACAATTCTTTTAAAACCTGTAATTTGAGTAACATTGATTTCCAACACTAATTGAAATGTGAGTAATCAATAATATTCTCTTAAAGAAAAAAAAAATCAATAATGCTATAATATTAACTTTTTTAGTACTAAAAATTCTGATAATATTAATTTATTCTGATAATTAAAGAAGAAAAAGACATGTTTGCTTATTTGGAAGAAAGAGAACAAAAATAAAAATAAAAATAAAAATAAAAGGAAATTAAGAAACAACAAGAAGAAAAAGACATGTTTGCTTATTTGGAAGAAAGAGAACAAAAATAAAAATAAAAGGAAATAAAGAACAACAAGGGTGGATGATGAAAGGTTTCATGATGAAAGGTCCCACAACAACTTATTTTATGCCAAAATAAATAAATAAATAAATAAATAAATAAATTGTGGCATTCATCAGTGTTGATAACATCAATGAAATATTTGAATGTCTCATCTTAGTTGATCTATCACACACACCTGTCTATGTGTGTTTTTATAACTCCAAGTAAAATAAATAAATGACCAAATAAAATAAAACAACAGTTGGATCATGTAGTTACACAGCAAGGACTTTCCCAGAGAAAATTCCAAACAAAAGAAAATGTGAAAAAAAAATAATAAAAAAAAAAAAAAAGGCTAAAAGAACATAACACTTTATAATCAGTTTTCTTATCTTTTATGCTGTGTTTGGTTGGGGAATTTAGATAGGGATTTGGAAAGGGAAAGGGAAAAGGTGTGTGAAACTAGATAAAATATAGGCATGTTTTATTCACATTTCACCTATCTTTTCTATTTCTCTTTCCAAATCTCTCTCCAAATCCTTCAACCAAACACAACATTAGTGGTTATAATGCTTGCTGTTATTATTCACCCAAAAAAAATAAAAAATAAAAATGCTTGCTGTTAGGTGTTACAATTTATAGGCCGTGAAAATAGTTTTATAAGCCAATGAAGTTATTTTGGTTATGGATTTGAAAGCAAGACGTGGATTGGCAATGGTCATGATTATTATTCTGTATTGGTATGACGAGTGTTTTTTTTGCACAATTTACCAAAAAAGGTTGCTTCTAAGTTATGTTGCTTCAACTACAAGGGATCATGCTCAACCAATTTTCCAATAACGTTTTTCAAGATAGCAACAAAAGTAGTTTTGAGATGCAAAAGCAAAATATTAATGCTGTGTTTGAATTAAGGATATATGAAAATTTGATGCAATCGAATCGATCAATTAAAATTTTAATTTGAATTCTGTTTTTTATAACATACAATCTATTTTAATTTTGAAAATATTTTATATCGATGTAAATTGAACCGACTAAATATTATATTAAAGCACTTTTATATTTTAATTCTTTGAGCATTATAAGTTAAGTGACTAATATAATTGTGATGACCCCACTGCATATAATAATTAGCATCTAATTAATTAAGGAAGTTTGAATTTTAATTACCCGTTATTTTAATTTAATTTGAAATTTATGAAAATTTTGGAAACTGATTCGTATATGATTCTATTGAGGATTTATATTGGAATTAGAATGGGAAGCCTAAATGGCTCAAGAGAGTGTAATTGGTAAATTGAATTATTTTAATTTTGAGTATCAGATCATATGGGAGTTTAATCAAATATTTAATTCAGTTTAGTAAAATTAAGATTTAATCAACTGGGTCCGAATTTGAGTTAATTAAGTTACGAGGATGGAGAATTAAATTTATTCTGAATTAAGTTTATTTATTAGGTGTTCAATTGAATAGGTAATTTATTAACGAAAATCTTGAGTTGATTTGAAATTGAAGGCCTTAATGATGTGAGAAGCCAAAATTGATGATGGAAATAAGTTTAATTTGATATTTGGAGTCTTTTGAAAGTTCAATTAAAAATCTGATTTAGATTGATAAATTTAAATATAATTAATTGGGCTCTAATGGAAGTCAAATTAGATTAATTAAATTATGTGAGATTTGTGATTAGTTATGATTAATTTAACAACAATGATAGGTAGCCCGACAAATCATGGCTTGAATGGCTCGAAACACTCAAAACGACGTCGTTTTGACACATTCAAGCCACAAAAATTTGGGTCATCAAACATTTTTCTTAATTTAATTATGTGTTAATTAAGATTTATAAAGAATAAGTGTTATTTAATTAAATTAATCTTAACTATAAATTAAATTGTAGAATGATTTAGAATTTGAGGATGTATGTGGATGTGAGTTGTACGGGGAGCAAATATTTCGGCAAGCCCGTATTCCTTTCTTCCGAGCTCCGTCGATGTCCGATCACCTGCGAGCAAATAATGGTGAGCTACCCGGCGGTGTGTGGCCAGAAAAACCCTCCGACGGTCAAGTTAGCACACACCTTAGGATGGATAGAGAGAAGGGAGAGTGTTTGAGTGTAAGAAATTCCTTACAGAGTGTTCGTGTGTTGCGTATGGGGGGCGCAGACATGCTTATATACCTTCTGAGCCCCATATCCACTCCCAGTCATCTCCTGACACGTGGCTCTGCTATCCCATCTATCAGCATAAACCATGCCATTCATCACCTAACCTCAACTGCCTGTCATCACAGCTGGAGCTCGGCAGCCGAGCTGCCCTATCCGTTGTGCCATGCCGCGCTCCATACCCTAGCACTTCACTGGCCAAGACTGAGGAGGACCGGGCTAGGCGGCATCTCGGCAAAGCCTAGCCCGAGGTGCCTCCTGGGGTCGGCCTTTCTGCCGGTCAGACAACTTCCTCGGATGTCCGCGCCTTCCCGGGCGCCGGTCACTCGGCCTATCTGGCTTCGACCATCCTCGGACCGAGCATCCTGGTCCGACCGTGCACTGCCTTGCCGAGCAGTTTCTGTCCGGTCCGGGGTGGCACACACAGCCCGAACTCTGCCCAGCCCAAGTTCTGGCAGCCCTTCTCTGGGCGAACAGTCGATCATCTCGGCCCAATGCACTGCTGGGCTTTCAACCTGCTCGGTCGATATCTTGGCCCAACTCCAGATCATAAATCACCCTCTCAATTGCCCCTTAATTCCATCCGCGAAAGCGTGACTGGGATTACTCACTTCGACCGAGATAACATCCCTCCGGTCTTCAAGATGCCAGCCTCGACCGGGCTAGCCAACATCATCTGCAGACTTGACCGGTTATATTCCTCGGCTGACCTCCTCTTCGTCGAAAGTAGCTCGGTTGGCTCTTCGTCTTTTCAACCCGTCGCTTCAGTCCTGACGTAGCCATAAATGGGGACACGTGGATGGCTGCCATTGGTCATCAGGCAGCCAACCCGCCGTTTTTGCCAGATTTTTGAATTTGGGCGGCCTTTGGTGCTTACATATACATGACCCCCCTCAAGCCATTTCTTCCTACTGCTGCTTCCATTTCTGACGATTCTGAAGCTCAAGCCTTCTCCTCAAGCTAGACTGCCATTCTTCGTGTTCGAGGGACACGACCCTGTCCTTCACTAGTAAGTCATTCCACCCTCATTTTGTTGCTATTTTCCTTCATATTGCACACATTAGGGCACAAAAACGTAGTCCTTAGGGCATAGGCCATAGAAAACGTCTCAAAACTCCCACTGTTCTTGGTGTTCTTCGTCTTCCCGAAGAACACTAAAGAACTGGGGCGAACCAGGCTCTCGATCTTCTTTCGATCCAAAAAACCAATCAAACCGGGCAAACAACATGTTTGTCTTAACCACAGCAAAAACCGAGATAACAAAAGGACTTGGTCGCTCAACCGGGCTAACATCTGGTCTGCTTGGGCGACCGAGCTCCTTAGTTATCAAACCGAGGTGATCTGGAACTCTTAATGACCGAGCTAAAGTCTAGCTCCTTTTGCGCAACCGCGCTCACTTACGCTTGCCATCCTTTTCCTGCAGAGTCCAAGGGGACCACTGTCATTCCTGAGGCTCTCAGGACCGAGCAGCGACCAGTTACCACCGTGCCCAAACCCCCAACCGGGCTATAGTAAGCCGGCCACAAATGGGGAAATTTCGCTTTCTAGTGGATACTCCGGCCGCGCTAGCCGCTTTCAGAGAGGAGTACGGCATCCCGGCCGACGTCCATCTCGAGCTGGCAGAAGATGAGACAACGCCTTGGGGTAGGGAGGAATGCCCCTTCACCGTGCTGTCCATTGTCGAATGGGGACTTCGTTTCCCACTTAATCCGCTTATTACCGAGTTCTTGCGCCGAACCGGGCTAGTACCAACCCAAGTGTCCACCAACACTTACCGGATAATAAATGGCGTTCATGAACTAAACAACCGGTTAGGCATTAGCCTAGGTCTAGCCGAGGTCCTATGCCAATACACCATGGCCTACACCGGCGACGGTCTCGCCTATTACCTCAAGATTAGACCGGGCAGAGAGAAAATTGTGACCGGCACACCAGACAAGGATCTTCACGACGATGATTTTTTCTAGGTGTCCGGCAATTACGAAACAGCCGAGGTCCCGGGATGGTTTATAAACAAGGGCTTCGGTTCTTCATGTAAGCCATTCAAACTTGCTCGGTTAGCTTAACGTTTTACCTCATAACTAACCGGTTTTCTTGTTTCCTTTGCAGCAATCCAAGCCTTGCAAGCCAATTATCAATTTCCCAACGTCGAAGCAATTCGGGCCGTACTTCGGTATCCTCACCGTGATTGCAACGAATTACTTGGCTACACACCGACATACAGGTATTCTGCTCCGCGCCGGAGTAAAGTAACTGACTTCCTCCGAGCTCCTTCGCCACCTCCAGATCCTACCCTTCCCGACGTTCCACTCATCCGCCTGACCGAGGAACAAGAGATGGCCAAACGCAGCAGAATCAAGAACCTACTCACCGCCACATCCGCCGAGCTGCCGAGCGTCGTAACCCGGTCGCCAGCCGCCGGTCAATCCAGCAGTGCTGTGGTTGCCCTGGCCTCTCAATCTGCCGGGCAATCCAGCCGGGAACCCTCTGCACGGCGCGCCGGGAAAAGAGCTCGGGCAGACCTTTCCGCCGAGTTAGTCGCCGAGTTGACTACCGAGCATCCAACTGACGCCCCCGCAACAGCACCGGCGTGGCGCCCCCAGTTGAAGCATCGGGCTCAAGACATCCCGGCCACGGCTTCGATCAAGGCTGACAAAGAGCATCTGCTCGTCTTTGATCTGTCCAAAGCATTCCTACTACCGAGCGACGTGGTCGGCAGCGACCACGTCCCTGACACTCGGTTGGTCAAGTCATCAGTGAAGTCCATGGCCAGGGTAAGTCAATGCAGCTCTGAAAATTTTCCCAAGTGTTTGCCCGGTTTCGTTTCTAATCAACTTTGTTTCTTGCAGGCCATTCAAAAACAACACCTGGTTTTGGAGCGCATCCACCGGCTTAGGCAAAAGGCAAACGACACAGCCAGCCAGGTTGAGAGCCTTCAAGCCGAGCTCGGCCGGGCTAAGGCTTCCCTCCAGATAGCCAACGCTGATAATAACAGACTGCTCGGTCAGCTGGACGCAGTCGAGAAAAAACAAAACGAGCTCCAAGCTGAGGTGGACACCTTGAAGAAGACGAAGAGGAAAGCTTGCCGGGCTGCCAACAACGCCGGGTTCAACGAGGCCGAGCAGAACTACAAGAAGCAGGTCTTTGCAACACAAGACATCTACTTCAAGGCCGGTTGGAAGTCTGCCTGCGAACACCTCGGCCAAGGCTCCGACACCGACGTATTTGCTAACCCTCCTCCAGCTTCGCTACCGGTCTATCTTGTGCCTTACGCAAACGACGTATTCAGCGCTCTGCAAGCGGAGGCCGAGGAAGGACTTGAAGATGGGGACGGTGAGACAGATTCTGAGGCTGAGGAGGCCGAGGTGCAAGAGCAGCCCGGCAATGCTGAGCCCGGCGCCCAAGACGCAAGTCCAACCATCAACCTGGATGCTACCGAGGACGAGTTCACCAATCTCTCCCCCCTAGTTTAGGTTTCTTTTTTTTTCTTTGCTTTTGCTTTCAACATTGCTGATGTAACCGGGCTCTGTCCCCACCTTTTGTAATGAATTTCTTGTCAATGAAAAATTCAAATTTTTGCAAGTGTCTGCACGGTTGTAATCAGTTCTGTCTTCAGCAAAACATCTCGGTATAATTCATCGTTTGAACACTTTGTCGACCGGAATACATAACACGGTCGAAGCACTTCAGCAGAACAAGACCAATTCATAAACCGAAATAGCTACCTCGGCTGTAACAAAGTCGAACAAATCAACACTTCCAACCGGAGTACATCATCTCGGTTGGGAATCCAAAGTTGGACAAGACACCAACTCTTCCAACCGGAGTACATCATCTCGGTTGGGAATCCTAAGTTGGACAAGACACCAACTCTTCCAACTCTTCCAACCGGAGTACATCATCTCGGTTGGGAATCCAAAGTTGGACAAGACACCAACTCTTCCAACCGGAGTACATCATCTCGGTTGGGAATCCAAAGTTGGACAAGACACCAACTCGTCCTACCGGAGTACATCATCTCGGTTGGGAATCCAAAGTTGGACAAGACACCAACTCGTCCTACCGGAGTACATCATCTCGGTTGGGAATCCAAAGTTGGACAAGACACAAACTCTTCCAACCGGAATACATCATCTCGGTCCGTAACATTAAAACAATAATCCAAGTGCTAAAGCAAAATTACTTCTATAATTTGACAAAAAGAATTACATTCTGCTTTGCAAGCCAAAAAATTTCTTTACAAAAAGAGGAAAGTAAAAGCTTAAAAATAATACAGTTTCAAGTTGGCCGCATTCCATGGCCGGGGTATGGCTCTTCCCTCTAGATCCTCCAAGTGGTAAGCCCCCTTGCCAGCCAGACCAGTGATCTTGTAGGGTCCTTCCCAATTTGCCCCTAGTTTGCCTTCTCCTGGCACCAGGGTGTTGCCCATAATCTTCCTCAAAACCCAATCTCCAACTTTGAACGGTCTGGGGTGCACTGTCTTGTTATACTTCTTGGAGAGCTCTTGTTGGTAGGCGGCCACATGGATGAGGGCTTTCTCCCGGCGCTCTTCCGCTAGGTCCAGCTCCAAGGCAATAGCCTCGGCATTTAGCTCGGGCTCGAAACTTTCGCTTCTAAGGGTGGGCATTCCAACTTCCAAAGGTATGACCGCCTCCATGCCATAAGCCAAAGCAAATGGAGTTTCCCCGGTCGAACGTCGCGGGGTTGTTCGGTATGCCCAAAGGACGCTAGGTAATTCTTCAGCCCATTTGCCCTTAGCCTTTTCCAGCCGTTTCTTCAACCCATCTAGTATAGTCTTGTTTGATGCTTCGGCTTGACCATTGGACTGCGGGTAGGCCGGGGTGGAGTTGTAGAATTTTATCTTCAAATCTTCACAAAATCCTCTGAATAGGCGTCCGTCAAACTGGGTGCCATTGTCAGAGATCAAAATCTTGGGGACGCCAAACCGCGTGACCACGTTCTGCCAGACAAATCGCTTCACGTCTTTCTCTTTGATGGTTGCCAAGGGCTCAGCTTCAACCCACTTTGTGAAGTAATCTGTGGCCGCGATGAAGAATTTCCGGTTGCCCGGTGCTGTTGGCAGTGGTCCCACTATATCTAGCCCCCACATGGCGAAAGGCCAAGGACTGGTGAGGGGAAGAAGTTCCCTGGCAGGCTGGTGGATCTGATGGGCGAATTTCTGGCATTTTTCGCACTTGCGGACATATTTTTGCGCATCGGCCTGCATGCACGGCCACCAGTATCCCTGCGAAATAGCGCGGTAGGCCAAGGACCTGCCCCCTATGTGGCTGCCACAAATGCCTTCATGAATTTCAAACAAGAAGGCCTCCACACTATGCGGGTGCACGCACTTGAGATAAGGACCGGTGAAGGACTTCTTATACAACGCGCCAGATGGAGAGAGCCAAAACCGCTCTGACTTCACCCGGATTTTGTGTGCTTCTTTCTTGTCTGTTGGAAGAGTCCGGTCTCTGAGGAACAAGATCAAGGGGTCCATCCATGAAGGACCTAGCTCGGCGCAGAGTACATCCGGCTGCCCGGCGTTTTCAATGCTCGGCCGCGGAAGAAAGTCAATCAACAGGGGGTTTGGAGACGTACTATCTACCATGGAAGCGAGGCCGGCGAGTTCATCAGCTCGGCTGTTTTCTTCCCGGCCAATCCGTTGTACTCTGATTGCCTCAAACTGCTTGATATGGTCCCTGACCAGAGCTTGGTACTTCGCCATCCTATCGTCCTTCGCTTCATAAATCCCCGAAACTTGGTTAACCGCAAGCTGGGAATCACTGTATACCAGGAGCTCGGCAGCCTTCATTTGAATTGCGCTCTTGAGCCCGGCGAGAAGCGCTTCGTACTCAGCCTCGTTGTTAGACGCCGGGAAGCCAAGTGTGATAGAATGCTCAATGGTTAGGCCATCCGGGGATATAAGAACAATACCTAGGCCGGCACCATGGCGGTTGGACGCTCCATCAACAAAAAGCTTCCACATGTCCCCCACAAAAAGCTTCCAGCAGTCAGATGGGTCCTGAGAGTTGCGAAGGGCAATGGGATCACAACTGCTCGGCTGTGCGGTGTCAAGTTTGGTGTTGACCGGTTCAAATTCAGTGCCCCTTGGTGATTCGACACCAGACTCAGCAAGTTGGTCTGTAATGCTCAAGTCCGTAGGCGAATCATCAGGTTGTGGTGTGAAGCCGGCCGCAGGTTCTGAGCCGTCTGGAACCATTCCTTCCCCCCTTGATGATTCGGCACCGGACTCAGCAAGTTGGTTCAGAATGCCCAAGTCCGTAGGCGAATCATCAAGTTCTGAGCTGTGTGGAACCATTCCTTCCCCCCTTGGTGATGCGGTACCGGACAGAGTGGATGGGCTGGTGATACACAACTCCGTCATCGCATCGCCGGGTGGTATGACCGTGCAAACTGAGGGAACTTCGATGGTGCGCGCTAACTCCGCGGCGCTACCTTCTTCAACTGGTTGTTCCTCGGTTGGCATTGCGTGCGTCTCATCATCTGCCTCGGCAATGTCGACCGGGCATACCGGATGAGTGCCAGGTGAGAACTCGGCAACAAAATCGGCCAAGGTTTGGGCTTTGATTGCGGTGCGCGGCTGGAACTTCACATCGAACTGTCCCAACTCGACCGCCCACTTTAAAATTCGGCCTGAAAAGTCTGCGCGTTCAAACAAGGCCTTGAGGGGAAACTCGGTCAGTACGACGATGGTATGGGCGTGAAAATAATGTGTCAATTTCCTCGAAGCCATCATTAGTGCCAACGCAAGCTTTTCCAGCGGCAAGTACCTCGTCTCAGCCGGCAGCAAGGTCTTACTTACGTAAAAAATTGGGAGGTGCTTGATTCCTTCAGCCCGGACTAACACCGCACTTACTGCGTGCTGGGAGACGGCAAGGTAAAGGTAGAGTTCCTCACCTGGCTCTGGTGTAACCAACAGCGGCGGAGAAGACAAATAATCCTTGAGCTCGGCCAAAGCTCAGTCACACTCGTCATCCCATGAGAACTTTGACTTCAATGCTTGAAAGAAAGGGCGGCAGCGATCTGATGACCGGCTTATAAATCGATTAAGCGCGGCGGCCATCCCGGCCAGATGTTGCACGTCCTTAGCTGAACTGGGCTGCTTCAACTCTTGCACGGCTCTGATCTGAGTAGGGTCTGCTTCGATGCCTCGGTTCGTGACTAAGAATCCCAAAAATTTCCCGGATCCCACGCCAAAGGCACACTTCGAGGCGTTCAAGCGCAGCTTGTGCTTCTTCAGAATGGCGAACATCTCGGCTAAGTCGGACAAATGGTTTGCTTCATGTCGGCTCTTTACCACCATATAATCGATATAAGCCTCCATTGTCCGGCCGAGCAAAGGAGCAAACATTTTGGTCACCATCCTCTGAAAGGTTGCCCCGGCATTTTTCAAACCAAAGGGCATAACTCGATAGCAGAAGAGTCCCCTTGGAGTCGTGAAAGAGGTGATCTCTTGGTCAGGCCCATGCATGGCAATCTGGTGATAGCCGCGGTACGCATCCAAGAAACTGAGCCGATTGTGTCCAGCCGTCAAATCCACTAGCTGGTCAATGCGCGGCAAAGGGAAGCTGTCTTTTGGACAAGCTCGGTTGACTGTCTTGTAGTCGACACAAACTCGCCACTTTCCATTCTTCTTAGGCACCACTACCGTGTTGGAAATCCACCGAGGGTAGTGCACTTCCTGTATTGCTCGTGCCTCAAGCAAGTTCTTTACCTCCTCTGCTACTACCTCGGCGTGATGCAGCGCCGATCTCCTTGTTCGCTGGATGACTGGCTTTGCTCCAGGGAAGACATTGAGGTGATGGCAGATAAAACTTGGGTCAAGGCCAGGCATGTCGTAGGGCGACCATGCAAAGACTTCAATATTCGCCATCAAAAACTCAATCATCTCGGTTCTCTCCATGGCCGAGAGACTCGAACCGAGCAAGAAGAATCTGTCCGGCTGCTTGGCATCAATCCGCACCTCAACCAATTCTTCAACAGCCTTGTCTTCGGCTTTGGTGCCAACATCATCCAAGACACTCCAGTCCTCCGGTCCCTCGATCATTTGAACGAATCCTTTGGCAGCCCGGCTCCCGTTGACCGCCACGAAGCATTGCTTGGACATGACCTGATCACCCAAAATCTCCTCGATTGCCCCCATAGCCGAGGGGAATCTCATCACCTGGTGGTAGGTCGATGCTACGGCTTGCATGGCGTGAAGCCATCCTCTTCCAAGGATAAGGTTGTACGTTGAAGGCACTTGTAGCACCCAAAACTCCACTTGCTTGACCACGGATCCCGCTTTGACCGGCAGGATAATCTTTCCCAATGGCCACTCCGGCTGCGAGTTAAATCCAACCAGTGGCGAAGTGGCCGGAGCCAAGTCTGTCTCACGGAGTTTGAGCTGTTTGAACGCATCATAATACATGATCTCGATCGAGCTTCCCTGATCGATCAAGATCCGCCTAACATCAAATTCTTTGACGCGTAGTGTTACTACAAGAGCATCGTTGTGCGGCGTCTGGATACGCTCTAAATCCCTTGAGGTGAAACTAATCACGTCTTTCTCTTCTATCTTCCCCCTCTTGATGGCAGGTTGTACTGACAAAACTTCCCTCATATGCTCTGCCTTCTTAATCATGCCCCGGAGTTCGCAAACACGCTCCGGTTCCACGATGCCGTGGATGACATTAATAACTCCTTGTGGTGGTGCATCTCGGTCATCCTGTCCCCTGGGATCGACCAGAGCCTGATTCGGTTTCACGCCGCCGTCAATGTAAAGGTCCAGATGCCCGGCCGCAACCAGTTCTTCCAAGTGTTGTCGCAAAGGCAAACAATCCTCAGTCCGGTGGCCCCTCTCCCGGTGAAACGTACAACGATACCGCGGATTGTAGCCCTTTTGTCCATCGCCCAACTTAGCAGGAAACCGGACATACTCCTCGTCTCGGATTTCACTAAGTATGCGATAGATTGGAATCTTGAAGATCGTGGTTATGCCAGTCCTCGCCTTCATTCTTCTGTTTGCGTCCTCAACGTCATCTCGGGGGTAATCATCCCGGTCATTCAGACGTCCTCTACCCCGGTTTTTACGATTTGAACCTCGGTCTGATTCCTCTGCTCGGTCATTTGAGCGGCTGGACTCTTGCCCAACTGCGTGCACTTTGCCTGCTGTCTTCTTGTCTGTTCCGACCGGAGTGGCTTTCACTGTAGAAGCCGTCGCGTCATCCTCTACACGGATGTGCTCATTGATGCGCTGCATGAGCTGGCCCATGGAGGTCGGCTGGTGCATGGTAAGCGAGTCCCGCAGTCTATGTCCGACCGGGAGTACGCGCTTATATTGCGTGATAGCAAGGTTGACCGGGCAGTCTAAGATCTCGTTGAAGGTTTCCCAATACCTTGAATTGTACGCCTTCAGTGTGTCGCACGGTTCCATCTTGACACTTAGCAAGTGATCGACTTCCTTTGGTGTTTTTGTGTTGGTTTTGAAGCGCGTAACAAACGCCTCGGCCAACTGATGCCACCTTTGTATGCTCCCTTCCGGCAACCTCTCGAACCACTTTAAGCCCAGCTCGCCTAAACTTGACGGGAAGATTAGGTACATAAGTCCGTCATTGCGCCGATGTCCGGCCATAACTTGTCGGAAGTGGCTCACATGCATGTACGGATCGGTTTTTCCGTCGTAAAGTGTGAACTTAGGCTGGTGGAAGCCTGCTGGAAGCGGTGTTGTTTCTATTTCCAGGGAAAAAGGAGTGGCACTCAGCCTAGCCAAGTCCATATCTTCAAAGAGTGGCACTGCTTGTCGGGGCGGAGGCATTCCGACCTCCTCGCTGGCGTCGACCCCGTAGGACAGCCGCTGGAAAGCTGGTATTCTCTGAGCTTCGCGCCGGCGAGAACGCTCCTTTAATACCGCCCGTAGATCCTCTGACTGAGCAGAATAAGAGTATCTCGACGTCGTCGCCGGACGTGAGGGTTTGTAGGTGCTGTCTTGCGCGCTAGACTTTTCTGCACGCACGTCGGAATCACCAACCTGGTAACTTCTGGTGATAGATATGGACTGAGTATGTCGTTGACTCTGTTCGCCTGAACGGCGGGATGGGGTGCGCTCACTGTGGTCACCCACTCCAGCTACACCCTTCCCTTTGACATGCCGCTTGAGATCTTCCATCTCTGCCGCCATTCGCCTGATGACAGCATCTTGATCCCTCAACTTGCTTTCCAGTCGCCTGGCGTGTGAGTCTCTCCGCCGGTGAGCGTCTGGACTCCGTGAATGACCATGACTCCTTCCGCGCTTATCCCGCGCGTCCCCTGACTGTCCTCCAGTGGGTGTCCCCAAGTCAGCCATTGGATGGACGGCAGGAGGTCCCTCTCTCCTTCGGGTATACTCCGGGGTGGCTCCGTCAATGGCGGACAACGGGAACTCGTCGTTGTTCGCCATGGACGGCGATCAGATGAACCTGGAAGACAAAGTTTTGTCTGTCAAGTTTCCCACAGACGGCACCAATTGTACGGGGAGCAAATATTCCGGCAAGCCCGTATTCCTTTCTTCCGAGCTCCGTCGATGTCCGATCACCTGCGAGCAAATAATGGTGAGCTACCCGGCGGTGTGTGGCCGGAAAAACCCTCCGACGGTCAAGTTAGCACACACCTTAGGATGGATAGAGAGAAGGGAGAGTGTTTGAGTGTAAGAAATTCCTTACAGAGTGTTCGTGTGTTGCGTATGGGGGGCGCAGACATGCTTATATACCTTCTGAGCCCCATATCCACTCCCAGTCATCTCCTGACACGTGGCTCTGCTATCCCATCTGTCAGCATAAACCATGCCATTCATCACCTAACCTCAACTGCCTGTCATCACAGCTGGAGCTCGGCAGCCGAGCTGCCCTATCCGTTGTGCCATGCCGCGCTCCATACCCTAGCACTTCACTGGCCAAGACTGAGGGGGACCGGGCTAGGCGGCATCTCGGCAAAGCCTAGCCCGAGGTACCTCCTGGGGTCGGCCTTTCTGCCGGTCAGACAACTTCCTCGGATGTCCGCGCCTTCCCGGGCGCCGGTCACTCGGCCTATCTGGCTTCGACCATCCTCGGACCGAGCATCCTGGTCCGACCGTGCACTGCCTTGCCGAGCAGTTTCTGTCCGGTCTGGGGTGGCACACACAGCCCGAACTCTGCCCAGCCCAAGTTCTGGCAGCCCTTCTCTGGGCGAACAGTCGATCATCTCGGCCCAATGCACTGCTGGGCTTTCAACCTACTCGGTCGATATCTCGGCCCAACTCCAGATCATAAATCACCCTCTCATGAGTGTAGGTGTGCAGAGAACTTTTTTGTGTGTGCTGAGAAATCTGTGTATGTCTCTGCATGTTAAGTGTTGTGTTGGAAGTCTTACAAGAATGGGTGTGTGCACTTGTAATGAGAATAAAGAGGGGATGAGAGTGATGTATGCAATGTGCTGCATTGAAGGGAATATTATGTCATTGAGTTCAAGAGCTTTATAGAGAGGAAGAAGAAAATGTACGGGAGAGAGAGAGTGTGTTCGAGTTAGCTCCTAATTGTTGGAAATGGAGAAGAAAACTAAGGAAAAGTTAGAAAAAAAATAAAGAAAAGAAAGGAGACTTAAGAATTTGTGAAGAGATTAAATTATTCAACAACTCTAGGTAAGATTTCTAACTCCAATCTTGTAGTAAATCCTCTCCTACATCTCAAATCAAAAAGAAATAGAATCCCACTGTATGTAAATTGAATATAATGAAAAGAAAAAAAAAATTGAGTTCAAGAATTAGGAAATTAATTTAGGAAATTTACTAATTGAGCTTACTTTGCATTATTTTTTATGAATTTGGACTTCATCTTTACATGCATCAATAATTTTTAAGAATTTGATCATTCAAGGTTATGTTTTGAAGAACAAAGAAAAGAGAGTTTGAATTTGGATTTGATATGAAGAAAAACGAGTTAGGTTAACTAATATGAAAATTGATCTCATAATATCATCAAATTAAGTTTGATTTTGAACACTATGAAGTATTTGAGTTTTATATTTACATGTATCATGAATTTTGAAAGAATTTAAGTCATTCAATTTTATACTATGAAAAAGAGAAAGAAAAAGTTGTGAAAATATTGAGTTCATAAAAAGGGTTTAATCATGGAGTTAAATGAGATTTTGATTTTTGTTTTGGAATCTAAAAAATTAGTTTGATTTTAATCCCTAATCTATGCATGTAATGTAATTTAAGAGTTTTATTTAATTTAAACAAATTTTGAAATATATTAAATTAGTTAGTTTTATTTGAATTACATATATGCAATGTTTGCTAGGAAAATTGACAAAAAAATGAAGAATTGAAGCTAAAATCAAGTTTGTGAAGTTAAATTAGAAATTAATTAATTTGGGTATGATTTTGAAAGTTATGGTTAAATTAAGCTTCATAAATTACATACAAATATTCTTCTAAGAGTTTTATAGCTTTAATTTCATGTTTTGAAAATCAACAGAAAAAGAATTTGAAATCTTTGCATGAATGAATAAATAATTTAAGTTTTGACAAAATTGTTGAGTTTTGGGGAAATTGATTTCTAAAGGGGCATGTATTGGTATTTTTCAAAATATTTTCATGTTTTCAAGCAAGCCATGCATGACTCCAAGTCTTAAAACAAAGTTTGGAAGCTCAACTCCAGTTTTGAAATACGGAAAATTTGCAGACCGCTCGAGTGATCAATTGGTGGCTTGAGCAAACCCACCTTTTGTTTGTTAGTCGCTCGAGCAACTAAATGTTGCCTCGAGTGTACTTTTGACCCATCCAGTATTTTTTCAAACAACACGGTCCGCTCTAGCGACCAAGTGGTGGCTCGAGCAGTAAGGCTATTTTCAGCATGTTTTTAAAAATCACACTTTATTTATATTTTCATCTCATCTCCTCCCAAAGCATTCTAAACATGATTTATGGCTCATTGAAGATTAATAAGCTAGCAATCAACGTAAATTAGTTGGTTAAAGAATAAGTCATTGATTTAGTAGTAATTGATTAAGAAGCCAAGTAAGAAATTCGTCTACTTGAAAAAGAAGATTTTAGTAATGAAAGAATATGTGAAATGAAAATCCGATTCATTTGAATAAACGTGGTAGAACTTCGGATTACTTAAACAAAAAAAGACGAGAAAAGACAATTTTGATTAAGGAAGTGATATTGTGTTTCAATGTGTATATGTTATGTGTTTGTGTAGGTATCGTCTGCCTAATCTATCTTATCTGCTTCTAAAGCTATCTGTGAGTAATAACTCTGTAAAGTTATGTTCAACTTTAAGTATTTTTTGAATGACATAACATGATCTGTTTCCTAAAATGTTATTTTCTGTATGAATGAATGATAGTCCAAATTTCTGAAATGTATTCGTGGCATCCTTAGCATCATGTGATATCTTACGTCCTTTTATGGGTAATCAAGTCCCTTTATAGGTCATCAGAAACATCTCTGTACACATGAGTCATCAGTATGCCTTTATGGCAGTCCCAATTATAGATCATCGGATTTGTTAGCGCTAATGGATGTACCACGTATGATCATATGCAAAATATGAATATGTATATGAATTTTTTTCTGATTTGAAATCTGAATATACATAAGACTCTATTTCTGAAAAGAATTTGTTTCTGATATAAACTCTAATTTTTGACTCTGTGATGGATATCATTCATTAAAACCCTTTACTTTGTTATTATTCACTAGGCTCTGGCTCACTGTATTATTATGTATGCAGGTAATCAGACGGGTGACCAGGCTTAGAGGCGTCTGCCTAGAATGTAACAACCCCAACTCATGATTATATAGCGATCCTGGTTCTTCCTTCTTTGATTGTTGTATCCGGACTTAGGTTCTATAGAGTTGGTTGTTGTATATATCTTGTTGTCATCCTTTAATTCCATATATTTGAGTTTTATGATGCATTGGGCGTGTTTCGAACAGGTTGGTTGAGCTTTAGTCCCATTCCTTGTTGCCCAGATTTTTGGTGGTCCGCTCGAGTGGGTCCCTTTGCGCTTGAGCGGAGTTTACACATTTTCAGCATTTTGTGCCTCTGCAAAACTACTGCAGGTGCATTTTTCACGCTCGAGCGTATTTCCTTACGCTCAAGCAAGTCGCGCTCAAACGGGCCTCTTGGCACTCGAGCGGGTGTTCAATGTCTGTAAAAATACTGGAAGAGAGTAATCTACGCTCGAGCGGATTTTCCTTTACGCTCGAGCGGGTGATATTTGACTTTGTGTCTTGGCGCTCGAACGGGTCCAGTTTTATGTGTTTGACGTTCGAGCGTCCTATTCTCCGCTCGAGCAGGATAGTCGTATATCAGTTGGCAGCTGGGTGATTTTGAATCACTTTTCACATTTCCTCTCTCTCTTACTTTTCTAAACCCTCTTTTGAGAGCTCCTCTCTCTAGAAAATACCTTCTCTCTAGGGATTGATCTAGCTTGAGTGATCTACTCCCTTAGTGTCTTTGCAAAGAGTGTAGAGCTTGGCTTGAGCTTCCTATCAATCCGAAAATCTTGGGTTTTGGAGCATTTCGGGATTCCTTCATCATCTCCTTTGAGTTTCATCTCTTGAGGTAGGGATTCCTACTCATCTTTATGGGTTTTAACATAGATGTTGAACTTTTTTGTATAAATGGTTGGATTTTGGAAGTTAGGGTTTGAGATGGGTTATATTAGAAAGAGGGGTTTTGTTATTTTGATTCAAACATATGTGTTTTGGGTCTAAAAAGGTGCTTATTGTTGTTGTTGAGAATATTTGAACCATTGGGTCAATATTGAGAAAATGAGGAAAATGCCATGTTTGGGTATATTTGGGTCATTAGTGTAATTAATGACATTTATTATGAAAACATGAAATTGAGTTGGAAATAATGTAATTGGCTCATTATGAGATAAAATGGTGGAGTTGGGATTATTAATCACTCACTTTGAAAATTGTTGACAAATTATCTGTCGATATAATTATTATCTGTTTAGAAATAATTGCTTTGGGCTATTGGTGGAGGATAGTCTTGATTGTTGTAGACATGGCATGATGATTAGGTGAATTAAAACTAATCAATTGGATAAGTCATTGAATATGACGGTTGGAATAATACATCAAATTTATGTATTGATTGATTATGTATATGATATGTGTTTATATGCATTGTGTTGTGTGGGAGAAGATAGGGGATGTACTCCACGGTTTAGGAGGAGATAGAGGATGGACTCCTAAACCGGATACTAATTTAGAGGAGATAGGAGATGGACTCCATTGATACAGTGAATCTGTGTATCTATTGAAGTGTTGATACAGCAAATATGTGTATCTATTGTGAAGTGTAGAAGTGTTTGAATGTGTTATTGATACAGCAAATATGTGTATCTCTTGTGGATTATGGAAGTATTGTTGATATGAGCCATAGTCTCATTAAATTATTGACCAGGTTCTGAGCCTTATTCATAAATTGAGAACTGGATAAGTAATGGGAAATAAAATGAAACATGGACATATTGGTCATGTAATTGAAAGGAATTATGAATTGATTTATGTGAGTTAAACATTTATCAAATGTTCATGTTTTAGTTATTGCTCATATTATGTTTAGCATATCTCTACTAGGCGTTGGCTCACCCTATATGGGACATCATTTTCAGGTACAGGTAACATGCCACCTCCAAGGACATAGTTTGAGAGGCTTAGTGGCTGGGACATCTTTTGTGATTACATTTTTGTATTACATGTGTATCAAACCAAGGGCTTATTATCTATTTTGAGTTAGTACTCACTCTTTTGTAATCAAGTGTTGGCTTGGAAAGTTGTAAGCCGTAGGGCATTTACTTTTATTGTCAACATGTAGCACATTTTGTAATGAATACTCTGATGAAATGTAATTATACCTTATTCTTTTATGTCAAGAATACATGATTGATTGGTTTATTTTGAGGGCGTTACAACTTGGTATCAAAGCGTACCGGTTTCGAATACTTTGGGTACGCGGGAAGTGGTTAGTACTACAATGGATTCGTCTTGCTTGATAGAGACTTAGATGTAGTGTTATGTGCTTATGCGATAACATGTTTATGTGACTATTTGGGTATGGGATTTAGTTTCTAGGATGTTGATTGGATCCTTGAGTTTCTGTGAGTCTTGTTGGAAAAGCACTTGATCAATGTTGTTTCTAACCGGAACTCTAGTAATGCCTCGGGACTATCATTATCCAGAAATGAAATTCGTAGGTGCTTATGTGATTATGTGCTTACGTGGAATGAATTACAGTTGTCTATTGCATTAGGACGTGAGTGTTATAGCTTCGGCACATTTGTGAATGTGCTAATTATTTATCTTAATTGGGATTTTTTTTATACATTACAACTCATATAGACTGTGAAATTTCACACTAACTTTGTTTTTCTTTTAATCACTCGTTAGAACATAGAGTAGCCTAATCTAAAGGAAAATGGAAAGAGGATCACCCCAACAACGCCCCGCATAGGGTTTGAATCTGCAACCTCTACTGTTTGGGTTGGAAAAATACCATTCTGGCACAAAGTAATAGGTGAAATTTCACTTACTTTTAGTACAGTAAAAATTTATTTCACCAAAGAGTCGCTAAAAAGTTGTTGTCGTAAAATGGTCATTTGCATCCAATGGTGGTCACCAAAAATTATTGTTGGCCATTGGAGGTAGTAGAGTAATGAAACTACATTAAGGGTGTAGTTTGTTAAGAAAAAGAGAAAGCGTTCTTAAACTAACAAATATATTTAGAAGGATTTACATGTAGGTCTTAATAAGTGAACTTATTATTTAATAGATCTTAGGATAATTAATGACGTTTTTAAACTAATAGGGTGCCGCCAATCATCTATTAAATTAAAATCATTTCATTTTATTTTTGAAAATTTATATTTTGATATAATTCTATTAATAGATTCCCATAAACACATTCTTTGCATATTTAATTTTTTTTGATATATTTAATTTTTAACTAATCAATTACATAAGTTAATAAATATTTATTTAAGTTACGTATTCTATAGCACAATGTTTATTGTTTTTCTTCTTTTTTTTTAAATATTTTTTTATAGTTTCTAAAAATCTTCAATTGTAAAATAAATAAATAAATAAAATTAATCTTACTATTTAATTTTAAGTTATTATATTTTCTCTAATTAAATTATCATTTTTATTATCAAACCAAGTGTACGCTTTGTTACGTTATCAATTATAGTCCGTTTGAGTTGGGTGATTCGGAAAGAAAATAAAATAAATCATCTTGCTTGATTTTGAGTTTTTAAAATAGTTTTTTAAGTTTTCAATTTGTATTTTTGTATTTTTAATAATTTTTTAAAATATTTTAATCAATTTGTTTATTTTTTAGATCTACTTAATCTTAATTTACTTAAAAAGTTAAAAAAAAAATTTGAATAAAAATATTTTAAAAATTCATTGAATATAATAAAATACAAAAATGTATTGAATCTTTGTTTTTATTTTTTGTATTTTTTGTATATAGTGAATTTTGTAAAGTTTTGTTCACATATATTATACCTTTTAAGTGTCTTTAGATTTGGTGTATCTTTAAAATAAAATAAAAATTATGTCAAATATTAAAAATATTCATTAAAAACAAAAAATACGAAAAATAAAACACTCAATTTTTTAAAAAGTAGATTCAATTTTCTGGAAGTACTATACATGATGAATACATTTCTCTTGGCCCATATACATATCACTTGTTTGGATAAGTAAAGAAAAAAGAAATTGAGAGAAATGGGATGAAATGAAGAGAGACTCATTTCTCTTCTAACACTCATCTTGAATTTCTTATAAAATAGAGAGATTGAGAGAGAAAATAAACTAAATAATTACTATTTTTTATAATACCAAAACCATCTCTTTAAATATAGAAGGAATACTAAAAGTGACACTTATAAAAGGTTATTTTGATAATATAACATAAAATAAAATAAATTTTTAATTTTATCAATTTAAATTCTAATATTTTATTTTCATTTCAATATAAACTATTTATCTATTTTCACCAATTAAAATTGACAAAAAAAGAATATTTTAGCAATTAAACTCATTGTAAGTGCATATAAAATTTCTAAAGTACCGTTTTTTTAAAAAAAAATTAATGATTAAAATACTCTTTTTTTCATCGTTTTACTTAATACAAATAGACAAATTGTTTATATTGAAAATAAATTAAAACATTAAGATTTAAATTGATAAAAGTAAAAATTTATTTTATTACAATAATCAATTCTTCGACTTTTTTTTTTATATAATTTTCTAAAAAAATAATAATAGTTAACCCTTACTTTGGAGGGAGGGAGGGGGGTTTTAAAAGTCTGTGTATACTTATAATTTTGGGTAAATTATACTGACACCCTTAAAATTTGGATTTAATACATATCACCTCCTAACGTTTGAAAAATTACACTAACCCCCTATTCATTGTAATTATTTAAACGGAATAAATACAGTTGTGGAGAAGTGGTTCAGAAATACTCTTTTGATCCTATAGGACGCTCGTGATCCTCAGTTAGTCACCTGAAAGAAATGAACACTCCGGTTGGGGATGCCGGAATTAGTACTCCGACAGATAAGTCAGTGTATACTCTTTTGGTAGCTTATATCTCAAGTTAGATTATTTTCTCACATACCTTTCTCTGACAGATGATCCTCTGTTTATATTTTTCCCTTTGGGCCTTAGGATCGGGCCCATCCTTGGTCCATTGCATGTATATCCATTCGGCTATTGTTCTACTGGTTGGAATGCCGATTATTTTATTCGGCTCTGCGATCGACTAGGATCAATGCCGAATAAAAGTTACGTCCTTGACTGATCTCATATCTGTATCCGGCCCTATTGCCCTCGGAATATTCGGCTCCCACAATTGCCCCCCAAACACCCCAATAACACCAGTTAGTCGGCGTGTTTGGTTTCGAACTTGGAAAGTCAAAAAATTTGGCGGTTAATCCTTATTCCAACGTGTGTCAGAACGCACACGCTTTTTGGTCCTCATTGCGATTTCCCGCCCCTTCATACGTTGCCTCTATTTAATGTGATTTAAAACTTTGTCTTTTCGAATGTATGTTTTGAATACTCAAAAGTTTCTGGTTCGCCTTCCAGTGCAACTCCTTCACTTTGTGACTTCTGTAACTTCCTCCTGTTTCTCATTTTCCCTTCTACTTCTATAAGTTTTCTTCCCCTTCACTTCCAATCCCGTTTCCTTGTTTGCTTTTAGTTTTTCATAATTCTTAGGCTGGCTAGAATGGCAAAACATTTGCAAGAGCTCCTTTCTGCAGATCGAATTTCCGGCTTCCAATGCCATTATTCTATCCCCGATGACGTCCATCTGTCACTCTTGGCAGACAGCACCACTGATATAGAGAGCACTGATGAGAGTACAATCGTCTTTCCTCTCCTACCGATTACTGAGGGCAGAGTCTGTTTTCCTCTTCACCCATTTTTAAAGGTCGTCCTTCGACACTGTGGTCTAATTCCTTCCCAGCCTAACGTGAATTTTTTTCGCATCATAATAGGGATTATAGAGCTAAACTGATGTCTTAGGATTAACCTAGGTATACATGCAATTCGGCATTGTTATGCCCTAGCCAAGTCTACTAGCCGGCTAGGATGCTACTTTCATAGGGCCAAGGATACCGATCATCACTTAGTGACTATACTTGCTAGCTCTGGCAAGCGTGTTGATGACATGATGGTCGTTGTTCGAGGCAACTGGGAATTCGGCGAGGGTGAAGATCGCCTAGATCCCGTGCCAAGGCGAAAAGGCGAACCAGGTGGCCGTATAGCTCATTTTCGTTTCTTTTATCACCATATATGTATTCGGTTCTTCATCCATGTACTTACCATTTTGTTTATGCAGGCAATGCTTTGAAGAAAGTGTTGGTTTCAGCCGACGACGCTGTACTTGCGGAAATTAAAATCGCACTACAGTATGTCGGCCGTCCAAACCTTCAGAAACAAGGGAGGGCGGCCCACATTCTCTTACGGTACGAGCCGACTTACGCAACATTTTTGGCGGCAGACCACATTCCAATCCCGAGAGGCGAAGATCATCTTACAGCCTTTATCTTCCCCAACTTCAAAAACTTAAGACAGATTGGTTTAGAAGCCTCCGATTCAGAACACGTGGAAGGACAAGCAGCTGAACCGGTTGTCGAGAACCCGAACCAGTTGGCAGCCGAGTTAGACGAAGCTCTTAACTAGGCCTTTGAGTAAGCCGGACTCAATTCGTCCGACCCTCCATCCACATCAGGCCAAGGGGACGTCTCCTTCGAAGACATTTTTACAAACTTGGGAGACTTTCCCGGCGCTTATCCTGAGGATATGGCTGGCGAATCGCTTACGCAACTTGCCCGGAGGAAAAACACCAAAAGGATGGCTGCCTGGAGAAGAGTCGAGGCCGTCCGATCAGTAACTCCACCCACCACGGTCGTTGAGTCTTCTCCGTCTATTATTATGGAAGAAACGGCTCAGACCTAAACCGCCGAGCTGGAGCAGGTGGAACGGGCGTATGAGGCTGAGCAAAGGGGGGAAAAGTGCCCCTCCGAGCAAGAAGCCGTGGAAGATGAGGACCAAAGTGACAAACGACGACGTATTGAGAAATCGGACTTGGTTGTTCCGTTCACTGTTCAACCAAGGATAAGGAATATGCCGATTGCCTCTGATGCATCGGCTTTGAAGGACCTGGCTGTGGCCTTAAGCATGGCCTCCTCAATATCCCTGCCGGTTGACAAAGCCACATTCTGCGTGGAGCCAAATTTAATGCTAATTACTTTGGCTGCTCAGTCGGTCTTATCGGTACATTACTTGCCTTATCTACAGCCTTCCATCTTAATACACACATCTATATATATATATATATATATATATATATATTTCTCTTTATTTGTTTGTTGTAACTCTATTTCCTTGTTTTGAAGACGGTAGGCAGGATAGCTGAGATCGGCCGTCGTCAACATGACGCGATAGAACAGATCGGCTTCTTGAAAGCTGAAATTGACAATGAAAAGAACAAGGTTGTGATAGCCTCTCAAAAAGCCAATTATGAGGCAATGCAGGCGGCAGAGGAACTAACGAGAGCCGACCCTGAGGCCGAGCGAGCAAGGAATTCTGACCAATTGAGGCTTGCCGCCGAGGAGAGGGCAAAGGCGAGCGAAGATGTGCTCCTGTTAGCCAAGGAGGTGATCGCCAAACTGGAAGCCGACTTGGAAGAATCAAAGAAGGCAAAGGAAATAGCCGACTCTGAGATTTCCAAGGCGTTCCAAGCTGGGAAGGATGCCGCCTTGGAAAGTTACGTGGAATAAGTGCCTAAGTTTGAGAATCGAGGCTTCAAACACGGCTAGGTCAAAACCCTCAGTGCTGTGAATGTGACATTGGCACAGCCGATTCCATACGAGCAGGTGAACGTTGAGCGGCTGGCGTCTGACCCTAAAGATTGATTAAGGCATATTTTGGTTTTTGGTAGGCATCTTAGATGCACAGTTTTCATAGGTTTTTGTTAATAGATTTTCATTTCCTTAAATGTAAGCTAATTTTCATGTGTAAAATGACTGCTATTAGCGCTCAATTTATTAATGAAAATTTTCTATATTTTCCATTTTATTGCATATACTGTTTGTCTTTAATTTGTTAATGATAATTCCTTATGCTTTTCTGTTTGTTATATGAGTAAATAGTATATCCGATAGGTTAGCCGAATTGATTAAACATCCTTTGCCTCTTTGCTCTTTAGCCAAATAACTAAAAAAATCAGCAGTTAACAATTTCTAAAGGTGCATGAAAATTCAATAGACTAACAAGTAAAACGGTTTAAGGCTTCGGCGTTTGGCCGATTATATTACTGAATCTACCCTTGTCCCAGCGGGTGCATGAACTGGGACGCCAAATGATACTGGTGTAACGATCCCATCGCGTATAATGATTAGTACTTGATTAATTAAGAGGATTTGAAATTTAATTGCCGAGTATTAGGATTTAATTTGGGATTTATGAGAATTGTGGAATCTGACTCGTTATTAAAGATTTATTTCGAAATTAGAATTTAGGGTCCAAATGGCTTAAGGAAGTGAAGTTAAGAAGTTGAATCAATTTAATATTAATTATGGATCCATTTGGGAGTTTAATTAAATATTCGTTTCAGTTTAGCAAAAAATTGAGATTCGATTAATTAGATCCTAATTGAAGTTAATCAAGTTAATTAAATTATGAAGATTGAGAATTGTAATTATTACGAATTAAATTTATTTATGGGGTGTCTAATTTGAATATGTAATTTAATTGACGAAAATTTGGAATCTAATCAGAAGTTGAAGGCCTAGATGATTTAAGAAAACAAAATTTAAGATGATAATAAGTTTAATTAATATTTGGAGCCTTTTGGGGGTTCGATTAAAAATCTGATTCAGAGTGATAAAAATTAAATATAATTAATTGGGCCTTAAATGAAACTAATTTGACTAATTAAATTATGTGGAACTTGTGATTAGATATAATTAATTAAATTATGATCAAGATTATCTCAAATGATGTGGTGATTAATTAAGCTAATGGATAATCAGTGTAATGGTCTAATCAAGTTAATTAAATAGGATGAGAGAATTGGAGTATTCTAGAAATATGAGAAATGAGAAAGAGAGCTTATTACCTATATATGCAATGTAGTCACCTCTGCTGGAGCAAAACCGTGGGCCTAAAAAAAAAAAAAAAAAAAAAAAAAAAAAAAAAAAAAAAAGTGTGAGAAAAGAAAGTGGAATAAAGGAAATGAGTGTAAGCTATACATCATTTATGTTTATGCTTTTGGCTGTAGCAAGAACAGCAGAGTGAGAGGGAGCGAAAACCGTGAGTGAGAGAGAGAAAAGAGAGCTCAACTTTTAAAGAAGGAAATCCAAAGTTGTGCTGGAAATTGTTAAGAAAGAGGAAGACTCAAGGGGAAATCATCAATAGCTTTGAAATTAGAGCTTGAGGTATGAAAATTATACTTAATTTATGTAGAATCTTCGTATCACATTTGAAATTAAGAAAGTTATGAATCAATCTCATGGATTTTGTAAGAAGTTGAGTTAGGTTCATGAACATGGATAATAAATTTAGAAATTAATAATTTGTGTGTGATTTTGTAGTCATGCATGAGATTAAGTTTCATTGTTACATGCATGAGCAAATTTATAAGTTTTTGTACTCTCATCTTGGATTTTGAAGAATTTGAGATAATCAACTCATGTTTTGAAGATAAATGAGGTTTTGATTTTAAATCCCTAACACATGCATGTAATGTAATCTAAGAGTTTGACTCAAATTAAACATATTTTGGAACATCTACGACTATGAATTAAATTGAGGTTAAAATAAAATGAGTTAAACTTGAGATTAAGGAAATGAGTTTGGGAAAATTTATCTAGTAAGCTTAATTTGTGTTATTCCTCATGAATTTGGACTTCATCTTTACATGCATCAATGAATCTTTAAGAAGGTTGGAGAATTAATTTCATGTTTGGGTATAAGGAGAGCAAGTTTTGGGAATTTATGAATTCATGAACATTTTGAACTTAATATTGAATTAAAGGAATATTGGGTGTAATTGGTTTGAATGTTGACCCTAATTTCACACATGCAAATATTTTCTAAGAGTTTTATAACTTTAATTTCATGTTTTGAATAATCCTCCATGCATCATGAATTAAGAAAGTTATGGAATTAGTCTCATGAATTTTGTAAGAAATAAGGTTTTAAGTAAGAAATTAAGTAGAATCATAGTTGTGGAAATTAATTTGGAAAATTAATTGTTTTGATTTGATTTTGTAGTATTTTCTTGTAATACATGAGTTTTAAGGGAATTGAGCCATTCAAGTTCATATTTTGAAGTGACAAAGGAAATGTTTTAAGAAAATCAAGTTTATGGAAATTTGGAATTAATCCTAAAGTTTTGATTTTATAATTAGATTTTTATTTAATCCATGCATGTGATGTAATTTAAGAATTTTATTCAATTTAGACATATTTTAGAACACCCATGATTATAAATTAAGTATTTGGTTAAAAATTGAGTTGAGTTGATTTTGTTATTAATAGTAAAATTGGATCTATTTGTATTACATACATCTTGGAATTTCAAAAGGTTGGGAAATCTAATTTATATTTTAGAATTGAGAGTTGATATAAATAAGATGAATTAAAACAAATTTGGGCAATTGGAGCATGATTTTGAATGAATGTTTTCTAATTGAAAGTGTTTACTAAATCATACAATGGTTCTCTATTTTTGTGTACCAAAAATACATATTTTGAGGCTTTGAATATCAAATTTGAACTTCAATTACAATTCTGGAAATTCCAGAATTTACGCTGTCCGCTCGAGTGAGGAAAGTCTCGCTCGAGCGTGAAAATCGAGTTCCCAGAAGTTTTTCAAATTTTACAGTCTGCTGAAGCGACCAAAGTGGCGCTCGAGCGAAGACCCATTTTCAGCATATTTTGAAAAATTGTATTTAATTCACATTTTTATTCTCATCCCTTTCCAAAGTGTCCTAGACATGATTTATGACTCAATAAAGATTAATAAGCTACCAATCAACATAAATTAGTTAGTTAAAGAACGAATCATTGATCTAATGGTGGTTGTTTAAGAAGCCAAGTAAAAGATCAATCTATTTGGAAAAGAAGGGCTTAGTAATAAAAGAATATGTAAAATAAGAACCCGGTTTATTTGAATGAAAAAGAATAACCGTAGTAAAACTTCGGACTATTTAGACAGAAAAAAGACTAGAAAAGTCAAGTTTGGTCAAGGGAGTAATATTGTATTTCAATGTGTATATGTTATGTGCTTGTGTAGGTCATGCGTCATTGTCTGCCTGATTTATCTGATATGTCCAGTCCGTCTGATTTGCTTTTGCGGCTACATGTGAGTAATAACTTAGTAAAGTTATGTTCAACTGTATTTATTTTCTGTGTGACAAACTAAGATCTGTTTTCTGAAATGATATGTTCTGTACAATGAATGATTGTCCAATTTTTGATAAATATTCGTGACATCCTTAGCATCATGTGATATCTGTTGGCTGTTACCCGGTATAGGAGGTTCCATCATGGAACTTAATCTGTCTGCACTCTGTTACCCGTACCGAAGGCCCCGTCATGGGGGCTCAGCGTGTTTATTCTCTGTTACCCGGATCCGGAGCTTCCTTTATAGAACTGGTTATTCGTAACCCTCACGTGTCTGCATCTGTTCTGTATAATGCTAATGGATGTATCACATATACTTAAGCATGCCTTATGATTTCTGTATATGATCTGGACAAATTATGAATTTGATACGAAACTGAATTATGAATTTTGAATCTGATATAGATATCATTCATTAAAACCCTTTACTTTGTTATTATTCACTGGGCTCTAGCTCATTATATTATTTATGTATGTAGGTGATCCGACGCGTGACCAGGCTTAGAGGCATCTGCCTAGAATCTGTTTTTGTCAGCCAACCTATGTACCTCTCGTGGAGGTTCCGGATATGTCAAGTGATTATCGCTATGTGATTTAAAGTTTAAGTTTTGTTTTCTTGTTTGGTTAAACAAGTCTTGTGTATTTTGTAAAAAGGGCTAAGTCCTTTTTGTCTGATCTGTATATATATTATGACGTAGGGATGATGTGTATATATGTATATAAAAAATTTTAAAATTTTTCTGTCTCATATAAGTCTACACAGCTCAATGGACGTTGTATATTTGTTATTTGCTTCTGCTAGTCCCTAATATTATGTTAATTTATCTCAGAGGCCTTCGATAAACAAAAGATTACTGGCCGGTTACGATGCTAAACCTATAGGGGTAGGTTTGGGTCGTGACAACTAGCTCATGGAGCGACTAGGGCACTCAACCTAGTCGGCTTAAGGGCTTGCCCTATGGCCGATTAGGTTGATGAATCTGCCCTTGCCCCAGCTGGTGCATAAACTGGGACGCCAAATGATATTGGCCCATGGAGCGGCTGGGGCACTCAATCTGGTCGGCCCAAGGGCTTGCCCTATAGCCGATTAGATTGATGAATCTGCCCTTGCCCCAACTGGTGCATGAACTGGAACGCAGAATGATATTGGCCCATGGAGCGGCTGGGGTACTCAACCTGGTCGGCTCACGGGCTTGCCCTATGGCCGATTACATTGATGAATCTGTCCTTACCCAAGTTGGTGCATGAACTGAGACACCGAATGATATTGGCCCATGGAGCGGTTGGGGCACTCAACCTGGTCGGCTCAAGGGCTTGCCATATGGCCGATTAGATTGATGAATATGCCCTTGCCCTAGCTGGTGCATGAAAATTCAATCGGTTCCAGGCTTTTGAAGTTTTGCATTAATGAGATCGCCTTGGGGTTACTGCACTAGTAAGGAATAAATGGGATGAGTGCTTCATGCACGTAGGTCTCATTAGTGTGTTCAAACTCGACTCACACCAGTCTATTGAGGAAGGTTAGATAAGTGTGAATGTCAAATAGACAATTCTTCAACAGCAAAGGAAAGGGGAGGACATTGGCTGAGCTGGACGCAGAGATGAATCGTAGTGGCGAGCCTATGCACACGGGTAGTAAGACGTCGAGGGAGCGGAGGAGACGCCAGTCCCCACGTAATCGAAGTAGGTCACCCATAAGGGAAAGCAGCAACGGGGCAACTCCCCTCAACCGCGCTCAATAGGAGAATCCGGTGCGATACCACACCCGTTGAGTTTTGCGATTTTTGTGGGAAACAAACCGATGACGGAAGCAGATTCAATAGTGCACAACCCAACTGTGGCAGTCGAGTTCGCTCGACAGATTTTTCCACCAGAAGTCCAGCAGTCGATGGTCGGTCGATGGGATTTCGAAGTGTTTCGGAAAGGCATCCATGGAGCGGTGAGAGGGGGCTGTATACTGCCTATGAAATCGGCATGCGTCTACGTGTCGCGCGGCGGGAGATAGAGCAGAAAGATGAACGCATTCGGAACTTAAAAGCTCATGTGGAGAAGACTGAGTGTGGCCTGAAGGCCAAGGCTACCGAGACATATTCAGCCGGCCCAGGTAACCCAATAGTAGAGGAAAGGGTGACCCAGCAGCTAATAAGTCATGCGATTGCCGATCGAGATACGGCAAGTATGTTTGTAATAGAGACTGCGAAGGCCACGGCTTATGAACGAGGCTTCCACGATGGCCGAAGAGTTGGGATAGACAAGACGAAGGAAAAGCTCGTCGAGAAAGTTTGCCGATGCGAGAATCGGGGATTCAAGCACGGGTGGGTTAAAGCCCTCCATGCCGCGGAGGCTTTCCGAGCAGCAGGCATTGACTCGGCGTCACCATTATACCAGAGTAACGATTTTCCTTTTACAGCTTACGAAGTCGAAAAGAGCGACGACGAAGGTGAATCTATTGTAGTGTTTTTAACGCAAGTTGAATGTAAATTATGTAATCTCGATCAATTTACTAAAACGTATCATTTTAAATGCAAGAATGTTGTTTCTGTTACATACCATTTTTCGTCTATTGTGTCTATGTTCGTTAATAATAATACAAATAGAAGAAACGCCGAGTTCCGAGGCTTCTTGTCTCGGCCAATCATGATTTCGACGAAGGGTCTCCGTATCCGGAGGCTCATTCGAAGACTTATTTTGGCCAATCGTGACATCAACGATGGGCACACCGAATCCGGATACTTATTCGGCCCAACCATGTCTTGCACGAATGGGGCCCCAAATCCGGAGACTTATCTCGGCCTACTGTGATATCCACGAAGGGCACTCTGAATCCGAAGACATATTTAGCCCAAAAGTGTCATTCACTGAGGGGGCTCCGAATTCGGAGACATATCTTTGCCAATCGTGAGATCCACGAAGGGCGCTCCAAATCCGGAGACTTATTCGGCCCAAAAGTGTCATGCACTGATGGGGCTCCGAATTCGGAGACTTTTATCTTGGCCAATCGTGATATCCACGAAGGGTGCTTCGAATCCGGAGGCTTAATCGGCCCAAAAGTGTCTTTCACTGATGGGGCTCTGAATTTAGAGACATATCTTGGCCAATCGTGAGATCCACGAAGGGCACTCCGAATTCGGAGACTTGTTCGGCCCAAGAGTGTCATTCACTGATGGAGCTCCGAATTTGGAGACTTATGTCTTGGTCAATCGTGAGATCCACGAAGGGCGCTCCAAATCTGGAGACTTATTCGGACCAAAAGTGTCATGCACTGATGGGGCTCTAAATTCGAAAACTTATAATTGGCCAATTGTGATATCCACGAAGGGCACTCCGAATCCGGAAGCTTAATCGGCCCAAAAGTGTCATTCAATGATGGGGCTCCGAATTTGAAGACTTATATCTTGGCCAATCGTGATATCCATGAAGGGCGCTTCGAATCCGGAGGCTTAATCGGCCTAAAAGTGTCATTTACTGATGGGGCTCCGAATTTGGAGACTTATATCTTGGCCTATCGTGATATCCACGACGAGCGCTCCGAATCCGGAGGCTTAATCGGAAGACTCTTGTTTTAGCGTGCTAAATTTCACAGTGAGGAAATAAGAGACTTTGTATTGCAAAAATGAAATTTGTACATGGTGAACATTCAAAACAAGTATCATGCCCCACAAGTCTGGTTAATGATAGAATTTACGCAAATGCGTGAAATTCCAAAGGCGTGGCAGATTCCTCCCAGACATGTCTTTGAGCCGATATGCCCTTGTGCCGGTGATTGACTCAATCTGATAGGGGTCATCCCAGTTGGGACCTAGCTTTCCGTCGATGGGTTTCTTAGTAACGAGAAGAACTTTCTTCAGGACCAGTTCTCCGGGTATATAACGTCGCAGATGCATATGTTGATTGTATGATTAAGCGAGCTGCTGTTGATACCGTGCCATAGACGCGAGGGCTTGGTCTCGCCGTTCTTCAATCAAAGTTAGATCCAAAGCTAGCATCATGTCATTACGGCCCAAGTCAAAGACCTTCGTTTTCAGAGTGGCTAGGCCGATCTCTAGGGGGATAATTGCTTGAGTCCCAAAGCATAGGGCGAACGGCGTTTCTCCAGTTGATCGCCTTGGTATAGTGCGATGAGCCCACAATTCACTGGGGAGCTCTTCAACCCACTTTCCTTTAGCTTTCTTCAACCGTTTCTTGATGCCGTCCAAAATGGCTTTGTTGGAGGCTTCAGCTTGACCATTGCTCTGTGGATAAGTCGGGGTGGAGAAATAGGGCCGAATATCATACTTGCTGCACAATTCACAGTAGATGCCGCAATCAAACAGGTGCCGTTGTCTGAAATAAGTGCTCTTGGAATGCCGAATCGTGTTATGATATTTCTCCATATAAAACGCTTCACATCAGTATCTCAAATGTGCGTTAGTGCCTCCGCTTTGACCTATTTCGTGAAGTAATCTGTCGCGACAATCAAAAATCGCTTGTTGCCCGGGGCACGAGGTAATGGTTCGTCGATGTCAAGTCCCCATTGGGCGAACGGCCAAGGACTGGTTATGGAGCTCAACTCTTCAGCAGGCAAATGGGTCAAAGGGGAGAACTTCTGGTATTGTTCACATTTCTTGATGTAACACTCGGCATCGACTTTCATTGTCGACCAATAATACCCTTGTGTCACAGCTCGATGGGCCAAAGAGCGTCTGCCAGAATGGGCACCACAACTACCTTCATGTATTTCAGTCAGGAGTTTCTTGACTTTATCCGGATGAACGCATTCTAGGTATGGACCAAAAAGGGATTTCTTGTAGAGCTTTCCTTGTGGATCCAAGTAATATCGCAGGGCTTTGTTTCACAGCTTGTGTGCTTCTTTTTTATCCGTTAAGAGCTGTTCGGAATATAGGAATGAAGCGATAGGGTCCATCCAACTCGGACCTGATTCTATGACATTGATCTGGACCGACTCCGAAGGGCCAATGCTCGGCTTAGGGATGAATCCTACTTCAATTGTCCGCTTAATCTCTAAGTTGATGGTGGAGGCTAAGCAAGCCAGGGCGTCCGCATGTGTGTTCTGATCTCGGGTTATTTGGTTCAATTCATGATGGTCGAATTTTGCCAATAAGGAACTCGCCGTTTTCATGTAAGGTATCATGCAGTCGTTTTTGGCCGCGTATTCACCCTTTAACTGATTGATGACTAGTTTTGAGTCATAAAAGATAAGCAGACGCCGAGCACCCAAGAGATGTGTATTCCGTAAGCCGGTTAGCAGTGCTTCATATTCGGCCTCATTGTTCGATGCTTCAAAGCTGAGTTTGACTGCCTGCTCGATTATTGCCCTGTCAGAAGCCATGATCACAACGCCAGCCCCACTGCCATGTTGGTTGGATGACCCGTCACAGTATAATTGCCAAAAGTCCCCAACGTATATCCTCCAATTCGGCTTAGGTTGAATTTGATCGGACTTAAAGTCAGCAAGGCACCCGGTGAATTCGGCAACAAAATCGGTGAGCACTTGCCCCTTGATTGAGGTTCTGGGTAAGAACTGGATATCTTACTGGCCGAGTTCTAGAGCCCATTTTGAAACGCGCAATGATGCTTCTGCACTACGGAGTACTGATCGGAGGGGGTAGTCCGTTAGTACCCCAATGGTATGCCCCTGAAAGTAATGCATCAGTTTTCTTGCTGCCATGACGAGGGCCAGGACGAGTTTTTCCAGCGGAAGATAGCGTGTTTCAGCGTCAACCATTGCTTTGCTCACATAATAAACGGGCCGCTGCTCCCCAAGTTCTTCCTTTAACAGTACGGCGCCGACGGCTCGGTCGGAAACTGCTGGATATAAAATGAGCGGATCACCCGCTGAAGGTGTTGTCAAGAGCGGAACTGGCCGGAGGTAAGTCTTCAAACCTTCCAAAGCGGCTTGGCAGTTGAGGGTCCATTCAAAAGCTTTACCCTTCTGAAGGGTGTGAAAAAATTACCGGTAGCGATCTGTGGAATGGATGATGAATCTATTGAGTGCAGCGACTATTCCCATCAGCTTCTGAACCTCCTTGGTCGACCGAGGAGAGCCAAGTTCTAGAATTTCTATGATTTGCCTCGGGTTGGCTTCGATTCCGCGGCGGTTAACAATGTAGCCAAGGAATTTTCCGGATCCGATGCCGAAGGCACACTTGGAAGCGTTTAGCTTCATTTTATATTTACGAAGAATGCCGAAGGTCTCTTCCAGATCGGCTAAATGAGTTTGCCTTTCTTTGGACTTGACCACCATATCATCGATGTACACTTCCATAGTGCGACGGAGTTGCTCTTTGAACATGGTAGCGACTAGTCTTTGGTAGGTTGCCCCCGCATTCTTCAGCCTGAAAAGCATAACCTTATAGCAATAGGTTCCTCTTGGGGTGAGGAATGCAGTTTTATCTTGGTCCTCTGAATGCAAGGCAATTTGATGGTAGCCTTTGTAAGCTTCCAGGAAGCTCATGCGTTGATGGTGTACCGTGGCATCGACGAGCTGGTCTATTCTAGGGAGGAGAAATTAGTCCTTGGGACAAGCTTTGTTTAAGTCCGTGAAATCCACACAAACATGCCAAGTCCCATTTTTCTTCTTTACAACCACCATATTCGATAGCCATGTAGGATAAGTCACTTCCCGGATTGCCCCGGCATCAAGTAACCAGTCAACTTCTTCAACAACGGTAGCGGTATCCTCTACGGCTGATCGCCGACTTTTCTGAATAATCGGCTTGCATTTGGGGTCAACGTTTAAACGGTGCTGAGAAACAGATGGATCCACACCCGACATCTCATATGGTGTCCACACAAATACATCAAGGTTGCTGAGCAAGAAGGAACTTAGCTGCTGTATGTTGGCTTCATTCAAGGAGGCACCGACCATGAAGAACCTGTCTGGATTCTCATCAATTTAAACTCGATCCAGGGCTTCCGTTGCCTTTTCACTTGGGAGTCGCCCAACACCGTCGAGGCTCTCTCGATCCGGCGCCTCAATAGAATTCACTTCCAACTCTCTTGGTGTCTTTGAGGCGAGAAGATAACACGATTGCGTCGATTTCTGGGAACCTTGAATTTGCTCGATGCCGTGTTCAGTTGGAAAGCGAAGTAGTTGATGATATATGCTAGGCACGACCCGCATGGTATGCAGCCAAGTTCTTCCCATGATAAGATTATACGGCGAAGGCAGCTTGACAACCAAAAATTCTACATCCATTGACCGGGAGCCCGCCCGAATCGACATTGTGATTTTGCCCAACAGATATTCCGGATTAGCGTTGAAGCCGAATAATAGATAATGAGCTGGAGATAGGTCCGACTCAATGAAGCCAAGTTTGATGAACGTCTTGTAATACATAACTTCTGAAGTGCTTCCTTGATCAATGAGAACACACTCAACGGTGAATCGATTTATGCGTAACTCGATGACCAAGGGATCAATGTGGAGGAGTGTTACGCCGGCCAAATCTGAATCATCAAAAGAAATACTCACAACTTCATGGGGCCGTTTTGCTGGAGTGATTTGCTTTTGAGGGTTAGGATGCGACTGAATTGTATGTACGGCGAAGGCCGTCGGCAAGCTGTATATCATGTGGATTACGCCGAGCGAAGGTGAATCCTCCCATAAAGCAACTGTTTTGCCTGAGTTGTTCTTTTGAACGTGTTGCTGAAGCCGACCGTCTTGTACCAACTCCTCAAGGTGATCTTTCAAAGCATAGCAACTGTCGGTATCATGACCGTGATCTTTGTGATATTCGCATCGTTTATCCCGTCTCCTCGTGTTGGGAGGTCCCATCATCTTGGGCGGCCATTTAAAGAACAGCAGATGTTGAACTTTAGTCATAACCGTGCTGATCAACTCCGACAACTCCGTATATTTTTTGTCCGCGCACCTTGTGCGCCTGCTGTCCACTTGAAGTTGTTCATTAGCTCGGTGGGAACATTGGTCATTCGAGCGACGCGAAACTCATCTTTTGTCTCGTTTAGCCCAATTCTATGGTTCAAGACTCCGTGACGGTACAGAATTTATTGGCTGAACGATTTTGGATGTGGCCGCCTTGTTGGCCTTGTGCCCGGCTTTGACCCGCAGGGAGTCATCTTCTACTTTGTAATATTCCTCGACTTTCTTCATTAACGACCAGACTGTTTTGGGGGGCCTTCTGGTCAAGGAACTGCGGAGGGCACTATCAGGATGCAACCCCATTTTAAAGGTGGTGATGGCCATGGAGTCGTTGCAGGCATCATCTGCGAGATTAAAACATTCCCAATAGCGCGCTGAATATGCTCGTAAGGTTTCCCCTAGTTGGATTTGCATTGCCCAGAGAGAGTCGGCCTGCTTCGATTGGACCTCATTGGTGATGAACCTTGCCGTGAACGATTTTTGAAGTTAATAGAAGCTCTTAATCGATGCCGGTTCCAATTTATAATACCATCTGATAGCCAATGGTCCCAAACTGCTCAGAAATATTCGGCATATGAGGGCCTCATCATCCGCATGTAGTATCATGGCTTGCTTGTAATGGCGGATGTGATCAGTGGAGTCTGATTTCCCGTCATACAGGGCGAACGATGGAGCTTTGAACTTTTTGAGTAGTACTGCCTTTACGATCCGTCGCATAAAGGGATCGTGTTGGTCCTCTTCATCTGAACCATTTCGTCTTCGCTTATTCCGTGCACGCGGACTCTCTTCGGAGGAACTGGAGGTTTCGACTTGTCCCTTCTTTTTGGGTTCTGGTGATAATGAGTCAGAATCACTATCGCTATCTTGTTTCCGAACTCGAGGTCATCGATCATCCTCTCTCAGAGGTCGTCCCAGATCTTGGCGTGCGGCTTGTTGGGATTTTGCCACTTCCAAGGCCAAATCCCGACGAAGGCGCTCGTTCTCAGTGATTATGTTTTCCAACCTATGTTCGTTTTACTTTGCCTTTTCCATGATTGCTTGCATCGTCTCATGCGCTGAAGTCGAATGTGAGTCAAAGTTCAAGGCCCTTCATGCGGTTATATTCTTTGGTCCAAGCATGTTGCTTGGAGTGGTATCATCTCGTGGCGTGAGGTCATCAGTGACTACCGGAGGATCTTCCGTCATGCCTGCCATGGATATGCTGGAGTATTCCCACAGATGGTGCCAATTATGGAAAAATGGTTCAGAAATACTCCTTTGATCCTATAGGATGCTCGTGATCCTCAGCTAGTCACCTGAAAGAAATGAACACTCCTGTCGAGGGTGCCGGAATTAGCACTCCGACGGATAAGTCAGTGTATACTCTTTTGGTAGCTTATATCTCAAGTTAGATTATTTTCTCACATACCTTTCTCTGACTGATGATCCTCTATTTATATTCTTCCCTTTAGGCCTTAGGGTCGGGCCCGCCCTTGGTCCATTGCATGTATATCTATTCGGCTCTTGTTCTGCTAGTTGGAATGTCGATTATTTTATCCAGCTCTGTAATCGACTAGGATCAATGCCGAATAAAAGTTACGTCCCTGACTGATCTCATATCTGTATCCGGCCCTATTGCCCTCGAAATATTCGGCTCCCACACATTGAACTCATGCATTCTTTCTTTTCTTACTTTGTTTCACTTGTTTTTTTTTTTTTTTTTCTTTCCACTTTCCTTTGTTTTACTTTATTTTTTTCAACTAGGAGTTGTTACTTTTTATATAAACATGGGGGTTTGTGAAATGAGACTATTAATCACAGTGGTGGGAATGTAATTTCCATAACATCAGGGAGTGGGATGTAAATGGACCAAACATCGAGGGTGTCAGTGTAATTTGCCCTATATTTTTTTTTCCAAATTAATAATAAATTTCACAAATTTTAATTAATGTCATAAATTTTTTTTGTATGAAATAAAATTTAAATAGGTATATAAATGCCCTAATGGCTACAACTTTTTAAGACGATACTTAGTTACAACAAAAGTGAATTTTAACTCAATATAATTTAATCCCTAGGCTTGTACAAAAATAATTACAACAAAAACACAAAAGGTCCTCCTAAGCTACAGTCTCGGCAGAGACATATCATCAGCACCTGAAAGTGATTTTTCACATAGAGTGAGCCAAAGTATAGTAGAGATACTCCAACACAGTATATAAATCTTAACAAAGTTATAAGGTAAATGCATATGCAATGCTTGTGCCAAATCATTTTATATCTCTTTCCAAAATCATGCAATGCCAGGTTTATATCACAATTCATGAAATCATTTCATTTATAATAGAAAACAGGGCAATGGATACAACACTGGAAATCTCAAGGTACGTGTCTGCAAATAGGCTATACAAGTACTACCAATTGTCATTTTTACCGATACTAACTGGAAGGCTCGGCACCTAACTGCGTGGGTTTCTAGGCTTTCACCAAGAACACACAGGCCAACAATAATACCACAACTACACCCCTTACCCAGATTCACCAATGTATTCACCTTTTTTCCTCAAAACAATATACATTTTCAATGTATTAAGTATGCAACAAATGCTCAATGCAATGGATGAGAAGTTGGTTTGAATTCTCTTAATTCTTATGCAATTTCTACAATAATCATAACTATCATCCATCGATAACCTAAAACAGACATCTCTAAATAGATAGATAATTTTCAATAAAGATAAACTTTACAAAATTTCAAGATGGAGGTGATAATTCATATCCAACTCCACAATTATCATCATCATCGTTCCAATTCCATAAAATCCAACACATTTCCATTTCTTCTTTACAAAATCAAATATTCACATTTTAGGGCAAAATTCACTTTATTTAAAAATCAATTCCAATGATAAGAATCCACCATTTCATCGCAACTCAACTATATTTACAAATCCACAATCATATTCAAGAACCCCTTTGAAAATTCTTCTTTTGAATTTTAAACCAAAACCCTAGATTTTGTTCAAAATTCCCAAATCACAATATTGTTTAGAAAATCAAATAGCTAAGTTACAAACCATACAAAAGTGTGGAGAAATCCCTACCTCAAAGACAAAGACCAAGGAGAACAAGCGTTGAAACTCAACGAAGCCAAAAATGAATTTTATTCTGATCAAATGGAAGCTTTTGATGTGCTTTACTCTTTTTCCCAAAGGGCAATGGTTGAGAGATCAATGGATGATAGTGTATTTGAGGTTTAAAGATAGTTTCTAGAGAGAGAGAGAGAGAGAGAGAGAGAGAGAAAAAAAAAATTAGAGATTTTAGAATGTTTAGAGAGAGATGAGAAAATGACTCAAAAGATGACTTTTCAGAACTGATATACGTGCAAACCGCTCGAGCACAGGAATAGTCACTTGAGCGACCAGACACAACAGGTGAGACCGCTTGAGTGAACAAGGTGACCGCTCAAGTGAAGAATACCACCTCCTAATACTTTTGTAGGCTTGCAAAAGTACTGAGAGTTCCAAACCACCGCTCAAGCGCAAGAAGGACCGCTAGTGCTAAGACTGTTCGAGCGCAAGAAATATCGCTCGAGCGAAAAAAATACCCTCCCAATACTTTTGCAGGCCTGCAGATATACTAAAAGTTCTCAAAGACCGCTCGAGCGATAGACCAAAATCTAGGCAACAATTCAATTGAAAAACAAACTTTCGACCTGATCCAAATACAACAAAAAGATCCAAACAACTAAACTCAATCAAGAAGAAAATAAATAAGGATATGAACAACCAAATAAAACAATAAATCCCAAAACCAAAACAATAAACGGGTCGCGTCTAAACATGAATCTGTTGGCTTTTTGGCTTTCGAAGGTTATTATTGTAATTTCAAGTGTGCCAACAAGGATCAATCAGTCCTTACAGAATATTAATTACCAACCAATTATCAGACGATTGTGTTTTAGTTCTTTCAACCTCAATAAAGAGGACTTTTACTGGTGGCTTTGTTTAGGAGAATTAAGCAAACGATGATTTATATGAAGAACAATTGTAAAATTTCATTAAGTAAAATGAAAGACTTACAATGATCCAATTCAGCCTCGTAGAGGTTTACAGCAACAAGCTACTTGAAAACTACTCCTATGAACGAAATGCAGTACAGGAATTTGAAGTATAGAAACGTACAGAATAAGAAATATAAAAACTGGAAATAAAGTAGAATAAAACTGATTTTTTGGATCTGAGTCTGGGGGGCCTTTCTGGAGCCTTCTCTGCTATTTGTACTTCTTAATGTTAACCATCGAACTGAGCTTCCAACCGTCGAACCACCCCTCCATGATTATTGATCATGTTTCCTCACAGTTAGCTCTACTACGCCATGTCTGCAGTTAGGCTTCCCTCCTGATTTTGAATTTAAATATGAGTAACCGTTGAATCCACGTCATTTTGCATCTCTTTACTGATCCAGTGTTATACAAATCTACAATAACCAATACTAACTGCCACGTGTGTGACTACGATTGAAGATTTGAATTGTTTTCCTGTATTGCCCTCGTCCTGCCACGTGTCGAATTATAATTGGCTTCTACAAAATATGTAGCCAACATACCCCCCGCACTAATATACCTAATACTTGGTGATATTAGTGGATCAAGGTATTTTGTCCACGTCTTAGAACGTGCATGGGCTTTGCATTTTCAGAAATGCAACCGCCGTTCATCAATGAACATTTGCATTAAATTCTTTTCTATCCCTTGAACATTCTTACTATCTCAATATTCGAAAAGACTAATTCAGCTCTCATGGCCAAGTAGACCTTTTCTTACCTTGATCAAGCATATGAAGAGTTGTTTGATAATGTTGTTCGTCCTCGAAAGAATCTTCATGCATTGATTAGCCACCTTTACCCACCTTTCTATATTCAAGTCATAGAAGTTTTTGCAAACTATCAACCTTTGGATTACGAACCTATTGTCCACAATTCTTTAACCCAAAATTTTGAAAACATGGATATTGGAAGCTCTTCCTCTGACCCAAAACCTTCTGCGTGGGATGAGGCTGCAGCTTCTTCTTCTTCTTCTGGGGCTTCTGGTTAGAGAAGCTGGCCAAAACCTGAGGAGTCCAAGTTAAGAGAGCGAATCAATCATCATTTTGTCGAATTTGTTGATCCTCTAACTTTCCCTCCCTTTGCTCGGAGTTCGGTGGTTTACCCATGCATACCCATCGACCGCCAATGCCGTTTGGAAGATAACTTACTCATAGCATGGTACACGTCTTCCATGCCTACGAAGATAGTACAAGCCACTCGTCGTCCAGAAGAAGCTCAAGGGTATAGCCCGTCCTTCTTAGCCCAAAAGGCAAAACTTTGCTCTTCTGACTGGCTTCATATCGTCAACAACCCCTAATTTCCTCCTTCTTTCAAGATGGAAGCTCCTGCACCTTCTCTTCCGCAAAACCCTCACTGGATGGAGGAACTGAGACTTACTCTCTTTGAGGACCAGTTTCTCCCTTCCTATCACCCTTAATCTCCTCCTACTAAATATCAGCGACAGCAAGCCCAACTTCTGCTTGCGGTCTTTTCTCACTTGCCCTTCAATGTTCTCGAGGACGATGTTCCTCTCAAGAACTTTCGATGGGCTTATAATGTTATGACCCGGGGTCACGTCCTCAACCCTATCACCCAAGCAGAGCTCCAAATGTTTTTAGACCAACTCCCACTGTTTCTTCATTGGCATCACATTTCTGTGGTCACCACTCAATCTTTGGATCAAATCTCAGCTAGTCGAATGCATACCCAGTAAGAAGTAGAGAACCTCATTGATGAATATAATGATTTCAAGAATAAAGACTCTGCATATTGGGATGACTTGGACATGGACGAGATAGAACAAGGGTTGAAAGAAACAGAGTTTGAAATAAAGGCCGAAAAACTTTTTTATCAAGTAAGAGCATATCAACTTCAGCAGCCTAGCCTGGAGAAGATAGAAGACAGAATAAAGAAAGAACAGAAGTTCATTGACCATAGTTGGAACAAGTTCCATGACTTTGTCATTTATTCTATTCCTTATTTTTATGAACTTGAATATGTAGCCAAAGAAGGCTTCTGATGTAATTGCTTTTGTCTTAATAAAACTAAGATATTTTCTCTTTATTTGGCATGGTCTGATTTTACCCCATTTGTCAAAGACAAACAAACTTAGGGTTTCGAATTCAACAATTTCATCCTTCAAATCTCGATTCGATCATACCCAATGAAATACTTTGAACTTTTCTAACTTATGGAGTGTAATTGACAACTTTTGCCGGTTTCCTTTTAGAATCAGAGCTTCAAATTCACCAATTTTGCACTTCGAAACTTGATTTGATCATATCCAATTCCCTAAAATATGGTTAATACAATCAAATAATTTCAAATCAACTAATTTTGTTTCAAATAGACAGTCTATATTTTTCAAAATATGGAAACCTCTTTTAAGGACTGCATTGTTTTATTCTAAAAAAGTGATTTCTTCTGTATACTACCAAACCAGCTATTGGTTTGAAACTTAGAACAAACAATTTCTAACCGTAAGGTATCTCAAGTTTTGCTTCGAACGATTTTACTCTCAGTAAGAAACCTAAAACAGGTCTTTAATCCTTCAGAAGTAAACAAATACCTATGCATTCTCGCACCGTTAGGCGTGAAATGTGCTTCGAAGTCGACTTCCTGCCTTCAAAGCCGTTTGTCATTTGATTTTGGCGCCAAAACTTGGCTTCGCAGCCAAATATTTTATTTCGAAACTGACATCAGTATTTAAGATGTGTTTCCCTCCATAACTATCAGTATTGAAGGAAACTTTTCGCATCCGTACCTTTAGTACTTCTTTACGAATTTTGCCTACATAAAACAATTGGGTATATTTTTCAGGCACAAAGTTTTAAAAACCCCTTTTATTTCGTGCTCTAAACTCACTCGTTTGTCTAACACACAAACCCTTCATCTCTACTGACCCTCTTTTTCTTGCTGCTCGTTACCAATGAAGTCGTCTTCTTTGAAAGTACCAACTGGCGAACGTATAAGCCCAACAATGGCTTTGAAAAGATGTATTGAGGAAGAAATTGCTAAATTTAAAGTTGATGGATCGAGTGCCATAGACGGATGCCTCTTTGTTCCTCATCACAGTGAAAAACAAGAATATGTCCTAGGTCCTATCTTTCGAGAGGTTCTCGCCCAACTTCCAGCTTTGTACCCTCGTTTGGAGGACCACTTTCTTCTCTATAAAGGGAGGCTTGATTGGGGAAATTGGAGAGTGAACCGACCTCATCGTTGCTGGCCAACATTGAGGGCTGAGTGGGAGGAGTGGTATGACAGGGTCGTGCCTGCAAGAGAATGGGACCTACAAGAGCTCTGCATTCTCGATGCCCTTCGTCTTTCTAGGTTTATCATTCCTGAAGACCCTTTTTTAATTCCTGCCGCTCTTTGTTTCTGGAATATGGCCTTTAACTTTTTTCAGTTTCATTGTGGTATGATGGCTCCCACCGTTCTTGATATATGTCATCTCTTAGGGCTTTCACCACTCGGTACCCCCTTTACACCCAGCTATCCAGACCTTTCGGTTAAATTTTCCCTTCCACCTTTGAATTCTTCCTTCAGTGACTTCGTAAAGGCTGAAAATAAAAAGGTGGGCCCTGTGAGTGATCAAGAACTCTTCTCTTTTATTTTATATTGGTTGTGTAAATTCCTTTTTTATACATCGTTTCAACGAATCATGACTGAGTTTGCCCCACTTGCAAAGGCCCTTGTTTTGAAGAAGCGAATAGCCTTGGCCTCTTATCTTTTAGGCCATGTTTATAGAGCCTACTCCCAATTCTGTGAGAAACCTCTTGATATCTGCCAATGAGGTCCCCTCTGGGTGCTTCAACTCTGGCTCTTTGCTTACTTTACTGATTTGCATCCCAAGTGCCTGAAATTCTTAGTTCAAGACTCTAGCACTTATGGAGAAACGTATGCTAGAATTGCCCTTTACCCCGCTTCTTTCGCCTGTTATCTTACATTTTTCTACCAGCTCCTTGTTTCTCCAGCTGCCACCTTCTTTTCCCCCTTCGAAGCCAATAAAGGACCGATTTGGCTAAAGACATTCTTGGCTGATAGACAGTGTTCCATCCCATCGCACAAAGACATGTGGGCTTCTATTTTGTTGCCAAGGAAACTTTTTATTGGTACTTTAAACCCTCGAGCTTATAAGTGCATATTTGAGGTATACTGCCCTTCCCAGTTTGCCAGGCAATTTGGGTTTACCCAAGGAATCCCCATTCCACTCTGTAGTCTCTCAAATGTCCATCTTACAGCCAGGGACTTGCGAGTACCCAAATCTAAACTAGAGGAGGCAACATTTCAACTATTGAAAGATTTGAGTGAGTTTAAATTTGTCCCCTTCCTCCCCTCTGGCTTAGTTTTGAAAAGATTTCAAAACTGGTGGACAACCAATATGGAAGTGTATCTGGCAATACATCCTCATGATTTACTGATAGGGCTAGGTGTGCCTTCTAAGGCTAAACCAAAAGAAGCCGGGACCATCCCTTCTCTTTCTACAGCTACCAAGACTATTCTCGCAGTCTCACTCCCTCCTTCTAGAGTCACCAGAGTTGCTTCGAAAAAGGGTATGCATTTTTAAGTTTCCTTTCTTTCAAAATTTTCTGTTTGTTTTCTTCATATTCATACTACTTGGTATAGGGTGTCCACAAGAAAAATCTCCTAAGAGAGCTGAAGCTCTAGCTATTCTCAAAGACAAACACCAGCAGAAAAAGAAAAGAAAAGTAATACTCACTCCTAAGGAGTCTAAGTCTCAAATTGAAGAGAAAGAGGTAGAGAAGGAGCAAGAAGTACCACTGTAGAGAAAAAAGAGAAAGAAGATAACTGTCTCTCCTTCTTATTTGGTCGAAGGCCCTACTCATGAAGCAGCTGCCAAAACAGTGGAGAATGAACACTCTAAGGAAATAATTGTTTTCTAGAGAGCTGAAAAAAGGCAGCAACAGCAACTACTAAGGGATGAAGCTGCTGCTGCTGCTGCTGATACATTCCAAAGGGAAACTACAAGAAGGCAACACACTACTGAGCATTATTCCCTTCGTAGTTCTCCCATCATTGCCACCACTTCTGAGACCAGTAATTCCCTTTTGTGTCTCCACTTTCCTTTCTCAAATTCTTGATATTGAGACTTAACATTACTTTGTATTTCTTCTTTTGCAGCAACAACTACTTTACCTTCTCCTTTAAGAAGGACTCTTTCAGTTTCATCTAAAGTTGAAAGACCTCAAAATGTGGAGCCAATTCAAGCAATACTGCCACTCCTTGGTCCTATATTTTCCATCCCTTTCTTAAGGCAAAGTATTCTTGCATCTCTATCTTTTGGCTTAAGACCATACTTTCCTTTTCTATCCTTCAATTCTACCCCATTTATCCTCCCTTCAAACCTTGTTGTTCCTTCCTCTTCTGGGGAAATTCCTGCTATTACTTCAACTATTACCTCATCTCTAGTAATAGCTGACTCCCGTAGAGAAGACACTGATAGCTCACCAATTCTCTATCCATTATCTCTATCCAGCTCCAGTCCCTCTTCTCTTAACGTACTGGTAGCCAAAACTATGAAGACTGCTAAGGATACTTCACATTCTTCTCCCATTCCTATATAGCCATTTTTTCCTCCTACAAGAGCTCTTTCTGTACCCTCCATGTCAATAGATGAGGTGGACATCTTAGAGGCTAGGTTAGCTAGTCTTTTTGACATGCCTTCTACCACTTTACCAGCAAATAGTGAAACTGAGCCATTAGTCCTAGCTGATTCTCTCTTAGAAATTTTTTAGAGCTCTTCCTCCACCAAAAGGACTTCCTTGCCTATACTAGACTTGGATAGCTGTTTGGAGTTGTTGACATCCTTCTCGAGGATCCCCTTCGAAGCCTTACAAAGGCCTATAATCAAGAATGGCTTCCTCTAGTGCTGCAAGGTTGTTGAGTAATCCAGCATGACTATTTCAAGTCATTTATCTCAGGCAGCAGCCACTATTGATTTTTACATCAACATCTACCATGCTGCTAAAGCTGCAAAAGAGAAATTGCTGAGAGACCAGAGTTTTGTTTCCCAAGTACATGCTGAAGTGTCAGAATTGAAAGAACAACATTCCTCTGTCTCCCAATTTCGAACTCAACTGCTGGAGAAGAAAGCTTAGCTTGAGGGAGAGTTATCAGCAGTTAACTAGGCTTTAGATCGAACTGCCACTAAGTTGTAGATCACTAACCAAGGACTGGCTGATCGAAAGCAGGAGATGGCTACAGCCATTCAGTTGTTCACATCTCTTAAGAATAGAGACTCAATTGTAAAGGAACAGCTAAAACACTGTACTGATTTTTGGGCCAATTTATGGCTACATGTATTCAACTCATTATGAAATAAAATCTTTATTTTATTATTTGAGTGTTTTCATGCCCCTTTGTTTAGCACTTATTATATTCCTTATGTTTCCCAAATGGTTGGATAATAAGGCTTCAAATATCTACCATTAATCTTCTTGGGGTGTACATATCCATTCGAATTTTTCAAATGATATGCTCCCGAAGGCAAGACTCTATGAACTTGATATGGTCCTTCCCAATTAGGTGAGTATTTACCAAACTTGTGGCTTTTAATTCCTATTGGGAGTATTGTCTTCCATACCAAATCACCTTCATCAAAGGTAATATGCTTGACCTTCTTATTATAGTTTTTGGCTGCCTTCTTCTTTTGGAAAAGAATGTTATTTAATGCCAGAATTCTAGCGTCATCCACACTTTCTAATTCCAAGCACATACTCTGATGGTACTGTTCAGGAATTAACTAATCTTGGCATCTCACCCTCAAGGACTTAATATTAATTTCCACAAGTAGTACTGCATCATGTCCATATACTAAAGTATAAGGAGTGATTCCTGTACTTGATCTTGGAGAAGTCCTATAAGCCCATAATACATCCAACAGTAAGTTATGCCAATCATTGGGATTGTCTTCTACAACTTTTTGAATTCCTTTTTTCAAAGATTTATTGGATGACTCTGCCTGACCATTGGCTTGTGCATAGTAGGGGGTAGAATTAACAAGGCTAATTCCAAACTCTGTCACAAAATACTTTACCATTTTCCTATCAAATACAGTCCCATTATCAACAGTCATGGTCTGTGGAATGTCAAATCTGTGGATCAGATCTTTAATGAATCCAATAACTTCGGTCTAATCTACAGCCTTATATGGCTTAGCTTCGACCCACTTAATGAAGTAATCAATGGCCACTAAAATGAAACAATGGTGCTTCGAAGAGGGTAAATATATTTTCCCTATCATATCCATAACCCATCCTCTAAACGGCAAAGGCTTCACAACCGCATGCAGATCAGTTATGGGTATATGCCTTATTGCGCCATGCTTTTGGCATGCTTGGCAACCTCTAGCATATTCTATGCAATCCTTAAGGATGGTTGGCCAATAGTAAGAATGTCTTCGAAGCAGCCATCTCATCTCCACACCAGGCTGATGAGCACCACAGATGCCTTCATGAACCTCAGCATGGCTGTCAATGCTTCCTTTGGACCTAAACATTCCAATAATAACCCATCTGTCCCCCTTTTATAAAGAGCATTACCATATATCATGTACTGCATAGATTGCAATTTGGTTTTTCTGCTCGCTTTCGAAGATGGGCCAGCTAAATACTGCATTATTGGATGCCTCCAATCTTGTTCTTATAAGTCATTGTTATTGACTTCTAAAACCACATTCCTTTTATTTAAAGGTGGTATTACCTTTTGATATGTTGTTTGACTAATGTTCATTTGAGTATTGTCCCTTCTCTTGAAATTTGAAACTTTCTGAGCCACATCATTAGCTTTATTATTTAAGAATCTTAGAACATAAGTTACATTTGCTATCTGAAATTGAGAAAGCAAATGTAATGCAACAACATAGTATGGCAACATGCTTACACTTTGACACTTGAAAATCCATTTCACCTGGTTAACCTCCAATTGAGAATCTCCAAATATATCAACTGCTTGAGCTTGTAATCCAATAAGTATTTCTAGTCCCATTATTAAAGCTTCATATTCAGCTTGATTATTGGAACAAGTAATTTCATCTACTCTTAAACCATGTGTGGTTTCTACTCCTTGTGGTGACTTAATCACCACACCAATTCCAATTAGGCCATTGGCTTTTGATCCATCAAACCACATTTGCCATGGTTCAATATTAACCATACCAAGTTTCATTATTTCTTAGCTTTCTGTTTGACATGGATGATCTGCCAAGAAATTAGCTAAAACGTGTCCTTTTATTGCCTTTTAGGGAACGTATTCTAGATGAAATTCTGATAAAGCTAGTATCCACTCGCCAATTCTTCCCCTCAATATAGGTCTAGATAACATATATTTAACCAAATCTGTGGTTGCAATTACCAAGACAGTTGTAGGCAAAAGATAGTATCTTAGTTTTATTGCAGCAAAATACAATGCAAGGCACAACTTTTCTACAGCTGAATATTTACATTCACAAGAATTTAGAAACCTACTAAGGTAATAAACTGCTTGCTCTTTGGAGCTGAGCAAGAAATCCATAAAATCTGTAATCCGATCCAGTCCAATCCAATCTGATAGGTTTGGATTGATTTTTTGAATCCGTGGTTCGGTTCCGGATTGAAGAATTAAAAATCCGTAGTTTACGGATTGGTTCCAGATTGAATCACATGGTTCCGGATTGGAACCGATCCGAACCGTATACAAATAGTCTATATTTTTATTATACACCCTCCCGCATAGTATCTTTGCTTATTCCATATATAACATAAACACAAACCTAAACCCATATAGTATCTTCTTTTATTACTTTTGTTTGTTAGTTTTTAGTTTTGATTTGTAATTATCTAAATACTTATGGTGAAACTAGTTTTCTTATGGTTGTTTACATTCTAAAACAGTGTATCGCTATTATAGAGAGACATGCTACTATTGTGGAACTAATATAATGCTATGTTTATATTTTTATGAAATTAAAGTGCTATATATATATTTTATTATTTAATTATGCGAATCCGTGGTCCTAAACCGATCCAATCCGTGTTTAAATGGATTGGTTCGGATTGGTTCCACGATTTAAACGGATTGGATTGGTTCCAATTTTTCAGGAACCGTAAATAACGGATTGGTCCTGATTTTATCCAAATCCGGTCCAATCCGGACCATGCTCACCCCTTGCCTTCTTCATTGTCCTGGGCTAGGAAAACTCCCAGTGAATCTTCTGCCGTAGCAATATACAACTTCAAGGGCTTATCACCCTTTGGTGGCATCAGCACTGGAGGTTTGGCCAAGTAGGCTTTGATTCCTTCGAAAGCAGTTTGATGCTCTGCTATCCACACAAACTCTTCTTCATCTTTCAGCCTTAATAAGGAAGAAAATACTTTAGTTTCCCTGTAGTGTTAGAAATAGATCTTTGAAAGAAATTAACCTGTCCAAGGAATTTTTATAATTCTTTCTTACTTGATGGAGGTCTGGTTTCAATGATAGCTTTGGCTTTATTCTGATCAATCTGTATTCCCTTCTTGTGTACTACATAGCCCAAGAAATTTCCAGCTGATACGCCAAAAGCACACTTGAGAGGATTAAGTTTCAACTTGAACTTTCTCATTCTTTCAAAAGTTGCTTCCAAGTGAAACAAATGTTTCTCCATTGATTGAGAATTTACTACAATGTCATCAATGTAACACTCTAGATATCCTCTAATGAGATCATGAAAGATAGTGTTCACAGCCCTTTGATATGTAGCCCCAGCATTCTTTAGACCAAATGGCATTTTAACCCATTTGAAGGTGCCAATGTTCCCAGGACATCTGAATGATGTCTTGTGGATATTCTCCTCTGCGATGCATATTTGGTTATAACCAGAGTGCCCATCCATCATTGATAAAATCTTATGCCCTGCTGAACTATCCACCAATAAATCTACTATGGGCATAGGGTATTCATCTTTTGGAGTTGCTAAATTTAGGTTTCTAAAATCGATGCATACCCTCATTTTACCATTCTTCTTAACCACAGGCACAATATTGGATATCCATTCAACATATCTAGCTGTCCTAATAAAGCCTACCTTAAGTAGCCTAAGAATTTCCTCTTTGACTTTCTGAATCACTTCAGGACTCATCCTTTTTGGTTTTTGCTTGTATGGCTTGAAATTAGACTTCATAGGGAGCCTATGTTCTACTAATGACCTGTCTAACCCTGGTATTTCATTATAAGACCATGCAAAAAAATCTTTATATTTCTTTAAGACCACTAACAACTGGTCTCTGTCAAGAGCACTCAACAAAGCACTAATGTAGGTGGGTTGTTGTGTAGAATCTTTCCCTAAGTTAACTTCTTCCAAGGGGTCTTGTATCTGAGAACTCACTGATGCTTCTTTTTTTATTTCTCATGTCTTCAAAGCAATCTCCTTACTTTGTTCTGCTTCCAGTTTCTTTGATTCAACATCTTTGCCCTCCTCCTCATAGACAAAGTCTGTCCATAAGGATTTTTCCTCCTGTATCTCCTTGACTTTTGTTTCAATGTCCAATGCACAGTATTTATCAAAGGCCAAAACCCTGATCTGTTGTTGCTCATACTTACAGCCAATTGCCACGGCTTCTTTCTCTTGCTCTTGCAACTTCTGGACTATTGATTTTACGTCCAATACTGAGAATTTAATTAAAGCCAAAGATCTGGCCTCTTAAGTTTCATCATTTTGCCTATAACCAGGCATCATTGTCATCATTGGCGACAAATTCTTCATCAGCACTATCCTGGACTAAGTGCTTCAGGTGTGCTAATTCCTCATCAGCCGTCACTTCGACTGATCCATCAAGTTTCCTCAGTACACTAAGTGGTGCCACTCCTTTAGTATACAATTTGGCCTCTGCAAAATCTGCACAAGGTATGAAGGGTTGAGGATTTGCATTGATATCTTCTGTCTCTCCATTGCCCAAGGCCATCATTATCTTCTGATGTAGAGAGGAAGGCACACACTTGTTGGTGTGAATCCAATCTCTACCAAGTAGAGCATTGTACTTAGCATTGCTGTCGATAACGAAGAATGTCGTTATACAGTCCCTGGTTCCTACACTCAAGTTGATGGGCAAAATACCCTGAGCCATCTATTTGTCTCCAGTGAAACCAGCAATGGTTGTGCTGGTTGGGATTAACCTGGGGTTCCTTTTTCCTAGTTTCCTTAAAGAAGATTTCGGAAGCAGGTTTACTCCTGCCCTATTATCCACCGATACCCGGTTCAACTATATCCCATCGAAGAAGGCCTTGATATACAAAGGTTTGACATATTGTGTCATGGATGTCGTGGGACACTCAAAAGGGAATGAAAGGTTAATACTCACATCTTCCTCACTTTCATCTCCAGTTTTCATTGGTGTGGCCACTTCGGATTCGTCTTGCACCATACTCACTTGTGAGTCTTCACTAGAAACTGGAATTGGGTCAATTTCTTGACCTTCTTGGTTTTCATTGGAATTCGTGTGGTAGTATATGTACTACATTCACTGATACTGGAGAAAACGAGTCAAATTGGACGACTGGCTGTACCTGCTTCTCTTCCTGGCCAACTTGTTTAATTACTTCAGAAGTATCTTCCATGCTGCATTCTGGCATTTCAATACTAGTAACTTTATTCGAATGATCTGTTTCTGCTGGTTCTTTGACCAAAAATGTCTGTTCAGCCATGAAGGCTTCAAACATTTCCTCCTCAACCATTTCCTTCTTTTGGCCTAGGCCAACCTCTCCCTCTGTCTCACTATCACTTTCCATCAAAGCCCTTTCCAATCCTTCTAAACTGGATATCTCTCTGGCTTTTAATTCAGAGTGAACTTTGGCTAATTATTCTCTGCTGCAACTCATTTTGTCTTGAGGAGTCAATTTTGGACTATGGTTTGACTTTGGGTTTTTCTTTCCTTCTGTCTAGCCCTTTGACTAGCCCAATGAAGAGCTTTCTCCACTTTCTTTCAGATCCTTCTGGCACTGAGTGTATCTACGCTGGATCTTCCTCCTTTGGGATCTAGAAATCACTGGGACCATGTTTGGTTCCTTTGTTTTTGGATGCTTTAGTAACACCCAATTATTTGGGGCCACCAAGGAAGGTTTAATCATCCTACCTTGGTCTCCAATAGCATTTCTTTGGGTAGGTATCTCCCTAGGTTTATTCTGCATGACAAACCAATCTAGAACTCTAGGTACCCATGAACCCACTAACTCAGTTGTTGAACTGCCTCTTTCTTCTTCGAAGCCAGTTTCGAAACTGCCTGTGAGGGCCACTGCTTGGCCCTGACTCCTTGTTTTGGGCCTAATTCAGGCCTTCCATAAAAGTAGCCACTTTCCATCTTGTGTAAGACTAGTCTAGGGGGCCAATCTCTAACTTTGATCCCATAACTTGAGCCCACTTCAGGCCTCCTTTCAGGACGATTGCCTTTCATTCTGTAATAGTTGGATGATCTGAACTCATGTAGAGGTCTCTTACCCTTGGATTGCACTTTAGTAGCTGCTGACCCAGCCATGAATGGCTACTGCCTAGGACCAGTTGGATATGGCCTTTTGTTATAGGCACTGGTTGGTTTAGTACGTCTCTGCACATCCTTGTAATATTGTTTCCCATCAATCGGAAGCCCTTTTAGCCACTTGTAGCTCAACCTACACTTGGGACAAATTCTTTGTATGACAGCTGCCTCTAAAGAACATCATCCAGTGCTTCATCATCAGAATCTTACCTATGGTCTGCAAAGCCCTGTCTAACAACTGGTGAACTTACAACATCTTTCTTGACAGTAGTCTAGTTGGCAACATGTATCTGCACATTGACCTCTTCCAATTCTTTCAAGGATAAGTTCTGGAAGTCCGGCACAACAACATTGGCTGCACTTTCTCCAACTTCTGGGACTGGATTAGTGTCAATCTCCATGGGCTTTTCTGCTTTAGCTGGGAATTTTAAACTTTCTTTTCTAATCTGTTCTTGGATCCTGTCCCCAAAAACAATACAATTTTTAGTCGAGTGAGACCAAGAATTATGCAATTTACAATACACTTTTCCTTTAAGTTCATCTGGAAACGAAATTTTGACTCCTTTTGGTAACTTCAAAAAGTTGGCCGCGAGCAAATGATCAAAAATGTCATCTGCCTTTGTTATATCGAAAGAGTATTTCCTATGAAGGTTTTTCTTTTTAAATTGCTGGTCAATTGTTGTGTCTTTATGAATTAATGCCTTACAGATCGCAGGTTCTTTCCCTACAATCTCTACTGCATCAATCTCATAATTAGGATCTCTATAATACGTCTTGTATGATGCATTACTTCGATCTTGTTCTTCCTCTAGTAATGCTTCATACCTAGACACCTTATACGTTAGTTCCACTAAGTCTCTAAACTTAGTTGAGTCAAACTTCTTTTGAAACTTGAACTCTAAACCATTTTGAGCCAATCTCACGAATTCTGGCTCTGGCAGGATGATCCTACATTTGTTTCATGCTCTTTTGAATCTAGCAATAATTGAGCAGTCTTTTCATCAGGCCTTTGACTCAACCTTTCCAAGTCTGTTATGGAAACTTCTGGCTCCGTTTGGAAGAATTGGGCATGAAATGCCTCCTCCATTTGTTGCCAAGTTTGAATAGAGCCAGGTGTAAGGTTAATATACCATAGGAAGGCTGCCCCAGTAAGAGAATTTAGGAACAATCTTAACTTCATGTAATCATTATTGGTAAATTCACCACATTGAGCGGCGAACCTAGCAATATGCTCTACCGTTGACTAGTTTTCATTCCCATAAAAAAGAGCAAAGTCTGATATCTTGAACCCTCTTGAGTATTCATGTACTCTATCTACCCATTCTGGATATGGTTTCCTGTACACAGGAGTTTGAACCCCCCGAGCCATCGGTCCACACATCTCTCTAACAATATCAGCAATTTGGTCCCTAGGGACCATATTTTGTGCTTGTTAAACCACTACTGGACGAACAAACACAGGATTTGGTGGACAACCTTGTGCCTGAGGTCCTCTTGGTCCACAAGGCGGTATATTTGGGACTAGTTATCCCTGTGGTGCTGGTTGCTGTTGAGGGTATGTATGACCCCTCTAAGCCTGTCCTACGAAAGGACCTGCTAAAGGTGTTGGCACAGGTGTTGTGTCTCTTCCAATTGTAGGGAACCCTTCCAACCCCCCGGGTACAAATTCGAATAAAGGATTAGTGAACCCCCTCGTGCCAGGTATGACTTTGAACATGGGATTTGGAAACATTCTTATGTCATTTTCTTGTGTTGGGCCAGATCCACCAATTTGCATGACTTCATTGTTAAGTAATGAGGCATTCTGATTTGTCATAGCCCTCGAAAGAGGCTCATACCAAGACTGAGGTGATGATCTTTTATAGTTTTGGTTACTAGTTTGACCATTAGTATGTCCATTACTCTGCATAGGCTGTTTATCTCTAGCCAATCTTTGCTGAGGGACATTTAAAATTTCCTCTATGTGCCTTGTGTTAGTTGGTTGATGAGTATTCATTCGATCCAAAAAGGATGTTGCCCATCTTTCCATTGTGTTCATTAACTGCTGTCCCATGGCATCTACTAGCCCTCTCTATGGATTTATTGACTGAGTAGATGGAACAGTGGATGGTCTAATTCCTTAGCCTCGTCCAATACTTTGAATATGTGGTACTTGCTACGAAGTGCTGGTCTGTTCGACCATAGGTTCTGATAAAACAGGTACTTCCACAGGATGTGTTATCACATTATCCTTTGGATTAGGTATTTCTACATCTCCTTACATACCTTCTTCCAAGCGTTCATTTTCTCATTGTCTCCTACGTCTTGCCATTTTAATTAGTCCCACCGGGCTTGCCAAAAATATATGTTGGCTTTTTTACTTTTGAAGGTTATCATTATAATTTCGAGCGTGCCAACAAGATCAATCAGTCCTTACAGAATATTAATTGCCAACCAATTATCAGACGATTGTGTTTTAGTTCTTCAGCCTCAATGAAGATGACTTTTACTGGTGGCTTTGTTTAGGAGAATTAAGCAAACGATGATTAATATGAAGAACAATTGTAACATTTCATTAAATAAAATGAAAGACTTACAATGATCCAATTCAGTTTCGTAGAGGTTTACAGTAATAGGCTACTTGAAAACTACTCTTATGAACAAAATGTAGTGTAGGAATTTAAAGTACAGAAATGTAAAGAACAAGAAATATAAAAACTGGAAATAAAGTACAATAAAACTGATTTTTTTTAATCTGAGTCTGGGGGGTCTTTCTGAAGTATTCTCTGCTATTTATACTTCTCAATGCTAACCGTCGAACTGAGCTTCCAACCATCAAACCACCCCTCCATGATTATTGATCATGTTTCCTCACAATTAGCTCCACTACGCCATGTCTGCAGTTAGGCTTCCCTCCTGATTTTGAATTTAAATATGAGTAACCGTTGAAGCCATGTCATTTTGCATCTCTTTGCTGATCCAGTGTTATGCAAATCTACAATAACCAATACTAACTGCCACGTGTGTGATTACGATTGAAGATTTGAATTGTCTTCCCGTATTGTCCTTATCCTGCCACGTGTCGAACTGTAATTGGCTTCTACAAAATATGTAGCCAATAAAATCGTTATACATCACCTCTCTATTTTTTTCACGTTTTTTCAAAAAAATTAAAAAAATTAAAAAAATAACTTTTTAACCTACTTCCTAAAATAAGTGGGTGTTTGGGAAGTGAGTTTTTATGTAGGTTTTTTTAGTTGTAGGATATTATTGGATAAAAAAATTTAGGGCTTGTTTGGTTTGTTTTTGGGAGAGTTGTTTTTGAAAAAAAAATTTGGGGAGAGAGTTTAGAAATTTTTTCGGTTTGTTTGGTTGTATATTTTGGGAGAGTTGTTTTTTTTGGAGTTTGGGATGATTTGATATTCTGGGAGAATTTGAGTAGATGTGTGTGAGAGAAAAAGTGATTGAGAATGAGAGAGGAGAGAGAAAAAGTGATTGGTTGATGTGTAAGAGAGAAAAAGTGATTTTGAAAAAATTTTGAGAAAAACTCAAACCAAACAATTTTTTAGAATTTTTTTTTTAAAACTCATCTCCCAAATGCAAACCAAACATACCCTTAGTGTTTTGGAAGATAGTTAGATTTTTTTGTGGTTGGATGTGATGTTTGTGAGAAAAAATGAAATGATTATGGTATTGAATGTGATATTTTGTTTAAATTTATTATTATTATTTTTTTTGTAACAAGTTTGTCTGTAGTATAAAAAATCAAAAAAAAAAAAAACCAACAATACAAACTTCCCAAACGTAGTCAAATCATGTCCAAAATAACCATAATTTATAATTTCTCTTGCTTTTTTTTTTTTTTTCTTCCGTATGGATAGAAGCCTCTTTTGGATAGAGAATGAAAAAACACTTTTTTATTTTTAATTTATTTTAAATCATATTATTTTTTTATTTTTTATACTTATGTTAAAAAAAATTAAAAAAAAAATCAAAACAACTAAGGGTTAGTTTGGGATGTCCTAAAAAAGTACACTTTTTATCTTTTTACGAAAAGATGTACAGAAAAGTAGAGAGATGATGTGATGAAAAAAAAATAAAAAGATAGATTATATAGGTTATGCCAAACCTAGCCTAACTTTTTATAACGATTTTTCCAAAACAATCCAGTCTTCGTGGACACGCAAATACGAAATACTAATCAAATAGGAAAGTATCAACCCTGCACGCGTTGCGTTGACAGAGCAAGCCATGAAATTGACATCATAGGAATGTGCTTTGAGAAAGAAACACTGACGTGACCACCCAATTAATTGAGAGTTGTGCCAAGTCTTTTACCGACTTGTGACGAAAAAATATCCAACGTCTGGTTTGAATTTTTTATATTAAGGTCAAGACATAATTTAAATAATATAAAAAATTAAAAAGTTATTATCCTATTTAAGTCACATCATTTTATTTAAATCACATCATCTCTCTAACACATCACATCAAACCCAACTCATATAAGTCAATAAGTCAAAAAATACATTTTTTTAGAACATCCCAAACCAATCCTAAGTTTTTTAAAAGTTAATTTTTTTTATTTTTAGTGAATATTTTTAAAATTTTAAATATTTTTTTTATTTTTTTAGATACACCTTATTTAAATATATTTAAAAAGTAAAAAATTTATGAAATATTTTTAAAAAATAATAAATATATAAAAATATAAAAAAATATACTGAATTCTCTTATTTTTTATATTTAGTAAATTTTTTTAAAAAAAATTTCACCGATTTTTTTACTTTTTTGATATATTTATGCAACCGTGCTGGGATCCCCCAGTGGGGGTGACCCCAGCACCCCAGCTCCACGTGGGGGCAGCAAGTGGCAAACCAAAAATATATATATATATGAACCAATCAAAAAATAGTGGAGGTGGTAGGGGTCTAGAATATTTTCCATATTTTATGTTAGATATGTTTAAAAAGTAAAAAAAAAAATGGTTTAAAATATTTTAAAAAATCAGTAAAAGCAAAAATAACACGGAAAATAATAAAGTAGAATTTTCTGGAAAATATTTTTTAAAAAATGAAACCAAGCAAAGTGAATTTGGGATAAATTATAAACACATCCCTTGAGATTTTACTTAAATTATAAATTATTTTTGTAGTTCTAGAAATTATATTATGCTTCTTAAGATTTTTAATTTCATAACAAATAAGTCATTTTATTAGTAAATTATCAAATTAATTAATATTTTTTAATAATGTTAAAATTTTATTTCAATTAATAATTTAGATAATTTTATTATTGTATAGGTGAACAGTTACAAATTTTACTTTTTCTATTAATTCTGTTAAATAAAAAATTCGGACAAAAAAATATTTATAATTTTATAAATTACAAAAAATAATTCATATTTTAAATAAATGTCAAAGTGTATTTGTAATTTACTCTACAATTTGCCAATAAGGTCAATGGCTAATCATTGACAAAGTGGTATAATTAATGGGAGACTTATTTATTAGTCATTTTTCAGACAGTTATGTTAAGTTAAGTCTTGTGTAATTTCTTATAGAGTCTCAAGTCCTATTTAAATAGGAATATATTCCACAAGATCCTACATAAACGTAACGTGTCATGACACCTACATAAACGTAACGTGACACCTATATAAATGTAATGTGACACCTATATGTAACGTGGCACCTACATAAGCGTAATGTAACACCTACATAAACGTAACGTAACGTAATGTGTCACGTTACGTTTCGCAAACTTAATGAGTTTTTAATTTTTTAAATTGAATGTGAAAATGTTGCTAGTTTATGTTGGTGTCATGTTACGTTTCATATAAATATGATCTATAATTTCCTATATAGGAAATTGAATGTTGCCATAGATCATAGGTGTCACTTTACGTTTACATAGGTGTCACGTTACATTACGTTTATGTACATATAATCTATGGTAACATTCAATGTTGAATGTTGCCATAAATCATAGATGTCACGTTACGTTTATGTAGGTGTCACGTTATGTACATGTGTTACATTACGTTTATCTAGGTGTCACGTTACGTTACGTTTATATAGATATGATCTATGGTAACATTCAATTTCCTATGTATGGTTTTACTATTATTTATGATATTAACAACTAATATTGAGGGTAAATGTGTCAACAAACTTTCCACAAGACTTATGAGAACATAAATTTTTTAGTAAGACCATATGTAGCATAAGTCTCCCTAATAAGACTTATAAATAATTTTTTCATAATTAATCTTCTAACCATGCTACGTGTCTCGATATTTTCCTCTGAACTCTCCCATAATGTGAAAGGAAAAATTAAAAGGTTTATAAACATTTTTCACATTATTCACTGTTTGGATTTTTTCTAACACTTTTTTGGTTCAACAATCATTCAATTTAAAATTACAATATAACAATTATAATTTTAAATTAGTTATTGCTGAATGATGATTGAATAAAATAAAATCAGTTTACGTGGTTCCTATTTTCAAAATTTATTTTTTAGAAAATTAAAATTTTGTTTTATGTGTTTTTTCATTTTTATTGATTTTTAATATTTATTTTTTTTTATTTTTAGATATATCTAACATAAATACACTTAATAAGTATAATATTTGTAAAAAAAAATCTTTAGAAAATTCACTAAATATTAAAAATACAAAAAAAAATACGAGAATTCAATATATTTTTTGTATGCTTGTGTATTTATTAATTTTTTAAAATATTTCTTTACAAATATTTTACTTTTTAGATACATTTAAGTAAGATGCATCTAAAAAAGTAAAAAAAAAAATTACTTAAAATTTTAAAAATATTCACTAAAAATATAAAAATATAAAAAATAAAAAACTCAATTTCTAAAAAATTGAATCTAAAAAATTGAAACCAAATATACTGAATGTTCTTCCTACTCTCCAACCCCTATAATAGAAGTTGAGAGTTTTGTTTTGAGAAATTAGTTAAAACCTAACTTTTTAGCTTTTTTTTAGCCTTTTTTTTAAAAAAATATATATATATATATATAAAAATAGAGAGAATGATGTGACACAAAATAAGTTAAAAATTAGCTTTTGATTTTTTATGTTCTTCCCAAAAGAGGCCAAAATTGTTGGGGTGACTTTATTCCCCTTTTTTTTCTTTCTTAAATCTATATTAAAGTATATTTTAACAAGTCAAAAAAATAATTATAATAAAAAAGAGTTGTAAAACTCGTTATTAAAAGAATTCTTAATGACTAATACTATAAAATAATGTGACAGTATTATAAGCTTATCACTTTAAAATAAATAATTTCTCAAATTGATTGTTAATTATGTAAATATCATTGTCATATCATTTTGATAATAAATTCTATATGAATATTTTTGTAAAAAACATATTTTCGCATTGCTAATAGTCCCATCATTCTTTTATAGGAGCCTCATCTCCTTCAATTTATTTTAATTATAATTCTATTCTATCATAAAATTGCAATACTACCTTTGTCCCTAATATTCCAAACCTTAATCTTAACCTATCTCCATTTCATCTACCACCCACAATTACCTTCGGCCACCACCCCTACCTTCAATTCCTCTACCGCTACCTTGCTACCCCTTTTTTCCCAACCTTCTCTTGTTACTCTCTAACCCCTCTTTACCATTCTAGACCCTTCATCAACTCCTTTCATGTCACCCCCAACGATCACTCATTCTCCAAGCACGATAGAGAGAGGTAAAGGCAACATAGAGAGAGAGAGAGAGAGAGAGAGAGGGAATCGTGCGAAAGAAGTCACGGTGGTGGGGAAGGCTCTAGGGGTGTCGATGGTGGAGAAGAGATGTGAAAGTGTTGGGGAAAGTAATGGGAACTAATGGAAAATGGTTGAGTGGTGAGGGAGAGATGTGAAATGATTGAGGAGGTGACAGAGAGGGATGGAAAAGGGAGTGAGGATCCTCTAGAGTTTCTTCTCTAGAGTGATCTCCTAGAGTGATCATCGGAGGGTTGAGATTTTTCCTGACAAAAACGACATCATTTTTCTGTGTAATTTGGAAAAAAAAAATCAGAATTCAAAACAGAGAGAATGGCTGAGAGAAGAGAGAGAGAGAGAAAGGCTGAGAGAATGAGAAAAGAGGAGGACGTCGCCGGCATGGCTCCGCCGCTGCCGCGGAGATCTGGAAGATCTTCTGTCAACGCCTTCACCTTCGTCTTCGATCTCTTCCGCCGCTGCCGCCACTCCAACACCTTTGGTTCAATCGCATTTGCAAACCACAGATCCGTTTCTTGTTCTAAACTTTTCTTCCTTTTTTTTTTCTTTTTGTTTCACTCAAATGGATAGTATAGACCATGCTCTGTTTTTTTTCCTTCAAACAAACACACTGTTTTTTTTTCTTTTTTCCTGACCAAGCATTTTTTCAAACAGTTTTTTCCAACAAATTTCATAGTTATGTTTCGGCAATGGATGGAGGCAGAGGAGTGGGGGAAAGGATGGTTGGCTGGAGGAGGGTTGGGGAGCAATTGACGGCGGTCGGTGAGGGTGGGGGACCAGGTGGCCGCCACCTCTGAGGAGGAGGGGTTTGGCCATGGAATCTCTATCTTCTCTCCTCATTCTGTTCAAGGTTTTTTATTTCTTTCTTTTTTTTTTATTTCCTCACCAAAGTCGTTTTGGTGAGGATTGATCTCAACCCTTAATTCTAATAGTGGGATAGGTGTCACACCCATCTCCTTTACTGCAGGAGATCACTCTAGAGGATCCTCACGCTGGAAAAGGAAGATAAGACGAGAATGGGTAAAGGTAGGAATAAGGTGCAAGATATTGAAATAATTTTAGAATTAAGTAGATTGTCCAAAAAAAAAAAAAGAATTTGAATTTTTGAAGTGCTCAAGAGAAAATTGGGGTTTAAAAACCCTAAGGTTTGATTTTTCTAACAAAATAAATTTAAAGTTAGTCAATTTAAACCCTAATATTTTGATGTGTTCTTAATTTAAATTATTTATCTATTTTCGTTAAGAAAAATTGACCCAAAAAATAATATTTTAGTTATTAACTCAATGAAAAATGATATTTTAAATATTTTTTTGTATACCTACATTGAATATAATGATTAAAATATTATTTTTTATCAGTTTTACTTAACAAAAATAAATAAATAATTTAAATTAAAAACAAGTCATAACATTAGCATTTAAATTGATAAAATTATAATTTTAAAATTTATTTTGCTATAAAATGTATTTTTATAATTTTTTAAAAATATAATAATATCGAGAGGTAAGATTGTTCAAAATACCGCCTAATCTGTTAAAACCACTCTGATTTGTACTAATCTACTAACCACATGTTAAATTTTAAAATTTATAATCGATTTTTATTAAAATTAGTACATATTTATATTTTTTTAACCTCTAATAAATATTTAAAAAATAAATATTAAATAAATTAAAATATAAAATTTATTATAAATTAATAATTATACCACAAATTCACAATTTTATTTGCAAACCATCCAAACCGTACGGAAGAGGAATCGGAACAAATTTTTTGGTACTTCAAATTATTGAAAGTGGAAAAACCTCGTCTCGTCGACTTCCACGAAGCAAAACCTTCTCAAAGACGAAAGTGTGTGTTTACTAGAAGTTTTGTTGTCATTGTTTTGTGTTTGTCTCTTTCTCTTTGTTTCCAATCACTATCAATCCTCTCCACCCTCTGTTTCCACCTAATCTATCCATCTCTCTCTATGCTCACAATCTTCTCAATTTGGGTTGTTCTCACAAAGATCCAATCTTTCGTGAAAAACAATAAAACCCATCAATTTTAATTTCAAATCCATCGCATTTGAGATCCGAGTCGAAAATCCCAAGGCAGTTCTGAAAAAAAAAAGGTATTTTGGGGATTGGGTTTATTTGATGCACAATGACGAGTGTTTGATTAGGCCTTTTTTTTGAATTCAAACCTGTTGGGTTTTGACGAATTCGAAGTTTGGCGACCACTGTACATAGTTGACAACCGTTTGATTATTCTCATACACTACGTTGATTATTGATTGATTATTCATGTACCCTTTGTGGGTTTTGTTGAATTCAAATCTGTTGAGGTGGCTAAAGTTTGAGACACTGTAGATTATTGATAGAAAAAGTGAGTTTTGGTAGTTAATCCAATACCAAAACTCAGCTATTGTTGTGGTTTGGTAGGGTTTAGCTTGTTGGTTTAAGAGGGATTGAAGAAAAGGATATATGGCAAGGAATAGGGGAGAGAGAGATGACCTAGATAAGTCTCCTGGTTCCATAACTAAGGACTCGTCGGTTGGACTTTTGAGGATTCTCATAGTTCTGATCTTTTTTGTTGTTGGAGTGGTTATTGGGTTGACATCGAGTTCACATATCAATCAATATTTTACTGTACAGACAGATCAATTCTATGAGAATTATGCATTGCCTCCTATGACTGCTATTGCTAGTCGTAGGAATTGTACTTGTGAGAAAGAGGATTGTTTAAGCATGGATAGCTATCTTCGTCCGAACAATCTGACACATAGTATGTCAGATAAGGAGCTCTTTTGGAGAGCTTCAATGATGCCTAAGAAGGAAGATTATCCTTATTCACGAGTGCCAAAGGTAGCTTTTATGTTCTTGACGAGGGGACCGCTGCCTTTGGTGCCGCTATGGGAGAGGTTCTTTGAAGGCCATGAGGAGCAATTTTCAATTTATGTTCATGCGCTTCCCGGATATGAGCTCAATGTATCCACTACCTCACCTTTTTATAGACGCCAGATTCCTAGTAAGGTATGTTTTGTTTGAAGATGAATCTTTTTATTCTTTTCTGTTACTTGTGTTTATTGACATATTTACATTTTGGATTTGCCTAGTTTGGGTTAAGGTTTTGGAATGCTCTTTATACAAGTGATAAACTCAGTTTTACTAATGAAAGATACAATTTAATTAATCCTCTTTGGTAGAAAATATAGGTTGCAATAGGTGGGATATAAATCAAATTAATTCTTTTTGGTAGAGAAATACAAATTTGATACTTTCTAATGTTCCTTGTGGTAAGACAACAGTTCCTTCCTTTCGTATCATTTGCATATCTCATATATTGAGGTGATAATTCACAGTAAGAAGGTTTTGAGATGCTTCTGCATGTTTCTTGTTTACCGCCCTATGCTAGCGAGAAAATGAGAACAAAGAAAGTCCATTAGGATTTCTCTTCACATTGGGAATAAAGAGAAGTAAACTCAAGAGTAAAATTCCATGCTGAGAAAGCTCTAAGCATATCTATGAAGAAGGGACAACTGCAAAAGTAGAGTAGGGGAAAATGTAGTAAAATATGGGATTGCATGATAAGTTGGATCTACAGAGGAGTTTTTTTTCTTTTAAAATGAAATGCTAGTAAGACCAATAATCATTGCTTAGTAGGCTCAGAAGATGAAAAGGACGATACCTCAAGTCCAATCTTGTTGATGCCCAGTTGATTTATTCAAGCTTTGCGATAATTTGAGATGCTGCTCAAATTATTGGAGTCAGATGGCTGAAATGGAGATTGATTCTACTATTATGTTCTCATTGCATTTCAGTAAGACCTCAGATATATATATATATATATATATATATATGTTTTTGGTGAAGTAATCAGGAGACAACTAAGGCAAGGCGCACTTATTAAGGCAGAGATACAAATCACTAGTCAACCTGCCAAATATGGTTACTTAAAAGATCTCTGTAGAAATTGTGATGTTCATGTGAAAACTTATTGCACTGTAAAAAATATATAGGTATACACTAAGATTGTGGTTGTAAGTTTTTTGAGATTGTTTGACTATTAGAAAGTAGGCCAACTATGGTTCTCATGAGAAGATTTAGTGTGGGTGACATGGGCTAAATGCAAGGGACCAAGTAAATTGTCAGTTTTAGAACAAGTACCCAAAGCAACTTGGTGTAACACAATGAAGGCTTATGTCAATTTGTGGTTGATCGATCTTCCCAACAATTATTGAAACTCTGGAGAAGGAAAACAGAGAATGAAATTACTTTTCTTTTCTCATAAGTAAGACATAGAGACCCGTCCCGTGTTTAAACTAGGACTTGAACCATACTTGTCCCTCTTCTGAGGTACCAAGAGATGCCACAAGCTAACTTCTGGTGTGAGAACGACAGTTGATATGCACACAATTTTTGGAAATTACTAACCAACCATTAATTATGGGGTCCAATCCAATGTAAGAAACGGAAAGTTTGATTATTGGAGGATGATTCTAGATCAATTAAGTGTTGAATACGTTGGGTGTTTTACATTGTCCAATAACATATTATTCTGTCCATACATCAAAGTCGAGTGCTATATGATGTAGTTCAGTTGTATCGAAGCAGTGCACTTGGATGATTGCTTAGGACTGAGTCTTACGTAATCTAGGCATCCACAGAGTGTCACCTTGTCAACACCTGTTTACGACTGGCTACTTAAGGCCCAATGCAGGAAGTAGGTGATCAGCTAGGTTTGGCTACAAATATGCTGGATTTTATCCAAAGTCTTATGTTTCTTTTTTTTTGAAGAAATAGATTTTTTGCAAAGTTGATCAAAATTTGACTTGCCGGCATGTAATAATAGAAAGTAGGAATTGTTGATTACTTGATTGATTGTTGTAATATTGGGATAATGTTGTCTCTATCATGGATAAACGCTCTTGGAAACATGGCTATGCAGTATTCTTTGTTCAGGCCTTCTATGTAATATTCTTTCGTGGATATTATTTGAAGGAGAAGAATTTTGTGGAAATTTCCTTTGTTGTAAGATAATGTTAACTAAGGGTACCAATATTTTTGATAACATTCACTTTCTTATAACTATAAATAGATTTGAGATGTAGGTTACTCTGGTGTTAATCATAATAAACCCAAAGGTCTTGAAGCCAAATATCATATTCTTCAGTTAGTTGTCCAATGTGACTTGAGTGTCATAGGTTCAAAAAATGGAAACAACCTTTTTGCATGCTGCAGTAAGGCTACGTATATCTAACCCTTCCCAAAGCCCACAGTGGTGGGAGCTTTGTGCACTGGGCTGCCTCTCTAGTTGTCTATGTTCTAGGGCCAAAACAAACTCATCGCCAATCTTTCTTTTACTTTTCTACTATTTTGTTTTCTTCTTATTGAAAAATTGTGTTTTACTCATAAGAGCGATGGGACTTATGCCCATCATCAATTGTCCCAAAAGTTAAAAACAATATATATGAAGCTATCTAACACCCTCTCTCATGTGTGACCCTATCTTGCACGTGGAGATGTAAACATCCATACATAGAGCGAAGAAAGAATGTTAACCAGAGTCAAAGAATGCACACAAGGACCAAATCCAAAAGGAGAACTTAAGACCTCCCTTAACCCGAGCTTTTATACCATTTTGGATTACCAATTGTCTCAAAAGCTTAAACTGTTAGGAAATAGGCTTAACAATGTATATCAAGCTATCCAATAGTTACATGGTTATAATGTGTGGTGTGGTTTATAAAACAAGCAGACCCTAGGCCAAGTGCCTCAATACTGTGCTTATTGTGGTAGAAGAATGGGCACACAGGCAGCCTTTATTCATTACAGTGAGGGGGCTACAGTAATTTGCTGCTATTTAGTGTCTTGGAGATTAGTTCTAATAACTTTTACTGGTGGATATCTGATACGTGTCAACATTCTGAATTTGGGGACCTTTGACTTAATTGGGAATTGAATTTACAGAAACTGACTTGAATGGTATGAGAAATATCTCCCATTAGCAGTGTGTACACAATTGGTGCTACAGTTAGATCATGGGATGCATGCTAAGAAGCACACGCACAGACATGGGCATGGGCACAGGCATAGGCATGTATGCGAACACAAACATGGACATGGACGTGGTGATTTTAAAAATTGGGGACACGAACATGTTAGGGACATGGCAATAATTTTTTTTCCATATATATTTTTATTTGTTATGTAACTATTACATTAACAAACAATTAAAAATAACAAAAACTAATACTAATTCAATTTTTTTTTAAGAAAAAAAAAAACCCACTCTAAGAAAAAAATAATAAGTATTCAACATTCAACATCCATCAAAAGCACTAAAGAAGAGGGGAAGAACAACTAGTTGGTGTGTCACCGATGTGTCCCTTGAAAACAAATTAATTAAATGAAGGGACACATGCTAGCTGGTGTGTCCTGTACCTTGTCCCCTTGTCCAACGCTGCTACAATACTTGTTTTGGAGTATCAGTGCTTCATTGGATGTATGCTTGACTGGTTGTTTGGCTAAAATGATTCTTATTTTTATTTCTTCCCCAAAAATAGACTTCTTATTTGTAATTTTTATTCTTATTTTTATTGAGAGCAGTGATTAAATAGGTAGAACAAACAAGAATGTATTGGAGGTCAATGAAATTAAAAAGCAAAGAGGGAAATAGCAAAGATAGTGAAAAGAGCAAGTATGTGAAAAGTTGATATTCATTTATGAAAGCCATATCAGCTCCCTCATATTAATAAGTTTCTGCTTGTAGAACACCATGCATTGTACATGCCTATTGATAGATAAAGGAAGGCTTGTGATTGAGATGGTGGCTGATAGATAAAAGTGTCTAATTTATAGAGGACACATCTATTGGCATATAACATTATTAAGCAATCAAGTGATCAACTCTAACAGTCTTGCTGAGGGCAGCCTGTTTGTTGCAGCTTATGGGGCTGCTTATAGCATTTTCTTTTTCTCCTTTTTTTTTTTTTGTTTTGTTTTGAAAATCTGTGTCAGAGTGTTTTGTGCAGCTTCTGTTTATAACTTATGAGGTAGAAATAATTTAAATAAGTTGAAAAAAATTGATTACTGAGAAGTAGGGTTTTGCTTCTAATTATCAGCTTTGAACTTGTAAGAAGCTACACCAAATAGGTTTAAATACCACTTTAAAGGAATTGAAAATTTTAAAATAAAAAAAATTAAAGTAAACTTGCTTAAAAGAGTGATTTTTTAGTGATTATTTCGAACACGAATGAGGAACAAATTATATCCAGATAAAATGATCAATGACAATTCTTGTTATATAAGGGGAAGTGATCTAATAAAAATTATGGCGATTGAAACAATTATGCAAATTTCCATACCTCGATTTATAGGCCCCATTGTCGCTCATAATATGTATGTCTTTGTGTACATGCTAGGAAATGGGAATGCTGCAAAAGATTGAAAAAGTAGTACAACCGATTGAATTTTGGAACAAGAGAGATGCTGCTTCCCCTAATAGTTTTTGTAAGATGCCATCATGCCATTGATATTACTGTGGAATTGGGAGTTCAAGAATTCCAATTTCGGAAGACTGCCAATTTTGTTACCTTTCCTTCAACTTTAGGATTGTGTTTGGATCATGGATTTGAGTAGGGATTTGGAAAGGGAAAGGAAAAAGGGAGAGAAATGGAGAAAAAGTTTATCTTATATTTCATTCATATTTATCTCACCTTTTCCTTTCCCTTTCCAAATTCTTACCCAAATTCATGATCCAAACACAGCCTAGAGTTATGGACATGATTTGAATTGGAAAACATAGATTGCACTGGACAACAAATGCAGTAGATGGTCAAAAGTGTATTCTAAATTGCATGCTGTAACATTAGACAGTGGAAGACCCATCAACTAAAAACTATTCAACCACGTTGATTAGTTCATGAAACAATTTTTTTTGTTAAAAGAGATGGACAATGTTCTCCTATAGAACTAAAGCCACTATCATCTGTAGCTGTAGTACTACTCTCCAATATCCCTGAATAATCCCTTCAATGCTTCAGCTTTATCATACTTGTCGTGTTGTAGATGAATTTTGTACTTACATGATAAGAGTATTTATGCCAAATTGCTGAATTTACCAGTCTGCTTTTTTCTAAGCTATTTTTTCTTACTTTTTTTTTTTCTTTTTTTTTTTCCTCTCTCTCTAAAAACTATAGAAGAAATAACATGCTATTGTAACCTTTTGGGATCATATGCTATGAATTTGGGGCAGTGGAACTAGGCATGGCCCAATGTATATATATAGTTTTTATGTAGTATGTGTAATGTACACTAGCTTGCACCACTGACCTGCACCTTTTATTAAGTACTTAATTACAAAATGGTCAATGGGAAGAACTTTTTCATTTTATTTAATGCTACATCTTTCATTAGTTAAAAGGTGAAGCAATCTTATTTACATTATTTTGTTTTCTACAGTGACTTAAGCACGACTATAAAACTCCGCACCATTATAGACGCATGCTGTTCTCTAAATTCCTGATGCATTTTTCTTTGGTTTTTTTTTTTTTTTTGAATTCATTGCACAGTTCAATATATAGGGACTCCCATCAATTCCTTGTATCCAGCACAATTGCTTGTTTTGCCTCCTGATTTCTTTTTTACTTTGTAAATCATCTAATATTAGTTAGCTTTCATTATCTTTCGTCTTAAATCATTTGTTTTTACCATTTCAGAGCGTTGAATGGGGGTCAGCATCACTAGCGAATGCAGAGAGGCGGCTTCTGGCCAACGCTTTGCTTGATTTCTCAAACGAGCGGTTCATTCTTCTGTCCGAGAGCTGCATCCCTGTTTACAACTTCCCTACTGTCTACAAATACCTCATTGAATCAACCCACAGCTTTGTAGAGTCATACGACGATCCCTCCCGCTACGGCCGTGGCAGATACAGTCGTCGGATGCGACCCGATATTCGGCTTGTTGATTGGCGAAAAGGGTCCCAATGGTTTGAAGTCAACCGTACTCTCGCTATTATGATAGTCTCTGATACCAAGTACTACACCATCTTCAGAAAGTATTGTAGGCCTTCTTGTTACCCAGATGAGCATTACATTCCAACTTTCCTCAACATGTTCTACGGATCATTTAATGCAAATCGGACTGTGACTTGGGTTGATTGGTCACTCGGAGGTCCACACCCAGCGACTTATGGAGAAGTAAATATTACGGAAGGTTTCATACAGTCTATTAGGAATAATGGGACTCAATGTTCTTATAATTCAGAGCAAACATCTATTTGTTACCTATTTGCTAGAAAGTTTGCTCCGAGTGCGTTGGAGCCGTTACTCGCTCTCACGTCTACCGTATTGAAATTTTGAGACTTGAGATTCCGCAGAGTTTTGAGTTTTTATTTTTTATTTTTAAATTATTTTCTGTCTCTAATACATAGGTTTTGGTAGGCCATTTTTTCATATTTTTGTAAGTTTATGGTAGTTTTGGTTACTAGTTTGTCAACAAGAATGTTCAGTACTAATTTGCTTATGTTGACAGGAAATTTTGGGAGAGAGAGAAAGCTAACAAATTTTCAAAAGAAAGTTCTCTTCTAAGAGTGCATCTTCAATTTTCTTCCTTTTCTCTCTCTCTTGGAGTATATGTTTTTGCAGCAGTATATTTTAAATGGTTTCAAGGAAGGTCTTGATGATTAGAAAGGGGATCTTTAGCTTGTAGAAGATAAGCCCTATGATTCATGTATTTGCAGTCTTAAGGGATATATGTGTATCAAGGCTGTTTGTATATCATTCAGAGGGCAAAAGCCCATAAATACATATGCTACCCAATCAGAGCCATAGTTATTGAGAGTTGCAGGTGTTTGGAAGATCCTTGGACACAGGAGGCGGCAAAAGTTAAGGGGAAAATCTATCCTAGACACCATGTACAATCCATGGTAGACACCTCTATACCATAATAAAAGTTATGAGACTTTGTGATGATTTTAAGATCTCTTCACTCCCGCCGGCCATTGCCAGCAGCAATAACTTCTCCTTTTATCTCTCGCCGGTTGTGACTCCTCCCCTTAACTCCCGATGCATTCCATTCCGTCTTTGCCATCCTCTACCCCATCTCCTTCCTTGTCACCCGCTGCCCTCTTCCTTTCCTTCGTCGCTGCCCCTCCTCTCTCTCACAGGCCCCTCCCATTCCCTTGGTTGCTAAGGTAAGGCATCAGAGGAGGGGTTGGGGCTAGGTTGGAATCAAACGTTGAGTGGTGTTGGGGCTAGGTTGGTCGGAGATAAGGAACTAGTCGGAGCTGCAAGCCGAACTTGGGGTTTTGTTCCTTTTAGAAATTTAACTCAAGGGTAAAATGGTATTTAAAAAAAGGATAAACTACTAATAGGTCTTAATAGTTAGACTTAATTTTCATCAAGCCCTATTGAAAATAAGTCTTGATAAAATTATCGTTAAAAATAATTTTTTTATGACAATTTTTTACATACGTCGCTAAAAATTGATAACTAGTGATTTTTTTTGTCATGATTTTTATAAATTATCACTAAAATTTATAATTAGTGACTTTTTTTTATGACAATTTCTTTTTATACGACCTATTAGATAATAAATTCACTTATTAGGACCTATACGTAAATACCCCTTCAAAAAATTGAAAGATGGGATGTTCAACGATTATTTTGGGGCAAACTAGAGTATTTTATAATTTAGTGAGTTTTATAAATATGTTTGCATTTTCTTGTTTTTGAACTAACTTTTAAACCAGTACAAAATAGAGCCTTAGTTATTGAGAGTTAACAGCGTTTGGAATATGATTAAACACAAAAAGAGGCAAAAGCAAAGAGAGAATGTGATATTAGTCTTGAATTATTGTGATGTAATTACAAAATGGTATACATATAAAAATATCATAGTTATCAGCTTTAGTGGTGTCATTATGAAGATTATGATTTATTTTATTTTTTTTATATAAGATTTTGTGATGTGTTTTGTTACAATCTTTTGTGATATTGATTACGAAATTATATTCAAGGATGCACTAATAGCTCTCATACAATTTTTTTGGACTCCTCCCACCAAATTTTAAATTTCGTAAAGATTTTTTGGACACCCAACTTGATATAAAAAATAATCGTACTTTCAAACCTTGACGATCACCCACTAGGTGTAGTGATCAATTGCTCCAGTTGCCACATTCAATTCTAGCTAGTCCCTACCACAATAGCCAACCCTTCATTACCTTCTGAAGGCACCATTAGGCCTTTTTCATCTTCTAGCAGAGAGAGAGAGACAGAGAGAGAGACAGATATTGGTGATCACACCGTGATAGTGGAGATTGTCAAGATGTAGGGGGAGGAGGTTGTGGGGATGGGGGTCGTGGGGGGAGGAGGGCTTTGATGGTGGGGATCGCCAAAGGAGTGTGTGCATAAATAGTGGCGAAGTCAGGAAATTAAATCAGAAGGGTATTTTTTTATTACAACTTTAATTTTTTTTTTTCATAACTAATAATAAAAAGATAATAATAATTTTTGAATTAATATTAACTACAAAAAACTTAAATAAATTATTACAAAAGTATTTCACATAAAATTTTACAGTTAACTTCGACTAAAATCGAAAAAAAAAATTATTGCGTGTAACTAGTGTATCATGTACAATGTAAAAACAATCATATATTTAAGTCTTAAAATAAATTATATAACGGTGAGATAAATCAAATTTTTACAAAATTTGAGTAAAAATTTCATATAATAGTGATATCACGTCATTATTGACATATGATATCACCAACTAATAGTAAAGTAACATATGAAGGGTGAACTCTACATGCAAATATAACTAATACTCTTAATAATTTTTACATATATATAGTGAGATTAATTATATTTGCATATCAATAATGATGGATATTACCTTTATATTGAGATTTTTTCATCAAATTTTCATACATAAAAATATAATTTGTTATAGTCACTTCATTTTCAATAAAACAATCACTAGTGTTTTCATAAATTTAAAAATACCCTTGACATTTTATTCTAAATATCATTTTTTGTTTAAAATTTTATTTATATACATATGTAAAAAAATTAAAAATTCAAGGGGGACACGTAACCCCCCTAGGCCCTATGTGGCTCCGCCACTGTGCATAAGGGGTTGGGAAAGGGCTAGAGAGAGTCAAAGACGGGTAAGAGGTGACAGCTGGAGCTGAGGAAGGGTGGTCGAAATTGGCAATGGTGGTTGGAGTTGATGGTAGTGGATGGTTGGGGTAAGGTTAGGAACCATAATACAATTGATATTTTATTATAGGATAAAATTGTAATTAATTAATTAAAATTTTCTTTTTTTTGATGAATAATAGCAGATCCAAAGAAATTCTTGAGTTAGCGATGCCCATCTTCAATATGTAATTTTTACTAGGAGTAACAAAATAAGTACCTACAAAAAAATATTCCTTCATTTCCCTCTCCTTTCCCCTCTCTCCGATCTTTCTTTAGATCTAGTCCTCACCAATCTGATCATCACTGCCTTACCTTCTCCATCTTTGAGTTCAAAACTTTAAGATCTAACTTCTGATTTTCTCACAATTCGAAGACCGATGTTAGACAACGCGTTTATTTTACATTAGGCGATCATCTCAATATCAATATTCTATCTTGACCAGCAGAGGTAGAATTTTCAAATTCCAAGTTGAAGGCTGCAGAGTAGTGGAGTTTTGGATAAGTTTGGTGACGACATTTTTTTTCTATTTGGTTTTCTTATTTTTTAGTTTGTTGATATAATAATTTTTCCTATAAGAGGTTTGTTTTTCCTTTTTTGTGGGGATATTTTCTCCTCCTCTATGAAGGCTTGGACCCTTCTTTCAAAGTTGTTTTTTTCTTGTTGAGATCCCGTGATAAAGCAAAACCAGATTAATCCAATCTTTTATCAGTTTTACAATAAAGATTTTCTTCCTAAACTAGAGACACACACACACACCAAAAAAAGAAAAATAAAAATGCTTTGAAGCTCTAATTTTTTAGCTCTAACGAGTTAGCAGTAGGCTTCACCCACAGTAATGTGATGTTTTGGTCTTGATTTGTTTTATTTTATTTTTTTTGTTCATTACCATGCCATTAGTGCTCCATTAGAGCACCAAAATTAGTGATCTAAATCATTGTTGAAAAAAAAAAATTAATACCTACAAAAAAATATTCAATTTTTTTTTCATAAAAATGGATAGTGTAAACCACACTCATTTGAAGTGATTCATACCATATAAATTTAAATTTACACTAAAATATTAATTACTTAATTTTTTAGAAAGTACATATGATGATCTGTAGGTGCCAGACATACAATTAGGAATAAATAATAAATTTTATAGTTATTAGTAATTACAATTATAATTTTTTTGATAAATTTGTAATAAATTTATCTGGTTACTATTGAATGATATTTTCTATAATCAATCCAACTAAGATAAATTATAAATACACCTCTTTTGACGTCTAAGTACATTAAAATTTTATTAAATATATTAAATATTTTATTTATATAATTTTAAAATTATATTTTATATGTCTCAATTTAATTTTATATTTTAAGAGTTGTATTGTTATACTTAGTGATCGTATATAATGCTATGATTTGATTTATAATGTTTTATTTGATTTATTATTTTTGTATTTGTGTATAAAGGGAAGACAGATGTAAAGGCACAAGTATCCATCTTCTCAAAATTGAGAACCGTATAAATAAATATAAAAATCTTAATAACAAGCCGTTCACTTTTCCTTGGTTTCCTTGCAATTTTGCTGGCATGAAGTCTCCATTTTTAGGGGAAAAAAATTAAGAAAATTGAGTGAAACGGTTATATCGTTTTATTGATATTATCATTTGATAAGTTTTTATTATTTATCCTGCTATATATATGTTATCAAGTAGTTATTCTAGAGTTTACTAGGTTTATTGTTAGTTGGTAATACTCCACATCATCGGTATTATCGTAACACTGAAATTTTAGATGAAAAATCCATGGTAATGAATTTTTATTTTAAATTTAAAAACAGTTAAGAGAAGTTTTTAAAGGAAAAAAAAAATTTATAGTGGTGTAATAAATCAAATTATAGTTTCTTCTTTTGAAATATGTAATAATACACAAATTTTGATTCATCAACAATGTTTCGGACCTCCAGTACGGACGACTCCCAGCAACCCCCCCCCAGTGCCACGTGTCGGCCTGGGGTTGGCTGGAAAAAAAAATAATAATTTTTTTTGCCAAATCACGGACGACCCCCAGCTGGGGTCTAAGTCATTTTTGTTGATTCATTTAAAATAGTAGTTCTCATATTCAAAAGGTGTATTGGCTCGAATGAGGATCCTCTCCTTGCAGCTCCCATCCTTGCGCCCGTCCTTGCAGGCCTTCGGGTCTAGTTTTAGGCCCAATTTTGATAATCCGAACCGTTCATATTTTATGATTTATTCAGTATATCATACCTGTAAAAAATCAAGTTGATCGGATATCAGAAAACATGTGTTCGGAAAACTGTTTATTAAATTCTTTAAAAAATAGTTTTTAGTTCAATTTTTCGAACACATGCTTTCTGATATCCGATCAACTTGATTTTTTACAGGTATGATATACTGAATAAATTATAAAATATGAACGGTTCGGATTATCAAAATTTGGCCTAAAAGTAAACCCGAAGGCCTGCAAGGACGGACGCAAGTACGAGGCTGCAAAGAGAGAACCTTAGCTTGTATTGGCTGTGCCAAAAAGTGTGGATCTCATTATAATTACAAAGTGTGTAATATTCACACACTGCTTGAATATAAAAATAAAATCAAACATATACGGTTCCTAATCAATTAAGACACCCATACTTGATAGTGTAATCATTATAAATCTTTGGTTTTGAATTTTAGTTATATATATGTTACAACTATATCGAATAAAATGAAAATATTTATTCCATTTACAAAATATAGAAGATCAAAATCCTGTAATTTTAAAAGAAAAGCAAAATGTTCAAATTATGAGTTTGCTCTTCCCCACACCCTCCATACCAATGGAGTTTGGATTTTTACACATGATGGAGCATTTTGTAGCACCTAATATAGACGTCAAAAGAGTAATACTATATAAATTAATAAAGCTTTATAATAAATTTACTCATTATACAATATTTATTATATTATTAAAGTGGGTCATATTTTAGATTTTAAAATTTTTCTTATTATTATTAAATAATACATAATTAATAAAGAAAATTTTATATAATTTATTAATTTGTATAACATTTTTTTTTCTAATCTTTCTTTGAAAATTTCTTGATTTAGGTGTGAAAAATTAGAGGTTAAAGAAGTATGTGGGTCCAAAAACCAAGTAGTAAATTAAGTCTATATAACTATATAAAAAAAAATAGATTGTTTATTTTTTAAAATATATTGACCGTTAAATGAAAGTGCTATAAATATTGAATTAATTTAATTTTTTTTATAAATAATATATACACAAGATCTAATAAAATGAATAATTCAAATTATTAAAATTAAAATCGTAATGAATCCGATCCTGAACATTACCTTCTAGTTCAAATTTGGACTGGATGTACACGGACCCTTCAAAAAATGTGTAACTGTACGAGCAAAAAATAATCTTCTCGTATAATCCTGTTGATCAAGTCTGCACTCCTCCAAACGTCGTCACTTTACTCCCTGAAAACACAAACGTATGCTAGCCGGCTGGTGTGTGCCGAATACCTCTCCGATGCCTAAGTCAGCAAAATTGACAAATAGACAAAAGCTTTGTGTATTCGAGAATCAAGGTTGGGTTACCTCTTCATAGGTGATGTTATGAGCTTTTATATGTTCCGCGTGGCACAATCCTAGTAGGACTCTTATTCCTCCATGCAGAGTCCTCCTAGAAATCACACTCCTGAAAGATAATGCTTATCCCTTAACACCCCCCCTCACTGCTTAAACCAAGTGAGATGGTCCTAGCTCGGTGTCATATCAAAACGACCGAGCTAGCATTGTCATGGTACAATGACAATGTAACCGAGCTAACAATACTCATGTTACTTTTATCCCGGCGCGTTATGTGTAACATGTATCTCGGCTTTGCCTGTAGACCGCGCTAACCATAGCGTACTTGGACCGAGCTACTCAACAGCAAGGTCCTGAATAGGAGCCAAAAATACTTCGACTCAAGATGGTTTAACCGGGCTAACTATCACTACGCCGACCGTGGTGACTGAGCTAACCATCAAGCTCTTTCAGACCGAGCTATCTGCTAGGCCCTCTGGACCGGACTAATTACAAGGCCCTTTTACTCAGTCCTTCTTACTGTGGTCCACAGAATGGCCCATCATCCAGCTCGGCCCAATTTACATATAAATTACCCTCTCAATTGCTCTTTAATTCCATCTGCGCAGCATGATAGGGATTACCTATTACCAGCCGAGCTAAAATGCTTTAGCCTTCCAACCGAGCTAAAAAACTTTAGCCCTCCAACCGAGCTAAATTCACACCGTGCTACCAATCTGTCCGGTCAAAACGTCTCTTCAGTCTCTAGCTGAATCGATTTCCATTCCAAGGACACGTGGCAGACTCTGATCAGCCCAATGCAGTTGTCACGCCGTCTTCGTACTTCGCATTTTTTGAACAATCCTGCCTTTTTGTCCTTCCCTTCACTCAAAACAAACCCTCCGTTTTGAATCTATCACTTCACTATTCATTATTTCCTCTCTCTTTGAGCTTCTTCTCCCCTGTTCTCTTGCAACTTTGGAGCTCATATTTTTTGCTAAGATTGCTCCAATCTTCAGTCCCCCCATCTTGAACTGGTAAGTAACTCAAATCTGTTTCATGTTTGCTGATATCGTCCATGTTTATATAGCATGCTTAGTTGTATGTTTTTTCAAAACATATGCCATGTTTGCTTCCATTTTTCTGTGAAAAGCCATATAATAGAACCACTTGTACTCACGAATAATCTGAAGAACGATGTATTTGATCCAAAATGACACATCAACCGAACTAGGATACTGTTTGTATTAGATGCAAGCCTAGCCACAACCAACAACCGTAGTAAAACTTATGCCTTACTTGCAGTTTCCATAAGTTAGGGACCTTTTGTTTCTTTTAACTGAGCTATTGCACCGTACTAGTTTTGCGCAATACCTCGCTAGAAAGCCTCAACCACCGACCGAGCTAAATCTTGAGGCTAAACCAGTTCCCTTAGTTCAAACCGAACTAAGAATGTTGCCCCAATGGCTCAACCAGGCTAAAGCCCCTTGCTTAAACCGAGCTAAGACTGGATAGCATCCCATGTAACCGAGCTAGGAATTTATTTATCTTGCCTATATTTCTTGTAGCACGGTCCCACGATCTGTGCTTAACACCTTTATTTTTTACTTTACAGACTCTGACTAGGTTGCCCGGGCACTCCTTTTGAACGTTCGACTGAGATATCCAACATCTTCTCAGCGCCGAGCTAACACTTAGGCTAATTTATTCATAATTTAATAACAAATGGGTAAATATAGGTTTTTAGTAAACTCACCAGGGGCCATGGCTGAGTTCCGAAGGGACTACCATATCCCTGATGATGTCCATATTATCTTGGCCGACCTAGATACCATACCCTGGGGAAACCCTGGCTTCGTTCCTTTCACCTTCCTTTCTATTGTAGAAACCGGCCTAAGATTTCCCGTACAACCCCTTCTTTGTGAATTCCTCAGACAAACAAACCTTTGCCCTACCCAACTTTCCACCAATTCTTACAGCATAATAAACGGCATTGCCGAGCTAAACCGCCGGGCTGGCCTTAATCTCGGTCTAGTCGAGTTCTTCCACCAATACTTCATAGAATCGGTTGAAGATGGCTGGGTTTACTATCTAAGAGTAAGACGCCGTCGTGAAAAGATAATAAAAAATACCCTGGATAAAGATGTGAATGATGATGATTTCTTCTGGGTATCTGGGAACTTTGAGGACCATCAAGCCCAGATCCCGGGCGACAGAATAAATTGGAATAAGGGTGAAGCCGGTAGGATTACCTCGGCTCAATTCTATGCTTTTCTTTACTTCGATTTTCTTATCTTGAACCGTACTAACTTTAGTCTCCTTCCCTCATGCAGATTTGAACTTCCTTAAGTCTCAGTATAGCTACCCAAACTTAAACGTACTTCATGCCGCACTCCGATATCCAAACAGAGGCTGGGCCGAGCTACTGAATTTTGAACCGACCTACCGATATAGTAGCAGCAGGAAGACCAGAGTGATCGATTTCCTCCTTAAACGTTCGCCAGAACCTGATCCTTCTCTTCCACAAATCAACTTGATCCTATTGACTGCGGAGCAAGAGATGGCCAAGAAAAGAGCAATGAGGGCCCTTTTAACCGAAACAAACTAGGCCGAGGTACCGCCAGCAAGCCAACCTCAAGAGACTGTGGTAGCCTTACCAACTGCTCAGCCTTCTTCATCTCGGCCAAACAAGCGTGCCCGGACTTCCACGACCGAGCTGCGCCTCCTTGATGAAGAATACACCGTTCTCCCACAATCCACTCTACCAAGCCCACAACCGGAGCGCTCAGACCGAGCTAGCTCCTCCAAGTGGGTGCCAAAGGTTACCTACAAGAACCACGCTATCACTGACTCCGATTCAGTGGTCGCGGAAAAAGACCATATGCTGGCCTTTAATCTGGCCAAGAGCGTCTGCCTTTCAGCCGATATGGATCACCACGATCATCTTACCGAGCTGAAGGCCATTCGTTTGGCTTCCAAATCAATGGTTTTGGTGAGTTCTTCTTTTCCTTCTCCAAATTTCGACATCTTTTTGCTCAGTTTATCTCAAAATTTGTTTCTCTCTTTTTGCAGGCCTTGCAGAAGAACCACGTTGCACACAAGCGCGTGCTGGAGCTTCGAAAGACCACGAGGGAGGCCATGGCAGAGGCCAATGCTAAAACGGCCGAGCTACAGGCCGAAGTAGCTCGGCTTGCCGGCCTGGTCAATTCAGCTGAGGCAGATAAGAAAAAGGCTACAGCCGTGGTAAAAGACAAATATCTGTGCGAGCTGGCCAAGCTTGAAGGCAAGAAGAATGTAGAGATAGTTGAGCTAGAGAAGAAGGTTGAGGACACGGTAGACCGCGGTTTCAAGGAGGGGGAGGCCACGTACATCAAACAATGTGAAGCTGCAAAAGATCTCTTTTTCAAGTGTGGCTGGACGGCAGCTGTGGCACAGCTCAGTCATGGCCCAGAGACCGAGGTCTTCAACCCTCCTCCGTATTTCATACCAAGCTCTATGGCGGAGTACGCTGCTGCCATTCAGCAAAAATTTTTGAAAGAGAAGGACGAAGATGCTATTCCAGAAGACAACACCCAACCCGGTCGCTAGTCTATCTCCCCAACTCCAGTGGTCTCCCTCGCACCCTTGCCTACTGTGTCTGACAAGGTGCCTCCAATCGAGCTAAACCAAGAGGTGCTTGCAAAACCGAGCTACTCTAGGTGAAGACCGAGTTGTTCTAGATGCCGATCTAGACGACCTCTTAGCTTGATTTATGCACTTTGCTTTTCTTTTAGGTGCTAACTTTAGAAGTTTTTGTAACCGGGCTACGACCCTACCCATTGTACTTTGGCTTTGGATTATCAATGAAATCATCTTTGGTTTTCTTCAACTGTTATTTCGGTTAACTTCCATGCATGTACTTTACTCTGTAATCTGAATGAAGTAAATTCTCTGGCCGAGATATTTATCCTGGTCTAAACTTTGCAATCTAACTAGCCATACCTGCCAACCTCTTCAGCCTAGATCCTTATCTCGGTTGAAGAACAATAAGTGTTGGTTTTTCCAGCCAACCTCTTCAGCCTAGATCCTTATGTCGATTGAAGAACAATAAGTGTTGGTTTTTTCAGCCAACCTCTTCAGCCTAGATCCTTATCTCGGCTGAAGAACAATAAGTGTTAAGTGTTGGTTTTTTCAGCCAACCTCTTCAGCCTAGATCCTTATCTCGGCTGAAGAACAATAAGTGTTGATTTTTCCAGCCAACCTCTTCAGCCGAGATCCTTATCTCGGTTGAAGAACAATAAGTGTTGGTTTTTCCAGCCAACCTCTTCAGCCTAGATCCTAATCTTAGCTGAAGAGAGCTCAAAGTTGGTTTTTCCTGCCAACTCTGATCGAAGTGTTTGGTTATTCCTACCAAACGTCCTGCAGCCTAGATCCTTATCTTGGCCTCAGGAGGGATGTTGGTTTTTCCAGCCAATCTCAAGTTGGTTATTCCTGCCAACCTAGAGTAAAGTGTTTGGTTATTCCGACCAAACGTCCTGCAGCCTGGATCCTTATCCTGGGCTTAGGAGGGGTGTTCGTTTTTCCAGCCAACCTCTATGTTGGTTATTCCTGATAACCTAGAGTAAAGTGTTTGGTTATTCCGACCAAACGTCCTGCAGCATAGATCCTTATCCTAGGCTTAGGAGGGGTGTTGGTTATTCCAGCCAACTTCTTCAGCACTGATCCTAATCTTAGCTGAAGAGAGTGAAAAGTTGGTTATTCCAGCCAACTATGCTTTCAGTGCGCCTAACTCACTAAAACAATCTTTTACAGAAGGAAACAACTATACGGAAAAGAAATTACTTGTTTTATTGAGAAAGAAAAAATTACAAATACTTGAAAGAAAAGCTAAAAATAAAATAGTTTGAGATTGGCAGTGTTCCATGGCCTGGGAATGGCTTTGTTGTCTTCGTCTTCCAAGTGGTATGCCCATTTTCTTGCTAACCCAACCACTTTGTAAGGTCCTTCTCAAGTGGGCCCTAACTTGCCATCTCCGGGTACCAGGGTGTTTCCCATTACTTTGCGCAGTACCCAATCTCCGATTTTGAATTGTCTTGGATGTACTGTTTTGTTATATTTCCTGGATAACTTCTGTTGGTATGAAACGATGTGAACTAGTGCTTTTTCTCTTCTTTCTTTTGCAAGATCGAGCTCCAATGCTATGGCTTCTCTATTTAAGTCTGGGTCAAAATTTTCGCTTCTGATGGTGGGAGGCCAATTTCCAGTAGGATTACTGTTTCCATGTCGTAGGCTAAAGAGAATGGTGTTTCTCCAGTTGATCGTCCAGGTGTGGTACGGTAAGCCCATAAAACATGAAGATGCTCCTCAGCCCACTTTCATTTTTCTTTTTCTAACCTTTTCTTCAATCCATCCAAGACAAACTTTGTTTGATGCTTCTGCCTGGCCATTTGCTTGGGGATATGCCGCTGTAAAGTTGTAGAATTCTATCTTGTACTCCTCACAAAAGCCTCTAAAAATTTTGCTGTCGAACTGGGTGCCGTTGTCTGATATCAGCGCCGTGGGCATGCCGAACCGAGTGATGATATTCTGCCAGACGAACTTCTTCACATCTTTCTTCTTTATTGATGCTAGTGCTTTTGCTTCCACCCACTTTGTGAAGTAGTCTGTTGCTACCAGGAAGAACTTTCTGTTGTCGGGTGCTGTTGGAAGTGGTCCTACTATGTCCAAGCCCTACATTGCGAGGGGCCATGGACTAGTTAAAGGTAGAAGCTCTCTAGCTGGTTGATGTATTTGGTGTGCGAACTTCTGACATTTTTCGCACTTCTTGACATACTTCTCTGAATCTGCTTGTATGTAAGGCCACTAATATCCCTGCGAAATTGCTCTGTAAGCCAATGATCTCCCCTCTTGGTGGCTTCCGCAGACGCCTTTGTGAATCTCGAATAAGAATGCTTCGACCTTGCTGGGATGGACACATTTTTGGTAAGGTCCTGTGAAGGATTTTTTGCACAAGGCCATTAATGGGGAGAGCCAAAATTGTTGTGGCTTTGCTCTTATCTTGTTGGCCTCTTTCTTCTCTTCGGGTAAAATGCTGTCTTTTAGGAACACTATGATGGGGTCCATCCATGAAGGGCCTAGTTCGGCGCAACATACTTCTTCTACTTCAGGTACTTCAATGCTTGGTCTGGGTAGAAAGTCGATCAGTAGTGGATGTGGGATGGATGTATCTGCCATCGAGGCGAAGCCTGCTAGTTCGTCTGCTCTGCTGTTTTCTTCTCTGCCAATTTGCTCTATCCGCACTACTTCGAACTTCATGATGTCTTTTCTGACTAACTCTTGGCAATTAGCCATTCTTTCATCCTTTGCTTCGTAGTCGCCTGAAATTTGGTTTACCACCAACTGTGAGTCACTGTAAACCATTAGCTCGGTGGCCTTCATGTAAAGTGCTGATTTTAGTCCTGTTAGAAGCGCTTCATACTCTGCTTCGTTGTTTGATGCTGGGAAGCCAAGGCTGACTACCTGTTCTACTACTAGGCCATCCGGTGAGATGAGAACTATGCCGAGTCCTGCCCCGTATCTGTTAGATGCTCCATCCACAAAGAGCTTCCATATCTCTCTAATGAATAATTTCAAGCAGGTAGAGGGATTGGGTGATGCCTTGGGGTCGTGAGTGTTGCTAATGTGTTCTTCAAAGTCCACATTTACTGTTTGCCCCTCGCTGTCTGATTGTACCAAGTCTTTATTTGTTGATGGGTCTTTGCTTGGTGTAGCATGGTTTGCCTCTTCCAGCTCGTCATTACTCTGGTCTGTCCTGGGATGTGGCTGGGTATCTTGTATCAGGGGTTGCGCTATCCCGACGCTACTTTCCATCCTTATTTCGGTTGTACCCGTTAAGTCGACTGGGCAGATGTGATGACTCCCTGGTGTGAATTCTACGACAAAGTTTGCCAAAGCTTGGGCTTTTATCGCGGTTCTAGGCTGAAACTTGATGTCGAATTATCCCAACTCTACTGCCCACTTCAAGATTTGCCCAGAAAAGTTTACTCTCTCAAACAAAGTTTTTAATGGAAAAGCTGTGAGAACAATTATGGTGTGGGCGTCAAAGTAGTGTGACAACTTCCTCGAGGCCATTATCAAGGCTAAGACCAGTTTTTCCAATGGTAAGTACCTGGTTTCGGCGCCCAGCAATGTCTTGCTGACATAAAAGATGAACAGACGTTGGATTCCTTCCGCTCGCACCAACACTGCGCTAATTGCGTGCTGTGAAACTGCCAGGTACAAAAATAGTTCTTCTCCAGGTATTAGGGTCACTAGCAGCGGTGGAGAAGACATGTATTCTTTCAAACTTTCTAGGGCGCGGTCGCATTCTTCATCCTACTCAAACTTGGCCTTTAAAGCTTGAAAAAATGGTCAACATCTGTCTGACGACCGACTTATGAACCGGTTTAGTGCGGCTGCCATGCCGGTGAGATGTTGTACTTCTTTTACTGAGTTGGGCCTCTCTAGATCTTGAATTGTTTTGATCTGAGAAGGGTCTGCCTCTATACCTCGGTTGGTCACCAGGAAGCCTAGGAATTTGTCTGATCCTACGCCGAACGCACGCTTAAATGTATTAAGGCGCAACTTAGGCTTCTTTAGGATCTGAAACATCTCACCTAGGTCCCTGAGATGGTCATTCTTATCCTTGCTTTTGACTACCATATCATCGATGTAAGCCTCAATTGTTTTTCCTAACAATGGTTCGAACATCTTGGTGATCATCCGCTGGAATGTTGCCCTGCGTTTTTTAGGCCAAAGGGCATGACCTTGTAGCAATACAGTCCTCTTAGCGTTGTAAAAGATGTGACCTCCTGGTCTGGTTCATACATAGCGATCTAATGGTAGCCTTTGTACGCATCAAGAAAGCTAAGTCGGTTGTGTCCTGCCGTTAGGTCTACCAGTTGGTCTATCCGTGGTAAGGGAAAGTTGTCTTTTGGGCACGCCTTGTTGACTGTTTTGTAGTCCACGCAGACACGCCATTTTCCATTCTTCTTTGGCACCACTACCATATTGGATATCCACTTGGGATAGTGCACTTCTCTGATTGCTCCTGCCTCTAGAAGGTTTCCCACTTCTTCCGCCACTATCTCGGCGTGGTGGAGTGCTGATCTGCGAGTGAGCTGTATAATTGGTCTTGCAATTGGGTGGACATTCAATTGGTGACAGATGAAGTTTGGGTCAATGCCAGGCATGTCATACGTCGTCCAGGCAAACACTTCGATGTTAGAGGTCAAGAATTTCATGACCTCTATTCTCTCGGTGCTGGACATAGATGAGCCAAGCAAAAAAAACTTTTTCGGGTCCTTTTCATCTATTCTTACCTGTACCAAGTCTTCCACTGCCTTCTGTTCAGCGACTTTGCCAACATCCGCAAATAATTCATTGTTCTCAGGTTCTTCCACCATCTGAACAAACCCTTTGGCAACTCAGCTGCTATTTACTGTGACGAAGCACTGTTTGGACATAATTTGGTCTCCAAAGACCTCTTCAATTACTCCGGCTTCATTGGGAAACCGCATCACTTGATGGTACCGATCGCATGGGATGCAGCCATGTCCTTCCTAAGATTATGTTGTAAGTGGACGGGACTTTCAATACCCAGAATTCCACTTGTTTCGTCATGCTTCCTGCTCTGACTGGGAGGATTATCTTGCCAACTAGCCACTCTGGCATTAAGTTGAATCCGATTAGGGGAGATACGGCAGGTGCCAAGTCTTTGTCCTCCAGTTTCAACTATTTGAAGGTTTCGTAATACATTATCTCACATGAGCTCCCTTGGTCAATCCAACTTCGCTTGACGTCGTAATCCTTGATTCGGAGAGTGACAACCAGTGCATCGTTGTAAGGGCAATATAACCTTGCCAAGTCTCTGTCTGAAAAAGACATGACGTTCGTAGCCTCTGTTTTCTCCTTTTTAATGGTAGGCTGGGCACTTAATACCCCCCTTAAGTGCTTAACCTTCTTGATTATTCCCTTGAGCTCACATACTCGCTCAGGTTCGTATACCCCATGTATTACGTTTATCACGCCTTGAGGTGGGGCGTCGATTGGCGTTCTGTCAGGATGATCGTGGTTTTGGGGGGCTGGCTATGTCCCTCCTTCTATGTACTGGTCTAAGTGCCTAGTTGCCATTAACTCCTCCAGGTGCTGTCTCAACGACGTGCAATTTTCAGTGTGGTGCCCTTTTTCCTTATGGAAGGTGCACCGAGATCTTTCGTCATAGTCATTTTGTGCCTCTCCCAATTTAGCTGGCCATCTGACGAAAGGCTCATCACGTATCTCACTAAGAATCCGATTGATCGGTTTTTTGAACACCGTGGTAATGGCAGTGCGGACTCTCAACCACCTTTTATCTTAGTCCTCTCCGTTGTCCCGCTTGCCTCACCTATTTCTGCTTGGACGTTCTACCGCGTTGACTTTTGCCAAAGTCTTTTTATCTGGTATTGCGGTTGTACCAGATTTTGTTTTAGCACGAGCGCCATCCTCCTCTACCTGAATGTGCTGGTGTACCCTCTCCATTAAGGCTTCCATTGTGAGGGGGGGCGTCATTGTAATTGAGTCCCTCAGCCTGTTTCCGACTACAAGACCCCTTTTGTATTGCGCAATGGCGAGATTTGTGGAACAATCTCCTATCTGGTTAAAGGTCTCCCAATAACGACTGTTGTAGGATCTCAACGTCTCCTTGTCGCCTATGTCAATGGAGAGTAGCTGATTGATCTCTACTGGTGTCTTGGTGTTCGTTCTGAACCTTGTCACGAACACCTCCGCTAATTGCGCCTAGGAGGCTATGCTACCTTCTGGTAGCCTTTCGAACCAGGTTAAACCTAGGTCGCCAAGGCTAGATGGGAATAGGATGCACATCAAAGCCTCGTTCCGCAAGTATACTGCCATGACATGGCGAAAGTGGCTTAGGTGCATGTAAGGGTCTGTCTTCCCCTCGTACGTCGTAAATTTAGGCTGGATGAAGCCTGAAGGAAATGGTGCGTTCTCAATCGCCGGAATGAACGGCATTCCTACCTCGACGCTTCCATGCGTCCGAGGAGCCAACCGCTGAAGGGCTGAAACTCTGTGCGGGTCGCGTGCCTGGCATCCTCCTTCCGTCGTGCCCTTTCTTCAAGCACAGTCCGTAAGTCGGACGATCTAGGCAACTCCGTTTGCCTGGATGATGTCTGGTGCGTATGTGAGGGCCAATAGGTGCTTCCCTCAGTATAAGACCTCAATGATCTCGTTCTCTCAGACCTAGAGCAACGAGTTCTGGAAGTCCTTGATTGAGTGTCGCCTGTCCTGAGGCTCCTACTCTTTGCTTGTGATGGCGTGGTATGCCTACCACGATCTTTTGAGTGGCGAGAGGGCGTGTTGCTTTTGTGCCCCTCTCCTGTCGCCACCCCCTTCCCTTTTATCTGGCGCTTCATTAATTCCATGTTCACCGCCATCTTCCTGATTAACTCATCCTGTTCCTTTACCCGATCCTCCAAAACTTGAGGGTCGATCCTCCACCTCTACCTATCAGGACTTGATGAGCGACGGGGGCTGTTACCCCGCCTCCCTCTTGCATCTCTCCGGGGGTTCTGTCGCTAGGGCTCTAAATTTGCCATGGGAGGGATGGAAGAAAACCTTTGCGCCTCCCACCTCTCTCTGGGGTCTGTCCGTCAATGGCAGACGTAGCAAATCTTCATTGTGTGCCATTGCATCTAATCTAGCGAGAAAAACTTTGATCAAGAGGTTTGTTCTTTCTGTGATTCCCACAGACGGCGCCAATTGTATGAGGAAGAAATAATCTTCTCATATAATCCTATTGATCAAGTCTGCGCTCCTCCAAACGTCGTCGCTTTACTTCTTGAAAACACAAACGTGAGCCGGCGGGTGTGTGCCGGATACCTCTCCGATGCCTAAGTTAGCAAAATTGACAAATAGACAAAAGCTCTGTGTATTCAAAAATCAAAGTTGTGTTACTTCTCCATAGGTGATGTTATGAGCTTTTATAGGTTCCGCGTGGCACAACTCTAGTAGGACTCTTATTCCTCCATACAGAGTCTTCCTAGAAACCACACTCTTGAAAGATAATGCTTATCTCTCAACACCGCCCTCACTGCTTAAACCAAGTGAGATGGTCCTAGCTCGGTGTCATATCCAAACGACTGAGCTAGCATTGTCATGGCACAATGACAATGTAACCGAGCTAACAATACTCATGTTACTTTTATCCCGGCGTGTTATGTGTAACATGTATCTCGGCTTTGCCTGTAGACCGCGCTAACCATAGCGTACTTGGACCGAGCTACTCAACAGCAAGGTCCTGAATAAGAGCCAAAAATACTTCGGCTCAAGATGGTTTGACCGGGCTAACTATCACTGCGCCGACCGTGGTGACCGAGCTAACCACCAAGCTCTTTCGAACCGGGCTATCTGCAAGGCTCCTCTGGACCGGACTAATTATAAGGCCCTTTTACTCAGTCCTTCTTACTGTGGTCCATAGAATGAACCATCACCCAGCTCAACCCAATTTACATATAAATTACCCTCTCAGTAACCATAACCTTTCCCTTCGAAAGCGTGACCTGCTTCAGGTATCATGGCTATAATTGCATAGGGCTTTGTAGAGTAGTAGAAGAGATGGTAAAAGAAAGTTGGATTATTGAATTATTTTCCTTATTTTTGGCTTAATTACACAATGTCACTTCAAATTTTGAGAAAATATAACTAATTTTATGTACCAAAAAAAGAAAGAGAAAATATAACTAATTTTATAATTTTAATATAATTATATCAATTTTTCTTTTAATAAAATTAAAGGGATTAAAATTAATGATATGAAAACATAAAAAATAGATAAAGTAAAAGAGATGACATAAATATAACATAAATGTACATTTCAAAATAAAAATGTGCGAAAGGTGTATGAAATGTAATTATATTTTATTCATATTTTATATATATTTTTCCTTTTTAAAATATTTTCCTAAATTCATGAACTAAACACAACTTAAGAAAAACAATTTGTTTGTTTCCACTTTTCAAAAAACACTTTTCAGAAAATTTTACTATCTTATTTTTCGTGTTTTTTTGTTTTTATTGATTTTTTTTTTATATTTTAAGCAATTTTACTTTTTAGACACACTTAGCATAAATACACCTAAAAAGTAAAAAAATTGTACAAAAAATCTTTTAAAAATTCACTAAATACCAAAAAATATAAAAAAAAATACAAGAATTCAGTACATTTTTTATATTTTTATGTATTTATTAATTTTTTAAAATATTTTTTCACAAATTTTTTACTTTTTAGATACATCTAAGTAAGGTGTATCTAAAAAAGTAAAAAAAAATGTTTAAGATTTAAAAAATATTCACTAAAAACAAAAAAAAAAAAAACACGAAAACCAAAAAAGTCAGTTTTCAAAAAAATTAATTCAAAAAACTCAAACCAAACACGCTGAATATAATTATGTTAAAATTATAGAATTTACTATGTCTTCTTCAAACTTTTGGAGAGGTGAATGTCATTTACCATTAGGTTATATTTGGTTCAATGGAATGAAATAGTCAATTCTTAAGTTCCCTTATAGAATGATCACTCCCTTATAATAGTGTATGATGATTCTATTTGTAATATATTTTTTAGAGTAAATAACAGTTTGACCATCTGCAGTTTATCGAAGCTTCCTTGTAATTTCATTTGTAACATTTGAACCCCTTAGACTTCATAGCACATTATAATTTGTGACGGAATCATTTGTTTTAACAGAATGTATTGCATAACCATAAAACTAAAATTTTCCACCCTTAACCATACTGGATAATTCCTTAACTTCTTCTTCTTCCCAATTTTTTTGAAAGCCTGAGACATTAGTTCTCTTTCTAAAATGCTTCCCCCTCTCTCTAACTTATCTCCCTCATTTCTCTATCTTTCCCTTGCTTTTTTGTTTCATTATTCTTTTAAAATCTATATCTATCATTTCATAACTCAAATAAAGTTAACCTAGAAATTATCCTTCATCATTCATCCTTCATCTTCTCTTGATCACTATAGACACACATACATTATATACATAGGCATACCCAATTAACTAAGCCAAGACCCAAATTGTAGTTGTGGCTATCACTGTGGGTGTCGTGAGAGGGGAAGGTGGTGGGTGTCGGTTGAGTGGAGTATAGAGACGGGGGCTATGGTGGGGTTCTAGTAGAGTAGACAGTCTAGAAGGAGATGTTATAAGCTTGGTAGGTGTTTGCAGCAGTGGGCTGTTGGGTTTTCATCAAGGTGCTGGGTATGCTTACAGAAATAAGAAGAAGATAGAGAGGAGAGAAGTGGGTCGCTTGTCGTGTGTAACTGTGGGTAGCTATGGAAAAAGAAGAGTGGGAAAATATTTTATTTTCATAAATTTCATAACTGGAAAATATCATTTAGATACTCAAAATATGGACTTAGGAAAACTTGAGTTTGGAGTTCTTTATTGGTTTTTCTCTTTAGTGTGGGTTTTTTTAATTTTTTATTGCTATGGTCCGATTAATTGGGTTGCATCAGGTGAGATGAATGAGTGTTTGGAGCAGCTACAGACTGTTTGTTTGGGTCTAAATTCTAGAGAGAGGGAGAGAGAAATATGTGTTTGATGATGGTATGAGAGGTGTGCGGTTTGCCATGAGATAAGAAAGAAATGAGAGAAGAAGAAGAAGAGGAAAAGAATACATAAAAATTAAAGAAAAATTAGAGAGAATGCATTGGTTTGTAATGGCATTAAGAAGGAAATTAGATAAAAAAATAAGGGTAATTTAGACTTTTTACAACTTCTATTACATCCATTCGAAATTTCACTCTGGTATGAAATTCAGGGGTTAAAATATTACAAATGAAACTAAAGGGAGACTCCGTATTTTTTTGATAAACTATAGGGGGTTAAATTGTAATTTACCCTATTTTTTACTTTTTTTAGCCAAACAAACATAAAAATGAATATTTCAATAGAATGACAATTTCGTTCCACTTCATTTTAATGAACTAAACACTTTCTTAGTTCTTTTATTAGCAAGGTGAGTAGTAAGCTGTTTAAACTTAAATTAAAAAACTTAGCAAGCTTCAATCATAACAGCTCAGAATCACATTCAGCAATAGTCACCTTTCTGCTCATAATAAATCCTGGTTGGATAAACCTTTTGTTGATTCTGAGGTCACCAAGGCACTTTTCCAAATGGGCAAATTCAAAGCTCCTAGCCCCGATGGTTTTTTGCTGGATTTTATCAAAAATTTTGGAATATTGTGGGTAGCAAGGTGACTGCAGCAGTTCTTAATTTTTTAAATTCGGGATTTCTCTAAAGGGAATTTAATCAAACATTTTTATGTCTCATCCCAAAAAAGGAACAACCTTTAACAGTCAATAATTATCGCCCCATTAGTCTTTGTAATGTGAATGTGATCTACAAGATTGGGGCTAAGATTTTGGCTAAGAATAATGCTTGGGACCCCCTTTTGGGGGTCACCCCCTCACCTCCTTTGCCACGTGGTGGGTGGTGATTGGAGGAGTAGGAAAAAAAAAAAAAAAAGAGAAAATATAACCAATGAGAGAGAGAGGGGGTCAAAGGGGGTAGGAGGAAAATGAGGGATGAATCATTGTTGTTTAGCTGATAGACTGTGTGAGGTGTTGCCTGAATTAATTTCTTTACCTCAAAATACTTTTGTGAAAGGTGGCCTCATTGCTGATAATGTGTTTTTAGCCCATGAAATAATTGAATTTATTAGGAAGCGGAAAAGTGGCAAAAAGGTTTTTTGGGCCTAAAGCTGGACATGAACAAGGTGTATGATTGGGTTAATTGGGAATTTTTGGAACACATTCTTAGAAAATTGGGTTTTTTTGGATAAATGGGTCCTCTTTTAGGACGGAACAGGATTTTATTATCGGAGAGGTTAAAAGAAAAATAATTTTTTTCACCATATGCACAAAACACACATGTATGTATATATGATATATGAATTATATATACATAAAAAAAAATTAATATCATAGAAGCAATTTCTAATAAGATGAATAAGTTTTTTTGGATGTAAAATAGAAAGAGAATTCAAGATGAAAGAAAAATGATATATATATATATATATTTTTATATATTGAGGGGCCATTTTATATATAAAATGACATACATATTTTTAAAGTTCTATGACAAACAATAATGTTCACAAAAATAGGGGGGCTATGGGCCTCCATAGTCTTCTCCTAATTCCATCCCTAGTCCTCTTGATAAACCAATATGTGCGAACGGTTTCTTTTTGGGATTTTTTTTTTAGGGTTCTTGGTATTAAGACTTTATAGTATAAAAGACATCTAATATTTTCATAATGTCTAAGATCCCTCAACATTGATCCAGAAAAATTTCAGTCCAGAGAAATTCCAGTCTAGAGAAATTTTCGCCCAGAGAAATTTTTCCCAGAGAAATTTTATTCAGAGAAATTCTGGACTGCATAGAGCAAATCTCACATTTCTCTGGACTTTCCAGAGAAATTCACTTCAACCTAGAGAAATTTCCCTCTCTAACTCAGAGAAATTCACTGAAAACCAGAGAAATTCTCATCTCCAATCCAAAGAAATTCACTTAACCCAAAGAAATTCTCATTCTCCAACCCAAACCAGAGAAATTCTTCCTCTCCAATCCAGAGAAATTCCAATTTCTGTGATTGGGATGCCAGAGATGGAGGCAAATTTCTCTGCTTTAACATCATGGGCAACTTTGTATACATCAAGAAGATAAATACAGAAGGGGAAAAATGCAATGAAGCCTATTACAGATTCAAAAACCCTAATCTGATCCCAAACAAACAAAATCGCGATGAAACATATCGAAAACATACCAAAAAACTGATAATAAACCTGAGAGTATGCAGAATTCATAAAAAAAACAGACTGAACAAGAACAGAATCTAGATCAAACTGACCACAGAGAAGTACCTTATCGGGATGAAGATAGACTTTGTCTTTGAAGAGAAGAACATCACCAGACTCATCAAGAACCCCGTCGCATGATCCAACAAAACCTCCTTTCCAATCCTCGCCGTCGAGTGAATATCGACAGAGAAGACATCAGAGACCCAGGAATAGAGCGCGAGGGAAATGGGTTTTCGGTTCTGGATCCAGAGCTTGTGGGCGACCCGGTGGGCTTGGAGAGCGAGGAAGCCTTTGTAGTTGAGGAGGCAATGAGAGAAGGAGAGGCAGGCTGGGTTGCGGATCTGGGCGGCGCTGAAGTCTGAGACGGTGGTGGAGCGGAGGGAGGAGTCTGAGGAGAAGGTGTTGAGGAAGAGGTCGTAGAGGAGGGTGGAGGAGCAGAGCTTGTTGCCAAGGTGGACATTTCTCCATAACGTCAAGTAACTAATTTGAATGCCTTGGATCTCGAAGACTAGTGGGTGAGAGGAGAAGAGAGAGAGAGAGGAGAGACAAAGAGTCAAATTTCTCTGATATATGTTTAGGGACCTTAGACATCAAAAAATAATTTTGTGGATCTCTTCCATTACGAAAAGTGGGAGAGAGACCCTAGACTAATTTTCCCTTTCTTTTTCTGTTCTGGTAAATGGCCAACAGTCTCATTTTTTCCAACCCAAAGCTGGATTGCGGCAAGGTGACCCTCTATCCCTATGTTTATTTATTCTGGTCATGCAATTTGCTCATCTAGGTGATAATGCTATATGTCGAGGACTTTCAATCACTTGGAATTCACCTCCAGTGTCATCTTCTTTTTGCTGATGACATATTTATTTTTATGAATTTTTGCCCTGAAGAAGTTTGGTGTCTCCATTGGTTCTTAAACTCCTTTTGTGAGCAATCAGGGTTGAGAATAAACCATCACAAGTTTGAATTGTTTGTCAGTCCTATTACTTCTTCCCAATTACATTTGTTGGACCATTTTTTCAGATCCGTTGTGTAAGTAAACCGGGGGTGTACTTGGGGACAACATTAGACTTTACTTGTTCTAAAAAGGTTGAGGTATTCCTTGCTTTGATTGAGAAAATTCAAAGTAAATTCTAGAGTTAGAAGTGCAAATTAGTTAACAAGGCTGGCCATAGTAGTATGGTTAGACATGTCTTACAAACCATTCCCATCTACTCGTTTTCTTTTTTTAAGATTCCTCGTTATGTATTAGACAAACTATCTTCCATCTTCGGAATTTTTTTTGGAATCTTCCAACGGTAGAGGGTTTTGCTGGAAAAGCTGGGATAAGCTTTGTTTGCCACTTGCTTGGGGAGAGGTCTTGGTTTTAGGGATTTGGGCTGCCTTAACCAAGCCATGCTTGCTAAACAAGCTTGGAGATTATTGTCTCATCCGGAATCTCTTCTTTCTAGGGTTCTTCTAGGCAAATATGTAGTAAGGTGGGGTTTGGAAAGTGAATCCGAGTTCAAATGCTTCTTGGGGATGGCCAAGTATTCTTTAGGGTAGAGATTTACTTTTGAGTAATGCTAGAGACTCCAAATATTCTACCAAAAGTTTTACCAAATGTCTCACATGGATGTGGGACCCACACAATGTGGGTCCCATGTGGGTCCCACACCCATGTGAGACATTTGGTAAAATTTTTGGTAGAATTTTTGGGGTCTCTAGCATTTTTGTTTACTTTTTTCTGGTCTTAAATGAGTGGTTGGGAATGGGGAAAAAATTAATCCATTTGAAGATCAGTGGATTCCAGTTGTGAACAATCCACTAATTGGGCAAGGAATGGATCGAAATTTCTCTTCTTTCACTGTTTCGCAGTTTATTGATAAACAGAATTAAAGCTGGCGGTTGAATTTGTTAGGCTTGTTCCTTCCTCATTCCTGTATCCAACATATCCAACATCTTCATATTCCTGTCATGTCTTTACCCGACCAACAAATTTGGTGTCATACCAAGTCTGGTGATTATTCTATTAAATCGGGTTATTGGAAAGCATTGGAACATTCACTTGTCCAAAAAAGATTAGTTGTGGATCATGATAATCCAATTTGGGTATGGTTGTGGAAACTTAAAGTTCCCTTCAAATGGTCAATGTTTGTATGGCAGTGTCTACACAGTATTCTTCCAGTTAAATATTCCTTGAAATGTCGGAAAGTGATTAGCGATGCATTATGTCCACGATGTCTTGAGGACAAGGAAACAATAGAACATCTTTTTTTCCAATGTCTTGAATTGCAAAGAATTTGGGGGGGGCAGCAATTTGGGACTGGATTTCTCAATTGGAGAACCATTGCCTTTTCCTGCCTGGTTGGATAGTTGGAGACAACAATCCCTGGAGATAATTTATCAACTTATGGCAGTATTATGGGTCATATGGAAACAATGTAATAGTGTTGCTTTTAAAGGAACAATAGTGTCTTGTGTTCAAGCCATTGATTTAGTAAATGATTTGGTGGTATTAGTACATAAAAGAAAAAGCATTCAAGATATGGCTGATGGGTTCATCATTGGAATCTTCAATATTGGAAAAAAAATCTAACCCAGGAATAGACCATCACTCTTGTCTTTTAGCAAAATCTGACTTTACTGATGGTTGTATGCTTCATCATTGACGGTTCATGGAGGAAGGAAGATGGTAGTGCTGGTATCGCTTGGATATGCTACCGGGAGGACGGTGGACCGATGGCACAACACACTCAACAAATGCATCTTGACTCTCCATTTACAACGAAAATTGTGGCATGTAATCAAGCAATCCAATGGGCAAAAGAGTGTAATCTTCAGCAAATCCGCATCTGGACGGATTACAAGCTTTTAGTAGATGTTCTATGTAATAGGGTTAGTCCTGCTTGCTTGGTCTATTAGTACTGTTATAGCTGAAATAAAGATGGCTAACAGGTCTTTTGATTATCTGTGTATTTGTAAGGTCTAGCGACAGGATGTGACACACATGACCTAAACAGATCTGTAAACAATTTTCCTACTTAATATATTATATCATGGTTTGTTTGGTTCTCAAAAAAAATATTTGTTGAAGTTTGATTATTTTTATCTTTTGAGCCAATCTTGAACAAAGTTTACTTAATCTAAGCTGGAAAACTTTTTTTTTTTCATAGTACATGTAAGTTTATCAAGCTTAGTTGCGAAAATTAGCGAGTTTCAAAATATATTTAAGATTGACTTCCTAATATAATGAGCCAATATGAAAGGTATTTTGGTTCATTTTACAATGGTATTCAAATCTATCATGGTACACTTTCTCAAAAGAACAGAATCATGAGTAAAGCAAGTTTCTCCCATTAAACCTACATTATACATCAACCATAAAATCAGATGATCGTCCATTAACTTCCAAATTTTTAAAAATAGTAACATTACCAGCTTTTTGTTCTATCATTCAAAGAAAACAAAAACTTTTTTTTTTTTTTTTTTGTGTGTGGCAAAAACACAGAAATAACATGTTTGGTACATATATTTCCAAAACGAATATCAAAACAAAAACAAAAAAGCAGAAAAACATGTTCAACGAATTGTTGAAGGGAGGTGAGGGTGGCTGGAGGAGGGAAAAGGAGAAAGAGAAAGAAAACTAGTCACTCTGGTTCCAGTCAAACAGAAAAGCCATGCCAGGATGGGAAAAAATGAAAAAAATTGGAAATTTTGGATTCATTTCAGGGTGAACTACAACATAAAGAAATCGAATTAAATTTCAGGTGGAGCCACAAATAGTATGAATTGCATGTAAATTTTGCGTGACTGAGAGAAACGATGACAAAGCTGAGCATGACATGAAATTAACAATGCTTATGACTCCTAAAACATCATCCCTAAATTTACTCTTAATGGAGAGACTCACTCCAAAACCCTGAATCCCAGGTTGTGTTAATTAGCTGGTGATCTTGTCAAAACTTCAATTGGTGGTAAGCAATTGTTGGAGGTCTAGCGAGTCACTAGTAGTGGTAGAAGGAAAGGACAACTTATGTTTTTCAATCTTCAGGCCTTGCATGTGTGATTTGGGGCTACCATTATGTTTAAAAAGGGATTTATCCTCAACTCTTCCTCCGAAAAAGGGCGATTAATGTGGTTGCTTGATCCTTCATTGTTGGCTAGCCAAAAATGCTCCGAGGAAGAAAGGGAAAAGAATTGCAGCAAATTGGTCTGCAACAGGGATGTCTGACGTGGCACAAGACTCTTGGGAAGAATTGAACATCTGTTAGGATCCCATGAATGTCGAGTTAATTAAATCATCTACTGGAGTGCCATCATGGTTAGACACATGATTTCGAGCAGTGTTTTAAGGAAGTTGTTGAGGTAAATGAGAATGTTAATGAAATGCTTAACAATTTCCTGTCAGCATACAAGGAGATGGAGGCAACACCATACGTGGATGTAAGCTTTCATGCACACATGGACCCCGACGAACCACAGTTTGACCTGAGTGGGATGGAGTCAACTTTTAGTTTTGCTGAGGAGTATGAAGAGGACGGGGTGAGCGATATCAAAAGGTATGCATCAGGACACACCATCTCCCTTACCTAACACAAGCTCTGTTGAGGAGCATTCTTCTACTATTGGAGCATCTTTCTCATCTATTTCTGATCACAACAAAGGAATGAAATCTACTCAAAGGAGGTATCGTTCCAGACCAAGGCAAGTCTACATATGTAGGAAATCCCTTTTGATCAATCGAGATATATGTAATTGGTTTAAAGGTGGCAAAATTTTCAGTTCTTTCATAAACAAGGGATGCCCTTCCTTGGTAATAGTTAAAGTTCAGCAAAATGCTCCAGATTTTCAGGCAACAAGCAATAATGATTGTGATATGGAGGTTAATTTGTGCCCTACTGTTCAACCTTCTCTACCCCCTCCTCAGATACAAGTGATGGTTCGCTACGCGAGGTCAGTCAAGTCAAAAACCCCGAGGACAGTTTGGTTTTGGACATGAGCAATGAACATATCCAAGGGTCCACGCTACCACGGGACAAATCTGATCATGTGTATTGTAATGGAGTTAATGATGTGGGTTCTAAGAGGGCAGTGAAATACAATGGTCGCGGCATTCGGATGAAGGGATGACTTGTAAGTCATAATACTTTAGAAGCTGTTAATGGCACTCAGCCATTTGAGAACCATGCACAAAGGAAATGCAAGCGAGGACATGCCATTGACGATAATTACAGTGAGCCTAGTCTTTACAGAGCTAACTCTGGTCCTTTGCTCTGTTTTTGTTTTAGCTTTGTCTTTGCAGGTAAGCTCATTTGTTGAATTCCCCAAGCTTATGTTTTGACCGTCGGCAGAATCTGAAGCTTGCAGCGCCATATATTATGTAGGCGAGGTGGTCTTCATCAAAGTTCAATGGTTTTTTGATGCAACACAAGCATTGATACCTGGAATTCCTTTATTCCCTTTGCTGGTTATGTTATATCTTTATTTCCTTTGCTCAGTTTATATTTTCTATATCTATGGGTCTTGTTCCTAATAGTTAGATACTATGTTCTGTTAGGCGAGTGTAAGGCTCTCCAGGTATGTCTGCTCTTTTAGCTAAACTCTCTGTTGTACTACTTTTTATTGGAACCAAGTTCTTAATTTTGCCAAATAAAAAATTTAGATGATGTAAACTGTTAGACGTCAGTTGTTGATCGACCAACCAAAACCCAATTCCTAGCCGGAACAGTGTGGGGGTTAAGTTCATGGATGATAATTTAGGGGTGCAACCATGGTTGTGAAATTGGTGGAGGGTCTCACAGATCGAACGCGAATCCTATGATTTTTCATTTTATAATATAAAAAAATAAGGCAAAAAATACTTAAACGGATAATGTATATTAAAAAAAGATGGAAAAAACACCAATAATGATCATGTAAGTGAAATCCGACAAAAGAAAATCGCCTCTGCAAATCCGACAAAAGCTTTGGAAAATTATATAAATTTCAAATTTCTGAAAAGAGAGTTACCATTTTTTCTTAAAATTCCTCAACACTAAGAAAACATAATTTGGTACACTTTCATAATTTGAAAGTCCAAACAGAGGAAAAAGTCCAACGGTTAACTTTGTGAAATCTCCCTAGAGGAAATCAGTGTTCTGGAACTATTCTCACAACCACCACTACCAGCACCATGCACAGTTCCCAACTCCTAAATCAAAATGGCCATCATAAATATTTACATAGTTGTAACAGTAAAGACCAAATGGACCTCTGAAACTCAGAAAATATTTGAAAAATACCTATATCCTTCAAAAACCCAAATAAATTCTAAATGATATCGAAAATGAAATTCTAATTGAAAATAATATATGCTCTTTGGCAAATATTGCCATTTCCGAGAAAACCCTTTTGTAACAACCCAAGGACCCACCTAACATGTACTCAAGAAAGTTCAAATCATTCAAGAAATCTTGGAACATAGTATCAACTGGGATGATCCTTAATCTGCTATGACAAAAGAACATCAGGTATCCTTACATAATGGCAATTTCCCCCATGACTCAGCAAGAACGAACTTAGATATTTTTTTAATGTTCTTATTCCACACTACATTTGATGTTTTTATAAGAAAAAAATAACGCCTACAAAAAATAAGTAAACACTCCATGTTTTTATATGATAAAATAAAAGCCACACTTATAACCAACAACAGAATAGCAAACACCATTATAGGCACACAACATTTCAAATTTTCATCCATCAGCATTACATGCAAAAGCAAAACAACACAGCATCTCAAAACACTACACACGATTGTACTTCAAATAGCACGATAAATCTACCCCAGTGCTATCTTCCCTATGCCTGTTAGCCTATTTGTTTTGTACCAAAAATGCCTCACTTGTAGCACCAGAAACAAATTGTGCAATGTGCACATATACATACAACCAAAAGCAATATGGTCCTAATAATAATTTATCAATTAAAACATCTTCAATAAATATGGAGAGGTCCCAACAACAATAATTTAATCACCAGATTAGACAGGTGAAAAACATAAGCAAGAGACTCAGTGGCCACAACCAGACTTCAATAACATTAATTGACTCCCTGCCAAAAAAAACTACCTCAATATCACAGCTCAAGTGCAACTAAACACCTCATACTTGTGGCACAATGAGACACTCAGTATATATGAATAATTTAGAGTTTATCTTGCCCAAATCAAAGATCACAGACATAAGAGTAGGCACTTCAAATTGTGATATTGTACCTCAAATCATGGTCCTACAGGTCCTGGCATTCGAGGGGGTCCTGATGGCCCTGATGGTCGATAATAACCCTGCCCCCTCATTGCTAAAAGTCTGTCAATCTCCTCACCTCGGCCTACTTTCCCAAATTCTTCACTTAAAAACTCCTTCAGTACAGGAGTAACACCAACATTATACCTCAACATCTGACCCAGTAAATCAACACTCATGTCAAAATTACTTTCCTTGCAAAGCCCCCTAATCACAATATCATAGCTCATGGCATCAGGTTTTGGATCTCTTTCGCCCATTTTTGTCAGAATCGGCGCACACTCCAAGACTTTACCTTTCTCAATCAATGCGCCAAACCATCTGTTGGCATATTCTGGAATCACTCTTAAGCCAGCCTCTACCATCTTGGAATACTTCTGCAATGCATCATCAACCCTACCCACCTTAAAAAAAGCATCAATTAAGGTCTTGTAAGTATTAACATCCGGGGATAGCGACTTTGATGACAATTCCACATGCATTTTCTCTGCATCCTCCATCATCTCATGCTCGCAGTACCTCGTGATAATGTTATTGTAACCCGCCACATCCATGGCGAAAGGCTTTGACCCGGCTTTCTTACCCGCTTTCTTGAACACATCAAATGCCTCAGAAATTTTCCCCAACTTGAAACACTCATTAACCATTATATTGAAAGTATCCGAATTTACCCCTTGGAAAGTAGGCGGAGTGTGAGTATCCAACATGTTATCAAACAACGCCCAAGCCTCCGTTTTCTTCCCATGCTTAAGCAACACTTCCAATAGCACATTGCAAGTTGCTGGAATCATCTTGAATTGCCGATCAAGCAACGATTTATACGATTCCATCGCTTCCTTATCCCTTCCTCGATTGAAAAACCAATCCATAAAAGTCGCATTGACAACCCCATCATAAACCAAGCACCGTTCTTTGAGCTCATCGAAAAGCTCATTAGCCTTATCCAAATTGTCGAGGTTGAGAAAACCCAAAATCAAATTATTGTAAACGATCGAGTCAGCGCCGTGGCCCTTATTGAGCATTTCGCGGAGGAGATCGACAGCTTCACCAATACGACCGGCATCGATTAACCCTTTTGTGAGATGACGATAGGTTACATGAGAAGGGCTAAAAGGGGCATTAGCGAGAATGTGACGATAAACATCGAGAGCGACATCGACGCGACCGGAATCGCAATGTGTGTTGATCAATACATTGTAGGAGACAACATTGGGGACGATATTGGCTTGATTGTAGAAGAATTGGAAGAGAGCGACGGCGTCGTCGTAGCGCTTGGAGCGGTACATGGCGGCCATGATGGCGTTGCAGGTGAAGACGGTGGGGCGAGTGTTGGAGAACACGGACTGGCGGGCGACGACGGAGGCGTGGTGGAGATCGCCGGCGCGGATGAGGGATTGAACGCGGTTGTGGAGGTTGAGGCGGGGGCCGACGAGGGCGGAGGTGGAGTCGGGGAGGCGGGGGGCGTTGGGGTCGGGAGGAGGGCGGGGCGCGTTGGGGTCGCGGCGGAGGGCGTGGAGTGGGGGTTCGATGCGGAGGCGGCGTTTACGACGGCGGCGCTCGGCGGCGGCTTCTTCGGCGGAAGAGAAGGCGAACGATCGGATTGGGAGGAGGAAATTAGGGTTTTGAGGGTGGTTGATGTGGTGGTGGAGAGCGGTGGTTGTGGTGGTGGAGAGTGAAGATGAGCGGCGGAGTGATCGGAGAATGAGGCGATAGAGAGTCATTGGGTTTGATTGGTTGTGGAGAGAGAGAGAGGGATAAGAAACCCTAGGTTTGTAGAGAAAGAGGGAAAGAGAAATGAAATGAGAGAGAAGGGCGAACCAGAGAACCTAAAACCCTTTCTGATGAGAGAGTGAGTTGTGTGAGGTTTAGAGGGAGAGATTGTCTGTGGTCGACATTTATATCATACTGGGCACTTACTTTTCCTTGTTAATCAATCACCGTTGGCAGTGTAGTCGATCATGGATCCATTTGAAGCGGTCTGACTGAAGAACGAGGAACCCGATGAGCTGTAACATGAGAATCCTCATGTGAGTAAGTTATGGCAGGATCCTGTGGTGGTTTGATAAGAATTTTTTTTTTTGGAATCTTTTTTAACGATTCAAATAAAATTTGTTGGGTAAATTATTTATATAAGAAATTAAATTAATTAAATATTTTTAATTTCGTGACAAGAGCATATTTGTTTTTTCTTAAATAAATAGTTAGTATGATTTTAATAATTTTTTAAAATAATTAAAATTAAAGCATATGGTTATGAATTTTTAATTAACTTAATTTTTTATAAGAATGATATAGTTGACGAATGTTACGAAATAAACGAAAGAGGAGGAAGCAACGACATTAGCTATGGTGCTAATGATAATGAGAGTAGAGATAAATGGATAGTAGCTATGGTGAAGGTGGAAGGGTAATATTGTGGATATAACAAAGAGGTGATTGCGGTGGTGGTTATGGTAATAATGTCAATGGTTGTAGAGGTGAAGGGTTGTAGTTGTTCCTGTAGTGGTGGTCGTAATGTCAATGACGATTGTAATGGTAGTTTAGTGGTGGACGTAAAATGATGATAGTACTTATGACAACAATGACAATAATAATAAAATTAATAATGGTGGTAGTGGTGGTGGTGGTGGCGGCGGCGGCGGCAGCGACGATAGCAACAGTAGCGGTGGCATGGGGTGGTTGTGTTGGTAGTGGTGGTAACGATAGCGATAATTGTTATAGTAGTAGTGGTGGCATGTTGGTAGAGGTGGTTGTAGTGAATTTATAATAGTGTAGGGAACAACCTAAAAAAAATTATAATATTAAAATAATTATTTTTTAAGTATATTTTTAAGTTTTTTTTATTTTATATTTTTTAAGAACAATTCAAATAATATTGTGAGAAAGAATCATGAAAAAAATTAAATATCTATTTTTAATTTTAATAATTTTTGGTTTCCTCCTTATTATCTATAAATTATTTTTTATTTGCTTAATCAAATTTAAAACTATATTCGTACATAATTTCTTTACGTATCCTATCTTTTTTTTTCCTTCAATTTTAATATTTTTTGGAGTCCTCTTATTATCTACAATTAAATCGTTAATCAATAAATATATCTGTGGGGACATATTTTTTTGAATGACAACACGTGGCCGAGGTATCACCGAAGTGCCAGCCGAGGTGCCACGTGTCCTGGTCATGACGCCGAGATCATCTCGGCTAGGCCGAGGTTATCCGCGAAGATACCGGAATCCGAGATAAGCGGATAAGGGACAAGAGTCCTAGATGGGAGAAGACTTCAGTTTAGATAAAAATAAGACTCTTAGAGAGTTTTATCCTAATCCTACTGGGAGTCCATTAGAGCTAGGCTTCTATTGGGACTAGGATTGTGTTGGCTATAAAAGGGAAGGCACCCTCATGGATCTAAAGCATGCTTTTTTATGCTCTGAACAGTGAGTTATGCATTTTTGCTATCTTTGAGAGATAACTGACTTGATCGTCGGAGTGCCTCCGGGTGGACGAACAACCGCCGGAATCTCTTCTTTTTGTGACAGGTCGTTCGGGCTTAATCTATTCTGCCAGTATTCTCCAACTGAGTGCTTGATTGGCAGTGTAGTCGGAAATTGGCACACACAATTTGGCGCCATCTGTGGGAAAGAAAGAAGAATAGATGGCCAACGACAAACAGAAAGAGAAGGTTGAGGACGACACCCTTACTGAGAGTGGGAAACCTGTAGACCTTGACGTCGAAGGAGACAACTGCAACAGAGAGACACACGATGAAATTCACGAAAGAAAGGACGTCGGCTAGGAGGGCGACGTACCGAAGAAATCAAACTGAAATAAGTACTATAACGAGGATAACCTCCAGGTATGGAATTCTACAGAGGGATGAAGAGATGAAGGGGATGGCGAACAAATTGGCAGACATGCAATCGGTCATCAATTTCATGATGCAAAACAATGTCATGTAGCCACCGTTCTCGCTACAGGACACGCCGATTCCAGCGGCCAATGCCCAGAAGGGAGGGCAGAAAACAATCCCTATAGCCCCCCCAGCACACTAGGAGCGAAAAACACTCTCACCGGCCTTCAAGGGAGGTCGGGCGAGGAGAGTCGAGAAGGGAAGAATCTCGAAGGACACATCGCACCAAGGAAGCGGACCCCAAAGAACATTGGCATGTTCAAAGGCAGGAGCTGTGCTTCGACGCAACTAATGGAGAAAGGTCGAAAAGGGCTCACAATGAAGCTGAGAGTAGTGCACCAAAAAGACTAAAATCAGGAGATAGCCGAGCTCCTAGGCAGACCAAAAAGGACTTGAGAGATTACCTTAAGAGGAAGCAACAAAATGCCAAGGTAACTTCCACTGTTAAGCCGAGAACACCATTCTCGGTGGAGTTAGACAAATTTGAGGCCCCAAAAAGATTCAGTACGCCGAGGTTCCAGATCTACGACGGGAAGTCGGACCCCAACTTTCACGTTGGTTTGTACCTAAACTCGATGGCGTTATACACTGGGAACAAGCCGTTGCTTTGCAAGGCGTTCCCCTTATCTTTCAGAGAAATTGCATCGGACTGGTTTCACAAGTTGCCGAAAGGAATTGTGAAAACCTGGGAAGGCCTGGCCGAGATGTTTATGGCCAAGTTTGTGACAAACAAACTACAGCCATTAAGGGTAAACACCCTGATGGCTCTGAAAATTGACAATGACGAAAGCCTGAGAACCTATGCCTAAAGGTATTATGAGGTATTCAACCAAATACCCGAGTGAAACTAAGAGGTGGCGGTCGTGTCTTTCAAGAACGGCCTAAAAGATGATTGTCCACTACGAAAGTCATTGGCAAAGACATTGCCAAAAAGCATGGAAGAGCTCATTGCCAGAATTGAGAAATATGCCAGAGCCGAGGAAGACACGCCAGGGACTAAGGAGACAAAGCAAGAAAAAGGAAATGGCTCGCCGAAGCGAGGCCGAGGTAACAATGGATCCAACAAACAAGAGATAGGACTGAGGGCTACACAGGTAGCACAACTGTATTCCGAATTCCAATTCACAAAGTCCTGGATAAAATCTGAGCCCAGCCCTATTTCAGAGCACCAGCAAGGGTACCAGGTGAGTTCATGGGAAGAAGCCTTGGTAAGCATTGTGCTTACCACAATGAAAATAGGCATCTGACTCAGGGTTGCAGAGCCCTGAAAGCACACCTGGAAGACCTGGCAAGGCAAGGCCATTTAAGGGACCTTGTAGATGAAGCCAGGACAAGGGAAGAGCAGGCAAGACTGCCTTAGGCACCAGCAGCTCCACCTCTCCCAGCACAGCAATCGCAGGCAGGCGGACCTCGAGTAATTAATGTAATTCACTCGAAGGTCAACGAAAACGAAATACGAGGGGAGACCCAGAAGGTCAAGCACTTGCAGCATGTGTACCAGGTTCGGAAGAAAAGACCTCAAGATGAGGAGTGCCAGGGACCAGTGGTGTCTTTTACTGAAACCGACCTTGAGATGGTGCAGCATCCACATAACGATGCCTTGGTAGTATCCCTCTAGGTTGGGGAGCGCCAAGTGAAGCGCATCCTAATTGACCAAGGCAGCTCTTGTGACATCATGTATGTCAGGTGTTACAAGGAGCTTAGCCTTCACCCAGACAATATGGAGCAGTTCAACAGCCCAATAGTCGGGTTCAATTGAACGCCGATGTGGCCACTAGGAGCAGCAAGCTTAGAGGTGCAAGCTGGCACCAAAAAGATAAAAATAGAATTCACCATAATCGACACACCCTCCCCCCTACAATGTTATCTTGGGAAGGCCATGGCTGCATGCAATGGGGGTTGTTCCCTCAACGTTGCATTAGCTATTGCGGTTCCCAACAGAGCATGGGATAGAGGAGGTCAGAGAGGATCAATTGTAGGCAAAGAACTGCTCCACGGCAGTAATGAAATCTACCTGCAGCATACGAGAACCAGAGACAGTAGAGATCGAAGACAAAGACGTAGAAGTCCTAGATGACGCCGACAAGGAGCCAACCGAGAAAAGTGAGAAGCCCTAAAGAAAATCCTTGTCCAGTAAGGAGATGAGGAACGCTTCTTCCTTTTCGGCTCGGGCTTAGCCGAGGAAGAGGAAAAAGAATTGAAGGCTTTCTTGAGAGTAAACATTGAGGTATTTGCCTAGACGCCTTACGAGATGTATGGCATTGACCCTGAGGTCACTTGCCATAAACTGAACGTAGACAGGTCGGCCAAACCTGTAATCCAACGAGTAAGAAGACCGACGTTGATGCATGTTGAGGTAGTGGAAGAGGAAGTAGATAGACTTTTGGAGGCCAAAGCCATTCGAGAGGTAAATTACCTGACATGGCTATCAAATACCGTGGTGGTGAAGAAAAAGAATGGTGTGCGTGGACTTTACCAACCTAAACAAGGCCTATCCCAAAGATAGTTTCCCATTACCCAAGATTGACTAATTGATGGATGCCACTTCAGGATATGGAAGGATAAGCTTCCTGGATGCCTACAGGAGGTACCATCAGATGAGGAGAAGACTGCGTTTATCACCCCAAAAAGGCTGTATTGCTACAGAGTGATGCCTTTTGGGTTGAAAAATGCAAGAGCAACTTACCAGAGATTGGTAACTAAGATGTTCAGACACCTAATTGGCCGAACAGTGGAGGTATACATCGATGACATGGTCGTGAAGACCGGGGAACGTAAAGACCATCTGGAAGACTTAAAGGCAGTCTTTGATATCCTAAAAACATATCGGCTCCGACTCAATGCATCGAAGTGTGCATTTGGAGTTGGATCTAGTAAGTTCTTGGGATACTTGGTGACTAGAAGGGGCATTGAAGCCAGCCCAGATCAAATCAAGGCCATCCTAGAACTGAAAAGCCCAACATCGGCGAAGCAAGTACAGATGTTGACTGGAAGGGCTGCAGCCCTGAATAGGTTCATAAGTAGAAGTTCTGACAAATGCAAACTCTTATTCAGCTTAGTAAAGAAGGCCATAGACTTCTTATGGATAGAAGAGTGCGAAGTCGCCTTGGCCGACTTGAAGAAGTATTTGACAACGGCTCCAATTCTCTCAAATCCAGAACCTGGAGATGAGTTATTCCTGTACTTAGTAGTTTCGGAACATGCGGTAAGTGCAGTGGTAATCCGAGAACAAAAATGGGAACAAAGGGTTATTTACTACGTAAGCAAAACCCTGGTTGATGCAGAAACCAGTCCCTATTACAGTAGGGAGATCTCACAGGCAGAATAGCCAGATAGGCAGTGGCCTTGGGCCAGTATGACCTGGAATACAGACCCAGAACAGTAATTAAAGGCCAAGTTTTGGTCGACTTCGTGGCCGAGTTCACACTAGGAGCCATTGTACATTGGGCTCCATTGAGCCGAGGTGAACAATGTCCAAGCGAACAAAGAGGAGCCCAGCCGAGGGCAACGGAACAAAGGAAGGAAGAAAAACTCAGGCCCTGCAGCATTTACATCGGTGACTCCTTTCAATTGTTTGTAGATGGGAGTTCAAACCGACAAGGAGCGGTGGCAGGAGTAGTATTGGTATCTCCAGATGGACAGATACTAGAATAATCCATTCGTTTAGGGTTCAAAGCCTCAAACAATAAAACAGAGTATAAAGCACTGATTGCAAGACTGAAACTGGCGGTAGCAGTAGAAGCAGATGAAGTAATAGTCTTCTGTGACTCTCAGCTTATAGTCAACCAGACAACAGGCGAGTTCGCAGCCCGAGACGAAAGGATGTCGGCCTATGTAAAGGAGGTCGGCAAATTGGTGGCCTTGTTTCAGAATTGCTGACTACAGCAGGTTAGCCGAGATGATAACAGTCATGTTGATGCCCTGGCCAACCTGGCAAGTACAATACAACCTGGAAAGGCAAAGGCGATAATGGTTGACTACTTGCTCGGTCCAAGCATAGAACCACTGAACACAGAGCGCGAAGCAATGTGTGTGGAGATGAGACCAAGTTGGATAGATGCAATAATAGCATTCCTTAAAGACGGGAAGCTGCCCGATGATCGAAAAGAAGCGCACAAGATCAAACTGAAGTCGGCAAGATTCAGTTTGACCCCAGAAGGACACCTCTACAGAAGATCATTTACTGGACCCCTTCTGAGGTGTGTGCATCCTGCGCAGGTTGAAGATTTTCTGTACGAGATACATGAAGGAATATGTGGAAGCCACGCTGGGGGTAAGTCACTTGCCCACAGGGCCATTACTCAGGGGTACTGGTGGCCCTATATGTAGAAAGATACCGAAGCTTATGTGAAGAAGTGTGAGAAGTGCCAAAGGTTTGCACCTTTGATACATCAACCAATAGCCGACTTGAACCCAGTATCCAGTCCTTGGCCATTTGCCCGATGGGGCATGGATCTTGTCGGAAAACTACCTCAAGCAACTGGACAAAGAAAGTACTTACTAGTGGCAACAGATTATTTCACCAAGTGGATAGAAGCTGAACCCCTTGCCAAGATTCGAGATATTGATGTGAAAAACTTCATCTGGAAGAACATCATAACCAGGTTTGGGATTCCAAGAGTAATAGTTGCAGACAATGGAACACAATTTGACAGTAAGCTAATCAAAAGCTTCTGTGCAAAGTTCAAAATCAAGAATTACTTTTCGACCCCAAGTTTTCCTCAGAGTAATGGACATGCAGAAGCGTCCAACAAAGTTATCTTGGATAGGATAAAAAAGAGGCTGCAAGCAGCAAAGGGAAAGTGGGTAGATAAATTACCTAGTGTACTCTGGGCATATTGGACTACGCCGAGAAGATCAACGGGGAAATCCCGTTTGCCATGGCTTATGGCACAGAAGCAGTCATTCCGCTGGAGGTCGGCATCCCAGAGACCAGAACACAGGCAGTGGAGAATGGAACTAATGATGTATTTTTAGTCCGAGATCTAGATCTTCTAGAAGAGAGAAAATAGAAAGCAACAATTTAACGGGAGGCATACCAGCAGCAGCTTGCCAAGGCTTATAATAAGAAGGTGAACCCGCGAGAGTTCCAAGATGGAGACCTTGTCCTGAGAAAGGTTGTCGGCAACAAGAAGGATCCCAGAGAAGGCAAGCTTGGCCCAAATTGGAAAGGACCCTATAGAATCATCTCGGTCTTGGGCAACGGGGCATATCGGCTTAAGGATTGCGACTGCAAAGAGCTCCCAAGACCCTGGAATACTTGAAATCTGAAATTTTTTTATCATTAGACTTTATTGGTCTTTGTTATTAGCCGAAGTAATAATAAAGTTTTAGCTCGATTTTTTACACTTGTGACTGATAAGATACTTGACGATGTCTTTGGAATACATGCATAATGAGAACCCAAGTGGAACTTAAGTTCACATTAGGGGGCAGAGAGTTGGGAAATGGTTCCTGGAAAGGTAGAATTTACAAACTAAAATTAGTTTAACGCTTGTTGAAACTTAAGTTTACAAATTGAAGTTAAACTGAGGTCATGTTTAACGCTTGTTGAAACTTAAGTTTACAAGTTGAAGTTAAACCGAGGTTATGTTTAACGCTTGTTGAAATTTTAAGTTTACAAGTTAAAGTTAAACTGAGGTCATGTTTAACGCTTGTTGAAACTTAGGTTTACAAGTTGAAGTTAAACCGAGGTTATGTTTAACGCTTGTTGAAATTTTAAGTTTACAAGTTGAAGTTAAACTGAGGTCATGTTTAACGCTTGTTGAAATCTTAAGTTTACAAGTTAAATTTAAACTAAGGTCATGTTTAACACTTGTTGAAATTTAAGTTTACAAGTTGAAGTTAAAAACGAGGTCATGTTTCACACTTGTTGAAACTTGAGTTTACAAGTTGAAGTTAAACTAAGGTTGAGTTTACAAGTTGAAGTTAAACTAAGGTTGAAGTTACAAGTTGAAGTTAAACTAAGGTTGAAGTTACAAGTTGAAGTTAAACCGGGTTGTGACTAAAAGAAAATTGGTCTAAACACTTGTTGAAATTTTTTAGAAAAAATTACAAGTTAAAACCAAGGTTGCATTAAAAGAAGTACTTGTGTACTGCCGAGGTAAACCATTGGTTTATATAACCGAGGTATATCACCCCGAGGAAATTGCACAGATAAGGTGTATGCTTGAAAGCATGCAAAATTATTCTAAGTACAGAACCATACAAGAGTCATACAAAGGAAAATTTACTTGCATTCAGAAGAATCAGTTCAAAAAAAAAAGGGCACTTCGGCCTACCAAAAGAGTAGTTGTTTAGAAATTACAAAAGTGGCACTTCAGCCAAACCGAAGCTTACATTGATTCAAAAAGTAAGACAAAGTATTAAGTACAAAGCAAAAAACCAAGACTATTGGGCATCAGTAGTAGGATGGGGCTCCAAAGACATTTGAGAATTATTCTCGGCGTCCTTCTCAGCAGCGAGCTCGACATCGATCTCTTTGAGAGTCTAGTCGATGCTCTTGTCGGCAATGGGTACGTCCGATGTTTTCTTCTCAGGAGTAGCGTCTTTGGAGACCTCCTCACCCTCCTCATCTTAAGTCAAGTCCAAGACTTGCTCATTCAGAGTAGGGAACTTGGCCCCAGTAGTCTCAGCATCCTTCTTCTTCCTCACCAAAGCTTCATCCTCAGACTGAGAATCGTCTTCAGATTGGCTTGGAGTAGGGGGGAATGGAAGGGGGAGGACGTCAGCATTCTTGAAAGGGGAGTCCTTGGGGACATCAAGCTTTTTTAGGGCAGCCATCCAACCAAGGGTGAAACCCTCGTTGCATGCCTACTTCACTTATTTTTTGTAGTTCGCCATGACATTAACCACCCCCTTATTGTATGCCTTTTCATCTGCGGCCTTAATCTCGGCAGCTTTTGTGGCCAAGGCATCTTATAGTTCTTTTTTGGGCCTCGGCCATCTGTGTCTTGGCCTCTTTCTTTTCAGCTGTGAAGACCTTGGCAATGGCCTCGGCAGCATCAGCTTTCTCTTCGGCCTCATCTTTAGCCTTGATGGCTGTCTCGGCCTGATCTGACAAGGTCTTCATCTTTCCCTCGGTCTTTTTGAGGGTCTTCTACAAACCAGAGACCTCCCTGATCTTGTCGGCCAACTCCTTCCTCATCTCAAAAGATTGCATTGAGAAAGAGTGGGCGTGTTGGATCGCCTGAAGGAAAATGGACAAAGCAGAAGTTATTAGAAAATTCTCTAAGTATAGAAAGAAAAAGAAAGAAAAATACCAAGTGTAAAGAACTTACTTGAACGGAATGCTGCAGCATCAGAGCAAAATTTTCGTATTCGCTCATCTTAGCGTTACGATTAAGATCTTCGGGCAGAAGCAAGGCGGTAGAGAGGGCAACACCGACCTCAATGTCGTTGGCGCTATCACCAGCCTTAACTGGTTTGTCGTCGATTGTGATTGGTGAGGCCCAGGGGGAATCATGTTTTAATGGCCTCGAGGTGGTCGTAGAGGACAACCTCGGCCTCTTTGATCTAGTAGATTCGGATGGTTCGGCCTCAGCGGGCCTTTTCTTGGCGGCAGAAGGTGTCTTTTCACTCTCAGCCAATTTTGAAATTGGCAAGGTGTCCTCAGTATCAATCTGAGTCACCGTTGCCTTTGGCTGAGCCTTCTTCAATCTTTTTGGCTTTGACTTTGGTGGAGTCTGGGACTGCACTGGTTGGGAGTCGAAGGTGGATGGGATGTCGGCCAAGAGATCTTCAACGACTGCTTTCTTACGGCCTATCTTAGCAGCGAAAACAGTTCGATGTCGTTGACGGCGTTGAGATAGTGGGATCAGTTGTGGAGCCGAGGTAGAGGCTGCTCTGCTGGATCAAAGGTTGACCCCTGATCTGGCCGAAATGATGAAGTTGTGGGAGGAGTAGTGGCAGACGGAGGAGACTGACTCTTCTGTTTCTTTGGAACGTCGGGAAAAACCGACTTATAAGTCGGGATGAAGTTGAGCAAGAGGAGGGCTCTCCGCTTGTGAACTGGCAAGTCTAACAGCTTTTTTAAGCCTTTGCTCGTGAAAAAGGACTTGCGGAAATCCTTTGCCGGCTGAGGAAGAGCTGCAAGGAAAACAAACATTAGAACGTATAAAGAACGAAGTATTGAAGACTTTGAAGACAAGTATTAATACTGGGCTCTTACCATTATCCTCTACGAAAACTATTCGGGTAAGAGGGTAGTGGTGGAGGTCCTCGTCTAGAGCGAACTCCCAGTTCCCCGAGACAATGAAGTAATCGTCCCCAGCTCCCTTGTTGGAGTCTGGGAGGTCGGCAATAATTTTATACTCTGTGGACCTCGGTTTAAGATAATAAATGTAGCATTTCTCTAACTTGAGGCCACACATGGTGTAGCAGTATTGGATGTCGGCTAAAGTTACCTTAGCACTCTCTTGTTTGGCTAAGGTTATTATACCGTTGATAACTTGATAAGAGTTGATGGCGAGCTGCATTGGGTTCAACTTATAGTAATGAAGGATTTCTCGGAAGAGGATGTCGAGTGGGAGCCTAAGTCCGCACTCTATGAAAGCTACAACAGGGAAGGGCATGGAGTGATCCGTGGGCATAATAGAGTCATCCTCTGCTGCCAACTTGAGATGAACGTCGGCAGGAATGGAAAACTCCTGCCTGAAATATTCCAACTTGTTCAGGATGTCTACCCTATGCTTCCACATACCCATGACGTCGGCTTGATTAAAGGTGTTGGATTTTAAAAAGAAGTGTTTTAAAAGGGTTTGAGGGACCTCGACTAAAACCTAAAATTGTACTATGGTAAGAGTTTGTATGGATCTAAGGGGAATTTGTGTCAGTTCTTCCTAAGGTTCGTAAAGTTCTATAGGCAAAACCCAAACCTAAGTCTAGGCAAGAGAAAATTGAAGGCAAGAATTTGGGAAAAACACGGAAAATAGAAACAAGAATGTGATTTAGAATCATGAACAGTGATGAATTATCAAGAACACTGTGACAAAGTGTGCACAAGGGTGCGAGGCCAAGAACAGTGGCAAAAGTGAACAAATTTGTGAGAAGTGTGTGTGTATTCAAGACACAAATTGGGCAAAAGCAAAATTGTAAAATAAACATGCTCAGATACGTGATTCATAAATCAAGAACTTGAGCAAAACAACAATGGCAACGAATAATAAAGTAAAGCTTTTTGAAGAGGAACAAGGAATTGAAATAAAAAGGAACAGTGACTCACCCAAGAAAAATGAAGCCGACGTAAAGTTTGCTGGGATCAGACGGTAGCCGGAAGCAAAGAAGTGCAGCAGAAGCCTCGCCGGAGGAGAGAGTGAGACTGATTGCAGAAAGCTTCGCGAAAGCAGCAATGGAGGATTTAGAATAGTAAAGAGATAGAGAGTTTTTGCACGAAGACAATGATGTAAAGTGAAAAGATGAAGAGAGAGGGTGCTAGTTTTGTCAAAAAAGCAAAAGGCGACAAAATGAAATTGATGAGCCTAGAACGATGTATTTGTCAGACGGTGCACACAAGCGCAAGGCGACTTAATGGTGCATATCGGACACAGTCCAGTGGGGGACAGACACGTGGTAGAAACTGTTGAAATGTTGTGCGTGACAGCTCATACGCGTGATAAAACTCTTGGAGTTCTTGGTTTAATGAAGCAATGACCTCGACTGGTAGGAAGATCTCGACTAAATAACTAGAATAAACTAGGTTATTGGTTCTAAAAGCCTTGATGAGACAGACTACAGGACCTGGTCTTGTGAAACCGACGTATGATGACCTCGGTAATGGATGATAGAGCAAGATAGCCGACATGTTATACGATGAAATGATATAGGTTCCATCACCTCAGGATGCTGAGGTAATAGAACCTAGGGGGCAGTTGTGGGGACATAATTTTTTGAATGACAACACGTGGCCGAGGTGTCACCGAAGTGCCAGCCGAGGTGCCACATGTCCTGGTCATGACACCAAGATTATCTCGGCTAGGCCGAGGTTATCTGCGAAGATACCGGAATCCGAGATAAGCAGATAAGGGACAAGAGTTCTAGAATGAGAGAAGACTTCAGTTTGGGTAAAGATAAGACTCTTAGAGAGTTTTATCCTAATCCTAATGGGAGTCCAAGATTAGCAGTAATCCTAAGTCCATTAGAGCTAGGCTTCTATTAGGACTAAGATTGTGTTGGCTATAAAAGGGAAGGCACCCCCATGGCTCTAAGGTATGTTTTTTATGCTCTGAATAATGAGTTAAACACTTTTGATATCTTTGAGAGATAATTGACTTGATCGTTATAGCGATCCCGGGTTTGTTCCCTATATGAACAGTGCTCCGGTCGTAGGTTTCCGTGGAGTTGGTGGTTGTGTGTCTTGTTGCCATCCTTTTAGGTTCCGTATGTCTGAGTTTTAGGATGTCTTGGGCGTGTTTCAAACAGGCTGGTTGAGCCTTAGTCCCTTTCCTTGTTGCCTAGAGTTTTGGTGGTACGCTCGAGCGGGTACCCTTGCGCTCGAGCGAAGTTTTATTTTTAGTTGTACGCTCGAGCGGACCATATCACGCTCGAACGGAGTTTTCACACTTCCAGTATCTGTGCCTCTGCGAAACTTCTGCATATGTGTTTTTCACGCTCGAGCGGGTTTCATTACGCTCGAGCGGGTCACGCTCGAGCGGGTCTGTTGGCACTCGAGCAGGGTGTCCTTTGCCTGCGAAAGTTCTGAGAGGGGGTAATCTATGCTCGAGCGAACTGGTTTTCGCGCTCGAGCGGATATGTTTGGTTCTTGTGTCCTGGAGCTCGAGCGGGCCTTATTGCGCTCGAGCGGTTCCAGTTTTTGTGCTTGACGCTCGAGCGTTCTATTCTTCGCTCGAGCAAATCATGCGTATATCAGTTGGCAGTTGTGCATTTTTGAATCACATTTCAACATCCTTTCTCTCTCTTACTTTTCCGAAAAAGCCATTTGAGAGTTTCTCTCACTAAAACTCAACTTCTCTCTAAATATTGATCTAGTTAGAGTGTTCTTCTACCCTTTGTCCTTTACAAAAAGTGTGTTGATCGTCGAGGGCTACGTTTTGTTTCGAAAAGTTTGGAGTTTGGAGCACTTTGAGTTTGGTCCTCTCCTTCGTTTGAGCTCTAACTTCGAGGTAGGAATATCCTACTCCATCTTATAAGCTTTGTCTTTGAATTTTGGCATTTTGATATGTTTGGAGTCGTTGGGTAATTTTGAGGAAGTTTGGGTCTTTGTGTAATTTTAGAAAGTTGGGGTTTTATTTATTATTACCTATATGCATGTTGGGCATAGAGAAATGAGATGAATGTTGGATTGTTGATAGAAATAAAACTTTAGGGTTGTTTTGTTAATTATGGGAAATGCCCTAATTGCATTGTTAAATCAATTTGTGAAATAAATGTGAGAAATGAGAAATGGAATTGAAAATGTTGGAATTGGGAATGTATGGGATTAAAGGGTGCAGTTGGGTTATTCATCACTCACCAAATTGAAACGTCAATATTTTACCCATTTGGCGCATTTATTCTCTGTTTAGAAATAACTGCTTGGGGCTATCGGTGGAGGATAGTTTTGATTGTTGTTGACAATGCATGATGATTAGGCAAACTAAAACTAATCGATTAAGTGTACTATTGAATATAGCGATTGGAATAATACATTAACTTTATGTATTGATTGGTTGTATATGATAACTGTTTATATACATTGTTTGTGTGGGAGGAGAAAGGGGCTGTACTCCACGGTTTATTGGAAGAAAGGGGTTGGACCTCTAAACCGGACGATTTATTGGAAGAAAGGGGCTGGACCTCTAAACCGGAAGGTTTATTGGAAGAAAGGGGCTGGACCTTTAAACCGGAAATTGAAGTGCAGATACAGCTCATATGCTTATCTATTGAAGTGCAGATACAGCTAATATGCTTATTTGTTGATGTATTGATACAGCTTGTATGGTTATCTGTTGATGTATTGATATAGCTAGTATGCTTATCTATCGCGAAATGTAAATGCTTAATATGGGTGTTTGTCTCATATAGGTTGTTTGATCAGGCTCTGAGTCATAGTCATGAATTGAGAATTGGTTAAGAAACGGAAAGTGAATGTAACATGGACATGATTGTCGTTAAACTGTAACACAATATAAATTGGTATATAAGTGCGGACCACCCATTGAACGCTATTATCTTAGTCATTGTTTATAGTTGGTTTAGTGCATTTCTACTGGACTGTGGCTCACCCTATATGGGACACCATTTTCAGGTACAGGAAGCATGCCACTTCCAAGGGCGTAGTTTGGGAAGCAAGAGGCAGACAGACTGCTTTTGTTGTTTTGCTTTCTTTGATGTATTATATGTAAATTCAAGCCAAGGGCTTAAGATGTATTGAGTTAGTACTCTTCTCTTTTTGTAACCAAGTGTTAACTTGGAAAGCTGTAAGCCCGTAGGGCATTTGTTTGTTAGTAGCTTGTAATATTTCTGTAAGAGCTACTCTGATTGATAGAAAGATATTTATTTCTCGTACATCATGGCATGTCTAAAATGATGGGCTTTTCGTATTATTTTGAGGGCGTGACAATCGTCGGAGTGCCCCCGGGTGGACGAACCACCGCCAGAATCTCTTCTTTTTGTGATAGGTCGTTCGGGCTTAATCTATTCTGCTAGTATCCTCCAGCTGAGCGCTTAATTGGCAGTGTGGTCGGAAATTGACACACACAATATTTGATATAACAAACAAATTGAAAATTATATGTTACTCATATATAATCTTATAGCTATCCTATCTCTTTTCTATTGTTAATTTTAAAATATTTTTGAATCTCATTTTCTTGTAATATAACTTCTTATTATATATCATAATAACGATAATAAAAAAAAATGAGAGAAAACCGGGGAAAAAAGTTTAGTTAGTAATACACACCAAATACAAATAAATAAAAGGAAAAATCTTCGGTGTGCATGCATAAACACATCTCACAAAAATGTATAAATTTAAAACAAATTCGTGTAATCACATAAATTTTTATGAACTTAAGCAAATTTGTGTTCAATTCAAGTATTTTTGTATAATCACTTATGTAAATTCATAAAAACTTACGCAATTTTTTATAGGGTTGCATATGGTGTGCATTACATACTAGAGCATTGGAATATCATAAAAAAATAATAAATAAATAAAATAAAAAGAAATTGAGAGAGAAAATAGTTTCAGTAAAAAAAATATTAGAATTAATTGGGAAAAACAATAGAAAATTGATTCATCACAATTGATACATCAAAATAAAAAAAATACAATAAATAAATAAAATAAAAAGAATTTGAGAAAGAAAAAAAGTTTCAGTCACAAAAAATTAAGAGAGAGAATTATGGAAAATAGTGGAGAATTGATTTATCGCAATTGATATATCATAATAAAGAACTAAAACAAATAAATAACATAAAAAGAAATTGAGAAAAAAAAAAGTTTCAGTTAAAAAAACTGAGAGAAAAAACTGTTTCAATTATAAATAAAAAAAAAAAAAAAACAACTCTAGAACCCAAATAACAAATAAAGACTTTAAGAGAGATTGAGAGAAATTGAGAGAGAAACTTGGGTGAAAATAAATTGTTCTCAACCCTATATCGGAGAGACAAAAAAAAAAAAAACACTACAGTAATGCATCAATAAAATGAAAACAAATTGAGAAAGAGAAAAAGTTTTAGTATAAAAAAAATTTGAGATAAAGAACTGGAAAAAAATCATGGAGAATTGATTCATCAAAATTGATTTATCATAATAAGAAATAAAATAAAAATAAAAAATTGGGAGGAAAAAAAAAGTTTTAGTTAAAAAAATTGAGAGAGAAAAAGGGAAAAAACTATTTCATTTAAAAATAAAAAAAAAACAACTCCAGTACCCAAACAATCAATAATATAAAAAGAAATTGAGAAAAGAAAAAGGTTTTATTTAAAAAAAATTGAGAGATAGAACTGGGAAAAATCATGGAGAATTAATTCATCACAATTGATATATTATAATAAATAAATTTAATATGAAGAAATTGAAAGAAAAAAAAAAGTTTCAATGAAAAAATTGAAAGAAAACTGGAAAAATAAGTTTCAGTTAAAAAAAAGAAAAAGAAAAACTAACTCTAAGACTCAAATAACGAAATAAAAGTTTTAATAGAGAGAATTGATTCATCTATAAGAAAAAAAAAATAAAAAGAGAAATTGAAAGAGAAACTTGGGTGAATAAATGGTACACAGTGCTCAAAAAAAAAATGGTACACAATCTTTTATTGAAAAAAACACTTTACACTAATCCATTAATGTTATACATACTTAAAATAAATACATAGGTAAATATTTTGAAAGAGAGATATATCATAATATAGGAGAAAAAAATTTGAAAACGAGAGAAAGAACTGGAGAAAAGAGTTTCATTTAAAAAGAAATTGAGATCACAATTGATACATCATAATAAAATAAATAAAATAAAATAAAATGCATGAGAGAATTGTAGAAAAGGATTTTTTTTGTTTTTTTGTTTTTTGATAGATAGAGAAAATAATTTCAATTAATTTTTTTTATAAAGAACTTGAAGAAAAAAAATCTAAAATATTGGGGTGTTTTGAGAAGTTGGTAAAAAGTTAATTTTTTGTCTTTTGGCTTTTTTGGTGACTTTTTAGGCAAAAAGTTGGGTTATTTTTGATTAAAAAAAAACTGACTTTTTTGACTAAAAAATTTAAAAAGTCAAAAAGTTAGCTTTTTACCGTTGTTGCCAAAATGCCCCTCAATCTGTATTCTACATAAAGAAATTGTATAATAAAAACATATATGGCAATTCTTATCTTTGTACTTTTACTTTAATAATGGTTGGAAAAGAAAAAAAAAATTGTTAAACAGAAAAAAGTGACACCATAGAGGAAAGAGGAGAGAAAGAATGTCATTGAATCAAAACACTTCTGTACTTTTTTTTTCTTTTTTTTAAAGAGGAAACTATTGTAGGAAGGAAAATGATTTTCCCCCCGAATTTCATCCCCCGAATTTCCTGACTGTCCAAAACGACGTTGTTTTAGGTAGTTTTTTTTTTCTTTTTCTTTATGCAGTCTGAAAATGTAACGCCCTCAAAATAACAACATTAAACCCATCGGATAAGACATGCATTTACATACAAACTAACCACATTCTTTTATTCATTAGAGTTCCAGTACATAAGTATTACATGTTAACATCAAAACAAAATGCCCTACGGGCTTACAGCTTTCCAAGTTAAAACTTGGTTACAACAAAAGAGTACTAACTCGTTTACACATTAAGCCCTTGGCTTGAAGTTACATGTAATACATCAAAAGTTAGGCGACAAAAGTATGTCCGCCTCTAGCCTCCAGCTATGTCCTTGGAGGTGGCATGCTTCCTGCACCTGAAAATGATATTCCCATATAGGGTGAGCCACAACCCAGTAGAAATATACTAAACCAACCATGAACAATGACTAAAAGATTAGCAATTGATAGATGGCCAACACTGATACAATCACATAAATCATATATTTATGTCAAACGACTTACAAGTCCCAATTACTTTTTATTTCCCCTTTTTCAACAGATAGGCATATAAGCACTACCCACATGCTCAACAGATATGTATAACAACATTATCCACATTCTCAGATAAGCAAATAAGCTATATCCACATTCTACAACAGATATGTATAACAACAATATCCACAGAGAAGCATAAAGCTATATCCACACATCACAAAGATAAGCATATAAGCTCTATCTTCACTTCTTTAGACAAGCATATGAGCTGTATCTACGGAGTTCATCCCCTATCTTCTCTCAACACTATCCGGTTTAGAGGTACATCCCCTATCTTCCCCTAAACCGCGAAGTACATCCCCTATCTCCTCCTCTACACATAACGTATATAAACACATTGGTTCTATATACAATCACCCAATACATACAGTTAATGTATTCTATCAATTGTCAAGTTCCATGACACATTTCATTGATTAGTTTCAGTTTGCCTAATCATCATGCATTGTCTACAACAATCACGACTATCCTCCACCGATAGCCCAAAGCAGTTATTTCTAAACAGAAAATAAATGCACAATGGATATTCAATCAACATTTCATTTCCTCATTTCTCACAATTAATTATCCCAATTAATTAAACAATGTAATTAGGTCGTCATCCATAATTACCATTTCAACCCTTAGGTCCCATTTTCATCAATGCTTCAACATTTATTCCATTTCTCTATGCCAAACATGCATCTAGGTTTATTATGAATAAAACCCCAACTTTTGTAAAATTGCACAAAAGCCCCAAACTTTCATAAAATTACCAAGCCAAGCCCAACATCTCAAAATACCAAAATTTAAAGACAAAATCCATAGAGAGGAGTAGGGTATCCCTACCTTGAAGTTTTAGCCAAAAAGGAGATGAAGACTCGAAGATCAACTTGCTCCAAATCCAAACTTTTTCAGATTAAATCGAAGCTCTCAACACCCTCTATCTTTTTAACAAATGCCCTAGGCTAGATTCACACTCTAGGGAGATCAAATCTTAGAGAGAGTGCAAGTGGAGAGAGAGAGAGGCTCGGATTAAGGGTTTTGAATAAAAAAGAAAGTGAAAAAGTGATGTTTAAAACGCTACTGTCCGCTGATATAAAACACGCTCGCTCGAGCGAAGGCTTGGTCGCTCGAGCGACCAGACACAGAAAACTCTCGCTCGAGCCAAGAAGTTCTCGATCGAGCGAAGAAAAACCCAGACCGCTCGAGCGAAGGAAGCTCGCTCGAGCCAAGAAAGGCAACTCTCAGGTCCAGAACCAGGTGCAACCGCTCGCTCGAGCGAGCCACTCTGGCTCGACCCACCAAACACGAACCCCACTCTCGCTCGAGCGACAAACTCCTCGCTCGAGCGAAGGTCCAAAATTCTGGGCAGCAACACTAGGCTCCCGAACACAACCAACCTGTAACAAACCTGCCTAACACATCCTATAACTCAAATATGAAGAAAAAGGAATGTAAACACGATAATAACCAACTACCAACATCCACGGACATATGTCCGGATCACTGTACAACAAGGGTAAACCCGGGATCGCTATAGAAAATGGAGGGGAAGCGAGAGAGAAGAGAGAAGAAGAGACGAGAAGAGAAAGAGGAGGGGGAGAGGGAATGGAGGAGAAGAGGGAATGGAGAGAGAGAGAGAGGGCCCCTCCAATCGCAGATCGCCTGGCCGATCGTCGCAACTCGTCGCTCATCGCAGCTCGTTGGCCAATCGTCTCCGCCCCGCCTCCGCCTCCGCCTCTGCCCCCTGCCCAGCCTGGTTGATGTTGGCCCCTCCAGTTCTTCTGCTTCTTCTTCTTCTTCTTCCTTCTCTTCTTCTTTCTTCTTCTTCCTTTTTCTTTTCAAATTCGGGCGATTCGGGAGGGGGGGCTTTTCGAGCTACATATCACTTCTCTTGTAGAAAAAGGGAAAAAATCACAAAGTAAAAAAAAAAATGAAATTAACTGATTGGTTGTAGAAGAGAAGAAGTGTATAATAGGTTAGATTGGCAAACGTATAGGTTGAGATAGGAGAACATGGAGGAAGCGGGTCCTTGCGGTGCTCAATTTTCTGCCATGCTTGTTGTGTCAATAAAACAGCACCGTTTTACTCTCTTTTTGTTTTTTGGGTAAGGGTTTCAATATTATGCTGCTTTACATCTTCTCGGTCCACTCTCAAGGAAAGGTCTCTGCTTTACATAGAGTTCTAGCAAAAAATTAGTGCTGAATTCTTTTTATTCTTTAAATAGAAAATATAATAAAATAAAAATAATTCATCAAAAAAATCAATTTATCAAATTAAATTATATATTTTTTAAAAAGATTAATTTTGAAATTAAAATCAAACAAACTATACATGTTTTGACTCTTTCAAAACTGGCTTAAATGCATCAAAAGTGAAATTGAAAGGGAAAAAAATTGTAATTGAACAAATCAATTTATCAAATCATAAGCAAAAAAAATGTAACTTCATAAAAAAATTAAAAAAAAAAAACTTAAGGCCAAAATATATTCAATTCACATCCAATATCTGTATTAAAAAAAAAAAAAACAAAATTATGAGACATCCAAATTTCAAAATCTCCTACCAAATATTCCAAAACCCATATCAACCATTCTAAATCATCCAAACAAAATTCTAAAAACCTTCAATTTCAATTCTCAAAACAAAAACTAGAAAGTGGATCCAACGTCAATTTTGTGGAGGCAGCTGGGAATAAATAGAAAAATCAAAAGAACTCTCATTTCTAAATTCGGTCTCCATTGGATTGTGTCTCGCTAGATTAAATGATATTCCCTATATAAAAAAAAAGAAAAAAGAAAAAACAATTCATTAGAATAAATTTTATGGACTCAATTACATTACAAACATATATATATATATATATATATATTTGAGAATTTTGTGGACTATGTGATGCTTGGAAAGACAGAGGTTGTGATTGTGGATACCTTGGTGAGTATGAATTAGTATCACGTGTGAGAAGATTATACCCATAATTTATTTATTGTGGCCAGTAGAGACTCCCAACATCCTACTCCATAAAGCACCGTGAAAAATAAATACACTAGTACAACGTAGTCTAAAAAATAAACAAATAACATAAAACAAGAGCTAACTTGTGGTTGGCTTAAAGATGAATTTTGAATATTTGTGATATTGCTTAATTGACCAATAGTCTAAATAAGTTGTAAAATTTATCAATACATTACACAATCTATAAAAAAAATAATAATAATAAATAAATAACATAAAACAATAGCTAACCTATGGTTGGCTTGAAGATGAATTTTGAACATTTGTAGTGTTGCTTGATTGACCAATGGTCTAAAGAAGTTCAAAAAGTTATCAATACTTTACACAATTTATAAAAATAAATGCTTGTCATTTGAAATTTCAACAGTACGTAGGTAATACCATACTAAGGCGGGTAGGTTGTGAAATAACTTTTGTCTTCTTATTCATCATCTCATGCCAAGGTTTTAATCTACCTCTCCGTTTGTGTCCAACATCTTTCTTCTTTATGCCCTTAACTTGTGCAAAGTTGGGGTCATCCATATCTAATTCTTTGGTACCAAAATTTCCAATTCCCTTCATCATATTATTCACTTTTACACACAATTCCTTAATCCCTTCATCAACCAATTGATAGGTAGGTTTGTGTACGGATGCTTGAGTTGCTAGTATCACCATTCTTGGACAAAAATCTCTATAACGTGCTAATATTAACAACTTTGGACCATCCTCATCTATTATAACATTTTCCTCTTCAACTTCACAATCTTTTGCATCCAATCTCCATCGGCCTAATATATACCTTTCGGGAATTTCCATAACATTCATTCTATAAAGTGCTTTGATTGCATAACTACATAAAATTCCAAAGTTCTCAAATTTCTTACAAGTACAATGTATTTTTCGATAGCTTTTTTCTCCTCTTAGCCCAATAACTTCCACCCTACCCTCCACAATATACTTTTCATCATTACCATACAAGCCAATCACGCACTTAACTTCTCATTCTAACTCTTGGAATTGCTTCACTTGACAACAAAGGGACGTATCCAACTCATAATGAAATAAGTCAAAGATAGAGAGGTGTACAAACTCGCAACCTGGATTAAAATGGGAGACTTTTTCAATTTCATTCTTGGCAACTTTTGTCTATAATCATATATTGCAGAAATTTCCTCATACCGCTTATCTACAACAATCCGATTGAAGTGAGTAAAGAATTGAACAATGTTATGATCACCTTTCAAACATCTCCTTAATGTTCCATTTAGACTTTCACTAAGTTCGCATTCCTCTAGTAAATACCCACTTCATATACACATGCGCCCACTGCTCTTTTTTTCTTCAAGTTCTTTTCATCCACTCATTCTCTTGCAAGTTGTATTTATTAATCAAAGAATTTCAAGCTTCAATTAATTCATGCTCATTCTTGTAGTCATAAATGCAAGCTTTTAAATTGCTACTAAATTTTGAACCACTCTTGAACAAGTAACCTAAATGCTTCAAAGCATTTTGCATTAGGTGAAAAGTGCACAACCGATGAAAAACCTCAGGCATGATTTGTGAAATTGCCTTAGCCATTGTTTGATCTTGGTCTGTGAAAAAACTAATAGGCTTTTTTCCCAACATTACATCTAAAAAAGTTTCAAATAACCATTCAAATGACTCTGTAGTTTCATTATACAATAATGCTGCGCCAAAAATCACTGTCATTCTAAAGTGGTTAAAGTCAGAAAATAAAGCAAGTGGACGGTACTCCTTATTTATTAAAAAGTTGTGTCGAATGACACAGCATCACCGAAAAGTCCATAATCTGTTATCATCTGATGATCAGCCCAAAAAATATTAGTAATCATCTTATCTACATCCAACTAAATGGCATAGTAAAAATATGAATTTTCTACCACTTGTTGCTGGAAATATCTTAAGAAACTCCCTGCTTCACCATACTACAAGTTTCGCTGTCTTTTTGCACGTAAGTAGGTTTTTTGATCCTTCTGCGCGAACTCTACAAATTCCTTCCCTCTTACTATAGCACTAATAAGATCATGTGAAGCCTTAAGGGATATTTCAGTCTCATCAGCTATATCAATATTTATACCCTGAACATCATATACCTTTCTCTGAGATGGCATCAAATGAGTACATTGAGGAAGATGCAACAGATGGTTGTGGCTGTTATCAAACTTTGACACAATCCACTTCGACAAGTTCCGCTTAAAAGATATATGCATGAATGCATTACAATTTGTTCTTGTCTCACTTCGAGGATTTTTTATCACCGTGTACCGTTTATCTTTTTCCCTCTCTCCCTCCTTACAACAAACAAACTTTCTACTAGTCATAACACCATCTTTCTTACTTTTGTTACAATAATTTCTTCTAATACTAAACCCCACAATTATTTCGAATTCATTATAAAACTCATATGCAACTTCTTCTGATGAAAACTACATACCAAGATATTGTGATTTATCCTTGGCCAACTTTCCCATTTCTTCGATGCATCCCTCAAGTCCACCATCATCCATTATACCATCCTCCATTTCAATACTACCAAATATAGGGGAAAAAAAATTAAACGAAACAAGAATCTGAGTAAAAAAGTTATTAATTAATTTCAAATGCTAAGTAATTATAAACAATTCAACTAAATCTGATAAATCAATTAATAATGTAAATTAATTAAAAGGATAGGGGAGAGGAAAAAAAAGATGTGTAATTTGTACAGTAACATTGGAAATTTATTATGTCTAAATAGATTATAATATACAATGGAAAAATTATATTAGAATTACTATATTATATATAATATAAGGAATCTTTTGGTAGACACGCTTAAAGGTGTGAACCATATGCCTTCTTATTATATAATTTTTTGAAATATGTTTTGTATTTTTATCACAAATGTTATGTCATTTTTTATCGAGTTATGACATTTTATAATTAAAAAAATAAATTTATATTTTATAGTAAGGTTATACTTTTTTGTATTAAAACTTTTTTTAGACCATAAAATGACATTATTACAAAAATACATAACATTGTTATAAAAAAAAAATTATGAATTACAAATTATCGTAACTCTTTAAAAAAATTATATAATATTGATACAAAAATACATAACATGTACAAAACAAATTACATAATAAAGAAATTTTCTTATAATATACAATTGTGTTTCTCAATCCATTCACAAAAAACAAACCAAACCATTATACTTGTTGCACCATTATACTAACACACTGTACAAAATAAAATATAAACATATATACATATATATATACACATACAAGTTTATTGATCAATAATGGTCTGTAAATCCGGAAGAAGGATAGTGAAGCAAAGACAGAGAACACTGTTCAATCCGTTTGAGAGGAGACAAAAATGTATAAAAAAAATAATAATAAATAACTTAGTTTTCTACTCCATGTAAAGCAAACAGAGACCTTTGCTCGGGACAGAGAAGATGTAAAACAGAGACTTGGCATGACGGCGACAGTTAGATGTTCTAATAAAATAAGAATTATTGAAACCCTTACCCAAAAAAAAAGGGAAGCAAAACGGTGCCATTTTATTGGCACAGCAGGCATGACAGGAAAATGAGCATCGCAGGGACCTCGCGTCCGAACACGGATGCATTTTTTCATTATTATTATTATTATTATCTAAATTTCACTTGGTAGAAATTTCAGGATATCAAAATATTAGCTCGCTTAATATAATAGTATAGATATTGATGCTTATGTTTAATAATTATAAATTTAGTTGACTTGAAAAAAATTTAAATTTTAGCTTATATTTTAAGAGACACTTAAATTTTTAAGTGATATCAATTGTGATTATTAAACAGACTTAATTGATTATCACGTAATACATTCAGTTTTAAGTATTGAATCATGTTATCAAACAATCCCTAAGATTGATTGATAAAATTATTAATATAATAGTATTATGTTGGAGATGTAAAATAATGAGTGTTTGTTTATATACCATCAACTTTGTAACACGGTGGTAATAATTATTTTTTGTTTTGTTATCTTTCGATGATAATATATGAAATCTCATAATTGCCCTTCTTTTATTGGCAAAGTTGAAAAGTTTTGTGACAAGAAAGTTAATTTTCTCATTAATAATGTGAGGTATAAATACAGATTTACAAGAGAGAGCCTTATATGGCTGGATCTCTATCTATGGAAAAAAGATCTCTTTTTATGGAATAACAATAAAATAATTCCTAATTATCTGCTATCTATTTACAAGAGAATATTCATCAAATATAGAAAATCCATTTATGGCTAGTCGATCTGTAATACACCTCCTCAAGTTGGAGCATGTATGTCAATAATGCTCAACTTGGTGACTAAATGGTGAAATTGAGCTGCACCGAGAGCCTTGGTAAAAATGTCTGCTGGTTGATCGGCAGTAGAAATACGCTATAAACAGAATAGGCATTGCTGCAATTTATCTCTTACCAAATGACAATCTATCTCGATGTGTTTAGTGCATTTATGAAATACTGGATTGTTTGCGATATGTATTGCAGTCTTATTGTCACAATACATCATTGTCTGCGGAGGGCTAGAAATAGTTAGATCCTTTAGTAAATAATGAAGCCAGGTAATTTCACAACAAGTGGTAACCATGGATCGGTACTCGGCTTCTACAGATGAACATGAAACAGTTGTTTGTTTCTGGGATTTCCATAAGATGAGTTAGTCACCCAAGAATATGCAATAACCTGTAATGGACCATCTAGTGTCTTTGCAATGTGCCCAATCAGAATCACAAAATGCCCTCAACTGAAGACAGCTGGTTGTGGGAAAAAATAAACCTTGACAAGGAGCCTGCTTGACATATAAGTATACAATGGGCTGCAAGAAAATAAGATTGAGTAGGCTTGTCAAGAAATTGACTGAGTGTTGACTGCATATGTAATATCCGGCCTTGTAACAGTTAAGTATATCAAACGTCCAATCAATCGGCGATATGGTGTAGCATCGACAAGAAGAATACCATCAGAAGAACCGAGTGTGTGATTCTGTTCCATTGGAAAATTTGCTGGTTTAGTGCCAGTTAAACTTGTATCACTAAGAATGTCCAAAGCATATTTTCGTTGAGAGAGAAAAATTCCTTTCCTTGAGCGAGCAACTTCAATGCCCAGGAAGTATTTTAGTGGGCCTAGATCCTTGAGTTTAAAATGGGAATGCAAGTAGTCCTTTAGGAGTTGAATAGCAGACAAGTCATTTCCAGCAATAATAACATCATCAACATAGATAAGTATGGTTGTGAAAGAAGTGCCCTCGGTTTTGACGAACAAAAACTGATCAGCTTTGGATTGAGTGAAGCCAATTTCAAAGAGAGTTTCAGAGAACTTCATAAATGTATACTTGTTGAACCATTATACTAACACATTGTACAAAAATATATATATATATATAAACATATATACATATATATATACACACATACCAGTTTGTTGAACAATAATGGTCTGTAAATCCGTTTGAGAGAAGACAAAAATGTATAAAAAAAATTAATAACTAATTTTTCTACTACATGTAAAACAAGCAGAGACCTTTGCTTGGAACAGAAAAGATGTAAAGCAGAGACTTTGCTTGACGGCGGATGCTAGATGTCATAATAAAATAAGAATTATTGAAACCCTTACCAAAAAAAAAAGGTAGGAAAACGGTGTCGTTTTATTGGCACAGCAGGCACGGCAGGAAAATGAGCACCGCAAGGACCCCGCGTCCGAACATGGATGTTTTTTTCAATTATTATTGTTATTATTATTATTATCTAAATTTCACTTGGCAAAAATTTCTGGATATCAGAATAGGAGCTCGCTTAATATAATAGTATAGATATTAATGCTTATGTTTAATATTTATAAATTTAGTCAGAATTAAGTAAATTTTATATGACTTGAAAAAAAATTTAAATTTTAGCTTATATTTGAAGAGACACTTAAATTTTTAAGTGATATCAATTGTGATTATTAAACAGACTTAATTGATTACCACTTAATACATTCAATTTGAAGTGTTCAATCATGTTATCAAATAATCCCTAAGATTGATTGATAAAATTATTAATATAATAGTATTATGTTGGAGATGTAAAATAATGGGTGTTTGTTTATAGACCACCAAATTAGTAACACTGTGGTAATAATTATTTTTTATTTTGTTATCTTTTGATGATTATATATGAAATCTCATAATTGCCCTTCTTTTATTGGCAAAGTTGAAAAGTTTTGTAACCAGAAAGTTAATTTTCTCATTAACAATGTGAGGTATAAATACAGATTTACAAGAGAGAGGCTTATATGACTAGATCTCTATCTATGGAAAAAAAAATCTCTTTCTATGGAATAACAATAAAATATTCCTAATTATCTGTTATCTATTTACAAGAGAATATTCATCAAATATAGAAAATCCATATATGGCTAGAGGATCCGTAATACACCTCCACAAGTTGGAGCACGTATGTCAATAATGCTCAACTTGGTGACTAAATGGTGAAATTGAGTTACACCGAGAGCCTTGGTAAAAATGTCTGTTGGTTGATCGGCGGTAGAAATACGCTATAAACAGAATAGGCATTGCTGCAATTTATCTCTTACCAAATGGAAATCTATCTCGATGTGTTTAGTGTGTTCATGAAATACTAGATTGTTTGCGATATGTATCGTCGCCTTATTGTCACAATATATCATTGTCTGTAGAGGGCTATAAATAGTTAGATCCTTTGGTAAATAATGGAGCTAGGTAATTTCAGAAAAGTGGTAGCCATGGATCGGTGCTCGGCTTCTGCAGATGAACATGAAACATTTGTTTGTTTCTTGGATTTCCATGAGATGAGTGAGTCACCCAAGAATATGCAATAACTTGTAATAGACCGTCTGGTGTCTTTGCAATATGCCTAATTAGAATCACAAAAGGCGCTTAATTAAAGATAGCTAGTTGCAGGGAAAAATAAACCTTGACCAGGAGCCTGCTTGGCATACCTAAGTATATGATGGGCTGTAAGAAAATGTGATTGAGTAGGCTTGTCAAGAAATTGACTGAGAGTGTTGACTGCATATGTAATATTCGGCCTTGTAATAATTAAGTATATCAAACGTCCAATCAATTGCCGACATGGTGTAGCGTTGACAAGAAGAATACCATCAGAAAAACTGAGTGTGTGATTCTGTTCCATTGGAAAATATGTTGGCTGCCGATTAAACCTGTATCACTAAGAATGTCCAAGGCATATTTTCGTTGAGAGAGGGAAATTCCTTTCTTTGAGTGAGCAACTTCAATGCCCAAGAAGTATTTTAGTGGGCCCAGATCCTTGAGTTTAAAATGGGAATGCAAGTAGTCCTTCAGGAGTTGAATAGCAGATAAGTCATTTCCAGCAATAATTGCATCATCGGCATAGTATGGCTGTGAAAGAAGTGCCCTCGATTTTGTCGAACAAAGAGTAATTTGCTTTGGATTGAGTGAAGCTGTAGACACCCATTTTTGACCATTTTCAAGACTTGGTTGTTCTTGCAGGTACATCCAACAACAAGTTTGGTTGTCCGCCGAGCATTCGAACTTCACAGCGGAACGTCACAGGTTTGAGCTTTCCAAACCCTATTTCATTTATGCCCCATCTTTAGACCATGCTTTGGTCCCTCCCTATTGCTAGTTTTAGTGCACTGCCGGCCATGATCAAGGGTTGCCGACCATGGTCTAAGCCCTGCCGGCCATCAATGAGGCACTACCGGCCACCATGTTTCAACAGATAGTATTTTAGATATTTTAAGCCAGCTATGGCTCACTGAGCCATTCTCCATACACGTGTATGGATAGATGAAGGCAAGTTTAAGCTTGTCAAGCAAGCTTTTGCTTGCATTGCCTATATAAGGGGATGTGGCTCCCCATTCTCAAGGGTTCAAAAAAATTTAGAGACAAAATCTCTCTCTCTCTATATATATATATATATATATATATATTGAGCCTTAAAGTGTTGTTTCTTCACACTTTTGCACACAAACACCTACTCAAACACCTTCATTTTGGAGCTGAAGTCCATTGGAGCTTGTTTTGAGGTCTTGGCATTGGTTTTGGTCCAAGTTTGTTGCTGAAGTTGCTGTCTTGCCTTAGGCTTTGTTTTGCTTAAGCATTTGGCCACCTTTGTATGTTGTTTTAGGCCAAGCTTTCAACTACAAAAACTTTTCTTTTTAAGTGTTTAAGATGGTTTTTTGAGGCCTTGTTTGAGTTGGGGGTGGTCTACCCCCTTTGTGGCTTGTTTTGCTTTGTTTTGTGCTCTCTTTTAAAGCCTTTCAAACCATCTTGTTTTGGCCTTTTAACCACTGAATTCCAAAGGAATTTCAGTGGTGGAAAGTGGGTTTTGAGACCCAAAATAGGTGGGGGTGGTCCCCCCCTTTTGTATCTTGCTAGCTTGTGTTGATTGACCTATCAAATGAGCATATGTTTCTACCTTTTTGAGGCTTAGTTTGAGCATGTTTTTTGTGACTTTTTGGACCTGCCATAACTTTGTTTTGGCATGGTTTGGTCACCACTTGCATGCTTTTGGTACTTGTAGTGCAATCATGCTTGTTGGCCTAACATGCTTCATGCTTATAGTTCATCATTCTAGCATGTGTTAGCTTTGCTCCAGCACATTTTTGCCACTGATTTAACATGCTTGAAGTCTATTTTAAGTGGTCTTGGTCATATATGCTTAGATTTGTATAGCTATAGTGTAGTTGGGCTTCACTAGAGACTAACCTCTTCTACTCTTTCAATGCTTTTAAGAGATGTGACTTAAGTCTTGTTTATAAGCTAATACGTATGCATGCTTGTCTAAGCTTGTGGGCTACCATTTTAGCATGTTTTGGCCTTTGTTTTGGCATGGTTGAGGTCTATCCATAATTGGTCTGGTCATTTGTGCTATGTATTTCATGCCTCTTGTGTAGAGCCATTTGCTAGCCTTATGCTTTAAGCCCTCTAGCATGCCTTATTTGCGATGTTTATGTGATATGACATCATTTAACATGTTATTTTAGAGCATATAGCCTTGCTATACTCTCATGTATATCACTCTTCAATTGTGTTTGAGAGTTGTGTTTAATGCCTAACTTGCGAGCCAATGCATGAGCATGTTGTTGTAGCTTTTGGTGCTTCATTTTCAGCGTGATTATGTCACCGTTTTGGCATGATGTAGGTCTGTCCATAGTCGGTTTGACCATTTGGGATTGATAATGCATGCCTCATATGTAATACACTTCACTAGTTTTGATGCCTTAGCCTTTAAACATGCCATGCACGCATTGCTTGCATGATAGAGCCTTGTGCATGCCACTTTAGCATTGCAAGATTAGCATGTTGTTTGAATGGCATGTTGTTTGTGTGCATTGCATTGTGTTCAACCGGACGTTATGTTGAACGTAAGGTGGATTGGTCCACTTCATACTTGAAGTGATGAAAGTGAGCCAATCCCCTTTGTCTCCGTTGTCTGTGATCATCCATGATGAGGTAACAGATTTAGAGTCTTGTTCATTTATTGAATTTGTGCTTGGATCTTTGGCCATCATGCATTGAGATGCTTGATTGATGGTCTTGGATCCAATGGTGCCTCTCCCTTGATGTTTTAAGGTGATATGGAGTGGCATAGTACGTACATACCCTTGGGAGACCATCCCTTTTTCTATAGTTTATGTTCTGTTGCAGAATGGTGTCACAGCACACCAGTGGCCAGCAGTGCCACATTGATGGCCGGCACTGCTTCATCATTGGCAGACATTGTACACCCTTGGCCGGCAGGTGGCCGGTAGCAACTCCTCATGGCCGGCAGGCCACTGGTGCATTCCCCAGCATGGATTTGGTAAGATCCTGCAGCAAGTTCTTAAGGACACCCTGCAGACAGAGCCTCAAGAGAGCAAACCGGAAGGCTTTTCGGGCCGAGAAACCGAATGCGAGCATGCCTGTTCAACTTCTTGAAACAAAGCTGAGGCAGCATAGTTTGATGTTTTATTTGTTAGTTAACATCTCAATTTTTAATTTAATTAATTTGTTAATTAGTTAAATGTTGTAATAATTAAGTAGCTTAGTTTAGCTATTTCTTTATTGGTTTGTAATAATTAGTCTAATCAAATTAATTAGATTAGTTACTTAGCTTAGCTTAGATTAGCTTAGCTTATTCATTCAGACCCTCCTTCGTGAGGGTACATTGTTGTAATAAGGGTGCTTGTGTATGTGCATGCCTTCCAACCTCACTTCTTTATCCCTTTTACTTATCAGCTTTTGATGGTTAGTTTAGGGCATATTTCGATTAGCATACCTTATGCTCTGCATGCGTGCATCATTCACCTATCTTGCATGCACTAGGCTTGGCGCATCATTCAAACTGCATTGTATTTCAATATACTTACTTGAATACGTGTTTCAAAGCATGTTGTCAAGTGTTGCATTCATATGCCATCTTAGATAGCCGAGCCTACTTAGTTGCATTTTTGCATGTGTTGCATTAAGCATCTAACATAGTTAGGATCATGCATTGATTTCTAATTAGCTTCTGTTTTGGCTCAGAGTACACTGTAAGTGTTTACGATTTAGCATCCTTGCATGAGTGTGAGTGTTGCCATGATAGCATGCTTGCCATGAGGCTATGTGCTTAAGTGATTAACTGCATGAATGCATATGGATTAAGGCTTCATTGTTTGAATTGGAACAATTCGTCAAAATGTGCGTTTTAAGCCCACTTGTTTGTGGCAAATCATGTTTTAAGCCCACCTGAGGGTGGCAAATCCGCATTTTAGCCTACTTGAGGGTAGCAACTTTAAACCATTTTTGAAAAACAAACATGAGATGTTTTGTTCCAAATTGAGTGATTTAGTCTATACTTGTATGCTGTGCGCATCACATAGTAATTCTAGATTAATAACCAGAATAAGAACACATGTGTTTTCAAAAACAACATATCATGTTTAGTAGAGGCCGATCTTTGATCGAGCGAGCGGGGGTACTCATTTTAGGACCTTCCCCTCTCATACCCAAGTTCCCGAGCCGAAGTAACTTTGGTGATGACGGACACGTGGCCTTCAGCACGAGTCAGGGTTTCCTAAATTTCCCAAAATAAAATATGTTGGTGGCAACTCTGAAATCTGGCAAAGCAGTCCATGTTTGGCGCTTTTTGATTAAAATCGATTTTCCAAAATGATTTTTCAGATTTGGACTCTTTGGTGATTTATCAGTTTTACATTGCACTTTGTGAGATTAGATTCAGAACCGTGATAGGAGTCTGAACTATAGTAGCTAGAACACAATTTGCGCCCTCTCCGAAAGAGGTGGCGCGCGGAGCGAGTTCGGGCAATCTACAGAAGCTAGTTTCAAAGTGAGCTTTAGAGAACTTCAGAAACCATTTACGAGATGCCTGTTTTAACCCATAAAGAGATTTGTTGAGGTGACAGACTTGAGTATCCCTCGTTTGACCAAAACCAGGAGGTAAGGATATGTAGACCTCTTTAACAAGATCACCATGTAAAAATGCGTTATTCACATCAAGCTGATGAAAATGCCAATTACTGATGAAGGCAAGACTAAGTAGGAGACGAATAGTAACCAACTTTGCAATTGGGGTAAAAGTATCAGTGTAGTCAATTGCTTATTGTAACCTTTTGCATAGGAATGGCAACGGGTCGGGGCTAGGCCGGGCCAGGGATCGCCCTCTCCGTCCCCAATTCCCGAAGCTACAAAACTCCTCGTCCCTGTCCCCGATCCCCAGGATGAACCCATCACCCCCTACCCCTGCCCCCTAACAGGGATCGGGTTTTCCAGACCCCGAAAAATCACCGCAGCTCTCTCTCTGTATTTAGCTTTCTCTCTCAATAATAAATCACTAACAACATCATCAACAACAACATCATCAACGACAACCAAAAAAAAAAAGAAGAAATGGAGACAGACATAGACACATACATGTATACATACACACAGTAACACATAGACATACATGTAACACACATATTTGAGATATGAGATGTAAGAACAAGGAAGTCGACGGTGGCGGGATTTGCTCAGATCTGCCAAGATCTGCCATAGCGGAAATCAAAGCTGGAGTACGAAGGCTCGACAGTGACCCAGATGAGGAGAAGGTGACGGAGAAGGAGGAAGAGGAGGCGATGGTGTGCGTACTACCGCGGAGGAGGAGACGGCGTCGTTGCCATTGCGGAGAGAAAAGTGAATGAGAGAGAGCCGTCGCCACTATAGAGAGAAGAGTGAGTGAGAGAGAGCTGTCACCGACTGCAGAGAGCAGAGTGAGTGAGAGAGAGTAGAGGGAGAGACTCTCTGAGTCAGAAGAATGAGAGACTGAAAGAGAGAAAGTCGATTGAGAGAGAGAAAATAAGAGAGTCAGACAGAGAGAGATATTTATTTATATAATACAACTAAACTAAACATAATAGGTGTAATACAACTAAACTAAACATATAGGCGGAGATGCTTTCGGGGAAATTTCAAGGCGGGGCCGAGCCAGGGCCAAGGAATCTATCCCCGTCCCCAACCCGAAAATCATCGGGGATGTATTTTTTAATACCAGCCCTGGCCCTATGGGGAATAATATTCGGGGAAAACCCTATTTATCTGGGCGGGATGGTCCGAGTCCCCGTCGGGCCGAGTTCATATTGTCATCCCTACTTTTGCAACGAGACGGGCTTTATAGCATTCAATGGAGCTATCTGGCTGGTATTTGATGCGATAAACCCATTTGCATCCAATAGGCTTTTTTTCAGGTGGAAGGGCAATGATAGTCCAAGTGTTGTTAGTTTCAAGTGCCAATATTTCAGCTTGCATGGCCTCCCGCTACTAAGGATCATATACAGCTTGATGATAAAACTGGGGCTCAGTGGAAGTTGTTAGAGAACTAACAAAAGTTGTATGGAAAGCAGATAAATGAGCATATGATAAAGAATGTGTAAAAGGATAAGGAGTGTGTACCTTCGTGACCATAACTAAATTTGAAAAATCTAGAAATCCGCTAGATATTGATTTGTGATTATGTATCAATTTAAAGCAATAAAACAATCCCAATCAAATAATCAAGACAAATCGACACAACGATTTTAACGTGGAAAAACCACAATTGGAGCACCTCCAATTGTGATAAAAAAAACCACGGGCAACAGCCACAAAACAATCCATTAAGAAGATATAAAGGAATTACACAGGTATACTCTCAATTACCTTACGAATCCACGCCCAAATTGAACCAAACCCTATGTGTCTGTTCCAGCCCCGTCTTCACCTCGGAATTATCTTGACAATGAGCCACTCCAGAATCCATCAAAGCTTCAGGCTCAAATTCTTCAGAATCCACCGAAGAACAACTCTCTCTTTTGTATAGAATGAACAAACAAACTTTTGATGTATTCTTTTTAACCCATGAGTTGAATACTCAATTAAACATCAAAGAAAACTAGCAAAATATCCCCAGATATAAACCTTAATATCTGAAAAGAAGATCTGGAGAAGTAATCCTAAAATCTGACAGAAACACGTACTTATATAAATCTAGGACTGCAAAGCTCGCTCGAGCGAAGACTCTCTCGCTCGAGCGAGGAACCAAAAACGCGTGTTTTCCATAAATGGCTTTGCTCGAGCCAAACAACCTACGCTCGAGCATAAAATCATCCTTCTCAGGATTTTTTACAGGCGCAGCCTTCGCTCGAGCGAGGACTCCTTCGCTCGAGCGAGCAAGGACGGATAAGAAACTTCGAATGCAATTTTGCATTTTGCTTCGGGGGCGCTGCCCCTCGACCCCGCCTGGGCGCTGCTCCGGACCGGCCAAGGGGCGCTGCCCCCTTGACCCCCGCGAGCTGACTGGGCAGCTCGATCCCCGACATAGTCAGCGAAGTGGCAATCTTGAAAGAATTAACATCACAAACTTCTCTGCACGGCATAATTCGGGTTGGATTTGCATCTAAGAAACTCATAGCCTCACTGAAATAAAAGTGCGAAAACAAGTACAACTGAAAGGAGTTTTGTCAAACGGGATTGCCAAAAATAAAAACCCAACAAAATCAGAAGATGAGGATTATGTGAGACATAAATACTGATTTACAAGAGAGAGCCGTATATGGCTGTATCTCTATCTATGGAAAAAGGACCTCTTTCTATGGAATAACAATAAAATAATTCCTAATTATCTGCTATCTATTTACAAGAGAATATTCATCAAATATAGAAAATCCATACATGGCTAGAGGATCAGTAATGTAGAGCTTGGGACAAAATTATTTGAAGCATTAATCCCAATCCCAAGTCCTCTCCCAACTGAGATAGTCCAGCTAGACTGTTGAATTGTTAATCCTTATAGTGGAGGAGTTCAATTTGTTCACACACACATTTTGAATATAAGGTATATATATATATATATATATATATATATATATATATATGTCACAAGAAAGATCAAAATCTCAAAAGAACTACAAAGAAGAAAGAGGATGGGAGCTAAGCCTCGGAACATCCTTAGCTAATAGAGGCTGCACGGAATTCGGCCGCATTCGAAGAACAAGAGATGAGGCAACTCAACATCAAGCATCCTTGGGCAATGAATTTGCATATTCATTAGCTCCACAACGAATAGCTTGGAGATGACATTGTCAGTTTCTTGACATAATATTTAGTTCAACCACGTTTTCTATATTGTTCACATACTAAAAAAGTATGTAAACAAATATGTTAATATAATTGTTAAATTGTTAATTGAATCTTTAGCTTTAGTATAATTATTAATTGTATAGGTTTATGCTTTCCTTTTTGCTTTCGGTGATAGTGGAGCACTTTGGTATCCAATGTAACCATTCTTCTCTCTATAAAGAGAGAGTTCATTCCTCTTTGAATGTATCACATACAATACAGAAACACATCAATCTTGTATCATCAACAAATCAATCAATAATATACTTCATTTTATTTTACATGGTATCAGAGCTATAGGTTAGCTCTTGGTGATCTTCACCTTCCGGCGGGCGGCGACCTTGCCTTCACCGCCTGCCGGACCCCGACCTTACCAGTTCAATCATCAACCCAAAATGAACCGTGTTTAATATTCCACACGGTCTTTAACAGAAGATATTGGTTGTGTACTTGTTATTGTCATTAATTTTTCTGTATATGATTTACCTGAAGGGTTTGTCTCCAGTGTGTTTAATGGCACCGGCAGCATCCCGGTAGAGCACGTGGCTCAACATCCCTGATCTTTCTATGCCCAACAAGTTGGCCAGATTTCTGTAAAGCTCTTCGTATGATCCAAGGGCTGAGAGGTCAAGGGTCCGACCCACATCCTCTGATTCCATAAACACCTTACAGTGACCAGTCTCCAATCCAAACTCAGATTTTTGGTGATCTTTGTACCAGGGCGATCCATCATCAGACGAGCTCTCCGGTGGACCATTCTGGAGAACCGCTGGACAAACCCTTCTCTGGTCCCTCGCCCTCATCCGTTTCCCCACCGCCGCTGCCCTACCTCACCGTCGACGACATCGCAATCGGAGGCTTCAACCCGACGTTCCTCTCCCTGATATCAAAGGAATTTGTGCTCTCTGTCGCCGCCGATGGTCGCCGTCCCTCCATCGTCGCCGATGTCGTCTTCGCTCTTCCTCCTCCGCCACCGACTCCACATCGTCGGCAATCTCCTCCTCTCTCCTCTATTGTTGGTTCTCGAGTGAAATTACCACACTGCATTACAGAGGCAGTCTCACAGCACCAAATGGACATCTTCACAGACCCACCACAAAGAAGAACACTTTGATTCCAAGACAGAAACCTCCCCTCTCTCTCTCTCTTCTTATAAAATATTATCCCCACTCATCCACGCCCCACTTTCCTTTTCTTTCTTTTATTTTATTTTTCGTAATATAAAAAAAAAAAAAAAAAAAAAACAATCAAAAACACCTGCCGACCTCCACACGCAGCATGGAGCCTCCCCATCTCTCTAGCACCTTTTTATTTATTTTATACTAATAATCATAATTATTACACACAGCAGCACATAGCACATAGTCCAAACCCATTTTCTTTTTTTTTCTTTTCTTTCTTTATTTATTTCTTTTAATCATCTTTTGCACCCCACTCACTGCCTCCCTCACCACAAACATAGCATACCTTTATTTATTTATCTTCTCTTTCTTGTGTTCCATTTTTCACCAAAAAAAAAAAAAAAAAAAAAAAAAACAACAACAACAACAAACAAAACTAAAACCAAAAATACAGCGCACAACAACTTTGTTTTATTTATCTTAGGGGCTCAACCCCGATCACAAAAAAAAAAAAAAAAAAAAGCAACAAATCAACCACATCCACCGGCAGGATTTTCTTCTCTACTCTGCCGCCGGTCTTTTCTTCTTGCCTCTGTCCTGGCCGGCCCTAGCCGGTGTTGCCTCCGTGTTTCCCACTCCACTGGGCACGATCACTCCACCCTGCTCCTCCACTACAGCATATGGCGGCCCTCCAAATCGGAACATCACGGTGGTCTTCCGCTTCAACTCCTTGTTTTCTGCCCTTAGCACGCTTATCTCTGCTCGCGCATCCTTATACATGCGTTGGAGCAGAGCCAGCTGGGAGTTTAATTGCTGCACCTCATTTGTCCTACTCTGCAGCCGGTGCGACAAGTTTGTGACCGCCGTCATGGACTCCACACATGCCTTCAACGTATACTGATTGGCCTCCACATCCGTCTGCACCGCCATTTTTTGCTCCACAGACCGCATCGGAAAGTTCAGCGGAGCAAACCCAGCGGTGTTTGGTTGAGGTTCACTGGCCACCGCACCAGTTCTCTCTCCTGTGGACTCGTTGAGGTCAGGAAAGAGGGTAAGCAGCCCGCGGGAAGACGATGAAGCCATTTTCTAGGCAACAGAGTGTTACACAGTATCTCTCTCAGAAATCTCTCTCAGAATATCTCTCGCAGTTTTTTTTTTTTCTGCCTCAGCCTCAGGTTCAGTCTTGGTTATATAGCCGAGGCAGCCACGCGCATCGCGCGCCTCTTGACGCCGACAACCTGGCACGCCTTTTCATGGCACGCCTTTTGATGACACGCCTTTTGAGGGTGCGGGCACACCTTTTGAGGGCACGACTTTTGAGGGCTCGATATCTACATCCATGTATATCTTTTGGGCAGCCTATCTACACACTCATCCAGTGTCTTCTACACCAGTCAGCTTTATCAATCCCTTTGTTTCAACCTCAAATAGGTTTCTATCTTCACACCTATTTGAGTTTGAGGGGGGGTTATACACAGTATCATGTTCAAGCCCCCTCATGGTGCACTCCCTAAGTCGCCCCCTTGGTGCACCACCACAATCTTCTACAACGGTCCGACATGACCCCGTAAACTGTCTGCTACAACGGTCCGACATGACCCCATAAACTGTCTTCTACATCGGTCTGACACGACCACACAGTGTCTGCTACAACGGTCCGACATGACCCCGTAAACTGTCTGCTACAACGGTCCGACACGACCATACAGTGTCTCCTATCCCATTTTTAATTGTCAGCTTATTTTTCTGTTTTGTTACTCTCTCCAAACTCAAGTTGGCTAGTACCTATCCTCCTTGAGTTTGAGGGGGGCTGTTAATATAATTGTTAAATTGTTAATTGAATCTTTAGCTTTAGTGTAATTATTAATTGTATAGGTTTATGCTTTCCTTTTTGCTTTCGGTGATAGTGGAGCACTTTGGTATCCAATGTAACCATTCTTCTCTCTATAAAGAGAGAGTTCATTCCTCTTTGAATGTATCACATACAATACAGAAACACATCAATCTTGTATCATCAACAAATCAATCAATAATATACTTCATTTTATTTTACAAAATACATTCTCCCAATCAAAATGCTAATTTACCAGTACATTTTCTAATCAAACATACCAGGGAAGGGTCTCACCTCACAAACAATCCAATTCTATCACTCACATGGCCTAACAAACAGGCCCATAAATTCGAACTTGGTAGTCAAATAATATATAGGATAAATTACAAATACATCCTTTGAGGTTTGCTTAAAATACAGATTACCCCTTGTGACTTGAAAAATTACAAATACTCCCTTATTAGAATTTTTTATTTAACAGAATTAACCAAAAAAATGAAATTTATAATTGCTCTACTATACAATAATAAAATTACCTAAATTATTAATTGAAACATATTTTTAACATCATTAAAAATTGTTTATTGACTTGATGTAAATGTAGACGCCAATTTTTATTAAAATTAGTATTTTTAAAATTCTCTCATCAAGATCTATTAAATAAGATCCACATTGACTATGAAATTCTTAATATATATATATATATATATATATATTACCGTCAAAATTGATGTAAACATTAACGGTAATGCGTTACTCTGTCTCACAGTAACATGTTATTCTATTTGACAATTACTCTGTTTGACAGTAACATGTTATTTTGGTAATATTATCCAAAAAAAAAAACAAAAAAATATATTTTACTTTGTCCTTACTTAATTATGTGTTTTCCCCTTAGGAAGTTTATGAAGCAAAATAAATTGAGCTGTCATTTTCACCAAATAAGGGTCTAATGGAACAATTTTGGCTAAACTTCTCATAATTTAAATAATAGTATTGCACTATAAATAATTGGGAGTTACACTAACATGGTGTCAATGAAACATATTTTTCAAAATGTGGAAAACATTATAAAAATTAATAATTAATATTATAAACATTTTTATTAATTTGTAATTTTTTTACACTAACACAACTCTCGGGTAAATGCCCTTAAATAATTACCAAACAAAATAATACTATAATCAGGTTATTAAAAATAATTAACTAAATTTGACATCTATTTATTAGATAAAGGTAAAAGAAATATTTTAAATTAACACCACCAAAAAAATGGATTAATTATAATGTAGAAGAATTAGAAATAATGGCTGAACAAGAAAAATAAAATGAAATGAAATATAAAATAATATTAGAAATAACTAAAAAAATTAGATAAAATGGATAATTGCATATTAGAAGAAATAAATAATAACAGAAAAGAAATAGCAGAAGACCTATATAAGCAACTAGAATTAATCCGTCCATGAGAAATATACAAATTCTAAAAATACACGCACATACACATAGGATAATTGAGTTAACAATAAATTAAATTCAGGCATTATAACAATTTTATCAATTTTGAAACTAAAAAATTTCTCCAATTTTAGAAATGTAAAATTTCAAAATCTTAAAAATAGTTTTCAAAAATGTAAAAAATTTCAATTTTGAATAGAACTGTGAAAATTTAAATTTTGAAAACAACTTTTGAAAGAGTAAAATTTCACAATTATGAACTCAAAAAGTGTGAAAGTTTATCATTTTTTTTAATATAATTAATTTCGTACTTAATAGAGATTTTTGATAGATGTTGATAAGTAAATTTTATTTAAAAAAATGTTTACAATAAAAGTATGAAATTCTAAAGTTTAATACTTTGAAAAAACAATTTCTCACATTAATACACACATATCACGACATTGTCAACAGCTCACTGTGCAAAAATATAGGTAAAACAATTCAACATTTTATTATTATTATTTATAAAATAGACTTAAACTTTCAAATATTGTATACAATTGAACTTTATAAGTTTAGGGTAAATTACAAATACACTCTTGAAATTTTCTTAAAATACTGATTACCCCTGTGGTTTGAAAAATTACAAATACCCCCTTATTAGAATTTTTTATTTAACAGAAGTAACAACAAAAATGAAATTCATAATTGCTCTGCTATACAATAATAAAATTATCTAAATTATTAATTGAAACATATTTTTAACATCATTAAAAACTGTTAATTGACTTAATGATTTATTAATAAAATGGGCGATTTGTTATGAAATTAGAAACCTCAGGGGGTGGAATGTAATTTTCAAAACCTACCCCTGAGATTTGATTACAATATGAATCGCCCCCTGTAGTTTTGAAAATTACATTCCATCCCTGAGGCTTCTAATTTCATAAAAAAATCGCCCATTTTATTAATAAATCATCAAATCAATTAACAGTTTTTAATGATGTTAAAAATATGTTTCAATTAATAATTTAGGTAATTTTATTATTGTATAGTAGAGCAATTATGAATTTTATTTTTTTGGTTAATTCTGTTAAATAAAAAATTCTAATAAGGGGGTATTTGTAATTTTTCAAACCACAGGGGGTAATCTGTATTTCAAGCAAACCTTAGGGGGTGTATTTATAACGCCCCAATTTCCTATGCCCAAATGGTAACACAACCATCATGGCTGCTTAAAGGAAAATAGAAATTATTCCCCACACTTGCATTACATGATATAATTAATTCCTCAATGCGATTATACGTTTAATCCAAAGCCAAATAAATAAACAAATAGATACCCCAAGGGTTTACAAGTTTCCAAGGCTTAGGCCCGGTTACACAAAACGGTTATTCAAACCCACACAAATACAGCCCTTGGCTTACAAAACAGAGTCACGCAAAATGAGAACATTGTACTCCTAACACACATACTTTCACGCCCTTAGTTGGGTGGGATCACCACATCTTTTCCTGCACAAAAATCCTGTAGGGTGAGCATAAAGCCCAGTAGGAAATTCTTAATAAAGTATATTCATTTTATACAAGTCTCAAGAGATGAAATGCACATGCCATGTTATGCCCTTTTTGAAGATAAATCACATTTTCATCTTTTGAAAACCATCATGTTTAATGATGTCATGCAATTTCAATTGTTCAAAACTAAACAATTTATTTCAAGGGCAGTAAATACGACTCTGGTAATTCCTAGGTCGGTGTCTGCAAGTAGACTATACAAGTACTACCAAATTGTCATTTTTACCGGTATTAACCGGAAAGCTCGACACCCATCCGCGCGGATTTTCAGTCTTTCACCCCGGACTCTCAGGCCACCTTATTCAATATCATCTACACCATCTATCAAGACTTACCAACGTATTTACCCCAAAACCATTCCATGAAAACTTGTTTTTCAACATTCTTTTCTCAATGCAAGTTTTCAAATCAGCTTTCAACGTTTAATGTAATCAAATGAATTGATATGTCAATTTCACAAGATGAATATAAATACTTTTATTACAATTCATCATCCAAGGAATAACAGAATTCCCTCTTCTCAAGTATCTTCAACAATTAGTCATTTTAAGACTATTTCAACGTTTTGAACAATAATTTCCAAAATGAACAACAATTTTCATATTCCATGAAATTCATCATTTATATAAATTTAAATAAGAAATTTTATAAACATCCATTTATTTTGATACACAAAATAAATATAACAATATCATTCATGGATTTCAATCTCTTTTAAAAATCTCAAATTTCTAGGTTTTCTCACCAAAACTATACAACTCAAATCTTTTGAAAGAAAACTTTCCAAAATCATATTTTCTTCAATCAATGAAGATCAAAACCCATAAGGTCATTTTAAAAGAACAAGAGACAAACCCACTTTCAAAATCGCTCAATTTCTTGAATCAACAATCAATTTTCAAAAGCTATCAAAGGATAATTTCGAAAATTATCTAGATCTTGCAAAAAAATATATGTAACTCAAAGGAAATCCCTACCTCAAGTTTGAAGAAGAATATAGATGAAACCCCAAAATCAACGATGCCTAAACTTGATCTTCACCACACACAACGAAGCCCTCGAGATGATAACTCATTTTGATGAAGAAACAATGGCAAACTCAAATGGATCTTGAGAAATCAAGGTTTTTGATCTAGTTTGTGTAGAGAAATGTAAAGAGAAAGGAGATGAAATGCTTTTAGAGAGAGAGAGAGATACAAAAGTGATATGAAATATCAGATTCACGAACTGATATAACATGGTCCACTCGAGTGTGGAAAGCCCCGCTCGAGCGTCGAATACACCTTCCCAGTGCTTTTGTAAATTGGTCAAACTTCTGGAACCAAGCATTCTCCGCTCAAGCGCATAAACGACCGCTCAAGTGGACAAGCAACTTTGAATACATTTTGCATTTTTGCTTCGGGGGCGCTGCCCCTCAACCCCACCAGGGTGCTGCCCTCGGACTCGTCAAAGGGCGTTGCCCCCTCGACCCTCGCAAGCTATAGCGATCTTGGTTTTCCCTTCATTATTTATTGTATTTCGAACTTGATTCCGTGAATGATTGTTGTTGTCTATATTGCGTTTCTGTCATTTAACTCTTTGTATTTGACTTTTGGGTTGTGTTGGGCAGGTTTGAAACAAGTTGATTATGTTTAGAAACAAACAGTTAATGCCCAAATTTTGGCCTTCACGCTCGAGCGGGGCTTTTCACGCTCGAGCGGGCCCTTTTGCTTTTGCTCCTCCGCTCGAGCGGGATTCTTCAACCTTCAGTATTTTTTCTTGCAGGTCATCGGACGCTCGAGCGTCCACTTTCACGCTCGAGCGGGGACCTTCTTCTGCAGAACTTCCGGAAGTGTGCATTCCACGCTCGAACAGCGCTTTCCACGCTCGAGCGGGAGTCTGTGTCTGACGCTCGAGCGGGGCGTTCCACGCTCGAGCAGACTGTGATGTATATCAGTCCGAAGAGAAGCCATTTTGAATCACTTTTTCGGCCCTCTCTCTCTCTAAAGCACTCCAAAACCTTAATTTGAGAGCCTCTCTCTCTAGAATACTCTCTCTCTACATTTTAAGCTAGATCTAGTGATCTCCTCACCTTCTTCCTTTTGATAAAAAGCTTGAGCTTCGCGTAGGCTCCATTTTGATCTGAAAAGTTGTGGGTATGGAGCACCTCCGAGTTTCTTCATCATCTCTTTTGGGTCTCTTCACTTGAGGTAGGGATAACCTACTTCTTTCTATGGGTTTTGACATAGATGTTATGTATTTTGTATAGATGGTGTTGTTTGGGGTTTTTGAGTGAAATTAGGGTTTGAAATTGGAATCATAAAAGAGGGGTTTTCTATTTTTGGGGTTCCAAGTATATGTGTGGTCCCTAAAATGAAGTTATGTTGTATGACTGATGAAATTTGGCCTTGGGTGCAATATTTGAGAAAAGAGGAAAAAAGCCCTAATTTATTGTGATTGATTAATTTGTATAATTAATTTGGAAAATATGGAAATATGAAATTGAGTAGAAAACTATGAAATTGGGAGATTATGAGATTGAATGGTGGAGTTGGATTAATTAATCACTCACCTTTGAAATTGTAGATAATTTATCTGTTTGATAATTTATTATCTGTTTAGAAATAGTTATTTTGGGTTATCGGTGGAGGATAGTCTTGATTGTTGTAGACACTGCATGATGATTAGGGAAAATTGAAACTAATCAATTAAGTATGTCATTGAATATGACGGATGGAATAACACATTGAATATGTGTTTTGCTTGATCATTGTATATGATAAGTGTTTAAATACATTATATATGTATATTGTTTGGGAGAAGATAAGGGATGTACTCCACGGTTTGGGAGGAGATAGGGGATGTACTCCTAAACCGATTTTGGGAGGAGATAGGGAATGGACTCCAGTGATAACTAAGTTGGCCGGAGTGTCTAGGGTGAAAGTCCCGAAATCCTAATTGCGTTTGCATAACGTCGATGAATTGAAGTATTGAAGTGATGATAATATGTGTTGTAGTCTCATTTGAAATTGAAGTGTTGAAGTGTTAATAATGTGAGTTGTAGCCTCATATTAATTGATCATGATCGAAGTATTGTTAATATGAGTTGTAGTCTCATTATAAACTGTCTAGATGAATAGAGAACCATATCTATGAATTGGTCTACATAATGAAATAACAAAAAAAGGATTGAAATATATTTGTGAATATGGATTGGTTATGAAAGAGATGTATGTTTATATATATATGAGTCAAACATTTATCAAATGTTAATGTTTTAGTTATTGCTCATATTTGGTTTAGTGTATCTCTATTGGGCTTTGGCTCACCCTATATGGGACATCATTTTCAAGTACAGGTGATATGCCGCCTCCAAGGTCTTAGCTTGGAAGGTTTTGGGAGTTGAAGACTCTTTTTGGTTGTTTGTTATTTTTGGTGTCACATGTAAATTCAAGCCAAGGGCTTAATGTGTTTAGAGTTAGAACTCTCTTTTTGTAACCAAGTGTTGGCTTGGAAAGTTGTAGCCCCGTAGGGCATTTACTTTTGTTGTCAACATGTAATACTTTTGTACTAAATACTCTGATAAATATAAATATGTTTTATTCTCTTATGTCTACGAATGCCATAAATGTTGGATTTATATGTATTATTTTGAGGGTGTTACACGAGCTGACCGGGCAGCTCGATCCCTGACATAGTCAGCGAAGTGGCAAAACATGAAAGATACGCTACAACCCAATACAAACATGAGACATTACCTATTCCAAACACACCGCTACAACCCGATAACCAAAATAAGGGGAATATAGGAAACTAAGATACGTAACACCGTTCAAAACCATACCAACCCGAGCCCGAAATACTACAAAGAGACGGGTCAAAACCGGGATCGCTACAGTATTTGTAATTTACCCTTTAATATTTTGATAATAGTGGTATGTGTTGGACTTTTCAAGAAAAACTTTTTATATATGTCTATAATGCATTGAAGTTTTATTATGAGAGGGTTTTGATCAAATTTCCCTTAAATTATTTGATTATACTTCTTTAATGTATCTAATACTCATGTATTAATGTTGGTAAGACTCATAAATCAGGTTCTGATACTAATTCTAAAACACTTGCACAGAGGATAATTAAGTCAACAATAAATTAAAATTCAAGTCTTATTACAATTTTATATAACCTTTGCACTTATGTTTTATTTTATATTGCCTTCAATATTAAATTGATTCGAATTTAATATTTTAATAGTTTAATTGACAAAATCAAAATTTTGCAGACTTAAATGAGAAAGATATTAAAATTTAGAGACTCCAATTATAGTTTATCTAATCTTTTATTTGCAAATCATTTTGGCAGTCCAATATTTTATTTTTTAAACAATTTTAGCAATGTCACTATACAAAAGCCTCTAAAAAAAAGTACAATTTTTATTTTTATTTTTTTTATTGGGATATCCAACACCAAATGTACATACACTCACACAAAGGAGAAATAACATTGTCTTTCAAAAATTTTAATTAGATTGTTTTTTTAATTCTATTTATTGATTTATGTAACACATAAGAAAGAATAAAAGATAATAAAAACATGACCAATAAAATTACAAGAGCATATCATTGGATATGAAGCTACACAAACACAATCAATTATCGTTCAATTTTTTTTTAAAAAAAAATACACTCAATCAATTCTCAACTAAACCTAATTTACATCTCAAATCTCGAAAATTTATTGGTTGATTCAGATACGTCATGTAGTCATGTTCCTCATCAATTACAATTCATCATATCCCTTCATATTTCTTAATCACTCAATACAAAAAATTCAAAACCCTCATCCCCTTCACCAATCATATCACCGTATCATTGGGGACATGACGTGACCCATGCCTACCACTAACTAATAACTTGAACTTAATTTCATTAAAGTTTCGTTTAGCAATTTTCAGTTTTAAATTAAAAAGTTAAAAGATTATTATAACTTATCATATCACTCTTTCTATTTTTTTTTTCTTGTACATATTTTCATAAAAAAGTTAATAAATTACTAAAATAGTGTCTTTCCAAATTATTCCAAATATTATCTCATTCATATCTTCGTCTTTTCTCTCACTTCTTCTCTCCTTGCCAATTGCTGCCGCCAGTCACCACCTCTCGCCTCCTCTCACCTCTACTCGCAATTTGGTACTCTCTCTCTCTCTCTCTCTCTCTCTCTCTTTGTTCTCTCTCTGCGCATTGCTCTCTCTCTCTTTCTGCTCTCCAAATGGTTAAAAATCCCAAATGTGTTTTTAAATAAAGGGGTCATAAAAGAATTGAAAACTGGGTAATACATAGTTTTGATAAATGCACAATAGATTCCAATGTGTATCAATTTATGATTAAGGGGTTTATGGGTTGATTTACTTTTTGCTTGCATTTGGCTTTAATTTCTGCTTCATTTATGGATTTGTTATTGTGATGTGAGATCAATTTTGCATTCAATTTTTGGCAATAGAGTAGTCTGGATTCTGCATAGGCTAGAAGGTGACTTGGATAAGGTATTTTGTTCTTTCTCATACAATTGGCAGAGCTATGAAGGGTTGGTTGTTTTCAAAGTTCTATAAAGAAGAATTGAGAACTGGGTAATAAATTTTGATAAACGCACAATGGAATTCAATGTGCATAAATTTATGATTAAGGAGTTTATGGGTTAATAACCCACATAATTATTCGATATAATTTTTCTATATACATAGTAATTAATTATATGCTTTTATGGTGCAATAGTTTCATGAGATAATTTAATCTCTCTCCCATTTGAGTGTTATGTCACTTTAATCCAAAGTCTCATCTCATAGCAGACCATTGCTCAATCTTGCATAACCAAAATTACAATTGGTGTCTTCGATACTAATGAAGAATTTTGGAAGAATTATAAGTAATAACTAGATGAAAATATTATATTATTTGAAAATACGTCATTTATTTTTTTGGAAACAAATATGATAAAATGAAAAGTTACGATTATTGGATCGATATAATTTTTTATGATTGATATACACCAAGGGTCCGACAAAATGAATGATTTAGATAATTGAAAAGAAACCCGTGGTATCGACCTTAGCTTTAGCATGTATGTATGTATGGACCCCTCCGTTGTACTCTAAAAAGTCAAAAAAATATTAAAAAAATTAAAAATCCAAAAAATCATACAAAAAAGTTAGAAATTTTCAAATTTTCTCCACTTTTTACACCTTTTTTTTTTGTGCAAAAAATCAAAAAATCTTTCCTAAACACTTTTGCTTTGTTCTTCCAAAAAAAAAATTAAAAATTAAAAAATTAAAAGAAAATAAAAACAAATTTGATAAATATAATATCAAAAAGATATTTTTAAATTTTTTAAAATTATTTTGACCTCTCAAAAGATAAAATTATATAAAAATAATAAATATTTTTAATTCTTTAGGTATTTTTTTCTAAAACAATTTCTGAAAACAAAACTAAACATAGCCAGCTTTTATCACGTCATATTTCATCTAAAAATTTAAAAAAGCATCACTTCTCAAACCAAACTTAAATTTCAAAATACTTTTACCTTCATCTTTGAAACTTTGAAAAATCTCTTACTATAAAATTTTATGTATTTTATAAAATAAAATAAAAAATTAGCTTTTTATCCCTCTGAAATTCATATTATTTTATTTTAAACTTTCAAAAAATATTAAGAGCAAATTATATTAAACCCCCTCAAACAATCGACAATTCATACTTTATCCCCCTAATGTTTTAAACCCAATAATTACCCCTTTCAAACTATTTGAATTTGAACATTAAGTCCTTTTGTTAGTCATCTATTAGATATTTGGATTAAAAATGATGAAGTGCTATGTACATGATGATTATATTAAATTTTTACAAAAGATAAAATAAGGTAATTTGATCATAAAATTTAATATAATCATTATGTACACAACACTTAATACTTTTTCATCCAAATATCTAACAGATGACAAAAATTCTATTTTCACACACTTAATTACCTCAGTACACATATTTTTTCAATACACACACCTATTAATTTGATTATTAATTAATTTTCTCAATCTAGACACTAAAAGTTACAATAACACCCTTCACTCATAACCACTGTACACACACCAAACACTCCTTTCCACACACTTATTCATTGACCCAATGTCTACAAGTGTCGACCCACCCACAGTGCACATCCGTTGAAAACTTTGGTTTGAGACACTTTTCCTCCATTGAAGGCCATATTTTACCTCCATTCTAAAATATTGTTGAAAGTAAGGCATTCTTTCTATTTTTTTATTTCATTTACCATTTTATTATTGCATTTGCCATTTATAGATCTATTTGCACATCATTGCCATAAAACTCTCGGTTTGTTCTTGTGATATTCGGTACTAGTTTTTTGAAATTATACATGTAATTCGGAACTTAACTTCCGAATAAAAGTAATTATTTCGACTAATTAGTACTGAAAAAAATTTAAAAAATTGATTGTTAGTTTCCGAAGTGAAGAAAATGTTTCATGTTTCTAGTGCCGAATATATACAGTATTTTTTATAATTGTGTTCCGAAATTTATGTTTTGTTTTAGCAATGAAGTTCTGAAGTGATTTTTCATTTTTTTTTTTAATATTTAGACCAAGTTACATAGGCCACCAAGATTGGTTTTACCTTAGGTTCTTTTCCAACAATATTATTTTATGGGTATGTTTATTTATTATTATTATTATTAATTTTTTGTGAACTTCAATACATAACAATAGAAAAAAAAATCTATGTAGTATTGGTATTCCCCACATTATAGTGGTAACACAACTAGTTATTGTTGCTATATTGGTTGATGATTACAATTTGACTAGTTGATTGTTTATTTGTTAGTGTTTTCACTATAAATGATATTTGGGTTGATGAATTTTTTTTCCTTATGCAGATGGATGCCAGTCCCAGTCAACGTTGGCCAGTAATAGCTTCGAATAGAAGACTCTGTGTAACGCCCTCAAAAAAATAACATTAAACCCATCAGATAAGACATGCATTTACATATAAACCAACCATATTCCTTTATTTCATTGAGTTTCATTACATAAGTATTACATGTTAACATCAAAACAAAATGCCCTACGGGCTTACAGCTTTCCAAGTTAACACTTGGTTTCAACAAAAGAGTACTAACTCGTTTACACATTAAGCCCTTGGCTTGAAGTTACATGTAATACATCAAAAGTAAAACAACTACACTATGTCCGCCTCTAGCCTCCCAAGCTATGTCCTTGGAGGTGGCATGCTTCCTGCACCTGAAAATGATATTCCCATATAGGGTGAGCCACAGCCCAGTAGAAATACACTAAACCAACCATGGACAATGACTAAAACATTAGCAATTGATAGTTGGTCAACACTGATACAATCACATAAATAACTTATTTATGTCAACGACTCACAAGTCCCAATTACTTTTCATTTTCCCTTTAACAACAGATAAGCATGCTAGCTCTATCATCATTTCCACAGATATGTATAAAAACTATATCCACATTCTCAACAGATATGTATAACAACAATATCCTCAGATAAGCATATAAGCTGTATCCACACTTCACAAAGATAAGCATATGAGCTCTATCTTCACTTCTCTAGACAAGCATATGAGTTGTGTCTACGGAGTTCATCCTCTATCTCCTCCCAATACCTATCCGGTTTAGAGGTACATCCCCTATCTTCCCCTAAACCGCGGAGTACATCCCCTATCTCCTCCTCTACACATAACGTATATAAACACATTGGTTCTATATACAATCACACAATACATACAATTAATGTATTCTATCAACCGTCAAGTTCCATGACACATTCCATTGATTAGTTTCCGTTTACCTAATCATCATGCATTGTCTACAACAATCTCGACTATCCTCCACCGATAGCCCAAAGCAATTATTTCTCAAACAGAAAATAAATGCACAAATGGATATTCAATCAACATTTCATTTCCTCATTTCTCACCAATTAATTATCTCAATTAATTATACAATGTAATTAGGCCATTTTCCACAATTACCATTTCAACCCTTAGGTCCCATTTTCATCAATGATTCAACAATCATTCCATTTTTCTATGCCAAACATGCATCTAGGTTTATTATGAATAAAACCCCAACTTTTGTAAAATTACACAAAAGTCCCAAACTTTCACAAAATTACCAAACCAAGCCCAACATCTCAAATACCAAAATTTAAAGACAAAACCCATAGAGAGGAGTAGGTTATCCCTACCTCAAATTCGGAGTCCCAAAGGAGAAAACGACAAAACCCAACGTGCTCCAAAACCCGAGATTTTCAGATTAAAATGAAGCCCTCGACGATCAACAACTTTTTTGTAAAGGCCAAAGGTGAGTAAATCACTCCTACTAGATCAAAACCTAGAGAGAAGGTAGAGTCTAGAGCGAGAGGCTCAACAATGGTGATTTTGGAAAAGTAAGAGAGAGAAGAGAAAGTGAAAAAGTGATTTGAAAAGTCACAATTTCGGGACTTTAACCCAGGTCTCCGCTCGAGCGTAAAACACCCCGCTCGAGCGGCCACTCACAGATTTCCGCTCGAGCGGCCAACCGCCCGCTCGAGCGCAGAATGCACTCGCCCAGCACTTTTGCAGAACCAGGTCTCCGCTCGAGCTCCCAACCATACGCTCGAGCGACACTCAGACAACCCCGCTCGAGCGGCCAATACCACGCTCGAGCGTACAACGCTGCACAGGAAAATACTGAATGGGTGTATTACCCGCTCGAGCGCCAACACCACCGCTCGAGCGTACAGGCCAAAAATCTGGGCAACTAGTTTTGGTTTCTAAACTCAACCAACCTGAAACAAAACCGCCCAACACATCCTATAACTCAAATACGAAGTAAAAGGATGTAAACAAAATAATAAACAACTACCAACATCCACGGACACATGTCCGGATCACGGTATAACAAGGGTAAACCCGGGATCGCTATAACCTCCCCCCCTTAAAGAATTTCGCCTCCGAAATTAAGCACAAGTTTTCAAAACAAGTTTTCCTTCATTTTAGACAATGTTACAATTTAACATTCAACAATTCGACCCATTACCGGTCATCCCATCCCTTTAACAAGAGACATATCACAATATGTAAACAACATATGTATTTTCAACATGCATTAACATTATGCACTATCTTTCCAATTTCAACAATATATTCAACACATATAGTGTCACATTCAACTTCCATATGAGGCAAGTTCCAAACATACTTCCAATAATCAAAACATTTTCAATGTTTCACAACTTAAGACATATATAAAAGCTCTTAAGTTCAACAAAAAGTAAAATTTAAATACAAAATTACATATCAACAAACAAGTCCGGATATTTCTCACGGACTCCCGACTCACGTTCCCAAGTGGCTTCCTCCACTCCGTGATGTTTCCACAAGACTTTCACCAAAGGAATGGTCTTGCCACGCAGGACCTGATCCCGCCTATCCAAGACCCGAACCGGTCTCTCCTCATACGAGGCATCCTCATCTACCTCTAAATCAGTCCAATCCAACACATGTGATGGATCAGGCTCATACTTCCGAAGCATACTCACATGAAACACGTCATGCACTCCGGACAACTGCGGTGGTAAGGCTAATCGATAAGCAACCTCACCAATCTTCTCAAGGATCTCAAAAGGACCAATAAACCGAGGGGATAACTTCCCACTCTTCCCAAACCTCATCAGGCCTCGTCTAGGTGATATCTTCAGAAAGACATGATCACCTACCTCAAACGCCAAAGGCCTCCTCCTACGGTCGGCATAACTCTTTTGTCGACTCTGGGCTGTAACAAGCCTCTTACGGATAAGCTCAACTTTCTCCGTCGTCTCCCTAACTAACTCTGGACCCAACAAAGGTGCATCACCCACCTCGGCCCAACACACTGGAGACCTACACGGTCGGCCATACAAGGCCTCAAACGGTGCCATACCGATGCTAGACTGAAAACTGTTGTTGTAGGCAAACTCTACCAATGGCAAGTGCCTCTCCCACGTCCCACTGAAGTCCAGGACACAACCCCGAAGCATATCCTCGAGGATCTGAATAGTACGCTCGGACTGCCCGTCAGTCTGAGGATGATAAGCCGTACTAAAGGTCAACTTAGTGCCCAAGGCACTCTGCAAACTCTGCCACAACCTAGCAGTAAAACGAGGATCTCTATCTGAGACGATCGTCACTGGGACCCCGTGCAATCTCACTATGTCCCGAATATACAGGTCGGCAAGATGATCTACCGAATCTCTCACGCGCATAGGAATAAAGTGCGCCGACTTAGTCAACCGGTCTACAACCACCCAAATAGCATCACTACCCCGCTGAGTCCTCGGAAGACCCACAACGAAGTCCATAGTGACATGCTCCCACTTCCACTCGGCAATAGGCAAGGGTTGCAACAAACCCGCTGGCCTCTGATGTTCGGCCTTCACTTGCTGGCAAGTAAGGCACTTCGATACGAAAACAGCCACATCTCTCTTCATACCCCGCCACCAAAACTGGCGACCCAAATCCTGATACATCTTAGTACCTCCCGGATGCACCGCAAGGCGCGAATGGTGGAACTCTCGGAGTACTTCCTCTCGGCAAGACTCCGGTACAAACAAACGGTTTCGGTATCTCACACTCAGGTCGGGATACACCGTCAAACCCTTCTCAGCTTTCCCACTGGAGATCTTCTCTCGGAGGGATTCTACCTCAAGGTCACCTCTCTGTGCCTCTAACACTCTAATCACAAGTGTAGGCTGCGCAACAACAGAAAACAAGGCCGCAGCCTCGACAGATTCGCCCAGTAGCAAATCAAACTCGCCAAGTGCTCCCAACATCTCCCATTCCCGGATGGCTATACAAGCTACATCACTAATGGTTTTCCTACTAAGGGCATCGGCCACAACATTGGCCTTTCCCGGATGATAATGCAACTCAAAATCATAATCCTCGATAAACTCCATCCATCTCCTCTGCCTCAAATTCAAGTCTCTCTGTGTAAACAGATATTTCAAACTCTTATGATCCGAAAATACCTCGAACTTCTCACCATAAAGGTAGTGCCTCCAGATTTTCAAGGCAAAGATCACTGCTGCTAACTCTAGGTCGTGTGTGGGATAATTCGTCTCGTGTATTTTCAACTGACGTGAGCCATAAGCTACCACTTTCCCCTCTTGCATCAACACACAACCCAAACCCTCTCGTGAGGCATCACAATAAACCGCATAACCCAACCCTCTCTCCGGAATAATCAACACCGGAGCGGTGGTCAATCTAACTTTCAGCTCTTGGAACGACTTTTCACAAGTCTCACTCCATACAAACTTGACTCCCTTCCGAGTCAGCCTAGTCAACGGTGACGCTAACCTGGAGAAATCTTTCACAAACCGACGGTAATACCCAGCTAATCCCAGAAAACTGCGGATCTCAAACACATTCTTAGGCTGTGCCCAATCTTGCACTGCCTCAACCTTGGATGTATCAACAGACACCCCTTCCCCGAATACCACGTGGCCTAAGAATTTGACTTCCCTCAGCCAGAACTCACACTTCCCAAACTTGGCATACAGCCTATGGACTCTAAGTAACTCAAGCACCACTCTCAAGTGTGCCTCGTGCTCCTCCTCAGAAGGCGAATAGATAAGAATGTCGTCCACGAAGACGACCACAAATCGGTCTAAGAACTCCCGGAAAATCCGGTTCATCAAGTCCATAAAGACTGCCGGTGCATTGGTAAGCCCAAATGGCATCACCAGAAACTCATAATGGCCATACCGCGTACGGAATGCCGTTTTCGGAATATCCTCATCCCTGACCCTCAACTGGTGGTAACCCGATCTCAAGTCTATTTTAGAGAAACAACGGGAACCCTTCAACTGGTCAAACAAATCATCTATACGGGGCATAGGGTACTTATTCTTAACCGTAGCCCGATTCAACTTCCGATAGTCAATACACAATCTCAAGGCACCATCTTTCTTTTTAACAAAGAGGGCCGGTGCTCCCCACGGTGAAACACTAGGGCGAACAAAACCCTTATCGAGCAATTCCTGGAGCTGAACTTTCAACTCAACCAACTCTGCTGGAGCAAAACGGTAAGGTGCCATAGAAATCGGTGCCGTACCAGACACTAAATCAATAGAGAACTCTATCTCTCGGTGAGGTGGCAAACTAACAAGATCTTCGGGAAAGACATCCGAATACTCACAAACTACCCTTGGCAATACAACCTGGGTCTCACCACTCTCACCACTCTCAAAGCTGGCAAATAGACTACTAAGCTCACTTCGCCCTCGCGAATCATACCCCGGTGGCAAAACACTACCAACCCGGTCTCCCAAGAAATGGAACCACTCCCCGCTCAAGGTACATAACGTGACCCTCTGGCGGTAGCAATCAATAACAGCCCGGTATGACGATAACCAGTCCATACCCAAAATAACATCAAAACCCTTCATGGGCATGACAACAAACGGAAAAGGAAGCCTATAATCGGCGACCTCTATATCACATCCTCTAACACCCTGTTTCAGGATCAACTCACCACCCAAAGGCGATACCACACAAATAGGAGATGCCAACTGTGCTAACTCCAATTCCAAAACAGATGCAAATGCAGCAGATACAAAAGAATGAGATGCACCCGTGTCTATCAACACATTAGCAACTGAGTTGCAAAACAGAAAAGTACCTCCCACTACTGATGGAGCCGGTACTAAATCCTGCGCGGTAACAGCATACACGCGCCCCGTAGGCCCCTGGTCTACCTGCTCACCTCTCGGAGCAAAAGACTGCTGCACAGACTAGGATGACGAAACTCCCGGATTGGCCCTCGAGGCCTGCACAGACTGAGCTGGCTGAAAACCCTGCGTCTGCCTAGAACCAGACGCTCCCGAAGTGGCACTCAACTGCGGGCAAAACCTCTTCATGTGCCCAGGTTGTCCACACTGATAACAAGTCAAGAGCTGCCCCCTGCCCAAACTCTGACTCTGCGGTCTAGCTGAAGAAGAAGCAGCTTTCTGACCCCCACCCTTCTGCGGGCAAACAGAAACCTTGTGACCCAGCTGGCCACACTTGTAACAAGTGAATTCTCCCTGACTGCCTCTCCCTGAGCCAACACTCGGCACTGGAAAGGTCGATCTAGAGACTGCACCCTGAGACTGCTGAGGGTTATAACCCTTCTGTCTCCTGCCATCACCCTGACTATCCTGGCTCCTCTTGGAGCCTCTCTGACCCTCATCCTCCTCCTGCATCATAAGCTCCATATGAGCTGCAGTGTCCACTAGGTGTCTATACTCTCGAATATAAGACCCACCAATTCTCAACTTGAGGCCCCGCCTCAACTTCCGCTCAAACTCATAGCAACGGCGTTCCTCAGACGCCACCAGTTCAGGTGCAAACCTAGACAGACTGGTAAAAGTAGCCTCAAACTCGGCCACTGACAAGCCCTGCTGATTAAGCCGGCTAAACTGATCCCTCAGCTTCTCCCTAGCTGCTGCTGATAAAAACCTCTCCTGAAAAGCATTCACAAATGCCTCCCAAGTACCACCAACACGAGCTTTCTCGTACTTCCACCATTGACCCGCATCTCCCTTCAGTTGGAAGGATGCCAAGGTCACTTTCAGTGCTCCGTCCTCGATGCCAAGCATCTCAAACGTCTTCGTTGTCTGTTCGAGCCATTCATCTGCCTTAAGCGGCTCTTTAGGATCCCCGATAAACTCGTCCGGATTACACCGAAAGAACTCCCTCTTCAAGAAGGAAGGCCCTGTCTCAGCTGCCTGATTCCCAGCTCTAAGAATACCCAAAGCTCCCGCTATCTCTCTGGCCAAGGCACCTATAGCCTGCTGACCTACTGGCTCGGCCACAGTGGCCTGCCCAACCCCCTCCTGTACTGCCGGAATCTCACCAGGTAACGGTACTTCCTGCCTCGCAGGTCTACCACGCCTAGCACCTCTTCCTCGTCCTGACATCCTAATAAAGGCAACACAGAACATTAGCACATTCATAAATGTGCCGAAACCAAACACTCACGTCCTAATACATGGACAACTGTAATTCACTCCACATAAGCACATAAACACATAAGCACTTACGAATTTCATTTCCGGATAATGATAGTCCCGAGACGTTACTAGAGTTCCGGTTAGAAACAGCATTGATCAAGTGCTTTTCCAACAAGACTCCCAGAAACTCAAGGATCCAATCAATATCCCAGAAATTAAATCCCATACCCACATAGTCACATAAGCATGTTATCACTTAAGCCCATAGCATATGATACCACATTTAAGTCTCTATCAAGCGAGACAAACCCATTGTGATCCTAATCACTTCCCACGTACCCAAAGTATTCGAACCCGGTACGCTCTGATACCAAGTTGTAACGCCCTCAAAAAAATAACATTAAACCCATCAGAAAAGACATGCATTTACATATAAACCAACCATATTCCTTTATTTCATTGAGTTTCATTACATAAGTATTACATGTTAACATCAAAACAAAATGCCCTACGGGCTTACAGCTTTCCAAGTTAACACTTGGTTTCAACAAAAGAGTACTAACTCGTTTACACATTAAGCCCTTGGCTTGAAGTTACATGTAATACATCAAAAGTAAAACAACTACACTATGTCCGCCTCTAGCCTCCCAAGCTATGTCCTTGGAGGTGGCATGCTTCCTGCACCTGAAAATGATATTCCCATATAGGGTGAGCCACAGCCCAGTAGAAATACACTAAACCAACCATGGACAATGACTAAAACATTAGCAATTGATAGTTGGTCAACACTGATACAATCACATAAATAACTTATTTATGTCAACGACTCACAAGTCCCAATTACTTTTCATTTTCCCTTTAACAACAGATAAGCATGCTAGCTCTATCATCATTTCCACAGATATGTATAAAAACTATATCCACATTCTCAACAGATATGTATAACAACAATATCCTCAGATAAGCATATAAGCTGTATCCACACTTCACAAAGATAAGCATATGAGCTCTATCTTCACTTCTCTAGACAAGCATATGAGCTGTGTCTACGGAGTTCATCCCCTATCTCCTCCCAATACCTATCCGGTTTAGAGGTACATCCCCTATCTTCCCCTAAACCGCGGAGTACATCCCCTATCTCCTCCTCTACACATAACGTATATAAACACATTGGTTCTATATACAATCACACAATACATACAATTAATGTATTCTATCAACCGTCAAGTTCCATGACACATTCCATTGATTAGTTTCCGTTTACCTAATCATCATGCATTGTCTACAACAATCTCGACTATCCTCCACCGATAGCCCAAAGCAATTATTTCTCAAACAGAAAATAAATGCACAAATGGATATTCAATCAACATTTCATTTCCTCATTTCTCACCAATTAATTATCCCAATTAATTATACAATGTAATTAGGCCATTTTCCACAATTACCATTTCAACCCTTAGGTCCCATTTTCATCAATGATTCAACAATCATTCCATTTTTCTATGCCAAACATGCATCTAGGTTTATTATGAATAAAACCCCAACTTTTGTAAAATTACACAAAAGTCCCAAACTTTCACAAAATTACCAAACCAAGCCCAACATCTCAAATACCAAAATTTAAAGACAAAACCCATAGAGAGGAGTAGGTTATCCCTACCTCAAATTCGGAGTCCCAAAGGAGAAAACGACAAAACCCAACGTGCTCCAAAACCCGAGATTTTCAGATTAAAATGAAGCCCTCGACGATCAACAACTTTTTTGTAAAGGCCAAAGGTGAGTAAATCACTCCTACTAGATCAAAACCTAGAGAGAAGGTAGAGTCTAGAGTGAGAGGCTCAACAATGGTGATTTTGGAAAAGTAAGAGAGAGAAGAGAAAGTGAAAAAGTGATTTGAAAAGTCACAATTTTGGGACTTTAACCCAGGTCTCCGCTCGAGCGTAAAACACCCCGCTCGAGCGGCCACTCACAGATTTCCGCTCGAGCGGCCAACCGCCCGCTCGAGCGCAGAATGCACTCGCCCAGCACTTTTGCAGAACCAGGTCTCCGCTCGAGCTCCCAACCATACGCTCGAGCGACACTCAGACAACCCCGCTCGAGCGGCCAATACCACGCTCGAGCGTACAACGCTGCACAGGAAAATACTGAATGGGTGTATTACCCGCTCGAGCGCCAACACCACCGCTCGAGCGTACAGGCCAAAAATCTGGGCAACTAGTTTTGGTTTCTAAACTCAACCAACCTGAAACAAAACCGCCCAACACATCCTACAACTCAAATACGAAGTAAAAGGATGTAAACAAAATAATAAACAACTACCAACATCCACGGACACATGTCCGGATCACGGTATAACAAGGGTAAACCCGGGATCGCTATACTCCGTGAATTAGAAAATGCTGAACGTGGACTTGGACGTGCTCGAGTGCATAATGATGATACCCACATTGGCATGGATGATGATTCTATACACGAGGCACCAATTATGGACGATATTGGTATGGATGATGTTGCACAATAGTCTTCTCAAATGATGCTTTTACTTGAATGTGCTGCAACTCAAGTAGACAATGTATTTTTTCAAATGAAATCTTAAATGTCATTTGACTTGAACTGTAACGCCCTCAAAATAGCCTCATTATATATTTGTCACTGACATGCAATATTTAAAGTAAACAATTCATTATTTCATTCATCAGAGTATTTCTAAATAAAAGCATTACATGTAACATCAAATTAAGTGCCCTACGGGCTTACATCTTTCCAAGCCAACACTTGGATACAAAAATATGAGTTCTAACTCAAATACAAGTAAAGCCCTAGGCTTGAATGTTTACATGTACTATCAAATCAAAACAACTAACTGAAGATAGTCTTCAAAATCCAAAAGTCAAATCCTTCCAAGCTAAGTCCTTGGAGGTAGCTTATCACCTGAACCTGAAAATGATGTTCCCATAAAGGGTGAGCCACAGCCCAGCAGAAAAATACTAAACAAAATATAAGCATTGAATAAAGCTATAGCATTCAATAGATGGTTAACCAAGATAATCAATTGTATCATTATACAGTCTCATGACCCTAATGTCTAAGACACATTTCACTTTCCATTATTATCAACATGGCTCAGAACCTGGCTAAACTTACAACAGTGAACTATATATCATATTCACATTACTTTCAATATCAACAAAACAAATGAGACTCAGGCTCATATCAAAACACTTCATACTTCCCGTTTGATACACATTGTAGTGCTGTATCAATAACATGTAAAAACACTTCAATATAATAAGCACACATAATAGTGATGCTAATGGAGTCCATCCTCTATCTCCTCCCAAACAAAATCCGGTTTAGAGGTCCATCCCCTATCTTCCCCTAAACCGTGGAGTACATCCCCTATCTCCTCCCAAACAATATGCATATGCAATGCTCAATCAATACATGTAATTTCTGTATTAATTTAATAGTCTAAATTTATGACTTAAACAAATTGATTAGTTTCAATTTTCCCTAATCCACATGCAATGTCTACAGCAAACACGACTATCCTCCACCGATAGCCCAAAACAGTTATTTCTAGACTGGAAATAAATATATCAACAATTCAATAGGCGAGTGATTTTAATTATCCAACTACACCATTTAATTAATGAATTCCTCAATTTCATGCATTTAACCAATTTCCCCAATTTCCTTAAATTAATTATACAAATTAATTTATTAATACAACTAGGGTTTTTCCCAAAATTACCAAAGTACTCCCAACATATCAAAATACCAAAACTTAGAACAAAACTTATAGGATGGAGTAGGAAATCCCTACCTCGAAGAAAATAACCCGAATGGAGAAGACAAAGACGAAGACCTAAATTCCAAAGTGCTCCAAACCACCAAACGTTCAGATTAAATGGAAGCCCTTGACTCACTCTATCTTTTTAATAAAGGACTAAGGTTAGATACTCACCCTAGGTAGATCAATTCTTAGAGAGAAGGCAGGTTTAGAGAGAGAGAGACTCTCAAGGGGCGGTTTTTAAAAGTTAAGAAAGAAAAGTAGGTCAAAAAGTGATCCAAAAAGTGAAATCACGGACTGATGTAGTTGACTCCCCGCTCGAGCGTCCAAACTCCTTGAGCGTCGAATACGCACTCCCAGTACTTTTACAGAACCAGGTCCCCGCTCGAGCGTCCAACTCCATGCTCGAGCGGCACTCACACATTTCCGCTCGAGCGTCCAATCCCACGCTCGAGCGTCCAACACTGCACAGGAAATACTGGATGGGTGATAATCCCGCTCGAGCACCAAAACCCTCACTCGAGCGGACAAGCAACTAAAGAATCCCCGCTCGAGCGTCAAACTCCCGCTCGAGCGGACAGGTCAAAATCTGGGCAACTAGTTTTGGCATCTAAACTCAACCGACTTGAAACAGACCCGCCCAACACATCCTATAACTCAAATACAAAGAGATTAAAGGACGACAACAACCAATATATACTGACAGGATCCACGGAACCTAAGTCCGGATACAATAATCTAAAGGAAAAAGACCGGGGTCGCTATATGAACCTAATTGCCTTTTTAATCTAACATGATCACTCTCAACCCTGTTCATATAGATGTAACAAAAAATAGTCAAGCATAATAATTCAAAATAACAATATGATTTATAAGAAAATAAAAAATAAAAAACTAATACCGATTGGTTATAACATTGCCAAAATGCATACACATGTCTGTATGTACCACAATGAATTTTTCTTTATACGGATTCAACCAACTCACAGTAACATACTTGATTGCCTCGGAATAGTTACTGAACTCCTTATGCAATATTGCAAGGTGATCATTGTACTCTCTTCAGTTGATGACAATACTAAATAGTTCCATGCAGTGTTAAACTTCTCCTATTTTTCTTTTGTCTCAAACATTTTCTTACATTTCTGCAATACATTCTTATTAATATGCCAACGACATAACAAATGTCGAGCATTCGGAAAAGGTGTTGTCAATGGCATTCATCAAGGCAAGCTCTCTGTCTGTGACAATGACATCAAGTAAAACACTATTGTCCATAAGATCGTGAAATGTTTGTAACGCCCATGCATAATTATCAACCGGCTCAGTTTGCAAGTATGCGAAAGCCGCAGAGAATGTCATATGAGTTAATGTCACTCCCATAATTTCAAGAAAAGGAAATCGATATCTATTCCTCTTATATGTGCAATCCATAATCAAGACACGAGGGAATGTACGAAACAAATCCCACTGCAAGAAAAAGTAGATTTCGCAACTAAAAATGGATTTTTCGTTGCTGAAAGTAGCAGAATTGGCGACTAAACTGGAATTAGTCGCCAAAAGTGAACACTTTTGGCGACTAAAACAGTTTAGTAGCCAAATGTAGGGTTTTAGCGACTAAAACTCAGTTTAGTCGCCAAATATAGGGGTTTTAGCGACTAAAAAAATTTTAGTAGCCAAAAGAGAAGGTTTTTGGCTACTAAAAACATTTAGTAGCCAAAAGTATAGTTTTGGTGACTAAAAAATAGTTTGGTCGCCGATTATACGTGTTTTACCGACAAAAATCAATTTCGTAGCCAAAATAAAAAAAAATTTAGTAGCTAAAAGTCAAGAATTGCCGACTAAAATGCAGTTTAGTCGCCCAAAGTAGAGGTTTTGGCGACTAAATTTCAATTTAGTCGCCAAAAGTGGAGGTTTTTGGGCGGGAATGAATTTTTTTAGCGACTAAAATATAATTAGCAGCCAAAACTATACAATTGGCGACTAAAAAATAGATTTAGTCGCCAAAAGTGATCTAATTTTTTTTTAGTAAATAATTTATTTTTTACATAAATTATATTGAATAAAAATAATTATTTTTATATATATAGCTAGATATTAATACGGGTCAATATAGTATATAAATAATATATGTTGCATATATATTCATGTGGTGTTGTAGTGGCATAGTGGAGAGAGTGTGTTGCTACAGGTTTAGAATGTGGGAGAAGTTGGCGGTTCGAATCTCAGAAAAAGCAAAAAAGTTAGTTTTTTTCTTTTTTTTCACGGAAGCACCTTTTAGTCGCCAAAAGTGTTTATTTTGGGCGACTAAACGGTTTAGTCGGCGATTCATAGACTATTGGCGACTAAAAGATTAGTCGCTAAATGTGTGATTTTAAAAAGTGTAAATCACTATTGGTGACTAAATCGTTGGTCGCTAAAGAGCTATTTTTTGCCGACTAAAAAAATTAGTCGCTGAAAGTAAAAACTCGACTTTCGGCGACTAAAAACAGATTTTTGGCGACTAAAAATTTAGTCGCCAAAGGTGCTTTTTCTTGTAGTGTCCAAGCTCACCGAATGTGCTCAAAACAAGTCCATCACAGTTATAGAGCCTTCCTCGCATCGATGGCTTTCAATGTACTTATGTTTCACTAATTCACACAACATTTAATGACCCATAATTTTTCTTTTTAAATAAACAGTGTATAATTTAATTGAGCAAATTTTCGGATTTGACTGTTGTGTAAATTCTGTGCGAAAACAGTTCGATTTTGTATTTTTTTAAAATAGTTCCTGATCTCAAAAAATTATGAAAGTTTTATATGTTGTTCACATACGAGTCTAGCACGTTGGGTAAAAAATTCAGAATTTATTGATAAGTATTTATTTTATAAAAATTTGCGGACTGATCGGTGTTCGGTCTAGTGTATAACAGAATTTGATATTGAGTTTTGGGTGTTTAGGGCATGACTTGAGATTAGTTTGTTGGGTCTACTTTGATGTATAATTGAGTGATGTTTAACTTATAAATGAGACCCATGATTTATATTTAATTTAATTTGAGTTTGTTTAGTGATTTATGTTTAACTGCTTGGTCTTTTTTAATTATGTGATTGGTAGTAACCACATTGGGAGTTGTTATTATTTATTATATAGGGGTTATAATAAATATTTGATAGTTGATTTTATAGTGTGTACCATATGGCGAAAAATTATATATTTTATAAAGAATGAAAATGTGTATATTTTGTGATGAGAAAAATTATATCATTTTATATTAAAAAAATTTAAGGTATTATTACAAATTCTAAATAATACAACTGTGTGGTGGGTGACAACCCGTGTGCAGTTGGCCCTTGCTTGCTTGCTACTTTTTTCTTCTACTTTTACTTTTCTTTTCTTTTTTTTATTTGGAGCAGAAAGCTCTACTCTCTTTCGCCTCACTGTGTGCCTCTCGCCCTCTCCCAGCGTGTATCTCTCTCTCTCTCTCTCTCTCTTTATTCTTCATTATTGCTCAATCTTTGAGCTTCAAATGGGAGTTCTTAGAGTGAGATTTTACAAAAACTTTGTAAATGAAAGACGGAGAGCTCATCGTGATCTTCGCAATGATAGTCCCGGATTCATGATCGGGCAAGATATGTCTTCCAGATCTGCTCTTCTTCATTATTTGAGGTAGGAACTTTCTTCATATTTTTACATTAAAGTTATGTTATGGTTATTTTGAGAAAATATATCATTATAAGAGGTATTGCATATATATATATATATATATATATTTTTTTTTTTTTTCAGATTTTTGTTTGGTAATTTTTGGAAGAAAAATTATGTTGAAATGTTAAGAATGTTGGCATTTTGAGATTGATTTGGGAAAACCATTTTGTATTGATAATTTTGCAAAAAAATCCGAAAATAAAATTTACTAGTTGTATAGATTGTCTCTACATCATATTATGATTAGATGATTTATTTTGAGAAATATAAAGTCGAATTTTTTTTATCTTTGATTTGAAATTTATTTTTGAGAAAAATAAATTAATGTTGAGGAATATGGAGTAAATGCTTAAGTAGGAATTATAGAGTTACTTTAGGATTAAAAACTCTAAAAATATTATATTCATGATATTTTATAAAAGATAATATGTTGATGATTAAGTTGTGTTCATTTTTATGAAAATAAAAATGTGAAATGTGGACTTTTAAACTCATAACCTTGAAAATGTTACTATTAGGCATATTTCATAATTTTTGATGTAAATATCATGTTGGTTAAGTAATTTTAGAAAAAAGTTGTGAAATTGTTTATTGGTAGAGAATTTGGTAAAAATGTTACCTCTTTAAATAGCTTGGTATGAAAAATGGTTATGTTAAAATATGGTTATGTTAAAATATAGTTATGTTTGAGGGATGAGGCATGTGAAGTTAGGTTTGGTATTATTAATTTGAAAATTTTTGAATATAATAAACTTACTAATTTAGTAGATTAAATTAGTTTTGGTTAAAATGTTATATCCGTTATGGTTAAAAGTGTGTTATTAAAATTATACCATAACTTTTGACATAGTAGGATGGAAAATGGTAATATTTAATAAGTAGGGATTTCCTTTGAGTTATATATATGTTTTTGCAAGATCTAGATGATTTTCAAAATCACCCTTTAATTTGTTTTGAAAATTGATTGTTGATTCAAGAAGATGAGAGATTTTTTTTGAAAGTGAGTTTACTTTCTTGTTCCTTTTAAAATAGAAATTTAGGGTTTTGAACTGTTGGAAAATGGTTTTATATAGGCATAATTTTGAGCCCATTTTGGGTGGGCCCCAAACGTCTTTTGGGGTGGGTCCGAAGAGGTGACGTGTTCCTTGCCGCGTGGCAAGTCACACGGTGAAGACGGAACGTCAAAACCATTTATGAGTGAATGGGAAGTTGACGTCGTTTTCGGGTTTAACATTAATTTTTTAGATAAAATTCATTTGAATTTTTTAATAAAAAATTATTGTGGGAATTTAATTTAAATTCTAAATTTAATTTTTGGGTTCTTAAAGTGGTTTCCTAAAAATGATTAAACTATTCAAATAGTTTAATATAAATATTCCAATTTGTTGAAATATATTGTTCCTCTAAATGGTTTGTTTTTATTTAAACTATTAAACTATGTAAATAGTTGAAAAAGTGTATACCAACAGTTTTTATAACTGTTGCACCTCGGAACCTTTTCAAATTGTTTGAAAATAAGCAACGGTCAGGTTTTCATTCAAATCTGTTCATGTGAATAAAGGCATCTGTTGACTATTACAAACGGGGCTTTGTTACCTATAAATAGAAATTATATTCCAGTAATCTTGAAACATTTTTTTTTAGAGACATCGAGATATCAGTCTAAGAAAATTTCTTTTGCCGTCCAGATTTCTTTTAGTGCATTATTCTTCATTTATATTTTTAGGAATAAATAAAAGAGAGTTTAGAACACAGGTTTGGTTCGTCGAACAAATTTATTTGAAGTGCTTCTATAAATTTGTGAAGATCATTGTATCCTGGGAGATAGACGCTATTCAACCGTAAGCATCGTAGCGAGGCGAATCTGTCTTAAGGACAGAATGTCACACATTCGACTTGGTCTTGTAATTTTTATTTGGTTCGACAAAATAAATTCGGTATGTTATTTATTTATTTTGTTTGATTTTATTTCTAGTTATTTTATTTACACAGAAGATTTGTTCCAACAATCTTAAGACAGATTCGAATTATTCTATTTACAGAATTTTTCGTTTGTTTTCCTTTTTCATTCTTCGTAAATAATTTCGGAATAAAATTATTTTCTGTGGATTTACAAAATAATATTCTGGTTGGAAAAACAAATAGTGATTATATGCTATTTGACAGATAGTAGTAATATTCTGTCTCTTTTCTTTGACAACAACTAGTAGTACGATACTGGTGTCATTAACAATTTAGAATATATTTTTGTGGAATTTTTTCAAAAATAAATTTTGGGTTTTAGAAATTATTTTCTGAGTTTTCATTAATTAAAATTCTGTTACAATATTTTAATTATTGAAGTGTTACTGAAATTAATTTTCTTGTGTGGAATTAATTTGGTTAAATAAAATTTTATTTTATTTCCAAATTAATTGAAAAATAAAAGTTATAGTTTTTATTTCTTTTATTTTTACAGAATTTAATTTCTTGTGTGGAATTATTTTGGTTAAATAAAATTTTATTTTATTTCCAAATTAATTGAAAAACAAAAGTTATACTTTTATTTCTTTTATTTTACAGAATTTAATTTTCTGTGTGGAATTAATTTGTTTAAATAAAATTTTATTTTATTTTCAAATTAATTGGAAAATAAAAGTTACATTCTTGTTTCTTTTATTTTTTACAGAATTTAATTCTGTGAATTTGGTTTAATTTTCTGTGTAATATAAATTCTAATTATAATTTTGTTTTATATATTAGAATTGATGGTTACTGAAACTAATGCCCAAACAAGTACTACTGTGGTGGCTGCAATGACGCCAACCCCCTCTCCTGTTGTAATAGTACCGGTAAATCACGGTGAAAAGCCAGAGAAGTTCTTACGAACTGACTTTAAAAGATGGCAACAGAAAATGTTGTTCTATCTTACAACTCTGAACCTGACTCGTTTTCTCCGTGAAGAAGCTCTTATCCTGAAAGAGGATGAAACTGACCGTCAAGTGGTTGTTGCGGTTGATGCCTAGAAACATGCCGATTTCCTTTGCCGGAATTACGTCTTGAACGGACTTGACAACACATTATACAACGTCTACAGTCCAATCAAGATAGCAAAGGAACTTTGGGAATCGTTGGAGAAAAAGTACAAAACGGAAGATGCCGGCTCAAAGAAATTTGTGGTTGGCAGATTCTTAGATTTTGTAATGGTTGATTCAAAAACTGTGATCAGCCAAGCTCAAGATTTCCAACTCATTCTACATGACATTCACGCAGAAGGTATGTCTCTCAGTGAATCCTTTCAAGTTGCAGCCTTAATTGAAAAATTACCAAAAGGCTAGAAGGAATTCAAGAACTACCTCAAACACAAGCGCAAAGAAATTTCTATGGACGAGTTAATTGTGCGTTTGAGGATTGAGGAGGACAACCGCAATTCTGAAAAGCGGGCTGGTAAGCTTCCTATGGAGTCTAAGGCAAATGTGGTGGAACATGCTTCAAAAACCAAGAAACGAAAGTCTTCTGGAGAAAGTTCATCGCAAGGCTCTAAAGGGGGGGAAAATAAAAAGTACAAGTTTAATGGCAAATGTTACATCTGTGACAAAGAGGGACATTGGGCCAAAGATTGCCGTAGCAAAGGCAAAAGCAAAAGAAGAACAAGCAAGAAGCCTGCTCAAGCCCACATGACTGAAGTGGACAATATTTTCAATGGTATAGATGATATCAATCTTTCTGTAGTTGTTTCTGAGGCAAATCTTGTCGGAAATCCTAAAGAATGGTGGGTGGACACTGGTGCTACTCGCCATATTTGTGCCGACAAAAAGATATTCACATCTTATTCTTCAGTGGACAATGATGAACAACTTTTTATGGGCAACTCCTCAACTTCCAAAGTTGAAGGACAAGGAAAGATTATACTCAAGATGACATCTGGAAAGGAACTCACTCTCAACAATGTGTTGCATGTACCGGACATTCACAAGAATTTAGTTTCCGGATCTTTGTTGAGTAAGAATGGGTTTAGGCTAATTTTTGAAAGTAACAAGTTTATACTTACCAAAAACGGGATGTATGTAGGAAAATGTTACATGTCTGACGGCCTTTTCAAGTTAAATGTAATGACCATTGTACCCTTAGTTATTAATAATACTATATCTTCTTCTTACTTACTTGAGTCTTCAAATTTATGGCATGGTAAACTAGGACATGTTAACTATGGATCTTTGCGTAGATTAATTAATATGGAATGTTTACCTAAATTTAACATTGATTCAAATCATAAATGTGAAATTTGCATTGAGGTAAAATTATCTAAAACTCCTTTTCATTCAATTGAAAGAAGTACGACACCACTTGAATTAATTCATAGTGACATTTGTGATTTTAAATCAATTCAAACTAGAGGTGGGAAAAAATATTTTATCACTTTTATAGATGACTATACTAGATATAGCTATGTTTATTTAATTCGAACCAAGGATGAAGCTTTGGAAACTTTCATTCAATATAAGAATGAAGTTGAAAATCAACTTGGTAAGAAAATCAAGAAACTTAGAAGTGATAGAGGTGGTGAATATGAATCACCTTTTGGTGAGTTTTGTAAAGAACATGGAATAATTCATCAAACTACCGCTCCTTACTCACCTCAGCAAAATGGAATTGCTGAAAGGAAAAATAGGACTTTAAAAGAAATGATGAATGCCATGTTAATTAGTTCTGGATTACCTCAGAACTTGTGGGGGGAAGCAATACTTTCTTCTAATTATATTTTAAATAAAGTACCCCAAAAGAAAATAAATCAAACACCTTATGAATTGTGGCATGGAAGAGTACCATCCTACAAATACTTAAAAGTGTGGGGGTGTTTGGCTAAAGTGGCTATTCCTAGTCCTAAAAAGACTTAGATAGGTCCTAAGACCATTGATTGCATTTTCATTAGTTATGCCAAGAATAGTAGTGCATATCGGTTTTTGATTCATAAATCAGAACATTCCGAAATGCATGTAAATACTATTATTGAATCTCGGAATGCATCGTTCTTTGAACATGTATTTCCGAATAAGATTGGACAAGAGACTGGTAATAAGAAAAGATCTTTTGATGCTATTACTAGTAATGATCAAGAACATGATCAAGAACAAGAGTTAGATCAAAATGAAGAAGAGGAACCTAGGCGTAGTAAACGTGCTAGAACCTCAAAATCTTTTGGTCCAGATTTTCTAACATATATGGTAGAAAATGAGCCTTTAACTTTTAAAGAGGCTATGTCCAGTCCTGAAGCTCCTTTATGGAAAGAAGCTGTCAACAGTGAAGTTGAATCCATCTTGCAAAATCACACTTGGGAACTAATGGACTTACCACCAGGTTGTAACCCTCTTGGATATAAATGGATTTTCAAAAGGAAAATAAAAGCGGATGGATCAATTGACAAATACAAGGCAAGACTTGTAGTCAAAGGATTTAGACAAAAAGAAGGTCTATATTACTTTGACACGTACTCACCGGTTACTAGAATAACATCCATTAGAATGCTAATTGCCATTAGCATCTCTATACAATCTAGAAATTCATCAAATGGATGTTAAAACCGCTTTCTTAAATGGTGAGTTAAATGAAGAAATTTACATGGAACAACCAGAAGGGTTTTCTATTCCAAGAAAAGAAAAGAAAGTGTGTAAATTGGTTAAATCATTATATGGTTTAAAACAAGCACCAAAGCAATGGCATGAGAAATTTGACAAGGCAATGATGTCAAATGGATTTAAAATTAATGAGTGTGACAAATGTGTTTATATTAAAAACACAGATAAAGGTTATGTCATTGTATGTCTTTATGTAGATGATATGCTCATCATAGGTTGTAATAATGATATGATTAAAACTACCAAGAAAATGTTGAATAAACATTTTGACATGAAGGACATGGGCATTGCTGATGTAATTCTTGGTATGAAAATTACCAAAACATCAGAAGGATATACTTTGTCACAATCTCATTACATTGAGAAAATACTTGACAAATTCAGCAAAGATGATGATCATCTAGCTAGAACACCTGTAGATGTTAATTTGTATCTTTCTAAAAATGTACAGGAAAGTATTTCTCAATTAGAGTATGCCCAAATTATCGGAAGCTTAATGTACTTGATGAACTGCACTCGCCCAGATATAGCTTATGCAGTAAGTAAATTAAGTAGATATACGAGTAATCCGGGAGTAGAACACTGTAAAGCAATTATAAGGGTTCTAAGATATCTCCGATTTACTCGTAATATTGGGTTCAATTATACTAGATATCCAGCAGTACTTGAAGGATACTGTGATACAAATTGGATATCGGATACAAGAGACTCGAAGTCCACCAGTGGGTATGTCTTTACTCTTAGTGGGGCGGCTGTATCTTGGAAATCTTCCAAACAGACTTGTATTGCTAGGTCTACTATGGAATCTGAATTCATGGCTTTAGACAAAGCTGGGGAAGAGGCAGAATGGCTTCGCCACTTCCTTGAAGATATTCCAATTTGGCCAAAACCGGTGCCTGCTATATGCATACATTGCGATAGTCAATCAGCAATAGGTAGAGCACAGAGTCATATGTATAACGGTAAGTCTCGACACATTCGTCGTCGACATAATACCGTAAGACAACTACTCTCTAATGGAATTATTTCCATAGAATATGTTAAGTCTAAAGACAACATAGCGGATCCACTAACCAAAGGGTTAGCAAGAGAATTAGTTGAGAATTCATCGAGGGGAATGGGACTAAAGCCTATTAAATAAGAGTTATCACAACGGCAACCCAACCTAGTTGACTGGAGATCCCAAGATCTAGGTTCAAAGGGACAACCGAGTTGTGATTGACTTAGAAGGATCACTGTGGAGTCCAACTCCTACCCATTTCTATGATGAAATAAGTGATGTCTGCAGCGATGTAGGTTAAGTAATACTTTTAATGATTCTTATATCTAGGTAAACCTAGTGGAGTATGGCAGGATACTTTTCATAAGAATCACCTATGTGAGTGTGAACTGGGCCGGTTCTATAAGATTTGTGAAGGGCTACGAGTCTTTAGAGCACTCATGAAAGACCAGGTTGTTCAGGGCCAAAATGAACACAATAGTGAGAACTAAACTGTGTCTGGAAATATACTGTGTGAGTTCTATTGCCTTGGTTTACACAAACGGCTGAACAGTTCAAGACATCATGTTCACTGTTTAGCTCGTAAATCCAATAGTGTCTCATAAGGGAAGGTTCAAAGCCAAAAGCTACCTATCATTTGCAGAATATTACCAATTTCTGTACTCTCTGTAATTAGATCATGTTGTTGCATTTTCTCTCCGTCTAATTCCATTCATGTGGGGGATTGTTGGAAAATGGTTTTATATAGGCATAATTTTGAGCCCATTTTGGGTGGGCCCCAAACGTCTTTTGGGATGGGTCCGAAGAGGTGACGTGTTCCTTGCCGCGTGGCAAGTCACACGGTGAAGACGGAACGTCAAAACCATTTATGAGTGAATGGGAAGTTGACGTCGTTTTCGGGTTTAACATTAATTTTTTAGATAAAATTCATTTGAATTTTTTAATAAAAAATTATTGTGAGAATTTAATTTAAATTCTAAATTTAATTTTTGGGTTCTTAAAGTGGTTTCCTAAAAATGATTAAACTATTCAAATAGTTTATATAAATATTCCAATTGGTTGAAATATATTGTTCCTCTAAATGGTTTGTTTTTATTTAAACTATTAAACTATGTAAATAGTTGAAAAAGTGTATACCAACAGTTTTTATAACTGTTGCACCTTGGAACCTTTTCAAATTGTTTGAAAATAAGCAACGGTCAGGTTTTCATTCAAATCTGTTCATGTGAATAAAGGCACCTGTTGACTATTACAAACGGGGACTTTGTTACCTATAAATAGAAATTATATTCCAGCAATCTTGAAACATTTTTTTTTAGAGACATCGAGATATCAGTCTAAGAAAATTTCTTTTGCTGTCCAGATTTCTTTTAGTGCATTATTCTTCATTTATATTTTTAGGAATAAATAAAAGAGAGTTTAGAACACAGGTTTGGTTCGCCGAACAAATTTATTTGAAGTGCTTCTATAAATTTGTGAAGATCATTGTATCCTGGGAGATAGACGCTATTCAACCGTAAGCACCGTAGCGGGACGAATCTGTCTTAAGAACAGAATGTCACACACTCGACTTGGTCTTGTAATTTTTATTTGGTTTGACAAAATAAATTCGGTATGTTATTTATTTATTTTGTTTGATTTTATTTCTAGTTATTTTATTTACACAGAAGATTTGTCAACAACCATGAGGATTCAATAGAGATGTTTTTGGTGACTTTCTTTCAATAAATGAAGATGAGTGATTTTGGTGAGAAAACCTAGAAATTGGGAGTTTTTAAGAAAGACGTTGACAATCTTTGAAGATGTTGTTATATTTATTTTGTGTGCCAAAATAAATGATGTTTGAAAATTTGTTTATTTACTTACATATAAATGATGGTTTTCATGGAATATGAGAATTGTTGAAATTTTGGAAATTGTTGTTCAAAATGTTGATATAGTCTTGAAATAACTAAATGGTTGAGATTACTTTAAGTGTGGGAATTATGTTGTCCCATGGATGAATTTGAATAAAAATATTTATATTCATCTTGAGAAATTATATTGAAATGAGAAATGAGAATTTTGATTACAATGGGAATATTGTCTAGAAGTATTGAAAGTGGAAGAAATATTGCATTGTATTATTAATCATGGCGTTGGCATATCAATTCATTTGATAATGATGAGCTTTGAAATTTTATTTGAAAACTTTGCATTGAGAAAGGAATGTTGGGAAACAAGTTTTCACGAAATGATTTTGGGGTAAATACGGTGGTAAGTCTTGAAAGGTGGTGTAGATGAATTTTATTAAATTGGCCTATGTGTACTTGGTGAAAGACCAGAAAACTGCGCAGATAGGTGTCAAGTCTTCTAATTAATACTGGTAAAAATGATAGATTACAGGTGTCGAGCCTTCCAATTAATACTGGTAAAAGTGACAAATTAGTAGTACTTGTATAATCTACTTGCAGACACCAACCTAGAGATTACCTGAGTCGTATTTACCATCTTAGAATTTTATTTAAATTATTAGATTAATGTGTTTTCAAATTGGCATTGTGCGTAAGATTTTCAAAATATGAGAAAAATATTTTGAGCATAACATGGCATATGCATTCATCTTATAAGACTGTATAAAATAGATTTGATGAATTGTTTAATTATTTGATTCAATTGATAATGAGATAATTGAATGAATTGAAAATGATGTCCTGTTGGTATTGAAACATGCTTATTTATTTAAGTTAACTTGTTGTGGTTAATTAAATAAATTGGATTTAAGAGATTATGTAATAAAATCATATGATTTTGATATGATATGATTTCGTGTATATGTACAAGTATTTTGGTACCCGCATATCTTCTAATGTTTTAATATGAGATTGTTTGGTGAGCTAGTGGTTGCTCACCCCCTGCCTGTACATATGTACAGGGAATGCTTTTCGGATTTGAAGATCAAGCAATGGGTTTTACTATTTCATAAGTGTAATGTAGTGATGGATTGTACTACTTCATTTGTTGTTTGGCTAAGTGCTATTTTTTTATAAAGAGTAGTGTCCTCTCTTTTATTGTAAGCCTTAGGATATTTTTTTTATTTGTATGTAAATGTCATTGTTGTATAACGAGAGGGAATATGTATATTTAATTATTCATCATTTCATCCAATGATGAAATGTTATTTGTAAATAGACTTAATTAATGAATATTGGTAATGTTATTCGAGTGATAAAATACGGGGCATGACACAACAGTTGTTGCATCTAGGATCTGCCAGTTTTCTGTAGAACCTTATATCGATATCGTACATTGTAAACTGTCTCATATTAAGGGCATCCATTTGTTTGAGTGTAATGAGTATCTCTTTTGGTCTGTCCAGGCTTGTTGACATATCTACTTGAGAGGGGAGATTTGCACCGTTAGTACGGCCAAGCTACGATATCGCGGGTCGTGACAGACTTCACGGCGTCATGCCGTTCCCCCCACTGATGCGGTCTACTGGTCCGTTTTGCACAGCGATGGGGATTGGCCGGGCAGGCATAGGCCCTGGCCACGGTTGGGAAGACCGGCCGGGCAGACGTAGGCTATGGCATGACCGAGTAGCGACTCGCTTACATTTGACAGAGCGACACTGCTGTGTGACGACCGAGTTAAAGTAACCCGGGCTAGACTATGGATGCGGTTAGGGCCGGCACGCTTCTGACCAACCAGCCGAGATAAGTGGGCTTCGTGTGACCGAGAATAAAAGTAGGACGGGTGGAGGCCGGCATACCTCATAACCGGTTAGCCTAATGAACCGGTCAATATCAGCTCGGCCATGAGCATCGCCCTTTGGCCCCTTAGCAAGGGACAGGCCGGTGATGCATAGCTTGATTGTGTGCATGTGATGGCAACTCTCTACAAATGATAGGCCGGTCGTGGTATTCTGGTCAAGTGTGCCACCTGGGCCAATGCCATGAGGGAGAGAGGAAATCTGCTCCAGGCATGCGCCAATACCGTTGGACAGTTCTGCGTGTACTGCTGGGAGGACTAAGCCTTTACACGCGTAAGGTGGTGAGAGGCGAGCACTGCCACCTGTCTTGGGAAGGACAGTAGAGGTAGTGCGCGCATAATCTTGAGGCTGCATGGCCAGCCTTGAAATATGGAGGAGGACGAACGTTAGAGGTATGAAAAATGGACTCTATCATTAACACTCTCTCTCTCTTTCTGATAGCCTTCTTCTTCCTCCATTGGTCTGACTTGATCGTCGGAGGGTCTATCCGGCACACCACCGCCGGGCAGCTCACCATTTCTGTGTTGAAGAGATAGACGCCGCCATAAGAAGCTTAACGTCCAAGGAGTACGGAAAGCAGAGGATATTTTGCCCCCGTACAATTGGCGCCGTCTGTGGGAAGTCTTTGATACTCAACCCTTGTTCTTTAAGCTTCTTCGACCATTTCCATGGCCAACAACGGCGAAGCCCCACTGTCCGTCGTTGATGGCGTCACACCTGAGTACGTCCGCTTGAGAGAAGGCCCCCTGAATATTCCAGCCATGGCGGGCCTAGAGACTCTTTCGCGAAGTGCGCGAGACAAACGCGGGAGGAGTACTAATCGCTCGAAGAGTCCAGAGGGCCGCCGATGCCGGGGGGAGTCCCATGCGCAGCGCCTGGAGCACAAACTCAAGGACCAAGATGCCCTCATTCGTAAGATGGCGGCGGAGATGGAGCTGCTGAAACGCCAGATTAAAGGGAAGGGTGTTGCTGGATAGGGCAACCTCAATGAGGGCACCCCGTCCCCTCGTTGTAGCAGTCGCCGCCAGGGGAGGACTCACTCTCTCTCCATCACTGGGAACTATGGGGTTGGAGATTCTGACCAAAGAGAGGGCAGGTCCCTCTCTCGCGACAGCACTTACCGCCCCTCACGCCCGACGTCGACGTCGGGATCCTCTTTCTCCACGCATTCCAGGGACTTGAGGGATGTATTGGAGGAGAGGGCGCGCCGTTGGGAGGCTCGGAGAGTGCCGACATTGCAGAGGTTGAGCGCTCCAGTTCGTCATAGTGAGGAAGTGGCGATGCCAGCCCCCAAAGTGATAGCCCCTGCGCTGGTGGACAAAGAGCTGGCGCGACTTACAGCCACGCCGCTGTCTCTAGAGATTGAGAGTACACCATTCCCCGCCGGATTCCACCAGCCAAAGTTCGCTTTGTACGACGGCAAGACGGATCCGTACATGCATATGAGCCATTACCGGCAAGTAATGGCTGGCCACCGGCGCAACGACGCCTTGATATGCCTCATATTCCCAGCAAGCTTGGGAGAGCTGGGTTTGAAGTGGTTCGAAAGGCTCCCGGAGGTGAGTATTGAGGGGTGGCAGCAACTAGCGGAAGCCTTCGTCACTAGATTCAAAACCAACACATGAACGCCGAAGGAGGTCGACCATCTCCTGGGCGTCAAGATGGAGTCTGAATGTTCGTTGAAGGCATACAATGCGAAATACTGGGAAACTTACAATGAGATCCTCGACTGCCCCACCAATCTGGCGATCACTCAATATAAACGGGGTCTCCCAGTCAGACATAGGCTGCGAGATTCACTCACGATGCATCAACCCACGACTATGGAGTCGTTGATGCAGCGGATCAATGAGCACATTCATGTGGAGGATGATGCCGCCTCCGCGATCGAGAAGGCTAATCCGGTCGCGACGGATAGAAGGGTGGCGGGAAAGTTCACTCGGTTGGGCAAGAGGATAACCGCCCAAACAATCGATCAAAAGATCAGCGCCATGGTTCAAACCGTGATGACAGAAACAAGGGCCGTCGAAACAATCAGGCTGACACTCCCTGTGATGCAGTGGAGGATGCCAAAAGAAAATTGAAGGCACGGACTGGAATCACCACGGTCTTTAAAATCCCCATTTACCGCGTTTTGAGCGAGATTCGAGGTGAACCCTTCGTTCGTTGGCCGGCCAAGTTGGGGAGTGCGCAGCGGGGTTTCAATTCGAAATATCGCTTCACCTTCCATGAAGAACGGGGCCACCGAACGGAGTACTGCTTGCCGCTCAAACAACACTTGGAGGAGTTGGTGGCGGCTGGACATCTTGACCAATACATAGATGGAGGAATGAAGGCCGCACCATCAAGGCAAGCCGAGCCAAACGGCCTAGCCGCCCTGGATGCGGCCCCGCAAGGTGTAATCAACGTTATCCATGGTATCATTGAACCGGCCAGGGTCTGCGAGCTGAGAGGGATGATCAAGAAGGCCGAGCACATGAGGGAAGTGCTCTCTGTTCAGCCTGCTGTGAAGAGGGGAAAGACCGAAGAGAGGGACATCCTTTCATTCTCGACTAAGGACTTGGAAAGAGTCCAGATGCCGCACAATGATGCTTTAGTAGTCACTCTTCGCGTCAAAGACTTTGACATCAAGAAAATCTTGATCGACCAGGGGAGTTCGGTAGAAATTATGTATTATGACGCGTTTAAACAAATGAAGTTGGAAGACAAGGACTTGGCCCCCGCGACGTCCCCTTTGGTCGGCTTCAACTCACAGCCAGAATGGCCAATCGGAAAGATTATTTTGCCGGTCAAAGCGGGATCGGTCGTAAAGCAAGTACAATTCTGGGTGCTCAAAGTTCCATCGACTTACAACTTGATCTTAGGCAGGGGCTGGCTGCACGCCATGCAAGCAGTTGCTTCGACCTTCCACCAAGTCATGCGCTTTCTAGCGTCCACCGGGCAAATCGAAGAAGTTTGGGGAGACCAGGTGATGGCAAAACAATGCTTCGTTGCGGTAAATGGCAGCCGAGCAGCCAAAGGGTTCATCCAGATGGTTGAGGGGCCCAAGGAGAAAGAGGTCCTTGAAGACGTAGGAAAGAAGGCCGAGGAAAAATCGGTAGAAGATTTGGTTGAAGTGCGCATCGACGAGGATGACCCGACTAAGTTCTTCCTCTTGGGATCATCTTTGTCGAGCGCCGAGTGGTTAGATTACGTCAAGTTCTTGACTTCTAATTTGGAGGCCTTTGTGTGGACGCCTTACGATATGCCTGGCGTTGACCTAAGCTTCATTTGCCATCAGTTGAATGTCTTCCCTGATGCACGGCCCGTCTCCAAAGGATACGCCGCCACTCAGTCTTGCACCATGCTGAGGTGGTAGCGGAAGAAGTGAAGAACCTGTTGGAAGCTGAGGCCATAGAAGAAGTGCAATACCCTCGATGGATATCCAACACGGTGGTGGTTCCAAAAAAGAACGGCAAGTGGCGAGTCTGCGTTAACTACAAGACTGTCAACCGAGCTTGCCCCAATAACAGCTTTCTCCTCCCACGAATTGACCAGCTGGTGGACTTAACCGTTGGCCATCAGAGGTTTAGCTTCCTGGACGCATATCGCCGCTACCACCAGATAGCCATGTATAAACCGGACAGAGAGATCACGTCGTTCACAACCCCCAGAGGCTTATATTGTTACAAAGTCATGCCGTTCGGACTGAAGAACGCCGGAACGACTTTTCAGAGGATGGTAACAAAGATGTTCGCTCCTCTTTTGGGCCGAACAATGGAGGCCTATATCGATGACATGGTGGTGAAGAGTAGGGAGAAGTCTCAACACCTCGCCGACCTAGCAGAAATGTTCGCTATCCTAAAGCACCACAAGCTTCGTCTGAACGCCTCCAAATGCGCCTTTGGAGTTGGCACTGGGAAGTTCTTGAATTTTCTGGTTACAAACCGGGGAATCAAAGCCGACCCATCACAAATCAAGGTAATACTAGAGCTGGAGCGTCCTAACTCCACGAAAGACGTGCAACATCTTGCCGAGATGGCAGCCGCGTTGAACAGATTTATCAGCCGGTCTTCGGATCGTTGCATGCCCTTCTTTAAAACTTTGAAGTCCAAGTTCTTCTGGGATGATGAGTGCGACCGCGCACTAGCAGACCTGAAAGCATATCTCTCCTCTGCCCCTATTTTGGTCACGCCTCAGCCAGGCGAAGAGTTGTGCCTCTACTTGGCTGTCTCTCAACACGCGGTCAACGCGGTATTGGTCCGTGTTGAAGGCATCCAGCACCTATCGATCTTCTATGTAAGCAAGACTCTGCTCCCAGCCGAAACGAGATATCTTCCCTTAGAAAAATTGGCGCTGGCCCTAATGATGGCATCAAGAAAGCTGGCACACTATTTCCATGCCCATACAATAGTTGTGTTAACTGAGTTCTCGCTCAAGGTGCTTTTTGAAAAGGCAGACTTCACTGGGAGAATTTTGAAATGGGCCGTGAAATTAGGACAATATGACATCAAGTTCCGACCACGCACCGCAATTAAGGCTCAAGCACTTGCTGACTTTGTGGCAGAATTTGCCCTTAGGATGTATCTAGTATGCTCGATTGATTTGGTTGGTGCGGATTTAGCACAACCCATGGTTTTGGCAAAAAAAACAAGTGTTGGTTCGTAAGTAGGAAGAGGGACGAGCACGACCGAACTAACAAAGTCCGGCGATGATGAACCCAACCAAGACCAGGAAAGAGACCAGAATGAACCGATCAGAGACTTGGAATTGAGAAGCTCCCAGAACCCCTCTGATTGCTGGAAGCTGTTTATTGGCGAGATGTGGAAGCTCTTCGTCGATGGGGCATCTAACAGGCATGGGGCCGGGCTGGGCATCGTGCTGAACTCACCGGACGGGCTGGTCATCGAGCAGGCAATTACACTCGGCTTCCCAGAATCCAACAACGAGGCTGAGTATGAAGCTCCCCTTGCCGAACTAAGAAGCGCGCTGAGAATGAAAGCCACAACCCTTATGGTATTCAGTGATTCCAAGTTGGTGGTCAATCAGGTCTCAGGGGAGTATGAGGCAAAGGACGAAAGAATGACCAAGTATCAGGCGCTGGTACGCGCAGAGATCAAGAAGTTCGTTGCAATAAGGATGGAACAAATCGACCACGAGGAAAACAGCACGGCTGATGAATTGGCCGGACTTGCTTCTGCTCAAACAGCTTTTCTTAACCCCTTGATGATAGAATTTTTACCCCGGCCAAGCATTGAGGAGCCAGAATTAGCCGAGGTACTCTGCACCGATTTGGGTCCTTCCTGGATAGATCCCATCGTCGCCTTCCTGAGAGATAGAGTTCTGTCGGAAGAAAAGAAGACGGCCAACAAGGTCCGAGCCAAGTCAGAGCGGTTTTGGCTCTCCCCTTCTGGAGCCTTGTATAAGAAGTCTTTCGCCGGGCCGTACTTTAAGTGTGTTCACCCCTCTAAGGTGGAGGCCTTCCTCTATGAGATCTATGAAGGCATCTGCGGCAGCCATACTGGGGGCAGATCTTTGGCCTACCGAGCGATTTCTCAAGGCTACTAGTGGCCATGCATGCAGGCAGATGCGTAGAAGTACGTTCGCCGGTGTGAAAAATGTCAGAAGTTCGCTCATCAGATCCATCAGCCAGCAAGAGAACTGCTCCGCCTTACCAGTCCTTGGCCGTTCGCACTCTGGGGATTGGACATAGTAGGGCCACTCCTAGCGGCCCCGGGCAATCGGAAGTTCTTCATCACCACCACTAACTACTTTACGAAGTGGGTTGAGGCCGAGCCATTAGCGACCATAAAGGAAAAGGATATGAAGAAGTTTGTATGGCGAAATGTCATCACCCGTTTCGGTATACCCAAGGCCCTCATCTCGGATAACGACACTCAATTCGATGGAAAACTCTTTTGCGGATTTTGTGAAGAGTTGAAGATCGAGTTTTACAATTCAATGCCAGCCTATCGTCAGTCAAATGGTCAAGCAGAAGTCTTAAACAAGACCATCCTGGACGGGCTGAAGAAGCGGCTTGAGAAGGCCAAGGGCAAGTGGGCTGAAGAACTCCCTAATGTGCTTTGGGCATACCGCACTACGCCAAGGCGGTCGACCGGGGAAACACCATTTGCTTTGGCCTATGGCATGGAGGCCGTCATCCCGTTGGAAATTGGCATGCCAACCATCCGCTCTGAAAATTTCTAGCCAGATCTGAATAATGAAGCGGTGGCATTGGAGCTGGACCTTGCTAAAGAAAAGAGGGAGCGAGCATTGATCCACATAGTGGCTTATCAACAAGAACTCTCCAAAAAGTACAACAAGGCTGTGCACCCCAGGCTATTCAAGATTGGGGACTGGGTATTAAGAAAGGTGCATGGCAACACGGTGGTCCCGGGTGAAGGAAAGCTCGGTGCAAATTGGGAAGAACCATACAAGGTGATTGGTCTTGCTGGTAAAGGGGCATACCATCTGGAAGATTTAGATGGCAAGGCTGTCCCCAGACCATGGAATGCGACCAACCTTAAGGTCTTTTACTTTTAAGATGTGATTTGCTTGTGTTGTTTAGCTTTTCTAGAACTTTAGCCTTTTGGCACTTGATGTAAAAGATAGCAATGCTTTTGTAATGAAAAATAGCCCTCTTGTTGTTTGGTATTACATCTTTGTACAATGACATCGCAAGGACGCAAGGCAATTATGGATGCCAGGGGCAAGGAGACCGACCTAAATGGGACCGGACTAATTTCCACTCGCCGTAATGGAAGCAGACCGCACAAACAGTTGGTGCATTGTCCAACAATATAATTGGCGTATGGACCAATTCGCATTAGGGTCGAGCTAGTTTTGCTCGCCCGGTTGAAATGTTGGCGTCATGACCAACTTAACTGAAACATTGGTGTTTTGCCCAATGTAAGGACCGAGTTGATTTTGCTCGGCCCAGTTGGCATATTGTTGTCTTGCCCAATATGGAAAACGAGCGGAGTTTGCTCGGTAGAATTCGCAATGTCGGAGTTTTGTCCAACCAATAAAAAACCGAGCTGACTTTGCTCGGTGGAAAAGAAATGTTGGCGGCTTACCCAACTTAAAAGGCGAGCTGAATTTTGCTCGGTCACGTTGAAGTATTAGAATCTACAAAGTCTACAAACCAGTCAAGGCCGAGTAGATTTTGCTCGGCCGAGTTAAAATGTCAGTTCATCTGAAAGTTCAAGGAGCCGAACTGCTAATTCTGATTAGAAAATGTTTAAGGTAATTTCAGCTCGGCAAATTGTGCGGCATAGCCGACCTGGCAGTTGTGAATTGTCAACGATTGAATCGAGGAATCCATGCAGACGCCAACTGAATAGAAATGGAAGTTAAATGAGCAAAAAGTCAAAAATTCTCATTGATAAAGGAAATTTCAGTACAAGACGGGGGACATAGCCCGTTGCATCAAAAAAAAAAAACACCAAGAAAAAAAAAAAGGAAAACAAAACAAGGAAGATCTTTAGTCCAGTTCAAGGTCCACGGTTTGCTCGGCTGCCTCCGTCATCTGCTCGGCGATCTCAGTTGTCTGCTCGGGCAGGTTTTCCTCAGCGTCATCGTCTGCTCCATCCTCCATAGCAACCTCCCGGTCAGCCACTTCATCTTCCGCATCTTGGGATGCTTTGGTAGTGGTTTGCTCGGCTTGTTACGTGGCGGCGGCTTCTTCCTCGGCCTCTTTCCTTGCCTCAGCGATAAGCCTGTTCTGGGTAGCACTGGCGTACGCCTGCATATAGACCGGGATGTAGGCTGCAGGGGGGTTAAGGAACATGTCAGCGTCCTGACCAAGGCCAACTTTTTCTACGGCGGCTTTCCAACCGCACTGGAAAAAGATGTCCTTGGTCGATTGGACCTGGCGCTCGTAAGTCTTCTCGCCCTGAGCGTATCCCCGGCCCTCGGCATCATCGACCGCCTTGCCCATGGCTAGCTTGTTGGCATCGCGCAGTTTCCTCAGCTCGGCAAGGTACCGAGCCTTCGTTGACTTCACGGCCCATTGTTTGTCCTCATTAGCTCGGTCAACCTTTTGGCTCAGGATGTCTCGCTCCGCCGCGACCGTTTCTTGCGCGGCCTTAAGTTTTGCTATCTCAGCCTTTTGGGCCTTATTCTCGGCGATGGCCTCACGCAGACTCTGCCGCACGGCGATTATACGCTCGTGGGCGAGGTAATTCTTTTGCGCGGTCTGCAAGCAAATGAGAGATCATGATTACCAAGGCAACCGAACAAAAACCGAGCAATGACTTGAAGACAAAATGAAATAAAATGAAAAACTTACCAGCACTATGGATTTTGCCGCCGAGCGGAGGACCTTGAGGTCGGAAAGCTCGTCGTGTTTTTTCATATCAACGGGCAAGATCAACCCCTTGGTCAAATTGAAACCAAGCGAGTAGTCCTTGTCCGCGTAGACAGAGCCTTCAGCAGAAAGTGCTCGGCCCTGGTATTTGAATTCGGGCGCCCAGACCGGGGGGGTGGCTGCCCTTGGATTTGCCGGTTTGTGGTTGCTCGGTCTAGTCCCCGAGCTCGGTGGAGACACGATCGGTAGAGTCTTCATCTGCCAGACGCAGCCCGGTTTGCTCCTTCCTCGGCCGCTTTTTAGACTGACCAGCCGGTTGCACGCTGGCAAGTGCCAGTACTACCCCTTCTTGTTGCCCGGCGGGTGTGGAGGATGTCCCCCCGGTTGCCTCTGGTTTTTGGGACTTGCCTTCTTCCTCGGTGATCATGGACTTGATGGCCCTGATTTTCGCCATTTCTTGCTTGGCGGTGAGTAGAACAAGCCTAATCGGTGGTAGGTTTGGATCTGGTTCTGGGGTTGGCGCACGAAGAAAGTCGGTAACCCGGCATTTGCGCGGTGCGGTGTAGTGGTAGGTCTGTTTGAAGCCGAGCAGTTTCGAAGCCTCTCTCTCCTCGGCAGGAACGCACAGCAGGGCTCTGATGGCCTCTTGGTTGGCGTGGTGGTAGTCTGCTGCTAGGTGCTTATCTGCAAAAAGAAGACAAGTGTTAGATCGGCATGGAAAGTAATTGATGCATAAAGAAAATAGCGCGGTCAGCCGAGCGACTCACCGGCACTGCCAAAATCCTTTCTAATATACCATCCCGGTATGGGTGCCTCGGTGTCCTCATAGCGACCGGACACCCACAAGAAGTCGTCGTCGTCGTTGGTCTCCTTGTCCGGGTTGCCCTCTATTAGCTTTGCTCGGCCCTTCTTGACTTTGAGGTACCAGCAAAGCCCACTCTTATTTCTACTTAGACTATACTGATGGAAAATTTCGGCCAGACCGAGCCTCCGGTTCAGCTCGGCGACCCCGTTTATTATTTTGTAAGTGTTATTTGAAACCTGGGTCGGGCAAAGCCTTGTCTGCCTCAAAAATTCGCAGATCAAGGGTTGAACCGGGAAGCGGAGCCCTCCCTCTACTATTGATACGACGGTGAAGGGGCACCGGTCTAGATCCCCCCAAGGGGTGTCTCCCTTTTTGGCGAGCTCTAAGACGACGTCATCTGGGATGTTGTACTCCCTACAAAACTTGGCCATTGCACCGGGCGAGCTCACCATGAATCGGTACTTGCCCATCTATCTCGGTTTTATTTAGTGAACTAACTTGTATCTCGGACAAAAATGTTTGGTGTATTTGCTCGGTCTTTGAGCTCCACCAGTGATGGTTCTTGACTGAACTGATTGGTCCTAGTTTGTTCTGCATTGTTAAAAAATGAGGCCAAGGGTTAGCGCGGCATAAATTCCACGGCTCCTATTGGAAATAGCTCTGTGAAGGATTTTTGGTGTTTTACCGGCCTGACCCCTATCTCGGCTAGACTACTTGGTCGATTTCCTAGCTCGGTTCATTCCTATTTGCAGATCTAATGGAGTATTCAGCTCGGTTAGGCTTTGAAGTGGAGACCTCAAGTTACAGCTCGGCGCGTTCCTATTAACCAATCTAATTAGAGTATTCAGCTCGGTTGCGACCTCAGTAAGAGGCCACAAACCAGTTTTTGCTCGGCTATAGCTCTACCTACGGATCTAAATGCGCATTTAGCTCGGTTCAGTCCAGATTTGAACTGTTCATATCAAGTTCAGAGGTTTGGCTTTGAGGCTTGGTGAATCAAGGGGCACGAAGGCCCCCTCCACTCCACTAGTTCCCGTTTTTCTAAGGTGTGACATTATTGGGGCTAAAAAGGAAGAGCCTTAAAGGTCCCAAGCAAAAAACATGAAGCACAGTGGCACGGAAATGAAGAACAGGTATAAAATTTTTTTGAGAAATAGAAACAGAAAATGCAAGGGAGGGTAGTGTAACTTACCAAGGGGACAAATGCGAGGGTGAACGCAACCTCGAGAGCTCTATTGTAGCCTTCAAAAGGAACTGAAATGGAGGATGTAGCACAGAGACAGTAATGGCAGTGATCTTGGAGGTTCGAAGGTTTGGGAGGTTCAGGGTTTGTTTGGAGGAGAGAATGGACAATGATGGGTTTGAATGACTCTTGGGCTGTACATAAAAAGGGGGGGAAAACCCAAACGGCGCAGCCATTCGAATTCTGTGTGTGGAGGACGGCTGGGCCGTACGGCCCAATGGATGGGAGCCACGTGGCACTGAAAACGCGTCTGTCAGTACGGTAGTACGACGCTTGACAAGACTGCCGAAGAAATGACCGACCTAATGGGATAGCACGGCGACAGATATGACCCCAATCATGCTCGGCTTGGAAATGATACAACTCACTGTCCGTTGGCTCGGTCACAGGGATAATCCCAATCACGATAGCTCGGGTGGGATTAAGGGGCAATTGAGAGGAGAGATTTGCACCGTTAGTACGGCCGAGCTACGATATCACGGGTTGTGACAGACTTCACGGCGCCATGCCGTTCTCCCCATTGATGCGGTCTACTGGTCCGTTTTGCACAGCGATGGGGATTGGTCGGGCAGGCATAGGCCCTGGCCACGGTCGGGAAGACCGACCGGGCAGACGTAGGCTGTGGCATGACCGAGTAGTGACTCGCTTACATTTGACAGAGCGGCACTGCTGTGTGGTGACCGAGTTAAAGTAACCCGGGCTAGACTATGGACGCGGTTAGGGCCGGCACGCTTCTGACCGACCAGCCGAGATAAGTGGGCTTTGTGTGACCGAGAATAAAAGTAGGACGGGTGGAGGCCAGCATACCTCACAACCGGTTAGCCTAATGAACCGGTCAATATCAGCTCGGCCATGAGCATCGCCCTTTGGCCCCTTAGCAAGGGACAGGTCGGCGATGCATAGCTCGGTTGTGTGCATGTGATGGCAACTCTCCACAAGTGATAGGCCAGTCGTGGTATTCTGGTCAAGTGTGCCACCTGGGCCAATAGCGTGAGGGAGAGAGGAAATCTGCTCCAGGCATGCGCCAATACCGTTGGACAGTTCTGCGTGTACTGGTGGGAGGACTAAGCCTTTACACGCGTAAAGTGGTAAGAGGCGAGCACTGCCACCTGTCCTGGGAAGGACAGTAGAGGTAGTGCGCGCATAATCTTGAGGCTGCATGGCCAGCCTTGAAATATGGAGGAGGACGAACGTTAGAGGTATGAAAAATGGACTCTATCACTAACACTCTCTCTCTCTCTGATAGCCTTCTTCTTCCTCCATTGGTCTGACTTGATCGTTGGAGGGTCTATCCGGCACACCACCGCCGGGCAGCTCACCATTTCTGTGTTGAAGAGATAGACGCCGTCACAAGAAGCTTAATGTCCAAGGAGTACGGAAAGCAGAGGATATTTCGCCCCCGTACACTACTAATAGTGACTTCTTATTAGTTAACAATTTCCTTGCATATGAATGTCCTTGCAGATGCTTTGCAGCTGGATGATTATGCAGTCCACAAACTACATTCAATGCCTATTCATCATTTGTTTTCAATTTGTATACTCTCAAATCAAATTGACATTTGCACTTCTTCGTACCAATTTGTTTCAACTAGTCTTCGGAGCCATCTTTCAACTTATTACGCAATCTATACTTGCTACTCTGCTCACAAGCAAGATAAATTATTGGTCTCTTGTGACCACCACCATAATCCGATGTCCTAATAATAATAATAATAACAAAGCCATTGATCATTCCAATATCATGTATCCAAGTAAGCAATTCATCCTTATTGTCGAAAATCTGTATATAATGTCACACAACTTTCGTAAAAACAAAATAAACAAATTAACTAATAAAAATTATTAACTTACGACATTCATGTTAAAGATTACATATTTTGTTATAAAATGACTAGTACAATTTACCATAATATCAGATTGAACCTCAGTTTGTTTAGTGCATAGAACCTAACAAGAGGAAAAAAAAAATTTAAGTCGGTAGTACAGAATCGAATACAACAATATAATTTGGCACTTGATAATCGAAACAAATTACTAAATTCAATTTTCAAATACCGAAAAATTTATTAAAAATCGGTATTTAAGTATCGAAAAAATCTATTATTTTTGGTCTTAGTGTGTCGAGATAAATTAAAATATTCAGCAGTTGATATCCGAAAATATTGAAATATTTTAGCATTGTTCCGAGTGAAAACTGTGAAAAGAAAAAAAAAATTATATACGAAAAAACTAACCTATTCATCATTGATTTTGCTGTCACCAGACATATTTTTGCTTGAGTTTTAACTTTCATTGTTTTGCAACTATTCCATAACAAAATCAAGAAAAAATTGTGGAACTAATAAGAAACAATATAAATAATAGAGTACGAACGTACAGATTAAACCAATATGAGAATTGTTATGAGAGTATTGCTTTGAAACAATAGAGGAGTATAGAGTGTGTAACAAATAAAGTGATAATAATGGAACAAAAAAAAAGAAAAACTAGGGTTTAGTTTTTTTAGTCAAAATGTCAACTATGATATTTTTTTATTTTTAAAAGATGTGTACAAAGAATATTTTCATATAATATTTTAGGTGTTGATAGATGTCTATTATAGTTATTGTAATTTAGGATATAATTATCATTAAAATAATATTTCATTATGTATACTGAGGTAATCAAGTGTGTGGAAATAGAATTTCCCAATAAATGACTAACAAAAGGACTTAATCTTCAAATTTAAATAGTTTGAGGGAATAATTGTTGGGTTTAAAATATTTAAGGAATAAAGTGAGCGGGTTGTTTGGGATATCTTAAATAAGTATATTTTTTGTTTTTTAAGTTAAAAAGTTGAGGAAAAAAATATGAATGTTTGAGTTAACTTTTTAATTTTTTTTGAAAAAATATGTATTAAAAAATTATATAAATTAATATGTAAGAGAAAATTAAGATTAAAAATTATGCAACCGTAATTTTTAGTTTTTGATAAATAATAATAATTTTTAAAATTTTTAAATAACCTTCTATTTTTTGGAAGGATGCCTGGGCTTAATATAATTTGTCCAAATCTTAAATAAAAATTCTACCTAGGGCTTTCCCTGTCAAAAGAACAACCTCAGCTTGTCGCCGGAATCGCCACCATAACTCACGGTGAGCTTTTCCTAAACAATCTTTCCCCGTAATTGATTCAATCCACGAGCATTTTCTTGTGCTACGAGTGTGTAATTTTTTGAGTTTTTGTAGAATATTTTTACGAATTTTTTGATCTTGAAATGTAGATTCAATTTGGGGAAATGCAATCGTTTTGTGGGAGAGTTCGATTGGTTAGAAGACACGCCACAAACAGCTTAAAGATTGTCGATTTCAATTCAGTGAAAGGTTGTCCATTGATCAAACCTAATTCTTTGGCTCGGATTGAAGTGGGTGATGTCAAATTTGTGGGTAGTTCAGTTGATTGTTCAAATGGGTTGTTCTACGGATCGCTGGGCAAGTTCACTTCTCCGTCACCATTGGCATTGGTATGATTTTTGACTCATTTTATACTCTTTTAAGTTTTGGGTTTTCAATAATAATTGCAGGTTAGTATTCAAATGGTGGTGTTCTTGTTCCTGCAACAGAAGGGTGTGGTTTTTTAACTTTGTTTGTAAACGTGTATGATTAGCAAGTTAATTATAGTTTTTGGCAAGCCACTATAATAGGGGTGTGAGAGAAGGAAGCATTTTTTTTTTTTTTTTTTTTGTTTTTGTTTTGTAACTAGCGGTGGGAGAACAAAATGGGTTTGCACAGTTACATTTAAATTTTTAGGCAGCTTGATGAATGACGAAAACCTTTAAATTTTGTATCGTCTTAAGCTCGAAATATATATATATATATATATCTTTTTTGTACATTACTTTAGTTTGAATGTGCTTGAGGCATGCTGGTCTTCACACTCAATTGGAATTAAGTTACGTAGCTGTTTGAGGAATAGCTGTGTGGCTCTTTGGTGCTATATTAAGATGTTTTAGTTGATCACGTAGATTACTGGATTTTCCAAAATTGCTTGTTATATTTAAAATGAGAGATAGAGAAACATTATTATCCATATCCTTGTGATTTACCCTTTATTAGTGTCACAAGCTAAAAAGTAAAAATAAGTGGTGTTCAGCGGCAGTGATGCTTTCTTTCTGTTGTTACGTTTTTGTGGTAAATAGATTTCTTCTTATTATATCATAATTTGGTAAGTGACTCAAGGCCATGATTTTTTTTCTCTAAATTACTTTTTGGGTTATCCTTATGTGTGATGCTTCTTAATTTATTCTGGCAGACAAAACCCCGTATCAAAACAGACTTGCTCACGTCATCTAATAATGGTGATGTACTTTCAGTATCACTGTTATACAGGAATCCTAAGCCAGGTCCTTTTCACCTATCTATGGCACTGCAAACTTTGTCTGGTAGGTGCATCACAACAGTGACTAATTCAGCTGATTCCATTGCACAAGATGCTTCTGCTTCTGTCTCTGAAGTTGCTCCACGCATCAAATTTAAGAGGCTTGATAAAACAGCCAAGCATATAATGCAGGCATGCATCTTTTTTACTCTTATTGAAACAGATGGAATGTGTCATCTAATTTTCTTTAAGATTTTTAATTTTTAATTTTGACATTACGTTGCAGATTATTGATAAGGAAGCTGTGGAGGAAGTGAGGAAACAAAAAGAGCTACCTGATATAAAGCCTGGTTATATCATCCAGCTTAAAGTGGTAAGAAAATTGTTGTTGAGGGAAATGTTATTGTTGTTGTTGTGTGCTGGTCAGAACTAGAATTGCTGCGAGGAACATCTTTTGATTTGCTGTGTTAAATTCTTGGCATGATTAGGAAGTGCCCGACAATAAAAGGCGTGTTTCAATACTGAAAGGCATTGTTATAGCAAGGCGCAATGCTGGTTTAAATACTACATTTAGATTAAGGAGGCTTGTCGCTGGAGTTGGAGTTGAATCTCTCTTCCCACTGTAAGTAAACTGAAAATTCTTCTGAATTACTCAAAGTTATTTTGACATATTGAACTTCTGTTTAGTGATAAGAAAATGTGGAAATACCAAGTTTTAAATAAGTAATTATGAAAATTCAAACATATGACTAAAACACATCTTTCTAACCAGGTTACTCAAAAAATTAAGCATACATGTTAAAGAATGTTAGATGCATGTGTTAAAGGCACGTCTTTGCCCCAAAAAGGCCACAGCCTCATCAAAGCTCAAAGAAAGTGCCTCATTCTATATCCAATCATATCTTTATCTTTTATCTTTTATATCTTTTATTGCTATATTTTTTAATATTAGATTGAGTTTATGCATGATTACTTGAAATAGATATCTTATCTCTAATTTAATGATTAATTTTTAGTATGTAGAATTATATATAGTTGAAGTTACGACTAGTATTTGCAATGGGTATTTGATTTATTGGATGCATATTCCAATTGAAAAGATTTACATGTATTGATCTATTAACTATCTCAGTTCATATCTGTGGGGAAAAAAAAAAATTCACCTTTTTTTGGTTTATATGTAATATTGATATACTAGCAGATGACCTGTGCCTAAAGGCACTCTCAACATGATTTAACTCAAACCAAAATTAATGGTCCTTCCTAGCCCTAATACAAATTAAAGAATAAACATATAAAAATTCTAATAATTCAACAATTGTATTTTGCAGTAATGCAAATTAAATAATCCAATTTAAGGGAGTAAATTCTTCGAGATTCCAATATGAATTTTACAGCCATAAAAGTTACAACCTATACAAATGAGTAACATCAATGAAAATTCTCCTTAAAATTCAAAATCATGAAATATGAGGGAAAATGTACGTCTTTAATCTTTTAACAATTTAACTATTCAAAATGATAAAATCGGGATGCAAAACATTTAAGATACTACTCAATAATAATAATCAAATAGAAAATTACTCATGCCTATGAAACTCATAAATTAAACATTGTTAGCAATAACTAATTATCGGGGACACTTAATTATTGGCACACCAAAACAATTACTTGTAGTACATTCGAGCTCTCCAATGAACCCAGACAATTACTTGTAGTATATAGATTTCAGATACGAATATGATGAATCAGTAAGCAACCATATGCCACTACTTCTTAACCTATTAAGCCCCCCAGCTCCCATCTATTGACCCAAAAAAAAGGGACCAAAAAAAAAAAAGAAAAGATAATCGGAATAAAAGGAAAAAAAAATTCTATTAGTCACACAGCAAGCATGGATTTTTTTTACAACATAATGTAAAAAAAGAAAGTTCGTTTGGATATGTGGATAATCTGAAAACTAAAGTAAATGAGCGTGTACTATTTTTATTTCAGCAAATAAAAGAAAACGATTTCACACAAATGGATGGACTCGTACGCAATAAACTACAAACATCATAAAGCTACCTCAGATTTTATTTAAAAGTGAAAATATGAAAAATAAAGCAAATGAGCATGTACCCTTTCTATCCCAACATATAAAAGAAAGTGATTCCGCACAAATGGATGAACCCATGTATGTCAGAAAACTAACCGAGGCATTGTAACAAAACTTCAGACATTATAAAGCTACATAAGTTTTTTGCTTTCATTTATGTTTATTGTTTCATCATATTCAAATTTACCATTCCACCATCAAATCAACATGACAAATGAAAAGCATTCCATATAAATCCATCTGGTTTTTCCTTAAAAAAGAAGCAAAGATCCCATTTAAAACCACAATTCTTTGCTTTTCATAATTTTTTCAAATCCCAAGAACAGCAACAAAACACTTCCTTGGTCCACAGACTCCCAACAATCACAGCCTGCAATACAACTCAGGCAACTCTTGAGGACCCACTCAAATCACATCACCACCAGCTTAGATAGTCTTCTCCACTCTCTTTTGTACAGTGTCCTTGTCCTCGTTGCTGTATCACCCATTGGAACGTATAAAACCTTGGTTCTGCAGTATGCTTCTTTCAAGTTAATAGGACTGTAAACAATCTACCTATTCACTGAAAAGTCATCAAAAGATGTATCTTACAAAAAAAATAAAGAAGATAGACCAAAGAGGATTTGGTTGCTCTAATAAACCGAAGTAAAGAGATGGGGAATAAATAATGAGCTGACTTCAAGAAAGAAAAGAAAAATAAAAAAGAAGCTAGTATATGTTTAGCTATTAATGTTCCAGCTTGTTTCTAACTCAGTTGAACCTAATTTATTCAGTTTAATTCTGTTCGACTCAATTGTGTAGAAAAGGTAGAATTACTATAAAATACTTACTAACTGAAGCTAATTGTTGCTTATGCCCAGTCTCGAGTGGCCATCCTCTACCCTACTTCTAGATTGGAGTTGTCATCACTGGAGGAGTGGGAATGGGAGACAGACAGTGAGACACTTCGGACTTGTGAACCCACACTAACTCCGTGAAGTGGAATTGTGAAATGAAATTGACCCAACTCTTGACTCATTCTGAAATCCACCTTTTAAAATGAGCTTCACATAAGGTTCATGCAATTCAGTGATTAATATTTTTTCAACTATAGATCATTTTGCATAATCCAATTGATCAATCTAATATAAGAAAGGACATCCATTACAGTATATCACAAAATATTTGCGTAGTGACATCCAATTCAATTCCTTTTTGGCAATTATATCATAGAAAATATTTGTATTTTTCTAACTACGAACACAACGTGATCTAATTAATGTTGATTATAAAGGTCTATTATCATCTCCAACATTTCATGCTTGCAATGGACTACCATTCACAAACATTAGCTAACTCATAAACAATAGATAGAAGTATAATTGATTTGCTAGGACCTTCCAGTGACAGTGGTCCAGTTAGATGGAGGGAAGGGCAACAAAGTAGTTTTGAGATAGCTCTGCCGAGACTCTTATTATCTTCAAAATCACAATCACACTTGAAAAAATACAAAAGAAAAAATCTAATCTTTGTTCTAAGGTAATGGAATTGCATAACTTGCAGTATCATGAGGATGTGAAATTGGTTGAGTAAAAAAATTAAAAGCTTCACTTGAGTTCTCATGAACTAAAGATTGAGGTATGCTTATGCAGAAGATGTAAAACCAAATCAAATTAAGTTTTAAGTCTTATCAAATGGGGTCGGCTACATGAATCCTTCTTCTCCACACGGCTCTATCAAAGGCCATTTCGTCAGTCAAATTAAGTAGATCCATATCTCTATTTACAATGCTAGCCAACGTTAATCTAGGCCTACCTGGTCCCCTAACACTTTAATCTACCGTTACTGCATCGTATCTCTTCACTACTGTCTTTATTGGTCCCCGTTGAATATAACCAAACCATCTCAATCGATTTTCTCTCAACTTATGTTCTATTGGTGTTATTCCTACCCATTCCCGAATACACTCAACCTAATTTTGTCTTGTTTAGTTTTGCCATACATTCACCGTAGCATCCTTATCTCAACAACATTTATCTTATCTACATGTTATTTCTTGGTTGCCCAACACTCCATCCCATATAACATCGTTGGTCTAATAGCTATTTTATAGAACTTACTTTTTAGTCTAGTGGGTATTCGTTTATCGTACAGTACCCCAGACACACTTCTCCACTTAAGCCATCCCGCCTTAATTTTATGGGCCACATCCGCATTAATCTCCCTCGTCGTTGCGATAATCGACCCTAAATAACGAAAATGTTCACTCGTAGGCAGTTCTTGGTTCTCAATCTTCACTTCTCCTCTGCTTTCATTGTTGTTGTTACTGAATTTACATTCCATGTACTCTGTCTTAGTTTTACTTATCCGGAATCCTTTAGATTCAAGTGCTTTTCTCCAAATTTACAACTTTGTGTTAACTCATTCTCTAGTCTCATTCACTAACATGATATCATCTGCAAAAAACATACACTATGCCACGTCATCTTGAATATTTCTCGTCAACTCATCTATAACTAACGCAAAAAGATAAAGACTTAATGTAGATAATTGGTGTAACCCTACTACAATGATAGGAAATTCATTTGTCTCTCTAGCAGGTGATCTAATAGTGGTCATCACCCCTTCATACATATCCCTAATCACATCAATGTAATTTTTTGTCACCCCTTTCTTCTCCAACACCCACTATATTATATCTCGAGGCACTCTATCATATGCTTTCTGAAGGTCGATAAACACTATATGAATATTTCTTTTATTTTCTCTATACTTTTCTATTACTCTCTTCAACGATAAATCGCTTCCATTATTGACTTGCCAGGTATAAATCCAAATTGATTCTCCAACGCCTCTGTTATATCTCGCAATCAGTGTTCCATCACCCTCTCCCACACTTTCATTATATGACACATTAGCTTGATTCCTCTATAGTTAATGCAATTCTGGACATCTCCTTTATTCTTATAGATTGGTACTAAAATACTCTTCCTCCACTCATCTGGCATGTTCTTAGTCTGTGATGCACGGACACCTCTCTGAGGGCTCCGTACCAGTGTCGGACACGTGTCGGACACTAACACGCGTCGGACACGCAGCAGAGAGTGTCCCTTTTTTTTTTAAAATTTTTTTTAACATCCGGACACGTTCCGGACACGTTATTGACACTTTTAGGACACGTTCGTGGGTAATTTCATAATTTACAAGACTTTTTTGGGGGGTGATTTGTAAATAAGTAAAACAGATATATGCCCTAACTCGTCGATTAGTATAGAATAGAAAGGGAGAACAGAAGAGAAAGGGAAGAGAGGACCTGGTTGCTCGTCGTTCGTCTTCGCTCCTTGTCGGTCGTCACTCGTGTCTCGTTGTCGGTCGTCACATGTGTCTCGTCGTCGCCCGTCGTTAAGGTACACACTGCTCTTCTTTATTCTTCTTCGTCGTCGATCTTCTTCTTCTTCGTTCTTCCTTTTCTCTGATCTACTTAGTCGCTCTCTCTCTCTCTCTCTCTCTCTCGCACCCTCTGTCTGATTTGTTTTCTTTTATTTTTTGAGTTATATAATGGGTTATAGTTATTATTTTCTTTTATACAGACTGATCCGTCTCTCTCTCTCTCTTTCTCTTTTTTTTTTTAATTTTTTATTTTCTTTTTTCTCTCAGTTATTATTTTCTTTTATAGTTATTATTTTTTATTTGAGTACATAAATTTATTTATTTTTTAATCAGTTTTGTTAATTTTAATAATGTATGTTTATTAATTTTATTATAGGAACCAATTTGTGAATGATATATATGATGTTAAATTAATTAAATGTTTATTTTTAATAATTTTAATAGTGTTACTTTGTATATTTTATTACCTTTTAATGATTTTTTTATAATTTTATGACATATAATAAATAAAATTAATTATATATACTGAACGTGTCCCCAATGTGTCGTGTCCCTTATTTTTTGAAAATATGCGTGTCCGTGTGTCCATGTCGTGTCGCGTGTCTGTGTCCGTGCTTCATAGTTCTTAGTCAACAAAATTTTGCTAAACAACCTAATTAACCAAACAATCTCTTTTTTACCCAAACACTTCCGAGCTTCAATAAGGATATCATCGGGTCCTAAAGCCTTATTTGATTTCATTTTTTTAAGTGTAATCTCCACTTCAAAGTTTCTAATCCTGCAATAGAACCTATAGTTTTTATTTATCATATTACTGGCTATTTCTTCCCCTATTTACGTACCTCCATGTTCCTCATTTCATAGTTTATCAAAATAGTTCTTCCATCTCTCCTTAATCTTTTCATCCTTCGCCAATACCGTAGAATCCTCACTCTTGATGCACTTAACTTGATTAAAATCTCTTGTTTTTCTCTTCCGTATCTTAGCAAGTTTGTATACCCTATTCTCTTGTTTCTTACTATCTAGTCTAGTATATAAGTCATCATAAGCTTTCAACTTAGTCTCTCTCACTACTTTTTTGACCTCCTTATTAGCCAATCTATAGCTGTTAAGGTTTTCTTCGGTTCTATTCTTCTGTCACTTTTTAAAGCACTCTTTTTTTTGCCTTAGCTACCGCTTGAACCTCTTCCTTCCACTACCAAGTTTTCCTAGAGTTGGGTCCCGTTCCTTTCTACTCTCCAAGCACTTCCCTTGAGATTTTCCTCATACAATTGGCCATTGAGTTCCACATAGTGTTAGCATCATCTTCCAAATCCCAAGCACCTTCCTTTATCCATTCTATTCTTAAATATTTCTAGTTTATCCCCTTTTAGGTCTTACCATCTCGTCCTACGACACCCATCATCCTTCCTAGCTTGGTATTGCCTTTTAAAACATAAATCTAGTATCAAAATTCTATGTTGAGAGGCCAAGCTCTCTCCAGGAATCACCTTACAATCATTGCATTTTATGCGGTCCGCTTTTCTCACTAAAAAGTAATCTATTTGGCTCTTAACTGACCCATTCTTAAATGTTGTCAAATACTCCTCCCTCTTCTTATACATAGTATTGGCCACCATCAGGTCAAAAGCCAACGCAAAATCTATGATACTCTCTCTAGCCTTATTTCTATCACCAAAACCATATCCACCATGCACCATTTCATAGCCTAGTTTATCTATGCCTACATGGCTATTGAAATCTCCACCTATAATTAGGTTCTCTCCTACGGGTAAGGTTCTAAAAAGCGGTTGTGGTTGCCGTAACGGTGGCGGTGGAGCGGTTGCGGTTGCGGGATGAAAAGGCTGTAGTGTAACGGTTGCGGTAACCGGAACTGTGAATTTTTTTATTTTTCGCACAATTTGAAAAAAATTTACCGATACGCATATTTTTTTTTCATAATCATTTTTATTGGGTTTTAAAATAAATATTGATTAATTTTTGTAAATTTTTAAGTATGATCTAATATATTTCATATTTTTAAATCACTATAAGCTAAGTTTTTTTACATTTTATTTTCATAATTAATGACTTTATATGTCATAAATCCATATTACGCTTGTGGCAAAAAAAATAATTATTAAACTTAGATGTATAAATTTATTTTTTTAATTATTATACTTGTGGAAGCATATAGTTTTAAAAAAATAAATTATACATGCTAATGTAATCATATAAAAATTAAAAAAATAAATTATATAGATTTTTTTTTTTTTTAGTTTGGATCACTTGAATATTCATTTTCTTTTTGGATAACCTGTAAATAAAAATAAAATAAACTAATAAAAAAAAATTGACATGTATAAAATATGTATTAATATATAATTTTACAACTATTATGTTTTCTAGATATTTTACAAAAAAATCAATCACTAACTATTATATATGAGATAAACAATGATAAAAGTAAGAGAATAGATAAGAGCCTATATATATATATATATATATTTTTAATCAAGCCAAATAGATAATGACCACACTTATTATTATGATTATTATTATTTTCAAACAATATATAGACAGACACACACAAACAAAATGGTTGAGTGATAGCAGCTGAATAGAATAGCATAGGTTTTATAGTTTCAACAAATCAATAACATGTTCTTCTTCCCTCTTCTCTCTCTCTCTATCTCTTGTTACTCCATCTTCCCTTTTCATCATCCCTCTTTCCCCATTTTCTTTTTTTTTTTTTTTGGTTTTTTTTGAAAGAAGCAGTTCGAAACTATTACGAAACGGTGCGTAATAGGCTGTTACGGTCGTTATAGCACCGTTACGACCGCTACCGCAGCCGCTACGGCCGACACACCTGTGAATCTCAATCACACTGCAAAAGCGGCCGTAACGGGTGGTGGTAACCACCACATCCGTTACATAACGGCGTTACGTAACGGTTGCGACTGCTTTTTAAAACCTTGCCTACGGGTATCTCTTGTAAGATCTCATCCATTCGCTTCCAAAAATCCCTCTTAGTCTGATCATCTATTTCTACTTGAGGGGCGTGTGCACTAATAACGTTCACTATATTCGCTCCAATAACTAGTTTAACTAACATGATCCTATCCCCTTTCCTAATGACCACCACTATATTTTCCACAAGATCCTTGGCAACTATGATTCCTATCCCATTCCTGCGTCTATCCTTACCACTATAATACAGTTTAAAACCAGTATCTTTAATTTCCCTAACTTTCTCACCTGTCCACTTAGTTTCTTGTACGCATGCTATGCTAACTCTCCTCATAATCATAACATCTACCAATTCTATCGTCTTACCAGTTAAAGTTCCTATATTCTAAGTGACTACCTTAAATCTATAGTCTTGGACTAGCTTCTTTACCTGCGCTCGTCCAGAAAAATGCGGGAACCTTTGCCCATTTTTCACCGCACCTAGGCGTCGATGTGGTGCCTCTTGTTTACTTTTTGAAACACTCAAAGGCAGGCGCAACGAGTTACTTGAGGGGAACGACCTAGCATTTAAACGATTCAAAGTAGGATTTATTGTCATAAGGGATTCGAGCGGCTTTTTTACGTGTTGGCTGTCGGTTACCTAACACACAACCCTCCTTCACCTGGGCTTGGGACCGGCGGAGTTGTTAACCACCCCGGTAGAGTTATGCAGAAGATTTATTGACTTAAATTAAAAGGAGATAGAGAAATAAATTAGCTATAGACCAAATCATTTACTCCACAAAAAGAGAAGAAGAATACAGATCTTATCAAGTTTTGATATCGTCATCAAGCCCTAGGTGTCGAAGCTGCATACCACTCCACGGGTTGGAAGTGGCCATGGCAGTGTGTGAGGGAGGGGAACTGTTGCGGGGTGTTCATTGCAAATTCATAGACATAATTAAAAGGAGATAAATATGGCATTTAGAAAATGAATCATTCTCAAATAATATAGGGAAAGCCAAACATAAAAATACCCATACACATTCCACTCAATCACATTTCACGAAAATCCAATAAAATAAGAATGCTCCAAACTAACACTAGTTTTCCAATCCAACCCTCTAGAACAATATGTCCATATCGAAATATAACCTGTTGTATTCCATACAATACCAGCAACATTTACATAAGGTAGCTGATTAACCATTCAATGGCAATAGTAATAAATCTTTCATAAATCCCATAAGAGATTGCTATTCAGGTCCAAAAATTAGACCCAATGATGTGACACTATTAAAATATCTAAGTCATCTCTCTCTCTCTCTCTCATTTATTCTCTAATTATTGACCAATCATCTTGTTGACAACATCACTGGGTCTAGAAAATAGGTCTAGAAAGTGGACTTGTATATCATTTTCCATCCCATAATTTGGATTTTGTAGATATTAAACCCAAATTTTAAATATACACCTTGACCAAGTGAACCAAGATGTTCTCAGTGGAACATATTTGTCACCCCTTGGAATTCCCTAACAACCTTATTCTCAGAGTTGCAAGGTTAATTAAAATTTAACAGCAACTCATGAGTGGATAAGCAACCTTACCATCCAATAATACTTGCAAAAGATAAGAACAAATCAAATTGATAATGACTAATTTTCACATTATATTAATTAATCAGTGATTCATACATTTTGTCTAAAATTTTAAACACAGCAGATAATTCAAAGTAAATCAGAATGCTTAATGCGAGCAACCCTCCTGCCAACATTCCCAATTCTTCTGCTGAGTTCATGGCCACCTGGACACACACACAAACACAAACTCAAACACAAAGGCATAAACTGATGCCTTAAGAATGAGCCATGAAAAAGAAAGAACAATTTCGAATAACAAACTAATACTGTTTGTCGCCTTTAATTTTGTCAGAGTATCATCCAGTATAATGGCGGTGTTTGGGAAGCCAACAGTTGGTTTTTTTTTGGGGCTAAATTGCACAAAAGATAAAATAGGCTAAATAGCCAATAAGATAAAATGTCACATCAAACCGATAATCATTTCACTTTTTCTTTCACAAACATCACATCCAACTACAAAAAAATCCAACCCTCATCCCAACACAAATATTTTAGCCTACTAAAATAGCCAACTTCCCAAACGAGGCCATGTAGGTCCCAATTTTGTTAAATTGTCAATTGAATAAAAATTAGAATCATAGAGACCATTCAAGCATATAATGTGTATAAGAGAGAGAAGTATAAAAATTATACTTACAGCAAAACATGAGATACCTACAAAGATGAGAAAAATTGGTCCCTTTCCAGTCATTCTTCAACATGGGTTTCACAACAGTTTGGTGGGGTTGTGGTGGGTTTAGAGGGAGAAAGTGAAGAGAGGTAAGGGTGGGGCAAAATCACTGTACGGTGAGATCGGCTGCGTTTCGAACATTGATTTTGTTGATCAAACCATTCCATGACAACGATTGGTAGGACTTTACAGAAGGGAGGAGAGAGTCCGGTTGCAAATTTTCAAAAATGAGAGAGAGAGAGAGAGAGAGAGAGAGCGATGATAAGTGTCTTTCGTGTGGGAATTGTGAAGTTTTAGCTGTAGATTTAGAGATGGGATGATCTCAACCATCAATCCAATAGTATCTCATTGCCAGCTAGGACATTCTGAACCATTAGATTACATTGATCATAACCACTCATAGTAACATGTAGGACAAAATTCAAAAACCTTCTTGCTCTATTATATATATATATATTTCAAATTGGTTTCAGTTGTAAGTATATTTAATACACGTGTATCTCACTCACACTTTATGTTGCACTTGGTGCTTAGATTCTAGGAGACCTTGGTGCCTAGTGTGTCTTGAACCTTTAACAACTATGGCTAGAAGTAAAAGTAAGGCATAACTTTTAAATAATTGATTGTTAGGAAATATTGTAATGTATTTAGCATAACCCAATACGGGGATGCCATTTTGATTCAATCTACAAGTTGAAATTGCTTGTTTCTTGTTCATTTTCTTAAGACAACCTTCCTTTTCATTTATATGTGGGCCCACGATAGAGAATAGTCAGGTGTGGGTACTCTTGAAGTTGATATCTGAGTCCTACTTTGCTGCTTACATATTAGAGTTCTGGTATTCTACACACTCTGTCATAATGTATCTGAGCTGGCAGGGTTAGTCTTTAGTTTCCAAGAGTTTAAACTGCAAAACAGTGAGGTAGCAACCTATCATTTGGTATCAGCCAAGGTACATGAAAGGGTTCTTCTCGTGCCACCTACTACCAGGGATTTGGAATCTGTTCTTTCAGCGTAGGTGTCAGGCTGAGAGCTGGTCATTAAATTGTATCAAATCTTGATGGATTGTGAAGTGATTCATAAAGTTGAGACCGGATTGCTGATTTGTAATATGTTCTGTTTTGTTTCTCTTGCAAATTTCTAAGATGATTGCCATAAAAAGTAATATTTATAATTTCTCCTCCCTTGTTTGGTATTCTACGAAATTTGTTAGAAAAAATGGTTGCATTTCCTTAGAGATGTTACCAAATTTATTTCCACATTCCATCTATAAGTGATCATGGTTCTAAAAAAGCCCCAAGCCCTAACAGATTTTAAATTTGGATTAGACAATTTTATCCTAATCCCTTACGAAATTTGAAATCATACTGGCCAAGTCCTAAATTTTGCAGACTAGACTCGAGTTATTCTGGTTGGGCATCCCAAACGTTTAAATTGCCGTAACTAGCAGTCGAGATGGATCATATAATATATTTGTATTATTGTGTGATATGTGGCTTTGCATTACATGTTAATACTGTAGTTATCTTTCCACATCATCTGTTCTTTATTAGATTATTGCTTCACATGTTTTGCTAAATGAGTGGGTGATGACAGGTACTCACCTAACATAAAGGAGATAAAGGTGCTGGACAAGAAGAGAGTAAGGAGGGCCAAGCTTTACTATCTCAGGGATAGAATGAATCCACTCAAGAAGTAATAGCAAACCCATTTAGAGGTAGTAGTAGTAGTTGTGGGAGACCAAAAGATGTGTTGTTTTGGAAATGGTGAAGCTGGATTGCATTGCTGACAGAACAACTCACTACCTGTACGTTTTTAGTCCGCCTGTTACTTATTTTGTTTGTCGGATCATTTTTTGGATTTATTGATATTTGTTTTTGTATTTGCTGTGGTGGGTCATTGGGTGCAAAAAGCTAGGATTGCAATGGAATGCTTGGCAAGCTGCTAACAATGTTAAATTTCACTCTTGCTAGTTATACCACTGTCACAGATTTTCATGAAAGTGATAATAAGAATGTAGCTGTTATTTAATTAATTACCATCTGTAGGAGATATTTTTAATTCAAATGGCACTTAGTGTGTACTTAAGATGCTAGACAATAATGTTATCTAGGCTGTGTGAATAAAATATAGTTACATTTCACTCACCCTTTCCATTTTTTTCTCCCAAATCTCTACCCAAATCCATGATCCAAACTAGGGACAAGTATGGTTTGATTTGGTTTTGAAATAAACCAAGATCAAACCACTACTTGCGGTTTCATAAAATTTGGAAGAAAACCGAATCATGAAACTCTCGAAACTAAATCAAATCGAACCATGAAAACAAGGTTTGGTTCGGTTTGGAACCATGGTTTTTATGAACTTTGTTATCATTCACAATATAATCACAACTTGTTCAAATATCAAACAATAGATTATTATTTCAACGCCGCTACATCCACACAAAAATACCCCCCGACTCCCCCAACTGACGTGGCACAAATGGAATCCAAATTGCCCTTTTGGTGCTTTTGTTTCATGCTCCCAGCAAACACTCCCAAACGGACCAGCGACCAAACCAAACCCTCTCTCAGCAAACACTCTTTCTCTCTCTGCTCTCTTCAAACAAACCACTGACCACCACCACCGACGAACTGACCACCCTCCTATCCTCTCCTCGCTCTCCGGCATTTCTCCAATCCTCTCGCCCTCTCCAGCATTTCTCCCTCTCTGGCGGTGAGGTAAGCTCTGATTTTTAATTTTTTTTTTTGTTGAAACCTGATTTTTTTTGTTGGTTTTTCCACCCTCGATAGCTCCCAAAACCCTCCAATCATCTCTCGCAAATCAAAAGTAGTTACTGGGTTCAAGCCCAAATGGGAATTAAGCTTCCTTCATTGGTGTCTAAAAGTTGTTGAGTGGCTCATCTTTATCTTAAACCGGGAAACTGAGTTTATGTTGGCCCTGCCCTTTGCCATTTTGAATTGAATGCTTGAGTTTCTGTTGCTATTTCTCCATTGTTGCTCTCCATTCTTGATTTAGTTGCTTTATTTGTAATTAAACCCATCTGAGTTTTGCTCATGAACCCATCTGAAATTTCTATGGCTTCCTTGATTTGTAATTAGAGCTACTTTGCTCTCAAATGCTTGGCTGCTTGATTTGTACGAGTAACCTGTGTATTTTTTGTAACAATGAATTGGAAACTGTTGAGTGGTTTTTTGGGTTAAGAGTAATGAGAGAGAGAGAGAGAGAGAGGGGGGGGGGGGGGGGTTGTTCCATTTAATTCAGGAGTTTGTATCTAATTTACATCAAATTAGGATCTCATCTAAGGAAATTTGACAAATGTGGGGGGTTGTGAGTTTGCTTTTTGGGAGCTGCTGATTAGAAGTTGGAGATTATTGCTTTGGATTGGTTTTAGACTGCTCATGGACTTTCAGATGTTTGTTATTGGTGTGGAATGCTTTTAGTATTATTTGTATGGGTTGTTGTTTGGAGATTCTGAATTGGATGACTTCGATTCTCATTTTGCATTGCAAGAGTGATGAAATGTTTCAATGGAATTTTCTTTAAACAATTCTTTTTTTTTTTTTTTTTTTTTTTTTTTTTTTTTTCTGGAGATAAAATAAAAACTAAAAAAATGATGTTTAATTGCTTTTGAACTTTTTTTTTTAACCTCGCTTCATGCTTGACAGAATTGAAAATTCCCTGCATCTTGTCAACATACATGGCAAGATCAACTGAACCTTTACAGGACCAAAACATAATATAAAAACTCAATTCTCTCTCACCTTGTTTTATTTCATCTTTATTTGTCACAGGTTTGATGTAAACATTGTTGAGAATTGCAATACAGCTTCAAATTCTGAACACCTTGGAGACAAATCAACCATTTAGGTGCACGATTGCTGTTGATGCTGTCAAAGAGTTGCCGGAACTTTGTGCTTGTTGAGGGGCTATTGATGCTATGAACTTTTTTGATACTAATATTATTCATTATATTGCTGTAATTATTTATTTATTTATTTTTTTTTCAGAAGGAAATATCGCTGTAGTTTATACAACACAGAAAGTTCTTTGTGGTCCACAACTTTGTAGATGTTAAATACAACTTACAAGCATATATTTCAACAAAAACAAACAAAAAGGAAAAAAGGAAAAAAAATCAGGCTAACATATTTCAATCAATTCCTTGGGTTCACAAAAACATCAACTTCAAGTTTCCTTTCCTTGGCAAAGTTGATATGTTCATTCCATTTGGTGGAATCATCACCAAAAACACATTCAAGTAAAACTTGCATTTTCCAGACTTTGGGTGCATCATTGACAACCAAATATTATCTCAACAAGGTTTGCAACAGTTCTCCTTAAAGCCTCAAGTTGCAGGTGTTCAGTTCTGCAAAATTTCAGGGCTTAATGTACTAATTATATAGGTCTTTTTATTTTTTTATTTTTTTGCCCTCTATAATTATAGGTTTGCCCTCTATAATTTTTATTTTTTCAAAAAAAATTAATAACCACCTCTCTAAGATTTTTTTCTTTTTGGTTTTGAATATTAGTATTATTTTAGGGCATAATGTACTAATTATTTGGTTTGGCCTACTGATTGTATTGTATTATGTGATTGTTGAGTTTGGTGATTTGTTTATAGTGACTGTGGGGGGATTTTATTTATACCAAAAAAAATCATTAAGTACTCTCAATTTTTCAGTACATTCTATTTAAGCATTTAGAGTTTTAGGCCAAGGTTGGGATACTTAAAAAAAGTCAAAAAGTTAAAAGGTTATTCAAAAAGTTAAAAAGTTAATACTATTCACCAAAAGTCAACAATTACGGCTGCACAACTCACAATCTTAATTTTGCTCTACAAATCAATTTTAACAATTTTTTATTATACATTTTTTCATAAAAAGTCAAAAAGTTAACCCAAACATCTATATTTTTTCCTCAACTTTTTAGTCTAAAAAGACAAAAAGTGCACTTATTTAGAACACTCCAAACAACTCCTTATGGTACACCTTATAATTTTTCTCAAATTACTCTTTAAGGTATACCTAAATAAGAACAAAGTCGTTCGGATTTACAATGCTGAACAATATTATTTAGTTCGAATTTTTAGATCCGAACATGTTGACTTTGTTCGGATTTAAAAGTTCGAACAACAATAATGTTAAACAGGCTGAATATTCAATTTACATTAAAAAAATACAAAAATAAAAAATTATACTTTGTCTTTTATTTATTTATTTATTTTTGACTTCATCAAGCACACAAGACACCAAAGCAGATGAGACATTTTCAAACCAAACAGATGACCCAACAGCCCACCCTGCCATGCGGGCCAAACCGTGAGCACTCTTGTTCCGTGCGCTCAGTGTGAGGGATGCGAAAGCTACGGAAATAGCACTTCTTTGCAAAGGCTTCCTGCACAAAATGCCCAAACGACGATAGCAAATAAGCATCATCTCAAATAGCATTAATAATTATAATTGTATTTTAATATTTATATGAATATTTTATGGGGCAAACTTCACTTTATCTGTTTATGGTTTGAGTTGAGTGCGGATTACCTCCTGATTTCGAATATCACCACATAACCCCCTGTGGTTAATGGGGTGATGTGTACAGTTAGGCCAAGTTTGGCATGTCTTGAAAAAGATAAAAAGAAAAAAAGTCAAAAAGTCACTATCCTATTTAAGTCACATCATCTTATTTAAGTCACTTCACCTCTCTAACATATCACTTCAAACCCAACCTAAACCCAACCCATATTTCATAAAAAGTCAAAAAGTGCACTTATTTAGATCATCCCAAACAACTCCTTAGTTTTTCCATTGATTCTAACAGGCTCTACAGTACACGTGAGTAATGTGCAATTGGGCATGGAAAGATAATTTTTCAGCCAAATTAAGGGGTGGTTTGGCATCCCCTAAATAATCCATCTTTTTATCTTTTTTTTTATCATATCACCTCTCTACTTTTATGTACATCTTTTCGTAAAAAGTCAAAAAGTGCACTTATTTAGATAATTCCAAACCACCCAAATGACTAAAATGCCCTCATTTTCATCACTAATTTCCAAATCAGCCTTTTTTTCTTCATTTTTCAAAACACAACACATCTCTATCTATTTCTACAATCATATACGCAAATTCATATATATATATATATATATATATATATATTTGTGATCTTCATATTTGAGCTGAAATGGAGAAAAATAAAAACCCCCAAAAACCCAAAACAAAAACCTAAATTAATTTTAGCAGCATAATTTCTATCAAAAATTAATATATATATAATCTACAACTATATATATGTATATATATGTTGGGAATATGATACAAGAATAAAACTGTAACTATATGTATATAATTTGTAGCTATATATATGTATATATAATCTTCTTTGATTTCAATGATGATCCAGCTAAAGATAAAACCGATATTTTGTTCGAAAACCCATTTCCACAAATTCCAAGATTTCATTCTCTGAATGAACATCATTAAAAATCACAAATCAAAAAATAAATTTCTCAACCAAATCCACCAAAAACAGTATTTTCGGTCTCTCTCTCTCTCTCTCTCTCCCCCCATGACCGCGGCCGCGATCGACATCCAAATTTGAATCAACAGGTAAGGTAGACGAGAGAGAGAGAGAGAGAGAGAGAAAATTCTTAAATCTGCAGTTTTTTATTTTTATTTTTTCCTTTCTTTCTTGAGCTCATTCTTAAATTGGGTTACAAGTGTTCAATGTAAAACCTCTTAAAGACTAGCTTTGATTTACTGTGTCAACCTTTCTGGTATGAACTGAATGAATATGCTTGCCATTGATTCTGATGTCCACCATTGACTCTTCTATCTCTTGCTCTTCTCAAATGCACACCTATTGAATGAGAAATGTTAAACAAAAGTTATATATACAAGGGTAAAATAGTCTTTTTACTTTTGATGTTAATGGTGTTAACTGTGCACGTCACCCCATTAACCACAGGGAGGTTATGTTGTGATATTCGAACGTCAAGGGGGTAATTTGCACCCGGTCCAAACAATAGGAGAGTAAAGTGAAACTTGCCCTACTTATATTTTCTTTAATGAGTTGTTTCAAAAAACAGGTTTTATTATTATTCTTATCTATTATTTGATTTTATTCAAATTTTCTTCTATTGGCAAGGATAAGAAACAATGATGTTGATGATAATGGAGAGTTTTAGTGTGGTTGTTTGGAATTTTGAAGTAAGGAAGAAGGAGAAGAGAAAACAATTGAAATTTAGTAAAGAAAATAAAGAATGTGATTATGATGTATTATGAAAAAAAAAATATTTATTTTAGAATTTAATACATATTATCTTTATTAATAAATTTATATTAAAATATAAGAGGAATTAAAATTTTAAATTTTAATTATGATTTTTTGATTTTTTTTTTTGGACTAGGTCGGCAAGACTTTCTGAGCCCAATACTTTCCAAACTGCAATTGCTTCATTTTTCTAGTTGGGTCAGTGGTTCCTATATAGGTTCCATTATAATAATGAAAGTCGTTTATTTTGTAATTTTTTTATGTATAGATCAGTTGTGGGAAAAAAAAAAATTATAATTTGATAAGCGTAACCGTATGATTTCATCATATTTGTTAAAAAAAATTTTAAAATTTCAAAAATAAATTATTTATTTATTTTTTACTGATAGTTTAATAAAATTATATGGCTACAATTTGTAGATCAATTTGATTTTATTATTTTATTATTTTTATTATAGATAATGATAAACTCAAATTATTAAAATGAAACATGTGATAAAACCCATAAATTTTCTAGTCGTGTCCATAATATTAGGGGTGTGTAAAAAACTGTCAGTCAGTCAATCCACACCAATCCATGCTGACTCAATCAAACTCGTGCCATTTGAAGAGGTGAGTGAGCTAAGTTGAGTGAATTAATTGATAAAATTAACAAATCAACTGCTCGCGGATTAAAATTTACGATTCATTTTACTAACACATTGGAAGAAATTAAAATTTTAATTGAATCCCTATATCTAGGTATACTTGACACAAAAGTCTTCAAGACCATCATGGATACCAGCTTTCAATTTGGACTTGAATTTTTAAAAAGCCATAGGAGCTTGATTTATATCATTGGAGGTACCTCCAAAGAGACAACAATATCTTTGATGAGGTCTTAAATGAAAGGGAAGGTATCACAAATCAAAGGGGACAAGCCTATGGGCCTCACTGTCTGCTTGTGCATGAGTGGGTTGTGTATAGGGTGTAATTTGGGTAGGCTCAATCTGAGCAATTCGAACTTAGCTCGAATTTTTTTAGGGTTTGGATAAGATATTTTTAAATTTGGTACAGATTTGGACAAAAATTCAGAAATCTGAATTAAATTTAGACGGATTTAGGCAAAAACATCAAACAACCCATAGTCCGAATTATATATATATATATATTATTAGCCATTACATGATATTAAAGTAATTTAGATTATTAAATCATATTGAATATATATTATATATACAAATAACATAAAATCTTACTCTTTTTTTTTTTTTAATTTTTACTCATAAATTATAAAGACTACAATAGCGACATCTCTCTTAAATTATTTGTTTTGATGATATTAATGATTTTCTACATATAAAAAAAAATGTAAATAGAGTCAATTTTTAATAATTTAATAATGTAGTTGAAAAAAAAAAATACAATTCGGGCAATTTGGGCAATTCAGGTTTAACTTGGATCGCGTTTGGGTAGGTAATCTCGGGTTACAATTCGGGCTTAGGCGGGCCTGGGCAGATCTTAGCACAACTTAGGTTGGGCTTGGACAACCTCCTAACCCGTCCGAGTTGCACCCATAATTGTGTACAGATAGTTACATATATACATAGCAAATTAATTATTAAAAAAAAAATATATTAATACAAAAATTGTGGTCTCGTTTTTTTTTTTATTAGGTCTCGCACTATTGTGTCGGATTGTGTGATTACTTTATGTATACTTAAAAAAAATATAGTAACAAATTAACATAAATAAGAACACAAAATAATGGATTCATAAAAAATGCAAGGAAAAGAAAAGTTGCAATTAAATTCCATTAAAATAAACCTCAATCAACTACTGTTATATTTTCAGAGGCAACATTTTGAATCAGTGTAGTTGAGGCAGAGAGAACAAAGAAAAGAGCATTCCCGTGAACTGTTTATATGTTAGTGTAGGAAATAAAGTGTGAATATAATGATCTCAATAGTTTATTTTATAAAAAGTTTAATTGATCCAATCATATTTATTATGTTCGGTTTCAATTTTCTAGGCATTAAGTTTTTTATTTTTCGTATTTTTTTTTTGTTTGTAATGAATATTTTTAAAATTTTAAACAATTTTTTTACTTTTTTAAATGCATCTTATTTAAATGTATCTAAAAATTAAAATATTTGTAAAAAAATATTTTAAAAAATTAATAAATATAAAAGAATATGAAAAATGTACTGAATTTTCATATATATATATATATATATATATTTTATATTTTTGGTATTTAGTGAATTTTTTAAAGATTTTTTTCATAGATATTATACTTTTTAAATGTATTTATGTTAAGTATATCTAAAAATTAAAAAAATTGCTTAAAATATTAAAAGAAATTCAGTAAAAACACAAAAAATAAAAAATTTTTAATTTTCTGAAAAATGAATCTTAAGTTAGGAAACCAAACAAGCTGATTATGTTTAAAAAATATGATAACTTATTTTTAAAATCATACTTATCAGTTCATTTTTTTACGACAAAAATAAAATTATTATGTAGTAACCAATATCTAATTTTTTATTGCATCCGAGATGGGCATTCTCAGGGGACACAACAAGATCCCACTTTCCTCCCCTGATGGCTTGTGAGCCCAGAAATTATCTAGCAGGTACGAAACACAATGTATTCATGTGTTCGGCGAATGATATGTTGTAATTTGTCCATCATTTCTTTCTTATTAAGGCCATATATTAGCTCTGAATATTAGTTAGACACACAATCAACATAAAATTCTTAGGAGACATGTAATTACTTTGGCAAAGCCACATAATCTCATGGCCGATTTTCATAGTTTATCAAGTTTTTATTTGGTCCAGTTTTGCATATCGGGTGGACTAGAGCTTTGGACTTAAGTATCAACAGTCTACTAGAGACATACGAGTAACCTAATTTTTGGTACATATGTTATTCTTGACATGTCTTACAAAATGTGATTCTGGTCATTGAAAAATGACCCTAAAAAGCCTAACAATTCCTCTCTAATTGATGAAAATTTACATGATTTTGTAAACCAAACCAAATCTTAAGTCCCATCAAATAGAGTCGGCTACATGTATCATTTTTCTCCACGCAGCCCTATAAAAAACACGTGATTTTGTAAATTTACGTGAATTTATATTCAATTTATACAATTTTTTATGAGATTATTTATATAGATTTATAAAAAATTACATAATTTTATAATAAGATTGCATTGTAGAATTTTCCTTCCAATTGATCCTAATTCCAAAGGTCTAACCCACATGCTATGCTATGGCTCAATGATGCAATCATTTGAGATCACGATACTATTTATACATTTGGTTTTTGGGGGACCATGTGATAATGCCGTTGGATTCAAAAGTTTGTTATTATATATATCACAAAACAATATATAAATGATCAAATGGTTTGGTAGGTATAATCATTTGGTTCCTAATCATCTAAAAGCTTTTGGGACACTCTCTGCTCTAGCTTCATTTGACATAGGAGACTATGGGGCTGTTTTGGATTAAAAAAAAAAAAAAAATTGAAAGTGATCTTTTAATTCATTTTAGATTATATTATTTTTATATTTAAAAAAAAATAAAAAAATTAATTTTTAATTATCTTTTCAAAATAGGTTTATGAGATTAGTGTTGTGTGAAAGTGTTACAATTTTTTTTGAACAAAAAAAAGATGCTATGAGGCGTCATCGTTGCATTCGTAGAATCAGGTCTAGAATTAGTCGATTGTCAGTCTGATTTAACTCAACACATACAAAGAAATCTACTATCGAGACACCAGTAGAATTTAATCATACACCACAAATGAGTTTAAATTTTGATCAAAATATAAAACGAAATCTCCAAAAACAAACCATTAATATTATCGAGCATTTCACTCCCCCACAGTCGCACCAGGAGTCGAAAGTGTTACAGTTGGTGTATATCTATCTATATTGGAATCCAAATGGTGCGAGATTAGGCTTAGCCCAATGTATAGAATCACTTTGTTTGACTGCACGCATTGCGAGATGGGTTGGTTTGACCATATCATGAATGGATCATATCATTGTGGTGCTCCAGTTTAAACGGTTTGATGATAGTACAATTTACGCTTCCTTTGAAAATATATTATTTAATATTTTATAAAAAAAATAAAAAATAATATGATAATTTATAGTAATAATTTAATTTTTTAATTAAAATTGAAAGTTGTCCAACAAGACCTTATTGATCCAATTTTAAAGATCTAATCACATGACACGTACCTATTTACATGACACACCTATTTAACAATGAATTGAATAGTTATGTGATGAGTACAACCTATTAGGTAATTGTTATTTAAACTTAACAACATATGAAGAATGCTATAAATGAAACTTAGGGTTATTTTGGCAATAAAACAAAGTTTAGTTCATATATTTTTTTAATTATTTTTTAGTTTTTTATTTTTTCCTAAAAGAGTGATGTAGAGAAGTGTATGAAAAAAAAAAAGAAAAGGGAACAATATAAAAAGAAAACAATTTTTCTGAAATTTTATTACTCAAAATAATTGAATAGCTTCAAAAAAAAAAAAAAAAAAAAACTAAATAGCTCCAATCCGTTCTATTAAATTAAGCCAAAATTATATAAAATCCAAAAAAGAAAAAAAAAAAATCCTCAAATCTAAAATCTAGAATGTAAAAGAAAGTTTTCTATATAAAAAACATGACTAAAATCGGATTTGTTTGGACACCGAAATTAACATTCAATATCTTTTTAAAAGTGTAAATTTCAAAATTCAGAAGCCTAAATGATGAAATTCGTTTAAAATCCTGGTTATCTCATAGCAATGAGTTGAACTTGTTATGCCGTTTCAAATGAAATATGAGTGTCTGATCTAATAACTTTGAAAAATCAACAAAATTATTGTACGTTATATAATAATGTGATGTTAGTTACGACATAAAATATTGATATTAATTACAACTTGAAATAGTAGTAAGATTAATTTATTGTCAAGTTAAAAAAGTTTAATCTCGGACAAGACACAACATAATAGTATCTGATTGTGCCTCAAGTTATGTAACGATTTCGATTATATTTTAAAGTGATTTTAAAATTAGGTTTCCATTATATTCGTGTGTAACACAACCCTAAAAAAGAGCCACCCTGAGGGTTTGAAATTTAAATTGACATGCAAGCATTGAAATGATGCCTTTGGTCCAATGTGGTATGGAATAGACCCCAATTCAGTGGTCCTCTCTCCACCATCGGCTTCGTAGGTTTCAATCTTTATATTATTTCACCTTTGCAAGTTCTATTGGCGGCATGCAATCAACATTTTGCACTCATTTTTTATTAAAAAAAATAATAAAAAAAATTCCTTGTTTTAAGTTGATAGGAGATTAATTACAAAATATGAATATAATTAGGGTACATGAATTACACTTATATTCTCTGAGATTTAAGTTTAATAAATATCATTCCTTGATATTTGGGAAATTACACTAACTCACTGTCATTGCAATTATTTAAACGAAATGAAATATTGAACTCATGCACTATCACTCCATCTTTTTGTCCGGGAAAGACAAAGCTGCACAAAACTGTTAATTAGAGAATGTCCAAGAGATAGAAAACAAAGACAGAACAAAACAAGGCAGAAAGAAGAAACACAAAAGACTAAGAGAACACATATAAAACCATAGTATGTCCATAGAGAGAAAAGCACAATAAATCACTGAGACGGTGGCGGTGGAGGCTGCTGCATCTGTAGAAGATATAGGATCTGAGTGAGTTGTAAGGATGACTAATCAATAGTGTGCTCAATACGGCCGAGGCAGCCAGGAAAAGCATCAATCCAAGCATCAATCCGGTCTAGGCGCTTAGTCATGGCATGCTCAAACTGATGTAGCTGGCCCTGAATAGTCCGTGGACGGACCTCATGCTCATCTTCACTAACAATCGCTGCATCAAGCTTAGCCTCCTCAGCCAATGTGTCCTCACCTGTATCAGAAGTACTTGCCCTAGATGACTCTCTTTTGACATGGGCCTGACTTTGGGAGATAGTCCTTTTGGTAAAGGGTTTGATAGGGGTTGTAAACTCATCATCATTTGAGGTTGGAGTTTTTACCCCCCAAAATTGTAACCATTTTTTGAATGATGAGGGTGACAAGATCAAAGGGCAGTTGGTGGTCTATACAGTATAGGACATACCCTTGGTATTGGGTAATATCAGAACTATGATGGTAACAATTAGATTGGCACACACAATCAGGTTAAGAAGCCTAAAATGAGGAAGAAACTCATATTGTTTGATCAAGGCCCCTTTGACCCAAACGTTTGGTGTACCACACAAATCAGACGCTATTTCAATGAAATCACAGGTGGGAAATCCAAGAAAGGGATAATGGCAATTTCTAACCGGTGAAATCCCTAGCAAGTCACGGATCTTGTCTTGGTCAATTTTAATGGCCTTGGATTGAACCCAAGTACAAAAGAAAGGACTGATATCATCAACTGCGTGAATATTACAGTAGAATTCTCTAACCCAATCTAGGTTTTGACTCCCCAACCTTGTCTCCATCCAAAGGTTCAAAAACAGGTCGAATATGGATGGACTCAAATGTATTGGGTTGGACATTACGCTTAAGGTGAACTGTTCTAGACTCATAAAAGTCTCTAAACAACTTGGCCTCTCTTTAGATTGGAATTTCTCAGTGTTATAGGTGGGTTGAGACATAATAGACTTTCGGCGTTTAGATGATTCGACCATGACTAAAACCCTGACAACATAGGGAAAAACAATTAAGAGAGAACAACCACAATGAAGTTCCAATTAACCAACACCCCAATATCAAACACAAATACCATCATTAGTAATTAAGGACCCAAAAAAAAAAAAAAAACACAAATACATCATGAGAAAGATGGAAAATTTAACTACACTGGCATGAAAATACCCATGTTTGACAGAATGTGCAAAATAATGCAACCCTAAGACCTAACACATAAACTAAATTGAAACCCTAGAAAAATTAGCAAATCACCACTTTGAAAATCTGGAGTAGTTAAAACCCACAAACCAAGAGAAACAAAAACTGAGAGCACCCAAGGCAATGAAAAAAAAAAACAAAGAACAATAAAAACCCTTAGAGAGAAATTAACTCAAAACAAGAAGAGAAAATAGGGGGAAAAATGAAAAATAAAGCTTGGACACAAGAAGAACTTACCAAAAAACGATGATAATGCACAAAAATCACTTGAAATTGTCCTTCACTCGAGCGCATGAAGAAAGTGGATGAAATTTCCCTAGGAGAGAGAGAAACCACTGGATTTGGGGGGGAAAAAAACTGAAAGGACGAGTTTCAGAACTTAAAACCGTGCAGACCACTCTAGTGAATAGATGGTCGCTCGACCGAACTTACTTAAACGTGTCCTGTTGCTAGAGCCAAGCTTTTAGTGCTTGAGCGTAAAAAACACTCTCTCATTAAATAAAACCCTCTGCAAAAGTACTGGAAGGAGGCAATTACCGCTCAAGCGCAAGATACTTCGCTCGAGTGCTATGAAAAATTCCAAAAGGCTTGCAAGAGTCTCAAAACGATCTACTGAGCATTCAAAAACACTCATACAACCAAGTAACACCTGAAATAGGGATTAGTACGATGGCAGTGATGGATTACTAAGACAAGATAACCTACACATCGTGAAGCTCACAATCTTGCAAAATAGACAACATAAACATAATATTATGAGCAAGACAGGTAAGCATATATCAATGAACAAAGGTAGCATATGAATGCACATCTTGATGACAAACATGAGAGCTCATATATTATGTGTGTGTGTGTAATCCTTGAGTGGCTTAATCACTAGAGTTAATCCTAGTAGTGATAAGATGTTTGGACCTTCGGCAAGAGAGTCTGAACCCAACTGAGAAAAGTCAAACCATTAGGAAACAAGGGATATTTGTTGAGTAAAAGCGGAGGCTCCCCTTTAATCAAAGAGTCAATTTTTTTTGGTGAACTTTTCTTGCTTTCTTTTGTGCACTCACAGGCGACTTTTACGCTCAAGAGTATGGAAACCAAATTAGTGAAGCATGGAAAAAAAAATGATGGCGTCGTTGGTGCCTCTGAGGTAGCCTTTACCTTATGCCTTGACTACAAAAAACTGAGGGCAAAACCGTGGAGATGAAAAAGTATAGTAGGTGGTTAAGAGTCTTAACATCACCCATGATATACTAGTATAGGTCAGTTCCTTTAGCAATGCATAAGTCACCAATGCTAGTAGTCCATAAAGAAATTTGATCACTTATGCAGAAACCATTGTAACAGTTTAACTCACTTGAGCATGTACATTCAAAATGCACCAAAGACAAGTACACACAAAACCTTACAAGCAGCATGAGATGCGTTCAAGTAAATCTATGTGCAAAGATGACAAGTATCAATGATAATGAGATTATAACATTCAAGCACACAAAACGACAATCGCACATAATCACTCATGTATCAAGTCATACTCTAGTTTATGAGCACTACTCCGAAGGTCTTTCTAAGGAACTCAAACCTAAGAAGATCAAGGGGTTTTGTAATAAATCAACTCTTTGATGCTCAATGGTTACATGTTCAAGAACAGTAAGGCCCTCCTCAACTAGTTCTCTAATGAAATGGTGACGAATGTCAATATGTTTAGTGCGAGAGTGTTGGACCTGATTTTTGGAGATATTGATGGCACTAGTGTTATCACAAAAAAGAGTGAGAGTGTCCTGGTCTATCCCATAATCATGAAGCATTTGCTTCATCCAGATCATTTGAGCACAACAACTCCCAACAGCAATATATTTAGCCTCAGCGATCGACAAAGAGATGGCATTTGCTTTTTGCTATGCCACACAGCCAGATTATTCCCAAGGTAAAAACACCCTTTGGATGTGCTTTTGCGATCATCAGCACACCCTGCCCAATCGGCGTCAGAAAAGCCAGTGATGTCTGTTGTGGTGCTGGATGAGAACCAAATCCCATACCCCATAGTTCCACTAACATACTTGGTAATACGTTTGACAGCTAGAAGATGAAACTCTTTAGGACAGGCTTGGTAACGGGCACACACACCTACACTAAATGCAATGTTAGGCTGACTGGCTGTGAGTTACAAGAGACTACCTATCATACTCCTATAAAGGGTAAGATCAACATCAGTGCCAGAGGAGTCTTTAGAGAGGTGAATGCTCGTGCTCATGGGAGTTCGTGCATGTTTGGCTAACTCTAGACCGAACTTGGACACATGGTTTTTGGTATACTTGGTCTGGGAAACAAACATACCTGATGGTTGCGGCCTAATTTGAAGCCCTAAGAAAAATGATAATTCCCTCATCATGCTCATTTCAAATTCATGTGTCATGCAATCCGAGAAATATTTCACAAGAGATTCAGATGTGGATCCAAACACAATATCATCAACATAAATTTGAACAACTAGGATATGAGACTTAGTATGTTTTATAAATAAGAACTTGTCCACACTACCCCTTTGAAAGTCATTTTCAAGAAGAAAAGGAAGTAAGCCTATCATACCACACCCAAAGGGCTTGTTTCAACCCATATAAGGCCTTATCTAACTTATAGACATGCTTTGGGAATTTAGGGTCTTCAAACCCCTTTGGTTGCTCTACATAGGCCTCTTTCTTTAGGTAGCCATTTTGAAAAGCATTTTCATATCCATTTGAAACAGTTTAAATCCAGGAAAGCATGCAACAACAAGTAAAATACGAATAGATTTGAGACGTGCAACAGGGGCAGACGTCTCATCATAGTCAATGCTTTCTACTTATGTGTAGCCTTAGTAACCATCCTAGCTTTGTTTCTAAGCACTGTACTATTTTCATCAGATATTGTAGACACCCCATTTTTGACCGTCCTCAAGACTTGGACGTCACTGTTTGAACACACGGTGATCTTCCATGATTGTGTTCGTTTGGAGTTCCCGGAGGTCTCGGCTCGCGCGCCTTGCCTCAGGATCCCCAAACTCGACTGTTTAGTGTCTGGTTTCGCACCAAACACTTTTGTTTTGCCTTAGAAGGGCAGGGAATGCCTTGTGAGACATCCCCGTACACCACCAGCAGTGGCTGGAGGCCACCGGCTGGTCTTTTTCTTCCATCGGCAATTTTGTTTGCCGGTCGGCACACTTTATTGCCGGTCGGCATAATTTGTTGCCGGTCGGCACTGTTTTTTGCCGAAATAGCTTTTTTGGGCAGCCGACCACTGTTCCTCCACTTTATGGAGATATTTTGTGCCAGCTGTGATAGCTGGCACCAACTCCTTTCCCCTCCATACACGTGTATGGAGGGATTTCCCTCTAGCCAAGCTTGTTGAATAAGCTTTGCAAGAGGGAGTCCTATAAGAGAGAGGCTTTCCTCTTGGTTCTAGGTTAGAAAAACAGAAGCAAAAATCAGCCTTTAGAGATATAGATACATATTATCTATATACCTCTCTCCCTCTCCCTTCTTGTGTGTGTTTCTTGGCCCAAAAGGTGTGTTTTGCCTTACTTTTGCACCATTACACACACCATTACACCTTATTCCGAGATTGAGGGACTTAGAGGAGTTTTTTCTTGAGTTTTGGACTGGTTTTGATCCAAAGAAGGAGGCTAGACCATTTGTTCTTCAAGGGTTCTTCAAGGGTGAGCATCTTCCCTTTTATTCCCCAAACTTGCATTGGTTTTCTACCTATTTTGTTTATTGTTTTGGCTCTTGTGTATAACATAAAAAAGGCTCATATTTTCCTGCTCTAACACTTTCATTAAGGTCACTTTGTGGTTAGATTGCAAACTCACCCTCATAGGCCTTGTTTGGCCTATTTTGGTGCCTCTTTGATAAGGTTTTGTTCACTTCAGCATTTTGATCTTTTCATCACTAAAAATCAGTGTATTTTAGTGTCAAAAAAAGTTGGTTTGAAGTCTTGCATAGGGGAGGGACACCCCTCTCCCTTTATGGTTTTGTTTCTTTGCTTTTTGGGTTCAAGAGGGTAGCATGTGTGCTTGATGTTTCTTGGCTTCATTCCAGCATTTTTTTAGGCATCTTAGGTCATATATAATCTCTGTTTTTGGTCAAACTTGTGCCTCCTTGCATGCTTGTAATACTTATTTTGTATTGTTCTACTTTGCTTAGAAGTGCACATCATGGTTAGGCCATGATTCTTGTGAGAGTTGGCTTAGTTCCATGAAGTTCTTGGTGATGTTTTTCCATGCTTAAGGTTTATTGGTTATTCATTTAGCCATGCTTGACATGTTTGTTAGGGTTGCTTTGTATTTTAGCTTAAAAGCTTTGAGCATGATGGCCTCTAGCATATATGTTTGTGACTACCCTCTTGGTTTAATATCATCTAAGGACTTTCTTTTTAGTCCAAGAATCATGCTTACATGTGTGCATGCATGGCCTTTTTCATGTCTTGAGGGTGTGTCCTCTTATGCCTAAGAATGAGCCTTAGTGTATTTGCTTCATGGGGGGATATCTTAGTTGCCATATTAGGAGTTTTTGGGGTCCTATTTTGCATGCATAGATTCTGTTTTTACTTGTTTTGATCATGCCATGAGTGGTCATGTCAATGAAGGTAAGTTGTCTCCTTGTGTGCCTTAGCTTTGGGACCATGAATTTGCTTGTTAACATGAGTTGATTGTCTATCATTTTGAGCACTTTTGGCCACTGTTTTGAGAAGGGTGAGGGCCTGCCCTTTTGCCATTTTTAAGCCCTCTTGCATGCTTGCTCCATGTTTGTTGCATAGTTGTTCCATTAAGCTTTGTAGCACATCAATCCCATAGTCAATTTGGTCCATGTTTATATCATGTTTGTACCTTGTATACTTGATATTATACATTTATCATGTTGGTTGCATAATGCTTGTTGTGCTTTACATCTTGATGGCATGATCCATTTGAGCCTTGTTGAGCATTACATGCATTGCATTTACTTGGTTTGGGGTGTCAAACTAAGTGTGGGAATCAAGGACCATTCATACTTCAAGTGATGCAATGTGCCTCGATTCCCGGTCATCGGGACCTTTGACTCCACCTTGATAAGGCCCCGGTTTTCATGTTATTTGTTGCATACATTTTCATATCAAATGGCAAATTCGATCCTTTGACTCACCATGTACCATTGATGGTTCAAGGATCGAAAGTCATGCTTCTTTGAGTTCAAAATATGATGAGAAGTAGGACCATGCTTACATGTGTCCAAAAACTCCATGCTATGCACTGTCTGTTCTCTGTTTGCTGTCAGATTGTCTTCTGCAGGAAGTTTCTGCCGACCGGCAGAATTTAGTGCCGACCGGCACTATCTGGAATGCCGATGAATCCGATAAAGTGCCGATGAGAATTTTGAAGTGCCGGTGGCAATTCTGTCTGGCCAGTGGTGCTCTGCAGGATGCAAGGAGCTTGTTCCAGTACTTTGGCAATTTTCAGAAGGACAAGGCAGTACAAACAGAGGCGACAAGAGTATAGTACGGGTTTTCCGGGCAGGACGGACTCGAGCATGCATCATCCGCGCACCCCGAGGCAAAGGCTGTGGCTACCCTCTTCTTTCCTTTTGCTCCTTTTTTTTAATTAATTAGAGAAATTTTGTAATAATTTTATTTGTTCATTATTTTGGGACTGTAATATTAATTCGAACCCTCTGAGTGAGGGTAAACATGTAATAAGTGTGGGTGAGTGTGTGTATGTCTTCCAATCCCCATTTCTTTCTTCCCTTTTATTTATCTGCTTATAATGGTAGATTAGGGCATTTTTGAGATTAGCACACCTTATGATATGCATGCGTGCATTCATGCATCTGTTGGCATGCACCGGGCTCGGTACATCATACTAACCGCATTCGTATTTTCAAATTCCAAAATTGAATACATGAAACAGTTGGTTGCATATCATATGCCATATTTAGGTTAACCGAGCCTAACTAAAATTGCATCTTGTATGTGTTGCATTAGGCAAAATAACATGAACTAGGACACGCATATTTGCTAACTAGTTTATTGTTTTGGCACGGAGTACAATGTAAGTGGTTATGCTTTAGCATCCAACATGCGTGTGAATGTTGCCATAAAAGTATGCTTGCCATGCGGCTAAGTGTTTACATGAGATAAATTGCTTGAATGCCTGTGGGTGGAGGTCAAACTGCTTAAATTGGGATAATGCGTTAAAACTATATTTGTTTTAAGCCCACTAGATAGTGGCAAAATCGTCTTTTCTAAAAAAGCCCACTTGAGGGTGGCAAAACCTGCATTTTAGCCTACTTACGAGTAGCAAACCATTTTCAAAATGAACATAGAATGTTTTGTTCCAATTTGGGCAATTTGGTCTATACTTGTTTGCTGTGCGCATAACATAGTAATCTTAGGCTAATAATTGGAATAAGAATACATAAACGTTTTCAAAACTGGATATCACGGTTAATAGAGGCCGGTCTTCGGACCGGGCGAAAGGGGGTGCTCATAGCTGACCTTCCCCGATCGTACCCAAGCTCCCGAGCCGAGACAACTCCGGTGATGACGGACATGTGGCCTTCGGCACCGAGTCAGGGTTTCCTAAATTCTCCCATAAAAAAATATTTAGGTGGCGACTCTGTATCTGGCAAAGCAGTCCATGTTTGGCACTACTTTTTCAAAAATCTGTTTCTCAAAACGATTTGCCAGATTTGGACTCTTTGGTTCAGATTAAGAACCGTGACACAAATCGAGTCCGAACTGTAGCACGAGGTCCCACGCGGGCGCTGTTACAGTTTCTGGCGACTCTGCTGGGGACTTTTTAGAGAGTTTGACTCAAACTCGTGATATCCTGTTTTGATCTCGTTTATGTGTTTCTTTGCATTGCATGTGCATTGGTGCGCCTAGGAACACAGTGTTTGCCATCTGCCATTCCTGAACGGTTTGCCGGAGGCTTGTCTTGTCAAGGCATGTCCATAAGGCTGACCGGCTATGGGCTCTGACAGTGTGGGAACACAAACCCCGGTTTACCGGGGCACCCTTTTTGACCATTCGACCTAGTTCATATTCGGATCCATAGTGACCATTCCAAATTAGGACAGGTTGCTCACCCGACGTTAGGTTGTTTGAAACCACTGTGTGCGTAGTGAAACCCTAGCTCCTGACAAAATAGGACAGGGAAACCCTACCCCAACATAGGGGTGATTGAGCTCTCTTTACTTGCTATGTGCTTTTAGAGTGTATCTCTACAGGAACGCATATACCAGTTTGTGAGTTTGAGTATCGGGCCCGAGGGCACCAGAATCAGTATTGTTGAGAATCAGTTATCAGGAATCAGTTATCCGCGGGTATCAGATTCAGTATTTTGGGAACAGAAATTTGGGAACAGTGATCAGCAGTAGGGTACAGTTGTTTGACTATGCCCGTATTCGATCAGTTTGGGCTGAAATGCTGCCTGTTTTTCTTTCAGTTCAGAGAGTTGTAGAGTTGATACAGAACAACCAGTGTCTCCCCTTTGCTGAGGCAGGATTTATGGCGGCACAAAGTTCAGAAGAAATTGTGGTTATGACGGCTGCATTGGAGCAGGGGACCGCTCGGCAGAGTGAAGCCAGCATCAGTATGTCACACCCGCCCAGGATGCCCGTTGTGCACCCAGTTTGGGCTCCCCAGTTATATCAGGCTCGTGAGCCCACCACCTTCGAATTAATGGGAATGATAGGCGATCTCCAAAGGTCTGTGGCAGACCTCGCCTATGGAATGTCGGCTTCACCGCCAGCGGCGCCGTATGCCGGGAATTTTGTACCACAGGAGCCCCCGCTACTGGGGCGGATTGTGATAGAGCTCAGCCAGCTAGAGGTGACTTCCGGCTATAGCCACGACATGCCAGCACCAACCCAGACCCTCGATCAGGCTGAGGCCAGGGGAAAGGACAAGGCAAAGATAGACGCCGACCCCATTGAGCAACTGCTGTGGGCAGTCGAGGCTTTGAAGGCCAGAGGGATGAACAAGCAACAAACATCTGCAATAGTGACCAAAGCTGTGGATGATGCTTTCCCCACTCCGATCAAAGGCAGTTCAAGCCAGGCAGAAAACCGGGATGGGCCCCGTCATGCCTAGACAGTTCCAGTAGTTCCCAACCCTGCACCGGGGAAGGTTCAAAAAGCCAAGGCAGCGCCAGCTGATCCTTTCGCCAGCGCATCTGGCAAGAATCCTCAAACTGCAAAGTACCTGCCCCGAGGGCGCAGAGTCTTTCACGACCTCCACATGCCTTTGTCTAGGGCATTGCTGATATTGGTGAAGAATGGGCATCTTAAGCCTTTGGAGCCCCGGCCACTCCCGAAGAATCTCCCCACCACTCATGATGCTACCTTGTACTGCGCGTACCATCAACAGTCCGGTCACAGTACCGATGGATGTTCCCGCCTTCGTCATGAAGTGCAGGATTTGATTGATAACAAGGTTATCCTACCACCTACCTCGGGCAAGCCCGTCACCACTCAGTTGTTGGATTTCGAGGGCTCAGATACTGCGAGTATGTAAAGTGAACCGCCTGCGGGCAACATTTGGTACATTTTTGATGAAGCGTCTGGCACGCATTTTTGAGCATCGGTGAAACCGAGTTTTGTAAATCTTGGCTTGGATGTCGAGTCAGTCTTTTGTTTTGAGTCTGTCTCTTTGTCTTGAGTCAGTCTTTTTTTGCTTAAGGGTCTGTCGGGTTGTATCGAGTCAGTCCCCGTTGTATATAATACCTGGTGATTCTGGGGTTGTTGCCTCGAACACCATTTTGTTTTATAATTATTATCTGTTTTCGTTTTGAGTCTGTTTCTGCCGAGGGGCCAGTTGCACCAACAAAGCCGATCAAAACAGCTGTTGCTATCTCAACTTCATGCTTGCTTTCAGCATAAGTGCCAGAGAATTTGAATGGGCTGACAGTACATCTCGCCTGCTCTCCTGTGTGCCAAACTCATTGCGTTAACCTAAGTTTTTCAAAAAAAAAAAAACTTTTGAACACTGCGGTGATGAAAACGAAGAGGAAGGAATTCCTCGGGTTTTGTAAAATTTTGATCATTTTGAGAGAAAGAGAGGCGTGCTAAGCCTTTTTATGAATAAAGCCATGCTTGTCGGCGTGAGTACTGAGAAGGATCCTGGCCTGATCCAGATTGGTTCCGCACTATCTTCGGCGCGAGCGATTCGTCGCCTTCTTAAAAACTTTCAAAAGCAAATGTTTTACGCGGCCCTGCGAAGACCTGTGTGGAATCGCTCTTGAGGTCGCGCAGCCTAGGATCGCTCTCAGCCTCAAGATCCAACCTGTTTGTTTTCCGACCTTGAACCCGTTCAGAATGTTCAGAAAGTTCAACAGACAAACGCCATGAAAGGCCCGTGTGGCCAGTTTTGAGGTAGCCTTCGATCAAGAAGCATCAAAGCCAAATCAGAAGGAGTAGATCTCGCCGGAAGAAGCTCGTGGAGCAACCTTGATGGATTCTCCGCAAATCAGTGCAACAGCCGCTCTCCTAGACACAGAGAGGCTCCAATTTCAAAAACCATTTGGCATGGACTTGCTACACTTTTTACCCTTTGAGAGGCTCGCTGGGCCGAAAATCCGGAAGGGCGGCCCAGGCAAAAGTTAGAGCAAGAGAAAGATACAAAAAAGAGAAAAATACAAAAAGAAAGATTGAAAAAGAAAAAAGAAAAAAAAAGCAAGAAAAAAAAAGAAAAAAGAAATAGAAAATGAAAAGAAGCTCGCAAGGTCGAAAACCTGCATTGGGCGCCTTGGCAAAAGTGAGAGCCTAAAAAAAAGTGAAGGTTAAAATACCCGAGTGGACCTTAACCGGAACTACGTAAGGCTTGATTCCCATGTTTGGGATACGTAGGCAACTTCATCATGAAGTCCAGCCCCCAACGCTTTCATAAGCGTCTCAGTCCATGCAATGGTTTCGATTTCATCTCAAAGTCCAGCCGCCAACACCCTCCAAAGGCGACTGTGTCCATATATTTGTTGTGACCGTCTTCGTCATCTCTGTGTCCAAGAGCTCGACCACCGCCAATGAAGACTGTCTGCAGATTGCTGCGGCACTATCCCAAACAAGGGGCAACTTTCCGTTGCCGCGAGCCGCCGTGAGCCGCCATTCAAATTAGGGGCAACTTTCCGTTGCCTCCCACCCCCTTTAAACCAGGGGCAATTTTCCATTGCCTCCGATCCGAGGTTGCGCATCTCGAAGGGTAAGTTCTATGCTTGTTAAGCATCAGCTGTTTGAAAAATAATTTTTGAAAATTTTTACCGAGGTTGACTATTTTCTCGAAAACTATTCCATTTTCCAAAATCGGACCATTGTCTTGGACCCAAAAGGAAAACTTTCAGTGCTTGCTGCCTGACTTGCATGCTTTTCAAATCAAAAATTGAACAAGTACGTTAATCCGACTCTCATTTTGATCAAAACTGTTTTAGTAGAAAGCAAAAACAAAGAATGGTTAAAATGATGAACTAGGGGCACAGTTGAGCCAGGCGTTCTGTCTTTCCCCCGTCACCGACGTACTTGCCAGAAGAGCGCTCTGCCCGCCAGAAGAAATAGCGGTGAGCTAACGGCATCGGGCGTGAACCCGCAACTTCCTGTTCATCCATTAATCACCCCGGGGAGGGATGGAAAATGAGAGATTGAAGAATAGAGAGGTGTAAGTTGAGAGAAAAGTGAGGAAAAGGGTTTTGAGAGAAAATCCGAGCTTGAGAGTCGAGTGATGTGAGGATCACAAATCAGAAAGGGTGGGAAAACAATACCCAGAGTGAACTGGCTCCTCGTGGTCCGAGGTCTCCCATCTTCGTTTACGCGTCTGTGTGTCGTGTCTCTTTCATTTGGCGGTCTCGTCTTTTGTTTTGAGTCTCTCCCGAGCGTGTCTCGTTGTGTTTAGGTTGTGTACCTCTTTGTTTGAGTCCTCCTCGCTGTGTTCAGTGTTGGGCTCGATATCCCGGTTTGAAAAACCCTCATTCGATTTCAAAAAAATCGCTTATGCTTAGAATGCTGTGCCATTCTCTACATTTGAACGCATTTCGACTCCAACCGGTTCCATCTTTGAGGTCCGTCCTGTCAGATTGGGCTGCTTGTTTGAGAATTTGCCGTGTGCAGAATGAATCGAATGCTGTGTTATGGGCTGTGTGCAGATTAATCCCCAACAGAGTAAGGGCTGTGTGTTCAAGAATCAGGCAGTGGGTTGTTTGGGTTATTTTGCTGTTGGCTGTTTAGTTATCTGATTATTACAGTGCAAGTGTTCAATTTTCAGACAGCCAATCAGTTCCATTTACATTGAGGTGTAACATGATGAGATGCGATGCAATGCATGAAATGTGTAAATGTAAACACTTTTTCAGATAAAAAGTCTGTTTCATTTACTTAGCTTTTCAAATGTACAAGTTTTGGAAACAAAAATCTGCCTGCGGCAGTACAAGGTAATCTATCTACCAACAAAAAGAAAAGTACAAAGAAAGAAAGAAAAGATAGCAAAAATCTGCATCTATGTCCAGCGACTCCAAGGGCTGTCAGTCCGTCCTGGTCCTCTTCCTGGACGAAGGTCCAGGAGCATCATCAGCATCGTCGTCAGAGCCCGAGCTAGAACCGTCTCCGGTCTCCTCCTCCGATGACTCTGCCTCCGCCTCTGACTCCTCGTCATCATCATCGTCCGGGACTGGAGCTCGCGAGCTACTCCCGACGTGAGTACGCCCTCCCCTGGTATGGGGAAATATCCTGCCCTCCTCATCTCTCCTTCGAGCAGGGACATAAGGTCTAGCTGGAGCACCTCCTGCCATGGGAATCTGGAAAGGAGGCTGAAAAGTTCACAAAAAGGGAAATGCATCAGTACACTGTGAACAGTTTAAAGGTGCAGAATGCAGTGTATGAGTACAATGTAAGAGTGCCGTGAGCAGTTTAGCAATGCAGAATGCAGTGTGTGAATACAGTGTAAGAATGCCGTGAGCAGTTTATCAGTACAGGGTACGGTGCAGAATGCAGTGTATGCAGTGTTCAGATACTGTGAGATCAGTGTATCAGGTGTTGTGCCGTGCATCAGATTATGTAAAGCAGTGTATGAATGGTTTGAGGCCAGTGTCAGAAGGATATACCGGTATGCTGTAGACGGCTAGAAGGTCAAATGTCCGCTGGAGCATCCCCATCATCGAGGCATTCATCGCCAACGACTGACGGGTGTACTCAGAAGAAGCCTGCAAAGGTATCAGATGCATTAGTATTCTGTGGAATATCAAGTAAACTGAAATGAAATAACTGTACGAAGTGCAGTGATACATACCGGAGGTAGATCGGGGACATCGATGAACTCGTGACCAGCCGGTGGAGGGGCGAAGGGAATCTGATAGGTCGACCCACCCTGCCCCTGGAAAGTCAGTACAGCGGGCAGGGCAGGCCAGCCAGCTCCTCGTCCTCCCCGCACTCCGCCCCTGCCACGGACCCAGGCCCTCCTCGAGGATCCAGCCCCTGCTCCTGCTCCGGCCCCAGCCGCCGATGCTACAGGCCTGGCTCCCTCTGCTCGATGACCACTCAGGGGGCGCATCAGGTACGTCCGCACGTACTCCTGATAGTCGCCGGTGCCTCGAAAGCCGACCTCCTCCCAACCGATGGAGTAATCATCCAGCTGCTCAGGGGTCAGCCCCTCGGTCTCCCTCATCTTTGCAGGAGGGTGAGCCGGGACTATCTGCTCAGGTAACCCGCGGGTCTGGCGTAGAAAACGCTCCCCCAGGTACCAAGCCCGACAGACCAGGCCCTCAAGCAAAATCCAGAAACGCGAGGTCTCCTCAGCACCAGGGAACCGACCCCGCATCGCCGACGGCAGCGAAGCCCATGGCCGCCATGTGATCTGAAAGTAACAGACAGTTTGTTATCTACTGTTATTGAAACATGCAGTGGGAAAGCGAAGCTAAACGAACTGAAAATAAAGCATACCTCTATGGGGGTGATGGTGTCGAAGTATCGGCGGAAGAAGCCGAACGTCTCCCGTGGTCGCCGGGTGCATCTCCCGTCAAAACGACTCGAGAACGGGACAGCCGGAGGAGGCTCCGCAACCGGCACAGGTGCAAGCCTAGGGAAGTAGGCGTAAACCCACAGCTGCAAAACAGATGTCAGTATGACCATCAGATAAAGCAGGATATACAGAATAAAGCAGAAATGGCAGAGCCGTGTGTTGAGCCGTGTATTGTGTGCAGTGCACAGTGTGAGCAGTGTACAGTAAGTGTAAAGCAGAATGTATGTGTGTGCCGTGTGTACAGTATACAGTGAGTGTAAAGCAGACCGCAGTGTGTGCAGTGTACAGAGTACGAAAAGTACGAGACAGGAGTGAAAAAGCGGAGAAGAAATGTACCTCCCAAGCCCGCCAGTAGCCTCCGAGGAGCTGGCCGCTGCCGCGAGAAGCCGAGCTCATGTATCCGTATAGGGTGGCCAGAGCAGCGCCACCCCAGTCATAGTGCAAGATGTCTCGGACGTCCACCAGTGCGCTGAGAAGACAGAGAGGCACGGTGTTCGCCCGGTCGGCGAAGATGGTAGTCCCGAACAAGAACATGAGGAAGCCGCGAGCATACCTCTCCTCATCCTCCGGGGTCATCTGCACCTCCTCCAAAACGGGCTGAACCCTGAACTGTGTCTCGAACCAGGAGTATCGGACGAAGCCTGGACGAGCTAGCGGTGGGGCCTCCCCCAGTAGATGGACCTGAGCGGCGGTCCACTCATCCATGTCGGTGTCGAAAGGGATCGGATCCCCCCCTACCCCGATGCCTGTGAGCATCGAGAAGTCATAAGGGGTCATCGTCATGTCCCCTACAGCAGAAAAATGGAAAGAATCGGTGGTGTCCCACCACCTCTCCGCCAAAGCAGCAAGGAGAGGTCTGCATGTGGAGAGCCTAGAGAGCCCTCGGCAAAAGGTGCCGAAGCCCGCCCGATCCACGATGCGCTGGACCGCATCAGGGAGCTCATCATACCACTCCCGTGCACCAGTATTCCCATACCCGCGAATGGTATGGGAACCCTCCTGCAAACAGAAAATGACAATTGCAAGACAACATTCAAAATGCAGTTTTGAAAGAACAGATATGGCATGTATGCAAGTTTGTCAGATTCAGGCAAATACCGGGTACCGGTGTGCTTACAGTAAAATACGTCTGCTGTGTCAGCGTGTTTGGGTGTTTCAGAACAGATGTGGCATGTATGCAAGTTTGACAGATTCAGACAAATACTGGGTGCCAGTGTGTATGCAGTAGAATACAGTGAGTGCCGTGTGTTTGGGTGATTCAGGGCTAGTGCAGTGTGTGTGTGTGTGTCAGTCTCAAGCAGATATCAGTTGTATGTATGTTTACAGTCAACTACGGTCTACGGCATATCAGATTTCAGCAGTTAGAGAATACAACTAACTATGACAGTTTTGTATCCTACATTGCAGAAAGTAAAGCAGAAAGAAGAAAAATTACCTCGGAAGTGCCGAATGAAAGGTGGGAGGTAGGCTCGCGTAGTAGTAGCTCAGGGGCCGCGTACCTCTCAAAGCTCCGGAACTGACGCAGGCCGTCTGGGGGCAGAACATGGATCGCCGGCCGGTAGGTCGCCGGGTCGAACGGGCGCTCGCTCAGTGGTAAGAGCTCGACCCCGGGATCCATCTCGTGGTCCGAGGGAGTCCCGCCACGTGGAATGTCGTCCGCCATGAAGAGAGTGGTGTGAAAATGGCCGGAAAAGGGAAAACCGAGCCGGAATGCGAAGAGTCAACTGAAAAGTCAACTCCCGAGAGGGTCGGAAATGGCCGGGAAGGCCGGAATGTGAAGAGGCACGGAAATGAAGAGCAAAGTGAGGGGAACAAACCCCGAAAAGGCTAGAACGCCAAACGAGGCACCGAAACGAAAATGTGATCGGTGGAAAACGTCCGAAACGCGAAGAGAAACGCGAATCCGACGACAAAACGGGCGTAGAACGCGAAGAAATGGACGAAAAAGGAGAGGGAAAAGCTCTAGAGAGAGAGTATGGGGATTTTCGGCGTGAGAGAAATGAGGAAATAGGGCTTGAAGCCCTATTTTATAACACTCGAGGTGAAAAGACAAAACTGCCCCGCACCAGCAACTGTTTGCCGATCGGCAATGTTTTGTGCCGGCCGGCACTTTTTTGTGCCGATGGAATTGTTTTTGTGCCGATGGCCAGCCGGTGGCCTCATCTTTCGGCCGGTGGGGTTCCCACAGCCTTGTTTAGGCCATATGAGAAGTTCATGGTCTTCATAGCTCAAGAAAGTGCAAGAAAGTGCATCTCCGATGTTCAACCGGCCTCCGTTCTGACCGCGGGCCGTGTCTCCAGTGCGTGGCACTCAAATTCGCGCAAGGTGTATCCTTTTTGTATCCTTTTAAATTCAAAAGCTACCCCATGTGTGTTGCACAAGTTCATCACACTACTTCGGTGCATTACATCGCGCTGTCGCGCGCCACACATTTGCATTGTTGTGCACGTGTTACATGCGTTGCAACACGCACCCCTTTGCATTGTCGTGCACATTTCTCATGCATCATCATTGCATTTCCATTCCATGCATTGTCATGCATTCTGGAATACGTGCGTTGTTGCGCATTCAAGCCCATTTACATTCCGTGTGGCATGCATGTCACACTTGGTATCGCACTGTTTTGTGCATTTCAAACCTCGCGCTGCTCTGCGTATCGCACTGTTTTGTGCATTTCAAAAATGTTCGCGCTGTTCTGCGCATCGCACTGTTTTGTGCATTTCGAAATTGTTCGCGCTGTTCTGCGCATCGCACTGTTTTGTGCATTTCAAACCGTCGCACTGTTTTGTGCATTTCAAACCGTCGCACTGTTTTGTGCATTTTAAACCGCGCGCTGTTCTGCGCATCGCATTGTTTTGTGCATTTCGAAATTGTTCGCGCTGTTATGCGCATCGCACTGTTTTGTGCATTTCAAAATTGTCGCGCTGTTTTGCGCATCTCATTGCATTTTGCATTGTCATGCATGTTTAGTTCCATTACTTGCGTAGACCGCATCTCAATTCTTTACTTGCGTAGACCGCATGTTTTGATTGCGTAGACCGCATGCTAAATTTCTTTACCTGCGTAGACCGCATGTTTTGATTGCGTAGACCGCATGTTTAATTTCTTTCCTTGCGTAGACCGCATCTCAATTCTTTACTTGCGTAGACCGCATGTTTTGATTGCGTAGACCGCATGCTAAATTTCTTTACCTGCGTAGACCGCATGTTTTGATTGCGTAGACCGCATGTTTAATTTCTTTCCTTGCGTAGACCGCATCTCAATTCTTTACTTGCGTAGACCGCATGTTTTGATTGCGTAGACCGCATGCTAAATTTCTTTACCTGCGTAGACCGCATGTATTGCTTGCGTAGACCGCATAGTTGTTCAATTTCTTTCCTTGCGTAGACCGCATCTCAATTCTTTACTTGCGTAGACCGCATGTTTTGATTGCGTAGACCGCATGCTAAATTTCTTTACCTGCGTAGACCGCATGTATTGCTTGCGTAGACCGCATAGTTGTTCAATTTCTTTCCTTGCGTAGACCGCATCTCAATTCTTTACTTGCGTAGACCGCATGTCTTGATTGCGTAGACCGCATGATTTATCGATTTCATTACCTGCGTAGACCGCATGTTTTGCTTGCGTAGACCGCATGATTTATCGATTTCATTACCTGCGTAGATCGCATGTTTTGATTGCGTAGACCGCATGTTTAATTTCAATACCTTCGTAGACCGCATGTTTTGATTGCGTAGACCGCATGTTTAATTTCATTACCTGCGTAGACCGTATGTTTTGATTGCGTAGACCGCATGTTTAATTTCAATACCTGCGTAGACCGCATGTTTTGATTGCGTAGACCGCATGTTTAATTTCAATACCTGCGTAGACCGCATGTTTTTGATTGCGTAGACCGCATGTTTGTTTAATTTCATTACCTGCGTAGACCGCATGTTTTGATTGCGTAGACCGCATGCTTAATTTCATTACTTGCGTAGACCGCATGTTAAATTTCATTACTTGCGTAGACCGCATGTTTTGATTGCGTAGACCGCATGCTTATTAGCAATTTCATTACCTGCGTAGACCGCATGCTTTGATTGCGTAGACCGCATGTTTGTTAAACTTCATTATCTGCGTAGATCGCATACTTATGATCAATTTCGTCGCCTGCGTAGACCGCATGCTCCACTTACATGTTTGTATTTTCACAGCATTGTTATGCCCCCCACTTGCTTTGCGCTGTCACGCATTTCGAGTACACCGCATTTGCATTGTCATGCATGTTGCTAACCATATTGCACCTGTTAAGTTTGTTTTCTTTTCAGGCACGATATTGTATGTACGGTTCATTTGCAGCTGGTGCAACCGGACGAGCCGCATAGGTATTGTATCTCCCGAGTGAGACATATTGAGAATTCCATAATTCTCTTACATCCTTTCTGCATTGTAGTGTAGTTTGGTATGCTAGCTTAAAACTGTCGCATGTTTGCTTCATTACAGCTTTCTTTGCATGATCATAAGTATGCTCGGCTTCGTGCATTGTCTTGCATTTTGCCCCTGCCTCCGGGCACATATCTTATTTGTCTTGTTTGTTTGTCTAAGTCTTCGGCCTTGTCAAAAATGGGTCGTCTCTGGGCTTTGACATTCACTCCCGTCATTGTTATGACTTTCGAGTTCTGTCAAAGAGGGGCAACTGTAGACACCCCATTTTTGACCGTCCTCAAGACTTGGACGTCACTGTTTGAACACACGGTGATCTTCCATGATTGTGTTCGTTTGGAGTTCCCGGAGGTCTCGGCTCGCGCGCCTTGCCTCAGGATCCCCGAACTCGACTGTTTAGTGTCTGGTTTCGCACCAAACACTTTTGTTTTGCCTTAGAAGGGCAGGGAATGCCTTGTGAGACATCCCCGTACACCACCGGCAGTGGCTGGAGGCCACCGGCTGGTCTTTTTCTTCCATCAGCAATTTTGTTTGCCGGTCGGCACACTTTATTGCCGGTCGGCATAATTTGTTGCCGGTCGGCACTGTTTTTTGCCGAAATAGCTTTTTTGGGCAGCCGACCACTGTTCCTCCACTTTATGGAGATATTTTGTGCCAGCTGTGATAGCTGGCACCAACTCCTTTCCCCTCCATACACGTGTATGGAGGGATTTCCCTCTAGCCAAGCTTGTTGAATAAGCTTTGCAAGAGGGAGTCCTATAAAAGAGAGGCTTTTCTCTTGGTTCTAGGTTAGAAAAACAGAAGCAAAAATCAGCCTTTAGAGATATAGATACATATTATCTATATACCTCTCTCCCTCTCCCTTCTTGTGTGTGTTTCTTGGCCCAAAAGGTGTGTTTTACCTTACTTTTGCACCATTACACACACCATTACACCTTATTCCGAGATTGAGGGACTTAGAGGAGTTGTTTCTTGAGTTTTGGACTGGTTTTGATCCAAAGAAGGAGGCTAGACCATTTGTTCTTCAAGGGTTCTTCAAGGGTGAGCATCTTCCCTTTTATTCCCCAAACTTGCATTGGTTTTCTACCTATTTTTTTTTATTGTTTTGGCTCTTGTGTATAACATAAAAAAGGCTCATATTTTCCTGCTCTAACACTTTCATTAAGGTCACTTTGTGGTTAGATTGCAAACTCACCCTCATAGGCCTTGTTTGGCCTATTTTGGTGCCTCTTTGATAAGGTTTTGTTCACTTCAGCATTTTGATCTTTTCATCACTAAAAATCAGTGTATTTTAGTGTCAAAAAAAGTTGGTTTGAAGTCTTGCATAGGGGAGGGACACCCCTCTCCCTTTATGGTTTTGTTTCTTTGCTTTTTGGGCTCAAGAGGGTAGCATGTGTGCTTGATGTTTCTTGGCTTCATTCCAGCATTTTTTTAGGCATCTTAGGTCATATATAATCTCTGTTTTTGGTCAAACTTGTGCCTCCTTGCATGCTTGTAATACTTGTTTTGTATTGTTCTACTTTGCTTAGAAGTGCACATCATGGTTAGGCCATGATTCTTGTGAGAGTTGGCTTAGTTCCATGAAGTTCTTGGTGATGTTTTTCCATGCTTAAGGTTTATTGGTTATTCATTTAGCCATGCTTGACATGTTTGTTAGGGTTGCTTTGTATTTTAGCTTAAAAGCTTTGAGCATGATGGCCTCTAGCATATATGTTTGTGACTACCCTCTTGGTTTAATATCATCTAAGGACTTTCTTTTTAGTCCAAGAATCATGCTTACATGTGTGCATGCATGGCCTTTTTCATGTCTTGAGGGTGTGTCCTCTTATGCCTAAGAATGAGCCTTAGTGTATTTGCTTCATGGGGGGATATCTTAGTTGCCATATTAGGAGTTTTTGGGGTCCTATTTTGCATGCATAGATTCTGTTTTTACTTGTTTTGATCATGCCATGAGTGGTCATGTCAATGAAGGTAAGTTGTCTCCTTGTGTGCCTTAGCTTTGGGACCATGAATTTGCTTGTTAACATGAGTTGATTGTCTATCATTTTGAGCACTTTTGGCCACTGTTTTGAGAAGGGTGAGGGCCTGCCCTTTTGCCATTTTTAAGCCCTCTTGCATGCTTGCTCCATGTTTGTTGCATAGTTGTTCCATTAAGCTTTGTAGCACATCAATCCCATAGTCAATTTGGTCCATGTTTATATCATGTTTGTACCTTGTATACTTGATATTATACATTTATCATGTTGGTTGCATAATGCTTGTTGTGCTTTACATCTTGATGGCATGATCCATTTGAGCCTTGTTGAGCATTACATGCATTGCATTTACTTGGTTTGGGGTGTCAAACTAAGTGTGGGAATCAAGGACCATTCATACTTCAAGTGATGCAATGTGCCTCGATTCCCGGTCATCGGGACCTTTGACTCCACCTTGATAAGGCCCCGGTTTTCATGTTATTTGTTGCATACATTTTCATATCAAATGGCAAATTCGATCCTTTGACTCACCATGTACCATTGATGGTTCAAGGATCGAAAGTCATGCTTCTTTGAGTTCAAAATATGATGAGAAGTAGGACCATGCTTACATGTGTCCAAAAACTCCATGCTATGCACTGTCTGTTCTCTGTTTGCTGTCAGATTGTCTTCTGCAGGAAGTTTCTGCCGACCGGCAGAATTTAGTGCCGACCGGCACTATCTGGAATGCCGATGAATCCGATAAAGTGCCGATGAGAATTTTGAAGTGCCGGTGGCAATTCTGTCTGGCCAGTGGTGCTCTGCAGGATGCAAGGAGCTTGTTCCAGTACTTTGGCAATTTTCAGAAGGACAAGGCAGTACAAACAGAGGCGACAAGAGTATAGTACGGGTTTTCCGGGCAGGACGGACTCGAGCATGCATCATCCGCGCACCCCGAGGCAAAGGCTGTGGCTACCCTCTTCTTTCCTTTTGCTCCTTTTTTTTAATTAATTAGAGAAATTTTGTAATAATTTTATTTTTTCATTATTTTGGGACTGTAATATTAATTCGAACCCTCTGAGTGAGGGTAAACATGTAATAAGTGTGGGTGAGTGTGTGTATGTCTTCCAATCCCCATTTCTTTCTTCCCTTTTATTTATCTGCTTATAATGGTAGATTAGGGCATTTTTGAGATTAGCACACCTTATGATATGCATGCGTGCATTCATGCATCTGTTGGCATGCACCGGGCTCGGTACATCATACTAACCGCATTCGTATTTTCAAATTCCAAAATTGAATACATGAAACAGTTGGTTGCATATCATATGCCATATTTAGGTTAACCGAGCCTAACTAAAATTGCATCTTGTATGTGTTGCATTAGGCAAAATAACATGAACTAGGACACGCATATTTGCTAACTAGTTTATTGTTTTGGCACGGAGTACAATGTAAGTGGTTATGCTTTAGCATCCAACATGCGTGTGAATGTTGCCATAAAAGTATGCTTGCCATGCGGCTAAGTGTTTACATGAGATAAATTGCTTGAATGCCTGTGGGTGGAGGTCAAACTGCTTAAATTGGGATAATGCGTTAAAACTATATTTGTTTTAAGCCCACTAGATAGTGGCAAAATCGTCTTTTCTAAAAAAGCCCACTTGAGGGTGGCAAAACCTGCATTTTAGCCTACTTACGAGTAGCAAACCATTTTCAAAATGAACATAGAATGTTTTGTTCCAATTTGGGCAATTTGGTCTATACTTGTTTGCTGTGCGCATAACATAGTAATCTTAGGCTAATAATTGGAATAAGAATACATAAACGTTTTCAAAACTGGATATCACGGTTAATAGAGGCCGGTCTTCGGACCGGGCGAAAGGGGGTGCTCATAGCTGACCTTCCCCGATCGTACCCAAGCTCCCGAGCCGAGACAACTCCGGTGATGACGGACATGTGGCCTTCGGCACCGAGTCAGGGTTTCCTAAATTCTCCCATAAAAAAATATTTAGGTGGCGACTCTGTATCTGGCAAAGCAGTCCATGTTTGGCACTACTTTTTCAAAAATCTGTTTCTCAAAACGATTTGCCAGATTTGGACTCTTTGGTTCAGATTAAGAACCGTGACACAAATCGAGTCCGAACTGTAACGAGGTCCCACGCGGGCGCGTCCACAGATATATTTGTAAATATCCATTTGGTACCTATTACATTCATATCTCTAGGTCTAGGAACAAGAGTCCAAACTTTGTTACGTTCAAATTGACCTAATCCTTCATGCATAGCATTGACCTAACTATCATCTAGTAAGACATTTTTTTTTATATTTTTAGGTTCAATTAACGAAACATAACACATATGAGATACCTCATCTCGGATTTGTTTTCGTGTTTTCATTCGGTCTAAGACACTCCCAATCATTTGTTGTATCGGATGATTCAACTTCATCTTTCCTGATGGCTTCAAGATAGGATTGGTAGTGACCTGAGTAGTAGTGGTGGTGTCTCTTTGTGCGCTTTTTGGACCGGGGCTTGCCATAAGAGTTGGTGCTTGTTTGCCTTCTTGAGTTTTGACTTATGCTTCTCCTTGACTTTGTGGTGCCATATCAAGAATTTAAGGGTCACCATCTTCTTTCTCATGTAGAGATGCAATTGGGGTGCCTGTGTCATCTACATCACATTGATAGATTCCATTATAGATAAAGTACGAAGATTATAGACACGGAAGGCTCTACTTGTGGTTGAATATCCTAAAAAAATACTTTCATCACTACGGGAGTCAAATTTTCCTAAAGGCTCTCAATCTTTGAAAATATAGCATTTGCTCCCAAACATTTTGAAGTATTTTACATTAGGTTTCAACTATTTCCACAGTTCATATGGAGTTAGTAATGTGCCGGGCCTTAAATACACACTATTCACCACATAAATAACGATATTTAAGGCTTCAGCCCAAAATTTGGGAGAAACTTTCTTACTGAGGAGCATGACCCTAGCCATTTCTTGAACCATCCTATTCTTCCTCTCAATAACTCCATTTTGCTGTGGGGTAATGGGCATGCTTAATGCCATACATATCACAAAAATCTAAAAATCGGCTATTTTCAAATTCACAACCATGATCAATTTGGATTCTTATGATGCACACGATAGAAACACCCTGTTCATTTTGGATTTTAAGGACTAAGGATATAAAAGCATCAAATGTATCAGTTTTTTCTCTTAAAAAATTAACCCATGTGAAATGAGTATAATTATTAACAGTTAAAAAAATATATCTTTTACTTCCAATGCTTTCAGTATGAGTAGGTCCCATAAGATCCATATAAACAAGTTCAAGAAGACACTTGGTTATTAAGCTGTTCACCTTCTTGTGAGGGGCTCGTGTTTGCTTTCTTAATTGACATGGCTAGCACACTTGGTTCATAGTTTTACTCATTTTGGGCACTCCTCTCACAATCTCTTTGTTAGTTATCTTAGTTAGGTCTTTAAAATTCGTGTGGCCTAATTGTTGATGCCATAAGTCAAGATTACTCATGATGGTCGAGTGACAAGTGAGATCATTAGTAGTAACAATCCCATAGCAGTTATCAGATGTGCGAACCTCATGCATGACAGTATTTCCTTTTTTGTCCAAAATTTCACATTTATTTTTTGAAAATAATACTTCATGATCTAAGTCACACATTTGACTAATACTTAAAAGACTAGCTTTAAGGCCGTCAACAAGTAATACATTCTCCAAATTAGGAAGACTGAGGACACTTATAGAGCCCTTACCTCTTTCATGTTTCTCAAAAGATGTGAAGTAGGATTTGTCACCTAACATATGACGAGAGCACCCCGTATTATGATACCACATGTGCGAGTCACGTGCTTTCAGTGCAGTATGAATAACAAAACAAGTAAGGTCACTCTTTTTTATCCATAACTTTTTGGTCTTCACAGTAGGGAGACTGGCATTCTAGGTAAATGTCTTAGCATTGTGAACACCATTATGAATCTTGGTATTCTGCCTAGACATATAAGGTTGTCTCATAACCCATGAAGTATTGGAATTTCTAACTTTTTGGGAGACTCTACCAAATAACTCAAAACAAGAAGGGCGAATGTGGCCATACCTACCATAACGATGACAAATAAAAATAGGTTTTACCTTCCTTTCTTCGGTCTTACCACCTTTAGGTTGATGGAGAGGCTAGTCATCTTGTTGGATCTTCAACTTTCCCTTGGCTTGAGATGTAGGAGCCTTTCCTTTTTGCTGTGTTGCATCCCTATAGCCTATCCCACTTTTGTCACCACCCATTTGTTGAGACCCAATCATGTCTTCAAGTGTCTTTGATCCTCTATTCCACATATCAATTGTGGCCCTACTATTTTTTAGTTTTTCTTCTTTCTGACTGACTAGCTCTTCCAAGGCAACTTGAGACATCTCAAGAGATTCAATCTTCTCGTCATATATAGCATAAATTTTCAAAAGTTCATTCCTCCCAGTCTCACATGTAAGAAGCTTTGCATAAAGAGTTTGTCTATCACTTGAAATCTTGACGACATCCTTTTTAGCTTCAGAAATCTCCTCCTTTAACTTGACATTCTTACTTTCACATACTTTGAGTTTAATAGCGAGTTTGTAATTCAACTTAAATAAGTTTAGAGATTCACTGTATAGTTTTTTGTAAGCTTGTTGAAGTTCTTCACCATTTTAACAACCCTGACCCGTGATTAACGTTAATTCATGCTTAATTACGCCCAATAAAAAAGTGAAGGGAAATGTTGCATCATATGTTGCCTTATGTGTGTGTATATATATCTGTTTAACATAGAAAGATCTTTTCATGTTTTCATTTCGGTTTGCGAATTGAAGGCTTTATCGGCATCCGATTTAGAAATTGACTTGATTTATGTATTAATTGGAATTTTTAGGATTTTATGATGGGTTTAATTGAAATTCATTTCAGAACGATTAAATTAGAGTAATTAGTGCTCAATTAAGACTAATTAATGAATTCCCTAAATCCAAGCCTAACTAAGGCACTAGTGGACTCTTATATGCACCCATACACTCTCATTTCATTCTTTTTGAGCTACAAATGTGAGGAAAGAAAGAGCGAGAGAGACCAAAAGTGAGAGTGAGTTCAACAAGGAGAAGTGGTAACTTGCAAGAAATTGTTGAGAGTGAAGAGGATTTGAGAGTTTCAACTTCAAGACTTGTGAACTCAAGTCTCTAGGTAAGAATTTTATCCTAAGCCTTGAAATCTAGACTATAATGCATGAACACAAGAGAATTATGTTGATTGACGCAAAAATTGAGTTAGAAATGACGAGTATTGAGCCATACCATGCATGCATGCATATTTTCTCACATCTTGAGTTTAATTTCCAAGAATTCCCTCATGCATGTCTTGAATTCAACTTAATTTTGGGAAAACATCAAGTTTCATGTTGTTTTGTAGCAGTTGATCATGTTTTGAAAAGCGTAAGTTCAAAGGAATCCGTACATGTCATGTTCATGGATCATTCATAAATTTTAAGTTGAATTTTTGCACAATTGGCAAGTTATTTGGCCACGATTTCTTGAAAAGATCCTTAATTCATGATGTATTTAGAGTTTCTAAGTGTTCCTCAAGTTTTGGCCTAGAAAAAACAAGTTTTGATGCTTAAAGATTGAGTTTTGAGCTTTGGAAGCAAATTTGGAAACTCTAGAATTCTGCTTCCATGCTCGAGCGTAGGAGTCCACGCTCGAGCGACCACTTTGAGTGCGTGCACTTCTGCTCGAGCGACCATAAGTCCGCTTAAGCGTGAAATGCAAGCTTCCAGAAGTTCATGTATTTTTGCAGATAGCTCGAGTGACAAGAGTCATCCTCGAGCGAGAGTTTGAGTCTCACGCTCAAGCGAGGATCGAGTATCCGTCGAGCGTGAAAATGAAGCAACCAGTACTTTTTTAAAATTTACAGACCGTTCGAGCCAAGGAAGTTACACTCGAGCGAACTCGAGCGTTTTGCATGTCCGCTTGAGCGAGGAAAGCCACGTTCGAGCGTTTTTAGCAAGTTTTGAAAAATGTTGTCAAGTACATTTTTGTATCCTTATTCCATCCTAGGCATTCCTAGGCCAAGATTAAGACACCATAATGAGGATAAAGGCTAGAAACACACTAAGAACAAATGAAATAAGTTGTGTACAATCCAAGCGTGTGTTTCAATGTATGTATCTGTTATGTTATGTAGGTCACGTGCCACAAAACATCTGATTTGCTTACTCTGTCTGTATACCTTGGAGCCTCTGTTATCTGTGAGTAATAACTTTGTAAAGGTATGTTCAATTATAAGTATTTTCTAAATGATATAAGATGATCTATTTTCTGAAATATTATTTTCTGCATATATAAATGATTGTCCAATATTTTTGAAATGTATTTGTGGCATTCTTAGCTTCAGATGACATCTGCTATTTGTTCTGTTACATCTCAATTATGGGTGAACTGTATGTCTCATGAGCCAACTGTTATGGATCCTTATGTATACGTCCCTTTATGGGTCAACTGTATGTCTCATGAGCCAACTGTACCGTCTTCGTGCACGAGAGTCAACTGTATGCCTTTATGGCCGTCCCTTTATGGGTCAACTGTATGCCTTTATGGCCGTCCCTTTATGGGTCAACTGTTTCTGCTAGTGGTAATGAATGTGCCACATATGATTAACTGCAAGTTCCAATTATGAATACGACTTTGAAACTATATATGTTATGTACTATGATTTCTGAACATAATTACGAATTCATTTCTGACAATTATTGAATTCTGTTTTCTGTAACTATTATGGACAACATTCATTAAACCTCTTTACTCTGTTATTATTTATTGGGCTCCAGCTCACTATTTATATTATGTATGCAGGTGAGCAGGCACGTGACCAGACCTAGAGTTGACGGCCTATGTTTCTGTTTTGTCAGCCAACTCCCATGCCTCATGAGGAGGTTCCTTTTGAGAGGATTATGTCAAGGCTTTAGTTGAGCTTGTTTTGTATATATGTACTTAGGCTAAGTACTCTTTGACCCTATCTGTGTAATTGGGTGACGTATGACTAATGTATTTTTGACGTCACATCTGTATATATATATATGTCTGTCTCATAAAATTTCTGCCCCATGTATGTCTGCACAGCTCTATGGACTATGTTAATTTTGTATATTTGCTTCCTCAGCCATTATTTTATGTTATCCTGTTCAGAGGCCTTTGGTAATCCAAGGATTACTGGCCGGTTATGATGCTAAACCCATAGGGGCGGATTTGGGTTGTGACAGAGTGATATCAAAGCACCTGTTATACCGCACGCATGAGTCCATACGAGCTATAAGCTGTCCTAGGAAAGAATTAGGGACATTTCATCTGTATGTGTGAGTATGTCATAATTTTTGTACATAAGAAAATTTCATCCAAACATAAACACATGAAGTTGAAATGACTAAACTGAGAATGAATGTTTTGAACATTATGAAAAGGACTATTTGTCTATGTTTATTGCTCTTCTGTTTCCCTATAGCAATGGAAAATACAAGAAGTGATGATACAGCAAGGTTTTCAGAGGCTCGAATGAGCCGAATGGAACAAATGCTCACGGCCCTAACTAATGCCATGACATAACAACAGAGACAGCAACCTCCACCTCTTCCACCTTCGTCTGCCCAAGTTGAACCGGACAACAACGATATTATCAATCTGACTCAGAAGTTCATGAAAATGAAACCGCCAACCTTTCTTGGTGGAATTGAACCGTTAAAGGCCGAAACATGGTTGTTGGAGATGGAGAGATTTTTTGAAGTATTTCCCTATTTCGAGATTCAGAAAGTTCTTTTGGCCACTTACACTCTGAAAGATGAAGCTCGAAGATAATGGTTATTGGTTTGGAATAGTGATGGAAATATGTCATAGGCTCAATTTAATACGATCTTTTATGACAAGTACTTTCCACAGTGCTTCCGGGATTAAAAGGTTTCAGAATTTCAGGAACTCAAATAAGGCAGAATGTCTGTAGCTAAGTATGAGGCAAAGTTTACTGGGTTAGCCAGATTTGCTCCTCACATGGTGGACGCGGACTATAAGAAAGCCCGCAAATTTGAGGGTGGATTGGATTTAGATATATTAGATCGGGTGGGAGTCATTAACCTATCTACGTATGTGAATGTATTGGATAGAGCATTGATAGCAAAAGCTATCTTGATAGCAAAAAGGCAAGCTTCAGTCCTAACAACTAAATGGAAAGGCAAAAGATCTAGATTCAGTTTTAAGAAGAACCGTTCAATTGCCACGAATAAGAAACAAAATATGGGATCTTCTAGCAGCTCAAGTCAAAGTAGTGGGTCTACGCTTGTGTTGTACTCAATGTGGGAGGAGACATAGAGGGGTTTGCCATCGTGTATCGGATGCTTGTTTCCGGCGTTGCAAGACGGGCCACTTGATAAGGGATTGTCCAATCGGGTCAGAAAATGCCAATCTTCCTATGGCAAGTTCAGCAGGATTTGTTTCTGGGTCAAAAACAAATGCTAGAACTAATACTGGGAAAGAACCTCTAAGACAAGGTCGAATGTTTGCCTTAATGCCTGGTGACGTACAGAACACCGAAGCTGTGGTGTCAGGTATACTCCCTATATGTTCTCAAAATGCATGTGTACTGATAGATTCTAGTTCTACGCATTCTTTTGTATCGCATGCTTTCTCTCGGAAATTAACTAAACCATTAAAACCTATGCCATATGTGTTATCTATATCTGTGCTGTCTGGGGATTCTATGATATGTGCTTATGTTTATCCGGCATGCGATATTGTGATTGGTGATGTGAGATTGAATATTGACTTGTTGCCCTTAAGTATTGATCATTTTGATTGTATTATGAGTATGGACTGGTTAACTAAATACTATACCACCTTTGACTGTGCAAGTAAATTCGTTGTGTTTAGACGACCTGGTATACCTGACTTTACTTTTATTGGAAATGGAGTAGTTCCTCCACCATATTTGATTTCATTTATGAAAGCCAAGATGTTGTTGAGAAAAGGGTGTCGAGGCTATTTGTGTAGTCTGTTGACTGTGTCTTCGGATAATACCAATGTGGGAACTATTTCGATAGTTTGTGACTTTCCCGATGTGTTTCCTAATGACCTGCCTGGGGATTTAATTGACAGTGAAATTGAGTTTACAATCGACATAGTACCTGGAACATAACCTATTTCTAAAACCCCATATAGAATGTCAACATTTGAACTAAAAGAGTTAAAAGTCCAACTTCAAGAACTGTTAGACAAGAAGTTTATTCGCCTGAGCACTTTACCATGGGGTGCTACAGTGTTATTTGTCAAAAAAAAAAGACGGGTCTTTGAGGCTATGTATTGATTACCGTGAGTTGAACAAAGTAACCATTAAAAACAAGTATCCACTATCCCGAATAGATGACTTGTTTGATCAACTTTAGGGAGCCCAATTGTTTTCTAAAATTGATCTTAGACTCGGGTATCACCAATTAAAGGTTAAGGCAGAAGATGTAGAGAAAACTTCATTCAGAATTAGATACGGTCACTATGAATTTTTGGTAATGCCGTTTGGGGTGACTAATGCACCTGCTACCTTCATGGATCTTATGAACATGGTGTTTAAATCATATCTGGATGAATTTGTTGTTGTATTTAATGATGATATCTTGATTTACTCCAAAGGCAGGGGAGATCATGAGAATCACTTGAGAACCGTGTTACAGACTCTGAGAAAAAAGAAACTATATGCAAAATTGTCCAAATGTGAATTCTGGCTCGACAGTGTAGCATTTCTGGGACATGTAATTAACAAGAATGGTGTATCAATAGACCCATAGAAAATTGAAATTATTGTCGACTGGCCAAGACCAACCAACGTGACAGAAGTTAGAAGTTTTCTAGGACTTGCTGGTTATTACAAAAGATTTGTGAAAGACTTTTCAAAACTTGCTATGCCATTGACCCAGTTAACCCAGAAAAATGTCTCATTTGACTGGAATGATCAAAGAGAGTCTGCCTTCCAAGAGTTGAAAATCAGGTTAGTAACTGCACCAATTTTGACTTTGCCTAATGGTACTGATGGGTTTCAAATTTACAGCGATGCTTCCTACAAAGGTTTGGGGTGTGTGTTAATGCAAAATCAGAAAGTGATTGCTTATGTTTCTCGGTAACTCCGTCCTCATGAAAAGAACTATCCAACCCATGACCTTGAATTAGCCGCCGTAATTTTTGCTTTATAAATTTGGCGCCATTATTTATAAAATCTTAAAATGCTTCTTTACCCAAAAGGAACTGAACATGAGACAAATAAGGTGGCTAGAATTGATTAAAAAATATGACTTGCAAATTTTGTATCATCCAGGGAGGGCAAATACTGTTACAAATGCATTGAGCTGAAAATCCATTGGGGATTTGTCATGTTTGCTCACTGGCCAGAAGGAATTGTTATGTGACTTGGAAAAGAATGAAATTGAGGTTGTGATGCATGAATAGGGTGGAATCTTAGCTGCTATTTTCACTCAACCTGCAATCATTGAAGAAATTAAGGAGAAACAACCGCAAAATGAATTCCTGAAAAAGATCATGGATGAAATTGACTCACAACCAACGCCCAAGTTTGTACTTGAGAACAGTGTGTTGAAATTTTAGGATCGCCTTTTTGTGCCGGACTATGATGATTTGAGGAAACGCATTCTGACTGAGGCCCCCAATTCCAAATTTGCAATGCATCCAAGAAATACAAAAATGTATCATGATTTAAAGCAGAATTTTTGGTGCCCGGGAATGAAAAAGGGTATTGTGGATTTTGTGGCTAGATGTTTACACTGCCAACAAGTTGAAGTTGAACATCAATGACTCGCTTGTTTGTTACAACCGCTTCCAATACCGGAATGGAAATAGGAGCACATTACCATGGATTTCATTGTGGGATTGCCTCGCTTCTCCCGAGGTATGGATTCTATTTGGGTCATTGTTGATCATTTAACTAAGTCTACTCATTTTCCACCTGGCAAATCTATTTATAATGCAGACAAGTTAGCTAACATATATATAAATGAAATCGTGAGATTACATGGTGTATTAGTGTCTGACAGAGATTCTAAGTTTACATCAAGATTCTGGCAAAGTTTACAACAAGCTTTGGGAACTGAATTGTGATTGAGTAGTGCCTACCACCCACAGACAGATGGTCGAACCGAACGAACAAATCAAACTTTGGAAGACATGTTAAGGATGTGTGTCTTAGACTTCCAAGGAAATTGGGAGACCTATTTACCATTGGCCGAATTTGTATATAACAACAACTATTATTCAAGTATTGGGATGGCTCCTTATAAGGCTTTATATGGAAGGAAATGCCGTTCTCATATCTGTTGGGCTGAAGTAGGTGACAGACCATTGTTAGGACCAGAACTTGTGCAAGAAACAACTGAAAATGTGAAATTAATTTGACAGATGTTGAAAACTGCACAAAGCCACCAAAAGAGTTATACAGATGTCCGAAGGCGAGATATGGAATACTAAGTCGGGGATTACGTATTTATCAAAGTGACTCCGATGAAAGGCGAAACATGTTTGGCATGAAAGGCAAATTGGCACCAAGATATGTTGGACCCTGTGAAATCCTTGAAAAGATTAATTCGATGACATATCGGGTAGCTTTACCACCAGTCATGGAACAATGCATAATGTTTTTCATGTATCTATGCTTCGAGAGTATTTGAGAGATCCACTACATGTGATTGAGCCGACTCATGTGCTCCTAAAGGATGATTATAGATACGAGGGGAGGCCAACGCAAATTGTGAATCGTCGAATCAAAAAATTAAGAAACAAGGAAATTTCATTAGTGAATGTCGATTGGCAAAATCATGGAGGAACTTATGCAACTTGGGAAGCAGAAGAAGACATGATGAAAAGATATCCTGAACTGTTCCCTTTGGACCTAGTATTCTTCCAAAATGAAGGTAATTTGAGTTTTGGGGACCAAACTTTTTAAGGGGGAAGGCTGTAACAACCCTGACCTGTGATTAACGTTAATTCATGCTTAATTACGTCTAATAAAAAATTGAAGGGAAATGTTGCATCATATGTTGCCTTATGTGTGTGTATATATATATATGTTTAACATAGAAAGATCTTTTCATGTTTTCATTTCGGTTTGCGAATTGAAGGCCTTATCGGCATCCGATTCAGAAATTGACTTGATTTATGTATTAATTGGAATTTTTAGGATTTTATGGTGGGTTTAATTGAAATTCATTTCAGAACGATTAAATTAGAGTAATTAGTGCTCAATTAAGACTAATTAATGAATTCCCTAAATCCAAGCCTAACTAAGGCACTAGTGGACTTTTATATGCACCCATACACTCTCATCTCATTCTTTTTGAGCTAAAAATGTGAGGAAAGAGATAGCGAGAGACCAAAAGTGAAAGTGAGTTCAACAAGGGAGAAGGGGTAACTCGCAAGAAATTGTTGAGAGTGATGAGGATTTGAGAGTTTCAACTTCAACACTTGTGAACACAAGTCTCTAGATAAGAATTTTATCCTTAAGCCTTGAAATCTAGACTATAATGCATGAATACAAGAGAACTATGTTGATTGATGCATGAATTGAGTTAGAAATGAAGAGTATTGAGCCATACCATGCATGCATGCATGCATATTTTCTCACATCTTGAGTTTAATTTCCAAGAATTGCCTCATGAATGTCTTGAATTCACCTTAATTTTGGGAAATCATCAAGTTTCATGTTGTTTTGTAGCAGTTGATCATGTTTTTAGAAGCGTAAGTTCAAAGGAATCCATGCATGTCATGTTCATGGATCATTCATAAATTTTAAGTTGAATTTTTGCACAATTGGCAAGTTATTTGGCCATGATTTCTTGAAAAGATCCTTAATTCATGATGTATTATGAGTTTCTAAGTGTTCCTCAAGTTTTGGCCCAAAAAAACCAAGTTTTGATGCTTAAAGATTGAGTTTTGAGCTTTGGAAGCAAATCTAGAAACTCCAGAATTCTGCTTCCATGCTTGAGCGTAGGACTCCACGCTCGAGCGACCACTCTGAGTGCATGCACTTCTGCTCGAGCGACCATAAGTCCGCTCGAGCGTGAAATGCAAGCTCCCAGAAGTTCATGTATTTTTGTAGATCGCTCGAGCAACAAGAGTCACGCTCGAACGAGAGTTTGAGTCTCACGCTCGAGCGAGGATCGAGCGTCCATCAAGCGTGAAAATCAAGCAACCAGTACTTTTTCAAAATTTATAGATCGCTCGAGTGAAGGAAGTTACGTTCGAGCGAACCCTCACGTTTTGCATGTCCGCTCGAGCAAGGAAAGCCACGCTTGAGCGTTTTTAGCAAGTTTTGAAAAATGTTGTCAAGTACATTTTTGCATCCTCATTCCATCCTAGGCATTCCTAAGCCAAGATTAAGACACCATAATGAGGATAAAGGCTAGAAACACACTAAAAACAAATGAAATAAGTTGTGCACACTCCGAGCGTATGTTTCAATGTATGTATCTGTTATGTTATGTAGGTCACGCGCCGCAAGACATCTGATTTGCTTACTCTGTCTATTTACCTTGGAGCCTCTGTTATCTGTGAGTAATAACTTTGTAAAGCTGTGTTCAATTATAAGTATTTTCTGAATGATATAAGATGATTTGTTTTCTGAAATATTATTATTTTCTACATAAATTAATGATTGTCCAATATTTCTGAAATGTATTCATGGCATTCTTAGCTTTAGATGACTTTTGTTATCTGTTCTGTTACGTCCCAATTATGGGTGAACTGTATGTCTCATGAGCCAACTGTTATGAATCCTTATGTATACGTCCCTTTATAGGCCAACTGTATGTCTCATGAGCCAACTGTACCGTCTTCGTGCACGAGAGTCAACTGTATGCCTTTATGGCCGTCCTTTTATGGTTAACTGTATGCCTTTATGGCCGTCCCTTTATGGTCAACTGTATGCCTTTATGGCCGTCCCTTTATGGTCAACTATTTCTGCTAGTGGTAATGAATGTGCCACATATGATTAACTGCATGTTCTAATTATGAATACGACTTTGAAACTATATCTGTTATGTACTATGATTTTTGAACATAATTACGAATTCATTTCTGATAACTATTGAATTTTGTTTTCTATAACTGTTATAGACAACATTCATTAAACCTCTTTACTTTGTTATTATTCACTGGGCTCCAGCTCACTATTTATATTATGTATGTAGGTGAGCAGGCACGTGACCAGGCCCAGAGTTGACGACTTATGTTTCTGTTTTGTCAGCTAACTACCATGCCTCCTGAGGAGGTTCCTTTTGAGAGGATTATGTCAAGGCTTTAGTTGAGCTTGTTTTGTATATTTGTACTTGGGCTAAGTACCCTTTGACCCTATCTGTGCAATTGGGTGACATATGACTAATGTATTTTTGACGTCACAACTGTATATATATAAGTTTGTCCCATAAAATTTATGTCCCATGTATGTCTGCACAACTCTATGGACTATGTTAATTTTGTATATTTGCTTCCGCAGCCCCTATCTTATGTTATCCTGTTCGGAGGCCTTTGGTAATCCAAGCATTACTGGCCGGTTATGATGCTAAACCCATAGGGGCGGGTTTGGGTCGTGACAACCATCTACTTCATTATTATCCTTTGAGGTTTCATCATCTTCTTTTTGTTCTTGTTTTCTCTTTAAGAGCATCTAGTCGAGCGACTACGACACTGATGTGGGTATTACTGGATGGTTATGAAGATGACTCTATACTTTCATGGAATTGCATAAGAATAACCCATGTATCTTTGATATTCTTGCAATGAGAAATCCGATCTTGTTCTCCTTCAGAAAGTGCTTCTCGAATGGTGCTCAGAACTCTTTCACTACTCTCCATGTCAGCCCTTTTAACATCACTCCATTCTTTAATCGGCTTGGCAACCTTTTGATTGGTGTTCAGATCGATCACAAATGGTGCTTCAATTTTTTCCTCAATTGTGTGCCAACCTTCAAGATCCCAAGCTCTGAGATAAACTCACATTCTACACTTCCAGTACAGATAATTACTCCTATCAAAGGAATGAGCACGATGTAGACTAGGCCCCTGAGCCGACTCAACTGGCTTGGGAGTTGATTGAGTGAAACAAGAGTAGAATGCCATGTAGGTACTATCTTCGTCTTCACCAGATTCGGTTTCCTTAACTTCTTGCTCTGACCCGCTTTCATCATCCCAAGTCACTGTGTAGACTTTCTTTTGGTTCTTTTTCGAAGGATATTCGAGAGCAATATGCCCAAACCCTTGGCATTTATAGCACTTGACCTGTCTTCTCATAGTCTTCTTTTCAGTCTTTGGAGCAACTTTGGGTAGAACAAGTTTGAGTTTATCATTACCCTTATCTTTAGAGTTACAATCCTTGAAGTTAGGCTTTTTTTTTTAAAAAAAAAAATTTTAAAAAATTGTTTAGTAAACATAGCCATCATTTCGGACTCTGGATCAATTTCTACCTCGGGGCTCTTGGCTATCTCATAAGCACTAGTAAAGGCCATACTATCTTTTTATTTTTTTCTTAGAAATTAGATGGGCTTCATAAGTCCGTAGGTTTCCAACCAACTGACCAAGTTTAAGGTTCTTAATATCCTGAGTCTCCTCTATAGCTGTCATTTTTGATTGGAACCTATTGGGTAAGAACCTCAAAATTTTTCCAACCACTTTAGATTCAGAGATTTTTTTCACTGAGTGTGAAACAAGAATTCACGATGTCACTAAATATAGCATAAAAATCATCAAACGTCTCATCCTTGCACATAAAAAGGGTTTCAAAAGAGGAGGTGAGACTTTAAAGTTTTGACCTTTTAACAGCAGTGGTACCCGCGTGAATTGTTTCAAGAATGTCCCAAGCCTCTTTTGCTACCTCACACCTACAAATACGACGAAACTCCTTAGGTATGACAGAGCAAAAGAGAGAATTGAGTGCTTTACTGTTCTAACTCAAATTTTGATAATCAGTTATGTCCCAATTATCGATTGGTTTGGGAATATCAACACCATCAATGGTAACCATAGGTTCACTCCACCTATAGATAACAGAGTTTCAAACTTTCTCATCAATTGATTTTAAAAACGCCCTCATACAGGCTTTCCAATAAGAACAGTTTGTTCCATCAAGTAAAAGGGGTCTATGGGTTGAGTTACTTTCACGAATTGAATCCATTAACGAATCACATAAAATCACACTCCTATAGTTTAAAAAAAAAAAAAAACGAACGAGTGACCCACTCTGATACTAATTGTAAAACCAAAATGATTTGTGATACGAAAGAGATTTAATTGCAACAACTCCCAAACAAACAAAACTAACAATCTAAAACATCTATCATGTACAAAAGTGATTTAGTTTGTTGTTTCACAATTAATAAACCAACCCAAACGATTTTTACGTGGAAAAAATCACAGTTGAACCACCTTCAATTGTGATAAAAAACCATAGGTTAAATGCCACTAATCAATCCACTATAAAGAATGAGAGTACACGAGGTTACCAAACAATTTACCCCACACTCGGTAAAATTGTCTTTAACAATTTGTGCCTCTTTCACTAATGCCTTTGTCTCGGAATTGATTAGTCTAATGTTGAATCCATAACACCCATACCGAATCCACGACAACGAGTTGCTTCAAACTACTTCAAAAACTTCACGCTCAAACCTTCGGAATCCATTGAACAAGAACTCTTATACTTAAATGATCCACCAACCCTTTGATGTAAAAGATTTTGTTCATGAGATAATCTCAACAAGATATCAAAGGAAACAAGTAAAAAACCTCCAGAGAGAAACCCTAGCCTTCAAGAATATGCTCTGGGAGCTCTAACCCTAAATTTTGTCTTTCACGTAGCTTTATAGAGAATAGGGGCTGCGAAGACCGCTCGAGCCATGAAACGGTTGCTCGAGCGGTGTGTCTCAAGTGCATGAAACCCATAAGTGCCTTTGCTCAAGCGGTAAAAGCGTCTCTTAAGCGTAAAACCAAAACTTCTAGTATTTTTGCAAAAGCCTGAAACTTCTAAGAGATCAATTTTTTTGCTCGAGCGGTAAAAGTTTCGTTCGAGCGGTCAGGTAACCGACTTAGCATGAATTACAATCGAAGCAATGTTTGTTTGCGGAATTGACAATAACAAGACCTAACAAAATTTGAGTTGGAATAGTAAAGCGCTCAAGTCTCTCTTTTGCTCTATTACGCCGAAAGAGTTTCGACGTATTTGTACGTGTGAGGTAGCAAAAGAGACTTGGAACATTCTTGAAACTATCAACGAGGGTACTACTTTTGTTAAAAGGTCAAAATTTCAACGTGTCACCTCCTTTTTTGAAATTCTTTTTATGTGAGAGGATGAGACGTGTGATAATTTTTATGCTAACTTAGTGATATCATGAATTCTTGTTTCACACTCAGTGAAAAAAATCCCTAAATCTAAAGTGGTTAGAAAATTTTTGAGGTCTTTACCTGATAGGTTCCAATAAAAAATGATAGCTATAGAGGAGGCTTAGGACGTTGAGAACCTCAAGCTTGATCAATTGGTCAAAAACCTGCAGACTTATGAGGCCCATCTGATTTCAAAGAAAAAAAAAGAAAGATAGTGTGGTTTTTACTAGTGCTCATGAGATTGTTAAGAACCCTGCGGTAGAAATTGATCTACAATCTGAAATGATGGCATGTTTACTAAAAAATTTTAAAAAATTTAAAGAAAAAGAAGCGTAATTTCAAGTACTCTAGTTCTAAAGATAAGGGTAATGATAAACCCCAAGCTGTTCAATCCAAAGTTGCTCTAAAGACTGAAAAGAAGACTGAGAGGATAGGAAGTCAAGTGTTATGAATACCAAGGGTTTGGGCATGTTGTTCTTGAATGCCTTTCCAAGAAGAACCGAAAGAAAGTCTACAAAGTGACTTGGGATGATGAAAACGGGTCAGAGAAAGAAGCTGATCAAACCGAATCTAGTGAGGATAGAGATAGTACTTCATGGCATTCTACTTTTGCTTTACTCAATCAACCCCCAAGCCAGTTGAGTTTGTTCATGGGTCTGGTCCGCATCGTGCTCCTACCTTTGATGGGAGTAATTATTTGTAGTGGAAGTGTATAATGAGAGTGTGTCTCAGAGATCCTGGAGGTTGGTGCACAATTGAGGAGAATGTTGAAGCATCATTTGTGATTGATCAGACTACCAATCAAAAGGTCGCCAAGCTGACTGAGGAGTGGAGTGCTATTAAAAGGGCTGACATAGAGAGCAGTGAAAGAGTTTTGAATACCATCCGAGAAGCACTTTCTGAAGGAGAACAACATTAGATCTCTCATTGCAAGAATGCCAAAAAAACATGCGCTGTACTTATGCAATTTCATGAAAAAGTAGAGTCATCTCCACAACCATCCAGCAATATCCACATCAATGCCTTAGTAGCTCGACTTGATGCTCTCGAGGAGGAAAAAAAAACAAAAAGAAGATGATGAAATCTCAAAGGATGATGATGAGATAGATGGTGAAGAGCTTCAACAAGCTTATGAAAAGCTATACAGAGAATCTCTAAACTTATCTAAATTGAATGAGAAACTAACTATCAAACTCAAAGCATGTGAAAGTGAGAATGTCAAGCTAAATGAGGAGATCTCTACAGCTAGGAAGGAAGTCATCAAGATCTCAAGTGATAGACAAGCTCTTTGTACAAAGCTCCTGACTTGTGAGACTGAGAAGAATAAGCTTCCAAAAATCTATGCTACATACGAAGAAAATATTAAATCCCTCGAGATGTCTCAAGTTGTCTTGGAAGAGCTGGTGGCCAGAAAGATAAAGAACGTAAGAGTGTTAGAGCTATAATTGACATGGGGAACAGAGGATCACAGACTCTTAAAGATATCACTAGGTCTCAATAGATGGACGGTGACAAAAGTGGGATACGCTATAGTGACATAACACTGCAAAAAGAAAAGGATACTATTTTACGTTCATCATATAACATTGAGAAATTCTAATCGAATGAGAAAGACACCCTATTTTGGGATTTCTACGAATCTAGGATAGTTTATCTAGAGCAAACTCTCTAACCCTCCACCTTCGAGTCCATTCCCATTCGCTCAGTATTTGATTCACTCGGCGATGATTGTGTCATTCTGTTCTTGGGCTAATAAAATCTAAGTTAGGTCCAAGAATTCTATTGTAACATTCACTCTGTCAATCCCATCTCTACTTGTTTCAAAACATGGGTCTGGTCCAAGGAACTCCATGTCAATGGGGGGTTAATTCGATCTTTCCTTGATATTCCTCTTGTGTGTAATTGTCACTTTCCATTCCTTGTCTCCCGAAATGCTGACTTTGACATGGTGCCTTCTGAAATATGTGGCACACTCTGGACTTGGATTGTCAGGGCACTTATTAAGAAAAACAAATTGTCAGGGCACTTATTAAGAAAAACAAATTCCTTCCTCTTTTTCGCCTTTTGAACATTATTGTTTATGCCAACATTCATGTCACTACCCATAGTTCTAACATCTCACAGGACCATGGATATGTGCTCTACTGTATAGACCGTCGTCTTCCTATTGGTTTTCCAGAAATGATTGTAGAAAAGATGATTTTGGTTTTTGAATGGAAAAAATATTTGGTCTTCTATATGGGTGTTTTGTCAATCGGATTCTCTCGGTTATTTCTGTCCCTTTTTCTTCTGATGATGAGTTTTCCTATCCAATCAAACCTATCACTAAAAAGACGGTGTCCCAAAGTCAAGCTCATATTAAGGAGGCTTTGTCCGGAGTGGGAGGTTCAGGTGCAGGTGTGGACCAAATGGACGAAGAAGCTGAGCTCGATGCGACAGTTGCTGGTGAGGGGGAACAGCCTCCTGCGGCTCGTACTACTCGGGGACAGCTTCACCAGGTAAATCAAGCTAGGTTTGTACGGTTTGATCGTTTGGATGCTCAGATGGATGTATATGATACATGTCTCACTGAGTTAGAGACATCCACCAATGCACGTCTCACTGCTTTGGAGACTTTCACTGATCGGATAGAGCATGCCGTAGACCAGTCCTCTCTCTAGCCTGCACAAATACTTTCCATGCTTCAGATGCAACAACAGCCTCCACAACCACCATATCCATGGTGGTTTATTGTTTCTTTGGACAATTTTTATTTTCCTGGATGGACATACTTTGATTCTTATTTTGATAGTATCATGTTTTTCACCAATTTGACTATATCCTTTGTCTCTCCCAATCAAAAAGAAGAGTATTATATTGGTTTTGGTTTGGATTATGGTGTGTTTATATCATTTGTTACAAGTAACAAATCATACATAATACATCTATCCTTTTCTAGTGATTGTGCAATGTTTGTTCTTTGCAAGTGGCTGATTCTCTTCGCATGGTGGCTAGGAAATGGTGTTTTTAGAATGGTTATGTGTTTTGTTTTTGTGTCTAGAGCGTGAGTTTGTTAGGATTCATGTTTAAATGTATTTTGTCCAAGAATTGACAAAGTGGGAGATTGTTAGGTCCCTTGTGTTGTCAATTTCGCAAGCAAACACTTTTTAAGTCGTAATTTTAGTGGTTATTTCTTCATGGACCGCTCGAGTAAAGGAATGGTCGTTCGAACGAAGAATCCCTGCTCCCAAAAGTTCAACCTCTCTGCAAATACACTGAGAAAGGGTCAATGTACGCTCGAGCGAACCTTTTTGTGGCTTGAGTGATGGCAATTTTGGTTCCATGCGCATAAGGCACACTGCTTGAGCGACCATTTCATGGCTCGAGCGGTCTCCACGACCCTGTTCACTATAAAGCTGCGTGAAAGACAGATTCTAGGGTTACGACGTCCAGATCTACATTTTGAGATTGTGGTTGCTTTTGGAGCTTTTTTATTTGTTTTCCTTGATGTCTTTGTGAGTTTATCCCATGAGTTAAATTGATTATATCAAAGGGGTGATTTGATCATCTAATTCAAAGAGAATTTGATCGGTTTATTTCGAAAATTCGAACATGAAGGCTTTATAGGAGTTCGAAGTGGCTCATTATTGTGGATTCGGCATGGGTGTTGTCAATTGAACATCAGACAATCAATTCCGAGACGAAGGCGTTGGTAAAAGAGATACAAGTTGTGGAAGACAATTTTACAGAGTGTTGGGTCAATTGTATGGTAATCTTGTGTATTTTCATTCTTCATAGTAGATTGATTAGTGACATTTCGCTCGTGATTTTTTTTTATCACAATTGAAAGTGCTCCAACTGTGATTTTTTCCACGTAAAAATCGTTTGTGTCAATTTATTAATTGTAAAACAACAATCTGAAATACTTTTGTACGTGTTAAATAATTTAGATTATTAATTTTGATTGTTTATGAATTATTGCAATTTAATCTATTTCGAATCATGTAAGTTTTTCACTTTCTAAAGAATTTGAGCTCATAATCTCACACTATTAAGTAATGCTACACAACACTAGGCCAAAGGTTCACTTAAGGGTTCTATAAAATAAGAAAGAGTCCACCCGTTAAAAAGAGAAATGGCAATCAAGTCTCCTTCTCTCTTGAATCGTTATAGCAAATTGCACGGCTCGAGTAGTTTTATATTACAAATTTTATATTTGTATGCATTTTTTTTTACAGAATTTGAGTGACAATTTGAATTTGCGATATACAGGCGGATTACACTGATTTAGTTGAATTTGTTGGATTTTTAATACATTTGAACATGCTTATACTTTAATTGATTTTTTGTGATAACAGGAAGTCTCTACTTTTTTTTTTGTTTGAATTTTTATTTTCATAGAAATAAATAATTTTTTTTTGAGAGTATTTACATGTTACTTTTATATTAGTTTAGCCAATAACGTATTTCAACATCGATAGTGAGACACCTGATTTGGATCAGGATCCAAGTTTATGGACTATTTTGGGAAAATAGTTAAAAGTTACTTTTTGATTTTTTTTGGCTTTTTTGTGAGAAAGGAAAGTGGGTTAAAAGTTAGGAAGTGACTTTTAACCTACTTCCCAAAATAGCCTTATGTCTTGAACATTCTCAATTTGGTTTCTTGTAATGGTCGTTGGTTTTAGACTTGCGGTTTGTCTCGAAGGACTTTTTTTTATTATTATTTATAATTGATTGTCAAATTTAATATAATTATTTTAATATTTATATATATATATATATATATTCTCTTTCCGAATAAAACATACAAAAACAAAATAAAAAATAAATACGGATGTAATCTTGACACACTAATTTTTTATTATTATTATTATTGTAATTATTTAATCACTTTTCTTAGGGTTTGTTTGGGATGTGGGTTGATTTTTTGGTCTGGGCTAAAAAGTCTCGTTTGGGATAAGTTTTTTTTTTTTTTTTTTTTTTTGAGAGAAAAAGTGAAATGATTATGAATTAGATGTGACATTTTGTCCTATTTGGCTAAAATAGCCTATTTTGTTTTATACGACTATTTCAGTCCAAACACTCATCCCAAACAGGGCCTTGATTAATTAGTTGGCCTTAATTAATTAATTAATTAAGAGTCACAAATCTAACCCAAAAAGTAAAAGGAATCATAAGGTAATTGATTTTTTTTTTTATTTTAAAGTTTCATCACAAAATCAACTTTGGAATAGGATGGAACTTATAAAGCATAAACAATTCAAAAGCAACATTGTGCTTGTGCAGTGACGAGAGCTTGCAAGCTTGAAGCTCAAGATTTTCCACTTATTTAGTTATCTAACAAATGGGTGCTTGAAGATTTGATTCAACACTTAAAATTAAATGTATTAAGTGATAATTAATTAAATTTATTTGATAATCACAATTAATATTATTTAAAAATTTAAGCAGCTTTTAAAATATAGACTAAAATTTAAAAAAAATTTAAGTCATATGAAATTTACTTAATTTTTTGTTGAATTTATAAATATTAAACATAAGTATCGATATACACTATTATAAATTTACTACCATCGCCGCCGCCGCTACCATCACCATTACCACAACCACCACCACCATTACTACAACCACCGCCACCATCACCACCATCACTACTGCTACCACCACCATGCCATCGCAACTGTCACCGTCACTGCCACCGTCACCGCCACCGCCACCACCTTCTCACTATTGTCATTGTTGCCATAAACATTACCATCATTTTACTACCACCACCACCACCATGCTACCACCGCTGGTACTACCACTATTACAATATAAAATTTGAAATATATAATCTGAAAATAAGAAATTTTCAATTTGATTTTATACATATCAAAAAACTTATTTTTAGTTCAACACTTAAATTTTTATCAAACAGTTTTTCACCTTAAAAAATTCAGCATTCAATAGTTTTCAATTTTTAATTTATCAAATACCACTAAAGATTGGGTCTTAAAGTGATTTTTTGTCATCAGTTAACTGAAGGTTTTTTTTTTGGTCTCTTGTATTAATTTAGTTCTTGTAAATTTAATTGTATTAATTTTGTTTCTTAATTGTTCCCGTTATGTCAATCTAATTCAATTGATAACATTTGCTAATAAATTAAACAAAACTAATTCAATTGATAACATTTGCTAAAAAATTAAACAAAAAGCAATGACAAAATAGCCTATTTAAAAGGTAATGAACTATTTTAAACCTCAGAATCACTTTGAGAGGAGTAAATAGATTTTTTTACCTCATGATTTCAATTCAATTTCAAAATAAACATTATGGATTGAATTAAATTGACATAATATAAAAAAAAAATTAGGGATAACGTTAATACAATTAAAACTAAAAGAAACCAAATTAATACCAGAGACAAATTACCGGGACTATAAATGTAAGAGTGAAGCCACTACAAGAAAATGCAGAATTGGCGACTAAAATAAGTATTTTCGTCGCTGAAAGTAGGACAAATGGCGACTAAAATCAGTTTAGTCGCCAAACTTGAGCACTTTTGCCGACTAAAGCACTTTAGTCGCCGAATATAGGGCTTTTAGCGACTAAAAGTCAGTTTAGTCGCCGAATATAGGAGTTTTAGCGACTGAAAAAATTTTAGTAGCTAAAAGGCACGGTTTTTGGCGACTAAAAGCATTTAGTAGCCAAAACTATAGGTTTTGGCGACTAAAAAATACTTTAGTCGCCGAATATAGGTGTTTTACCGACAAACAAATTTTTTGTAGCCAAAAGTAAAGGTTTTTGGCTACTAAAAAAAATTTAGTAGCTAAAAGTGGACAAATGGCGACTAAAACTGAGTTTAGTCGGCAAAGGTGGAGCTTTTGGCGACCAAAAATCAGTTTAGTCGCCGAAAGTTGTTTTTTTGGGCGGAAATTAATGTATTTAGCGACAAAACAACATTTAGTAGCCAAAAAACATAGAATTGGCGACTAAAATTCATATTTAGTCGCCAAAAGTGCTCCCCTATTTTTTTTTTAGTAAATACTTTATTTTTTTCGTAAAATATATTAAATAAAAATAATTATTTATATATATATATATATATTGTTTTCTATTAATATCGGTCAATATATTATATAAATAATATATGTTGCGAAAATATTCATGTGAAGTTCTTGTGGCGTAGTGGGGAGAGTGTTGGTAAAGGTTAAAGTGGCTGGGATGTCAGTGGTTCGAAACCTAGGAATAGCAATGGCTGAATTTTTTTTTTTTCAGAAAAATGCTTTCAGCGACTAAACTGTTTCGTCGCCAAATGTGTTGTTTTGGGCGACTAATAAGTTTAGTCGGCGATTCATTAGGTTTTGGCGACTAAAATATTTGTCGCTAAATGGATAATTTGAATAAGTGGAATTGAGTATTGGCGACCAAAAGTTTTGTCGCTGAAGACCTGACTTTTTGCCGACTAAAATGTTTTTAGTCGCCAAAACCTTGGGCGACCATTTATTGGCGACAACACTAGCGACAAAAAAAATCAGTCGGGGAAGGTATAAAAGTGACTTTTGGCGACTAAAAATGGACCTTTGCATAAGTGATTTTTGTTGTAGTGAGCACCAATAAATTCAAAATGTGATCTTGTGAACTGTTTAATCCTCTATTTTTTCTTATGAACCCAAAGATCCCATTAAAGTTGAAATTACATAAAAAAAAATAGTCACTTACAAGTTTGGGTTTAATTTTTGACAGATAAAAGTGGATTTTTCCAAATGTAAAATTACACATTTGAGCAATCCGCACTATAGAGGTTTTAAATTTTCCCGCATTCTGGAACAAATCTCACATTACGAACAAAAATGTAACACTCCAATATAATATATTAAAAAATTTCTTAGTGTACTTTTCCTAAACGTAACAACGCAACACTCTAAAAAAACTCCTTAGTATACTTTTTTAAGCGTAACACTCCAATGTAACACACACAAAAACTTCTTAGTGTACTTTTTTTCAAACTTAATACTCTATTTAATATAATTCCAAACGTAACACTTCAATATACCACATATAAAAATGCTAAAAAATTTCTTAGTGCACATTTTCTAAACGTAACACTCACAGTTTGAAATTATAAATTTGCTTAAAATTTACTAAGAAATTTTTGTACTCTTTTTGAAATGGTTTGAAAAATCCAACATCCGTTAGAATGGTAGAAAGAATCTCACATATTTTTTTTTGAAGTGTTACATTTAAGAAAAAGTACTTTGTGTGTTATATTGGAGTGTTATACTAAGAATTTTTTTTGGAATATTATATTGGAGTATTATGTTTGAGTGTTACATTGGAGTGTTACAATTTGAAATTATATGTTTACCCAAAGCTTACTAAGGAGTTTTTGTACTCAAATAGTTGAAGTAGCTCACATTCTTTTGGAATGTTTGAAAAATTCAATATTTGAAGTCATTTTTGTATTCATTTTCAAATATTTTCCAAATAAAAAAGATCCTCATATCAAAATGAATTCCAAATTTGATTCTCATAAATTGTGTATCTCACCTTTCTAGCAAAAAGAAAAAAAGAAAAAGAAAAAGAAGAACAAGAAAACATAATAGAAATAAAGGTATAACCATAAATCTAATTTCTAAATAATATATTTATTCTATCTTTTCAAAATCAATGATATTAATTGATCTTTAAAAAAATCATTGGACTAAACGGATTACTATTCTTCAAAATGAGATTTATAGATAAATTTTCCTAAATGTAATTAAGGTTTGTTATTTGGGAGAAAAAAAAATTCAACAATAGTTTATCAAATAAGTGTAATACTGATTGATTAATAAATTCCCATTTTTTTGGATTTGGGGTTACTATGAGTCACAGTAGGTCTTAAGTTGTGGTGTCTCCGTGGGAGATTTTTCTGTTTTTTTTTTAATTATTTATTTATAATTTGAACCGTTCATATTATAAAGTTTATTGAGTAGATCATCAATGTAAAAAATCAAATTAATTGAACATTTATAGCTCCTTAATAAGAATACATTTGTTTAAAAAAAAAAAAAATTACATTATCTTGGTAATTTTTTTAAAACAATTAGAATTGGGATCATGGGGTTCTAAATTTTCAATTAATTTGATTTTTGCATGAATGATGTACTTGGCGAATCATATAAAATGAACGGCTTGAATTATCAAAAAAGATTATGAAAAATCTCCTACCGAGGCACCACAACACTCTGCTATGACTAAGGTCACAGCAGTAGGGGTGATCAAATTACCCAGTGAATCAAAAAACCAAACCAAGCCGACCTTTTTGGATTAGGTAAGTTTGGTTTTTAAGTGCATTGGTTTGATTATGTGTCTTTAAATCATCAAACTGATATGATTGGGTCGGTTCTTAGTTTAGGCTTTGCCTAAACCGAACCAACTCGAGAACCAAACCTATTTATATATATATTTTTTAAAATTTTATTTATATTGATATATTTTTACTTAATTGTTCTATTACAATGGACTTGATTACGCTTAATAATTTTTCATATAGAAGAATTATTAAGTAAACAAAGGAAGTATTAGAAGCTTGAGTCATATTTCGTAATTGATTTAATTTGTACTGGTCGTAGTAATGGATTTAATTTATATTGGTTGAATTTAAGCTTGAGTTGGATTTAATTTGTATTGACTTGCATTAAATAATATTTTACTCTTTATTTGTGTTATGTTTAAATATTAATGACTTGTTTATTTTAATTATTTATTATTGATTAATTTACTTATTTTTAATACAGTAGAACCGTGATTCTAATCCAAACCAACCCGATGGGACTTATGTGTAGGTCCTAATATATGGACTTAATGTTTAATAAGTCATATGATATTAATGATATTTTTCATTAAATACTATTAAAAAAGCGTCACTAATTATTAATTTTTAGCGACAGTTTGAAAATATTATCACAAAAAATGTCACTAAAATTATAAGTCTTAGTGACAGTTTAAAAAAATTATCACAAAAAAACCATTAATTTTTAACTTTTAATGACAGTTTAAAAAATTCATTATAAAAAAGTCACTAATTATAAGTTTTAGTGACAATTTATAAAAATCATGACAAAAAAGTCAATAATTGTTAATTTTTAGTTACATATGAAAAAAATATCACAAAAAATTATTTTTAGTGACGATTTTACTAGAGTTTATTTTCAAAAAAAAATTTATAAAAATTAAATCTAACTATTACGACGTAATATCTCCTAACTATAAAATTATTTATTTATTTATTTAATTTTTGAGTTGGGTTGGCTCTTGCGCGATCCACACGCTATCTAGATTCTAAAGTTTGTTTTTTGTTTGTTGTGATGCTACACATTGTAATTTGAAAATCAAACGCATTTTCTGTGCAGTCTTGATTTCAACCTGCTTTTAGATTTTTTTTTTAAATTTAAAATTTTATTTTGTAGAAAAAATAAAAAATACTTATTATTTTATATAGTTTTAACTTTTTTGGGGGAGAGAGAACTAATTTTTTAAAATTTATAAATATCTTTTTAGTATTTATTTTTTGTTAAACTAATTTTTTGTTATTTTTTTAAAATATTTTTTAAAAATCAAACCAAATGAAATTTCTACTCAAAGTTATCTCATTTTTTTTAAAAGGTAAATTATACTAGCTAAATATAATAAATATTGTAAACTTAACATAATTATATTATTTTTTTAATTTATATTATTAACGAATAACTGGTGAAAAAGTTAGTGTTAGGGGAGTCAAAACAATAAGGGATCATTATGTCAATTTAATCATCAATGTATAAAAATGTATTAAAATTTTGTCCTAATCTAACTTCGTTAGTCTGACACTGTTCTAATAAAAATAAAAACTCAATTAAAAAAATACATTTTTTTATCTCTCAAATATCTGTGTCATTAATATGAAACCAAAAAACATATGATTTATGTTATTTTGATATCTGATATTATACATTTACGTCGGACTATTATTGACCGATGTCTCTTTTGAGAAGTGGATTAAAAATAATTTCTTAATTTTTAACCTATTTTAAGTCAATTCATCTCATATTTTTTACATATTTTTTTTAAAAAAAAAAAGAAAAAAAAAAGTTAGTTTTTAACTATTTTTCCAAAACACTCCTTAGACGATGGGAACCAAAAGTAAAAATTTTTACAATTAACTCAAAGTAAGTTTTTTTGGAAAGTGAGTTAAAAATCACTTCTTAATTTTTAATCCATTTTAAGTTATATTATCTTTCACATTTATTATATATTTTTTTTTAAAAAAATTAAAAATTAATTTTTAATCATTTTCTCAAAACATCCGTAGTGGTATTGGATTGATTTTTTTTTAACAGTGAAAGGTGACACGTGGTGACTGCAAGAGAAGACACGTGGGAATGGATATACCTTGCTTGCAAGGGGCGAGCGAGAGGGTCCACTGTCCACTGAGTTTTAGCAGTTGTAGTTGGTTCCTTTCATTCTTTAGATAGAGAGAGCGAGAGGGGTCCACAAGTGGAGTGCTCTTTCTGTTTTGTTTCTCTCCTTGTTTTTTTAAATTTTTTTTTTTATGTTTTTATTTTTTTTTTTAAGAATTAGCATCTGTAGGTAAAATTTTTAAATAGTGTTTTATTGGACTCCAGCAATTTATCATAAAACTTACATCGATAATATAAATTATTTAATATATAAAATTCATTGAGTATTTTATTTATGTGAAAAATCAAGTTAATTGAATATCAATAACTATTTAATCAAATCACATTTGTGCCAATAATTTATTTTTAAAATTAAAATTATAATTATCGTTGACATAAATTTAATCAAATTAAGTGACTATAAATATCTGATTAAAGTAATTTTTTACAAAAATAAAATATTTGACAAATTCTATATATTGAACCGTTCAAATCATAGATGTAAATTTTGTGACAAGCTCACAACAAAATTCAACAACATAGGTTTTGTTGGGATTTGGGTTTACTTTTGATTTTTTAACTTGGGTTTAAAAAATTTCGTTTGTGATAATTTTTTTACTTTTATAAAAGAAAAAATAAAATTATTATATTTTAAATGTAAATTTTATTTTATTTACTTTTTAATTTATTTTATCTTTTTATAATTATTTTTATATTTTAACCCAAAAATTTCACAAGGCGGCGAGGGCATAGTTGGATTTTAAACTGGAGAGGAGTTGCACTTTTTTTTTTTTTTAATATTTTTTTTACTTTTTTGGTCATTATTGAACTGCGGACCCAAATATTCTCTCGCTTCTGTCACGTCAGACATGACATGACTTTGTTGAACACGACGCCGTGATTTCTGACGTAGAAAATCCTAACACTTTATCTAAATATTTTATTAATATTTTTATAGGATCCGGACAGTGTCTCGTCCAGATCTGGGACAGGCGATCTAATTTGGTTTATTGGATTTATTTTTAAATTTTTTTGATAATTAAAATTGATCATATTTTAAAATATATTCACCCCATTATTTTTATAAAAAAATCATTTCGATCACATAACAAATACTATCTATTCAAATCATTCTTATCTAAAAAAATAAATGATCAAAAAATTAACAATTCATGAAAAGTGATCTGAATATATATTATCTGTTACTCGATCGACGTAATTCTTTACAAGTATAAAGTACTCAACAAAATATAAAATGTAAATTATTTGAATTATCAAAAAGAAGACAAAAAATAGACTTAATGGGTCGAACTTGACCCTCCTGTTCAGATGGTGGACTAAAGGCAAGCTTCAACTTTTTTTTAATTAAATGTGAATATAAGATTTACATAAAATTTATATGGTGTAGATCTTACATAAATATAAAATATTAATACAATATTTAGAGTTCTTAGTATTTTTTTAACACGCTCCCATCTAATCGCTCTCGGGTCTCGTTTAGTAATTATATATTTTAATTAAAAAGTTATAAAATCACTATAAGTTATCATATCATTCTTTTTATTTTTTTGTGTTTTTTATTTTATTTTATAAAAAGTAAAAAAATTACTAAACTAATTTGTTTCCAAACGAGACCTAATTTGATTGAAAGACCATGTGATTAAATCCTAGCCATTGGTTTTCTAGCAAAGTCACGATCTAGCCAATCTGAGCTAAAGAGGGATTTTAATTTTTTTTAATTTTTATCAAAGGAGGGAAAATTATTAAATACCTTTTTGAAGTTACTTGGCACTAATCATTATTTATCATTCCATCAAGATGAATTTCACCATATAATACCTAAGACTAACAAATAATTTACATTTACTAATTGTTTTAAGGATAAATTATAAAGGCCGGTGCTTCTCTCCCGTACCAATTTAAATTGAGTTTGTGCTATTTAGTTGTGATGGGCTTAATTTTGAACTTATGTCAATAATTTAAATCGTTATAGATAAAATTCGTTGAGTATATCATTCTTATAAAAAAATCACGTCGATCGGATACTGATAGTTATTTGATTAGTTTGAATTTGTTTCAATGACAATTATAATTTTAAAAATAAATTACAGACACAAATATAATCTGATCAATATAATTTTTTACAGGGATTATGTAATTAATGAATTTTATACATTGAATGGTTGAGATGAGCCTAGAGTCGGCCCCACCACGGTTCAACAACACCGTCTAGTTTGAAAATGGACTGGAGAGAAGTTGTGCTTAATTACAAATACAATTTTTGAAATTTGCTTAAAATATAAATTACCTCCTATAATTTTAGAAATTGCATATTGTCTCTTCAAGTTTCTAATTGATAACAAATAATTTTCTTTTATTAATAAATCAATAAGTCAATTAATAATTTTTAATGATATCAGAAGTATGTTTCAATTAATAATTCATATAATTTTATTGTTGTATAAGAAGTGAAGTTAAAAATTTTATTTTTTCTGTTAAATAAAAAATTATAATAAGAAGGTATTTGTAATTTTCAAAATCACAATAGACAATTCATATTTTAAGCAAATCTCAAGAGATATATTTTTAATTTAGTTTTTTTTTCTCTATTATATGATTTATTGTTATGATTTGATAAAGAAAAACTATATACTTCAATATTTGATGTAGAAGAATAACGAGTGAGATTAAAAAAATAATAATAAATATTAAGTATAAAGATAACATCATTTTATACAGGGTCACCAATCAATGTAGTCCACGTTAATGGTGACAAATAAAATTCTTGTTCCAGGAATCCAGAAAATTGTCAATAAATTTATTTTGATAAGTAATGTATGATTTTGTATTGTTGAACTTACACTTTAAAAATGAATTTTAATTACATAATACTTTTTTTTTTTCTCAAAAATACTAAACAACTCTAAACCCCGTTTGTTTTCAGAGTTAGAATGGAAGAAATTGATAGTGATGAGATTATTAGTAAGGGGATTGATACTGAGTGGATTAAGTGAAATTGTGTTTGTTTTAATGGTAGTTGTTAATGTGGGGATTGTTAAATTATTACTCTATAAAAGAAATATAAAATATTAAACAAATAAAATTATGATTTTTATTTAACAAAAAATACAAAAATATTAAACATTAATGTTAAAAAAAAAGGCCAACATGTAAATAAAAAAATGAAAAATAAAAAAACCTAATCCTATGGAACTAATTTCTTAATACCATCTTCACCTCCTCCATCTCAATCCCAACACTAAGGTCCATCCTAATCTCATGAGATTATGAATCCACTCTTCATCTCCCAAAACAAACATACCATATATAGTGAGTCCCACCTCTGTCTCAATCCCAATCCCATCTCTATCTTCCAAAACAAATGAGGACAACACTTATATAGGTGTGGCACATAGGTATAGAATATTTGATAATTTTTTTGGTATCCCCAGTATTGCCTTTTTTTTTTTTTTTACTTCTTCTTGGGTTTGGATTTTCTCAAATTGATTATCTCAACTTGAGAGAATATTTGACTTGATAAGCTCATTTTGGGACTGACTTTAGTGATCCGAACTGCTTACTTTTTAGTACTTATTGAGTAGAATAGTTATATAAAAAATTAAGATGACTAGTTATCAATGGCTGTACGTTTAAATCACATTTGTATTCCAAAAAATGAATGATTACTCTTGAAATTATAATTATCGTTTATTTTTTTAAAATAAATGTGATTCAAATATATAGTTATCAATATCCGATCATCTTAATTTATTATATGAGTCTTAAAAATAAACAATTCAAATTACCAAAACTGATTAAAAAATGAGCCCACCAAGTCTAGAACTAATCTTTTTTCTTTCTTCTCCGAGAAGTGCTAGACAGTTCTTGGGTGTTTGGGAATCCCTAAATAAGCCACCTTTTTTTTTTTTTTTTAATCTTTACTATTTTTTTTAAAAAAATTATGTCAATTATATATATATATATATTTACTTTTTCAGTCCGTCTTGTTTAGACGAATCTAAAAAATAAAAATAAAATAAAAAGATCTATAAAAAAATTTGAAAAGTCAAAATAAACCAAAAAAGTCTATTTTCTTTTAATTATTTTTGTTTAATCTGACTTTTTTTGGATTTTTAAATTTTATTTTTATTTTCTGATTTGTCTTATCGAATTGAATCTAAAAGCCTAAAACTTTCTAAATTTTTTAAAAAATCCACTTAAAAAAAAAAAAAACACCAAACGAGCAAAACCTCAAACACCACACACTGGTATGAGTGTAGATCCCACGCCATAATAGAAAATTAAGTACACAAAATTTTTTTTGCTGAGTAAATTTTTTTAAATTCCTAATATTGTTGTTTTTATTTTCCACTAACCAATCACACACTTTATAATCTGATGATGTAAATTTTTTTGATTAATTAATAATATTGACATGTAGTATTACAACTATATCTAATATTTATTAGGTTAAGGTCTCGTTTATGAATTATATATTTTAGTTAAAAGGTTTAAAAAAAACTATAAATTATTACATAATTCTCTCTATTTTTCTATAATTTTTTTTTAATAAAAAATCAAAAAATTAGTAAAACAACCTATTCCCAAACTAGACATAAAAATCCACAATTCTATATGAGACAATGGGGTGACAGTGTGGGGCCCACTTAAGTTTCCACCGACGGTAGCATGCAGCCGCTAGCGAAGCTACTCCCACCACCACCCACTGCCTTTTTCTTCCTTCTTATTCACAACTCTCACTCCCCTCCTCTTTCCAACCCTCCCACACAAACCATCACTCTCTCTCTCTCTCTCTCTCTAACACACACACACATTAGCACAAGGAGTGAAATGCAGTGTTCTTAAAGGATTTGCCTGATCATCAATTGCCCACTTTGCTCAGTGAAGTTTGTTCAATGGCTCTTACTTCTCTCCAAGTTTGCATGGATTCTTCTGATTGGCTACAGGTATATGTCATGCCTTCTCTTCTCCACAAAAAGAAATTTTGTGATTTTCATTTTCATATGCAATTAAGAGTCATGACAATAGTATTTTGACTTCAAATAAATGATGATATCATTCTGCATAATTTTTTTTTTTTTTTGTAAAAAAATAAAATAAAATAAAATAAAAAAATTCTATTAGTATGACATTACCCTTCTTGTCATGATTTTTTTTTCCCCTCAAAAAGTCTATATTTCCCACATACATTTTTTTACAGAGACATGCATATTTTTAATTTTGTCTCTCTTCTGTGTAAGTTTCTTTGACGTGGATGTTTGGCATTTTCAAAATTTAAACACCGTGTCAAATGAAACCTATAAATTTTCCAATGTCCTCAAGATTTTTCCCTTTCAATTTTTAATGGCCAACATGGTCTAAGATTATGTGAAAGCTATGATAACAAGGCAGATATACAAAAAGAGCTAACCATGTAGGCCCTTAATTCAAAAAGCTAGAAGGGGTTGCTTTTGAAAATAGAAACGAAAGAAAGACTGTAATTCAATCACATAATGGTTTACAAAGTATTGGAATTTACAGACGAGATTTATTCTGATTTTGGTATCACAATAATAAATTTACACGATAAATTTCATATTTGGGATAGTTTTTAAGATCTCTTTGGAGTAAGGCCTCGTTTGGCAAGAGGCTATTTTAGCCAATTAGTCAAAAAGTTACTAAATTAGCCAAAAAGCCAACAACCCATACCAAAAAGTCAAAGATTCTCTTTTCTCTCTACTTTTTGCACATCTTTTTGTAATTAGCCAAAAGTCATCCCAAACATACAAGTTTTTTTTATCTACCTTTTTAGTTAAAAAGCCAAAAAGTTACTAAATTAGCCTGTTCACAAACGAGGCCTAAGTAGCATTTCAGTTAATTATTTAGACTTATTTCAATATCTTAGATAGTAAGCAAGCAGTCTTATCTTCTTTATTTATCTTTTCAATATTTGTAACTCAAATTCGAAACAAATTTCACTAAATTTGGAAGCTTATAATAATTTATTTGATAACACACTTCATATAGGTTGTGTGTGATGTGGGAATTGCTATCTTTGGAACTTTAGCTTATGGACATTCTAATCGATATAACTGAAGTTAACTTGAATTATTCTAATGACTACTTTGACACATTTGCATGTCAGGAGACGATCCACGATGACTCTCCAATGGATTCTTCTTCCCCATCTGGGGACATGTTCACATGCCCAAGACCCTTGATGGAAAGAAGGCTTAGGCCCCAACATGACCAAGCCCTAAAGTGCCCACGGTGTGACTCAACCCATACCAAGTTTTGCTACTATAACAACTATAGCCTTACACAACCGAGGTACTTCTGCAAGACCTGTAGGAGGTACTGGACTAAAGGAGGGACACTGAGGAACATACCGGTTGGCGGTGGATGTAGGAAAAACAAGAAAGTTTCTACCAAGAAATCAAATGATAATAAATCAGTCAACCACCAAAACTCTAGCGGATCATCATCGCACAGTCCGACCGATCTACAGCTTTCTTTCCCTGAAGTGCCATTTTCTCACCTCACTAACTTGCTGGGGAACCATGGGGGAGTTGGAAACCCTACTTTCTTGGAGAGCAAGTATAATGCCAATGCCATGCTTGAAAACCCTAGGCCCATTGATTTTATGGAAAGTAGATATGAAGGTTTCATGGGGAATGGTGACTTGGCAATGATGGGTGGGCTTGGTCATGACATGAGCCATGATCATGGGTTGACACCTAATTTTCATGGCTTATGCTCTCCGTTTGGAGAGAAATTATTCAATACGCCAGAAGCAAATCTAAGTGGTCCGGGACCTTTTATGGACACTTATCAGAGGATAATGCTTCCATATGAAGAACATATTGAGAATCAAACCACAATGGATGTGAAGCCAAACACCAAACTTTTGGCCATTGAGTGGCATGATCAAGAATGTTCTGATGCTGGGAAGGACTCTTTTGGGTATCTCAATAGCATGGGATCATGGACAGGATTGATGAATGAGTATGGATCATAAGAGCATTTACATAACATTGTGGAGCACTTATTTCTTTCATAGATATATAGAACTCACCTATGTGGGGTTCATATCTTTGTAAAATATTAGCTCTTATGGATCATCTACAACAAACCCATTATTAGTCTATACCCTTTGTAATCAATGGTTCGAAATTGCAGGTTGGCTCAATCAACGGCTGTGCATGAAGAAACCTAAACATAATCTAGGACTTATATTAATACTTCTGATTAAGTATATATGTGCCTTTGATGGAAAGGTTTTTAATGTTTCTTTCTATGAAGGATTTTTATTTTTATCCTTTAAATGATTTAACCTAGTGTTGTTGAGTGTGATTGAGAATGTGAGCGTTCAAAAATGACTGCTTTAGATAGTGCCTAAAGGTTGTTCTCTCCATCCTTTTATTTATTTATTTTGGTGTTGTTCAAACATATTCTACATTTTATATGTAAAGCATTCAAAGTCTTAGGCTTTAGTTGAGATTTCAAGGAAGATATTATATTGCTTTTTTAGTTGCATAAAAAAATGTTTTAGAACTTAGAGAACTTTTATTTATTTATTTATTTATTTATTGAAGATAGCTAGAACTTAAAGAACTTTTTTTTGTTTGTTTTCTTTTAAAGATCGCTAGAACTTAGAGAACTTGGTGTATCCTTTTCTAGCCATGTAACTTTTGTGTGCTGATGTGTTGAGCTTGGTAAATTTTTTTTAAATGCATTTATACCTGGATTTAATGCTATCTATTTGGAACAAATTGATATAAGGGAGAATTTTATATTCAGAGCTGCTACGTAGCTCGAAACAGAGTTGGCCCGAAATGGCTTGAATTCAAAAACGGCGTCGTTTTTGAATTTTTTTTTCCTTTCCTTTTCTCTCTGGCGAAGATGAAGATGAAGAAAGAGAGAGAGAGAGAGAGAGGAGGGCGCTGGGGAACTGAGAGAGAGAGAGAGAGAGAGAGAGAGCATTAACATCAACAACATATCATTATCATCAACATCATCATCGTCATCAACACCAGATGATTCATCATCAACAAAGCAACCTAAGATCATCATCATCAACACTAGATCATCATCATCATTAACACTAAATGATGCATATTTCCTAATCTACAATACATCATCATCATCAACAATATCAACAACAACACATCATCATCATCAATACCAAATCAACAATACCAGCACATTATCATCAACAATAACAAACAATCACAATATATATATATATATATATAGAAGAATCGGAGATCGGAGGGGGCGACTAGTTGTGGTTGGGCAGTGGAGAAGAATCGGAGATCGGAGGCGGCGTCCGACGTTGACTAGTTGTGGCTGGACAGTTGTGGCGTCCGACGTCGACGTCAATTGGTTGTGATCAAAGATCGGAGCCTCCCTCTCTCTCTCTCTGTTCCCTCTTCCTCTCTCTTCTCTCTCTTTCTCTCTCTTTCTCCCTCTGTTTCAAAGATATAATAGGGGGAAAAAAAAAGCCTTAAACGACGTCGTTTTAGGTAGTTGAGCCATTCGAGGCGATAGAATTTCGAGTTACGAAATATTATTCTATTATATTTTGATTTAAATTTCACTTTAGTCTCTATATAATTTCAAATTAAACAATATGATTTTTGCACTTTAATTCAAGCTTCAATTTGGTCCTTTCACTTAAATTTTCATTATTATTTCCTATATGTACACCTTAAGAGACTGCAAAATGTCTCAAAATTATTAACTTTAACTTCCAACTTGAACTGAAGGTTCAAACTTAAATTAAATATACAGTATATGGACGAAACTATTTAATTTGAAACTATAAAAATCAAAGTAAAATTTGAATCAAACTATAAGCGTGATAAGTGTAATTAACCTATGATATAACTTAAATATTAGAGATTAAAATGACACAACTTGCATACTTTTAGGATGAAAAGGTAATTAACCATTTTATTCATTTATTTATGCACCAATATATCTAAATATAGTAATGTTCACTGGGAGGTAAAATTGGCATGAAGCCCATGCACAGTTTTGCGCCCACAACATAGGACACAACCCAAACATTCACCCTAAACACTCGTTTGAGAAGTTGGATTGGGCTGGGTTGGGGCTAAAGTAGTCATAAAAAGATATAATAGACGTTTTAGTTTAATAAAACAAAATGTTACATCTAAATTATAATCATTTCATTTTTTCTCTCACAAAAATCAAAAAAGTCAAAAAGTTTATTCCAAACGAGACTTTTCAACTCAAAACTAGAATAGTTAAAAGACAAAAAAACCAACCCACATTCCAAATGAAGCCAACTAGGTTTAGATTTACAACTCGGCCCAGCAATCACAAGCCCACGAAGGTTCCTGTTGCAATAACAAGATTTTAAACCTTCTTTCATTTATTTGGTTTTTGAAGGTGTTAAGGAGAAAGGAAAGAAAATGAAAAAGATAAAAGCAAAAAGAAAATGAATTTGTCTTTTTTTTTTTTTTTTTTGATCAGCAAAAAAGATCAACTTTATTGATGAAAATGAATTTGTCTTTGATTATTCATAAAAAATGAATAGAGATAAGTAATTTTATTCCTCATTTTTTGTAATAAATCTAATGTCCAAAACCGTAATATCACATTGACTGATACTAAAGTATGAATATTATTTGATATGAATGGCAATGAGGTTGTCGGATGTGTCGTCCTCTGGAGTGGGGTGGACGGGAAGGAGTTAATTTTGTAGCTTTAGGATACAAATAAGAATTAAAATGAGAGATAATATATTATATTTTGGATAATAATTTATCAGTGATGAGATTAAAATATATAAGATAAAAAAATAAAAATGTGAAAATAAATGTTAAGCATAATATTTTAATCTTATTAAATTTTAAAAATTAAATTATATATTATAAATATATTAATAAATATAATTGGGTCTAGGGTTGGGATTGGGGTCGGGACTCGATGGGAGAGCAAAATCCATCCAAGTCCTCCTTTTTCATTAGGGCAAGGGAAACCTGTGTGAAGTAAGGTGCGAAATGATTGAGTGAAGAAGAGAAAATTATCGTTTTATGTATCATCAATGCATTAATATTATATGTTGTTCAAATCATGTTCCAAACATAGAGGTAAAAAAAACAATTTCAATAAAAAAGTCAAAATAGGTATATTATGAAGGGTTGGGCTTTCTTCCAATTCAAAATCTGGACTGGAGGATGTTGTCCTGGTCTGTAGAACTCATCACAGAACTTTGACGATTTAAAATGTTTATTTTGTAAGACATTTCGTGTGTATTGTTCACAAAAAAATTAAGTTGATGCGATAATTGCAATATATTTAATTTGAAAAATCTAGAAATCCCCTAGATGTTGATTTGTGATTATGTATCAATTTTAAGCAGAATATAACAATCCCAATCAAACAATCAAACAATCAAGACAAAGAGACACAGCGATTTAACGTGGAAAAAACCACAATTGGACACCTCCAACTGTGATCAAAAAACCACGGGCAACAGCCACAAGACAATCCACTAAGAAGATTTAAAGGAATTACACAGGTATACTCTCAATTACCTAGCGAATCCACAACGCCTAATTGAACCAACCTTTATGTGCCTCTTCCAACCCCATCTTCACCACGGAATAGTCTTTCTGATGAGCCACTCCGGATTCCACCAAAGCTTCAGGCTCGAATTCTTCAGAATCCACAACTGAAGAATAACTCTCTCTTTTGTAGATAACAAACAAACCTTTGATGTACTCTCTTTAGATCATGAGTTGAATACTCAATAAAAACATCAAAGAAAACTCCCAAAGTATCCCCAGATATAAACCCTAGAAACCAAAAAGAAGATCTGGAGAAGTTATCCTAAAATCTGACCCAACATGCAAATTTATAGAATCTGTCCCGCGATCTCCGCTCGAGCTCACCACAGCCCGCTCGAGCGGACTGACCAAAAACTGCGTGCGAACAAACTGAGATGCGCTCGAGCGTAGGATCATCCGCTCGAGCGTAAAATCACACATTCCAGTATTTTTACAGGCGACTGCAGAGATGCTGAGAGCTTCCAATCCCCGTTCGAGCGCCTGTTCCTCCGCTCGAGCGGACAGGCCAAAACTGGAAAATCTGGAAAAATAAAACATGATCGAACAGGCAGCTCGATCCCCGTCATAATCAGCGAAGTGGCAATCTTGAAAGCTTTATCATCACAAACTTCTCTGAAATGCTTGATTCGGGTTGGATTCGCATCTAACAACTCATAGCCTCACTGAAATAAAAATGCGAATAAAATTACAACTCAAAGGAGTTTTGTCAAACGGGATTGCCAAGAAATAAAACCTAACATAATTTATCGCCTTTGTCTCTGAAAAAATGGATGTCAAGTGCATCAAGTGCATTTTTTAAAAAAATAATCTATTTTTTGTGTGACAAACACAATAAATTAAATATATTACGATTATCGAATCGATTTGAATTGTTGTATTAGTTTTGAACTTATTATCTAATAATCTGTTAATATTTTATTGCTGTCTTTTTGTTTCTCATTGTTCATTTTTTCCCTATAATTTCCTAGGTTTTCTCACGAAATTTTTTGTTATATTTCATGTTTCATGTTTTCATTTAAGAATAAGCATATTGGTACCAAACACATACTCTTTTATACAACATATAAAACGTAACGAAACGAAACGGAATTTTTGTTCCTGCTTTTTGCATTAATAAGTTGTAATTTTTTTTTTCTTTAAATAGTGAACTTTTATGGGAGAGAGTGAGATGACACTCCTTCAATTCTAGCTTCTTGACTTTTGATGAATCAAAACTTTATGTTTCTGTTTTTTGCTTTAATAAAAAAAAGAAATGCTAATCGTTTGTGGGAAAAAAGTGTATTAAAATATAAAAAAAAATTATAGATATATAAATAATTTTAAGGAGCAGTTTGTCTCCAGTCTAAGATCAGACTGGACGGTACTGTTCGGCCTGTGGGGACATACCACAAGTCCCATTTCGATAATCTGAACCGCAATATATAGATCTCGTTGAGTACTATGGCTCCGTTTGGTGTAGCTGTTAAAATAGCTTATACATTATAACTTAACAGATTGTAGATTATGACTTTAATCAGAAGTTGTTAATCTGTTTGGTGTAGCTGTTGGATTATAGATTTAAGTTGCTGAGTAGTGTTTGTTAATAAGCTGTGAAATAACTTTTTCAATTAATTTTTATTTTTTGTTTGTCTACATTTCTCATAAAAAAATAATAATAATAATCTATAGTCCATTTGAGTCTTTTTCTATTTTTAAAAAAATAAAAAATAAAAAAATTTAAGAGTATAATCATTAATTAACATGTCCACAGCAGAAGCTGATAATCAGAAGTAAGGGGTGAGCAGCTTCTCAGAATCAGTTTTTTTGAGTTAAAATAAGCTGTTAGAATCAGAAACTGTTTGAAATAAGTTTAACCAAACACTCCAAAATAACTTTTTCAAAGCTCAAAGCCATAAGTTGGCTCTGAAAAGCTGAAACAAACACCCCTTATATGCTTGTAAAAAATCACGTTAATCGGATATTGATAGCTATGTGATCAAGTTAGTTTTGTATAAAAAAAAAAATAGATGATGAACAAATTAACGGTTGACAACAAACTGATCCGATGAAATAGCTGTCGATATCCGATCAATGTGATTTTTTATAGACATGTAGTACTCGACAATTTTTACGCATTGAACGGTTCGAATTATTAAAACGGGACTCGTAGTTGGCCCCCGCGGACCAAATGGCACCGTCCAGTCCAATCTCGGACTGGAGGCAAGCTGTTTCCAAAATTTTATAAGAATATGTGAAATGTATATTAGAATTCAAACTCTTTTGACATTATTTATTCCTTATTGAACACCCTAGAAAGAAACAATGCAACTAAATGCGCTGTATTTTTATTTTTTTCTCATTGAATGCATTGTTTTCCAACCCACTGAGGAGTGTGTTTAAATCGGTCCAACTATTAGGGAGAGACTCAAGCATGCCATGATGCAACCGATTTCAATACAAGGCATGGATGTGGGTCCCTAGGGAGGGCCGTCCACTACAAAGGTTGAGGAGAAGAAGACAGATAAAACGACATTTGATGTTAAGTTGGAGAAATTTAATGCTACTGCAAAAATCAAGGTCATCAAAGAGGTTAGAGCTTTTACGAATCTAGGATTAGAGGAAGAAAAAGATTTGGTAGAGAAAACCTCGATTTTTCTTGGACAAGAAGTCACGAAAGAGAAGGCAAACAACGTAATCGAGAAGGTCAAGGTTGCTGGAGGAGTTGCCACTATGGAATGAATCTTTCTGCTTTTTTTTGTTTTTTGTTTTGTTTTGTTTTGTATTTTATTTATTTTTATTTTTTTTCAGTTGCTATGTTGTGTTCTATCAGTTCCCATTGAGGGGAAAATGAACATAAGAATTATTCTTCAAAATTTGAAGTTTTCTATGGAATAATTGGGTTGACTCTTTGCAATGCATAGTGCTTTGAATGAAGTGTTGTGATTAAAGACACCCAGAAAATGATCAATAAGCAATGATACACACAAATGAGACACAAATATTTATGTGGTCTGGCCCAATGCCTACGTCCACGGGAGAAAGAAAGAACGCTTCACTGTGAACAAAACAAATACAAAACAGAAGGGGAGGAGTCTCACTCTCTCAACTTAACTCACAGATCATACACTTCTCACAACTTTCTGTTTTCTTCACTCTTGATCTCTATATCAACTCAGCTCACATCTCTCCATATTTATGCACAAATGGGAGAGCTAACAGTTACACTTGCCTACTAACAACCAACCATCAAAATAAATGGCAAGTCATCAATATAGCCACCCTACAAGGGAATAGCTTAGCTGAATATCTCCACAAAATCTCTAGCCCAAAATCTGCAGTAGTTATATTTGACTTCCATGGCTCCATGAATCAGAGCCAACATTATTTTCACATAGTGTAGATACTCAACAATTCTCTCCCTTCACACCCATGGAAGTAGGATCCTTATTGGAAGTCCATCCTAGCAATGTCCCTACATACTTTGAGTTTGTTTCTCGAGACTACCCTTGTAAGCATGTTGGATGGATTCTTATCTGTGTGAATCTTGACCAATTTCAATAACTGTTTCTTTATCACTTCGCGTATCCAATGATACCGAACATCAATGTGTTTCATGCGAGAATGGTACATAGAATTCTTTCTCAGGTCTATGGCACTTTGGCTATCACACTGTACCGTGAACTTTTCTTGCTTTTATTCCCAGTTTTTGGAGAAACCGCTTCAACCACAACATATATTTTCCAACTTACACTGTGGTAATATACTTTGCCTTGGTTGTGGATAAAACAACACACTTCTGTAGCTTAGACTGCCAAGACACAGCTCCCCCTACAAAAGTAAACAAAAATCCTGATGTAGATTTTCTACCATTAAGATCACTTGCCATATCTGAATCCATATAGGCTTCCAAGATTGGAGTAGATCCTCCAAAGCACAAACACATTTTAGATATACCCTTAAGGTACCTCATAATCCACTTGACTGCTTCCCAATGCTCTTTTCCTATATTAGAAAGAAATCTGCTCACTACTCCAACAGCATGAGCAATATCTAGTCAGGTGGACACCATTGCATATATCAAACTTACTACAGATGAGTAGGGAATTACCTCTATCTCTTCTCTTTCATTTGTAGAGAAGGGACAAGACTTCTTGCTCAGCTTGAAATGGTTAGCCAGCAGAGTATTGACTGGCTCGGCATTTTTCATGTTGAACTTTGCAAGCACCCGTTCAATATACTTCTCCTGTGACAACCACAACTTCTTGGCTTTCCTGTCACGTATAATTTTTACGCCCCAAATTTGTTGTGCAGGGCCTAGGTTCTTCATGTTAAAGGACTGTGATAACTCCTTCTTCAGTGATCTGATTACTATGGCATCTTGTCTAACAATCAGCGTGTCATTAACATAGAGTAGGAGTATGATTAAGTTTCCACCGGGAAATTTCCTGACATATATACACACTGGTCTGCAGCAGTTTTCTTGTACTCATGACCCACCATGATTGAGTCAAACTTCTTGTACCACTATCTCAGCGCTTGTTTGAGGCTGTAGAGACTCTTCTTCAATTTGCAGACTAAGTTTTGTTTCCCTTTTATTTCAAAATCTTCTAGTTGCTCTATGTAAATTTTTTCCTCTAAATTACTATAGAGAAATGCCATCTTCACATCTATTTGTTCAAGTTCCAAATTCAAACTGGCTCCTAGTCCCAAAACTAGTTAAATGGATGTCATTTTCACAACTAGCGAGAAGATTTTATCAAAATCAATACCTTTCTTCTACTCAAAACCTTTGACAACCAATTGAGCCTAATACTTGACTAGCTTTCCGCTGCCATCTTTCTTCAACTTGAACACCCATTTGTTCTTCAGTGCTTTTCAACCCTAGAGATGTTTTACCAAATCATAAGTCTGATGTTTCTGCAAGGACTTCATCTCTTATTGCATAGCTTGCTTCCAGCTACTCTTTTCCTTATGATTCTAAACTTCTTGAAAACTTTCTAGCTTTCCCTCATCAATAAGCAAAATATACTTAGAAGTAGGGTATTTTGATGATGGCTTAGGCGCTTTTGTTGATCTTCATAACTATGGACCGACAGTCTCTAGTGGAGGGAGTTGTGGCTACCCCTGCTTAACACCCTCTTCTTCTGGATCTTCTTCTTCTAGAAATCTATCCTACAACTCTACATCAATGGCCGCATGCTGCAGTAGCTCTTCTTCATCAATGGCATGTTGTGATGGTGTAGGATTCAGAACAATTTCTAAAATATCATCAACTTTGGGTTTGGCTGGTTGTCCAAAGTTTTCTAAGGTTTGGCCTTGTTGAAACATCACATCTCGGCTTCGAATGACCTTCTTATTTTTCGGATCCCATAATCTGTATCCAAATTCTTTATCTTCATAGCCAATAAAAATGCATGGAGTAGCTTTGTCATCCAGCTTCTGTCTATGCTCCTTGGATACGTGTGCCAATGTTTTGCACTTGAACACTCTCAAGTGAGAGTAAGAAATCTCTCTTCCAGACTATACCTTTTTTGGAATCTCAAAATTCAGTGGAACTAATGGCGATCTATTGATCAAAAAATAAGCAACACGAACAACTTCTCTCCAAAATGACTTTGGCAGCTTTGCCATTTTGATCATATATCTGACTTTCTCCACAATAGTCTGATTCATTCGCTCGACTACACCATTGTGTTATGGGGTTCTAGGAACAATCTTTTCATGCCGGATGCCGCGAGTAGCACAGTAGGCTTCAAACTCCTTTGACATGTACTCGTCTTCATTGTTTGTTCGGAGACACTTCAACTTCTTTCCGGTTTCTCTTTCCACCATAGCATGGAATGTCTGAAAATGCTGGAACACCTTAGCTTTGGTTTTTAGGACATAGACCCATACCTTCTGTGATGCATCATCAATAAATGTCAGGAAGTATTTTCTACCACCCAAAGATTCCACTTCTATGGGACCGCATACATCAAAGTATACTCTACTCAACAACTCTGATTGTCTTCTGGATGATGAGTGGAAAGTGACTCTATGATGCTTCCCAAATAAGCAGTTGTCACTAGGGTTCAATTTTGCATCTTTCGCAAAGAGAACAAGAGACTTCTTTGCCAGAATCTGTAATCCTTTTTCACTCATGTGACCTAGCTTTTTGTGCCACAAATTTGGTGATGCCTTATCTTTTACTACATTGAGGCTATCTAAAATCACATTCACATGAGTCTTGTATAACGTACCAGTTGCTTGTCATTTGGCTACCACTAGAGATCCCTTCTTTAATTTCCACATGCCTTTGCTGAAGTAGTTCTCATAGCCTTGTCGATCTAAGGCTATCCTTGAAATAAGATTTAGGTGGAAATCAGGAACATGCTTGACATCTTTCGACACCACTGTGCACCCAACTTTGGTTTGGATGCGAACATCACCGATTCCCATAATCTTTGAAAAACTGGAGTTACCCATTTTACTATACTAAAATCTCCAGCTTGGTACATACTGAAAATCTCATTTTGGGGTGTGGCGTGGTAGGAAGCTGCTATATTTACCACCCACTCGGTGTTGTTGTCTGACATATGGAGGAATTCTTCTTCTCTAACAGAGAATAATGCAATATCCTTTGAGACAGTAACTGTAGTGTTTCCATCTTCGATCTTTGGCTGTCTATTGCCTTGTTTTTGTTCTCCCTTCAAGGCATAGCAATATTTATTTATGTGACCCTCTTGGCCACAATGGTAACACTTGAACCTTGGTCAGCTCTGGACTTCCCTCTATCTTGAGATCTTCTTCTGCTATGCCTTCTGTTTTTCTTTCTTGCCTCTTCACTAAATAAAGCATTGGTGACCATGTTCATGGTTAGTCTTCCTTTAGGTGTAGAGTTGTTGAGGGACACCACCAACATCTCCCAACTATCTGGCAAGGAGCTGAGCAGCAATAGGGCTTGCATTTCATCATCCAGCTCCATTTTAACAATTGCTAGTTGGTTCACCAGATTTTAGAACTCACTAGTGTGTTCGGCAACAGAGATACCGCCTTTCAGCTTCAAATTTACAAGCCTTCTCATTAGAAGGGCTTTATTTCAAGTAGTCTTCGACTGGTACATGTCTTCTAATTTTGTTCCAAGAGCATAAGAATCAGTCTCGTGAGCGACATGGTGGAAGACACTATGATCGATCCATTGTCTGACTTGACCAATGGTTTTTTAGTTCTTTCACTTCCAGTCTTTATCCTTTTTCGCAGCTGGTTTAACTCCATTTAGCTCAATAGAGTCAAACAAATTTTGGTAGTACATGACATCCTCCATTCTGGGCTTCCAAATTCCATAGTTGGAAACATTCAACTTGATCATGGATCCCAAAGTTAATGTTGATTCCTTCATCAATAATTGTCTGTATAGAAAATGATCTCTGTCAGAAAGATCAGACTTCTTCGTTGAGTTCGAACTGGTCAAATTAGTCGAAAAACACTTGCCAAAACAAAATTGAAAAATTTTAAAATCTAATTTGCAAAATCTAACCATACGAATGTGTCTGGAATATTCCAAATAGTTGGAAAACATTATTGGAACATCAAAAATGGATTTCAAATGGCTTAGATCTAGCCAAAATAGTTTAACGGTTCAGATCGACAAAATCTAGAACACCTGCGAAGCATCGGATAATTACTCCAGATCAGCTGACGTCTTTGGCTTAGGTGGCTCGGTTTCGGTTTCGGTTTCGGTTCCGGTGGATTTTCTGGAAAAAAAAAATTTGTTGCCAAAGAGTTTTGAACTGTTGACTTCCAAGACCTAGGTATTACCCATTCTGCCAACACAAGACTTGTGCTCTATATCTTCACAAATAAATATTTATTACATAAAAGCAGAAGGGTTGTCTTCAACTTCTGCTTCCTCGTCGGACTGAACTTTCTGGCGATCCTCCGACAAGTCTCTGACGATGTGCGTGAAGGCGCATAGATAATCTTTTTGGGTTGATTTTTCTTGGTCTAGAATGCTTTCGTCGAGACAGTCCTTCTGGTGTACTCAAAGCGTGATTTCGAGCAATTCAAAAATTTTAGTTTTGAAGAAAAACACTATATTTTTCTGAAACTCGCTCACCTTGGCTCTGATACCACTTGTTGTTATTAAAGACACCTAGAAAATGATCAACAAGCAATCACACACACAAATAAGACACAAATATTTACGTGGTTCGGCCCAATGCCTACGTCTACGGGAGAAAGAGAGAGCTTCACTATGAACAAAACAAATACAAAACAGAAGGGGAGGAGTCTCACTCTCTCAACTCAACTCACAGATCATACACTTCTCATAACTTTTTGTTTTCTTCACTCTTGATCTCTATATCAACTTAGCTCACATATCTCCCTATTTATACACAAATGGGAAAGCTAACAATTACACCTGTCTACCAACAACTGTAACACCCTGATATAACTACCATAGTCCTTCTACAACATTCATAAATGACAATAATAATAATGTAATTATCTTCCATTAAATCTAATTGGGATTACAAAAGGGAAACATATGCAGTATACATTCATAATGCCTAGCCCTGGATATATAGCATATGCTACAAATAACAGGAAAGAATTGAAGTTAAACAGATAAGAAATGCCCTAAAGGCTTACAACTTTCCAAGATAGTTTTTGGTTACAACAAAAGTGGACTTTAGGTCTAATACATTTAAAGCCCTTGGCTGTGCAAAAGTTAAATACAAAAATAACAAAACTGAGCCTTCAGCTCCACAGTCCTCCCAATCTAAGTCCTTGGTAGAGACATATCACTAGCACCTGAAAATGTTTTTCCCAAATAGGGTGAGTCAAAGCCCAGCAGAAATAATCTAACACAATATATGAATCTTAACAAAGATATAAGTGTAATATGCACATACAATACCTGTGATAAAATCATTTATAACTCTTTTGCAAAATCATACTATGTTGAACTTATATCTCGATCTATTTTATCTCCTTTCATGAGTCATTCCGTTTTATTCGGACAACCAAACTGAGGATGCAACTCAGTGGGTCTTTAACCAATATAGTCATCATACAAACACTTCTATTTTCCATTTTATGGATATTTCATTTGCGGGAATCGGGACCCATGTATACTTGTGGTTTTTAGGATTTTCACCTTAGACACTCCAACCAACTTAATTTAATGGAGTACATCCCCTTTCTTCTCCTGAACATGGAGTATTGTTAGGTTTTTGTTATTGGCAATCCCGTTTGACAAAACTCCTTTCAGTTGTAATTTTGTTATACTTTTATTTTAGTGAGGCTATGAGCTTTTAGATGCAAATCCAGCCTGAATTGTACCTTGCAGAGATGTTTCAGAAGTTAATTCTTTCATGTCTGTCACTTTGCTAAATTATAGTCGAAGTTATTTTTTCTGCTTGAGCGGCCATTCCTACGTTCGAGCGGAGATCACGTCCTTTCAAAAGTTTCACTCACCTACAAAAGTATTGGGAGTTTTTTTTTTCCACTCGAGCGGCCATTCCTACGCTCGAGTGTAGACCCTGTTTAGTCACACGCATTTTAGTCAGTCCGCTCGAGTGGAGATCGCGGCCCTGTTTTCTATAAATATGTGGTTCTATCAGATTTTAGGGTTACGACTTTCAGATCTTCTTTTTTGGCATTAGGATTTTCTTCTGGAGCTTCTTTGCTGGTTTTCATTTGATATCTATGAGAGTTTAATCATGAATTGAGTGGATTATATCAAAGGATTTGTTTAGTTTGTTTTATTCAAAAAAAGAGAGTTATTTTTCAGTGGATTCCGGGGAATTTGGGCCTGAAGCTTTGGTGGATTCTGGAGTGGCTCATCATCATGGATTCGACATTGGCGTTGTGGATTTAATGTTGTACAAAACAATTCCGAGGTAAAGACGGGGCTGGAAGAGGCACATAGGGGTCGGTTCGATTCGGGAGTGCATTCGCTAGGTAATTGAGAGTACACTTGTGTAATTCCTTTATGTATTCTTAGTGGATTATTTTGTGGCTTTTGCCTGTGGTTTTCTTATCACAATTGGATGCACTCCAATTGTGGTTTTTTCACGTAAAATCGTTGTGTCGATTTGTCTTGATTGTTTTATTGGGATTGTTATTTACTGCTTAAAATTGATATATAATCACAAATCAATATCTAGGCGATTTTAAGATTTTTCAATTGGTATCAGAGTGCGTTGCTCTATTTTTTTTAATAAAAAAACTATTAAAGCGAGATCTTGTTTGATTTGTGATAATGGATTCAATTCGTGAGGGAAATTCTATGGTTCGACCACCCCTACTTGACGGATCCAATTATTCTTTTTGGAAAACTCAGACGAGATCGTTTTTAAAATCTATTGATAAAAAAGTTTGGCAATCTATCATGTATGGGTGAACCGAATCGACGATTACCATTGATGGTGTAACTTTCCCCAAACCAATTGATAAGTGGGACACAATTGATTACCGAAATAGTAGCTAGAATAGTAAAGCTATCAATTCTCTCTTTTGCACCGTCACACCTGAAAAGTTTAGTCGTATTTGCAATTGTGAAGTCGCAAAAGAGACTTGGGATATCTTACAAACTATTTAAGAGGGCACTTCTTCGGTTAAACGCACAAAACTTCAAAGGCTCACGTCTAGTTTCGAAAACCTTTCAATGAAAAATAGTGAGTCCTTTGATGAATTTTATGTGAAGTTGAGTAACATTATAAATTTCAGCTTCAATTTAGGTGAAAAAATACCAGAATTCACGATTATGGGAAAAATTTTGAGGAGGCTCAAGATGCTGACAACCTCAAGCTGGATCATTTGGTTGGAAATCTCCAAACTTATGAGGCACATAGTAATTTAAAAAAGAAACAAAAAGATGATATTGCTTTGAGTAGTGCTCATAGAGTTGGAAATGATTCTGATAAGGATTGTGATATTGATTCCAAGATTATGAATACTTTCGTAAAACAACTTAAAAAGTCTTTTCTGAAAAAGAATCCTAAACTTTCGGAATCCACTCAGAAATCCGAAGGCAAAGATAAACTCAAAATTAATTCTATAACCAAGAAGGAGAAAGGAAGGATACACGGGAACTCTAAAAGAGTCCAATGCTATGAATGCCAAGGATTTGGCCATTTTGCTCAAGAATGCCCTAATCGGTTGAGGAAGAAGAAAGCCTTCGCTTTCACTTAGGATGATGAATTTGAGTCTGATAAAGATGAAAGTGACAACAAAGCACAAGGTGAAGAGGGGCATGAACAATTCCTTACTTTCATGGCAGCTTCTGAAACTGAAGGACAAATAGAGTATTCGAAAAGGCCGGTTGAGAATGCCACTGATGATGAATCCTCAAGGAGTGAAGATGAAGAGCTTCAGCAAGCTTATGAAAAGTTGTATAAGGACTTTGTTAACTTATCCAAATTGAATGACAAACTCACTAAGAAACTCAAAGCATATGAAAGTGAGAATGTCAAATTAAAGAAGGAGATTTCCGAGGCTAGGAATGATGCCTTTAAGATTTTTAGTGATCGACAAGCTTTTTGTGCAAAACTCATGACTTGTGATACAGAGAGGAATGAGCTACAACAAATCTATGCAACGTATGAAGAAAGATTGAAACTCTCGAGATGTCTCAAGTTGCCTTGGAAGAACTAATGATGAAGAAAGAGGAAGAGCTCAAGTGTGCTATGGCTACCATTGGTCTTTGGAACAAAGGATCAAAGACTTCAGACAATATCATTGGATCTCAACAAATGTGTTATGACAAGAGTGGCATTGGCTTTGGTGATAACAAAAAGCAAAAATAGAGTACATCTACATCTCATGAAACAAGAACTCAAGGAAAGGGAGAACAACAAATTCAACATCAGGATGGACTTCTAAAACTTCGTAGAGTTGGTAAGGCCAAAGAAAAGAAGGTACACCATGTTTTTATTTGTCATCATTGTGGTATGTATAGCTATATTTGCCCTTATTGTTATGAGTTGCATGAGAGAGTGTCTCATAGAGATGGAAGAAATTCCAACATCTTGTGGGATAGGAGACACTTCATTGGTCGTAATGAGGTCAAGGGTTATAATAGACCTTGCTATTTTGATTTGCTTGAGACCAAACATGAAGCGAGTTTGCATTTGGCTAGACCTAGGAATAGGAAGTTGGAAACCACGTCGAGACGACTCCCATTAAAAGAGAAGGGAACCACAACGTTAAGACACCACACAAGAACCTCAATTCTTACAACTTTGTTCATACTAAAGCGGTTTGGGTGAGAAAACTTGAGTTGTGTTAATTTGTTTATTTGTTTGTTTATTTGTTTTTTCTTTTTGTGTTTTTGTGTGTTTTTTCTTTTTGGGTCTTTTAGTGTGTGCTTGTTCATTTTTTGTCTTTACTTATTGTAGCTCGATTTTTCGCGCTCTTTTCGAAAGACGAATAGACCTATAGTTCGGACTCTACCTATGGTTCTGAATCTAATTTCACAAGTGCAGTGTGAAATAGTGAAAACACAAAAAGAGTCCAAATTTGGCAATTCTTTTTGAAAAATCGATATTTTGAATCAAATGCAAAAAATGGACCGATTTTCCAGATTTTAGAGTTGCCACCTAAATATTTTTGAAAAATTTAGGAAACTTGAGACTCGTATTAAAGGCCATTAGTTCGTCATCACCAAAGTCTCTCGGCTCGAGAACTTAGGTACGAGAGGGGAAGCTCATGAATTGAGCACCCTCTTCGCCTGATCAAAGATCGGCCTCTACTAATCATGATGTGATTTTTATTTACATTATATGCTCTTGTTCAGATTATTAAATATAGTATTATGTGATGCACATACAAGGTATAGACTAGTTTGCAAGAATTGGAACATTTGATCTTATGTTTTGTTTTGAAATTGTTTTGTGAATTTGCCACTTGAAAAAGTGGGCTAAAATGGACATTTAATCAAACCATCCCAATTCAAGCATCTAGCCTTCATCTACAAGCATTCAAACAGTTATATCATTAAGCAATTAGCCTCGTGGTATTCATGCTGTAACATGGCAACACAAACAGTCGATACAAGATGTTGAAACATAAAATTACTCACCTATTACTCCAAGCCAAAACAAAGCAAATTTATTAGAAAAATACGAATGCTCCTAATTAATGCAATATGACTAATGCAACTCGTACATTATGTATTTTATAGGCTTGGCTATGAGCATGGCATATGATTTCATTCAAGACACGTGATGAATCACGTATTCAAGCAATGAATTTGGACATTTGATATCGGGTTAGCATAATGAGCCGAACCTTGGATGCATGCAAGACAAATGGATGCGAAACATGGAGTATGCTAAAAAAACATGATGTTTCTAAACAAACCATCATAAGCAAGTAAGTAAAAGGGACAAAGACGTTGGGTTGGAAGACATACACATTATTACAATATTGTCCTCGTGCAAGAGGGTGTAAATGAAAGTCCAAAAGTCCGAATTTAACTAATTATTACAAAACTGAATGAATAAATAAGCAAGGTTAATTAACTAGCTAACTATGCTATTACAACAAGGATAACCAAGATAAATAAACTCACTATTTAAACTAATTAAGTACAACGACTACCAAGGGACAATAATAATTATTACAACACTTAATAATTAATGAGACTAATTACAACAAACAATAGTAAATTAATTAATTACAATGATCATAATGTAAACGCGGATGCACAAGAATTGCATGCATGCACATGCACAATGTTCAAGAATAGCTCTGTCTGACCCAAGCTTGCCCTGTTTCACCTTCAGCCATTGCCCTCTGTTTTTTACAAAAATACACTGCTGACCAAACATTGAGGGCTGGCCAGGCCTCAATGAAGCCCAGCCGGGCCTAGAGAATGCTGGTCGCGCTTCAATTTTGTGCAAAACTCTGTTTTGTGTTCTAAAGTGAAAACAGTGCAGACAGAGTTGTTCAAGCTCTGTTTGTTCCTTTCTTCCTTCTGTGTCATGGAAAAGACTCAAGAGAAGGTTGGAATTTCTTCCAAAGCTATCAATGAACAAATTGTATAGCGATCCCGGATTTACCCTTGTTGTACAGTGATCTGGACGTGTGTCCGTGGATGTTGGTAGTTGATTATTATCTTGTTTACATCCTTTTACTTCGTATTTGAGTTATAGGATGTGTTGGGCAGGTTTGTTACAGGTTGGTTGAGTTTAGAAACCAAAACTAGTTGCCCAAATTTTGACCTGTCCGCTCGAGCGGGGGTTTTGGCGCTCGAGCGGGAATTGCACCCATCCAGTATTTCCTGTGCAGGGTTGGACGCTCGAGCGTGGAATTGGCCGCTCGAGCGGGGTTGTGTGAGTGCCGCTCGAGCGGGGAGTTGGAAGCTCGAGCGGAGACCTGGTTCTGTAAAAGTTCTGGGAGTGTGTATCCGCCGCTCGAGCGGGATGGTTGACGCTCGAGCGGGAGTCTGTGAGTGACGCTCGAGCGGGGTGTTTGACGCTCGAGCGGGGCAACTGGGTTCAAGTTCCGTGTTTTGACTTTTCAAATCACTTTTTCACTTTCTCCTCTCTCTCCTACTTTTCCAAAAACATCATTGTTGAGCCTCTCACTCTAGAACTCTACCTTTTCTCTAGGTTTTGATCTAGTAGGAGTGATTTGCTCATCTTTGGCCTTTACAAAAAAGTTGTTGATCGTCGAGGGCTACTTTTTAATCTGAAAATTTCGGGATTTGGAGCACGTTGGGTTTTGTCATCTTCTCCCTTGGGGCTCCGAATTTGAGGTAGGGATATCCTACTCCTCTCTATGGATTTTGTCTTTAAATTTTGGTATTTTGAGATGTTGGGGTTGATTTGGTAATTTTGTGAAAGTTTGGGGCTTTTGTGTTATTTTACAAAAGTTGGGGTTTTATTTATAATAAACCTAGGTGCATGTTTGGTATAGAGAAATGGAATAAATGTTGAATCATTGATGAAAATGGGACCTAAGGGTTGTAATGTTAATTATGGAAAATGACCTAATTACATTGATTGATTAATTGGGATAATTAATTGTGAGAAATGAGGAAATGAAATGGAATTGTTGAGATTGGGAGTGCATGGGGTTAAAGGGTGTAGTTGAATTGTTTATCACACACCGAATTGAAATGTTGATTGAATATCCATTTGTGCATTTATTTTCTGTTTAGAAATAACTGCTTTGGGCTATCGGTGGAGGATAGTCGTGATTGTTGTAGACAATGCATGATGATTAGGCAAACGGGAACTAATCAATGGAATGTGTCATGGAATTTGACGGTTGATAGAATACATTAACTGTATGTATTGAGTGATTGTATATAGAACCAATGTGTTTGTATACGTTATGTGTAGAGGAGGAGATGGGGGATGTACTCCGCGGTTTAGGGGAAGATGGGGGATGTACCTCTAAACCGGATAGTATTGGGAGAAGATAGGGGATGAACTCCGTAGATACAGCTCATATGCTTGTCTAGAGAAGTGAAGATAGAGCTCATATGCTTATCTTTGTGAAGTGTGGATACAGCTTATATGCTTATCTGTGAATGTGGGATACTGTTGTTATACATATCTGTTGAGAATGTGGATATAGCTTATATGCTTATCTGTGAATGTGGGATATAGTTTTTATACATATCTGTTGAAAAAGGGAAAATGAAAAGTAACTTGGACTCATAAGTCAGATGACATAAAAACGTGATTTATGTGGATGTATCAGTGTTGGCCATCTATCAATTGCTAATCTTTTAGTCATTGTTCATGGTTGGTTTAGTGTATTTCTACTGGGCTGTGGCTCACCCTATATGGGAATATCATTTTCAGGTACAGGTAGCATGCCACCTCCAAGGTCATAGCTTGGGAGGCTAGAGGCGAGCAGATTGTGTTGGTTTTAGTTCCTTTTTGATGTATTACATGTATATTCAAGCCGAGGGTTTAATGTGTAGATGAGTTAGCACTCTTTTGTTGTAACCAAGTGTTAACTTGGAAAGCTGTAAGCCCGTAGGGCATTCTTGCTTTTGTTGTTAACATGTAATACTTTTGTAATGAAACTCTGATGAATAGAAGAATGTGGTTATTTCATTTGTCAATGAATGTCTTATTTGATGGGTTTAATGTTATTATTTTGAGGGCGTTACAAATTGATTGCTTGATGATTTCGGATACAATTTTGGATAAAAATCAATGAATGTAATGAATATGACCACTCCTTCATCTTGTCATAGAGTGAACTCAAAGAGGAAGGTAGAGATGCTTCAAGAATCATCAAAACGCCATGAATTAGCTCATGATCACTCTTGACTCGATAAACTTGGCATAACGTCTGGCGAAGCCTAAGCAAGATAACTTATTTTCTTTATGTGTGTTGGTTTCTTTTAAACCAATTCTTTTAGTCATTTCCGTTCTTTAGTCCATTTGTCTGAAGTGATGATTAAGTCCGCTAAAAGGAGAGAAACGTCAAACGGGAAGTAATTCTCAACATGAAAAAGAGATTACGCCGTTGGCAATGAATCTCCGTAGAGATTAAGCCATTAAGTGCGAAACTCTAGTTCATGTGTTGAATAACCATCAACCGTTTGAAACAACTCTCAAATGAAAGAAAGGAGTGGCAAGTTGATTATTAAAATGAGGTTATTAAACATGGAAATGAGTTGGAGAAAAGCTAAATTCAATATGCAACAAGCTATACAAGTAAACTTATGAGACAATAACTAAACTAAACAAAGCACAAACTATTTAAACAAGTTAGAATAGCCCCAAAATAGTCATGAATAAGCTAAATTAGTGGCTAAAAAAAAAAAAAAAAACACTCAAAAGCTAAACAAAGGGTAAAGACAATAATGCTATGTAAGCAAAAATAAGGAGAGGTGGCCAACCCCTCCAATTTCAAGACTTCGAACCATGTTTTTTGGCCTTAATTCAACTTTGAAAATCAGTTCAAAAAACAAAAAAAGAGAGTGTAAAGGAGCCAAGGATTGAGCTACGAAGATAGGTGCAAGTAAGGGTGTTAGCCTTACCACCTTTGGTAGCTTGTCCAAACCCAAGTTCCAACTCTTAGAATAGGTGTAAAACAATCCAAGGACACAAGAAATAAGTAGAAATGAAGAAATCAAAAGCAAGAACAAGAGTTACAAGCTTATACCTTTCAAAATGGAGTAAGCTTTGGTTAATGATCAAACTCACTCTTGACACACTCTCAAACTTGAATTATGCTTCTCAAGGGTCAAACAAGACTCTAAGATGATAAGTCCAGGTTGTGTATGGTGTATATAGATGATACAAGGAAGATAGGTCAACTTAAAGGTAGCTTGCAATGGAAGAAGAAGGAAGAAGGAGCTCTCTCTGTGTGTATAGGCTCTTTCTTGATTGTGCAACCCTAAAACAGAGGTATATGGTCGTATTTATAGAATTTGAGCACAAAAGGTGATAAATGTCTTCAAAAATGGACAGCTGGCGGGCTCTTGGCTAGAACAGTGTTTATCGCTATCGAAGCCCGGCCGGCCTTCAATAGCCACGGCCAGCCCTCATTGAGGCACGGCTGGGCCTCAATGACTTTCCTTGTTTTTCTGTTATAGCCTCAACAAAGGATGGCACAAGGTATGAAAATGGATTTCTTGGGTGTGATTAATGGGAATATGGAAGGTTTGAGATTGTTTCGAAGCTTGAACAAGACTCCTTCGTTGAACCTCAAAGTACCCACAATACCACTTTCATTATCGAGTGTTCCGAGTAAAGCGCTCAAGCCTTGTGGGTTGTCAAAAATGGGGTGTCTACAGTTGCCCCTCTTTGATAGAGCTGGAAGTCATAAAGTGAAGTGAGTGAATGTCAAAGTCTGAAGATGACCCATTTTGACAAAGTTGTAAGACTTGGGCAAACAAACAAAATACAGATGCAGTTGGTTGAACCCGAGGGTTACCTACGTATCCCTTTGTAAGGAATCATACTAGCGTAATTTAGGGGCAGGATGCAAAATGATACATAATGCAACGAAAAATACAAATGATATACCATGTATGTATATAACGAAATCATTAAACCACAAGCAGTGCAAAGCACACAAATATCATAAAGGAATGAGGATGCAAATCAAACTACGTTTTATATAGAAAGAAGTGTGGGCACGAGCCAAACGACGCCTAACACAAGCTAAGTGCCTACATCCTCAATAATGGCCTCATCGCAGCATGGATGCTTACACATAATAGAACCATGTTTTAACGTAAAAAGGGTGCGAGCACCTGCAAAACTATGTTTTTTTGTAGAAAGAGAAAGAGTACAAGTAATTGGGTGGTATGATATAAGTGAGGAATGATCTGCTGGGGAAAGATGATGATCTTAAATGCTGAATATAACAAGACAAAAGTAAGATGCAATGAATGCAATGGATGAAGTAAATAAGGGGTAGGCCGAGCCATATCTTATCTAGAAAAAGTATGGATACAAAACAAACCACGTCTAACACAAAAAAGGTGTCGATACCCTCAATACTGGCCTCAGTGCAACATGGGTACTTACATATGATAGAACCATGTTTCAACGAGGGAAAGGCATGAGCATATGCCAAACTAAGCTTAACATGGAAAGGATACAGGCAATAAAATGGTATGATGTCATGGATGTAATGGATAATGGGGTAAATGCATGCGATAGATGTTATATGCAATGCGATAGAAGTAATAAATAATAAATATGATGTAGCAGCTGGGAAGTGAAAATACCTTACAGGGGTAATTGGCGAGGACTCACCTTATGCTGCTGGAGATTTTCCTCTTCTTCTTCCTTTATCTTGCACTTCCAGACCATGGGTACTACTTTTCTCCCTGGCCATGTTTGTAATTTTCCTTATTCTCTAACTGGGTGACAGACTAGGTTGGTTCAGTATCCAAAATTGAGGTGCATACAAGCTACCTCAACCTATAAGGCTGCCATACAGATTTCAAGCCAAGGATACACCCCTAGGTTTTTAAACCAGATTTTAGTCTTAGAAATTCCAAACCTTTGCATTCTAGGTGTCGCCATTCGAACACTAGTTTCCACCGTTTCAGTTGATCTCCTAGGAACTCACTACAAACATAGCCTGGTGGCTATACCAGACCACCTGAAGTCGTTCGGGCACGACAAACACCAAAGAAATTGCACCTTTAGAGGATTTAAGGTCTCATAGACCAAGGGAGTGCACAAAACAGTGCGACGTAGGCGCATAAAACAGTGCGGGATGAATGAATGCACAAAACAGTGAGATACAGGGTAGAATGCACAAGATAGTGCAAGGTAAATGAATGCACAAGACAGTGCTATACATGTAAATGCACAAATTAGTGTTGTGTAGGGTGAATGCACAAAACAGTGCTATGCAGGTGCACAAGATAGTGCGATATAAGGTGAAATGCCCAAGAGAGTGCGATGTAGGTGAAATGCACAAGATAGTGCGATGTAAGTTGAAATGCACAAGATAGTGCTATGTAGGTGCACAAGATAGTGCGATGTACGTGCACAAGATAGTGCGATGTAAGTGCACAAGACAGTGTGATGTGAATTGAAATGCACAAGATAGTGCGATGTAAGATGAAATGCACAACATAGTGCGATGTGAATTGAAATGCACAAGATAGTATACAAGTTAGAGTACAAAAATTAATGCACGAAATAGATGTGAATTCACGAAATAGATGCGAATGCACAAGATAGTGCGAGTGAGGTGCACAAAACAGTGCGAGTGGTGCACAAAATAGTGCAATGTAGGTTGAATGCACAAGACAATGCAATGGTGCACAAAATAGTGCGATACAAAGTGAATATGATAGTGTGATACAAAGTGCACAAAATAGTGCGATGCAAGGTGAAATGTACAAGATAGTGCGATGTAGGTGAGCGATACATGGTATGCAGAGGGAAATGAGCAGTACTCAGAGTAATGTGTCATATACCTTATGAGACGAGTGTAGGGCAACTTGCTACAACTCATTGAAACGTAACACAAAGGGAGGCAACTCGACAAAACTCTGTTAAGTGCAAAACAAAGTTCAGAGCAAGAACAACCAATCACGTAGTTTAACTCAACCAGAGTGTATAAGCATGCAGGCATAATCCAAAGCCCATGCATTAATCAGAGGGAAGATGGCAATCCCAAGAGAGTTTTGAAATAGTTAGAGACAACTTTCGAAAGCTGAATCATATCAAAATCATCACGGGGGTGAGCTATTCTAATCCAGGGAAAAGTGTCCAACAAATAGCTTTGACAAACTGAGGAAAAGATTAGGTTCATGCCCCTTGTTCAAATGATGACCCAATCAGATACACTGAAAACTGCCCCTAGTGTCCAGTTACTAGCCATTGGTTGGGTTCATGCCTCTTGTTCAATGGATGGCCCAATTAGATGTACTGAAAATTGCCTCTAGTGTCCAGCCACTGGCCACTATTTTCAATATTATGTAGGCACATGTAATGGGGATCATCAGATCCTGGAACAGTTTTCAACCCATTAGGTTCATACTTCTCTTATGCTCCAACATGTTGAGAACTTACTCCAGTCCTTTCTGAAGAAGTGACAAATTCCTTATATACACCGATCATGAATGCGTTACCCCTTTGTATGGGCACTTTCAGTTTATTTATAAATTCCACACATGGACTTGTTTTTGAGTTTGGATCGAACACTCGTGTATGGAATTTTGACCATGCTACTCTGTTGAACTTTTGAGCGACAAACTTGCCAGGGTGACTTGATGAAGAGCATTTTTTAACGACAGACATGTTATGGTGACTCAATGAAGAGTGTAAACTAAAACAAACACCGGGCACAACACAACCGAATTCATAACTGACCCAAAAGCATAAATAGACTCAAGGTAACTGAGCATTCATAGTGCCCCTAGTTTTACTTATGTTCCCTTTTAGAAATCAATTTCGCAAAACTCGAGTTTCGATCCCCTCCTTTTTTTTTTTGTGCTCAAGATAGAGATTCTACTAATAAGTTCAAGTATTGAAAATTTCCCCACTTGTTGATTCGAGTTAGTTCTTTCTTACCCAACGCAAGTATATGATATGCACAACAATCGGTGTAGCTCATGGATTGATGCAAAGCTGACAACGTGAATCGGGCAAGATGATTGGGTCGAGATGAATGAGATAGATATGGTTGAGACCAAACTTCTGGATGAAGTTGCCTACGTATCCCAAAAATGGGAATTAGCTCAATGTAGTTCATGGCTAAGGTTCACTCGGGTGTTAACACTCTTTTTTTGTGCTCTAACTTTTGCCAAAGTCGCCCCTTCGGGGTTTTCAACCTTGCGAGCTATATTTTTTGATTTCTCATTTTTCATGCTCTAACTTTTGCCTAGGTCGCCCTTTCAGGTTTTTGGCCTAGTGAGCCTCTCAAGGATAGCGTTACAACACTTGTGGTGAATTTGATCAATAGTCCCTAACACTGGAACTGACTTCGCATTGATTTGAGCTTGGTTCTCCGTTCCTTTATGCGTGCCTTCTTCCTTTCTTTTGCTCCATTTTCAAAGTTTGTTTTTCTCGCAATGTGGTACCTTTTTGCATTGGCCTCACCGAATTCAGACAAAAGTTCCATTCCTCACAGTTGCTTGGATTTCATTCCAAAGAATACCCCTGGCTTGGCGGTTGACTTTTTTTCCCTTTCTTTTTCTTTTTCTTTTCTTTTTTCTTTTTCTTTTCTTTTTTCGTATTTTTCTTTTCTTTTTTGGTTTCTCTTTCTTGTTGGTTTCTTTTATCCTTTTCTCTTTGAAATAATGAAAACACCAGAGGATATGATTTGTGAAGTCTGAAAGCCGCCTTGTACTTGTAGGTTTGAAAGCTGCCTTGTACTTGTAATAATGATCACCTAACGGCGAAGAAAATCCCTAGGACAATGTAGGATACCACGCGCAATTCTGAACCTATCTTCGTAAGTTTTGCAAAAGAGATAGCTTAAAATTTTTTAAATCATGAACAATTTTGCGCCGATAAGTCAGAATGCACTCAAACCATTCAGGGGATCCTTCTCAATACTCGGGCTTATTAACAGAATCAAATTCAAAAACAAATTCAAACCCCTTTTGTATTTGTAAAAGGTCACACCTGCATTCACTATAGGCACAATAAAATGATCAGAAACTTGACTCTCAGTCTCAGTTTCTTGTAAAGATGAAAACCTGAGGGTACATGAGAGTGACTCAAAGGAAAAAACTCAACTGACGCAACAAAGAAAGAAAGGACAAGGAAACTAAAACTCACAACAACTATTTGCAGGACACAACTCAAAACAAAATAAGTATTTCTGAGACAAAAGGGGGTCCCCTTCTCCAAGTCCATCTGTAGAATTTCAAAAAGCACTACAAGTAGCCCACAGGAAGGTCCAGACCTGCCTTCAATTCAGCAATACATATCTACACCTAGAAGGATTGATTTCAAAATTTTAAACTGAGTCTCATAGACTAAGCCTCATAATTATGTTGTCCCCGCATATCTTTTTGACCAAAACAATTGCTGTTTCACACCATGCTCCTAGTTCAGAAGGTCCTTCCCAAGTGCTTTCGACAATTCTCCTAGCTGAGACTGAGGTTCATTACTCCAACCACCAGTGCTGGCATTACTACTTCATCAAGCTTGAACTCGCCCAGATCGAGTAAACTTTCCATCCCTTCAAAGATTTTGTTCCTTTTGCTCAAATCGGCATCAGAAGATTCAGGAATGAACACAATGGGTTTGAGCTTAGTGGTGGGTATGTTGTGTTGGCTAGGGTAATGGTTGGTTGGTGGCAAGCTGTGTATGGATTTTATGTTATGGAATGGCAATCTATTGCGGACAGGGAGAGGGTTATTGATAGCTTTGGGATTTTCAGGTGGGGTGATGACCTTTTTGTCAATCAGGTCTTGAATTTCATGGCGAAGGTGAAAGCAACGGTCAGTATTATGACTGTATTGCTGATGGAATGTGCAATATTGGGTAAAGTCGTGTTTAGGTGGGAGAGGATTAGGGAAAGGTTGAGGATTGAGCGGTTTGAGATACCCTTTCTTCATCAATACCCTCAATGCACAGGTTAGGCTCATATAGAGTTGGGTGAATATTCGTTTTGAGGAGGAGGAAACATTAGGTTTAGAAACATTGGAAAATGAGTTGGCGGGTGTTGATCGGGTGTTTATGGGCTTGGGATTGGAATCAAGAGGGGTGTTTCTGGTAAAGCATCCCTTTTCATTGCTTGTCCCTTGATTCAAAATGCTCCCAACCTGAGCGATAAAAGTGTCATCCACAGTCTTTGCAACGACTGTGAGCACTTGCTGCTTGTTCAACCCTTTAACTTTCAAAGTCTCAATAGCCCATCGAAGATGTGCATAGGGATCAATACTTGCCCCGACTTTATTCTTGCCACTTGCTTCAGCTTGGACAAGGGATTAGGTGGCTATATCGAAGCGAGGCCCACTTGTTGTTGATATGTCATCACCCGAACTTCAGAGAGCTTCGGGTTGGCCATTTCCAATTGCAGCTTGCCCCAAGATTAGGGAGCTTTTTACTGGGATCGAAACCCCAAATGTTAAATCTGCCACCATTTCTTGAAGGTCTTCAATCATTCTCAACATCTCAGCAGTAGTGGGTTCGGCCATTTGGCGCTCTTGGGGTGTTTAAACCGGAGTAGGTGTATCCATCATGTATAAATCGGTACTTTCAACAATGAACACCTCTGGCTTGGACAGATGGGATGGAGTGATATATATACTAGGGTTGAAGGTAGGGGGTAGTGTATGGATGAGATTAAGGTGAGGATAAGGCACTTGGTCACGGATGGGAAGTGGGTTGGTGGAAACATTGGGTTCTTGTGGTGGAGTTATTATTTGGTTGTCAATAAGATTCTGAACCTCATGACGAAGGCGATAGGAACGATCGGTACCATAATCGCGCTGCTGATGGTACGCATAATATTTGGTGGGGTTATGTCTAGCAAGGAGTGGGTTAGGAAGAGGTTGGGGATAAAGGGGTTTGAGATACCCTCTTTTCACCAGGACTTTTAGTGCGCTAGTTAGGCTCATATGGACGGGGTGAAAGTTCTGCCATGAGCTTGAGTTGGGCTGGCTGTTTGTGGGTTGGTATTGGCAAAAGGGTTGGCAATTTGTGGGTTGGCGACGATATTGATTTCAATGGGTTTGGGAATAGTGCTACTACCAGCATTGGTACTCTAGGAAAAATCGCTCCTTGTTGGTTTTCTTGTTCTGGGAATAATCCCTTGGTTAAATGCACTCTCAATCTAAATCCTTAATTCATGCAAATTTTTGAAAGTGAACAGTGGAGCGACTATTAACTTTTGTAACATATCAGGCCCATGGTTCAGCATCACTATCTGCACTTGGTCCCTCTCAGAAGGTCAATCTGTCATTTGTGCTTCCTTTGCTCTCCACTTTGCAACAAATTCCATAAAAGGTTCTTCAGGATTCTGGTGGGTTGCTTTGAGCTCATGGGTGGTCATTTCAATTGGGGTATTGTAAGAATACTGATTGACAAATGCCTCAGCCAAATCTTCCCAGTTTTGCTTCACTTTATCCTCGAACTTGGCGTACCAAATGGCTGCTATACCCGACAGGGTTTTTCCATAAAGAGAGAGTTTCTGAGGCTTAGTCAGACCCATCGATTTCAGGACATCCAAGAAAAGCCGGATATATACCATAAGATCTCTAGACCCGTCGAAACAGTCAATGTGTGGCATTTTGAATCTGTTTGGGAGTCTTACGGCAGCCTTAGTGTACCCATCCTCAATGTCAAGAATGGAGTTAAGTCCCTATGTCTTTTTGAATTGTTTCTCAAGGTTGGCAATTTTTAACAAGGTCGGGTCAAGATCATTAATATCAAGGGGATAAAGCCCCTCATTGGGTCTGAAAACTTGAGCTTGAGCCAACCCTTCTCGAGGATCTGGACCTTGCAAATCTTCAGTTGGTAGAGGTGGGTCAAAGTTCGGCTAGGGGCCTGGGATTGGATCTGTGGTAGGTGCCCCAGATGAGCGTTATATTTCAGCATTGGTCTCATCCTGCATGACGGTTCCCTGGTTTAAGGCTGTTATCATGGTGACAACTTCTTTTAGACTCTAAGCTATCATGGGTCTGCTGAGTTGGCAATCGAGAAAATGGATGGGTGTAAGCTGAGAGTTGACTAACATGGATTTCGACCCGGTTATACTTGATGTATCTGAACTGGATTAGTCTAGACAGGTTTGACTGGATTGGGCTTTTTAGAATCGGTCTTTTGGCATTGGCTGGATCTTTTTTGAGTTGGCCTTTGGGGATTAGATGGACAGGACCTTTACTGAGTAGGTTTTTTTTTTTTTTTCCTGGGATTGGATGGATTATGATAGGTTAAGGCTTTCCAGGTCGGATTGGGCTTGGCCTTTACTGAGTTGGGTATTGCTCTTTCTTTGGCTCAGACAAATCTAGCATTAAAAACAAATGCCCCATCAAATCAGGATAATGGGTATGCTGGTCAAAACAAAGCAAGATACAATTTTTGGCCCTGGCTTTAGTTTGCTGACAATTCACCCATATCAAACACAAACCCCTGGATTTTGTCCCAAATTTTGATTCTGATATGACCCTTAAGTTTGAAAGGAATCGCCTCAATATTAAGACTCTCCGAGAATTGCATCATACATTCCTAAAGAGTTCACATTTTGCACAAAAGTATTCAAAACACCCCTATGAGAGGTTAGAGTTTCCCTATCCTAGCTTTGGAGTGATCTACAGCTTTTACTATTCAAACAAACGGTATCACAATAGCCTAGTAAATAGGAGGGCATCCTGTCCTATGTTTAAAAAGTCATTAAGGCTAACTATATGCAGTTAGGTTGATTGATCAAAAGGGGTACCTCAGCAAGACTACCTAATATACCTCTCACACCTAACACCGAGAAGTGAAAGGAGGATCAAGCAGTATAACGGTAATCCAAGTCCAAGGGTTATGTTTCTAACATGGCAGAGCCCATGAGCAGTTAGCCTTCTGGCAAGCTTTTGGGCAAGCCTCCGACAAATCGTCCAGGAATAGCAGATGGCAAACACAGTGACTTAAGCTCACCAATACAAATGCAATGCAAAGAACATGTAAGTGTAATTAAAATTTCACATCATGAATTTTAAGTCAAGTTCTCTAATTCCCCAGCAGAGTCGCCAGAAATTGTAGCTCGATTTTTCGCTCTCCTTTCGAAAGATGATATAACGCCCTCAAAATAATAACATTAAACCCATCAATATAGACATGCATTGATATATAAAAGCTCCACTTTCCTCTATTCATCAGAGTTCTATTACCAAAAGTATTACATGTTAACAACAAAAGCAAATGCCCTAAAGGCTTACAGCTTTCCAAGTTAACACTTGGTTACAACAAAAGAGTACTAACTCATTTACACATTAAGCCCTTGGCTTGAATATACATGTAATACATCAAAGAAATAAAACAACAAAAGTCCGCCCTCCTCTAGCCTCCCAAACTACATCCTTGGAGGTGGCATGCTACCTGTACCTGAAAATGATGTTCCCATATAGGGTGAGCCACAGCCCAGTAGAAATACACTAAACCAAATATGAACAATGACTAAAAGATTAGCAGTTGATAGATGGCCAACACAGATACTTTCCCTCATCACACTTTATAGTTTTATGACATACAAGTCCATGTTACAATCCATTTTTCAATTCTTTTCAATTCTCAATTTATAACCATGGCTCAGAACCTGGCCAAACAATTCATATGAGACAGTAACTCATATTAAGTACTTTCCCATTTCATAATAGATAAGCATACTAGCTATATCACACACCAGCAGATAAGCATACAAGCTATATCATCACTTCCACAGATATGCATAAGAGCACTATCACACTTCCAAAGACAAGCATATGAGCTCTGTCAACACATTAATAGATAAGCATATGAGCTCTATCTATGGAGTCCATCCCCTATCTCCTCCCAACAACATCCGGTTTAGAGGTCCATCCCCTATCTTCCCCTAAACCGTGGAGTACATCCCCTATCTCCTCCAACACAACACAATGCATATAAATGATAATTCTGCACATCATCACACAACACATAAATTTAATGTATTCTTTCAACCGTCCTACTCAATGACATATTCCAGTGATTAGTTTCAGTCTGCCTAATCATCATGCATTGTCTACAACAATCAAGACTATCCTCCACCGATAGCCCAAAGCAGTTATTTCTATACAGAAAATAAATGCAACAATGGATATATAATCAACATTTCAACTAGGTGAGCGATAAATAATCCGACAACACCCTTTAATCCCACACATTTCCAAATCCATTTCTCATTCCTCATCATTAATTATGCAAATTAATTAACCAATGTAATTAGGGCATATTCCATAATTAACATTACAATCCTTAGGTTCCATTTTCATTAATGTTTTAACATTAATTTCACTTTTCCATGCCAAACATGCATCTAGGTTTTATATAGCTAAAACCCTAACTTTTGTAAATTTACACAAAAGCCCCCAACTTTCACAAAATTACCAAACCAACCCCAACATCTCAAAATACTAAAATTTAAAGACAAAGTCCATAGTAAGGAGTAGGTTATCCCTACCTTAAAGAGTGACACCCAACCAAGAAGATGAAGAAAATGAAAATGCTCCAAACCACGAATTTCTCAGATCAAAAGATAGCCCTCGACGATCAATACAACTTTTACAAAGGCCGAAGAGAAGGAGGACACTCTTACTAGATCAAACCCTAGAGAGAAGGGAGTTTCTAGAGGAGAGGCTCTCAAAAATGGGTTTTAGAAAAAGTAGGAGAGAGAAAGAAAAGCAAAAAGTGATTTAAATCACCCAGCGGATAACTCATATACGCATGACCCGCTCGAGCGAAGAACACAACGCTCGAGCGCCAAGAACAAAAATCTGAACACGCTCGAGCGCAATAAGGCCCGCTCGAGCTCCAAGACACAAAAATAAAGCACTTCCGCTCGAGCGCAAAAACCAGTCCACTAAAGCGTAGATTTCCCCCTCCCAGAACTTCTACCCAGAAAGTACTACCCGCTCGAGCGCCACCAAACCCGTTCGAGCACCACCGCTCGAGCGTAAACACACCCGCTCGAGCGTAAAAATCACATCTGCAAAAGTTTTGCAAGAACACGAAATACTGGAGGTGTGCAATCCCCGCTCGAGCGCAAGAAGACCCGCTCGAGCGGATCGCCTAAAAACTGGACAACAAGGAATTGAAACCAAGGCCTAACCAACCTGTAACAACCCTGCTCAAAACATCCTAAAACTCAATCAAGTGGAATTAAAGGACGACAACAAGATAGATACCACTACCAACTTCACGGAACCGAGTCCGGAACACAACAGAATAGTAAAGGGACAACCGGGATCATTATAGATGAATAGCCCTACAGTTCGGACTCTACCTGCGGTTCTGAATATGATTTCACAAGTGCAGTGTGAAATAGTGAAAACACAAAAAGAGTCCAAATCTGACAATTCTTTTTGGAAAATTGATATTTTGAATCAAATGCCAAAAATGGACTGCTTTACCAGATTTTAGAGTTGCCACCTAAATATTTTTGAAAAATTTAGGAAACCCGAGACTCATGCCAAAGGCCATTAGTCCATCATCACCAAAGTGTCTCGACTCGGGAACTTAGGTACAAGAGGGAAAGGTCATGAATTGAGCACCCCCCTCGCCCGATCAAAGATCAGCCTTTACTAATCATGATGTGATTTTTATTTACATTATATGCTCTTGTTTAGATTATTAAATATAGTATTGTGTGATGCACATACAGGGTATAGACTATTTGCAAGAATTGGAACATTTGATCTTATGTTTTGCTTTGAAATTGTTTTGTGAATTTGCCACTTGAAAAAGTGGGCTAAAATGGACATTTAATCAAACCATCCCAATTCAAGCATCTAGCCTTCATTCACAAGCATTCAACCAGTTATATCATTTAAGCAATTAGCCTCATGGTATTCATGCTGTGACATGGCAACACAAATAGTCGATGCAAAATGCTAAAATATAAAATTACTCACCTAGTATTCCAAGCCAAAACAAAGAAAATTTATTAGAAAAATATGCATGCTCCTAATTAATGTAATATGACTAACGCAACTAGCACATTATGTATTTTATAGGCTCGGCTATGAGCATGGCATATGATTTCATTCAAGACATGTGATGAATCACGCATTCAAGCAATGAATTTGGACATTTGATATCGGGTTAGCATGATGAGCCGAACCTTGGATGCAAGCAAGACAAATGGATGCGAAACATAGAGTATACTAAAAAAACGTGATGTTTCTAAACTAATCATCATAAGCAAGTAAGTAAAAGGGAGAAAGATGTGGGGTTGGAAGACATACACATTATTACAACATTGCCCTAGCACAAGAGGGTGCGAATCAAAGTCTAAAAGTCCGAATTTAACTAATTATTACAAAACTGAATGAATAAATAAGCCAGGTTAATTAACTAGCTAACTATGCTATTACAACAAGGATAACCAAGATAAATAAACTCACTATTTAAACTAATTAAGTACAACGACTACCAAGGGACAATAATAATTATTACAACACTTAATAATTAATGAGACTAATTACAACAAACAATAGTTAATTAATTAATTACAATGATCATAATGTAAATAAGAATGCACAAGAATTGCATGCATGCACATGCATAATGTTCAAGAATAGCTCTGTCTGCCCCAAGCTTGCTCTGTTTCACCTTCAACCATTGCCCTCTGTTTTCTGCAAAAATACACTGCTGACTAAACATTGAGGGCTGGCCAGGCCTCAATGAAGCCTAGCCGGGCCTAGAGAATGCTGGTCGTGCTTCAATTTTGTGCAAAACTTTGTTTTGTGTTCTGAAGTGAAAACAGTGAAAACAGTGCAAACAGAGTTGTTCAAGCTCTTTTTGTCCTTTCCTTCATTCTCTGTCACGGAAAAGCCTCGAGAGAAGGTTGGAATTGCTTCCAAAGCCATCAATGAGCAAATTGATTGCTTGATGATTTCGGATACAATTTTGGACAAAAATCAATGAATGTAATGAATATGACCACTCCTCTCTCTTGTCATAGAGTGAACTCAAAGAAGGAGGTAGAGACGCTTTAAGAATCATCAAAATGCCATGAAATAGTGCATGATCACTATTGACTCGATAAACTTGGCATAACATCCGGCGAAGCCTAAGCAAGATGACTCATTTTCTTTATGTGTGTTGGTTGCTTTTAAACCAATTCTTTTAGTCATTTCCGTTCTTTAGTCCATTTGTCTGAAATGATGATTAAGTCCGCTAAAAGGAGAGAAACATCAAACGGGAAGTAATTCTCAACATGAAAAAGAGATTACGCCGTTGGCAATGAATCTCCGTAGAGATTAAGCCATTAAGTGCGAAACTCTAGTTCATGTGTTGAATAACCATCAACCGTTTGAAACAACTCTCAAATGAAAGAAAGGAGTGGCAAGTTGATTATTAAAATGAGGTTATTAAACATGGAAATAGGTTGGAGAAAAGCTAAATTCAATATGCAACAAGCTATACAAGTAAACTTATGAGACAAGAACTAAACTAAACAAAGAACAAACTATTTAAAAAAGTTAGAATAGCCCCAAAATAGTCTTGAATAAGCTAAATCAGTGGCTGAAAATGTAAAAAAAAGAAAGCTTAAAAGCTAAACAAAGGGTAAAGACAACAAAGCTATGTAAGCAAAAATAAGGAGAGGTGGCCAACCCCTCCAATTTCAAGACTTCAAACCATGTTTTTTTGGCCTTAATTCAACTCTCAAAATTAGTTCAAAAAACAAAGAAAGAGATTGTAAAGGAGCCAAGGGTTGAGCTACGAAGATAAGTGCAAGTAAAGGTGTTAACCTTACCACCTTTGGTAGCTTGTCCAAATCGAAGTTCCAACTCTTAGAATAGGTATAAAACAGTCCAAGGACACAAGAAATAAGTAGAAATGAAGAAATCAAAAGCAAGGACAAGAGTTACAAGCTTATACCTCTCAAAATGGAGTAAGCTTTGGTTGATGATCAAACTCACTCTTGACACACTCTCAAGCTTGAATTATGCTTCTCAAGGGTCAAACAAGACTCTAAGATGATGAGTCAAGGTTGTGTATGGTGTATATAGATGATACAAGGAAGATAGGTCAACTCAAAGGTAGCTTGCAGTGGAAGAAGGAGAAAGAGGAAGCTCTCTCTGTGTGTATAGGCTTTTTCTTGATTGTGCAACCCCTAAACAAAGGTATATGGTCGTATTTATAGAATTTGAGCACAAAAGGTGATAAATATCTTCAAAAATGGACAGCTGGCGGCCTCCTAACTAGAACAGTGTTTATCGCTATTGAAGCCTGGCTGACCCTCAATAGCCACTGCTGGCCTTCACGGAGGCACGGCCAGGCCTCAATGACTTCCCCTGTTTTTCTATTACATCCTTAACAAAGGATGGCACAAGGTGTGAAAATGGATTTCTTGGGTGTGATTAATGGGAATATGGAAGGTTTGGGGTTGTTTCGAAGTTTGAACAAGACCCCTTCGTTGAACCTCGAAGTACGGACAATACCACTTTCATTATCAAGTGTTCCGAGTAAAGCGCTCGAGCCTTGTGGGCGGTCAAAAATGGATTGTCTACACTTATGTTTAAAAAAAAAAAGTAAAGAAAAGAAAAAAAATCCACAAAGATTTTCTTAGTATGGTTTTGCAAGCTTGAAATTTTTGAGAAGTTCATGTTGCATATTGGAATTAATGAGAATATCCATTGAATGTGAATCTCTGGTCATTACTCATTTTGGAGTGTGTGTTCTTTGATTAGTATGTATCATTTTGTACACACTCTTGGCTTAGCAAATATCGGAGTCTTCCGCCTTAGTAATCATTTTTCTCTATGGAGCCTTAGTAATCAATTTTCTCTATGGACTTTTGGCATTATATCTTTTGCTTTTGTAGAGGAATTGACCTATACTAGTATATCATGGGTGATGTTGAGTCTTTTAACCACCTTCCATCTTTTTGCATCTCCATGGCTTTCCCATTAGTTCTTTGCAGTTAAGGCATGAGGAAAAGGCTATCTCAGAGTCACCAACCAGGCTATCCTTATCGTCTCCATGCTTCTTTGGTTCAGTTTCCATACTCTTGAGCATGTCAGCCACCAATGAGTGCAAAAGAAAGAAAAAAATATGCAAAAGAAAGAAGAAAAAAAATGTGCAGAAGAAAGAAAGAAAAAAAAGATTCATTGATTGAGGGGGAGCCTCCGCTTTTACTCAACAAATACCCCTTGATTCCTAGTGGTTTGACTTTCCTTAGTTATGCCTAGATTCTCTTGTCAGAGGTCCAGCTTTTAGATCACTACTTGAATTTGAATCTAGTGTTTGTTGAACTCCAAGAGGCACACATACACTTTTATCATGGGATTTATGTTTTTTACATAATGCATCACTTTCTTTTATGAGGAATCTTCTAGAGGCCGTGCACATTGTGTTTTCAAGTAATTGTGTTTCTTGGATAATCTTGTGTGTTTTAAGGTACAAATATGAAATTCCTTGCTTGCTCCGCCATATTATTTTTGTCGTTTTCTGTTTGTTCATTGTTTTCCATGCTTGTGGTTGTTTTTAGTGAGGGGGAGTTCGGGTTATCTTTACATTGATTGGTTTGGTAAGGGAGATTGGCATTAGTTGGTTTGAATGTTGCTATCCACTGCTTATTTAGTGCTTACTTCTCATAGGTTATTAATTTTTACATCATCTTATCCCTGCTTGTGTGGTTTTTGATCTTGCTTTCGTTGTTTGAGCTTCCTTTGACAATTTGTGACAAAAGGGGAAAGAAATGTTGGCGGGTGCATGTGTTGGGTGCATGTGTCTTAGGATTTCATGTATTCATGTTATGTGCTTTGAAAATCTCCAATTTACATCTATTCATATTTCCTACATGTTCTAAAAATCTCCAATTTACATCTATTCATATTTCCATCTCATGCTTCAAGAAAATCTTGTCATATGTCTATTGTTTTTTCATATACCCTTGTGGCATTAATAGTTGTTTTGGAGATTGTGGCACTAATAGCTGTTTTGCAAATCATGACCTTGAGAAAGAAGCTTGCTTTTGTTGGCTGTAATAGGTTGTCGTGATTAGGCTTTTATTTGTTAGGTGTGTTTTTGTTACGGCATTGCCAAAGGGGGAGACTGTTAGGTTTTTGTTATTGGTAATCCCGTTTGACAAAACTCCTTATTTGTAATTTTGTTCTACTTTTATTTTAGTGAGGCTAGGAGTTTTTATATGCGAATCCAGCTTGAATTGTGCATTGCAGAGATGTTTCAGAAGTTAATTCTTTCATGTTTGCCACTTCGCTAAGTTGCAGTTGAAGTTATTTTTTCCGCTTGAGCGGCCATTCCTCCTCTCGAGTGAAGATCACGTTCTTTTAGAAGTTTCACTCGCCTGCAAAAGTATCGGGAGTTGTTTTTTTTCGCTCGATCAGCCATTCCTGCGGTTGAGCGTAGACCTTGTTTAGTCACACGCATTTTAGTCAGTCTGCTCAAGCGGCCATTCTTGCGCTCGAGCGGAGATCGCGGCCCTGTTTTCTATAAATATGTGGTTCTATCAGATTTTAGGGTTACGACTTCCAGTTCTTTTTTTTGGGTATTAGGGTTTTCTTCTGGAGTTTCTTTGCTGGTTTTCCTTTGATATCTATGAGAGTTTTATCATGAATGGAGTGGATTATAACAAAGGGTTTGTTTAGTTTGTTTTATTCAAAATGTTTAGTTTGTTTTATTCAAAAAAAGTGAGAGTTTTTTTTCGGTAGATTCTGGAGTGACTCATCATCATGGATTTGACATTGGCATTGTGGATTTAATGTTGTACAAGACAATTCCGAGATGAAGATGGGGTTGGAAGAGGCACATAGGGGTCGGTTCGATTCGGGCATGGACTCGCTAGGTAATTGAGAAGACACTTGTGTAATTCCTTTATGTCTTCTTAGTGGATTGTTTTGTGACTTTTGTCCATAGTTTTTTTTTTTATCACAATTGGAGGCGCTCTAATTGTGGTTTTTCCACGTAAAATCGTTGTGTCGATTTGTCTTGATTGTTTGATTGGGGTTGTTATTTACCGCTTAAAATTGATACATAATTTTAAGATTTTTCAGAGTACATTCCCTTTCTCCTCCCAAACATCATACATTTACAATGTATCAAAGATGTGACAATACTCAATGTAAATGGATGAGAAGTTAGTTTCAATTCACCTAATTCTCATACAATTTCTACAGCGATCATATCCATCATCTATCGATAGCCCAAAATAGATATTTCTAAACAGATATACAATCTCCAAGACTAATAAATTATCCAAATTCTGTAGGTAAGTGATAATACATATCTAACTCCACAATTTATATAAACATCCACCCAATTTCTCATTTTCAATACCAATTCCATTTATTTATACTAAATAAATATTTGAGACATTTTAGGGCAAACTCTATTTCCTTCCAAAATCTAACCCAAGTATCAAAATCAACAATTTTATTATAACACCACCTCATATTCACTCTTATAACCATTTTCAAGAACACATTAGAGAAATCCCTCTTTTGATTCTATATGAAAACCCTAGGTTTGTTCAAAATCTCCCAAAATTACTATATTGTTTATACAAAACAAATAGCTAAGTTAAAACCATAGAAGATTGTAGAAAATGTCTACCTCAAGCTTAAAATACCAAATGAAGAAATGGAAAACTCAACTCTATTCGGATCAAATGAGAGCCCCTAGAGTGCTCTATCTTTTTATCAAAGATAGTAGGGTAGAGAAATCCTTAGATCCAAGTGTATTTGTGGAGAGAAATTGGGTTTTAGAGAGAGAGAGAGCCAATTTAGGGTTTTGAGAGAAAAAGATATGAAAAAGTGATGTAAAAAGGTATTCTTGCGAACTGAAATACGCGCAGCTCGCTCGAGCGACCTGACACAATAAGTTGTTTCGCTCGAGCGCAGAATGCACGCTTCCAAAAGTTTTACAAACAGAAGACTGTCGCTTGAGTGTAAGAAGTCTTGCTTGAGCAACGAACACTACCTCCCCAGTATCTCTGCAGGCCTGCAAAAGTACTGGGAGCTCACAAAGCTCGCTTGAGCATAAGAAGCTTCGCTCGAGCGAAGAGGCCAAATTCTGGGCGACAATAGTTTGGACCAACTAGCAACCAACTTGTTCTAAACACAACCAAGACACTCCAATACTCACACTCAATGAGAAATAAGAGGAAACATGGTATGAATATCTAAACAAGACAAATGATGTAACAACTAGAAAATTTAAGTTGTCCCTTAAATTTTATATTAGTATTATTTAATAAATGATTTCAAAAAAATAATTTTAACTTTTTATTATTATTTGATATTATTTTTTGAGTATTATGATATTTTTATTATATTTTTCTCTATATTTTTTCTAGACCAAAATACACTAAAATGTAACATTTTCTGTACCAAAAAGGAAAGTGTGCCCCGTAAGTGTCTTGCTCCGCACGCTTTGTCGCCTATATATATAGATGACCATCAGTTAATGCATCTCACCAATTCAACTCACTCTCTCTCTCTCTCTCTCTCTTTATCTCTCTCTCTCTTTAATATTTTTATATAAATAAAATTTTGAGTTTAGTTTGGAATATTTAGTGGGTCACAGTGAGCGAAAGGTAAAAGTTGAAATTAACATTAAGTTATATTATACCTTGAGTTACCATTATATGTTTTACGTATATTTTGAGTTATCATAGTTTATTTTATGTAAATTGTGTTTTATAAATTATATTAGCATTTTTAATTTATGAACCTTATTTTATATAATAAGGAAAACCCATGGATATAACTATTTATTAAAATGTGTTTTGAGTTATTATTTTATAAGTACCACAATGGAGGTTCTATGCCTTGGGGGACTTAAATAACCATTGGCCATCTGATTATTCACGTTGTGACCCTCTGTCTGTCATGGATCCACTGACACTCTGATTTCTGGTGTGGAGCAAAGTGTTGTACGGAGCTAAGTGTTATACTATTGTGGGAGCCACCTCTTGGGTCCATACATTTGTTCTGTTCTGTACCGTGGTTATGATTTCTGGTGTGGAGCAAAGTGCTGTACGAAACTAAGTGCCATACTATGGCAGGAGCCACCTCTAGAGTTCGTACGAGCCACCTCTTGAGTCCATACTTCTGTTCTGATTCATTTTATACCGTGGTTATGATTATTTTGTTTATATGATTTCTGTATTATATGTCAAATGATCTCTGTATTATATACTCTGTATTTTAATATCAAGCTTTGTTTAGCCAATAATTATCCATGGTGAATTTTATGCCCTTATGCTCTTAGTATAATATTTCTCATTCTGTCTTGCGCTTATAGTTGTTTACCACTTTCAAGTGACATGTCAGGGCCAGCGCATTGGGTAGGCACAAAGCACCTTGTAGACATAGTTCAGCTCTAACAATTTAATTAAGTAAAAGCTCCAATGATTATTTTGGTATCCTCACTTAAAATATTTTTGCGCTCGCGTTTATTTATTTGTTCAAGAATTGGCCGGAGATAACTTCAGTTACTGGCCATTACGATGCTTAACCCTTGGGTACAGGGAGCGGGTCGTGACAAATGAAACCTAGATTCAAAACATCAATGGGTCGGGTCTAAACCAGGAACGCTATAATAACCACTCACCAAAATAAATGGCAAGACATCAATACAGCCACCCTACAAGGGGATATAGCTCGGCTAAATATCTCCACAAAATCTCTAGCCCAAAATCTGCAGCAACTATATTTGACTTCCATGGCTCCATGAATCAGAGTCAACATTATCTTCACATGGTATGGATACTCAACATGAAGTTTTGGTTAAATATTCTGGAGAACTCAATGTGTAATTGCTTGAATGACATATAATTAGACTGTGTGTAAGTGTAGTTAAATCAGGTTTGGAGAAAATAAGATTTATGCAATTTTATCCTATTTTTAAATAGAGTTTTTGTAGCTCAAACATATGCCACGGTTGATGCTAATTGTGATTTTTGCCATTAGACTTTATGTTACAAAAGAACATGGTTGTGAACTTTGTGCAGTTGTAACAGGAACATATGTGTCTATATGACCCTATCACAAGCCTAATTTAGCCCATTTGTTAGCCTAATCTAACACTAAATTCATATAGCTTCACTAACTCATTTTAATATATATATATATATATATATATATAAATATATATGTATATTATCTGTAACGCCTCCAAAATAATACAATAAAGATAACTCATATGCGGAATAAATATGAGAAGCAACATATTTTCATATATCAGAGTTCACTGTTTAACAACCAGTTAAATGCCATGCAGGCTTACATCTTTCTAAGTCATTGCTTGGTTACACAAATTGGGTCTCGCTCATTACATCTTAAGCCCTTGGCTTTACAAATAACAAACATACACACATAAGGCATAATTAAGAAGCTCTTGCTTCCCGAAAATCCATCCACACTATTGCCTTGGAAGAAACATTTCACCGGCACCTGAAAATGATATTCCCGTATAGGGTGAGCCAACAGCCCAGCAGAGATAATCTAACACAATATATGAGGTTTAGCGAAGGTATAAATACCACGTGCATAAACAATACCAATACTAAAACATCCACAAGGCCTGCATATTCATATGCTACTAAGACCTAACCTCATTCCATTTTCCTTCAATTCATTTCCGGTTCATACATGCTACCCAATTCATGAGTTAAATTCATTATCTTTCAACAACCAAAATGAGACTACAACTCAATGGTTTTTTCAACTATGCAAAATACACATAAACACTTCAAACCTGCCATTTTACGGATATTTCGTCCGAAGGAACTGATACCCATTTATATATGAAAGTTCGGGTCTTTCACCTAGGATACTCTGGCCAACTTGTTTAAAATGGAGTCCATCCCTTTTCTCCTCCCAAACAAATATACATATGCAGTGTATTTATAAACATAATCATATATGGAGTATATCCCCCTTCTCCTCACAATAAACATACATATACAACGTATATATAACATGATCATATTCAATGACACCAACAATGGATAAGCATTAAATCGCCTAATCTTCAGACAATTTCTACAACAATCATAGCTATCCTCCATCGATAGCCCAATACAATTATTTCTAAAGAGATGTTCAATCTCAATATAAATATTTTATTCAAAACTTACATAGGTGAGATAATACATATCCAATATCACCATTTATAACCACAACCTTCCAATTTCACATTTTCAATGTTAATCCCAATAATTTATACAAAATAATAGTTTAATGAAAATTAGGGCAAAATCTCCCTCTTTCCAAATATCAACCCAAACACCAAAATCAACTATTTTGGCACAACATGATCTTATATTCAAGCCTCATACTTATTTACCTCATATTCATCAAACCCCTCTTTTCATTTCACACCCAAATCCTAGATTTGTCCAAATCACAACCAAATTAATCTCATCATCTATACACAATAGCAAATAACTAAGTTAAAAACCATATTAGAGTGTAGAAATTCCTTACCTCAAGAAGAGAAGATGAGCAAAGCAAGGTTGAACTCCAAAAATGACGAAACCCACTTTTACTTAGATCAATACGAAGCTCTTGAAGCCCTCCACCTTGTTCTCAAAGACATTAGGGTCAAGAACTCAATGAATTTAGATGAAATCTTAGAGAGAATGTGAGTTTTCAGAGAGAGAAGCTCAAGATCTGGAAATTTGGAGACTTTTAGAGAGAGAGCAAGCAGAAAATGATCTGAAATGTCACTTTCACGATCTGATAAAACGCGGTCCGCTCGAGCGGAGAGTTTGATGCTCGAGCGTCAAACACATAAATATTTACCCGCTCGAGCGTAGAATACACTCGTTCAGTATTTTACAGACTTCAGACAGTCGCTCGAGCGCCAGAGGGGCCGCTCGAGCTTTGACTCGCTCGAGCATAAGAAACGCCGCTCGAGCGTGAAATATACTTCTGCAGCAATTCTTTCAGACGCACAAAGTACTGAGTGATTATAAACCCCGCTAGAGCGCAAGAAGGCCCGCTCGAGCGGAAGACCAAAATTCTGGGCAACAAAGTTCTAGACCAACTAGCAACCCACCTGTTCCAAACACGCCCAACACATCCCAAAACTCAAATACAAGGAATTAAAGGATGGAAACAAGATATAGATAATAACATTCAACCACAAAACCCGAGTTCGGAACACCACAAGAGACGAGTCAAAACCAGGGTCGCTATATTCTCCATTTCCAATAAAATGTTGTTTCTAGGTTACTCAAGAAGTTATGCTACAAGAACATGAATTTCTCGTGTTTTAACTAGTAGTTGGGTAGTGCGTTGTATGTTGCACATGACATGTGATTTTTCATCAATTGTTAATATTGTAATTATATGTGTCTCTTAAATGTAATATGTATCCAAAATACAACTAGGTAGGAAATGAATACATACTCAGTTGAAGAATTTAAATGAGAAATGAGAAATGAGAAATGAGAAATTTTATAAATATAAACATTAATTTATATTTAGATTTTTGAGATTACAATCTTATCTTAAACAATAAATAATAAACAAATCTTTTTCTATCAAATGCTCACTTCAATTTTTCATAATCCGTAGTTGTAATACAATTGAAAGTATGAAATTAATTACACAATTACACAATTTTATTTAGTAGTTCATCTTATAATACAAATTCATTGAATCCACTATTACATATTATTTGCATACTATTGGTGTAAGATTGCATTAATATCAGTGTAACGCCCTCAAAATAATACATAAAACTCATCTCTTTTGACATGCATTAATATAAAAGAAACCAACCATTTCTATTCATCAGAGTAATTCTTACAACTGTATTACATGTTAACAACAAAAGCAAATGCCCTATGGGCTTACAGCTTTCCAAGTTAACACTTGGTTACAAAAAGAAGAGTGCTAACTCAATACATATTAAGCCTTTGGCTTGAACTTACATGTAATACATCAAAATAAACAAAAAAAGAGTCTTCAACTCTCATCATCATCCAAGCTATGTCCTTGGAGGTGGCATACTATCTGTACCTGAAAATAATGTCCCATATAGGGTGAGCCAACGCCTAGTAGAGACATGCTAAACACAGTATGAGCAATAACTAAGACATTAGCAATTGATAAATGTTCAACTTCCATAAACCAATTCATAACCCGTTTCTATTTCTTATCAGTTTCATAATTTACATCAACGGCTCAGAACCTGGCCAACCACTTATATGAGACAATAACTCATACTAAACATTTCCCACTTTACAATAGATAAACATAATAGTTGTATCAACATCTCAACAGATAAGCATACAAGCTATATCCCCATTTCAACAGATATGCATATTAGCTATATCAATACTTCCAATGATAAGCATATGAGCTGTATCAACACTTCCAAAGATAAGCATATGAGCTATATCAACACATTATCTGACAAGCATATGAGCTGTATCAGTGGAGTCCATCCCCTATTTCCTCCCAAACAACATCCAGTTTAGAGGTCCATCCCCTATCTTTCCCTAAACCGTGGAGTACATCCCTTATCTCCTCCCACACACACAACGTATATACACAAAGGTCATATACACAATCAATCAATACATAACGTTAATGTATTCTATCAACCGTCATACTCTATGACTTATCCAATTGATTAGTTTTAGTTTCCCTAATCATCATGCATTGTCTACAACAATCAAAACTACCCTCTACCGGTAGCCCAATCAATTATTTCTAAATAGATAATAAAAGCTCCAACAGATAAAATATCAATGTTTTCAAAAGTGAGCGATTAATAAATCTAACTCCACTATTCTACCATAAAATGGACCAATTTCATTATTTCCAACTCAATTCCATAAAGCTACAATTTTCCCAAATTAATTATACCAATTAATTTTAAACAACAAATTAGGGCTTTTAACCCCAACTCTCAATATCAACTCAAAGGTTCAAATATCACCAACCAACAACTATATCATCATTTTGAAACCCAAAATACATATTATGAGCCCAAAATCACAAAACCCTCTTTAACACATTTTGAAACCCTAAGTCCCAAAATCAACCATTTAAACAATAAGCTCAAAATCTAGGTTAAAACCCATAAGAGTGAGTAGGAATCCCTACCTTAAATTCGGAGCTCAAGAGAAGAAGGTGAAGAAACTCAACGTGCTCCAAAACTCAATATACTCGGATCAAAACGTAGCCCTCGACGATCAACCCAGCTCTTACAAAGGCCGAAGGAAAATGAAACACTCTAACTAGATCAAACCCTAGAGAGAAGGGAGTTTCTAGAGAGAGGAACTCTCAAAATGGCTTTTTAGAAAGTAAGAGAGAGAGAGAGAAAGTAAAAAGTGAATTTAAAACGCCTAACTGCCAACTGATATACGACATTCCCGCTCGAGCGGAGAACACAACGCTCGAGCGTCAAGAACCAAAAACTAGGTACGCTTGAGCGCAAGAAGGCCCGCTCGAGTGCCAAGACACAAGAATAAAACACATCTGCTCGAGCGCAAAAACCAGTCCGCTCGAGCGTGGATTTCCTCTTCCCAGAACTTACACCAAAAAGTACTACCCGCTCGAGCGCTAGAGTACCCGCTTGAGCGCCACCGCTCGAGCGCAAAGAAACCCGCTCGAGCGTGAAAAACATGCCTGCAGAATTTCTGTAGAGCACCAAAATACTGGGAGCGTGCAATCTCCGCTCAAGCGCAAGAAGACCCGCTCGAGCGGAACTCCTAAAAACTGGGCAACAAAGAATTGAAACCAAAGCCTAACCAACCTGTAACAACTTTGCCCAATACATCCTAAAACTCAATCAAGCGGAATTAAAGGACGACAACAAGATAGATACAACTACCAACTTCACAAAACGGAGTCTGGAATACAACAGAACAGTAAGGGATAACCGGGATCGCTATAATCAGTATGTAATATATTTTTATACATCAAGAATTGTTGAGTCTCGTTTCCTGTATCACGAATATCTTGCATGATGAAAAACAAAACGTTAGGAATGATATTGTAGCTTAATATTTAGATCGATATAGGAATTTCATAATTGTTTTCACAATGTTTATTGATTCATACTTATAAGTGTTTGCATGGTCACTTTCATGAAACTGTCAAGCTATATAATTTATTGTGTCATTTGTAAGTTATCAGTATATAACAAAAATTGGTCGAAACTTTTTATTTAATGTACTTACTTTCTGCACCGTTGAGTTGCTGCGATAATGTTTGGGCATCATTTGATTTTTTCTTTATAATTTGACTAAAATGTGTGCATGAGGTGCATTATTTTTCGTGAGCTTCACAACAGATAGGACAATTCCTACTTTAACTCGTCTAACTTTATTTAGAGAGCATGTTGCAATAAATCTTTTGTAATTTTTCTTTCACCATCTTCTTGTTTTTCTTCTTGCTTACCAATATAACTCATTGTAATAAAAATATTTTGATGACTAAGAGTTTAAGGCGATATCATATTGCTATGAATTTCAAAATTCATTTTCCCTCAATAATATGTTTTTTTTCTTTGGGCTTTTTTGGAAAGTGGGTTAGTAGCCAAAAGTCAACTTTTAACTTGTTTTGGGTCATGCCATCTCTCACATTTTTTACACATTTTTTTTAAAAAAAGTCAAAAAGTCAACTTTTAATCATCTTCCCAAAATAAGCCAAAAAAAAATGTATAATCATTGTCGTGATGGAGGTATTTTGCAAAGTTTTGGTTTGTTATTGAAAATAATTGTTGTGGACACTTGTTTGTATAATATGTATGTATATATGTATTGAACATAAATTAATAGGAGAACAATATATAATTCCGCTATTTTTTTTAGTAAATGTAACGCCCTCAAAATAAACTCATAATATCATACAATCAAGATATAGAAAAGAGATATTTTATTACAATCATTAGAGTATTCCTTACAAATATATTACATGTTAACAGTAAAAGCAAATGCCCTACGGACTTACAGTTTTCCAAGTCAACCCTTGGTTACAACAATAAGAGTATTAACTCAAATACATATTAAGCCCTTGGCTTGAATTTACATGTAATACATCAAAAGGAAGCAAAACAACAAAAATGGTCTGTCTGCCTCTAGCCTCCCAAGCTATGTCTTTGGAGGTGGCATGCTACCTGTACCTGAAAATGATGTCCTATATAGGGTGAGCCACAACCCAGTAGAAATATACTAAACCAACAATAAACAATGACTAAAATAATAGCATGCAACAGATGGTCCACACTTCTATTCCAAATTATATCGTATTACAGTTTCATGACAATCCTGTCCATGTTACATTTCAGTTACCATTTCTTGTTCAACTTTAAGTTTGAAAACAAGGCTCAGAACCTGGCCAAATAATTTAATGAGATTATGACTCATCACAAAAACACTTTAGAAACCCATGATGGATACACATTTTGGTGCTATATCAATAACATATAAAACCATTTCCATACTTCACAAATGATACACATTTTAGTGTTGTACCAATATAACAAAACACTTCCATACTTCACAAATGATACACATTGTAGTGCTGTATCAATGTAACAAAACACTTCCATACTTCACAAATGATACACATTGTAGTGCTGTATCAATGCCAAACAAATTCCGGTTTAGAGGTCCATTCCCTAGCTTCCCCTAAACCGTGGAGTACATCCCCTATCTCCTCCCACACAACACAATGCATATAAACAATTATCATATACATGTTCAATCAATCAATACACAATTTTGATGTATTATACCAACCGCCATACTCGATAGCATACTCAATTGATTAGTTTTAGTTTGCCTAATCCTCATGCATTGTCTACAACAATCAAGACTATCCTCCACCGATAGCCCAAAGCAGTTATTTCTAAACAGAAAATAAATGCACCAAATGGATAAAATATCAACATTTCGTCTAGGTGAGCGATAAATTAACCCAACTACACCCTTTAATCCCATACCTTTCCAATTTGAATAATTCCTATTCAATTTCTCATTTCCCAAAATTAATTATACAAATTAATTTATCATAACAATTAGGGCTTTTTCCCATAATCTCAATACCAACCCTAAGGTTCCATTTTCATCAATAATCGAACACATGGTTCCATTTTCCAATGTATTACATACATATGGGTTTTTAAATTTGGAAACCCCTCTTTTGAAAAATTACACAAAGACCCCAAACTTTCTCAAAATTACCCAACAACCCCCAACATATCGAAATGCTAAAATTTAAAGACAAAGCTCATAAGATGGAGTAGGATATCCCTACCTCGAAGTTAGATCTCAAACGAAGAAGATGAAGAAATCGAAAGTGCTTCAAATCCCAAGATTCTCAAATCAAAACGTAGCCCTCAATGGTCAACACACTTTTTACAAAGGCACTAAGAGAGTAGATCACTCTAGCTAGATCAAATCTAAGAGAGAAGGTGAGGTTTTAGAAAGAGGTGGTCTCCAATGGTGTTTTTCAAAAAGTAAGAGAGAGAAAGGAAACCAAAAAGTGATCCAAAAAGTCAAATCCCGAAGTGATATACCAGTCGCCCCGCTCAAGCGTGGAAACCCCCGCTTGAGCGTCAGACACAAACTCACGCTCGAGCGTCAAAAGCACCGCTCGAGCGTCGATTGCACACCTACAGAAGTTTTGCAGACATGGTCCCTGCTCGAGCGTCAAACTCCCCGCTCGAGCGGAGGAACAAAATCAAAGGGTCACGCTTGAGTGTCAAAACTCCCACTAGAGCGTATGAAGACCTGCAGAGCAAAGTACTGGGAGATGGAAAATTACACTCGAGCGTCCAAACGCCCGCTCGAGCGGGGAAGAAATAACAAAGGGCCCGCTCGAGCGTCAAAAGCCCCGCTCGAGCGTGAAGGCCAAATTCTGGGCATCAACTTTTGGTTTTAAAACACAACCAACCTGTTTCAAACCTGCCCAACACAATTGAAGACTTAAATATAACGAGTAAAGGATGGAAATGAGAATGAGACAACAATACAACCACGGAACCAAATCCGGAATATAGTATACAAAGGAAAGGAAAAACCGGGATCGCTATAGTAAATATAACTATATTACTAAAGGCATACATGTTAGAAAATTAATGTATCTGACAGTAATATAGCATTACAAATTGACAATGTATGAATATAGTAGCATACATAAATTTACATTTATATTTTTTATATATATACTGTTATTATAAAAGTGTGAAGAGTCTACCATATTTTCTATTTTTTTTAAATTTTAATTTTACCCTCTCAAATCTATATATTTTCTAAAAGTCATGAAGAGTCTTATATAAACTGACTATCTCTTTATTTTTGGAGTTGAACACTTACAAAAGATATATTTGCTTCCAAAAGTTTTATATAAATATAAACAAACCGTCTCCCTTTTTATCAAACCAAAAAAAAAAAAAAAAAAGACTCCCGATTTTTTACATGGATGATGATTGAAGAATAAAAAATACTCACTCTTTCTTATTTTTTGTGTTTGCTTCTATACTTATACACATAATATTTATAATTGTTTCTCATGGATCAAATCACTACGAATAATTTGGGTTGGATATTAAAGTTGTATGCATTAGTTCGAATCTAAACAGAAGAAAGCGCATGAGTTTTTTAAAATAGAGATTTGTGTTGTATCTAAAAAATTCACAAGTTATCTTCATATACTTTCTTTTTGTTTAAATTTTATTTTATAAACTGTATTATTTTACACGATACTTTCATAATTAAGGTATGATGTCAAAATTCTAAACAATGACCACTTTCGTTGGTTTTATTTTTTAAATCTGTTTTTCAGTTTTTGATTTTTCTTATTTTCTCAATTTTAATGATTAAAGACACTGGAATTTCTTCATATTTTATATTTAAATTATACTTTTACATGAAAATCTACTATCTAATAATACAAATAGAATTAAAAAGTAAAATATTAGTAAAAAAATTTATAAATTCAAACATGTATTGATTTTTTATTATATATATATTGTTATTGTTATTATTATTATTATTATTATTATTATTATTATTATTATTATTATTATTATTGAATATTAATAATTATTTTTTCAAAAAGAGTACAAAACAAATTATTTTGTAAGTGTATTTAGATTAAGTGAATCTAAATCTAAAAGTAAAATTAAAAAATAAAAAATTATTAAATTAAGTGAATTTAAAAAGAAAATAAAAAGGGTTATTGAAAAAACCAGTGTCAAATACAAAAAATATGAAAATCAAAAAATTCAAAAACAAAAGTTTGAAAAAACAAACCAAACCAAGCACTGTAAAGTTCTCTTTTTTATTTTTTATTTTTAAATCTTTCTTCATTAATGTTTAATTTTGTAAAAATTATTCACAAATTCCTTTCAATTTTTATGTGAATTTAATAATCTAATTAAAAAAATGGTGCATATACACAAAAATGTAATACTAAATATCAACATTATGACCAACTATTCAATTATGAATAATTAACTTCTCATTGTTACGTATATTATTGTTGTAAAAGATTTCACATATTACTTTTGTTATATCATGTATATGTCAATGTCTACATATATAAATATAAATCTAGTATATATATATACTATTATAAAAGTGTGAAGAGTATGCATGTTTTCTACTCTTTTTTTTTTTTTAAAAAATCCAAATTTTACCCTCTCAAATCTACTATATTTTCTAAAATTCATGAAGAGTCTTATATAAACTAACTATCTCTTTATTTTTGGAGTTGAACACTCAAAAAAAAATATATATATATTAGTTAAAAAATTTATAAATTCAAATATGTACTGATTCTTTATTATATATTATTATTATTATTATTATTATTATTATTATTATTATTATTATTATTATTATTATTATTATTATTATTATTATTAATTTTTGGGAAAATTAGTCTAAGGTCTCTTTCCCATTTTAGTAATGGAAAAGATCCACAATATTATTGTAGACACCCTATTTTTGGCCGCCCTTAAGACTTGGGCGCCACCAATTGATCACTCAATGATGAAAGTTGTGCAATGTAAATGTTTGATTTCTTTAGCAAGAAGAGCTCTAAATTCGAACCTTATACCCCATTTTGGACCATAACTATTTTGACCAAAATAATTTTTGACCTAAAAACCCTCTCTTTCAAAATATTTTTGAAAATGTTTCTACGATGTTCCAAGGCTCGCATTTTGTTGAAAATTGCACTTGTCGGTAAACCGAGCAAGGACAAAGTGGAGATAAATGAAAGGGAGATGAACTCTTTGAAAAAAATCTTTTAAAACTTCATATTTAGAGGTGTGGAGTCAAAGAAAATAAGAGTGGAGGGAAGAAAACTAGTTGGGGAAGAAGTTGGGCTTGAAATCGTTAAGAGAGAACCGGGCAGGCTCACTAAATCAAGCCTATCCTTTTGTATACTTGGACTTTAGTTATGAGGCCACCACCATTGGAAAGTGGAATTCCGGGGCGTCATTTTATACTCAAGAATATAGCAATCCCGATTTTCCCTCCATTGATTATTGTATTCCGGATTTAGGTTCCGTGGTGTTGGTTGTTGTTTATATCTTATTTCCGTCCATCAATTCTTTTAATATGAGTTTTAGGATGTGTTGGGCAAGTTTGTAACAGGTTGGGTGAGTTTTGAAACAAATGGTTGTTGCCCAGATTTTGGTGTCTTCGCTCGAGTGAGGATTTTATCGCTCGAGTGAGTTCTTTGTTTTAGTTCCTTCGCTCGAGCTAGGGTTCCTTCGCTCGAGCGAGAGTTGGGTTTTGTGTCTGGTGGCTCGAGTGAGAAGTCTTGTGCTCGAGCTTACGTCTGCGTCCAGTTTTGGACTTGGGAGTTGCATTTCTTGGCTCGAGCGAGCTTTCCTTCGCTCGAGCAAGCGAGCTGTATGTTTTGGGTTTCTTCGATCGAGCGAGCATTCTTGCGCTCGAGCGTGCTTCTGGTTGCAGACCTGAAGCTTCAAATTGTTGGCTCGAGCGAGGCTTTCTGCGCTCGAGCGAGGTTTCTTTGTGTCTGGTCGCCCGAGCGACCACTCCTTTGCTTGAGCGAGTCTCGAATATATCAGTTGGCAGCAGCTTCTCCTTATTCACTTTTTCATCTTCTCTGTTACACAAACCCTAGATCGGCTGCACCCTCTCTCTCTCTACACTCTCTCTCTCTCTAAGATTTCATCTACTTCTAGTGGTCTTCTACCCTAGTCCCTTTGGAAGAAGGGTAGAGCTTCACGAGGGCTTCACTTTAATCTGAAAAGTTATGGATTTGGAGCACTTTGAGTTTCATCTCTCTTTTCCTTTGGGCTTCTAATTTCAAGGTAGGGATAACCTACTCTAATCTATGAGTTTTTACATAAGTTTTAGTCATTTTGATTAAGTGGTGTTGTTTGGTAATTTTGGAAAAGTTAGGGTTTGGTTTGAGGTTAAAAAAAAAATGGGGGTTTTCAAAATGTTAAATTCCAAATGTATGTGAGACCTTAGAAAATGGTATTATTGTTGTTAAATTGGTGAAATTGAACCTTAGGGTTAATATTAGGAAAGGGGGAAAAATGCCCTAATTATGTTGAATAATTAATTTAGGAAAATGTGAAATTGAGTTGAGGATAATGAAATTGGGAAATTGTGGGAGTAAATGGTGTAGTGGATAATTTAATCACTCACCTATGAAAATGTCGATCTTTTATCTGTTGATAACTCTATTTTCTGTTTGGAGATAATTGCTTTGGGCTATCGGTGGAGGATAGTCTTGATTGTTGTAGACACTGTATGCTGATTAGGGAAAACTGAAACTAATCGAACGTGTTATGTCATTGAATATGACAGTTGAAATAATACAGCGAATATGTGTATTGATTGATCATTGCATATGACAAGTGTTTAAATACATTGTATATGCATATTGTTTGGGAGGAGATAGGGGATGTACTCCATGGTTTGAGAGGAGATAGGGGATGGACTCTCAAACCTGTTGGGGATGGACTCTCAAGGAGATAGGGGATGGACTCCATTAATATAGCGAATATGTGTATTAATTGTGAAGTATGGAAGTGTTTTTAACATGAGTTGTAATCTTATTTGAATTGTTGATATTGGAGGTGTTTAATATGAGCCGTTGTCTTATTTAATTGTTCGGCCAGGTTGTAATGACTCTCGTCCTCGTCCTAGCCATGCTCATGTGCATCTATATGATCTTGTTTTGTTAAGCTTACATTTGTAGATTTTGACTTGTTTTGCACAAAGTTAAGGTCCTTGTCTTGTTTTGTGCTTACGTGGTTTTGCTTGAGCATTTCTTGTATGCTTTGTTCCTTGCTTGGTGTGTGTAGCCGAGGTCATCTTAAGCCTAGGTCACACCTTTGAACCTCTTACACCTAAGACCACCTTGGAACCACTTGGGTTGACCTCCACCTTCACCCTGGCATATTGGCCGAGATGTCATCATCAAGGCCGAGGTGTGCATCACCTAGGCTGAGATTTGCATCATCTAGGCCGAGATGTTATCATCTAGGTATCCTAGATCTTTGACCCTTGCACCTAGTGATCTTGTTTTTGGAATGGTATGACCTAGACCGAGGTGTGGCACATCTAGGCCGAGGTGTGGCACAGCTTGGCCAAGTGTTATCCTTCCTAGCCGAGATCATTGAATCCTTTTTGCCGAAGCCTATGTCCTAACCCGAGATCATTACATGCCGAAGTGCCCATGTCACCTTACATGTTGTACACCCTTTGTCATGATCTTGTCTTGTCAGTTAGTCACCTTTTGAGGAGAACCAATCAGTCGTTGCCACGTGTCCCTGCAGAGGGTTAAGTTAGCCGGCAGAAAGTGAAAACATATCATTTGTCATATCTTTGTCTTTGAAGAGAGAAAAGCTCTAGGAAGAGGAAGAGAGGAGTTCTTGAGAGAGAAGTAGAATTCCAAGCTTGACCCTTAGAGTTTAAACCGTTTGATCCGCGTTTTGAGGTTAGAATCTTGATCAACCCTTGTTGTTCTTTATGTTTATTTGATCACATTGCATGATCTAGCATGATTCATAAGCCATGCATTGATTTAAAGCTTGTTTTAGAAAGAGAAAATGGTGTTCTTGTGTTCTTGAAATAAAACCACGTTTTGATCCGAAAGCTTGTATCAAGATCCATGTTTTTGTGTTTATCTTCATAAGATCTTCGAGTATGGGTACCCAGGTCCGTGTTTTCAAACTCATCTCATGAAAACTCAGATTTTGAATAAAGAAGTATGATTTTAGCATTCATGTTCTTCATGTTCATGTTCTTCGTGTTCTTCAAAGGGAAACCTAGGTTTTCCCTACTTCATTTCCTTGGATGTGGTCGCCGGGAACACACCTCGGCCAAGAGGTGTGGGACCTCGGCCTAGACCTGGTTGGTACCCAACATGTTTTCCCGAGATGAAAGGGCAGTGTTTCAACTCCCAACATGTTTTGCTTTGTTTTGACTTGGTTTTGAAAGGAAATGCCGGGATTATTTGCACTCATGTAAAGCTTGTTCTAGAGATGCATTTCATATCCAGCTTTCAGTATTTCTTCTTGTCTCCTTGAAGTGCATTCAGTGGACTTTGCCATATATTTGTAGTTCTTGAATTCTTGCCTTAATCCCAGTGCCCGAAGAGCTATGTGAGTGGTATTTTTAATAAACTTATGTTATAAAGTTTTGATAAAGCTTTGCTTCGTTTTGGAAAAGTATTTGATCAAGCATGAATGATTATTCCTAGTTTGTACAAGTACTATTTGTTTTGATGACATTCTTGGAAAGTCCTTAGTGCTAGGGGACTATAATGCAACTAGTACACTTGTTTTGAAAGCCTTTAGTGCTAAGGGACTATAATGCAACTAGTACCCTTGTTTTGAAAGTCCTTAGTGCTAGGGGACTATAATGCAACTAGCACCTTTGTTTTGAAAGTCCTTAGTGCTAGGGGACTATAATGCAACTAGCACCCTTGTTTGAAATATCTCCTTTGTTTTGCCACCGACGGTTTTCCGCGTGGGTTTGTCCGGAATGTCATCCCTTGTATTATATTGATGCTAGTAAGCATCCCTTGAAGCTTTGAAAGATTTGATAGATGAACTTGGTTCATTCTTTGATTTTGTACAGGATATGCTATGTATCGTTTTGATAAAGATCTTGAATGTTAGTCATGCAAACCTTTATTTCTAATATCATTCACTGAGTATCCAAGCTCACCCTCTCCTTATATATATGTAGGTGACGGGAAAGAAAGCGGTGACGCCTAGATGGTTATTGCAACTTGTTTTGGATTTACATTTTTGTGGCATCTTGAAGATCATGCTTCTTGGCTTGTAGTTATTTTTTTTTGTATATGTCCACTTGAGAAGCCTTTTGATCAAGATGTATTATGTACTTATTTTATTTATATTTAAGTTGTAAGACCATGATAAGGTGTATGTCATTTCATTTAATCTATGCACAGCTCTTATGGACTAATTAGATTTAAATATTATTGCTTCCGCACTTGTAAGCCCCATATGTATACTCTGATTGTGTGTGAATCTTTATCAGTTGGCCTTTGGTAATCTCGGATTACTGGCCATCACGACACCATTCTACTAGGGGCGGGATGGGGTCGTGACACAGGTTCTGAGCCATTTTATATAACTTGAAAACTGGATAAGTAAAGGAAAGTGAAATGAAACTGGACTATTTGTCATAGGGCTGAATTGTGTTACAAGTTGTTTTATAAGTGTTAGCCATTTTATCACATGCTAATGTTTTAGTTATTTCTCATACTTGATTTAGTATATCTCTACTGGGCATTGGCTCACCCTATATGGGACATCATTTTCAGGTTCAGGTGACATGCCACTTCCAAAGACATGGCTTGGAAGGTTTTGGGAGTTGAAGACTCTTTTGGTTGTTTGTTATTTTGGTATTACATGTAAATTCAAGCCGAGGCTTAATGTGTATGAGTTAGTACTCTTTTTTTTGTAACTAAGTGTTGGCTTGGAAAGTTGTAAGCGCATAGGGCATTTACTTTTGTTGTCAACATGTAATACTTTTGTAATGAATACTCTGATAAATAAAAATATGCTTTATTCTCTTATGTCTATGCATGTCAAGAATGTGGGTTTATATGTATTATTTTGAGGGTGTTACAAAGAATCTCCTAAAGCCGAGTCCGGATGAGGGAGGTATGGCTGTTTGAAGTTAGGCATCAATTCGTTTAAGCCAAAACTGAGCAACCTTCACTAAAATAGGCATATATCTTTACACACTTTTAATTTAGATGTGATGCCATCACCACTAGAAAGTAAACTTTCGGGGCTTTAGTTTAGACTCAATAATGACCTGCAAAGAAGTCCAGATGAAGGAGATATGCTCATTTGAAATCGGGCTCGAAAAATAGTTTTTTGTGGTAGGCCACTGATATGGCTTGCCGGCCCCATGCCGGCCATAGGTGAAGTTTGCTGGCCCCATGTCGGCCATGGGTGAATTTTTCCGGCCATAGGTGAAGTTTTCCGACCATGGATGAAGTTTGCTGGCCACTGGTGTCAAAAATTAGTTTTTTTTTTTTTTTTTTTTTTTTTGCAGATATTTGCCTCCAACTGTTTGCACAAAGTTCCATCTGTCCATTTGATGATATTTTTGACCAAAGCTCACATTTTTCTATATATAGATGACCTATCTCTCATATTTCAAGGTTAGAAATTTTGGAACAAAAATTCTCTCTCTCTCTCTCTCTCTCTACATTTCTCTCTCTCTTGAAATTTTGTGCATACTTGCCTACTTACACTACACTTTTGCATATCAACCCTTAACCAAAATTGACCATCTTTGAGCTGAGGCCCCTTGAGGTCTTGTTGGACCTCTAGAAGGTGGTTTTGGCTTGTATTTGTGTCTAAAAGTGTTCTTTGCTTCAAGAGGTATACTACTTCCCTTTTAAGTTTACTAAGTATACTTGTTTCTCTATTTCTTTCCACTATTTTTGGGCTATTTTTGGGCCATAAAAACTCTATCAAAGTGGCCTGAAACTATGGTTTGAAGCCATTTTAAAGTAGGGGTGGTTCACCCTTCTTTGTACCTTGTTTGTAAGGCTTCTTCACTTGTGTTTTGTAGTGATCCCGGTTTTGACCCATCTCTTTGTGGTGTTCCAGGCCCGGGTTGGTATGGTTTTGAACGGTGTTACGTATCTTAGTTCCTTGTATTCCTCTTATTTTGGTTATCAAGTTGTAGCGTATCTTTCATGTTTTGCTATTTCGCTGACTATGTGAAGGAGCGAGCTGCCCGGTCAGCTCGCGGGGGTCTAGGGGGCAGTGCCCCTTGGCGGGTCCGAAGGGAGCGCCCTGGTGGGGTTGAGAGGCAGTGCCTCTGAAGCAAAAATGCAAAATGCATTCGAAGTTGCTTGTCCGGTCGAGTGGCCGTTTATGCGCTCGAACGGAGAATGTTTGGTTCCAGAAGTTTGACCTGTCTGTAAAAGTACTAGAAAGGTATTGATGCTCGAGCGGGGATTTTCACGCTCGAGTGGACCATGTTATATTAGTTCGTGAATCTGATATTTCAGATCATTTTTGTATATCTCTCTATGTAAAAGCATTTCCTCTCCCTTCTCTCTACATTTCTCTGCATGAACTAGATCAAAACATTGATTTCTGAAGATCCATTTGAGTTTTGCCATTGCTTCTTCATCAAAGTGGGTTATCATCTCGAGGGTTTTGTTGTGTGCAGTGAAGATTGAGTTTATGCATCGTTGATTTTGGGGTTTCATCTATATTCTTCTTCAAACTTGAGGTAGGGATTTTCTTTGAGTTATATTTATATTTTTGCAAGATCTAGATGATTTTTGAAATCATCCTTTGATAGCTTTTGAAAATTCATTGTTGATTCAAGAAGTTGAGCGATTTTGAAAGTGGGTTTGTCTCTTGTTCTTTTAAAATGATCTTTTGGGTCTTGATCTTCGTTGATTAAAGAAAAGATGATTTTGAAAAATTTTCTTTGAAAAGATTTGGGTTGTATAGTTTTGGTGAGAAAACCTAAAAATTGGGGAGTTTTAAAGAGGTTGAAAATCCATGAATGATATTGTTATATTTATTTTGTGTGTCAAAATAAATGGATGTTTGGAAAATTCTTATTTATATTTATATAAACGATCACTTTCATGGAATATGAGAATTGTTGTTCATTTTGGAAATTATTGTTCAAAATGTTGAAATAGTTTTGAAATGACTAATTGTTGAGGATACCTGAGAAGAGGGAATTGTGTTATTCCTTGGATGATGAATTGGCATAAAACTATTTATATTCATCTTGTGAAATTGGCATATCAATTCATTTGATTACATTAAACTTTGAAAGCTGATTTGAAAACTTGCATTGAAAAAAAAAATGTTGAGAAACAAGTTTTCATGGACTGGTTTTGGGGTAAATACGTTGGTAAGTCTTGATAGGTGGTGTAGATGATATTGAATAAGTTGGTTTGAGAGTCCGGGGTGAAAGACCAAAAACCTGCACGGATAGGCTTCGAGCCTTCTGGTTAATACTGGTAAAAATGACAATTTGGTAGTACTTGTATAGTCTACTTGCAAACACCGACCTAGGGATTACCAAAGTCATATTTACCGCTCTTGAAATGAATTGTTAAGTTTTGAAGAATTGAAATTGCATGACATCATTGAGCATGATGGTTTTCAAAGATGAAGATGCGATTTTATTTTAAAAGGGCATAGCAGGGCATGTGCATTTCATCGCTTGAGACTTGTATAAAAGGTATATACTTTGTTAAGGATTTCCTACTGGGCTTTATGCTCACCCTACGGGATTTTTGTGCAGGAAAAGATGTGGTGATGCCGCCTAACTAAAGGCAAGGAAATGTGTGTTGAGAGTACGAGACTCTCATTTTGATGTGATTCTGTGTGTAAGCCAAGGGCTGTATGTGTGTGGGTTTGAATAACTGTTTTGTGTAACCAGGCTCAAGCCTTGAAAACTTGTAAACCCATGGGGGTATTTATTTGTTTATTTACTTGTTGTTGGATTAATGTATTGTTGCATGAAGCACTATTGCATCATGTAATTTAAGTTTGGAGATTTATATTCGGTTTTTCTTGAAAGAGCCATGATTGTTGTATTATCATTTGGGCTAGAAATTTGAGGCGTTACAACTTGGTATCAGAGCTACCGGGTTTGAATACTTGGAGCTCGTGGGAAGTGGTTGTTTAACCACAATGGGTTTATTTAGCATGCTTAGGAAGTGTTATGCATTTTGTGACTACGTGATAACATACTGTAGACACCCCATTTTTGACCGTCCTCAAGACTTGGACGTCACTGTTTGAACACTCGGTGATTATCCTTGTTTGTGTTCGTTTGGAGTTCCCGGAGGCCTCGGCTCGCGCGCCTTGTCTCAGGATCTCCGAACTTGACCTTTTAGTGTCTGGTTTTGCACCAAACACTTGCATCCTGCCTTGGAAGGGCAGGGTGGGGCTTGTAGACCATCCCCACCCATCACCGGCAGTGGCTAGATGCCACCGGCTGGTTTTTGCTGCCACCGGCAATATAGTTTGCCGGCCGGCACTCTTTGTTGCCGGTCAGCACTATTTTGTGCCGGTCGGCACTTTGTTTGGCCAAGATGGCATTTTTTGCCGGCCGATTGCTGTTCATCTGCTTTTGCAGATATTTTTAGACAGCTGTATAGCTTTTGCTCCCCTCCATACACGTGTATGGAGGGATCTCCCTCTTGCAAAGCTTGTCTTGTAAGCTTTACAAGAGGCATATAGAGAGAAGCTCTCTCTAAGGCAAAGAAGAGAGCCTTTAGACATTTTTGAGGAGAGAAGACAGAGGAGAGCTCTGGTTTTTCCTAGGGTTAGGGTTAGATACACTCACCTATCTCTCTTTTCCTCTCATTTTGTACACTAGGTGTTTTGTGTCTCACTATTGCACACAAACACCTAGTGTTTCACCTTCCTCTTGGAGCTGAGGTTCTAAAGAGTGTGTTTTGAAGTTTTTGTCTTGGATTCAAGCTCAAGGAGGCCATTGGAGCATCTTTGTTGAAGAAGGCATCAAGGGTGAGATTCTAGTCCTTTTTTCCCCATTCTTGCATCAATTTTCTACTAGTCTTAGAGCTGTTTTTGTGATTATTGTATAACATAAAAAAGTTCTATTTTTAAGCCCTCTTTATTGTTTATTAAGAGTGTTTTGTTGTTTGAGGGGTGTTGACCACCCTTAGGCCTCAAAAGGCCTCATTTTGAGCCATTTTGTGCTAGCTCCGGGATTTTGGTGTTGAGGTCTCTTCACCACTGAAATCTTGAGGGATTTCAGTGGTGAAGATGATGCTTTGAAGTCCCAAGAAGGAGAGGGCCACCCCCTCTCCTTGTTGTCCTTGAAAAGGACCTATTTTGGCCTCTTAAGGAAGCCTATGCTTGAGTGTGTGTTGAGCATATTTGGTTTGTTTTTCATGCTTATATATCCATGATATAACATGATTTCAAGTTGGTTTTGGAACTCCATGCATGTTTAGCATAGTTGCCATGTAATGCCCTATTTGTGCCTTAACGTGTTCTAGGTTGTTAGCCTTTGTTGGAGCATGTTTTAGGCTTGTATTTGTGAAGTTTATGTGCTTATTTTGACATGTTTTAGCTCTGTCCATAATCGTTTGGGTTGATCTTTGCATGCATTATATAGCTCCTTTGTATTTGGGCTTGTTGGCCTTGAGTATGTGCATGTGTAGCATGCCATCTTTGCATTGTTTTGGTGATTTGGAATCATCCTACATGCTATTTCAGTCCCATTTCCATGCTTGTTTGATTACCTTGTATGCCTCTTTAATGCTTTGAAAGCATGTGTTGCAATGCTCCATGTTTTGGTCATGGTGTATGCCTTTGTATTTGGGCCACTTAGATGCCATCTAAGGAGTCCTTTGGCCTTGTTTTAACATGCTAAAAATCTGTTTTTAGTTGTTTAATGCACGCCATGTTTGGTCATGATAAGTGTAGTTCAATGCCTTATTGATTTGCCTTGAACACTTGGACTATTTGTTGCATGCTTGACTTGATTTATAACTTGATTTGGCATCATTTTATAACATGATTTTAGGGCTCATGTTGCATGCTAATTTGTCCATGTTTCCTTCTTTCAAGTGTGCTTGAATGTTGTTTGATTTATGCTTAAGTGTTGGTCCTTATGTGCATGTGTGTGTGCATGCCATTTAGCCCTCACCTTTTAGCACAATGGCTACTGTTTTAGGCCTATTTTAGAGCTGCCTAATTCATGTATAAGTCCATCTTGCCATCCATTTGCATTGCCCTATGTATGCTTGCATGATTGCATAAGTGCCTTGCCATGTCATGTCGCATTCCTAGCTTGTATGCCTAGGTTGCATTGCATCTTGCATGCATGCCTTGTCCCTTGACTTGGGTGATAGGGATTGGGAGTTTTGTTTGATTGGTTTGCATTGCATTTGAAACCAAAGTTGCATACTTGGTTCTTTGGGCCATCATGCATGGAAATGCGTGATTGGTGGTCCAAGAACCGAGGCACATGTCCCTTTGAGTCATTACAATGATAAGAGACATGGTTGGTGCATACATGCCTTGAAATATGCTGCCATGCCTTGTTTTGCCCTCTGTTGCTGTGAGTTGCAGGTTCTGCAGGAATACTCTGCCGACCGACAGTGTAATGTGCCGACCGGCACTATTTTCTCTGCCGACAGCTTCAACTTTGTGCCGATGGCCATACAACACTGCCGGTGGAAATTTCATCTAGGCGGTGATGATCCCCTCTGTCCAAGGATGTAGTCCTGAGGTTTTGACAACCTCCAGAGGAGGAAACGGAGGAAAATAGAGGCAGCTTGCGCATGGCGGCGCGCTTCTCGAGACGTTTTACTATTTTCCTAAATTAGTTAATTTGTTAATTAATTAATTTGTAATATTTAATTAGCTTGCGTAGTTAATTAATTTGTAATATTTATTCGGTCCCTCCGAGCGAGGGCAAATCTGTAATAAGTGTGTGTGGGTGGTGTGTATGTCTTCCAACCTCACTTCTTTCTTCCCTTTTACTTACCCGCTTTAATGGTTAGTATTAGGGCACGTTTAATTTAGCATACCTTATGCTATGCATGTGTGCATCCATGCATTTGTATTACATGCATTAGGCTCGGTACATCACGCTAACTGCATCAGTACTTCAATTCCGAACTGAATATGTGTTAATTGTGCATTTTCACATGACATGTCTAGGATTAGCCGAGCCTATCTTAGCGACATTTTGTATGCGATGCATTAGGCACTTCACATGGACTTGGATCATGCATGTTTGCTAACAAGTTCTTTGTTTTGGCACGGAGTACTATGTAAGTATTTCCGCTTTAGCATATCGCATGAGTGTGAATGTTACCATGACAGCATGCTTAACATGTGGCTAGATGCTTATGTGTTAAACTGTTTTGAATGCCTGTGGGTGAAGGCCGGATTGTTTGAGTTGGAAAAACTCGTTGAAATCCGTATTTTAGCCTACTTGCGAGTAGCAAATTCCAAAGCATTTTCAAACCAAACGGATATGCAATGTTTATTTCCAAATTAGGCAATCTAGTCTATACTTGTTTGCTGTGCGCATAACATAGTAATTCTAGGCTAATAAATGGAATAAGAACACGTAAAGTTTTCAAAAACGGATATCACGGTTAGTAGAGGCCGGTCTTCGGACCGGGCGAAAGGGGGTGCTCATAGCTGACCTTCCCCGATCGTACCCAAGCTCCCGAGCTGAGACAACTCCGGTGATGACGGACACGTGGCCTTCGGCACCGAGTCAGGGTTTCCTAAATTCTCCCATTTAAAAATATTTAGGTGGCGACTCTGTATCTGGCAAAGCAGTCCATGTTTGGCACTACTTTTTCAAAAATCTGTTTCTCAAAACGATTTGCCAGATTTGGACTCTTTGGTTCAGATTAAGAACCGTGACACAAATCGAGTCCGAACTGTAGCACGAGGCCCCCTCTGCGGGCGCTGCTACAGTTTCTGGCGACTCTGCTGGGGAAATTTAGAGAGTTTGACTCGAACTCGTGATATCCTGTTTTGATCTCATTTATGTGTTTCTTTGCATTGCATGTGCATTGGTGCGCCTAGGAACACAGTGTTTGCCATCTGCCATTCCTGAACGGTTTGCCGGAGGCTTGTCTTGTCAAGGCATGTCCATAAGGCTGACCGGCTATGGGCTCTGACAGTATGGGAACGCAAACCTCGGTTTTACTGGGGCACCCCTTTTCGACCATTCGACCTAGTGCATATTCGGATCCATAGTGACCATTCCAAGCTAGGACAGGTTGCTTACCCGATGCTAAGTTGTTTGAAACCGCTGTGTGCGTAGTGAAACCCTAGCTCCTGACAAAATAGGACAGGGAAACCCTACCCCGACATAGGGGTGTTTTGTTCTCTTTTACTTGCTATGTGCTTTTAGAGTGTTGCTCTACAGGAACGCACATGTCAGTTTGCAAGTTTGAGTATCAAACCTGGGGACACCAGTATCAGTATCAGTTGTGAGAATCAGTTATCCGCGGGTATTGGTTCAGCTTTCGGGAACAGTGACTTCTGGGAACAGTGATCAGCAGTAGGGTACAGTTGTTTGGCTACACCCGTGATTGATCAGTTTGGGCTGAAATGCTGTCTGTTTTTCTTTCAGGTTAAGAGAGTTGCAGAGTTGATACAGAATAACCAGTGTCTCCCCCTTGCTGAGGCAGGATTTATGGCGGCGCCAAGTTCAGAAGAGATTGTGGTTATGACGGCTGTATCGGAGCAGGGAACCACTCCGCAAAGTGAGGCCAGCATCAGTATGTCATATCCGCCCAAGATGCCCGTTGTGCACCCGGTCTGGACTCCCCAGTTATACCAGGCTCGTGAGCCCACCACCTTCGAATTGATGGGGATGATAGGCGATCTCCAAAGGTCTGTGGCAGACCTCGCCTATGGAATGTCGGCTTCACCGCCAGCGGCACCGTATGCCGGGAATTTTGTACCACAGGAGCCCCCGCTACTGGGGCGGATTGTGATAGAGCTCAGCCAGCCAGAGGTGGCTTCCGGCTATAGCCACGACATGCCAGCACCAACCCAGGCCCTCGATCAGGCTGAGGCCAAAGGAAAGGACAAGGCAAAGATAGACGCCGATCCCATTGAGCAACTGCTGTGGGCAGTCGAGGCTTTGAAGGCCAGAGGGATGAACAAGCAACAAACATCTGCAATAGTGACCAAAGCTGTAGATGATGCTTTCCCCGCTCCGATCAAAGGCAGCTCAAGCCAGACAGAAAACCGGGATGGGCCCCGTCATGCCCAGACAATTCCAGTAGCTCCCACCCCTGCACCGGGGAAGGTTCAAAAAGCCAAGGCAACGCCAGCTGATCCTTTCGCCAGCGCATCTGGCAAGAATCCTCAAACTGCAAAGTACCTGCCCCGAGGGCGCAGGCTCTTTCACAACCTCCACATGCCTTTGTCTAGGGCATTGTTGATATTGGCGAAGAATGGGCATCTTAAGCCTTTGGAGTCCCGGCCACTCCCGAAGAATCTCCCCGCCACTCATGATGCTACCTTGTACTGCGCGTACCATCAGCAGTCCGGTCACAGTACCGATGGATGTTCCCGCCTTCGTCATGAAGTGCAGGATTTGATTAATAACAAGGTTATCCTACCACCTACCTCAGGCAAGCCCGTCACCACTCAGTTGTTGGATTTCGAGGGCTCAGATACTGCGAGTATGTAAAGTGAACCGCCTGCGGGCAACATTTGGTACATTTTTGGGTGAAGTGTCTGGCACGCAATTTTGAGCACCGGCGAAACCAAGTTTTTGTAAATCCTGATTTGGATATCGAGTCAGTCTTTGGTTTTGAGTCTGTCTCTTTGTCTTGAGTCAGTCTTTTGCTTAAGGGTCTGTCTGGTTGTATCGAGTCAGTCCCCGTTGTATATAATACCAGGTGATTCTGGGGTTGTTGTCCCGAACACCATTTTGTTTTGTAATTATTATCTGTTTTTTTTTGTTTTGAGTCTGTTTCTGCCGAGGGGCCAGCTGCACCAACAGAGCCGATTGAAACAGCTGTTGCTATCTCAACCTTCATGCTTGCTTTCAGCATAAGGACCAGAGAATTTGAATGGGCTGACAGTACATCTCGCCTGCTCTCCTGTGTGCCCAAACTCATTGCATTAACCTAAATTTTTCAAAAAACAAACTTTTGAACACTGCGGTGATGAAAACGAAGAGGAAGGAATTCCTCGGGTTTTGCAAAATTTTGATCATTTTGAGAGAAAGAGAGGCGTGCTAAGCCTTTTTATGAATGAAATCATGCTTGTCGGCGTGAGTACTGAGAAGGACCCTGGCCTGATCCAGATTGGTTCCACACTATCTTCGGCGCGAGCGATTCGTCGCCTTCTTAAAAACTTTCAAAAGCAAATGTTTTACGCGGCCCTGCGAAGACCTGTGTGGAATCACTCTTGAGATTGCGCAGCCTAGGATCGCTCTCAGTCTCAAGATTCAACCTATTTGTTTTTCGAGTTTGAACCCGTTCAGAATGTTCAGAAAGTTCAACGGACAAACGCCATGGAGGCCCGTGTGGCCAGTTTCGAAACAGCCCTCGAGCAGGAGGCACCAAAGCCGAATCAGAAGGAGTAGATCTCGTCGGAAGAAGCTCGTAGAGCAACCGGGATGGATTCTCCGCGAATCAGTGCAACAGCCGTTCTCCTAGATACAGAGAGGCTTCAATTTCAAAAAAACCATTTGGCATGGACTTGCTACACTTTTACCCTTTGAGAGGCTCGCTGGGCCGAAAACCCGGAAGGGCGGCCCAGGCAAAAGTTAGAGCAAGAGAAAAATACAACAAAAAAAGAGAAAAATACAAAAAGAAAGATTGAAAAAGAAGAAAAGAAAAAATAGAAAAGAAAAAGAAATGAAAAAGAAATAGAAAATGAAAAGAAGCTCGCAAGGTCGAAAACCCGCATTGGGCGCCTTGGCAAAAATAAGAGCCAAACAAAGTGAAGGTTAAAATACCCGAGTGGACCTTAACCGGAACTACGTAAGGCTTGATTCCCATGTTTGGGATACGTAGGCAACTTCATCATGAAGTCCAGCCCCCAACGCTTTCATAAGCATCTCAGTCCATGCAATGGTTTCGATTTCATCCCGAAGTCCAGTGGCCAACACCCTTCAAGGTGATTGTGTCCATATATGTGTTGTGACCGTCTTCGTCATCTCTGTGTCTAAGAGCTCGACCACCGCCAATGAAGACTGTCTGCGGATTGCTGCGGCACCATCCCAAACAAAGGGCAACTTTCCGTTGCCACAAGCCGTCGTGAGACGCCATTCAGACTAGGGGCAACTTTCCGTTGCCTCCCACCCTCCTTCAAACCAGGGGCAATTTTCCATTGCCTCCGATCCGAGGTTGCGCATCTCGAAGAGTAAGTTCCATGCTCGTTGAGCATTGACTGTTTGAAAAATAGTTTTTGAAAATTTTTACTGAGGTTGACTATTTTCTCGAAAACTATTCCATTTTCCAAAATCGGACCATTGTCTTGGACCCAAAAAGGAAAATTTTCAGTGCTTGCGGCCTAACTTGCATGCTTTTCAAATCAAAAATCGAACAAGTACGTTAATCCGACTCTCATTTTGATCAAAACCGTTTTAGTAGAAAGCAAAAACGAAAGAATGGTTAAAATGATGAACTAGGGGCACAGTTGAGCCAGGCGTTCTGTCTTTCCCCCGTCATCGACGTACTTGCCAGAAGAGCACGCTGCCTGCCGGAAGAAATAGCCGTGAGCTAACGATGTTGAGCATGAACCCACACCTTTCTATTTATCCATCAGTCACCCCGGGGAGGGATGAAAAATGAGAGATTGAAGAATAGAGAGGTGTAAGTTGAGAGAAAAGTGAGGAAAAGGGTTTTGAGAGAAAATCCGAGCTTGAGATCCGAGTGATGCGAGAATCACAAATCAGAAAGGGTGGGAAACAATACCCATATTGAACTGGCTCCTCGTGGTCCGAGGTCTCCCATCTTCGTTTACGCGTCTGTGTGTCGTGTCTCTTTGATTTAACGGTCTCGTCTTTTGTTTTCAGTCTTTTCCGAGCGCGCCTCGTTGTGTTTAGGTCGTGTACCTCTTCGTTTGAGTCCGCCCCGCTGTGTTCAGTTGTAGGCTCGATATCCCGGTTTGAAAAACCCTCATTCGATTTCAAAAATCGCTTATGCTTAGAATGCTGTGCCATTCTCTACATTTGAATGCATTTCGACTCCAACCGGTTCCATCTTTGAGGTCCGTCTTGTCAGATTGGGCTGTTTTGTTTAGAATTGCCGTGTGCAGAATGAATCGAATGCTGTGTTATGGGCTGCGTGCAGATTAATCCCCAACAGAGTAAGGGCTGTATGTCCAGAATCAGGCAGTGGGTTGCTTGGGTTATTTTGCTGTTGGCTGTTTAAGTCATCTGATTATTACAGTGCAAATGTTTAATTTTCAGACAACCAATCAATTCCATTTACATCGAGGTGTAACATGATGAGATGCGATGCAATGCATGAAATGTGTAAATGCGAACACTTTTTCAGATAAAAAGTCTGTTTCATTTACTTAGCTTTTCAAATGTACAAGTTTTGGAAACAAAAATCTGCCTGCGGCAGTACAAGGTAATCTATCTACCAACCAAAAAGAAAAGTACAAGAAAGAAAGAAAAGATAGCAAAGATCTGCATCTATGTCCAGCGACTCCAAGGGCCGTCAGTCCGTCCTAGTCCTTTTCCTGGACGAAGGTCTAGGGGCATCATCAGCGTCGTCGTCAGAGCCCGAGCTAGAATCGCCTCCGGTCTCCTCCTCCGATGACCCTGCCTCCGCCTCTGACTCCTCGTCGTCGTCATCATCCGGGACTGGAGCTCGCGAGCTACTCCCGACGTGAGTACGCCCTCCCCTGGTACGGGGAAATATCCTGCCCTCCTCATCTCTCCCCCGAGCAGGGACAGAAGGTCTAGCTGGAGCACCTCCCGCCATGGGAATCTGGAAAGGAGGCTGAAAAGTACACAAAAAGGGAAATGCATCAGTATGCCGTGAGCAGTTTAACAGTGCAGAATGCAGTATATGAGTACAGTGTATGAATGCCGTGAGCAGTTTATCAGTACAGAGTTTAGTGCAGAATGCAGTGTATGCAGTGTTCAGATACTGTGAGATCAGTGTATCAGGTGTTGTGCCGTGCATCAGATTATGTAAAGCAGTGTATGAATGGTTTGAGGCCAGTGTCAGAAGGACATACCGGTATGCTGTAGACGGCTAGAAGGTCAAATGTCCGCTGGAGCATCCCCATCATCGAGGCATTCATCGCCAACGACTGACGGGTGTACTCAGAAGAAGCCTGCAAAAGTATCAGATGCATCAATATTCTGTGGAATATCAAGTAAACTGAAATGAAATGACTATACAAAAGTGCAGTAGTACATACCGGAGGTAAGTCGGGGACGTCAATGAACTCGTGACCAGCCGGTGGAGGGGCGAAGGGGATCTGATAGGTCGACCCACCCTGCCCCTGGAAAGTCAGTACAGCGGGCAGGGCAGGCCAGCCAGCTCCTCGTCCTCCCCGCGCTCCACCCCTACCACGGACCCGGGCCCTCCTCGAAGATCCAGCCCCTGCTCCCGCTCCGGCCCCAGCCGCCGATGCTATAGGCCTGGCCTCCTCTGCTCGACGGCCGCTCAAGGGACGCATCAGGTACGTCCGCACGTACTCCTGATAGTCGCCGGTGCCTCGGAAGCCGGCCTCCTCCCAGTCGATGGAGTAATCATCCAGCTGCTCAGTGGTCAGCCCCTCAGTCTCCCTCATCTCTGCAGGAGGGTGAGCCGGGACTATCTGCTCAGGTAACCCGCGGGTCTGGCGTAGAAAACGCTTCCCCAGGTACCAAGCCCGACAGACCGGGCCCTCTAGCAAGATCCAGAAACGCGAGGTCTCCTCAGCACCAGGGAACCGGCCCCGCATCGCCGACGGCAGCGAAGCCCATGGCCGCTAAGTGATCTGAAAGTGACAGACAATTTGTTATCTACTGTTATTGAAATATGCAGTGGGAAAGCGAAGCTAAATAAACTGAAAGTAAAGCATACCTCCGTGGGGGTGATGGTGTCGAAATATCGGCGGAAGAAGCCGAACGTCTCCCGTGGTCGCCGGGTGCATCTCCCGTCAAAGCGACTTGAGAACGGGACAGCCGGAGGAGGCTCCGCAACTGGCACAGGTGCAAGCCTAGGGAAGTAGGCATAAATCCACAACTGCAAAATAGATGTCAGTATGACTATCAGAAAAAGCAGAATATGCAGAATGAAGCAAAAATGGCAGAGCCGTGTGTTGAGCCGTGTATTGTGTACAGTGTACAGTGTGAGCAGTGTACAGTCAGTGTAAAGCAGAATGTATGTGTGTGCCGTGTGTACAGTATACAGTGAGTGTAAAGCAGACCGCAGTGTGTGCAGTCTACAGAGTACAGAAAGTACGAGACAAGAATGAAAAAGTGGAGAAGAAATGTACCTCCCAAGCCCGCCAGTAACCTCCAAGCAGCTGGCCGCTGCCGCGAGAAGCCGAGCTCATATAGCCGTACAGGGTGGCTAGAGCGGCGCCGCCCCAGTCATAGTGCAAGATGTCCCGGACGTCCACCAGTGCGCTGAGGAGACAGAGAGGCACGGTGTTCGCCCGGTCGGCGAAGATAGTAGTCCCGAACAGGAACATGAGGAAGCCGCGGGCATACCTCTCCACGTCCTCCTCGGTCATCTGCACCTCCTCCCCTAATGCGGGCTGGACCCTGAACTGTGCCTCGAACCAGGAGTATCGGACGAAGCCTGGACGAGCTAGCGGTGGCGCCTCCCCCAGTAGATGGACCTGAGCGGCGGTCCACTCATCCATGTCGGTGTCGAAGGGGATCGGATCACCCCCTACCCCGATGCCTGTGAGCATCGAGAAGTCATAAGGGGTCATCGTCATGTCCCCTGCAGCAGAAAAATGGAAAGAATCGGTGGTGTCCCACCACCTCTCCGCCAAAGCGGCGAGAAGAGGTCTGCATGTGGAGAGCCTAGAGAGCCCTCGGCAGAAGGTGCCGAAGCCCGCTCAGTCCACGATGCGCTGGACCGCATCAGGGAGCTCGTCATACCACTCCCGAGCACCAGTATTCCCATACCCGCGAACGGTATGGGAACCCTCCTGCAAACAGAAAATGACAATTGCAAGACAACATTCAAAATGCAGTTGTGAAAAGACGGATATGGCATGTATGCAAGTTTGTCAGATTCAGGCAAATACCGGGTGCCGGTGTGCTTACAGTAAAATACGTGTGCTGTGTCAGCGTGTTTGGGTGTTTCAGAACAGATGTAGCATGTGTGCAAATCTAACAGATTCAAACAAATACTGGGTACCAGTGTGTGTGCAGTAGAATACAGTGGGTGCCGTGTGTTTGGGTGATTCAGGACTAGTGCAGTGTGTGTGCATGTGTCAGTCTCAAGCAGATATCAGTTGTATGTATGTTTACAGTCAACTACGGTCTACGGCATATCAGATTTCAGCAATTAGAGAATACAGCTAACTATGGCAGTTTTGTATCCTACATTGCAGAAAGTAAAGCAGAAGATGAAGAGTTACCTCGGAAGTGCCGAATGAAAGGTGGGAGGTAGGCTCGCGTACTAGTAGCTCAGGCGCCGCGTACCTCTCAAAGCTCCGGAACTGACGCAGGCCGTCTGGGGGCAGAACGTGGATCGCCGGCCGGTAGGTCGCCGGGTCGAACGGGCGCTCGCTCAGTGGTAAGAGCTCGACCCCGGGATCCATCTCGTGGTCCGGGGGAGTCCCGCCACGTGGAATGTCGTCCGCCATGTAGAGAATGGTGTGAAAATGGCCGGAAAAGGGAAAACCGAGCCGGAATGCGAAGAGTCAACTGAAAAGTCAACTCCCGAGAGGGTCGGAAATGGCCGGGAAGGCCGGAATGTGAAAAGGCACGGAAATGAAGAGGAAAGTGAGGGGAACGAACCCCGAAAAGGCGAGAACGCCGAACGAGGCACCGAAACGAGAATGTGATCGGTGGAAAATGTCCGAAACGCGAAGAGGATCGCGAATCCGACGACGAAACGGGCGTAGAACGCGAAGAAATGGACGAAAAAGGAGAGGAGAAAGCTCTAGAGAGAGAGAGCAAAGGATTTCGGCGTGAGAGAAATGAGAAAATAGGGTTTAAAACCCTATTTTATAACACCCAAGGTGAAAAGACAAAACTGCCCCGCACCAGCAACTGTTTGCCGGTCTACAATATTTTGTGCTGGCCAGCACTTTTTTGTGCCGGTGGAATTATTTTTGTGCCGGTGGCCAGCCGGTGGCCTTATCTTTCGGCCGGTGGGGTTCCCACAGCCTTGTTTAGGCCATATGAGAAGTTCGTGGTCTTCATAGCTCAAGAAAATGCAAGAAAGTGCATCTCCGACATTCAACCGGCCTCCGTTTTGACCGCGGGCCGTGTCTCCAGTGCGTGGCACTCGAATTCATGCAAGGTGTATCCTTTTTGTATCCTTTTAAATTCAAAAGTTGCCCCATGTGTGTTGCGCGAGTTCATCACACTACTTCTGTGCATTGCATCGCGCTGTCATGCGCCACACATTTGCATTGTTATGCACGTGTTACATGCGTTGCAACACGCACCCCTTTGCATTGTCGTGCACATTTCTCATGCATCATCATTGCATTTCCATTCCATGCATTGTCATGCATTCCGGAATACGTGCGTTGTTGCGCATTCAAGCCCATTTACACTCCGTGTGGCATACATGTCACACTTGGCATTGCACCGTTTTGTGCATTTCAAAATTGTTCGCGCTGTTCTGCGCATTGCACTGTTTTGTGCATTTCAAAATTGTTCGCGCTGTTCTGCACATTGCACTGTTTTGTGCATTTCAAACCTCGCGCTGTTCTGCGCATCGCACTGTTTTGTGCATTTCAAAATTGTTCGCGCTGTTCTGCGCATCGCACTGTTTTGTGCATTTCAAACTTCGCGCTATTCTGCGCATTGCACTGTTTTGTGCATTTCAAAATTGTTCGCGCTGTTCTGCGCATCGCACTGTTTTGTGCATTTCAAACCTCGCGCTGTTCTGCGCATCGCACTGTTTTGTGCATTTCAAAATTGTTCGCGCTGTTCTGCGCATTGCACTGTTTTGTGCATTTCAAACCTCGCGCTGTTCTGCGCATCGCACTGTTTTGTGCATTTCAAACTTCGCGCTGTTCTGCGCATTCCACTGTTTTGTGCATTTCAAACCTCGCGCTGTTCTGCGCATTGCACTGTTTTGTGCATTTCAATTTCGCGCTGTTTTGCGCATCTCATTGCATTTTGCATGCATTCCATCGCACTGTCCTGTGCACTCGCGTTGCCTAACGCATTGCGCTATTTTGCGCATCATACCGTCGTGCAATACCGCCGGTCTGGCGAGACCTTAAACACGCATGGTCTGGCGAGACCTTAAACACGTACGGTCTAGGAGACCTTAAATCCTTGGAAGGTGTAAGACCTTTAGTGTTCGCATTGTCGTACACTTCGAGAGCCGCGTGTTGTCGCGCATTTCATGCAACATGTATTTCATGCATCACTTGCATCATTTGCATTTCAAAAAAAACAAAAACAAAAAAAACGTGCATAGTCATGCATACATTTTGCATTCCGGTCTAGGAGACCTTAAATCCTCTGAAGGTGCAATTCCTTCGGTGTTTGTCGTGCCCGAACGACTTTTCGGTGGTCTGGTAAAGCCACCTGTCTGTGCTTGCGATGAGTTCCTAGAAGACCAACTGGGATGGTGGAAACTAGAGTTCGAACGGCTTATGCCTAGAACGCAAAGGTTCGGGAGTTCCGAGACTAAAGTCTGGTTTAAATACCCAGAGGTTTACTCTCGGCTTGAAATCTGTATGGAAGCCCCATAGGTTGAGGCGGCATGTCTACGCCTCAGTTCTGGATACTGAACCAACCTAGTATATCACCCTGTTGGTAAGATAGGGAAAGTTGCAATCATAGTCATTGCATCATAGTGCATTGTCATGCATTTCCATTGTAGCTTGCATGCATCCATTGCATTTTCCCCAGTAGGTCGCATTGCACTGCATTGTCACTGCATGTTGTAAATATCCACTCTATTGCATATTTGTAGATATTGCATTGTAGTTTGCATGCATTCACTGCATCGCCTTCCGCCTATGGCTTGCGCCTTTCCAGGTTGAGCTTGGTTTGGTATGTGTCCTTACATTTCATGTTAAAACACAGTTCTGCATGTGTATCGCGCCGATTCCAATTTTGATATGTTGGTTGAGGGTTGCGGAACCTTTTCTGTGTTACACATGGCTCGTACGTGTGCATGCCTTTCCTAGGCAAGATTTGGTTTGGCTTGCGTGCCATATCCATTGTATCCATATCCATTCCATTGCATATTTGTAGATATTGCATTGTAGATTGCATGCATTCATTGCATCACCTTCCGCCTTTGGCTTGCGCCTTTCCAGGTTGAGCTTGGTCCGGTATGTGCCCTTACTTTTCATGTTAAAACACAGTTCTGTATGTGTATCGCGCCGATTCCACGTTGATATGTTGGTTGAGGGTTGCGGCACCTTTTCTGTGTTACACATGGCTTGTATGTATGCATGCCTTTCCTAAGCAAGATTTGGTTTGGCCTGCGTGTCATATTCATCCATTACATTGTAGTGTAATTTTTGCATCCGGCATTAGGATCCTAGTCCTTTCTCCAGCGGGTTGTTTCCCCACTTATGTCAATTCCACCCAATGCTTGTTCTTGCGTCTGTCTACAATACTCATAGTTCAGTTGATCGTTCTATGGTAGACAGACTTGTTACCTCCATCAATCTATTTGACATAGGTGTGGTTTCGAACCGTTCGTGATTGGATCACGATTCAAATGCTTTGCATGTAGCTTGCATTGTTTCAAATACGTTGCATCTTCATTTGCATTGTTTATACATTGTTTTGTATATATTGCATGTCGTCTTGCATCCATTTTGCATTGTCATGCATGTTGCTAACAATATTGTACCTGTTAAGTTTGTTTTCTTTTCAGGCACGATATTGTATGTACGGTTCATTTGAAGCTGGTGCAACCAGGCGAGCCGCACAGGTATTGTATCTCCCGAGTGAGACGTATTGAGAATTCCATAATTCTCTTACATCCTTTCTGCATTGTAGTGTAGTTTGGTTTGCTAGCTTAAAATTGTCGCATGTTTGCTTCATTACAGCTTTCTTTGCATGATCATAAGTATGCTCGGCTCCGTGCATTGTCTTGCATTTTGCCCCTGCCTTCGGGCGCATACCTTATTTTGTCTTGTATGATTGTCTAAGTCTTCGGCCTTGTCAAAAATGGGTCGTCTCTGGGCTTTGACATTCACTCCCGTCATTGTTATGACTTTCGAGTTCTGTCAAAGAGGGGCAACTGTAGACACCCCATTTTTGACCGTCCTCAAGACTTGGACGTCACTGTTTGAACACTCGGTGATTATCCTTGTTTGTGTTCGTTTGGAGTTCCCGGAGGCCTCGGCTCGCGCGCCTTGTCTCAGGATCTCCGAACTTGACCTTTTAGTGTCTGGCTTTGCACCAAACACTTGCATCCTGCCTTGGAAGGGCAGGGTGGGGCTTGTAGACCATCCCCACCCATCACCGGCAGTGGCTAGATGCCACCGGCTGGTTTTTGCTGCCACCGGCAATATAGTTTGCCGGCCGGCACTCTTTGTTGCCGGTCAGCACTATTTTGTGCCGGTCGGCACTTTGTTTGGCCAAGATGGCATTTTTTGCCGGCCGATTGCTGTTCATCTGCTTTTGCAGATATTTTTAGACAGCTGTATAGCTTTTGCTCCCCTCCATACACGTGTATGGAGGGATCTCCCTCTTGCAAAGCTTGTCTTGTAAGCTTTACAAGAGGCATATAGAGAGAAGCTCTCTCTAAGGCAAAGAAGAGAGCCTTTAGACATTTTTGAGGAGAGAAGACAGAGGAGAGCTCTGGTTTTTCCTAGGGTTAGGGTTAGATACACTCACCTATCTCTCTTTTCCTCTCATTTTGTACACTAGGTGTTTTGTGTCTCACTATTGCACACAAACACCTAGTGTTTCACCTTCCTCTTGGAGCTGAGGTTCTAAAGAGTGTGTTTTGAAGTTTTTGTCTTGGATTCAAGCTCAAGGAGGCCATTGGAGCATCTTTGTTGAAGAAGGCATCAAGGGTGAGATTCTAGTCCTTTTTTCCCCATTCTTGCATCAATTTTCTACTAGTCTTAGAGCTGTTTTTGTGATTATTGTATAACATAAAAAAGTTCTATTTTTAAGCCCTCTTTATTGTTTATTAAGAGTGTTTTGTTGTTTGAGGGGTGTTGACCACCCTTAGGCCTCAAAAGGCCTCATTTTGAGCCATTTTGTGCTAGCTCCGGGATTTTGGTGTTGAGGTCTCTTCACCACTGAAATCTTGAGGGATTTCAGTGGTGAAGATGATGCTTTGAAGTCCCAAGAAGGAGAGGGCCACCCCCTCTCCTTGTTGTCCTTGAAAAGGACCTATTTTGGCCTCTTAAGGAAGCCTATGCTTGAGTGTGTGTTGAGCATATTTGGTTTGTTTTTCATGCTTATATATCCATGATATAACATGATTTCAAGTTGGTTTTGGAACTCCATGCATGTTTAGCATAGTTGCCATGTAATGCCCTATTTGTGCCTTAACATGTTCTAGGTTGTTAGCCTTTGTTGGAGCATGTTTTAGGCTTGTATTTGTGAAGTTTATGTGCTTATTTTGACATGTTTTAGCTCTGTCCATAATCGTTTGGGTTGATCTTTGCATGCATTATATAGCTCCTTCGTATTTGGGCTTGTTGGCCTTGAGTATGTGCATGTGTAGCATGCCATCTTTGCATTGTTTTGGTGATTTGGAATCATCCTACATGCTATTTCAGTCCCATTTCCATGCTTGTTTGATTACCTTGTATGCCTCTTTAATGCTTTGAAAGCATGTGTTGCAATGCTCCATGTTTTGGTCATGGTGTATGCCTTTGTATTTGGGCCACTTAGATGCCATCTAAGGAGTCCTTTGGCCTTGTTTTAACATGCTAAAAATCTGTTTTTAGTTGTTTAATGCACGCCATGTTTGGTCATGATAAGTGTAGTTCAATGCCTTATTGATTTGCCTTGAACACTTGGACTATTTGTTGCATGCTTGACTTGATTTATAACTTGATTTGGCATCATTTTATAACATGATTTTAGGGCTCATGTTGCATGCTAATTTGTCCATGTTTCCTTCTTTCAAGTGTGCTTGAATGTTGTTTGATTTATGCTTAAGTGTTGGTCCTTATGTGCATGTGTGTGTGCATGCCATTTAGCCCTCACCTTTTAGCACAATGGCTACTGTTTTAGGCCTATTTTAGAGCTGCCTAATTCATGTATAAGTCCATCTTGCCATCCATTTGCATTGCCCTATGTATGCTTGCATGATTGCATAAGTGCCTTGCCATGTCATGTCGCATTCCTAGCTTGTATGCCTAGGTTGCATTGCATCTTGCATGCATGCCTTGTCCCTTGACTTGGGTGATAGGGATTGGGAGTTTTGTTTGATTGGTTTGCATTGCATTTGAAACCAAAGTTGCATACTTAGTTCTTTGGGCCATCATGCATGGAAATGCGTGATTGGTGGTCCAAGAACCGAGGCACATGTCCCTTTGAGTCATTACAATGATAAGAGACATGGTTGGTGCATACATGCCTTGAAATATGCTGCCATGCCTTGTTTTGCCCTCTGTTGCTGTGAGTTGCAGGTTCTGCAGGAATACTCTGCCGACCGGCAGTGTAATGTGCCGACCGGCACTATTTTCTCTGCCGACAGCTTCAACTTTGTGCCGATGGCCATACAACACTGCCGGTGGAAATTTCATCTAGCCGGTGATGATCCCCTCTGTCCAAGGATGTAGTCCTGAGGTTTTGACAACCTCCAGAGGAGGAAACGGAGGAAAATAGAGGCAGCTTGCGCATGGCGGCGCGCTTCTCGAGACGTTTTACTGTTTTCCTAAATTAGTTAATTTGTTAATTAATTAATTTGTAATATTTAATTAGCTTGCGTAGTTAATTAATTGTAATATTTATTCGGTTCCTCCGAGCGAGGGCAAATCTGTAATAAGTGTGTGTGGGTGGTGTGTATGTCTTCTAACCTCACTTCTTTCTTCCCTTTTACTTACCCGCTTTAATGGTTAGTATTAGGGCACGTTTAATTTAGCATACCTTATGCTATGCATGTGTGCATCCATGCATTTGTATTACATGCATTAGGCTCGGTACATCACGCTAACTGCATCAGTACTTCAATTCCGAACTGAATATGTGTTAATTGTGCATTTTCACATGACATGTCTAGGATTAGCCGAGCCTATCTTAGCGACATTTTGTATGCGATGCATTAGGCACTTCACATGGACTTGGATCATGCATGTTTGCTAACAAGTTCTTTGTTTTGGCACGGAGTACTATGTAAGTATTTCCGCTTTAGCATATCGCATGAGTGTGAATGTTACCATGACAGCATGCTTAACATGTGGCTAGATGCTTATGTGTTAAACTGTTTTGAATGCCTGTGGGTGAAGGCCGGATTGTTTGAGTTGGAAAAACTCGTTGAAATCCGTATTTTAGCCTACTTGCGAGTAGCAAATTCCAAAGCATTTTCAAACCAAACGGATATGCAATGTTTATTTCCAAATTAGGCAATCTAGTCTATACTTGTTTGCTGTGCGCATAACATAGTAATTCTAGGCTAATAAATGGAATAAGAACACGTAAAGTTTTCAAAAACGGATATCACGGTTAGTAGAGGCCGGTCTTCGGACCGGGCGAAAGGGGGTGCTCATAGCTGACCTTCCCCGATCGTACCCAAGCTCCCGAGCCGAGACAACTCCGGTGATGACGGACACGTGGCCTTCGGCACCGAGTCAGGGTTTCCTAAATTCTCCCATTTAAAAATATTTAGGTGGCGACTCTGTATCTGGCAAAGCAGTCCATGTTTGGCACTACTTTTTCAAAAATCTGTTTCTCAAAACGATTTGCCAGATTTGGACTCTTTGGTTCAGATTAAGAACCGTGACACAAATCGAGTCCGAACTGTAGCACGAGGCCCCCTCCGCGGGCGCTGCTACACATACGTATGTGACTAAATGGGTATGAGATTAGACTTTTGGGATGTTGTTTGCGCCTATTAAAGTCCTTGAGGTCTATTAGAAGGGTACTTGATCAATACTCATTCTACTAAGAATTCTTGATTTTTCGTGGGAAGAATCTCATCATAAGAGTATAATCCGTATGTGTTTACATGACTAAATGCTTATGTGGAGTGAAATGAATTGTGTATACAGTAGAGAAATATATAGAGTTGTTGTAGTCAAACGTGTGAGTCAAGTTACGAGCACATATGAGTTAATGTGCTAAATTATTTCTCGTGTCCTTTATTAGGATGTCAGGAAGGGATCAAGTCCGTGGTGGTAGAGGTGGGAGGCGCGGTAGGGCTTGCTGAGGTGTGTATGAGGTACCGGTCTATAGGGTTCCAGTGCTAGAAGAAGGGTTCGGCCAATCTAATATGGCCGAGCAAGAAGGCTAAGCTAATGTGGCCGAGTAGGTGGGACAAGCGGGTCAAACCGCAATGGGGGCCCTAGCCCGAGAAATGGCAAGGGCTTTAAGAGAATCTATGAACTTGTTGAGGGTGGAGAATCAAGCCCGAGAGAACACCGCGGAGTTAAGGGCGAGTTTCTTTACTAGAGAGTTCTTGCGGGCCAAACCGGATGAGTCCCATGGTGGCCCCGAGCCCAAGAAAGTGGATGAGTGGCTCGAACAAACTGTGAAGACATTTGAGATGCCTCACATTGAAGATAGTGAACTAAGGGTGACTCTAGCGAGTTACTACCTTAAGGGAGACGCGGGTCAATAATGGAAATATGCCAAGGATAGAGTGGAGTCGACATGGGAAGCCTTTGCGGTTGCTTTCCAAGATAAGTACATACCTCCCACTGCTAGGGAGAGATTGAGACAAGAGTTTAAAGACCTCAAACAACTTAACATGCCCATGGCCAAGTTTGAGGCGGTCTTCTCTAGTTTATCCAGATTTGCACCAGAGTTGGTGGCAACGGAAGAGCGCCGTTGCATTGAATTTGAAAAGAAATTGAAAACAAAAATTATGTTCAAGCTTGTTGGAAATATGATTCGAGAATATGACCGTCCTGTGGAGACGACGACACAAGTAGAAATTTCCATACAAGCCGAGGAGGAGAGGCTTCGGAGTTCGAGGTCTAGGGGCCAAGAGTCTCAAGGAGACTATAGGCAGAACAAGAAGAGCAGGAACACCTATCCATCCCAGTCCTAACCACAGCAGTCTAGATCCACTTTTCCTTTGCCTAGTGCAGGTCCGGGAAAAAGTGCATTGAGTAGCTTCTCGTGATTCAAGTGTGGCCAACCGGGTCACAAAGTCTTCTCATGCCCACAGAAGGGAGAAAGGCAGTTAATGTTACCACCACCTAACCAATCTCAACGTCAGTCTCAGTCTTAGAATAAAGGTCAAGGGTTTAATTGTTATCAGTGTGGTCAGTCCGGGCATATAAAGAGAACTTACCCACAGTTAGGAGGCGCATCAGGGTCGCAGACTCAGAGCCACCAGCAGGCTCAATCAGTCCAAGCTTCGCGAGTTAATCAGGGAGCCACTTCGGCTCAGTCAGTACAACAGGCCTATGCTTTGAGAAGGGAGCAAGTTAATCAGGGGCCACAGGGGTGCGTGTATGCTGTTACCGTGCCAGAGCAGTTGCCAGAATCCTCAGTTGTGAGAGGCATTTTTATTGTGTGTAATTCCTTGGTTAATGTATTGATAGACACAGGTGCGTCTCATTCATTTATATCTACTACATTTACTTCTGCATTGGGGTTAGAGGTAGCACGGTTAGTGCCTCTACTTAGAGTAGAGTCACCTGTTGGGGGTACAGTTGATTTAGGCCGGGGTTGTCATGATTGTGAAATAGAAGTTGCCGAGTGTCGACTTCCATTTGCTTTTGTGTTGCTAGATATGTTGAGTTTTGATGTCATTTTAGGCATGGAATGGTTGTGTTCTTATCAAGCTGTGATTGATTGTTACCGTCAGAGAGTTACGGTGCACTTCGGGTGGTGATCGTTTCTATTTTCTGGGGAACCGAGTTGATAGAGCCTTGTCGCCAGTTGTTGACCCTTGTAGTAAGAGCAAGCTTAGTGGCCTTCTTACAACTCTCTTGGATAGTGAGAGTGATGGGGCTCGTGTTGAGTTACCAAGGGTAGTTTGTGAATACCCAGATGTCTTTCCAGAAGATCTTACTAGTTTACCACCTCACCGGGAGATTGAGTTCTCTATTGAATTAGTGCCTGGCACGGCACCGATTTCCATATCACCGTATAGATTTGCACCCATTGAATTGCATGAGTTGAAGATTCAACTCCAAGAATTTTAGACAAGGGCTTTATTCACCCTAGTACATCACCTTGGGGAGCGTCGACTCTCTTTGCGAAGAAGAATGATGGGTCATTGCGGCTGTGTATTGATTATCGCAAGTTGAATAGAGTTACAGTTAAGAACAAGTATCCCCTACCCAGAATAAATGATTTGTTTGACCAACTTAGAGGGTCTCGTTGCTTCTAAAAAATAGATTTGAGGTCAGGGTACTATCAGTTGAGAGTCCGGGAGGAGGACATTCAGAAAACGGCCTTTTGTACTTGTTATGGCCACTATGAATTCCTTGTAATGCCTTTTGGGTTGACCAATGCACCGGCTTCCTTTATGGATTTGATGAACTGAATTTTTCGGGAATACTTGGACCGTTTTGTGGTCGTCTTTGTGGACGACATCTTGATTTATTCAACCTCTGAAGAGGAACATAAGACTCACTTGCGGTAGTGCTAGGTTTACTTAGTGAGCACCTATTGTATGCCAAATTTGAAAAATGCGAGTTTTGGTTAACAGAGGTGAAGTTTTTGGGGCATGTCATGTCTAGAGAGGGGGTGACTGTGGACTCCTCAAAGATAGATTCCGTACAGGATTGGGAACAACCTAGAAATGTTTTGGAAATCCAGAGTTTCTTGGGATTAACGGGGTATTATCAACGTTTTGTAAGGGACTTCTCTAGACTAGCTGCACCTTTAACTAGGTTGACTAGAAAGGGTATGAAATTTGTGTGGAGTGAGGCTTGCGAAAAATCATTCCAAGAGCTTAAGACTAGATTGACTACCACACTGGTCTTGATAATTCCGGAAAGGGGTTTGAATTACACTGTCTATTGTGATGCGTCTGGGGATGGACATGGTTGTGTCTTGATGCAAGAGGGAAAAGTTGTGGCCTACGATTCACGACAATTGAAAACTCATGAGAAAAATTACCCCACCCATGATCTAGAATTAGCAGCGGTGATTTTTACTTTTAAAATTTGGAAGCATTACTTGTACAGTGAGAAGTTTGAAGTCTTCTCCGATCATAAGAGTCTAAAGTATTTGTTTTCTCAAAAAGACTTGAATTCATGACAACGGAGCTGGATGGAATTTATGGAGGATTATGACTTTGAGTTACACTATCATCCAAGGAAGGTTAATATGGTGGCCGATGTTCTGAGTTGAAAATCTGTGAGTAGTTTGGCAAGTGTGGCCATTCGGGAATAGGATATGCTAGATGTTATTGGCAAGTTTGATTTGCACTTGGGTGAGTCTGGAGAGAGTGCTACCTTGTTTACTTTGAATGCTTAACCTACCTTCGTTAGTAAGGTCATAGAGGCACAATGAGGAGACCGTGATGTAGAATCAATCCATGTTAAGATTTCCAATGGGAAGGAAGAGAAAGGTTTGAATGTTCACTCAGATCTGAGTGTACATTACCTAGACCGTTTGTTTGTACTAGAATCTTGTAGAGAGGAAGTACTTCGGGAGTTCCATCACTTATGCCTTGCGGTACACCCGGGAGGCACTAAAATGTATCATGATCTTAGTCGTCAGTTTTGGTGGAGGGGTATGAAACGGGATGTCGCTTTATTTGTATCAAAGTGCCTTACTTGTCAACAAGTGAAGGCCGAACAACAAAGACCAGCGAGTTTGTTACAACCCCTACCGATAGCCGAGTGGAAATGGGAGCATGTTACCATGGATTTTGTAGTTGGGCTTCCTAGAACACAACGAGGCAATGACGCCATTTGGGTGATTGTTGATAGGCTGACTAAGCCTACCCATTTAATTCCGATGTGCACCAGCGACTCAGTTGAACGCTTGGCAGAGTTATACATTAGAGAGATAGTTCGACTTCATGGAGTCCCTGTGACTATTGTGTTGGATAGGGATCCTCGTTTTACTGCCCAGTTATGGCAAAGCCTTCAAGAGGCGTTGGGAACTAAGTTGACTCTTAGCACCGCTTATCATCCTGAAACCGATGGACAGTCGGAACGTACCATTCATATTTTGGAGGACATGCTTAGAGCTTGTGTCCTTGATTTTAAGGGGCCTTGGGAAAGACACTTACCATTGATTGAGTTTGCTTACAACAATAGTTACCAAGCTAGTATTGGGATGGCACCATTTGAGGCCTTGTATGGCCGACCTTGTAGATCGCCGGTTTGTTGGGCCGAAGTGGGTGATGCACCGTTACTGGGTTCGAAAATTGTTAGAGACAACTGAGAAAGTTGTTCTCATTCGGAAGAGGTTAGCTACAGCTCAAAGCCGACAAAAGAGTTATGCTGATAAAAGGAGACGACCTTTATCTTTTGAAGTTGGTGACCATGTGTTTCTAAAAATCTCACCAAGGCGGGGTTTGATGAGATTTGGTAAGAGTGGTAAATTATCTCCAAGGTTCATTGGGCCTTTTGAGATCTTAGAGCGAATTGGGGAAGTGGCATACCAGTTAGCTTTACCGCTGCAACTTTCAGGAGTTCACAATGTATTTCATGTAGCTATGCTTAGGAAGTATGAACATGACCCTTCTCATGTGTTTGATTGGGTTGACTTGGAGGTAGATGAGGATGCCTCTTACGAAGAACGACTGGTTCAAATATTAGATACCCGGGAGCAAGTGCTACGGGGTAAAACTATACCGTTGGTAAAGGTGTTGTGGAGACACTGTGGGGTTGAAGAAGCGACGTGGGAACTGGATGCGGAAGTCCGCTTCAAATATCTGGATTTGTTTGAAAATGCTTAAGTTGCTTTTCTTTGTAATATTCCTTAGTATTGAGGGAAACGTATTTAAAGTTGTTAACCACATGTTGATATGTGCGTTGTTGTTTTAAGCATAAGGTTGTTGAGAGTTGCCATTACTTTTTGGGAAATTTCATGTTTATGTGTATTTGGGAGATTGTTGTTAATGAGATAACCGTGGTGGAAACGGTGGAATTTGGTTGAGAGTTAGTATTGTGATTTGCAAATGAAATAGTGTGGTTTTGATCGCTAGAAATCCCTTTGTTTGGGCAGTTTGATTTGAAATTTTGGGGACAAAATTCTTTAAGGGGGGAAGGTTGTAACGATCCCGGTTTTGACCCGTCTTTTTGTGGTGTTTCGGGCTCGGGTTGGTATGGTTTTGAACGGTGTTATGTATCTTAGTTCCCTGTATTCCCCTTATTTTGGTTATCGGGTTGTAGCGTATCTTTCATGTTTTGCCACTTCGCTGACTATGTAGGGGATCGAGCTGCCCGGTTAGCTCATGGGGGACCAGAGAGCAGCACCCCTTGGCGGATCCGAGGGCAGCGCCCTGGCAGGGTCGAGGGGCAGCGCCCCCGATGCAAAAATGCAAAATGCATTCGAAGTTACTTGTCCGCTCGAGCGGCCGTTTATGCGCTTGAGCAGAGAATGTTTGGTTCCAGAAGTTTGACATGTCTGCAAAAGTACTGGGAAGGTGTATTCGACGCTCGAGTGGGGCTTTCCATGCTCGAACGGACCATGCTATATTAGTTCGTGAATCTGATATTTCAGATCACTTTTGTATATCTCTCTCTCTGTAAAAGCATTTCCTCTCCCTTCTCTCCATATTTCCCTACACAAACTAGATCAAAAACCTTGATTTCTCAAGATCCATTTGAGTTTTGCCATTGCTTCTTCATCAAAGTGGGTTATCATCTCGAGGGCTTCGTTGTGTGCGGTGAAGATCGAGTTTAGGCATCGTTGATTTTGGGGTTTCATCTCTATTCTTCTTCAAATTTGAGGTGGGGATTTTCTTGGAGTTATATATATATTTTTGCAAGATCTAGATGATTTTTGAAATCATCCTTTGATAGCTTTTGAAAATTCATTGTTGATTCAAGAAGTTGAGCGATTTTGAAAGTGGGTTTGTCTCTTGTTCTTTTAAAATGATCTTATGGGTCTTGATCTTCGTTGATTGAAGAAAAGATGATTTTGAAAAGTTTTCTTTGAAAAGATTTGGGTTGTATAGTTTTGGTGAGAAAACCTAGAAATTGGGAATTTTTAAAAGAGGTTGAAAATCCATGAATGATATTGTTATATTTATTTTGTGTGTCAAAATAAATGGATGTTTGGAAAACTTCTTACTTATATTTATATAAATGATGAATTTCATGGAATATGAGAATTGTTGCTCATTTTGGAAATTATTGTTTAAAATGTTGAAATAGTCTTGAAATGACTAATTGTTAAGGATACTTGAGAAGAGGGAATTGTGTTATTTCTTGGATGATGAATTGGAATAAAAGTATTTATTTTCATCTTGTGAAATTGGCATATCAATTCATTTGATTACATTAAACTTTGAAGGTTGATTTGAAAACTTGCATTGAAAAAAAAATGTTGAGAAACAAGTTTTCATGGAATGGTTTTGGGGTGAATACGTTGGTAAGTCTTGATAGGTGGTGTAGATGATATTGAATAAGTTGGCCTGAGAGTCTGGGGTGAAAGACCGAAAGCCTGCGCGGATAGGTGTTGAGCCTTCTGGTTAATATTGGTAAAAATGACAATTTGGTAGGACTTGTATAGTCTACTTGCAGACACCGACCTAGGGATTACCAAACTCGTATTTACCGCTCTTGAACTGAATTGTTAAGTTTTGAAGAATTGAAATTTCATGACATCATTGAGCATGATGGTTTTCAAAGATGAAGATGTGATTTTCTTTCAAAAGCGCATAGCATGGCATGTGCATTTCATCTCTTGAGACTTGTATAAAATGTATATATTTTGTTAAGGATTTCCTACAGGGCTTTATGCTCACCCTACAGGATTTTTGTGTAACTAAAGGTGATGAAATGTGTGTTGAGAGTACGTGACTCTCATTTTGCTGTGACTCTGTGTGTAAGCCAAGGGTTGTACATGTGTGGGTTTGAATAACCGTTTTGTAACGCCCCCAAAATAATACAATAAAGATAACTCATATGTGGAATAAATGTGAGAAACAACATACTTTCACACATCAAAGTTTACTATTTAACAAACAATTAAATGCCATGTAGGCTTACATCTTTCCAGGTCATTGCTTGGCTACACAAATTGAGTCTTGCTTATTACATCTTAAGCCCTTGGCTTTACAAATACCAACAAACACACAACAATACATAATTATGAAGCTCTTGCTTCTCGAAAGTCCATCCACGCTATTGCCTTGGAGGAAACATCTCATTTGTACTTGAAAAATGGTATTCCCTTATAGGGTGAGCCAACAGCCCAGTAGAAATAATCTAACACAATTTATGAAGTTTAGCAAAGGTATAAATATCACGTACATAGACAATACCGATATGGAAATCCACAAGGCCTACATATCCATATGCCACTAAGGCCAATCTTATCCCATTTTCCATCAGTTCATTTTCAATTTATACATGCTACTCAATTCATGAGTTAAATTCATCATCTTTCAACAACCAAAATGAGACTACAACTCAATGGTTCTCCAATTATGCAAAACACACAAATAAACACTTCAGACTTGCCATTTTACGGATATTTCGTTCGAGGGAACCGGCATCCATTTATATAATAGATTTCGGGTCTTTCACCAAGGACACTCAGGCTAACTTGCTGGAGTCCATCCCCTTTCTACTCCCCAAACAAATATACATATGCAATGCATTAATAAACATAATCATATGTGGAGTACTTCCCCTTTCTCCTCCCAATAAACATACATATACAATGTATTTATAACATCATCAACTATGGAGTACATCCCCTTTCTCCTCCCAATAAACATATATATAGAATGTATTTATAACATGGTCATATTCAATGACACCAACAATGGATTAGCATTAAATCGCGTAATCCTCATGTAATTCCTACAACAATCATAGCTATCCCTCACCAATAGTCCAATGCAATTATTTCCAAGATATATTCAATATCGGATTTTATAGTTTATTCAAAACTTCCATAAGTGAGATAATACATATCCAATATCACCGTTTACATCAATAACCATCTAATTTAACATATTCAATGTAAATTCTAATTATTTATACAAAATAATCATTTTATCAAATTAGGGCAAAAATTTCCTTTTTCCAATATTGACTCAAACATCCAAAATCAACTATTTTGGTACACCAAGATCTTATATTCAACCCCATACTCATTTACCTCTTATACATCAAAAACCCCTCTTTTCATTTCACACCCAAATCTTAGATTTGTCAAAACCACAATCAAATCTCATCATTTATATACAATAGCAAATAACTAAGCTAAAAACCATACTAGAGTGCAGAAAATCCCTACCTTAAGTGTAGAAAACCCAAGCAACAAGGTGAAACTCCAAAGATGACGAAACCAATTTCTTCTTGGATCAAAACAAAGCTCTTGAAGCCTTCTACCTTATTCTCAAAGACACTAGGATCAAGAACACAATGGATCTAGATGAAATCTTAGAGAGAAGGTGAGTTTTAGAGAGAGAGACAGCCGAATTAGGGTTTTGGGGAAGAAAGGGAATCAAAAAGTGATGTAAAACATCACTGCTGTGAACTGATATACACAGGCTTTCTCGAGCGAAGGAATGCTCGCTTGAGCGACTAGACACAAAAAGGTCGCCTCACTCGAGCGAAAGAAGCGTTGATTGAGTGAACAATGCAAAGCTTCAGGTCTGCAACGCAGAAGCACGCTCGAGCGAAGGAAAGCTCGCTCGAGCAAAGAACACCAACAATCAGGTCTTACAGAGATGCATACGCACGCTCGAGCGCAAGAGTTCTTGCTCGAGCGAAGAAACATTTTCACAGAGCTCGCTCGAGCGTAAGAAGCCTCGCTCGAGCGAAGAGGCAAATTTCTGGGCAACAAAGTTTTGAAAAAACAAGCAACCAACCTGTTTCAAGCACACAACTACAACACAATAACCAACATTAAGGGGAAGACAAGGGAAACAAGACGTGAACCACCATCCAAACCATACAAACCCGAGTCCGGAACACTATAAGAGAAGGGTCAAAACCAGGGTTGCTATACGTTTTCTGTAACCAGGCTCAAGCCTTGGAAACTTGTAAACCCTTGAGGGTATTTATTTGTTTATTTACTTGTTGTTGGATTAATGTATTGTTGCATGAAGAACTATTGTATCATGTAATGTAAGTTTGGAGATTTATATTTGGTTTTCCTTGAAAGAGCTATGATTGTTGTATTATCATTTGGGCTAGAAATTTGGGGCGTTACATGTTTCCCATATGTAAACCATATTTTTTTTTAGCCTTTAACCACTAAATTTTAGAGTGTTTTCAGTGGCAAAAAACATGTCTTGAAGTCCAAAATTGGAGGGGTTAGCCTTCCCTTCCTGTGTCTTATTGGTAGCCTAGTTAACTCTATGTGTTGGCATGTTTTTCTAGCTTTTTGTAGCTGTATTTCAGCATGTTTTTGCCTGTGTTTTAGACTGCTTTAGCTCTGTTTTGGGCTGTTTGGGTCAGTTGAGTCTTGTTTTGCATGGTTGTAGTGTAATAGTCCTCACAAGTTTGGTGCTTTAGGCCATTAGGCATCTCTTGTTTGAGTTAATTGCATGTTTTGGTGTTGTTTTGCACTTCATTTCAACACTAATCACCTCTGCAACCTCCCTCTTTTCTTGGTTTTTCTTTTTGCTTTGAAAGTTGTTTCAAGTCGTTGGTTTGCCTAAGTGTGAAATTGAGGTTTCATGCTTAATAGTTTAATCCCTTTGGGTGTTCATTACCAACGGTATGAGACTTCTTTCATACCTAAAGCAACTTGTGTTTTGAGCCTTCTTTTCATTAGAGACTCTAACTCACCTTTTGGACTTAATTGGACTAAGTAATGGTTGGTAAGTTAAAATGAGTAACTAACAACTTGGCAAGTAAAATTGAGCAAGATGATAACTTGTGTGTTGTGTGTTTAATCAGACGTTAATTGAACACAAGGAAAATTGGAGCATTTCATAGTCAAAGTGATGAAATGTGCCAAGTTTCCTAACTCCCCATTGCCCTTGATCATGCATGATAGGGTGATGGTCTTTTATGTCTTGTTTTGCATTCATTAAGCTTGCACACCTTGAATCACAAGCCATTATGCACTTAAATTGCTTGGATTGGTGGTTTGTGGTTTAAGTTCATAACTTCTTGGATTTGTCCATGAAAAGGAGGGGTGAATTGTGCAGACAATTCTTGGAAAAACCCTCTTTTTACTCTGTATAGCGATCCTGGTTTTCCCTTGTTGTTTAATTGTATTCCGGACTCGGTTCCGTGGAGGGGTTGTTGTCTTATTCTCATTTATATCCTTTACTCTTTGTATTTGAGTCTTGGGTTATGTTGGGCAGGTTTGGAACAGGTTGGTTGTGTTTAGAAACCCAAGATTGATGCCCAGATTTTGGCCTTGACACTCGAGTGGGCCTTTTGTTTTTGCTTCTCCGCTCGAGTGGGAGTTTTGATGCTCGAGCGTGATTTTCCTTCTCCCAGTATTTTTTGTCTGCAGGTCATCGGACGCTCGAGCGGGGCTTTTGATGCTTGAGCTGGCTCCTTTGATTTTGTTCCTCCTCTCGAGCGGGGATTCTGACGCTCGAGCAGGGACCATGGTCTGCAAAACTTCTGGAAGTGTGCAATCGACGCTCGAGCGGCGCTTTTCACGCTCGAGCGTGAGTCTGTGTCTGACGCTCGAGCGGGGAGTTCCACACTCGAGCGGGGCAACTTTTATATCAGTCTGAAAAGTGACTTTTTGGATCACTTTTGTTTGACTCTCTCTCTCTCTAACTTTTCAAAACCTCCATTGGAGAGCTCCTCACTCTAAACTTCACCTTCTCTCTAAGAAATCATCTAGCCCTAGTGATCTCCCACCTTTGGGCCTTTGTAAAAAGTGTTGAGCTTGGCGTGGGCTACATTTTGATTCAAAAATCTTGGGGTTTGGAGCACTTCGAAATTCTTCATCTTCTCCTTTGAGCTCCGAATTTGAGGTAGGGATAATTACTCATTTTTATGATCTTTGACTTAAACTTTTAGTCATTTTGAGTTAATGTCGGAGTTGGGTAATTTTGGGTGTTAGGGTTTCAAAATGAATAAAGAGGGGTTCGTTAATTTGACCAATATATGTGTATTTTGGGTCTTGAAATGAAATTAATGATGTTAGTTGTTAATATTTGGACCTTGGGTCAATGTTGAGAAAAGAGGGAGGAAAGCCCTAATTTTGTTATGAATTAATTTATATAATTAATTTGGGGAATGTTATGGAAATATGAAATTGAGCTGGAAATGATGAAATTGGCTTAAGATGAGATTGAATAGTGGAGTTGGATTTATTAATCGCTCACTTTTGAAAATGTTGATAATTTATCTGTTGATGCATTTATTATCTGTTTAGAAATAATTGCTTTGGGCTATCGGTGGAGGATAATCTTGATTGTTGTAGATACTGCATGATGATTAGGTGAATTAAAACTAATCGATTGAGTATGTCATTGAATATGACGGTTGGAATAATACATCAAATATGTGTATTGATTGATCATGTATATGATAATTGTTTATATACATTGTATTTTGTGGGAGGAGATAGGGGATGTGCTCCACGGTTTGGGAGGAGATAGGGGATGGACTCCTAAACCAGATATTATTTGGGAGGAGATAGGGGATGGACTCCATTGATACAACAAATCTGTGTATCTATTGTGAAGTATGGAAGTGTTTTGATTTGAGTTGATATCTCATTTAAAAAGGAAGTGCTTTAATATGAGTCGTAGTCTCATTAAATTATTGGCCAGGTTCTAAGCCATGTTATGAATTGTTAATTTGATAAGTAAATGAAAATGGAATGAAATATGGACACATCTGTCATGGAATTGGATTGTGTTGTACGTTGGTTTGTATGAGTTAAACATTTATCAAATGCTAATGTTTTAGTTATTGCTTATATTATGTTTAGCATATCTCTACTGGGCGTTGGCTCACCCTATATGAGACATCATTTTCAGGTACAGGTGACATGTCACCTCCAAGGACGTAGCTTGGGAGGCTTAGTGGCTGAGAGATCTTTTGTGATTTTCTTTTTTTTGTATTACATGTATATCAAGCCAAGGGCTTATTTTGTGTAAAGAGTTAGAACTCTACTTTTGTTGAACCCAAGTGTTGACTTGGAAAGTTGTAAGCCTATAGGGTATTTACTTTTATTGTCAACATGTAATATCTATTGTAAGAATACTCTGATGTTGGGAATATGATATCTCTTTCTTGTATCATGAATGAATGATTATGAGTTTATTTTGAGGGCGTTACACTCTGTTTGTGCTGTATTGTAGCATGGTGATCCAGTGCATCAGTGGCCGGCAGGCCACAATCCATGGCTGGCAGGCCATCTTCTTGGCCTACAGATGGTCGTAGCATTCGTCCATAGCCGGCTGGCCACTGATATAAGCCTCAGCAAAATTTTGGTAAGGTGGAGCAGAAAGGTTCTGGGAATGTTCAACTCTGCAAACAGAGGCTTTCGAGAGCAAAACGAAGGTCTTTTCAGGCAGAAACCGAGCATATGCATCTTCCACTTCCCAAGGTGAAGTAATGGCAGAATAATTTGAAATGTTAATTGCTAGTTTACTTACATTTGTGTTGTAGCTTAATTAATTAGCTTACTAGTTAAATTCATTCAAGTGTTGTAATAATTAGTTAATTAGTTTAGCTTTTATTCCATTTAGTTTGTAATAATTAGTCTAATTAGTTTAATTAGATTAGCTTAATTAGCTTAGCCTTAGTTGTTAGTTAGCTTAGCTTTATTCATTCGAACTCTCCGTCGTGAGAGCGAAATGTAATAATTTGTATGACTTCCAACCTAACGTCTTTCTCTCTTTTGTTTACCCGCTTTTGATGATTAGATTAGGGACATGTTTCAATTAGCATACCTTATGCTTGCATCCATTCATTTGTCTTGCATGCACCGAGGCTCGACGCATCATTCAAACTACATTGTCATTTCAAATACCTTGATGAATACGTGTTTAAAAGGCATGCTATCAAATTGTTGCATATAACACGTTTAGTAGCCGAGCCTAGTCATTGCATTATTGCTTGTGTTGCATTAGTCATTTCGCATAGTTAGGGATCATGCATATTTTTCTAACTCATATTTTCTTAGCTTGGAGTACTAGGTGAATTTTTAATGAGTGTGAGTGATCGCCATGTCTAGCATGCTTACCATGAGGCTATGTGCTTAAGTGATAAACTGTTTGAATGGAGGCTTGTTGTTTGAATTGGAACGATTCAATGAATGTATATTTTAAGCCCACTATGTCAAGTGGCAAATTCACGATTTTAAGCCCACTATGTTTGGTGGCAAATTCGCAAACTTTAAGCCCACTTGAGGTGGCAAATTCAAACCCTTTTCCAAAACAAACATGAGTTGAATTGTTCCAAATTGGGCAAACTAGTCTATATTTGCTTGTGCGAATCACATAGTAATGCTAGTTTAATAACCGGAACAAGAACACATAATTTTTATAAAATTAGTAGAGGCCGATCTTTGATCGGGCGAGCAGAGGTGCTCAATCTATGACCTTCCCCTCTCGTACCTAAGCTCCTGAGTCGAGGCAACTTTGGTGATGACGGACACATGGCCTTTGGCAAGAGTAATGGGTTTCCTAAATTTCCCCAAAAATAAAATATTTAGGTGGCGACTCTGTATCTGGCAAAGCAGTGCATTCTTGACATTTTTGATCCTAAAATTAGTTTTTCAAAAGATTTGCCAGATTTGGACTCTTTGGTGATTATCAGTTTCACATTGCACTTATCAGTTTCACATTTCTTCCAAGCTTTCCGAAAGGGGGCGCGAAAAAGCCGAGCTACAATTATATTTTTGATGTCTAAGGTCCCTTTCCCATTTTTAGTAATGGAAGAAATCCACAATATTATATTTTGATGTCTAAGGTCCTTAAACCCACACCCGTATATCAAATCAGAGAAATTTGACTCTCTCTCTCTCTCTCTCTCTCTCTCTCTCTCTCTCTCTTTCCGATCCTCTATCTCTGCCCTTTTTCCTCTCTCGGTCTTCATCTCTGACGCCATCGGCTTCACCTTCGCCTTTGTCTCTACCATGCCATCATCAGAATGTTGCGATCTGAGCCGGACCACCACGATCTAAGCTGTGCACCACCACGATCTGAGTCGGGCGAGGATGCCTTCCTAACAAGCACGAGCCTCCTGTTCTAGCTCTTTAATGGAGTCCAGATATAGGCTAATGTTGTGCTGGGTACGCATGCTGGAAATATAAGAACTATCATTCCACATATGGAATTTGTATATCCTAATTTGGACATCCATGAAGACTTGTACTAGCTAGTCAAATATTCATATGGTGAAGTTTGTACGACTGAACAGTTGGATGAAGTTATAATGACTCGAATTTTAATTCACATTGGATTGATGTATAGTGGTGCCCGTCACCTTAAAACTTGAGTGGTTGTCAGACTCTCGACATTGATGGGTTGGCAAGTGAACCTTAAATATTATAATTGAGGACCCTTGGGTGATGTTTGAAACCTTGATTGAAGTCTTAACAAGGTATTTAGGTAAGATTGGATAAAAAAGCCCCAAGTTTTAGTTTGAGTTTTTGACCAATCTTCACTCTTTTGCCCTTTTCTCCTTCCATACTTTGAATTTGAATGTGAGGCTGGAACCATTGGAAAGCTTTTTTCCAGCCTTCGATTTGGACGCAAGAACGACCTAGAACGGAATCCCGATGAAAGAGTTATACCCATTTGAAGTTTTTATATCTGTGCTGGAAACAGGTACGCTCGAGCGTAGAAATATACGCTCGAGCGAACTGCTCGAATTTAGCATCTTAAAAACGTGATTTTAGCTCATTCTTTGTATTTTCCTTTCCCTTCTTCATTCCTCTCACCCTAGGTTCGAAAACCCTAGGTTTTTGACCTCAAATAACTTCCATCTCCCTAAGTTTTGGCCAAGATCTTCTACCAAAAAGTGAAGAACACATGAAGATCAACATGTTCCACCGATTGGAATTCGGATTTTTGAAGGAATCTCAACAAAGCTTTGCTCTCTTGCTTGATTCTTGAGGTAGGGGTCCTAGTTCTTCTTCAATACTTGCATTTATAGATAGATTTGTTGTATTTTGATTATATAAATACAAAAATTCCATTTTTGAGCATATAGTGTTATATCATGGAAATTGGGGGTTTAGGGTTTGAAGTGTTGGGGTTCAATTGCTGGGTTAAGCTTGTGGATTATGAACCTTAGGTGTATAATTAAGGGGAAAATTGTAATTAAAAGTAGTGGTGTGAGAAGTTTCAATTGTTTTTAAAATTCTTGATTTTTCTTGAAAACCCTAAGTTGATTCATGGTGATAATTAATGATTTTACCTAAATTGAAAGTAGAATTATGAAATTGAGGTATTGAATTACATATATACCAGTTTAATTGAATTTTGGAAGTGTTTGAAAATTATGTTAAAAATTAGCGAATGAACCTTCGTTATGGATATTGTAAATCATGCCATAATATGAAATTAAATTTGGGAAAAAGATCTATTAATGATATGGAGGCATGAGACTTGGTATGAAATGATGAAATGGGGATTTAAGAGTTCAACTTGAGTTATGTTGAATTACATTTAGTGGCGTCGAATTGAATCATGTTGAATAGTGTTGATTATGTTGACTATGTTGAATTGTGTTGAATTAAGTTGAGTTATGTTGGGTTGTATTGAGTTTGGGTTGATATAACGGGAGTTTGCCCTAATTGGATCAAATTGTCATTTGTATAAATAATTGAAATTGTCATTGTAAATGTGAAATCGGAGGACTATTAATGATGATGGTGGAGCTTGATATGCATTATCACTCCCATATGAGATTTTGAAAAAGCGTATCGTTAAAGGAATTTATTTATCGATTTAGATATAAATGTATTGGGCTATCGGTGGAGGATAGTCATAATTGTTATAGAAATTGTATGAGGATTAGGCGATTTAATGCCAATCTATTGTTGGTGTCATTGAATATGATCTTGTTTATAAATACATTGTATATGTATATTTATTGGGAGAAGAAAGGAGATGCACTCCATATGTGATTATGTTTATAAATACATTGTATATGTATATTTATTGGGAGAAGAGATGAGATGTACCCCATATGTGATTATGTTTATAAATACATTGTATATGTATATTTATTGGGAGAAGAAAGGGGATGTACTCCATATATGATTATGCTTGTAAATACATTGTATATGTATATTTGTTTGGGAGGAGAAAGGAGATGGACTCCTTTTAAAGCAAGTTGGCCGGAGTGTCCTGGGTGAAAGTCCCGAAATTTTATATATAAATGGGTGCCGATTCCTTCGGACTAAATATCTGTAAAATGGCAAAGTTTGAAGTGTTTATGTGTATTTTGTATGATTGGGAAAACCACTGAGTTGTAGTCTTAGTTTGGTTGTTGTGAAATAACGAAATTGACTCATGAATTGAGAAGAACAAATGAATTAAAAATGAACCGAAGGAAAATGGATTAAGGATTGAAATGGGCATCATGTGGGTAATTGGATTAGGGGCTAGTGATGATGAACTCAATAGATTGCTTGTGTCAAAAAGGAATATTATGAGTTTTGTTTTGTAAGTAATTGGGAAATTGAATTAAAAAAGGGATTTGTGATTCTTGTGCTATGTTGAACTCTAATCCTTTGGATTTTGATGTTATGGAGTATGGTAATTGGAAATGGAAATGAAATGTGTAATATTAGAATGGAAATGAAATGTGAAATATTAAAATGGAAACGAAATGAGGAATAATTTGGAATTGGGTTGATAAATTTAAGATGATGTTCTTCCTTAAGTATACTTGTTTTCAAAGAGAATCTATGGCTCTCTAATGCTGAGAGACTACATCTATGGCATTGAGTTTTCTTAAAGGTTCAAGTGAAATTTTAAGAAAAGATACTTTTTGTATAATATTTTGAACTTACAAAATGTCATCTTACTATATGGTATCACTCTGTATGCATGATCATTTCTATCTATGTGTTAGCTATTGTTGTAGACCTATGAGATTCCTACTGGGCATTAGTGCTCACCCCTCGTTGTTTTATTCTTTTTCCGGAAGAGAATTTCGGATTCATTAGTTCAAGAGTATGGATTCCATGTACCTTATGTGTATAATTTTAGCATAGAAGCTAAAGGAATGAAAAATGTATCATGTGGTTTGTAATTATTTATTTGTAGCTTTGCGGCAGAAGCTTGGCATGTATTATTGCATTGCTGTTTTCAATGAGAGAGAGAACATGTATTATTGTATTTCTATTACTCAAGGGTAATAGATATATATAAAAAAAAATGGACCTAAATTACAGGCTTGGGTAATGTTTCCGATTAATTAAAATATTGGGGCGTGACAGAAGTTGTGAAGATTTGGAAAACCTTCTTGGAACCGATGCTCGGGGTTCCTTCTCGGCCTAAAAGGGCAGAGGGCATGGAAGATGTCGAAAAGGATAAGAATCATATTTCACAAAGTGGTGTTGCAAATGTTGGAGAAAGTAATGGCAGTCCAATTGGTGGTACAACTGTCATTACTACAAAAAAATCAAATCCATCCAGAAATGAAGATGAAAGTATTCCACTCGAGCAATCAAGTTCCTGCTGAGTTGGGTTGATATGTAACACCCTCAAATTAAACCCATAAACAGACATTCATGATACAAGAAAGAGATATCATATTTCATAAATCAGAGTATTCTTACAGAATGTATTACATGTTGACAACAAAAGTAAATGCCCTACAGGCTTACAACTTTCCAAGCTAACACTTGGTTACAAAAAGGAGAGTACTAACTCTACACAAAATAAGCCCTTGGCTTGATATACATGTAATACAAAAAGTAATCAAAAAGGTCTCTCAGCTACTAAGCCTCCCAAGCTACGTCCTTGGAGGCGGCATGTCACCTGCACCTGAAAATGATGTCCCATATAGGGTGAGCCAACACCCAGTAGAGATATACTAAACCAAATATAAGCAATGACTAAAATAATAGCATTTGATAGATGGTCAACACTTATAAACTAGTTATATCACAATACAGCTCCATGACAATTATGTCCATGTTACGTCCCACATTCCTTTACTTATCCAAATCATTTCATTTACATGGCTCAGAACCTGGCCAAACAATTCAATGAGACTATAACTCATATACCAACACATCCATATTTCACGATAGATACACATATTTGATGCATCATTATCATATTAAAACACTTCCATACTTCACAAATGATACATAGATTTGCTGTATCAATACTTCAATTTAATACACATATTTGCTGTATTAATGGAGTCCATCCCCTATCTCCTTTCAAACAGGTTTGAGAGTCCATCTCCTATCTCCTCCCAAACAATATGCATATACAATGTATTAAACACTTGTCACACACAATAATCAATCAATACACATTTTTGCTGTATTAATCCAACCGCCATATTCAATGACATAATCAATGTGATTAGTTTCAGTTTTCCCTAATCAACATACAGTGTCTACAACAATCAAGACTATTCTCCACCGATAGCCCAAAGCAGTTATTTCTAAACAGAAAATAAATGCATTAAACAAATATAATATTAATATCCTCATGGGTGAGTGATTAATTTATCCAGCTCCACCATTCAACTTTATACTTCTCCAATTTCATAATTCCCAACTTAATTCCATATTCCCACTAATTAATTTTTCAAATTAATTTAACACATAATTAGGGCATTTTTCCCAGTTTCTCAATATTGGCCCTAAGGCTCATTTTCATCATCTCAACAACAATAATTCATTTCTCATACATTCACATACATATGGTGTTTAATAATTAAAAAACCCCCAATTTATAATCTCAAATCAAACCCTAACTTCCCATAATTTCCTAACAATACCAACTCATCAAAATGACCAATATTTATGACAAAACTCATAAGATGGAGTAGGGTATCCCTACCACGAAATGAAGAGACGAAAGAAGAAGATGGTGAAAATCCAAAGTGCTCCAAATCCATAAATTTTCAGATTAAAACGTAGCCCACACAACCCTCTATCTTTCTTACAAAGGGATTAGGGTAGAAACACACTATAAGTAGATCAATCTCTAGAGAGAAGGTGTGTAGAGAGTGAGGGAGAGTCGGATCTAGGGTTTGTGTAAAAGAGGAGATGAAAAAGTGAAGTGTTTCCCCGCTGCTGTTTACTGATATAACACAGGCTCGCTCGAACGTAGAAAGCCTCGTTCGAGCCAACAATTCAAAGCTTCAGGTTTGCAACCCAGAAGCATGCTCGAGCGACAGAATGCTCGCTCTAGTGAAGAAACCCAAAACATACAACTCGCTCCCTCGAGCCAAGAAATGCAACTCTCAGGTCCAGAACCAGACGCAGACGCAGACGCAAGCTCGAGTGAAGGACTTCTCGCTCGAGCCACCAGATACAAAACTCAACTCTCGCTCGAGCAAAGGAACCCTGGCTTGAGCGAAGGAACTAAAACACAGAGCTTGCTCGAGCGACAAAAGGCTCACTCGAGCGAAGGACCAAAATTCTGGGCAGCAACCATTTGCTCCCAATCACACCCAACCTGTAACAATCCTGCCCAAAAAATCCTATAACTCAAATACAAAGTATTGAAGGACGGAAACAAGATATAAACCACAACCGACATCCACGGAACCAAGTCCGGATACAACAACCAAAGGAGGAAGAACCGGGATCGCTATATGATAAATGGTGATAATAGGGTTAAAGAAGATAGTCCTCATGATGTTGATCATACTGCATGCACAAGTGATACCTTACATAACACGCGTCAACTTAGAAACGTTCAGAGTAATACTATTGTGGCTAATGAAACATCTGGGCTTAGCAGACAAGGTACTTCAAATGAGCAGTTAGCTAATTCAAATAAATCAGATTGAATTTTCTCTGGATTGTGTGAATTTTCTCTAGATGTGTGAATTTTTTCTGGACTGTGAATTTTCTCTGGACTTGTGTGAATTTTCTCTGGATCATTACCCCTTTTTTCCCAAAATCTACAGATAACATATGTGTCCAGCTGGGGTTCTTGGACTGCAAATCATGCAGAAACAAAAAACAGCTTTCTCAATATATACATAGCATGTAGGTACAAAGCTTTCTCATGCCAATAGCTTTCTACTTCTTTATTTACTTTGATAAATGTCATATTATCTAAAACAAATGAGACATCCAAGATCCCAAATTTATATTGCAGATTTTTTAATTGAAAGGTGAACATACATGAAAGTAATATCAATTATGTCGTTCAAATCATGTCGAGTATGTGAGGAAATCAGATTGAATTTTCTCTGGACTATGTGATTTTTCTCTGGATGTGTGAATTTTCTCTAGATCATTACTCTTTTTTTTTTTTCAAAATCTAGAACGTTGCATAATACTTTTGATTCTACAATCAATAGGACAATCAGAAGTATTTTAATCACTGTAGAACCGTAGTCTGAGCAGAATTCTAAGACATAATAAATTTGTGTATTTAAAAAAACAAAACAAACTAAAAATAATTTGTTTTACTACTTGTAGTGCTTGAAGAAATTCTTGTTCAAGCTCACCTAATGACTTCTTCTCTTTCTTGTCTATCAACCACCTTATCTTGTTGGACTTGACCTGCAAGGAGCACTGGGATTAGCAAACAGAATTTTGATGGCAACCCTCCATGAAAAGATATTTGTAAGAGAACATATAAAATGCACGATGATGCAGAGTTTCCTGGATTGTGTGAATTTTCTCTGAACTATCTGAATTTTCTCTGGATGTCTAAATTTTCTCTGGACAATCTGAATTTTCTTTGGATGTCTAAATTTTCTCTAGAGAGAATTTCTCTGGATCGAATTTTCTCTGGATTGATGTTGAGGGACCTTAGACATTATGAAAATATTGGGTATCCTTTATGCTATAAAATCTTAATATCAAGGACCTTAAAAAATCCCCATAATTTTTTTCAAAAACAAAAAAAAAATAAAAAAAAATTATTTTCCAAGTGTGTTTAGATTAATTGGATCTAAAAAAAAAAAAAAAAACACCAAACCAAACTAAACCAAACACTATAAACTTCTCTTTTTTTTAAAAAAAAAATCTTTCTTCATTAATATTTAATTTTACACAAATTCCTTTCAATTTTTTTCATATGAATTTAATAGTCTAATTAAAAAATTGGTGCATACACACAAAAATGTAACACTAAATATTCACATTATGATCAACTGTTTATGAATAATTAACTTCTCATTATTACCTGTATTATATTGTTACAAAAGATTTCACATATTACTTTTGTGATATCTTATATATGTCAATGTCTATATATATAGAAATATAAATTTATATATGTTATAGTATTCATACATTGTCAATCTATAGTGCTATAGTACCTTTACATACTTTAATTTTCTAACATGTATCAATTTAGTAATATAGTTATATTTGGTAAGAAAAATTGCGGAATTGTATATTATTCTTCTATCAACTGATATTCAATACATATATACATACATGTTATACAAAAAATTGTTCACAACCAACATTTTCAATAACAAACCAAGACTTTGGAAAACACTTCTATCACGACAATAATTATATATTTTTTCCTTACAAAAAAAAAATCACATTATTGAGGGAAAATGGATTTTGAATTTCATAACAATATGATATCACCTCAAACTCTTACTCATCAAAATATTTTTGTTACAATGAGTTATAATGGTGGGTACGAAGAAAAACAAGAAGATGGTGAAATAAGAACTATAGAAGATCCATTGTAACATGCTCTACAAGCAAGGTTAGACGAACAGAAATAGGAATTGTTCTATCTGTTGTGAATTTCAAGAAAAACAATGTACTTCACGCACATATTTTAGTCAAATTGCAAGGAAAAATTCAAATAATGCCCAAATATTATCGCAGCAACTCAATGATGCAGAAAGTAAGCACATTAAATAAAACGTTTCGATCAATTTTGTCATACGTTGATTATTTACAAATGGCATAATAAATTAACTAACTTGATAGTTTCATGAAAGTGACTCTGCAAACACTTATAAGCATGGATCTATAAACATTGTGAAAACAATTATAAAACTCCTATATTGATCAAACTATTAAGTTACAATATCATTCCATTTTCTTAAAAAAATTATACCACATTTTCTTTATAAATGTCATGACCCAAACCCAGCCCTATAGGTTTAGCGTCGTAACTGACCAGTAATCCTTGGATTACCAAAAGCCTCTTAACAGAATGACATATAATAAGGGGCTGTGGAAGCAAATATAGAAAATATACAATGTCCATAGAGTTGTGTTAACGTATATGAGATAGAAAACTTCAAACAACTTATATATATATATATATATATATATATATATGTGACGTCATAAATACATGAGTCTTGCGTCACCCAAATACACAGATAATGCCAAAAGGGAACTTAGTCCAATGTACAGATAAGCAAAACAAAGCAAAAAAATATGTAGCAAGGTTACAAAACTAAACATTTCAAAGGGAAGCTCCCCAAAAGGCACAGTGGCTGGCTGACCCAAAACTCCAGGCAGCAGCTTAGGCCTGGTCACGCGCTTACTCCCCTACATACATAATATGATAGAGTGGATGGAAGCCTAGTGAATAATAATAGAGTAAAGGGGTTTAAATGAACGATGCCCATAACAGATTCAGAAATCAGAATTCATATAAAAAAATAGATGTATATTCATTTTCTTGTTCAAACTTCATACATAAATCAGAGTTCATGCTTAATCATACATGGTACATCCATTGGCATTATCATGCTTGTTAGTTCCGTAAGGAACCTCTGGTACTGGGAACTTGTAATATACTTGAGCCATGGTATTGTTACCCTCGGGCAAGGGCCTTGCTTAAAAACCACGGTATTGTTACCCCCGGGCAAGGACCTTGTACTTGTAGACCACAATATTATTACCCCCGGGCAAGGGCCTTGCGTTAAGGATGCCACAAATACATTTCAGAAATTTGGACAATTATTTATTCATACAAAATATCGCATTTCAGAAAACTGATCGTTTCATAGCATTAGCAAATAATTAAAGTTAAACATAATTTTACAGAGTTATTACTCACAGATGGCTCCACTTATAGAACAGACAAATCAAATAACTTGTGGCGCGTGACCCAAACACATGTAGCAGAAACACATAATGAAACACACACTTGGTTGGTACTTAACTTCTTTCGTTTTATTCATAGTGTGTTTCTAAGTCTTAACCTCTTATTGAGTCTTAATCATGGCCTAGGAATGCCTAGGATGCAATGTGGATGCCAAAATGCACTTTGGAACCCTTAACAACACTCGTTGAAAACAGGGGTCCCACTGAAGCGTAACTTCCTTCGCTCGAGCAGACATGCAAACATGTGAGGGGCCGCTCGAGCACAACCTCCTTCGCTCGAGCGGTCTGTAAACTTTGAAAAGATACTGGTTGTGTGGTTTTCATGCTCGGCGGATGCTCGATGGTCACCTGAGCGCAACTCTTGTCGCTTGAACGGTTTGTAGAAACATGAAACTTCTAGGCGCTCGTATTTCACACTCGAGCGGACCTTAGGTCGCTCGAGCAGAAGTGTAAGATCGCAGAGTGGTCGCTCGAACATAGATGCTGTTGCTCGAGCGAAAGTGCAGAATCTGGAATTTCCATATTGCACTCCCAAGGTCCAAACTCGAACTACACACCTTAAAACTCATCTCTTTGGGCCAAAACTCTAGAAGACATTTAGAAACTTGTAAAATATCATGGTTTGAAGATCGTTTCCCTAAATCAAGGCCCAAAAGCATGCTGATTGACCAAAACTCCAACTTGAAATTTATAAATATGCCATGAACATGACATGTATGAATTATTTTGAACTAAGACTTTCCAAAACATGATTAATTAAGGTCAAATGGTAAGAATTATGATGAATTCTCAAAGCCAAGTCAAGATAGACATGCATGTGAAAATTCTTTAGAAATCTACTCAAAATGACATGATATATGCATGCATGCATGGAATTCATTCATTAAAGCTCAAGTCTTTTACTTAGTCACCAAAACTTCTTGAATTCTCTTCATTAACAATTTGAATACAAAGATTAAGAATCAAAAACTCACCTCAGACTTTCAATTGAGCCCTAGGTTGTTCTATCTATGAGCCTTCAAGTCAATCTTCTCTAGATGGCTAGCAATTCCCTTGTTTGATTTCAATTCTCTTGGTCCCCCCCTCTCTCTCTTCACACGTTGGAGCCAAAAGATGAGGAATGCGAGTGTGTAAAAGTTTCTAAGGTTTATATTAGCCTTATATAGGCTCCACTAGTGGGCTTAATTAACCTTAATTAACTTTGGCTAGGCAAGGGTATTAATTAATCTAAATTGATTCGTCCCAAATCGAATTTTAATTGAATCTACCATAATATTCTAAAAATTCCAAATAACACATATACCAAGTCAATTTCATGATTGGATGCCGATAAGGCCTTCAATTCACAAGAAGAAACAAAAATGCAAATAGATCTTTCTACGATAAATAGATATAAGCACAATAATGCATCACACACACATGCAATTAATTTAGAATTTCACTTAATTACTGATTAGGCTCATTTAATCATGAATTAAAGTTAATCAGAGGTCGGGGTTGTTACAGTCTTTCCCCGTTAAAGAGTTTGGTTCTCCAAACTTGAATTACCTTCATTTTAGAGGAATACTAGATCCAAAGGAAATAAGTCGGGGTATCTCTTCATCATGTCTTCTTCCGTTTCCCAAGTTGCGAAAGTCCCTCCATGGTTTTTCCAATCAACTTTCACCCCTAGAATTTCCTTGTTCCTCAATCTATTGATTCTTTGGTTAACCACCTAAATTGGCATTTCTTCATACGTATAGTCATCTTTCAGAAGTACGTGTGTCGGCTCAATCACATGGAGCGCATCTTGTAAGTAATCCTGAAGCATTGAAACATGAAAAACGTTGTGCATATTTTCCATCACTGGAGGTAAGGCTACTTGGTATGTTACTGAGTTGATTTTCTCTAATACTTCATACGGGCCAACGTATCTTGGTGCTAGCTTTCCTTTCACCCGAAATCGCATCTGACCTTTCGTTGGAGTTACTTTTATAAATATGTGGTCACCGACTTCGTATTTCCTATTCTTTCTTCGCATATCCGCATAACTCTTTTGACGGCTCTGTGCAGTTTTTAGACATTGTTGAATTAGTTTCACTTTCTTAGTTGTTTCTTGTATAAGTTATGGTCCTAACAATGGTCTGTCACCTACCTCAGCCCAGCAAATTAGAGAACGACACTTCCTACCATACAAAGCTTCATATGGAGCCATACTAATGCTCGAATGGTAGATGTTGTTATACAAAAACTTGGCCAATGGTAAGTAGGTTTCCCAACTGCCTTGAAAGTCTAGGGCACACATCCGTAACAAGTCTTCCAATGTTTGAATGGCCCATTCAGATTGGCCATCTGTCTGTGGGTGATAAGCACTGCTTAGTCTCAATTCAGTTCCCAGCGCTTGCTGTAGACTCTGCCAAATTCTTGAAGTGAACTTAGGATCTCTGTCAGATACTATAGATACTGGCATGCCATGTAATCTCACAATCTCATTAACGTACAAGTTAGCCAACTTATCCGCATTATATAAAGATTTAACCAGTAAGAAATGTGAGAATTTAATCAAACGATCAACAATTACCTAGATAGAGTCCATACCTCGAGGTGAGCGAGGTAATCCCACAATGAAGTCCATCGTGATATGTTCCCATTTCCATTCCAGTATTGGAAGCGACTGTAGCAATTCAGCAGGTCATTGATGTTTCGCTTTAACTTGTTGGCAGGGCAAGCATTGAACCACAAAATCAGCAATGCTTTTCTTCATTCCTGGCCACCATAAATTTTGTTTCAAATTATGGTACATCTTCGTATTTCCCGGATGCATAGCGAATTTAGAATTGTGTACTTCGGTCATAACATGTTTTCTCAAATTAGAAGAATCTGGTACACAAAGTCTATTCTAAAACTTCAACACATTATTCTCAAGCACAAATCCCGGCCTTGGTTTTGAGTCATTCCCCCACAATCTTTTTCAAGAACTCATCTTCAAGTTGTTTCACTCTAATTTCTTCAATGATTGCAGGTTGAGCAGAAATGGCGGCTAAGATCCCTCCCTGTTCACGTAACACAATTTCGATCTCATACTTCTCCAAGTCACATAACAGCTCTCTCTGACCGATGATCAAACATGACAAATTGGCAATGGATTTCTGACTCAAAGCATCTGCAATGGTATTGGCTTTCCCCAGATGATACAAAATTTGCAAATCGTAATCCTCGATCAACTCAAGCCATTGTCACTGTCTCATGTTCAGCTTTTTTTGGGTGAAGAAATATTTAAGGCTTTTATGATCAGTATACACTTCACATGTCACTCCATACAGATAATGGCCCCAAATTTTCAAAGCAAATACTACAACTGTTAATTCAAGGTCATGGGTTGGATAGTTCTTTTCATGAGGGCGGAGTTGTCGAGAAGCATAAGCAATTACTGTCCCATTTTGCATCAACACATAGCCCAAACCTTTGTAGGATGCATCATTGTTCTATTAGGCAAGGTCAAAATTGGTGCAGTTACCAGTCTAATTTTCAGTTCCTGAAAGGCTGACTCCCGTTGGTCATTCCAATCAAATGGTACATTTTTCTGTGTCAACTGCATCAATGGCATAGCAAGTTTTGAAAAATCTCTCACAAATTTGCAATAATAAGCTGCAAGTCCTAGAAAACTTCTCACTTCTGACACATTAGTTGGTCTTGGCCAGTCCACAATGGCTTCAATTTTTTGTGGGTCAACAGAGATATCGTTCTTGTTGATTACATGTCCTAAAAATGCCACACTGTCAAGCCATAATTCACATTTGGAGAATTTTGCATACAACTTCTTTTCCCTTAGGGTCTGTAAAGCAATTTTCAGATGGTTTTCATGTCCTTTCCTACTTTTAGAATAAATCAGTATATCATCAATAAAGACAACAATAAATTTACCCCAAAATTGTTTGAACACCCTATTAGGTGCATTAGTTACACCAAATGGCATTACCAAAAATTCACAGTGCCCATATCTAGTTTTGAATGTAGTTTTCTCTATGTCTTCTGCCTTGACCTATAACTAGTGATACTCGAATCTAAGGTCAATTTTTGAAAACACTTGGGCTCCCTGGAGTTGGTCAAGTCCGTTATCTATTTAGGGTAGTGAGTATTTGTTCTTCACGGTTACTTTATTCAATTCACGATAGTCTATACATAACCTCAAAGACCTAGCTTTCTTCTTTACAAACAAAACTGGAGCACCCCAAGGTGACGTGTTCGGACGGATGAATTTCTGGTCTAACAGTTCTTGGAGTTGGACTTTCAATTCTTTCAGTTCATAAGTGGACATTCTGTATAGAGTTTTAGAAATCGATTGTGTCCCGGGTAGAACATCAACAGTAAACTCGATTTCCCTATCAATTAACTCGCTAGGTAAGTCATTAGGAAATACATCCGAAAATTCACAAACCATAGGAATTATGTCCACATTAACACTATTCGAAGGTACAGTCAACACACAACACAAGTAACCCCGATAACCTTTTCTTAACAATTTCTTGGCTTTCATAAATGAAATCAAGTACGGCGGAAAAACTATCCCATTCCCGATAAAGACAAACTCAGGCACACCAGGTGGTCGAAACATAATGAATTTACTCACACAATCAATGGTGGCATAGTATTTAGTCAACCAATCCATACCCAGAATACAATCAAAATGATCAATGCTCAGGGGCAACAAATCAACATACAGTGTCATATTACCAATCGTAATATCACATGCCGGATAGACATAAGCACATATCATACAACCCCCAGACGGTGTAGACACAATTAGTAAATAGTTCATAGGTTTTAATGGTCTAGTTAATTTTCGAGAAAAAGCATGCTATACAAATGAATGCGTGGAACCAAAATCAATAAGTACATAGGCATTCTGAGCACAAATAGAGATTGTACCTAACACCATTGACTGAGTATTCTGTACATCCCCAGGTATTAATGCAAAAACCCGGCCTTGTCTCAAAGTTTCTCCTCCAATCTTGGCCTTCATATTGGTTTTTGGTGTAGGAGCATATCCGACTGAACTTGCTGCAGGACGGGTAGTCGTGTAGAGTCTCATCGAGCAATCTCTAATCATGTGGCCTATCTTGCCACATCGAAAACAAGCACCAGATGCACGGTGACACATGCCCTTATGTTTTCTTCCACATTCTGGACAAACTGGCATAGAACCACTACTTGGGCTTGAGCTACTTGACGATCTAGTATTTTGCTTCTTTGGAAATGATCGGCCTTTCTTGAAATTGAATCCGGCCCTTTTTCCTCCCCATTTAGTTGTTGGAGTTGTAGCTTGTTTCTTGGCTGCTAGTATGGCCTCTGCCATCAATGCCCTATCAAGCACTTCCACATAAGTAGGCAATTTCAAGACGCCTGCTCGATCAAATATTTCATGACCCAAACCCGCCCCTATAGGTTTAGCATTGTAACTGGCTAGTAATTCTTGGATTACTAAAGGCCATTGAACAGAATAACATATAATCAAGGGGCTGCGGAAGCAATTATACAAAATACAACGTCCATTGAGCTGTGCAAACATACATGGGACAAAATAATTTTAAACTTTATAAACATACACGTATGTTACCAAAACTTAATATAGTATTTACATGACACTTACAACAGACAACTTGTTCGTAAACCCAATGAAATAAAGTCTTATACATCCACAAAACATAGCCACTAAACATGACTTGATTCGGAACCTCCGCGGGAGGCACAAATGGTGGCTGACAAAAATGAAATCTTAGGTCGTCAACTCTAGGCCTGATCATGAGCCTGATCACCTATACACATAATATAACCTGTGAACAGGAGCCCAGCGAATAATATCAGAGTAAAGAGTTTTAATGAATGATGTCTATGGCAGATTAAGAAATCAGAATTCAAATTCAGGAACAGATTCATATTCACATTCTTGTTCAAATCATATACAGAAATAGGAGTTCATTCTTCATCATACGTGGTACATCCATTAGAGCTAACAGAGCAGATACAGAATAGATGCAGAACAGATGGTGGTTATGAGTAACCAGTTCCATAAAGGAACCTCCGGATTCGGGTAACAGATAATAGATATGCTGAGCTCCATAATGGAGCCTCCGGTATGGGTAATAGAGTGCAGACATAACAAGTTCCATAATGGAACCTCTAATACCGGGTAACAGCTAACAGATATCACATGATGCTAAGGATGCCAGGAATACATGTAACAAACCACATTAATGTCCTAGTCATGTTTGCATGCATTTGTATGTTTTGCCATGTTAAGTTGCTGTAACAACCCATATTCATGTCATGGTCATGTTCATGTTCATTTACATAACTTTATCTTGTTAAGTTTGCATTCTTGAATCTTGTCTTGTTTGCTTAAGTGTTGCTTGCATGCTTTGTTCCTTCTCTGCCATGCCAAGCCTAAGTTGTGTTAAGCCTAGATCATTCCAAGCCGAGGTCATCTTCAGTCTAGAAGTATCTTGGAACCACTTTGTTTGACCTCCACCTTCACCCTGACATATTGGCCGAGATGTCACTATCTAGGCCGAGGTGTTCATCACCAAGGCCGAGATGTGTATTATCTAGGCCGAGATGTTACCTTTGCACCTAAGTGATCTTGTCCTGGAGTGGTATGACCTAGACTGAGGTGTGGCACATCTAGGCCAAGGTGTGGCACAGCTTAGTCAAGAGTTGTCCTTCCTAGCCGAGGTCATTATCACCTTAGTTGCCGAAGCTTGTCCTTAGCCGATGTCATCACTTGCCGGAGTGTCTTGCCGGGTAGCTTGCTAGATACGCTTTGTCATAGCCTTGTCTTGTCAATCTATCACCTTTTTGAGGAGAACCAACCAGCCGTTGCCACGTGTCCGGGCTGAGTGTTAAGACAACCGGTAGAGGGAGAAACCTATCATTTGTTATATCCTTGTTTTTGAAGAGGAGAGAGAAGCTCTAGAAGAGGGAGAAGAGTTCTTGAGGGAGAGTAGATTTCCAAGCTTGATCCCTAGAGATCGAACTATTAGATCCGTGTTCTAAGGTTAGATTCTTGATCTGCTCATGTTGTTCTTTATGTTCATGTTATTGCATTGCATGATTGAATATGACTTGTAAGCCATGCATTGCTTTGAAGTTCGGTTTTAGAAAGAGAAAATAGTATTCATGTGTTCTTGAAGAAAAGTCATGTTTTGATCCGAAAGCTCATTGCAAGATCCATGTTTTTGTGTTTGTTTTCACATGATCTTCAAGTATGAGTACCCAGGTCCATGTTTTCGAACTCATAGCATGAAATCCCAGATTTTGTGATAAAGAAGTTATGATTTTAGCATTCATATTCTTCATGATCTTCATGTTCATGTTCTTCTTGTTCTTCACGGGTGGAAACCCAGATCTCCAGACCTCACTTCCCTAAGTGTAGTCGCCGAGATCACTCTTGCCTAGACCTCACACTTAGGCCAAGTATCGTATCTCACCTTGGCCTACCTTGCATGACCACTTACACCTTTAGTTGTCTTGTGCGCACCTCAGCATGCAGCCGCACGCCGAAGCCTGGGTAGCCACACCTTGGCCAGGAGGTGTGGGACCTCGGCAAAGACCTGGTTGGTACCCAGCATGTCTTCTTGACATGTAAAACCGTGTTTTGACTTCCAGCATGTTTTTCCGAGATCACTTGCATGCATGAAAGACTTGTTTTGAGAAGTACATTTAGTAGACTTTGCCATGTGTTTGTAGGACTTGGACCTTTGCCTTGATCCCGACGTCCCGAGAACTAGGTGAGTGGTATTCTTAATAAAGCTATGTTATACGTTTTGATAAAGGCTTTGCTTTGCTTTGTTTTGAAAGTATTTGTTAAGCATGAATGATTACCCCTATTTTTATGTATCAAGTAAGTTTTGTTTTGATAACATTCTCGGAAAGTCCTTAGTGTCAGGGGACTATAATGCAACTGCACATCTTGTTTTGAAAGTCCCTTGTGCCGGAGGACTCTAAACTTTTGCAGTACTCTTGTGTTAGGGGGCTACGGGCCGTCGTAACATAGGTCCCTTGTGCCGGAGGACTCTAAACTTTCGCAGTACTTTCGTGTTAGGGGGCTACGGGCCTTCGTAACATAGGTCCTTTGTGCTAGAGGACTCTAAACTTTTGTAGCACCCTTGTTGAGATATCTCCCTTGTTTTGGATGACATTCTTGGAACCGTCCTTTCGTGTTAGGGGACGTTAAGCCTAAGTAACACCGTCCTTTCGTGTTAGGGGACGTTAAGCCTATGTAACATAGTCCTTCCGTGCTAGGGGACTTTAAGCCTATGTAGCACCGTCCTTTCGTGCTAGGGGACGTTAAGCCTAAGTAGCACCCTTGTTAAGATATCGGCCACCGACGGACTATGAACGGGTGTGCTCGATGCCGAGGTTATGCTTTTGTTGACGTATGTTAAGTAAGTAAGTAAGTTTTGAAAGACCAAGGTTCGATTGATGTTTTATTTCAAGTCAAGCTAAGCTATGTTATGTATGGTTTTGATAAAGATATACTATGTATTTTTTGAAAAGATCTCGAGTATCATTCATTTAACCCCTTTATTATTTATACCATTCACTGAGTATCCAAGCTCACCCTCCCTATGTATATATGTAGGTAACAAGCAGGAAGTCAGCTACGCTGAGATGTGTGTTTTGTATGCATGTTATGTCGGCAGTGAGGATGTCGGCAATTTTGAAGCTTATGTATTTTGAACATGTCGGCTCAAGAAGCCTTTTATCAAGATGTAATATGTATTTTTGTACTTCATTTTATTTGTATTTAAGTTGTAAAGTTGTGTAAGGATGTATGTCATTCCATTTGACTTATGCACAGCTCTTATGGACTAATTAGATTTGTATATATTGTTTACGACACGTGACCTACATTAACACATGACAAATACACATTTGAAACACACGTTGGAATATATCTAACTCATTACGTTCAGTTCTTAGTGTGTTTCTACATTTTGTCCTCATTATTATACCTTAATCTTGGCCTAGGAATGCCTAGGATGGAATGAGGATGCAAAAATGCATTTGAAAACACTTGGTCAAATTTTATGAAAACAAGGTCCCTGCTCGAGTGCAGGATTCTTCGCTCGAGTGGACACGCAAAATGTAAGGGGATGCTCGAGCGCAACTTCCTCCGCTCGAGCGTTCTGCAAACTTTGAAAAAGTACTGGTTATGTGATTTTCATGCTCGACAGACGCTCGATGGTCACTTAAGCGTGAGGTTCATGTCCCTGCTCGAGCACAACTCTTACCGCTCGAGCGGTTTGCAAAAACATGGGACTTCTGGGAGCTCTCATTTCACGCTTGAACGAGATCCTTGTTGCTCAAGCGGAAGTGTAGGATCACAGAGTGCTTGCTTGAGCGTAGATTCTCCCGCTCGAGCTGACGTACAAAATCTGGAATTTCCAGATTACTCTCCATAGTTCAAAACTCGAATTCAATTAACAAAACATAACTCTTGAGCCTCAAAACTTGAGAAAACAAGTTTAAATTTATAAAACATCATGAATTAAGGTTCATTTCACAAAATCAAGGCCCAAAAGCAAGTGAATTCTTCAAAACTAAACTTGAACAATATGTATACATATCATGCATGTATTGGTATGAACCCAATCTTCCAAAACATGTACAAATAAAGTCTTAAAGTGTAAAATCACAATGAGCTCCCATAATTGAACAAAAATAGTCCCTTGCATGTTTGAAATCAAAACTCAAACTCCATGAATTATGCATGCATGTATGGTATGACTCAAATTTCTTCATTTCTAGCTCAATCCTTATGTTTAAACACTTAATCCTCTTCAATCTATGCATTTGATGGCCCAATTATATAGCTAACGGGTTGAATTTCCTACCTCAAGCTTGAATTCTCAAATGTAGAAGTGTAATCTTCAAAGGTTCTTCCAAATTCCTCCGAGTCTCTTAGCTTAAACTCAAGCCAATTCTTGGTCTCAAACTCTATCTCTCCCTCACTCTTACGTTTTGTTTGTGTATATAGGCTCAAGGATGTGTTGACATGAACAAAAGGATGAGTGGAGCATGTAGGGAGTCTTATATAGGCTCACTTAGTGGTAATTAATTAAAACTAATCTAGTAGGCATTAATTAATCTAATTAATTCATCCCGAATTGAATTTCAATTAAACCTACTATAAAATTCTAAATATTCTAATTAACACAATAACCAAGTGAATTTCTGAATCGAATGTCGATAAGGCCTTCAATTCGCAAACCGAAATGATAACAGAAATAGATATTTCTATGCTAAACAGATATAAATACTAATGAGGCAATATATGATGCAAATTTCACTTTAATGACTTATTAGGCATAATTAAGCATGGATTAACGTTAATCATGGGTTGGGGTTGTTACAAAAAACTTTCAGATCTTGTCCTCCCTCAAACTTTCATGCTTTCTTATAATTTGTGTCCACCATATGAGGAGCAAATCTAGCCAACTTGGTGAACTTAGCCTCGTACTCGGCTACGGACATCTTCCCTTGCTTAAGTTCTTGGAACTCAGAAACTTTTCGGTCTCTAAAGCATTGGGGAAAGTTCTTCTTGTAGAAGATTTCATTGAATTGGGCCCAGGTCATATTCCTATTACTATTTTGGATCAATAACCACCATCTCTGAGCTTCATCTTTAAGAGTATAGGCAGCCAACAAAGCCTTCTGAGTCTCAATACAGGGGAACACTTCAAATAACTTCTCCATTTCAAGTAACCATGTCTCGGCTTTCAACTGTTCAATAGCACCCAAGAAAGTTGGCGGTTTCATCTTCATGAATTTCTGCGTTAGGTTGATAATGTCATTATTATCCAACTCAGCTTGGACTGGAGAGGGTGGAGGAGGCATCAGTTGTTGTCTTTGTTGCTATTTTATTACTTCAATTAGAGCGGTAATCATTTGTTCCATCTGGCTCATGCAAGCCTCTGAGGATTCACTTGTATCATTTCTTTTTGCATTCTCTATTAGCTATAGGTAAACAAAAGAATAATAAACACAGGCAAATAATTCTTTTCACAGTGTTCGGAACATTTACTCCCAGTTCATTTGTTTCAATTTCATGTGTTCATGTTCTGATATAGTTTTCTTATGCACATAAATTAATACACACTCACACATGCAGATAGAATGCCCCTAACTTTCACTAGGACATCCAATAGCTCATATGGACTCATGTGTGCAGTATAACGCGTGCTCTGATACCACTCTGTCACGACCCAAACCCGCCCTTATATGTTTGGCCTTGTAACCAGCCAGTAATCCTTGGATTACCAAAGGCCTCTTAACAGAATGACATATAATAAGGGGTTGTGGAAGAAAATATAGAAAATATGCAATGTCCACAGAGTTGTGTTAACATATATGAGACAGAAAACTTCAAACAACTTATATATATATGTGACGTCATAAATATATGAGTCTTACATCACCCAAATACACAGATAATGCCAAAAGGGAACTTAGTCCAATGTACAGATAAGCAAAACAAAGCAAAAACATATGTCGCAAGGTTACAAAACTAAACATTTCAAAGGGAACCTCCCCGGGAGGCACAGTAGTTGGCTGATCAAAAACTCCATGCAGCAGCTTAGGCTTGGTTACGAGCCTGCTCACCTACATACATAATATAATAGAGTGAGCAGAAACCCAGTGAATAATAACAGAGTAAAGGGTTTAAATGAACGATGTCCATAACAGATTCAGAAATCAGAATTTATATAAAAAAAAGATGTATATTCATTTTCTTGTTCAAACTTCATGCAGAAATCAAAGTTCATGCTTAATCATACATGGTACACCCATTAGCGTTATCATGCTTGTTAGTTCCATAAGGAACCTCTTGTACCGGGAACTTGTAATATATTTGAGCTACGGTATTGTTACCCCCGGGCAAGGGCGTTGCTTAAAAACTACGATATTGTTACCTCTGGGCAAGGGTCTTGTACTTGTAGACCACGGTATTTATAGCGATCCCGGTTTCTCTTCCATTGATTGTTGTATTCTGGACTTAGGTTCCGTGGAGTTGGTGGTTGTATATCTTATTGTTATCCTTTAATTCTGTATGTTTGAGTTTTAGGATGTATTAGGCGTGTTTCGAACAGGTTGGTTGAGCTTTAGTCCCATTCTTTGTTGCCCAGAATTTTGGTGGCACGCTCGAGCAGGTCCCTTTGCGCTCGAGCGGAGTTTGATTTTTGGTTGTCTGCTCGAGCGGGTCTTCTTGCGCTTGAGGGGGATCTACACACTCGCAGTATTTTGTGCCTCTGCAAAACTTCTGCAGGTGTGTTTTTCACGCTCGAGTGGATCTTTTTATGCTCGAGCGGGTATCTTGGCGCTAGAGCGGGTAGTTCATTGTCTGTAAAAGTACTGGAAGGGGGAAATCTACGCTCGAGCGGCTTTCCCTTTGCGCTCGAGCAGGTGTGTTTTGCAGTTGTGTCTTGGCGCTCGAGCGGGTACCCTTCACGCTTGAGCGGGTCCAGGTGTTATGCTTGACGCTCGAGCATCCTATTCTCCGCTCGAGCGGGTCATGCGTATATCAGATTTCAGCTGCGTGATTTTAAACCACTTTTCAACTTCCACTCTTTCTCTTACTTTTTCGAAAAGCCATTTTTGAGAGCTTCTCTCACTACTTTCTCCCTTCTCTCTTAGGATTGATCTAGTAGGAGTGATTTTCTACCCTTGGGCCTTTGTAAAAAGTGTGGGGATCGTTGGGGGCTACATTTTGATCCAAGAATCTTGGGATTTGGAGCATTTTCGATTTCTTCATCACCTCCATTGAGTCTCATCTCTTGAGGTAGGGATTCCTACTCATTCTTATATGCTTTAACATAGGTGTTGAGCTATTTGTATAGATGGTTGATATTTGGGAAGTTAGGGTTTGAGTTGTGTTTTATAAAAAGAGGGGTTTTGTCCTTTGGACTCAAATGTGTATGTTTTGGGTCTTAAAAGGTGATTATTGATGTTAGTTGATGATATCTAGACCTTTGGGTCAATATTGGAAAAAGGGAAAAAAATGCCATGTTTGGGTATAATTTGGTCATTTATGTAATTAATGACATTTATGATGAGAATATGAAATTGAGTTGAAAATAATGAAATTGGCTCAATATGGGATGGAATAGTGAAGTTGGATTTATTAATCGCTCACTTTTGAAAAATGTTGATAACTTTTCTGTTGATGCATTTATTATCTGTTTAGAAATAATTGCTTTGGGCTATCGGTGGAGGATAGTCTTGATTATTGTAGACAATGCATGATGATTAGGCAAACTAAAACTAATCAATTGAGTAAGCCATCGAATATGGCAGTTGATATAATACAGCAAAATTGTGTATTGATTGAGTGAACTTGTATATGATAATTGCTTATATACATTATATTGTGTGGGAGGAGATGGGGGATGTACTCCACGGTTTAGGGGAAGATGGGGGATAGACCTCTAAACCGGATTTTGTTTGATATTGATACAACACCAAAATGTGTATCATTTGTGAAGTATAGAAATGTCTTTGTTTGATATTGATACAGCACCAAAATGTATATCATTTGTGAAGTATGGAAGCGTTTTTGATAATTGCTTATATACATTGTATTGTGTGGGAAGAGATGGGGGATGTACTCCACGGTTTATGGGAAGATAGGGGATTGACCTCTAAACCGGATTTTGTCTAAGATTGATACAGCACTAAAATGTGTATCTGTTATGAAGTGTGAAATGTTTAATATGAGTTATTATCTCATCTGAAATAGAAATACTGCTGATATGAGATGTGATCTCATTTAAATTGTTTGTCCAGGTTCTGAGCCATAGTTATGAAATGATTCATATGAGTTAAACATTTATCATTGGCCAATGTTTTAGTTATTGCTTATATCATGTTTAGCATATCTCTACTGGGCGTTGGCTCACCCTATATAGGACATCATTTTCAGGTACAGGTAGCATGCTACCTCCAGGGACGTAGCTTGAAAGGCTTAGTGGCTGGGTCATCTTTTTGATTACATTTTTGTATTACAAGTATATCAAGCCAAGGGCTTATTTTGTATAGAGTTAGTACTCTTCCTTTTGTAACCAAGTGTTGACTTGGAAAGTTGTAAGCCCGTAGGGCATTTGCTTTTGTTGTTAACATGTAACACCCTTGTAAGAAATACTCTAATGAAATGTATTTAAGCTTATTCTCTTGTCTAAGCATGTCAATATTGTATGATTTATGGGTTTATTTTGAGGGCGTTACAACTTGGTATCAGAGCGTACCGGGTTTGAATACTTTGGGTACGTGGGAAGTGATTAGTATCACAATGGGTTTGTCTCACTTGTTAGAGACTTAGATGTAATGTCATGTGCTTATGTGATAACATGTTTACGTGATTATTTGGGTATGGAATTTAGTTTCTAGGATATTGATTGGATCATTGGGTTTCTGTGAGTCTTGTTGGAAAAGCACTTGATCAATGCTGTTTCTAATTGGAACTCTCGCAACGCCTCGGGACTATGATTATCTGGAAATGAAATTCGTAAGTGTTTATGTGGAATGAATTACAGTTGTCCATGTGTTAGGACGCGAGTGTTATGGCTTCGGCATATCTGTGAATGTCAGGACGACGACCGAGGAGGTAGGCACGGTAGGCGTGGTAGGTAGGAGATGCCTATACCGGAGGAGATTCCGGCGCAGCAAGAGGGGGTTGGCCAGGCCAATGTGGTCGAGCCAGCAGGTCAGCAGGCTATGGCTGCTTTAGCCTGTGGGATAGCTGATGCTTTGAGGGAATCCATGGGCATTCTTAGAGCTGAGAATCCAGTTCAGGCCCAGGTTGTTGATGCAGGGCCTTCCTTTCTGAAGAGGGAGTTCTTCCGGTCTAATCCGGATGAGTTTGTCGGGGATTCGGAGGAGCCACTTAAGGCGAATGAGTGGTTGGAATAGATGACGAAGACGTTTGAGATGCTTGGCATCGAAGACGGAGCATTGAAAGTGACCATGGCATCTTTCCAGCTTAAGGGAGATGCGGGTCAGTGGTAGAAGTTCATGAGGGGTCGTGCTGGTAGCACATGAGAGGCTTTTGTAGATGCTTTCTAAGAGAAGTTCTTGTCTCCATCTGCCAGAGAGAAGCTGAGGGACCAGTTTTTCCAGCTTAAGCAGCTGAGTTTGGCTGTGGCCGAGTTTGAGGCCGCTTTTACTAGTCTGTCCAGGTTTGTACCTGAGCTTGTGGCATCTGAGGAATGCTGTTGTCTGGAGTTTGAGAAGAAGTTGAGGGCGTGTGTATGCTGTTACCGTGTAGGATCTAGTACCGGCTCCATCTGTCGTGAGAGGTACCTATTTGTTTTGCAACTCAGTTGCTAATATGTTGATTGATACGGGTGCATCCCATTCTTTTATATCTGCTGCATTTGCATCTGTTTTGGGTTTGGAGTTGGCATAGTTAGCATCTCCTATATGTGTTGTATCGCCTGTTGGGGGCGAATCGATTTTGAAACAAGGATGTCGAGGTTGTGATATAGAGGTAGCAGATCGTTGACTTCCATTTCCTTTTGTAGTTATGCCTATGTCGAGTTTCGATGTTATTTTGGGTATGGACTGGCTATCGTCATACCGGGCTGTTATCGATTGTTACCACCAGAGGGTCACAGTGTGTACCTTGAGCGGGGATTGTTTCCATTTTCTGGGCGATCGGGTTGGTAGTGTGTTGCCACCGGTGTATGATCCGCGAGGGCGGAGTGAGCTTAGTGGTCTTCTCGCTAGCCTTTTGAGTAGTGAGTGTGATGAGACCGAGATTGAGTTGCCGAGAGTGGTTTGCGAGTATTCGGATGTTTTTCTCGAGGACCTTGTCAGTTTGCCACCTCACCGAGAGATAGAGTTCTCTATTGATTTAGTGCTTGGCACAGCGCCGATTTCTATGGCACCCTATTGTTTTACCCCAGCCGAGTTGAGTAAGTTGAAGATTCAGCTCCAAAAGTTGCTGGATAAGGGCTTCATTCGCCCTAGTGTTTTGCCGTGGGGAGCATCGACCCTCTTTGTTAAAAAGAAAGATGGTGCCTTGAGACTTTGCATCGACTACCGGAAGTTGAATCGGGCTACCGTCAAGAATAAGTACCCTATGCCCCGTATAGATGATTTGTTTGACCAGTTGAAGGGTTCCCGTTGTTTCTCTAAGATAGACTTGAGATTAGGTTACCATCAGTTGAGGGTCAGGGAGGAGGATATTCCTAAGACGGCATTCCGTACGCGGTATGGCCATTATGAGTTCCTGGTGATGCCATTTGGGCACACCAATGCACCAGCAGTCTTTATGTAATTGATGAACCGGATATTCCGGGAATTCCTGGATCGTTTTGTGGTCATTTTCGTGGACGACATCCTGATTTATTCATCGTCGGAGGAGGAGCACGAGGAACACTTGAGAGTGGTGCTTGAGTTACTTAGGGCCCATAGGCTGTATGCCAAATTTGGGAAGTGTGAGTTCTGGGTAGGGGAAGTCAAGTTCTTAGGCCATGTGGTATCTGGGGAAGGGGTGTCCGTTGATACATCCAAGATTGAGGCAGTGCAAGATTGGGCACAGCCTAAGAGTGTGTTTGAGATCCGCAGTTTTCTGGGATTAGCTGGGTATTACCGTGGGTTTGTGAAGGATTTCTCCAGGCTAGCTTCGCCGTTGACTAGATTGATGCAGAAAGGGGTCAAATTTGTATGGAGTGAGACTTGTGAAAAGTCGTTCCAGGAGTTGAAAATTAGACTTACCACCGCTCCCGTGTTGATTATTCCAGAGAGGGGTTTGGGTTATGCGGTTTATTGTGATGCCTCACGAGAGGGTTTGGGTTGTGTGTTGACGCAAGAGGGGAAAGTGTTAGCCTATGGTTCACGTCAGTTGAAAATACACGAGAAGAATTACCCTACACATGACCTAGAATTAGTAGCCGTGATCTTTGCCTTGAAGATTTGGAGGCACTACCTTTATGGTGAAAGGTTTGAGGTGTTCTCAGACCATAAGAGTTTGAAGTATCTGTTTACACAGAGAGACTTAAATTTGAGGCAGAGAAGATGGATGGAGTTCATTGAGGACTACGACTTTGAGTTGCACTGTCACCTGGGAAAGGCCAATGTTGTGGTCGATGCCCTTTGCAGGAAATCCATTAGTGATGTAGCTTGTATAGCCATCCGGGAGTGGGTGATGTTGGGTGCACTTGCCGAGTTTGATTTGCTTCTGGACGAATCCATTGAGGTTGTGGCCTTGTTTTCTGTCGTTGCTCAGCCTACACTTGTGACTCGAGTGTTAGAGGCACAAAGAGGTGACCTTGAGGCAGAGTCCCTCCGAGAGAAGATCTCCAGCGGGAAGGTCGAGAAGGGTTTGTCTGAGTATCTCGACCAGAGTGTGAGATACCGAGACCGATTGTTTGTGCCGGAGTCCTGCCAAGAGGAGGTACTCCGAGAGTTTCACCATTCACGCCTTGCGGTGTATCCGGGAGGTACCCAGATGTATTGTGATTTGGGGCTTCAATTTTGGTAGAGGGGCATGAAGAGAGATGTGGCAGTTTTCGTGTCGAAATGCCTTACTTGTCAACAAGTGAAGGCCGAGCATCAGAAGCCAGCGGGTTTGTTGCAACCCTTGCCTATTGCCGAGTAGAAGTGAGAGCATGTCACTATGGACTTCGTTGTAGGTCTTCCGAGGACTCAGCGGGGTAGTGATGCTATTTCGGTGGTTGTGGACCGGTTGACTAAGTCAGCGCACTTCATTCCTATGCGAGTGAGAGATTCAGTAGATCATCTTGCCGACTTGTATATTCGGGACATAGTGAGGTTGTACGGGGTCCCAGTGTCGATTGTCTCTGATAGAGATCCTCGTTTTATAGCTAGGTTGTGGCAGAGTTTGCAGAGTGCCTTGGGTACTAGATTAACCTTTAGCACCGCTTATCATCCTCAGACTGACGGGCAGTCCGAGCGTACTATTTAGATCCTTGAGGATATGCTTCAAGGCTGTGTCCTTGACTTTAGTGGAACGTGGGAGAGGCACTTGCCCTTGGTGGAGTTTTTCTACAACAACAGTTTTCAGTCGAGTATCGGTATGGCACTGTTCGAGGCCTTGTATGGCCGACCGTGTAGGTCTCCAGTTTGTTGGGGTCGAGGTAGGTGATACACCTTTGTTGGGCCCGAAATTGGTGAGGGAAACGACGGAGAAAATTGAGCTTATCCGTAAGAGACTTGTTACAGCCCAGAGTCGCCAAAAGAGTTATGCCGACCGTAGGAGGAGGCCTTTGGCATTTGAGACGGGTGATCATGTTTTTCTGAAAATATCACCTAGATGGGGTTTGATGAGGTTTGGGAAGAGTGGGAAGTTATCCCCTCAATTTATCAGTCCCTTTGAGATCCTTGAGAGGATTGAAGAGGTTGCTTATCGTTTGGCCTTGCCGCCGCAGTTATCCGGAGTACATGACGTGTTTCATGTTAGTATGCGTCGGAAGTACGAGTCAGATCCATTGCACGTGTTGGATTGGACCAACTTAGAGGTAGATGAGGACGCCTCATATGAGGAGAGACCGGTTCGGGTCTTGGATAGGCGGGAGCAAGTCTTGCGAGGCAAGACCATTCCCTTGGTGAAAGTTTTGTGGAAACATCACGGAGTGGAAGAAGCCACTTGGGAACGCGAGTTGGATGTCTGTGAAAAATATCCAGACTTGTTTGTTAATGTATAATCATGTATTGAGATTTTGTAATACTGATAGACTTTAAGAGCATTATATATGTCTTAAGTTGTAAAACATTGTATATGTTTTGGTTTATGGAAGTATTTTGAAACTTGCCTTGAAATGAAAGTTTAGTGTAACATTGCATATGTTGAATGTATTATGGAAATGGAAATATATCATGAACGTTAAATATGATATAGAACTGTGGAACATAGTTTTGGAAATTGTTAAATTTCAAGGATTGCATATTTATAATGCATGTTGTGGAAAATGTTGTAAATTGCCTCTTGAAAAGAGATGAGATGACCAGTAATGGGTCAAGTTGTTATATTTTGAAATGTAATGTTGTTGGGAGATGAGAAAACTTGTTTTTGAAAAACTTGTACTTAATTTCGGGGACGAAATTCTTTAAGGGGGGAGGTTATAGCGATCTCGGTTTCTCTTCCTTTGATTGTTGTATTCCGGACTTAGGTTCCGTGGAGTTGGTGGTTGTATATCTTGTTGTTATCCTTTAATTCCGCATGTTTGAGTTTTAGGATGTATTGGGCGTGTTTCGAACAGGTTGGTTGAGCTTTAGTCCCATTCCTTGTTGCCCAGAATTTTGGTGGTACGCTCGAGCGGAGTTTGATTTTTGGTTGTCCGCTCGAGCGGGTTTTCTTACGCTCGAGGGGGATTTACACACTCTCAGCATTTCGTGCCTCTGCAAAACTTTTGCAGGTGTGTTTTTCACGCCCGAGCGGATCTTTGTACGCTCGAGCAGGTATCTTGGCGCTCGAGCAGGTAGTTCATTGTCTGTAAAAGTACTGGAAGGGGGAAATCTACGCTCGAGCGGCTTTCCCTTTGCGCTCGAGCGGGTGTGTTTTGCAATTGTGTCTTGGCGCTCGAGCGGGTACCCTTCACGCTCGAGCGGGTCCAGGTGTTGTGCTTGACGCTCGAGCGTCCTATTCTCCGCTCGAGCGGGTCATGTGTATATCAGATTTCAGCTGGGTGATTTTAAAGCACTTTTCAACTTCCACTCTCTCTCTTACTTTTCCGAAAAGCCATTTTTGAGAGCTTCTCTCACTACTTTCTCCCTTCTCTTTTAGGATTGATCTAGTAGGAGTGACTTTCTACCCTTGGGCCTTTGTAAAAAGTGTGGGGATCGTTGAGGGTTACATTTTGATCCGAGAATCTTGGGATTTGGAGCATTTTCGGTTTCTTCATCACCTCCATTGAGTCTCATCTCTTGAGGTAGGGATTCCTACTCATTCTTATATGCTTTAACATAGGTGTTGAGCTATTTGTATAGATGGTTGATATTTGGAAAGTTAGGGTTTGAGTTGTGTTTTATAAAAAGAGGGGTTTTGTCCTTTGGACTCAAATGTGTATGTTTTGGGTCTTAAAAGGTGATTATTGATGTTAGTTGATGATATTTAGACCTTTGGGTCAATATTGGAAAAAGGAGAAAAAATGCAATGTTTGGGTATAATTGGGTCATTTATGTAATTAATGACATTTATGGTGAGAATATGAAATTGAGTTAAAAATAATGAAATTGGCTCAATATGAGATGGAATAGTAAAGTTGGATTTATTAATCGCTCACTTTTAAAAATGTTGATAAATTGTCTGTTGATGCATTTATTATCTGTTTAGAAATAATTGCTTTGAGCTATCGGTGGAGGATAGTCTTGATTGTTGTAGACAATGCAGGATGATTAGGCAAACTAAAACTAATCAATTGAGTAAGCCATCGAATATGGCGGCTGATATAATACAGCAAAATTGTGTATTGATTAAGTGAACTTGTATATGATAATTGCTTATATACATTGTATTGTGTGGGAGGAGATGAGGGATGTACTCTACGGTTTAGGGGAAGATGGGGGATAGACCTCTAAACCGAATTTTGCTTGATATTGATACAACACCAAAATGTGTATCATTTGTGAAGTATAGAAGTGTCTTTGTTTGATATTGATACAACACCAAAATGTGTATCATTTGTGAAGTATGGAAGTGTTTTTGATAATTGCTTATATACATTGTATTGTGTGGGAGGAGATGGGGGATGTACTCCACGGTTTAGGAGAAGATGGGGAATGGACCATTAAACCGGATTTTTTCTGAGATTGATACAACACTAAAATATGTATCTGTTATGAAGTGTGAAATGTTTAATATGAGTTATTATCTTATCTGAAATAGAAATACTGCTGATATGAGATGTGATCTCATTTAAATTGTTTGTCCAGGTTCTGAGCCATAGTTATGAAGTGGTTCATATGAGTTAAACATTTATCATTGGCCAATGTTTTAGTTATTGCTTATATCATATTTAGCATATCTCTACTGGGCGTTGGCTCACCCTATGTGGGACATCATTTTTAGGTACATGTAGCATGCCACCTCCAAGGACGTAGCTTGAAAGGCTTAGTGGCTGGGTCATCTTTTTGATTACATTTTTGTATTACAAGTATATCAAGCCAAGGGCTTATTTTGTATGGAGTTAGTACTTTTCCTTTTGTAACCAAGTGTTGACTTGGAAAGCTGTAAGCCCGTAGGGCATTTGCTTTTGTTGTTAACGTGTAATACCCTTGTAAGAAATACTCTGATGAAATGTATTTAAGCTTATTCTCTTGTCTAAGCATGTCAATATTGTATGATTTATGGGTTTATTTTGAGGGCGTTACAGTATTATTACCCTCGGGCAAGGGCCTTGTGCTAAGGCTGCCATGAATACATTTCAGAAATTTAGACAATCATTTATTCATACAAAACATCGCATTTCAAAAAACTAATCATTTCATAGCATCAGAAAATAATTAAAGTTAAACATAATTTTACGGAGTTATTACTCACAGATGGCTTCATTTGCAGAACAGACAAATTAGATAACTTGTGGCGTGTGACCCATACACATGTAGCAAAAACACATAATGAAACACACACTCGGTTGGTACTTAACTTCTTTCGTTTCATTCTTAGTGTGTTTCGAAGTCTTAACCTCTTATTGAGTCTTAATCATGGTCTAGGAATGCCTAGGATGCAATGTGGATGCCAAAATGCACTTTGGAACCCTTAACAACGCTCGCTGAAAATAGGGGTCCCGCTCGAACGTAACTTCCTTCGTTCAAGCGGACATGCAAACATGTGAGGGACTGCTCAAGCGCATCCTCCTTTGCTCGAGCGGTCTGTAAACTTTGAAAAAATACTAGTTATGTGGTTTTCACACTCGACGGTCGTTTGAACATGAGACTCAAGTCCTCGCTCGAGCGCAACTTTTGTCGCTCGAGCGGTCTGTAGAAACATGAAACTTCTGGGAACTCGCATTTCACGCTCAAGTGGACCTCAAGTCGCTCAAATGGAACTGTAAATTGCCGGGTGGTCGTTTGAGCGCAGATTCTGTCGCTCGAGCAAAAGTGCAGAATCTGGAATTTCCATATTGCATGGAGAGAACTCTATCTCTCAGTGAGGTAGCAAACTAACGAGATCCTCAGGAAAAACATCCGAATACTTACAAACCACCCTCGGCAATACAATCTGGGTCTCATCACACTCACCACTCATAAAGCTAGCAAGTAGACCACTAAGCTTATTCCGCCCTCGCGGATCATACATCGGTGGCAACACACTACCAACCCGATCCCCCAAGAAATGGAAACACTCCCCGCTCAAGGTAGAAACTGTGACCCTCTGGCGGTAGCAATCAATAACAGCCCGGTATGACGATAGCCAGTCCATATCCAAAATAACATCAAAACCCTTCATGGGCATGACAACAAAAGGAAAAGGAAGCCTATGGTCGGCGACCTCTATATCACAACCCCTAACACCTTGTTTCAAGATCAACTCACCACCAACAGGCGATACTACACATATAGGAGATGCTAACTGTGCCAACTCCAATTCCAAAACAGATGCAAATGTAGCAGATACAAAAGAATGAGATGCACCCGTATCAATCAATACACTAGCAATCGAGTTGCAAAACATAAAGGTACCTCTCACTACTGATGGAGCCGGTACTAGGTCCTGCGCGGTAACAGCATACACGCGCCCTATAGGTCCCTGATCCAACTACTCACCCCTCGGAGTAAACGACTGCTGCACTGACTGGGACGACGAAGCTCCCGGATTGGCCCTCGAGGCCTGCACAGACTGAGCTGGCTGAAAACCCTACGTCTGCCTAGAACCAGACGCGCCCGAAGTGGCACTCAACTGTGGGCAAAACCTCTTCAAGTGCCCAGGCTGACCACATTGATAACAAGACAAGGGCTGACCCCTGCCCTGACTCTGGCTCTGCGGTCTAGCTGAAGATGAAGCAGCTCTCTGACCTCCTCCCCTCTGTGGGCAAACTGAAGCCTTGTGGCCCACTTGACCACACTTGTAACAGGTGAACTCCCCTTGATTACCTCTCCCCGAGCTTGCACTCGACACTGGAAAGGTCGACCTAGCAACACCACCCTGAGACTGCTGAGGGTTGGCACCCCTCTGTCTCCTACCATCACCCTGACCATCTTGGCTCCTCTTAGAGCCTCTCTGTCCCTCTTCTTCCTGCATCATGATCTCCATATGGGCTGCAGCATCAACCAAGTGCCCATAGTCTCGGATCATTGAACCTCCAACTCTCATCTTGAGGCCGCGCCTCAACCTCTTCTCAAACTCAATACAGCGGCGTTCCTCGGACGCCACAAGTTCAGGTGTGAACCTGGACAAGCTAGTGAAAGCAGGCTCATACTCGGCTACTGAAGAACTCAACTGCAAAAGCTGACAGAACTGGTCTCTCAGCTTCTCCCTGACTGCTAGAGATAAATACTTCTCCTGAAAAGCCTCCACAAAAGCCTCCCACGTGCCAGCAATACGGCCCTTCATGTATTTCCACCACTGACCCGCACCCCCTTTTAGCTGGAAGGATGCCAAGGTCACTTTCAACGCTCCGTCCTCGATGCCAAGCATCTCGAACGTCTTACTCATTTGCTCTAACCACTCATCAGCCTTCAGTGGCTCCTTCAGATCCCCAATAAACTCGTCCGGGTTAGACCGGAAGAACTCCCTTTTCAAGAAGGAAGACCCTGACTCAACAACCTGGGCCTGAACTGGATTCTCAGCTCGAAAAATACCCACAGACTCCCTCAAAGCATCGGCTATCCCTCGGGCTAAAGCGCCCATAGCCTCCTGACCTGCTGGCTTGGCCACATTGGCCTGACCAACTCCCTCATGCTGTGCCGGAATATCATCCGGTAAAGGCATCTCCTGCCTACCACGTTTGCCATGTCTACCACGTCCTCGTCCTGACATCCTAATAAAGGTAACGAAGAGCGTTAGCACATTCATAAATGTGCCAAAACTAAACACTCGCGTCCTAATACATGGACAACTGTAATTCACTCCATGTAAGCACATAAGCACTTACGAATTTCATTTCCGGATAATGATAGTTCCGAGGCGTTACTAGAGTTCCGGTTAGAAACAGTATTGATCAAGTGCTTTTCCAACAAGACTCACAGAAACCCAAGGATCCAATCAACATCCCAGAAACTAAATCCCATACCCAAGTAGTCACATAAACATGTTATCAAATAAACACATAATGTCACACATAAGTCTCTAACAAGCGAGACAAACCCATTGTGATACTAATCACTTCTCACGTATCCAAAGTATTCGAACCCGGTACGCTCTGATACCAAGTTGTAACACCCTCAAAATAATAACATTAAAACCCATCACTTTAGACATGCATTGACATAAAAGAAATCAACCATCTATCCATTAATCAGAGTAGTTCTTACAAAAGTATTACATGTTAACAACAAAAGCAAGTGCCCTACGGGCTTACAGCTTTCCAAGTTAACACTTGGTTACAAAAAAAAAAAGAGTACTAACTCAATACATATAAAGCCCTTGGCTTGAATTTACATGTAATACATCAAAGAAAGCAAATAACAAAAGGAATCTGCCTGCCTCTAGCCTCCCAAGCTATGTCCTTGGAGGTGGCATGCTACCTGTACCTGAAAATGATGTCCCATAAAGGGTGAGCCACAGCCCAACAGAAATACACTAAACCAGCTATGAACAATGACTAAAAGATTAGCAGTTGATGGATGGTCAACACCGATACACTCACTTATATCACATCACGGTTTCATGACATTTAAGTCCATGTTACATTTCATTTCTCGTTTCCTTTTTACTTTGAGTTCGAAAACAATGCTCAAAACTTAGCCAAATAATTTGATGAGAATAAGACTCATCTTAAAAACACTTTCGAAATTCATAGTGGATACACATTTTGATGCTGTATCAATAACACATAAGCCACTCCCATACTATACGAACGATACACATTGTGGTGCTGTATCAACATGACATAGAAACACTTCTATACTTCACAATTGATAACGATATATATTTTAGTGCTATATCAAATCAAACAAACACTTCTAATTCGCAGCCTGATACACATTGTAGTGCTGTATCACTGTCATAAGAAAACACTTCTAATTCACAGCCTGATACACATTGTAGTGCTGTATCACTGTCACAAGATTCGGTTTAGAGGTTCAGCCCCGTTTTTCCAATAAACCGTGGAGTACATCCCCCATCTCCTCTCACACAATGCAATGTATAGAAACAATTATCATATGCAAATTAAATCAATCAATACACATTTGAGTGCTGTATTGTGCCAACCACCATATTCAATGGCTTACTCAATTGATTAGTTTTAGTTTGCCTAATCATCATGCATTGTCTACAACAATCAAGACTATCCTCCACCGATAGTCCAAAACAGTTATTTCTAAACAGAAAATAAATGCACCAAATGGATATATTATCAGCATTTCAACTAGGTGTGCGATGAACGAATCAAACTACACCCTTTAATCCCATACACATCCAATTCCAACATTCTCAATTTAATTCTTCTTTTCTTCAAATTTATTATACCAATTAATTTATCAATGTAATTAGAGCATTTCCCATAATTAGCATCACAACCCTAAGGTTCCATTTTCATCAATAAACCAATATTGATCTCATTTCTCTATGTCAAACATGCATATAAGTTTATATAAACAAAACCCCAACTTTTGTAAAATTACACAAAGGCCCAAACTTTCTCAAAATTACCCAACAACCCTCAACTCATCAAAATACTAAAATTTAAAGACAAAACTCATGAGAAGGAGTAGGATATCCCTACCTCGAAGTTAGAGCTCAAACGACGAAGTTGAAGAAAATCAAAATGCTCCAAACTCAAAGATCCACGGATCAAAATGGAGCCCTCGACGATCAACACTCTTTTTACAAAGGCCGGAGGATAGGGAGACACTCTAACTAGATCAAACCCTAGAGAGAAGGGAGTTTCTAGAGAGAGGAGCTCTCAAAATATCTTTTTAGAACGTAAGAGAGAGAGAGAGAGAGAATGTAAAAAGTGGTTTTAAAATGTCCAGCTGCTAACTGATATACGACATTCCCGCTCGAGCGGAGAACACAACGCTCGAGCGTCAAGAACAAAAAACTAGGTACGCTCGAGCGCAAGAAGGCCCGCTCGAGTGGCAAGACACAAGAATAAAGTACATCCGTTCGAGCGCAAAAACTAGTCCGCTCGAGCGTAGATTTCCCCCTCCCAGAACTTACGCCAAAAAGTACTACCCGCTCGAGCATAAAGAAACCCGCTCGAGCGTAAAAATCACACCTGCAGAAGTTTTGCAGGGACACGAAATACTGGGAGTGTGCAATCTCCGCTCGAGTGCAACAAGTCCCGCTTGAGCGGAACGACCAAAAACCTGGCAACAAGATTTTAGACTAAGGTTCAACCCACCTGTTCGAAATATGCCCAACACATCCTAAAACTCAAACAAATGGACTTAAAGGACGACAACAAGATAGGTACAACTACCAACTCCACGGAACCGAGTTCGGAATACAACAGAACAGTAAAGGGACAACCGGGATCGCTATAGATAAGGCCTTCAATTCACAAGAAGAAACAGAAATGCAAACAGATCTTTCTACAATAAACAGATATAAGCACCATAATGAGACACACACACATGCAATTAATTCAAAATTTCACTTAATTACTGATTAGGCTCATTTAATCATGAATTAATGCTAATCAGAGGTTGGGGTTACAATAAATGAAAATATACTAATAAATAATGTTATATTTTTCATTATGCAAGATATCCGTGGTATGGAAAATGAGACTCAACAACTCTTGATGTATAAAAGTATATTACATATTGATATTAATGTATTCTTACACTAATAATATGCAAATAATATGCAATAGTCAGTTCAATGAATTTGTATTATGAGATGAACTATTAAACAAAATTGTGTAATTTTGCAATTAATTTCATACATTCAATTATATTATAGGTACGGATTATGAAAAATTGAAGTAGAAAGTTAATAGATTTTTTTTTTTTTTTTGTAATATTACATATTTAAATGACCTGTTTATCATTTATTATTTAAGATAAGATTGTAAATATAAATTAAGTTTTGTTTATAAAATTTTTCATTTATTATTTAAATTCATCAGTCGAGTATGTATTCATTTCTTGCTTAGTTGTATTTGGTACATATCAATGTACTTATATAAGTTTTCATAATTTATATACATATTGCGTATCAATTTAAAAGACACGCATAATTACTGTACTAACAGTTGATAAAAAATCACGTGCAACGTGCAATGCATGTGCCCAACCGCTAGTATATAATACAATTATAAAAGTGTGAAGAACCTGCCATGTTTTCTATTTTTTTTTATAAATTTCAATTTTACCCTTTCAAATCTACTATATTTTCTAAGTTATGAAGAATTCTATATAAACTAATTATCTCTGTATTTTTAGAGTTGAGCACTCAAAAACGATATATTTTAATTTTAAAAATAGTATAAATACCTCCTTTTAGAGCTAGTTCGGAGGGGGTGAATGAGTTAATATAGATGATCGTGAGGTAATATTTAATAATAGTAAATGAACTCTTGATGTAATTAACTTTTATAGCGATTCTGGTTTTGCCCCGACCTTCATTGTGTTCCGGACTCGGGTTCCGTGATTGAATATTGTATCCATGTCTTATTTTTCCCTTTGACCCTTTGTATCTGAGTTTTAGAACTTGTTGGACGAGTTTGGAATAGGTTGGTTGTTAGTTGGGTTAGATTACTGCGGCTCAGATTTTGGCCTCTTCGCTCGAGCGAGCCTTTTATGACTTGCTTCTTTGCTCAGGCAAGGTTTCTTGTGCTCGAGCAAGAATTAGGAGTTCTCAGGTTTCCTTCTAGATGAAGCATTTCTGGGGAGGATGAAGTTCTTTGCTCGAGCAAGGCTTCTTACGCTCGAGCAAGCCTTATGTTATTTGTTCCTTCGCTCAAGCTTAGTTTCTTGAGCTCGAGCGAGGGTGTGCGTCTGTGAAATACCTAAAGGTATGTATTCCATGCTCAAGCGAGGCTTCTTGCACTCGAGCGAGCGTGTGCGTCTGAAAAACTTCTGAAGCTTTGTATTCTACACTCGAGCGAGGCTTCTTGCACTCGCAGAGATATTTTACTTCCCTTTTTGATTTCTTTTCCTCCCAAACCCCTAATCCGGCTCCATCTCTCTCTAAGAATCCAACTTCTCTTTACAAATCCCTTAGAATCTAAGAGTTTCTACTCTACTTCCTTTGAGAGAAAAGTGTAGAATCTTGTGGGCTTCCAATCCATCAGTAAAGCTTGACTTTGGGCATTTTCAAGATTCTCATTCTTCCTCTTTGCGCTCCACATTTGAGGTAGGGATATTCTACTCTTTGATATGGGTTTTAACCTAGGTATTTGTCATTTTGTAGAAATGGTAGGATTTGGGAGGATCTTGGTAAAGTTAGGGTTTGGGTTTGAATATTGAAAGAGGGGTTGTCTATATTTGGCTCCATATATGTATGTGAGATCTTGAACGTGATGTTACTTAAGTATAATTAGTGAAATGGGGTCTTGGGGTTAATGTTAGGAAAGAAGGAAAACTTGCCCTAATTTGTGTTAAATAAATTATTTTGTATAAATAATGAAATTGATATGGGAAATATGAAATTGGAAAGGGGTACAAATGATTGGTGCAGTTGGATTTATTAAGTCACTCACCTATGGAAATTTGGTAAATTATCTATTTGATAGATTGTACATCTGTTTAGAAATATCTGTTTAGGCTATCGGTGGAGGATAGCTATGATTGTTGTAGGAACTGCATGTGGATTAGGTGAATTTAAACTAATCAATTGAATTATGTCATTGAATATGACGGTTTGATTAAACCATTGAATATGTGATTTGATTAGTCATTGTATATGACAACGTTTTTAAATACATTGCATATGTATCATTGTTTGGGAGGAGATATGTGATGGACTCCATTGAAAATTAATTTAACCGGAGTGTCTAGGGTGAAAGTCCCGAAATCTTATATATATATGGGTGCCGATTCCCTCGGATGTGATTCCGTAAAATGGCAAGAAAAAGAAGTGTTGAATTGATGAATGTATTGAATTGTGAACCACTGAGTGTTTCTCATTTTAGTTGATTGGATAATAATGAATTTGGTTAATAGATTTACCTGAAATGGATGAATGGAAATGAATTGAGGTATTGGTTATCTATATTGAATGGTCTTGGAAAGAATATGTGTTGGTTAAGAATATTGCATATTTATTTGATGCTTATATCTTTGTTAAATCTCATATATTGTTTTAGTATATCTCTACTAGGCTTTGGCTCACCCTACTTGGGAAACCATTTTTAGGTACAAGTGACATGCCGCCTCCAAGAACATAGCTTGGGAGGTTTAGGGGCTAAGGACTTCATTTTGTTATTTCGTTTTGTGTTAAATGTTCATTTCAAGCCGAGGGCTTTAAATGTATAGAGCTAGGACTCTCTCTTTTGATGTAACCAAGAGATGTCTTGGAAAAATGTGAGCCCGTAGGGCGTTTATTTTGTTGTGATTAATTAGTATTATATGCTATAGTTTCAGAATGAATATTTATGAAAGTATGATGCATGTAATCTCTTTTGTAATATAAACTCTGATGAATGAAAGTAATACATTTCCTATTATGATTATGAACCTCTTGACTTGGTTTATCCTCTTTATTTTGAGGGCATTACAACTTTTAATAATTTTCTACCACTGTCATAATTTAAAATTGATAGCAATTTTCTTGGGATTCAAGATTCGTAAAAAACTAGTACAACATACGTAGGCAACAATAAGAGGGTAAGGAAGTTTCTTTGGGGCTCGATGGAGAGGACTATAAAGAGGCAACCTAGCTTATTGTGAAAATCAAACATATCAAACTTCAAAAAGTTCCTCTTATATATTCCTAATCCAGTCATTTGATCATTGTGCAAAATAAACACAAAAGCATTCAGTTTTGAAAATGGAGGCGGTAATATCACAATGTCCCGGTCAAATCCAAGCCCTAACTAATGGGAAATTAATAACTATTCTTAGCATTGATGGAGGTGGCATTCGAGAAAGCATTTCTGCCACTATCCTCACTTACCTTGAATCCCAACTTTAGGTATTAACTCTTTTTATTTATTTATTTATTTAAGGGTTGTGTACATATGGTATGAACTATGAGAGTTGCAATGTTACATACTATTTATATTTATATATATATATATATTGAGAGGGTAATTTTTGGGAAAAATTGGGCCGAGCTGCGAGTTGGGCATTGAGGCCCAAAACGCGAAGGACTAAGTAAGAAGGCCGCAATAGATACTCCGGCCCAGAAGGGCAAAGTTACTCCGGCCTTGGGAAGACAAAGTTACTTCGGCCCAAGGAGGTGAAATTACTCCGGCTCAAGAAGAGATCGTTACTTCGGCCCAAGGAAGAGTAAAATTACTCCGGTCTGGAGGCAACTCACAGTTAGGCCGGTCTCAGAGTTAGTCCGGTCACAGTATGTTCTGAGAAGGCCGGTTTCGGAATTAGTCCGGTCGTGACACACTCTGGTTAAGTCGGTCAGAACTTGTTACTTGGAAGTTTGATCTAAGCATACCAAGGTTGAACAGGGGCAGCCGAAGTAATGAGTTAAAGGAGAAGACCGAGCTAAGGATAGTTCGGCCTTCTCTGTGGCTCAGCATAGCCAGTGTTATTTCGGTCGTGTGGTAGTTCGGCTATGGAGAAAACCATCCCACTTGGTTTAAGGAGTGGGGGAGGGTGTAAAAGGATAAGCATTATCCTTTGGAGTATGAATCCTAGGAGGACTCTGCATGGAGAAATACAAGTCCTACCAGGATTGTGCCACGGGAAACTTATAAAAGCCTACAAGCATCACCTTGGAGGAGGTAATTGAACACAATCTTTCTGAGAACTTAGAGCTTTGTCTATTTGTCAAGTTTTCTGACTTAGGCATCGGAGAGGTTTCCGGCACACACCCGCCGGCTAGCTCACGTTTGTGTTTTCAGGTGACAAAGCGACGTCGTACGGAGGAGCGTGGACTTGGTCAACAGGATTATACGAGGAGAATTATTTCCTCCCCGTACATATATATATATATATTAGTAGTGGGCGCACACACAATGTGTGTGCAAATATATATAATTTAAATGTATGTTCATTCGTGGTATGATCCATATATCCCCACTAACGTTCAAATACATTGCACAAATTTAAATTTTAGACAATTTTTAAAATATTTTTCTTTCGTACATAGCATGGTTGTTAGGAGAGAAAATAATGATTGAATGAAAAAATTTAGAGGAATTTACATGTCAGTGTATATTTACAAATTAATGATAAATTTTGTAATTATTAAAGTATGAAGTGATAAACTTTATCACCGATCAGTAATTAATTTTTACAGAATTCACTGAGCAATGGTTTTCGAAAAAAACATTTTCTATCATGCGAATTTAATCAATTCAATACTAAATTAATGAATTCGCATCAGTATATTTATCGGCAATCCAAAGTGACTTAATATACTAACATTTTTTTTGTTTATTGATTTCATGATTTTACTAGGTATATTTTGTGCAAGTTAATTTTCTATTCAAGTGTTTTAGTATCTAAATCCCCAATAGTATGTACTTATAATAATTATTGTGTTAATGTACATAAAAGAGGAAAAGGATGGTGAAATTTGTTGTGATAAATACTATTTTTCTTTTTTAAGATAGTAGTGGTGATTATAATCTTTAATGTGCTAATAACTCCAAAATTGTTTTGTCATGATGCGGAAGCTGGATGGTGAGGATGTAAGAATTGTGGACTATTTTGATGTGATTGCAAGAACAAGGACTAGCGGTCTTGTGACTTCTATGTTAACTGCTCTAAGTGAAAATAATTGTTTGGTGTTTGTAGCTAAAAATATTAAAGACTTTTACCTTGACAATTGTCCCAAAATATTGCCACAAGAGAGGTAATAATTACAACCATTTAAGAATTTTTGTATAAAATTTTCATACAAAATATTATATATAATGGTTTTTATCCTATTGTTTCAAACTAAAACACATACCAATATTAGTTATAAAAATTATTTTTGTGGATTCTTTTGTTTTCCCATTCAATGATGATGATACTATGTAGTGGAAGTATTAACATGTTAAAACTTTAAAACAAACAGCTCCCTATTTCCTCAAGATACAAAGGTAATCGCAGCCTTATCATGTTACGTCCCCAAAATAATACAAATAATCCAACTCATAAGAGAAGTGAGCATAATAGAATTGGTATATTTTCATTCATCAGAGTTCCCATTACAAAAGATAATACATTGAATATACATTCACAAATGTTCATCATGAATCTACAGCATGTAATACGAGTTAATAATAGCAAAAAAAATGCTCTACAGGCTTACATCTTTCTAAGACATTGCTTGGTTACAACAAAAGAGAGTTATAAGCTCTGTACATATATAAAGCCCTTTGCTAGAATAAACATTTAAACACAAAATACAAAATAGGGCCTCCAGCTCCCAAGTCCTCCCAAGCTACGTCCTTAGAGGAAGTATGTCGCTGGCACCTGAAAATGGCTTCCCAAATAGGGTGAGCCAAAACCCAGTAGAAACAATCTATCACAATATATGATGTTTAACTGAGTTATAAGTGTCAGATGTATATGCTCAATATTTATGACAAATGCACATTCTTCACATGACCACACTATAGCGATCCCAGTTTTACCCTGACCTTTATTGTGTTCCGGACTCGGATTCCGTGATTGTATATTGTTGTCTATGTCTTGTTTCCTCCCTTTAATTCTTTGAATTTGAGTTTTGGGACTTGTTGGGCGAGTTTGGAACAGGTTGGTTGTCTTTTGGTACAAATGGTTGTTGCCCAGATTTTGGCCTCTTCGCTCGAGTGAGGCTTTTTGCGCTCGAGCGAGCTTTGTGAAAATGTTTCTTCGCTCGAGCGAGGCTTCTTGCGCTCGAGCGTGTGTCTGCGTTGGTGGCAAACCTGAAGCTTTACATTCTACGCTCGAGCGACGCTTCTTGCGCTCGAGTGAGGCGACCTTTTTGTGTTTGGTCACTCGAGTGAGAACTCCTTCGCTCGAGCGAGCCTGGTGTACATCAGTTCACAGCAGCGTCGTTTTGCTTCATTTTTCTGATCTCTTTTCACTCAAAAACCATAAATTAGCTCCTTCTCTCTCTAGGGTTGGACGTTTCTCTACAAATACACCTAGATCTAAGGATCTCTTCACCCTAGGGTCTTTGGAAAAGGGTAGAGGGCTACAAGAGTTTCATTTTGATCCAAGAAGAAATTGGTTTCATCATCTTTGAAGTTCCACCTTGTTGCTTGGGTTTTCTGCACTTGAGGTAGGGTTTTTCTACACTCTAATATGGTTTTTAGCTTAGTTATTTGCTATTGTGTATAGATGATGAGATTTGGTTGTGGTTTGGACAAATCTAAGATTTGGTTGTTATATAGACAAGAGGGGTTTTTGATGAATACGGGGTAAATGAGTATGAAGCTTGAATATAAGATCATGTTGTGCTAAAATAGTTATTTTTGGTGTTTGTGTTGAGATTTGGTAAAAGGGGAATTTTTGTCCTAATTTGATTAAATCATTATCTTGCATAAATAATTGGGATTAACATTGAAAATGTGAAATTGGAAGGTTGTGGTTATAAATAGTGATATTGGATATGTATTATCTCACCTATGGAAGTTTTGAATAAATTATCTATTTTGATATTGAACATCTCTTTTGAAATAATTGCATTGGGCTATTAGTGGAGTATAGCTATAATTGTTGTAGAAATTACATGAGGATTAGGCGATTTAATGCTAATCCATTGTTGGTGTCATTGGATATGACCATGTTATGAATACATTGTATATGTATCTTTATTGGGAGGTGAAACGGGATGTACTCCATATGTGATTATGTTTATAGATACATTGAATATGTATATTTGTTTGGGAGGAGTGTAACGCTCTCGAAATAATAACAATAAACCCATCATATAGACATGCATTGATATATAAAAATTTCCACTTTCTTCTATTCATCAGAGTTCCATCACAAAAAGTATTACATGTTAACGACAAAAGCAAATGACCTAAAGGCTTACAGCTTTCCAAGTTAACACTTGGTTACAACAAAAGAGTGCTAACTCATTTACACATTAAGCCCTTGGCTTGAATATACATGTAATACATCAAAGAAACTAAACAACAAAAGTCTGCCCGCCTCTAGCCTCCCAAGCTACGTCCTTGGAGGTGGCATGCTACCTGTACCTGAAAATGATGTTCCCATATAGGGTGAGCCACAGCCCAGTAGAAATACACTAAACCAAATATGAACAATGACTAAAAGATTAGCAATTGATAGATGGTCAACACTGATACTTCTCCTTATCACACTTTACAGTTTCATGACATACAAGTCCATGTTACAACCCATTTTCCAATTCTTTTCAATTCTCAATTTATAACCATGGCTCAGAACTTGGCCAAACAATTTATATGAGACAGTAACTCATATTAAGCATTTTTCCCATTTCATAATAGATAAGCATACTAGCTATATCACACATCAACAGATAAGCATACAAGCTATATCATCACTTCCATAGATATGCATAAGAGCACTATCACACTTCCAAAGACAAGCATATGAGCTCTGTCAACACATTAATAGATAAGCATATGAGCTCTATCTATGGAGTCCATCCCCTATCTCCTTCCAACAACATCCGGTTTAGAGGTCCATCCCCTATCTTCCCCTAAACCGTGGAGTACATCCCCTATCTCCTCCAACACGACACAATGCATATAAACAATAATCATACACATCATCACACAACACATAAATTTAATGTATTCTTTCAACCGTCATACTCAATGACACATTCCAATGATTAGTTTTAGTTTGCCTAATCATCATGCATTGTCTATAACAATCAAGACTATCCTCCACCGATAGCCCAAGGCAGTTATTTCTACACAGAAAATAAATGCAACAATGGATATATATATAATCAACATTTCAACTAGGTGAATGATAAATAATCCAACTACATCCTTTAATCCCATATCTTTCCAAATCAATTCCTCATTTCTCATAATTAATTATGCAAATTAATTAACCAATGTAATTTGGGCATTTTCCATAATTAACATTCCAACCTTTTACGGTTTCATTTTCATTAATGGTTTAACATTAATTTCACTTTTCCATGCCAAACATGCATCTAGGTTTTATATAGCTAAAACCCCAACTTTTGTAAATTTACACAAAAGCCCCCAACTTTCACAAAATTACCAAACCAACCCCAACATCTCAAAATACTAAAATTTAAAGACAAAGCCCATAGTGAGGAGTAGGTTATCCCTACCTTGAAGTTAGAGCTCGGATGGAGAAGAGACCAAAACCAAAGTGCTCCAAAGACCAAGATTTTCAGATCAAAACGACGCCCTCGACGATCAACACAACTTTTACAAAGGCCGAAGAGAAGGAGGACACTCTAACTAGATCAAACCCTAGAGAGAAGGGAGTTTCTAGAGAGAGAGGCTCTCAAAAATGAGTTTTAGAAAAAGTAGGAGAGAGAAAGAAAAATAAAAAATGATTTAAAATCACCCAGCGGATAACTCATATACGTATGACCCGCTTGAGCGGAGAACACAACGCTCGAGCGCCAAGAACAAAAATCTGAACACGCTCGAGCGCAACAAGGCCCGCTTGAGCTCCAAGACACAAGAATAAAGCACTTCTGCTCGAGCGTAGATTTCCCTCTCCCAGAACTTACACCAAAAAGGTACCACCCACTCGAGCGCCAAAGTACCCGCTCGAGTGCCACCGCTCGAGTGTAAACAAACCCGCTCGAGCGTAAAAATCACATCTGTAGAAGTTTTGCAGGAACACGAAATACTGGAGGTGTACAATCCCCGCTCGAGTGCAAGAAGACCCGCTCGAGCGGATCACCTGAAAACTGGACAACATGGAATTGAAACCAAGGCCTAACCAACCTATAACAACCCTGCTCAAAACATCCTAAAACTCAATCAAGTGGAATTAAAGGACAGCAACAAGATGAATACCACTACCAACTTCATGGAACCGAGTCCGGAACACAACAGAACAGTAAAGGGACAACCGGGATCGCTATAAGGAGAAAGGGGATGGACTCCATTTAAAGCAAGTTGGCCGAAGTGTCCTGGGTGAAAGACCTGAAATCTCATATATAAATGGGTGCCGATTCCTTCAGACGAAATATTCATAAAATGACAGGTTTGAAGTGTTGATGTGTGTTTTGCATAGTTGGAAAACCATTGAGTTGTAGTCTCATTTTGGTTGCTGACAGATAATGAATTTAACTCATGAATTGAGTAACATATATGAATAGGAAATGAATTGAAGGGAAATGGAATGAGGTTAGGTCTTAGTAGCATATGAATATGCAGGCGTTGTGGATGTTTTAGTATCGGTATTGTTTATGCACGTAGTATTTATACCTTTGCTAAACCTCATATATTGTGTTAGATTATTTCTACAAGGTTGTTGGCTCACCCTATACGGGAATACCATTTTCAAGTGAAGATGAGATGTTTCCTCCAAGACAATAGCGTGGATGGACTTTCGAGAAGCAAGAGCTTCTTAATTATGTCTTGTTGTGTGCATGTTTGTTGTTTGTAAAGCCAAGGGCTTAAGATGTAATGAGTGAGACTCAATTTGTGTAACCAAGTAATGACTTGGGAAGATGTATGCCTATGTGGCATTTAACTGGTTGTTAAACAGTAAACTCTGATGTATGAAAGTATGTTGTTTCTTATAATTATTCTGCATATGAGTTATCTTTATTGTATTATTTTGGGGGCGTTACAACACAGTACCAATATTCACATCTCAATCCATTTCCATTTATTCATTTCAAGTTAATTCATTTTGTTTCCATACATAAGCCAAGTTTATAGTTTTCCAAATAACCCAACTGAGGCTACAACTCAGTGGTTCTCAATCAACATAACCATCATACAAGCACTTCAATCATGCCATTTTACGAAAATTTCGTCTGCGGGATTGGCACCTATGTATACATATGATTTCGGGACTTTCACCCTGGACACTCTGGCCAACTTAATTTCAATGAAGTCCATCCCTTATCTCCTCCCAAAACATGGTGTACATCCCCTTTCTTCTCCCAAAACATTTTACATATACAATGTATTCAAAGGTACCGTCATATTCAATGACTTTCAATTACACATATTCAATGCCTCAACGTACCATCATATTCAATGACAAAATTAAATGATTAGTTTCAATTCACCTAATCCTCATGCAATTTGTACAACAATCATAGCTATCCTCCACTGATAGCCCAATACAGATATTTCTAAACAGATATTCAATCTTTATAACAAATAATTCATCACATTTTCATAGGTGAGTGATTAAACAAATCCAACAACACTATTCATCTATACTTTCCCCAATTTCACATTTTCCATGCCAATTTCATTGTTTATGCAAAATAATCATTCAAGACATATTAGGGCAAATTTTTCCTTTTTTCAAATATTAACCCAAATGCTAAAATCCACTATTCGAACATAAGAAAAGTTCATATCTAAAATCCCATGATCATTTATGTAACACAACATAAAAACCCCATTTTTCAATTTGAATCCAAACCCTAGGTTTACTTAAATACTCCTAAAATCTCACCATTTGTACATAACAACAAATTACTAGGTTAAAGATCATATTAAGGTGTAGAATATCCCCACCTCAAATGTAGAAGCCCAAAGGAGCAGTGGAGAAACCTCAAGGACGCCCAAACTCAACTTTATTCGGATCAAATGGAAGCCCACAGAATGCTCTATCTTTTTATCAAAGAGAATAGGGTAGAGAGGTCCCTAAATCTAGGTATATTTCTAGAGAGAAGTCGGGTTTTAGAGAGAGAAGGAGCCGATTTAGGGTTTTTGAGTGAAAAGATAACAAAAGGTGACGTAAAAATGACCTGCTGCGAACTGATATACGCGAGGCTCACTCGAAGGAAGGAGTCGTCGCTCGAGCGACCAGACACAATAAGTGTCCCCGCTCGAGCGCAAGAAGCGTCGCTCGAGCGTAGAATACAAATCTCCAGAAGTTTTACAGACAGAAGACCGTCGCTCGAGCACAAGAGTCCTCGCTCGAGCGAACAACAACACCTCCCTAGAAACTCTTCAGTTCTGAAAGAAATACTAGGAGATCACAAAGTTCGCTCAAGCGAGGAAAGCTTTGCTCGAGCAAAGAAGCAAAAATTTGGGCAATAGCAATCTAGATCAACTAACAACCAACCCGTTCCAAACATGCCCAACACATCCCAAAACTCAAACTCAAAGAGTGAAAGGAAAAGAGATATAAATAACAATATTAAACCACATCCCAAAACTCAAACTCAAAGAGTGAAAGGAAAAGAGATATAAATAACAATATTAAACCACAAGACCTGAGTCCTAAATACAACATAGGTCGGGTCAAAAACCGGAATCGCTATATATCAGGACCAGAATATGATGCGAAGTATCTTCGTGAACTAGTTAAGGAAAAGCTTAGGTAGACAAAACTACATTAGACATTGACTAAAGAGTCCAATATAAATATAAACAAATCGCTTCCCTTCTTGTAAGGAAAAAAAAAAAAACAGCCTCTCCATTTTGTACATTAATGATGATTGAAGAATAAAAAACAATTACTCTTTATTATTTATCGCATATCAATTTAAAAGACACGCATAATTACTATACTAACAGTTGATATATAAGAGGAGCTTATATATCAGGGTAAATTGTTATTATTATCATTACTACTACAAACTTTTTTTTTTTTTTTTTGACGTAAAACATTTTTTTTAAAAAAAATATTCTATTCATTTTTTCTTGTTTGGTTGAACAAAATATAAGTAAAAATGTTTTTCATTATAGTTTCAAAAACTTCTTGACATTAAAAATTATGCAATCAAACTTGTTCAGCGCATTTGACTTTTCAAATAGGTATCCTAACTTTTTCATGCAATATAATTTTTTTTTTTCAATTATGAACTAAACGTCGAAAAACAAATACAAAATATTTTTGTGTGTAAAATTAATTTATATGAAAATTATTTTATATCAAAACAAATGGAACCTAAATCAACTTATTCTTGGTGTAAAAGTAGAAAATCATCGAATAGGATCTACATAATTTTTTAGTTAATTTTAATTAATATTTTCATGGTGTGAGATTCTTTCAATAATTTGAAAGTTATTTCTTTCTTTTAATTGACTTTTCCTTTCTCTCTTACTTTCCTTCTTAATTTTGTTTGTTTGTTTTTATTAAACTGAAGCATTACTTGATTTAAAGAAGGAAAAAAAAAACTGAAGCAGTATTAAATATAAAAAAAACTTAAATAGTATAGTTTTTCTTAATTATTATTTTTAGATTGTATTTGATTCATGAATTTGAAAAGAGATTTGAACAAAAAAAAATGTGTATAAAATCTATCCAAATCGGTCCTCAAATCCATAAACCAAACATAATCTTAATCAATTTGTCTCTTTCACTCACTTTTTTCAATTCTTACTTTTTTGCTTTTATTTTGTTTATATTAATGGAGATATACCTAAAGCAAAGCAGGGGATGTTAGGGTTGGGGAAAACCGATCCCCATGAGGGGCAGTGGTGGTAGTAAGAAATTGGTCTCTGTTGGGGATTGGGGATGAAGGATGGCGAAAAAATAAAAATTGAGGTTTGGGGATGGAGAGGGTAAAACCCACTCTACCCTTTCCATTGCCATCCCTAATCATTCCTACCACTATCCTAACTTACCTTGAATCCCAGCTTCAGGTATTAACTCTTTTTAATAATATATATTTTTTTAAGGGTTGTTTACATATGGTATGAACTATGAGAGTTGCAATGTTACATAATATATATATATATATATATATATATATATTAGTAGTGGGCGCACACACAATGTGTGTGCAAATATATATAATTGAAATGTATGTTCATTCGTGATAAGATTCACATATCCCCACTAATGTTCAAATATATTGCACAAATTTAAATTTTAGACAATTTTTAAAATATTTTTCTTTTGTACATAGCATGGTTGTTAGGAGAGAAAATAATGATTGAACGAAAAAATTTAGAGGAATTTACATGTCAGTGTATATTTAGAAAAATATTTACAAATTAATGACAAAATTTATAATTATTAAAGTATGAAGTGATAAACTTTATCACCGATCAGTAATTAATTTTTACAGAATTCACTGAGCAATAGTTTTCCAAAAAAACATTTTCTATCATGTGAATTTAATCAATTCAGTACTAAATCAATGAATTTGCATCAGTATATTTATCGGCAATCCAAAGTGACTAAATATTCTAATATTTTTTTTGTTTATTGATTTCATGATTTTACTAGGTATATTTTGTGCACGTTAATTTTCTATTCAAGTGTTTTAGTATCTAAATCCCCAATAGCATGTACTTATAATAATTATTGTGTTAATGTACATAAAAGGAAAAGGACGGTGAACTTTATTGTGATAAATACTATTTTTCTTTTTTAAGATGGCAGTGGTGGTTATAATCTTTCATGTGCTAATAACTCTGTGAAATAGTTATGGAAAAACTTAGGGAGACAAAACTACATCAGACATTGACTAAAGAGTCCTATATAAATATAAACATATCGTCTCCCTTCTTATAAGAAAAGAAAAAAAAAAACGCAGTCTCTCTATTTTGTACATTAATGATGACTGAAGAATAAAAAACAATTACTCTTTATTATTTATCGTATATCAATTTAAAAGACACGCATAATTACTGTACTAACAGTTGATGAAAAATCATTTGCCACGTGCAATGCATGTGTCCAACCGCTATTATATAATATAATTATAAAAGTGTGAAGAACCTGCCATGTTTTCTATTTTTTTTTTAAATTTCAATTTTTCCATCTCAAATCTACTATTTTCTAAGTTATAAAGAATACTATATAAACTAATTATCTCTTTATTTTTAGAGTTGAACAGTCAAAAATGATATATTTTAAATTTTAAAAATAGTATAAATACCTCATTTTCGAGGTAGTTCGGAGGGGGTGAATGAGTTAATATAGATGATCCTAAAGTAACATTTAATAATGCTAGGCGAACTCTTGATGTAATTAACTTTTAATAATTTTCTACTACTGTCATAATTGAAAATTGATATCAATTTTCTTGGGATTCAAGATTCGTAACAAACTAATCCAGTCATTTGTTCATTGTGCAAAATAAACACAAAACATTATTCTATTTTATAAAATCAGTTTTGAAAATGGAGGTGGTAGTAGCACAATCTCCCTGTCAAATCCAGGCCCCAACTAATGGGAATTTAATAACTATTCTTAGCATTGATGGACGTGGCATTCAAGGAATCATTCATACCATTATCCTCACTTACCTTGAATCCCAGCTTCAGGTATTAACTCTTTTTAAAAAAAAATTTTGTTTTTTTTAAAGGGTTGTGTACATATGGTACGAACTATGAGAGTTGCAATGTTACATAATATATATATATATATATATTAGTAGTGGGCGCACACGCAATGTGTGTGCAAATATATACACTTGAAAAGTATGTTCGTTCGTGGTATGATCCATATATCCCCACTAACGTTCAAATATATTGGACAAATTTAAATTTTAGACAATTTTTAAAATATTTTTCTTTCGTACATAGCATGGTTGTGAGGAGATAAAGTAATGATTGAAAGAAAAAATTTAGAGAAATTTACATGTTTGTGTATATTTAGAAAAATATTTACAAATTAATGATAAAATTTTTAATTATTAAAGTATGAAGCGATAAACTTTATCATTGATCAGTAATTAATTTTTACAGAATTTACTGAGCAATAGTTTTCCCAAAAAACATTTTCTATCATGTGAATTTAATCAATTCAGTACTAAATGAATGAATTCGCATCAGTATATTGGCAATCCAAAGTGACTTAATATACTAATATTTTTTTTGTTAGTTGATTTAATGATTTTACTAGGTATATTTTGTGCAAGTTAATTTTCTGTTCAAGTGTTTTAGAATATAAATCCCCAATAGTATGTACCTACAAAAATTATTGTGCTAATGTACATAAAAGAGGAAAAGGATGGTGAAATTTATTGTGATAAGTACTATTTTTTCTTTTTTAAGATAGTAGTGGTGGTTATAATCTTTCATGTGCTAATAACTCCGAAATGGCTTGGTCATGATGCAAAAGCTGGATGGTGAGGATGTAAGAATTGTGGACTATTTTGATGTGATTGCAGGAACAAGCACTGGCGGTCTTGTGACTGTTACGTTAACTGCTCCAAACGAAAATAATCACCCAGTGTTTGTAGCTAAAGATATTGAAGACTTTTACCTTGACAATTGTCCCAAAATATTGCCACAAGAGAGGTAATAATTACAAACAATTAATAATTTTTGAATAAAATTTTCATACAGAATATTATATATAGTTGTTTTTATCCTGTTGTTTCAAACTAAAACACATACCAATATTAGTTATAAAAATTAATTTTGGGGATTCTTTTCTTTTCCCATTCAATGGTGATGATACTATGTAGTGGGACTATTAACATGTTAAAACTTTAAAACAAAAGCCTCTCTATTTCCTCAAGCTACAAAGGTAATCAAAGCTTTATCGGGACCAAAATATGAAGGGAAGTATCTCTGTGAAGTAGTTAAGGAAGAGCTTAGGGAGACAAAACTACATCAGATATTGACTAAACAGTCCTATATAAATATAGACAAATCGTCTCCCATCTTATAAGGGAAAAAAAAAAAAAAGCAGTCTCTCAATTTTGTACATTAATGATGATTGAAGAATACAAAACAATTACTCTTTCTTATTTATCGCATATCAATTTGAAAGACACGCATAATTACTGCACAAATAGTTGATGAAAAATCACGTGCCCAACCGCTAGTATATAATATAATTATAAAAGTGTGAAGAACCTGCCATATTTTCTATTTTTTTTTAATTTCAATTTTACCCTCTCAAACCTACCATTATTTTTAAGTTATGAAGAATCTTATATAAACTAATTATCTCTTTATTTTTAGAGTTGAACACTCAAAAACGATATATTTTAATTTTAAAAATAGTATAAATACCGCCTTTTAGAGGTACTCCGGAGGGGGTGAATGAGTTAATATAGATGATCGTAAGGTAATATTTAATAATAGTAGACGAACTCTTGATGTAATTAACTTTTAATAATTTTATACTACTATCATAATTCAAAATTGATAGCAATTTTCTTGGGATTCAAGATTCGTAGCAAACTAGTACAACATACGTAGGCAACAATAGGAGGGTACGAGGAAGTTTCTTTGGGGCTCGATGGAGAGGACTATAAGTAGGCAACCTAGCTTATTGTGAAAATCAAACATATCAAACTTCAAAAAGCTCCTCTTATATATTCCTAATCCAGTCATTTGATCATTGTGCAAAAAAAAAACACAAACATTATTCTGTTTTATAAAATTTGTTTTGAAAAAGGAGGCGGTAGTAGCACAATCTCCAGCTCAAATCCAGGCCCTAACTAATGGGAACTTGATAACTATTCTCAGCACCGATGGAGGTGGCATTCGAGGAATCAATCATGTCATTATCCTCACTTACCTTGAATCCCAGCTTCTGGTATTAACTCTTTTTAATTTCTTTTTTCTTTTTTTTAATGGTTGTGTACATATGGTATGAACTATGAGATTTGCAATGTTACATAATATTAGTAGTGGCCGTACACACAATGTGTGTCCAAATATATGTAATTGAAATGTATGTTCATTCGTGGTGTGATCCATATATCCCAACTAATGTTCAAATATATTGCACAAATTTAAATTTTAGACAACTTTTAAAATATTTTTCTTTCATACATAGCATGGTTGTTAGGAGAGAAAGTAATGATTGAATGAAAAAAATTAGAGAAATTTTCATGTCTGTGTATATTTAGAAAAATATTTACAAATTAATGATAAAATTTGTAATTAGTTAAATATGCAGTGATAAATTTTATCACCAATCAGTAATTAATTTTTATAGAATTCAATGAGCAATAGTTTTCCAAAAAACATTTTCCATCATGCTAATTTAATCAATTCAATACTGAATCAGTGAATTCACATTAGTATATTTATCGACAATCCAAAGTGACTTAATATACTAATATTTTTTTTGTTTATTGATTTCATGATTTTACTAGGTATATTTTGTGCAAGTTAATTTTATATTCAAGTGTTTTAGTATCTAAATCCCCAATAGTATGTACCTATAATAATTATTATGTTAATGTACATAAAAGAGGAAAAGAATGGTGAAATTTTTTATGATAAATATTATTTTTCTTTTTTAAGATGGCAGTGGTGCTTATAATCTTTTATGTGCTAATAACTCCAAAATGGTTTGGTCATGATGCAAAAGCTAGATGGTAAGGATGTAAGAATTGTGGACTATTTTGATGTGATTGTAGGAACAAGCACTGGCAGTTTTGTGACTGTTATGTTAACTGCGGTGTTGTGACTGTTATGTTAACTGCTCCAAACAAAAATAATCTGCCAATGTTTCCAGCTAAAGAAATTAAAGACTTTTACCTTGACAATTGTCCCAACATATTGCCACATGAGAGGTAATAATTACAAACAATTAAGAATTTTTGTATAAAATTTTCATACAAATATATAGCAGTTTTTATCATGTTGTTTCAAACTAAAACACATACCAATATTAGTTATAAAAATTATTTTGTGGATTCTTCTATTTTTCCATTCAATGATGATGATACTATGTAGTGGGAGTATTAACATGTTAACACTTCAAGACAAACAGTTCTCTATTTCCTCAAGCTACAAAGGTAATCAAAGCCTTATTAGGACCAAAATATGATGGGAGGTATCTCCGTGAAGTATTTAAGAAAAAGCTTAGTGTGACGACCCGAGTGTTACTCATCTTGTTCTTTATGTTTAACCATGGGTTTTACCCTAATAGAGTGTCGGTTGATTTGGAACCTTGTTGAGTGTTTGGGGTTTGTGTCTTCCAGAGGGTTTTTCTCAATGTAATTCCTATTCTCGTTTTATTCGATGTCGAAGTTTCTTTCTTCCGGGGAGTGCCGGGTCAAGTCCGGAGCGTCCGGGAAGTGAGTCAAACAATTCTGGACTGCTAGGCGGGGATGGGCCACACGTGCGGGGAGTGAGGCCACACGTGTGGTGAAGTTTGGGCTTCAGAGGGTTGCACATTGCCTAAAAGGCATGTGCGGAACGGGATGCGGGGGACCGCCGCACGTGCGGGGAGGAGGGCTGCACGTGCAGGGAGGGGCCCCGCACGTGCGGCAATCTGGGCAGCCCGAACCCCTGTTTTTAGTCCTCTTTTTGGCCGAGTTGTATCTCATTTTTGGGCTTCTCTCTCTCACTCTAAATCCTATTTTTCTCCTCCATATCTCTTGAAAACCTCCTCAAACACCAAAATACTTTGATTCTTGCAAATCTTGAGTCAAGATCATCATCATCTACCTATAATCTTGAAGATCAAGAACTAGGGTGTAGACACCCCATTTTTGACCGTCCTCAAGACTTGGACGTCACCGCTCGAACACTCGGTGATCATCCATGTTCGTGTTCGTCTTGAGTTCCCAGAGGTCTCGGCTACGCGCCTTGCCTCAGGACCTCTCGACTCGACTGTTTTGTATCTGGTTTTGCACCAAACACTTGTGTTTTACCTTGAAGGGGCAGGGAATGCCTTGTGAGGCATCCCCACACATCACCGGCCATGGCTCGAGGCCACCAGCCAGTGATTTTATGCCATTGGCAATATATATTGCCGGTCGACATTCTTTGTTGCCGATCGGCCATTTATTTTGTCAAAGTGGCAATTTTGGATGGCCGATCACTGTTCATCTACTTTTAGTAGATATTTTGTGCCAGCTGTGATAGCTGGCACCCACTCTGTTCCCTTCCATACACGTGTATGGAGGGATTTTCCTCTTGGATGGCTTGTTTTGGAAGCGTTACAAGAGGGAGTTTCCTATAAGAAGAGGTCTCCTCTCTTGGCATTAGGGTTAGAAAAAATTGTTAGAGGAGCTCTGGTTCTAGGTTTAGGGTTTTATATCTATCCTATATCTATATCTCTCATTCTCTTGTATTGTGTGTGTTTAAGCCTTAGTTTTGTACACAAACACACACTACCACACCTTTCCTTGGAGCTGAGGCCCTTGAGGGTTGTTTTTAGAGTTTTGAAGTTGATTTCAACCTCAAGAAGCTGCTGGAGCTCCATTGTTGAAGAAGGTCTACAAGGGTAACCATTTTTCCCTTTTATCCCCCCATTTTTGCACACTACTTTTACCTATCTTGCAACTATTTTTTTGGCTTTGCATATAATACGTAAAAGTTCTATTTTTAAGGCCTCTAAATAGTTTGTTAAGAGTGTTTTAAGCTTTGGGATTGTTTGACCCCTCTTAAGCCTTGTTTGGCCCTTGTTTTGTGCTATTTTGTGAGAGCTTCGGGACCATAGTGTTTGGGCCTCCTCACTACTGAAATCTTGAGGGATTTCAGAGGTGAGGATGGTGCCTTGAGGTCCTAAGAAGGAGAGGGCCACCCCCTCTCCTTGTTGTCCTTGAAAAGGGCACTTTTTGCCTCTTGAGGGAGCACCTAGCTTAGGCTCATGTTGACCATGCCTTGGCTATTTTTTATGCTTATTATGTCATAATATAGCATTGTTGTATGTTGGTTTTGGTACACCATGCTTGCTTAGCATACATGCCTTGTAATGCCATTTTATTGCCTTAGCATGCCTTAGGTTGTAAACCATTGTTCTAGCATGCTTTAGGCTTAGCTTTGTGAAGTTTTCATGTTTATTTTGCCATGCTTAAGGTCTGTCCTTAGTTGTTTGGGTCGACTTTAGCATGCATTGCATAGCCTCTTTGCATTTTAGCTTGTAGGCTTCAAGTATGTGAGTGTATAGCATGCATTACTTACCTTGATTTAGTGAGTCGGGACTATTTTCCATGTCATTTCAGTCCACTTGGCATGCTTGTATACTTGCATTTCATGGCTCTTTGATGTTTCAAGGGTTTGTGTTCCATGCTCCTTGAAAGTGCATTTGTGCATGCTTCCATGTGTAAGTCATTTAGATGTCATCTAAGTGGTTTTTGGGGTTCATTTTGACATGCTAAAACCCTGATTTTAGTTGCTTAAATCATGCCATGTTTGGTCTTGATAAGTGTAGTCCAATGCTTCTTTGGTGAGCCTTAGGCGTTGGGCTTGGTTGCATGATATGCTTGCTTTGTTTAGTTGGTTTGGCAGCTCCTATAGCATGATTTTCAGAGCTTCATTTGCATGTTAATTGTCCATGCTATGCCTCTTTTAAAGTGCGCTTAAAAGTTGCCTTTATGTGCTTAAATGTTGGTCCATGTTGTCATGTATGCTTGCATGTGCATTTGGCCTCATTTCCTTGGTTGATGGCCACTGTTTTGGGCTTCCTTAAGGGCTGCCCAAACGAGTTTAAGTCCATCCTTTGCTTGTTTGCATGCTTACCTTGCATGTTCGCTTACATACTTGCATAAATGCATTATATGCCCATGTTGCATGCTAGTTCACATGCCTAGGTTGCACTCCATCTAGCATGCATGCCTCGTTCCTTGATTTAGTGATGGGAGTTGGGCCTTTGTTTGTTGGTTTGCATTGCATTTGAAATCAACATGCATAACTTGGTCTCTTGGGCCATCACGCATTGAAATGCGCGATTGATGGTCCGAGAACCAAGGACCATGCCCCTTTGAGTCATAAACATGATAAGGGATATGGTTGGTGCATACATTGCTTGAATTGCATTGCCATGCAAAGCTCTGTCCTCTGCTGCTGTCAAACAGATTCTGCAGGAACTTTTTGCCGATCAACTGCACAGAGTGCCGACCGGCAATCCATCTGTGGCCGATGGATTCATTTTTGGCCGATCGACACCAAATCACATCCGATGATGATTCCCTCCAGCCGGTGGCATTCCCCAACATCCAGTGAGCACATCCTGAGACTTTGGCAGTCTTCAGAGAAGCAGAGTAGGGAAAACAGAGGCGGCTTGTGCATGGCACTGGACTTCCGAGCAAGACCCGAGCATGCGTGCATTGGACCCTCTTCCCGAGGCCCCTTTTTATTGCTTTTCTTAGCTTAGTTAATTTGTTAATTAATTAGGAAATTTGTAATAATTAATTAGCTTGCGAGTTAGTTAATTTGTATTATTCTTTCGGTCCCTCCGAGCGAGGGCGAATTTGTAATAAGTGTGGGTGAGTGTGTGCATGTCTTCCAACCCCCACTTCTTTCTCCCTTTTACTTACCTGCTTTGATGGTTAGTAATAGGTCATGTTTAATTTAGCATACCTTATGCTATGCATGCGTGCATCATTCATCAGTATTGCATGCACCGGGATCGGCGCATCATGCTAACATGACAGTATGCTTGCCATGCGGCTATATGTTTACATGATATTACTGCTTGAATGCCTGTGGGTGAAGGTTGGATTGTTTGAGTTGGAACAACTCATTGAAATCCATTTTTTTTAGCCTACTTACGAGTAGCAAATTTCAAATTGTTTTCCGAACAAACGGATATGCAATGTTTCATTCCAACCTAGGCGATTTGGTCTATACTTGTTTGCTGTGTGCATGACATAGTAATTCTAGGCTAATAACCAGAATAAGAACACATAACGTTTTCAAAAACGGATATCACGGTTAGTAGAGGCCGATCTTTGGATCGGGTGAGAGGGGGTGCTCATAGCTGACCTTCCCCAATCGTACCCAAGCTCCCGAGCCGAGGCAACTTTGGTGATGACGGACACGTGGTCTTTCGCACCGAATCAGGGTTTCCTAAATTCCCCCATACAAAATATTTAGGTGGCGACTCTGTATCTGGCAAAGCAGTCCATGTTTGGCACTTCTTTTTCAAAATCTGTTTTCTCAAAACAATTTGCCGGATTTGGACTCTTTGGTTCAGATTAAGGACCGTGACACAAATTGAGTCCGAACTGTAGCACGAAGGCCTTACGCGAACGCGTCTACAGTTTCTGGCGACTCTGCTGGGGATTTTAAAGAGCTTGACTCGAACTCGTGATATCCTGTTTTGATTTCATTTATGTGTTTCTTTGCATTGCATGTGCATTGGCGCGCCTAGGACACCGTGTTTGCCATCTGCCATTCCTGAACGGTTTGCCGGAGGCTTGTCTTGTCAAGACATGACCATAAGGCTGACCGGCTGTGGGCTCTGACAGTATGGGAACACGAACTCCGGTTTTAGCAGGGCAACCTTTTCGACCATTCGAGCTAGTGCATATCGAAATCCATAGTGACCAATCCAAATTAGGACAGGTTGCTTACCCGATGTTAGGTTGTTTGAAAACTGCTGCGTACATAGTGAAACCCTAGCTTCTAACAAAATAGGATAGGGAAACCCTACCCCTCTATAGGGGTGTTTTGGCTCTCTTTATTTGCTATGTGCTTTTAGAGTGCACCTCTACAGGAACGTATATATCAGTTTGCAAGTTTGACTATCAGGCCCGAGGGCACCAGTAGTAGTGTTGTTGAGAAATCAGTTATCTACGGGTATCAAGTCCAGTTTTGGGTACAGTGATTCTGGGGAACAGTGATCAGTAGTAGAGTGCAGTTGTTTGGCTACACCTGTGTTTGATCTGTTTGGGCTGAAATGCTGTTTGTTTTTCCTTTCAGTTCAGAGTGTCCAGAGAATTGATACAGAATAGCTAGTGTTCCCCCTTGCTGAGGCAGGACTTATGATGACGCAAAATTCAGAAGAGATTGTGGTTATGACAACTACGCTAGATCAAGGGATCACCCTGCGGGATGAAACCAATGTTGATGTATCGCATCCGCCTAGGTCGCCTGTCGCGCACCCAGTTTGGACCCCCCAGTTGTATCAGGCTTGTGAGCCCACCACATTTGAATTGATGGGAATGATAGGCGACCTCCAGAGATCCGTGGCCGATCTGGCCTATGGAATGTCGGCTTCGCCGCCAGCGGCATCGTATGTCGGGAATTTCATACCACAGGAGCCCCCGCTACTGGGGCGGATTGTGATAGAGCTCAGCCAACCAGAGGTTGCCTCCAGCTACAGCAACGACCTGTCAGCAACAACCGGGCTTCGCTCTGATATAGTAACCCAAACCCCCGATCAGGCCGAGGCCAGAGGCAAGAACAAAACGAAGGCAGATGCCGATCCCATTGAACAACTGCTGGAGGCAGTTGAGGCTTTGAAAGCCGGGGGGATGAACAAGCAACAGATATCCGCAGTTGTGGCAAAAACTGTGGATGATGCTTTCCCCACTCCACCTGAGGGTAGTTCAAGTCAGTCAGAAAATCCGGATAGGCCCCGTCATGCCAGAACAGTTCCTCCTATTCCCAACCCTACACCTGGGAAAGATCAGAAAACTAAGGCAGTGCCTGCCGACCCTTTTGCTAGTGCGTCTAGTAAGAATACTCAGACTTCAAAGTACTTGCCCCGAGGGCACAGGATCTTTCATGCTCTCTACATGCCTCTGTCTAAGGCACTTCAGATTCTTGCCGAAAGGGGGCACCTCAAACCCCTTGAACCTCGGCCTCTCCCGAAGAATCTCCCTCTCACACATGATGCTGCTTTGTACTACGCGTACCACCAACAGACCGGTCATGCCACCGACAACTGTTTCCGCCTTCGCCATGAAGTGCAGGATCTGATCGATAATGAGGTCATTCTTCCACCTACCTCGGCGAAGTCTGTTACCACCGAGCTGTTGGACTTTGAGGATACTGCGAGTATGTGATCAGGGGTTGGACCACCTACGGGCGGCGCTCGGTGTATTTCAGATGTGGCGTCTGGCATGCACCTTTTGAGCATTTGTAAATGCAGTTTTACAGCTTCTGGCTTGGGTTTTGAGTCAGTTCTCTATTTTGTTTTTGAGTCTGCCTCTTTGCTTTGAGTCAGTCTTTTTGTTTTTGGGTCTGTATTGTGGTACTGAGTCAGTCCCGTTGTATAGGGTGTCAGGTGATTCTAGGGTTGTTACCTTGAACACCGTTTTGGTTTTGTAAATACCTTTTTGTTTTGAGTCTGTCTCTATTGTGGAGCCAGTTACAATCAGGGAATTTGAATGGAGCAGCTGCGGCTACCATGTTTCCATGCTTATTGCTAATTTTGAGCTAGTTGTGCCAAAGGATTTGAATTGAACGGCCGTGCATTCCACCTGTTCTCTTGTCCCCTGAAAATCATTGCATTGACCCATGTTTTTCAAAACCTCTTTAACACTGCGGTGAAAACAAAGAGGAAGGAATTCCTCGAGTTTTGCAAAACTTTGATCAATTTGAGAAAAGGAGAGGCATGCTAAGCCTTTAATGAATGAAACCATGCTTGTTAGCATGAGTACTGAGAAGGACCCTAGCTTGATCCAGATTGGTTCCACACTATCTTCGGCGCGAGCGATTTGTCACTTTCTTAAAAAATTTCAAAAACAAATGTTTTGCGCGGCCCTGTGAAGACCTGTGTGGAATAGCTCTTGAGATTGTGCAGCCTAGGATCGCTCTCAGCCTCAAGATTCAACCCGTTCGTTTTCAAACCTTGAACCCGTTCAGAACGTTCAACGATCAACCGCCATGTAAGGTCTGTGTGGCTAGATTAGAAGCAACCCTCGAACAAGAGGCACCAAAATCAGATCAAGAAGATCAGATCTCACCGGAAGAAGTGTGTGAAGCAACCGTGATGGGTCCTTCTACAAATCAACACAACAGCCATTCTCCTGGATTTAGATGATTTCGGGATCTCAAAACCATTTGGCATGGACTTGTTACACTTTTACCCTTTGAGCGGCTCGCTGGGTTGAAAACCCGGAAGGGCGACCCAGGCAAAAGTTAGAGCAAAAGAAAATATATAAAAAAAAATACAAAAGAAAAAAAAGAAGACAAAAGAAAAATAATATACAAAAGAGAGAAAAAAAAAAGAAAGGGAAGAAAGAAAAAGGAAAGAAAAGCTCGCAAGGTCGAAAACCCGCATCGGGCGCCTTGGCAAAAGTTAGAGCCTAAAAGGTGAAGGTTAAAATACCTGAGTGTACCTTAACCGGAACTACGTAAGGCTTGATTCCCATGTTTGGGATACGTAGGCAACTTCATCCTGAAGTCCAGCCCTCAACGCTTTCATAGAGACTAAGTCCATGCAATGGTTTTTAATCATCCTTGATTCCCATGTTTGGAGTATCTAGGCAGCTTTGCCCTAAAGTCCAGTCCTACGCACTTTCAAAGTGACTGTGTCCATATATTGGTTTTGACCATCTCCGTCTTCTCAGCATTCAAGAGTTCGTTTGCAATCATCACTGACGAAGACTGTTTACCAAATGCTACGGCGTCATCCAGACAAGGGGCAACTTTCCGTTGCCATGATGCCGCCGTTCAAACCAGGGGCAACTTTTGTTGCCATCCACCCCTTCCAAGCTAGGGGCAATTTTCCATTGCCTCCGATCCGAGGTTGCGCATCTTGAGGGTAAGTTCCGCGCTTGTTTAGCACCGGTCATTTGCAAAAATAGTTTTTGAGAATTTTTACTGAGGTTGACTAGTTTTCTCGAAAATTATTTTATTTTTCAAAACTTGGACCATTTTCTAGGACCCAAAAAAAGAAAATTTTCAGTGCTCATAGCCTGACCTGCATGGTTTTCAGATCAAAAATCGAACAAGTGTGTTAATCTAACTCTCACATTGGTCAAAATTGTTTTAATAGAAAACCAAAACAAAAATGGTCATAATGATGAACTAGGGGCACAGTTGAGTTAGGCTTCTTGTCTTTCCCCCATCGCCAACATATTTTCCAAGAAGGGCACAACTCAAGCTGTCATTAAAGGGGTGAAAGCTCTCTCAACCTCCGAGCAATGAGGTATCGAACCAAGTGCGAAGCACGAATCCGAAGGGATCAAGGTACTCCGTTCCCTTACCTGGGGCATCGACCAAACGCCACCAGAAGAAACAGCCGTGAGCTAACCATGTCGGGCGTGAACCCACAACTTCCTATTCATCCATTAAACACCCCGGGGAGGGATAAAAAATGAGAGAATAAAGAATAGAGAGGTGTAAGTTGAGAGAAAAAGCGAGCCAAAGGGTTTTGAGAGAAAAACCAAGCTTGAGTGCCAGGGTGATGTGAGAATCACAAATGAGAAAAGGGTGGGTAACAATACCCAGAGAAACTGGCTCCTCGTGATCTGAGGTCCCCCGTCTTTGTTAACGCATCTGTATGTCGTGTCTTTTGTTTTGTTTACCTCAACCTTTATTTTGAGTCTTTTCCGAGTGTTACTCGATGTGTTTAGGTCGTGTACCTTTTGTTGAGTCATAGTGTGCTGTGTTCAGTTGTAGGCTCAATACCCGGTTGAGAACCCTTTTCTCATTTTCAAAGATTAATCGTTTTGTGCTCAGAATGCTATGCCATTCTCCACATTTTTGCAAAAACATGATTTGGTTCTTTCATACAAACTGTAGGGTCCACCCCTGATAAGTGTGAACAGGAAAACACGGGCCTCTTCGAAGCTTCTGGGTTTTCAGATCGCATCTGAGTGTGTTTCAACTTCAGTGGATTCAACTTTCATGGTCCGTCTTGTCAGATTTGGGCTGTTTGTTCAGGATCCGCTGTGTGCAAAATGAGCCAAGCGTTGTGTTATGAGATGTATGCAGATTAATCCCCAGTAGAGTATCAGCCGAATGTTCAGAATGTGCAGTGGTTGGTATGGTTTGTTTTTACTATTGACTGGTTCGTTATCTGATTATTACAATGCAAGTGTTCAATTTTCAGACAACAGATCAATTTCATTTCGTTTGAGGTGCAACATGATGCAATGCGATACAATATATGGAATGTACAAATACAACACTTTTTTTTTCAGACAAAAGGTTTGTTTCATTTCATCATCTTTTTCAAGTACATAGTTTTGGAAATAAAAATTTGCCTACGGCAGTACAAGGTACTCTAACTACCAGCAAAAAGTACAAAAGAAAAAGAAAAAAAAGAAAAACCAGCAAGAGTCTGGATCAATGACAAAAGGCCGTGGCTCTAGGGGTTCGTCCTCGTCCTCTTCCTGGACGAAGGTCCAGGAACATCATCAGCGCTGTCATCTGAGTCCGAGTCCGAGTTGTCTCCGGTCTTCTCCTCCGACGACTCTGCCTCCGCCTTTGCCTCCGACTCCTCATCATCATCATCAGGGACGGGTGCCTGTGAGCTACTCCCAACGTGAGCGCGCCCCGCCTTGGTGTGGGGGTATACTCTACCATCTCCTCCGGTAGGAATAGAAGGTCCAGCTGGAACACCTCCCACAGTGGGAATCTGGAAAGAAGGCTGAAAAGTATAAGAGGCAAACGCATCAGTATGCCGTGAGCAGTTTATCAGTGCAGAATGCAATGCAACGTGCGAATGCCGTGAGCAGTTTATCAATACAGAATGCAATGTATGCAGTGCGGTGTGCAAATGCCGTGAGCAGTTTATCAGTGTAGAATGCAGTGTATGAGTACAGTGTGCAAATGCCGTGAGCAGTTTATCAGTGCAGAATGCAGTATATGAGTACAGTGTATGAATGACGTGAGCAGCTTATCAAGTGTTGTGTTGTGCACCAGATTATGTTAAGTAGCTTATGAGTATGGTTTGAGGCCGTGATCAGAAGAACATACCGGAATACTATAGAGGGCCAGGAGGTCGAAGGTCCGCTGTAGCATCCCCATCATGGAGGCATTCAACTCCAGGGACTGCCGGGTGTACTCGGAGGACGCCTGCAAAAGTATCAAAGGCATCAGTATTCTGCAGAATATCAAAATAAACTGAAATAAAATGACAATACAAGATTCAAGATGAAGTAGTACATACCGGAGGTAAATCATAGAACTCGACCAACTCATGGTCAGCCGGAGGAGGAGCAAAGGGAATCTGGTACGTCGCCCCACCCTGCCCTAGGCATGTCAGTATAGTGGGTAGCGCTGTCCAGCTAACCCCCCGACCCCTCCGAGCTCCACTCCTGCCACGGACATGAGCCGTCCTCGACGTCCCTACCCCAGCTCCTGCTCCAGCTACTAGCGCCGCAGGTCCGCCTCTCTCAGCTCGGCGACCACCGCTCAAGGGTCGCATAATGTAGGTCCGGACGTACTCTGCGTAGTCGCCCTCGCCTCTGTGACGCTTTGCACCCCAGCCGACGGTGTAGTCCCTCATGTGCTCAAAAGAGAACCCCTCTGTATGCCTCATATGGGTAGGAGGCGGACCCGGAACTATCTGCTCCGGTAAACCCAGGGTCTGACGCAAGAAACGCTCGCCCAGGTACCAAGCCCGACAGATCGGGCCCTCCAACAGAATCCAGCAACTGGCAGTCTCCTCTGCGCCCTCGTAGTGATCCCTCACCACGGCTGGCAACGGAGCCCAGGGCTGCCAGGTGATCTGCGGGTAAATATGCAGTTTGTTATCTATCTGTTATCAAACATACAGTGCTAAGCGAAGCCTAAGCAAATTCTAAAGTTGAACATACCTCCGCGGCGGTGATGGTATCGAAGCAGTGGCGGAAGAAAATAAAAGACTCCCATGGTCTCCGCACGCATCGCACGTCAAAGCGATGAGAAAAGGGGACGCCGAGTGGGGTCTCCACATCAGGTACTGGGGCAAGCCTAGGAAAGTAGGCATACACCCACAACTGCAGAACAGATATAAGTATGACTATCAGATAAAGCAAAATACAGAATAAAGCAGAAATGGCAGAGCTGTGTGTTGTGCAGTGTATTGTACAGAGTATACAGTGTGTGCAGTATACAGTCAAAGTAAAGCAGAGTATATGTGTGCCGCGTGTGTAGTATATAGTCAGTGAGAGGCAGACCGTGGTGTGTGCAGTGTACAGAATACAGAAAATGTGAAGCAGAAATGTAAAAGGGGAAGAAGATGTACCTCCCAAGCTCGCCAGTAGCCGCCAAGAAGCTGGCCGCTGAGGCGGGAAGAAGAGCTCATGTAACCATACAATGTGGCCAAGCCTGCGCCACCCCAGTCATAACGGCGGATCCGCCTGACATCCACTAGTGCGCTCAACAGACATAGAGGCACGGTGTTTGCCCGGTCGGCGAAAAGGGTCGTCCCGAGCAGCAACATGATGAAACCCCGTGCGTACTAATCCACCTCCTCCGGGGTCATCTGCGCCTCCTCTGCCAAGGCTGGCTGAATCCGGAAGTGGCTTTAGAACCACGAGTACCTGACAAACCCTGCCCGGGCAAGGGGTGGCTGAGTGCCGAGCAGGTACAGCTGGGTGGCGTCCCACTCATCCATATTGGTATCGAAGGGGATCGGATCACCCCCTACCCCGATGCCGGTGACCATCGAGAAATCGTGGGGAGTCATCGTCATGTCCCCCGCAGCAGAGAAGTGGAGGGAGTTGGTGGTATCCCACCACCTCTCCACTAAAGCAGCAAGCAACGGCCTGCAGGTCGTAAGCCGGGAGAGCCCCCTGCAGAAGATGCCGAAATCGGCCTCGTTGACGATATGGTGAACCACGTCTGGAAGCTCTATGTACCAGTCCCGAGCAACGACGTTTCCATACCTGCGAATGGTATGGGAATCCCCCTGTAATCAAAAACAACAATTGCGAGGCAATATGCAAAATGCAATTTTTTTTTTTTGGAAGCATACAGATATACAGTATGTGTGCATGTTTTCAGTTTCAAACAGATACCGGTTGTAAGTTTGTTTGCGATCAACCACAGTGTACAGTGCATCAGTGTATCAGAATTAAGCAGTTACAGAATATGACCAGCTACGGCAGTTTTATATTCTACATTGCGGAAAGTAAAGCAGAGGAAAGAATGTTACCTCGGAAGCGCCGAAAGACAGATGAGAGGTAGGCTCACGTAGTAATAGCTCGGGTGCCACGCCCCTTTCAAAGCCCCTGAACTGGCGCAGTCCATTGGGGAGCATCACATGAACCACTGGCCTGTAGGTCTCCGGATCGAACGGCCGGATGTGAAGTGGCAAGGGCTCGGCCTCGGGATCCATCTCGTGCTCTGGAGGGGTCCCGTCCTGTGGAAGATCATCTGCCATCTCGAACATAACGTGAAAATGGCCGGAAGACGAAAAACCGGGTGAGAATGTGAAGAGTCAACAAAAAGTCAACCCCGAGAGGGCCGGAAAAGGCCGGAAAAGCCGAAGTGCGGAAAAGGCATAGATATCGAGAAAAACTCAAGGGAAACAAGCCCCGAGTGGCGGAAATAAAAAACGAGACACCGAAACGAAGTTTCGTTCGGTTCAAAACGTTCGAAACGCGAAGGTATTCGCAAATCGGACGACGAAATGGAGGCTAGAACGCAAAAAAACGAGGAAATCAAAGGAGGAAAATGATCTAGAGAGAGAGGGGGAGAAATTTCAAGCAAGAGGAAGTGAAGAAAATAGGGCTAGAAGCCCTATTTTAAAAGACCCGTGGCCAAATGACTGAACTGCCCCGATACAGGAACATTTTGCCGGTCGGCCACACTGTTGGCCGATCGGCCACACTGTTGGCCGATCGGCAAAATATTGTGCCAATGGAATTTTGTGATGGCCGATGGACGGTCGGTGATGCATTTTGATGGCCGGTGGGTATCCAGTGGTCTCTTACAGTGGTTTTGGAGCCTCCTACATCCTTTTTTTGGGTTATATGTGTGGTATGGCACCTTCATCACTCGAGACAATGCGGGAAAGCACACTTTTGAAATGTGAACCTTCGAGTTGACCGCAAGCCACAACTTCTACGAGCGATGCTCGGTACGTACGAAGAATGTCCCTTCCCGTATCCTTTTCATGTCTTGTGGATTCCACAAATCGTTTTAATTATGCTGTGTTACAGTACTTTACATTCCAGCATCGTGAATAACATGTTTTTACTTACATGTGTACGTTCAACTCTTCTCATACACACTACTTGCGTAGACCGCATGTTTGTAATCAATTTCATTACTTGCATAGACCGTAAGTTTTTCTTGCGTAGACCGTATGTTTATAATTAATTACGCTACTTGCGTAGACCGCATGTTTGTAATCAATTTCATTACTTGCGTAGACCGCATGTTTATAATTAATTACGCTACTTTCGTAGACCGCATGTTTGTAATCAATTTCATTACTTGCGTAGACCGCATGTTTTGCTTGCGTAGACCGCATGTTTGTAATCAATTTCATTACTTGCATAGACCGCATGTTTTGCTTGCGTAGACCGCATGTTTGTAATCAATTTCATTACTTGTGTAGACCGCATGTTTTGTTTGCGTAGACTGCATGTTCTACTTGCGTGGACCGCATTCTTATGTTCAAATTCATTACTTACGTAGACCGCATGTTCTACTTGCGTAGACCGCATGCTTATGATCAATTTCGTTGCTTGCGTAGACCGCGTGCTCCGCTTACATGTCTGTGCCTTCACAGCATTGTTATGCTTCCCACTTGCTTTGCGTTGTCACGCATTTTCAAGTACATTAATATGCATGTTGTTAATCACATTGTACCTGTTAAGTTTGTTTTCTTTGCAGGCACGATATTGTATGTACGGTTCATTTAAGGCTGGTGCAACCCGATGAACCGCGCAGGTATTGTATTCTCCAAGTGAGACGTATCGAGAATTACATAATTCTCTTACATCCTTTTTGCATTGTAGTGTAGTTTGGTGTATGCTAGCTTAAAACTGTCGCATGTTATGCTTCGTTACAGCATTCTTTGCACGATCATAAGTTATGTTCGGCTTTGTGCATTGTCTTGCATTTTGCCCCTGCCTTCGGGCGCATATCTTGTTTGTCTTACATGTTTGTCTAAGTCTTCGGCCTTGTCAAAAATGGGTCGTCTCTGGGCTTTGACATTCACTCCCGTTATTGTTATGACTTTCGAGTTCTGTCAAAGAGGGGCAACTGTAGACACCCCATTTTTGACCGTCCTCAAGACTTGGACGTCACCGCTCGAACACTCGGTGATCATCCATGTTCGTGTTCGTCTTGAGTTCCCAGAGGTCTCGGCTACGCGCCTTGCCTCAGGGCCTCTCGACTCGACTGTTTTGTGTCTGGTTTTGCACCAAACACTTGTGTTTTGCCTTGAAGGGGCAGGGAATGCCTTGTGAGGCATCCCCACACATCACCGGCCAGTGATTTTATGCCATCGGCAATATATATTGCCGGTCGGCATTCTTTGTTGCCGATCGGCCATTTATTTTTTCAAAGTTGTAATTTTGGATGGCCGATCACTATTCATCTACTTTTAGTAGATATTTTGTGCCAACTGTGATAGCTGGCACCCACTCTGTTCCCCTCCATACACGTGTATGGAGGGATTTTCCTCTTGGATGGCTTGTTTTGGAAGCGTTACAAGAGGGAGTTGCCTATAAGAAGAGGTCTCCTCTCTTGGCATTAGGGTTAGAAAAAATTGTTAGAGGAGCTCTGGTTCTAGGTTTAGGGTTTCATATCTATCCTATATCCATATCTCTCCTTCTCTTGTATTGTGTGTGTTTAAGCCTTAGTTTTGTACACAAACACACACTACCACACCTTTCCTTGGAGCTGAGGCCCTTGAGGGTTGTTTTTAGAGTTTTGAAGTTGATTTCAACCTCAAGAAGCTGCTGGAGCTCCATTGTTGAAGAAGGTCTACAAGGGTAACCATTTTTCCCTTTTATCCCCCCATTTTTGCACACTACTTTTACCTATCTTGCAACTATTTTTTTGGCTTTGCATATAATACGTAAAAGTTCTATTTTTAAGGCCTCTAAATAGTTTGTTAAGAGTGTTTTAAGCTTTGGGATTGTTTGACCCCTCTTAAGCCTTGTTTGGCCCTTGTTTTGTGCTATTTTGTGAGAGCTTCGGGACCATAGTGTTTGGGCCTCCTCACTACTGAAATCTTGAGGGATTTCAGAGGTGAGGATGGTGCCTTGAGGCCCTAAGAAGGAGAGGGCCACCCCATCTCCTTGTTGTCCTTGAAAAGGACACTTTTTGCCTCTTGAGAGAGCACCTAGCTTAGGCTCATGTTGACCATGCCTTGGCTGTTTTTAATGCTTATTATGTCATAATATAGCATTGTTGTATGTTGGTTTTGGTACACCATGCTTGCTTAGCATACATGCCTTGTAGTGCCATTTTGTTGCCTTAACATGCCTTAGGTTGTAAACCATTGTTCTAGCATGCTTTAGGCTTAGCTTTGTGAAGTTTTCATGTTTATTTTGCCATGCTTAAGGTCTGTCCTTAGTTGTTTGGGTCGACTTTAGCATGCATTGCATAGCCTCTTTGCATTTTAGCTTGTAGGCTTCAAGTATGTGAGTGTATAGCATGCATTACTTACCTTGATTTAGTGAGTCGGGACTATTTTCCATGTCATTTCAGTCCACTTAGCATGCTTGTATACTTGCATTTCATAGCTCTTTCATGTTTCAAGGGTTTGTGTTCTATGCTCCTTGAAAGTGCATTTGTGCATGCTTCCATGTGTGAGTCATTTAGATGTCATCTAAGTGGTTTTTGGGGTTCATTTTGACATGCTAAAACCCTGATTTTAGTTGCTTAAATCATGCCATGTTTGGTCTTGATAAGTGTAGTCCAATGCCTCTTTGGTGAGCCTTAGGCGTTGGGCTTGGTTGCATGATATGCTTGCTTTGTTTAGTTGGTTTGGCACCTCCTATAGCATGATTTTCAGAGCTTCGTTTGCATGTTAATTGTCCATGCTATGCCTCTTTTAAAGTGCACTTAAAAGTTGCCTTTATGTGCTTAAATGTTGGTCCATGTTGTCATGTATGCTTGCATGTGCATTTGGCCTCATTTCCTTGGTTGATGGCCACTGTTTTGGGCTTCCTTAAGGGCTGCCCAAACGAGTTTAAGTCCATCCTTTGCTTGTTTGCATGCTTACCTTGCATGTTCGCTTATATACTTGCATAAATGCATTATATGCCCATGTTGCATGCTAGTTCACATGCCTAGGTTGCACTCCATCTAGCATGCATGCCTTGTTCCTTGATTTAGTGATGGGAGTTGGGCCTTTGTTTGTTGGTTTGCATTGCATTTGAAATCAACATGCATAACTTGGTCTCTTGGGCCATCACGCATTGAAATGCGCGATTGATGGTCCGAGAACCAAGGACCATGCCCCTTTGAGTCATAAACATGATAAGGGATATGGTTGGTGCATACATTGCTTGAATTGCATTGCCATGCAAAGCTCTGTCCTCTGCTGCTGTCAAACAGATTCTGCAAGAACTTTTTGCCGATCGACTGCACAGAGTGCTGACCGGCAATCCATCTGTGGCCGATAGATTCAGTTTTGGCCGATCGACACCAAATCACAGCCGATGATGATTCCCTCCAGCCGGTGGCATTCCCCAACATCCAGTGAGCACATCCTGAGACTTTGGCAGTCTTCAGAGAAGCAGAGCAGGGAAAACAGAGGCGGCTTGTGCATGGCACTGGACTTCTGAGCAAGACCCGAGCATGCGTGCATTGGACCCTCTTCCCGAGGCCCCTTTTTATTGCTTTTCTTAGCTTAGTTAATTTGTTAATTAATTAGGTAATTTGTAATAATTAATTAGCTTGCGAGTTAGTTAATTTGTATTATTCTTTCGGTCCCTCCGAGCGAGGGCGAATTTGTAATAAGTGTGGGTGAGTGTGTGCATGTCTTCCAACCCCCACTTCTTTCTCCCTTTTACTTACCTGCTTTGATGGTTAGTAATAGGTCATGTTTAATTTAGCATACCTTATGCTATGCATGCGTGCATCATTCATCAGTATTGCATGCACCGGGATCGGCGCATCATGCTAATAGCATTAGTATTTCAAATCTAACTTGAATACATGCTACCTGTGCATTTTCACATGTCATTCATAGACTAGCCGAGCCTGCTCTAGTGACATTCCGTATGCGTTGCATTAGGCATTTAAACATGGACTTGGATCATGTATTGATTGCTAACGAGTTCTTTGTTTTGGCATGGAGTACGATGTAAGTATTTATGCTTTAGCATCTCGCATGAGTGTGATTGTTAACATGACAGTATGCTTGCCATGCGGCTATATGTTTACATGATATTACTGCTTGAATGCCTGTGGGTGAAGGTTGGATTGTTTGAGTTGGAACAACTCATTGAAATCCATTTTTTTTGGCCTACTTACGAGTAGCAAATTTCAAATTGTTTTCCGAACAAACGGATATGCAATGTTTCATTCCAACCTAGGCGATTTGGTCTATACTTGTTTGCTGTGCGCATGACATAGTAATTCTAGGCTAATAACCGGAATAAGAACACATAACATTTTCAAAAACGGATATCACGGTTAGTAGAGGCCGATCTTCGGATCGGGCGAGAGGGGGTGCTCATAGCTGACCTTCCCCAATCGTACCCAAGCTCCCGAGCCGAGGCAACTTTGGTGATGACGGATACGTGGCCTTTGGCACCGAGTCAGGGTTTCCTAAATTCCCCCATACAAAATATTTAGGTGTCGACTCTGTATCTGGCAAAGCAGTCCATGTTTGGCACTTCTTTTTCAAAATCTGTTTTCTCAAAACAATTTGCCGGATTTGGACTCTTTGGTTTAGATTAAGGACCGTGACACAAATTGAGTCCGAACTGTAGCACGAAGGCCTCACGCGGGCGCGTCTACATAGGGCTTCACTTGGTGTGGTAGAAATCCAAGATCCTCTTATCCTTTGACTCTAGGGTTTCATTCTTTTCTTCATCAAACCTTGAGGTAGGGATATTCTTTGAGTTATATACATGTTTTTGCAAGATCTAGATGATTTTGAAATCATCCTTTGATTTGCTTTGAAAATGGGTTGTTGATTCAAGAAAAAGAGTGATTTTGAAAGTGGGTTTACTATTTGATCCTTTGAGATAGAAATTGGGGGTTTTGAACTATGCTAATGAAGGAAAGATGTTTTTGTGAGATCTTCTCAAATATTTGAAGATGAATGGTTTTTGGTGAGAATACATAGAAATTGGGAATTTTTAAGAAAGATGTTGAAAATCTTTAGAATATGTTGTTATATTTATTTTGTGTTCCAAAATAAATGATGGTTCAAAATTGTTTATTTATTATATATAAATGATGGTTTTCCATGGAATAAGATAATTGTTGAAGGTTTGGAAATTGTTATTTAAAAGTGTTGATATAGTCTTGAAATGACTATGTTGTTGGAAATGTTTGAAATGTGGGAATTATGTTATCCCTTGGATGAATTGAAATAAATGTATATTTATTCATCTTGTGAAATAGCGTAGAAAGGAGAAAATGGGAATTTTGATCACAATGGTAGCATTGTGTGGAAGAGTTGGAAATGAAGAAATTGTTGCATTGGCATATCAATTCATTTGATTACATTGAACTTCGAAAGTTGATTTGAAAACTAGCATTGAGGAAGAAACGTTGAGAAACAAGTTTTCATGAAATGGTTTTGGGGTAAATACAGTGGTAAGTCTTGAAAGGTAGTGTAGAGAATAGGAGTCGAGCCTTCTAGTCAATACTGGTAAAAATGACAGATTATGGGTGTCGAGCCCTTCAGTTGATACTGGTAAAAATGAAAATTTGGTAGTACTCATGTAGTCTACTTGCAGACACTGACCTTGGGATTACCAAAGTTGTATTTACCACCCCTCGAATAAAATGGATAAATGTTGAGTAGTTGAAATGGCATGACATCATTGAACATGTTGGTTTTCAAAAGATGAAGTTGTGTATTAATTTCAAAAAGGCATGGCATGGCATAAGCATTCCATCTCTTGAGACTTGTGTAAAATGTATATACTTTGTTAAGAATTCTCTACTGGGTTTTATGCTCAACCTACGGGATTTTTGTGCAGGAAAGGATTTGGTAATTCCGCCTAACTGAAGGCATGCTCGTTTGCTGTGACTCTGATTACAAGCCAAGGGATTTATATGTATGGGTTTGAATAACCGTTTGTGTAACGAGGCTCAAGCCTTAGAACTTGTAAACTCTTGGGGGTATTCGTTGTTTAAATTCATTGTTGTTGAATTAATTGTATTATCGCATAAAGACTATTTACATCATGAAATGCAAGTATGAGGATTTATTATCAGTTTTACTTTAAAGAGCCATGACTACTGTATTATCATTTGGGCATGAAAATTGGGGTGTCACAACTTGGTATCCGAGCTACCGGGTTCGAATACTTGGAGCTCGTGGGAAGTGGTGGTTTTACCGCATTGGGTTCATCTTGCATGATAGATTTCATGATAGGAAGATGTTACACATTTTTTGATTATGTGATAGCTTTTGTGGCTATGTGGGTATGGGGTTGGACTTTTGGGATGTTGCTTGCGCCTGTTAAATTCCTTGAGGTCTTTTTAGAAGGGTACTTGATCAATACTCGTTCTACTAAGAATTCTTGGTTTTTCGTGGGACGAATTTCATCATGAAAGAATAATCCGTATGTGTTTACATGACTAAGTGCTTATGTGGAGTGTTATTAAAATTTCTATATAGTAGTGAAATGTATAGAATTGTTGTGATTAGACGTATAAGGTAAGTTGCGAGCAAGTATGGGTTAGTGTGCTAAATCATTTCTATTGTCCTTTATAGGATGTCAGGAAGAGGTCAAACCCGTGGTGGTAGAGGCGGGAGGCGCGGTAGGACTCGCCGAGGTGTACATGAAGTGCCGGCCCATGAGGTTCCGGTGCAAGAAGAAGAGTCAGGCCAAGCTAATGTGGCAAAACAAGTGGAACAAGTGGGTCAAACTGCAATGGGAGCTCTAGCCCGGGAAATGGCAGGAGCTTTGAAGGAGTCCGTGAATCTGTTGAGAGCGGAGAATCAAGCTCGAGAGAACATTGTAGAGTCAAGGGCGAGTTTTCTTACTAGGGAGTTTTTGTGGGCTAAACCGGATGAGTTCCATGGTGGCCCCGAGCCCAAGAAAGCAGATGAGTGGCTCAAGCAAACAGTGAAGACATTTGAGATGCTTCACATTGATGATAACGAGCTAAGGATGACTTTAGCGAGTTACTATCTTAAAGGGGATGTGGGTCAGTGGTGGAAGTATGCCAAAAGTAGAGTGGAGCCAACATGGGAAGCCCTTGTAGTTGCTTTTCAAGATAAGTATTTACCTTCTACTGCTAGGGAGAGATTGAGGCAATAGTTCAAGGACCTCAAACAACTCGACATGACCGTAGCTGAGTTCGAGGCAGCCTTCTCTAGTTTATCTAGATTTGTACCAGAGTTGGTGGCAACGGAAGAGCGCCACTGCATCGAATTAGAGAAAAAGTTAAAAACCAAAATTTTCTTTAAGATTGTGGGGAACATGATTCGGAACTATGACCGTCTTGTAGAGTCGGCGGCATACGTAGAGGTTTCCGTGCAAGCCAAGAAGGAGAGGCTTCGGAGTTCGAGGTCTAGGGGCCAAGAGTCTCAAGGAGACTATAAGTAGAATAAGAAGAGCAGGGGTACCTTTTCATCCTAGTCTTAACCACAGCAGTCTCGATCTACTTTTCTTTTGCCTAGTGCAGGCCCGGGAAAGAGTACATATAGTGGCTTTTCTTGTTTCAAGTGTGGCTAGTCAGGTCACAAAGCCTTTTGGTGCCCACAGAAGGGAGAATGGTAGTTGATGTTGTCACCACCACCACCTAACTGATCGCAGAGTCAGTCTCAGTCCCAGAGTAGGGGACAAGGGTTTAATTATTACCAGTGTGGTCAGCCAGGGCATATGCGGAGAACTTGCCCACAGTTCAGAGGCGCATCTGGCGCATCAGGGTCAAGGCAGACTCAGAGCCACCAATAGGCTCATTCAGCTCAGGCTTCAAGAGCTAATCAGAGAGCCACTTCGGCTCAGTCAGTACACCAAGCCTATGCTCCGAGAGGGGAGCAAGTTCGTCAGGGGCCACAGGGGCGTGTGTATGCCGTTACCGCGCCAGAGCAGTTACCGGGAACCTCAGTTGTGCGAGGTATTTTTGTTGTGTGCAATACTTTGGCTAACGTATTGATAGACACGGGTGCATCTCATTCATTTATATCTACTGCATTTGTTTTTGCATTGAGATTAGAGGTGGCACAGTTAGTGTCTCCGCTCAGAGTAGAGTCACCTGTTGGGGGTACAATTAATTTAGACTGGGGGTGTCATGATTGTGAGATAGAAGTTGTTGTGCGTCGACTTCCATTTGCTTTTGTATTGCTAGACATGTCAAGTTTTGATGTCATTCTAGGCATGGGATGGTTATGTTCGTACCGAGTTGTGATAGATTGTTACCATCAAAGAGTTACAGTTTGCACCTCAGGTGGTGATTGTTTTTATTTTCTGGGGAACCGAGTTGATAGGGTCTCGTCGCAAGTCTTTGACCCTCATAGTAGGAGCAAGCTTAGTGGCCTTCTTGCAACACTCTTGAATGGTGAGAGTGACGGGGCCGTGTTGAATTACCAAGGGTAGTTCGTGAATATTCGAAGGTCTTTCCTGAGGATCTTACTAGTTTGCCACCCCACCGGGAGATAGAGTTCTCCATTGACTTAGTGCCTGGAACGACATCAATTTCTATGGCACCATATAGATTTGCACCAGCCGAATTGCATGAGTTGAAGATTCAACTCCAAGAACTTTTAGACAAGGGCTTCATTCGCCCTAGTACATCGCCTTGGGGAGTACCAGCTCTCTTTGCGAAGAAGAAGGATGGATCATTGCGATTGTGTATTGATTACCGCAAGTTGAATCGAGTTACCATTAAGAACAAGTATCCTCTTCCTAAAATAGATGATTTGTTTGACCAACTTAGAGATTCTCGTTGCTTCTCAAAGATAGATTTGAGGTCGGGGTATCATCAATTGAGAGTCCGAAAGGAGGACATCCAGAAAACGGCCTTTCGTACGCGTTATGGCCACTATGAATTCCTTATAATGCCTTTTGGGTTGACTAATACAACGGCTTCCTTTATGGATTTGATGAATAGAATTTTTTGGGAATACTTGGACCTTTTTGTAGTTGTCTTTGTGGACGACATCTTAATTTATTCAACCTCCGAGGAGGAACATGAGGTTCACTTATGGGTAGTGCTTGAATTACTTAAGGAGAACCGTTTGTATGCCAAATTTGATAAGTGCGAGTTTTAGCTCACCGAGGTGAAATTTTTAGGGCATGTAGTGTCGAGTGAAGGAGTGACTATAGACTCCTCAAAGATAGACGTGGCACAGGATTGGGAACAACCCAAGAATGTTTTTGAGATCTGGAGTTTCTTGGGGTTAGCAGTGTACTATCAACGCTTTGTAAGGGACTTCTCTAGACTGGCTGCACCTTTGACTAAGTTGACTAGGAAGGGTGTCAAGTTTGTCTGAAACGAAGCTTGTGAAAAGGCTTTCCAAGAACTTAAGGCTAGATTGACTATAGCACCGGTTTTGATAATTCCGGAAAGGGGTTTAGATTACACCGTCTATTGTGATGCATCCGGGGATGGACTTGGTTGTGTCTTGATGCAAAAGGGAAAAGATGTGGCCTATGGATCACGACAATTGAAAACTCACGAGAAGAATTACCCCACCCATGATTTAGAATTAGCGGCGGTAATTTTTGCCTTAAAAATTTCTAGGCATTACTTGTACGGCGAGAAGTTTGAGGTATTTTCCGATCATAAGAGTCTAAAATATTTGTTTTCTCAAAAAAACTTGGACTTACGTCAACGGAGGTAGATGGAATATATGGAGGATTATGACTTTGAGTTACACTATCATCCGGGGAAGGCCAATGTAGTGGCCAATGCCTTGTGTCAAAAATCTGTGAGTAGTTTGGCAAGTGTGGCCATTCGGGAGTGGGAAATGCTAGGTGTTATTGGCAAGTTTGATTTACACTTGGGTGAGTCCAGCAAGAGTGCTACCTTGTTTACTTTGAATACTCAACCTACTTTGATTAGTAAGGTCGTAGAGGCACAACAAGGGGACCATGAGGTAGAGTCCGTTCGGGTTAGAATTTCCAATGGGAAGGTAGAGAAAGGTTTGAACGTCCACTCGGATCTGAGTGTGCGTTACCTAAACTAGTTGTTTGTACCAGAATCTTGTAGAGAGGAAGTACTTCGGGAGTTTCGTCACTCATGCCTTGCGGTACATCCCGGAGGCACTAAAATGTATCATGATCTTAGTCGTCAGTTTTGGTGGAGGGGTATGAAGCGAGATGTCGCTTTGTTTGTATCGAGGTGCCTTACTTGTCAACAAGTGAAGGCTGAACACCAAAGGCCAGCAGGTTTGTTACAACCCTTACCGATAGCCGAGTGGAAATGGGAGCATGTTACCATGGATTTTGTAGTTGGGCTTCCTAGAACACAACGAGGTAATGACGCCGTTTGGGTAATTGTTGATAGGTTGACTAAGTCTACCCATTTCATTCCAATGTGCACTAGCGACTCAGTTGAACACTTGGCAGAGTTTTGCATTAAAGAGATAGTTTGACTTCATGGAGTCCCTGTGGCTATTGTGTCGGATAGGGATCCTCGTTTTACTGCTCGGTTATGGCAAAGCCTTCAAGAGACGTTGGGAACTAAGTTGACTCTTAGCACCGCTTATCATCCTCAAACCGATGGATAGTCAGAACGTACTATTCAAATTTTGAAGGACATGCTTAAAGCTTGTGTCCTTGATTTCAAGGGGTCATGGGAGAAGCATTTACCCTTGGTTGAGTTCACATATAACAATAGTTACCAAACTAGTATTGGGATGGCGTCATTTGAGGCCTTGTATGGCCGACCTTGTAGATCGCCGGTTTGTTGGGCCAAGGCAGGTGATGCACCATTGTTGGGTCCAGAAATTGTTAGAGAGACAACCGAGAAAGTTGTTCTCATTCGGAAGAGGTTGGCTACGGCCCAAAGCCGACAAAAGAGTTATGCTGATAAGAGGAGACGACCTTTATCCTTTGAGGTTAGTGATCATGTGTTTCTAAAAATATCACCAATGAGGGGTTTGATGAGATTTGGTAAGAGTGGTAAATTGTCTCCAAGGTTCATTAGACCTTTTGAGATCTTAGAGCGAATTGGGAAAGTGGCATATCGGTTAGCTTTACCACCACAACTTTTGGGAGTTCACAACGTATTTCATGTATCTATGCTTAGGAAGTATGAACCTGACCCTTCTCATGTTCTTGATTGGGTTGACTTGGAGGTAGATGAGGATACCTCTTACGAAGAACAACCGGTTCAAATACTAGATACCCGGGAGCAAGTGTTACGGGGCAAAACTATACCATTGGTAAAGGTGTTGTGGAGACACCATGGGGTTGAGGAAGGAACGTGGGAACGGGAGGCGAAAGTCAGCTCCAAATATCCAGATTTGTTTGAGAATGTTTGAGTTGCTTTTGTTGTGATCTTCCCTTGTGTTTACGGGAAATGTATGAAAAATGTTGATTGTATGTTGTCAATTTGAGCATGAGGTTAATGTGGGTTGTTATTTCTTTTTGAGAAACTTCATGTTTATGAGTAGTTGTGAGGTTGTTGATAATGAGGTCACCATAATGTAACGATGAGATTTGATTGGGAACTAATGTTGTGATTTAAAATAAAGCAGCATGGTTTTGACGGCTTGAAACCCTTATGAGTAGTTTGATCTAATTTTGGGGATGAAATTTCCTATGGTGGAAAGGTTGTGATGACCCTGGTGTTACCCATCTTGTTCTTTATGTTTAACCTTGGGTTTTACCCTAATAGAGTGTCGGTTGATTTGGAACCTTGTTGAGTGTTTGGGGTTTGTGTTGTCCAGAGGGTTTTTTTCAATGTAATTCCTATTCTCGTTTTATTCGGTGTTGAAGTTTCTTTCTTCCAGGGAGTGCGGGGTCAGGTTTGAAGCGCCCGGGAAGCGAGTCAAAAAATTCTGGGCTGCTAGGCCAGGGCCGCACGTGCGGGGATGGGCCCCACGTGCGAGGAGTGAGGCCGCACGTGCGGTGAAGTTTAGGCTTCAGAGGGTTGCACACTGCCTAAAAGGCACGTGCGGAATGAGGTGCGGGGGACCGCTACACATGCGGGGAGGAGGGCCGCACGTGCGGAAAGAGGAGCTCCGCACGTGCGGGGAGGGGCGTCGCACGTGCGGCAATTTGGGCAGCCCGAACCCCTGTTTTTAGTCCTCTTTTTGGCCGAGTTGTATCTTATTTTGGGGCTTCTCTCTCTTACTCTAAACCCTACTTTTCTCATTCTTCTCCCTAGAAAACCTCCTCAAACACCAAAATACTTTCATTCTTGCAAATCTTGAGTCAAGATCATCATCATCTACCTCTAATCTTGAAGATCAAGAACTAGGGCTTCACTTGGTGTGGTGGAAATCCAAGATCCTCTCATCCTTTAACTCTAGGGTTTCATTCTTTTCTTCATCAAACCTTGAGGTAGGTATATTCTTTGAGTTATATATATGTTTTCGCAAGATCTAGATGATTTTGAAATCATCCTTTGATTTGCTTTGAAAATGGGTTATTGACTCAAGAAAAAGAGTGATTTTGAAAGTGGGTTTACTATTTGATCCTTTGAGATAGAAATTGGGGGTTTTGAACTATGTTGATGAAGGAAAGATGTTTTGGTGAGATCTTTTCAAATATTTGAAGATGAATGGTTTTTGGCGAGAAAATCTAGAAATTGGAAATTTTTAAGAAAGAAGTTGAAAATCTTTAGAATATGTTGTTATATTTATTTTGTGTGCCAAAATAAATGATGGTTCAAAATTGTTTATTTATTATATATAAATGATGGTTTTCCATGGAATAAGATAATTGTTGAAGTTTTGGAAATTGTTATTTAAAAGTGTTGATATAGTCTTGAAATGACTATGTTGTTGGAAATGTTTGAAATGTGGGAATTATGTTATCCCTTGGATGAATTGAAATAAATGTATATTTATTCATCTTGTGAAATTGCGTAAAAAGGAGAAAATGGAAATTTTGATCACAATGGTAGCATTGTGTGGAAGAGTTGGAAATGAAGAAATTGTTGCATTGGCATATCAATTCATTTGATTACATTGAACTTTGAAAGTTGATTTGAAAACTAGCATTGAGGAAAAAACGTTGAGAAACAAGTTTTCATGAAATGGTTTTGGGGTAAATACAGTGGTAAGTTTTGAAAGGTAGTGTAGAGAATAGGAGTCGAGCCTTCTAGTCAATACTGGTAAAAATGACAGATTATGGGTGTCGAGCCCTTCAGTTGATACTGGTAAAAATGAAAATTTGGTAGTACTCATGCAGTCTACTTGTAGACACTGACCTAGGGATTACCAAAGTTGTATTTATCGCCTCTCGAATAAAATTGGATAAATGTTGAGCAGTTGAAATGGCATGACATCATTGAACATGTTGGTTTTCAAAAGATGAAGTTGTGTATTACTTTCAAAAAGGCATGGCATGGCATGGCATAAGCATTCCATCTCTTGAGACTTGCGTAAAATGTATATACTTTGTTAAGAATTCTCTACTGGGCTTTATGCTCACCCTACGGGATTTTTGTACAGGAAAGGATGTGGTGATTCCGCCTAACTGAAGGCGTGGAAGTGTGTGTAGAGAGCATAATGTGCTCGTTTGCTGTGACTCTGATTGCAAGCCAAGGGCTTTATATGTGTGGGTTTGAATAACCGTTTGTGTAACCAGACTCAAGCCTTGGAACTTGTAAACCCTTGGGGGTATTCGTTGTTTAAATTCATTGTTGTTGAATTAATTGTATTATTGCATAAAGACTATTTACATCATGAAATGCAAGTATGAGGATTTATTATCAGTTTTACTTTAAAGAGCCATGACTACTGCATTATCATTGGGGCATGAAAATTGGGGCTTTACACGTAATTAAGGAGGCAAAACTACATCAAACATTGACTAAAGAGTCCTATGTAAATATAAACAAATCGTCTCCCTTCTTATAAGAAAAAAAAAAAAAATTTGTCCCTCTATTTTGTACATTAATGTAACGCCCTCAAAATAATAACATTAAACCCATCAGATAAGACAAGCATTTACATATAAACTAACCACATTCCTTTATTTCATTGAGTTTCATTACATAAGTATTACATGTTAACATCAAAACAAAATGCCCTACGGGCTTACAGCTTTCCAAGTTAACACTTGGTTTCATCAAAAGAGTACTAACTCGTTTACACATTAAGCCCTTGGCTTGAAGTTACATGTAATACATCAAAAGTAAAACAACTACACTATGTCCGCCTCTAGCCTTCCAAGCTATGTCCTTGGAGGTGGCATGCTTCCTGTACCTGAAAATGATATTCCCATATAGGGTGAGCCACAGCCCAGTAGAAATACACTAAACCAACCATGGACAATGACTAAAACATTAGCAATTGATAGTTGGTCAACACTGATACAATCACATAAATTACATATTTATGTCAACGACTTACAAGTCCCAATTACTTTTCATTTTCCCTTTATCAACAGATAAGCATGCTAGCTCTATCATCATTTCCACAGATATGTATAAAAACTATATCTCACATTCAGATAAGCATAAAAGCTATATCCACATTCTCAACAGATATGTATATCAACAATATCCACAGATAAGCATACAAGCTGTATCCACACTCTACAACAGATATGTATAACCACGATATCCACAGATAAGCATATAAGCTATATCCACACTTCACAAAGATAAGCATATGAGCTCTATCTTCACTTCTCTAGACAAGCATATGAGCTCTGTCTACGGAGTTCATCCCCTATCTCCTCCCAATACCTATCCGGTTTAGAGGTACATCCCCTATCTTCCCCTAAACCGCGGAGTACATCCCCTATCTCCTCCTCTACACATAACGTATATAAACACATTGGTTCTATATACAATCACACAATACACACAATTAATGTATTCTATCAACCGTCAAGTTCCATGACACATTCCATTGATTAGTTTTCGTTTACCTAATCATCATGCATTGTCTACAACAATCTCGACTATCCTCCACCGATAGCCCAAAGCAGTTATTTCTAAAACAGAAAATAAATGCACAAATGGATATTCAATCAACATTTCATTTCCTCATTTCTCACCAATTAATTATCCCAATTAATTAAACAATGTAATTAGGCCATTTTCCATAATTACCATTTCAACCCTTAGGTCCCATTTTCATCAATGATTCAACAATCATTCCATTTTTCTATGCCAAACATGCATCTAGGTTTATTATGAATAAAACCCCAACCTTTGTAAAAATTACACAAAAGCCCCAAACCTTTACAAGATTACCAAACCAAGCCCAACATCTCAAAATACCAAAATTTAAAGACAAAACCCATAGAGAGGAGTAGGTTATCCCTACCTCAAATTCGGAGCTCCAAGGGAGAAGAAGACAAAACTCAACGTGCTCCAAAACTCGAGATTTTCAGATTAAAATGAAGCCCTCGACGATCAACAACTTTTTTGTAAAGGCCAAAGGTGAGCAAATCACTCCTACTAGATCAAAACCTAGAGAGAAGGTAGAGTCTAGAGTGAGAGGCTCAACAATGGTGATTTTGGAAAAGTAAGAGAGAGAAGAGAAAGTGAAAAAGTGATTTAAAGAGTCACAAATTCGGGACTTTAACCCAGGTCTCCGCTCGAGCGTAAAACACCCCGCTCGAGCGGCCACTCACAGACTTCCGCTCGAGCGGCCAACCTCCCGCTCGAGCGCAGAATGCACTCGCCCAGCACTTTTGCAGAACCAGGCCTCCGCTCGAGCTCCCAACCCTACGCTCGAGCGGCACTCAGACAACCCCGCTCGAGCGGCCAATACCACGCTCGAGCGTACAACGCTGCACAGGAAAATACTGAATGGGTGTAATCTACGCTCGAGCGCCAACACCTCCGCTCGAGCGTACAGGCCAAAAATCTAGGCAACTAGTTTTGGTTTCTAAACTCAACCAACCTGTAACAAATCCGCTCAACACATCCTATAACTCAAATACAAAGTAAGAAAGGATGCAAACAAGATAATAAACAACTACCAACATCCACGGACACATGTCCGGATCACTATACAACAAGGGTAAACCCGGGATCGCTATAATTAATGATTATTGAAGAATAAAAAAAATTTAACTTTATTATTTATCGCATATCAATTTAAAAGACACGCATAATTACTGTACTAACAGTTGATGAAAAATCACGTGCCACGTGCAATGCAGGTGCCCAACCGCTAGTATATAATATAATTATAAAAGTGTAAAGAACCTGCCATTTTTCTATTTTTTTTAAATTTCAATTTTTCCATCTCAAATATACTATTTTCTAAGTTATAAAGAATACTATATAAACTAATTATCTCTTTATTTTTAGAGTTGAACACTCAAAAACGATATATTTTAATTTTAAAAATAGTGTAAATACCTCCTTTTCGAAGTAGTCCAGAGGGGGTGAAAGTAACGCCTTCAAAATAAACCCATAAATCATACATTCATGATACAAGAAAGTGATATCATATTCCATACATCAGAGTATTCTTACAAGAAGTATTACATGTTGACAACAAAAGTAAATGCCCTATAGGCTTACAACTTTCCAAGTCAACACTTGGTAACAACAAAAGAAGAGTTCTAACTCCTTTACATAATAAGCCCTTGGCTTGATTTACATGTAATACAAAATGATAATAACAAAAATGCTCTTTCAGCCTTTAAGCCTCCCAACCTACGTCCTTGGAGGTGGCATATCACCTGCACCTGAAAATGATGTCCCATATTGGGTGAGCCAAAGCCCAGTAGAGATATACTAAACCAAATATGAGAAATAACTAAAACATTAGCATTTGATAAATGGTTAACACCTATAAACCACCTTATAACATTTTCCAGTTTAATGACAAATACATCCGTATTTCATTTCATTTTCTTTTATTTATCCAATTCAATTCATAAACATGGCTCATTATTTAGCCAAATGATTAAATGAGACTACAACTCATATTAAAATACTTCCATTATCCACAATTCAAATGAGACTACAACTCATATCATTAACACTTCCATTCATCAACATCATTCAGATGTATATAAAGTTTCGGGACTTTCACCCTGGACACTCCGACCAACTTAATTATTAATGGAGTCCATCCCCTATCTCCTCCCAAACACTGGAGTACATCCCCTATCTGCTCCCACATAATGGAGTATATCCCCTATCTCCTCTCAAACAACATACATATGCAATATATTTAACACTGCATCATATACAATGATCAATCACAGCACATATATAATGTGTTATTCCACATGTCATATACAATGACATATTCCAAGTGATTAGTTTCAGTTTTCCCTAATCATCATGCAGTGTCTACAACAATCAAGACTATCCTCCACCGATTGCCCAAAGCAGTTATTTCTAAGTAGATAATAAAGTTATCAACATTTTCATTGGTGAATGATCAATTTATCCAACTACATCCTTCAATTTCATAGTTGCCCGATTTTATGATTCTCAACTCAATTTCACATTTTCCCAAATTAATTATTCGAACATAATTAGGGCATTTTTCCCCCTTTTTCACATATCAACCCTAAGGCTCAATTTCATCAATTTAACAACAATAATTCCATTTTCCAAGGTCTCACATACACATGGAGTTTAACAATTGAAAACCTTCTTTTTATAATTCAAATCAAACCCTAACTTTCCCAAAATTCTCAAACAACACCATTTATACAAAATACCAAACATTTATGTCAAAACTCATAGAGAGGAGTAGGTTATCCCTACCTCAAGAGAAGAGACTCAACGGAGATGAAGGTGAAAACCCAAGATGCTCCAAACACCAACTTTTTTGGATTGAAGTGAAGCCCACACCAAGTTCTACCTTTCTTACAAAGAGGTTAGGGTAGAAGACCACTAGAACTAGATGTATTTGTAGAGAGAAGATGTATGTAGAGAGAGAGAGAGAGAGAGAGAGAGAGAGAGCAGCTGGATCTAGGGTTTAAAGATAAAAGATAATCAAAAAGTGAGAAAGAAGCTGCTGCTGCAAACTGATATAATCGATCCTCGCTCAAGCGAAGGAGTGGTCTCTCGAGCGACTAGACACAAAGAAACCTCGCTTGAGCGCACAAAGCCTTGCTCGAGCGAACAACACGAAGCACGCTCGAGTGAATAAAAGCTCGCTCGAGCGAAGGAAAGCTTGCTCGAGCCAAGAAACACAACCTTCAGGTCCAAACTAGATGCAGACGAACGCTCGAGCACAAGAATGCTCGCTTGAGCAAAGAGACACAAACTCAAATCTCGCTCAAGCGACAGAAGCCTCGCTCGAGCAAAAACACCAAAAACCGGGCAGCAACACTTTGTTTCAAATTACACCCAACCTGTTTCAAACCTACCCAACACATCCTAAAACTCAAATACAAAGAATTGAAGGACAGACAGAGACATATACAACAACAAACATCCACGGCACCAAGTCCGGAATACAATAACCAACGGAAGGAAAACCGGGATCGCTATAGTGAATGAGTTAATATAGATGATCCTAAAGTAATATTATAGCGATCCCGGGTTCACCCTTGTTATACCGTGATCCGGACATGTGTCCGTGGTTGTTGGTAGTTGTTTATTATTGTGTTTACATCCTTTTACTTCGTATTTGAGTTATAGGATGTGTTGGGTGGTTTTGTTTCAGGTTGGTTGAGTTTAGAAACCAAAACTAGTTGCCCAGATTTTTGGCCTGTCCGCTCGAGCGGAGGTGTTGGCGCTCGAGCGGGGGATACATCCATCCAGTATCTTGTTGTGCAGTGTTGTGAGCTCGAGCGTAGGGTTGGGAGCTCGAGCGGAGGCCTGGTTCTGCAAAAGTGCTGGGCGAGTGCATTCTGCGCTCGAGCGGGAGGTTGGCCGCTCGAGCGGAAGTCTGTGAGTGTACGCTCGAGCGGGGTGTTTTACGCTCGAGCGGAGACCTGGGTTAAAGTCCCGAAATTGTGACTTTTCAAATCACTTTTTCACTTTCTCTTCTCTCTCTTACTTTTCCTAAATCACCATTGTTGAGCCTCTCACTCTAGACTCTACCTTCTCTCTAGGTTTTGATCTAGTATGAGTGATTTACTCACCTTTGGCCTTTACAAAAAAGTTGTTGATCGTCGAGGGCTTCTTTTTAATCTGAAAATCTCGGGTTTTGGAGCACGTTGGGTTTTGTCGTCTTCTCCTTTGGGACTCCGAATTTGAGGTAGGGATATCCTACTCCTCTCTATGGGTTTTGTCTTTAAATTTTGGTATTTTGAGATGTTGGGCTTGGTTTGGTAATTTTGTGAAAGTTTGGGGCTTTTGTGTAATTTTACAAAAGTTGGGGTTTTATTTATAATAAACCTAGATGCATGTTTAGCATGAAAAAAATGGAATGATTGCTGAATCATTGAAGAAAATGGGACCTAAGGGTTGAAATGGTAATTATGGAAAATGGTCTAATTGCATTGTTTAATTAATTGGGATAATTAATTGATGAGAAATGAGGAAATGAAATGTTGATTGAATATCCATTTGTGCATTTATTTTCTGTTTTAGAAATAACTGCTTTGGGCTATCGGTGGAGGATAGTCGTGATTGTTGTAGACAATGTATGTTGATTAGGCAAACTGAAACTAATCAATGGAATGTGTTATGGAACTTGACAGTTGCTAGAATACATTAATTGTTTGTATTGTGTGATTGTATATAGAACCAATGTGTTTATATACGTTATGTGTAGAGGAGGAGATAGGGGATGTACTCCGCGGTTTAGGGGAAGATAGGGGATGGACCTCTAAACCGGATAGGTATTTGGAGGAGATAGGGGATGTACTCCGTAGACAGAGCTCATATGCTTGTCTAGAGAAGTGAAGATAGAGCTCATATGCTTATCTTTGTGAAGTGAAGTGTGGATACAGCTTGTATGCTTATCTGTGGATATTGTTGATATACATATCTGTTGTAGAGTGTGGATACAGTTTGTATGCTTATCTGTGGATATTGTTGATATACATATCTGTTGAGAATGTGGATATAGCTTTTATGTTTATCTGAATGTGAGATATAGTTTTTATACATATCTGTGGAAATGATGATAGAGCTAGCATGCTATCTGTTGAAAAAGGGAAAATGAAAAGTAATTGGGACTTGTAAGTCGTTGACATAAATATGTAATTTATGTGATTGAATCAGTGTTGACCAACTATCAATTGCTAATGTTTTAGTCATTGTCCATGGTTGGTTTAGTGTATTTCTACTGGGCTGTGGCTCACCCTATATGGGAATATCATTTTCAGGTGCAGGAAGCATGACACCTCCAAGGACATAGCTGGGAGGCTAGTGGCGGACATAGTTTCGTCGTATTACTGTTGATGTATTACTTGTAATTTCAAGCCAAGGGCTTAATGTGTAAACGAGTTAGAACTCTTTGTTGTAACCAAGTGTTAACTTGGAAGGCTGTAAGCCCGTAGGGCATTTTGTTATGAGGTTAACATGTAATACTTATGTCTTGGAATTCTAATGAATGAAAGGAATGCAGTTAGTTTAAATGTAAATGCATGTCTTACCTGATGGGTTTATTGTTATTATTTTGAGGGCGTTACAACTTGGTATCAGAGCGTACCGGGTTCGAATACTTTGGGTACGTGGGAAGTGATTAGGATCACAATGGGTTTGTCTCGCTTGATAGAGACGTAGATGTAGTACCATATGCTATGTGTTTATTTGATAACATGCTTATGTGGCTATGTGGGTATGGGATTTAATTTCTGGGATATTGATTGGATCCTTGAGTTTCTGGGAGTCTTGTTGGAAAGGCACTTGATCAATGCTGTTTCTAACCGGAACTCTAGTAACGCCTCGGGACTATCATTATCCGGAAATGAAATTCGTAAGTGCTTATGTGTTTATGTGCTTATGTGGAGTGAATTACAGTTGTCCATGCATTAGGACGTGAGTGATTAGTTTCGGCACACCTATGAATATGCTAACGTTCTGTGTTGCCTTTATTAGGATGTCAGGACGAGGAAGAGGTGCTAGGCGTGGTAGACCTGCGAGGCAGGAAGTACCGTTACAGGGTGAGATTCCGGCAGTGCAGGAGGGAGTTGGGCAGGCCAATGTGGCCGAGCCAGTGGGTCAGCAGGCTATGGGTGCCTTGGCCAGAGAGATAGCAGGAGCTTTGGGTATTCTTAGAGCTGGGAATCAGGCAGCTGAGGCAGGGCCTTCCTTCTTGAAGAGGGAGTTCTTCCGGTGTAATCCGGACGAGTTTATCGGGGATCCTAAAGAGCCGCTTAAGGCAGATGAATGGCTCGAACAGACAACGAAGACGTTTGAGATGCTTGGCATCGAGGATGGAGCACTGAAAGTGACATTGGCATCCTTCCAACTGAAGGGGGATGCGGGTCAATGGTGGAAGTACGAGAAAGCTCGTGTTGGTGGTACTTGGGAGGCGTTTGTGAATGCTTTTCAGGAGAGGTTTTTATCAGCAGCAGCTAGGGAGAAGCTGAGGGATCAGTTTAGCCGGCTTAATCAGCAGGGCTTGTCAGTGGCCGAGTTTGAGGCTACTTTTACCAGTCTGTCTAGGTTTGCACCTGAACTGGTGGCGTCTGAGGAACGCCGTTGCTATGAGTTTGAGCGGAAGTTGAGGCGGGGCCTCAAGTTGAGAATTGGTGGGTCGTATATTCGAGAATATAGACACCTAGTGGACGCTGCAGCTCATATGGAGCTTATGATGCAGGAGGAGGATGAGGGTCAGAGAGGCTCCAAGAGGAGCCAGGATAGTCAGAGTAATGGCAGGAGACAGAAGGGTTATAACCCTCAGCAGTCTCAGGGTGCAGTCTCTAGATCGACCTTTCCAGTGCCGAGTGTAGGCTCGGGGAGAGGCAGTCAGGGAGAATTCACTTGTTACAAGTGTGGCCAGCTGGGTCACAAGGTTTCAGTTTGCCCGCAGAAGGGTGGGGGTCAGAAAGCTGCTTCTTCTTCAGCTAGACCGCAGAGTCAGAGTTTGGGCAGGGGGCAGCTCTTGATTTGTTATCAGTGTGGACAACCTGGGCACATGAAGAGGTTTTGCCCACAGTTGAGTGCCACTTCGGGAGCGTCTGGTTCTAGGCAGACGCAGGGTTTTCAGCCAGCTCAGTCTGTGCAGGCCTCGAGGGCCAATCCGGGAGTTTCGTCATCCCAGTCTGTGCAGCAGTCTTTTGCTCCGAGAGGTGAGCAGGTAGACCAGGGGCCTACGGGGCGCGTGTATGCTGTTACCGCGCAGGATTTAGTACCGGCTCCATCAATAGTGAGAGGTACTTTTCTGTTTTGCAACTCAGTTGCTAATGTGTTGATAGACACGGGTGCATCTCATTCTTTTGTATCTGCTGCATTTGCATCTGTTTTGGAATTGGAGTTAGCACAGTTAGCATCTCCTATTTGTGTGGTATCGCCTTTGGGTGGTGAGTTGATTCTGAAACAGGGTGTTAGAGGATGTGATATAGAGGTCGCCGACTATAGGCTTCCTTTTCCGTTTGTTGTCATGCCCATGAAGGGTTTTGATGTTATTTTGGGTATGGACTGGTTATCGTCATACCGGGCTGTTATTGATTGCTACCGCCAGAGGGTTACATTGTGTACCTTGAGCGGGGAGTGGTTCCATTTCTTGGGAGACCAGGTTGGTAGTGTTTTGCCACCGGGGTATGATTCGCGAGGGCGAAGTGAGCTTAGTAGTCTACTTGCTAGCTTTGAGAGTGGTGGGAGTGGTGAGACCCAGCATGTATTGCCGAGGGTGGTTTGTGAGTATTCGGATGTCTTTCCCGAAGATCTTGTTAGTTTGCCACCTCACCGAGAGATAGAGTTCTCTATTGATTTAGTGCCTGGTACGGCGCCGATTTCTATGGCACCTTACCGTTTTGCTCCAGCAGAGTTGGTTGAGTTGAAAGTTCAGCTCCAGGAATTGCTCGATAAGGGCTTTGTTCGCCCTAGTGTTTCACCGTGGGGAGTGCCGGCCCTCTTTGTTAAAAAGAAAGATGGTGCCTTGAGATTGTGTATAGACTACCGGAAGTTGAATCGGGCTACGGTTAAGAATAAGTATCCTATGCCCCGTATAGATGATTTGTTTGACCAGTTGAAGGGTTCCCGTTGTTTCTCTAAGATAGACTTGAGATCGGGTTACCATCAGTTGAGGGTCAGGGAGGAAGACATTCCTAAGACGGCATTCCGTACGCGGTATGGCCATTACGAGTTTTTGGTGATGCCATTCGGACTTACCAATGCACCGGCAGTCTTTATGGACTTGATGAACCGGATTTTCCGGGAGTTCTTAGATCGATTTGTGGTTGTCTTTGTGGACGACATCCTTATCTATTCGTCTTCTGAGGAGGAGCACGAGGCACACTTGAGAGTGGTGCTTGAGTTACTTAGAGCCCATAGGCTGTATGCCAAGTTTGGGAAGTGTGAGTTCTGGCTGAGGGAAGTCAAATTCTTAGGCCACGTGGTATCCGGAGAAGGGGTGTCTGTTGATACATCCAAGGTTGAGGCAGTGCAAGATTGGGCACAGCCTAAGAGTGTGTTTGAGATCCGCAGTTTTCTGGGATTAGCTGGGTATTACCGTCGGTTTGTGAAAGATTTCTCCAGGTTTGCGTCACCGTTGACTAGACTGACTCGGAAGGGAGTCAAATTTGTGTGGAGTGAGACTTGTGAAAAGTCGTTCCAAGAGTTGAAAATTAGATTGACCACCGCTCCGGTGTTGATTATTCCGGAGAGAGGGTTGGGTTATGCGGTTTATTGTGATGCCTCACGAGAGGGTTTGGGTTGTGTGTTGATGCAAGAGGGGAAAGTGGTAGCTTATGGCTCACGCCAGTTGAAAATACACGAGAAGAATTACCCCACACACGACCTAGAGTTAGCAGCTGTGATCTTTGCCTTGAAAATCTGGAGGCACTACCTTTATGGTGAGAGGTTCGAGGTATTCTCGGATCATAAGAGTTTGAAGTATCTGTTTACCCAGAGAGACTTGAATTTGAGGCAGAGGAGATGGATGGAGTTCATCGAAGACTATGATTTTGAGTTACATTATCATCCGGGAAAGGCCAATATTGTGGCCGATGCCCTTAGTAGGAAATCCATTAGTGATGTTGCTAGTATAGCCATCCGGGAATGGGAGATGTTAGGAGCACTTGGCGAGTTTGATTTGCTACTGGGCGAATCTGTTGAGGCTGCGGCCTTGTTTTCTGTCGTGGTGCAGCCTACACTTGTGATTAGAGTGTTAGAGGCACAGAGAGGTGACCTTGAGGTAGAATCCCTCCGAGAGAAGATCTCCAGTGGGAAAGTTGAGAAGGGTTTGACGGTGTATCCCGACCTGAGTGTGAGATACCGAGACCGTTTGTTTGTACCGGAGTCTTGCCGAGAGGAAGTACTCCGAGAGTTTCATCATTCACGCCTTACGGTGCATCCGGGAGGTACTAAGATGTATCAGGATTTGGGTCGCCAATTTTGGTGGCGGGGTATGAAGAGAGATGTGGCTGTTTTCGTATCAAGGTGCCTTACTTGCCAGCAAGTGAAGGCCGAGCATCAGAGGCCAGCGGGTTTGTTGCAACCCTTGCCTATTGCCGAGTGGAAGTGGGAGCATGTCACTATGGACTTCGTTGTAGGTCTTCCGAGGACTCAGCGGGGTAGTGATGCTATTTGGGTGGTTGTAGACCGGTTGACTAAGTCGGCGCACTTTATTCCTATGCGCGTGAGAGATTCGGTAGATCATCTTGCCGACTTGTATGTTCGGGACGTAGTGAGATTGCACGGGGTCCCAGTGACGATCATCTCAGACAGAGATCCTCGTTTTACTGCTAGGTTGTGGCAGAGTTTGCAGAGTGCCTTGGGTACTAAGTTGACCTTTAGTACGGCTTATCATCCTCAGACTGACGGGCAGTCCGAGCGTACTATTCAGATCCTCGAGGATATGCTTCGGGGTTGTGTCCTGGATTTCAGTGGGACGTGGGAGAGGCACTTGCCATTGGTAGAGTTTGCCTACAACAACAGTTTTCAGTCTAGCATCGGTATGGCACCGTTTGAGGCCTTGTATGGCCGACCGTGTAGGTCTCCAGTTTGTTGGGCCGAGGTGGGTGATGCACCTTTGTTGGGTCCGGAGTTGGTTAGGGAGACGACGGAGAAAGTTGAGCTTATCCGTAAGAGGCTTGTTACAGCCCAGAGTCGACAAAAGAGTTATGCCGACCATAGGAGGAGGCCTTTGGCGTTTGAGGTAGGTGATCATGTCTTTCTGAAGATATCACCTAGACGAGGCCTGATGAGGTTTGGGAAGAGTGGGAAGTTATCCCCTCGGTTTATTGGTCCTTTTGAGATCCTTGAGAGGATTGGTGAAGTTGCTTATCGATTGGCCTTACCACCGCAGTTGTCCGGAGTGCATGACGTGTTTCATGTGAGTATGCTTCGGAAGTATGAGCCAGATCCATCACATGTGTTGGATTGGACTGATTTAGAGGTAGATGAGGATGCCTCGTATGAGGAGAGACCGGTTCGGGTCTTGGATAGGCGGGATCAGGTCCTGCGTGATAAGACCATTCCTTTGGTGAAAGTCTTGTGGAAACATCACGGAGTGGAAGAAGCCACTTGGGAACGTGAGTTGGAAGTCCGAGAGAAATATCCGGACTTGTTTGTTGATATGTAATCTTGTATTTAAATTTTACATTTTGTTGAACTTAAGAGCTTTTATATATGTCTTAAGTTGTGAAACATTGAAAATGTTTTGGTTATTGGAAGTATGTTTTGGAACTTGCCTCATATGGAAGTTGAATGTAACATTATATCTGTTGAATATATTGTTGAAATTGGAAGGATAATGCATAATGTTGATGCATGTTGAAAGTACATATGTTGTTTACATATTGTGATTTGTCTCTTGTTTAAGGGATGGGATGACCAGTAATGGGTCGAATTGTTAATGTTAAAATGTAACATTGTCTAAATTGGAGAAAAACGTGTTTTTGAAAACTTGTGCTTAATTTCGGGGGCGAAATTCTTTAAGGGGGGGAGGTTATAGCGATCCCGGGTTCACCCTTGTTATACCGTGATCCGGACATGTGTCCGTGGTTGTTGGTAGTTGTTTATTATTGTGTTTACATCCTTTTACTTCGTATTTGAGTTATAGGATGTGTTGGGTGGTTTTGTTTCAGGTTGGTTGAGTTTAGAAACCAAAACTAGTTGCCCAGATTTTTGGCCTGTCCGCTCGAGCGGAGGTGTTGGCGCTCGAGCGGGGGATACATCCATCCAGTATCTTGTTGTGCAGTGTTGTGAGCTCGAGCGTAGGGTTGGGAGCTCGAGCGGTGGCCTGGTTCTGCAAAAGTGCTGGGCGAGTGCATTCTGCGCTCGAGCGGGAGGTTGGCCGCTCGAGCGGAAGTCTGTGAGTGTACGCTCGAGCGGGGTGTTTTACGCTCGAGCGGAGACCTGGGTTAAAGTCCCGAAATTGTGACTTTTCAAATCACTTTTTCACTTTCTCTTCTCTCTCTTACTTTTCCTAAATCACCATTGTTGAGCCTCTCACTCTAGACTCTACCTTCTCTCTAGGTTTTGATCTAGTATGAGTGATTTACTCACCTTTGGCCTTTACAAAAAAGTTGTTGATCGTCGAGGGCTTCTTTTTAATCTGAAAATCTCGGGTTTTGGAGCACGTTGGGTTTTGTCGTCTTCTCCTTTGGGACTCCGAATTTGAGGTAGGGATATCCTACTCCTCTCTATGGGTTTTGTCTTTAAATTTTGGTATTTTGAGATGTTGGGCTTGGTTTGGTAATTTTGTGAAAGTTTGGGGCTTTTGTGTAATTTTACAAAAGTTGGGGTTTTATTTATAATAAACCTAGATGCATGTTTAGCATGAAAAAAATGGAATGATTGCTGAATCATTGAAGAAAATGGGACCTAAGGGTTGAAATGGTAATTATGGAAAATGGTCTAATTGCATTGTTTAATTAATTGGGATAATTAATTGATGAGAAATGAGGAAATGAAATGTTGATTGAATATCCATTTGTGCATTTATTTTCTGTTTTAGAAATAACTGCTTTGGGCTATCGGTGGAGGATAGTCGTGATTGTTGTAGACAATGTATGTTGATTAGGCAAACTGAAACTAATCAATGGAATGTGTTATGGAACTTGACAGTTGCTAGAATACATTAATTGTTTGTATTGTGTGATTGTATATAGAACCAATGTGTTTATATACGTTATGTGTAGAGGAGGAGATAGGGGATGTACTCCGCGGTTTAGGGGAAGATAGGGGATGGACCTCTAAACCGGATAGGTATTTGGAGGAGATAGGGGATGTACTCCGTAGACAGAGCTCATATGCTTGTCTAGAGAAGTGAAGATAGAGCTCATATGCTTATCTTTGTGAAGTGAAGTGTGGATACAGCTTGTATGCTTATCTGTGGATATTGTTGATATACATATCTGTTGTAGTGTGTGGATACAGTTTGTATGCTTATCTGTGGATATTGTTGATATACATATCTGTTGAGAATGTGGATATAGCTTTTATGTTTATCTGAATGTGAGATATAGTTTTTATACATATCTGTGGAAATGATGATAGAGCTAGCATGCTATCTGTTGAAAAAGGGAAAATGAAAAGTAATTGGGACTTGTAAGTCGTTGACATAAATATGTAATTTATGTGATTGAATCAGTGTTGACCAACTATCAATTGCTAATGTTTTAGTCATTGTCCATGGTTGGTTTAGTGTATTTCTACTGGGCTGTGGCTCACCCTATATGGGAATATCATTTTCAGGTGCAGGAAGCATGCCACCTCCAAGGACATAGCTGGGAGGCTAGTGGCGGACATAGTTTCGTCGTATTACTGTTGATGTATTACTTGTAATTTCAAGCCAAGGGCTTAATGTGTAAACGAGTTAGAACTCTTTGTTGTAACCAAGTGTTAACTTGGAAGGCTGTAAGCCCGTAGGGCATTTTGTTATGAGGTTAACATGTAATACTTATGTCTTGGAATTCTAATGAATGAAAGGAATGCAGTTAGTTTAAATGTAAATGCATGTCTTACCTGATGGGTTTATTGTTATTATTTTGAGGGCGTTACAAATATTTAATAATAGTAGGCGAACCCTTGATATAATTAACTTTTAATAATTTTCTACTACTGTCATAATTTAAAATTGATATCAATTTTCTTGGGATTCAAGATTTGTAACAGACAAGTACAACATACGTAGGCAACACTAGGAGGGTACAAAGAAGTTTCTTTGGGGCTCGATGGAGAGGACAATAAATAGGCAACCTAGCTTATTGTGACAATCAAACATATCAAACTTCAAAAAGCTCCTCTTATATATTCATAATCCAGTCATCTGAACATTGTGCAAAATAAACACAAGAACATTATTCTGTTTTATAAAATCAGTTTTGAAAATGGAGGTGGTAGTAGCACAATCTCTAGGTCAAATCCATGCCCCAACTAATGGGAACTTGATAACTATTCTTAGCATTGATGGAGGTGGCATTTGAGTAATAATTCCTGCCACTATGCTAACTTTCCTTGAATCCCGGCTTCAAGTAACTCATTTTAATTTAATTTTTTTTTAAAGGGTTGCGCAGATATGGTATGAACTATGAGAGTTACAATGCAAAGCAAGCATGAAAAGAGAGAAAATGGTACAGGATCCGGGATAATGAAAGAAATTTTTGGCTTATATTTATAGGAAATTTTCAAGAAAGGGGTTGAAGGAAATCTTTATAATTATTTATACCCACAAATCTTTGTAATTATTTTTTAATTATCTATAAACAGTATATTCTGATTTTTTTTCTTTAATTTTGAGTCCATTTCGGGCTTATAATTATGGCTTATAATTATAAAGATCTCTGGATTATAAATGAGTCAATTCATGGCTTATAATTATGGCTTACAATTTATGGCTTATAATTTTGAGTCAATCTTTATTTATTTGTTTTACATTGTTAATCTTTAGATTTAAAACAAATGAAATAACAGTTATTGCCTAACCTTCTCTAAAATCCTACCCAGATACAACTATATCAAAACTATTGATTAAATTCAATAAATTCAAAAGCTAAATTTATTTTTATTTTAGATTTTAAAAAATTAAAGAGAATATTTATGAACATCCTCCTTAGTTACAAATTTATCCAAAATTATATTAACAAAAATTTAAATATCGGTTGGCTCAATTTGTTAATTCGAATTAAAAAATAAGATACGTTGCTTAAAATTTTTTAAATCTTGCTCAATTTCATGACAAAATTTGTTGATTTTGAGTTTTAAAAAAATAAGTAGATAGTCAATTGTAAAACATTACATAATCACAATCATATCAAATCAATTGGCTATTAAAATCTTTAAAAAAATAAATTAATTAAAGCATCTATATATTGATTTTGATTTTTGAATTTAAAAAACTTCAAAATTCGCATTAGGGAACAAAATTTGTTAGTTAGATCCAAAAAAAGTAAAGAATTTTATAAACTTTGTAAAACCAGGAAAGTTATTAGATTATTTTTTTGTTAAACTCTTACTTTTTCATAATTTTAATTTACGGGGACAAAATGAGAAAAACTATTACTTTTTAAATTCTATTTTATCTCGTGCATAGCAGGGGTGACATGCCAGTATATATTATATAAGGAAAATGGTGTTTCTAATGAGAAGACTTGTTGAAGATGGAAAGGAAAGGCTAGAGATTTATCAATGGTTGAACCAAATCAAAGAGAAGAGATGGTAGAGAGAGGTGGTTGAGTGAAAGGCAAAGCAAGCATGAAAAGGGAGAAAATGGTAGAGCATCCGAGATAAAGAAAGAAATTTTTCGCTTATATTTATAGGAAATTTTCAGCAAAGGGACCCATAAATTTTTATTTATACCCACAAATCTTTGTAATTATTTTTTAATTATCTTTAAATAGTATATTCTGATTTTTTTTTCTTTAATTTTGAGTCCATTTCGGGCTTATAATTATAAAGATCTCTGGCTTATAAATGAGTCAATTTATGGCTTATAATTATGGCTTACAATTTATGGCTTATAATTTTGAGTCAATCTTTATTTATTTGGCTTACATTGTTAATCTTTAGATTTAAAATGAATTAAATAATAGTTATGGCCTAACCTTCTTTAAAATCTTACCCAGATACAACTATATCAAAACTATTGATTAAATTCTATAAATTCAAAAGCTAAATTTATTTTTATTTTAGATTTTAAAAAATTAAAAAGAATATTTATGAACCTCCTCCTTAGTTACAAATTTATCCAAAATTATATTAACAATAATTTAAATATCGGTTGGCTCAATTTGTTAATTTGAATTAAAAAATAAGATACGTTGCTTAAGATTTTTTAAATCTTGCTCAATTTCATCACTAAATTTGTTGATTTTGAGTTTTAAAAAAATAAATAGATAGTCAATTGTAAAACATTACATAATCACAATCATATCAAATCAATTGGCTATTAAAATCTTTAAAAAAAAATTAAAGCATCTATATATTGATTTTGATTTTTGAATTTAAAAAAATTCAAAATTCCCATTAGGGAACAAAATTTGTTAGTTGGATCCATAAAAAGTAAAGAATTTTATGAACTTTGTAAAATCAGAAAAGTTATTAAATTTTTTTTTTTTTAAAGTCATACTTTTTCATAATTTTAATTTACGGGGACAAAATGAGAAAAACTATCATTTTTTAAATTCTATTTTATCCCATGCATAGCACGGGTGACATGCTAGTATATATTATATAAGGAAAAGGGTGTTTCTAATGACAAGGTTTGTTGAAGATGGAAAGGAAAGGCTAGAGATTTATCAATGGTTGAACCAAATCAAAGAGAAGAGATGGTTGAGAGAGGTGATTGAGTGAAAGGTAAAGCATGTAACGCCCTCAAAAAAGACCCATAAATCATGCATTCATTACAATCATAAACTTAAGAGAGTAAAACATAATGCCATTCATCAGAGTATTCTTACAAAAGATATTACATGTTGACAACAAAAGTAAATGCCCTATAGGCTTACAACTTTCCAAGTCAACACTTGGTTTTAACAAAAGTAGAGTTCTAACTCTTTACACAAAATAAGCCCATGGCTTGATATACATGTATTACATAAAAGATAACACAAAAAGGTCTTTCAGCCTCTAGCCTCTCAAGCTACGTCCTGGGAGGTGGCATATCACCTGAACCTGAAAATAATGTCCTATATAGGGTGAGCCAACGCCTAGTAGAGATATGCTAAACATAATATGGGCAATAACTAAAACATTAGCATTTGATAAATGTTTAACTGATAAAAAAAACCAACATACAGTACAATCCAGTTCCATAATCCTTTACTTATCCAATTCTCAACTTATAACACGGCTCAGGACCTGGCCAAACAACTTAAAGGAGACTACATCTCATGCCAACAATACTTCAAACTGCCATTTTACAGAAATTGCGTCCGCGGGATTCGACACCCATGTATAATTATTTTCTAGTTGCCATTTTATGAAAATTCCGTCCACGGGACTCGGCACCCATGTATAAATATTTTTGAATTGTCATTTTTCGGAAATTTCATCCACAGGACTCGGCATCCATGTCTAATATTTTCAAATTTGCCATTTTACGGAAATTTCATCCGCGGGACTCGGCACCCATGTATTCAAATACTCATCATATACAATGACCAATCAATACACATATTCGCTGTATTATTCCAACTGTCATACTCAATGACATACTCAAATTGATTAGTTTTAATTCACCTAATCATCATGCAGTGTCTACAACAATCAAAACTATCCTCCACCGATAGCCCAATGCAGTTATTTCTATACAGATAATAAATGCATCAACAGATAAATTAACAACAATTCTCAAATGTGAGTGATTATTAAATCCAACTCCACCATTCTACTACATAATGGGCTAATCTCATTATTCCCAACTCAATTTCATATTCCCATAACATTCCCAAATTAATTATATAAATTAATTCATGACAAAAATTAGGGCTTTTCTCATTCCTTCTCAACATTGACCAAAAGGCTCAACTATCAACAACAAACAACAATAACCTCATTCGAGAACCAAAATACACATGTATTTGCAGAAGAACCAAAACCCCTCTTTATAAAATTGAAACCCTAGCACCCAAAATTACCCAACTACAACATTAAATCAAAATGACTAAAAGCTTGTGTCAAAGATCATAGAAATGAGTAGTTATCCCTACCTCAAAAGATGAGACCAAATGGAGAAGATGAAAGATTTCGAAATGCTCCAAAACTCAAGATTTTCGGATGGAAAGGTAGCCCAAGCCAAGCTCTACACTTTTTACAAAGGGACAAGGATGGAAGGCCACTCAAACTAGATCAAACCTTAGAGAGAAGTGGTATTCTAGAGAGAAAGGCTCTCAAAATAGGGTTTTGAAAAGTAAGAGAGAGAGAGAGAGAGTGTGTAAAAAGTGATTTAAAATCACACAGTCCAGATCTGATATACGTATGACCTGCTCGAGCGGAGAACAAAAAACTCAACCCGCTCGAGCGCAAAAATACCCGCTCGAGCACCATGGCACAAAACAAAACACCACCCGCTCGAGCGTAAGAAGGACCCGTTTGAGCGTAGAATACACTCTTCTAGTACTTTTACAGACATCGAACACCCGCTCGAGCGCATGGATACCCGCTCGAGCGCCACTCGCTCAAGCGTAGGGAAGTCTGCTTGAGCGTGAAAAACACGTCTACAGTATTTTTTGCAGACAGACAAACTACTGAAGATATGCAAACTCCGCTCGAGCGGAAGAAGACCCGCTCGAGCGGATCACTAAAAATCTAGGCAACAAGAGTTGGGACAAAAGATCAACCAACCTGTTCGAAACACGCCCATGACAATTCTAAACTCAAATACAAAGAGTTAAAGGACAGAAATTATAGCGATCCCAATTTTCCTCTCATGTTTACTGTATTCCGGACTCGGTTCCGTTGATAGTTGTTGTTGCCCGTATTTCATTTCCGTCCTTTAACTCTTATTATTTGTGTTTAGAATTGTCTTGGGCGTGTTTCGAACAGGTTGGTTGAGCTTTTGTCCCAACTCTTGTCACCCAGATTTCTAGTTATCTGCTCGAGCAGAGTTTGCACACGTTCAGTAGTTTGTTCGTCTGCAAAAATCCTACAGATGTGTTTTTTACGCTCGAGCGGATTTCCTTGCACTCGAGCGGGTCGCGCTCGAGCGGGTATCCTTGTGCTCGAGCGGGTGTTCGACGTCTGCAAAGCAACTGGAAGAGTGTAATCTACGCTCGAGCGGGTGTTCCTTAGCGCTCGAGTGGGTGGAGTTTTGCAGTTGTGTCTTGGCGCTCGAGCGGGTATTCTTGCGTTCGAGCGGAACCAGTTTTTGTATTTGACGCTCGAGCGGGTCATGTGTATATCAGTTGGTAGCTGGGTCATTTTAGATCACTTTTTCAACTATCACTCTCTCTCTTACTTTTCAAAAATTGATTTTGAGAGCTTCTCTCACTACATTTCACCTTCTCTCTAAGGTTTGATCTAGTTTGAGTGATCCACCCCCTTAGTGTCTTTGTAAGAAGTGTAGAGCTTGGCTTGGGCTACCAATCAATCCGAAAATCTTGGGATTTGGAGCACTTTCGATTTTCTTCACTTTCTCCTTTGAGCTCCGACTTTGAGGTGGGGATAACTACTCATCTTTATGAGCTTTAACATAGATTTTGAGCATTTTGTATAAATGGTTCTATTTGGGTGTTAGGGTTTAAGATTTGAAATATTGAGGAAGAGGGGTTTGTTATTTTAGCCCATAAATGTGTATTTTGGGTCTTACATGAGGTTATTGTTAATATTTTAGCCTTTTGGTCAAAGTTGAGAAAGAGGGGAGAAAGCCTTAATTTTTGTTATGAATTAATTTATATAATTAATTTGGGAATGTTATGGAAATATGAAATTGAGTTAGAAATAATGAAATCAGCTCATTATGTAGTAGAATGGTGGAGTTGGAGACACTACAATGATCACCTTTGAGAATTATTGACAATTTATCTGTTGGTGCATTTATTATCTGTTTAGAAATAACTACTTTGGCCTATCACTGGAAGATAGTCTTGATTGTTGTAGACAACGCATGATGATTGGGTGAATTAAAACAAATCAATTTGAGTATGTCATTGAGTACGACGGTTGGAACAATACAGTGAATATGTGTATTGATTGGTCATTGTATATGATGAGTATTTGAATACATGGGTGCCGAATCCCGCGGATGAAATTTTCGTAAAATGGCAATTCGAAAATATCTATACATGGGTGCCGAATCCCGCGGATGAAATTTTCGTAAAATGGCAATTTGAAAATATCTATACATGGGTGCCGAATCTCGCGGATGAAATTTTCGTAAAATGGAAAACCAAAAAGATCTATACATTGGTGCCGAGTCCTGCGGATGAAATTTCCGTAAAATGGCCACAAGAAAATAATTATACATGGGTGCCAAATCCCGCGGACGCAATTTTCGTAAAATGGCAGTTTGAAGTATTGTTGGCATGAGATGTAGTCTCATTTAAGTTGTTTGGACAGGTTCTGAGCCATGTTTACAAGTTGAGAATTGGTTAAGTAAAGGATTATGGAATTGAATTGTACTGTATATTGGTTGTTATGAGTTGAACATTTATCAAATGCTAATGTTTTAGTTATTGCTCATGTTATGTTTAGCATATCTCTACGAGGCGTTGGCTCACCCTTTATGGGACATCCTTTTTCAGGTGCTGGTGATATGTCGCCTCCAAGGTCTTAGCTTAGGAGGTTGTAGAAGTTGAAGGCTTCTCTTTTGTGATTAATTTTGTATTACATGTAAATCAAGCCAAGGGCTTATTTTGTGTTTAGAGTTAGTACTCTTCTTATGTAATCAAGTGTTGGCTTGGAAAGTTGTAAGCCCGTACGGCATTTACTTTTGATGTCAACATGTAATACATTTGTAATGAACACTCTGATTAATTAAATTATGCTTTACTCTCTTATGCCTAAGCATGTCAAGATTGTATGATTTGTGGGTTTATTTTGAGGGCATTACGACTTGGTATCAGAGCGTACCGGGTTTGAATACTTTGGGTACGTGGGAAGTAATTAGCATCACAATGGGTTTGTCTCGCTTCTTAGAGACTTAGATGTAATGTTATGTGCTTATGTGATAACATGCTTATGTGACTACTTGGTTATGAGATTTAGTTTCTAGGATGTTGATTGGATCCTTGGGTTTCTGTGAGTCTTGTTCAAAAAGCACTTGATCAATGCTGTGTCTAACCGGAACTCTAGTAACGCCTCAGGACTATCATTATCCAGAAATGAAATTCGTAAATGCTTATGTGATTATATGCTTATGTGGAGTGAATTACAGTTGTCCATTGCTTTAGGACGCAAGTGTTATAGTTTCGGCACATTTTTGAATGTGCTAATGTTCTTCGTTACCTTTATTAGGATGTCAGGCCGAGGACGTGGTAGGCGTGGTAGGCAGGAGATGTCTATACCGGATGAGATTCCGACGCAGCAGGAGGGTATTGGTCAGGCCAATATGGCCGAGCCAGTAGGTCAACAGGCCATGGGTGTCTTAGCCCGCGAGATAGCAGGTGCATTGAGCTAATCCATGGGCATTCTCAAAGATGAGAATCAGGTTCAGGCCCATGTTGCTGAGGCAGGGCCTTCCATCCTAAAGAGGGTGTTTTTCCGGTCTAATCCGGACGAGTTTGTGGGGGATCCGAAAGAGCCACTGAAGGCTGATGAGTGGCTAGAGCAGATGAGGAATACGTTTGAGATGCTTGGCATCGAGGACGCGGCTTTGAAAGTGACCTTGGCGTCTTGCCAGTTGAAGGGAGATGCGGGTCTGTGGCGGAAGTTCATGAGAGGTCATGTAGGAGGGACTTGGGATTCCTTTGTAGATGCTTTCCAGGAGAAGTTCCTGTCTCCAGCTGTTAGGGAGAAGTTGAGGGATCAGTTCTGCCAGCTTAAGCAGCTAAGTATTCCAGTGGCCGAGTTTGAGGCCGCTTTTACCAGTTTGTCCAGGTTCGCACCTGAGCTTGTGGCGTCTGAGGAATGCCGTTGTCTAGAATTTGAGAAGAAGTTGAGGCACGAGCTCAAGACAAGAGTTGGGGGGTCCATGATCTGGGAGTATGGGCGTCTTGTGGATGCTGCGACCCATATGGAGATTATGATTCAGGAGGAGGAGGAGAGGATGAGGGGCTCCAACAGGAGTTAAGATGGCCAGTGAGATGGCAGGAGGCAGAGGGGTCCTAACCCTTAGCAGTCCCCGGGTGCATTGACTAGGTCGACCTTTCCGGTGCCTAGTTCAGGTTCTGGGAGAGGCAGCCAGGGAGACTTTACCTATTTCAAGTGTGGTCAGCTGGGCCACAAGTCTCTAGCTTGCCTGCAGAGAAGAGGAGGTCAGGGAGCAGCTTCATCTTCGGTTCGACCTCAAAGCCAGAGTTAGGGCAGATGTCGGTCGTCCTCTTGTTACCAGTGTGGTCAGGGAGGCACCTGAAGAGGTTTTTCCCATAGTTGGGTGGTACATCCGGTGCGTTTGGTTTGAGACAGACGCAGAGTTCGCAGCCAGCACAGTCTGTTCAGGTCTCGAGGGCCAATCAGGGGGCTTCATTGTCTCAGTCTGTGCAGCAGTCTTTTGCTCCGAGAGGTGAGTAGGTAGACTAGAGACCTACTCGGCGCGTGTATGCTGTTACCACACAGGATCTTGTACCGGCTCCACCTATTGTGAGAGGTGCCTTTTTGTTTTGCAACTCGGTTGCCAATATGTTGATTGATACGGGTGCATCCCGATCCTTTATATCTACTGCATTTGCATCTGTTTTGGGTTTGGAGTTGGCGCAGTTAGCATCTCCTATTTGTGTTGTGTCACCTGTTGGGGGTGAGTTGATTTTGAAGCAAGGGTGTCGGGGCTGTGATACAGAGGTAGCTGATCGCTGACTTCCATTTTCTTTAGTAATTATGGCTATGTCAGGTTTTGATGTAATTTTGGGTATGGACTGGTTATCGTCATACCGGGCAGTTATTGATTGTTACCCCCAGAGGGTCACTGTTTGTACCTTGAGCGGGGACTGTTTCCATTTCCTGGGGGATCGGGTTGGTAGAGTGTTGCCACCGATGTACAATCCGCGAGGGCGGAGTGAGCTTAGTGGTCTTCTCACTAGCTTTATGAGTAGTAAGTGTGATGAGACCCGGATTGAGTTGCCGAAAATGGTTTGCGAGTATTTAGATGTTTTTTCCAAGGATCATGTTAGTTTACCACATCATCGAGAGATTGAGTTCTCTATTGACTTAGTGCCTGGCACGGCACCGATTTCCATGGCACCTTATCGTTTTGCCCCAGCCGAGTTGAGTGAGTTGAAGATTCAACTCCGGGAGTTCCTAGATAAGGGTTTTGTCCGCCCTAGTGTTTCACCGTGGGGAGCACCGGCCCTCTTTGCTAAGAAGAAAGATGGTGCCTTGAGACTTTGTATCGATTACCGGAAATTGAATCGGGCTACGGTTAAGAATAAATACCCTATGCCCCGTATAGATGATCTGTTTGACCAGTAGAATGGGTCCCGTTGTTTCTCTAAGATAGACTTGAGATCGGGTTACCACCAGTTGAGGGTCAGGGAGGACGATATTCTGAAGACGGCATTCCGTACGCGGTATGGCCACTATGAGTTTCTGGTGATGCCTTTTGGGCTCACCAATGCATCGGTAGTGTTTATGGATTTGATGAATCGGATATTTCGGGTATTCCTAGATCGCTTTGTGGTCGTCTTTGTGGACGACATTCTGATTTATTCACCTTCTGAGGAAGAGCACGAGGAACACTTGAGAGTGGTGCTTGAGTTGCTTAGAGCCCATAGGCTGTATGCCAAGTTTGGGAAGTGTGAGTTCTGGCTAAGAGAGGTTAAGTTCTTAGGCCATGTGGTCTCCGGTGAAGGGGTGTCTATTGATACATCCAAGATTGAGGCAGTGCAAGATTGGGCACAGCCTAAGAGTGTTTTTGAGATCCGTAGTTTTCTGGGATTAGCTGGGTATTACCACCGGATTGTGAAGGATTTCTCCAGGCTAGCTTCACCATTGACTAGATTGACGCGGAAAGGGGTCAAGTTTGTATGGAGTGAGACTTGTGAAAAGTGGTTCCAAGAGTTGAAAGTTAGACTTACCACCGCTCCGGTTCTGATTATTCCGGAGAGAGGCTTGGGTTATGCGGTTTATTGTGATGCCTCACGAGAGGGTTTGGGTTGTGTGTTGATGCAAGAGGGGAAAGTGGTAGCCTATGGCTCATGTCAGTTGAAATTACACGAAAGGAACTACCCTACACACGACCTAGAGTTAGCAGCTGTGATATTTGCCTTGAAGATTTGGAGGCACTATCTTTATGGTGAGAGATTTGAGGTACTCTCGGATCATAAGAGTTTGAAGTATCTGTTTACACAGAGAGACTTGAATTTGAGGCAAAGAACATGGATGGAGTTTATTGAGGATTACAATTTTGAGTTGCACTATCAGCCGCGAAAGGCCAATGTTGTGGCCGATGCCATTAGTAGGAAATCCATTAGCGATGTAGCTTGTATAGCCATCCGGGAGTGGGAGATGTTGGGTGCACTTGGCAAGTTTGGCTTGTTTTTGGGTGAATCTGTCGAGGCTGCGACCTTGTTTTATGTTGTTGCGCAGCCTACACTTGTGACTCGAGTGTTAGAGGCACAGAGAGGTGACCTTGAGGTAAAATCCTTTTGAGAGAAGATCTCCAGCGGAAAGGCTGAGAAGGGTTTGACTGTGTATCCCGACCAGAGTGTGAGATACTGAGACCGCCTATTGTACCGGAGTCTTGCCGAGAGGAGGTACTCTGAGAGTTTCACCATTCATGCCTTGCGGTGCATCCGGGAGGCACTAAGATGTATCGTGATCTGGGTCGCCAGTTTTGGTGATGGGGTATGAAGAGAGTTGTGGCTGTGTTTATGTCTAAGTGCCTTACTTGTCAGCAAGTGAAGGCTGAACATCAGAGGCCAGCGGGTTTGTTGCAACCCTTGCCTATTGCCGAGTGGAAGTGGGAGCATGTCACTATGGACTTCGTTGTAGGTCTTCTGAGGGCTCTGTGGGGTAGTGATGCTATTTGGGTGGTTGTAGACCAGTTAACTAAGTCGGCACACTTCATTTCTATGCGCGTGAGAGATTCGGTAGATCATCTTGCCGACTTGTACATTCAGGATGTAGTGAGGTTGTATGGGGTCCCAGTGTTGATCGTCTCAGATAGAGATCCATGTTTTACTACTAGGTTGTGGCAGAGTTTGCAGAGTGCCTTAGGCACTAGGTTGACCTTTAGCACGACTTACCATCCTCAGACTGACGGGCAGTCCGAGCGTACCATTCAGATCCTTGAGGATATGCTTCGAGGTTGTGTCCTTGACTTTAATGGGTCGTGGGAGAGGCACCTGCCCTTGGTGGATTTTGCCTACAACAACAGTTTCCAGTCGAGTATCGGTATGGCACCGTTTGAGGCCTTGTATGGCCGACCTTGTAGGTCTCCGGTTTGTTGGGCTGAGGTAGGAGATGCATCTTTGTTGGGCCTGGAATTGGTTCGGGAAACGACGGAGAATGTTGAGCTCATCCGTAGGAGGCTTGTTACAACCTAGAGTCGCCAAAAGAGTTACGCCGACCGTAGGAGGAGACCTTTGGTGTTTGAGGTGGTGATCATGTCTTCTTGAAAATATCACCTAGGCGGGGCTTGATGAGGTTTGGGAAGAGTGGGAAGTTGTCCCCTCAGTTTATTGGTCCCTTCGAGATCCTCGAGAGGATTGGGGAGGTTGCATACCGTTAAGCTTTACCACCGCAGTTGTCCGGGGTACGTGACGTGTTTCATGTTACTATGCTTCGGAAGTACGAGCCGGACCCATCGCATGTATTGGATTGGACCGACTTAGAGGTAGACGGGGATGCCTCGTATGAGGAGAGACCAGTTCGGGTCTTGGATAGGCGGGAACAAGGCTTGCGAGGCAAGACGATACCTTTGGTTAAAGTTTTATGGAAACATCACGGAGTGGAAGAAGCCACTTGGGAACATGAGTTGGATGTTCGTGAGAAGTATCCGGACTTGTTTGTTAATGTTTAACCATGTAGTGAGAATTTTGTTTTGTATTAATGAACTTTAAGAGCATTGAACATGTCTTAAGTTGTAAAACATTGTAAATGTTTCGGTTTATGGAAGTATTGTGGAACTTGCCTTGAAATGGAAGTTTAATTTTACATTGCATATGTTAACCCTGTTTTAGTAATGTAAATATATTGGCCTCGTTTGGGAAGTGGTGTTGAGACTTTTCAAGGAATTCATGTGTTAGATTTCAAAGAATTTTTTATGTTTGTTCTTAATGCATTAAAGAGTTATTATGAGGGTAAGACTTGGGGGTTGAGAGAAGTTAATAAATGCTAAGGGGTTTTTTTTTTTTAAATAAAAAAATCAGAAAATTTAAATTGGGAGATTGGAACTCTCACATGGCTTGAGGTTAAAAACCTCATTTTGCTTAATATATAGGATGGATAGGTAGATAGATAGATAGATAGATAGATAGATAGCTATTGACATATTAGAACCAATTAGAACAGAGATTGAAACCCTTCCCTCTCTACGTTCCCTTTCCAAATTAACTCTGATTTCAGATACACAAGAGAGATCGATTCGGTCTTACAGAGATTGAAACCCTTCCCTCTCTACGTTCCCTTTCCAAATTAGAACCAATTAGAAGCCAAAGAGATTCTTGGGGGAAAAAGCGTATAAGAGAATTTATTTTGCCGCTTTTTTTTTTTTTTGAGAAAATTTATATTTTCGCGCTTATTTTTTTTTATCTTATTATTAACGACTTAGACTATGCGTCATAAAAAGTTTAATATTTTTAACGGTTGACTGTTTGTGCGTCGTGAAAAATTTAATATTTTTAACGACTGACTTTTTGTGCGCTGTGAAAAGTGTAATATTTTTTACGGTTATCGTATGTGCGTCGTGTGTAATTGATGTATTAATGGCACGCCATATACACGTCGTACAAACTTTTATTATTAATTGGAAAAAAAAATCATAAAAAAAAATATTAATTGGAAAAAAATTAATTGAAAAAATAATTTTGTTAGAAAAATTTGTAAATTTTTGTTTAAAAACCAACGAAAATTCATTTTTTGAATTTACGTTTTTTTTCTCAAGGTTACAAACTAAGACAATCATTTATAAACTAAAAAAATTATCAAACAAGCTTTTATGACAGTTTTTAAAATTTTTGTAAATATAAATTGAAAACTGAAAACAAAATGGTTACCAAACAGGTCTCAAATGGTAAAAATATCGTAAAATTAACAAATGATTAAATAAGTTACCAACGTAAAAAATGACTTATCAAAAGATTCTTAGGCTAGGTATGGTTTGATTTTTAGATTTTTTTTAAATTAAAAATTAATTTGGTTAAGAAATAAGAAATAAAAAAATTATTTTTTAAACAAAATGAAAATAATTTTTTTATTTTTTTATTTCTTAACCAAATTAATTTTTAATTTTTTAAAAAAATTTCGAAAAATCAAACCATACATAGCCTAAGAATATTTTGATAAGTCATTTCTTATGTTGATAACTAATTTAATTATTTGTTAATTTTATGACATTTTTACCATCTAAAACCTGTTTGGTAACCATTTCGTTTTCAATTTTCAATTTATATTTATAAAAATTTTAAAAACTGTCATAAAAACTTGTTTGATAATTTTTTTGGTTTATAAATGGTTGTCTCAGTTTGTAAATTTGAGAAAAAAACGTAAATTCAAAAAATGAGTTTACGTTGGTTTTAAACAAAAATTTAAAAATTTTGCTAACAATTTTTTTTTTTCAATTAATTTTTTCCCAATTAATTTTTTTTTTCAATGAATTTTTTTTCCAACTAATACTAACCAAGGGGCAATTGGTAATATTACTTTAAACCTTAAGGAGGGCATTATAATTTCTAAAATGTGAGGGGTGTCAATGTAATTTACCCAATGAGGGTAAAATTGGTATTTAAAAAAAATTGAAAGGGCTGAGGGGGAATCTGCAATGAAACTTTAAACCTCAGGGGGAGATGTAATTTTCAAAAGGTGAGGGGAAGAAGTGTAATAAATATAAACCTCAGGGGGTGTCAATGCAATTTACCCCCTTTTTTTAACCTTTTGAAAGGTATAGACATTCTTCTGACCAATCTACATTTAAAAAAAATAACCATTGAACTAACTACAATCACATTTTTCTCTTTGTGAGTGTTTATATTTATCTAACTTCAATCATATTAAAAAATCAAACTACAATTTTATTTTATTTTTGGCTAGACCAAATACAAATAAAAAAAGGAGATAACTTCAATCATACAAATCACAAATATTTTTATGCTGTCTAACTATAATCATATTTTTTTCATAATAAAAAAAATTAATTATAAAGAAGAATCGTTAAAATGATTAAATCACATTAAAAAAAAACCATTGAACAAACTACAATCACATCATATTTTTCTCACAATAAAAAAATAAATGAAAAAAAAAAAAACCATTGAACTAACTACTATACAATCACATTAAAAAAAAGAATCATTGAACAAACTACAATCATATCACATTTTTCCCATAATAAAAAAAATAAATGAAAAAAAAAGAACCATTAAACTAATTATAATACAATCACATTAAAAAAAAAAGAACCATTGAACTAACTATAATCACATTAAAAAAAAGAACTGTTGAACTAACTACAAACACATTTTTCTCTTTGTGAGTGTTTATATTTATCTAACTTCAATCATATTAAAAAATCAAATTATAAGCTTTTTTTGGCTAAACCAAATACAAATAAAAAAAGGAGATAACTTCAATCAAAAGAACCATTAAAATAGTACACAAAAGAAGAAATTGCTAAACCAAATACAAATTATAATTTTTTTTTTTTGCTAGACCAAATACATCAAAAAATGAGATAACTTCAATCATACAAATCACAAATATTTTTATGCTATCTAATTACAATAATACTTTTTCATAATAAAAAAAAAATTGTAAAGAAGAACCATTAAAATAGTAAATAAAACGATTAAATAATTATGAGGGGGGGTTTTGACCAAATCTCCCAAAAGACATGGGGATTTGGAGAAATTAATAAATGCTGAGGTTTTTTTTTTAAATCAAAAAATTAAAAAATTATGATTGAGATATTTGACCTCCCACAAGGCTTGTGGCTTAAAAACCTCTTTTTGCTTAATATATAGTATAGACTAGCATATCACCCGTGCTATGAACGGATTGTGTTTACAATTATCTATATATGTGAATTGTAATTTTTAAATGTTTTATTTTTTTATTTTAAATGTCTTGTTTTTTTCCTTTTTTTATATTATATTAAAGTTTAATATTTTGATAATAATCATGTGTGTTGGACTTTTCAAGGAATTAAATGTCTTTTCTTTTTTATTATATTATATTAAAGTTTAATATTTTGATAATAATCATATGTGTTGGACTTTTCAAGAAAATTTTTTTATACTTGTTTTTAATGCATTAAAGTATTATTATAAGGAATAATAATCATATGTGTTGAAACTTTTCAAGAAATTCATATGTGTTGGATTTCAAAAATTTTTTTTTTATACTTGTTCTTAATGAATTAAAGTGTTATTATGAGGGTAAGGCTTGGGGTTGGGAGAAGTTAATAAATGTTAAGATTTTTTTTTTTAAATCAAAAAATCAGGAAATTTAGATTGGGAGATTAGAACTCCCACAAGGCTTAGGGGTTAGAAACCCCCTTTTCCTTAATATGTAGAGATAGATAGATAGATAGATAGATAGATAGATAGATAGATAGATTTAATAAGAATTTATGTTTGTATTAGACATTTTTTTAATATACAAATTATTTTTTTTAAGATTTTTTTATAAAAATAATTTAACAATCTCGTCACTAGCCATAGTGTATGAGAGAAGTTGAAAAGGGCGTAGGAGTAGATATAGGAGAAGTCAAAAAGTGGGTTGGGAGAAGTCAACAAATGCTGAGCTTTTTTTTTAAATAAATAAATCAGGAAATTTAGATTGGGATATTGGAGCTCCCACAGGGCTTGGGGTTAGAAACCCCATTTTCCTTAATATATAGAAGATATAGATAGATAGATAGATAGATTTAATAAAAATTTATGTCTATTTTAGATATTTTGGATGAGATCTTATAAAAAAAAGTGTAGACATGAATGCCCTCCTATTTTATTGTGTTTATAATTATCTATATATGTGAATTGTGATTTTTAAATGTTTTTTTTAAATGTCTTCTTTTTTTCCTTTTTTATATTATATTAAAGTTTAATATTTTGATAACAATCATATGTGTTGGACTTTTCAAGGAATTAAATGTCTTTTTTTTATTATATTATATTAAAGTTTAATATTTTGATAATAATTATATGTGTTGAACTTTTCAAGAAATTTTTTTATGTTTGTTCTTAATGCTTTAAAGTGTTATTATGAGGGATAATAATCATATGTGTTGGAACTTTTCAAGGAATTCATATGTGTTGGATTTTAAAGAAGTTTTTTTTTTATGTTTGTTCTTAATGCATTAAAGTGTTATTATGAGGGTAAAACTTGGGAGTTGGGAGATGTTAATAAATGCTATGATTTTTATTTTTTTTAAATCAAAAAATCAAGAAATTTAGATTGGGAGATTGGAGCTCCCACAAGGCTTGGGATTAAAAACCCCATTTTGCTTAATATATAGTATAGATAGATAGATAGATATATCTTCTTCTTTTTTTATTTTTATTTTTGTGTGGTTTCTATTCGGGTATTTTTTTTTAATTTATTTAAGATGGAGTTGTGGGTATCTTTTTTTTTAAAATTTAATTTATCTGTGATTTTCATTTGTTTTTAATTATTATTATTTAGGTAAGTTATGATGTGAGTTAGATATGTGATAGACATGTAAGTTTTAATGATTTAAAGTTTATTTAGATAAACTTTAAAGATTTTTTTTTTAGTTTTTTAGTTTTTTTGGTTATGTTATAATGTAATATATAAAATATAGGTAGATATCTACAACTTTAAAATAAAATATTATCTGATTTTTTGGGGAAGAGAAAATGAATGCAAGTTTTAATATTTTTTTTTTGAAAATTTGTGAGAGAGATTAGGAGGGAGAGATTATGAAATATTTTTGTTATTAAATAAATAAATTAGTCAATAGTTTTTTTTAATCTATTTTGTAAATTAAAAATCAATAATTTTGGAAAATTGATTAATTTGTCCTATTAAGTGATTTAAAATTTTGATAGATATACATAAAAAAAAAAATACATAATTATATTATTAAATCATAATTCAAATTTAGATGTTATATCTTTTTGAGATCTATAGCTAAATTCTTATCTTTTTATTTTTTATTTTTGTGTGTAACCATAGTATATGGGAGAAATTGAAAAGGGTGTTGCAATAATTATGAGAGAAGTCAAAAGGGATTGTGGGTTGGGAGAAGTCAATAAATGCTGAGGTTGGGTTGGGAGAAGTCAATAAATGTTGAGGTTTTTTTTTTTTTAAATCAAAAAATTAGAAAATTAGGATTAAGAGATTGAAACTCCCACAGGCCTTGGGGTTAAAAACTCCCTTTTGCTTAATATATAGTATAGATATATATATATATATATATATATATAGATAAATAAATAGATATAGATAGATAGATAGATAGATATAGATCGATAGATAGATAGATAGATATAGATATGGCACATACCATTTATATGACACAAGGACTAAAGTACCGGGACAACTGCTGCAATTTGCTCTCATCTAAATTAAAGGGATTTAAAAAGTTAAAAAAAAAAGAACAAAAAATTATAATATTAAAAAATGTTCACTAAAAACATATAGATTAAAAATAAAAAATTAATTATTGTAAACTCCATACTAAACAAGGTAATGTTTTCTATTAATTTGAAAATTAAAAAAATATTGTTAATTTTTCTTCTGTTTTTTTTTTCTCACAAAAAAAAATAGCTACATTAATTATTTTCTTTTCTTTTTTTTTTTTTTTGTGGAGAGGGGTTTTGACCTGCGATTTTTCTAAAATGGGTGTTCTAGACGGAAAGGGTAGAGTTGGTTCAGACAATAAGAAAAAGTGCTTATGCAAGAGGCGCCTTCACTATGAGCAAGAATAGTCAGTTTTGCATAGGGTGCCTTCTTGTATAATAGCTTCAATACTGGTATGCATGAAGGGCTTAAGTGTGAGACGTATAAGAGGGGCTTTAGTGCGAAAATAGAAGAAATAGTTTACAGAGTGTCTTCTTGCTTCACGACTTCAATACTTGTGAGAGAGGAGTAGGCTCAAGTGCGAGAGAGAAATGAGGGTTTGTAGGAAGTGTCTTCTTGGGTCACGACTTGAGTGTCCGTGCACATGAAAATGAGTGATAAGGGTCAGAGTGTGTCTCTTGGGGTCACGGTTTTAGTGCTCCGAAACACAAAACCATAGCATATTAATAAAGAGAAATAATTAGTGAAAAAATGTTTTTGTCTTCTTAAATACAAGAACAGAGAATTTATTATTGGTGATGAAATATTTTTGTCTTCCACAACATAACCTTATGAGATGAAAAATATATTCATTGTGCAATCAATTAGAATTTATTAGTGACTAAATATTTTCATCTCCTACAACTTATTCTTCCAAGACAAAAATATATTTGTCGCTCATTTAATAGAAAGATGAAACAGCATCGTTTGCATGATGGAGTGTTTATTGGTGACGAAACATATTCGTCTTCCATAACTTCTCATTCCTAGATAAAAATATATTTGTCGCCTAATAAATGGAAATATGCAACGACATCGTTTAATAGATAAGGAATTTATTGGTGACAAATTACGTTCGTCACAAAAAATATATATATTTTGTGACAAAAATGTTCGTCTCCAATGAGCTAAAATAATTCGCGCCAAAGCAAATAAAATTGGCGCCTAAATTTTGCAGATGAAATTTTTTTTCGTCTCCTATACATTTGAGAAAAAATAAAACAAATGACAAAATTAATATTTTATCATCTTTGGGTTAAATTTTAAGACAAAAAAAATTTCGGCACCAAATTTTGTCACAATAGCCTAGATTTCTTGTATTTTGTTTCCTTGTTTGATTATTATTATTATTATTTTCATATTGTGGTGAGGGGTTTACTATGAGAAAGAATAATAGCTTTGCACAAAATGTCTTCTTGGATAATAATGTTTGCATGCACAAACGGCGAGAATAGAGGAGCTTTAGTGCGAAATAGAAGAGATGGTTTATAGAGATTATTTTCTTGAGTCACAGCTTCAATACTTGTGAGAGAGGAGACTCAAGTGCGAGATAGAAATGAGGGTTTGTAGACGTGTCTTTTCGGGTCACGACTTTAGTATTTGTGTGTGTGTGAAAGTAAGTGATTAAGGTGAGAGTGATCTCTTAGTTTCTGACGACATTTTAATAAAGAGAAATAATTAGGGATAAAATATTTTCATCTCAAACTCATATGTTCATTGCCTAATCAACAAAAATACAAAAACAACGTTGTGTAGGGATGGAGAATTTATTGGTGATGAAATATTTTCGTCTCCTTCAACTTAACCTTATGAGACGAAAATATATTCGTCGCACAATCACTCAAAATGCAACACGACACATGGAGAATTTATTAACGACGAAATATTTTCGTCTCCCAAAACATATCCTTCCTAGACAAAAATATATTTGTCACCTAATTAACAGAAAGATAAAATGAGCATGAAGAGTTTATTGGTGACGAAATATTTTTGTCTCTCATAACTTATCCTTCCCAGCCAAAAAATATATTTGTCACCAAATAAATAAGAAAATGAAACGACATCGTCTAATAAGTTTCGAATTTATTGGTGACGAATTCCTTTTGTCGCAAAAAACTTTAAAATTTGTGACAAAAATGTTCGTCTCCAATGAGCTAAAATAATTGGCGCCAACAAGAAAAAAAATTGGAGCCTCTTTTTTTTTCTGATGAATTTATTTTTTCGTCTCCTACAGTTTTGAGAAGAATTAAAAGAAACGACAAAAGTAATATTTGGTCATGTTTGGGTTACATTCTAAAACGAAAATAAATTTTATCACCAAATTTTAAAAATTAATTATTGAAAACTCCATACTATACAAGATAATGTTTTATATTAATTTTGAAAATTACAAATTTTTTATTATTTGTTTCTCTGTATTTTTTCTCACAAAAAAATAGCTACATTAATTATCTTTTTTTTTTTTTTTTTGTGGAGAGAGGTTTTGACCTTTGATTTTTCTGAAATAGGTGTTCTAGACGGAAAGGGTAGAGTTGGTTCAGACAATGAGAAAAAGTGCTTGCGTACATAGGGTGCCTTATTGGATAATAGCTTCAATGTTGGCATGCACGAAGGGCTTAAGTGTGAGACAGAAGAGAGGGGTTTTTGCGCGAAATAGAAGAAATGGTTTATAGAGTGTCTTCTTGAGTCACGACTTCAATACTTGTGAGAGAGGAGTAGACTCAAGTGCGAGAGAGAAATGAGGGTTTGTAGAAAGTGTCTTCTTGGGTCACGACTTCAAGGTCCGTGTACATGAAAATGAGTGATAAGCGTTAGAGTGTATCTCTTGGGGTCACAGTTTCAATGCATCGAAACACAAAACCATGGCATTTTAATAAAGAGAAATGATTAGTGATAAAATATTTTTGTATCCTTCAATACCAGAACAAAGAATTTATTATTGGTGATAAAATATTTTTGTCTTCCACAACTTAACTTTATGAGATGAAAAATGTATTCGTCACGCAATCAATTAGAATTTATTAGTGACGAAATATTTTCGTCTCCCACAACTTATTCTTCTGAAACAAAAATATATTTGTCGCCTATTTAATAGAAAGATGAAATGACATTGTCTGCATGATGGAGTGTTTATTGATGACGAAATATTTTCGTCTTCCATAACTTATCCTTCCCAGACAAAAATATATTTGTCGCCTAATAAATGGAAATATGCAACGACATCGTTTAATAGGTATGGAATTTATTGGCGACGAATTACGTTCGTCACCAAAAAAAAAATATTTTGTGACAAAAAATGTTCGTCTCCAATGAGCTAAAATAATTCGCGCCAATGCAAATGAAATTGGCGCCTCATTTTTGCACACAAAATTTTATTTTCGTCACCTATACTTTTGAGAAAAATTAAAACAAACGACAAAATTAATATTTCGTCATCTTTGGCTTAAATTTTAAGACAAAAATATTCGTCACCAAATTTTGTCACAATAGCTTAGATTTCTTGTATTTTTTATTGATTTTAACCATTTGGTGACGAAATTTGGTTTTCCTCTCTAAAAATAATACATTTGGAGACGAAATTATTTCCTCTCTAAATTTTTTTACAATGGTGACGACAAATTTCATCTCCAAAATGGCGCCAAATTTTCCAAGGGCGGGAAATTATTTTGTGACGAAAAATAAAATTTAGAGACGAATAAAATTTTCGTCACCTATTGTTTTATTTGATTTTAAGCATTTGGTGACGAAATTTGGTTTTCGTCTCTAAAAATAGTACAATTGGAGGCGAAATCTTATTTTCATCACTAAAACATGTATATTTGGAGACGAACTATTTTTTCGTCACGTGTTTTTGTCACCATAGACCTTTTTTGTTGTAGTGTGGCTATTTTAGTAGGTTATTTGGCTTTTTGGCTATTTTAGTAGGTTATTTTAGTTTTGTGTTTGGGAAGTTGAGTTAAATTTTTAGGTTGATTGTTGTATTGAAAAAAGTGTTTGAAATGATGTTTAAATTGAAATTACAAATTTACCCTTCACTTTATTTTTTTAAAAGATTGAGGAATAGGGGTAATAATGTAATTTAGCAAACCTGCAGCCTACACTGTTGGTGGCAGTGTAGGCTGCACAGCTGCAGCTGCCGACTGAAAATCATTTTTTTTTTTTTTTTTTTTTTTTTTTTTGAAAATCAAGCAAAAGTTTGCTACAGTTAAGCTTTTGGGCTGATTTTCATTTTTGGGCTATATTAGCCGCCCAAACCACTTCCCAAACAGCCCCATTATTGGCATTGAATATGTAATTGATTGTGGAATGTGGGTTGAAATCAGTGAATTTCAAGGAAATGCATATTGTAATATATTGTGAATTGCCTCTTGAAAAGAGATGAGATGACCGGTAATGGGTCAGGTTGTTGAATATTGAGCTACAATATTGTTAAGAATTGAGAAAACATGTTTTTGAAATTTGTACCTAATTTCGGGGATGAAATTCTTTAAGGGGGGAAGGTTATAGCGATCCCGGTTTTCCTCTCATGTTTACTGTATTCCGGACTCGATTCCGTTGATAGTTGTTGTTGTCCGTATTTCATTTTCGTCCTTTAACTCTTATTATTTGAGTTTAGAATTGTCTTGGGCGTGTTTCGAACAGGTTGGTTGAGCTTTTGTCCCAACTCTTGTTGCCCAGATTTCTAGTTATCCGCTCGAGCGAAGTTTGCATACCTTCAGTAGTTTGTTTGTCTACAAAAATGCTGCAAATGTGTTTTTCACGCTCGAGCGGATTTCCTTGCGCTCGAGCAGGTCGCGCTCGAGCGGGTATCCTTGCGCTCGAGCGGGTGTTCGATGTCTGCAAAACAACTGGAAGAGTGTAATCTATGCTCGAGCGGGTGTTCCTTTGCGCTCGAGCGGGTGGAGATTTGCAGTTGTGTCTTGGCGCTCGAGCGGGTATTCTTGCGCTCAAGCGGAACCAGTTTTTGTGTTTGACGCTCAAGCGTCCTATTCTCCGCTCGACCGGGTCATCGTATATCAGTTGGCAGCTGGGTCATTTTAGATCACTTTTTCAACTCTCACTCTTTCTCTTACTTTTCAAAAATCGATTTTGAGAGCTTCTCTCACTACATTTCACCTTCTCTCTAGGGTTTGATCTAGTTTGAGTGATCCACCCCCTTAGTGTCTTTGTAAGAAGTGTAGAACTTGGCTTGGGCTACCTATCAATCCAAAAATCTTGAGATTTGGAGCACTTTTGATTTTCTTCACTTTCTCCTTTGAGCTTCGACTTTGAGGTGGGGATAACTACTCATCTTTATAAGCTTTGACATAGATTTTCAGCATTTTGTATAAATGGTTCTATTTGGGTGTTAGGGTTTAAGATTTGAAATATTGAGAAACAGGGGTTTATTATTTTAGCCCATAAATGTGTATTTTGGGTCTTACATGAGGTTATTGTTAATATTTGAGCCTTTTGGTCAAAGTTGAGAAAGAGAGGAGAAAGCCTTAATTTTTGTTATGAATTAATTTATATAATTAATTTGGGAATGTTATGGAAATATGAAATTGAGTTAGAAATAATGAAATCGGCTCATTATGTAGTAGAATGGTGGAGTTGGAGACACTACAATAATCACCTTTGAGAATTTTTGACAATTTATTTGTTGGTGCATTTATTATCTGTTTAGAAATAACTACTTTGGCCTATCGATGGAAGATAGTCTTGATTGTTGTAGACAGTGCATGATGATTAGGTGAATTAAAACTAATCAATTTGAGTATGTCATTGAGTACGACGGTTGGAATAATACAGTGAATATGTGTATTGATTAGTCATTTTATATGATGAGTATTTGAATACATGGGTGCGAAATCCCGCGGATGAAATTTTCGTAAAATGGCAATTCGAAAATATCTATACATGGGTGCCGAATCCCGCGGATGAAATTTTCGTAAAGTGGCAATTTGAAAATATCTATACATGGGTGCCGAATCTCGCGGATGAAATTTTCGTAAAATGGCAAACCAAAAAGATCTATACATTGGTGCCGAGTCCCGCGGATGAAATTTTTGTAAAATGGCCACAAGAAAATAATTATACATGGGTGCCGAATCCCGCGGACGCAATTTCCGTAAAATGGCAGTTTGAAGTATTGTTGGCATGAGATGTAGTCTCATTTAAGTTGTTTGGCCAGGTTCTGAGCCATGTTTACAAGTTGAGAATTGGTTAAGTAAAGGATTATGGAACTGGATTGTACTGTATGTTGTTGTTATGAGTTGAACATTTATCAAATGCTAATGTTTTAGTTATTGCTCATGTTATGTTTAGCATATATCTACTGGGCGTTGGCTCACTCCTTATGGGACATCTTTTTCAGGTGCAGGTGATATGCCGCCTCCAAGGTCTTAGCTTGGGAGGTTGTAGAAGTCGAAGGCTTCTTTTTTGTGATTAATTTTGTATTACATGTAAATCAAGCCAAGGGCTTATTTTGTGTTTAGAGTTAGTACTCTTCTTTTGTAACCGAGTGTTGGCTTGGAAAGTTGTAAGTCCGTAGGGCATTTACTTTTGATGTCAACATGTAATACTTTTGTAATGAACACTTTGATTAATGAAATTATGCTTTACTCTCTTATGCCTAAGCTTGTCAAGATTGTATGATTTGTGGGTTTATTTTGAGGGCGTTACAACTTGGTATCAGAGCGTACCGGGTTTGAATACTTTGGGTACATGGAAAGTGATTAGTATCACAATGGGTTTGTCTCGCTTGTTAGAGACTTAGATGTAATGTTATGTGCTTATGTGATAACATGCTTATGTGACTACTTGGGTATGGGATTTAGTTTCTAGGATGTTGATTGGATCATTGGGTTTCTGTGAGTCTTGTTTGAAAAGCACTTGATCAATGCTGTTTCTAACCAGAACTCTAGTAACGCCTCAGGATTATCATTATCCAGAAATGAAATTCGTAAGTGCTTATATGATTATGTGCTTACGTGGAGTGAATTACAGTTGTCCATTGCTTTAGGACGCAAGTGTTATAGTTTCGGCACATTTTTGAATGTGCTAATGTTCTTCGTTACATTTATTAGGATGTCAGGCTGAGGACGTGGTAGGCATGGTAGGCGTGGTAGGCAGGAGATACCTATACCGGATGAGATTCCGACGCAGCAGGAGGGTGTTGGTCAGGCCAATGTGGCCAAGCCAGTAGGTCAATAGGCTATGGGTGTCTTAGCCGCGAGACAGCAGGTGCGTTGAGGGAATCCATGGGCATTCCCAGAGCTGATAATCAGGTTCAGGCCCATGTTGCTGAGGCAGGGCCTTCCTTCCTAAAGAGGGAGCTTTTTCGGTCTAATCCAGACGAGTTTGTGGGGGATCCGAAAGAGCCACTGAAGGCTGATGAGTGGCTAGAGCAGATGAGGAATACGTTTAAGATGCTTGGCATCGAGGACGCGGCTTTGAAAGTGACCTTGGCGTCTTTCCAGTTGAAAGGAGATGCGGGTCAGTGGCGGAAGTTCATGAGAGGTCGTGTAGGAGGGACTTGGGAGTCCTTTGTAAATGCTTTCCAGGAGAAGTTCCTGTCTCCAGCTGTTAGGAAGAAGTTGAGGAATCAGTTCTGCCAGCTTAAGCAGCTAAGTATGCCAGTGGCCGAGTTTGAGGCCACTTTTACCAGTTTGTCCAGGTTCTCACCTGAGCTTGTGGCGTCTGAGGAACGCCGTTGTCTGGAATTTGAGAAGAAGTTAAGGCACGGGCTCAAGACTAGAGTTGGGGGGTCCATGATCCGGGAGTATGGGCGTCTTGTGGATGCCGCGACCTATATGGAGACTATGATTCAGGAGGAGGAGGAGGAGAGGATGGGGGGCTCCAACAGGAGTCAGGATGGCCAGTGAGATGGCAGGAGGCAGAGGGGTCCTAACCCTCAGCAGTCCCCGGGTGCATTGACTAGGTCGACCTTTCCGGTGCCGAGTTCAGGCTCTGGAAGAGGCAGCCAGGGAGACTTTACCTATTTCAAGTGTGATCAGCTGGGCCACAAGTCTCCAGCTTGCCCGCAGAGGGGAGGAGGTCAGGGAGCAGCTTCATCTTCGGTTTGACCTCAGAGCCAGAGTCAGGGTAGAAGCCGGTCGTCCTCTTGTTACCAGTGTGGTCAGGCGGGGCACCTGAAGTGGTTTTGCCCACAGTTAGGTGGTACACCCGGTGCGTTTGGTTCTCGACAGACGTAGAGTTCGCAGACAGTACAGTCTGTTCAGGCCTCGAGGGCCAATCAGGGGGCTTCATCCTCTCAGTCTGTGCAGCAGTCTTTTGCTCCAAGAGGTGAGCAGGTAGACCAGAGACCAACTCGGCGCGTGTATGCTGTTACTGCGCAGGATCTTGTACCGACTCCACCTATTGTGAGAGGTACCTTTTTGTTTTGCAACTCGGTTGCCAATGTGTTGATTGATACGGGTGCATCCCGATCCTTTATATCTACTGCATTTGCATCTGTTTTGGGTTTGGAGTTGGCGCAGTTAGCATCTCCTATTTGTGTTGTGTCACCTGTTGGGGGTGAGTTGAATTTGAAGCAGGGGTGTCGGGGCTGTGATATAGAGGTAGCTCATCGCCGACTTCTATTTTCTTTTTTAATTATGGCTATGTCAGGTTTTGATGTAATTTTGGGTATGGACTGGTTATCGTCATACCGGGCAGTTATTGATTGTTACCACCAGAGGGTCACTGTTTGTACCTTGAGCGGGGATTATTTCTATTTCTTAGGGGATCGGGTTGGTAGAGTGTTGCCACCGATGTACAATCCGCGAGGGTGGAGTGAGCTTAGTGGTCTTCTCACTAGCTTTATGAGTAGTAAGTGTGATGAGACCCGGATTGAGTTGCCAAGAATGGTTTGTGAGTATTCAGATGTTTTTCCCAAGGATCTTGTTAGTTTACCACCTCATCGAGAGATTGAGTTCTCTATTGACTTAGTGCCTGGCATGGCACCGATTTCCATGGCACCTTATCGTTTTGCCCCAGCCGAGTTGAGTGAGTTGAAGACTCAACTCCGAGAGTTCCTAGATAAGGGTTTTGTCCACCCTAGTGTTTCACCGTGGGGAGCACCGGCCCTCTTTGCTAAGAAGAAAGATGGTGCCTTGAGACTTTGTATCGATTACCGGAAATTGAATCGGGCTACGGTTAAGAATAAATACCCTATGCCCCGTATAAATGATCTTTTTGACCAGTTGAATGGGTCCCGTTGTTTCTCTAAGATAGACTTGAGATCGAGTTACCACGAGTTGAGGGTCAGGGAGGAGGATATTCCGAAGATGGCATTCCGTACGCGGTATGGCCACTATGAGTTTCTGGTGATGCCTTTTGGGCTCACCAATGCATCGGTAGTGTTTATGGATTTGATGAATCGGATATTTCGGGAATTCCTAGATCGCTTTGTGGTCATCTTTGTGGACGACATTCTGATTTATTCACCTTCTGAGGAAGAGCACGAGGAACACTTGAGAGTGGTACTTGAGTTGCTTAGAGCCCATAGGCTGCATGCCAAGTTTGGGAAGTGTGAGTTCTGGCTAAGAGAGGTTAAGTTCTTAGGCCATGTGGTCTCCGGTGAAGGGGTGTCTATTGATACATCCAAGATTGAGGCAGTGCAAGATTGGGCACAGCCTAAGAGTGTTTTTGAGATCCGCAGTTTTCTGAGATTAGCTGGGTATTACCGCCGGATTGTGAAGGATTTCTCCAAGCTAGCTTCACCATTGACTGGATTGACGCGGAAAGGGGTCAAGTTTGTATGGAGTGAGACTTGTGAAAAGTCTTTCCAAGAGTTGAAAGTTAGACTTACCACCGCTCCGGTTTTGATTATTCCGGAGAGAGGCTTGGGTTATGCGGTTTATTGTGATGCCTCACGAGAGGGTTTGGGTTGTGTGTTGATGCAAGAGGGGAAAGTGGTAGCCTATGGCTCATGTCAGTTGAAATTACACGAAAGGAACTACCCTACACACGACCTAGAGTTAGCAGCTGTGATATTTGCCTTGAAGATTTGGAGGCACTATCTTTATGGTGAGAGATTCGAGGTACTCTCGGATCATAAGAGTTTGAAGTATCTGTTTACACAGAGAGACTTGAATTTGAGGCAAAGAAGATGGATGGAGTTTATTGAGGATTACGATTTTGAGTTGCACTATCAGCCGCGAAAGGCCAATGTTGTGGCCGATGCCATTAGTAGGAAATCCATTAGCGATGTAGCTTGTATAGCCATCCGGGAGTGGGAGATGTTGGGTGCACTTGGCGAGTTTGGCTTGTTTTTGGGTGAATCTGTCGAGGCTGCAGCCTTGTTTTATGTTGTTGTGCAGCCTACACTTGTGACTCGAGTGTTAGAGGCACAGAGAGGTGACCTTGAGGTAAAATCCTTTTGAGAGAAGATCTCCAGCGGAAAGGCTGAGAAGGGTTTGACTGTGTATCCCGACCGGAGTGTGAGATATCGAGACCGCCTGTTGTACCGGAGTCTTGCCGAGAGGAGGTACTCCGAGAGTTTCACCATTCACGCCTTGCGGTGCATCCGAGAGGCACTAAGATGTATCGTGATCTGGGTCACCAGTTTTGGTGACGGGGTATGAAGAGAGTTGTGGCAGTGTTTGTGTCTAAGTGCCTTACTTGTCAGCAAGTGAAGGCTAAACATCAGAGGCCAGCGGGTTTGTTGCTACCCTTGCCTATTGCCGAGTGGAAGTGGGAGCATGTCACTATGGACTTTGTTGTAGGTCTTCTGAGGACTCAGCGGGGTAGTGATGCTATTTGGGTGGTTGTAGACCGGTTAACTAAGTCGGCACACTTCATTCCTATGCGCGTGAGAGATTCGGTAGATCATCTTGCCGACTTGTACAATCGGGAGATAATGAGGTTGCACGGGGTCCCAGTGTCGATCGTCTCAGATAGAGATCCACGTTTTACTACTAGCTTGTGGCAGAGTTTGCAGAGTGCCTTAGGCACTAGGTTGACCTTTAGCACGACTTACCATTCTCAGACTGACGGGCAGTCCGAACGTACCATTCAGATCCTTGAGGATATGCTTCGAGGTTGTGTCCTTGACTTTAGTGGGTCGTGGGAGAGGCACCTGCCCTTGGTGGATTTTGCCTACAACAACAGTTTCTAGTCGAGTATCGATATGGCACCGTTTGAGGCCTTGTATGGCCGACCTTGTAGGTCTCTGGTTTGTTGGGCCGAGGTGGGTGATGCATCTTTGTTGGGCCCGGAATTGGTTCGGGAACTGACGGAGAAGGTTGAGCTCATCCGTAGGAGGCTTGTTACAGCCCAGAGTCGCCAAAAGAGTTACGCCGACCGTAGGAGGAGACCTTTGGTGTTTGAGGTGGTGATCATGTCTTCTTGAAAATATCACCTAGGCGGTGCTTGATGAGGTTTGGGAAGAGTGGGAAGTTGTCCCCTCGGTTTATTGGTCCCTTCGAGATCCTTGAGAGAATTAGGGAGGTTGCATACCGTTTAGCTTTACCACCGCAGTTGTCCGGGGAACATGACGTGTTTCATGTTAGTATGCTTCAGAAGTACGAGCCGGACCCATCGCATGTATTGGATTGGACCGACTTAGAGGTAGACGGGGATGCCTCGTATGAGGAGAGACCAGTTCGGGTCTTGGATAGGCGGGAACAAGGCTTGCGAGGCAAGACGATACCTTTGGTTAAAGTTTTGTGGAAACATCACGGAGTGGAAGAAGCCACTTGGGAACATGAGTTGGATGTCCGTGAGAAGTATCCGAACTTATTTGTTAATGTTTAACCATGTAGCGAGAATTTTGTTTTGTATTAATAAACTTTAAGACCATTGAACATGTCTTAAGTTGTAAAACATTGTAAATGTTTCGGTTTATGGAAGTATTGTGGAAGTTGCCTTGAAATGGAAGTTTAATTTTGCATTGCATATGTTAACCCTGCTTTAGTAATGCAAATATATTATTGGTATTGAATATGCAATTGATTGTGGAATGTGGGTTGAAATCAGTGAATTTCAATGAAATGCATATTGTAATATATTGTGAATTGCCTCTTGAAAAGAGATGAGATGACCGGTAATGGGTCAGGTTGTTGAATATTGAGCTACAATATTGTTAAGAATTGAGAAAACATGTTTTTGAAATTTGTACCTAATTTCGGGGATGAAATTCTTCAAGGAGGGAAGGTTATAGCGATCCTGGTTTTCCTCTCATGTTTACTGTATTCCGACTCGGTTCCGTTGATAGTTGTTGTTGTCCGTATTTCATTTTCATCCTTTAACTCTTATTATTTGAGTTTAGAATTGTCTTGGGCGTGTTTCGAACAGGTTGGTTGAGCTTTTGTCCCAAATTTTGTTGCCCAGATTTCCAGTTATCCGCTCGAGCAGAGTTTGCACACCTTTAGTAGTTTGTTCGTCTGCAAAAATGCTGCAAATGTGTTTTTCACGCTCGAGCGGATTTCCTTGCGCTCGAGCGGGTCGCGCTCGAGCGGGTCACGCTCGAGCGGGTATCCTTGCCCTCGAGCGGGTGTTCGATGTCTGCAAAACAACTGGAAGAGTGTAATCTACGCTCGAGCGGGTGGAGATTTGCATTTGTGTCTTGGCGCTCGAGCGGGTATTCTTGCGCTCGAGCGGGTCCAATTTTTATGTTTGACGCTCGAGCATCCTATTCTCCGCTCGAGCGGGTCATGCGTATATCAGTTGGCAGCTGGGTCATTTTAGATCACTTTTTCAACTCTCACTCTCTCTTACTATTCAAAAATCGATTTTGAGAGCTTCTCTCACTACATTTCACCTTGTCTATAGGGTTTGATCTAGTTTGAGTGATCCACCCCCTTAGTGTCTTTGTAATAAGTGTAGAGCTTGGCCTGGGCTACCTATCAATCCGAAAATCTTGGTGTAGACACCCCATTTTTGACAGCCCATAAGACTTGGGCATTACTGATGGTTTACTTGGTGATAAAAGGTGTGCAGGGCAAAGACCCAGTTTCTTCGGCAAGGGGAGAGACAAGTCTCAAATTCACACCCCATTTTGGACCAAAGCTATTTTGGATGGTTTTTAGACCTTAAAACCCTCTCTTTCAAAACTTTTTTGAAATAAAGTTTCTGCGTTGTTCCGAGTCTCGCATTTTGTCAAACGTTGCGCTTTTCGGTAAAACGAGCAGGGACGAAGTGGAAATGAATGAAAGAGAGATGAAATCTTTGAAAAATCTTTCAAAACACCTTGCTTAGGGGTTTGAAGTTGAAGAAAGGAGGGGAAGAGAGAAGAAACCAAGTTGGAGGAGAAGACAGGCTTGAATCTGGGTAGAAGGGAGTCGAGTAGTCCTCGCTGAATCGGGCATATTAATCTGCATACTTGGATTTTAGCTATGGGGCCACCACCATCGGAAAGCTAACTTCCGGGGCTTCATTTTTCACTCAAGAATCTCTTAAAGCCAAGTCCGGGTGGGGGAGATATGATCAGTTGAAGTTGGGCATCATCCCGGTTGGATTGAATCTGCACGGCTTCACCAAAAAGGGCATAACTTTTTTCACAGGAGGAATTTTAATGCAAGGTTTGCGGCATTGGAAAGCTAACTTCTGGAGCTTCAATTTGGACACCCACGGGCCATTTTTTGAAGTTGGCAGAATCTATCGGCAATCTATTTAGCCGACCGGAAATTTATTGTGCTGACCGGCCATTTATTTTGGCCGACGACCTCCTTTTCTGGCCGGTTTGACCTTTTTGCACCTTCCAGGCATGGTGCATGCCAGCTCTGCCAGATGGGATGCACAGACCCTGCTCCCCGTGCATATATGTGGCTATTTTGCCCCTTTGACCACCTTTGACCCCTCTTTTTGCACCCTTTGCTCAAGGCTTCTTGAGGAAGCTTTGATCCCTTGTCTTGGCTTCCTCAAGAAGCTTGGCCAGCTGTCTTAGCTTCCTCTAGAAGCCTTGACCTCCTTTGCACCTTTTGCCCCTTTTACTTAGCTTCTTTGAGAAGCTTAAACCATTTCCCTTTGCCTATATAAGAAACCCATCCTCCTCCATTGTTTTGGTTGAGCAAAAACCAGACCTAGGGCATATATATCTGATATATATACACCCTCTCTCCATATATCTCCCTCTCTCTCATCCTTTGTGTGTTTAAGAGCCTTAAAGTGTGTTTTGACCATAGTATTGCACCAACACACACACCATTACACCACACTTCGACTTGAGAGGCCTTGAGGGTTTGTTCTTGGAGTTTTAAGCTGGTTTTGATCACAAGAAGAGGTCTGACCTTGCTGTTCATCAAAGGTTCTTCAAGGGTAACTTCTTTGCTTTAGTTTCCCCAATCTTGCATTAGCTTTTGACCTGTCTTGCATGCTGATTTAAGCTTTGTGTATAATTGAAAAAAGTCTTGTTTTTAGCTCCTTTTTAAGTTTGTTCAAGAACACTTTTGTGTTTGGGGTTGTTTGACCCCTCTTAGGCCTTGTTTGGCCTCATTTTTGTGCATTTTTAGTGAGCTCCGGGACCACCTTGTTTGGGCCTCCTCACCACTGAAATCTTGAGGGATTTCAGTGGTGAGGATGGTGGTTTAAGGTCCTAAGAAAGAGAGGGCCATCCCATCTCCTTGTTGTCTTGTTTGATGCCCTTTTTGGCCTTACAAAGGGGCCTATATTTGCACACTTCTTGAGCTCGGTTCAGGCATTTTTCAGTGGGTTTTAGGACCCTCAGAACTCATTTTCAGAGTTGATTTGGTCTTGCTAAATGTCTATCTTGCATGTGCTTAATAACTCCTTGCATGGCCCTCTAAAGTAACTCATCATTTTTGCATGCCATGGTTGCGTATCAGTGGTTATTTGGGCCTATTTTCACATGTTTTATTCACTAATTTTTGATGGTTTGGTGAGATTCCATGTGCATCATATACTTGCCATACAACCCATGTTTGCTAGTCAAAGTTGCATACTATTTTAGTCCATCTTGCTAACATCTTTTGGCCATGCTTTGAACTGGAAATATGCATGCTTTGGGACTGCCTTGACTCTGTCTTCATGCTTCATAATCAAATAATGCATGCTTTGTATAGCTATAGGCCAATGCGTATGCCTAGTTTTGTGTTTCGGGGCCATTCCGTGCATCGGGTGCCATGTTTCCATGCTTCGGGGCTGCTTTGTATCACATTTCAGTGCTGGAATTACATGCTCGTATGCCATATTTCATGCCTTGCCATGCCCTGTTAGAGTTTCATACCATGCCTTAGGTTTGGTCCTCGGTTTGCGTGCATGCATGCACGCGTTTCGAGAGTCTCATTTTCATCTAATGGCCACTGTTTTGGACCTAGTAGAGAGCTGTCCAAGTTAGTGTAAGACCATCCTTTGCATGTTGATGCATGCTCACCTTGTGTGTTGTGGCATACTTGTGTGTTGTTGCATGTTTAGGTTGCTTAATATGATGCATGCCTTGCACACTTACATGCTTAGATCACATCTTGTATGCTTGTCACTCCCATTATTATTCCATATCTTGCATACTTGCTCATTTAGGTTGTGCGCCTAACATGCATTGTGCATTACTTGCTTGCATGCCCATGTTGCATACTTAATTAACATGCCTAGGTCGCATTGCATGAGCATACATCCCTTGCCTCTTGATCAATCATGATAGGGGTTGGGGCCCTTTGATGTGTTTTGTGCTTGCATTTCATTTGATATCAAAGTTGAAAAACTTGGCCTCTTAGGCCATCATGTGTAATTGATGGCCCGAGGGTCGAGGGGCATACTCCCTTGAGTCCATTACATGATTGGGAGAGTGGCCATGCATATACTTGCTTGAAATTCCATGCCATACACTGTCTGTTCTTGTTGCTGTCAAAAACCAGATTCTGCAAGGACTTTCTACCGATCGGCAGTATTCAGTGCCGACCGGCAATCTTTCCTGAGCCGGTAGCTTCATCAGCAGCCGATGGATATTTTCAATGGCCAGTGGACATTTCCTTCAGCCGATGGTGTTCCACAGTGTTGAGGGGACCTATCCCAGAACTTTGGCAATTTTCAGAGAAGCAGGGCAGTGTAAAACCGAGGCGGCAGTGGTATGGTACAGACCTTTCGGGCGAGACGGGTTCGAGCATGCATCATTCGCGCATCCCGAGGCAGGGGCTGTGGCCACCTTTCCTTTTTGCATTCATTCTGTTAATTAATTAGAAATTCTATAATAATTAATGTGTTTATTATTCGGACTGTAATATTTATTTGGACCCTCCGAGTGAGGGCAATTATGTAATAAGTGTGCATGAGTGTGTGTATGTCTTCTAACCCCACGTCTTTCTTCCCTTTTATTTACCTGCTTTGATGGTTAGTAATAGGACATGTTTAATTTAGCATACCTTATGCTATGCATGCGTGCATCATTCATCAGTATTGCATGCACCGGGCTCGGCGCATCATGCTAACTGCATTAGTATTTCAAATCTAACTTGAATACATGCTACTTGGGCATTTTCACATGTGATTCATAGAATAGCCGAGCCTACTCTAGTGACATTTCGTATGCATTGTATTAGACATTAAAACATGGACTTGGATCATGCATTGATTGCCAACGAGTTCTTTGTTTTGGCACGAAGTACGATGTAAGTATTTATGCTTTAGCCTCCTTGCATGCGTGTGAGCGTTGCCATGATAGAATGATTACCATGAGGCTAGTTGCTTATGTGATATAACTGCTTGAATGCCTGTGGGTGAAGGTTGGGTTGCCTGAGTTGGAATAGCTCATTGAAATCCGTGTTTTAGCCTACTTACGAGTAGCAAATTCCAAAACATTTTTCCAAAACAAACGGATATGCAATGCTTATTTCCAAATTAGGCAATCTAGTCTATACTTGTTTGCTGTGCGCATAACATAGTAATTCTAGGCTAATAACTGGAATAAGAACACATAACGTTTTCAAAAACGGATATCACGTTTAGTAGAGGCCGATCTTCGGATCGGGCGAGAGGGGGTGCTCATAGCTGACCTTCCCCAATCGTACCCAAGTTCCCGAGCCGAGGCAACTTTGGTGATGACGGACATGTGGCCTTTGGCACCGAGTCAGGGTTTCCTAAATTCCCCCATTTTAAAATATTTAGGTGGCGACTCTGTATCTGGCAAAGCAGTCCATGTTTGGCACTTCTTTTTTCTAAAAATCTGTTTTCTCAAAAACGATTTGCCAGATTTGGACTCTTTGGTTCAGATTAAGAACCGCAAACAAAATCGAGTCCGAACTGTAGCGGGGCCCCACGGGGGTGCGTCTACAATTTCTGGCGACTCTGTTGGGGATTTTAGAGGGCTTGACTCGAACTCATGATATCCTGTTTTTATTTCATTTATGTGTCTCTTCGCATTGCATGTGCATTGGTGCGCCTAGGACACCGTGTTTGCCATCTGCCATTCCTGAACGGTTTGCCGGAGGCTTGTCTTGTCAAGGCACGACCATAAGGCTGACCGGTTATGGGCTCTGACAGTATGGGAACACAAACCCCGATTTTACCGGGGCACCCTTTTTGACTATTCGACCTAGTGCATATTCGGAATCCATAGTGACTATTCCAAACTAGGATAGGTTGCTTACCCGATGCTAAGTTGTTTGAAACCGCTGCGTGCGTAGTGAAACCGTAGCTCCTGACAAAATAGGGCAGGGAAACCCTACCCCAACATAGTGGTGTTTTGGCTCTCTCTTACTTGCTATGTGCTTTTAGAGTGTATCTCTACAGGGGCGCATATACCAGTTTGCAAGTCTGGGCATCAGGCCTGTGGGCATCAGCATCAGTATTTGGGGAATCAGTTTTACCCGAGGGTGTCAGTTTACAGGCAGATATTTGGGAAACAGTGATCAGTATTGAGTACAGTCATCCTAGTATGCTCAAATCCGTTCGAGTGAAATTGTGCTGAGATGCTTTCTCTTTTGTGAGGTAGTCCTGGAACTATAGCTTCAGAAGGCTCCGATATCCCCCGGGTACATTGGACTAGTGCTGATAGACTTTGTTAGGTCAGAAATTCAATTCAAGGGCAACCGGTGTTCTTTCGCTGAGGCAAGGCAAAGAAAGGCCAGTCAGGGCTCACCGATCCATCTGATCCGTCAGTCGCCAGTCACATCACCTTTGTTCAGACTCAGCAGACCATGATGGCACAGGGTTCGGAAGAATTTGTGGCCGTGATAGCAGCATTAAATCAGGGAACTACCATGCAGAATGAGACCGGTGTTGAAATGCAATGCCCATCTGGGGCATCTGCCTCACATCCAGCTTTGGGACCCCAGCCAAACTTTGATCCACTTCCGCCAGTTGAAGATTTGCAGTGTCCGAATCCTCGAGAAAGGTTGACTCAAGCTCAGGTGCTCAGACCCCGGGTGCAGCCTAATGAGAGGCTTTATTCCCTTGATGTTAATGAGCTCAATCCGACTGCAGTGAAAATTGCGAACCTTGAGAAGCAATTCAGAAAGGCGCAAGGCCTTAACTCCATTCCCGACATTGAGGATGGGCACACCGAGGCTGCCGTACGGCTCCCAGATAGATTCAAAATGCCATATATTGACCGTTTCGACGGGTCTAGAGATCCAATGGTACATATCCGACTTTTCTTGGATGTCCTGAAGCCAATGGGTCTGACTATGCCACAGAAACTCTCTCTGTATGGAAGAACCCTGTCGGGTGTAGCAGCCACTTGGTACGCTAAGTTGGAAGATAAAGTGAAGCAAGACTGGGAAGAATTGGTTGAGGCCTTTGTTGATCAGTATTCCTACAATACCCAAGTTGAAATGACCATGCAAGAGCTTGAAACAACCCGCCAGAACCCAACAGAGCCTTTTGTGGAATTTGTTGCAAGATGGAGAACAAAGGCAGCACAGATGTCAGATCGGCCTTCCGAGAGGGATCAAGTGCAGATGATGGTGCGAAACCTCAAGCACGATATGTTGCAAAAGTTGATAGTCGCTCCACTATTCACTTTCAAAAGTTTGCATGAACTGGGGGTTCAGGTCGAGAATGCGTTCAACACAGGGATCATTCCCAGAACTAGTGAACTGACAAGAAGGGTGATTTCAAGGAGTACCAATGCTGGTAGTAGCACTATTCCCAAACCCACCGAAATCAATACAGTCGCCACAGCCGACCCTTTTGCCAATCCATGCCTACAAACCGTCGGCCCAGCCCGAGCTCAAAGCAGAACTTTCACCCCCCTCTATATGAGCCTGACTAGCGCACTAAAAGTCTTGATGGAAAGAGGGCATCTCAAACCCCTCGATCCTCAACCTCTTCCTAACCCACTTCCAGCCAGACATAACCCCTCCAAGTACTGTATGTACCATCAGCAGCGCGGTCATGGCACCGACCGTTGCTACCGCCTTCGTCATGAGGTCCAAAATCTCATTGACAACCAGACGATAGCTCCACCTTCAGACCCCAATGACCAAGTACATCATCCACATCTCAATCTAATCCACACACTGGCCGTCCCTTACGACCCCAACATGTACATCACCCTAGTCCATCTACCCAGGCCTAATGTGTTTATCTTAGGGAGCCTGGACTTATGCATGATGGGTGCATCTGAACCCCAATTATCTCAAACCCATGAACCCACTACTTCTGAGCTGATGAAGATGATCGAAGATCTTCAGAGAACTGTGGCAGATCTGGCCTTTGGAGTTTTGGCCCCATCATCAACCGCATCACATACCAGGGAGTTCATGTCAAAAGGCTCCTCAGGACGGGCTACATTTGAAGAAGGCCAATCCCTTGGCAAAGTGGAGGCAAGTGGTAAGAACAAGGTAGGGGCAGGCATTGGTCCCCATGAACACCTTCAGTGGGATATTGAGGCTTTGAAAGCCGAAGGGCTGAACAAGCAGCAAGTACTCGCAGTTATTGCAGAAATTGTAGATGACACTTTCGCCACTCAGAATAAGAGCAGTCTGAATCAAGGGGCAATCCGGGAGAAGGGCCGTTGTACCAGGAATGTTCCTTTCAGCTCTAAACCCTTGCTCGAAAACGATCAGCAAACCCAGTCAACGCATGCCAATCCCTTTGCTGGTGCATCCAGCAAAACTCCACAAACCTCAAAACACCCACCTCGAGGCTAGAGGGTGTTCGCACCACTGTACATGTCTCTATCAGCGGCCTTTAGGATCCTGATTAGAGAGGGGGATTTGAAACCCTTGGAGCCGCGACCACTGCCAGATAGACTTCCTTCCTCCCATGATCCGACCAAGTACTGTGCCTTTCATCAGCAAGTCGGCCATGTCACTGATGGTTGTTTCCGTCTTCGCCACGAAATACAAGATCTGATTGACAATAAGGTCATCGTCGCACCAACTCAACAAAGTCTATCGTCATTGGATCAGTGAACCTGGGGGATAATGCGGTGCGATCGGGGGATGAACCACCTGCGGGCGGCGCTCAGTTTACTTCAGATGTGGCGTTTGACACGCGCAATTTTGAGCAATGTGCGAACACTAGTTTTTGTACTTTCTGACTTGGGTATTGGGTCAGTTTTGTTGTTTTGTATATGGTCAGTCCTTTTGTACTGAGTTGGTCAGGTCTGTCTTGTTGTATCGAGTCAGTCCTATCGCGTTGGAGTTGGGTGATTCCGGGGGTGTTACCTTGGACATCACTTTCTTGTTTTGTGTTTGTCTTTTTGCTTTCTTTTGAGTCTGTTTCTACCATGGAGCCAGTTGTGCTTACAGATTTGAATGAAACAGCAGTTGTTTTTCATGATTTTGTGCTTGCTTCTGCCTTATGCCAGTTGTGCCAGAAGGTTTGACTGAAACGGCAGTACTTTTCGCCTACTTTTCTGTGCCTCGAACTCATTGCATTGACTTAAGTTTTTGAAAACCTTTTGAACATTGTGATGAAAACAAAGAGGAAGGAATTCCTCAGATTTTGCAAAAATTTGATCATTTGAGAGAAAGAGAGGCATGCTAAGCCTTTAATGATCGAGATCATGCTTGTTAATGTGAGTACTGAGAAGGATCCTGGCTTGATCCAGATTGGTCCCACACTGTCTTCAGAGCGAGTGACTAGTCGCCCTCTTAAAAGATTTTAAAAAAAAAATGTTTTGCGCGATCCTACGAAGACCTGTGTGGAATCGCTCTTGAGATTGTGCAGCCTAGGATCGCTCTTAGCCTCGAGACTCGACCCCTCATTTTCAAACCTTGAACTTGGATTCAGAAGGTTCAACGATCAACCACAATGTGAGGCCTGTGTGGCCTGATTTTGAAGCAGCCTATGAATTAGGGGCAGGGAAGTCAGATCAAGAAGATCAGATGTCATCAAAAGAAGCTTGCAAAGCTAGATCAGAAGTATCCCTGCAACTGGGGGCAAAAATGCCAGATGTGCTCGAAGAGCCGAAGATTGGTCATCCTGCAAATCAATGAAGACTGGCAAGAATGCCGAACCCCAGAAGAGAAGAAAGAAGAAAGTATTGCTGAAGAACTACTGAGTCCTATCCACAACACTAGGGGCAAATCCGGCCCCCATGGGATGGACTCCTGCATTGTTAGCGAACAACAGTCACTCTCCTGGATTCAGACAGATTCGAGATCTCAAAACCATTTGAAATGGACAAAGCTACACTTTTACCCTTGAGAGGCTCGCTGGGTCGAAAACCCGGAAGGGCGACCCAGGCAAAAGTTAGAGCAAGGAAAAAAGGAAAAGAACAAAAAAGGAGGAGAAGAAAAATGCAAAGAACAAAAAAGAAAGAAAGAAAAGAAAAAAAGAAAGAAAAGAAAATATGAAAAAAAAAATGAAAAGAATTGAAAAGAAAAGAAAAACAGAGCTCGCAAGGTTGAAAACCCGGAAGGGCGGCCTTGGCAAAAGTTAGAGCGTAAAAGGAGAGGTTAATACCCGAGTGCACCTTAACCCCGGAACTACGTAAGGCTCGATTCCCATGTTTGGGATATGTAGGCAACTTCATTCTGAAGTCCAGCCACAAACACCTCTAAATTCAACTGTGTCCATGTAATGGTTTTGATTGTCTTTGCCTTCTCTGTATTCGAGAGTTCGGTTGTCATCGTTACTCTGAGGACTGATTGCAATGCGCTGCGATGCTATCCAAACAGGGGGCAACTTTCCGTTGCCATTCAATGCGCTGCGGTGCCGTTCAAACAAGGGGCAACTTTCCATTGCCATGCAGTGCCCTTCAAACAAGGGGCAATTTTCCATTGCCTCCGATCCGAGGTCGTGCATCTCAAGAGTAGGTTCTGTCCTCGTTGAACAGTGGCCGTTTGCAAAAACATTTTTTTTGAAAATTTTTACTGAGGTTGACTGATCCCTCGAAAATTATTCCATCTTTTCCAAAACTGGACCATTTCTTGGACCCAAAAAGGGAAAATTTTCAGTGCTCATAGCCTAACTTGCATGATTTTCAAAACAAAAATCGAACAAGTATGTTAATCTAACTCTCATATTGGTCAAGATTGTTTTAGTATAAACCAAAACAAAAAAATGGTCAAAATAATGAACTAGGGGCACAGTTGAGTCAGGCTTCCTGTCTTTCCCCCGTTGTCAATGCATCTGCCAGAAAGGGCACTCTACCTGCCAGAAAAGGGTACCACTGAAGCTGACCGCAAAAGGGCAGAAGGCTCTCACATCCTCTACGCAACGAGGTATCAAGCCAAGTGCGAAGCACGAACGGGAACGGATCAAGATATTCCACTCCTTTATTTGGACAGATCTAATCACGCCCAAACTCCCCAGTAAGAGCATCGTCAACCAATGTCGATTGCAGATCTGCTGCATATCCAGCCGCATCGCAACCCCTCTGTGGGAGAAAGTTCACTGTTGTGAGCAGAAGAAGAGAATCTAGCAGAATGCTTGGGGCAAGAACCCGTAACTTCCTGTTTATTCAATAACCACCCTTTGGAGGGATGAAAAATGAGAGGTTAAAGAATAGAGAGATGTGCGTTGAGAGAAAAAGTGAGGAAAAGGGCTTTTTCAGAAAAAACAGAGCCTGAGGGCCGAGCGATGTGAGAATCACAAATGAGAAAGGGTGGGAAACAATACCCGGTGAAACAGGCTCCCTGTGCACGCCTGAGTGTCGTGTCTTTTTGTCTGTCTCGATTCTTGTTTTGAGTCACTTCGAGTGTTACTCGATGTGTTTAGGTAGTTTACCTTTGTTTTTCCTTGTCGAGTCGTTTTGGCTGTGGCCAGTCATCGGCTCAATACCCGGTTAAGAACTCATTTCTCAATTTCCAAAAAATCATCTTGTGCTCAGAGTGCTGTGCCATTCTCCACATTTGTGCAAAACAGTATTTGTTCTTTCGTAAAACTGCAAGGTCCACCCCCGATAAGTGTGAACAATAGAACAAGGACCTATCTGAAGCTATGTAGGTTCCAGACTGCAAAGCAAAAGAAAAAAGGAAAATTTGGAGCATCTTAGGGTGTTCCAGCTTTGGCAAGATCCGAGACTGCATTTCAGGTGCACCTTCCCAGACCTCGCCATTTCTCTGGAGTATGAGTGTATCTCGACCCCAAGTGTAAGCCTGCTTCAAGTCAGAATGGCAATTAAAGCAGCAGCAGATGTTATCTCTTGCCAACATAAACAGGGTGTGCCCTTTTTGAGCTGAGTGTGTTACAAAGTCCCCCGAAAGGTAAATCGGAGGCACCAGAGTACATGTTTGATGCCCTTCCATTGCATAGAATGTGCACTTTCATATACACTTCTGTGACATGCGTGCCGCACATCGTTATGATTCATGCATAAAATATGCTTGCTTTCGATTCTGCATAGAATTTGCTTTCAATATTGCATAGAATATACTCCTATTTCTTGCATAGAAAATGCTCGTATCTTTTGCATAGAAAATGCACTCTTCCATACTTGCATAAAAAATGCACGTCATTTGCATAGAACATGCATTCACTCACACTATCTTGTGCACTTACACTTTGTATCTCACTAGCACTGTCTTGTGCATCTTGTGGTTTTATCTCACTCGCACTATTTTGTGCATTGCATATCAATTGCGCTGTTTAGCGTATCGCACTGTCTTGTGCATTTCAAAATCAATCGCGCTGTTTAGCGTATCGCACTATCTTGTGCATTTCAAAATCAATCACGCTGTTTAGCGTATCGCACTGTCTTGTGCATTTCAAAATCAATCGCGCTGTTTAGCGTATCGCACTGTCTTGTGCATTTCAAAATCAATCGCGCTGTTTAGCGTATCACACTGTCTTGTGCATTTCAAAATCAATCGCGCTGTTTAGCGTATCGCACTGTCTTGTGCATTTCAAATCACTCACGCTGTTTAGCGTATCGCACTGTTTTGTGCAGCACTATTTTGCGCATTGCACTGTTTTGTGCAGTTTACATTCGTGCTATTTTGCGCACCTCAATCGCACTATTTTGTGCAGTTTATCATTCGCGCTATTTTGCGCATTGCACTGTTTTGTGCAGTTTACATTCGTGTTATTTTGCGCACCTCAATCGCACTGTTTTGTGCAGTTTATCATTCGCGCTATTTTGCGTATTGCACTGTTTCGTGCAGTTTACATTCGTACCATTTTGCGCACCTCAATCGCACTATTTTGTGCAGTTTATCATTCGCGCTATTTTGCGCGTTGCACTGTTTTGTGTAGTTTACATTCGTGCTATTTTGCGCATCGCACTGTTTTGTGCAGTTTACATTTCGCGCTATTTTACGCACCTCAATCGCACTGTCTTGTGCATTTCAAATCACTCGCGCTTTCTTGCGCATCGCACTGTTTTGTGCACCTTACTTGCATTTTGCAGGCATCCTATCGCGCTATCTCGCGCACCTCACTTGTACTTGTTAGTACATCGCATTGTTTGGAATACAAACCGGCTTCGCGTGGCGTATAAGTCCAATTGTCAAAGTCTTCTTTCATATCATTTGCATCTTGCCCCTGAACTACGCTGGTTTGATTCCTTGTAAAGGGATACGTAGGCAGCCTGCGGGCACAACCATTCATTCATTTGTATTTTGTTTTGTTTGTCCAAGTCTTCGGCCTTGTCAAAAATAGGTCGTCTCTGGGCTTTGACATTCACTCCCGTCATTCTTATGACTTCCGAGTTCTGTCAAAGAGGGGCAACTGTAGACACCCCATTTTTGACAGCCCATAAGACTTGGGCGTTACTGATGGTTTACTTGGTGATAAAAGGTGTGCAGGGCAAAGACCCAGTTTCTTCGGCAAGGGGAGAGACAAGTCTCAAATTCACACCCCATTTTGGACCAAAGCTATTTTGGATGGTTTGTAGACCTTAAAACCCTCTCTTTCAAAACTTTTTTGAAATAAAGTTTCTGCGTTGTTCCGAGGCTCGCATTTTGTCAAACGTTGCGTTTTTCGATAAACCGAGCAAGGACGAAGTGGAAATGAATGAAAGAGAGATGAAATCTTTGAAAAATATTTCAAAACACCTTGCTTAGGGGTTTGAAGTTGAAGAAACGAGGGGAAGAGAGAAGAAACCAAGTTGGAGGAGAAGACAGGCATGAATCTGGGTAGAAGGGAGTCGACCAGTCCTCGCTGAATCGGGATTATTAATCTGCATACTTGGATTTTAGCTATGGGGTCACCACCGTCGGAAAACTAACTTCCGGGGCTTCATTTTTCACTCAAGAATCTCTTAAAGCCAAGTCCGGGTGGGGGAGATATGATCAGTTGAAGTTGGGCATCATCCCGGTTGGATTGAATCTGCACGGCTTCACCAAAAAGGGCATAACTTTTTTCACAGGAGAAATTTTAATGCAAGGTTTGCGGCATTGGAAAGATAACTTCCGGGGCTTAAATTTGGACACCCACCGGTCATTTTTTGACCTTGTAAGCATCTATCGGCAATCTATTTAACCGACCGGCAATTTATTGTGCTGACCGGCCATTTATTTTGGCCGACGACCTCCTTTTCTGGCCGGTTTAACCTTTTTGCACCTTCCAGGCATGGTGCATGCCAGCTGTGCCAGCTGGGATGCACAGACCCTGCTCCCCGTGCATATATGTGGCTATTTTGCCCCTTTGACCACCTTTGACCCCTCTTTTTGCACCCTTTGCTCAAGGCTTCTTGAGGAAGCTTTGATCCCTTGTCTTGGCTTCCTCAAGAAGCTTGGCCAGCTGTCTTAGCTTCCTCTAGAAGCCTTGACCTCCTTTGCACCTTTTGCCCCTTTTACTTAGCTTCTTTGAGAAGCTTAAACCATTTCCCTTTGCCTATATAAGAAACCCATCCTCCTCCATTGTTTTGGTTGAGAAAAAACCAGACCTAGGGCATATATATCTGATATATATACACCCTCTCTCCATATATCTCCCTCTCTCTCATCCTTTGTGTGTTTAAGAGCCTTAAAGTGTGTTTTGACCATAGTATTGCACCAACACACACACCATTACACCACACTTCGACTTGAGAGGCCTTGAGGGTTTGTTCTTGGAGTTTTAAGCTGGTTTTGATCACAAGAAGAGGTCTGACCTTGCTGTTCATCAAAGGTTCTTCAAGGGTAACTTCTTTGCTTTAGTTTCCCCAATCTTGCATTAGCTTTTGACCTGTCTTGCATGCTGATTTAAGCTTTGTGTATAACTGAAAAAAGTCTTGTTTTTAGCTCCTTTTTAAGTTTGTTCAAGAACACTTTTGTGTTTGGGGTTGTTTGATCCCTCTTAGGCCTTGTTTGGCCTCATTTTTGTGCATTTTTAGTGAGCTCCGGGACCACCTTGTTTGGGCCTCCTCACCACTGAAATCTTGAGGGATTTCAGTGGTGAGGATGGTGGTTTAAGGTCCTAAGAAAGAGAGGGCCATCCCATCTCCTTGTTGTCTTGTTTGATGCCCTTTTTGGCCTTACAAAGGGGCCTATATTTGCACACTTCTTGAGCTCGGTTCAGGCATTTTTCAGTGGGTTTTAGGACCCTCAGAACTCATTTTCAGAGTTGATTTGGTCTTGCTAAATGTCTATCTTGCATGTGCTTAATAACTCCTTGCATGGCCCTCTAAAGTAACTCATCATTTTTGCATGCCATGGTTGCGTATCAGTGGTTATTTGGGCCTATTTTCACATGTTTTATTCACTAATTTTTGATGGTTTGGTGAGATTCCATGTGCATCATATACTTGCCATACAACCCATGTTTGCTAGTCAAAGTTGCATACTATTTTAGTCCATCTTGCTAACATCTTTTGGCCATGCTTTGAACTGGAAATATGCATGCTTTGGGACTGCCTTGACTCTGTCTTCATGCTTCATAATCAAATAATGCATGCTTTGTATAGCTATAGGCCAATGCGTATGCCTAATTTTGTGTTTCGGGGCCATTCCGTGCATCGGGTGCCATGTTTCCATGCTTCGGGGCTGCTTTGTATCACATTTCAGTGCTGGAATTACATGCTCGTATGCCATATTTCATGCCTTGCCATGCCCTGTTAGAGTTGCATACTATGCCTTAGGTTTGGTCCTCGGTTTGCGTGCATGCGTGCACGCGTTTCGAGAGTCTCATTTTCATCTAATGGCCACTGTTTTGGACCTAGTAGAGAGCTGTCCAAGTTAGTGTAAGACCATCCTTTGCATGTTGATGCATGCTCACCTTGTGTGTTGTGGCATACTTGTGTGTTGTTGCATGTTTAGGTTGCTTAATATGATGCATGCCTTGCACACTTACATGCTTAGATCACATCTTGTATGCTTGTCACTCCCATTATTATTCCATATCTTGCATACTTGCTCATTTAGGTTGTGCGCCTAACATGCATTGTGCATTACTTGCTTGCATGCCCATGTTGCATACTTAATTAACATGCCTAGGTCGCATTGCATGAGCATACATCCCTTGCCTCTTGATCAATCATGATAGGGGTTGGGGCCCTTTGATGTGTTTTGTGCTTGCATTTCATTTGATATCAAAGTTGCAAAACTTGGCCTCTTAGGCCATCATGTGTAATTGATGGCCCGAGGGTCGAGGGGCATACTCCCTTGAGTCCATTACATGATTGGGAGAGTGGCCACGCATACACTTGCTTGAAATTCCATGCCATACACTGTCTGTTCTTGTTGCTGTCAAAAACCAGATTCTGCAAGGACTTTCTACCGATCGGCAGTATTCAGTGCCGACCGGCAATCTTTCCTGAGCCGGTAGCTTCATCAGCAGCCGATGGATATTTTCAATGGCCAGTGGACATTTCCTTCAGCCGATGGTGTTCCACAATGTTCAGGGGACCTATCCCAGAACTTTGGCAATTTTCAGAGAAGCAGGGCAGTGTAAAACCGAGGCGGCAGTGGTATGGTACGGACTTTTCGGGCGAGACGGGTTCGAGCATGCATCATTCGCGCATCCCGAGGCAGGGGCTGTGGCCACCTTTCCTTTTTGCATTCATTCTGTTAATTAATTAGAAATTCTATAATAATTAATGTGTTTATTATTCGGACTGTAATATTTATTTGGACCCTCCGAGTGAGGGCAATTATGTAATAAGTGTGCATGAGTGTGTGTATGTCTTCCAACCCCACGTCTTTCTTCCCTTTTATTTACCTGCTTTGATGGTTAGTAATAGGACATGTTTAATTTAGCATACCTTATGCTATGCATGCGTGCATCATTCATCAGTATTGCATGCACCGGGCTCGGCGCATCATGCTAACTGCATTAGTATTTCAAATCTAACTTGAATACATGCTACTTGGGCATTTTCACATGTGATTCATAGAATAGCCGAGCCTACTCTAGTGACATTTCGTATGCATTGTATTAGACATTAAAACATGGACTTGGATCATGCATTGATTGCTAACGAGTTCTTTGTTTTGGCACGAAGTACGATGTAAGTATTTATGCTTTAGCCTCCTTGCATGCGTGTGAGCGTTGCCATGATAGAATGATTACCATGAGGCTAGTTGCTTATGTGATATAACTGCTTGAATGCCTGTGGGTGAAGGTTGGGTTGCCTGAGTTGGAATAGCTCATTGAAATCCGTGTTTTAGCCTACTTACGAGTAGCAAATTCCAAAACATTTTTCCAAAACAAACGGATATGCAATGCTTATTTCCAAATTAGGCAATCTAGTCTATACTTGTTTGCTGTGCGCATAACATAGTAATTCTAGGCTAATAACTAGAATAAGAACACATAACGTTTTCAAAAATGGATATCACGGTTAGTAGAGACCGATCTTCGGATCAAGCGAAAGGGGGTGCTCATAGCTGACATTCCCCAATCGTACCCAAGTTCTCGAGCCGAGGCAACTTTGGTGATGACGGACACGTGGCCTTTGGCACCGAGTCAGGGTTTCCTAAATTCCCCCATTTAAAAATATTTAGGTGGCGACTCTGTATCTGGCAAAGCAGTCCATGTTTGGCACTTCTTTTTTCTAAAAATCTGTTTTCTCAAAACGATTTGCCAGATTTGGACTCTTTGGTTCAGATTAAGAACCGCAAACAAAATCGAGTCCGAACTGTAGCGGGGCCCCACGGGGGCGCGTCTACACTTGGGATTTGGAGCACTTTCGATTTTCTTCACTTTCTCCTTTGAGCTCCGATTTTCTTCATCTTTGTGAGCTTTGACATAGATTTTGAGCATTTTGTATAAATGGTTCTATTTGGGTGTTAGGGTTTAAAATTTGAAATACTGAGAAAGTGGGGTTTGTTATTTTAGCCCATAAATGTGTATTTTGGGTCTTACATGAGGTTATTGTTAATATTTGAGCCTTTTGGTCAAAGTTGAGAAAGAGGGGAGAAAGCCTTAATTTTTGTTGTGAATTAATTTATATAATTCATTTGGGAATGTTATGGAAATATGAAATTGAGTTAGAAATAATGAAATCGGCTCATTATGTAGTAGAATGGTGGAGTTGGATTTAATAATCATTCACCTTTGAGAATTATTGACAATTTATCTGTTGGTGCATTTATTATCTGTTTAGAAATAACTGTTTTGGGCTATCGATGGAAGATAGTCTTGATTGTTGTAGACACTGCATGATGATTAGGTGAATTAAAACTAACCAATTTGAGTATGACGGTTGGAATAATACAGCGAATATGTATATTGATTGGTCATTGTATATGATGAGTATTTGAATATATGGGTGTCGAATCCTGCGGATGAAATTTTCGTAAAATGGCAATTCGAAAATATCTATACATAGGTGCCGAATCCCGCGGATGAAATTTTCGTAAAATGGCAAACAAAAAATATCTATACATGGGTGCCGAGTCCCGCGGATGAAATTTCTATAAAATGGCCACAAGAAAATAATTATACATGGGTGTCGAATCCCGCGGACGCAATTTCTGTAAAATGGCAGTTTGAAGTATTGTTGGCATGTGATGTAGTCTCATTTAAGTTGTTTGGCCAGGTTCTGAGCCGTGTTTACAAGTTGGGAATTGGTTAAGTAAAGGATTATGGAACTGGATTGTACTGTATGTTGGTTGCTATGAGTTGAACATTTATCAAATACTAATGTTTTAGTTATTGCTCATGTTATGTTTAGCATATCTCTACTGGGCGTTGGTTCACCCTTTATGGGACATCTTTTTCAGGTGCAGGTGATATGCCGCCTCCAAGGTCTTAGCTTGGGAGGTTGTAGAAGTCGAAGGCTTCTTTGTTGTGATTAATTTTGTATTACATGTAAATCAAGCCAAAGGCTTATTTTGTGTTTAGAGTTAGTACTCTTCTTTTGTAACCAAGTGTTGGCTTGGAAAGTTGTAAGCTCGTAGGGCATTTACTTTTGATGTCAACATGTAATACTTTTGTAATGAACACTCTGATTAATGAAATTATGCTTTACTCTCTTATGCCTTAGCATGTCAAGATTGTATGATTTGTGGGTTTATTTTGAAGGCGTTACAGAAATGAAATACAGACAACAACAACTATTAACGGAACCGAGCCCGGAATACAATAAACATGAGAGGAAAACCAGGAACGCTATAAACCAAGCATGAAAAGAGAGAAAATGGTAGAGCATCTCGGATAATGAAAGAAATTTTTGGCTTATATTTATAGGAAATTTTCAACAAAGGGGTTGAAGGAAATCTTTATAATTATTTATACCCATAAATCTTTTTTTATACCCACAAATCTTTGTAATTATTTTTTAGTTATCATTAAATAGTATATTCTGATTTTTTTTCTTTAATTTTGAGTCCATTTCGGTCTTATAATTATGGCTTATAATTATAAAGATCTCTGGATTATAAATGAGTCAATTTATGGCTTATAATTATGGCTTACAATTTATGGCTTATAATTTTGAGTCAATCTTTACTTATTTAGTTTACATTATTAATCTTTATATTTAAAATGAATTAAATAACAGTTATTGCCAAACCTTCTTTAAAATCCTACCCAGATACAACTATATCAAAACTATTGATCAAATTCAATAAATTCAAAAGCTAAATTTATTTTTATTTTAGATGTTAAAAAATTAAAGAGAATATTTATGAACCTCCTCCTTAGTTACAAATTTATCCAAAAGTATATTAACAACAATTTAAATATCGGTTGGCTCAATTTGTTAATTTGAATTAAAAAATAAGATATGTTGCTATGGTTCCAGGACTACTTAGCAAAAGAGAAAATAGACAGTATCTCAGCCTGATTTCACCAAAACCATCATGAGCGAAGCTGAATGACTATGCTCGCTACAGAATTCTGCCCAAACTTCTACCCTGTAAACTGATACCCTAAAGTAAAACTGATTCTTCCAAATACTGATGCCCGCAGGCCTGATGCCGGACTCGCAAACTGATACATGCATTCCTATAGAGACGCACTCCAAAAAGCCCATAGCAAGCAAGTGAGAGCCAAAACACCCCTATGTTGGGGTAGGGTTTCCCTGTCCTATTTTGTCAGGAGCTAGGGTTTCACTACGCACGCAGCGGTTTCAAACAACCTATAATCGGGTAAGCAACCTATCCTAGTTTGGAATAGTCACTATGGATTCCGATATGCACTAGGTCAAATGGTCAAAAAGGGTGCCCCGGTAAAAATCGGGGTTTGTGTTCCCATCGTGGCAGAGCCCGTAACCGATCAACCTTATGGCACGCTTTTCAAAATGAGCCTCCGGCAAACCGTTCAGGAATAGCAGACGGAAAACACTGTGACTTAGGCGCACCAATGCACATGCAATGCAAAGAAACACATAAGTGTAGTCAAAACAAGATATCATGAGTTCGAGTCAAGTTCTTTAAATCCCCAACAGAGTCGCCAGAAACTGTAGACGTCCTCGAACGCCCCGGGAGGATGAGTCCCGTTTTGTTCATATTGGGTTCACTACAGTTCAGACTCTCAAATCGTCACGATTCTTAATCTGAACCAAAGAGTCCAAATCCGGCAAATCATTTTTGGAAAACAGATTTTTAGAAAAGAAGTGTCAAACATGGATTGCTTTGCCAGATACAGAGTCGCCACCTAAATATTTTATTTTGGGAAATTTAGGAAACCTTGACTCGGTGCCAAAGGCCACGTGTCCGTCATCACCAAAGTTACCTCGGCTCGGGAACTTGGGTACGATTGGGGAAGGTCAGCTATGAGCACCCCCTCTCGCCCGATCAAAGATCGGCCTCTACTAACCGTGATATTTTTTTTTGAAAGCATTATGTGTTCTTATTCCGGTTATTAGCCTAGAATTACTATGTTATGCGCACAGCAAACAAGTATAAACCAAGTTGCCTAAATTGGAACAAGACATTGCATGTTAGTTTTAAAAATGGTTTGCAACTCGTAAGTAGGCTAAAATGTAGGTTTTTCCACCCTCGGGTGGGCTTTAGAAAAGATGGTTTTGCCACTATCTAGTGGGCTTAAAACTCGCAGTTTTAATGCATTATTCCAATTTAGGTGATTCAACTTCCATCCACAAGCATTCAAGCAGTTATATCACATAAGCATCTAGCCACATGGTAAGCATGCTGTCATGTTAACATTCACACGCATGCGAGATGCTAAAGCATAAGAACTTACCGAGTACTCCGAGCCAAAACAAAAACCAGTTAGTAATCATGTGCATGATCCTGGTTCATGTTAAGATGGCTAATGCAACCCATGTGAAATGCTACAACTAACACATATTCGATTTGGAATTGAAATACAAATGTAGTTAGAATGATGCGCCGAGCCCGGTGCATGCAAGACGAATGAATGGATGCAAACATGCTATCACACTGTATGCTAATTTGAAACATGCCCTAGACTAACCAACGAAAGCTAGTAAATGAAAGGGAAGAAAGACGTGGGGTTGGGAGACATACACACACTCACGCACACTTATTACACAATTGCCCTCGCTCGGAGGGTCCGAATAAATATTACAAAACCAAATGAATACTGCTAGATTAATTATTACAGAATTCCTAACTAATTAACAAATTAAATGCAGAAGAAAGGTGGTCGCAGCCCTGCCTTGGAATGTGTGAATGGTGCATGCTTGACTCGTCTCGCCCGGAAACTCGCTGCCATAGCACTGCTGCCTCTATTTTCACTGCCTTGCTCCTCCGAAGATTCTGAAAGTCTCCAGACCCCTTTTGAATCATCCTCTGAGTGCTCTGGGATGTCACCGGCCAGAATTAAAGTTCACCGGCCATGGTAATGGGTTTATCGGCCAACTTTTGTACCACCGTCCAGCCACTGATGGTCGGTCGGCACTGTAGGTGGCCGGCCGGCCATTGCTTCCTGCAGAATCCTGCAGTTGACAGCAGCAGAGGGCAAACAGCGTATGGCATGGAATTTTCAAGCAAATGTGAGTATGGCCACACTCCCTATCATGCAATGGACTCAAGAGAACATGGCCCTCGACCCTCGGGTCATCAATTATGCATTTTGATGCATGATGGCCTAAGAGGCCAAGTTTTCCATTCAATGTAAAATGCATGCAACAAAAGAGATGAATGCCAACACCCTATCATATTGAGATCAAGGGCGTCGGCGACCGAGGATTGAGACGTGTTACGTCACTTGGAGTACGAACACTCTCTATCCTCATGCTTGGTTTGACACCCCAAACTAAGCAATGCAATGCATGTGTACAAACACGGCTCAAGAATGCAACGTGAGGCTAAGATGCAAAACATGCCAAATGCAATGCAATCTATTATGCAAGCATGCAGTGTGCTAATCATGCAAGAGGCAATACAATGCGATTAAACATGTGATGTAAATATGGTTCAATGCAAGCATGCAATGAGAGGCAACAAGCCAAACACACAACTATGTACAAGAATGGACTTAGACTGAAATGGGAAGCCTCGGCCACACCCTAAAACAGTGGCCAAAAGGGTAAAAAATGGTACAACTTATGCATGCAAGTGTGCACACGTCAAGGCCTGTCATCTATGCATGGAAGGGGACAACTCTAAGCACACTTAAAGGCAATATGCTTGGGCATTAAACACTCATGTTAAACTCTAGAAAGCATGCAAAAGATGACGCCAAGACATGCTAGGGAATGGATGCAAAATAGAAGGTATTCAAGACCACAAAAGAGAGCATTGCTCAACACCTACCCCAAGAAAACATGGCATGAACTAAGCAACCCAAAACAGAGTTTTTATCCATCAAAATACGCCCCAAAACCCACTGATATGGCAGCCTCAAAGGCTTAAATACATAAGCATGCACAATGCTCATTTCAAGGCGCAAAAGGACATCTCTTCAAGGCATGAAAAGGATGACAAATCCAAGTATGCAAGCATCAAACATGGACTGAAATGTCGTGACAAATGATTCCAAATCACTGAAATAGACCCAATGAGGCATGCTAACAACTCACACACCCGAAGCCAACAAGTTAGAATACAAAGAGGCTATATAAAGCATGGCAAGCATGGCTCCCAAGACTCAAGACAGACCTTAAGCATGTTAAAACATGACCTAAAACTTCACAAAGCTAAGCCAAAGCATGCAAACATGATGGTCCAAAGTCAAGATGTATTTCTAGGCAAAATGGAGGAATACAAGGCAAGTGTATTATGCATGCAAGAGGTTAGCAAACCAACATGGGACAGAGGTAAAACATCCTAAATAAACACCAAATAACCTCTGAAATGGAGCCAAACAAAGCTAGGCATACATGCTACCCTTATGAGCCAAAAATGCAAACAAAAGAGAGACAAAGGGAGAGGGGTGTCTCTCCCCTATGCAAGACCTCAAACCCTCTTCATCACCACTAAAAATCCACTGGATTTCAGTGGTGGGAAGGCCAAAGCACAATAGTATTCAAAGCTTAACAAAGAGAGCACAAAAAGAGCCAAAGAAGGCCTAAGAGGGGGAGGTCAACCCCCAACACCAAAACAACCTTAATGAAGTATCTTAAGCATGAAAATACAAGACTTTTTTCAGTTATACACAAAGTCTAAAATAGTATGCAAAGCAGGTCGGAAGCTAATGCAAGATTAGGGAATTTAAAGTAAGAATGTTACCCTTGAAGAACACCTCAAGAACAGCAAGGTCAGCCACCTTCTTCTGTTCAAAACTGACCCAAAACTTCAAGAACAAACCCTCAAGACCTCGCAAGTCGAAGTATGGTGTAATGGTGTGTGTTTTAGTGCAAAACTAAGAACAAAACACACTCTTAGGCCCTTAAACACACACAAAATGAAGAGAGAAAGGGAGATATAGAGAGAGAAGGTGTATATATCAGAATATATATGTATTTTGCTCTGGTTTTTTGCTGAACCCAACAAAGGAGAGGGGAGGTCTTCTTATATAGACCATGCCAAGACCAAGCTTCCAAGGGAAGCTATTCAAAAAGGGTCAAGGCTTCCTCAGGAAGCTGGGGCAGGTGTCCAAGCTTCTTGAGGAAGCTAAGACAAAGGTCCAAGCTTCCTCAAGAAGCTAGACCAAAAGGGTGCAAAAGGGGCAAAACAGCCACACTCGTACACAGGGACAGGGTTTGTGCATTCCAGCTGGCACAGCTGGTATGCACCATGCCTGGAAAAGGCAAAAAGGTGGCACCGGCCAGAAAAGGAGGCCACCGGCCAAACAGATGGTCGGCCGACTACACCAAATGCCGACCGGCCAATGATATATTTCACCAATGGCCGGTAGCAAGAAGACACGGCCGGTAGCCTCAAGCCAGGGCCGGTGGGTGTCAAGGGTACCTAACAAGCTACTCTCTACCCTCAGGTGCAAAAACAAACAAGTCCTTGGTATAAAACCAAGCACAGAGCAAGCAAGTCGAGAGATCCTGAGGCAAGGCGCGTAGCCAAGACCTCTGGGGACTTAAAACAAACACGAACATGGATGATCACCTAGTGTTCGAGCGGTGACGTCCAAGTCTTGAGGACGGTCAAAAATGAGGTGTCTACAGTTGCCCCTCTTTGACAGAACTCGAAAGTCATAACAATGACGGGAGTGAGTGTCAAAGCCCAGAGACGACCCATTTTTGACAAGGCCGAAGACTTAGACAAACATACAAGCCACAGATAAGATATGCGCCCGAGGGCAGGGGCAAAATGCAACTGACAATGCAAGAAGCCGAACATAACTTATGATCATGCAAAGAAAGCTGTAACGAAGCACAACATGCAACAGTTTTAAGCTAGCATACACCAAACTGCACTACAATGCAGAGAGAGTGCAAGAGAATCATGTAATCCCCACTACGTTTCACGCGGAGAGCACAATACCTGTGTGGTTCGTCTGGTCACGCCAGCGTCAAATGAACCGTACATACAATATCGGGCCTGAAAGAGAAATAAAACTTAACAGGTACGATATCGTTAGCAATACAATTGAAAGTGCCTGACAACGCAAGCAGAGTGGGAAGCATAACAATGTTATGAGGGCCCAAACACATGTAAGTAAAGAACATGCGACAACGTGCACAATGTGTGAAGATGTAGACACATGTAAGTAAAGTATACGCAACAACGTATACAATGTGTGTGATGAGGAATTTGAACACATGGAAGTAAAGCATAACGCGACAACGCATGCGATGTGTATGAAAGGAACTTGAACACATGTAAGTAAAGCATAATGCGACAACGCATGCAATGTGTATAAAGAGAACTTGAACACATGTACGTAAAGCATAACGCGACAACGCATGCAATGTGTATAAAGAGAACTTGAACACATGTACGTAAAGCATAACGCGACAACGCATGCAATGTGTATAAAAGGAACTTGAACACATGTAAGTAAACCATAACGTGACAACGCATGCAATGTGCATAAAAGGGACCTGAATACACGTAAGTAAAGCATAACGCGACAACGCATGCAATGTGTATAAAAGGGACTTGAACACACGTAAGTAAAGCATAACGCGATAACACATGCAATGTGTATAAAAGGGACATGAACACATGTAAGTAAAGCATAACGCGACAACGCATGCAATGTGTATAAAGAGAACTTGAACACATGTAAGTAAAGCATAACGCGACAACGCATGCAATGTGTATAAAAGGAACTTGAACACATGTAAGTAAAGCATAACGCGACAATGCATGCAATGTGTATAAAAGGAACTTGAATACATGTAAGTAAAGCATAACGCGACAACGCATGCAATGTGTATAAAGAGAACTTGAACACATGTAAGTAAAGCATAACGCAACAATGCATGCAATGTGTATAAAGAGAACTTGAACACATGTAAGTAAAGCATAACGCGACAACGCATGCAATGTGTATAGAAACTTGAACACATATAAGTAAAGCATAATGCGACAACGCATGCAATGTGTGTGCGGAAGGATGCAAGACAATGCAACCTAAGAATGCGAAACAACGCGGGTGGACGGGAGGACGCAAGACAATGCAACCTAAGAATGCGAAACAACGCAGGTGTAAGATGAAAAATGATATGCGATATTACAAAACAATGTAATAATATATAATGTATTGAAACAATGCAAATGATATGCAATGCATTTGAGATGATCAAACCACAAGCAGTACAAAGCCATACAAATATCATGAAGAGAGTGGAGATACAACATAAAACTCCATCTACCATAGAAAAGGTGCCGACACCCACAAACCACAATCCCATCAGTGGAATAGGCGCGTACACATGCAGAACTATGTGTGTGTAGACGGAACACAAAATACAAGTAATTGGGTGGCATGATATAAGTGAGGAATGACTTGCTGAGGAAAGATCGTGATCCTAAATGTTGGATGCAACACACTGCACTATAATGCAATGAATGCAATGGATAAGGCGCGCGGCCAAACTGTATCTTGCCTAGGAAAGGCATGGACACAAACAAACCACGTTTAACACGGAAATGGTGTCGTCACCCTCAACACTAGGTGCGTACACATAATATCATAACCATACTTTAACGTGAAAAGTATGGGCACATACCAGACCAAGCTCAACATGGAAAGGCGTAAGTGATAGATGGAGGTGATGCAGTAAATGCATGCAAACTACAATGCAATATATATTCGATATGCAATGCAATGTAATAGCTAAATGCGATGAATGGAATGAATAAGGCGCGCGGCCAAACCAAATCTTGCCTAGGAAAGGCATGGACACACACAAACCACGTTTAACATGGAAACGGTGCCGTCACCCTCGACACTAGGTGCGTACATATAATATCACAACCATGCTTCAACGTAAAAAGTATGAGCACATACCAGACCATGCTCAACATAGAAAGGCACAACCATAGATGGATAATGCAGTAAATGCATGCAAACTACAATGCAATAGATACAATGAATGTATGTAATATATGCTATGTACAATGCAATATACATACTAGATGATGCATTAGAGAAATGCATGACAATGCAAATGAGATATGCAGGACAATGCAAGATAGAGAAATGCATGGCAATGCAAATGGAAGCAAAACATGCGTGTCGACGCAAGTGAAGAGTGCATGACAATGCAGGTGGAAGCGAAACATGTGTGTCGACACAGGTGAAGAATGCATGACAATGCAGGTGGAAGCGAAACATGCGTGTCGACGCAAGTGAAGAGTGCATGACAATGCAGGTGGAGGCGAAACATGCGTGTCGACGCAAATGAAGAGTGCACGACAATGCAGGTGGAAGCGAAACATGCGTGTCGACGCAAGTGAAGAGTGCATGACAATGCAGGTGGTATGCATGATAATGCATGTAAGGAAATGCATGGCAATGCAAGTTATTGGAATGTACGACAATGCAGGTTAAAGTGCGTAACAATGCAATGCACTAACAAGTGCGGGTAGACCGCGCAGGACAACGCAAATGTAATACAATGCGATGCAAGTTCAGGTGGGATGCACAAGATAGCGCAAATGAAACAATGTAATGCACAAAACAGTGTGATGCGCAAAACAGCGCGAATGAAAATGCAATGCACTAACAAGTGCAGATGAGGTGTACAAGATAGCGCGATGCGCAAAATGCCGCGATAATATGCATGCACGATGCAAGTAAGGTGCACAAAACAGTGCGATTGAGGTACACAAAATAGCGCGATTGCAATGCACAAAATAGTGCGATTGAGGTGCAAAAAATAGCGCGAATGCAATGCAATGTAAGGTGCACAAAACAGTGCGATGCGCAAGAGAGCGTGATACGTTAGACAACGCGAGTGCACAAGATAGTGCGATGCGCTAGACAGCGCAATGCGTTAGACAACACGAGTGCACAAGACAGTGCGAATGCACAAGATAGTGCGATGCGCTAGACAGCGCGATGCGTTAGACAACGTGAGTGCACAAGACAGTGCGATTGCACAAGATAGTGTGATGCGCTAGACAGCGCGAGTGCACAAGACAGTGCGAATGCACAAGATAGTGCGATGCGCTAAACAGCTCGATGCGCTAGACAACGCGAGTGCACAAGACAGTGCGAATGCTATGAAATGTGGAAATGCACAAGACGGTGCGAGAGAGATACAATGCACCAAAAAGTGGGAGGAAGGTGCACAAAAGAAGTGCGATAAAATGCATCTTCTGTGCAAGTAAGGGGGCATTTTCTATGCAACATGGAAAGCATATTCTATGCAATATTGAAAGCAAAGCATATTCTATGCGGAATCGAAAGCAAGCATATTCTATGCATGAATCATAACGATGCGTGGCATGCATTCAATAGAAGTGTATATGAAAGTGTAGATTCTATGCAATAGAGGAGCATCAAACATGTACTCTGCTGCCTCCGATTTACCTCTCGGAGGACTTGGCAACACGCTCAGCTCAAAAGGGGACACCCTGTCTATATTGGCGAGAGATATCATCTGCTGTTACTTTAATTGCCATTCTGACTTGAAACAGCTTACACTTGGGGTTGAGATACACTCATACTCCAGAGAAACGGCGAGGCCTGAGAAGGTGCACCTGGAATGCAGTCTCGGAATTACCGAAGTTGAAACATGCTAAGATGCTCCAAATTTTCCCTCTTTTCTTTTCCTTTGCAGTCCGGAACCTATGTGGCTTCAGATAGGTCCTGGTTCTACTGCTCTCACATGATCTGGGTTGAACCGTGCAGTTCATGAAAGGAAGAATCTTGTTTTGCACATATGTGAAGAATGGCACAGCACTTTGAGCACAAAGCGATTTATTTTTGAAATTGAGAGATGAATTATTAACCGGGTATTGAGCCTATAATAGAACACAGCGCACCACGACTCAACAAAGGAAAACAAAGACAAAACAACCTAAACACAAACACAGACACTAAAAAATGACTCAAGACAATAATCGAGATAGAACAAAAAGACACGACACTCAGACGTGTACAGGGAGCCTGTTTCTCTGGGTATTGTTTCCCACCCTTTCTCATTTGTGATTTTCACATCACTCAGCCCTCAAGCTCGTTTTTTTCTCTCAAAACCCTTTTCTCGCTTTTCCTCTCAGCGCACATCTCTCTATTCTTTAATCTCTCATTTTTCATCCCTCCCCAGAGTGGTTGATGGATAAACAGGAAGTTGCGGGCTCTTGCCCCTAGTATTTTGCTATATTCTCTTTTTCTGCTCACAACAGTGAACTTTCCCGCAGAGGGGTTGCGCTACAACTGGGTGTGTAGCAAATCTGCAGCTGACATCGGCTGACGATGTTCTGCTGGGGAGTTCGGACATGATCAAATGTGTCCAGACGAGGGAGTGGAATATCTTGATCCATTCCAGTTCATGCTTCGCACTTGGCTTGATACCTCGTTGCTTGGAGAATGTTGAGAGCTTTCAGCCCTTTGTTGTTAGCTTCAGTTGTGCCCTTTTCTGGCGGGTAGAGTGCCCTTTCTGGCAAGTAGAGTGCCCTTTTCTGGCAAGTATGTTAATAACGGGGAAAAGACAGAACACCTGACTTAACTTTGCCCTTAGTTCATTATTTTGACCATTTTTTTGTTTTTGACGTTCTGCTAAAACAATTTTGACCGACATGAGAGTTAGATTAACATGCTTGTTCGATTTTCTGATTTAAAATCATGCAAGTTAGGTTATGAGCACTGAAACTTTTCCTTTTTGGGTCCAAGAAATGGTCTAGCTTTGGAAAAGTCGAATAATTTCAAGAAATTAGTCAACCTCAGTAAAAACTCTCAAAATTGTTTTTACAAACAGCCACTGCTCAACGAGCACGGAACCTACTCTCGAGATGCGCAACCTCGGATCCATAACAATGGAAAATTGCCCCTTGCTTGAACGGCACTGCACGGAAACGGAAATTTGCCCCTTGTTTGAATGGCGTCGCGGCGTATTGGCAACAGAAAGTTGCCCCTTGTTCGGACGGGCACCGCAGTGCGTTGTAATCAGTTTGCAGAGTGACGATCACAACCGAAACTCTCGGATACAGAGAAGACAAAGATGATCAAAACCATTACATGGACACAATCCATTTGGAAGTGTTTGTGGCTGGACTTTAGGATGAAGTTGCCTACGTATCCCAAACATGGGAATCAAGGCTTACATAGTTCCGGGTTAAGGTACACTCGGGTGTTAACCTCTCCTTTTGCACTCTAACTTTTGCCAAGGCCGCCCTTCCGGGTTTTCAACCTTGCGAGCTATGTTCTTCTTTTCTTTTCAATTCTTTTCATTTTTTTTTCTTCTTTCTTTTTTCATTTTCTTCATTTTTTTCCCTTTTTTTTTGTTGTTTTTGTTGTTTTTTTTTTTTTTTTTTTTTTGCTCTAACTTTTGCCAGGGTCGCCCTTCCGGGTTTTCGGCCCAGCGAGCCTCTTAAGGGTAAAAGTGTAGCTTTGTCCATGTCAAATGGTTTTGAGATCTCGAAGACATCTGAATCCAGAAGAATGGCTACTGTCTGCTGATGTCGGAGTCCATCCAGTGGGAGGCTGAATTTGCCCCTTAGTGTTGTGGATAGGAACTCAGTTATTCTTCAGCAATACCATCTTCTTTCCTCCCTTCTGGGATTTGGCACTCTTGCCAGTCTTCATTGGTTTGCAGGAATGACTCATCTTTCGCTCTTCGAGCACATCTAACATTTTTGCCCCTAGTTCCAGGGGCACTTCTGGTCTAGCTTTTCAAGCTTCCTTTTGATCATATCTGATATTCTCGCCCCTGATTCATGGGCTGCTTTTGATCTGGCCACACGGGCCTTACATTGTGGTTGCCTGTTGAACATTCTGAATCTAAGTTCAAGGTTTGAAAGTGAGGGATCGAGTCTCGAGGCAGAGAGTGATCCTAAGTTGTACGATCTCAAGAGCGATTCCGCACAGGTCTTCACAGGACTGCGCAAAAACATTTTTTGAAAATTTTTAAGAAAGCGACAAATTGCTTGCGCTGAAGACAATGTAGAACCAATCTGGATCAAGCCAGGGTCCTTCTCAGTACTCACACTAACAAGCATGATTTCAATCATTAAGGGCTTAGCATGCCTCTCTTTCTCTCAGTTGATCAAATTTTGCAAAACCCGAGAAATTCCTTCCTCTTTGTTTTCACCGCAGCGTTCAAAAAGTTTTGAAAAATTTAGGTCAATGCAATGATTTAAAGGTGTAGAAGAGTAGGTGAGATGCACTGCCATTTCACTCAAGTTTGCTGGCACAACAGGCGCAAGGCAGAAGCAAACACAAGAGTGTGAAAATTCATTGCTGTTCCATTCTTAACTTCTGGCGTAACTGGCTCCAAGACAAAAACAGACTTAAGAGAAAGCAAAAAGACAAACACAAAACAAAACAGTGATGCCCGAGGGAACACCCCCGGAATCACCCGATTCTAACAAAACGGGATTGACTCGATACAACAAGACAGACTCAACAGGATTGACTCGATACAACGAGACAGACTCAACAGGACTGACTCGATACAACAAGACAGACTCGACAGGACTGACTCGATACAACAAGACAGACTCAACAAGTTTGACTCGATACAACAAGACAGACTCGATATCCAAGTTAGAAAGTACAAAAACCAGCATTCACAAATGCTCAAAACAGGGCGTGCCATACGCCACATCTGGAGTAAACTGAGTGCCGCCTGCAGGTGGTTCATCCCCTGATCACATAACAACACAAGTCCAGAGTACCCGAGGGATATTAGACCCTTCTGAAGCTATGGTTCCAAGACTACATAGCAAAAGAGAAAACAGACAGTATCTCAGCCTGATTTCACCAAAACCATCATGAGCGAAGCTGAATGATTGTGCTCCCTACAGAATTCTGCCCAAACTTCTACCCTGTAAACTGATACCCTCAGGTAAAACTGATTCTTTCAAATACTGATGCCCGCAGGCCTGATGCCCAGACTCGCAAACTGATACATGCATTCCTGTAGAGACGCACTCCAAAAAGCACATAGCAAGCAAGTGAGAGCCACAACACCCCTATGTTGGGGTAGGGTTTCCCTGTCTATTTTGTCAGGAGCTAGGGTTTCACTACGCACGCAGCGGTTTCAAACAACCAATAATCGGGTAAGCAACCTATCCTAGTTTGGAATAGTCACTATGGATTCCAATATGCACTAGGTCAAATGGTCAAAAAGGGTGCCCCGGTAAAAATCGGGGTTTGTGTTCCCATCGTGGCAGAGCCCGTAACCGATCAGCCTTATGGCACGCTTTTCAAAATGAGCCTCCGGCAAACCGTTCAGGAATAGCAGACGGCAAACATTGTGACTTAGGCGCACCAATGCATATGTAATGCAAAGAAACACATAAGTATAGTCAAAACAAGATATCACGAGTTTGAGTCAAGTTCTCTAAATCCCCAGCAGAGTCACCAGAAACTATAGACGTCCCCGAACGCCCCGAGAGGATGAGTCCCGTTCTGTTCATATTGGGTTCACTACAGTTCGGACTCTCAAATCGTCACGGTTCTTAATCTGAACCAAAGAGTCCAAATCCGGCAAATCATTTTTGGAAAACAGATTTTTAGAAAAGAAGTGCCAAACATGGATTGCTTTGCCAGATACAGAGTCGCCACCTAAATATTTTATTTTGGGAAATTTAGGAAACCCTGACTCGGTGCCAAAGGCCACGTGTCCATCATTACCAAAGTTACCTCGGCTCAGGAACTTGGGTACGATTGGGGAAGGTCAGCTATGAGCACCCCCTCTCGCCCGATCAAAGATCGGCCTCTACTAACCGTGATATTTTGTTTTGAAAGCATTATGTGTTCTTATTCCGGTTATTAGCCTAGAATTACTATGTTATGCGCACAGCAAACAAGTATAGACCAAGTTGCCTAAATTGGAACAAGACATTGCATGTTAGTTTTGAAAATGGTTTGCTACTCGTAAGTAGGCTAAAATGTAGGTTTTTCCACCATCGGGTGGGCTTTAGAAAAGATGGTTTTGCCACTATCTAGTGGGCTTAAAACTTGCAGTTTTAATGCATTATTCCAATTTAGGTGATTCAACCTCCATCCATAGGCATTCAAACAGTTATATCACATAAGCATCTAGCCACATGGTAAGCATGCTGTCATGTTAACATTCACACGCATGCGAGATGCTAAAGCATAAGAACTTACCGAGTACTCCGAGCCAAAACAAAGACCAATTGGTAATCATGTGCATGATCCTAGTTCATGTTAAGATGGCTAATGCAACACATGCAAAATGCAACTAAGATAGGCTCAGCTAATCTACAATAACATGTGAAATGCTACAACTAACACGTATTCGATTTGGAATTGAAATACAAATGTAGTTAGAATGATGCGCCGAGCTCAGTGCATGCAAGACAAATGAATGGATGCAAACATGCTATCACACTGTATGCTAATTTGAAACATGTCCTAGACTAACCAACGAAAGCTAGTAAATAAAAGGGAAGAAAGACGTGGGGTTGGGAGACATACACACACTCACGCACACTTATTACACAATTGCCCTCGCTCAGAGGGTCCGAATAAAAATTACAAAACCAAATGAATACCGCTAAATTAATTATTACAGAATTCCTAACTAATTAACAAATTAAATGCAGAAGAAAGGTGGCCGCAGCTGTAGACGCGCCCGCGGAGGGGGACCTCGTTGCTACAGTTCGGACTCGCGATTTTTGTTGTCGCGGTTCTTAATCTGAACCAAAGTGTCCAAATCTGGCAAATCGTTTTGAGAAACAGATTTTTGAAAAAGTGGTGCCAAACATGGACTGCTTTGCCAGATACAGAGTCGCCACCTAAATGTTTTTTTTTTTTAAATGGGGAAATTTAGGAAACCCTGACTCGGTGCCGAAGGCCACATGTCCGTCATCACCGGAGTTGTCTCGGCTCGGGAGCTTGGGTACGATCGGGGAAGGTCAGCTATAAGCACCCCCTTTCGCCCGGTCCGAAGACCGGCCTCTACTAACCATGATATCCGATTTTGAAAACTTTACGTGTTCTTATTCCATTTATTAGCCTAGAATTACTATGTTATGCACGCAGCAAACAAATATAGACTAGATTGCCTAATTTGGAAATAAACATTGCATATCCGTTCGGTTTTGAAAAGCGCTTTGGAATTTGCTACTCGTAAGTAGGCTAAAACACGGATTTCAAGAGTTTTTTCCAATTCAGACAATCCACCCTTCACCCACAGGCATTCAAAACAGTTTATCTCATATAAGCACTTAGCCGCATGGCAGGAATACTGTCATGGCAACACTCACACACATGCGGGATGCTAAAGCATAAATACATACATCGTACTCCGTGCCAAAACAGTAAAATAGTTAGCAAACATGCATGTCCTAGTTCATGTTGAAAATGGCTAATACATCACATGCGAAAATGCAATCTAGGCAGGCTCGGCTAACCCTAAACATGGCATACGAAATGCGATCAATTACCACATATTCAATTTGTGAATTGAAGTACAGAGGCAGTTAGCGTGATGTACCGAGCCTAATGTATGTAATACAAATGTATGGATGCACGCATGCATAGCATAAGGTATGCTAATTTTAAAGATGCCCTAATCTACCATCATAAGCAGGTAAATAAAAGGGAAGAAAGAAGTGGGGATTGGAAGACATACACACCACCCACACACACTTATTACAGATTTGCCCTCACTCGGAGGGATTAAATAAATATTATAGTCCCAAATAATAAACAAATAAAATTATTACAGAATTTCTAATTAATTAAGAGAAAGGATGCAAAAGAAAAAGGAGGGTGGCCACAGCCTCTGCCTCGGGGTGCGCAGATGATGCATGCTCGGAACTCGGCTCACCCGAAAAACCCGTACCGTACCCCTACCACTTCTGTTTGTACTGCCTTATCTCTCTGAAAATTGCCCAAGTCCTGGAGCAGGTTCCTTACACACTGCAGAGCACCACTGGCCAGACAGAATTCCTACCGGCACTCCAGAATTTCCATCGGCTGTTGAATTGATAATCGACACTTAAAATATTGCCGGCCGGCACTGAATTCTGCCGGTCGGCAGAAACTTCCTGCAGAGACAGTTTTGACAGCAAACAGAGAATAGACAGTGCATGGCATGGGGTTTTCAGGCATATGTAAGCATGGTCATACTTCCTATCATGTTTTGAACTCAAGGAAACATGTCCCTCGATCCTCGAACCATCAATGGTGCATGGTGGCTCAAAGAATCAAATTTGCCATTTGATATAAAGATGCATGCGTCAAACAAAATGAAAACCGAAGCCTTATCAAGTTGGAGTCAAAGGCCCCGGTGACCGAGAATCGAGGCACATTACATCACTTGAAGTATGAATGTTCCTTGATTCCCACACTTGGTTTGACACCCCAAACCAAGTAAATGCAATGCATGTTATGCAAACATGGCTCAAAATGCAACATGATACCAAGATGTAAGGCACAACAAGCATTATGCAACCAACATGACAAATGTGTAATGCCAAGCATACAAGGTGCAAATATGATGCAAACATGGACCAATTTGGGAATGGGATTAACATGCTACGAGGCTTAATGAAGCAATCATGCGACAAACATGGAACAAGCATGCAATGGGGCCTTAAGCCATAAAGGGACAAACCTTGATCCGCCCCAAAACAGTGGCCAAAAGATGTCTAAAGGGTGGACCAATACTCATGCTAACAAGCAAACTAATGGTCCCAAGGTTAAGGCACAAAAAGGAGACATTTTTCCCCCACCAACATGACCTCTCATGGCATGATTAAAACAAGTAAAAACAGAATTTTACAGACCAAGATAGGACTCCAAACCCTCCTAATATGGCAGCTAAGGTGACTCCCAAGAGGCATATGCACCAAGGCTTATTCCTAGGCATAAGAGGGTACACCCTCAAGGCATAAAAGAGGTCACGCATGCACACATACAAACATGATTCTTGAACTAAAATGTGGTCCTAAATGATGTTAAATCATGAGGGTGATCACAACCATGCATGCTAGAGGTCAACATGCTCAAAGCCTTCAAGCCAAAATACATAACACCCATAACAAACATGTCAAGCATGACCAAATGGATAACCAACAGACTTTAAGCATGGAAAAACAATACTAAAAGCTTCATGGAACTAAGCCAACACACGCAAGAATCATGGCCTGATCATGAGATGCACTTCTAAGCAAAATGGAGCAATACAAAGCAAGTACTACAAGCATACAAGGAGGCACAAATCCGGCCCAAAACAGAGGTTACATATGACCTAAAACACCTAAAAAACTTCTGAAATGAGGCCAAGAATGATCAAGCACACATGCTACCCTTTTAAGCCAAAAAGCAAGGAAATAAAACAATGAAGGGAGAGGGGTGTCCCTCCCCTATGCAAAACTTCAAACGACCTTTTTTAACACTGAAAATCAACTGGTTTTTAGTGGTGAAAGGACCAAAACACTGAAGTGAACAAAGCTCTACCAAAGAGGCACCAAAATGGACCAAACAAGACCTAGAAGGGTGAGTTTGCACTCAAACCACAAAACGACCTTAATGAAAGTTCTAAAGCATGAAAATACAAGCCCTTTTTATGTTATACACAAAAGCTAAAACAGCAAGCAAGATAGGTAAAAAACTATTGCAAGTTTGGGGAATATAAAGCAAGATGCTCACCCTTGAAGAACCCTTGAAGAACAAATGGTCTAGCCCTCTTCTTTTGATCAAAACCAGTCCAACAACTCAAGAATCAACCCTCCAAGTCCCTCAATCTCGGAGTAAGGTGTAATAGTGTGTGTAATGGTGCAAAAGTAAGATAAAATCCACCTTTAGGCCAAGAAAACACACACAAAAGGAGGGAGAGAGGGAGATATAGAGATAGAGTGTATCTATATCTCTAAGCTCTGGTTTTTGCTCCTAACTTTCTAACCTAGATCAAAGAGGATGGCCCTCTCTCTTAGAAGACTCCCTCTTGCAAAGCTTATACAACAAGCTTGCTTAGAGGGAGATCCCTCCATACACGTGTATGGAGGGAGGCAGAGTTGGTGCCAGCTATCATAGCTGGCACAAAATATCTCCATAAAGTGGATGAACAGTGGTCGGCTGCCCAAAAAAGTTGTTTCGACAAAAAAAGGTGCCGACCGGCAATAAAATGTGCCGACCGGCAACAAATGGTGCCGATGGAAGCAAAAGACCAGCCGGTGGCCTCTAGCCACTGCCGGTGGTGTGTGGGGATGCCTCACAAGGCATTCCCTACCCTTCCAAGGCAAAACACAAGTGTTTGGTAGGAAACCAGACACTAAACGGTCAAGTTCGGAGATCCTGAGGTAGGGCGCGCGAGCCGAAACCTCCGGGAACTCTAAACGAACACAAACATGAATAATCACCGAGTGTTCCAAGCGGTGACCTCCAAGTCTCAAGGACGGTCAAAAATGGGGTGTCTACAGCAGCCTTGCCTCGGAATGTGCGAATGGTGCATGCTTGACTCGTCTCGCCTGGAAACTCGCTGCCATAGCACTGCTGCCTCTGTTTTCACTGCCTTGCTCCTCCGAAAATTCTGAAAGTCTCCAGACCCCTTTTAAATCATCCTTTGAGTGCTCTGGGATGTCACCGGCCAGAATTAAAGTTCACTGGCCATGGTAATGGGATTATCGGCCAACTTTTGTACCACCGGCCAGCCACTGATGGTCAGTCGGCACTGTAGGTGGCCGGCCGGCCATTGCTTCCTGCAGAATCCTGCAGTTGACAGCAGCAGAGGGCAAACAGCATATGGCATGGAATTTTCAAGCAAATGTGAGCATGGCCACACTCCCTATCATGCAATGGACTCAAGGGAACATGGCCCTCGACCCTCGGGTCATCAATTATGCATTTTGATGCATGATGGCCTAAGAGGCCAAGTTTTCCATTCAATGTAAAATGCATGCAACAAAAGAGATGAATGCCAACACCCTATCATATTGAGATCAAGAGCGTCGGCGACCGAGGATTGAGACGTGTTACGTCACTTGGAGTACGAACACTCTCTATCCTCATGCTTGGTTTGACACCCCAAACTAAGCAATGCAATGCATTTGTACAAACATGGCTCAAGAATGCAACGTGAGGCTAAGATGCAAAACATGCCAAATGCAATGCAATCTATTATGCAAGCATGCAGTGTGCTAATCATGCAAGAGGCAATACAATGCGATTAAACATGTGATGTAAATATGGTTCAATGCAAGCATGCAATGAGAGGCAACAAGCCAAACACACAACTATGTACAAGAATGGACTTAGACTGAAATGGGAAGCCTCGGCCACACCCTAAAACAGTGGCCAAAAGGGTCAAAAATGGTACAACTTATGCATGCAAGTGTGCACACGTCAAGGCCTATCATCTATGCATGGAAGGGGACAACTCTAAGCACACTTAAAGGCAATATGCTTGGGCATTAAACACTCATGTTAAACTTTGGAAAGCATGCAAAAGATGACGCCAAGACATGCTAGGGAATGGACGCAAAATAGAAGGTATTCAAGACCACAAAAGAGAGCATTGCTCAACACCTACCCCAAGAAAACATGGCATGACCTAAGCAACCCAAAATAGAGTTTTTATGTATCAAAATATGCCCCAAAACCCACTGATATGGTAGCCTCAAAGGCTTAAATACATAAGCATGCACAATGCTCATTTCAAGGCACAAAAGGACATCTCTTCGAGGCATGAAAATGATGACAAATCCAAGTATGCAAGCATTAAACATGGACTAAAATGTCGTGACAAATGATTCCAAATCACTGAAATAGACCCAATGAGGCATGCTAACAACTCACACACTCGAAGCCAACAAGTTAGAATACAAAGAGGCTATATAAAGCATGGCAAGCATGGCTCCCAAGACTCAAGACAGACCTTAAGCATGTTAAAACATGACCGAAAACTTCATAAAGCTAAGCCAAAGCATGCAAACATGATGGTCCAAAGTCAAGATGTATTTCTAGGCAAAATGGAGGAATACAAGGCAAGTGTATTACGCATGCAAGAGGTCAGCAAACCGACATGGGAAAGAGGTAAAACATGCTAAATAAACACCAAATAACCTCTGAAATGGAGCCAAACAAAGCTAGGAATACATGCTACCCTTATGAGACAAAAATGCAAACAAAAGAGAGACAAAGGGAGAGGGGTGTCTCTCCCCTACGCAAGACCTCAAACCCTCTTCATCACCACTAAAAATCCATTGGATTTCAGTGGTGAGAAGGCCAAAGCACAATAGTATTCAAAGCTTAACAAAGAGAGCACAAAAAGAGCTGAACAAGGCCTAAGAGGGGGAGGTCGACCCCCAACACCAAAACAACCTTAATGAAGTATCTTAAGCATGAAAATACAAGACTTTTTTCAGTTATACACAAAGTCTAAAACAGTATGCAAAGCAGGTCAAAAGCTAGTGCAAGATTGGGAAATTTAAAGTAAGAATGTTACCCTTGAAGAACACCTCAAGAACAGCAAGGTCAGCCACCTTCTTCTGTCCAAAACCGACCCAAAACTTCAAGAACAAACCCTCAAGACCTCCCAAGTCGAAGTATGGTGTAAAGGTGTGTGTTTTAGTGCAAAACTAAGAACAAAACACACTCTTAGGCCCTTAAACACACACAAAATGAAGAGAGAGAGGGAGATATAGAGAGAGAAGGTGTATTTATCAGAACATATATGTATTTTGCTCTGGTTTTTTTCTGAACCCAACAAAGGAGAGGGGAGGCCTCGTTATATAGACCATGCCAAGACCAAGCTTCCAAGGGAAGCTATTCAAAAAGGGTCAAGGCTTCCTAAAGAAGTCAAGGCAAAAGGGCCAAGGCTTCCTCAGGAAGCTGGGATAGGTGTCCAAGCTTCTTGAGGAAGCTAAGACAAAGGTCCAAGCTTCCTCAAGAAGCTAGACCAAAAGGGTGCGAAAGGAACAAAACAGCCACACTCGTGCACAGTGGCAGGGTTTATGCATTCCTGCTGGCACAGCTGGCATGCACCATGCCTGGAAAAGGCAAAAAGGTGGCACCGGCCAGAAAAGGAGGCCACCGGCCAAACAGATGGTCGGCTGACCACACCAAATGCCGACCGGCCAATGGTATATTTCACCAATGGCTGGTAGCAAGAAGACACGACCGGTAGCCTCAAGCCAGGGCTGGTGGGTGTCAGGGGTACCTAACAAGCTACTCTCTACCCTCAGGTGCAAAAACAAACAAGTCCTTGGTATAAAACCAAGCACAGAGCAGGCAAGTCGAGAGATGCTGAGGCAAGGCGCGTAGCCAAGACCTCCGAGGACTTAAAACAAACACGAACATGGATGATCACCGAGTTTTCGAGCGGTGACGTCCAAGTCTTGAGGAAGGTCAAAAATGGGGTGTCTACACAATGTATATAAGCAATTATCAAAAACACTTCCATACTTCACAAATGATACACATTTTGGTGTTGTATCAATATCAAACAAAGACACTTCTATACTTCACAAATGATACACATTTTGGTGCTGTATCAATATCAAACAAGATCCGGTTTATAGGTCCATCCCCCATCTTTCCCTAAATCGTGGAGTATATCCCTCATCTCCTTCCATACAATACAATGTATATAAGCAATTATCATATACAAGTTCACTCAATCAATACACAATTTTGCTGTATTATATCAAACGCCATATTCGATGGCTTACTCAATTGATTAGTTTGCCTAATCATCATGCATTGTCTACAACAATCAAGACTATCCTCCACCGACAACCTAAAGCAATTATTTCTAAACAGATAATAAATGCATCAACAGATAATTTATCAACATTTTCAAAAGCGAGCAATTAAGAAATCCAACTTCACTATTCCATCTCATATTGAGCCAATTTCATTATTTTCAAGTCAATTTCATATTCTCATCATAAATGTCATTAATTACATAAATGACCCAATTATACCCAAACGTGGCATTTTCCCTCCTTTTTCCAATATTGACCCAAAGGTCTAAATATCATCAACTAACATCAATAATCACCTTTTAAGACCCAAAACATACACATTGGAGTCCAAAAGACAAAACCCTTCTTTTTATAAAACACAACTCAAACCCTAACTTCCCAAATATCAACTATCTATGCAAATAGCTCAACACCTATGTTAAAGCATATAAGAATGAGTAAGAATCGCTACCTCAAGAGATGAGACTCAATGGAGGTGATGAAGAAATCGAAAATGCTCCAAATCCCAAGATTCTCATATCAAAATGTAGCCCTCAACGATCCCCACACTTTTTACAAAGGCCCAAGGGTAGAAAATCACTCCTACTAGATCAATCCTAAGAGAGAAGGGAGAAAGTAATGAGAGAATCTCTCAAAAATGGCTTTTTGGAAAAGTAAGAGAGAGAGTGGAAGTTGAAAAGTGGTTTAAAATCACCCAGCTGATATTTGATATACGTATGACCCGCTCGAGCGGAGAATAGGACGCTCGAGCGTTAAGTACAAAAACTGGACCCGCTCGAGCGTGAAGGGTACCCACTCGAGTGCCCAAACACAACTGCAAAACACACCCGCTCGAGCGCAAAGGGAAAGCAGCTCGAGCGTAGATTTCCCCCTTCTAGTACTTTTACAGACAATGAACTACAAGCTCGAGTGCCAAGATACCCATTTGAGCTTAAGAAGATCCGCTCGAGCGTGAAAAACACACCTGCAGAAGTTTTGCAAAGGCACGAAATGTTGAGAGTGTGTAAACCCCGCTCGAGCGCAAGAAGACCCGCTCGAGCGGACAACCAAAAATCAAACTCCGCTCGAGCGTACCACCAAAATTCTGGGCAACAAGGAATGGGACTAAAGCTCAACCAACCTGTTCGAAACACGCCCAATACATCCTAAAACTCAAACATACGGAATTAAAGGATAACGACAAGATATACAACCACCAACTCCACGGAACCTAAGTCCGGAATACAACAATCAAAGGAAGAGAAACCGGGATCGCTATATTTATAATTATTTATACCCATAAATCTTTGTAATTATTCTTTAATTATCTTTAAATAGTATTTTCCGATTTTTTTTTTCTTTAATTTTGAGTCCATTTCGGACTTATAAATATGGCTAATAATTATAAAGATCTCTGGATTATAATTGAGTCAATTTATGGCTTATAATTATGGCTTACAATTTATGGCTTGTAATTTTGAGTCAATCTTTATTTATTTAGTTTACATTGTTAATCTTTAGATTTAAAATGAATTAAATAACAGTTATTGCCTAACCTTCTTTAAAATCCTACCCAGATACAACTATATCAAAACTATTGATTAAATTCAATAAATTCAAAAGCTATATTTATTTTTATTTCAGATTTTAAAAAATTCAAGAGAATATTTATGAACCTCCTCCTTAGTTACAAATTTATCCAAAAGTATATTAACAACAATTTAAATATCGGTTGCCTCAATTTGTTAATTTGATTTAAAAAATAAGATACGTTGCTTAAGATTTTTTAAATCTTGCTCGATTTCATGGCTAAATTTGTTGATTTAGAGTTTTAACAAAATAAATAGATAGTCAATTGTAAAACATTACATAATCACAATCATATCAAATCAATTGGCTATTAAAATCTTTAAAAAAAAAATAATTAAAGCATCTATATATTGATTTTGATTTTTGAATTTAAAATAATTCAAAATTCTCATTAGGGAACAAAATTTGTTAGTTGGATCCAAGAAAAGTAAAGAATTTTATGAACTTTGTAAAATCAAGAAAGTTATTAAATTATTTTTTTGTTAAACTCTTACTTTTTCATAATTTTAATTTACGGGGACAAAATGAGAAAAACTATTACTTTTTAAATTCTATTTTATCCCATGCATAACACGGGTTACATGCCAGTATATATTATATAAGGAAAAACGGTGTTTCTAATGACAAGGCTTGTTGAAGATGGAAAGGAAAGGCTAGAGATTTATTAATGGTTGAACCAAATCAAAGAGAAGAGATGGTAGAGAGAGGTGGTTGAGTGAAAGGCAAAGGAAGCATGAAAAGGCAGAAAATGGTAGAGCATCCAGGATAATGAAAGAAATTTTTGGCTTATATTTATAGGAAATTTTCGACAAAGGGGTTGAAGGAAATCTTTATAATTATTTATTCCCATAAATCTTTAATTATACTCACAAATCTTTGTAATTATTTTTTAATTATCTTTAAAGAGTATATTCTTTTCTTTTTTTTTTCTTTAATTTTGAGTTCATTTCGGGTTTATAATTATGGCTTATAATTATAAAGATCTCTGGCTTATAAATGAGTCAATTTATGGCTTATAATTTTGAGTCAATCTTTAGATTTAAAATGAATTAAATAACAGTTATTACCTAACCTTCTTTAAAATCATACGCAGATACAACTATATCAAAACTATAGATTAAATTCAATAAATTCAAAAGCTAAATTTTTTTTTCTTTTAGATTTTAAAAAATTAAAAAAAATATTTATGAACCTCCTCCTAAGGTACAAATTTATCCAAAATTATATGAACAACAATTTAAATATCGGTTGGCTCAATTTGTTAATTTGAATTAAAAAAATAAGATACGTTGCTTAAGATTTTTTAAATCTTGCTCAATTTCATGGCTAAATTTGTAGATTTTGAGTTTTAAAAAAATAAATAGATAGTCAATTGTAAAACATTACATAATCACAATCATATCAAATCAATTGGCTATTAAAATCTTTAAAAAAAAATTAAATCATCTATATATTGATTTTGATTTTTGAATTTAAAAAAATTCAAAATTTCCATTAGGGAACAAAATTTGTTAGTTGGATCCATAAAAAGTAAAGAATTTTATGACCTTTGTAAAATCAGGAAAGTTATTAATTTATTATTTTTTTGTTTAAACTCATACTTTTTCATAATTTTAATTTAAGGAGACAAAATGAGAAAAACTATCATTTTTTAAATTCTATTTTATCCCGTGCATAGCACGAGTCACATGCCAGTATATATTATATACGGAAAAGGGCATTTCTAATGACAAGGCTTGTTGAAGATGGAAAGGAAAGGCTAGAGATTTATCAATGGTACAACCAAATCAAAGAGAAGAGATAGTAGAGAGAGCTGGTTGAGTGAAAGGTAAAGCAAGCATGAAAAGAGAGAAAATGGTAGAGCATCCGGGATAAGGAAAGAAATTTTTGGCTTATATTTATAAGAAATTTTCAACAAAGGGGTTCAAGGAAATCTTTATAATTATTTATACCCATAAATCTTTATTTATACCCACAAATCTTTGTAATTATATTTTAATTATCTTTAAATAGTATTTTCTAATTTTTTTTTCTTTAATTTTGAGTCCATTTCGGGCTTATAATTATGGCTTATAATTATAAAGATCTCTGGATTATAATTGAGTCAATTTATGGCTTATAATTATGGCTTACAATTTATGGCTTATAATTTTGAGTCAATCTTTATTTATTTAGTTTACATTGTTAATCGTTAGATTTAAAATGAATTGAATAACAGTTATTGCCTAACCTTCTTTAAAATCCTACCCAGATACAAATATATCAAAACTGTTGATTAAATTCAATAAATTCAAAAGCTAAATTTATTTTTATTTTAGATTTTAAAAAATTCAAGAGAATATTTATGAACCTCCTCCTTCGTTACAAATTTATCCAAAAGTATATTAACAACAATTTAAATATCGGTTGCCTCAATTTGTTAATTTGATTTAAAAAATAAGATACGTTGCTTAAGATTTTTTAAATCTTGCTCGATTTCATGGCTAAATTTGTTGATTTAGAGTTTAACAAAATAAATAGATAGTCAATTGTAAAACATTACATAATCACAATCATATCAAATCAAGTGGCTATTAAAATCTTAAAAAAATAAATTAATTAAAGCATCTATATATTGATTTTGATTTTTGAATTTAAACAAATTCAAAATTCTCATTAGGGAACAAAATTTGTTAGTTGGATCTAAGAAAAGTAAAGAATTTTATGAACTTTGTAAAATCAGGAAAGTTATTAAATTATTTTTTTGTTAAACTCTTACTTTTTTATAATTTTAATTTACGGGGACAAAATGAGAAAAACTATTACTTTTTAAATTCTATTTTATCTCGTGCATAACACGGGTTACATGCCAGGATATATTATATAAGGAAAAACGGTGTTTCTAATAACAGGGCTTGTTGAAGATGGAAAGGAAAGGCTAGAGATTTACTAATGGGTGAACCAAATCAAAGAGAAGATGGTAGAGAGAGGTGGTTGAGTGAAAGGCAAAGCAAGCATGAAAAGGGAGAAAATGGTAGAGCATCCGGGATAATGAATATAGCGATCCCGGTTTCCTTTCCTTTGATTGTTGTATTCCGGACTTATGTTCCGTGGAGTTGGTGGTGTTATATCTTGTTATTATCCTTTAATTATGTGTGCTTGAGTTTTAGGATGTATTGGGCGCGTTTCGAACAGGTTGGTTGAGCTTTAGTCCCATTCTTTGTTGCCCAGAATTTTGGTGGTACGCTCGAGCGGGTCCTTTTGCGCTCAAGCGGAGTTTGATTTTTGGTTGTCCACTCGAGCGGGTCCTCTTGCGCTCGAGCGGGGTTTAAACCCTCTCAGTATTTCGTGCCTCTGCAAAACTTCTGCAGGTGTGTTTTTCATGCTCGAGCGGATTTTCTTACGCTCGACGGGTCGCGCTCAAGCGGGTATCTTGGCGCTCGAGCGGGTAGTTCATTTTCTGTAAAAGTACTGGATGGGGAAAATCAACGCTCGAGCGGCTTTCCCTTTGCGCTCGAGCGGGTGTGTTTTGCAGTTGTGTCTTGGCGCTCGAGCGGGTACCATTTACGCTTGAGCGGGTCCAGTTTTTGTTCTTGACGCTCGAGCGTCCTATTTTCCGCTCGAGCGGGTCATACGTATATTAGATATCAGCTGGGTCTTTTTAGATCACTTTTCAACTTTCACTCTCTCTCTTACTTTACCAAAAACCGATTTTGAGAGCTCCTCTCTCTAGAAAATACCTTCTCTGTAAGGTTTGATCTACTTGGAGTGATCTCCCACCTTTGTCCTTTTGTAAAAAGTGTGGTGATCATTGAGGGCTACATTTTGATTCGAGAATATTAGGGTTTGGAGCATTTCGGGTTTCTTCATCTTCTTCCTTCAGGTTTCATCTCTTGAGATAGGTGTTCTTACTCATTATTATATGCTTTAACATAGGTGTTGAGCTATTTGTATAGATGGTTGATATTTGGGAAGTTAGGGTTTGAGTTATGTTTTATATAAAAACAGGGGTTTGTCCTTTGGACTCAAATGTGTATGTTTTGGGTCTTAAAAGGTGATTGTTGATGTTAGTTGATGATATTTAGACCACTGGGTCAATATTGGAAAAAGAGAAAAAAATGTCATGTTTGGATATAATTGGGTCATTTATGTAATTATTGACATTTATGATGAGAATATGAAATTGAGTTGAAAATAATGAAATTGGCTCAATATGAGATGGAATAGTGAGGTTGGATTTATTAATTGCTCACTTTTGAAAATATTGATAAATTATCTGTTGATGCATTTATTATCTATTTAGAAATAACTGTTTTGGGCTATCGGTGGAGGATAGTCGTGATTATTGTAGACAATGCATGATGATTAGGCAAACTGGAACTAATCAATTGAATATGTCATCGAATATGACAATTGGAATAATATATCGAATTTGTGTATTGATTGAACACATATATGATAGTTGTTTATATACATTGTGTTGTGTGGGAGGAGATAGGGGATGTACTCCACGGTTTACGGGGAGATAGGGGACGGACTCCTAAACCGGATGTTATGTGGGAGGAGATAGGGGATGGACTCCATTGATACAGCAATTCTGTGTATTTATTGATGTGTTGATACAGCAAATCTGTATATCACTTGCAAAGTAAGGAAGTGTTTGTATGTGTTAATGATATAGCAAATATGTGTATCTGTTGAGACTTATGGAAGTATTTTGTTATGAGTTGTTATCTCATTATTATTATTGAAATGGAAGAACTGTTGACATGAGATGAAATCTCTGTTAAACTAAATGGCCAGGTTCTGAGCCAGGATTATGAAATGGAAATTTGGATAAGAACTGGAATAAAACATGGACACTTGGTCATGTAATCGAAATGAGTTATGAATTGATTTATGTGAGTTAAACATTTATCGATTGCTAATGTCTTAGTTATTACTTATATTATGTTTAGCATATCTCTACTGGGCGTTGGCTCACCCTATATGAGACATCATTTTCAGGTACAGGTAGCATGCCACCTCCAATGACGTAGCTTGAGAGGCTTAGTGGCTGGGACATCTTTTGTGATTACATTCTTGTATTACATGTATATCAAGCGAAGGGCTTATTTTGTATAGAGTTAGTACTCTTTCTTTTATAACCAAGTGTTGATTTGGAAAGCTGTAAGCCCGTAGGGCATTTGCTTTTGTTGTTAACATGTAATACATTTGTAAGGAATACTCTGATGAAATGTATTGTTGCTTTATTCTCTTGCCTAAAAATGTGATTATTGTATGCTCTATGGGTTTATTTTGAGGGCGTTACAATGAAAGAAATTTTTGTCTTATATTTATAGGAAATTTTCGACAAAGGGGTTGAAGGAAATCTTTATAATTATTTATACCCATAAATCTTTATTTATACTCCCAAATCTTTGTAATTATTTTTTAATTATCTTTAAATAGTATATTCTGTTTTTTTTTCTTTAATTTTGAGTCCATTTCGGGCTTTTAATCATGGCTTATAATTATAAAGATCTCTGGCTTATAAATGAGTCAATTTATGGCTTATAATTTTGAGTCAATATTTATTTATTTGGCTTACATTGTTAATCTTTAGATTTAAAACGAATTAAATAACAGTTTGTAACGCCCTCAAAATAATAATATTAAAACCCATCAACATAGACATGCATTGGTATAAAAGCTAAATATTCTTCTATTCATCAGAGTAATTCCTTACAAAAGTAATACATGTTAACGATAAAAGCAAATGCCCTACGGGCTTACAGTTTTCCAAGTTAACACGTGGTTACAAAAAAGAAGAGTGCTAACTCAATACATATAAAGCCCTTGGCTTGAATTTACATGTAATACACCAAAAGAAAATAAACAAAACAATCCACCGGCCTCTAGCCTCCCAAGCTATGTCCTTGGAGGTGTCATGCTACCTGTACCTGAAAATGATGTCCCATAAAGGGTGAGCCACAGCCCAATAGAAATACACTAAGCCAGCCATGAACAATGACTAAAAGATTAGCAGTTGATAGATGGTCAACACAGATACATCCACTTACATCACATTCGATTTCATGACATTAAGTCTATGTTACATTTCATTTCCCACGTCCTTTCAAATTTTGATTTTTTTTTTAAAACAAGGCTCAACACTTAGCCAAATAACTTAATGAGGTTTAGACTCATCTTTAAAACACTTTCAAAATTCATGAGGGATACACATTTTAATGCTGTATCAATAACACATAAACCATTCCCACACTTTGCGAAAGATACACATTTCGGTACTGTATCAACATAACATAGAATCACTTCTATACTTTACAATTGATAACGATATACATTTTAGTGCTATATCAAATCAATTCAACACTCCGATAATCAACACTTGATACACATTGTAGTGCTGTATCAATGTCACACAAAATCCGGTTTAGAAGTCCATCCCCTATCTCCCCCTAAACCGTGGAGTACATCATCTATCTCCTCCCACACAACACATGTATATAAACATAGGTCATATACATTCAATCAATACATAGAATTAATGTATTATTCCGGTTGCCATATTCAATAGCATACTCAATCCATTAGTTTTAGTTTGCCCAATCATCATGCAGTGTCTACAACAATCAAGACTATCCTCCACCGATAGCCCAAAGCAGTTATTTATATACTGAAAATAAATGCACCAAATGGATATATAATCAACATTTCAACTAGGTGAGTTACGAACGAATCAAACTACACCCTTTAATCCCATACACATCCAATTCCAACATTCTCAATTTAATTCTTCTTTCCTTCAAATTAATTATCCCAATTAATTTATCAATGTAATTAGAGCATTTCCCATAATTAACATCACAACCCCAAGGTTCCATTTTTTACCAATAAACCAATATTGATCTCATTTCTCTATGCCAAACATGCATACAAGTTTATATAAACAAAACCCCGACTTTTGTAAAATTTCACAAAGGCCCAAAATTTCTCAAAATTACCCAATAACCCTCAACTCATCAAAATACTAAAATTGAAAGACAAAACTCATGAGAAGGAGTAGGATATCCCTACCTCGAAGTTAGAGCTCAAATGGGGAAGGAGAAGAAAGTGAAAATGCTCCAAATACCACGATTCTCGGATCAAAATGAAGCCCTTGACGATCAACACATTTTTTACGAAGGCCGGAGGATAGAGAGACACTCTAACTAGATCAAACCCTAGAGAGAAGAGAGTTTCTAGAGAGAGGGGCTCTCAAAATAGCTTTTTAGAAAGTAAGAGAGAGAGAGAATGTAAAAAGTGATTTTAAAATGCCCAACTGCCAACTGATATAAGACATTCCCGCTCGAGCGGAGAACACAACGCTCGAGCGTCAAGAACAAAAACTAGGTACGCTCGAGCGCAAGAAGGCCCGCTCGAGTGCCAAGACACAAGAATAAAGTACATCCGCTTGAGCGCGAATACCAGTCCGCTCGAGCGTAGATTTTCCCCTCCCAGAACTTACACCAAAAAGTACTACCCGCTCGAGCACCAAAGCACCCGCTCGAGCATAAAGAAACCCGCTCGAGCGTAAAAATCACACCTGCAGAAGTTTTGCAGGGACACGAAAAACTGGGAGCGCGCAATCTCCGCTCGAGCAGAACGACCAAAAACCTGGCAACAAGATTTCAGACCAAGGTTCGACCACCTGTTCGAAACATGCCCAACGCACCCTAAAACTCAAACAAATGGAATTAAAGGGCGACAATAAGATAGATACAACTGCCAACTCCATGGAACCGAGTCCGGAATACAACAGAACAGTAAAGGGACAACCGAGGTTATAGCGACCCCGGTCTTTTTCCTTTTGGTTGTTGTATCCGGACTTAGGTTCCCTGGATTCTCTCAATGTATAGTTGTGGTTGTCATCCTTTATTTTCTCTTTTTGAGTTATCGGATGTGTTGGGCAGGTTTGTTTTAGATTGGTTGGGTTTGGAAACCAGGTGTTACTGTCCAGAATTTGGATTGGTCGCTCGAGCGAGAGTTTGGTCGCTCGAGCGAGGGTTGAGTTTTGTGTCTGGTGGCTCGAGCCAGGGTTTCTTCGCTTGAGCGAGAGTTTCTTCGATCGAGCGAGCTTCTGGGTTGCAGACCTGAAGCATCGAGTTTTTGGCTCGAGTGAGCTTTTCTTCGCTCGAGCGAGGCTTTCCTGTGTCTGGTCGCTCGAGTGACCAAGTCTTCGCTCGAGCGAGCCTGTCCAGTTTAAATAGGCAGCAGCGGGTTTTTGATCAGTTTTTCATCCTCTTCTAGTTTCCAAACCCTAGGTCCGACTTCTCTCTCTCTAAACTCATCTTCTGTCTAGGTTTTCATGTACTTCTAGTGTGAATCCATCTTAAGTTCTTTGTAAGAAAGATAGAGGGCGGCTTAGGCTTCGTTCTAATCTGAAAAATAGTGGATTTGGAGCACTTGGATTTTGGGTCATCTTCTCCATTTGTGTTCTTCGTTCGAGGTAGGGATTCTCCTTGTTTCTTTTCAATACTTCGACTATAGATAGACATGTGGTAGTTTTTGTATTGCATAAAAATTGTATCATGTTGGATTTGTGAAAATCATGGGACTAAACCTTGGGTTGGTTGTTGAATTTGGGTTTATCATCATTAGTTGTGGTTTGGGCTAATTGGAGTGTTAATTAGCATGTGGTTGTTGAAAGGAGAGAAAACCCTATTTTTTTTATTTGATTTAATAAATTAATTGAGGGGTTTTGATCTTTGGGCAAATACTTAGGTATTTTGAGTCTTAATTGTGGTTATTATTATTTGTTGATGTTAATTGGGCCTTTTTGGTCAATATTGAGAAAGAGGAAGAAAAAACCCTAATTTATTGTTTATGATTTAATTTGCATAGTTAGTTCGAAATGGCTTTGAAAAGAATGTAGTGAATTTAAATGAGGTATGGCTTTTGTCCATGGGAATGATTTTGTGAAAACAAAGGAAGTGGAATTCATTTTGTGAAATGGGAAAGGTATTTTGAAACAAGTATAAGAAAATTGGAATGTTGTATCTTGAGTGTTGAACACACTTGTGTGGGGTATAGCTTTAACTACCATGTTCATGTTGTTGCTGAGTTTTGTAATCTCATGTTAGTTGGGTCTGTTAATAGATGTACAATATGCATGCATCTAGAGATTTTGTCTTGGTCATCGGTGGAGGATGATACGGTTGCGTTGGATTGTTGTGTATGTATTACACCATTGTTGATTGAACATCGTATGTGATGAAATGCTGAATTACATTATATTTGTATATTGGTTGGGGAAAAGAGAGGGGTTGTACTCCAGTGTGTGTGAGAAGATAGGGGATGGACTCCACACACCTATGTGTTCATATATATATACTCTGCGCTTATAATCAGAGGTATCATACCCTTCCAGCTAGCGCCTGGAGAACTGACGCGCTGATAATCTAAGGTACCATACCCTTCCAGCTAGCGCCTGGTAAACTGGTAGATTGTTGTGAGAAGTGTATCTTTGGCTTACTACGCATATAGCTAGTAGAGCATAGTGGTTTTGTTATTGTTTCAGTGTATCTGGAAACATTGTGGATTATATTGGTTACAGTGTTGGAGGGACGAGTTGCCTCATTGATTTATTTTATGCATGCAGTTGAGTTGTTATCTTTTTTTTATATAGAGGTGTGCATGGATAACTATGATAGAATTGGGATTGAACTGAAATGTTTTTTTTATCTTTTGGAAGTGTAAAGAAAATCAAACATTTTAGAAATATGTTTTGAAAAGGCACATCTGTTGTATGTGTGGCAAATGGGAGAGAGTAATGGGCTTAGTGAATCTATTTTCCTAAGTAGTTGTTAATGTTATAAAAGATTGGGAACGGGGGTTAATGAAAGGAAAAAGGAAAGATGAATCGCTTATAGCGTTGAATTAAATAGTTGTTTTCGAGAAAAGTTCATATATATATATATTTTGTATAAACTGTCACATTATTATTCTAGTATGAGAATGAGTGTTCATGATCATAGCTATCTGTAATGTTGTTATTGTTGAGGATCATGTTGAGATCCCTACTGGACTATATGTTCATCCCACGTTGTTGAATCTTTTTCAGGTATTTAGCAGGAGGTGCTACAAGATTTGGATCTTTTTATTTGTTGGCCACGGGGCCTCTTTGTTGTTGGCAGAATGCCATATGTGTAAAAGGGTTACACCCTTCATTTGATTATTTAATGTTGTAAGCCTGAGGGCAATTCATTTAAGGATGCTCATGTTGTATTTAGTTTTCATTTGAATGAGAGAGTTGTTGTTCATTACTTCCAATTGAACATTTGAGTTTATTTCCGCATGTTATCTCTAAAATTGAATTAAGTTAAGGAACTTGGTAATGACGTCGAGTAATAAAAAGTGGGGCGTGACAGAGATCGCTATACAGTTATTGCCTAACCTTCTTTAAAATCCTATGCAGATACAACTATATCAAAACTATTGATTAAATTCAATAAACTCAAAAGCTAAATTTATTTTTCTTTTAGATTTTAAAAAATTAAAAAGAATATTTATGAACCTCCTCCTAAGTTACAAATTTATCCAAAATTATATGAACAACAATTTAAATATCAGTTGGCTCAATTTGTTAATTTGAATTAAAAAAATAAGATACCTTGCTTAAGATTTTTTAAATCTTGCTCGATTTCATGGCTAAATTTGTTGATTTTGAGTTTTAAAAAAATAAATTGATAGTCAATTGTAAAACATTACATAATCACAATCATATCAAACCAATTGGCTATTAAAATCTTTAAAAAAAAAATTAAATCATCTATATATTGATTTTGATTTTTGAATTTAAAAAAATTCAAAATTCCCATTAGGGAACAAAATTTGTTAGTTGGATCTATAAAAAGTAAAGAATTTTATGACCTTTCTAAAATCAAGAAAGTTATTAAATTATTTTTTTGCTTAAACTCATACTTTTTCATAATTTTAATTTAAGGGGACAAAATGAGAAAAACTATAATTTTTAAATTCTATTTTATCCCGTGAATAGCACGAGTCACATGCCAGTATATATTATATACAGAAAAGGGCATTTCTAATGACAAGGCCTGTTGAAGATGGAAAGGAAAGGCTAGAGATTTATCAATGGTACAACCAAATCAAAGAGAAGAGATGGTAGAGAGAGCTGGTTGGGTGAAAGGTAAAGCAAGCATGAAAAGAGTGAAAATGGTAGAGCATCTGGGATAAGGAAAGAAATTTTTGGCTTATATTTATAAGAAATTTTCAACAAAGGGGTTGAAGGAAATTTTTATAATTATTTATACCCATAAATCTTTATTTATACCCACAAATCTTTGTAATTATATTTTAATTATCTATAAATAGTATTTTTTGATTTTTTTTTCTTTAATTTTGAGTCCATTTTGGGCTTATAATTATGGCTTATAATTATAAAGATCTCTGGATTATAATTGAGTCAATTTATGGCTTATAATTTTGAGTCAATCTTTATTTATTTAGTTTACATTGTTAATCTTTAGATTTAAAATGAATTAAATAACAGTTATTGCCTAACCTTCTTTAAAATCCTACCTAGATACAACTATATCGAAACTATGGATTAAATTCAATAAATTCAAAAGCTAAATTTATTTTTATTTTAGATTTTAAAAAATTAAAGAGAATATTTATGAACCTCCTCCTTAGTTTCAAATTTATACAAAAGTATATTAACAACAATTTAAATATCGGTTGGCTCAATTTGTTAATTTGAATTAAAAAATAAGATACGTTGCTTAAGATTTTTTAAATCTTACTCGATTTCATGGCTAAATTTGTTGATTTAGAGTTTTAACAAAATAAATAGATAGTCAATTGTAAAACATTACATTATCACAATCATATCAAATCAATTGGCTATTAAAATCTTTATAAAAAAAAAATTAAAGCATCTATATATTGATTTTGATTTTTGAATTTAAAAAAATTCAAAATTCTCATTAGGGAACAAAATTTGTTAGTTGGATCTAAGAAAAGTAAAGAATTTTATGAACTTTGTAAAATCAGGAAAGTTATTAAATTATTTTTTTGTTAAACTCTTACTTTTTTATAATTTTAATTTACGGGGACAAAATGAGAAAAACTATTACTTTTTAAATTCTATTTTATCTCGTGCATAACACGGGTTACATGCCAGGATATATTATATAAGGAAAAACGGTGTTTCTAATAACAAGGCTTGTTGAAGATGGAAAGGAAAGGCTAGAGATTTACTAATGGGTGAACCAAATCAAAGAGAAGAGATGGTAGAGAGAGGTGGTTGAGGGAAAGGCAAAGCAAGCATGAAAATGGAGAAAATGGTAGAGCATCCGGGATAATGAAAGAAATTTTTGGCCTATATTTATAGGAAATTTTTGACATAGGGGTTGAAGGAAATCTTTATAATTATTTATACCCATAAATCTTTATTTATACTCACAAATCTTTGTAATTATTTTTTAATTATCTTTAAATAGTATATTCTGTTTTTTTTTCTTTAATTTTGAGTCCATTTCGGGCTTATAATTATGGCTTATAATTATAAAGATCTCTGGCTTATAAATGAGTTAATTTATGGCTTATAATTTTGAGTCAATCTTTATTTATTTGGCTTACATTGTTAATCTTTAGATCTAAAACGAATTAAATAACAGTTATTATAGCGATCCCAGTTTCCCTTCCTTTGATTGTTGTATTCCGGACTTAGGTTCCGTGGAGTTGGTGGTTGTATATCTTGTTGTTATCCTTTAATTCCGTGTGTTTGAGTTTTAGGATGTGTTGGGCATGTTTCGAACAGGTTGGTTGAGCTTTGGTCCCATTCCTTGTTGTCCAGAATTTTGGTGGTACGCTGTAGCGGGTCTCTTTGCGCTCGAGCGGAGTTTGATTTTTAGTTGTCCGCTCGAGCGGGTCTCCTTGTGCTCGAGCGGGGTTTACACACTCTCAGCATCTCGTGCCTCTGCAAAACTTCTGCAGGTGTGTTTTTGACGCTCGAGCGGATAGTCTTACGCTCGAGCTGGTCGCGCTCGAGCGGGTATCTTGGCGCTCGAACGGGTAGTTCATTGTCTGTAAAAGTACTAGAAGGGGGAAATCTACGCTCGAGCGGCTTTTCCTTCGCGCTTGAGCAGGTGTGTTTTGCAGTTGTGTCTTGGCGCTCGAGCGGGTACCCTTCACGCTCGAGCTGGTCCAGTTTTTTATGCTTGACGCTCAAGCGTCCTATTTTCCGCTCGAGTAGGTCATACGTATATCAGATATCACTTGGGCCTTTTTGGATCACTTTTTAACTTCCACTCTCTCTCTTACTTTTTGAAAAAGCCATTTTGAGAGCTTCTCTCACTACAACTCCAACTTCTCTCTAGGGATTGATCTAGTAGGAGTGATTTCCTACCCTTGGACCTTTGCAAAAAGTGTGGTGATTGTTGAGGGCTGCATTTTGATCGGAGAATCTTGGGATTTGGAGCATTTTCGATTTCTTCATCACTTCCATTGACTCTCATCTCTTGAGGTAGGGGTTCCTACTCATTCTTATATGCTTTAACCTAGGTGTTGAGCTATTTGTATAGATGGTTGATATTTGGGAAGTTAGGGTTTGAGTTATGTTTATAAAAAGAGGGGTTTTGCCCTTTGGACTCAAATGTGTATGTTTTGGGTCTTAAAAGGTGATTGTTGATGTTAGTTGATGATATTTAGACCATTGGGTCAATATTGGAAAAAGGGAAAAAAAATGCCATGTTTGGATATAATTGGGTCATTTATGTAATTAATGACATTTATGATGAGAATATGAAATTGAGTTGAAAATAATGAAATTGGCTCAATATGAGATGGAATAGTGAGGTTGGATTTATTAATCGCTCACTTTTGAAAATGTTGATAAATTATCTGTTGATGCATTTATTATCTGTTTAGAAATAACTGTTTTGGGCTATCGGTGGAGAATAGTCGTGATTGTTGTAGACAATGCATGATGATTAGGTAAACTGGAACTAATCAATTGAATATGTCATCGAATATGACAATTGGAACAATACATCGAATTTGTGTATTGATTGAACACGTATATGATAGTTGTTTATATACATTGTGCTGTGTGGGAGGAGATAGGGGATGTACTCCACGGTTTAGGGGGAAATAGGGGATGGACTCATAAACCGGATGTTATGTGGGAGGAGATAGGGGATGGACTCCATTGATACAGTAATTTTGTGTATCTATTGATGTGTTGATACAGCAAATCTGTATATCACTTGCGAAGTAAGGAAGTGTTTGTATATGTTAATGATACTGCAAATATGTGTATCTGTTGAGACTTATGGAAGTATTTTATTATGAGTTGTTATCTCATTAGTATTATTGAAATGGAAGAACTGTTGACATGATATGAAATCTCTGTTAAAGTAAATGGCCAGGTTCTGAGCCAGGATTATGGATTGGAAATTTGGATAAGAACTGGAATAAAACATGGACATTTGGTCATGTAATTGAAATGGGTTATGAATTGATTTATGTGAGTTAAATATTTATTGATTGCTAATGTCTTAGTTATTGCTTACATTATGTTTAGCATATCTCTACTGGGCATTGGCTCACCCTATATGGGACATCATTTTCAGGTACAGGTAGCATGCCACCTCCAAGGACGTAGCTTGGGAGGCTTGGGGCTGTTGGACTTTTGTTGTCTTTCTTTGTATTTCATGTATATCAAGCCAATGGCTTATTTTGTATCTTGAGTTTGTACTCTCATTTTGTAACCAAGTGTTGACTTGGAAAGTTGTAAGCCTATAGGGCACTTACTTTTGTTGTCAACATGTAATACATTTTGTAATGAATACTCTGATGATATGTAATTATGCTTTATTCTTTTATGTCTAAGCATGTCAATAATGTATGATTTATGGGTTTATTTTGACAGCGTTACAACTTGGTATCAGAGCGTGCTGGGTTTGAATACTTTGGGTACGTGGGAAGTGATTAGTATCACAATGGGTTTGTCTCGCTTGTTGAAGACTTAGATATAATGTTATGTGCTTATGTGATAACATGTTTACGTGACTAATTGGGTATGGGATTTAGTTTCTAGGATATTGATTGGATCCTTGGGTTTCTGTGAGTCTTGTTGGAAAAGCACTTGATCAATGTTGTTTCCAACCGGAACTCTAGCAATGCCTTGGGACTATCATTATCCAGAAATGCAATTCGTAAGTGCTTATATAATTATGTGCTTACGTGGAATGACTTACTATTGTCCAATGTATTAGGACGCGAGTGTTGTAGCTTCGATACATTTGTGAATGTGCTAATGTCTTCATTACCTTTATTAGGATGTCAGGACGAGGACGTGGTGGTAGGCGTGGTAGGCCTAGGAGACAGGAGATGCCTATACCGGATGACATTCCGGCGCAGCAAGAGGGAGTTGGTCAGGCCAATGTGGCTGAGCTAGCAGGTCAGCAAGCTATGGGCGCCTTAGCCCGTGGGATAACAGATGCTTTGAAGGAATCCATGGGCATTCTCAGAGCTGAGAATCCAATTCTGGTCCAGGTTGTTGATGCAAGGCCTTCCTTTCTGAAGAGGGAGTTCTTCCGGTCAAATCCGGATGAGTTTGTTGGGGATCCGAAGGAGCCACTTAAGGCGGATGAGTGGTTAGAACAAATGACAAAGACGTTTGAGATGCTAGGCATCGAAGACGGGGCTTTGAAGGTGACCTTGGCCTCTTTCCAGCTTAAGGGAGATGCGGGTCAGTGGTGGAAATTCATGAGGGGTCGTATTTGTGATACATGGGAGACTTTTGTGGATGCTTTCCAGGAGAAGTTCTTGTCTCCATCTGCCAGGGAGAAGCTGAGGGACCAGTTTTGCCAGCTTAAGCAGCTGAGTTTTTCTGTGGCCGAGTTTGAGACCGCTTTCACTAGTTTGTCCAGGTTTGCACCTGAGCTTGTGGTGTCTAAGGAACGCCGTTGTCTAGAGTTTGAGATTAGATGAGGCACGACCTCAAGATGAGAGTTGCGGGTTCTATGGCCCGGGACTTTGGACGCCTTGTGGATGCAACAGCCCATATGGAGACTATGATGCAGGAGAAGGATGAGAGACAGATCCAAGAGGAGTCAGGATGGCCAGGGTGATGGCAGAAGACAGAGGGGTTCTAACCCTCAGCAGTCTCAGGGTGGTTATGTTAGGTCGACCTTTCTAGTGCCAAGTGCAGGTTCTGGGAGAGGCAGTCAGGGAGATGTGACTTGTTACAAATGTGGTCAGTTGGGCCACAAGTCTCCTGCTTGCCCGCAGAGGGGAGGAGACCAGAGAGCAGCTTCATCATCGGCTCGACCTCAGGGCCAGAGTCAGGGCAGAGGCTAGCCACTGTCTTGTTATCAGTGTGGTCATGCGGGGCACCTGAAGAGGTTTTGCCCGCAGTTGAGTGGCACATCTGGTGCATCTGGGCAGAGACAGAGTTTTCAGCTAGCTCAGTCAGTTCAGGCCTCGAGGGCCAATCAGGGAGCTTCGTCGTCCCAGTCTGTGCAGCAGTCTTTTGCTCCAAGAGGTGAGCAGGTAGATCAGGGGCCTACAGGGCGTGTGTATGCTGTTACCGCGTAGGATCTTGTACCGGCTCCATCGGTTGTGAGAGGTACCTTTTTGTTTTGCAACTCTGTTGCCAATGTGTTGATCGATACGGGTGCATCCCATTCTTTTATATCTGCTGCATTTGCATGTGTTTTGGAGTTGGAGTTGGCACAGTTAGCATCTCCTATTTGTGTTGTATCACCTGTTGGGGGTGAGTTGATTTTGAAACAGGGGTGTCAGGGCTGTGATATAGAGGTCGCCGACCGCCGACTTCCATTTCCTTTTGTAGTTATGCCCATGTCGGGTTTTGATATTATTTTGGGTATGGACTGGCTATCGTCATACCGGGCTGTTATTGATTGTTACCGCCAGAGGGTCATAGTATGTACCTTGAGCGGGGATTATTTTCATTTTTTGGCGGATCGGGTTGGTAGTGTATTGCCACCGGTGTATGATCCGCGAGGGCAGCGTGAGCTTAGTGGTCTTCTCGCTAGCTTTATGAGTGGCGAGTGCGATGAGACCGGGGTTAAATTGCCAAAAGTGGTTTGCGAGTATTCGGATGTTTTTCCCAAGGATCTTGTTAGTTTGCCACCTCATCGAGAGATTGAGTTCTCTATTGATTTAGTGCCCGGCACGGCGCTGATTTCTATGGCACCTTATCGTTTCGCCCCAGCCGAGTTGAGTGAGTTGAAGATTTAGCTCCAGGAGTTGCTAGATAAGGGTTTTGTCCGCCCTAGTGTTTCGCCGTAGGGAGCACCGGCCCTTTTTGCTAAGAAGAAAGATGGTGCCTTGAGATTGTGTATCGATTACCGGAAGTTGAATCGGGCTACGGTCAAGAATAAGTACCCTATGCGCTGTATAGATGATCTGTTTGACCAGTTGAAGGGTTCCCGTTGTTTCTCTAAGATAGACTTGAGATCGGGTTACCATCAGTTGAGGGTCAGGGAGGAGGATATTCCGAAGACGGCATTCCGTACGCGGTATGGCCATTATGACTTCCTGGTTATGCCATTTGGGCTCACCAACGCACCGGCAGTCTTTATGGACTTGATGAACCGGATATTCCAGGAATTCCTAGATCGTTTTGTGGTCATTTTCGTAGATGACATTCTGATTTATTTACCTTCTGAGGAGGAGCACGAGGAACACTTGAGAGTGGTGCTTGAGTTGCTTAGGGCCCATAGGCTGTATGCCAAATTTGGGAAATGTGAGTTCTGGCTAGGGGAAGTCAAGTTCTTAGGCCATGTGGTATCCGGGGAAGGGGTGTCCGTTGATACATCCAAGATTGAGGCAGTGCAAAATTGGGCACAGCCTAAGAGTGTGTTTGAGATCCGTAGTTTTCTGGGATTAGCTTGGTATTACCGTCGGTTTGTGAAGGATTTCTCCAAGCTAGCTTCGTCGTTGACTAGATTGACGCGAAAGGGGGTCAAATTTGTATGGAGTGAGACTTGTGAAAAGTCATTCCAGGAGTTGAAAGTTAGACTTACCACCGCTCCCGTGTTGGTTATTCCGGAGAGGGGTTTGAGTTATGCGGTTTATTGTGATACCTCACGAGAGGATTTGGGTTGTGTGCTGATGCAAGAGGGGAAAGTGGTGGCCTATGGCTCACGTCAGTTGAAAATACATGAGAGAAATTACCCTACACATGACCTAGAATTAGCAACAGTGATCTTTGCCTTGAAAATTTGGAGGCACTACCTTTATGGTGAGAGGTTCGAGGTGTACTCGGACCATAAGAGTTTGAAGTATCTGTTTACACAGAGAGACTTAAATCTGAGGCAGAGGAGGTAGATGGAGTTCATTGAGGACTACGATTTCGAGTTGCACTATCACTCGGGACAGGCCAATGTTGTGGCCGATGCCCTTAGTAGGAAATCCATTTGTGATGTTTCTTGTATAGCCATCTGGGAGTGGGAGATGTTGAGTGCACTGGACGAGTTTGACTTGCTTCTGGGTGAATCTGTTGATGTTGCGGCCTTGTTTTCTGTTGTTGCGCAACCCACACTTGTGACTTTAGTGTTAGAGGCACAGAGAGGTGACCTTAAGGTAGAATCCCTCCGAGAGAAGATCTCCAGTGGGAAGGCTGAGAAGGGTTTGTCGGTGTATCTCAACCTGAGTGTGAGATACCGAGATCGTTTGTTTGTGTCGGAGTCTTGCCGAGAGGAGGTACTCCGAGAGTTTCACCATTCGCGCCTTGCGGTGCATCCAGGAGGCACCAAGATGTATCGTGATTTGGGTCGCCAGTTTTGGTGGAGGGGTATGAAGAGAGATGTGGCAGTTTTCGTGTCTAAGTGCCTTATTCGTCAGCAAGTGAAGGCCGAACATTAGAGGCTAGCAGGTTTGTTGCAACCCTTGCCTATTGCCGAGTGAAAGTGGGAGCATGTCACTATGGACTTCGTTGTAGGTCTTCCGAGGACTCAGCGGGGTAATGATGCTATTTGGGTGGCTGTAGACCGGTTGACTAAGTCGTCGCACTTTAGCCCTATGCGTGTAAGAGATTCGATAGATCATCTTGCCAACTTGTATATTCGGGACATAGTGAGGTTGCACAGGGTCCCAGTGACGATCGTCTCAGATAGAGATCCTTGTTTTACTGCTAGGTTGTTGCAGAGTTTGCAGAGTGCCTTGGGCACTAGGTTGACCTTTAGCACGGCTTATCATCCTCAGACTGATGGGCAGTCCGAGCGTACTATTCAGATCCTTGAGGATATGCTTCGAGGTTATGTTCTTAACTTTAGTGGGTCGTGGGAGAGGCACTTGCCCTTGGTGGAGTTTGCCTACAACAACAGTTTTCAGTCGAGTATTGGTATGGCACTGTTTGAGGCCTTGTATGGCCGACCGTGTAGGTCTCCAGTTTGTTGGGCCAAGGTGGGTGATGCACCTTTGTTGGGCCCGGAGTTGGTGAGGGAAACGGCGGAAAAAGTTGAGCTTATCCGTAGGAGGCTCGTTACAGCTCAGAGTTGCCAAAAGCGTTATGCTGACTGTAAGAGGAGGCCTTTGGCATTTGAGGTGGGTGATCATGTTTTTCTGAAAATATCACCTAGGCGGGGTTTGATGAGGTTTGAGAAGAGTGGGAAGTTATCCCCTCGGTTTATCGGTCCCTTTGAGATCCTTGAGAGGATTGGAGAGGTTGCTTATCATTTGGCCTTGCCGCCGCAGTTATCCGGAGTACATGACGTGTTTCATGTTAGTATGCTTCGGAAGTACGAGCCGGATCCATCACACGTGTTGGATTGGACCAACTTAGAGGTAGATGAGGACGCCTCATATGAGGAGAGACCAAGTCGGGTCTTGGATAGGCAGGAGCAAGTCTTGCGAGGCAAGACCATTCCCTTGGTAAAGGTTTTGTGGAAACATCACTGAGTGGAGGAAGCCACTTGGGAACGTGAGTTGGAGGCCCGTGAGAAATATCCAAACTTATTTGTTCATGTGTAATCATGTTTTGAAAATTTTGTAATATTGATAAACTTTAAGAACATTGATTGTGTCTTAAGTTGTAAAACATGGTGTATGTTTTGAGTTTATGGAAATATAGTTTGAAACTTGCCTTATAATGGAAGTTGATTTTAACATTGTATATGTTGATGATGTTTTAGAAATGCAAATGTATAGTTGGCATTGAATATATTTTGAGTTACATGTTGATAATGCATCTTGGTGATTACATGGGATTTTGCCTCTTGAATAGAGATGGAATGGCCGGTAATGGGTCAAGTTGTTGAATTTTGTGTTGTAGTAATGTTGGTAATTGAGAACAACTTGTTTTTAAAAAACTTATACTTAATTTCAGGGACAAAATTCTTTAAGGGGGGAAGGTTATAGCAATCCCGAATTCCCTTCCTTGGATTGTTGTATTTCGGACTTAGGTTCCATGGAGTTGGTGGTTGTATATCTTGTTGTTATCCTTTAATTCCGCGTGTTTGAGTTTTAGGATGTGTTGGGTGTGTTTCGAACAGGTTGGTTGAGCTTTAGTCCTATTCCTTGTTGCCCAGAATTTTGGTGGTACGCTCGAGCGGAGTTTGATTTTTGGTTGTCTGCTCGAGCAGGTCTCCTTGCGCTCGAGCGGGGTTTACACACTCTCAGCATCTCGTGCCTCTACAAAACTTCTGCAGGTGTGTTTTTCACGCTTGAGCGGATATTCTTACGCTCGTGCTGGTCGTGCTTGAGCGGGTATCTTGGCGCTCAAGCGGGGAAATCTACGCTCGAGCAGCTTTCCCTTCGCGTTCGAGCGGGTGTGTTTTACAGTTGTGTCTTGGTGCTCGAGCGGGTACCCTTCACGCTCGAGCGGGTCCAGTTTTTTGTGCTTGACACTCAAGCGTCCTATTTTCCGTACGAGCAGGTCATACGTATACCATATATCAGTTGGGTCTTTTTGGATCACTTTTCAACTTCCTCTCTCTCTCTTACTTTTTGAAAAAGCCGTTTTGAGAGCTTCTCTCACTACAACTCCAACTTCTCTCTAGAGATTGATCTAGTATGAGTGATTTCCTACCCTTGGACCTTTGCAAATAGTGTGGGGATTGTTGAGGGCTACATTTTGATTCGAGAATCTTGGGATTTGGAGCATTTTCGATTTCTTCATCACTTCCATTGAGTCTCATCTCTTGAGGTAGGGGTTCCTACTCATTCTTATATGCTTTAACCTAGGTGTTGAGCTATTTGTATAGATGGTTGATATTTGGGAAGTTAAGGTTTGAGTTATGTTTATAAAAAGAGGGGTTTTGTCCTTTGGACTCAAATGTGTATGTTTTGGGTCTTAAAAGGTGATTGTTGATGTTAGTTAATGATATTTAGACCATTGGGCCAATCTTGGAAAAAGGGGGAAAAAATTCCATGTATGGGTATAATTGGGTCATTTATGTAATTAATGACATTTATGATGAGAATATGAAATTGAGTTGAAAATAATGAAATTGGCTCAATATGAGATGGAATAGTGAGGTTGGATTTATTAATCGCTCACTTTTGAAAATTTTGATAAATTATCTGTTGATGATTTATTATCTGTTTAGAAATAACTGCTTTGGGCTATCGGTGGAGGATAGTCGTGATTGTTGTAGACAATGCATGATGATTAGGCAAACCGGAACTAATCAATTGAATATGTCATCGAATATGACAATTGGAATAATACATCGAATTTGTTTATTGATTGAACACGTATATGATAGTTGTTTATATACATTGTGTTGTGTGGGAGGAGATAGGAGATGTACTCCACGGTTTAGGGGGAGATAGGGGATGGACTCCTAAACCGGATATTATGTGGGAGGAGATAGGGGATGGACTCCATTGATACAGCAATTCTGTGTATCTATTGATGTGTTGATACAGCAAATCTGTGTATCACTTGCGAAGTAAGGAAGTGCTTGTATGTGTTAATGATACAGCAAATATGTGTATCTGTTGAGACTTATGGAAGTATTTTATTATGAGTTGTTATCTCATTAGTATTATTGAAAGGGAAGAACTGTTGACATGAGATGAAATCTCTGTTAAAGTAAATGGCCAGGTTCTGAGCCAGGATTATGGATTGGAAATTTGGATAAGAACTGGAATAAAACATGGACACTTGGTCATGTAATTGAAATGGGTTATGAATTGATTTATGTGAGTTAAATATGTATCGATTGCTAATGTCTTAGTTATTTCTTATATTATGTTTAGCATATCTCTACTGGGCATTGGCTCCCTATATGAGACATCATTTTTAGGTACAGGTAGCATGCCACCTCCAAGGACGTAGCTTGGGAGGCTTGGGGCTGTTGGACTTTTGTTGTCTTTCTTTGTATTACATGTATATCAAGCCAAGGGCTTATTTTGTATCTTGAGTTAGTACTCTCGTTTTGTAACCAAGTGTTGACTTGGAAAGGTGTAAGCCTATAGGGCACTTACTTTTGTTGTCAACATGTAATACATTTTGTAATGAATACTCCGATGATATGTAATTATGCTTTATTCTTTTATGTCTAAGCATGTCAAGAATGTATGATTTATGAGTTTATTTTGAGGGTGTTACAGTTATTGCCTAACCTTCTTTAAAACCTACGCAGATACAACTATATTAAAACTATTGATTAAATTCAATAAATTCAAAAGCTAAATTTATTTTTCTTTAAGATTTTAAAAAATTAAAAAGAATATTTATGAACCTCCTTCTAAGTTACAAATTTATCCAAAATTATATGAACAACAATTTAAATATCGGTTGGCTCAATTTGTTAATTTGAATTAAAAAAATAAGCTACGTTGCTTAAGATTTTTTAAATCTTGCTCAATTTCATGGCTAAATTTGTTGATTTTGAGTTTTAAAAAAATAAATAGATAGTCAATTGTAAAACATTACATAAACAGAATCATATCAAATCAATTGGCTATTAAAATCTTTAAAAAAAAATTATATCGATCCTGGTTTTTCTCTCTCTTTATTTATTGTATTCCGGACTCGGTTCCGTGGATGTGTAGTTGTCTTATTCTTGTTTCCATCCTTTACTCTTTGTATTTGAGTCTCGGATTGTGTTGGGCAGGTTTGAAATAGATTGGTTGTGCTTTGAAACCAAAAGTTGATGCCCATATTTTGACCTTTTCGCTCGAGCGGGGCTTGTGACGCTCAAGCGGGCCCTTTGATTTTGCTTCTCCGCTCGAGCGGGAGTTTTGATGCTCGAGTGTGAATTTCCTTCTCCCAGTATTTTTGTCTGCAAGTCTTCGTACGCTCAAACGGGAGTTTTGACGCTTGAGCGTGACCCTTTGATTTTGTCCCTCCACTCGAGCGGGGAGTTTTGACGCTCGAGCAAGGACCATGTTTGCAAAACTTCTGCAGGTGTGCAATTGACGCTCGAGCGGCGCTTTTCATGCTCGAGCGTGAGTCTGTGTCTGATGCTCGAGCGGGGGTTTCCACGCTCGAGGGGGGCGACTTTTATATCACTTCGGGATTCGACATTTTGGATTACTTTTTGATTACCTTTCTCTCTCTTATTTTTTCAAAACCTCCATTGGAGAGCTTCTCTCTCTAAAACCTTACCTTCTCTCTAAGACTTGATCTAGTTAGAGTGATCTCCTACCCTTGAGCCTTTACAAAAAGTGTTGATCTTGGTGCGGGCTATCTTTTGCTCCGAAAATCTTGGGATTTGGAGCACTTCGAGTTTTCATCATCTTCCTCCTTTGAGCTCCGAGTTTAAGGTAGGGATTCCTACTCATCTTTACGGGTTTTAACCTAAATATTGAGCCTTTTGTGTAAATGGTTTGATTTGGGAAGTTAGGGTTTGTATTGTGTTATATTGGAAAGAGGGGAGTTTTGCTCTTTTAGTTCAAACATATATGTTTTGGGTCTATAAAGAGGAGGTTATTGATATTGTTGATAATATTTGGACCTTTGGGTCAATATTGAGAAAAAGGGGGAAAATACCATGTTTGGGTATATTTGGGTCATAAGTGTAATTAATGACAATTGTTATGGAAATGTGAAATTGAGTTGGAAATAATGAAATTGGCTCATTATGAGAAAGAATGGTGGAGTTGGATTTATTAATCACTCACCTTTGAAAATTGTTGGTAAATTATCTGTTGATGTAATTATTTTCTGTTTAGAAATAATTTCTTTGGGCTATCGGTGGAGGATAGTCTTGATTTTTGTGGACAATGCATGATGATTAGGCAAACTAAAACTAATCAAATGAAAATGTCATCAAATATGACGGTTGGAATAATACATCAAATTTATGTATTGATTGCTTATGTATATGATACGTATTTATATACATTTTGTTGAGTGGGAAGAGATAGGGGATATACTCCACGGTTTAGGGGAAGATAGGGATGGACTCCTAAATCGGGTATTATTATGGAGGAGATAGGGGATGGACTCCACTGATACAGCAAATATGTGTATCTATTGAATTATTGATACAGCAAATCCGTGTATCATTTGTGAAGTATGAAAGTGTTTTGTATGCTATTGATACAACAAATAAGTGTATCTATTGAGGCTTATGGAAGTGTTTTGATATGAGTTGTTATCTCATTTGAATTGTTAAAATAGAAGTATTATTGATATGGGATATAATCTTATTTAAAGTATATGGCCAGGTTCTGAGCCAGGGTTTTGAATTGGGAAATTGGTTAAGAAATGGAAAATGGAATGAAACATGGACACATTTGTCATGTAATTGAAATGGGTTATCAATTGATTCTTATGAATTAAACATTTATCTAATGCTCATGTTTTAGTTATTGCTCATATTATGTTTAGTATATCTCTACTAGGCGTTGGCTCACCCTATATGGGACATCATTTTCAGGTTCAAGTAGTATGCCGCCTCCGAGGTCTTAGCTTGGATGGTTGTGGGAGTTGAAGACTCTTTCGTTTATTTTTGATTATCTTTTGTTGTATTACATGTAAATTCAAGCCATTGGCTTATTTTGTGTAGAGTTAGCACTCTCTTCTTGTAACAAAGTGTTGACTTGGAAAGTTGTAAGCCTACAGGGCATTTACTTTTGTTGTCAACATGTAATACATTTTGTAAAGAATACTCTGATGAAATGTAACTATGCTTTACTCTCTTTTCTCTAAGCATGTCAAAAATGTATGATAAATGGGTTTATTTTTGAGGGCGTTAAAAAATTAAATCATCTATATATTGATTTTGATTTTTGAATTTCAAAAAATTCAAAATTCCAATTAGGGAACAAAATTTGTCAGTTGGATCCATAAAAAGTAAAGAATTTTATGAACTTTGTAAAATCAGGAAAGTTATTAAATTATTTTTTTGTTTAAACTCATACTTTTTCATAATTTTAATTTAGGGGGACAAAATGAGAAAAACTATCATTTTTTAAATTCTATTTTATCCCGTGCATAGCACGGGTCACATGCTAGTATCTACACTATATATTAAGCAAAAGGGGGTTTTTAACTCCAAGCCTTGTGGGAGCTCCAATCTCCCAATCTAAATTTCTTGATTTTTTTATTTAAAAAAATAAAAAACCATAGCATTTATTAACTTATCCCAACCCTCAAGTCTTACCCTCATAATAACACTTTAATGCATTAAGTACAAGCATAAAAAAAAAATCTTTAAAATCCAACACATTCATTCCTTGAAAAGTCCGAGCACATATGATTATTATCCCTCACAATAACACTTTAATGCATTAAGAACAAGCATAAAACAAATTTCTTGAAAAGTCCAACACATATGATTATTATCAAAATATTAAACTTTAATATAATATAATTAAAAAAAAAAGACATTTAATTCCTTGAAAAGTCTAACACATATGATTATTATCAAAATATTAAAGTTTAATATAATATAAAAAAGGAAAAAAATAAGGCATTTAAAAAAAAAGAAAAAAAGAAGACATTTAAAAATCACAATTCACATATATAGATAATTATAAACGCAATCCGTCCATAGCACGAGTGATGTGTTAGTCTATACTATATATAAAGCAAAAGGGAGTTTTTAACCCTAAGGCTTATGGGAGCTTCAATATCCCAATCTGAATTTTCTAAATTATTTATTAAAAAAAAAACTCAGTATTTATTGATTTTGTCAATATCCCATGTTCAACATTTATTAACTTTTTTCAATTTACATATCTTTCCGCATGCCTGCATTTATTGATTTGGTCAAAATTTCCTGATCAGCATTTAAAATACCCTCATACAAATAATTATAGATACAATCCGTGTATAGTTACTGCAGTACCCTTTTCAACTTCTCCCATACACTATAGTTAGTGATAAGATTGTTAAATTATTTTTATAAAAAATCTTTAAAAACATAATTTATATATTAAAAAAATCTAAAACAAATATAAATATATATAATTATCCCGTGCATAGCACGGGTGATAGGCTAGTATGTTATATGCGGAAAAGGGTGTTTCTAATGACAAGGCTTGTTGAAGATGGAAAGGAAAGGCTAGAGATTTATCAATGGTACAACCAAATCAAAGAGAAGAGATAGTAGAGAGAGGTGGTTGAGTGAAAGGTAAAGCAAGCATGAAAAGAGAGAAAATGGTAGAGCATCTGGGATAAGGAAAGAAATTTTTGGCTTATATTTATAAGAAATTTTTAACAACGGGGTTGAAGGAAATCTTTATAATTATTTATACCCATGAATCTTTATTTATACCCACAAATCTTTATAATTATCTTTTAATTATCTTTAAATAGTATTTTCTGATTTTTTTTCTTTAATTTTGAGTCCATTTCGGGCTTATAATTATGGCTTATAATTATAAAGATCTCTGGATTATAATTGAGTCAATTTATGGCTTATAATTATGGCTTACAATTTATGGCTTATAATTTTGAGTCAATCTTTATTTATTTAGTTTACATTGTTAATCTTTAGATTTAAAATGAATTAAATAACAGTTATTGGCTAACCTTCTTTAAAATCCTACCCAGATACAACTATATCAAAACTATTGATTAAATTCAATAAATTCAAAAGCTAAATTTATTTTTATTTATGTTTTAAAAAATTCAAGTGTAACGTCCTCAAAATAATAATATTAACCCATCAATATAGACATGCATTGATATATAAAAGCTTCACTTTCTTCTATTCATCAGAGTTTCATTACCCAAAGTATTACATGTTAACAACAAAAGCAAATGCCCTAAAGGTTTACAGCTTTCCAAGTTAACACTTGGTTACAACAAAAGAGAGCTAACTCATTTACACATTAAGCCCTTGGCTTGAATATATATGTAATACATCAAAAAGATAAAACAACAGAAGTCCGCCCGCCTCTAGCCTCCCAAGCTACGTCCTTGGAGGTGGCATGCTACCTGTACCGGAAAATGATATTCCCATATAGGGTGAGCCACAGCCCAGTAGAAATACACTAAACCAAATATGGACAATGACAAAAAAATTAGCAGTTGATAGATGGCCAACACAGATACTTTTCCTTATCACACTTTACAGTTTCATGACATACAAGTCCATGTTACAATCCATTTTCCAATTCTTTCAAATTCTCAATTTATAACCATGGCTCAGAACCTGGCCAAACAACTCATATGAGACAGTAACTCATATTAAGCACCTCCCCATTTCATAATAGATAAGCATACTAGCTATATCACACACCAACAGATAAGCATACAAGCTATATCATCACTTCCATAGATATGTATAAGAGCACTATCACACTTCCAATGACAAGCATATGAGCTCTATCAACACATTACTAGATAAGCATATGAGCTCTATCTATGGAGTCCATCCCCTATCTCCTCCCAACAACATCCGGTTTAGAGGTCCATCCCCTATCTTCCCCTAAACCGTGGACTACATCTCCTATCTCCTCCAACACAACACAATGCATATAAACAATAATTATACACATCATCACACAACACATAAATTTAATGTATTCATTCAACCGTCATACTCAATGACACATTCCAGTGATTAGTTTTAGTTTGCCTAATCATCATACATTGTCTACAACAATCAAGACTATCCTCCACCGATAGCCCAAAACAGTTATTTCTATACAGAAAATAAATGCAACAATGGATATATATAATCAACATTCCAACTAGGTGAGTGATAAATAATCCAACTACACCCTTTAATCCCATATCTTTCCAAATCAATTCCTCATTTCTCATAATTAATTATACAAATTAATTAACCAATGTAATTAGGACATTTTCCATAATTAACATTACAACCCTTAGGTTCCATTTTCGCTAATGTTTCAACATTAATTTCACCTTTCCATGCAAAACATGCATCTAGGTTTTATATAGCTAAAACCCCAACTTTTTGTAAATTTACACAAAAGCCCCAAATTTTCACAAAATTACCAAACCAACCCCAACATCTCAAAATACTAAAATTTAAAGACAAAGCTCATAGTAAGGAGTAGGTTATCCCTACCTCGAAATTAGAGCTCGGATGGAGAAGAGACCGAAACCAAAGTGCTCCAAAGACCAAGATTTTCGGATCAAAACGACGCCCTCGACGATCAACACAACTTTTACAAAGGCCGAAGAGAAGGAACTCACTCCTACTAGATCAATACTCAGAGAGAAGTCAAGGTTTTAGACAGAGGAGCTCTCAAAATGAGTTTTAGAAAAAGTAGGAGAGAGAAAGAAAAGCAAAAAGTGATTTAGAATCACCCAGCGGATAACTCATATACGTATGACCCGCTCGAGTGGAGAACACAACGCTCGAGCACCAAGAACAAAATCTAAATACGCTCGAGCGCAATAAGGCCCACTCGAGCGCCAAGACACAAGAATAAATCACTTCTGCTCAAGCGCGAAAACCAGTCCGCTCGAGCGCAGATTTCCCCCTCCCAGAAAGTACTACCCGCTCGAGCGCTACCAAACCCGCTCGAGCGCCACCGCTCGAGCGTAAACAAACCCGCTCGAGCGTAAAAATCACATCTATAGAAGTTTTGCAGGAACACGAAATACTGGAGGTGTGCAATCCCCGCTCGAGCGCAAGAAGACCCGCTCGAGCGGATCGCCTAAAAACTGAACAACAAGGAATTGAAACCAAGGCCTAACCAACGTGTAACAACCCTGCTCAAAACATCCTAAAACTCAATCAAGTGGAATTAAAGGACGGCAACAAGATGGACACCACTACCAACTTCACGGAACCGAGTCCGGAATACAACAGAACAGTAGAGGGACAACCGGGATCGCTATAACCTCCCCCCCCTTAAAGAATTTCGTCCCCGAAATTAAACACAAGTTTTTCAAAAACAAGTTTTCTCCATTTTCAACAATATTACGACAAAATATTAAACACTTCGACCCATTACCGGTCAATTCCATCTCTTTTCAAGAGGCAGTTCACAGCATACATTACAAGTGCATTATCGACATGCAATTTTCTTCCATTTCCAACCATTTCCAACATACATGGTTCACAGTTCATATCATAATCAGTATACATGATACAATTCCAATTCTACAATATAGCCAACATATGCAATATCATAATCAACTCCCATAGCAAGGTAAGTTCTACAACATACTTCCATTAAACCAAAACATTACCAATGTTTTACAACTTAAGGCATATATAAAGCTCTTAAGTCCAACAACATTACAAAATTTAAATATAAGATTACTCATCAATAAACAAGTCTGGATATTTCTCGCGGACCTCCAACTCACGTTCCCAAGTGGCTTCCTCCACTCCATGATGTTTCCACAAAACCTTTACCAAAGGGATGGTCTTGCCACGCAGGACTTGATCCCGCCTATCCAAGACCCGAACCGGTCTCTCCTCATACGAGGCACCCTCATCTACCTCTAAATCGGTCCAATCCAACACATGGGACGGATCCTGCTCATACTTCCGAAGCATACTCACATGAAACACGTCATGAACTCCGGACAACTGCGGCGGCAAAGCCAAACGATAAGCAACCTCGCCAATCCTCTCAAGGATCTCAAAGGGACCAATAAACCGAGGGGATAACTTCCCACTCTTCCCAAACCTCATCAAACCTCGCCTAGGTGATATTTTCAAGAAGACATGATCACCTACCTCGAACGCCAAAGGCCTCCTCCTACGGTCGGCATAATTCTTTTGGCGACTCTGGGCTGTAACAAGCCTCCTACGGATAAGCTCAACTTTCTCCGTCGTCTCTCTAACCAACTCCGGACCCAACAAAGGTGCATCACCCACCTCGGCCCAACAAACCGGAGACCTACACGGTTGGCCATACAAGGCCTCAAACGGTGCCATACTGATACTAGACTGAAAACTGTTGTTGTAGGAAAATTCCACCAATGGTAAGTGCCTCTCCCACGTCCCACTAAAGTCAAGGACACAACCTCGAAGCATATCCTCAAGGATCTGAATAGTACGCTCGGACTGCCCGTCAGTCTGAGGATGATAAGCCATACTAAAGGTCAACTTAGTACCCAAGGCACTCTGCAAACTGTGCCACAACCTAGCAGTAAAACGAGGATCTCTATCTGAGACGATCGTCACTGGGACCCCGTGCAATCTCACTATGTCCCGAATATACAAGTCTGCGAGATGATCTACCGAATCTCTCACGCTCATGGGAATGAAGTGCGCCGACTTAGTCAACCGATCTACAACCACCCAAATAGCATCACTACCCCGCTGAGTCCTCCGGAAGACCTACAACGAAGTCCATGGTGACATGCTCCCACTTCCACTCGGCAATAGGCAAGGGTTGCAACAAACCCGCTGGCCTTTGATGCTCAGCCTTCACTTGCTGGCAAGTAAGGCACTTAGACACGAAAACTGCCACATCTCTCTTCATACCCCGCCACCAAAACTGGCGACCCAAATCCCGATGCATCTTAGTGCCTCCCAGATGCACTGCAAGACGTGAATGATGGAACTCTCGGAGTACTTCCTCTCGGCAAGACTCTGGCACAAACAAACGGTCTCGGTATCTCACACTCAGGTCAGGATACACCGTCAAACCCTTCTCAACTTTCCCACCAGGGATCTTCTCTCGGAAGGACTCTACCTCAAGGTCACCTCTTTGTGCCTCTAACACTCTAGTCACAAGTGTAGGCTACGCAACAATAGAAAACAAGGCCGCAGCCTCAACAGATTCGCCCAGATGCAGATCAAACTCGCCAAGTACACCCAACATTCCCCATTCCCGGATGGCTATACAAGCTACATCACTAATGGATTTCCTACTAAGGGCATCGGCCACAACATTAGCCTTCCCCGGGTGATAATGCAACTCAAAATCATAGTCCTCAATGAACTCCATCCATCTCCTCTGCCTCAAATTCAAGTCTCTCTGTGTAAACAGATACTTCAAACTCTTGTGGTCCAAGAACACCTCGAACCTCTCACCATAAAGGTAGTGTCTCCAAATCTTTAAGGCAAAGATCACTGCTGCAAACTCTAGGTCGTGTGTAGGGTAGTTCTTCTCGTGTATTTTCAACTAACGTGAGCCATAAGCTACCACTTTCCCCTCTTGCATCAACACACAACCCAAACCCTCTCGTGAGGCATCACAATAAACCGCATAACCCAACCCTCTCTCCGGAATAATCAAAATCGGAGCGGTGGTCAATCTAACCTTCAGCTCTTGGAACGACTTTTCACAAGTCTCACTCCATACGAACTTGACCCCTTTCCGCGTCAATCTAGTCAACGGTGAAGCTAGCCTGGAGAAATCTTTCACAAACTGACGGTAATACCCGGCTAATCCCAGAAAACTGCGGATCTCAAACACACTCTTAGGCTGCGCCCAATCTTGCACTGCCACTACCTTGGATGCATCAACGGACACCCCTTCCCAGGATACCATGTGGCCTAAGAATTTCACCTCTCCTAGCCAGAACTCACAGTTCCCAAACTTCGCATACAGCCTATGGGCTCTAAGCAACTCAAGCACCACTCTCAAGTGTTCCTCGTGCTCCTCCTCTAAAGGCGAGTAAATCAGGATGTCGTCCACGAAAACGACTACAAATCGATCTAAGAATTCCCCGAAGATCCGGTTCATCAAGTCCATAAAGACTGCCGGTGCATTGGTAAGCCCGAATGGCATCACCAAAAACTCATAATGGCCATACCGCGTACAGAATGTCGTCTTCGAAATATCCTCCTCCCTGACCCTCAACTGGTGGTAACCCGATCTCAAGTCTATCTTAGAGAAACAACGGGAACCCTTCAACTGGTCGAACAGATCATCTATACAGGGCATAGGGTACTTATTCTTGACCGTAGCCCGATTCAACTTCCGGTAGTCTATATACAATCTCAAGGCACCATCTTTCTTTTTAGCAAAGAGGGCCGGTGCTCCCCACGGCGAAACAATAGGGCGAACAAAACCCTTATCTAGCAATTCCTGGAGCTAAACTTTCAACTCAACCAACTCTGCTGGAGCAAAACGATAAGGTGCCATAGAAATCAGCGCCGTGCCGGGCACTAGATCAATAGAAAACTCTATCTCTCGGTGAGGTGGCAAACTAACAAGGTCTTCGGGAAAAACATCCGAATACTCACAAACCACCCTCGACAACACAAGCTGGGTCTCATCACACTCACCACTCTCAAAGCTAGCAAGTAGACCACTAAGCTCACTCTGCCCTCGCGAATCATACCCCGGTGGCAAGACACTACCAACCCGGTCTCCCAAGAAATGGAACCACTCCCCTCTCAAGGTACATAACGTGACCCTCTGGCGGTAGCAATCGATAACAGCTCGGTATGACGATAGCCAGTCCATACCCAAAATAACATCAAAACCCTTCATGGGCATGATAACAAAAGGAAAAGGAAGCCTATGGTCGGCGACCTCTATATCACAACCTCTAACACCTTGTTTCAAGATCAGTTCACTCCCAAGAGGTGACACTACACAAATAGGAGATGCTAACTGTGCTAACTCCAACTCCAAAATAGATGCAAATGCAGCAGATACAAAAGAATGAGATGCACCCATATCAATCAATACATTAGCAACCGAGTTGCAAAACAAAAAGGTACCTCTCACTACTGATGGAGTCGGTACTAGATCCTGCGCGGTAACAGCATACACGCGCCCTGTAGGCCCCTGATCCACTTGCTCACCTCTCAGAGCATACGACTACTGTACTGATTGGGACGACGAAGTCCCCGGATTGGCCCTCGAGGCCTGCACAGACTGAGCTGGCTGATAACTCTGCGTCTGCCTAGAACCAGACGCTCCTGATATAGCACTCAACTGCGGGCAATACCTCTTCAGGTGCCCAGGCTGACCACACTGATAGTAAGACAAGGGCTGGCCCCTGCCCTGACTCTGGGGTCTAGCTGAAGAAGAAGTAGCTCGCTGACCCCCTCCCTTCTGCAGGCAAACCGAAGACTTGTGACCCAGCTGGCCACAGGTGTAGCAAGTCAAACCTCCCTGATTACCTCTCCCCGAGCCTGCACTCGGCACCGGAAAGGTTTATCTAGCAAACTCCACCCTAAGACTGCTGAGGGTTATAACCCCTCTGTCTCCTGCCATCACCCTAACCCTTCTGGCCCTGCTTGGAGCCTCTATGTTTCTCCTCGTCTTTCTTCTGCATCATAAGCTCCATGTGAGCTGCAGCATCCACTAAATGTCTATGCTCTCGGATGTAAGACCCACCAACCCTTAACTTGAGGCCCCGCCTCAACTTCCGCTCAAACTCATAGCAACGGCGTTCTTTGGAAGCCACCAACTCAGGTGCAAACCTGGACAAACTAGTGAAAGTGGCCTCAAATTCTGCCACGGACATACCCTGCTGATTAAGCCGGCTAAACTGATCCCTCAGCTTCTCCCTAGCAACTGCAGATAAGAACCTCTCCTGGAAAGCATTCACAAACGCCTCCCATGTACCACCAACACGAGCCTTCTCGTACTTCCACCATTGACCCGCATCTCCCTTCAACTGGAAGGATGCCAAGGTCACTTTCAATGCTCTGTCCTCGATGCCAAGCATCTCGAACATCTTACTCATTTGTTCTAACCACTCGTCAGCCTTCAGTGGATCTCCAACAAACTCGTCCGGATTCGACCGGAAGAACTCCCTTTTCAAGAAGGAAGGTCCTGCCTCAGCTGCCTGATTCCCTGCTCTGAGAATACCCAAAGCTCCTGCTATCTCTCGAGCCAAGGCACTCATAGCCTGCTGGCCCGCTGGCTCGGCCACATTGGCCTGACCAACTCCTTCCTGCACTGCCGGAACCTCCTCCGGTAACGGCACTTCCTGCCTCGCAGGCCTACCACGCCTAGCACCTCTTCCTCGTCCTAACATCCTAATAAAGGTAATATAGAACGTTAGCACATTCACAAATGTGCCAAAACTAAACACTCATGCCCTAATGCATGGATAACTGTAATTCACTCCACGTAAGCACATAAACAAACAAGCACTTATGAATTTCCCTTCCGGATAATGATAGTCCCGAGGCGTTACTAGAGTTTCGGTTAGAAACGGCATTGATCAAGTGCCTTTCCAACAAGACTCCCAGAAATCCAAGGATCCAATCAACATCCTAGAAATTAAATCCCATACCCACATAGTCACATAAGCATGTCATTAATTAAGCACATAGCATATGACACTATACCTAAGTCTCTATCAAGCGAGACAAACCCATTGTGATACTAATCACTTCCCACGTACCCAAAGTATTCGAACCCGGTACGCTCTGATACCAAGTTGTAACGTCCTCAAAATAATAATATTAACCCATCAATATAGACATGCATTGATATATAAAAGCCCCACTTTCTTCTATTCATCAGAGTTTCATTACCAAAAGTATTACATGTTAACAACAAAAGCAAATGCCCTAAAGGCTTACAGCTTTCCAAGTTAACACTTGGTTACAACAAAAGAGTGCTAACTCATTTACACATTAAGCCCTTGGCTTGAATATACATGTAATACATCAAATAGATAAAACAACAGAAGTCTGCCCGCCTCTAGCCTCCCAAGCTACGTCCTTGGAGGTGGCATGCTACCTGTACCTGAAAATGATATTCCCATATAGGGTGAGCCACAGTCCATTAGAAATACACTAAACCAAATATGGACAATGACAAAAAAATTAGCAGTTGATAGATGGCCAACACAGATACTTTCCCTTATCACACTTTACAGTTTCATGACATACAAATCCATGTTACAATCCATTTTCCAATTCTTTTAAATTCTCAATTTATAACCATGGCTCAGAACCTGGCCAAACAACTCATATGAGACAGTAACTCATATTAAGCACCTCCCCATTTCATAATAGATAAGCATACTAGCTATATCACACACCAACAGATAAGCATACAAGCTATATCATCACTTCCATAGATATGCATAAGAGCACTATCACACTTCCAATGACAAGCATATGAGCTCTGTCAACACATTACTAGATAAGCATATGAGCTCTATCTATGGAGTCCATCTCCTATCTCCTCCCAACAACATCCGGTTTAGAGGTCCATCCCCTATCTTCCCCTAAACCGTGGAGTACATCCCCTATCTCCTCCAACACAGCACAATGCATATAAACAATAATTATACACATCATCACACAACACATAAATTTAATGTATTCTTTCAACCGTCATACTCAATGACACATTCCAGTGATTAGTTTCAGTTTGCCTAATCATCATGCATTGTCTACAACAATCAAGACTATCCTCCACCGATAGCCCAAAGCAGTTATTTCTATACAGAAAATAAATGCAACAATGGATATATATAATCAACATTCCAACTAGGTGAGTGATAAATAATCCAACTACACCCTTTAATCCCATATCTTTCAAAATCAATTCCTCATTTCTCATAATTAATTATACAAATTAATTAACCAATGTAATTAGGGCATTTTCCATAATTAACATTACAACCCTTAGGTTCTATTTTCGCTAATGTTTCAACATTAATTTCACCTTTCCATGCCAAACATGCATCTAGGTTTTATATAGCTAAAACCCCAACTTTTTGTAAATTTACACAAAAGCCCCAAATTTTCACAAAATTACCAAACCAACCCCAACATCTCAAAATACTAAAATTTAAAGACAAAGCTCATAGTAAGGAGTAGGTTATCCCTACCTCGAAATTAGAGCTCGGATGGAGAAGAGACCGAAACCAAAGTGCTCCAAAGACCAAGATTTTCGGATCAAAACGACGCCCTCGACGATCAACACAACTTTTACAAAGGCCGAAGAGAATGAACTCACTCCTACTAGATCAATACTCAGAGAGAAGTCAAGGTTTTAGACAGAGGAGCTCTCAAAATGAGTTTTAGAAAAAGTAGGAGAGAGAAAGAAAAGCAAAAAGTGATTTAGAATCACCCAGCGGATAACTCATATACGTATGACCCGCTCGAGTGGAGAACACAACGCTCGAGCACCAAGAACAAAATCTGAACACGCTCGAGCGCAATAAGGCCCGCTCGAGCGCCAAGACACAAGAATAAATCACTTCTGCTTGAGCGCGAAAACCAGTCCGCTCGAGCGCAGATTTTCCCCTCCCAGAACTTATACCTAGAAAGTACTACCCGCTCGAGCGCCACCGCTCGAGCGTAAACAAACCCGCTCAAGCGTAAAAATCACATCTGCAGAAGTTTTGCAGGAACACGAAATACTGGAGGTGTGCAATCCCCGCTCGAGCGCAAGAAGACCCGCTCGAGCGAATCGCCTAAAAACTGAACAACAAGGAATTGAAACCAAGGCCTAACCAACCTGTAACAACCCTGCTCAAAACATCCTAAAACTCAATCAAGTGGAATTAAAGGACGACAACAAGATGGACACCACTACCAACTTCACGGAACCGAGTCCGGAACACAACAGAACAGTAGAGGGACAACCGGGATCGCTATATAAAGAGAATATTTATGAACCTCCTCCTTAGTTACAAATTTCTCCAAAAGTATATTAACAACAATTTAAATATCGGTTGGCTTAATTTGTTAATTTGAATTAAAAAATAAGATACGTTGCTTAAGATTTTTTAAATCTTGCTCGATTTCATGGCTAAATTTTTTGATTTTGAGTTTTAACAAAATAAATAGATAGTCAATTGTAAAACATTACATAATCACAATCATATCAAATCAATTGGCTATTAAAATCTTTAAAAAAAAATAATTAAAGCATCTATATATTGATTTTGATTTTTGAATTTAAAAAAATTCAAAATTCTCATTAGGGAACAAAATTTGTTAGTTGGATCCAAGAAAAGTAAAGAATTTTATGAACTTTGTAAAATCAGGAAAGTTATTAAATTATTTTTTTGTTAAACTCTTACTTTTTCATAATTTTAATTTTTGGGGACAAAATGAGAAAAACTATTACTTTTTAAATTCTATTTTATCCCGTGCATCAAACGGGTTACATGCCAGCATATATTATATAAGGAAAATGGTGTTTCTAATGACAAGGCTTGTTGAAGATGGAAAGGAAAGGCTAGAGATTTATCAATGGTTGAACCAAATCAAAGAGAAGAGGTGGTAGAGAGAGGTGGTTGAGTGAAAGGCAAAGCAAGCATGAAAAGGGAGAAAATGGTAGAGCATTCGGGATAATGAAAGAAACTTTTGGCTTATATTTATGGGAAATTTTCAACAAAGGGGTTGAAGGAAATCTTTATAATTATTTATACCCATAAATCTTTATTTATACTCACAAATCTTTGTAATTATTTTTTAATTATCTTCAAATTGTATATTCTGATTTTTTTTTCTTTAATTTTGAGTCCATTTCGGGCTTATAATTATGGCTTATAATTATAAAGATCTCTTGCCTATAAATGAGTCAATTTATGGCTTATAATTTTGAGTCAATCTTTATTTATTTGGCTTACATTATTAATCTTTAGATTTAAAACGAATTAAATAACAGTTATTACCTAGCCTTCTTTAAAATCCTACACAGATACAACTATATCAAAACTATTGATTAAATTCAATAAATTCAAAAGCTAAATTTATTTTTATTTTAGATTTTAAAAAATTAAAAAGAATATTTATGAACCTCCTCCTTAGTTACAAATTTATCCAAAAGTATATTAACAACAGTTTAAATATCGGATGGCTCAATTTGTTAATTTGAATTAAAAAATAAGATATGTTGCTTAAGATTTTTTAAATCTTGCTCGATTTCATGGCTAAATTTGTTGATTTTGAGTTTTAACAAAATAAAAGATAGTCAATTGTAAAACGTTACATAATCACAATCATATCAAATCAACTGGCTATTAAAATCTTTAAAAAAAAAAACTAAAGCATCTATATATTGATTTTGATTTTTGAATTTAAAAAAAAATCAAAATTCTCATTAGGGAACAAAATTTGTTAGTTGGATCCAAGAAAAGTAAAGAATTTTATGAACTTTGTAAAATCAGGAAAGTTATTAAATTATTTTTTTGTTTAAACTCTTACTTTTTCATAATTTTCATTTACGGGGACAAAATGAGAAAAACTATCATTTTTTAAATTCTATTTTATCCCGTGCATAGCACGTGTCACATGCCAGTATATATTATATAAGGAAAAACGGTGTTTCTAATGACAAGGCTTGTTGAAGATGGAAAGGAAATGCTGGAGATTTATCAATGGTTCAACCAAATCAAAGAGAAGAGATGGTAGAGAGAGGTGGTTTAGTGAAAGGCAAAGCAAGCATGAAAAAGGAGAAAATGGTAGAGCATCCGGGATAATGAAAGAAATTTTTGGCTTATATTTATAGGAAATTTTCAACAAAGGGGTTGAAGGAAATCTTTATAATTATTTATACCCATAAATCTTTATTTATACTCACAAATCTTTGTAATTATTTTTTAATTATCTTTAAATAGGATATTCTGATTTTTTTTTCTTTAATTTTGAGTCCATTTCGGGCTTATAATTATGGCTTATAATTATAAAGATCTCTGGCTTATAAATGTGTCAAGCCCCACTTTTTATTATTCGAAATATTACCAAATTTATTAGCTTAATTTAATTTCAGAGATAACATGCGGAAACAAACTCATATATTCAACTCGTAGAACTGAATAACAATTCTCTCATTCATATGCAAAGTAATTACAACATGAGCATATTTAAATAAATTACCCTTGGGCTTACATCATTAAAGATTCAAGAAGAAGGGTATAACCTTTTAACATATATGGCATTCCACCAACACAAAGAAGGCCCCGTGGCCAACAAATAAAAGATCCCAATCTTGTAGCACATCCTGTTTAACACCTGAAAAAGATTCAACAACGTGGGAAGAACATATTGTCCAGTAGGGATCTCAACATGGTTCTTAGCAATAACAACATATAGATAGCTATGATCATAAATACCCAATCTCATACTAGATTAGTAAGGTGACAGTTTACACAAATATACATTTGTATGACTTTTCTCAAAAATTGCCATTTCATTCAACGCTATAAGTGATTCATCATTCTTTTCTTTTCATTATCTCTCATTCCCAATCTTTCATGACATTAATAACTTCTTAGGAAATAATTTCACTAAGCCCATCACTTTCTTCCGTTTTCCAAACATACAACAGACTGTGCCCTTTTCAAAACACATTTTCAAAATACTCGGTTTCCTTCACACTTTCCAAAGACAAAATGACATTTTGGTTTATTCCCAATACTTTCATATCTATGCATGCATGCCTTTATACAATAAGGGGGATAACAAATCATCAACATGTACATAATCAACAATGAGGCAACTCGGCCCTCCAATACAGTAACTATCTTAATTCATGATATACTCAGATACACTGAGGTAACAACGACAAAATTCTGCCCTACCTGCCATAAGCACGGTAAGCTAAAGATACACCTACAACAAATGATAAGCCAAGTTCCTCAGACACAAGTTGAAAGGAAATGGCATCCAATCCACATTCTCCAGGCATAAGCTGGAATATAATGGTACCTCGTTCACATTCTCCAGGCGCGAGCTGGAAGGTAATGGTACCCCTCATTATAAGCACGGCATATGATACCAACCATCTCAATATAACGAATCACAACCATCAAGTGTAATCCATACACATCGACTATCCAGATACAAAAGTAATGTGTTAAAGTATATGAACACATATGTGTGTGGAGTATATCCCCTATCTCCTCCAACATACTAGAGTACAACCCCTCTCTTCTCCCTAACAATTATACATATATAAGGTATAACAGCACTTCATTACATAAAATGTTCAGTTGACACAGATGTAATGCATATATTACCATTCAATACAACAATGTCACCCTCTACCGATGACCAAGGACAAAACCTCTAGATGCATGTATTCAGTACATCTATTAAAAGACTCAACTATCGTGAGATCTTAAACCCAACAACAATGCTAGTATGATAAGTAAAGGTAAAACCCCAAATGCTTGTATTCAATACTCAAGATACAATATCCCAAATTCATTTGCCATTTTCAAAATCGACTTGTCCCACCACTTATTCCTAAAACACTTTCCCCATTTCACAAAACCGATATCATTCCTTTAATTTAATAAAACCCAATGCCATTCCTTCATATCTTTCCGAACCAATTATGCAATTTAATTCATAACATTAAATTAGGTTTTTTCCTCCCTCTTTCTCAATATTGACCAAAAAGGCTCAAATAACAATAACAAACAACAATAATCTCATTAGAGACCCAAAATACAAAAGCATTGGTCCAAAGAGCCAAAACCTCTCTTTCTAATTATTTAAATCGAATACAAATTAGGGCTTGTCTCTATTTCAACACAACATGCTATTTTACTTCCCCATTAGTCCAAAGGATAACCAATGACAATAAATCCATTCCCAATCAACCAACCCTAGGTTCCCTCTCATGATTTTTAAACAAACCCAACATGGACATGATTTTCATGCAATCCAAAACAACCACATGTCTATCTATAGACGAAGCATTGTAAAAGAACAAGGAAATCCCCACCTCAAATGGAGAACCCAAGGAGAATAGGAGCAAAACTCGGAAGTGCCCCAAACTCCAACTTTTGCGGATGGATAGAAAGCCCACACCAAGCTTTACACTAATTACAAAGGCCAAAGGGTAAGAGGTCACTCCTACTAGAACAAACCCTAGAGAGAAGTTGTGTTTTTTGAGAGAGAAGCTCTCCAATGGAGTTTTGAAAAAGTAAGAGAGAGAAAGGAAATCAAAAAGTGATCCAAAAAGGTGAAATCCCGTAGTGTTATAACAGTCACCCCGCTCGAGCGTGGAGACCCCCGCTCGAGCGTTAGACACAGACTCACGCTCGAGCATCAAAAGCGCCGCTCGAGCGTCGATTGCACACTTGCAGAAGTTTTGTAGACATGGTCCCCGCTCGAGCATCAAACTCCCCGCTCGAGCGGAAGAACAAAATCAAAGGGTAACGCTCGAGCGTCAAAACTCCCGCTCGAGCGTACGAAGACCTGCAGACAAAAGTACTGGGAGATGGAAATTTACGCTTGAGCGTCAAAATGCCCGCTAGAGCGGAGAAGCAACAACAAAGGGCCCGCTCGAGCGTCAAAAGCCCCGCTCGAGCGTGAAGGCCAAATTCTGGGCATCAACTTTTGGTTTCAAAACACAACCAACCTATTTCAAACCTGCCCAACACACCCCAAGACTCAAATACAAAGAGTAAAGGATGGAAAAGAGAATATGACAACAACACATCCACGGAACCGAGTCCGGAATACAATAAGATAAAGAAAAGGGAAAACCGAGATCGCTATAACCTCCCCCTCTTAAAGAATTTCGTCCCCGAAATTAAGGAAACGCCTAAACACAAGGCCAACAGATCAGAAAGCACTCAGCACCCGAGCACTTAGGAAAGAGACTACTCTCACAACAGACCTTTGATTCACTCTCACCAAAGAAGAGGCTAACCTAGGAAACACGTTCCAAACAACAACACGCAGGCACGAAAGCCTCAACAAAGCCAAATCTCCTTCCGAAATAAATCACCAAGACACCCGACTCGCACTTCAAGCTAAGTCACTAACCAACGACCATAATTCCCAACAAAACGACTGAAGCAAATCTTTTGCATAAATATAAGAGAAATCATTTTCTTGTTCATGAAACATTTCTCAAAGATGCTCAAATTTTCAACGTTGACGTTCCGAAATAAATCTTGCATTTTCCATGCGAAAACTCAAAAGGTTTGTAAATATTTTTCACAAACACGGTGTTATCCAAAACACATAATCATCGACAGCTCATTAGCCAAAAATTATTCATTTGGAATTCCTCACAACCTTTAAATTAAATCAATTTCTCAGTATTTTCCTTTTTTTTTAAAAAAGCGCCCTTAGAAGGCCATAACACTAGGAAGAATTTGTTTTCCATTCCTTTTCAAAATAACACTAGCAACATCCATCACTCACACGGTGATGCCATAACCAACACAAAACATAACATTTCTATAATGGTAGTTAATAGAAACAACACCTGTGCTAACAATGCAATATGGTATAAGAAATTCATGATTTTGCAATTTCATTCCACCTTCCTTTACTTAATCAAATCTAAAATCATTAACATGGTGCATTATCTAGCCAACCAATTTCCATGAGACTACAACACATACAAAAACACTTCCAATATCAACAGTTTGAATGAGATTAAAACTCATAACAAAACACTTCCATACCTCATAAATGATACACGGATTTACTGTATCAGTGGAGTCTATCCCCTATCTCCTCCAAAACAATATACACATTCAATGTATTAAAAGCTTATCACACAAAATGACCAACCAATACACATATTTGCTGTATTATTATAACCGTCATATTCAATGACACAATCCAGGTGATTAGTTTCAGTTTTCCCTAATCAACACACAATGCCTACAACAAACAAGGCCACTCTCAAGGTGACTCATGCCAACCCAACCCGATGCCAACAAGCTGACTAATCAACTTAATAAACCTCCACACTCAGTAAATCAACCATTGATGTGCCAGTCAAACCACTAACTCCAAGCGCGGAGTTCCCCACACAAACCCCAAAATGTTGGAATCTCACAGGATTTCTTAAGATCGAATCACAATATCCCTGCTTCTAAGGGACTCATCAGCTCTCATGCTTACATAACAAGCCTGCCTTTCTCCTCAAACTCAAGACCAACAAGGTCGACTTCAATTACAAAACCCAAACACTGGGGACAATTCTAATCAATGCTACTCTCGTTACCTGAGAACACAAAATAATATACCAGTTCCATTCCTTCTAACACGATACACAAATCTTACATTCCCTCAAACATTCTCACAAAACTCTGCCAATACCATGCAACTCTCGAAACCATCACATCAATCACATTCACCCACGGATTCTCGCTCTTAACAAATAACTTTAAAAGTGAACAAGGCTCACAGGCCGTCACATAACTTAACTTATAATTCAGTACCAAGCAAGCAACAACACTAGGATCATTGATCCCATTAACAACTTCTTAATATATATATATATATATATAAGAGGCTTCGAAATTTCATACATGCCCTCCAATACATGAGGATTAAACAAACAACCATATGCATACATAAGTAATACATAACATGGTGCCTCAACATCCAACAGTACACCGGTCAACAACAAACGATTCACATAATACAACATCGGCCAACGATACAGAAGTCCCTTTCTAGGGTAATACTACATGGCTAGCTAATAAGTTGCCCCTCGCGAGGCCCTCGAAGCCAGGTGTAGACGCACCCTCACGGGCCTCATGCTACAGTTCGGACTCAATTTGTGTCGGTTATTAATCTGATCTCACAATGTGTAATCTGAGAGTGATAAATCACCAAAGAGTCCAAATCCGACAAATCGTTTTGGAAAACAGATTTTTGTAAAGCAGTGCCAAATATGGACTACTTTGCCAGATACAGAGTCTCCACCTAAATATTTTATTTCGAGGGAATTTAGGAAACCCTGACTCGTTGCCTAAGGCCACATGTCTGTCATCACCAAAGTTGCCTTAGCTCGGGCACTTAGGTACGATTGGGGAAGGTCAGCTATGAGCACCCCCGCTCGCCCGATCAAAGATCGGCCTCTACTAACCATGATATCTAGTTTTGAAAATATTATGCATTCTTATTCCGGTTATTAGCCTAGAATTACTATGTGATGCGCACAACACAAAAGTATAGACTAGATCGCCTAATTTGGAATAAAGCATTGCATATCCGTTTGAAAGACAGTTTGAATTTTGCTACTCGCAAGTAGGCTAAAAACACGGATTTCAATAAGTTGTTCCAACTTAAGCAATCCAACTTTTACCCACAAGCATTCAGGCAGTTATATCAACTAAGCAGTTAGCCTCATGGCAAGCATGCTTTCATGTTAACACTCACATACATGCAAGATGCTAAAGCAAAAGAAAACACTTAGAGTGTACTCCAAGCCAAAACAAGAACATGTTAGCATTCATGCATGATTCTATTTCATGTTAAGATGGCTAATGTATCGCAAGCAAAATGCAACTAGAATAGGCTTGGTTAATCTAAGATGACATATGAGATGCGACAGATAACATGTATTCAAGTTAGATTTGAAAATACTATGCAATTAGTATGATGCGCCGAGCCTGGTGCATGCAATACAGATGAATGAATGCACGCATGCATAGCAAAAGGATGCTAATTGAAATATGCCCTAATACTAACCATCAAAATCAAGTAAGTAAAAGGGAGAGAGACGTGGGGTGGGAAGACATTCATACACACACGCACATTTATTACAAATTCGCCCTCACTCGGAGGGACCAAAAGAATAATACAAATTAATCAACTAACAAGCCAATTAATATTACAGACCCTTAATTAATTAAACAAATTAATTAAACTACAAAAAGCAGTAAAACAGCCTCGGGAAGAGGGTCCAATGCATGCGTGCTCGGCTTCGCTTGAAAATCCGTCGCCATGTACAAGCTGCCTCTGTTTACACTGCTCTGCCTCTCTGAAGGCTGCACAAATCCCAAGGAGCACTCTCTGAACACTGTGGGGTGCCACCGGCCATGAGGAATGATCACCGGCCATGGGAAAGTGGTCATCGACCATTGGCATGGCTCTAGGCCAGAGATTTGTGGTCGATCGGCTCTCAATGTAGTCGGTCGGCCATCTATTCCTGCAAAACCCTGTTTTGATAGCAGCAGAGGGCAGACAAGACATGACAATGCATTCTCAAGCAAATATTTGCACCAACACCCTCCTTATCATGTTTATGACTCAAAGGAGGATGGTCTTCGACCCTCGGCCCACCAATCGCGCATTTCAATGCGTGATGGCCCAAAAAACCAAGTGTGCCATTTCAATGTCAAATGACATGCACACCAAACAAGCAAGGGACCCAACCTCTATCATAATCAATTCAAGAGGCAAGGCATGCATGCCAAATGCAATCCTAGCATGCGGGCTAAGTATGCAACATGAACATGTGAACAAATATGCAAGCTAACAAACATGCAAAGTGTAACTTAACCATGCAAGCATGGAAGATGCAACATGAACAACATGTTAAGTACAATGTATGCAAAATGCATTACAACCTAAGCATACCACAACATGTCATATAGCTCAAACAATCCAACAAAATGCAATATGTTAAGCATGTATCAACAATGCAAGTAATGAGCATGCAAAACACTATGCAACCAAAGCATGCAAACATGAAGCAATGTAACAACATTTGAGCAACATGCAAAGGGTGGACTTAGACTAATATGGACAAGTCTCAACCATGTCCAAATCAGTTGCCAAATGCTATGGAAATGAGGGCCAAAACACATACAAACATGCATGCACACATGGTCCAACACTTGAGCATCAAAGAGCAACTTTTAAGCACACTTAAAAGGGACAAACATGGGCATATGGCAAGCATACTAAGCTCTGAAAATCATGTTAAGGATGGTGCCAAACCAACTAAACAAGACAAACAAGGCATGCAACTATGTCCAAAACTCAAGGCAAGCCAAAGAAGTATTGAACTACACTTAGCAAAACCAAATATGACATGAGTTGAACAACCAAAATCAGAGTTTTAGCATGTTAAAACAAAGCCAAAAACACATTGACATGGTATCCTAGAGGCCTAAACATGATGGCATACGCAATGACACATTCATGGAACATGAAACACAAACTCTTTAAGGCCTTAAAGGAACATCAAATGCAAGCATGTGAGTATGCCACAAGGACTGAAATAATGTTATAAATGGTGCCAAACCACTAAAACAAGCCAAGTAATGCATGCTTAGCACTCACACACCCAAGGCTAACAAGCCAAAATGCAAGGCGGCTATACAAAGCATGTCATGGATGGCCGAAACAACTCCAAACAGACCTTAAGCATACTAGATTATGCACAAAAGCTTCACAAAGCTAAGCCAAAACAAGTAAGCATAGTGGTCTAGATGCTAAGTACATGTTAAGGCAAATAATGGCATTACAAGACAAGTATGCAAAGCAAGCATGGTGTGTCTAAACCAACTTAAAATAGTGCTATATCATGGCAAAATAAGCACAAGTACTAGCTAAGACATAGCCAACATAAGCTCAACAATGGTGCTCACACATGAGGCCAAATATGACAAGTTTGAAGAGAATAAGGAGATGGGATGGCCCTCTCCTTCTTAGGACCTTAAAGCACCATCCCCACCATTGAAATGCCAAGACAAGGTGGTCCTGGAGCTCACCAAAAATAGCACAAAATGGGGCCAAATAAGGCCTAAGAGGGGTCAAACAACCCCAAACACCAAAGCCACCTTAAACAACTATTTTAAACAGTTGAAATCAGAACTTTTATATGTTATAAGTTAAGCTTAAAAAAAGATGCAAGGATGGCTAAAAGCCTATGCAAAAAGGGGGTATTTAAAGGGAAAGTTCTTACCCTTATAGACCTTTTCAAGAACAATGCTCCAGCAGCCTTCCTTAGGTCTAAACCAGCTCAAAACCTTCAAGAATAACCCTTTGGCTCCTCAGCAACCAAGGTAAGGTCTAGAACTAGGTGTCCTAGTGCAAAACTAAGAACAAAACCCCTTTAAACACACACAAAGAGTAGAAGAGAGGGAGAAATAGAGATAGATAGATACACTATTTCTAACCCTAATCCAGATCTCTGGAACTTTTTTTTAACCCTTGAGGATGGAGGAGAAGGCCTCCCTTTATAGACATTCACTCCTGCAAAGCTTACAAAACAAGCTAAGCAAGAGTGAAATCCCACCATACACGTGTATGGAGGGGGGGGGCAAAGTGGGTGCCAACTAGCACAGCTGGCACAAAATATTTGCCAAAAGCAGATGCACAGTGGTCGGCCAGCCAAAAATGACAAATTGACCAAATAAATGGTCGACCGACCAGAAAGAGTGCCAACCGGCCAAACATTTGGCCGATGGAAACAAAACAATGGCCGGTGGCCTCAAGCCATGGCCGGTGAGGTGTGGGAATGGCCAACAAGCCATTCCCTGCCGCTCAAAAGCAAAACACAAGTGTTTGGTGCAAAACCAAACACAAAACAGGCAAGTCGAGCGGTCTTGAGGCAAGGCGCATAGCCGAAACCTCCGAGAAATCAAGACAAACACGAACATGGATGATCACCGAGTATTCAAACGGTGACGTCCAAGTCTTGAGGACGGTCAAAAATGGGGTGTCTACAGTTGCCCCTCTTTGACAGAACTCGAAAGTCATAACAATGACGGGAGTGAGTGTCAAAGCCCAGAGATGGCCCATTTTTGACAAGGCCGAAGACTTAGACAAAGCATACAAACTACAACAAAGATATGCGCCCGAAGGTAGGGGCAAAATGCAAGACAATGCACAAAGTCGAGCACAACTTATGATCATGTAAAGAAAGCTGTAACGAAACAAATCATGCAACAATTTTAAGCAATCAAACACAAATCCAACTACATTACAATGTAGAAAGGATGTAAGAGAATTATGTAATTCTCGCTATGTCTCACGCGGAGAATACAATACCTGTCCGGTTCATCTGGTCGTGCCAGCTTCAAATGAACCGTACATACAATATCGTGCCTGAAAAAGAGAAGGAGGCTCAACAAGTACAATATCGTTAGCAATATGCATAACAATGCAATCTAAAACTGTGTGACAACGCAAGCGACGGAGTGCATGACAATGCAACTCGTGTGACAACGCATAACAATGCGGAATGGGTGAAAAAATGATAATGCAAAATTTGAAAAAACTATGTATAATCAATGCAAATGATATACAATGCATTTGAAACATAATCTAACCATAAGCAGTTCAAAACCACACAAATATCATAAAGATGATGGAGATGCAAAGTCCGTCTACCATAGAAAAGGTGCCGACACCCTCAAACCACAATACCAGCAGTGGAATAGGCGCGTACACATGCAAAACTATGAGTGTGTAGACGGAACACAAGATACAAGTAATTGGGTGGAATGATATAAGTGGGGAATGACCTGCTCGGGAAAGACCATGATCCTAAATGCTGGATGCAACAAATTACACTACAATGTAATGAATGAAATGGATAAGGCGCGCTGCCAAAACATATCTTGCCTAGGAAAGGCATGGACACAAACGAGCCACGTTTAACACAGAAACGGTGCCGTCACCCACAGCACTAGGTGCGTACACATAATATCATAACTGTGCTTCAACGCGAAAAGTATGGGCACATACCAGACCAAGCTCAACATGGAAAGGTGCAAACCATAGATGGATGTGATGCAGTAAATGCATGCAATTTTTTTTTTTTATGTACAATGCAATGAAAGCATGACAATGCAAGTAAGGAAATATGCATGACATATGCACTATTTACAATGCAACCTACTAGCTGATGCGGTAGGGAAATGCATGACAATGCAAAGTAAGAAAGAATGCACTACAATGCAGGTAAGGAAAGATACATGACAACGCAAGCTATGTACAATGCAACATTTATAAGCTAAAGTGCAATGGATACGGTGGATAAGGCCTGCGGCCAAACCGTGCCTTGCCTAGGAAAGGCATGGACACGTACAAACCATGTTTAACACAGAAACGGTGCCGTCACCCACAACACTAGGTGCGTACACATAATGTCATAACCGTGCTTCAACGCGAAAAATACGGGCACATACCAGACCAAGCTCAACATGGAAAGGCGCAAGCCATAGATGAAGGTGATGCAATGAATGCATGCAAGCTACAATGCAATATATACAATATGCAATGGAATGTATGTAAATGCAATATTTACAGTGAGATGCATGACATATGCACTATATACAGTGTAATGCATGACATATGCACTATTTACAACGTATGCATGACATATGCACTATTTACAATGTATGAATGACATACGCACTATTTATAATGTATGCATGACATACGCACTATTTACAATGTATGCATGACATATGCATGTTTGTTTTTTGTTTTTTTTTTTGAAAATGCCTGATAATGCAGATAAAATTGAACGCGCGACAACGCATGTCTTTTGAAATGCATGACAATGCACATAATTTTGAATGTGCGACAACGCGCGTCTTTTGAGATGCATGACAATGCACATGATTTTGAATGCGCAACAACGCGCGTCTTTTGAGATGCATGACAATGCAAATGAATAGCGCATAACAATGCGAGTGAGGGATGCACAACAATGCAACCTATGATAAAACCCGCCAAAAGTCGTTCGGGCATGACAAACACCAAAGGACTTGCACCTTCAGAGGATTTAAGGTCTCCTAGACCGATAGGATTTAAGGTCTCCTAGACCGAGGGGAGGTGCATAACAGTGCAAGTCGTGCGCATTACAACGCGTGTATGCATGCATAACGATGCAACCTATGTATGCTAACCGTTAAGAAGGCAAAACATTGTAATGCGACGCATTCAATGTAGTTACTGAATCTCGTAAGATACCAAAGGATACGAAAACGATAAACCTTGCACGTATTCGAGTGCTACGCACAGAAGACATGGCACAGAGACTGGTTAAGCTTCGGAAATGCATTTTCTTGCACTGTGTTGAGCAATGGAGGCCCCAAACCGCATCAAAGACCCAAACAAAGGTGTAGGAGGTTCACCGACCATCGGGGGAGGTCACCGGCCATACACTGGCCACAAAACAAGGCCATCGGCCAAATATTTGGCCGACCGGCCAAATATGCCTGAATCGGGGTAGTTTGGTCAATTTGGCACGGGTCTTTAAATATAGGACTTCTAGCCCTATATTTCTCACTTCCTCTTGCTCAAAAAATCCTTCCCTCTCTCTCTCTAGGTTATTTCCCAACCTTAATTTCCCCATTTTTCTCGGTTTTTGGGCCCGTTTCGACGTTTAATTCGCGAAACCCTCATCGTTTCGAACATTTTGAACCGAACAAATCTTTGTTTTGGTGTCTTTTTCTCGATTTCCGCCACTCAGGGTTTCTTTCCCTCAAGTTTTTCTTGATCACTATGCCTTTTCCGCACTCCGACTTTTCCGGCCATTTTTCACCCTCCCGGGGTTGACTTTTCGTATTTTCACCCGATTTTTGCCTTTCTGGCCATTTTCGCACCATTCTTGAGATGGCGGACGATATTCCAGGCGGTGGGGATCCCTTGGAGATGGATGTGGATCCAGAGGCCAAGCTCTTGCCTCTTCACATCCGACCGTTCGATCCGGCGGCCTACAGGCCGGCGATTCACGTGCTGCCTCCTGACAGACTTTGCCAGTTCAAGAGTTTTGATAAGGCCGTGCCACCAGAGCTTCTTCTGCACGACCCAGAGTCATATCTGTCATACGGCGCTTCCGAGGTATACTCTTCCCGGTTTCATTTTCTGCAAAGTAGAATGTATAACTACAATGGTCAATACTACATTTGAACTTTTTGGCCCGGATACACCGATATACCATATGCTGTAGTCCACTGTGAACACACTTGCACCTGATACATGTTTGAATCTGAACACGTGCACACTCGCTGTATTTGCCCTGAACCACCTCGAAAACACTGATACATCATATGTTGTAGTTCACTGCTAGCACACCGGCACCCGATGTCTGTTTGAATCTGAACATGTGTACACACGTTATATCTGTACTGAACCATTCAAACACACTGACACATCATATGCTGTAGTTCACTGCGAGCACACCGGCACCCGATGTCTATTTGAATCTAAACACGTGCACACACACTGTATTTTTATCAATTCTGAATGTTCTTCAAAACTGTATATTTAATATTGCTTCGTAACTATTTGCTTTTGAATACAAGGAGATTCCCATGCCTTCCGGGGGTATGGGAATGTTGCCACCCGCGGATGGTACATGGAGCTACCTGACACGGTTCGTCATATTGTTGATCAGGCCGGCTTTGGCACCTTCTGTAGGGGACTTTCGCGCCTCACTGCGAGCAGGCCTCTACTTGCCGGTCTGGTGGAGAGGTGGTGGGATATCACCGACTCCTTCCACTTCTCTGCCACGGGAGACATGACGATGACTCCCTTCGACTTCTCGATGCTCACCGGCATCGGGGTAGGGGGTGATCCGATCCCCTTTGACACAGATATGGATGAGAGGGAGGCTGCCTAGATGTACCTACTTGGTGAGCTGCCACCTCTTGCCCGTCCTGGATTTGTCAGATATTCGTGGTTCGAGGACCACTTTTGGATTCAGCCAGCCTTAGCTCAGGAGGCACAGATGACTTAGGAGGAGGTGGAGCAGTATGCATGCGGCTTCCTTATGTTCTTGCTGGGGACGATCCTCTTCGTCGACCGGGCGAACACCGTGCCCCTTTGTCTGCTGAGCGCTCTGGTAGACGTGACCAGGATCCGCCTTTACGACTAGGGTGGCATAGGCTTGGCCACTCTCTATGGATACATGAGCTCATTTTTCCGTTGCAGCGGGCAGTTGCTCGGGGGCTACTGGCGAGCTTGGGAGGTACATTTTCTTTTCTGTTTTACATTTCTGCTTTTCATTATCTGTACTCTGTACACTGCACACACTGCGGTCTGCTTCACACTGACTGTACACTGCACACACTGCAAACATGCAATCTGCTTTACACTGACTGTATACTGCACACACTGTACACATGCAATCTGCTTTACACTGACTGTATACTGCACACACTGTACACACTGCACAATACACAGTTCTGTAATTTCTGCTTTATTCTGCATTCTGTTCTATCTGCATTTTACTTTATCTGATAAGCATACTGATACCTACTCTGTCACACTCTGCAGTTATGGGTGTATGCCTACTTCCCGAGGCTTACCCCAGTGCCAGATGAGGAGACCCCTCTCGACGTTCTTTTCTCCCGGCGCTTCGATGTGAGATGCGTGCGGAGACCACGGGAGTCATTCATATTCTTCCGCCGCTACTTCGATACCATTACCGCCGTCGAGGTATGTTCAAATTTAGAGTTTATTCAAGCTTCGCTTTACATTATTCTTTCGATAACAGTAGATAACAAACTGTATATCATTTACAGATCACGTGGCAGCCTTGGGCTCCATTGCTAGCTGCGGTTCGGGAGCGGTATGCCGGTGCTGAGGAGATCGCCCGATTTACGATCTTGCTGGAGGGCCCGGTCTATCGGGCTTGGTACCTGGGTGAGTGCTTCCTGCGTCAGACCTTAGGTTTAGAGGAGCAGATAGTCTCACTTCTCCCTCCCATCGACATGAGGCAGAGAGAGAGATACCTCCCACATGAGATGGCCGATTACACGATCGGATGGGAGGCAGAGGGCTTTAGAGGCAAGGGCGACTATGCAGAGTACATCCAGACCTATATCATGCGGCCTCTGAGTAGTGGTCGCTGAGTTGAGAGAGAGAGGCCTACGGCGCCAGCAGCTGGAGTGGGAGCAGAAGCAGGAGCACCTAGGACGGCTCGGGCCCGTAGTAGAAGTGAGCCGCGGAGAGGACGGGGAGCTGGGTGACCAGCACTGCCCACGATGATGACATGCCAAGGACAGGGTGGGGAGACTTACCAGATCCCCATTGCTTCCCCTTCGGCTGATCACAAGCTAGTCGGATTCTACGACTTGCCTCCGGTATGTATTACTGCATTTTGTATTTTGCACCATCATTTCATTTCATTTCATTTGATATTCCGCAGAATACTGATACTTCTAACACTTTTGCAGGCTTCCTCCGAGTACACTTGCCAGTCCCTGGAGTTGACCGCCTCTGTGATGGGGATGCTCCAGCGGAGCCTCGATCTACTGGCCATCTACGGCATTTCGGTAAGTTCCTTCAACCGCAGTCTCAAACTTTACACAATCTGATGCATCGCACTATTAACACAGCACTTGATACACGGCCCTCACGGCATTTGATACACTGTAACCCACAGACTACTCACAGCATTACTCACGGCATTCATACACTATGCTCATACACTACATCCTGTACTGATACATTGCTCACAGCATTCATACACTGTACTCATACACTGCATTCTATACTGATACATTGCTCACAACATTCATACACTGTTTTACGTAGCATACCGATGTGTTTGCCATTTGTCCTTTTCAGGCCCCATTCTAGATTCCAGCTGCGGGAGGTGCTCCAGCTGGGCCTTCTGTGCTTGCCTGAGGAGGAGGGCGAGGTGGCAGAGTATATCCCCACACCAAAATGGGGCGCACTCATGTTGGGAGTAGCTCTTGGGTACCAGTTCTCGATAACGATGAGTCTGAGGCGGAGGCAGAGTCGTCTGAGGAGGAGACTGGCGATGGCTTAGGCTCGAGCTCGGGCTTAGATGGTGGTGCTAATGACGATGCTCCTGGACCTTCGTCCAGGAAGAGGAGGAGGATAGACCCTCAGGCCTGAGACCACTTGACGTTGATCCAGATTTTTACTGCTTTTCTTCTTTTTGTTTTGCTTTACTTTTTGTTGATAGCTTGAGTACCTTGTACTGCTGTAGGCAGGTTTTTATTTTCTCCAAAGCTATGTACTTGAAAAATGATGAAATGAAACAAACTTTTTGTCTGAAAAAGTGTTACATTTGTACATTTCATACTTCGTATTGCATTGCATCATATTACACCTCAATGTAAATGAGATTGATCTTCTGTCTGAAAATCAAACAGTTGCATCGTAATAATCAGATGAGGAATCGGCCAACGGCAAAACAACTCATACAACAAAACTGCTCATTCTGAACACTCGGCTCGTAACACAGTACTCGGTTTACTCAGCACACAGCCCATACACACAGTTCACACAACGCACTGCTTGTTCTGAACACTGCTCATTCTGAACTCATAGCCCATAACACAGTATTCTTAGTTCATTCTGCACATGGCGAATCCTGAACAAATAGTCCAATCTAAAACGACGGAATACAAAGGTGGAAGCTGCTGAAGCTGAAACACACTCAGATGCAATCCGGAACCCATATGTTTACTATTTCCAAGTGACCCAGGTTGAACCCCTGCGGTTTTACAAAAGAACCAAATCATGTTTTGCACAAATGTGGAGAATGGCACAGCACTCTGAGCACAAAACGATTTGAGAAAAGGGTTTTCAACCGAGTGTTGAGCCTACGACTGAACACAGCGAACAAAAAGACTCAACAACGTAAAACAAAAAGGTAGACTACCTAAACACAACGAGACACACTCGGACACAGACCTAAAACAAGAGTTAAGGTAAACAAAACAAAAGACACGACACACAAACCTGTTACAAAGACAAGAGACCTCTCAAATCACGAGGAGCCAGTTTCTTCGAGTATTTTCCCACCCTTTCTAATTTGTGATTCTCACATCACTCAGCCCTCGGGCTCGGTTTTTCACTCAAAACCCTTTTGCTCACTTTTCTCTCGACTTACACCTCTCTATTCTTTAATCTCTCATTTTATATCCCTCCCTTGGGTGGTTGATGGATGAACAAGAGGTTGTGGGTTCATGCCCAACATTGTTAGCTCGCGACTATTTCCTCCGGTGACGCTTAGTCAATGTTCTGGATGAGGGAGAGGAGTATTTTGATCCATTCCGATTCGTGCTTCGCACTTGGTTTGATACCTCGTTGCTTAGAGGATGTTGAGAGCTTTCAGCCCTTTAGTTGTTAACCTCAGTTGTGCCCTTTGTTGGCAGGTAGAGTGCCTTTCTGGCAAGTATGTTGACGATGGGGGAAAGACATAACACCTGACTCAACTGTGCCCCTAGTTCATCACTTTGACCATTTTTTTGTTTTGGTTTTCTACTAAAAAAATTTTGACCAACATGAGAGTTAGATTAACAAATTTGTTCGATTTTTGATTTCAAATCATGCAAGTCAAGCTATGAGCACTGAAAATTTTCCTTTTTTGGGTTCAAGAAAATGGTCCAGTTTTGGAAAATGAAATAATTTTCGAGAAAATGGTCAACCTTAGTAAAAATTCTCAAAATCTATTTTTGCAAACGGTCACTACTCAACGCGCGCAGAACTTATTCTCGAGATGCACAACCTCGGATCGGAGGCAATGGAAAATTGCCCCTTGTCTGGATGGCACTACACGGCAACGGAAAGTTGCCCCTGGTTTGAATTGCGACTCATGGCAATGGAAAGTTGCCCCTTGTCTGGATAACGCCGCAACATACTGTGAACAGTTCTCATTGGTGATGATCGCAACCAGACTCTCGGATACAGAGAAGACGAAGATGGTCAAAACCAATATATGGACACAGTCACTTTGAAAGTGTTGGTGGCTGGACTTCAAGATGAAGTTGCCTACGTATCCCAAACCTGGGAATCAAGCCTTACGTAGTTCAAGTTGAGGTACACTCGTGTATTAACCCTCACTTTTTTACGCTCTAACTTTTGCCAAGGCCGCCCTTTTGGGTTTTCAACCTTGCGAGCTTTGTTTTTCTTTTCTTTTCAATTCTCTTCTTTTCTTCTCTTTTTTTTTTCATTCTTCTTTTTTTTTATTCTTTGCATTTTTTCCTCTCTTTTTTTTTCTTTTCTTTTTTCTCTTTTTTTCTTTCGTATTTTTCTCTTGCTCTAACTTTTGCTTGGGTCGCCCTTCCGGGTTTTCGGCCCAGCGAGCCTCTCAAAGGGTAAAAGTGTAACAAGTCCATGCCAAATGGTTTTAGGGTTTTGAAGCCATCCGTATCCAGGAGAGTGGCTGTTGTATTGATTTACAGAAGGATCCATCTCCGGCTCTTCGAGCACATCAGACATTTTTGCCCCTAGTTCGAGGGGTGCTTCTGATTTAGCTTTGCAAGCTTCTTCTGATGAGGTCTGATCTTCTTGATCTGACTTTGGTGCCTCTTGTTTGAGGGCTGCTTTAAATTTGGCCACACAGGCCTTACATCGCGGTTGATCGTTGAACAGTCTGAACCTAAGGTCCATGGTTTGAAAGCAGGGCTCAAGTCTCAAGGCTGAGAGCGATCCTAAGCTGCACAATCTCAAGAGCGATTCCACACAGGTCTTCGCAGGATTGCGCAAAACATTTTGTTTTTGAAAGTTTTTAAGAAAGCGACAAATCGCTCGCGCTGAAGATAGTGTGGAACCAATCTGGATCAAGCTAGGGTCCTTCTCAGTACTCACGTTAACAAACACGATCTCATTCATTAAGGGCTTAGCATGCCTCTCTTTCTCTCAATTGATCAAATTTTTGGAAAACCTGAGGAATTCCTCCCTCTTCGTTTTCACTGTAGTGTTCAAAATTTTTTGAAAAACTTAGGTTAATGCAATGATTTTGGGGTACAGAAGAATAAGTGAGATGCTCTGCCATTTCATTCAAATCCTCTGGCACAACTAGCTCAAAGTAGCAGTAAGCACGGAATCATGATAGCCGCAGCTGTTTCATTCAGATTTCCTGGTTACAACTGGCTCCACAGCAGAAACAGACTCAAAAAGAAAGCAAAAGGATAATTTACAAAACAAAACGGTGTTCGAGGCAACAACCCCGGAATCACCTGACATTCTATACAATGGGACTGACTCGGTACAACAAGACAGACCCTTAAGCAAAAAGACTGACTCAAAACAAAGAGACAGACTGAAAACAAGACCACCGAACTGACTCAATACCCAAGTCAGGAACTACAAAATTAGCATTCGCAGATGCTCAAAAAAAATGCGTGCCAGACGCCACATCTTGAAATAAACCGAGCGTCGCCCGCAGGTGGTCCAACCCCTGATCACATACTTGTAGTATCCTCGAAGTCCAACAGCTCAGTAGTGACAGACTTTGCTGAGGTAGGTGAGAGGATGACCTTATTGTCGATCAAGTCCTGTACTTCATGGCTAAGACGGAAGCAGTTGTTGGTGGGGTGACCGGTTTGCTGATGGTACGGGCAGTACTGAGTAGCATCATGGCCTGCTGGAAGATGACTAGGGAGAGGCCTAGGCTCGAGGGGTTTAAGATGCCCCTTTTCAGCCAGGATTTGAAGTGCCTTAGATAGAGGCATGTAGAGAGCATGAAAGAGTCTGCGCCCTCGGGGCAAATACTTCGAAGTCTGTGGATTCTTGCTAGATGCACTAGCGAAAGGGTCGACAGGCACTGCCTTGGCTTTCTGATCTCTTCCAGGTGCAGGGTTATGAGTGGAAGGAACTGTTCTGGCATGACAGGGCCTATCCCGGTTTTTTCCCTAGCTTGAACTACCCTCGGTTGGAGTGGGGAAAGCATCATTCACAGTCTTAGCCACAACTGCGAATACCTGCTGCTTATTCATCCCCCTGGCTTTCAAAGCCTCGACTGCCCACAGGAGTTGTTCAACGGGATCAGCATCTATTCCCACTCTGTTCTTACCTCTAGCCTCAGCCTGATCGAGGGTTTAGGTTGCTATATGAGAGCGAAACCCGGTTGTTGTTGACATGTCATTGTTGTAGCTTGAGACAGCCTCAGGTTGGCTGAGCTCGATCACAATTCGCCCCAATAGCGGGGGCTCCTGCGGTACAAAATTCCTGGCATACGATGTGGCTGGTGGCGAAGCCGACATTCCATAGGCGAGATCAGCCACAGACCTCTGAAGGTCACCAATCATTCCCATCAACTCAAACGTGGTGGGCTCACGAGCTTGAAACAACTGGGGTGTCCAGATCGGGCGTGCGACAGGTGACCTGGGCAGATGCGGTACATCAACATTGGTCTCATCCTGCAAGATGATCCCTTGCTCTAATGCGGCTGCCATAACCATAATTTCCTCTAAAAATTACGTCGTCATAAGTTCGCTGAACTGAATGGTGACTGACGGATCAGATGTCGGTCTTGCCTCAGCAAATGAGAATACTGGCTATTCTGTAATGAATCTCTGAACTGAAAGAGAAAACGTGCAGCATTTCGGCCCAATCAGAACAGACACAGGCATAGCTGAATAACTGTACTCTACTACTGATCACTGTTCCCCAAAATCACTGCCCCAAAACTAAATCTGATACCCGCAAATATAACTAATTCTCAAATTCCGATACTGATGCCCTCAGGCCTGACACTCAGACTTGCAAACTGATATATGCATTCCCTGTAGAGGTCAACTCAAAAAGCACATAACAAGCAAGCAAGAGCCAAAACACCTCTATTTTGGGGTAGGGTTTCCCTGTCCTATTTTGTCAGGAGCTAGGGTTTCACTACGCACGCAGTGGTTTCAAATAACCTAACATCGGGTAAACAACCTGTCCTATCTTGGAATAGTCACTATGAATTCCGATTATGCACTAGGTCGAATGGTCAAAAGGGTGCCCCAGTGACGATCGGCGTTTGTGTTCCCATCGTGGCAGAGCCCGTAACCGGTCAGCCTTATGGAACGCTTCATGAGGCGAGCCTTCGGCAAACCATTCAGGAATAGTAAACGGCAAACACTGTGACTTAGGCGCACCAATGCACATGCAATGCAAAGAAACACATAAGTGTGATCAAAACAAGATATCATGAGTTCGAGTCAAGTTCTCTAAATTCCCCAACCGAGTCGCCAGAAATTGTAGACGCGCCCTTGCGGGTCTCATGCTATAGTTCAGACTCAATTTGTGTCGGTTCTTAATCTGATCTCACAATGTGTAATGTGAGATTGATAAATCCCCAAAGAGTCCAAATCCGGCAAATCGTTTTGGAAAACAGATTTTTGTAAAGAAGTGCCAAACATGGACTACTTTGCCAGATACAAAGTCGCCACCTAAATATTTTATTTCGGAAGAATTTAGCAAACCCTGACTTGTTGCCTAAGGCCACGTGTCCGTCATCACCAAAGTTGCCTCGGCTCGGGAACTTCGGTACGATTGGGGAAGGTCAGCTATGAGCACCCCCGCTCGCCCGATCAAAGATCGGCCTCTACTAACCATGATATCTAGTTTTAAAAACATTATGCATTCTTATTCTGGTTATTAGCCTAGAATTACTATGTGATGCGCACAACACAAAAGTATAGACTAGATCGCCTAATTTGGAATAAAGCATTGTATATCCGCTCGTTTGAAAGACAGTTTGAATTTTGCTACTCGCAAGTAGGCTAAAAACACGGATTTCAACGAGTTGTTCCAACTAAAGTAATCCAACCTTCACCCACAGGCATTCAGGCAGTTATATCAACTAAGCAGATAGCATCATGGCAAGCATGCTTTCATGTTAACACTCACATACGTGCAAGATGCTAAAGCAAAAGAAAACACTTACAGTGTACTCCAAGCCAAAATAAGAACATGTTAGCAATCATGCATGATTCTAGTTCATGTTAAGATGGCTAATGTATCGCAGGCAAAATGTAACTAGAATAGGCTCAGCTAATCTAAGATGACATATAACATGTATTCAAGTTAGATTTGAAAATACTACGCAATTAGTATGATGCGCTGAGCCTGGTGCATGCAATATAGATGAATGAATGCACGCATGCATAGCACAAGAATGCTAATTGAAATATGCCCTAATACTAACCATCAAAAGCAGGTAAGTAAAAGGGAGAGACGTGGGGTGGGAAGACATTCACACACACACGCACACTTATTACAAATTCGCCCTCACTCGGAGGGACCAAAAGAATAATACAAATTAATCAACTAACAAGCCAATTAATATTACAGACCCTTAATTAATTAAACAAATTAATTAAACTACTAAAAGTAGTAAAACAGGCTCGGGAAGAGGGTCCAATGCATGCGTGCTCGGCTTCGCTCGAAAATCCGTCGCCATGTACAAGCTGCCTCTGTTTACACTGCTCTGCCTCTCTGAAGGCTGCACAAATCCCAAGGAGCACTCTCTGAACACTGTGGGGTGCCACCGGCCACGAGGAATGATCACCGGCCATGGGAAAGTGGTCATCGACCATTGGCATGGCTCTAGGCCAGAGATTTGTGGTCGATCGGCTCTCAATGTAGTCGGTCGGCCATCTATTCCTGCAAAACCCTGTTTTGATAGCAGCAGAGGGCAGACAAGACATGACAATGCATTCTCAAGCAAATATTTGCACCAACACCCTCCTTATCATGTTTATGACTCAAAGGAGGATGGTCTTCGACCCTCGGGCCACCAATCGCGCATTTCAATGCGTGATGGCCCAAAAAACCAAGTGTACCATTTCAATGTCAAATGACATGCACACCAAACAAGCAAGGGACCCAACCTCTATCATAATCAATTCAAGAGGCAAGGCATGCATGCCAAATGCAATCCTAGCATGCGGGCTAAGTATGCAACATGAACATGTGAACAAATATGCAAGCTAATAAACATGCAAAGTGTAACTTAACCATGCAAGCATGGAAGATGCAACATGAACAACATGTTAAGTACAATGTATGCAAAATGCATTACAACCTAAGCATACCACAACATGTCATATAGCTCAAACAATCCAACAAAATGCAATATGTTAAGCATGTATCAACAATGCAAGTAATGAGCATGCAAAACACTATGCAACCAAAGCATGCAAACATGAAGCAATGTAACAACATTTGAGCAACATGCAAAGGGTGGACTTAGACTAATATGGACAAGTCTCAACCATGTCCAAATCAGTTGCCAAATGCTATGGAAATGAGGGCCAAAACACATACAAACATGCATGCACACATGGTCCAACACTTGAGCATCAAAGAGCAACTTTTAAGCACACTTAAAAGGGACAAACATGGGCATATGACAAGCATACTAAGCTATGAAAATCATGTTAAGGATGGTGTCAAACCAACTAAACAAGACAAACAAGGCATGCAATTATCTCCAAAACTCAAGGCAAGCCAAAGAAGTATTGAACTACACTTAGCAAAACCAAATATGACATGAGTTGAACAACCAAAATTAGAGTTTTAGCATGTTAAAACAAAGCCAAAAACACATTGACATGGCATCCTAGAGGCCTAAACATGATGGCATACGCAATGACACATTCATGGAGCATGAAACACAAACTCTTTAAGGCCTTAAAGGAACATCAAATGCAAGCATGTGAGCATGCCACAAGGACTGAAATGATGTTATAAATGGTGCCAAACCACTAAAACAAGCCAAGTAATGCATGCTTAGCACTCACACACCCAAGGCTAACAAGCCAAAATGCAAGGCAGCTATACAAAGCATGTCATGGATGGCCGAAACAACTCCAAACAGACCTTAAGCATACTAAATTATGCACAAAAGCTTCACAAAGCTAAGTCAAAACAAGTAAGCATAGTGGTCTAGATGCTAAGTACATGTTAAGGCAAATAATGGCATTACAAGACAAGTATGCAAAGCAAGCATGGTGTGTCTAAACCAACTTAAAATAGTGCTATATCATGGCAAAATAAGCACAAGTACTAGCTAAGACATAGCCAACATAAGCTCAACAATGGTGCTCACACATAAGGCCAAATATGACAAGTTTGAAGACAATAAGGAGAGGGGATGGCCCTCTCCTTCTTAGGACCATAAAGCACCATCCCCACCACTAAAATCCCTCTGGATTTCAGTGTTGGGAAGGCCAAGACAAGGTGGTCCTGGAGCTCACCAAAAATAGCACAAAATGGGGCCAAACAAGGCCTAAGAGGGGTCAAACAACCCCAAACACCAAAGCAACCTTAAACAACTATTTTAAGCAGTTAAAATCAGAACTTTTATATGTTATAAGTTAAGCTTAAAAATAGATGCAAGGATGGCTAAAAGCCTATGCAAAAATGGGGTATTTAAAGGGAAAGTTCTTACCCTTGTAGACCTCTTCAAGAACAATGCTCCAGCAGCCTTCCTTAGGTCTAAACCAGCTCAAAACCTTCAAGAATAACCCTTTGGCTCCTCAGCAACCAAGGTAAGGTGTAGAACTAGGTGTCCTAGTGCAAAACTAAGAACAAAACCCCTCTAAACACACACAAAGAGCCAAAGAGAGGGAGAAATAGAGATAGATAGATACACTATTTCTAACCCTAATCCAGACCTCTGGAACTTTTTTTGTAACCCTTGAGGAGGGAGGAGAAGGCCTCCCTTTATAGAGATTCACTCCTGCAAAGCTTACAAAACAAGCTAAGCAAGAGTGAAATCCCACCATACACGTGTATGGAGGGGAGGCAAAGTGGGTGCCAGCTAGCACAGCTGGCACAAAATATCTGCCAAAAGCAGATGCACAGTGGTCGGCTAGCCAAAAATGACAAATTAACCAAATAAATGGTCGACCGACCAGAAAGAGTGCCGACCGGCCAAACATTTGGCCGATGGCAACAAAACAATGGCCGGTGGCCTCAAGCCATGGCCGGTGAGGTGTGGGAATGGCCAACAAGCCATTCCCTGCCGCTCAAAAGCAAAACACAAGTGTTTGGTGCAAAACCAAACACAAAACAGGCAAGTCGAGAGGTCTTGAGGTAAGGCGCGTAGCCAAAACCTCCGAGAACTCAAGACGAACACGAACATGGATGATCGCCGAGTGTTCAAACGGTGACATCCAAGTCTTGAGGACGGTCAAAAATGAGGTGTCTACACCTGGCCTTCCCGTTTTTGGTACCGATAACGTCCCTGACTGGACGGGTACAACTGAGTCTGACTGGATTTTGAAACACCCGAAGAATTCACATGCAAAGGGCATAAACGCCTAACATGGCCCAACTGACCACAACTAAAACAACCAGCAGACCCCCTACTCTGGGACTGGTCTGAAATTTGAACCTTACTGGACCTGCCAACAGAAAAGTCTGAAACCCCAGGCGAAGATAAGGATTTAGCCTATGATTGAGCATGCTTTCGCCTCCACCTCTTATTGGGCCTAGAGTGCTTACGAATCGTAGGAGTTACCGAAAAGACCTCCTCCCTATCCTAACCATCCTTCACAACCATGGCCTCCTCCACATGGGCTGCCGCCTCGACTAGAGCATAATAATCCTTCCAAAAGGACCCATCTACTTTCTCCCGAATACCATAACACAACCGACTTTCAAACTCATAACAATGACGCTCTTCTGTTGCCACCAACTCTGGAGCAAACCTTGACAAACTGGTAAACCGCATCTCAAACTGTGCCACAGGAGTACCATCCTGACACAATTCAATGAACTGATCCCTCAACCTTTCCCGAGCAGAAGGAGGGAAATACTTGGCCCAAAAGGCCCCTGTAAAAGCAACCCACGTGCTACCTACAGTATTCTTAGCATACTTCCACCAATAACTTGTATCACCCTTCAATTGAAAATTCACCAAAGAAACCCTTAACTCTTCATCTTTGACTCTGAGCATATCAAGAGTCTTGGTAATCTACTCTAACCAACTCTCTACCTCCAACGGTTTAGCCTCCCCCACAAACTCTAGTGGGCTAGAGTGGAAAAACTCCTTAGTAAGCTTGAGAGCACGCCCGCTGCCGCCCTCAGTGCGAGCTAGGGCGTCCTGCACTACTCTCACAATCTCACGTGCGACGTCTTCGCCGACAGCTGATGCTGCAACAGTAGGTACTAAAGGAACTGGTGCGCCTCTACCAACACTCCTACTATTCACCTGACCTCTACTCCCTCGTGTAGACATCCTATAAAGCACAAAAGCAAATTACACTTAGTGCATAGCACAATAGCCTTCTTCGAGGCACACACTACTGCTAATAGGTCGCAAGACACATTTAGTCACAAAACATACATTACGATTGCATATAAACATCTAAACATTTAAACAGATAACCGAATCAAGTCCACAAAGATAGTCACTCATCTCAGAACTCTCAAGGAACTCCTACCAGAAACCACGTTGATCAGGCGTGTTTCCAAGAGGACCTCAAAGCAAGTTCACCGGCTATGAATACTATCCAGGAAACTTAATCCCATGCTCACATAAATGCAACACATAAGTCCTAACGTTCATGTTAACTATATGTAACGTCCTCACCATACATAGTAAACCCACTGTGGTAAAAACCACTTCCCATGAGCCCAAAGTATTCAAACCCGGCTCTCTCTGATACCAAGTTGTCAAGCCCCACTTTTTATTACTCGAAGTATTACCAAATTCATTAGCTTAATTTAATTTCAGAGATAACATGCCGAAACAAACTCATATATTCAACTCGTAGAAGTGAATAACAATTCTCTCATTCCTATGCAAAGTAATTACAATATGAGCATATTTAAATAAATTACCCTTGGGCTTACATCATTAAAGATTCAAGAAGAAGGGTATAACCCTTTTACATATATGGCATTCCACCAACACAAAGAAGGCCCCATGGCCAACAAATAAAAGATCCCAATCTTGTTGCACATCCTGCTTAACACCTGAAAAAGATTCAACAACGTGGGATGAACATATAGTCCAGTAGGGATCTCAACATGGTCCTTAGCAATAACAACATACAGATAGCTATGATCATGAATACCCAATCTCATACTAGATTAGTAAGGTGACAGTTTACACAAATATACACATGTATGACTTTTCTCAAAAACTGTCATTTCATTCAACGCTATAAGCGATTCATCATTCTTTTCTTTTCATTATCCCTCATTCCCAATCTTTCATGACATTAATAACTTCTTAGGAAATAATTTCACTAAGCCCATCACTTTCTTCTGTTTTCCAAATATACTTTTCAAAACACATTTTCAAAATACTCGGTTTCCTTCACACTTTCCAAAAGACAAAATGACATTTTGGTTTATTCCCAATACTTTCATATCTATACATGCATGCCTTTATACAATAAGGGGGATAACAAATCATCAACATGTATATAATCAACAATGAGGCAACTCGGCCTTCCAATACAGTAACTATCTCAATTCATTATATACTCAGATACACTGAGGTAACAACAACAAAATTCTGCCCTACCTGCCATAAGCATGGTAAGCTAAAGATACACCTACAACAAATGATAAGCCAAGTTCCTCAGACACAAGCCGAAAGGAAATAGCATCCAGTCCACATTCTTCATGCATAAGCCGGAAGGTAATGGTACCTCGTCCACATTCTCCAGGTGCGAGCTGAAAGGTAATGGTACCCCTTATTATAAGCGCGGCATATGATACCAACCGTCTCAATATAACGAATCACAACCATCAAGTGTAATCCATACACATCGACTATCCAGATACAAAAGTAATGTGTTAAAGTATATGAACACATATGTGTGTGGAGTATATTCCCTATCTCCTCCCACACACTAGAGTACAACCCCTCTCTTCTCCCTAACAATTGTACATATATAAGGTATAACAGCACGTCATTACATAAAATGTTCAGTTGACACAGATGTAATGCATATATTACCATTCAATACAACAATGTCATCCTCCACCAATGACCAAGGACAAAACCTCTAGATGCATGTATTCAGTACATCTATTAAATGACTCAATTATCGTGAGATCTTAAACCCAACAACAATGCTAGTATGATAAGTAAAGGTAAAACCCCAAATGCTTGTATTCAATACTCAAGATACAATATTTCAATTCCCAAATTCATTTGCCATTTTCAAAATCGACTTGTCCCACCACTTATTCCAAAAACACTTTCCCCATTTCACAAAACTGATATCATTCCTTTAATTTAGTAAAACCCAATGTCATTCCTTTATATCTTTCCGAACCAATTATGCAATTTAATTCATAACATTAAATTAGGGTTTTTCCTCCCTCTTTCTCAATATTGACCAAAAAGGCTCAAATAACAATAACAAACAACAATAATCTCATTAGAGACCCAAAATACAAAAGTATTGGCCCAAAGAACCAAAACCCTTCTTTCTAATTATTTAAATCAAATACAAATTAGGGCTTGTCTCTATTTCAACACAACATGCTATTTTACTTCCCCATTAGTCCAAAGGATAACCAATGACAATAAATCCATTCCCAATCAACCAACCCTAGGTTCCCTCTCATGATTTTTAAACAAACCCAACATGGACATGATTTTCATGCAATACAAAGCTACCACATGTCTATCTATAGACGAAGCATTGAAAAAGAACAAGGAAATCCCTACCTCAAATGGAGAACCCAAGGAGAAAAGGAGCAAAACTCGAAAGTGCTCCAAACTCTAACTTTTGCGGATGGATAGAAAGCCCACACCAAGCTTTACACTAATTACAAAGGCCAAAGGGTAGGAGGTCACTCCTACTAGATCAAACCCTAGAGAGAAGTTGTGTTTTTTGAGAGAAAAGCTCTCCAATGGAGTTTTGAAAAAGTTAGAGAGAGAAAGGAAATCAAAAAGTGATCCAAAAAGGTGAAATCCCGTAGTGTTATACCAGTCGCCCCGCTCGAGCATGGAAACCCTCACTCGAGCGTCAGACACAGACTCACGCTCGAGCGTCAAAAGCGCCGCTTGAGCGTCGATTGCACACTTGCAAAAGTTTTGTAGACATGGTCCCTGCTGGAGCGGAAGAACAAAATCAAAGGGTAACGCTCGAGCGTCAAAAATCCCGCTTGAGCGTACGAAAACCTGCAGACAAAAGTACTGGGAGATGGAAATTTACGCTCGAGCGTCAAAACGCCCGCTCGAGCGGAGAAGCAACAACAAAGGGCCCGCTCGAGCGTCAAAAGCCCCGCTCGAGCGTGAAGGCCAAATTCTGGGCATCAACTTTTGGTTTCAAAACACAACCAACCTGTTTCAAACCTACCCAACACAACCCAAGACTCAAATACAAAGAGTAAAGGATGGAAAAGAGAATACGACAACAACACATCCACGGAACCGAGTCCGGAATACAATAAGATAAAGAAAGGGGAAAACCGGGATCGCTATAAAATGAGTCAATTTATGGCTTATAATTTTGAGTCAATCTTTATTTATTTGGCTTACATTGTTAATCTTTAGATTTAAAACGAATTAAATAATAGTTATTACCTAACCTTCTTTAAAATGCTACGCAAATACAACTATATCAAAACTATTGATAAATTCAATAAATTCAAAAGCTAAATTTATTTTTTTTTTAGATTTTAAAAAATTAAAAAGAACATTTATGAACCTCCTCCTTAGTTACAAATTTATCCAAAATTATATGAACAACAATTCAAATATCAGTTGGCTAAATTTGTAAATTTGAATTAAAAAAATAAGATACGTTGCTGAAGATTTTTTAAATCTTGCTCAATTTCATGGCTAAATTTGTTGATTTTGAGGTTTTAAAAAATAAATAGATAGTCAATTGTAAAACATTATATAATCACAATCATATCAAATTAATTGGCTATTAAAATCTTTAAAAAAAAAACTAAAGCATCTATATATTGATTTTGATTTTTTAATTTAAAAAAATTCAAAATTCCCATTAGGGAACAAAATTTGTTAGTTGGATCCAGAAAAAGCAAAGAATTTTATGAACTTCTTAAAATCAGGAAAGTTATTAAATTATTTTTTTGTTTAAACTCTTACTTTTTCATAATTTTCATTTACGGGGACAAAATGAGAAAAAACTATCATTTTTTAAATTATATTTTATCCCGTGCATAGCACATGTCACATGCTAGTATGTATTATATAAGGAAAATGGTGTTTCTGTAACGTGCTCAAATTAATACATCAAACCCAACAATTTCGACATACATTGATATAAGAGAAATAAACGTCTTTCCATTCATCAGAGTAACTAAGTACAGAAGTATTACATGCTGACAACAAAAGTAAATGTCCTAGGGGCTTACAACTTTCCATGTAACGCCCTCAAAATAACCCATAAAGCATACAATAATGACATGCTTAGACAAGAGAATAAAGCAAAAATACATTTCATCAGAGTATTTCTTACAAATGTATTACATGTTAACAACAAAACCAAATGCCCTACGGGCTTACAGCTTTCCAAGTCAACACTTGGTTACAAAAGAAAGAGTACTAACTCTATAAAAAATAAGCCATTGGCTTGATATACATGTAATACAATAATGAAATCACAAAAGATGTCCCAGCCACTAAGCCTCTCAAGCTACATCCTTAGAGGTGGCATGCTACCTGTACCTGAAAATGATGTCCCATATAGGGTGACCCAACGCCCAGTAGAGATATGCTAAACATAACATGTGCAATAACTAAAACACTGGCAGTTAATAAATGTTTAACTCACACGAGTCAATTCATAATCCGTTTCAATTACATGACAAAAATGACCATGTTTCATTTCATTTTCCATTTCTTATCCAATTCTCAATTCATAACTATGGCTCAGAACCTGGCCAAACAATTTGATTGAGATCACATCTCATATCAACAATACTTCTATTTCAGATGAGATAATAACTCATATTAAACATTTCACACTTCATAACAGATACACATTTTGGTGCCGTGTCAATAATACGTAACAACACTTCAATACTTCACAAACGATACACATTTTAGTGCTGTATCAATGGAGTCCATCCCCTATCTTCTCCCAAACAATATCCGGTTTAGAGGTCCATCCCCTAACTTCTCCTAAACCGTGGAGTACACCCCCTATCTCCTCCCACACAACACAATGTGTATAAACACATATCATATACATAATCAAATCAATACATAAAAGTCATGTATTATATCAACCGCCATATGCGATGGCATACTCAATTGATAAGTTTTAATTTGCCTAATCATCATGCATTGTTTACAACAATCAAACCTACCCTCCACCGGTAGCCCAAAGCAATTATTTCTAAACAGATAATAATTTCATCCAACAGATAAATTGTCAACAATTTCCAAGGTGAGTGATTAACAATTCCAACTTCACCATTCTATCTCATAATGAGTCAATTTCATATTCTTCAACTCAATTTCATATTTTCATAACATTCCCAAATTATTTGTATAAATTAATTTATAACAACATTTACAGTTTTCATCCCTCTTTCTCAAACTTTGGCCCAACGGCACAAATATCAACAACCAACAACAATACCATCACTTTAAGACCCAAATTACATATTTATGAATCAAAATAATAAAACCCCTTTTTCATAACTTTGAAACCCTAACACCCAAAATTACCCAAATCAAACCATTTATACAAAAGCACAACATCTATGTTAAAACACATAAGAATAAGTAGGAATCCCTACCTCAAGAGATGAAACCAATAGGGATGATGGAGAAATCTCGAAATGCTCTAAACCAAGAAATTTTCAGATCAAAAGGAAGCCCGAACCAAGCTCTACACTTTTTGTAAAGACACTAAGGGAGTAGATCACTCAAGATAGATCAATCCCTAGAGAGAAGGTGAAATGTAGAGAGAGAGGCTCTCAAAAATGGGTTTTTGGAAAAGTAAGAGAGAGAGTGGAAGTTGAAAAGTGATCTAAAAAGGCCCAGCTGATATCTGATATACGTATGACCCGCTCGAGCGGAGAATAGGACGCTCGAGCGTCAAGCACAAAAATTGGACCCGCTCGAGCGTGAAGGGTACCCGCTCGAGCGCTAAGATACAATTGCAAAACACACCCGCTCGAGCGCAAAGGGAAAGCTGCTCGAGCGTGGATTTCCCTCTTCCAGTACTTTTATAGAAAATGAACTAGCCGCTCGAGTGCCAAGATACCCACTCAAGCGCGACCAGCTGAAGCGTAAGAAAATCCACCCGAGCATGAAAAACACACTTGCAGAAGTTTTGCAGAGGCACGAAATACTGAGAGTGTGTAAACCCCGCTCGAGCGCAAGAAGACCTGCTCGAGCGGACAACCAAAACTCAAACTCCGCTCGAGCGCAAAGGAACCCGCTCGAGCGTACCACCAAAATTCTGGGCGACAAGGAATGGGACTAAATTTCAACCAACCTGTTCGAAACACGCCCAATACATCCTAAAACTCAAACACACGGAATTAAAAGATAACAACAAGATATACAACCACCAACTCCATGGAACCTCAGTCCGGAATACAACAATCAAAGGAAGGGAAACCGGGATCGCTATAACCTCCCCCCCTTAAAGAATTTCGTCCCCGAAATTAAGTACAAGTTTTTCAAAAACATGTTTTCTCAATTACCAACATTACTACAATACAAAATTCAACAACTTGACTCATTACCGGTCATTCCATCTCTTTTCAAGAGGCAAACTTCCATATAATCTCCAGCATGCATTATCAATATGCATCTCAAAATATATTCAATGCCAACAATACATTTGCATTTCTGAAATATCATCAACATATACAATGTTAAAATCAACTTCCATTATAAGGCAAGTTCCAAACTATACTTCCATAAACTCAAAACATATACCATGTTTTACAACTTAAGACACAATCAACGCTCTTAAAGTTTATCAATATTACAAAATTTTCAAAACATGGTTACACATGAACAAATAAGTCCGGATATTTCTCACGGACCTCCAACTCATGTTCCCAAGTGGCTTCCTCCACTCCGTGATGTTTCCACAAAACCTTTACCAAGGGTATGGTCTTGCCTCGCAAGACTTGCTCCCGCCTATCCAAGACCCGAACCGGTCTCTCCTCATACGAGGCATCCTCATCTACCTCTAAGTCGGTCCAATCCAACAGGTGCGATGGATCCGGCCCATACTTCCGAAGCATACTAACATGAAACACGTCATGTACTCCGGATAATTGCGGCGGCAAGGCCAACCGATAAACAACCTCCCTATCCTCTCAAGGATCTCAAAGGGACCAATGAACTGAGGGGATAACTTCCCACTCTTCCCAAACCTCATCAAACCCCGTCTAGGTGATATTTTCAGAAAAAAATGTTCACCCATTTCAAATGCCAAAGTCCTCCTCCTACGATCAGCATAACTCTTTTGGCGACTCTGGGCTGTAACAAGCCTCCTACGGATAAGTTCAACCTTCTCTGTCGTTTCCCTCACCAACTCCGGGCCCAACAAAGGTGTATCACCCACCTCGGCCCAACAAACTGGAGACCTACACGGTCGGCCATACAAGGCCTTGAACGGTGCCATACCGATACTCGACTGAAAACTGTTGTTGTAGGCAAACTCTACCAAGGGCAAGTGCCTCTCCCACGTCCCACTAAAGTCAAGGACACAACCTCGAAGCATATCCTCAAGGATCTGAATAGTATGCTCGGACTGCCCGTCAGTCTGAGGATGATAAGCTGTGCTAAAGGTCAATCTAGTACCCAAGGCACTCTGCAAACTCTGCCACAACCTAGCAGTAAAACGAGGATCTCTGTCAGAGAAGATCAACACTGGGACCCTGTGCAACCTCACTATGTCCCAAATATACAAGTCGGCAAGATGATCTACTAAATCTCTCACGCGCATAGGAATGAAGTGCGCTAACTTAGTCAACCGGTCCACAACCACCCAAATAGTATCACTACCCCACTGAGTCCTCGGATGACCTGCAACGAAGTCCATAGTGACATGCTCCCACTTCCACTTGGCAATAGGCAAGGGTTGCAACAAACACGCTGGCCTCTGATGCTCGGCCTTCACTTGTTAACAAGTAAGGCACTTCGACACGAAAACTGCCACATCTCTCTTCATGTCCCTCCACCAAAACTGGCGACCCAAATCACGATACATCTTGGTGCCTCCCGGATGCACCGCAAGGCGCGAATGGTGAAACTTTCGGAGTACCTCCTCTCGGCAAGACTCCGGCACAAACAAATGGTCTCTGTATCTCACACTCAGGTCGGGATACACAGACAAACCCTTCTCAGCCTTCCTACTGGAGATCTTCTCTCGGAGGGATTCTACCTCAAGGTCACCTCCCTGTGCCTTTAACACTCGAGTCACAAGTGTAGGTTGCGCAACAATAGAAAACAAGGCCGCAGCCTCAACAGATTCACCCAAAAGCAAGTCAAACTCACCCAGTGCACCCAACATCTCCCACTCCCGGATGGCTATACAAGCAACATCACTAATGGATTTCCTACTAAGGGCATCGGCCACAACATTGGCCTTTCCCGGGTGATAGTGCAACTCGAAGTCGTAGTCCTCAATGAACTCCATTCACCTCATCTCCCTCAGATTTAAGTCTCACTATGTAAACAGGTACTTCAAACTCTTATGGTCCGAGAACACCTCGAACGTCTCACCATAAAGGTAGTGCCTCCAAATCTTCAAGGCAAAGATCACTGCTAATTCTAGGTCATGTGTAGGGTAATTTCTCTCGTCTATTTTCAACTGACGTGAACCATAGGCTACCACTTTCCCCTCTTGCATCAACACATAACCCAAACCCTCTCGTGAGGCATCACAATAAACCGCATAATCCAAACCCCTCTCCAGAATAATCAATACGGGAGCGGTGGTAAGTCTAACTTTCAACTCCTGGAACGACTTTTCACAAGTCTCACTCCATACAAATTTGACCCCTTTCCGTGTCAATCTAGTCAATGGCGAGGCTAGCTTGGAGAAATCTTTTACAAATCGACGGTAATACCCAGCTAATCCCAGAAAACTGCGGATCTCAAAAATACTCTTAGGCTGTGCCCAATCTTGCACTCCCTCAATCTTGGATGTATCAACAGACACCCATTCCCCGAAAACCACATGGCCTAAGAATTTGACCTCTCCTAGCTAGAACTCACACTTCCTGAACTTGGCATATAGCCTATGGGCTCTAAGCAACTTAAGCACCACTCTCAAGTGTTCCTCGTGCTCCTCCTCAGAAGGTGAATAAATCAAAATATCGTCTACGAAAATGACTACAAAACGATCTAGGAATTCCCAGAATATCTGGTTCATCAAGTCCATAAAGACTGCCGGTGCATTGGTGAGCCCAAAAGGCATCACCAGAAACTCATAATGGCCATACCGCGTACGGAATGCCGTCTTCGGAATATCCTCCTCCTTGACCCTCAACTGATGGTAACCCAATCTCAAGTCTATCTTAGAGAAACAACGGGAACCTTTCAACTGGTCAAACAGATCATCTATACGGGGCATAGGGTACTTATTCTTGACCGTAGCCCGATTCAACTTCTGGTAATCAATGCAAAGTCTCAAGGCACCATCTTTCTTTTTAGCAAAGAGAATCGGTGCTCCCCACGGCAAAACACTAGGGCGAATAAGACCCTTATCTAGCAACCCCTGGAGTTGAATCTTCAACTTACTTAGCTCGGCTGGGGCAAAACGGTAAGGTGCCATAAAAATCGGCGCTGTACCGGGAACTAAATCAATAGAGAACTCTATCTTTCGATGAGGTGGCAAACTGACAAGATCCTCGGGAAAAACATCTGAATACCCGCAAACCACTCTCGGCAACTCAATCTGGGTCTCATCACACTCACCACTCACAAAGCTAGTGAGAAGGCCACTAAGCTCACTCTGCCCTCGCAGATCATACACCGGTGGCAACACACTACCAACCCGATCCCCTAGAAAATGGAAACAATCCCCGCTCAAGGTACATACTGTGACCTTCTGGCGGTAACAATCGATACTAGCCTGGTATCACGATAGCTAGTCCATACCCAAGATAACATCAAAACCTGACATAGACATGACTACAAAAGGAAATGGAAGTCGGCGATCTGCTACCTCTATATCATAACCCCTACACCCTTGTTTCAAAATCAATTCACCCCCAACAGGTGATACAACACAAATAGGAGATGCTAACTGTGCCAACTCCAAACCCAAAACAGACGCAAATGCAGCAGATACAAAAGAATGGGATGCACCCGTATCGATCAACACATTGGCAACCGAGTTGCAAAACAAGAAGGTACCTCTCACAACAGATGGAGCCGGTACTAGGTCCTGCCCGGTAATAGCATACACACGCCCTGTGGGCCCCTGATCCACCTGCTCACCTCTAGGAGCAAAAGACTGCTGTACAGACTAGGATGACGAAGCTCCCTGATTGGCCCTCGAGGCCTGAACTGATTGCGCTGGCTGAAAACTCTATGTCTGTCTAGAACCAGACGCCCACGAAGTGGCACTCAACTGCGGGCAGTACCTCTTCAGGTGCCCCGCCTGACCACACTGATAGCAAGATAGTGGCTGACCTCTGCCCTGACTCTGGCCCTGAGGTCGAGCTGATGATGAAGCTGCTCTCTGACCTCCTCCCCTCTGTGGGCAAGCTAGAGACTTGTGGCCCAGCTGACCACATTTGTAACAGGTCACCTCTCCCTGACTGTCTTTTCTAGAACCTGCACTCGGCACTAGAGAGGTAGATCTAGCAAAACTGCCCTGAGACTACTGAGGGTTAGAACACCTCTATCTCCTGCCATCACCCTGGCCGTCCTGACTCCTCTTGGAGCCTCTCTGCCCCTCCTCCTCCTCCTGCATCATAATCTCCATATGGGCTGCAGCGTCTACAAGAAGCCCATAATCTTGAGTCATAGACCCTCCAACTCTCATCTTGAGCCCACGCCTCAACTTTCACTCAAACTTGATGCAACGGCGTTCCTCGGACGCCACAAGCTCAGGTGCAAACCTGGACAAACTAGTAAAAGTGGCCTCAAACTCGGCCATAGATAAACTCAGCAGCTTGAGCTGGCAAAACTGATCCCTCAGCTTCTCCCTGACAGCTGGAGATAAGTATTTCTCCTGGAAAGCATCCACAAAAGCCTCCCATGTGCCACCAATACGGCCTCTCATGAACTTCCACCACTGACCCGCATCCCCTTTAAGCTGGAAAGATGCCGAGGTCACCTTCAATGCTCCGTCTTCGATGCCAAGCATCTCAAACGTCTTTGTCATCTGTTCCAACCACTCGTCCGCCTTAAGTGGCTCCTTCGGATCCCCGACAAACTCATCTGGATTAGACCGGAAGAACTCCCTCTTCAGAAAGGAAGGCCCTGCATCAACAACCTGGGCTTGAACCTGGGCCTAAGCTGGATTCTCAGCTCTGAGAATGCCCATGGATTCCCTCAAAGCATCGGCTATCCCACGGGCTAAAGCACCCATAGCCTGCTGACCTGCTGGCTCGACCACATTGGCCTGGCCAACCCCCTCCTGCTGCGCCGGAATCTCCTCTGGTATAGGCATCTCCTGCCTAGCATGCCTACCACGCCTACCACCTCGTCATCGTCCTGACATCCTAATAAAGGTAACGAAGACATTAGCACAATCACAAATGTGCCGAAGCTACAACACTCGCGTCCTAATGCATGGACAACTGTAATTCACTCCACGTAAGCACATAATCACATAAGCACTTACGAATTTCATTTTAGGATAATGACAGTCCCAAGGTGTTACTAGAGTTCTGGTTAGAAACAACATTGATCAAGTGCTTTTCCAACAAGACTCACAGAAACCCAAGGATCCAGTCAACATCCTAGAAACTAAATCTCATGCCCAAATAGTCACACAAACATGTAATCACATAAGCACATAACATTACATCTAAGTCTCTAACAAGCGAGACAAACCCATTGTGATACTAATTACTTCCCACGTACCCAAAGTATTCAAACTCGGTACGCTCTGATACCAAGTTGTAACGCCCTCAAAATAACCCATAAAGCATACAATAATGACATGCTTAGACAAGAGAATAAAGCAAAAATACATTTCGTCAAAGTATTTCTTACAAATGTATTACATGTTAACAACAAAACCAAATGCCCTACGGGCTTACAGCTTTCCAAGTCAACACTTGGTTACAAAAGAAAGAGTACTAACTCTATACAAAATAAGCCCTTGGCTTGATATACATGTAATACAATAATGAAATCACAAAAGATGTCCTAGCCACTAAGCCTCTCAAGCTACGTCCTTAGAGGTGGCATGCTACCTGTACCTAAAAATGATGTCCCATATAGGGTGACCCAACGCCCAGTAGAGATATGCTAAACATAACATGCGCAATAACTAAAACACTGGCAGTTGATAAATGTTTAACTCACACGAGTCAATTCATAATCCGTTTCAATTACATGACAAAAATGACCATTTTTCATTTCATTTTCCATTTCTTATCCAATTCTCAATTCATAACTATGGCTCAGAACCTAGCCAAACAATTTGATTGAGATCACATCTCATATCAACAGTACTTCTATTTCAGATGAGATAATAACTCATATTAAACATTTCACACTTCATAACAGATACACATTTTGGTGTCGTGTCAATAATACGTAACAACACTTCAATACTTCACAAACGATACACATTTTAGTGCTGTATCAATGGAGTCCATCCCCTATCTTCTCCCAAACAATATCCGGTTTAGAGGTCCATCCCCTAACTTCCCTAAACTGTGGAGTACACCCCCTATCTCCTCCCACACAACACAATATATATAAACACATATCATATACACAATCAAATCAATACATAAAAGTTATGTATTATATGAACCGCCATATTCGATGGCATACTCAATTGATTAGTTTTAATTTGCCTAATCATCATGCATTGTCTACAACAATCAAAACTACCCTTCACCGGTAGCCCAAAGCAATTATTTCTAAACAGATAATAATTTCATCCAACCGATAAATTGTCAACAATTTCCAAGGTGAGTGATTAACAATTCCAACTTCACCATTCTATCTCATAATGAGTCAATTTCATTTTCTTCAACTCAATTTCATATTTTCATAACATTCCCAAATTATTTGTATAAATTAATTTATAACAAAAATTGGGGTTTTCATCCATCTTTCTCAACTTTGGCCCAAGGGCACAAATATCAACAACCAACAACAATACCATCACTTTAAGACCCAAATTACATATTTATGAGTCAAAATAATAAAACCCCTTTTTCATAACTTTGAAACCCTAACACCCCAAATTACCCAAATCAAACCATTATTACAAAAGCTCAACATCTATGTTAAAACACATAAGAATGAGTAGGAATCCCTACCTCAAGAGATGAAACCAATGGGGATGATGGAGAAATCTCGAAATGCTCCAAACTAAGAAATTTTTGGATCAAAAGGAAGCCCAAACCAAGCTCTACACTTTTTGTAAAGACACTAAGGGAGTAGATCACTCAAGATAGATCAATCCCTAGAGAGAAGGTGAAATGTAGAGAGAGTGGCTCTAAAAAATGGGTTTTTGGAAAAGTAAGAGAGAGAGTGGAAGTTGAAAAGTGATCTAAAAAGGCCCAGCTGATATCTGATATACGTATGACCCGCTCGAGTGGAGAATAGGACGCTCGAGAGTCAAGCACAAAAATTGGACCCGCTCGAGTGTGAAGGGTACCCGCTCGAGCGCCAAGACACAATTGCAAAACACGCCCGCTCGAGCGTGGATTTCCCCCTTCCAGTACTTTTACAGAAAACGAACTACCCACTCGAGTGCCAAGATACCCGCTCGAGCGCGACCAGCTCAAGCGTAAGAAAATCCGCTCGAGCGTGAAAAACACAACTGCAGAAGTTTTGCAGAGGCACAAAATACTGAGAGTGTGTAAACCCCGCTCGAGCGCAAGAAGACCCGCTCGAGCGGACAACCAAAAATCAAACTCCGCTCGAGTGCAAAGGGACCCACTCGAGCGTACCACCAAAATTCTAGGCAACAAGGAATGGGACTAAAGTTCAACCAACCTGTTCGAAACACGCCCAATACATCCTAAAACTCAAACGCACGGAATTAAAGGATAACAACAAGATATACAACCACCAACTCCACGGAACCTAAGTCCGGAATACAACAATCAAAGGAAGGGAAACCGGGATCTCTATATTCCAAGTCAACACTCGGTCACAAAATAGAGTACTAACTCAATTACACTTTAAGCCCTCGGCTTGAATTTACATGTAATACAATAAAATGTAACACAAAAAGTCTATCAGCCTCTAGCCTCCCAAGCTACGTCCTTGGAGATGGCATACCATCTGTACCTGAAAATTATATCCCATATAGGGTGAGCCACAGCCCAGTAGAAATATACTAAACCAACCATAAGCAATGACTACAATAATAGCATTCGATAGATGGTCAACACTTATAAACCAATTTATATCATACTACAGTTCCATGACAATCATGTCCATGTTACATTTCATTTTCCTCTACTTATCAACTCATTTCATAAACGTGGCTCAGAACCTGGCCAGATAGTTTAAATGAGATTACATCTCATATTAATGGTACATCCATTTCAATTGGGATAACAACTCATATTAAACACTTCTTACTTCACCATAGATACGCATAATTGTTGTATCAATCTCAAACAAAACACTTCCATACTACATATATGATATACAAATTTGCTATATCAATACTTCAATAGATACACATATTTGCTGTATCAATGGAGTACATCCCCTATATCCTCCCCAAACAATGTCCGGTTTAGGAGTCCATCCTCTATCTCCCCCTAAACTGTGGAGTACATCCCCTATCTCCTCCCACACAACACAATGTATATAAACACATCATATACAAGATCAATCAATACATAAATTTGATATATTATTCCAACCGCCATATTCGATGACATATTCAATTGATTAGTTTTAGTTCGCCTAATCATCATGCATTATCTACAACAATCAAGACTATCCCCCACCGATAGCCCAAAGCAGTTATTTCTAAACAGAGAATAATTGCATCAAATGGATATAATATCAACATTTTCATAGGTGAGTGATAAATTAATCCAACTACACCATTTAATCCCATAATTTCCCAATTTCAATATTCTCATCTCAATTTCACATTTCCACAAATTAATTATTCGTTACAATTAGGGCATTTCCCCCCTTTTTCCAACAATAGCCCTAAGGCTCAAAATTAACAATTTGACAACAATAGTCCCATTTTCCAAACCTTAGTTCCATATGGAGTTTAATATCATAAAACCCCTCTTTTATAAATTACCAACCAAACCCAAATTTTCTCTAAATTTACCCAACAACACCAACATATCAAAATACCCAAAATTAAAGACAAAGCTCATAAGATGGAGTAGGGTATCCCTAGCTTGAAATTAGAAGCCCAAAGGAGAAGATGGTGAATACCCGAAATGCTCTAAATCCACAACTTTTCAGATTAAAAGAAAGCCCAAGCCACCCTCTATCTTTCTTACAAAGAACTTAGGGTAGAAACACACTAAAGGGAGATGAAACCCTAGAGAGAAGATGTGTAGAGAGAGAGAGAGCTCGGATTCTAGGGTTTAAAAACAAAAGAGATGAAAAAGTGAAGTGTTTACCCGCTATTGTCTACTAATATAACACAGGCTCGCTCGAACGAAGGATTGATCACTCGAGCGACCAGTCACAAAGAACCCTCGCTCGAGCGTAGAAAGTCTCGCTCGAGCCAACGATTCAAAGCTTCAGGTCTGCGACCTAGAAGCATGTTCGAGCAACAGATTGCTCGCTCGAGCGAAAAAACCCAAAACATAGACCTCGCTCGCTCGAGCCAATAATTACAACACTCAGGTTCAGTACTGGATGCAGATGCAAGCTCGAGCGAAGGACTTCTCGCTCGAGCCACCAGACACAAAACTCAACTCTCGCTCGAGTGAAGGAACCCTGGCTCGAGCGAAGGACCAAAATTCTGGGTAGCAACCATTTGCTCCCAATCACACCCAACCTGGAACAAACCTGCCCAAAGCATCCTGTAACTCAAATACAAAGTATTGAAGGATGAAAACCAGATATATACAACAACCAACATCCACGAAACCAAGTTCGGATCACACTAATCAATGGAAGGAAAACCAGGGTCGCTATAGTTTCTAATGACAAGGCTTGTTGAAGATGGAAAGGAAAGGCAGAGATTTATCAATGGTTCAACCAAATCAAAAAGAAGATATGGTAGAGAGAGGTGGTTGAGAGAAAGGTAAAGCAAGCATGAAAAGGGAGAAAATGGTAGAGCATCTGGGATAATGAAATAAATTTTTGGCTTATATTTATAGGAAATTTTCAACAAATGGGTTGAAGGAAATCTTTATAATTATTTATACCCATAAATCTTTATTTATACTCACAAATCTTTGTAATTATTTTTTAATTATCTTTAAATAGTATATTCGGATTTTTTTTTCTTTAATTTTGAGTCCATTTCGGGCTTATAATTATGGCTTATAATTATAAAGATCTTTGGCTTATAAATGAGTCAATTTATGGCTTATAATTTTGAGTCAATCTTAATTTATTTGGCTTACATTGTTAATCTTTAGATTTAAAACGAATTAAATAACAATTATTGCCAAACCTTCTTTAAAATGTTACGCAGATACAACTATATCAAAACTAATGAGTAAATTCAATAGATTCAAAAGCTAAATTTATTTTTATTTTAGATTTTAAAAAATTAAAAAGAATATTTATGAACCTCCTCCTTAGTTACAAATTTATCCAAAATTATATGAACAACAATTTAAATATCGGTTGGCTAAATTTGTTCATTTGAATTAAAAAAATAAGATACGTTGCTTAAGATTTTTTAAATCTTGCTCAATTTCATAGCTAAATTTGTTGATTTTGAGTTTTAAAAAAATAAATAGATAGTCAATTGTAAAACTTTACATAATCACAATCATATCAAATCAATTGGCTATTAAAATCTTAAAAAAAAAAAAAAAAATTGAAGCATCTGTATATTGATTTTGATTTTCTAATTTAAAAAAAAAATCAAAATTCCCATTAGGGAACAAAATTTGTTAGTTGGATCCATAAAAAGTAAAGAATTTTATGAACTTTGTAAAATCAGGAAAGTTATTAAATTATTTTTTTGTTTAAACTCTTACTTTTTCATAATTTTCATTTACGAAGACAAAATGAGAAAAACTATCATTTTTTAAATTCTATTTTATCCCGTGCAAAGCACGTGTCACATGCTAGTATATATTATATAAGGAAAAACGGTGTTTCTAATGACAAGGCTTGTTGAAGATGGAAAGGAAAGGCTAGAGATTTATCAATGGTTCAACCAAATCAAAGAGAAGAGATGGTAGAGAGATGTGGTTGAGTGACAGGCAAAGCAAGCATGAAAAGGGAGAAAATGGTAGAGCATCTGGGATAATGAAAGAAATTTTTGGCTTATATTTATTGGAAATTTTCAACAAAGCGGTTGAAGGAAATCTTTATAATTATTTATGCCCATAAATCTTTATTTATACTCACAAATCTTTGTAATTATTTTTTAATTATCCTTAAATAATATATTCTGATTCTTTTTCTTCTTTAATTTTGAGTCCATTTCGGGCTTATAATTATAAAGATCTCTGGCCTATAAATAAGTCAATTTATGGCTTATAATTTTGAGTCAATCTTTATTGATTTGTCTTACACTATTAATCTTTATACAGCAATCCCGTTTTCCTCTCCTTTGTATATTGTATTCCGGACTTGATTCCGTGGTTGTGTTGTTGTCTCAACCTTATTTTCATCCTTTACTCTTTGTATTTGAGTCTTGGGTTGTGTTGGGCAGGTTTGAAACAGGTTGGTTGAGTTTTGAAACCAAAAGTTGATGCCCAGAATTTGGCCTTCACGCTTGAGCGGGGCTTTTGACGCTCGAGCTGGCCCTTTGTTATTTCTTCTCCGCTCGAGCGGGCGTTTGGATGCTCGAGCATAATTTTCCATCTCCCAGTACTTTGCTCTGCAGGTCTTCGGACACTCGAGGGGAGTTTTGACGCTAGAGCGTGACCTTTTGATTTTGTTCTTCTGCTCGAGCGGTGAGTTTGACGCTCGAGCGGGGACCAAGTTTGCAAAACTTCTGCAGGTGTGCAATCGACGCTCGAGCTGCGCTTTTGACGCTCGAGCGGGGATTTCCACGCTCGAGTGGGGCGACTGGTATATCAATTCGGGATTCGACTTTTTGGATCACTTTTTGGTATCCTTTCTCTCTCTTACTTTTCGAAAAACACCATTGGAGACCACCTCTCTCTAAAACCTCACCTTATCTCTTAGATTTGATCTAGTTAGAGTGATCTCCTACCCTTGAGCCTTTACGAAAAGTGTTGAGTTTGTCGAGGGCTATCTTTTGATCTGAGAATCTCGTGATTTGGAGCACTTTGAGTTTTCATCTTCTTCTCCGTTGAGCTCCGAAATTTGGGGTAGGGATTCCTACTCATTCTTATATGCTTTAACCTAGGTGTTGAGTTATTTGTATAAATGGTTGATATTTGGGAAGTTAGGGTTTGAGTTTTGTAAAAATGAAAAGAGGGGTTTTATTCTTTTGGCTCTTATGTAATTGTTTTGGGTCCTAAAAGGTGATTATTGATGATATTTAGACCATTAGGTCAACATTGGAAAAAGGGGAAAAAATGCCATGCTTGGGTATAGTGGGGTCATTTATGTAATTAATGACATTTATGATGAAAATGTGAAATTGAGTTGAAAATAATGAAATTGGCTCAATATGAGATGGAATAGTGAAGTTGGATTCATTAATAGCTCACTTTTGAAAATGTTGATAAATTACCTGTTGATGCATTTATTATCTATTTAGAAATAATTGCTTTGGACTATTGGTGGAGGATAGTCTTGATTGTTGTAGACAATGCATGATGACTAGGCAAACTAAAACTAATCAAATGAGTATGCCATCGAATATGGCAGTTGATATGATACATGAATTTTATGTATTGATTCGATTATGTATATGATATGAGTATATATACATTGTGTTGTGTGCGAGGAGATAGAGGATGTACTCCATGGTTTATGGGAAGATAGGGGATGAACCTCTAAACCGGATATTGTTTGGGAGGAGATAGGGGATGGACTCCATTGATACAGCACTAAAATGTGTATCATTTGTGAAGTATGAAAGTGTTTTTGTTTGACATTCATACAGCACTAAAATGTGTATCATTTGTGAAGTATGGAAATGTTGCTACGTGTTTAATGATACAACACCAAAATGTGTATCTGTTATCAAGTGTGAAGTGTTTAATATGAGTTATTATCTCATCTGAAATAGGAATACTGTTGATATGAGATGTGATCTCAATCAAATTGTTTGGCCAGGTTCTGAGCCGTAGTTATGAATTGAGAATTGGCTAAGAGATGGAAAATGGAATGAAGCATGGCCACTTTTGCCATGTAATTGAAACGGATTACGAATTGATTCATATGAGTTAAACATTTATCAATGGCCAATGTTTTAGTAATTGCTTATATCATGTTTAGCATATCTCTACTGGGCGTTGGCTCACCCAATATGGGACATCATATTTAGGTACAGGCAGCATGCCACCTCCAAGGACGTAGCTTGGGAGGCTAGAGGCTGTTGGACTTTTGTTGTTTTTCTTTGTATTACATGTATATCAAGCCAAGGGCTTATTTTGTATCTTGAGTTAGTACTCTCGTTTTGTAACCAAGTGTTGACTTGGAAAGTTGTAAGCCTATAGGGCACTTACTTTTGTTGTCAACATGTAATACATTTTGTAATGAATACTCCGATGATATGTAATTATGTTTTATTCTTTTATGTCTAAGCATGTCAAGAATGTATGATTTATGGTGTTTTTTTGAGGGCGTTACAACTTGGTATCAGAGTGTACTGGGTTTGAATACTTTGGGTACGTGGGAAGTGATTAGTATCACAATGGGTTTGTCTCTCTTGTTAGAGACTTATGTGCAATGTTATGTGCTTATGTGATAACATGTTTATGTGATTATTTGGGTATGGAATTTGGTTTCTAGGATGTTGACTGGATCTTTGGGTTTCTATGAGTCTTGCTGGAAAAGCACTTGATCAATGAACTCTAGAGACGCCTCGGCTATCATTATCCAGAAATGAAATTCGTAAGTGCTTATGTGATTATGTGCTTACGTGGAGTGAATTACAGTTGTCCATGTGTTAGGACGCGAGTGTTGTAGCTTCGACCCACTTGTGAATGTGCTAATGTCTTCGTTACCTTTATTAGGATGTCAGGACGAGCACGTGGTGGTAGGTGTGGTAGGCCTAGGAGGCAGGAGATGCCTATACCGGATGACATTCCAGTGCAGTAGGAGGGAGTTAGTGAAGCCAATGTGGCCGAGCCAATAGGTCAGCAGGCTATGGGTGCTTTAGCCCGTGGGATAGCAGATGCTTTGAGGGAATCCATGGGCATTCTCAGGGCTGAGAATCCAGTTCAGGCCTAGGTTGTTGATGCAGGGCCTTCTTTTCTGAAGACGGAGTTCTTCCGGTCTAATCCGGATGAGTTTGTCAGGGATCCGAAGGAGCCATTTAAGGCGGATGAGTGGTTGGAACAGATGACGAAGACGTTTGAGATGCTTGGCATCGAAGACGGAGCATTGAAAGTGACCTTGGCATCTTTCCAGATTAAGGGGGATGCGGGTCAGTGGTGGAAGTTCATGAGAGGCCGTATTGGTGGCACATGGGAGGCTTTTGTGGATGCTTTCCAGGAGAGGTACTTATCTCCAACTGTCAGGGAGAAGCTGAGGGATCAGTTTTGCCAGCTCAAGCAGCTGAGTTTGTCTGTGGCCAAGTTTGAGGCCACTTTTACTAGTTTGTCCAGGTTTGCACCTGAGCTCGTGGCGTCCGAGGAACGCCGTTGCATTGAGTTTGAGCGAAAGTTGAGGCGCGGGCTCAAGATGAGAGTTGGGGGGTCTATGACTCGAGACTATGGACGTCTGGTTGACGCTGCAGCCCATATGGAGATCATGATGTAGGAGGAAGGGGAAGGACAGAAAGGCTCCAAGAGGAGTCAGGATAGCCAGAGTGATGGAAGGAGACAGAGGGGTTCTAACCCTCAACAGTCTCAGGGAGGTTTTGCTAGATCGACCTTTCCAGTGCCGAGTGCAGGCTCTGGGAGAGGCAGTCAGGGAGACGTGACTTGTTATAAATGTGGTCAGTTGGGCCAGAAGTTTCCAGCTTGCCCGCAGAAGGGTGGAGGGCAGAGAGCAGCTTCATCTTCGGCTCGACCTCAGAGCCAGAGTCCGGGCAGAGGCCAGCCGCCCTCTTGTTACCAATGTGGTCAGGCGGGGCACCTGAAGAGCTTTTGCCCGCAGTTGAGTGGCACATCTGGTGCATCTGGGCAGAGGCAGAGTTTTCAGCCAGTTCAGTCAGTTTAGGCCTCGAGGGCCAATCAGGGGGCTTCGTCATCCCAGTCTGTGCAGTAGTCTTTTGCTCCTAGAGGTGAGCAGGTAGATCAGGGGCCTACTGGGTGTGTGTATGCTGTTACCGCGCAGGATCTAGTACCGGCTCCATCTGTCGTAAGAGGTACCTATTTGTTTTGCAACTCGGTTGCTAATGTGTTGATTGAAACAGGTGCATCCCATTCTTTTATATCTGCTGCATTTGCATCTGTTTTGGGTTTGGAGTTGGCACAGTTAGCATCTCTTATTTGTGTAGTATCACCTGTTGGAGGTGATTTGATTTTGAAACAAGGGTGTAGAGGTTGTGATATAGAGGTAGCAAATCGCCAACTTCCATTTCCTTTTGTAGTTATGCCTATGTCGGGTTTCGATGTTATTTTGGGTATGGACTGGCTATCGTCATACCGGGCTGTTATCGATTGTTACCGCCAGAAGGTCACAATATGTACCCTGAGCGGGGATTGTTTCCATTTTCTAGGGGATCGGGTTGGTAGTGTGTTGCCACCGATGTATGATCCGCGCGGGCGGAGTGAACTTAGTGGTCTTCTCGCTAGCCTTATGAGTAGTGAGTGTGATGAGACCGGGGTTGAGTTGCCAAGAGTGGTTTGCGAGTATTCGGATGTTTTTCCCGAGGACCTTGCCAGTTTGCCACCTCACCGAGAGATAGAGTTCTCTATTGATTTAGTGCCTGGCACAGCGCCGATTTCTATGTCACCCTATCATTTTGCCCCCGCCGAATTGAGTGAGTTGAAGATTTAACTCCAGGAGTTGCTAGATTAGTGTTTCATTCGCCCTAGTGTTTTGCCGTGGGGAGCACTGGCCCTCTTTGCTAAAAAGAAAGATGGTGCCTTGAGACTTTGCATCGACTACCGGAAGTTGAATCGGGCTACGGTCAAGAATAAGTACCCTATGCCCCGTATAGATGATTTGTTTGACCAGTTGAAGGGTTCCCGTTGTTTCTCTAAGATAGACTTGAGATCGGGTTACCACTAGTTGAGGGTCAGGGAGGAGGATATTCCGAAGACGACATTCCATACGCTGTATGGCCACTATGAGTTTCTGGTGATGCCTTTTGGGCTCACCAATGCACCGGTAGTGTTTATGGATTTGATGAACCAGATATTTCGGGAATTCTTAGATCATTTTGTGGTCGTTTTTGTGGATGACATCTTGATTTATTCACCTTCGGATGAGGAGCACGAGGAACACTTGAGAGTGGTGCTTGAATTGCTTAGAGCCCATAGGCTGTATGCCAAGTTTAGGAAGTGTGAGTTCTGGCTAGGAGAAGTCAAGTTCTTAGACCATGTGGTTTCCGAGGAAGGGGTGTCCGTTGATACATCCAAGATTGAGGCAGTGCAAGATTGGGCACAGCCTAAGAGTGTGTTTGAAATCCACAGTTTTCTGGGATTAGTTGGGTATTACCGTCGGTTTGTGAAGGATTTTTTCAGGCTAGCTTCGTCGTTGACTAGATTGATGCGGAAAGGGGTCAAATTTGTATGGAGTGAGACTTGTGAAAATTCGTTCCAGGAGTTGAAAGCTAGACTTACCATCGCTCCCGTGTTGATTATTCCGGAGAGGGGTTTGGGTTATGCGGTCTATTGTGATGCCTTACGAGAGGGTTTGGGTTGTGTGTTAATGCAAGAGGGGAAAGTGGTAGCCTATGGTTCACGTCAGTTGAAAATACACGAGAAGAATACACATGACCTAGAGTTAGCAGCCGTCATCTTTGCTTTAAAGATTTGGAGGCACTACCTTTATGGTGAGAGGTTCGAGGTGTTCTCGAACCATAAGAGTTTGAAGTATCTGTTTACACAGAGAGACTTAAATATGAGGCAGAGAAGGTAGATGGAGCTTATTGAGGACTATGATTTCGAGTTGCACTATCACCCAGGTAAGGCCAATGTTGTGGCCGATGCCCTTAGCAGAAAATCCATTAGTGATGTAGCTTGTGTAGCCATCCGGGAGTGGGAGATGTTGGGTGCACTTGGGGAGTTTGATTTGTTTATGGGTGAATCCGTTGAGGCTGCGACCTTGTTTTCTGTTGTTGCGCAGCCTACACTTGTGAATCGAGTGTTAGAGGCACAGAGAGGTGACCTTGAGGTAGTGTCTCTTCGAGAGAAGATCTCCAGCGGGAAGGTTGAGAAGGGTTTGTCTAAGTATCCCGACCAGAGTGTGAGATACCGAGACCGATTGTTTGTGCCGGAGTCCTGCCGAGACGAGGTACTCCGAGAGTTTCACCATTCACACCTTGCGGTGCATCCGGGAGGCACCAAGATGTATCATGATTTGGGGCGCCAGTTTTGGTAGAGGGGTATGAAGAGAGATGTGGCAGTTTTCGTGTCAAAGTGCCTTACTTGTCAGCAAGTGAAGGCCGAGCATTAGAGGCCAGCGGGTTTGTTGCAACCCTTGCCTATTGCCGAGTGAAAGTGGGAGCATGTCACTATGGACTTCGTTGTAGGTCTTCCGAGGACTCAGCGGGGTAGTGATGCTATTTGGGTGGTTGTAGTCCGGTTGACTAAGTCGGCGCACTTTATCTCCATGCGCGTGAGAGATTCAGTAGATCATCTTGCTGACTTGTATATTTGGGACATAGTGAGGTTGCACGGGGTCCCAGTGTCGATCGTCTCTGATAGAGATCCTCGTTTTACTGCTAGGTTGTGGCAGAGTTTCCAGAGTGCCTTGGGTACTAGATTGACCTTTAGCACGGCTTATCATCCCTAGACTGACGGGCAGTCCGAGCGTACTATTCAGATCCTTGAGGATATGCTTCGAGGTTGTGTCCTTGACTTTAGTGGGACGTGGGAGAGGCACCTGCCCTTGGTGGAGTTTGCCTACAACAACAGCTTTCAGTCGAGTATCGGTATGGCACCATTTTAGGCCTTGTATGGCCGACCGTGTAGGTCTCCAGTTTGTTGGGCCGAGGTGGGTGATACACCTTTGTTGGGCCCGGAGTTGGTGAGGGAAACAACGAAAAAAGTTGAGCTTATCCGTAGGAGGCTTGTTATAGCCCAGAGTCGCCAAAAGAGTTATGCCGACCGTAGGAGGAGGCCTTTGGCATTTGAGACGAGTGATCATGTCTTTCTGAAAATATCACCTAGGCAGGGTTTGATGAGGTTTGGGAAGAGTGGGAAGTTGTCCCCTCAGTTTATCGGCCCTTTTGAGATCCTTGAGAGGATTGGCGAGGTTGCCTATCGTTTGACCTTGCCGCCGTAGTTATCCGGAGTGCATGATGTGTTTCATGTTAGTATGCTTCAGAAGTACGAGCCGGATCCATCCCATGTGTTAGATTGGACCGATTTGGAGGTTGACGAGGATATCTCGTATGAGGAGAGACCGGTTCGGGTCTTGGATAGGCGGGATCAAGTCTTGCGAGGCAAGACCGTCCCTTTGGTAAAGGTTTTGTGGAAACATCACAGAGTGGAGGAAGCCACTTGGGAACGTGAGGTGGATGTCCGTGAGAAATATCCAGACTTATTTGTAAATGTTTAGCTATGTATTGGGATTTTGTAATATTGATGAACTTTAAGAGCATTAAAAATGTCTTGAGTTGTAAAACATTGTATATATTTTGATTTATGGAAGTATTTTGAAACTTGCCTTGAAAAGGAGGTTTAATGTAACATTGCATATGTTGAATGTATTGTAGAAATGGAAATATATCATGAATATTGAATATGATATGGAATTGTGAAAAATGTTTTGAAATTGGTAAATTTCAAGGGAAAACATCCTAATAGCGCAAATTGAGTATATATTGTGATTTGCCTCTTGAAAAGAGATGGAATGACCGGCAATGGGTCAAGTTGTTGGGTAATGAATTGTAATATTGTTGAGAATTGAGAAAAACTTGTTTTTGAAAACTTGTACTTAATTTCGGGGACGAAATTCTTTAAGGGGGGGAGGTTATAGCGATCCCGGTTTTCCTCTCCTTTATATATTGTATTCCAGACTTGGTTCCGTGGTTGTGTTGTTGTCTCAACCTTATTTCCATCCTTTACTCTTTGTATTTGAGTCTTGGGTTGTGTTGGTATAGCGATCCCGGTTTCCCTTTCTTTAATTGTTGCGTTCGGACGTAGGTTCCGTGGAGTTGGTGCTGTATATATATCTCGTTTACATCCTTTACTCTTTGTATTTGAGTATGGGGTTGTGTTGGGCAGGTTTGAAACAGGTTGGTTGAGCTTAGAAACCAAAACTAGTTGCCCAGATTTTAGCCTTCACGCTCGAGCGAAGATTTTGGCGCTCGAGCGGGCCTTTTGTTTGCTTCTCCGCTCGAGCGGGGGTTTTGAAGCTCGAGCGGGAAAATCCATCTCCCAGTATTTCCTCTGCAGTGTTCGACGCTCGAGCGGGCGTTTTGACGCTCGAGCATGAGTTTGTGTGTGATGCTCGAGCGGGGAGTTGGACGCTCGAGCGGGGACCTGGTTCTGCAAAAGTTCTGGGAGCGTGCATCTGGCGCTCGAGCGGCGCTTTGGACGCTCGAGCGTGAGTCTATGAGTGACGCTCGAGCGGGGCGACAAGTATATCACTCCGAGATCCGACTTTTTGGATCACTTTTTCAACTCCATTTCTCTCTCTTACTTTTCAAAAACACCATTGGAGACCTTCTCTCACTAGAACCTCAACTTCTCTCTAGGTATTGACCTAGTAGGAGTGATTTCCTCACGTTGGGCCTTTGTAAAAGTTGTGTTGATCGTCGAGGGCTATCTTTTGATCCGAAAACTTTGGGATTTGGAGCATCTTCAATTTCTTCATCTTCTTTCCTTGGGCTCCGAATTTGAGGTAGGGATTCCTACTCACTCTTATGGGTTTTGACCTAGATATTGAGTGTTTTGTATAAATGGTTTTGGGTTTTGGAAACTAGGGTTTCAAATGTATAATTTTGAAAAGAGGGTTTTGTTTATTTTGGACCATAAATATGTATTTGGGTTTCAAAATGAGTATATTGATATTGTTGGTAATATATGGATTCTTGGAGTCAATATTGAGAATAAGGGGAATTATGCCATGTTTGGGTATATTTGGTCACTAATGTAATTAATGACATGTGTTGAGAAAATATGGAATTGAGTTGAACATAATGAAATTGGCTCATTATGAGATGGATTAGTGAAGTTGGATTTATTAATTGCTCACCTTTGGAAATATGGATATTTTATCTGTTGGTGCTTTTATTATCTGTTTAGAAATAATTTCTTTAGACTAGCGATGGAGGGTAGCTATGATTGTTGTAGTCAATGCATGATGATTAGGCAAACTAAAACTAATCAATTGGATGTGTCATAGAGTATGACGGTTGACAGAATACATTAACTGTATGTATTGATTGATTATGTATATGACCTATGTGTATATACGTTGTGTGTGGGGAGGAGATAGGGGATGTACTCTGCGGTTTAGGGAAAGATAGGGGATGGACCTCTAAACCGGATATTGTTTGGGAGGAGATAGGGGATGGACTCCATTGATACAGCTCATATGCTTATCAGTTAATGTGTTGATATAGCTCATATGCTTATCTATGGAAGTGTGGATATAACTCATATGCTTATCTGTTGAAGTGTGGATATAGCTTGTATGCTTATCTGTTGAGATGTTGATATAACTTATCTACTTATCTATCGAGGTGTTGATATAGCTAGTATGCTTATCTATTGTGAAATGGGAAATGTCTAATATGAGTCACTATCTCATGTAAATTGTTGGCTAGGTTTTGAGCCGTTGTTGTGAATTGTGAATTTGATAGGAAAAGGAAAATGAAATGAAACATGGACACTGTGGTCATGTAATGAAAGTGGTGTATGAATTGGTTTATATGAGTCAAACATTTATCAATTGCTAATATCTTAGTTACTGCTCATATTGTGTTTAGCATATCTCTACTGGGCGTTGGTTCACCCTATATGGGACATCATTTTCAGGTACATGCAGCATGCCACCTCCAAGGACATAGCTTGGATGGTTGTGGGAGTTGAAGACTCTTTTTGATTATTTTGTTTGTATTACATGTATATCAAGCCAAGGGCTTATTTTGTATAGAGTTAGTACTCTTCTTTTGTAACCAAGTGTTGACTTGGAAAGCTATAAGCCCGTAGGGCATTTTCTTTTGTTGTTAACATGGAATATTGTTGTAAGAACTACTCTGATGAATAGAAAGATGTTTATTTCTCATATAACACTGCATGTCTAAGATGATGGGTTCTATGTATTATTATGAGGGCGTGACGACTTGGTATCAAAGCGTACCGGGTTCGAATACTTTGGGTACATGGGAAGTGATTAGGATCACAATGGGTTTGTCTCGCTTGTTAGAGACTTAGATGTAATGTTATGTGCTTATGTGATAACATGTTTATATGATTATTTGGGTATGGGATTTAGTTTCTAGGATGTTGATTGGATCCTTGGGTTTCTGTGAGTCTTGTTGAAAAAGCACTTGATCAATGTTGTTTCTAACCGGAACTCTAGTAACGCCTCAGGACTATCGTTATCTGGAAATGAAATTCGTAAGTGCTTATGTGGTTATGTGCTTACGTGGAATGAATTACAGTTGTCCATGTATTGGGGCGCAAGTGTTTTAGTTTCGACACATTTATGAATGTGCTAATGTTCTTGTCACCTTTATTAGGATGTTAGGACGAGTACGAGGACGTAGAGGGAGACGTGGTAGGCGTGGTAGGCAGGAGATGCCTTTACCGGATGATATTCCGGCACAGCAAGAGGGAGTTGGTCAGGCCAATATGGCCGAGCCAGCGGGTCAGCAGGCTATGAGTGCCTTGGCCCAAGAGATAGCAGGAGCTTTGGGTATTCTCAGAGCTGGGAATCAAGATCAGGCCCATGTTGCTGAAGCAGGGCCTTTTTTCTTGAAGAGAGAGTTTTTCCGGTCTAACTCGGGCGAGTTTGTTGGGGATTCGAAGGAGCCACTTAAGGCTGACGAGTGGTTGGAACAGATGGAGAAAACGTTCGAGATGCTTGGCATCGAGGACGAGGCTTTAAAGGTGACCTTGGCATCCTTCCAACTGAAGGGAGATGCGGGTCAGTAGTGGAAGTACGAGAAGGGCAGTGTTGGTGGTGCATGGGGGGTTTTTGTGGATGCCTTCCAGGAGAAGTTCTTATCTTCAGCTGCCAGGGAGAAGTCGAGGGAACAGTTTTGCCAGCTTAAACAGCAGGGTTTGTCAGTGGCCGAGTTTGAGGCTACTTTTACTAGTTTGTCCAGGTTTGCACCTGAACTTGTGGCGTCCGAGGAACGCCGTTGCTTTGAGTTTGAGCGGAAGTTGAGGCGTGGACTCAAGTTGAGGGTTGGAGGGTCTTTCATTCAAGAGTATAGATGTCTGGTGGATGCTGTAGCTCATATGGAGATTATGATGCAGGAGAAGGATGAGGAAAAGCATAGAGGCTCCAAGAGGAGCCAAGATGGCCAGGGTGATGGCAAGAGACGGAGAGGTTTTAACCCTCAGCAGTCTCAGGGTGGTCTGGCTAGATCGACCTTTCCAGTGCCGAGTGCAGGCTCCGGGAGAGGTAATCAGGGAGGCTTGACTTGTTTCACATGTGGCAGCTGGGTCACAAGTCTTCAGTTTGCCCGCAGAAGGAAGGGGGTCAGCGAGCTGCTTCTTTTTCTGCTCGAGCTCAGGGCCAGAGTTAGGGCAGGGGCCAGCCTTTGTCTTGTTATCAGTGTGGTCAGCCTGGGCACCTGAAGAGGTATTGCCTACAGTTGAGTGCCACTTCGGGAGCGTCTGGTTCTAAGCAAACACAGAGTTATTAGCTAGCTCAGTCTGTGCAGGCCTCGAGGGCCAATCCGGGAGCTTTGTCATCCCAATCTGTGCAGCAGTCTTTTGCTCCTAGAGGTGAGTAGGTGGATCAGGGGCCTACAGGGCGCGTGTATGCTGTTACCGCGCAGGACCTAGTACCGGCTCCATCTGTTGTGAGAGGTACTTTTCTATTTTGCAACTATGTTGCTAGTGTATTGATTGATACGTGTGCGTCTCATTCCTTTGTATCTGCTGCATTTGCATCTTTTTGGGGCTTGGAGTTGGCACAGTTAGCATCCCCTATTTGTGTTGCATCACCTGTTGGGGGTGAGTTGATTTTGAAACAAGGGTGTAGAGGGTGTGATAGAGGTAGCAGAACGTCGACTTCCATTTCCATATGTAGTTATGTCCATGAAGGGTTTTGAAGTTATTTTGGGTATGGACTGGCTATCGTCATACCAGGCAGTTATTGATTGCTACCGCCAGAGGGTCACAGTATGTACCTTGAACGGGGAGTGTTTCCATTTCTTGGGGGATCAGGTTGGTAGTGTTTTGCCACTGGTGTATGATCCGCGAGGGCGGAGTGAGCTTAGTTGTCATCTCGCTAGCTTTATGAGTAGTGAGTGTGATGAGACCCAGATTGTCTTACCAGGAGTGGTTTGGGAGTATTCGGATTTTTTCCCGAGGATCTCGTTAGCTTGCCACCTCACCGAGAGATAGAGTTCTCCATTGATCTAGTGCCCAGTACGGCGCCGATTTCTATGGCACCTTATCATTTTGCCCCAGCCGAGTTGAGTGAGTTGAAGATTCAACTCCAAGAATTGCTAGATAAAGGCTTTATTCGCCCTAGTGTTTCGCCGTGGAGAGCACTGGCCCTCTTTGCTAAAAAGAAAGATGGTGCCTTGAGACTTTGTATCGACTATCGAAAGTTGAATCGGGCTACGGTTAAGAATAAGTACCATATGCCCCGTATAGATGATTTGTTTGACCAGTTGAAGGGTTCCCGTTGTTTCTCTAAGATAGACTTGAGATTAGGTTACCACCAGTTAAGGGTCAGGGATGAGGATATTCCGAAGACGGCATTCCATACGCGGTATGGCCATTATGAGTTTCTGGTGATGCCATTTGGGCTCACCAATGCACCGGCAATCTTTATGGACTTGATGAACCAGATCTTCCGGGAATTCTTAGATCGGTTTGTAGTCATTTTCGTGGACGACATTCTTATCTATTCGCCTTCGGAAGAGGAGCACGAGGAACACCTGAGAGTGGTGCTTGAACTACTTAGAGCCCATAGGCTGTATGCCAAGTTTGGGAAGTGCGAGTTCTGGCTAGGAGAAGTCAAGTTCTTAGGCCATGTGGTATCCGGGGAAGGGGTGTCTATTGATACATCCAAGACTGAGGCAGTACAAGATTGGGCACAACCTAAGAGTGTATCCGCAGTTTTCTGGGATTAGCTGGGTATTATCGTCGGTTTGTGAAGGACTTCTCCAGGCTAACTTCGCCGTTGACTAGATTGACGCGGAAAGGGGTCAAGTTTGTATGGAGTGAGACTTGTGAAAAGTCGTTCCAGGAGTTGAATGTTAGATTGACCACCACTCCAGTTTTGATTATTCCGGAGAGAGGGTTGGGTTATGCTGTTTACTGTGATGCCTCACGAGAGGGTTTGGGTTGTGTGTTGATGCAAGAGGAAAAAGTGGTAGCCTATGGCTCACGTCAGTTAAAAATACACCTGAAGAATTACCCTACACATGACCTAGAGTTAGCAGTAGTGATCTTTGCCTTGAAGATTTGGAGGCACTACCTTTATGGTGAGAGGTTCGAGGTATTCTCGGACTATAAGAGTTTGAAGTACCTGTTTACACAAAGGGACTTGAATTTGAGGCAGAGAAGGTGGATGGAGTTCATTGAGGACTACGACTTTGAGTTGCACTATCACCCGGGAAAGGCCAATGTTGTGGCCAATGCCCTTAGCAGGAAATCCATTAGTGATGTAGCTTGCATAGCCATCCGGGAGTGGGAGATATTGGGTACACTTGGTGAGTTTAATTTGCTTCTGGGCGAATCTATTGAGGCTGCGGCCTTGTTTTCTGTTATTGTGCAGCCTACACTTGTAACTCGAGTGTTAGAGGCACAGGGAGGTGACCTTGAGGTAGTATCCCTCCGAGAGAAGATCTCCAGTGGGAAAGTTGAGAAGGGTTTGACGGTGTATCCCGACCAGAGTGTGAGGTACCGAGACCGTTTGTTTGTGTTGCAGTCTTGCCGAGAGGAAGTACTTCGAGAATTTCATCATTCACGCCTTGCGGTGCATCCGGGAGGCACTAAGATGTATTTTGATTTGGGTCGCCAGTTTTGGTGGCAGGGAATGAAGAGGGACGTGGCAGTGTTTGTGTCTAAGTGCCTTACTTGTCAGCAAGTGAAGGCCGAGCATCAGAGGCCAGCGGGTTTGTTACAACTCTTGCCTATTGCCGAGTGAAAGTGGGAGCATGTCACTATAGACTTTGTTGTAGGTCTTCCGAGGACTTAGCGGGGTAGTGATGCTATTTGGGTGGTTGTAGAACGGTTGACTAAGTCGGCGCACATTATCCCTATGCGCATGAGAGATTCAGTAGATCATCTTGCCGACTTGTATATTCGGGACATAGTGAGGTTGCACGGGGTCTCAGTGACGATCGTCTCAGAGAGAGATCCTCATTTTACTGCTAGGTTGTGGCAGAGTTTGCAGAGTGCCTTGGGCACTAAGTTGACCTTTAGTACGGCTTATCACCCTCAGACTGACGGGCAGTCCGAGTGTACTATTCAGATCCTTGAGGATATGCTTCAAGGTTGTGTCCTTGACTTTAGTGGTACGTGGGAGAGGCACTTGTCCTTGGTGGAGTTTGCCTACAACAACAGTTTTCAGTCGAGTATCGGCATGGCACCGTTTGAGGCCTTGTATGGCCGACCTTGTAGGTCTCCAGTTTGTTGGGCCGAGGTGGGTGATGCGCCTTTGTTGGGCCCGGAGTTGGTTAGAGAAATGATGGAGAAAGTTGAGCTTATCCGTAGGAGGCTTGTTACAGCCTAGAGTCGCCAAAAGAGTTATGCCGACTGTAGGAGGAGGCCTTTGGCATTCGAGACGGGTGATCATGTTTTCTTGAAAATATCACCCAGGCAAGGTTTGATGAGATTTGGGAAGAGTGGGAAGTTATCCCCTCGGTTTATTGGTCCCTTTGAGATCCTTGAGAGGGTTGGGGAAGTTGCTTATCGTTTGGCTTTGCCACCGCAGTTGTCCGGGGTGCATGGCGTATTTCATGTTAGTATGCTTCAGAAGTACGAGCCGGATCCGTCCCATGTGTTGGATTGGACCGATTTGGAGGTAGATGAGGATGCCTCGTATAAGGAGAGACCGGTTCCGGTCTTGGATAGGCGGGATCAAGTCTTGCGAGGCAAGACCATTCCCTTGGTAAAGGTTTTGTGGAAACATCACGAAGTGGAGGAAGCGACTTGGGAACGTGAGTTAGAGGTCCATGAAAAATATCCGGACATGTTTGTTGATGTGTGATCATGTATTGAGATTTTGTAATATTATTGAACTTTAAGAGCAGTATATGTGTCTTAAGTTGTAAAACATAAATGTTTTGGTTTATGGAAGTATGTTTTGGAACTTGCCTCAAAATGGAATTTTGTTTTAATATTGTGTATGTTAAATATATGGCGGAAATGCAAGCATGATATTAATGTTGCAAATGATATAGAATTGTGGAGAATGTGTTGAAATTGGTAAATTTCAAAGGAATGCATGTTGATAATGCAGGTTGTTATATATAATGTGATTTGCCTCTTGAAAAGAGATGAGATTGACCGGTAATGGGTCGGGTTGTTTAACATTGTGTTGTAACATTGTTGAGGATGGATAAAATTTGTTTTTTTGAAAACTTGTATTTAATTTCAGGGACGGAATTCTTTAAGGGGGGGAGGTTAGCGATCCCGATTTCCCTTTCTTTAATTGTTGCGTTCGGACGTAAGTTCCGTGGAGTTGGTTGCTGCATATATATCTCGTTCACATCGTCTACTCTCTGTATTTAAGTCTGGGGTTGCGTTGGGCAGGCTTAAAACAGGTTGGTTGAGCTTAGAAACCAAAACTAGTTGCCCAGATTTTAGCCTTCACGCTCGAGCGGAGATTTTGGCGCTTGAGCGGGCCTTTTGTTTGCTTCTCCGCTCGAGCTAGGGTTTTGGAGCTCGAGCGGAAAAATCCATCTCCCAATATTTCCTCTGCAGTGTTCGACGCTCGAGCGGGCATTTTGACGCTCGAGCGTGAGTTTGTGTGTGACGCTCGAGCGGGGAGTTGGACGCTCGAGCGGGGACCTAGTTCTGCAAAAGTTCTGGGAGCGTGCATCCGGCGCTCGAGCGGCGCTTTGGACACTCAAGCGTGAGTCTGCGAGTGACGCTCGAGCGGGGCGACGAGTATATCACTCCGAGATCCGACTTTTGGATCACTTTTTCAACTTCATTTCTCTCTCTTACTTTTCAAAAACACCATTAGAGACCTTCTCTCACTAGAACCTCAACTTCTCTCTAGGTATTGATCTAGTAGGAGTGATTTTCTATAGCGATCTCGGTTGTCCCTTTACTGTTCAGTTGTATTTCGGACTCGGTTCCGTGATGTTGGTGGTGGTACACCTTGTTGTCATCCTTTAATTCCACTTGATTGAGTTTTAGGATGTATGGGACAGAGTTGTTACAGGTTGATTAGGCTTTGGTTTCGATTCTTTGTTGCCCAGTTTTTAGGAGATCCGCTCGAGCGGGTCCTCTTGCGCTCGAGAGGAGATTACGTGCTCTCAGTTTTTCATGTCCCTGCAAAACTTCTGCAGATGTGGTTTTTACGCTCGAGCGGGTTTGTTGGCGCTCGAGCGGGTAGTACTTTCTGGGTATAAGTTCTAGGAGGGGGAAATCTACGCTCGAGCAGACTGGTTTTCGTGCTCGAGCGGAAGTGCTTTATTCTTGTGTCTTGGAGCTCGAGCGGGACTTATTGCGCTCGAGCGTGTCCAGATTTTTGTTCCTGGTGCTCAAGCGTTGTATTCTCCACTCGAGCGGGTCATGCGTATATGAGTTATCCGTTGGGTGATTTTAAATCACTTTTTGCTTTTCTTTCTCTCTCCTACTTTTTCTAAAACCCATTTTTGTGAGCCCCTCTCTCTAGAAACTCCTTTCTCTCTAGGGTTTGATCTAGTTAGAGTGTCCTCCTTCTCTTTGGCCTTTGTAAAAGTTGGGTCGATCGTCGAGGGCGTCGTTTTGATCCAAAAATCTTGGTCTGTGGAGCACTTTGGTTTTGGTCTCTTCTTTATCCGAGCTCTAACCTTGAGGTATGGATATCCTACTCCTCTTTATGAGCTTTGTCTTTAAATTTTTGCATTTCGATATGTTGGGGGTTGTTGGGTAATTTTGAGAGAGTTTGGGCCTTTGTGTAATTTTACGAAAGTTGGGGTTTTTATTTATATAAAACCTAAATGCATGTTTGGCATGGAAAAGTGAAATTAATGTTGAAACATTAATGAAAATGGAACCTAAGGGTTGTAATGTTAATTATGGAAAATGCCCTAATTACATTGGTTAATTAATTCGTATAATTAATTATGAGAAATGAGGAATTGATTTGGAAATGTATGGGATTAAAGGGTGTAGTTGGATTATTTATCACTCACCTGGTTGAAATGTTGATTATATATCCATTGTTGCATTTATTTTCTGTATAGAAATAACTGCTTTGGGCTATCGGTGGAGGATAGTCTTGATTGTTGTAGACAATGCATGATGGTTAGGTAAACTGAAACTAATCACTGGAATGTGTCATTGAGTATGACGGTTGAAAGAATGCATTAAATTTATGTATTGTGTGATGATGTGTATAGTTATTGTTTATATGCATTGTGTCATGTTGGAGAAGATAGGGGATGTACTCCACAGTTTAGGGGAAGATAGGGGATGGATCTCTAAACCGGATGTTGTTGGGAGAAGATAGGGGATGGACTCCATAGATAGAGCTCATATGCTTATCTAGTAATGTGTTGACAGAGCTCATATGCTTGTCTTTGGAAGTGTGATAGTGCTCATTTGCATATCTATGGAAGTGATGATATAGCTTGTATGCTTATCTGTTGGTGTGTGGGATATAGCTAGTATGCTTATCTATTATGAAATGGGAAAGTGTTTAATATGAGTTACTGCCTCATATAAGTTGTTTGGCCAGGTTCTGAGCCATGGTTATAAATTGAGAATTGAAAAGAATTGGAAAATGGATTGTAACATGGACTTGTATGTCATGAAACCATAAAGTGTGATAAGGGAAAGTATCAGTGTTGGCCATCTATCAACTGCTAATCTTTTAGTCATTGTTCATATTTGATTTAGTGTATTTCCACTGGTCTGTGGCTCACCCTATATGGGAATATCATTTTCAGGTATAGGTAGCATGCCACCTCCAAGGACGTAGCTTGGGAGGCTAGAGGTAGGCGGGCTTTTGTCGTTTTATTTCTTTGATGTATTACATGTATATTCAAGCCAAGGGCTTAATGTGTAAATGAGTTAGCACTCTTTTGCTGTAACCAAGTGTTAACTTGGAAAGCTGTAAGCCCGTAGGGCATTTGCTTTTGTTGTTAACATGTAACACTTTTGTAAGAAACTACTCTGATGAATAAAAGAATGTTTATCTTTATTACCAATTTATGTCTATATTGATGGGTTTAATGTTATTATTTTGAGGGCGTTACATTAGGGTTTGAGTTTTGTAAAAATGAAAAGAGGGGTTTTATTCTTTTGGCTCTTATGTAATTGTTTTGGGTCCTAAAAGGTGATTATTGATGATATTTAGACCATTGGGTCAATATTGGAAAAAGGGGGAAAAATGCCATGTTTCGGTATAATGGGGTCATTTATGTAATTAATGACATTTATGATGAAAATGTGAAATTGAGTTGAAAATAATGAAATTGGCTCAATATGAGATGGAATAGTGAAGTTGGATTCATTAATCGCTCTCTTTTGAAAATGTTGATAAATTACCTGTTGATGCATTTATTATCTATTTAGAAATAATTGCTTTGGACTATCGGTGGAGGATAGTCTTGATTGTTGTAGACAATGCATGATGACTAGGAAAATTAAAACTAATCAAATGAATATGCCATCGAATATGGCGGTTGATATGATACATGAATTTTATGTATTGATTCGATTATGTATATGATATGAGTATATATACATTGTGTTGTGTGGGAGGAGATAGGGGATGTACTCCATGGTTTATGGGAAGATAGGGGATGAACCTCACCGGATATTGTTTGGGAGGAGATAGGGGATGGACTCCATTGATATAGCACTAAAATGTGTATCATTTGTGAAGTATGAAAGTGTTTTTGTTTGACATTGATACAACACTAAAATGTGTATCATTTGTGAAGTATGGAAATGTTGCTACGTGTTTAATGATACAGCACCAAAATGTGTATCTGTTATGAAGTGTGAAGTGTTTAATATGAGTTATTATCTCATCTGAAATAGGAATACTATTGATATGAGATGTGATCTCAATCAAATTGTTTGGCTAGGTTCTGAGCCATAGTTATGAATTGAGAATTGGATAAGAGATGGAAAATAGAATGAAGCATGGCCACTTTTGCCATGTAATTGAAACGGATTATGAATTGATTCATATGAGTTAAACATTTATCAATGGCCAATGTTTTAGTTATTGCTTATATCATGTTCAGCATATCTCTACTGGGCATTGGCTCACCCTATATGGGACATCATTTTCAGGTACAGGTAGCATGCCACCTCCAAGGACGTATCTTGGGAGGCTAGAGGTTGTTGGACTTTTGTTGTTTTTCTTTGTATTACATGCATATCAAGCCAAGGGCTTATTTTGTATCTTGAGTTCGTACTCTTGTTTTGTAACCAAGTGTTGACTTGGAAAGTTGTAAGCCTATAGGGCACTTACTTTTGTTGTCAACATGGAATACATTTTGTAATGAAAACTCCGATGATATGTAATTATGTTTTATTCTTTTATGTCTAAGCATGTCAAGAATATATGATTTATGGGTTTATTTTGAGGGCGTTACACTTTAGATTTAAAACGAATTAAATAACAGTTAATGCCTAACCTTCTTTAAAATGCTACGCAGATACAACTATATCAAAACTATTGATTAAATTCAATAAATTCAAAAGCTAAATTTATTTTTATTTTAGATTTTAAAAAATTAAAAAGAATATTTATGAACCTCTTCCCTAGTTACAAATTTATCCAGAATTATATGAACAACAATTTAAATATCGGTTGGCTAAATTTGTTAATTTGAATTAAAAAAATAAGATACGTTGCTTAAGATTTTTTAAATCTTGCTCAATTTCATCGCTAAATTTGTTGATTTTGTGTTTTAAAAAAATAAATAGATAGTCAATCGTAAAACATTACATAATCACAATCATATCAAATCAATTGGCTATTAAAATCTTAAAAAAAAAAAATTAAAGCATCTATATATTGATTTTCATTTTTGAATTTAAAAAAATTCAAAATTCCCATTAGGGAACAAAATTTGTTAGTAGGATCCATAAAAAGTAAAGAATTTTATTAACTTTGTAAAATCAGGAAAGTTATTAAATTATTTTTTTGTTTAAACTCTTACTTTTTCATAATTTTCATTTATGGGGACAAAATGAGAAAACTATCATTTTTTAAATTCTATTTTATCCCGTGCATAGCACGTGTCACATGCCAGTATATATTATATAAGGAAAAACTGGGTTTCTAATGACAATGCTTGTTGAAGATGGAAAGGAAAGGCTAGAGATTTATTAATGGTTCAACCAAATCAAAGAGAAGATATGGTAGAGAGAGGTGGTTGAGTGAAAGGCAAAGCAAGCATGAAAAGGGAGAAAATGGTAGAGCATCTGTAACGCCCTCAAAATAATAACATTAAACCCATCAATATAGACATGCATTGATATATAAAAGCTCCACTTTCCTCTATTCATCAGAGTTCTATTACCAAAAGTATTACATGTTAACAACAAAAGCAAATGCCCTAAAGGCTTACAGCTTTCGAAGTTAACACTTGATTACAACAAAAGAGTACTAACTCATTTACACATTAAGCCCTTGGCTTGAATATACATGTAATACATCAAAGAAATAAAACAACAAAAGTCCGCCCGCCTCTAGCCTCCCAAGCTACGTCCTTGGAGGTGGCATGCTACCTGTACCTAAAAATGATGTTCTCATATAGGGTGAGCCACAGCCCAGTAGAAATACACTAAACCAAATATGAACAATGACTAAAAGATTAGCAGTTGATAGACGGCCAACACAGATACTTTCCCTCATCACACTTTACAGTTTTATGACATACAAGTCCAAGTTACAATCCATTTTCCAATTCTTTTCAATTCTCAATTTATAACCATGGCTCAGAACCTGGCCAAACAATTCGTATGAGACAGTAACTCATATTAAGCACTTTCCCATTTCATAATAGATAAGCATACTAGCTATATCACACACCAGCAGATAAGCATACAAGCTATATCATCACTTCCATAGATATGCATAAGAGCACTATCACACTTCCAAAGACAAGCATATGAGCTCTGTCAACACATTAATAGATAAGCATATGAGCTCTATCTATGGAGTCCATCCCCTATCTCCTCCCAACAACATCCGGTTTAGAGGTCCATCCCCTATCTTCCCCTAAACCGTGGAGTGCATCCCCTATCTCCTCCAACACAACACAATGCATATAAACAATAATTATGCACACCATCACACAACACATAAATTTAATGTATTCTTTCAACCGTCTTACTCATTGACACATTCCAGTGATTAGTTTCAGTTTGCCTAATCATCATGCATTGTCTACAACAATCAAGACTATCCTCCACTGATAGCCCAAAGCAGTTATTTCTATACAGAAAATAAATGCAACAATGAATATATAATCAACATTTCAACTAGGTGAGCGATAAATAATCCAACTACACCCTTTAATCCCACACATTTCCAAATCCATTTCTCATTCCTCATCATTAATTATGCAAATTAATTAACCAATGTAATTAAGGCATATTCCATAATTAACATTACAACCCTTAGGTTCCATTTTCATTAATGTTTTGACATTAATTTCACTTTTCCATGCTAAACATGCATCTAGGTTTTATATAGCTAAAACCCCAACTTTTGTAAATTTACACAAAAGCCCCCAACTTTCACAAAATTACCAAACCAACCCCAACATCTCAAAATACTAAAATTTAAAGACAAAGTCCATAGTAAGGAGTAGGTTATCCCTACCTCAAAGTTAGAGCTCGTATGGAGAAGAGACCAAAACCAAAGTGCTCCAAAGACCAAGATTTTCGGATCAAAACGACGCCCTCGACGATCCACACAACTTTTACAAAGGCTGAAGAGAAGGAGGACACTCTAACTAGATCAAACCCTAGAGATAAGGGAGTTTCTAGAGGGAGAGGCTCCCAAAAATGGGTTTTAGAAAAAGTAGGAGAGAGAAAGAAAAGCAAAACGTGATTTAAAATCACCCAGTGGCTAACTCATATACGCATGACCCGCTCGAGCGGAGAACACAACGCTCGAGCGCCAAGAACAAAAATCTGAACACGCTCGAGCGCAATAAGGCCCGCTCGAGCTCCAAGACACAAGAATAAAGCACTTCCGCTCGAGCGCGAAAACCAGTCCGCTCGAGCGTAGATTTTTCCCTCCCAGAACTTATACCCAGAAAGTACTACCCGCTCGAGCGCCACCAAACTTGCTCGAGCGTCACAGCTCCAACGTAAACAAACCTGCTCGAGCGTAAAAATCACATCTGCAGAAGTTTTGCAGGAACACGAAATACTGGAGGTGTGCAATCCTCGCTCGAGCGCAAGAAGACCCGCTTGAGCGGATCGCCTAAAAACTGGACAACAAGGAATTGAAACCAAGGCCTAACCAACCTGTAACAACCTTGCTCAAAACATCCTAAAACTCGATCAAGTGGAATTAAAGGACGGCAACAAGATAGATACCACTACCAATTTCACGGAATCGAGTCCGGAACACAATAGAATAGTAAAGGGACAACCGAGATCGTTATCACCTCCCCTCCTTAAAGAATTTCGTCCCCGAAATTAAACACAAGTTTTTCAAAAACAGGTTTTCTCCATTCTCAACAATATTACGTATAGACACCCAAATTTTGACCGACCTTGAGACTCAGACGTCACCAGTTGAGCGCTTGGTGACACTGCATATTGTGCTCGTCCAGAAGTTTCAGAGTCTTGGCCGTGAGCCCTGCCTCCGGATTTCCGAACCCTCTTCTATGCCTTGCCTCGGTTTGCGAACCAGACTCAGTTTCCTCTGTTTCTTTTCCTGAGGGGAGGGAGAGGTCCCGTAGACCATCTCTCAGTGGCTGTGGGCTACATTTTGTGGCTGTAGGCCATTCTGCCCATTTCGGGGCCTGGTTCCCGGTTTTTCGGAGCCGTCAGGCCGTGTGGCTCGGTTCGGGACCGCCTAACTATCTCTGATTGCTCCGATTTTTGGCATGCATCTTATTCACTCCCTTTTGAAGGACACTGAGGTCTGAGAGACCCACTTTGTGGTCGAATGCCACTTTCGGTGCTTAACAGGCAGTTTTCGGGGCCACGAACTGCGCGTTCCGGCCCCCGAACATTCGTTTTGCATCGGTATTCGTTCATTTTTGGCAGGGACCTCTGTTTCATTGGTAGGAAGGCCGTAGGAGGGTGGGAGGCCAGTAATTGTTCTGACAGCCAACTTTATCCCTTCATCGCCCTCCGTCGCCCGATTTTCCTCACTTCCAAGCCAATGTTGACCACCCTAGGGTCACTTTCTTCAAATCTAACCCCCATATTTGTGTTGTACACACATGGGAGGACACCAAAAGTTGGTGGCCGGCCAGTAATTCCACCTGACCCTTTTGAACCCTTCCTAAAAATGGCCTATTCTCTCTCCTGTTTTACAGTTGACAATTTTGAACCACAGGGTTGTGTTGAGGGCACCTGGGAGGACACCAATTTGTGGTGGCCGGCCATTAATTCACCTTCGCCCTTTTGACCCTTGGCCGGCCGGCCATGGGGGGTGGCCGGCCGGCCACCTGCAGCTCCAAAAGTTGGCCGGCCATGATCCTCAAACTGTGTATATTCCAGCTGTATACTTTTTTCCCCCAAAAAATCTGTATCTGAGGGGGACAACTTTTGGGGGGAAACTTGATCCTTTTTCCCCCCACTTTTTCCCACATTTTCTCCCTCTCTTTGGTCTATATAACTGGCCTCCAGCATTGGTCCAATGGTTGGAGAAAGTTTGCCTTAAGCCTTGTATACACTTCTCCCTCCATCTCTCTCTTTCAAGCTCAAACAACCAAGTTCTACCCCTTTTTCTTCATCACCACCTAGCACTACACTACCACTTCCATTTCCAGAAGCTTGGGGAGCTTTCCATTAGCTAGGAGGCATCACTTCTCAAGCCAAGAAGCAACCAAGGGTTGGTCTTCAAGGGTAAACATCAATTCCCTCCTTTTGAGCTTAATTTTGCAACATTTTTCTAGCTATTTTTGTTACTGTTTTGAGCTCCGACCAAAACTGAAGGTACCCTTTATTTGAGCTCTATTTCATGATTCATTAAGGGAATTTTGTCATTTGAGGTCCCCATCTTGCACTTCCTTCTTTATCTCTCCTTTAGGCCCTAATCTTGCATGTTATTTTTGGCCTATGTGTGATCTGTTTTGGAGCATGATGTAAACTTTAGATAGGCTTATTTTGAGCCCTTATTAAACATTTAACAAGGGCTCATCACTGTTTGGGACCTCCATGTGCCACTTGTCTTTATACCCCTCTTTGGTCCCCATTTTTGCATGATTAATTAGACTATTGTGTCTCTGTTTTTGGACCTTGGTTCGAACTTAAAGTGGCCATATTTTGACCCCCTTGTAATGTTTCATTAAGGGTCTTTTGCTGTTTGATGAATGTTTTGTATACTTTGTGCTTTGACCTCTTTTGGGCCCTACCTTGCATGGCATTTTGAGCATATTTGTATATTGTTTTGGGGGTTTCCATAAACTATTAAGAGTCATATTTTTGGTCCCTCTTCAGTGTGGTAGAAGAGTCTTTTTCTGTTTGGGCTTTGCATCTACCACTTGCTTCATTGCCTCCCTTGCGGAGCCATTTTTGTATGATAATTTAGTGCCATTTGTGCTTACTGTTTGGCCATGCTTTGAACTGTAAAAATGCTCATTTTGGGGCTGCCTTGCTTCTGTCTTTTCATTCCATGTACCAATTATGCATGCTTTGCATAGCTGTAAGCCATTTCATGTACCTAGTTTTGCATTTCGGGAGAAATTCCATGCATCGGGTGTCATTTCGCCTTGTTTCGGGGCCGTTTTGCCCCTCATTTTGCTAATGATTTTTTCATGTTTGCATATCATGTTCCATGTCTTTGCCATGTCTCATTAGAGTGGCATTTCGGTGCCCAAGGGTCGGACCTCGATTTGCGTGCACGCGTGCACGCATTTCGAGGTGTCTTGTTTTCATCTGATGGCCTCCTATGTGAGTGTGGCTGAGGCTCTCTCATGTTGGTGTAAGCCCTTTATTGCATTGCGTATGCCATTTCATTTCATAGCATTGCGTATGCTAGGTTGTATGTTAGAGCATTGTGCATGCCATGTCACCTCGTGCATCGTGTATGCCATTTCATAGCATCGTGCATGCTAGGTTGTATCTTAGTTGCATTCATGCATATCATGCATATCGCATTGTGCTTGGGATAGGAATTAGCCCGAGCACGGGAAACGAGGTACGTTTCGTACTCTGAGTGACGGAACGTGTCTCAATTTCCCAGTCGCCGACACTCCGGATTATCCACTATGGAGTCTAGGTTTTGTTTTGTTTTCATGTGCATTCATTCTATATTGAGTTGCACAATTCGACTCCTCGACCATCATGCATCGAGATGCGTGATTGGTGGCCCGAGGATCGAGGCATGCATACATTTGTGAAAATACATTGCTATGCCCCTTTCCTGCTCTCTGTTGCAGCAAATTAAGAATTGGCAACCTTCCGGAGCTTGGCGCGCTTTCCAAGAATAATTGTAAAACAGAGGCTAATCGGGGTATCCCAGTGGATTTCCGCGCAAGGCAGCCCAGACATGCATCATCCATCATCCGTGGCGGAGTCAAGGCAGTCCTTGGCTTGCATGCCAGTTTACAGCTTTCTTAGTTAATTTGTAAATTAATTAGGAATTAGTATATATTTGGACTGTATTTATTTGGACTGTATTATTTTAGACTGTACTATTTATTCGGACCCTCTGCGCGAGGGCATAACTGTAATAAGTATGGGTGAGTGTGATGCATGTCTTCCAACTCCACGTCTTTCTCCCCTTTTATTTACCTGTTTATGATGGTTAGATTAGGACATATTTCAATTAGCATACAATATGACAGCATGTTTGCATCATTCATCTGTTTTGCATGCACCGGGCTCGGTACATCGTGCTAACTGCATTTGTATTCCAATTCCAAATTGAATACGTGCATCGATTGGTTGCATTTCACATGCCATGTTTAGGTTAGCCGAGCCTACTCTAATTTCATCCTGTATGTGCTGCATTAGTCAATTTAACATGAACTAGGATCACGCATATTTGCTAACCAGTTTATTGTTTTGGCTTGGAGTACGATGTAAGTATCTATGCTTTAGCATCATCGCATGTGTGTGAATGCTATCATGACAGTATGCTTACCATGCGGCTAGATGCTTATGTGATAAACTGTTTGAATGCCTGTGGGTGAAGGTTGGATTGTTTGAGTTGGAAAACCTCGTTGAAATCCGTATTTTAGCCTACTTGCGAGTAGCAAATTCCAACACATTTTCCAAAACAAACGGATATGCAATGTTTCTTTCCAAATTAGGCAATCTAGTCTATACTTGTTTGCTGTGCGCATAACATAGTAATTCTAGGCTAACAATTGGAATAAGAATACATAATGTTTTCAAAAACGGATATCACGGTTAGTAAAGGCCGATCTTGGGATCGGGCGAGAGGGGGTGCTCATAGCTGACCTTCCCCAATCGTACCCTAGCTCCCGAGCTGAGAAACTCCGGTGATGACGGACATGTGGCCTTCGGCACCGAGTCAGGGTTTCCTAAATTCCCCCATAAAAAATATTTAGGTGGCGACTCTGTATCTGGTAAAGCAGTCCATGTTTGGCACTTCTTTTCAAAAATCTGTTTCTCAAAATGATTTGCCAGATTTGGACTCTTTGGTTCAAGATTAAGAACCGTGACACAAATCGAGTCCGAACTAGTAGCGGGGTCCCTCGCGGATGTGCTACAGTTTCTGGCGACTCTGCTGGGGAGTTAGAGAGCTTGACTCGAACTCGTGATATCCTATTTTGATTTCAGTTATGTGTCTCTTTGCATTGCATTTGCATTGGTGCGCCTAGGACACCGTGTTTGCCATCTGCCATTCCTGAACGGTTTGCCGGAGGCTTGACTTTGTCAAAGCATGCCACAAGGCTGACCGGTTATGGGCTCTGACAGTATGGGAACACAAACCCCGGTTTTTACTGGGGCACCATTTTTCGACCATTCGACCTAGTGCATACTCGGATCCATAGTGACCATTCCAAGTTAGGACAGGTTGCTTACCCGATTATAGGTTGTTTGAAACCGTTGCGTGCGTAGTGAAACCCTAGCTCCTGACAAAATAGGACAGGGAAACCCTACCCCAACATAGGGGTGTTTTGGCTCTCACTTATCTGCTATGTGCTTTAGAGTGCGTCTCTACAGGAACGCATGTATCAGTTTGCAAGTTTGGGCATCGGGCCTGCGGGCACCAATCCAAGTTAGGACAGGTTGCTTACCCGAGGGTAACGGTTTACAGGCCGAATTTTGGGGCAGAATTCAGTAGAGAGCACACTCATTCAAATAGGCTCATATCTGTTCGGGTGAAATCAGGCTGAGATGCTGCATGTTTCCCCTTTTGCTAGGTAGTCTTGGAACCATAGCTTCAGAAGGCTCCAATATCCCCCGAGGTTCATCGAACTTGTGCTGATAGACTTTGTTAGGTCAGAGATTCAGTTCAAGGGCAATCAGTGTTCCTCCGCTAGAGGCAGGGTAAAGAGGGCCAGTCAGGCACAAATCACTAGTTCAGCGGTTACCAGATCAGTGGCCCTTATCCACCCCACCAGTGAACAGTCAGGCTGAGATCTCAATTTCTACTGCAGGGATAGATACCAGTCAGTTAGATGGATCAGCAGAACACATCAGGGATGGAGGCAATGATGCGTCAACTTCAAGAAAGTATGAAACTCATGCAGCAAGACGCTGCCCGTCAGGCGGAATTTGCCAAACAGCAGGCTGCGATCATGGCTCAGCAGGCCAAGCTCATCACCAAGCTGCAACAGCAAAGCGGCGCGTCCGCTTCACAACAAGTTCCTCCCCCAGCAGGAGCTCCAGCACCTGGGGAGACGCCAAACGTCCAGGATGATACGGATATTCCAGGCGGGCCGGCTCCGCCCCCAATTTTACCCCAACTATCCAAAACACCTACCAATCTACCGGACTCTCCCTTCGAGTTCGAGGTCGACCCCACAGCGTTGAAGTTGAGCAAGCTTGAAAAGTTGTTCAAGAAATCCCAGGAGGTAAAGTCCATCCCGGACATTGAGGACGGGTACATCGACGCAGCTGTAACTCTGCCTGACAGGTTCAAGATGCCTCACATCGACCGTTTTGATGGGTCAAAAGATCCCATGGTCCACCTGAGTTTGTTTTCAGATGTTCTGCGCCCGATGGGCTTGGCAAGATTACAGAAGCTCTCCCTTTTTGGCAGGACCCTGTCGGGTATTGCGGTCATCTGGTACGCCAAATTGGAGGATTCAGTGAAACAAAGCTGGGAGGAGATGGCCGAGGCCTTCGTCGCACAATATTCGTACAATACCCAAATCGAGATTACTACCCGCGATCTTGAGACGACGAGACAGGAGCCTAAGGAGAGCTTCTCAGAATTCTTGGCCCGCTGGAGGGCCAAAGCCTCAATGATGACCATTAGGCCAACGGATAAGGATCAAATACGGATGGTTGTGCGCAACCTCCAGCCCAAACTAATGCAGAAAATGATCGTGCTCCCCTTCCCTACCTTTTCAGATTTACATGAGATGGGAGTACAGATCGAGGATGCTATGAAGCAGGGCCTCATTGACCAGGAGAAGGAGCAGCCCAGGAGGGCATTTACCCGCAGTTCGAATGCGACCACTAGCGGTGACGCAGCTGCAAGATCTTCCGAAGTGGGCATGGTCGCCACTACCACACCAAGAGCAGCCACTCCCTTTGTTGGTGCATCCACTTCAAACCCTCGAACTTCAGACTATCTACCCTGAGGCAAGAGGGTTTTCACCCCACTCTATATGTCTTTGTTTAAAGCCCTGGGGGTCCTACTCAGAAAAGGACATCTGAAACCGTTAGAGCAACGGCCCCTACCTGATCCTCTCCCTCCAAAACATGACCCGACTAAGTACTGTGCTTTTCATCAACAAACCGGTCATGACATCGACAGTTGTGTCCGTCTCCGCCACGAGATACAAAATTTGATTGACAACGGGGTCATCCCCGCACCAGGTCCTGCAAAGTCTATCGGCACTTGATCAGTGAACTTGTGGGGGATAATGTGATGTGATCGAGGGATGAACCACCTGCGGGTGGCACTCAGTTTTCTCCAGATGTGGCGTGGGGCACGCACTGTTTTGAGCATTTGCGAATGATGGTTTTTGTAGCTTCTGACTTGGGTGTTGAGTCAGTTCTATGGTTTTGTTTTGAGTCTGTCTTTTTGTTTTGAGTCAGTCTTTTTGATTAAGGGTCTGTCTTGTTGTATCGAGTCAGTCCTGTTGTATAGGAGTTGGGTGATTCCGGGGGGTGTTACCTCGAGCGTCACCATTTTGTTTTGTGTTTATCTTTTCATTTTCTTTTGAGTCTGTTTCTGCCAGGGAGCCAGTAATGCCGACAGATTTGAATGAACAGCAGTGGTTTTTCATGCTTTTGTGCTTGCTTCTGCCTTGTGCCAGTTGTGCCAGAAACTTGAATAAAACGACAGTTTTCTTCACCTGCTTTTCTGTGCCTCGAACTCATTGCATTGACCTAAGTTTTTCAAAACTTTTTCTAACACTGTGGTGAAAACGAAGAGGAAGGAATTCCTTGGGATTTGCAAAACTTTGATCATTTGAGAGAAAGAGAGGCGTGCTAAGCCCCTTAATGAATGAAATCATACTTGTTAGCGTGAGTACTGAGAAGGACCCTGGCTTGATCCAGATTGGTTTCACACTATCTTCAGTGCGAGCGATTTGTCGCTTTCTTAAAAATTTTCAAAAACAAAATGTTTTGCGCGGTCCTGCGAAGACTTGTGTGGAATCGCTCTTGAGATTGTGCAGTTTAGGATCGCTCTCAGCCTCGAGGCTCAACCCCTTTGCTTCCAAACCTTGAACTTGAATTCAGAAGGTTCAACGGTTAACTACGACGTGAGGCCTGTGTGGCCAGATTTGAAGCAGCCCTCGAACAAGAGGCCAGGAAAGTCGGATCAAGAAGATCAGGAGATCAGAAGAAGCTTGCAAAGCTAGAACAGAAGTACCCTTTGAACTAGGGGCAAAGATGTCAGATGAGCTCGAAGAGCCGAAAATGAATCCTCTTGCAAAACAACAGCCACTCTCTTGGATACGGATGGCTTCGAGATCCTAAAACCATTTGGCATGGACAAAGCTACACTTTTACCCTTGAGAGGCTCGCTAGGTCGAAAACCCGGAAGGGCGACCCAGGCAAAAGTTAGAGCAAGAAAAGAAGAAAAAGAACAGAAAAGAGAAAAGAACAAAAGAACAAAAAAGAAAAATGCAAAGAAAAGAACAAAAAAAAAAGAAAAGAGAAAGTCAAAAAAAAAAAAAAAGAAATGAAAAGAATTGAAAAGAAAAGAAAAACAAAGCTCGCAAGGTTGAAAACCTGCAACGGGCGCCTTGGCAAAAGTTAGAGCCTAAAAAGGAGAGGTTAATACCCGAGTGTACCTTAACCCCGAACTATGTATGGCTTGATTCCCATCTTTGGGATACGTAGGCAACTTCATTCTGAAGTCTAGCCGTAAAATACTTCAAATTCAACTGTGTCCATATGATGGTTCTAGTCATCTTTGTCTTTTCTGTATCCGGGAGTTCGGTTGCAATCATCGCTCTGAGGATTGATTACAATACACTACGGTGCCATTCAGACAAGGGGCAACTTTCCGTTGCCATTCAAATGCACCGCGGTGTCATTCAAACAAGGGGCAACTTTCCGTTGCCATTCAATGCGCTGCGGTGCCATTCAAACAAGGGGCAACTTTCCGTTGCCATGCAGCTCTCTTCGAGCAAGGGGGCAATTTTCCTCCATATCCGAGGTTGTGCGTCTCAAGAGTAGGTTCCGTGCTTGTTAAGCATTGGCCGTTTGCAAAAATAGTTTTTGAGAATTTTTACTGAAGTTGGCTAATTTTCTTCAAAATTGTTCCATCTTTTCCAAAAACTGGACCATTTCTTGGACCCAAAAAAGGAAAATTTTCTGTGCTCATAGCCTGACTTGCATGATTTCAAATCGAAAATCGAACAAGTGTGTTAATCTGACTCTCATATTGGTCAAAACTGTTTCAGTAGAAAGCAAAAACAAAAAATGGTCAAAATAATGAACTAGGGGCATAGTTGAGTCAGGCTTCCTGTCTTTCTCCCGTTGTCAATGCATCTGCCAGAAAGGGCACTCTACTTGCCAGAAAAGGGCACCACTGAAGCTGACCGCAAAAGGGCAGAAAGCTCTCACACCCTCCACGCAACGAGGTATCAAGCCACGTGCGGAGCACGAACTGGAATGGGGCAAGATATTCCACTTCCTCATCTGGACATATTTGATCACGTCCAAACTCCGTGGCAGAGCATCGTCAACCGAGGTCAGCCGCAGATTTGCTACACACCCAGTTGTAGCACAACCCCTTTTTGGGAGAAGTTCACTACTGCGCGCAGGAGAAAAAGGATCTAGCAGCATGCTAGGGGCAAGAGCCCGCAACTTCCTGTTTATCCATCAACCACCCAGGGAAGGGATGAAAAAATAAGAGATTCAAGAATAGAGAGATGTGCGCTGAGAGAAAAAGTGAGGAAAGGGCTTTTTTTTTTTATTAGAAAAACAGAGCCTGAGGGCCGAGTGATGTGAGAATCACAAATAAGAAAAGGGTGGGAAATAATACCCGGAGAAACTGGCTCCTCGTGCACCAAGAGGTTTCTCGTCTTTGTAACACGTCTGAGTGTTGTGTCTTTTGTTTTGTCTCGATTCTTGTTTTGAGTCGTTTCGAGTGTTACTCGATGTGTCTAGGTTGTGTGCCTTTTATTTCCTTGTTGAGTCGTTTTGCAGTGTTCAGTCATAGGCTCAATACTTGGTCGAAAACTTATCTCTCGATTTCAAAAATAAAATCGTTTTGTGCTCAGAGTGCTGTGCCATTCCACATTTGTACAAAACAGAATTTGTTCTTTCATAAAATCTCAGGATTCAACCCAGGTCACATCAGAACAGTAGAACCAGGACCTATCTGAAGCTATATATGGTTCCGGACTGTAAAGCAAAAGAAAAGAGGGAAAATCAAAGCACCTGGGTGTATTTCATCTTCAGCGGATTCCGTGATTGTACTCCGGATGTACCTCCTCAGGCCTTGTCACTACTCCGAAGTATGAGTGTATCTCAACCCCAAGCTTAAGCCTGCTTCAAGTCAGAATGGCAATTAAAGCAGCAACGGATGTTATTTCCCTCTAATATGAACATGGTGTGCCCGTTTGAGTTGAATATGTTGCAAACCCCTCCGAAAGGTAAATCGGAGGTCGCGTTTTTATCTGGTCCCGTTAAGGCTTGTATCCCCTTATTCGGCATTTTGTTTCAAATATGCGTTGTCACGCACATTCCACTTGCATTGTCATGCATCCTTCCACTCGCATTGTTATGCACTTCTCATGCTTGCATTGTGATGCACGTTCCAATTGCATTGTTATGCACCCACTTCACTAGCATTGTTATACCCATTCATTGCATTGATTATGCACATCTATCTCGCATTGTTATGCTCATTACCTGCATTTTCATGCACCAATTCACTTGCAATTATCATTCTTTCTCCTCGCGCGTTCGACGGGTTAGACCCTCTTTGGTTAAAAGCGTTCGGAATACGTTCCAATGCTCACACCATTCTGAAACGCCGGGATACATCCCTATGTTTCATATTCCTTGCGGAACACCGGGATACATCCCTATGTTTCTCATTCCTTGCGAAACACCGGGATACGTCCCTATGTTTCATATTCCTTGCGGAACACCGGGATACGTCCCTATGTTTCTCATTCCTTGCGGAACATCGGGATACGTCCTTATGTTTCATATTCCTTGCGGAACACCGGGATACGTCCCTATGTTTCTCATTCCTTGCGGAACACCGGGATACGTCCCTATGTTTCATATTCCTTGTGGAACACCGGGATACGTCCCTATGTTTCTCATTCCTTGCGGAACATCGGGATACGTCCCTATGTTTCATATTCCTTGCGGAACACCGGGATACGTCCCTATGTTTCTCATTCCTTGTGGAACACTGGGATACGTCCCTATGTTTCACATTCCTTGCGGAACACCGGGATACGTCCCTATGTTTCATATTCCTTACGGAACACCGGGATACGTCCCTATGTTTCTCATTCCTTGCGGAACACAGGGATACGTCCCTATGTTTCATATTCCTTGCGGAACACCGGCATACGTCCCTATGTTTCATATTCCTTGCGGAACACCGGGATACGTCCCTATGTTTCTCATTCCTTGCGGAACACCGGGATACGTCCCTATGTTTCTCATTCCTTGCGGAACACCGGGATACGTCCCTATGTTTCACACTCTTTGCGGAACACTGGGATACGTCCCTATGTTTCTCCTTCTTTTCTAACTACTGGGATACGTCCCTAACCTCTTGGGATACGTCCCTAAAATCTTGGGACACGTCCCTAAACACTGGGATACGTCCCTAACCTCTTGGGATACGTCCCTAAACACCGGGATACGTCCCTAAACTTTGGGATGCGTCCCTAAACACCGGGATACGTCCCTAAACCTTGGGATACGTACCTAAACACCGGGATACGTCTCCATGTTTCTTTGCATGATCATAAGTTATGTTCGGCTTCTTGCATTATCATTTGCATTTTTCCCTTGCCTATGGGCATGCCTGCGGGCACATCTCTGTTTATCTTGTACGTTTGTCTAAGTCTTCGGCATTGTCAAAAATGGGTCGTCTCTGGGCTTTGACATTCACTCCCGTCACTTGTGACTTTCGAACTCTGTCAAAGAGGGGCAACTGTAGACACCCCATTTTTGACCGACCTCGAGACTCAGACGTCACCAGTTGAGCGCTTGGTGATACTGCATATTGTGCTCGTCCAGAAGTTTCAGAGTCTTGGCCATGAGCCCTACCTTCGGATTTCCGAACCCTCTTCTGTGCCTTGCCTCGGTTTGCGAACCAGACTCAGTTTTCTCTGTTTCTTTTCCTGAGGGGAGGGAGAGGTCCCGTAGACCATCTCTCAGTGGCCGTGGGCTACATTTTGTGGCTGTAGGCCATTCTGCCCATTTCGGGGCCCGGTTCTCGGTTTTTCGGAGCCGTCAGACTGTGTGGCTCGGTTCGGGACCGCCTAACTATCTCTGATTGCTCCGATTTTTGGCATGCATCTTATTCACTCCCTTTTGAAGGACACTGAGGTCTGAGAGACCCACTTCGTGGTTGAATGCCACTTTCGGTGCTTAACAGGCAGTTTTCGGGGCCCCGAACTGCGCGTTCTGGCCCCCGATCATTCGTTTTGCATCAGTTTTCGTTCATTTTTGGCAGGGACCTCTGTTTCATTGGTAGGAAGGCCGTAGGAGGGTGGGAGGCCAGTAATTGTTTTGACAGCCAACTTTATCCCTTCATCGCCCTCCGTCGCCCGATTTTCCTCACTTCCAAGCCAATGTTGACCACCCTAGGGTCACTTTCTTCAAATCTAACCCCCATATTTGTGTTGTACACACATGGGAGGACACCAAAAGTTGGTGGCCGGCCAGTAATTCCACCTGACTCTTTTGAACCCTTCCTAAAAATGGCCTATTCTCTCTCCTGTTTTACAGTTGACAATTTTGAACCACAGGGTTGTGTTGAGGGCACCTGGGAGGACACCAATTTGTGGTGGCCGGCCATTAATTCACCTTGGACCTTTTGACCCTTGGCCGGCCGGCCATGGGGGGTGGCCAGCCGGCCACCTGCAGCTCCAAAAGTTGGCCGGCCATGATCCTCAAGCTGTGTATATTCCAGCTGTATACTTTTTTCCCCCAAAAAATTTGTATCTGAGGGGGACAACTTTTGGGGGGAAACTTGATCCTTTTTCCCCCCACTTTTTCCCACCTTTTCTCCCTCTCTTTGGTCTATATAACTGGCCTCCAGCATTGGTCCAATGGTTGGAGAAAGTTTGCCTTAAGCCTTGTATACACTTCTCCCTCCATCTATCTCTTTCAAGCTCAAACAACCAAGTTCTACCCCTTTTTCTTCATCACCACCTAGCACTACACTACCACTTCCATTTCTAGAAGCTTGGGGAGCTTTCCATCAGCTAGGAGGCATCACTTCTCAAGCCAAGAAGCAACCAAGGGTTGGTCTTCAAGGGTAAACATCAATTCCCTCCTTTTGAGCTTAATTTTGCAACATTTTTCTAGCTATTTTTGTTACTGTTTTGAGCTCCGACCGAAACTGAAAGTACCCTTTATTTGAGCTCTATTTCATGATTCATTAAGGGAATTTTGTCATTTGAGGTCCCCATCTTGCACTTCCTTCTTTATCTCTCCTTTAGGCCCTAATCTTGCATGTTATTTTTGGCCTATGTGTGATCTGTTTTGGAGCATGATGTAAACTATAGATAGGCTTATTTTAAGCCTTTCTTCAATATTTAAGAAGGGCTCATCACTGTTTGGGACCTCCATGTGCCACTTGTCTTTATACCCCTCTTTGGTCCCCATTTTTGCATGATTAATTAGACTATTGTGTCTCTGTTTTTGGGCCTTGGTCCGAACTGAAAGTGGCCATATTTTGACCCCCTTGTCATGTTTCATTAAGGGTCTTTTGCTGTTTGTTGAATGTTTTGTATACTTTGTGCTTTGACCTCTTTTGGGCCCTACCTTGCATGGCATTTTGAGCATACTTGTATATTGTTTTGGGGGTTTCCATAAACTGTAAGTAGTCATATTTTTGGTCCTTGTTCAGTGTTTTAGAAGAGTCTTTTTCTGTTTGTGTTTTGCATCTACCACTTGCTTCATTGCCTCCCTTGCGGAGCCATTTTTGTATAATAATTTAGTCCCATTTGTGCTTACTGTTTGGCCATGCTTTGAACTGTAAAAATGCTGATTTTGGGGCTTCCTTGCTTCTGTCTTTTCATTACATGTACCAATTATGCATGCTTTGTATAGCTGGAAGCCATTTCATGTACCTAGTTTTGCATTTCGGGAGAAATTCCATGCATCGGGTGTCATTTCGCCTTGTTTCGGGGCCGTTTTGCCCCTCATTTTGCTACTGATTTTTTCATGTTTGCATATCATATTCCATGTCTTTGCCATGTCTCATTAGAGTGGTATTTCGGTGCCCGAGGGTCGGTCCTCGGTTTGCGTGCACGCGTGCACGCATTTCGAGTTGTCTTGTTTTCATCTGATGGCCTCCTATGTGAGCGTGGCTGAGGCTCTCTCATGTTGGTGTAAGCCCATTATTGCATTGCGTATGCCATTTCATTTCATAGCATTGCGTATGCTAGGTTGTATGTTAGAGCATTGTGCATGCCATGTCACCTCGTGCATCGTGTATGCCATTTCATAGCATCGTGCATGCTAGGTTGTATCTTAGTTGCATTCATGCATATCATGCATATCGCATTGTGCTTGGGATAGGAATTAGTCTGAGCACGGGAAACGAGGTACGTTTCGTACTCCGAGTGACGGAACGTGTCTCAATTTCCCAGTCGCCGACACTCCCGATTATCCATGATGGAGTCTAGGTTTTGTTTTGTTTTCATGTGCATTCATTCTATATTGAGTTGCACAATTCGACTCCTCGGCCATCATGCATCGAGATGCGTGATTGGTGGCCCGAGGATCGAGGCATGCATACATTTGTGAAAATACATTGCTATGCTCCTTTCCTGCTCTATGTTGCAGCAAATCAAGAATTGGCAACCTTCCGGAGCTTGGCGCGCTTTCCAAGAATAATTGTAAAACAGAGGCTAGTCGGGGAATCCCAGTGGATTTCCGCGCAAGGCAGCCCAGACATGCATCATCCATCATCCGGGGCGGAGTCAAGGCAGTCCCTGGCTTGCATGCCAGTTTACAACTTTCTTAGTTAATTTGTAAATTAATTAGGAATTCGTATATATTTGGACTGTATTTATTTGGACTGTGTTATTTTGGACTGTACTATTTATTCGGACCCTCTGCGCGAGGGCATAACTGTAATAAGTGTGGGTGAGTGTGATGCATGTCTTCCAACTCCACGTCTTTCTCCCCTTTTATTTACCTGCTTATGATGGTTAGATTAGGACATATTTCAATTAGCATACAATATGACAGCATGTTTGCATCATTCATCTGTTTTGCATGCACCGGGCTCGGTACATCATGCTAACTGCATTTGTATTCCAATTCCAAATTGAATACGTGCATCGATTGGTTGTATTTCACATGCCATGTTTAGGTTAGCCGAGCCTACTCTAATTGCATCCTGTATGTGCTGCATTAGTCAATTTAACATGAACTAGGATCACGCATGTTTGCTAACCAGTTTATTGTTTTGGCTTGGAGTACGATGTAAGTATCTATGCTTTAGCATCATCGCATGTGTGTGAATGCTATCATGACAGTATGCTTACCATGTGGCTAGATGCTTATGTGATAAACTGTTTGAATGCCTGTGAGTGAAGGTTGGATTGTTTGAGTTGGAAAAACTCGTTGAAATCCGTATTTTAGCCTACTTGCGAGTAGCAAATTCCAACACATTTTTCAAAACAAACGGATATGCAATGTTTCTTTCCAAATTAGGCAATCTAGTCTATACTTGTTTGCTGTGCGCATAACATAGTAATTCTAGGCTAACAATTGGAATAAGAATACATAATGTTTTCAAAAACGGATATCACGGTTAGTAGAGGCCAATCTTCGGATCGGGCGAGAGGGGGTGCTCATAGCTGAGCTTCCCAATCGTACCCTAGCTCCCGAGCCGAGAAACTCCGGTGATGACGGACATGTGGCCTTCGGCACCGAGTCAGGGTTTCCTAAATTCTCCCATAAAAAATATTTAGGTGGCGACTCTGTATCTGGCAAAGCAGTCCATGTTTGGCACTTCTTTTCAAAAATCTGTTTCTCAAAACGATTTGTTAGATTTGGACTCTTTGGTTCAAGATTAAGAACCGTGACACAAATCGAGTCCGAACTAGTAGCGGGGTCCCTCGCGGACGTGCTACATTACGACATAATATTAAACACTTCGACCCATTACCGGTCAATCCCATCTCTTTTCAAGAGGCAAAACACAACATATACTACAAATACATTATCAACATGCAATTTTCTTCCATTTCCAACCATTTCCAACACACATGGTTCACAGTTCATATCATAATCAACATACATGATACAACTCCAATTCTACAATATAGCCAACATATGCAATATCATAATCAACTCCCATATCAAGGTAAGCTCTACAACATACTTCCATTAATACCAAAACATTACCAATGTTTTACAACTTAAGACATATATAAAGCTCTTAAGTTCAACAACATTACAAAATCCAAATACAAGATTACTCATCAATAAACAAGTCCGGATATTTCTCGCGGACCTCCAACTCACGTTCCCAAGTGGCTTCCTCCACTCCGTGATGTTTCCACAAAACCTTTACCAAAGGGATGGTCTTGCATTGCAGGACTTGATCCCGCCTATCCAAGACCTGAACCGGTCTCTCCTCATACGAGGCATCCTCATCTGCCTCTAAGTCGGTCCAATCTAATACATGCGATGGATCCGGCTCGTACTTCCGAAGCATACTCACATGAAACACGTCATGAACTCCGGACAACTGTGGCGGCAACGCTAAACGATAAGCAACCTCGCCAATCTTCTCAAGGGTCTCAAAAGGCCCAATAAATCGAGGGGATAACTTCCCACTCTTCCCAAACCTCATCAACCCCCGTCTAGGTGATATTTTCAGAAAGACATGTTCACCTATCTCAAACGCCAAAGGCCTCCTCCTACAGTCAGCATAAGATTTCTGATGACTCTGGGCTGTAACAAGCCTCCTACGGATAAGCTCAACTTTCTCCGTCGTCTCCCTAACCAACTTCGGACCCAACAAAGGTGCGTCACCCACTTCGGCCCAACAAACCGGAGACCTACACGGTCGGCCATACAAGGCCTCAAATGGTGCCATACCGATACTAGACTGAAAACTGTTGTTGTAGGCAAACTCCACCAACGGTAAGTGCCTCTCCCATGTCTCACAAAAGTCAAGGACACAACCCCGAAGCATATCCTCAAGGATCTGAATAGTACGCTCGGACTGCCCGTCAGTCTGAGGATGATAAGCCGTACTAAAGGTCAACATAGTACCCAAGGCACTCTGCAAACTCTGCCACAACCTAGCAGTAAAACGAGGATCTCTATCTGAGACGATCGTCACTGGGACCCCGTGCAATCTCACTATGTCCCGAATATACAAGTCGGCGAGATGATCTACCGAATCTCTCACGCGCATGGGAATGAAGTGCGCCGACTTAGTCAACCGGTCTACAACCACCCAAATAGCATCACTACCCCGCTGAGTCCTCGGAAGGCCTACAACGAAGTCCATAGTGACATGCTCCCACTTCCACTCGGCAATAGGCAAGGGTCGCAACAAACCCGCTGGCCTCTGATGCTCGGCCTTCACTTGCTGGCAAGTAAGGCACTTAGACACGAAAACTGCCACATCTCTCTTCATACCCCGCCACCAAAACTGGCGACCCAAATCCTGATACATCTTAGTGCCTCCCGGATGCACCGCAAGACGTGAATGATGGAACTCTCGGAGTACTTCCTCTCGGCAAGACTCCGGCACACACAGACGGTCTCGGTATCTCACACTCTGGTCGGGATACACCGTCAAACCCTTCTCAACTTTCCCACTGGAGATCTTCTCTCAGAAGGACTCTACCTCAAGGTCACCTCTCTGTGCCTCTAACACTCGAGTCACAAGTGTAGGTTATGCAACAACAGAAAACAAGGCCGCAGCCTCAACAGATCCGCCCAGATGCAAATCAAACTCGCCAAGTACACCCAACATCCCCCATTCCCGGATGGCTATACAAGCCACATCACTAATGGATTTCCTACTAAGGGCATCGGCCACAACATTGGCCTTCCCCGGGTGATAGTGCAACTCAAAATCATAGTCCTCAATGAACTCCATCCATCTCCTCTGCCTCAAATTCAAGTCTCTCTGTGTAAACAGATACTTCAAACTCTTGTGGTCCTTCAAACTCTTGTGGTCCGAGAACACCTCAAACCTCTCACCATAAAGGTAGTGCCTCCAAATCTTCAAGGCAAAGATCACTGCTACTAACTCTAGGTCGTGTGTAGGGTAATTCTTCTTGTGTATTTTCAACTGACGTGAGCCATAAGCTACCACTTTCCCCTCTTGCATCAACACACAATCCAAACCCTCTCGTGAGGCATCACAATAAACCGCATAACCCAACCCTCTCTCCGGAATAATCAAAACCGGCGCGGTGGTCAATCTAAACTTCAGCTCTTGGAACGACTTTTCACAAGTCTCACTCCACACAAATTTGACTCCCTTCCGAGTCAATTTAGTCAACGGCGAAGCTAGCCTGGAGAAATCTTTCACAAACCGACGGTAATACCCAGCTAATCCCAGAAAACTGCGGATCTCAAACACACTCTTAAGCTGTGCCCAATCTTGCACTGCCTCAACCTTGGATGCATCAACGGACACCCCTTTTCCAGACACCACGTGGCCTAAGAATTTGACTTCCCTCAGCCAGAACTCACACTTCCCAAACTTGGCATACAGCCTATGGGCTCTAAGCAACTCAAGCACCACTCTTAACTGTTCCTCGTGCTCCTCCTCTGAAGGCGAATAAATAAGAATGTCATCCACGAAAACGACTACAAATCGATTCAAGAATTCCCGGAAGATCCGGTTCATCAAGTCCATAAAGACTGCCGGTGCATTGGTAAGCCCAAATGGCATCACAAGAAACTCATAATGGCCACACCGCGTACGGAATGCCGTCTTAGGAATATCCTCCTCCCTGACCCTCAACTGGTGGTAACCCGATCTCAAGTCTATCTTAGAGAAACAACGGGAACCCTTCAACTGGTCGAACAGATCATCTATATGGGGCATAGGGTACTTATTCTTGACCGTAGCCCGATTCAACTTCCCGTAGTCTATACACAATCTCAAGGCACCATCTTTCTTTTTAGCAAAGAGGGCCGGTGCTCCCCACGGCGAAACACTAGGGCGAACAAAACCCTTATCTAGCAATTCCTGGAGCTGAACTTTCAACTCAACCAACTCTGCTGGAGCAAAACGGTAAGGTGCCATAGAAATCGGCGCCGTGCCGGGCACTAGATCAATAGAGAACTTAATCTCTCGGTGAGGTGGCAAATTAACAAGGTCTTCGGGAAAGACATCCGAATACTCACAAACCACCCTCGGTAACACAAGCTGGGTCTCACCACACTCACCACTCTCAAAGCTAGCAAGTAGACCACTAAGCTCACTCCGCCCTCGCGAATCATACCCCGGTGGCAAAACACTACCAACCCGGTCTCCCAAGAAATGGAACCACTTCCCGCTCAAGGTACATAACGTGACCCTATGGCGGTAGCAATCGATAACAGCCCGGTATGACGATAGCCAGTCCATACCCAAAATAACATCAAAACCCTTCATGGGCATAACTACAAAAGGAAAAGGAAGCCTATGGTCGGCGACCTCTATATCACAACCTCTAACACCTTGTTTCAAGATCAGTTCACCCCCAAGAGGTGACACTACACAAATAGGAGATGCTAACTGTGCTAACTCCAACTCCAAAACAGATGCAAATGCAGCAGATACAAAAGAATGAGATGCACCCGTGTCGATCAACACACTAGCAACCGAGTTGCAAAACAGAAAAGTACCTCTCACCACAGATGGAGCCGGTACTAGATCCTGCGCGGTAACAGCATACACGCGCCTTGTAGGCCCCTGATCCACCTGCTCACCCCTCGGAGCATACGACTGCTGCACTGACTGGGATGACGAGGCTCCCAGATTGGCCCTCGAGGCCTGCACAGACTAAGCTGGCTGATAACTCTGCGTCTGCCTAGAACCAGACGCTCCTGAAGTAGCACTCAACTGCGGGCAATACCTCTTCAGGTGCCCAGGCTGACCACACTGATAGCAAGACAAGGGCTGGCCCCTGCCCTGACTCTGGCCTTAAGGTCTAGCTGAAGAGGAAGCAGCTCGCTGACCCCCTCCCTTCTGTGGGCAAACCGAAGACTTGTGACCCAGCTGGCCACACGCAAAACAAGTCAAGCTTCCCTGACTGCCTCTCCCCGAGCCTGCACTCGGCACCGGAAAGGTCGATCTAGCAACTCCACCCTGAGACTGCTGATGGTTATAACCCCTCTGCCTCCTGCCATCACCCTGACCCTCCTGGCCCCGCTTGGAGCCTCTATGTTTCTCCTCGTCCTCCTCCTGCATCATAAGCTCCATATGAGCTGCAGCATCCACTAAATGTCTATACTCTCGGATGTAAGATCCACCAACCCTCAACTTGAGGCCCCGCCTCAACTTCCGCTCAAACTCATAGCAATGGCGTTCTTCGGACGCCACCAACTCAGGTGCAAACCTGGACAAACTAGTAAAAGTGGCCTCAAACTCTGCCACGGACATACCCTGCTGATTAAGCCGGCTAAACTGATCCCTCAGCTTCTCCCTAGCAACTGCAGATAAGAACCTCTCCTGGAAAGCATTCACAAATGCCTCCCATGTACCACCAACACGAGCCTTCTCGTATTTCCACCATTGACCCGCATCTCCCTTCAGCTGGAAAGATGCCAAGGTCACTTTCAATGCTCCGTCCTCGATGCCAAGCATCTCGAACGTCTTACTCATCTGTTCTAACCACTCGTCAGCCTTCAGTGGTTCCATCAGATCTCCAACAAACTCGTCCGGATTAGACCGGAAGAACTCCCTCTTCAAGAAGGAAGGCCCTGCCTCAGCTGCCTGATTCCCTGCTCTGAGAATACCCAAAGCTCCTGCTATCTCTCGGGCCAAGGCACTCATAGCCTGCTGACCCGCAGGCTCGGCCACATTGGCCTGACCAACTCCCTCCTGCACTGGCGGAATATCATCCGGTAAAGGTACTTCCTGCCTCGCAGGCCTGCTACGCCTAGCACCTCTTCCTCGCCCTGACATCCTAATAAAGGTAATACAGAATGTTAGCACATTCACAAATGTGCCAAAACTAAACACTCACGTCCTAATGCATGGACAACTGTAATTCATTCCACGTAAGCACATAAACACATAAGCACTTACGAATTTCATTTCCGGATAATGATAGTCCCGAGGCATTACTAGAGTTCCGGTTAGAGACAGCATTGATCAAGTGCCTTTCCAACAAGACTCACAGAAACCCAAGGATCCAATCAACATCCTAGAAACTAAATCCCATACCCACATAGTCACATAAGCATGTCATCAATTAAGCACATAGCATATGACACTGCATCTAAGTCTCTATCAAGCGAGACAAACCCATTGTGATCCTAATCACTTCCCACGTACCCAAAGTATTCGAACCCGGTACGCTCTGATACCAAGTTGTAACGCCCTCAAAATAACAACATTAAACCCATCAGCATAGACATGCATTGATATATAAAAGTTCCACATTCTTCCACTTATCAGAGTTTCATTACAAAAAGTATTACATGTTAACAACAAAAGCAAATGCCCTAAAGGCTTACAGCTTTCCAAGTTAACACTTGGTTACAACAAAAGAGTACTAACTCATTTACACATTAAGCCCTTGGCTTGAATATACATGTAATACATCAAAGAAATAAAACAACAAAAGTCCACCTGCCTCTAGCCTCCCAAGCTACGTCCTTAGAGGTGGCATGCTACCTGTACCTGAAAATGATGTTCCCATATAGGGTGAGCCATTGCCCAGTAGAAATACACTAAACCAAATATGAACAATGACTAAAAGATTAGCAGTTGATAGACGGCCAACACAGATACTTTCCCTCATCACACTTTACAGTTTTATGACATACAAGTCCATGTTACAATCCATTTTCCAATTCTTTTCAATTCTCAATTTATAACCTTGGCTCAGAACCTGGCCAAACAATTCGTATGAGACAGTAACTCATATTAAGCACTTTCCATTTCATAATAGATAAGCATACTAGCTATATCACACTCCAGCAGATAAGCATACAAGCTATATCATCACTTCCATAGATATGCATAAGAGCACTATCACACTTCTAAAGACAAGCATATGAGCTCTGTCAACACATTAATAGATAAGCATATGAGCTCTATCTATGGAGTCCATCCCCTATCTCCTCCCAACAACATCCGGTTTAGAGGTCCATCCCCTATCTTCCCCTAAACCGTGGAGTACATCCCCTATCTCCTCCAACACAACACAATGCATATAAACAATAATTATGCACACCATCACACAACACATAAATTTAATGTATTCTTTCAACCGTCCTACTCAATGACACATTCCAGTGATTAGTTTCAGTTTGCCTAATCATCATGCATTGTCTACAACAATCAAGACTATCCTCCACCGATAGCCCAAAGCAGTTATTTCTATACAGAAAATAAATGCAACAATGGATATATAATCAACATTTCAACTAGGTGAGCGATAAATAATCCGACTACACCCTTTAATCCCACACATTCCAAATCCATTTCTCATTCCTCATCATTAATTATGCAAATTAATTAACCAATGTAATTAGGGCATATTCCATAATTAACATTACAACCCTTAGGTTCCACTTTCATTAATGTTTTAACATTAATTTCACTTTTCCATGCCAAACATGCATCTAGGTTTTATGTAGCTAAAACCCCAACTTTTGTAAATTTAAACAAAAGCCCCCAACTTTCACAAAATTACCAAACCAACCCCAACATCTCAAAATATTAAAATTTAAAGACAAAGTCCATAGTAAGGAGTAGGTTATCCCTACCTCAAAGTTAGAGCTCGGATGGAGAAGAGACCAAAACCAAAGTGCTCCAAAGACCAAGATTTTCGGATCAAAACGACGCGCTCGATGATCTGCACAACTTTTACAAAGGCCGAAGAGAAGGAGGACACTCTAACTAGATCAAACCCTAGAGAGAAGGGAGTTTCTAGAGAGAGAGGCTCTCAAAAATGGGTTTTAGAAAAAGTAGGAGAGAGAAAGAAAAGCAAAAAGTGATTTAAAATCACCCAGCGGATAACTCATATACGCATGACCCGCTCAAGTGGAGAACACAACGCTCGAGCGCCAAGAACAAAAATCTGAACATGCTCGAACGCAATAAGGCCCGCTCGAGCTCCAAGACACAAGAATAAAGCACTTCCGCTCGAGTGCGAAAACCAGTCCGCTCGAGCGTAGATTTCCCCCTCCCAGAACTTATACCCAGAAAGTACTACCCGCTCGAGCGCCACCAAACCCGCTCGAGTGCCACAGCTCGAGCGTAAACAAACCCGCTCGAGCGTAAAAATCACATCTGCAAAAGTTTTGCAAGAACACGAAATACTGGAGGTGTGCAATTCTCGCTCGAGCACAAGAAGACCCGCTCGAGCGGATCGCCTAAAAATTGGACAACAAGGAATTGAAACCAAGGCCTAACCAACCTGTAACAACCCTGCTCAAAACATCTTAAAACTCGATCAAGTGGAATTAAAGGACGGCAACAAGATAGATACCACTACCAACTTCACGGAACCGAGTCCGGAACACAACAGAATAGTAAAGGGACAACCGGGATCGTTATAGCATCCGGGATAATGAAAGAAATTTTTGGCTTATATTTATAGGAAATTTTCAACAAACGGGTTGAAGGAAATCTTTATAATTATTTATGCCCATAAATCTTTATTTATACTCACAAATCTTTGTAATTATTTTTTAATTATCTTAAAATAGTATATTCTGATTTTTTTTTTCTTTAATTTTGAGTCCATTTCGGGCTTATAATTATGGCTTATAATTATAAAGATCTCTGGCTTATAAATGAGTCAATTTATGGCTTATAATTTTAAGTCAATCTTTATTTATTTGGCTTACATTGTTAATATTTAGATTTAAAACGAATTAAATAACAGTTATTGCCTAACCTTCTTTAAAATGCTACGCAGATACAACTATATCAAAACTATTGATTAAATTCAATAAATTCAAAAGCTAAATTTATTTTTATTTTAGATTTTAAAAAATTAAAAAGAATATTTATGAACCACCTCCTTAGTTACAAATTTATCCAAAATTATATGAACAACAATTTAAATATCGGTTGGCTAAATTTGTTAATTTGAATTAAAAAAAATAAGATACGTTGCTTAAGATTTTTTAAATCTTGCTCAATTTCATCGCTAAATTTGTTGATTTTGAGTTTTAAAAAAATAAATAGATAGTCAATCGTAAAACATTACATAATCACAATCATATCAAATCAATTGGCTATTAAAATCTTTTAAAAAAAAAAATTAAAGCATCTATATATTGATTTTCATTTTTGAATTAAAAAAAATTCAAAATTCCCATTAGGGAACAAAATTTGTTAGTAGGATCCATAAAAAGTAAAGAATTTTATTAACTTTGTAAAATCAGGAAAGTTATTAAATTATTTTTTTGTTTAAACTCTTACTTTTTCATAATTTTCATTTACGAGTACAAAATGAGAAAAACTATCATTTTTTATATTATATAAGGAAAAACAGTGTTTCTAATGACAAGGCTTGTTGAAGATGGAAAGGAAAGGCTAGATATTTATCAATGGTTCAACCAAATCAAAGAGAAGAGATAGTAGAGAGAGGTGGTTGAGTGAAAAGCAAAGCAAGCAGGAAAAGGGAGAAAATGGCAGAGCATCCGGGATAATGAAAGAAATTTTTGGCTTATATTTATAGGAATTTTCAACAAAGGGGTTGAAGGAAATCTTTATAATTATTTATGACCATAAATCTTTATTTATACTCACAAATCTTTGTAATTATTTTTTAATTATCTTTAAATAGTATATTCTGATTTTTTTTTTCTTTAATTTTGAGTCCGTTTCGGGCTTATAATTATGGCTTATAACTATAAAGATCTTTGGCTTACAAATCAGTCAATTTATGCTTATAATTTTGAGTCAATCTTTATTTATTTGGCTTACATTGTTAATCTTTAGATTTAAAATGAATTAAATAACAGTTATTGCCTAACCTTCTTTAAAATGCTACGCGGATACAACTATATCAAAACTATTGATTAAATTCAATAAATTCAAAAGCTAAATTTATTTTTATTTTAGATTTTAAAAAATTAAAAAGAATATTTATGAACCTCCTCCTTAGTTACAAATTTATCCAAAATTATATGAACAACAATTTAAATATCAATTGGCTAAATTTGTTAATTTGAATTAAAAAAATAAGATACGTTGCTTAAGATTTTTTAAATCTTGCTCAATTTCAACTCTAAATTTGTTGATTTTGAGTATTAAAAAAATAAATAGATAGTCAATTTTAAAACATTACATAATCACAATCATATCAAATCAATTGGCTATTAAAATCTTTAAAAAGGAAAATTAAAGCATCTATATATTGATTTTGATTTTTGAATTTAAAAAAATTCAAAATTCCCATTAGGGAACAAAATTTGTTCATAAAAAGTAAAGAATTTTATTAACTTTGTAAAATCAGGAAAGTTATTAAATTATTTTTTTGTACTCTTACTTTTTCATAATTTTCATTTACGGGGACAAAATGAGAAAAACTATCATTTTTTAAATTCTATTTTATCCCGTGCATTGCACGTGTCACATGCCAGTATATATTATATAAGGAAAAACAGTGTTTCTAATGGCAAGGCTTGTTGAAGATGGAAAGGAAAGGCTGGATATTTATCAATGGTTCAACCAAATCAAAGAGAAGAGATGGTAGAGAGAGGTGGTTGAGTGGAAGGCAAAGCAAGCAGGAAAAGAGAGAAAATGGTAGAGCATCCGGGATAATGAAAGAAATTTTTCGCTTATATTTATAGGAAATTTTCAACAAAGGGGCTGAAGGAAATCTTTATAATTATTTATGCCCATAAATCTTTATTTATACTCACAAATCTTTGTAATTTTTTTTTAATTATCTTTAAATAGTATATTCTGATTTTTTTTTTCTTTAATTTTGAGTCCATTTCGGGCTTATAATTATGGCCTATAATTATAAAGATCTCTGGCTTACAAATGAGTCAATTTATGGCTTATAATTTTGAGTCAATCTTTATTTATTTGGCTTACATTGTTAATCTTTAGATTTAAAACGAATTAACTAACAGTTATTGCCTAACCTTCTTTAAAATGCTATGCAGATACAACTATATTAAAACTGTTGTTTAAATTCAATAAATTCAAAAGCTAAATTTATTTTTATTTTAGATTTTAAAAAATTAAAAAGAATATTTATGAACCTCCTCCTTAGTGTCAAATTTATCCAAAATTATATGAACAACAATTTAAATATCAACTGGCTAAATTTGTTAATGTGAATTAAAAAAATAAGATACGTTGCTTAAGATTTTTTAAATCTTGCTCAATTTCATCGCTAAATTTGTTGATTTTGAGTTTTAAAAAAATAAATAGATAGTCAATTGTAAAACATTACATAATCACTGTCACGATCCCATTCCGCCCCTAGTAGAATGGTGCCATGATGGCCAGTAATCTGAGAGTACTGAAAGCCAACTTACAAAGATTCACACAAAATCAAAGTTTATATATGGGGCTTACATGTGCGAAAGCAATAAATTTAAATCTAAGCAGTCCATAAGAACTGTGCGTAGATCAAATGAATGACATACATCTTCACATGGTTTTACAACTTTAATACTATTAAAATAAAGTACAAATTACATCTTGATCAAAAAGCTTCTCAAGCCGACATATACAAAGAAATACAACAACTGAGCCAAGAAGCATAATCTTCAAGACGATGCAAAACAAAACAAGAATCGAAAAACATCTTGCAAACAATCATCTAGGCGTCACCGCCTTCCTGCTCGTCACCTACATATATATATAGAGAGGGCGAGCTTGGATACTCAGTGAATGATATTAAAAATAAAGGTTTGCATGAATGATATTCAAGATCTCTTTTCAAAACAATACATAGCATAACTTATACAAAATCAAGGGATGAACCAAGTCCATTTAACAAGTCTTTCAAAGCTTCAAGGGATGCTTACTAGCATCAATGTAATACAAGGGATGACATTAACAAAGGTGCTACAAAAGCTTAGAGTCCTCTAGCACGTAAGGACTTGTGTTACAAAGGCTTAAAGTCCTCTAACACGTAAGGACTTGTGTTACAAAAGCTTAAAGTCCTCTAACACGTAAGGACTTGTGTTACAAAAGCTTAAAGTCCTCTAACACGTAAGGACTTGTGCTACAAAGGCTTAGAGTCCCCTAGCACGTACGGACTTTCCAAGAATGTCATCCAAAACAAAGCTAATACTTGATGCTCAAAATAGGGGTAATCATTCATGCTTAACAAATACTTTTCCAACAAGGCAAAACAAAGCTTTATCAAAATGTTATAACATAGCTTTATTAAAAATACCACTCACATAGTTCTTCGGATGCCGGGGTCAAAGCAAGGGTCCAAATCCTACAACACATGGCAAGGTCCATTGAATGCACTTCGAGAAGACAAGAAAGGATGCTCAAAGATGGATATGAAATGCACCCTTAAAACAAGCTTTACATGACAGGAAAGGATCTCGGCATTTCTTTCAAAACCAAGTCAAAACAAGCCAAAACATGCTGGGGGTTACAACACTGCCTTTTCATCTCGGGAAAACATGCCGGGTACTAATAAGGTCTAGGCCGACGTCCCACACCTCTTGGCCGAGGTGTGTTCCAGCCGACCACATTCAAGGAAATGAAGTCTGGAAAAAATCTGGGTTTCCCTCTTGAAGAATAGGAAGGGCATGAATGCTAAAATCATAGCTTCTTTATTCGAAATCTGTGTTTTCATGAGATGAGGTTGAAAACATGGACCTGGGTATCCATACTTAAAGATTTCATGGAAACAAATACAAAAACATGGAACTTGTTACAAACTTTCGGATCAAAACATGGTTTTCTTTCAAGAACACAAGAACACCATTTTCTCTTTCTAAAATCAAACTTTAAATCAATGCATGGCTCATGAATCATGTTAGATCATGCAATGCAGCTAGATGAACAATAAGAATAATCAAAGAAGATCAAGATTCTAACCTCAAGACACAAATCTAATGGCTCAAAGTGTGAAGATCAAGCTTGGAAATCTAATCCTCCTCTAAGAACTCCTCTTCCTCTTCCTAGAGCTTCTCTCTCCTCAAGAACAAAGGCATGTAGCAAATGATATGTTTCTCACTAGCCTACTGACTTAACCCTCTGCTGGGACACGTGGCAACGCCGGATTGGATCGCCTAAAAAAGGTGACTAATTGACAAGACAAGAGCATGACATAGTGTAAGCAACAAGTAAGGTGACATGGGCCCTTTGGTGGGTAATGATCTCGGCTAGGACAAAGCTTCGGCAAGCAGGGTTTCAATGATCTCGGCTAGGAAGGACAACACTTGGCCTAGCCGTGCCACACCTCGGCCTAGATGTGCCACACCTCGGTCTAGGTCATACCTTTCCAGGAACAAGATTACTAGGTACAAGGGTCAAAGATCTAGGATACTTAGGTGACAACATCTCGACCTAGGTAATTAACACCTCGGCCTAGATAATGACATCTCGGCCAATATGCCAGGGTAGAGGTGGAGGTCAACCAAAGTGATTTTCAAGATGGTCCTAGGTGTAAGAGGTTCAATGGTGTAACCTAGGCTTAAGATGACCTCGGCTAAACTCACTCTAAGCAAGGAATAAGGCATGCAAGCAATACTTGTGCAAAACAAATCAAGCTTTGCAAAGATGCAATATAACAAGACAAGATCATGTAAATACATGCAAGCATGACTAGAGTAAAGTGAGGATTGTCACATCCTACCCTCCTTAAAGAAGTTTGGTCCCCAAACTTAAGTTACCTTGCCCCAAAAACCACTCCGGATGTCGGGTTTTCATTTCTTCTTCCATTTCCCATGTGGCATCCTTACCGTAATGCTCTTTCTATTCAACCTGTACCATCGGTACCAACTTGTTCCTCAACTGTTTCACTTGCCTATCAAGAATCCGTATCGGCTTCTCCTCATAGCCTAAATCTTCATTAATCCCAATTCTGAAATGGTCAATCACATGCAGGGAATCCCAAATATACTTCCTCAACATTGAAATATGGAACACATTGTGAACTTAACTTAGTTCTGGTGGTAAAGCAAGTCTATAGGCAGTTGGGTTAACTCTCTCAAGAATTTCAAACGGCCCAATGTAACGAGGTGCTAACTTACCTTTCTTCCCAAATCTTGAAACTCCTTTCATCGGCAAAACCTTCAGGAATACATGATCCCCAACTTCAAATTCCAACTCTCTTTTTCTCTGGTCGGCATAACTCTTCTGTCAACTCTGAGTAGTTTTGATCCTCTGTTGAATAAGCTTAATCTTCTCAGTTATAACTTGAACTAGCTCAGGGCCAATCAAAGCTTTATCTCCTACTTTAGTCCAACATATCGGCAATCTGCACTTCCTTCCATACAAAGCTTCGTACGGTGCCATGCCAATGCTAGCTTGATAACTGTTGTTGTAAGCGAACTCTACTAATGGTAGATGTACTTCCCAACTTCCCTTGAAATCTAACACACATAGTCTGAGCATATCTTCGAGTGTCTGAATCGTTCTTTCTGTTTGTCCATCGGTCTGAGGGTGAAAAGCTGTGCTAAACCTCAACTCGGTTCCCAAGGCTCTTTGTAAACTCTGCCAAAATCTAGAAACAAACTTTGGATCTCGGTCTGACACAGCGGACATCGGCACTCTATAAAGTCTAACAATCTCATTCATATACAGTACAACAAGTCGGTCAGCGTTGAATGTAGTCTAAACAGGTAAGAAGTGTGTTGACTTAGTTAATCTGTCGACGATAACCCAAATCGAGTCCATACCTTTCTGTGTCCTCGGCAAACTAACCACAAAATCCATGGAGATGTGTTCCCATTTCCACTCAGGAATTGACAAAGGTCGAAGAAGTCCTGGTGGTCTCTGATGTTCTGCTTTCACTTGCTGGCAATAAAGACACTGAGATACAAACTCTGCTACCTCTCTTCATGTTTGGCCACCAAAAAGTCTGCTTCATGTCTTGGTACATCTTGGTGCTCCCTGGATGAACGGCAAACTTGGAACCATGGGCTTCCTGTAAAATCTTCTTTTTCAACTCTGGGACGTCGGCCACGCACAATCTTCCTTCAAACTTGAGTACCTGATTTTCGATGGTATACCCTGACCTCAGCTTAGTGACAATCTCATCAATCACCTTCCTGAAGAATCTTTCTTCCGTCTGCCTGGTCTTTCGTTCCTCAATGATAATTGGTTCCACTGAAATCGTTAACAAATATGCTGGATTCCCAACTAACTTCCTGTTCAACGCGTCGGCCACTGAGTTTGCTCTACCTGGATGATACTGAATCTGCATGTCATAATCCTTCAGTAATTCAAGCCATCTTCTCTGCCTCATATTTAATTCCTTCTGGGTGAACAAGTACTTCAAACTCTTGTGGTCTGTGAAAACTTGGCAAGAGGCTCCATACAAGTAATGACGCCAAATCTTCAAAGCAAACACTACGGCTGCTAGTTCTAAATCATGGGTAGGATAATTTTTCTCATGGGGTTTCAATTGACGAGATGCATATGCTATGACTTTACCCCCTTGCATTAATACACATCCCAAACCCTTATGTGATGCATCACTATAAATCTGGAATTCCTCATTACCTGACGGTAGTACAAGAACTGGTGCAGTCACTAACTTCGTCTTTAACTCCTGGAAGGCTGATTCTCTATCCTCGGTCCACTCGTATGTCACTCCCTTTGGAGTCAATTGCGTCAATGGTACTGCAATCTTCGAGAAGTCCTTCACAAACTTTCTGTAGTAACCTGCCAGACCCAGAAAACTACGAACCTCGGACACATTAGTCGGTGTCGGCCAATTCACAACGGCTTCAATCTTACTTGGATCAACAGAAATACCCTCTTCATTAATCACATGGCCCAAAAATGAGATGCTGGAAAGCCAAAATTCACACTTGCTAAGCTTGGCATATAATTTCCTGTCTCTCATGATTTGTAAGGCTAGTCTCAAATGCTTCTCATGCTCATCACCACTCTTGGAATAGATCAGTATATCGTCGATGAAAACAACCACGAATTCATCTAAGTTCGGCTTAAAGACTCTGTTCATCAAGTCCATGAATGCTGCAGGAGCATTGGTCACTCTGAAAGGCATCACCAAATATTCGTAGTGGCCATACCTTGTCTGAAAAGCAGTCTTCTCCACATCCTCGGCTTTAACCTTGAGCTGGTGGTAGCCCGACCTGAGATCAATTTTAGAAAAGACCCGTGCTCCTCGTAATTGGTCAAACAGATCATCGATCCTCGGTAATGGATACTTATTCTTAATGGTTACCTTGTTCAGTTCTCGGTAGTTGATACAATGACGAAGTGTACCGTCCTTTTTCTTGACAAATAGAACTGGTGCTCCCTATGGTGAAGTGCTCGGCCTAATAAATCCCTTGTCTAACAACTCTTGTAATTGCACCTTCAACTCCTTAAGTTTGGCTGGGGCCATCCTATAGGGTGTTTTAGAGATGGGCTGGGTTCCAGACATAACGTCAACAATAAGTTCTATTCCTTTATCGACTAAGTGGCTAGGCAAGTCATTTGGAAGGATGTCGGGGAATTCCTTAACAACTGGTATGTCGGCTAGCTCAACACTTCCATTCAGATCACTTAGTATACTACACAGATAACCTTGACACCCTTTTTGGATCAGTCTATAGGCTTTCATGGGTGAGATCAAGTAAGGTGGGGATACTACTCCCTTACCCTGAAACGTGACCTCGGATTGGTTTGGGGGTCTCAATGTGACACTTTTGGAAACACAATTAATGGATGCATGATTTGCTACCAACCAATCCATTCTCAATATAACATCGAAATGAGTTATGTTCAACGGCATCAAATCAACTAATAATTCAACACCCTCAATCACAACAACACACGCCCTATAAATGTATGCAACGATCATAGTTCTCCCAGATGGAGTAGATACAGATAACATATAACCAAGGGGTTATAATTCTCTATTCAACTTCTCGGTAAACTTAACTAATACAAATGAATGTGTAGAACCCAAATCAATTAATATGTATGCATCTTGAGAGCAAATGGGAAAGGTACCTGACACTACTGTCTCAACACTCTGGGTGTCTCCTAGTACTAATGCAAAAACTCTGCCATGTCTTGTCTGTGCCCTCCAGATGTTATTTCTCTGTGCAGAGCCCGAGGTACTCCCATTCTTCTTACCGTCATCAGTCCTTGCCTTTGGACAGTCTTTCACACGATGACCCATTTCACCACATTCAAAATAGGCTCCTGATGTCCAACGGCAAACTCCGGAATGCGGCTTTCCACAACTTGCACACGTCGGCTTAGTATCACCTCCCTAATTTGAGTTGCTGGAACTACCCATATTCGCCTTCTTTTTGGTATTAAACGATACTCGGCGATTCTCGTAATTTTGTCTCTTCCTCTGGCTTTCCGCTGAACTCTGGTATCGGTTCAAGTTAGCTTCTGCTAGAATGGCCTTGTCTAATACCCCGGCGTAAGTCGGCGTGTTGAGCATGTTCACTCGGTCCACGCAATCCACTTTCAAACTTCCTAGCCTTTCTGTACTCGTCATCGACCATGTGAGGTGCATATCTCGCCAACTCTGTAAAAGCACGGTCGTATTCTGCTACTGTCTTGTTGCCTTGTGTTAGAGTCTAGAACTCTGTGGTCTTACGATCTCGGACACTAAGGGGAAAATGCTTGTTGTAAAACAACTCCAAAAATCTGGTCCAAGTCAAACCCGGATTACTTTCTCGGACCATCATCCACCATCTTCGTGCATCGTCAGCTAACGTGAATGCTGCCAATGACACCTTCTGGGCATCGGTACTGGGAAAAATCTCAAACAGTTTCTCCATTTCCAAAACCCACGCTTCGGCTTTCATTAGCTCTATACCCCCCTGGAATCTCAGCGGTTTCATCTTTTTGAACTCTCTGATCAAGGCTATGGTGCCGTCCCCATATAAAGCTTGCTGTGGAGGCACTTGCGGCGCTGGAGGAGGTGGAGGTGGAACTGCATGTCGGCCGTTTGTCTGTTCGGCCTGGGTGGAAGTAGTACTAGTGTCTTGAGGTCTAGGTTGTCTCAACTCACGGACCAAACCTTCAACCAATCTCTCCAACCTGTCCAATCTGTCCTCGTAATGATCTCGGCCAACTGGAGGTCTACCCCTCCTCATGATGCTAAGAGTAGGCGAAATGAAATTTTAAAACAAATGAGCAAATAGACACGTATGCAAGCGAAAAATAGTCATGCTGAGATGATGCACATCTTGTCAAGTAGCAAGTAATATGATGCAATCCTAAGATCATTGTAAGGGAAAGCCTAAGCTCTTTAGGACTTAAAGTGTGTGAATGACGTATTATAAGGAACTCGTGCTCTGATACCAATCTGTCACGACCCCATTCCGCCCCTAGTAGAATGGTGCCATGATGGCCAGTAATCCGAGACTACTGAAAGCCAACTTACAAAGATTCACACAAAATCAGAGTTTACATATGGGGCTCACAAGTGCAGAAGCAATAAATTTAAATCTAAGCAGTCCATAAGAGTTGTGCGTAGATCAAATGAATGACATACATCTTCACATGGTTTTACAACTTCGATACTAATAAAATAAAGTACAAATTACATCTTGATCAAAAGGCTTCTCAAGCCGACATACACAAAGAAATACAACAACTGAGCCAAGAAGCACAATCTTCAAGATGATGCCAAACAAAACAAGAATCCAAAAACATCTTGCAAACAATCATCTAGGTGTCACCGCCTTCCTGCTCGTCACCTACATATATATATAGAGAGGGCGAGCTTGGATACTCAGTGAATTATATTAAAAATAAAGGTTTGCATGAATGATATTCAAGATCTCTTTTCAAAACAATACATAGCATAACTTATACAAAATCAAGGGATAAACCAAGTCCATTTAACAAGTCTTTCAAAGCTTCAAGGGATGCTTACTAGCATCAATGTAATACAAGGGATGACATTAACAAAGGTGCTACAAATGCTTAGAGTCCTCTAGTACGTAAGGACTTTTGTTACAAAGGCTTAAAGTCCTCTAACGCGTAAGGACTTGTGTTACAAAAGCTTAAAGTCCTCTAACACGTAAGGACTTGTGTTACAAAGGCTTAAAGTCCTCTAACACGTAAGGACTTGTGTTACAAAAGCTTAAAGTCCTCTAACATGTAAGGACTTGTGTTACAAAAGCTTAAAGTCCTCTAACACGTAAGGACTTGCTCTACAAAGGCTTAAAGTCCCCTAGCACGTACGGACTTTCCAAGAATGTCATCCAAAACAAAGCTAATACTTGATGCTGAAAATAGGGGTAATCATTCATGCTTAACAAATACTTTTCCAACAAGGCAAAACAAAGCTTTATCAAAATGTTATAACATAGCTTTATTAAAAATACCACTCACATAGTTCTTCGGATGTTGGGGTCAAAACAAGGGTCCAAATCCTACAACACATGGCAAGGTCTATTGAATGCACTTCGAGAAGACAAGAAAGGATGCTCAAAGATGGATATGAAATGCACCCTTAAAACAAGCTTTACATGACAGGAAAGGATCTCGGCATTTCTTTCAAAACCAAGTCAAAACAAAGCAAAGCATGCTGGGGGTTACAACACTGCCTTTTCATCTCAGGAAAACATGCCGGGTACTAACCAGGTCTAGGCCGAGGTCCCACACCTCTTGGCCGAGGTGTGTTCCTGCCGACCACATTCAAGGAAATGAAGTTTGGAAAAAATCTAGGTTTCCCTCTTGAAGAACATGAAGGGCATGAATGCTAAAATCATAACTTCTTTATTCGAAATCTGTGTTTTCATGAGATGAGTTTGAAAACATGGACCTGGGTACCCATACTTAAAGATTTCATGGAAACAAACACAAAAACATGGAACTTGTTACAAACTTTCGGATCAAAACATGGTTTTCTTTCAAGAACACAAGAACACCATTTTCTCTCTCTAAAATCAAACTTTAAATCAATGCATGGCTCATGAATCATGTTAGATCATGCAATGCAGCTAGATGAACAATAAGAACAATCAAAGAAGATCAAGATTCTAACCTCAAGACACGAATCTAACGGTTCAAAGTGTGAAGATCAAGCTTGGAAATCTAATCCTCCTCTAAGAACTCCTCTTCCTCTTCCTAGAGCTTCTCTCTTGTCATGATTCCAAACCGCCCCTAGTAGTTTGGTGTCGTGATGGCCAGTAATCCGAGATTATCGAAAGCCAACTTACAAAATTCACACACAATCAGAGTACAATTATATGGGGCTAACAAGTACGGAAGCGATTTATACAAACAGATTAGTCCATAAGAACTGTGCATAAGTCAAATGAGATAGCAATCATCTGTAGATGGGTTACAACTCAGTTACAAATGAAACAAAGTACAAATTACATCTTTCATATTAACAAAAGGGCTTCACAAGCCGACATGAACAAAATACATGAAATACAGCTAGAAGCAAAATCTTCAGAATTGCCGACATCCTCACTGCCGACACAACATGTATACAAAACACGCATCTTGATCAAAAGGCTTCTCAAGCCGACGTATGCAACATACAAGTATTACAAATCGAGAAGCATAATTTTCAAGACTGCCGACGTAATTACAGGTTAGGCCGACATAATCAAAATCCAAAATAAGCTCCAGAATCACATCTAGGCGTCACCGCCTTCTTGCTCATCACCTACATATATATAGAGAGGGTGAGCTTGGATATTCAGTGAATGGTATAAATAATAAAGGGGTTTGCATGAATAATAGCCGAAGTCCTTTCAAAACAATACAAGACAAAACTTTATATATAACAAGGAATGGACCTCGTCCATCTAACGAATCTTCAAAGCTTCAAGGGACACTTACTAGCATCACATATTACAAATAATAACATTCCGGCACACGTATCCACGCGGTAAACCGTCCATGGCAAAACAAGACGAAGCAAGAGAGGCATCTCAAACAAGGGTGCTACAAAAGTTTAGAGTCCTCTAGCACAATGGACTTTCAAGGCAAGATGTGCTGCGAAAGTTTAGAGTCCTCCAGCACGAGGGACCTATGTTACAAAGGCCCGTAGCCCTTTAACACTAGAGTACAAATCAAGGGTGCTGCGAAAGTTTAGAGTCCTCCAGCACAAGGGACTTTCAAGACAAGATGTGCTGCGAAAGTTTAGAGTCCTTCAGCACGAGGGACTTCCAAAACGAGATGTGCTGCGAAAGTTTAGAGTCCTCCAGCACAAGGGACTTTCAAACGAGATGTGCTGCGAAAGTTTAGAGTCCTCCAGCACAAGGGACTTTCTGAGAAGGTCATTAAGACAAGATCATACTTGATATACAAAACAGGGACAATTATTCATGCTTTAACAAACACTTTCAAAACAAAGCAAAGCAAAGTCTTTATCAAAACGTATAACATAGCTTTATTAAAAATACCACTCACCTAGTTCTTCAAACGTCGGGGTCAAGGCAAGTCCAAGTCCTCAAAACTCGAATCTAACGGTTCAAGTTCCAACGATCAAGCTTGGAAGTTCACTCTCTCTAGCTTAAACTTCTCCTTCTTCTTCCTTTAGTTTCTCTCTCTAGAAGGCAAGACTTGATACCAATCAAATGTTTCTCACGACAATCACTGACTTAATCCCTATGTCGGGACACGTGGCATCGGCTGATTGGCACTATCCAAAAAGGTGACTGACATGACAAGACAAGACCAAGACAAAGTGTACTCGACAAGCTAGGCGGCAAGAACACACCGGCAAGTAACGACATCGGCTAACAACAAGACTTCGGTAAGTGATGATCTCGGCTAAGGCAAAGCTTCGGCAAAGCAGGGTAACAATGACATCGGCTTGGAAGGACAACACTTGACTAAGCTGTGCCACACCTTGGTCCAGTTGTGCCACACCTCGGTCTAGGTCATACCATTCCAGGAACAAAATCACTCATACAAGGATCAAGGATCTAGAACGCCTAGATATTAACATCTCGGCCCAGATGATGCACATCTCGGCCTAGGCGACGCGAACCTCGGCCCAGATGGTGACATCTCGGTCAATATGCTAGGGTGAGGGTGAAGGTCAACCAAGGGGTTCCAAGATAGTTCTAAGTGATAAAGATCTCGAAGGTGCCTATGTCACGCCCCCAAACCGCCCCTAGTAGTTTGGTGCCGTGATGGCCAGTAATCCGAGATTACCGAAGGCCGACTTACAAGAATCACACACAATCAGAGTATAAAATATGGGGCTTACAAGTGCAGAAGCAACATTTATATATATATACTGAATCTAAATAGTCCATGAGAGCCGTGCTTAAGTCCAATGAAATGACATACATTTTTACAAAGTCTTACAACTTAGATACAATAAGGGAATGAGATACAAAAGACATCTTGACCAAAAGGCTTCTCAAGCCGACATATACAAGTGCACATGAAATATAAGCTAAGAAGCATAATCTTCAAGATGGTACAAAATGCTAATCCAAAACACGTCGGCAATGCACCCAAAAAACACATCGGCTACACGTCTAGGCCTCATTGCCTTCTTGCTCATCACCTACATATATATAGAGAGGGTGAGCTTGGATACTCAGTGAATGATATTAGAAATAAAGGTTTTGCATGATTGATATCCAAGATTTCTTTCAAAACAATACATAGTATACTTTATAATCAAGGGGAAAATCAAGTTCATTGCCGGCCTTTCAAGTTCCTTGGATGTTAATAACATCTACACATTACCAGGGGTGATGGCATATCAAGACAAGAGTGCAGTTGCATTATAGTCCCCTGCAACTAAGGACTTTCAAGACAAGAGTGCAGTTGCATTATAGTCCCCTGCAACTAAGGACTTTCAAGACAAGAGTGCAGTTGCATTATAGTCCCCTGCAACTAAGGACTTTCAAGACAAGAGTGCAGTTGCATTATAGTCCCCTGCAACTAAGGACTTTCAAGACATGCCATCAAAACAAGATAGTGTTTGATATACAAATAGGGATAGTCATTCATGCTAAAATCAAATACTTTCTGTCAAAACCAAGCAAAACGAGATTTATCAAAACAAGTATAACATAGCTTTATCAAAAATACCACTCACATAGTTCTTCACACGTCGGGGTCGAGACAAGCCCAAGTCCTACAAACACAGGGCAAAGCCTATTGAATGCACTTTCAAACAAGTCTCTTATGTATGCAATTGATCTCGGAAAAGCATACTGGGCACTAACCAGGTCTAGGCCGAGGTTCCACACCTCCTTGCTGAGGTGTGTCCTCGAGGGCCACATGCAAGGAAAAGAGGTCGGGAAACTCTGGGTTTCCCTCTGCTGATGAACATGGAGAACATGAGTGTGAAAACATGAAAAATATGAATGTTCGATCACAATCTGTTATCACAAATCTGGGATTTTCATGCTACGAGTTTGAAAACATGGACCTGGGTACCCGTACTTGAAGTTCTTGTGGAAATAAACACAAAAACATGATTCTTTATGCAAGCTTTCGGATCAAAACAAGACTTTTTCTTGAAGAACACATGAATGTCATTTTCTCTCTCTAAAACCGAACTTCAAAACAATGCATGGCTTACAAATCATATCCGATCATGCAATGCAATAACATGAACATAAAGAACATCATGAGCAGATCAAGAATCTAACCTTAGAACACGGATCTAACGGTTCGATCTCTAGGAATCAAGCTTGAAGATTTACTTTCTCACTCTAAAACTCCTTCTTCCTCCTAGAGTTTCTCTCTCCACAAGGCAAGGTTATGATACCAAATGATAGTTTTCTTTACCCGGTTCTGGGGTTAACCCTCTGCTGAGACACGTGGCGGCGACTGGTTGGGTTTTCCCTAAAAAGGTGGCTGACAGACCAGACAAAGCATGGTGGAAGGGTGTTCAACAAGTAAAGCGGTATGGGCTCTCTGACGAGGCAATGACATCGGCTAATAACAAGGCGTATCTAACAAGCTACACGGAATGGCACTCCGGCAAGGGGTGACATCGGCTAACAAAAGGACTTCGGCAACTAAGGTGACAATGACCTCGGCTAGGAAGGACAACACTTGACTAAGCTGTGCCACATCTTGGCCTAGATGCGCCACACCTCGGTCTAGGTCATACCACTCCAGGACGAGATCACTTGGGTGCAAGGTAACATCTCGGCTAATGTGTCAAGGCAAGGACGGAGGTCAACAAGGGGTTCCAAGATACTTCTAGACTGCGGAGGACCTCGGCTTGGAATGATCTAGGCATAACGTAACCTAGGCTTGGAATAACATCGGCTAACATAACTCAGGCAAGGCGTGACCTAAGTTTCACATCAAGGAAGGAACAAGACAAGTACACAACACTTAGACAAATCACAAGGCTTCAAAACAAGGCATGGATTTCACTCGCTTAAGCGAAACAAGTCACAAACATACACATGCAAGCTTAACAAGCCATAATCATACAGATGCTCATGAACATGGCGAAGGCATAAAATGTGGGTTCCTACAACCTAGGCTTAAGATGACCTCGGCAATACACCAGTCAAGAACAAAGCATGCAAGCAATCATTCAAGCAAAACAAGACAAAATTTGCAAATGCACATATTAATACAAGATCGTCCATAAATGCATGCAAGTATGACTAAGTCAAAATAAGGGTTGTTACATCTCTCCTCAAGAACAAAGGCATGTAGCAAATGATATGTTTCTCACTAGCCTACTGACTTCACCCTCTGCTGGGACACGTGGCAACGCCGGATTGGATCGCCTAAAAAAGGTGACTAATTGACAAGAGAAGAGCATGACATAGTGTAAACAACAAGTAAGGTGACATGGGCCCTTCGGTGGGTAATGATCTCGGCTAGGACAAAGCTTCGGCAAGCAGGGTTTCAATGATCTTGGCTAGGAAGGACAACACTTGGCCTAGCTGTGCCACACCTCGGCCTAGATGTGCCACACCTTGGTCTAGGTCATACCTTTCCAGGAACAGGATTACTAGGTGCAAGGGTCAAAGATCTAGGATTCTTAGGTGACAACATCTCGACCTAGATAGTACACATCTCGGCCTTGGTAATTAACACCTCGGCCTAGATAATGACATCTCGGCAAATATGCCAGGGTGGAGGTGGAGGTCAACCAAAGTGATTTCCAAGATGGTCCTAGGTGTAAGAGGTTCAAGGGTGTAACCTAGGCTTAAGATGACCTCGGCTAAACTCACTCTAAGCAAGAAATAAGACATGCAAGCAATACTTGTGCAGAACAAATCAAGGTTTGCAAAGATGCAACATAACAAGACAAGATCATGTAAATACATGCAAGCATGACTAGAGTAAAGTGAGGGTTGTTACAATCACAATCATATCAAATCAATTGGCTATTAAAATCTTTAAAAAAAAACAAAATTAAAGCATTTATATATTGATTTTGATTTTTGAATTTAAAAAAATTCAAAATTGTCATTAGGGAACAAAATTTGTTAGTTGGATCCAATCTTATAATTTTGAGTCAATCTTTATTTATTTGGCTTACATTGTTAATCTTTAGATTTAAAATGAATTAAATAACAGTTATTGCCTAACCTTCTTTAAAATGCTACGCAGATACAACTATACAACTATATCAAAACTATTGATTAAATTCAATAAATTCAAAAGCTAAATTTATTTTTATTTTAGATTTTAAAAAATTAAAAAGAATATTTATGAACCTCCTCCTTAGTTACAAATTTATCCAAAATTATATGAACTACAATTTAAATATCGGTTGGCTAAATTTGTTAATTTGTATTAAAAAAATAAGATACATTGCTTAAGATTTTTTATATCTTGCTCAATTTCATTGCTAAATTTGTTGCTTTTGAGTTTTAAAAAAATAAATAGATAGCCAATTGTAATACATTACATAATCACAATGATATCAAATCAATTGGCTATTAAAATCTTTTAAAAAAAAAAATTAAAGCATCTATATATTGATTTTGATTTTTGAATTTAAAAAAATTCAAAATTCCTATTAGGGAACAAAATTTGTTAGTTGGATCCATAAAAGGTAAAGAATTTTATGAACCTTGTAAAATCAGGAAAGTTATTAAATTATTTTTTTGTTTAAACTCTTACTTTTTCATAATTTTCATTTATGGGGAAAAATGAGAAAAAACTATCATTTTTTAAATTCTATTTTATCCCGTGCATAGCATGTGTCACATTCCAGTACATATTATATAAGGAAAAACGGTGTTTCTAATGACAAGGCTTGTTGAAGATGGAAAGGAAAGGCTAGAGATTTATCAGTGGTTCAACCAAATCAAAGAGAAGAGATGGTAGAGAGAGGTGGTTGAGTGAAAGGCAAAGCTAGCATGAAAAAGGAGAAAATGGTAGAGCATCCGGGATAATGAAAGAAATTTTTGACTTATATTTATAGGAAATTTTCAGCAAAGGGATTGAAGGAAATCTGTATAATTATTTATACCCATAAATCTTTATTTATACTCACAAATCTTTGTAATTATTTTTAATTATCTTTAAATAGTATATTCTGATTTTTTTTCCTTTAATTTTGAGTCCATTTCGGGCTTATAATTATGGCTTATAATTATAAAGATCTCTGGCTTATAAATGAGTCAATTTATGGCTTATAATTTTGAGTCAATCTTTATTTATTTGGCTTACATTGTTAATCTTTAGATCTAAAACGAATTAAATAACAATTATTGCCTAACCTTCTTTAAAATGCTACGCAGATACAACTATATCAAAACTATTGATTAAATTGAAAAGCTAAATTTATTTTTATTTTAGATTTTAAAAAATTAAAAAGAATATTTATGAACCTCCTCCTTAGTTACAAATTTATCGAAAATTATATGAACAACAATTTAAATATCAGTTGGCTAAATTTTTTAATTTGAATTAAAAAAATAGGACACGTCGCTTAAGATTTTTTAAATCTTGCTCAATTTCACGGCTAAATTTGGTTATTTTGAGTTTTAAAAAAATAAATAGATAGTCAATTGTAAATAATTACATAATCACAATCATATCAAATCAATTGGCTATTAAAATCTTTAAAAAAAAATTAAAGCATCGATATATTTATTTTGATTTTTGAATTTAAAAAAATTCAAAAATTCCCATTAGGGAACAAAATTTGTTAGTTGAATCCATAAAAGGTAAAGAATTTTATGAACCTTGTAAAATCAGGAAAGTTATTAAATTATTTTTTGTTTAAATTCTTACTTTTTCATAATTTCCATTTACGGGGACAAAATGAGAAAAAGCTGTCATTTTTTAAATCCTATTTTATCACGTGAATAGCACGTGCCACATGCCAGTATATATTATATAAGGAAAAACGGTGTTTCTAATGACAAGACTTGTTGAAGATGGAAAGGAAAGGCTAGAGATTTATCTATGGTTCAACCAAATCAAAAAGAAGAGATGGTAGAGAGAGGTGGTTGAGTGAAAGGCAAAGCAAGCATGAAAAGGGAGAAAATGGTAGAGCATCCGGGATAATGAAAGAAATTTTTGGCTTATATTTATAGGAAACTTTTAGCAAAGGGGTTGAAGGAAATCTTTATAATTATTTATGCCCATAAATCTTTATTTATACTCACAAATCTTTGTAATTATTTTTTAATTATCTTTAAATAGTATATTCTGAGTTTTTTTTCTTTAATTTTGAGTCCATTTCGGGCTTATAATTATGGCTTATAATTATAAAGATCTCTGGCTTATAAATGAGTCAATTTATGGCTTATAATTTTGAGTCAATCTTTATTTATTTGGCTTACATTGTTAATCTTTAGATCTAAAATGAATTAAATAACAATTATTGCCTAACCTTCTTTAAAATGCTACGCAGATACAACTATATCAAAACTATTGATTAAATTCAAACGCTAAATTTATTTTTATTTTAGATTTTAAAAAATTAAAAAGAATATTTACGAACCTCCTCCTTAGTTACACATTTATCGAAAATTATATGAACAACAATTTAAATATCAGTTGGCTAAATTTTTAAATTTGAATTAAAAAAATAGGACACGTTGCTTAAGATTTTTTAAATCTTGCTCAATTTCACGGCTAAATTTGGTTATTTTGAGTTTTAAAAAAATAAATAGATAGTCAATTGTAAATAATTACATAATCACAATCATATCAAATCAATTGGCTATTAAAATCTTTAAAAAAAATTAAAGCATCGATATATTTATTTTGATTTTTGAATTTAAAAAAATTCAAAAATTCCCATTAGGGAACAAAATTTGTTAGTTGGATCCATAAAAGGTAAAGAATTTTATGAACCTTGTAAAATCAGGAAAGTTATTAAATTATTTTTTGTTTAAATTCTTACTTTTTCATAATTTTCATTTACGGGGACAAAATGAGAAAAAGCTGTCATTTTTTAAATCCTATTTTATCCTGTACATAGCACGTGCCACATGCCAGTATATATTATATAAGGAAAAACGGTGTTTCTAATGACAAGACTTGTTGAAGATGGAAAGGAAAGGCTAGAGATTTATCTATGGTTCAACCAAATCAAAAAGAAGAGATGGTAGAGAGAGGTGGTTGAGTGAAAGGCAAAGCAAGCATGAAAAGGGAGAAAATGGTAGAGCATCCGGGATAATGAAAGAAATTTTTGGCTTATATTTATAGGAAACTTTTAGCAAAGGGGTTGAAGGAAATCTTTATAATTATTTATGCCCATAAATCTTTATTTATACTCACAAATCTTTGTAATTATTTTTTAATTATCTTTAAATAGTATATTCTGAGTTTTTTTTCTTTAATTTTGAGTCCATTTCGGGCTTATAATTATGGCTTATAATTATAAAGATCTCTGGCTTATAAATGAGTCAATTTATGGCTTATAATTTTGAGTCAATCTTTATTTATTTGGCTTACATTGTTAATCTTTAGATCTAAAACGAATTAAATAACAATTATTGCCTAACCTTCTTTAAAATGCTACGCAGATACAACTATATCAAAACTATTGATTAAATTCAAACGCTAAATTTATTTTTATTTTAGATTTTAAAAAATTAAAAAGAATATTTACGAACCTCCTCCTTAGTTACAAATTTATCGAAAATTATATGAACAACAATTTAAATATCAGTTGGCTAAATTTTTTAATTTGAATTAAAAAAATAGGACACGTTGCTTAAGATTTTTTAAATCTTGCTCAATTTCACGGCTAAATTTGGTTATTTTGAGTTTTAAAAAAATAAATAGATAGTCAATTGTAAATAATTACATAATCACAATCATATCAAATCAATTGGCTATTAAAATCTTTAAAAAAAATTAAAGCATCGATATATTTATTTTGATTTTTGAATTTAAAAAAATTCAAAAATTCCCATTAGGGAACAAAATTTGTTAGTTGGATCCATAAAAGGTAAAGAATTTTATGAACCTTGTAAAATCAGGAAAGTTATTAAATTATTTTTTGTTTAAATTCTTACTTTTTCATAATTTTCATTTACGGGGACAAAATGAGAAAAAGCTGTCATTTTTTAAATCCTATTTTATCCCGTACATAGCACGTGCCACATGCCAGTATATATTATATAAGGAAAAACGGTGTTTCTAATGACAAGACTTGTTGAAGATGGAAAGGAAAGGCTAGAGATTTATCTATGGTTCAACCAAATCAAAAAGAAGAGATGGTAGAGAGAGGTGGTTGAGTGAAAGGCAAAGCAAGCATGAAAAGGGAGAAAATGGTAGAGCATCCAGGATAATGAAATAAATTTTTGGCTTATATTTATAGGAAGCTTTCAACAAAGGGGTTGAAGGAAATCTTTATAATTATTTATGCCCATAAATCTTTATTTATACTCACAAATCTTTGTAATTATTTTTTAATTATCTTTAAATAGTATATTATGAGTTTTTTTTCTTTAATTTTGAGTCCATTTCGGGCTTATAATTATGGCTTATAATTATAAAGATCTCTGGCTTATAAATGAGTCAATTTATGGCTTATAATTTTGAGTCAATCTTTATTTATTTGGCTTACATTGTTAATCTTTAGATTTAAAATGAATTAAATAACAGTTATTGCCTAACCTTCTTTAAAATGCTACGCAGATACAACTATATCAAAACTATTGATTAAATTCAATAAATTCAAAAGCTAAATTTATTTTTATTTTAGATTTTAAAAAATTAAAAAGAATATTTATGAACCTCCTCCTTAGTTACAAATTTATCAAAATTATACGAACGACAATTTAAATATCGGTTGGCTAAATTTGTTAATTTGAATTAAAAAAATAAGATATATTGCTTAAGATTTTTTAAATCTTGCTCAATTTCATTGCTAAATTTGTTGATTTTCAGTTTTAAAAAAATAAATAGATAGTCAATTATAGCGACCCCGGTTGTCCCTTTACTGTTCTGTTGTATTTCGGACTCGGTTCCGTGGAGTTGCTAGTTGTATCTATCTGGTTGTCGTCCTTTAATTCCATTTGTGTGAGTTTTAGGATGTTTTGGGCAAGGTTGTTACAGGTTGGTTAGGCCTTGGTTTCAATTCCTTGTTGCCCAGTTTTTAGGCGTTTCGCTCGAGCGGGTCTTGTTGCACTCGAGCAGGGTTTACACACTTCCAGTATTTTGTGGCCCTGCAAAACTTCTGCAGGTGTGTTTTCTACGCTCGAGCGGGTTTCTTGCGGTCGAGCGGGTCGTGCTCGAGCGATATTGTTGGCGCTCGAGCGGGTAGTCCTTTTCCTGTAAAGTTCTGGGAGATGAAAATCTGCGCTCAAGCGCACTAGTTTTCACGCTCGAGCGGATGTGTTTTGCTTTTGTTTCTTGGCGCTCGAGCGGGACCAGATGTTTGCGCTTTATGCTCGAGCGCTCTATTCTACGCTCGAGCGGGTCATGCGTATATATAGCGATCCCGGTTGTTCCCTTTACTGTTCTGTTGTATTCCGGACTTGGTTCCGTGGAGTTGGTAGTGGTATCTATCTTGTTGCCATCCTTTAGTTCCACTAGATTGAGTTTTAGGATGTTTTCAGCAGGGTTGTTACAGGTTGGTTAGGCCTTGGTTTCAATTCCTTGTTGTCCAGTTTTTAGGTGATCCGCTCGAGCGGGTCTTCTTGCGCTCGAGCGGGGATTGCACACCTCCAGTATATCGTGTTCCTGCAAAACTTCTGCAGATGTGATTTTTATGCTCGAGCGGTAGCGCTAGAGCGAGTTTGGTGGCGCTCGAGCGGGTAGTACTTTCTGGGTATAAGTTCTGGGAGGGGGAAATCTACGCTCGAGCGGACTGGTTTTCGCGCTCGAGCGGAAGTGCTTTATTCTTGTGTCTTGGCGCTCGAGTGGGCCTTCTTGCGCTCGAGTGTGTTCAGATTTTTGTTCTTGGCGCTCGAGCGTTGTGTTCTCCGCACGAGCGGGTCATACGTATATGAGTTATCCGCTGGGTGATTTTAAATCACTTTTTACTATTCTTTCTCTCTCCTACTTTTTCTAAAACTCATTTTTGAGAGCCTCTCTCTCTAGAAACTCCCTTCTCTCTAGGGTTTGATCTAGTTAAAGTGTCCTCCTTCTCTTCGGCCTTTGTAAAAGTTGTATTGATCATCGAGGGCGTCGTTTTGATCTGAAAATCTTGGTCTTTGGAGCACTTTGGTTTTGGTCTCTTCTCTATCCGAGCTCTAACTTCGAGGTAGGGATAACCTACTCCTCACTATGGGCTTTGTCTTTAAATTTTAGTATTTTGAGATGTTGGGGTTGGTTTGGTAATTTTGTGAAAGTTTGGGGGCTTTTGTGTAAATTTACAAAAGTTGGGGTTTTAGCTATATAAAACGTAGATGCATGTTTGGCATGGAAAAGTGAAATTAATGTTAAACCATTAATGAAAATGAAACCGTGAAGGGTTGAAATGTTAATTATGAAAAATGCCCTAATTACAGTGGTTAATTAATTTGCATAATTAATTATGAGAAACGAGGAATTGATTTGGAAAGATATGGGATTAAAGGGTGTAGTTGGATTATTTATCATTCACGTAGTTGAAATGTTGATTATATATATATATATATATCCATTGTTGCATTTATTTTCTGTGTAGAAATAACTGCCTTGGGCTATCGGTGGAGGATAGTCTTGATTGTTGTAGACAATGCATGATGATTAGGCAAACTAAAACTAATCATTGGAATGTGTCATTGAGTATGACGGTTGAAAGAATACATTAAATTTATGTGTTGTGTGATGATGTGTATGATTATTGTTTATATACATTGTGTCGTGTTGGAGGAGATAGGGGATGTACTCCACGGTTTAGGGGAAGATAGGAGACGGACCTCTAAACCGGATGTTGTTGGGAGGAGATAGGGGATGAACTCCATAGATAGAGCTCATATGCTTATCTAGTAATGTGTTGACACAGCTCATATGCTTGTCTTTGGAAGTGTGATAGTGCTCTTATACATATCTATGGAAGTGATGATATAGCTTGTATGTTTATCTGTTGGTGTGTGATATAGCTAGTATGCTTATCTATTATGAAATGAGAAAGGGCTTAATATGAGTTATTGCCTCATATGAGTTGTTTGGTCAGGTTCTGAGCCATGGTTATAAATTGAGAATTGAAAAGAATTGGAAAATGGATTGTAACTTGGACTTGTATGTCATAAAACTGTAAAGTGTGATGAGGGAAAGTATCTGTGTTGGCCGTCTATCAACTGCTAATCTTTTAGTCATTGTTCATATTTGGTTTAGTGTATTTCTACTGGGCTATGGCTCACCCTATATGGGAACATCATTTTCAGGTACAGGTAGCATGCCACCTTCAAGGACGTAGCTTGGGAGGCTAGAGGCGGGCAGACTTTTGTTGTTTAGTTTCTTTGATGTATTACATATATATTCAAGCCAAGGGCTTAATGTGTAAATGAGTTAGTACTCTTTTGTTGTAACCAAGTGTTAACTTGGAAAGCTGTAAGCCTTTAGGGCATTTGCTTTTGTTGTTAACATGTAATACTTTTTGGTAATGGAAATCTGATGAATAATAGAATGTGAAACTTTTATATATCAATGCATGTCTATATTGATGGGTTTACTGTTATTATTTTGAGGGCGTTACAACTTGGTATCAGAGCGTACCGGGTTCGAATACTTTGGGTACGTGGGAAGTGATTAGTATCACAATGGGTTTGTCTCGCTTGATAGAGACTTAGATGTAGTGTCATATGCTATGTGCTTAATTGATGACATGCTTATGTGGCTATGTGGGTATGGGATTTAGTTTCTAGGATGTTGATTGGATCCTTGGGTTTCTGTGAGTCTTGTTGGAAAGGCACTTGATCAATGCTGTTTCTAACCGGAACTCTAGTAACACCTCGGGACTATCATTATCCGGAAATGAAATTCGTAAGTGCTTATGTGTTTATGTGCTTACGTGGAATGAATTACAGTTGTCTATGCATTAGGACGTGAGTGTTTAGTTTTGGTACATTTGTGAATGTGCTAACGTTCTGTATTACCTTTATTAGGATGTCAGGGCGAGGAAGAGGTGCTAGGCGTGGTAGGCCTGCGAGGCAGGAATTACCTTTACCGGATGATATTCCGGTCGTGCAGGAGGGAGTTGGTCAGGCCAATATGGCCGAGCTAGCGGGTCAGCAGGCTATGAGTGCCTTGGCCCGAGAGATAGCAGGAGCTTTGGGTATTGTCAGAGCAGGGAATCAGGCAGCTGAGGCAGGGCCTTCCTTCTTGAAGAGGGAGTTCTTCCGGTCTAATCCGGACGAGTTTGTTGGAGATCCGAAGGAACCACTGAAGGCTGACGAGTGGTTAGAACAAATGAGTAAGACGTTCGAGATGCTTGGCATCGAGGACGGAGCATTGAAAGTGACATTGGCATCCTTCCAGCTGAAGGGAGATGCGGGTCAATGGTGGAAGTACGAGAAGGCTCTTGTTGGTGGTACTTGGGAGGCGTTTGTGAATGCTTTCCAGGAGAGGTTCTTATCTGCAGTTGCTAGGGAGAAGCTGAGGGATCAGTTTAGCCGGCTTAATCAGTAGAGTATATCTGTGGCAGAGTTTGAGGCCACTTTTACTAGTTTGTCCAGGTTTGCACCTGAGTTGGTGGCGTCCGAAGAACGCCGTTGCTATGAGTTTGAGCGGAAGTTGAGGCGGGGCCTCAAGTTGAGGGTTGGTGGGTCTTATATCCGAGAGTATAGACATTTAGTGGATGCTGCAGCTCACATGGAGCTTATGATGCAGGAGGAAGACGAGGAGAAACATAGAGGCTCCAAGAGGGGCCAGGAGGGTCAGGGTGATGGCAGGAGACAGAGGGGTTATAATCCTCAGCAGTCTCAGGGGAGAGTTGCTAGATCGACCTTTCCGGTGCCGAGTACAGGCTCGGGGAGAGGTAATCAGGGAGGCTTGACTTGTTTTGCGTATGGCCAGCTGGGTCACAAGTCTTCGGTTTGCCCACAGAAGGGAGGGGGTCGGCGAGCTGCTTCCTCTTCAGCTAGACCTCAGGGCCAGAGTCAGGGCAGGGGCCAGCCCTTGTCTTGCTATCAGTGTGGTCAGCCTGGGCACCTGAAGAGGTATTGCCCTCAGTTGAGTGCTACTTCTAGGCAGACGCAGAGTTATCAGCCAGCTCAGTCTGTGCAGGCCTCGAGGGCCAATCCGGGAGCTTTGTCATCCCAGTCAGTACAGCAGTCGCATGCTCCAAGCGGCGAGAAGGTGGATCAGGCGCCTACAGGGCGCGTGTATGCTGTTACCGCGCAGGATCTTGTACCGGCTCCATCAGTAGTGAGAGGTACTTTTCTGTTTTGCAACTCGGTTGCTAATGTGTTGATTGACACGGGTGCATCTCATTCTTTTGTATCTGCTGCATTTGCATCTGTTTTGGAATTGGAGTTGGCTCAGTTAGCATCTCCTATTTGTGTGGTATCGCCTATTGGTGGTGAGTTGATCTTGAAACAAGGTGTTAGAGGTTGTGATATAGAGGTCGCCGACCATAGGCTTCCTTTTCCTTTTGCTGTCATGCCCATGATGGGTTTTGATGTTATTTTGGGTATGGACTGGCTATCATCATACCAGGCTATTATCGATTGCTACCGCCAGAGGGTCACGTTATGTACCTTGAGCGGGGAGTGGTTCCATTTCTTGGGAGACCGGGTTGGTAGTATTTTGCCACCGGGGTATGATTCGCGAGAGCGGAGTGAGCTAAGTGGTCTACTTGCTAGCCTTGAGAGTGGTGAGTGTGATGAGACCCAGCTTGTGTTGCCGAGGGTGGTTTGTGAGTATTCGGATGTTTTTCCCGAGGACCTTGTTAGTTTGCCACCTCACCGAGAGATAGAGTTCTCTATTGATCTAGTGCCCGGCACGGCGCCGATTTCTGTGGCACCTTACCGTTTTGCTCCAGCAGAGTTGGTTGAGTTGAAAGTTCAGCTCCAGGAATTGCTAGATAAGGGTTTTGTTCGCCCTAGTATTTCGCCGTGGGGAGCACCAGCCCTCTTTGCTAAAAAGAAAGATGGTGCCTTGAGATTGTGTATAGACTACCGGAAGTTGAATCGGGCAACGGTCAAGAATAAGTACCCTATGCCCCGTAGAGATGATCTGTTCGACCAGTTAAAGGTTTCCCGTTGTTTCTCTAAGATAGACTTGAGATCGGGTTACCACCAGTTGAGGGTCAGGGAGGTGGATATTCCTAAGATGGCATTCCGTACGCGGTATGGCCATTATGAGTTTTTGGTGATGCCATTCGGGCTTACCAATGCACCGGCAGTCTTTATGGACTTGATGAACTGGATCTTCCAGGAATTCTTAGACCGTTTTGTAGTCGTTTTCGTGGACGACATCCTGATTTACTCACCTTCAGGGGAGGAGCACGAGGAACACTTGAGAGTGGTGCTTGAGTTGCTTAGAGCCCATAGGCTGTATGCCAAGTTTGGGAAGTGTGAGTTCTGGCTGAGGGAAGTCAAATTCTTAGGCCACGTGGTATCTGGAAAAGGGGTGTCCGTTGATGCATGCAAGGTTGAGGCAGTGCAAGATTGGGCACAGCCTAAGAGTGTGTTTGAGATCCGCAGTTTTATGGGATTAGCTGGGTATTACCGTCGGTTTGTGAGGGATTTCTCTAGGCTAGCTTCGCCGTTGACTAGATTGACGCGGAAAGGGGTCAAGTTCGTATGGAGTGAGACTTGTGAAAAGTCGTTCCAAGAGTTGAAGGTTAGATTGACCACCGCTCCAGTTTTGATTATTCCGGAGAGAGGGTTGGGCTATGCGGTTTATTGTGATGCCTCACGAGAGGGTTTGGGTTGTGTGTTGATGCAAGAGGGGAAAGTGGTAGCTTATGGCTCACGTCAGTTGAAAATACACGAGAAAAATTACCCTACACACGACCTAGAGTTAGCAGCAGTGATCTTTGCCTTGAAGATTTGGAGGCACTACCTTTATGGTGAGAGGTTCGAGGTGTTCTCGGACCACAAGAGTTTGAAGTATCTGTTTACACAGAGAGACTTGAATTTGAGGCAGAGGAGATGGATGGAATTCATTAAGGACTATGATTTTGAGTTGCACTATCACCCGGGGAAGGCCAATATTGTGGCCGATGCCCTTAGTAGGAAATCCATTAGCGATGTAGCTTGTATAGCCATCCGGGAATGGGGGATGTTGGGTGTACTTGTCGAGTTTGATTTGCATCTGGGCGAATCTGTTGAGGCTGCGGCCTTGTTATCTGTTGTTGCACAACCTACACTTGTGACTCGAGTGTTAGAGGCACAGAGAGGTGACCTTGAGGTAGAGTCCTTCTGAGAGAAGATTTCCAGTGGGAAAGTTGAGAAGGGTTTGACGGTGTATCCCGACCAGAGTGTGAGATACCGAGACCGTCTGTATGTGTCGGAGTCTTGCCGAGAGGAAGTACTCCGAGAGTTCCATCATTCACGTCTTGCGGTGCATCTGGGAGGCACTAAGATGTATCGGGATTTGGGTCGCCAGTTTTGGTGGCGGGGTATGAAGAGAGATGTGGCAGTTTTCGTGTCTAAGTGCCTTACTTGCCAGCAAGTGAAGGCCGAGCATCAGAGGCCAGCGGGTTTGTTACAACCCTTGGCTATTGCCGAGTGGAAGTGGGAGCATGTCACTATGGACTTCGTTGCAGGTCTTCCGAGGACTCAGCGGGGTAGTGATGTTATTTGGGTGGTTGTAGACCGTTTGACTAAGTCGGCGCACTTCATTCCCATGCGCGTGAGAGATTCGGTAGATCATCTCGCCGACTTGTATATTCGGGACATAGTGAGATTGAACGGGGTCCCAGTGACGATCGTCTCAGATAGAGATCCTCGTTTTACTGCTAGGTTGTGGCAGAGTTTACAGAGTGCCATGGGTACTAAGTTGACCTTTAGTACGGCTTATCATCCTCAGACTGACGGGCAGTCCGAGCGTACTATTCAGATCCTTGAGGATATGCTTCGGGGTTGTGTCCTTGACTTTAGTGGGACGTGGGAGAGGCACTTACCATTGGTGGAGTTTGCCTACAACAACAGCTTTCAGTCTAGTATCGGTATGGCACCGTTTGAGGCCTTGTATGGCCGGCCTTGTAGGTCTCCGGTTTGCTGGGCCGAGATGGGTGACGCACCTTTGTTGGGTCCGGAGCTGGTTAGGGAGACGACGGAGAAAGTTGAACTTATCCGTAGGAGGCTTGTTATAGCCCAGAGTCGTCAGAAATCTTATGCTGACCGTAGGAGGAGGCCTTTGGCGTTTGAGATAGGTGATCATGTCTTTCTGAAAATATCACCTAGACGGGGTTTGATGAGGTTTGGGAAGAGTGGGAAGTTATCGCCTCGATTTATTGGGCCTTTTGAGATCCTTGATAGGATTGGCGAGGTTGCTTATCGTTCAGCGTTGCCGCCACAGTTGTCCGGAGTTCATGACGTGTTTCATGTGAGTATGCTTCGGAAGTATGAGTCGGATTCATCGCATGTGCTAGATTGGACCGACTTAGAGGTAGATGAGGATGCCTCGTATGAGGAGAGACCGGTTCGGGTCTTGGATAGGCGGGATCAAGTCCTGCGTGGCAAGACCATCCCTTTGGTAAAGGTTTTGTGGAAACATCATGGAGTGGAGGAAGCTACTTGGGAACGTGAGTTGGGGGTCCGCGAGAAATATCCGGACTTGTTTATTGATGAGTAATCTTGTATTTAAATTTTGTAATGTTGTTGGACTTAAGAGCTTTGTATATGTCTTAAGTTGTAAAACATTGGTGATGTTTTGGTTTAATGGAAGTATGTTGTAGAGCTTACCTTGATATGGGAGTTGATTATGATATTGCATATGTTGGCTATATTGTAGAATTGGAGTTGTATCATGTATATTGATTATGATACGAACTTTGAACCATGTATGTTGGAAATGGTTGGAAATGGAAGAAAATTGCATGTTGATAATGCACTTGTAATATATGTTGTGAAATGCCTCTTGAAAAGAGATGGAATTGACCGGTAATGGGTCGAAGTGTTTAATATTGTGTCGTAATATTGTTGAGAATGAAGAAAACCTGTTTTTGAAAAACTTGTGTTTAATTTCGGGGATGAAATTCTTTAAGGGGGGGAGGTTATAGCGATCCCGGCTGTTCCCTTTACTGTTCTGTTGTATTCCGGACTTGGTTCCATGGAGTTGGTAGTGGTATCTATCTTGTTGCCGTCCTTTAATTCCACTTGATTGAGTTTTAGGATGTTTTGAGCAGGGTTGTTACAGGTTGGTTAGGCCTTGATTTCAATTCCTTGTTGTCCAGTTTTTAGGCGATCCGCTCGAGCGGGTCTTATTGCGCTCGAGCGGGGATTGCACACCTCCAGTATATCGTGTTCCTGCAAAACTTCTGCAGATGTGATTTTTACGCTCGACCGGGTTTGTTTACGCTCGAGCGGTAGCGCTCGAGCAGGTTTGGTGGCGCTCGAGCGGGTAGTACTTTCTGGGTATAAGTTCTGGGAGGGGGAAATCTACGCTCGAGCGGACTGGTTTTCGCGCACGAGCGGAAGTGCTTTATTCTTGTGTCTTGGCGCTCGAGCGGGCCTTGTTGCGCTCGAGCGTGTTCAGATTTTTGTTCTTGGCGCTCGAGCGTTGTGTTCTCCGCTCGAGCGGGTCATACGTATATGAGTTATCCGCTGGGTGATTTTAAATGACTTTTTACTTTTCTTTCTCTCTCCTACTTTTTCTAAAACTCATTTTTGAGAGCCTCTCTCTCTAGAAACTCCCTTCTCTCTAGAGTTTGATCTAGTTAGAGTGTCCTCCTTCTCTTCGACCTTTGTAAAAGTTGTGTTGATCGTCGAGGGCGTCGTTTTGATCTGAAAATCTTGGTCTTTGGAGCACTTTGGTTTTGGTCTCTTCTCCATCCAAGCTCTGACTTCGAGGTAGGGATAACCTACTCCTCACTATGGGCTTTGTCTTTAAATTTTAGTATTTTGAGATGTTGGGGTTGGTTTGGTAATTTTGTGAAAGTTTGGGGGCTTTTGTGTAAATTTACAAAAGTTGGGGTTTTAGCTATATAAAACCTAGATGCATGTTTGGCATGGAAAAGTGAAATTAATGTTAAACCATTAATGAAAATGAAACCGTGAAGGGTTGAAGTGTTAATTATGGAAAATGCCCTAAGTGGTTAATTAATTTGCATAATTAATTATGAGAAATGAGGAATTGATTTGGAAAGATATGGGATTAAAGGGTGTAGTTGGATTATTTATCATTCATGTAGTTGAAATGTTGATTATATATATATCCATTGTTGCATTTATTTTCTGTGTAGAAATAACTGCCTTGGGCTATCCGTGGAGGATAGTCTTGATTGTTATAGACAATGCATGATGATTAGGCAAACTAAAACTAATCATTGGAATGTGTCATTGAGTATGACGGTTGAAAGAATACATTAAATTTATGTGTTGTGTGATGATGTGTATGATTATTGTTTATATACATTGTGTCGTGTTGGAGGAGATAGGGGATGTACTCCACGGTTTAGGGAAAGATAGGGGATGGACCTCTAAACTGGATGTTGTTGGGAGGAGATAGGGGATGGACTCCATAGATAGAGCTCATATGCTTATCTAGCATTGTGTTGACAGAGCTCATATGCTTGTCTTTGGAAGTGTGATAGTGCTCTTATGCATATCTATGGAAGTGATGATATAGCTTGTATGCTTATCTGTTGGTGTGTGATATAGCTAGTATGCTTATCTATTATGAAATGAGAAAGGGCTTAATATGAGTTATTGCCTCATATGAGTTGTTTGGCTAGGTTCTGAGCCATGGTTATAAATTGAGAATTGAAAAGAATTGGAAAATGGATTGTAACATGGACTTGTATGTCATGAAATTGTAAAGTGTGATAAGGGAAAATATCAGTGTTGGCCATCTATCAACTGCTAATCTTTTAGTCATTGTTCATATTTGGTTTAGTGTATTTCTACTGGGCTGTGGCTCACCCTATATGGGAATATCATTTTCAGGTACAGGTAGCATGCCACCTCCAAGGACGTAGCTTGGGAGGCTAGAGGCGGGCAGACTTTTGTTGTTTAGTTTCTTTGATGTATTACATGTATATTCAAGCCAAGGGCTTAATGTGTAAATGAGTTAGTACTCTTTTGTTGTAACCAAGTGTTAACTTGGAAAGCTGTAAACCTTTAGGGCATTTGTTTTTGTCGTTAACATGTAATACTTTTTGGTAATGGAACTCTGATGAATAGTAGAATGTAAAACTTTTATATATCAATGCATGTCTATATTGATGGGTTTACTGTTATTATTTTGAGGGCGTTACAATATATGAGTTATCCACTGGGTCATTTTAAATCACTTTTTCACTTTTCTTCTCTCTCTTACTTTCCCAAAAACCCCATTGTTGAGCTTCTCACTCTAGAACTCTACTTTCTCTCTTGGTATTGATCTAGTAGGAGTGATTTCCTCACCTTTGGCCTTTACGAAAAGGTTGTTGATCGTCGAGGGCTATCTTTTGATCCGAGAAATTCGTGGTTTGGAGCATTTTTGTTTTCTTCACCTTCTTGGTTGGGAGTCATCTTTTGAGGTAGGGACAACCTACTCCTCACTATGGGCTTTGTCTTTAAATTTTAGTATTTTGAGATGTTAGGGTAGGTTTGGTAATTTTGTGAAAGTTTGGGGCTTTTGTGTAAATTTACAAAAGTTGGGGTTTTAACTATGTAAAACCTAGATGCATGTTTGGCATGGAAAAGTGAAATTAATGTTAAAACATTAATGAAAATGGAACCTAAGGGTTGTAATGTTAATTATGGAAAATGCTCTAATTACATTGGTTAATTAATTCATATAATTAATTATGAGAAATGAGGAATTGATTTGGAAGGGTATGGGATTAAAGGGTGTGGTTGGGTTATTTATCGCTCACCTAGTTGAAATGTTGATTATATATCCATTGTTGCATTTATTTTCTGTATAGAAATAGCTGCTTTGGGCTATCGGTGGAGGATAGTCTTGATTGTTGTAGACAATGCATGATGATTAGGCAAACTGAAACTAATCAATGGAATGTGTCATTGAGTATGACGGTTGAAAGAATACATTAAATTTATGTATTGTGTGATGATGTGTATAATTATTGTTTATATGCATTGTGTTGTGTTGGAGGAGATAAGGGATGTACTCCACGGTATAGGGGAAGATAGGGGATGGACCTCTAAACCAGATGTTATTGGGAGAAGATAGGGGATGGAATCCATAGATAGAGCTCATATGCTTATCTAGTAATGTGTTGACACAGCTCATATGCTTGTCCTTGGAAGTGTGATAGCGCTCTTATGCATATCTATGGAAGTGATGATATAGCTTGTATGCTTATCTGTTGGTGTGTGATATAGCTAGTATGCTTATCTATTATGAAATGGGAAAGTGTTTAATATGAGTTACTGTCTCATATAAGTTGTTTGGCCAGGTTCTGAGCCATGGTTATAAATTGAGAATTGAAAAGAATTGGAAAATGGACTGTAACATGGACTAGTATGTCATGAAACTGTAAAGTGTTATAAGTAAAAGTATCAGTGTTGGCCATCTATCAACTGCTAATCTTTTAGTCACTGTTCATATTTGGTTTAGTGTATTTTTACTGGGTTGTAGCTCACCCTATATGGGAACATCATTTTCAGGTACAGGTAGCATGCCACCTCCAAGGACATAGCTTGGGAGGCTAGAGGCGGACAGACTTTTGTTGTCTTATTTCCTTTTGATGTATTACATGTAAATCCAAGCCAAGGGCTTAATGTGTAATTGAGTTAGTACTCTTTTTTTGTAACCAAGTGTTAACTTGGAAAGTTGTACGCCCGTAGGGTATTTGCTTTTGTTGTTAACATGTAATACTTTTGTAAAGAAATACTCTGATGAATTGAAAAATGTGGATCTTATATATATATATATATATATATGCATGTCTAATGAGATGGGTTTTATCTATTATTTTGAGGGCGTTACATCAATTGTAATACATTACATAATCACAATCATATCAAATCAATTGGCTATTAAAATCTTTACAAAAAAAAAATAAAAATTAAAGCATCTATATATTGATTTTGATTTTTGAATTTAAAAAAATTCAAAATTCCTATTAGGGAACAAAATTTGTTAGTTGTATCCATAAAAGGTAAAGAATTTTTTGAACCTTGTAAAATCAGGAAAGTTATTAAATTATTTTTTGGTTTAAACACTTACTTTTTCATAATTTTCATTTACGGGCAAAAATGAGAAAAAACTATCATTTTTTAAATTCTATTTTATCCCGTGCATAGCACGTGTCACGCCCCACTTTTTATTACTCGAAGTCATTACCAAGTTCATTAACTTAATTCAATCAGAGATAACATGCGGAAATAACTCAAATGTTCAACTAAAAGGAGTGAACAACAACTCTCTCTTTCGAATGCTAATTAAATACAACATGAGTATTCTGAATAAATTGCCCTCAGGCTTACAACATTAAATAATCAAATGAAGGGTACAACCCTTTTTTCATATATGGCATTCCGCCTACAACAAAGAGACCCCGTGGCCAACAAATAAGAAGATCCAAATCTTGTAGCACATCCTGCTAAACACCTGAAAAAGATTCAACAACGTGGGATGAACATATAGTCCAGTAGGGATCTCAACATGGCTCTCAACAATAACAACATACAGATAGCTATGATCATGAATGCTCAATCTCATACTAGAATAGTAATGTGACAGTTTACACAAAATATACATAATTTTGCACTCTTCTCGAAAACAACCATTTCAATCAACGCCATAGGCGATTCGTCTTCCCTTTTTCCTTCCATTAATCCACGTTCCCAATCTATCATAACATTAACAATGCCTTAGGAAATAAATTCACTAAGCCCACTACTCTCTTCCATTTTCCAAACATACACAGACGTACCCTTTTCAAAATATATATATATATATATATATATATCTTTAAAATATCCATTCTCCTTCATACTTTCCAAAAGACAAAAATGACATTTTGGCTTCTTCCTGATACAATCAAATCTATACATGCACCGCTATAAAAAGGGAGATAACAACTCACCAACATGCATAAAATAAAAACAATGAGGCAACTCGGCCCTCCCAAACCATAATCAACACAATCCATGATATTCCCAGACACACTGGAACATCAACAACAGAACTTTGCTCTACTAGCTATGTGCGTAGTAAGCCAAAGATACACCTCTCACAACAACATGCCAGTTTACCAGGCGCTAGCTGGAAGGGTATGGTGCCTTATATTCTCAGCGCAGTCAGTTCTCCAGGCGCTAGCTGGAAGGTCACGATACCTCTGATTCTTAGCGCAAGGTACAACACCACCAATTGAAATGCAACAGGGCATAACCAACATGTGTAACACATATACACAAACCATCAAGATGCAAGCAATGTGTTAAAATATATGAACACATAACTACCTCCTCCTGAGCAAGCATACATATATAATGTATCTCAACACCTTATCACATACGACATTCAATCAATAATGGTATAATGCATACACGACAATTTAACACAACCACGTCATCCTCCACCGATGACCAAGGACAAAACCTCTAGATGCATGTATATCGTACATCTATTAACAGACTCAATTATCATGAGATCCCAAACCCATCAACAACCCAAGCATAGTAGCTACACATTAATTCCCCCAAATATGTGCACCCGACATGCATGATACAACAATCCAATTCTCATATTTATTTTCTATGACTCACATAGAGTTAAAGTTTCATTCTTCACTTTCAAAATCAACTTTCATAATCCAAATCAACATGTTCCACCACTTATTCCAAAAACACTTTCCTCAAAATCAATTCCATTCCTTTCATAACCTTCCAAATTTATTATGCAAATTAAGTAAATAAATTAGGGCTTTTCTATATTTCAACAACAACATGCTATTTTACGCCACGAATAGTCAAATGAACAACCAAAGACAATAAATTCATTTTTAATCAACCAACTCTAGGTTTCCTCATGATTTTCAAACAAACCCAACATAGGTATGGTTTTCATGCAATACAAAACTACCACATGTCTATCTATAGACGAAGTATTGAAAAAGAACAAGGAAATCCCTACCTCAAATGTAGAACTCAAGGAGAAGAAGAGCAAAACTCGGAAGTGCTCCAAATCCCAAATTTCTCGGATCAAAACGAAGCCCTCGACGATCAACACAACCTTTACAAAGTCAAAAGGGTAGGAAGATACTCTAACTAGATCAATCCTAAGAGAGAAGTTAGGTTTTAGAGTGAGGTGCTCTCCAATGGAGGTTTTGAAAAAGTAAGAGAGAGAAAGGAAATCAAAAAGTGATTTCAAGGACAGATATAAAAACAGGTCCGCTCGAGCGTACAACACCCCGCTCGAGCGTCAAACACAGGTTCACGCTCGAGCGTCCAAAGATCTGCTCGAGCGCCGGATGCACACTCCCAGAATTTTCTGCAGACGTCTAAAATGCAGAAGGAAGGAAATTCACGCTCGAGTGTCCAAACTTCCGCTCGAGCGGAGAGGCAACAACAAAAGCCTGCTCGAGCGTCAAATCACCGCTCGAGCGGAGAGACCAAAGCCTGGGCAAAAATTCTAAGCTTTAAAACACAACCAACTTATTCCCAACTTGTCCAACACAACCCAAAACTCTAACACAAAGAGTAAGGGATCGAAATGAGGATAAGACAACAATGAATCTACGGAACCGAGTCCGGATTACAGTTAAACAACAACAGGAAATACCGGGATCGCTATAACCTCCCCCCCTTAAAGAATTTCGTCCTCGAAATTTAGAACACGCCAAAAGCACAAGGCCAACTGATCACACAGTACCCAACACCTGAGTACTAGGAAAGAAACTATTCTCCCTACAAACCTTCGATTCATTCTTACCAAGGAAGAGATTAACCAAGGGGACACGTTCCAAACGACAACACTCAAACACGAAAAACTACAATAAAACCAAACCTTCCCGAAATAATTTACTAACATCTGACTAGCGCTTCAGGCTAAGTCACTACCCAACAAAAAAATTCCTAAAAAGTAACCAAAGCAAATCTTCTGAGGAAATAATAAGAAAAACATTTTCTTGCTCATGAGGCATTTCTCAAAGATAGTCAAATTTACAATGTTGACATTCCGAAATAAATCTTTCATTTTCTATGCGTAACTCAAAAGTTTTGTAAACATTTTTCACAAACACGGTGTTATCCAAAACACATAATCATCCACAATTTTTTTGCCAAAAATCATTCATTTGGAATTCCTCAAAACCCTTGAATTAAATCAATTTCTCAACAACGCATTTAGATGGCCCAAACACTAGGAAAATTTTGTTTTCCATTTCTTTCCAAAATAACACCATCAACAACCATCACTCACACAGTGATGCCACAACCAACACGGAACATAACATTTCTATAATGACAGTTAATAGAAATAACAACAGTACTATCAACACAAAAGGAATAAGAAATTCATGGTTTTGCAATTTCATCCCGCCTCCCTTTACTTAACCAATTTAATAATATACACCCGGCTCAGAACCTGGCCAAACAATTAAATAAGATAGTAACTCATATAAAACATTTTTCACTTCGCAATAGATAAGCATATGAGCTATATCAATCTTTCAATAGATACACATTTTGGTGCTGTATCATCGGAGTCCATCCCCTATCTCCTCCCAAACAATATACATACATAATGCATAAAAAAAAATCCAATTATTCACAATGATCATTCAATACACAAAGTTGCTGTACTATTATAACCGTCATATTCAATGACACAACCGGATGATTAGTTTCAGTTTTCCTTAATCAACACACAAAGTCTTCAACAAACGAGACTAACCTCAAGGTGACCGATGTCAACCGAAAACCCGATACCAACAAGCTGACTAATCAACTCAATAAACTCCACACTCAGTAATCCACACACTGATGTGCCACTAACCCCAAACACGGAGTTCCCCACACAAACCCCCAAATTTTGGAATCTCAATGGATCTCCTAAAATCGAACCACATCAACACTGTGTCTAAGGGAATCACTATTTGCCCCTCCCATTGCTACCTAGCAAGCCTGCTCATCTCCTCGACTCAAGACCGACATGGTCAACCTCAATCACGAAGGACAATCTTGACCAACGCTATTCTAGAACTCAAACTGTTCTTCCTCTGAAGAATGCTGCCAACATCCACTCACAAACCATACCCCCACATTTGATAACCAATCACACTACAAACACTATCCCTATACAACCGATGGGGTCACCACGGACTCACTAAGTGGCAAGGCTCGAAACACGAACCAACATACAAGCACCAAGCAAGCAACAACATCAGGATCATTGATTCCCTTTAACAACTTCTCAATAAACATAATAGAGGGTTCGAAATTCCATATATACTCCCCAATACATGAGGATTAAACAAACAACAAAGTGCATACATATACGATACATAAACATGGTGCCTCAGCATCCAACAGTACACCGGTCAACAACAAGATGATTCACATGATACACCACCGGCCAACAACACAAAAGTCCCCCTTCCAGGGTAGTACTATAGGGCTAACTAATAAGTCACCCCTCGCGAGGCTCTCGAAGCCTGGCCTGCACGTTTCTGGTACCGATAACGTCCCCGACTGGACGGGCACGACTGAGTCTGACTAGGTTTTGAAACACTTGCAGAATTCACACGCAAAGGGCAAAAACGTCTACCATGGCCCAGCTGACCACAAACAAAACAACCACCAGACCCCCTATTCTGAGACTGGTCCGAAACCTGCACCTCCCCGGACCTCCCAACAGAAGAGTCCGAAACCCCTGGCGAAGAAAAGGAACCAGCCCCAGATGAGCATGTTTCCGCCTCCACCCCTTACTGAGCCTAGAGCGCTTAGGAACCGTAGGACTTACCGAAATGGTCTCCTCCTTAACCCCATCATTAATCATCACCATGGCCTCCACATGGGCCGCTGCCTCGACTAAAATATAATAATCCTTCCAAAAGGATCCAGCTACATTCTCCCGAATATCGAAACATAACCGTTTCTCAAACTCATAACAACGACGCTCCTCTGTTGCCACCAACTCTAGAGCAAACCTCGACAAACTAGCAAACCGCATCTCAAACTATGCCACAGGAGTATCATCCTGACGCAACTCCAAAAACTGATCTCTCAACCTTTCCCGAGCAGAAGGAGGGAAGTACTTGGCCCAAAAGGTCTCGGTAAAAGCAACCCACGTGCCACCTACCGTACTCTTAGCATGCTTCCACCAATAACTCGCATCACCCTTCAATTGAAAAGTCGCCAAAGAAACCCTCAACTCCTCCTCTTCGACTCTGAGCGTATCGAGAGTCTTGGTAATCTGTTCCAACCAACTCTCTGCCTCCAACGGTTTAGCCACCCCCACGAACTCTGGTGGGCCAGAGCGGAAAAACTCCTTAGTATGCTTGAGAGCATGCCCACTGCCGCCCTCAGTGCGAGCTAGGGCGTCATGCACTGCTCTCACAATCTCACGTGCGACGTCCTCGCCGACAGCCGATGCTGCAACGGCGGGTGCTAAAGGAACTGCTGTGCCCCTACCGACACTCCTACTACTCAACCGTCCTCTACTTCCTCGTGTAGACATCCTATAAAGCACAAAATAAATTACACTTAGTGCATAACACAATAGCCTTCTCCGAGGGACACACTACCGCCAAAAGGTCACAAGACACACTTAGTCTCAAAACATACATTTCTATTGCATATAATCATCTAAACATGTAGACACATAATCGAATCAAGTCCACAAAGATAGTCACTCATCCCGGAACTCTCAAGGAATTCCCATCAGAAACCACGTTGATCAGCCGTGTTTCCAAAAGGACCTCAAAGCAAGTTCACCGGCTATGAATACTATCCGAGAGACTGAATACCATGCTCATATAAATGCAACACATAAGTCCTAACTTTCATGGTATCTATATGCAATGTCCTCACTATACGTAGTAAACCCACTGTGGTAAAAACCACTTCTCACGAGCCCAAAGTATTCAAACCCGGCCCGCTCTGATACCAAGTTGTCACGCCCCACTTTTTATTACTCGAAGTCATTACCAAGTTCATTAACTTAATTCAATCAGAGATAACATGCGGAAATAACTCAAATGTTCAACTAAAAGGAGTGAACAACAACCCTCTCTTTCGAATGCTAATTAAATACAACATGAGTATTCTGAATAAGTTGCCCTCAGGCTTACAACATTAAATAATCAAATGAAGGGTACAACCCTTTTTTCATATATGGCATTCCGCCTGCAACAAAGAGGCCCCGTGGCTATAGCGATCCCGGTTTCCCCTTTTCTTTTACTGTTGTATCCGGACTTAGGTTCCGCGGAGTTGGTTGTCGTGTATATCTTGTTTACATCCTTTACTCCTTGCATTCGAGTCTTGGGTTGTGTTGGGCGAGTTTGTTATAGGTTGGTTGGACTTAGAAACCAAGAGTAGTTGCCCAGATTTTGGCCTTCACGCTCGAGCGGGGATTTTGACGCTCGAGCGGGCCCTTCGTTGTCGTCTGTCCGCTCGAGCGGGGTTTTCGACGCTTGAGCGTAGTTTTTCATCTTCCAGTATCTCCTCTGCAGTGTTGTGCGCTCGAGCGGGAGTTTTGACGCTCGAGCGGGATGTTGTGTGACGCTCGAGCGGGGAGGGTTGACGCTCGAGCGGAGACCTGGTTCTGTAAAAGTTCTGGGAGTGTGTATCCGCCGCTCGAGCGGGATTGTTGACGCTCGAGCGGGAGTCTGTGAGTGACGCTTGAGCGGGGGTTTGGACGCTCGAGCGGGGCGACTTTTATATAAAGCCGAGATCCGACCTTTTTGTTCACTTTTCAACATCCTTTCTCTCTCCTACTTTTCCAAAAAGGTATTTTGAGAGCTCCTCTTACTAAAACCCTAACTTTTCTCTGAGGATTGATCTAGTAGGAGTTGTTTTCTCATCTTGGGCCTTTACAAAAGTTGTGTTGATCGTCGAGGGCTATCTTTTAATCTAAAAATTTTGGGATTTGGAGCATTTCCGTTTCTTCATCTTCTTCGTTGAGCCCCATTATTCGAGGTAGGGATAACCTACTCCATCTTATGAGCTTTGTCTTTGAATTTTAGCATTTTGACATGTTGGGGGTTGTTGGATAATTTTGAGAAAGTTTGGGCCTTTGTGTAATTTTACAAAAGTCGGGGTTTTAAATATATAAACCTATATGCATGTTAGGCATAGAGAAATGAGATTAATGTTGGTACATTGATGGAAATGGAACCTTAGGGTTGTTTTGTGAATTATGGTAATTTGCCCTAATTGGTTTAAATTAATTAATGCATATAATTAATTGAAGAAAACGAGGAATTGAATTGAAAATGTTGATATATTATCCATTTGTGCATTTATTTCCTGCTTAGAAATAATTGCTTTGGGCTACCGGTGGAGGGTAGTGTTGATTGTTGTAGACAATGCATGATGATTAGGCAAACTAAAACTAATCAATCGGATGTGTCATAGAGTATGACGGTTGATAGAATACATTAACTTTATGTATTGAGTGATTGTGTATATGACCAATGTGTTTATATGCATCATGTGTAGACGGTTGGTAGAATACATTAACTTTATGTATTGATTGATTGCGTATGTGATTCTGTGTTTACATGCGTTATATTGTGTATAGAACCTTTGTGTTTATATGCATTGTGCAGAGGAGGAGATGGGGGATGTACTCCGCGGTTTAGGGGAAGATGGGGGATGTACCTCTAAACCGGATAGGATTGGGAGGAGATGGGGGATGAACTCCGTAGATACAGCTCATATGCTTGTCTAGTGAAGTGTAGATACAGCTCATATGCTTGTCTAGTGAAGTGTAGATACAGCTCGTATGCTTGTCTAGTGAAGTGTGGATACAGCTAATATGCTTGTCTGTTGATGTGTGATATGCTTATCTATTGGGATGTTGATATAGCTCATATGCTTATCTGTTGTAGTAGTGATATAGCTCATATGCTTATCTATTGAAAAGTCTGTTTGATTTGATATAGCACTAAAATGTATATCATCATCGTTTGTGAAGTATGGAAGTAGTTTATGTGTTATTGATACAACACCAAAATGTGTATCCACCGTGAATTTTGAAAATGTTCTAGTGATGAACTATAATCTCATCAAAATGTTTTGGCCAGAGTACTGAACCCTGTTTTCAAACTCAAAGTTGAATAAGAAATGAAAAGTGAATTGTAACATAGGTTTGGTTGTCATGGAATTGAAATAAGATGTAAATGGAAGTGTAAGTATCGACCATCTATCAGTTGCTAATCTTTTAATCATTGTTCATAGTTGGTTTAGTATATCTCTGCTGGGCTGTGGCTCACCCTATATGGGAACATCATTTTCAGGTACAGGTAGCATGCCGCCTCTAAGGACATAGCTTGGGAGGCTAGGGGCAAGACATACTTTTGTTGCCTTATTTTCCTTTTGATGTATTACATGTAAATTCAAGCCGAGGGCTTAATGTGTAACCGAGTTAATACTCTCTTTTGTAACCAAGTGATAACTTGGAAAGCTGTAAGCCCGTAGGGCATTTACTTTTGTTGTTAACATGTAATACTTTTGTAATGAAGTACTCTGTTTAATTGAGGGAATGTGGATCTTTTGTATGTAAATGTATGTTTATATTGATGGGTTTAATGTTATTATTTTGAGGGCGTGACAACTTGGTATCAGAGCGTACCGGGTTCGAATACTTTGGGTACGTGGGAAGTGATTAGGATCACAATGGGTTTGTCTCGCTTGATAGAGACTTAGTAGTAGTGTCATATACTATGTGTTTAAATTGATAACATGCTTATGTGACTATGTGGGTATGGAACGTAGTTTCTAGGATGTTGATTTGATCCTTGGGTTTCTGGGAGTCTAGTTGGAAAAGCACTTGATCAATGCTGTTTCTAACCAGAACTCTAGTAACGCCTCGGGACTATCATTATCCGGAAATGAAATTCGTAAGTGCTTATGTGTTTATGTGCTTACGTGGAGTGAATTTCAGTTGTCCATGTATTAGGACGTGAGTGTTTAGCTTCGGCACATGTATGAGTGTGCTAACGTGTCTCTGTTACTTTTACTAGGATGCCTAGGCGAGGAAGTTGTGATTTCCCTCCTTCCGCTCGGGAAGAGTTGCGGAAACAGTTTGTGGAGTTACGCCAAGGTACTACACCTTTGGTGCGGTTCGAAAGGTGGTTTGCTAATCTGTCGAGGTTTGCTCCAGAATTGGTGGAGACGGAGGACTTGCGTTGTTTCGAGTTTGAGAGTAAGCTGCGTGACGACATCCGTGTGAGGATAGCGGGGTCTTGGCATAAAAGATATAGTGTGCTTGTTGAGGCAGCTGCCCATGTAGAGGTTGCAGTGCCAGCAATGGGGCAGAGTGGGGAGGGAGCCATCTCGGCAACTCCCGTGACTCAGGGTGTTGGTAGACCTTTTAAGAGGCAAAGGGGTTTAAACCCGCAACAAGGAGGTCGGGCTAGAACCACCCTTCCAGTGTCGGATTTGGGTTCGGGAGAACGTAAACAGAAGGATGTCGTTTGTTTCAAATGTGGTCTTCTGGGCCACAAGGTTTCGGGTTGCCCACAGAGGAAGAGGGCAGGGTTAGCAGTTCAACCAGTAGTCGTACCACCAGGATCATCTAACCAACCGGGTTTTGGGTCGATCAAATGCTCAGTGGGGAGGCAGTTGTTGGGGTCTTCATCAGCCCAGATTCTGAACCAGTCTCGTGCTCAGGCACCGCCTACTTGTTGGATGTGTAATCAGCTGGGTTATATTCGGCGTTTCTGTACTCAGCCGGGGGCTTCTTTAGGGGTTTTGCAACCTAGCCCGGCTCAGTTTTATTCAACTGAGCAGGAACAGTATCGTTTTGGGGGACTAGCAGGCCAGATTGCGAGGGCCTCAGTAGAGTCGAGTTCCCAAGCCCCAGTTGGGGAAGTTCGTAGTTGTTCCAGGTGTGGACAGAGGGGGCACGTCGGTAGTTCTTGTCCGTGGTTAGTAAACTCGTAGGTTGTCTTGTGTTTGGAGATGACCAATTTTGGCGGTCCAGCGAGGGACGGCAGTGGTGGTAATACCGAGGGGTTGGTTTCGTTATGGCTAATCCGTTTTGTAATCGGTGAATTATCGTTTGTGATCATTGGGTTCCGTTGTGTAACCAATGTGTTTTGGGAATGTTGAAACATATAAACTGTTTGTTTGTCTATATGTATACATATGTGCTTTGTTTGTTAATTTCCCTGGAATGGGTGAATTGGAGCATGTTGTAGCTCTGAAGTTTTATTAATGTATAAAGTTGCTGTAAAACCACAAAAAATCTTTTTTTTTGGTATTAGGCGTGTGACTTGATTGGGAAAGATGAGGGCCGAGGAGCCATGTTTTCAAATTTGAAAGAACCACCGAGGGGTGCGTGTCCTAGCCAAGGCAATATTGGAGAGGATGTGAAGTGTGTGATTAGTACTAGATGTAGCACGTATTTGATATGGTGTCCTACGGGGGCATAGCGTATAATTTTGTTAAGGTTGGACTTGTACCTTCGTGGTAAGTAGCGTTGCCGAGATTACAGGTGTACTGATTGGCCATTTTAAGTGAGGGGATGTTAGTCCCTATATAAGGTCGTGATTGTTGTGTCGGGGAGTGTTGTATTGTAAGTAGTTGGTGCTATATCTCGGGCAGTAGCATATGGGTATTTCCTAAGTTTTGGGGCTCCTTTATTTTGATCGAATGTGATAGGTTTGTACCTTAACACTGGTTAGGTCGGGAGATGCCATCGTAAGGGTTGATTGGGTGTACAGTCCGTAGTTGGGGTGTGATCCGTGGATGGAGTCACAGTGGTATGGTGTTTGCGGATGGAGATGTGGGTTAATGGCAAGGAGAGTGAGAACCTTTACTCTGCTGGATAGTTAGAAGAGTGAATCCTTGAAAGCCTTGTCGGCGACCTGTAGTGGTGTCGGGGTTTGGTTCATGATGGTTACCTAGCGGTAGTTTTGACTAGTGGTTTAGCACGGAGGCTGGGCCTCTGGAGGGTACTCTCGGGATGGGTGGCAGGCAAGATGTGGAGATTTGATGTGATGGTTAGATGTGATGGTTGCGAGAATTGCGCGGTGTTGGCAAGACTATGTGAGAATATTCGAGGGAATGTGAGATTTGTATCTCGAGTTAGTAGAAATGGTACCTGTATGTTGGTTCGTGTTTTGGGTCTTGCTAGTCAGTGAGTCCGTGGTGACCCCATTGGTTGTATAGGGGTAGCGTTCGAGTTGTGATTGGTTATCAATTGTTGGGTTTGGGTTGTGAGTGGATGCTGGTAGCATTCTTTGAAGGAAGGGCAGTTTATGTTCTAAAGTAATGAGTATAGCGTTGGTCAAGGTGGTCCTTCGTGTTCAGGTTGTTGTGATTGAGGTTGACCATGTCGGTCTTTGGTCAAGGAAGTGAGCAGGCTTGCTAGATAGCCATGGCGGGGAATGGTGATTCCCTTAGACGTAGTGTTGATGCGGTTCAGTTTTAGGAGATCCGGAGAGGTTCCAAAATTTGTGGTTTGTGTAGAGAACTCCGTGGTTGGGGTCAGTGGCTAGAGTGGCACATCAGTGTGTGGATTACTGAGTGTAGAGTTTATTGAGTTGATTAGTCAGCTTGTCGGTAACGGGTTTCGGGTTGGCATTGGTCACCTTGAGTTTAGTCTCATTGGTTGTAAATTTTGTATGTTGATTAGGGAAAACTGAAACTAATCGAACATGTTTTGGCGTAGAATCTGACGGTTAGAATAATACATCTAATATATGTATTGATTGATCATTGTGAATGATTGGCTTTTATACATTATGTATGTATGATGTTTGGTTTGATATTGATACAGCACTAAGATGTGTATCATTTGTGTGTTAAAGGGGGATATTGTGGGGATGAGATGTGATCTCATTTGGTTGTTGGCCAGGTCCTGAGCCGTATTTATACCTTATGTGTTGATAGTACTGTTGTTATTTCTATTAACTATCATTATAGAAATGTTGTGTCCCATGTTAGTTGTGGCATCACCATGTGAGTGATGGTTGTTGATAGTGTCACTTTGGAAAGAAATGGAAAACAAACTTTTCCTAGTGTTTGGGACCGTCTAGATGCATTGTTGAAAAGTTGATTTAATTCAAGGATTTTAAAGAATTCCCGATTAATCTTTTGGGCAAATAAACTGTGGATGACTCTGCGTTTTGGGTAACACCGTATTTGTGAAAAATGTTTGCAAAGCTTTTGAGTTTTTGTATGGAACATGCAAGATTTATTCCGGAACGTTAACGTTGAAAATTTAAACATCTTTGGGAAATGCCTCTTGAACAAGAAAATGTTTTCTTATTATCTACTCTAAAGATTTGCTTTGGTCGTGTTGTTGAGTAGTGACTTAGCTTGGAGTGCTAGTCGGTTGTTGGTGAATTGTTTCGGGGGAGGTTTGGTTTGTTGAGGCTTGCGTGCCTAAGGTGTGGTCGTTTAGAATGTGTTTCCTTGGTTAGTATCTGCCTTGCTAAGAGTAAGTCGGAGGTTTGTTGTGAAAGTAATTTCTTTCCTTGGGGACTCGGTTGTTGAATGCTCTGTGATTAATTGGCCTTGTGTTTTGGCGTATCCTTAATTTCGGGGACGAAATTCTTTAAGGGGGGGAGGTTATAGCGATCCCGGTTTCCCCTTTTCTTTTACTGTTGTATCCGGACTTAGGTTCCGCGGAGTTGGTTGTCGTGTATATCTTGTTTACATCCTTTACTCCTTGCATTCGAGTCTTGGGTTGTGTTGGGCGAGTTTGTTACAGGTTGGTTGGACTTAGAAACCAAGAGTAGTTGCCCAGATTTTGGCCTTCACGCTCGAGCGGGGATTTTGACGCTCGAGCGGGCCCTTCGTTGTCGTCTGTCCGCTCGAGCGGGGTTTTCGACGCTCGAGCGTAGTTTTCCATCTTCCAGTATCTCCTCTGCAGTGTTGTGCGCTCGAGCGGGAGTTTTGACGCTCGAGCGGGATGTTGTGTGACGCTCGAGCGGGGAGGGTTGACGCTCGAGCGGAGACCTGGTTCTGTAAAAGTTATGGGAGTGTGTATCCGCCGCTCGAGCGGGATTGTTGACGCTCGAGCGGGAGTCTGTGAGTGACGCTCGAGCGGGGCGACTTTTATATAAAGTCGAGATCCGACCTTTTTGTTCACTTTTCAACATCCTTTCTCTCTCATACTTTTCCAAAAAGGTATTTTGAGAGCTCCTCTCACTAAAACCCTAACTTCTCTCTTAGGATTGATCTAGTAGGAGTTGTTTTCTCACCTTGGGCCTTTACAAAAGTTGTGTTGATCGTCGAGGGCTATCTTTTAATCTGAAAATTTCGGGATTTGGAGCATTTCCGTTTCTTCATCTTCTTCGTTGAGCCCCATCATTCGAGGTAGGGATAACCTACTCCATCTTATGAGCTTTGTCTTTGAATTTTAGCATTTTGACATGTTGGGGGTTGTTGGATAATTTTGAGAAAGTTTGGGCCTTTGTGTAATTTTACAAAAGTCGGGGTTTTAAATATATAAACCTATATGCATGTTAGGCATAGAGAAATGAGATTAATGTTGGTACATTGATGGAAATGGAACCTTAGGGTTGTTTTGTGAATTATGGTAATTTTCCCTAATTGGTTTAAATTAATTAATGCATATAATTAATTGAAGAAAACGAGGAATTGAATTGAAAATGTTGATATATTATCCATTTGTACATTTATTTCCTGCTTAGAAATAATTGCCTTGGGCTACCGATGGAGGGTAGTGTTGATTGTTGTAGACAATGCATGATGATTAGGCAAACTAAAACTAATCAATCGGATGTGTCATAGAGTATGACGGTTGATAGAATACATTAACTTTATGTATTGAGTGATTGTGTATATGACCAATGTGTTTATATGCATCATGTGTAGACGGTTGGTAGAATACATTAACTTTATGTATTGATTGATTGCGTATGTGATTCTGTGTTTACATGCGTTATATTGTGTATAGAACCTTTGTGTTTATATGCATTGTGCAGAGGAGGAGATGGGGGATGTACTCCGCGGTTTAGGGGAAGATGGGGGATGTACCTCTAAACCGGATAGGATTGGGAGGAGATGGGGGATGAACTCCGTAGATACAGGTCTTATGCTTGTCTAGTGAAGTGTAGATACAGCTCATATGCTTGTCTAGTGAAGTGTAGATACAGCTCATATGCTTGTCTAGTGAAGTGTGGATACAGCTAATATGCTTGTCTGTTGATGTGTGATATGCTTATCTATTGGGATGTTGATATAGCTCATATGCTTATCTGTTGTAGTAGTGATATAGCTCATATGCTTATCTATTGAAAAGTCTGTTTGATTTGATATAGCACTAAAATGTATATCATCATCGTTTGTGAAGTATGGAAGTAGTTTATGTGTTATTGATACAACACCAAAATGTGTATCCACCGTGAATTTTGAAAATGTTCTAGTGATGAACTATAATCTCATCAAAATGTTTTGGCCAGAGTACTGAACCCTGTTTTCAAACTCAAAGTTGAATAAGAAATGAAAAGTGAATTGTAACATAGGTTTGGTTGTCATGGAATTGAAATAAGATGTAAATGGAAGTGTAAGTATCGACCATCTATCAGTTGCTAATCTTTTAATCATTGTTCATAGTTGGTTTAGTATATCTCTGCTGGGCTGTGGCTCACCCTATATGGGAACATCATTTTCAGGTACAGGTAGCATGCCGCCTCTAAGGACATAGCTTGGGAGGCTAGGGGCAAGACATACTTTTGTTGCCTTATTTTCCTTTTGATGTATTACATGTAAATTCAAGCCGAGGGCTTAATGTGTAACCGAGTTAATACTCTCTTTTGTAACCAAGTGATAACTTGGAAAGCTGTAAGCCCGTAGGGCATTTACTTTTGTTGTTAACATGTAATACTTTTGTAATGAAGTACTCTGTTTAATTGAGGGAATGTGGATCTTTTGTATGTAAATGTATGTTTATATTGATGGGTTTAATGTTATTATTTTGAGGGCGTGACAACTTGGTATCAGAGCGTACCGGGTTCGAATACTTTGGGTACGTGGGAAGTGATTAGGATCACAATGGGTTTGTCTCGCTTGATAGAGACTTAGTAGTAGTGTCATATACTATGTGTTTAAATTGATAACATGCTTATGTGACTATGTGGGTATGGAACGTAGTTTCTAGGATGTTGATTTGATCCTTGGGTTTCTGGGAGTCTAGTTGGAAAAGCACTTGATCAATGCTGTTTCTAACCAGAACTCTAGTAACGCCTCGGGACTATCATTATCCGGAAATGAAATTCGTAAGTGCTTATGTGTTTATGTGCTTACGTGGAGTGAATTTCAGTTGTCCATGTATTAGGACGTGAGTGTTTAGCTTCGGCACATGTATGAGTGTGCTAACGTGTCTCTGTTACTTTTACTAGGATGCCTAGGCGAGGAAGTTGTGATTTCCCTCCTTCCGCTCGGGAAGAGTTGCGGAAACAGTTTGTGGAGTTACGCCAAGGTACTACACCTTTGGTGCGGTTCGAAAGGTGGTTTGCTAATCTGTCGAGGTTTGCTCCAGAATTGGTGGAGACGGAGGACTTGCGTTGTTTCGAGTTTGAGAGTAAGCTGCGTGACGACATCCGTGTGAGGATAGCGGGGTCTTGGCATAAAAGATATAGTGTGCTTGTTGAGGCAGCTGCCCATGTAGAGGTTGCAGTGCCAGCAATGGGGCAGAGTGGGGAGGGAGCCATCTCGGCAACTCCCGTGACTCAGGGTGTTGGTAGACCTTTTAAGAGGCAAAGGGGTTTAAACCCGCAACAGGGAGGTCGGGCTAGAACCACCCTTCCAGTGTCGGATTTGGGTTCGGGAGAACGTAAACAGAAGGATGTCGTTTGTTTCAAATGTGGTCTTCTGGGCCACAAGGTTTCGGGTTGCCCACAGAGGAAGAGGGCAGGGTTAGCAGTTCAACCAGTAGTCGTACCACCAGGATCATCTAACCAACCGGGTTTTGGGTCGATCAAATGCTCAGTGGGGAGGCAGTTGTTGGGGTCTTCATCAGCCCAGATTCTGAACCAGTCTCGTGCTCAGGCACCGCCTACTTGTTGGATGTGTAATCAGTTGGGTTATATTCGGCGTTTCTGTACTCAGCCGGGGGCTTCTTTAGGGGTTTTGCAACCTAGCCCGGCTCAGTTTCATTCAACTGAGCAGGAACAGTATCGTTTTGGGGGACTAGCAGGCCAGATTGCGAGGGCCTCAGTAGAGTCGAGTTCCCAAGCCCCAGTTGGGGAAGTTCGTAGTTGTTCCAGGTGTGGACAGAGGGGGCACGTCGGTAGTTCTTGTCCGTGGTTAGTAAACTCGTAGGTTGTCTTGTGTTTGGAGATGACCAATTTTGGCGGTCCAGCGAGGGACGGCAGTGGTGGTAATACCGAGGGGTTGGTTTCGTTATGGCTAATCCGTTTTGTAATCGGTGAATTATCGTTTGTGATCATTGGGTTCCGTTGTGTAACCAATGTGTTTTGGGAATGTTGAAACATATAAACTGTTTGTTTGTCTATATGTATACATATGTGCTTTGTTTGTTAATTTCCCTGGAATGGGTGAATTGGAGCATGTTGTAGCTCTGAAGTTTTATTAATGTATAAAGTTGCTGTAAAACCACAAAAAATCTTTTTTTTTGGTATTAGGCGTGTGACTTGATTGGGAAAGATGAGGGCCGAGGAGCCATGTTTTCAAATTTGAAAGAACCACCGAGGGGTGCGTGTCCTAGCCAAGGCAATATTGGAGAGGATGTGAAGTGTGTGATTAGTACTAGATGTAGCACGTATTTGATATGGTGTCCTACGGGGGCATAGCGTATAATTTTGTTAAGGTTGGACTTGTACCTTCGTGGTAAGTAGCGTTGCCGAGATTACAGGTGTACTGATTGGCCATTTTAAGTGAGGGGATGTTAGTCCCTATATAAGGTCGTGATTGTTGTGTCGGGGAGTGTTGTATTGTAAGTAGTTGGTGCTATATCTCGGGCAGTAGCATATGGGTATTTCCTAAGTTTTGGGGCTCCTTTATTTTGATCGAATGTGATAGGTTTGTACCTTAACACTGGTTAGGTCGGGAGATGCCATCGTAAGGGTTGATTGGGTGTACAGTCCGTAGTTGGGGTGTGATCCGTGGATGGAGTCACAGTGGTATGGTGTTTGCGGATGGAGATGTGGGTTAATGGCAAGGAGAGTGAGAACCTTTACTCTGCTGGATAGTTAGAAGAGTGAATCCTTGAAAGCCTTGTCGGCGACCTGTAGTGGTGTCGGGGTTTGGTTCATGATGGTTACCTAGCGGTAGTTTTGACTAGTGGTTTAGCACGGAGGCTGGGCCTCTGGAGGGTACTCTCGGGATGGGTGGCAGGCAAGATGTGGAGATTTGATGTGATGGTTAGATGTGATGGTTGCGAGAATTGCGCGGTGTTGGCAAGACTATGTGAGAATATTCGAGGGAATGTGAGATTTGTATCTCGAGTTAGTAGAAATGGTACCTGTATGTTGGTTCGTGTTTTGGGTCTTGCTAGTCAGTGAGTCCGTGGTGACCCCATTGGTTGTATAGGGGTAGCGTTCGAGTTGTGATTGGTTATCAATTGTTGGGTTTGGGTTGTGAGTGGATGCTGGTAGCATTCTTTGAAGGAAGGGCAGTTTATGTTCTAAAGTAATGAGTATAGCGTTGGTCAAGGTGGTCCTTCGTGTTCGGGTTGTTGTGATTGAGGTTGACCATGTCGGTCTTTGGTCAAGGAAGTGAGCAGGCTTGCTAGATAGCCATGGCGGGGAATGGTGATTCCCTTAGACGTAGTGTTGATGCGGTTCAGTTTTAGGAGATCCGGAGAGGTTCCAAAATTTGTGGTTTGTGTAGAGAACTCCGTGGTTGGGGTCAGTGGCTAGAGTGGCACATCAGTGTGTGGATTACTGAGTGTAGAGTTTATTGAGTTGATTAGTCAGCTTGTCGGTAACGGGTTTCGGGTTGGCATTGGTCACCTTGAGTTTAGTCTCATTGGTTGTAAATTTTGTATGTTGATTAGGGAAAACTGAAACTAATCGAACATGTTTTGGCGTAGAATCTGACGGTTAGAATAATACATCTAATATATGTATTGATTGATCATTGTGAATGATTGGCTTTTATACATTATGTATGTATGATGTTTGGTTTGATATTGATACAGCACTAAGATGTGTATCATTTGTGTGTTAAAGGGGGATATTGTGGGGATGAGATGTGATCTCATTTGGTTGTTGGCCAGGTCCTGAGCCGTATTTATACCTTATGTGTTGATAGTACTGTTGTTATTTCTATTAACTATCATTATAGAAATGTTGTGTCCCATGTTAGTTGTGGCATCACCATGTGAGTGATGGTTGTTGATAGTGTCACTTTGGAAAGAAATGGAAAACAAACTTTTCCTAGTGTTTGGGACCGTCTAGATGCATTGTTGAAAAGTTGATTTAATTCAAGGATTTTAAAGAATTCCCGATTAATCTTTTGGGCAAATAAACTGTGGATGACTCTGCGTTTTGGGTAACACCGTATTTGTGAAAAATGTTTGCAAAGCTTTTGAGTTTTTGTATGGAACATGCAAGATTTATTCCGGAACGTTAACGTTGAAAATTTAAACATCTTTGGGAAATGCCTCTTGAACAAGAAAATGTTTTCTTATTATCTACTCTAAAGATTTGCTTTGGTCGTGTTGTTGAGTAGTGACTTAGCTTGGAGTGCTAGTCGGTTGTTGGTGAATTGTTTCGGGGGAGGTTTGGTTTGTTGAGGCTTGCGTGCCTAAGGTGTGGTCGTTTAGAATGTGTTTCCTTGGTTAGTATCTGCCTTGCTAAGAGTAAGTCGGAGGTTTGTTGTGAAAGTAATTTCTTTCCTTGGGGACTCGGTTGTTGAATGCTCTGTGATTAATTGGCCTTGTGTTTTGGCGTATCCTTAATTTCGGGGACGAAATTCTTTAAGGGGGGGAGGTTATAGCGATCCCGGTTTCCCCTTTTCTTTTACTGTTGTATCCGGACTTAGGTTCCGCGGAGTTGGTTGTCGTGTATATCTTGTTTACATCCTTTACTCCTTGCATTCGAGTCTTGGGTTGTGTTGGGCAAGTTTGTTACAGGTTGGTTGGACTTAGAAACCAAGAGTAGTTGCCCAGATTTTGGCCTTCACGCTCGAGCGGGGATTTTGACGCTCGAGCGGGCCCTTCGTTGTCGTCTGTCCGCTCGAGCGGGGTTTTCGACGCTCGCGCGTAGTTTTCCATCTTCCAGTATCTCCTCTGCAGTGTTGTGCGCTCGAGCGGGAGTTTTGACGCTCGAGCGGGATGTTGTGTGACGCTCGAGCGGGGAGGGTTGACGCTCGAGCGGAGACCTGGTTCTGTAAAAGTTATGGGAGTGTGTATCCGCCGCTCGAGCGGGATTGTTGACGCTCGAGCGGGAGTCTGTGAGTGACGCTCGAGCGGGGCGACTTTTATATAAAGTCGAGATCCGACCTTTTTGTTCACTTTTCAACATCCTTTCTCTCTCATACTTTTCCAAAAAGGTATTTTGAGAGCTCCTCTCACTAAAACCCTAACTTCTCTCTTAGGATTGATCTAGTAGGAGTTGTTTTCTCACCTTGGGCCTTTACAAAAGTTGTGTTGATCGTCGAGGGCTATCTTTTAATCTGAAAATTTCGGGATTTGGAGCATTTCCGTTTCTTCATCTTCTTCGTTGAGCCCCATCATTCGAGGTAGGGATAACCTACTCCATCTTATGAGCTTTGTCTTTGAATTTTAGCATTTTGACATGTTGGGGGTTGTTGGATAATTTTGAGAAAGTTTGGGCCTTTGTGTAATTTTACAAAAGTCGGGGTTTTAAATATATAAACCTATATGCATGTTAGGCATAGAGAAATGAGATTAATGTTGGTACATTGATGGAAATGGAACCTTAGGGTTGTTTTGTGAATTATGGTAATTTGCCCTAATTGGTTTAAATTAATTAATGCATATAATTAATTGAAGAAAACGAGGAATTGAATTGAAAATGTTGATATATTATCCATTTGTACATTTATTTCCTGCTTAGAAATAATTGCTTTGGGCTACCGGTGGAGGGTAGTGTTGATTGTTGTAGACAATGCATGATGATTAGGCAAACTAAAACTAATCAATCGGATGTGTCATAGAGTATGACGGTTGATAGAATACATTAACTTTATGTATTGAGTGATTGTGTATATGACCAATGTGTTTATATGCATCATGTGTAGACGGTTGGTAGAATACATTAACTTTATGTATTGATTGATTGCGTATGTGATTCTGTGTTTACATGCGTTATATTGTGTATAGAACCTTTGTGTTTATATGCATTGTGCAGAGGAGGAGATGAGGGATGTACTCCGCGGTTTAGGGGAAGATGGGGGATGTACCTCTAAACCGGATAGGATTGGGAGGAGATGGGGGATGAACTCCGTAGATACAGCTCATATGCTTGTCTAGTGAAGTGTAGATACAGCTCATATGCTTGTCTAGTGAAGTGTAGATACAGCTCATATGCTTGTCTAGTGAAGTGTGGATACAGCTAATATGCTTGTCTGTTGATGTGTGATATGCTTATCTATTGGGATGTTGATATAGATCATATGCTTATCTGTTGTAGTAGTGATATAGCTTATATGCTTATCTATTGAAAAGTCTGTTTGATTTGATATAGCACTAAAATGTATATCATCATCGTTTGTGAAGTATGGAAGTAGTTTATGTGTTATTGATACAACACCAAAATGTGTATCCACCGTGAATTTTGAAAATGTTCTAGTGATGAACTATAATCTCATCAAAATGTTTTGGCCAGAGTACTGAACCCTGTTTTCAAACTCAAAGTTGAATAAGAAATGAAAAGTGAATTGTAACATAGGTTTGGTTGTCATGAAATTGAAATAAGATGTAAATGGAAGTGTAAGTATCGACCATCTATCAGTTGCTAATCTTTTAATCATTGTTCATAGTTGGTTTAGTATATCTCTGCTGGGCTGTGGCTCACCCTATATGGGAACATCATTTTCAGGTACAGGTAGCATGCCGCCTCTAAGGACATAGCTTGGGAGGCTAGGGGCAAGACATACTTTTGTTGCCTTATTTTCCTTTTGATGTATTACATGTAAATTCAAGCCGAGGGCTTAATGTGTAACCGAGTTAATACTCTCTTTTGTAACCAAGTGATAACTTGGAAAGCTGTAAGCCCGTAGGGCATTTACTTTTGTTGTTAACATGTAATACTTTTGTAATGAAGTACTCTGTTTAATTGAGGGAATGTGGAACTTTTGTATGTAAATGTATGTTTATATTGATGGGTTTAATGTTATTATTTTGAGGGCGTGACAGTGGCCAACAAATAAGAAGATCCAAATCTTGTAGCACATCCTGCTAAACACCTGAAAAAGATTCAACAACGTGGGATGAACATATAGTCCCGTAGGGATCTCAACATGGCCCTCAACAATAACAACATACAGATAGCTATGATCGTGAATGCTCAATCTCATACTAGAATAGTAATGTGACAGTTTACACAAAATATACATAATTTTGCACTCTTCTCGAAAACAACCATTTCAATCAACGCCATAGGCGATTCATCTTCCCTTTTTCCTTCCATTAATCCACGTTCCCAATCTTTCATAACATTAACAATGCCTTAGGAAATAAATTCACTAAGCCCACTACTCTCTTCCATTTTCCAAACATACACAGACGTACCCTTTTCAAAAAATATATATATATATATATCTCTTTAAAATATCCATTCTCCTTCATACTTTCCAAAAGACAAAAATGACATTTTGGCTTCTTCCTGATACAATCAAATCTATACATGCACCGCTATAAAAAGGGAGATAACAACTCACCAACATGCATAACATAAAAACAATGAGGCAACTCGGCCCTCCAAAACCGTAATCAACACAATCCATGATATTCCCAGACACACTGGAACATCAACAACAGAACTTTGCTCTACTAGCTATGTGCGTAGTAAGCCAAAGATACACCTCTCACAACAACATGCCAGTTTACCAGGCGCTAGCTGGAAGGGTATGGTGCCTTATATTCTCAGCGCAGTCAGTTCTCCAGGCGCTAGCTGGAAGGTCACGATACCTCTGATTCTTAGCGCAAGGTATAACACCACCAATCGAAATGCAACAGGGCATAACCAACATGTGTAACACATATACACAAACCATCAAGATGCAAGCAATGTGTTAAAATATATGAACACATAACTACCTCCTCCTGAGCAAGCATGCATATATAATGTATCTCAACACTTTATCACATACGACATTCAATCAATAATGGTATAATGCATACACGACAATTTAACACAACCGCGTCATCCTCCACCGATGACCAAGGACAAAACCTTTAGATGCATGTATATCGTACATCTATTAACAGACTCAATTATCATGAGATCCCAAACCCATCAACAACCCAAGCATAGTAGCTACACATTAATTCCCCCAAATATGTGCACTCAACATGCATGATACAACAATCCAATTCTCATATTTATTTTCTATGACTCACATAGAGTTAAAGTTTCATTCTTCACTTTCAAAATCAACTTTCATAATCCAAATCAACATGTTCCACCACTTATTCCAAAAACACTTTCCTCAAAATCAATTACATTCCTTTCATAACCTTCCAAATTTATTATGCAAATTAAGTCATAATTATTAATTTAGGGTTTTTCTCCCTCTTTCTCAACATTGACCAAAAAAGTTCAATCATCAACAATAAACAACAAAGACCTCATTTGAGACACAAAATACACAAGTATTTGCCCAAAGAACAGAACCCCTCTTTTAATTTATCGTGACACATATAAATTAGGGCTTTTCTATATTTCAACAACAACATGCTATTTTACGCCACAAATAGTCAAATGAACAACCAAAGACAATAAATCCATTTTTAATCAACCAACTCTAGGTTTCCTCATGATTTTCAAACAAACCCAACATAGGTATGGTTTTCATGCAATACAAAACTACCACATGTCTATCTATAGACGAAGTATTGAAAAAGAACAAGGAAATCCCTACCTCAAATGTAGAACTCAATGAGAAGAAGAACAAAACTCGGAAGTGCTCCAAATCCCAAATTTCTCGGATCAAAACGAAGCCCTCGACGATCAACACAACCTTTACAAAGTCAAAAGGGTAGGAAGATACTCTAACTAGATCAATCCTAAGAGAGAAGTTAGGTTTTAGAGTGAGGTGCTCTCCAATGGAGGTTTTGAAAAAGTAAGAGAGAGAAAGGAAATCAAAAAGTGATCAAAAAGTGATTTCAAGGACTGATATAAAAACAGGTCCGCTCGAGCGTCAGACACAGGTTCACGCTCGAGCGTCCAAAGATCCCCTCGAGCGCCGGATGCACTCTCCCAGAATTTTCTGCAGACGTCCAAAATGCTGAGAGAAGGAAATTCACGCTCGAGCGTCCAAACTTCCGCTCGAGCAGAGAGGCAACAACAAAAGCCCGCTAGAGCGTCAAATCACCGCTCGAGCGGAGAGACCAAAGCCTGGGCAAAAATTCTAAGCTTTAAAACACAACCAACTTATTCCCAACTTGCCCAACACAACCCAAAACTCTAACACAAAGAGTGAGGGATCAAAATGAGGATAAGACAACAATGAATCTACGGAACCGAGTCCGAATTACAGTTAAACAACAACAGGAAATACCGGGATCGCTATAACCTCCCCCCCTTAAAGAATTTCGTCCCCGAAATTTAGAACACGCCAAAAGCACAAGGCCAACTGATCACACAGTACCCAACACCCGAGTACTAGGAAAGAAACTATTCTCCCTATAAACCTTCGATTCATTCTTACCAAGGAAGAGATTAACCAAGGGGACACGTTCCAAACGACAACACTCAAACACGAAAAACTACAATAAAACCAAACCTTCCCGAAATAATTTACCAACATCTGAGTAGCGCTTCAGGCTAAGTCACTACCCAACAACAAAATTCCCAAAAAGTAACCAAAGCAAATCTTCTAAGGAAATAATAAGAAAAACATTTTCTTGCTCATGAGGCATTTCTCAAAGATAGTCAAATTTTCAATGTTGACATTCCGAAATAAATCTTTCATTTTCTATGCGTAACTCAAAAGTTTTGTAAACATTTTTCACAAACACGGTGTTATCCAAAACACATAATCATCCACATTTTTTTTGCCAAAAATCATTCATTTGGAATTCCTCAAAACCCTTGAATTAAATCATTTTCTCAACAACGCATTTAGGGCCCAAACACTAGGAAAATTTTTTTTTCCATTTCTTTCCAAAATAACACCATCAACAACCATCACTCACACAGTGATGCCACAACCAACAAGGAACATAGCATTTCTATATTGACAGTTAATAGAAATAACAACAGTACTATCAACACAAAAGGCATAAGAAATTCATGGTTTTGCAATTTCATCCCGCCTCCCTTTACTTAACCAATTTAATAATATACACCTGGCTCAGAACCTGGCCAAACAATTAAATAAGATAGTAACTCATATAAAACATTTTTCACTTCACAATAGATAAGCATATGAGCTATATCAATCTTTCAATAAATACACATTTTGGTGCTGTATCATCGGAGTCCATCCCCTATCTCCTCCCAAACAATATACATACATAATGTATAAAAAAAAAATCCAATTATTCACAATGATCATTCAATACACAAAGTTGTTGTACTATTATAACCGTCATATTCAATGACACAACCGGATGATTAGTTTCAGTTTTCCTTAATCAACACACAAAGTCTTCAACAAACGAGACTAACCTCAAGGTGACCGATGTCAACCGAAAACCCGATACCAACAAGCTGACTAATCAACTCAATAAACTCCACACTCAGTAATCCACACACTGATGTGCCACTAACCCCAAACACGGAGTTCCCCACACAAACCCCCAAATTTTGGAATCTCAACGGATCTCCTAAAATCGAACCACATCAACACTGTGTCTAAGGGAATCACTATTTGCCCCTCTCATTGCTACCTAGCAAGCCTGCTCATCTCCTCGACGCAAGACCGACATGGTTAACATCAATCACGAAAGACAATCTTGACCAACGTTATTCTAGAACTCAAGCTGTTCTTCCTCCGAAGAATGCTGCCAGCATCCACTCACAAACCATACCCCCACATTTGATAACCAATCACACTACAAACACTACCCCTATACAACCGATGGGGTCACCACGGACTCACTAAGTGGCAAGGCTCGAAACACGAACATACATACAAGCACCAAGCAAGCAACAACATCAGGATCATTGATTCCCTTTAACAACTTCTCAATAAACATAATAGAGGGTTCGAAATTCCATATATACTCCCCAATACATGAGGACTAAACAAACAACAAAGTGCATACATATACGATACATAAACATGGTGCCTCAGCATCCAACAGTACACCGGTCAACAACAAGATTTATAGCGATCCCGGGTTTACCCTTGTTGTGCAGTGATCCGGACATGTGTCTGTGGATGTTGGTAGTTGTTTATTATCTTGTTTGCATCCTTTTTACTTTGTATATTGAGTTATGGGATGTGTTGGGCAGGTTTGTTACAGGTTGGTTGTGTTTGGGAGCCTAGTGTTGCTGCCCAGATTTTTGGACCTTCGCTCGAGCGAGTAGTTGGTCGCTCGAGCGAGAGTGAGGTTCGTGTCTGGTGGGTCGAGCCAGGGTGGCTTCGCTCGAGCGAGTGTTGCGTCTGGTTCTGGACCTGAGAGTTGCCTTTCTTGGCTCGAGCGAGCTTCCTTCGCTCGAGCGGTCTGGGTTTTTCTTCGCTCGATCGAGAACTTCTTGGCTCGAGCGAGAGTTTCTGTGTCTGGTCGCTCGAGCGACAAAGGCTTCGCTCGAGCGAGCGTGTTTTATATCAGCGGACAGTAGCGATTTTGAACTTCAGTTTTTTACTTCTTTTTTTGATCAAACCCTAAATCCGAGACCCTCTCTCTCTAAACTTACTTTCTCTCTAAGATTTGATCTCCCTAGAGTGTGAATCTAGCCTAGAGCCTTTGTTAAAAAGATAGAGGGCGTTGAGAGCTTTGTTTTAATCTGAAAAAGTTTGGATTTGGGGCACGTTGATCTTCGAGTCTTCATCTCCTTTTTGGCTTAAACTTCGAGGTAGGGATATCCTACTCCTCTCTATGGATTTTGTCTTTAAATTTTAGTATTTTGAGATGTTGGGGTTGATTTGGTAATTTGGTAAAAGTTTGGGGCTTTTGTGCAATTTTACAAAAGTTGGGGTTTTAATCATAATAAACCTAGATGCATGATTGGAGTAGAGAAATGGAATAAATGTTGAATCATTGATGAAAATGGGACCTAAGGGTTGAATTGGTAATTATGGATAACAACCTAATTACATTGTTTAATTAATTGGGATAATTAATTGTGAGGAATGAGGAAATGAAATGTTGATTGTATATCCATTGTGCATTTATTTTCTGTATAGAAATAACTGCTTTGGGCTATCGGTGGAGGATAGTCGTGATTGTTGTAGACAATGCATGATGATTAGGCAAACTGAAACTAATCAATCGAATGTGTCATGGAACTTGACGGTTGATAGAATACATTAACTGTATGTATTGGGTGATTGTGTATAGAACCAATGTGTTTATATACGTTATGTGTAGAGGAGGAGATAGGGGATGTACTCCGCGGTTTAGGGGAAGATAGGGGATGTACCTCTAAACCGGATAGTGTTGGGAGAAGATAGGGGATGAACTCCGTAGACACAGCTCATATGCTTGTCTAGTAAAGTGAAGATAGAGCTCATATGCTTATCTTTGTGAAGTGTGGATACAGCTTATATGCTTATCTGTGAATGTGGGATATTGTTGTTATACATATCTGTTGAGAATGTGGATATAGCTTTTATGCTTATCTGAATGTGAGATATAGTTTTTATACATATCTGTGGAAATGATGATAGAGCTAGCATGCTTATCTGTTGAAAAAGGGAAAATGAAAGGTAACTTAGACTCATAAGTTGTATGACATAAATGTGTAATTTATGTGAATGTATCTGTGTTAGCCATCTATCAATTGCTAATCTTTTAATCATTGTTCATGGTTGGTTTAGTGTATTTCTACTGGGCTGTGGCTCACCCTATATGGGAATATCATTTTCAGGTACAGGTAGTATGCCACCTCCAAGGACATAGCTGGGAGGCTAGTGGCGGGCATACTTTTGTCGCTTAACTTTTGATGTATTACATGTAACTTCAAGCCAAGGGCTTAATGTGTAAACGAGTTAGTACTCTTTTGTTGTAACCAAGTGTTAACTTGGAAAGCTGTAAGCCCGTAGGGCATTTTGTTTTGATGTTAACATGTAATACTTATGTAATGGAACTCTAATGAATAAAAGAATGTGGTTAGTTTATATGTAAATGCATGTCTTATCTGATGGGTTTAATGTTATTATTTTGAGGGTGTTACAACTTGGTATCAGAGCGTACCGGGTTCGAACACTTTGGGTACGTGGGAAGTGATTAGTATCACAATGGGTTTGTCTCGCTTGATAGAGACTTAGATGTAGTATCATATGCTATGTGCTTAATTGATAACATGCTTATGTGATTATGTGGCTATGGGATTTAATTTCTAGGATGTTGATGGGATCCTTGGGTTTCTGGGAGTCTTGTTGGAAAAGCACTTGATCAATGCTGTTTCTAACCGGAACTCTAGTAACGTCTCGGGACTATCATTATCCGGAAATGAAATTCGTAAGTGCTTATATGTTTATGTGCTTATGTGGAGTGAATTACAGTTGTCCATGCATTAGGACGTGAATGTTTAGTTTCGGCACATTTATGAATGTGCTAATGTTCTGTGTTACCTTTATTAGGATGTCAGGACGAGGAAGAGGTGCTAGGCGTGGTAGACCTGCGAGGCAGGAAGTACCGTTACCGGGTGAGATTCCGACAGTACAGGAGGGGGTTGGTCAGGCCAATGTGGCCGAGCCAGTGGGTCAGCAGGCTATGGGTGCCTTGGCCAGAGAGATAGCAGGAGCTTTGGGTATTCTTAGAGCTGGGAATCAGGCCGCTGAGGCAGGGCCTTCTTTCTTGAAGAGGGAGTTCTTCCGGTCTAATCCGGATGAGTTTGTCGGGGATCCGAAGGAGCCACTGAAGGCTGATGAGTGGCTAGAGCAAATGAGTAAGACGTTCGAGATGCTTGGCATCGAGGACGGAGCACTGAAAGTGACCTTGGCATCCTTCCAGCTGAAGGGAGATGTGGGTCAATGGTGGAAGTACGAGAAGGCTCGTGTTGGTGGTATTTGGGAGGCGTTTATAAATGCTTTTCAGGAGAGGTTTTTGTCTGCAGCAGCTAGGGAGAAGCTGAGGGATCAGTTTAGCCGGCTTAATCAGCAGGGCTTGTCAGTGGCCGAGTTTGAGGCTACTTTTACCAGTCTGTCCAGGTTTGCACCTGAACTGGTGGCGTCTGAGGAAGCCGTTGCTATGAGTTTGAGCGGAAGTTGAGGCGGGGCCTCAAGTTGAGGGTTGGTGGGTCTTACATCCGAGAGTATAGACACCTGGTAGATGCTGCAGCTCATATGGAGCTCATGATGCAGGAGGAGGATGAGGGGCAGAGAGGCTCCAGGAGGAGCCAAGATGGCCAGGGTGATGGCAAGAGGCAGAGGGGTTCTAACCCTCAACAGTCGTAGGGTGGTGTTGCTAGATCGACCTTCCCAGTCCCGAGTGCAGGCTCTGGGAGAGGTGGTCAGGGGGATTTCACCTGTTACAAGTGTGGCCAGCTGGGTCACAAGGTTTCTGTTTGCCCACAGAAGGGTGGGGGTCAGAGAGCTGCTTCTTCTTCAACTAGATCACAAAGTCAGAGTTTGGGCAGGGGGCAGCCCTTGTCTTGTTATCAGTGTGGACAGCCTGGGCACCTGAAAAGGTTTTGCCCGCAGTTGAGTGCCACTTCGGGAGCGTCTGGTTCTAGGCAGACGCAGGGTTTTCAGCCAGCTCAGTCTGTGCAGGCCTCGAGGGCCAATCCAGGAGCTTCGTCATCCCAGTCTGTGCAGCAGTCTTTTGCTCTGAGAGGTGAGCAGGTAGACCAGGGGCCTACGGGGCGCGTGTATGCTGTTACCGCGCAGGATTTAGTACCGGCTCCATCAGTAGTGAGAGGTACTTTTCTGTTTTGCAACTCGGTTGCTAGTGTGTTGATAGACATGGGTGCATCTCATTCTTTTGTATCTGCTGCATTTGCATCTGTTTTGGAATTGGAGTTAGCACAGTTAGCATCTCCTATTTGTGTGGTATCGCCTTTGGGTGGTGAGTTGATCCTGAAACAGGGTGTTAGAGGATGTGATATAGAGGTCGCCGACTATAGGCTTCCTTTTCCGTTTGTTGTCATGCCCATGAAGGGTTTTGATGTTATTTTGGGTATGGACTGGCTATCGTCATACCGGGCTGTTATTGATTGCTACCGCCAGAGGGTCACGTTATGTACCTTGAGCGGGGAGTGGTTCCATTTCTTGGGAGACCGGGTGGGTAGTGTTTTGCTACCGGGGTATGATTCGCGAGGGCGAAGTGAGCTTAGTGGTCTACTTGCTAGCTTTGAGAGTGGTGAGAGTGGTGAGACCCAGGTTATATTGCCGAGGGTGGTTTGTGAGTATTCGGATGTCTTTCCCGAAGATCTTGTTAGTTTGCCACCTCACCGAGAGATAGAGTTCTCTATTGATTTAGTGCCCGGCACGGCGCCGATTTCTATGGCACCTTACCGTTTTGCTCCAGCAGAGTTGGTTGAGTTGAAAGTTCAGCTCCAGGAATTGCTAGATAAGGGTTTTGTTTGCCCTAGTGTTTCACCGTGGGGAGCACCGGCCCTCTTTGTTAAAAAGAAAGATGGTGCCTTGAGATTGTGTATTGACTACCGGAAGTTGAATCGGGCTACGGTTAAGAATAAGTACCCTATGCCCCGTATAGATGACCTGTTTGACCAGTTGAAGGGTTCCCGTTGTTTCTCTAAGATAGACTTGAGATCGGGTTACCACCAGTTGAGGGTCAGGGAAGAGGATATTCCGAAGATGGCATTCCGTACGCGGTATGGCCATTATGAGTTTCTGGTGATGCCATTCGGGCTTACCAATGCACCGGCAGTCTTTATGGACTTGATGAACCGGGTTTTCCGGGAGTTCTTAGACCGATTTGTGGTCGTCTTTGTGGACGACATCCTTATCTATTCGCCTTCAGAGGAGGAGCACGAGGCACACTTGAGAGTGGTGCTTGAGTTGCTTAGAGCCCATAGGCTGTATGCCAAGTTTGGGAAGTGTGAGTTCTGGCTGAGGGAAGTCAAATTCTTAGGCCACGTGGTATCCGGGGAAGGGGTGTCTGTTGATACATCCAAGGTTGAGGCAGTGCAAGATTGGGCACAGCCTAAGAGTGTGTTTGAGATCCGCAGTTTTCTGGGATTAGCTGGGTATTACCGTCGGTTTGTGAAAGATTTCTCCAGGTTAGCGTCACCGTTGACTAGACTGACTCGGAAGGGAGTCAAGTTTGTGTGGAGTGAGACTTGTGAAAAGTCATTCCAAGATCTGAAAGTTAGATTGACCACCGCTCCGGGGTTGATTATTCCGGAGAGAGGGTTGGGTTATGCGGTTTATTGTGACGCCTCACGAGAGGGTTTGGGTTGTGTGTTGATGCAAGAGGGGAAAGTGGTAGCTTATGGCTCACGTCAGTTGAAAATACACGAGAAGAATTACCCCACACACGACCTAGAGTTAGCAGCAGTGATCTTTGCCTTGAAAATCTGGAGGCACTACCTTTATGGTGAGAGGTTCGAGGTATTCTAGGATCATAAGAGTTTGAAGTATCTGTTTACACAGAGAGACTTGAATTTGAGACAGAGGAGGTGGATGGAGTTCATCGAGGATTATGATTTTGAGTTGCACTATCATCCGGGAAAGGCCAATGTTGTGGCCGATGCCCTTAGTAGGAAGACCATTGGTGATGTAGCTTGTATAGCCATCCGGGAATGGGAGATGTTGGGAGCACTTGGCGAGTTTGATTTGCTACTGGACGAATCTGTTGAGGCTGCGGCCTTGTTTTCTGTTGTTGCACAGCCTACACTTGTGACTAGAGTGTTAGAGGCACAGAGAGGTGACCTTGAGGTAGAATCCCTCCGAGAGAAGATCTCTAGTGGGACAGTTGAGAAGGGTTTGACGGTGTATCCCGACCTGAGTGTGAGATACCGAGACCGTTTGTTTGTACCGGAGTCTTGCCGTGAGGAAGTACTCCGAGAGTTTCACCATTCGCGCCTTGCGGTGCATCCGGGAGGTACTAAGATGTATCAGGATTTGGGTCGCCAGTTTTGGTGGCGGGGTATGAAGAGAGATGTGGCTGTTTTCGTATCGAAGTGCCTTACTTGCCAGCAAGTGAAGGCCAAGCATCAAAGGCCAGCGGGTTTGTTGCAACCCTTGCCTATTGCCGAGTGGAAGTGGGAGCATGTCACTATGGACTTCGTTGTAGGTCTTCCGAGGACTCAGCGGGGTAGTGATGCTATTTGGGTGGTTGTGGACCGGTTGACTAAGTCGGCGCACTTTATTCCTATGCGCGTGAAAGATTCGGTAGATCATCTTGCCGACTTGTATATTCGGGACATAGTGAGATTGCACGGGGTCCCAGTGACGATCGTCTCAGATAGAGATCCTCGTTTTACTGCTAGGTTGTGGCAGAGTTTGCAGAGTGCCTTGGGCACTAAGTTGACCTTTAGTACGGCTTATCATCCTCAGACTGATGGGCAATCCGAGCGTACTATCCAGATCCTCGAGGATATGCTTCGGGGTTGTGTCCTGGACTTTAGCGGGACGTGGGAGAGGCACTTGCCCTTGGTAAAGTTTGCCTACAACAACAGTTTTCAGTCTAGCATCGGTATGGCACCGTTTGAGGCCTTGTATGGCTGACCGTGTAGGTCTCCAGTTTGTTGGGCCGAGGTGGGTGATGCACCTTTGTTGGGTCCGGAGTTGGTTAGGGAGACAACGGAGAAATTTGAGCTTATCCGTAGGAGGCTTGTTACAGCCCAGAGTCGACAAAAGAGTTATGCCGGCCGTAGGAGGAGACCTTTGGCGTTTGAGGTAGGTGATCATGTCTTTCTGAAGATATCACCTAGGCGAGGTTTGATGAGGTTTGGGAAGAGTGGGAAGCTATCCCCTCGGTTTATTGGTCCTTTTGAGATCCTTGAGAGGATTGGTGAGGTTGCTTATCGGTTAGCCTTACCGCCGCAGTTGTCCGGAGTTCATGACGTGTTTCATGTGAGTATGCTTCGGAAGTATGAGCCAGATCCATCACATGTGTTGGATTGGACCGATTTAGAGGTAGATGAGGATGCCTCGTATGAGGAGAGACCGGTTCGGGTCTTGGATAGGCGGGATCAGGTCCTGTGTGGCAAGACCATTCCTTTGGTGAAAGTCTTGTGGAAACATCACGGAGTGGAGGAAGCCACTTGGGAACGTGAGTTGGAAGTCCGAGAGAAATATCCGGACTTGTTTGTTGATATGTGATCTTGTATTTAAATTTTACATTATTGTTGAACTTAAGAGCTTTTATATATGTCTTAAGTTGTGAAATATTGAAAATGTTTTGGTTATTGGAAGTATGTTTTGGAACTTGCCTCATATGGAAGTTGAATGTGACACTATATGTGTTGAATATATTGTTGAAATTGGAAAGATAGTGCATAATGTTGATGCATGTTGAAAATACATATGTTGTTTACATATTGTGATATGTCTCTTGTTAAAGGGATGGGATGACCGGTAATGGGTCGAATTGTTGAATGTTAAATTGTAACATTGTCTCAAATGAAGGAAAACCTGTTTTTGAAAACTTGTGCTTAATTTAGGGGGCGAAATTCTTTAAGGGGGGGAGGTTATAGCGATCCCGGGTTTACCCTTGTTGTGCAGTGATCCGGACATGTGTCTGTGGATGTTGGTAGTTGTTTATTATCTTGTTTGCATCCTTTTTACTTTGTATATTGAGTTATGGGATGTGTTGGGCAGGTTTGTTACAGGTTGGTTGTGTTTGGGAGCCTAGTGTTGCTGCCCAGATTTTTGGACCTTCGCTCGAGCGAGTAGTTGGTCGCTCGAGCGAGAGTGAGGTTCGTGTCTGGTGGGTCGAGCCAGGGTGGCTTCGCTCGAGCGAGTGTTGCGTCTGGTTCTGGACCTGAGAGTTGCCTTTCTTGGCTCGAGCGAGCTTCCTTCGCTCGAGCGGTCTGGGTTTTTCTTCGCTCGATCGAGAACTTCTTGGCTCGAGCGAGAGTTTCTGTGTCTGGTCGCTCGAGCGACAAAGGCTTCGCTCGAGCGAGCGTGTTTTATATCAGCGGACAGTAGCGATTTTGAACTTCAGTTTTTTACTTCTTTTTTTGATCAAACCCTAAATCCGAGACCCTCTCTCTCTAAACTTACTTTCTCTCTAAGATTTGATCTCCCTAGAGTGTGAATCTAGCCTAGAGCCTTTGTTAAAAAGATAGAGGGCGTTGAGAGCTTTGTTTTAATCTGAAAAAGTTTGGATTTGGGGCACGTTGATCTTCGAGTCTTCATCTCCTTTTTGGCTTAAACTTCGAGGTAGGGATATCCTACTCCTCTCTATGGATTTTGTCTTTAAATTTTAGTATTTTGAGATGTTGGGGTTGATTTGGTAATTTGGTAAAAGTTTGGGGCTTTTGTGCAATTTTACAAAAGTTGGGGTTTTAATCATAATAAACCTAGATGCATGATTGGAGTAGAGAAATGGAATAAATGTTGAATCATTGATGAAAATGGGACCTAAGGGTTGAATTGGTAATTATGGATAACAACCTAATTACATTGTTTAATTAATTGGGATAATTAATTGTGAGGAATGAGGAAATGAAATGTTGATTGTATATCCATTGTGCATTTATTTTCTGTATAGAAATAACTGCTTTGGGCTATCGGTGGAGGATAGTCGTGATTGTTGTAGACAATGCATGATGATTAGGCAAACTGAAACTAATCAATCGAATGTGTCATGGAACTTGACGGTTGATAGAATACATTAACTGTATGTATTGGGTGATTGTGTATAGAACCAATGTGTTTATATACGTTATGTGTAGAGGAGGAGATAGGGGATGTACTCCGCGGTTTAGGGGAAGATAGGGGATGTACCTCTAAACCGGATAGTGTTGGGAGAAGATAGGGGATGAACTCCGTAGACACAGCTCATATGCTTGTCTAGTAAAGTGAAGATAGAGCTCATATGCTTATCTTTGTGAAGTGTGGATACAGCTTATATGCTTATCTGTGAATGTGGGATATTGTTGTTATACATATCTGTTGAGAATGTGGATATAGCTTTTATGCTTATCTGAATGTGAGATATAGTTTTTATACATATCTGTGGAAATGATGATAGAGCTAGCATGCTTATCTGTTGAAAAAGGGAAAATGAAAGGTAACTTAGACTCATAAGTTGTATGACATAAATGTGTAATTTATGTGAATGTATCTGTGTTAGCCATCTATCAATTGCTAATCTTTTAATCATTATTCATGGTTGGTTTAGTGTATTTCTACTGGGCTGTGGCTCACCCTATATGGGAATATCATTTTCAGGTACAGGTAGTATGCCACCTCCAAGGACATAGCTGGGAGGCTAGAGGCGGGCATACTTTTGTCGCTTAACTTTTGATGTATTACATGTAACTTCAAGCCAAGGGCTTAATGTGTAAACGAGTTAGTACTCTTTTGTTGTAACCAAGTGTTAACTTGGAAAGCTGTAAGCCCGTAGGGTATTTTGTTTTGATGTTAACATGTAATACTTATGTAATGGAACTCTAATGAATAAAAGAATGTGGTTAGTTTATATGTAAATGCATGTCTTATCTGATGGGTTTAATGTTATTATTTTGAGGGCGTTACAAGATGATTCACATGATACACCACCGGCAAACAACACAAAAGTCCCCCTTCCAGGGTAATACTATAGGGCTAAATAATAAGTCGCCCCTCGCGAGGCTCTCGAAGCCTGGCTTGCACGTTTCTGGTACCGATAACGTCCCCGACTGGACGGGCACGACTGAGTCTGACTAGGTTTGGAAACACTTGCAGAATTCACACGCAAAGGGCAAAAACGTCTACCATGGCCCAGCTGACCACAAACAAAACAACCACCAGACCCCCTATTCTGTGACTGGTCCGAAACCTGCACCTCCCCGGACCTCCCAACAGAAGAGTCTGAAACCTCTGGCGAAGAAAAGGAACCAGCCCCAGACTGAGCATGTTTCCGCCTCCACCCCTTACTGAGCCTAGAGCGCTTAGGAACCGTAGGACTTACCGAAACGGTCTCCTCCTTAACCCCATCATTACTCATCACCATGGCCTCCACATAGGCCGCTGCCTCGACTAAAATATAATAATCCTTCCAAAAGGATCCAGCTACCTTCTCCCGAATATCGAAACACAACCGTTTCTCAAACTCATAACAACGACGCTCCTCTGTTGCCACCAACTCTGGAGCAAACCTCGACAAACTAGCAAACCGCATCCCAAACTGTGCCACAGGAGTATCATCCTGACGCAACTCCAAAAACTGATCCCTCAACCTTTCCCGAGCAGAAGGAGGGAAGTACTTGGCCCAAAAGGCCTCGGTAAAAGCAACCCACGTGCCACCTACCGTACTCTTAGCATGCTTCCACCAATAACTCGCATCACCCTTCAATTGAAAAGTCGCCAAAGAAACCCTCAGCTCCTCCTCTTCGACTCTGAGCGTATCGAGAGTCTTGGTAATCTGTTCCAACCAACTCTCTGCCTCCAACGGTTTAGCCTCCCCCACGAACTCTGGTGGGCTGGAGCGGAAAAACTCCTTAGTAAGCTTGAGAGCATGCCCACTGCCGCCCTTAGTGCGAGCTAGGGCGTCTTGCACTGCTCTCACAATCTCACGTGCGACATCCTCGCTGACAGCCGATGCTGCAACGGCAGGTGCTAAAGGAACTGCTGTGCCCCTACCGACACTCCTACTACTCAACCGTCCTCTACTTCCTCGTGTAGACATCCTATAAAGCACAAAATAAATTACACTTAGTGCATAACACAATAGCCTTCTCCGAGGCACACACTACCGCCAAAAGGTCACAAGACACACTTAGTCTCAAAACATACATTTCTATTGCATATAATCATCTAAACATGTAGACACATAATCGAATCAAGTCCACAAAGATAGTCACTCATCCCGGAACTCTCAAGGAATTCCCATCAGAAACCACGTTGATCAGCCGTGTTTCCAAAAGGACCTCAAAGCAAGTTCACCAGCTATGAATACTATCCGAGAGACTGAATCCCATGCTCATATAAATGCAACACATAAGTCCTAACTTTCATGGTATCTATATGCAACGTCCTCACTATACGTAGTAAACCCACTGTGGTAAAAACCACTTCCCACGAGCCCAAAGTATTCAAACCCGGCTCGCTCTGATACCAAGTTGTCACGCCCCACCTTTTATTACTCGAAGTCATTACCAAGTTCATTAACTTAATTCAATCAGAGATAACATGCGGAAATAACTCAAATGTTCAACTAAAAGGAGTGAACAACAACTCTCTCTTTCGAATGCAAATTAAATACAACATGAGTATTCTGAATAAGTTGCCCTCAGGCTTACAACATTAAATAATCAAATGAAGGGTACAACCCTTTTTTCATATATGGCATTCCGCCTGCAACAAAGAGGCCCCGTGGCCAACAAATAAGAAGATCCAAATCTTGTAGCACATCCTGCTAAACACCTGAAAAAGATTCAACAACGTGGGATGAACATATAGTCCAGTAGGGATCTCAACATGGCCCTCAACAATAACAACATACAGATAGCTATGATCATGAATGCTCAATCTCATACTAGAATAGTAATGTGACAGTTTACACAAAATATACATAATTTTGCACTCTTCTCGAAAACAACCATTTCAATCAACGCCATAGGTGATTCGTCTTCCCTTTTTCCTTCCATTAATCCACGTTCCCAATCTTTCATAACATTAACAATGCCTTAGGAAATAAATTCACTAAGCCCACTACTCTCTTCCATTTTCCAAACAAACACAGACGTACCCTTTTCAAAATATATATATATATATATATCTCTTTAAAATATCCATTCTCCTTCATACTTTCCAAAAGACAAAAATGACATTTTGGCTTCTTCCTGATACAATCAAATCTATACATGCACCGCTATAAAAAGGGAGATAACAACTCACCAACATGCATAAAATAAAAACAATGAGGCAACTCGGCCCTCCAAAACCGTAATCAACACAATCCATGATATTCCCAGACACACTAGAACATCAACAACAGAACTTTGCTCTACTAGCTATGTGCGTAGTAAGCCAGAGATACACCTCTCACAATAACATGCCAGTTTACCAGGCGCTAGCTGGAAGGGTATGGTGCCTTATATTCTCAGCGCAGTCAGTTCTCCAGGCGCTAGCTGGAAGGTCACGGTACCTCTGATTCTTAGCGCAAGGTATAACACCACCAATCGAAATGCAACAGGGCATAACCAACATGTGTAACACATATACACAAACCATCAAGATGCAAGCAATGTGTTAAAATATATGAACACATAACTACCTCTTCCTGAGCAAGCATACATATATAATGTATCTCAACACTTTGTCATATACGACATTCAATCAATAATGGTATAATGCATACACGACAATTTAACATAACCACGTCATCCTCCACCGATGACCAAGGACAAAACCTCTAGATGCATGTATATCGTACATCTATTAACAGACTCAATTATCATGAGATCCCAAACCCATCAACAACCCAAGCATAGTAGCTACACATTAATTCCCCAAATATGTGCACTCGACATGCATGATACAGCAATCCAATTCTCATATTTATTTTCTATGACTCACATAGAGTTAAAGTTTCATTCTTCACTTTCAAAATCAACTTTCATAATTTTTCCAAATCAACATGTTCCACCACTTATTCCAAAAACACTTTCCTCAAAATCAATTCCATTCCTTTCATAACCTTCCAAATTTATTATGCAAATTAAGTCATAATTATTAAGTTAGGGTTTTTCTCCCTCTTTCTCAACATTGACCAAAAAGGTTCAATCATCAACAATAAACAACAAAGGCCTCATTTGAGACCCAAAATACACAAGTATTTGCCCAAAAGAACAAAACCCCTCTTTTAATTTATCGTGACACATATAAATTAGGGCTTTTCTATATTTCAACAACAACATGCTATTTTACGCCACAAATAGTCAAATGAACAACCAAAGGCAATAAATCCATTTTTAATCAACCAACTCTAGGTTTCCTCATGATTTTCAAATAAACCCAACATAGGTATGGTTTTCATGCAATACAAAACTACCACATGTCTATCTATAGACGAAGTATTGAAAAAGAACAAGGAAATCCCTACCTCAAATGTAGAACTCAAGGAGAAGAAGAGCAAAACTCGGAAGTGCTCCAAATCCCAAATTTCTCGGATCAAAACGAAGCCCTCGACGATCAACACAACCTTTACAAAGTCAAAAGGGTAGGAAGATACTCTAACTAGATCAATCCTAAGAGAGAAGTTAGGTTTTAGAGTGAGGTGCTCTCCAATGGAGTTTTTGAAAAAGTAAGAGAGAGAAAGGAAATCAAAAAGTGATCAAAAAGTGATTTCAAGGACTGATATAAAAATAGGTCCGCTCGAGCGTACAACACCCCGCTCGAGTGTCAGACACCGGTTCATGCTCGAGCGTCCAAAGATCAGCTTGAGCGCCGGATGCACTCTCCCAGAATTTTCTGCAGACGTCCAAAATGCTGAGAGAAGGAAATTCACGCTCGAGCGTCCAAACTTCCGCTCGAGCGGAGAGGCAACAACAAAAGCCCGCTCGAGCGGAGAGACCAAAGCCTGGGCAAAAATTATCAGCTTTAAAACACAACCAACTTATTCCCAACTTGCCCAACACAAACCAAAACTCTAACACAAAGAGTAAGGGATCGAAATGAGGATAAGACAACAACGAATCTACGAAACCGAGTCCGGATTACAGTTAAACAACAACAGGAAATACCGGGATCGCTATAGCACGTGTCACATGCCAGTACATATTATATAAGGAAAAACGGTGTTTCTAATGACAAGGCTTGTTGAAGATGGAAAGGAAAGGCTAGAGATTTATTAGTGCTTCAACCAAATCAAACAAAAGAGATGGTGGACAGAGGTGGTTGAGTGAAAGGCAAAGCTAGCATGAAAAAGGAGAAAATGGTAGAGCATCCGGGATAATGAAATAAATTTTTGGCTTATATGTATAGGAAATTTTCAGCAAAAGGGTTGAAGGAAATCTTTATAATTATTTATACCCATAAATCTTTATTTATACTCACAAATCTTTGTAATTATTTTTTAATTATCTTTAAATAGTATATTCTGATTTTTTTTTCTTTAATTTTGAGTCCATTTCGGGCTTATAATTATAAAGATCTCTGGCTTATAAATGAGTCAATTTATGGCTTATAATTTTGAGTCAATCTTTATTTATTTGGCTTACATTGTTAATCTTTAGATCTAAAATGAATTAAATAACAGTTATTGCCTAACCTTCTTTAAAATGCTACGCAGATACAACTATATCAAAACTATTGATTAAAGTCAATAAATTCCAAAGCTAAATTTGTTTTTATTTTAGATTTTAAAAAATTAAAAAGAATATTTATGAACCTCCTCCTTATTTACAAATTTATCGAAAATTATATGAACAACAATTTAAATATCGGTTGGCTAAATTTTTTAATTTGAATTAAAAAAATAAGACACGTTGCTTAAGATTTTTTAAATCTTGCTCAATTTCACGGCCAAATTTGGTTATTTTGAGATTTAAAAAAATAAATAGATAGTCAATTGTAAATAATTACATAATCACAATCATATCAAATCAATTGGCTATTAAAATCTTTAAAAAAAAAAAAATTAAAGCATCGATATATTGATTTTGATTTTTGAATTTAAGAAAATTCAAAATTCCCATTAGGGAACAAAATTTATTAGTTGGATCCGTAAAAGGTAAAGAATGTTATGAACTTTGTAAAATCAGGAAAGCTATTAAATTATTTTTTGTTTAAACTCTTACTTTTTCATAATTTTCATTTACGGGGACAAAATGAGAAAAAACTGTCATTTTTTAAATCCTATTTTATCCCGTGCATAGCACGTGTCACATGCCAGTATATATTATATAAGGAAAAACGGTGTTTCTAATGACAAGACTTGTAGAAGATGGAAAGGAAAGGCTAGATATTTATCAATGGTTCAACCAAATCAAAGAGAAGAGATGGTAGAGAGAGGTGGTTGAGTGAAAGGCAAAGCAAGCATGAAAAGAGAGAAAATGGTAGAGCATCCGGGATAATGAAAGAAAATTTTGGCTTATATTTATAGGAAACTTTCAACAAAGGGGTTGAAGGAAATCTTTATAATTATTTATACCCATAAATTTTTATTTATACTCACAAATCTTTGTAATTCATTTTTAATTATCTTTATAAAGTATATTCTGATTTTTTTTTCTTTAATTTTGAATCCATTTCGGGCTTATAATTATAACGATCCCGGTTGTCCCTTTACTATTCTGTTGTGTTCCGGACTCGGTTCCGTGAAGTTGGTAGTGGTATCTATCTTGTTGCCGTCCTTTAATTCCACTTGATTGAGTTTTAGGATGTTTTGAGCAGGGTTGTTACAGGTTGGTTAGGCCTTGGTTTCAATTCCTTGTTGTCCAGTTTTTAGGCGATCCGCTCGAGCGGGGATTGCACACCTCCAGTATTTCGTGTTCCTGCAAAACTTCTGCAGATGTGATTTTTACGCTCGAGTGGGTGTGTTTACGCTCGAGCGGTGGCGCTCGAGCGGGTTTGGTGGCGCTCGAGCGAGTAGTACTTTCTGGGTATAAGTTCTGGGAGGGGGAAATCTACGCTCGAGCGGACTGGTTTTCGCGCTCGAGTGGAAGTGCTTTATTCTTGTGTCTTGGAGCTCGAGCGGGCCTTATTGCGCTCGAGCGTGTTCAGATTTTTGTTCTTGGCGCTCGAGCGTTGTGTTCTCTGCTCGAGCGGGTCATGCGTATATGAGTTATCCGCTGGGTGATTTTAAATCACTTTTTGCTTTTCTTTCTCTCTCCTACTTTTTCTAGAACTCATTTTTGAGAGCCTCTCTCTCTAGAAACTCCCTTCTCTCTAGGGTTTGATCTAGTAAGAGTGTCCTCCTTCTCTTCGGCCTTTGTAAAAGTTGTGTTGATCGTCGAGGGCTATCTTTTGATCCGAGAAATTCGTGGTTTGGAGCATTTTCGTTTTCTTCATCTTCTTGGTTGGGTGTCACTCTTTGAGGTAGGGATAACCTACTCCTTACTATGGACTTTGTCTTTAAATTTTAGTATTTTGAGATGTTGGGGTTGGTTTGGTAATTTTGTGAAAGTTGGGGGCTTTTGTGTAAATTTACAAAAGTTGGGGTTTTAGCTATATAAAACCTAGATGCATGTTTGGCATGGAAAAGTGAAATTAATGTTAAAACATTAATGAAAATGGAACCTAAGGGTTGTAATGTTAATTATGGAATATGCCCTAATTACATTGGTTAATTAATTTGCATAATTAATGATAAGGAATGAGAAATGGATTTGGAAATGTGTGGGATTAAAGGGTGTAGTCAGATTATTTATCGCTCACCTAGTTGAAATGTTGATTATATATCCATTGTTGCATTTATTTTCTGTATAGAAATAACTGCTTTGGGCTATCGGTGGAGGATAGTCTTGATTGTTGTAGACAATGCATGATGATTAGGCAGACTAAAACTAATCACTGGAATGTGTCATTGAGTAGGACGGTTGAAAGAATACATTAAATTTATGTGTTGTGTGATGATGTGCATAATTATCGTTTATATGTATTGTGTTGTGTTGGAGGAGATAGGGGATGTACTCCATGGTTTAGGGGAAGATAGGGGATGGACCTCTAAACCGGATGTTGTTGGGAGGAGATAGGGGATGGACTCCATAGATAGAGCTCATATGTTTATCTATTAATGTGTTGACCGAGCTCATATGCTTGTCTTTGGAAGTGTGATAGTGCTCTTATGCATATCTATGGAAGTGATGATATAGCTTGTATGTTTATCTGCTGGTGTGTGATATAGCTAGTATGCTTATTTATTATGAAATGGGAAAGTGCTTAATATGAGTTACTGTCTCATATGAATTGTTTGGCCAGGTTCTGAGCCATGGTTATAAATTAAGAATTGAAAAGAATTGGAAAATGGATTGTAACATGGACTTGTATGTCATAAAATTGTAAAGTGTGATGAGGGAAAGTATCTGTGTTGGCCATCTATCAACTGCTAATCTTTTAGTCATTGTTCATATTTGGTTTAGGGTATTTCTACTGGGCTGTGGCTCACCCTATATGGGAACATCATTTTCAAGTACAGGTAGCATGCCACCTCCAAGGACGTAGCTTGGGAGGCTAGAGGCGGGCGGACTTTTGTTGTTTTATTTCTTTGATGTATTACATGAATATTCAAGCCAAGGGCTTAATGTGTAAATGAGTTAGTACTCTTTTGTTGTAACCAAGTGTTAACTTGGAAAGTTGTAAGCCTTTAGGGCATTTGCTTTTGTTGTTAACATGTAATACTTTTGGTAATAGAACTCTGATGAATAGAGGAAAGTGGAGCTTTTATATATCAATGCATGTCTATATTGATGGGTTTAATGTTATTATTTTGAGGGCATTACAATAATTATGGCTTCTAATTATAAAGATCTCTAGCTTATATATGAGTCAATTTATGGCTTATAATTTTGAGTCAATCTTTATTTATTTGGCTTACATTGTTAATCTTTAGATTTAAAACGAATTAAATAACAGTTATTGCCTAACCTTCTTTAAAATGCTACGCAGATACAACTATATCAAAACTATTGATTAAATTCAATAAATTCAAAAGCTAAATTTATTTTTATTTTAGATTTTAAAAAATTAAAAAGAATATTTATGAACCTCCTCCTTAGTTACAAATTTATCAAAAATTATATGAACAACAATTTAAATATCGGTTGGCTAAATTTTTTAATTTGAATTAAAAAAATAAGACACGTTGCTTAAGATTTTTTAAATCTTGCTCAATTTCACGGCTAAATTTGGTTATTTTGAGTTTTAAAAAAATAAATAGATAGTCAATTGTAAATAATTACATAATCACAATCATATCAAATCAATTGGCTATTAAAATCTTTTAAAAAAAAAATTAAAGCATCGATATATTGATTTTGATTTTTGAATTTAAAAAAATTCAAAATTCCCATTAGGGAACAAAATTTGTTAGTTGGATCCGTAAAAGGTAAAGAATTTTATGGACTTTGTAAAATCAGGAAAGTTATTAAATTATTTTTTGTTTAAACTCTTACTTTTTCATAATTTTCATTTACGGGGACAAAATGAGAAAAAACTGTCATTTTTTAAATCCTATTTTATCCTGTGCATAGCACGTGTCACATGCCAGTATATATTATATAAGGAAAAACGGTGTTTCTAATGACAAGACTTGTTAAAGATGGAAAGGAAAGGCTAGATATTTATCAATGGTTCAACCAAATCAAAGAGAAGAGATGGTAGAGAGAGGTTGTAACGTCCTCAAAATAGTAATATTAACCCATCAATATAGACATGCATTGATATATAAAAGCCCCACTTTCTTCTATTCATCAGAGTTTCATTACCAAAAGTATTACATGTTAACAACAAAAGCAAATGCCCTAATGGCTTACAGCTTTCCAAGTTAACACTTGGTTACAACAAAAGAGTGCTAACTCATTTACACATTAAGTCCTTGGCTTGAATATACATGTAATACATCAAAAAGATAAAACAACAGAAGTCCGCCCGCCTCTAGCCTCCCAAGCCACGTCCTTGGAGGTGGCATGCTACCTGTACCTAAAAATGATATTCCCATATAGGATGAGCCACAGCCCAGTAGAAATACGCGAAACCAAATATGGACAGTGACAAAAAAATTAGCAGTTGATAGATGGCCAACACAGATACTTTCCCTTATCACACTTTACAGTTTCATGACATACAAGTCCATGTTACAATCCATTTTCCAATTCTTTTAAATTCTCAATTTATAACCATGGCTCAGAACTTGGCCAAACAACTCATATAAGACAGTAACTCATATTAAGCACCTCCCCATTTCATAATAGATAAGCATATTAGCTATATCACACACCAACAGATAAACATACAAGCTATATTATCACTTCCATAGATATACATAAGAGCACTATCACACTTCCAATGACAAGCATATGAGCTCTGTCAACACATTACTAGATAAGCATATGAGCTCTATCTATGGAGTCCATCCCCTATCTCCTCCCAACAACATCCGGTCTAGAGGTCCATCCCCTATCTTCTCCTAAACCGTAGAGTACATCCCCTATCTCCTCCAACACAACACAATGCATATAAACAATAATTATACACATCATCACACAACACATAAATTTAATGTATTCTTTCAACCGTCATACTCAATGACACATTCCAGTGATTAGTTTCAGTTTGCCTATTCATCATGCATTGTCTACAACAATCAAGACTATCCTCCACCGATAGCCCAAAGCAGTCATTTCTATACAGAAAATAAATGCAACAATGGACATATATAATCAACATTCCAACTAGGTTAGTGATAAATAATCCAACTACACCCTTTAATCCCATATCTTTCCAAATCAATTCCTCATTTCTCATAATTAATTATACAAATTAATTAACCAATGTAATTAGGGAATTTTCTATAATTAACATTACAACCCTTAGGTTCCATTTTCGCTAATGTTTCAACATTAATTTCACCTTTCCATGCCAAACATGCATCTAGGTTTTATATAGCTAAAACCCCAACTTTTTGTAAATTTACACAAAAGCCCCAAACTTTCACAAAATTACCAAACCAACCCCAACATCTCAAAATACTAAAATTTAAAGACAAAGCTCATAGTAAGGAGTAGGTTATCCCTACCTCGAAATTAGAGCTCAGATTGAGAAGAGACCAAAACCAAAGTGCTCCAAAGACCAAGATTTTCAGATCAAAACAACGCCCTCGACGATCAACACAACTTTTACAAAGGCCGAAGAGAAGGAACTCACTCCTACTAGATCAATACTTAGACAGAAGTCAAGGTTTTAGAGAGAGGAGCTCTCAAAATGAGTTTTAGAAAAAGTAAGAGAGAGAAAGAAAAGCAAAAAGTGATTTAAAATCACCCAGCGGATAACTCATATACGTATGACCCGCTCGAGCGGAGAACACAACGCTCGAGCGCCAAGAACAAAATCTGAACACGCTCGAGCGCAATAAGGCCCGCCCGAGCGCCAAGACACAAGAATAAATCACTTCCGCTCGAGCACGAAAACCAGCCCGCTCGAGTGCAGATTTCCCCCTCCCAAAACTTATACCCAGTAAGTACTACCCGCTCGAGCGCCACCAAACCCGCTCAAGCGCCACCGCTCGAGCGTAAACAAACTCGCTCGAGCGTAAAAATCACATCTGCAGAAGTTTTGCAGGAACACGAAATATTGGAGGTGTGCAATCCCCGCTCGAGCGCAAGAAGACCCGCTCGAGCGGATCGCCTAAAAACTGAACAACAAGGAATTGAAACCAAGGCCTAACCAGCCTGTAACAACCCTGCTCAAAACATCTTAAAACTCAATCAAGTGGAATTAAAGGACGGCAACAAGATGGACACCACTACCAACTTCACGGAACCGAATCCGGAACACAACAGAACAGTAGAGGGACAACCGGGATCGCTATAACTTTCAACCGGCGACAAGACTTGTTGAAGATGGAAAGGAAAGGCTAGATATTTATCAATGGTACAACCAAATCAAAGAGAAGAGATGGTAGAGAGAGGTGGTTGAGTGAAAGGCAAAGCAAGCATGAAAAGAGAGAAAATGGTAGAGCATCCGAGATAATGAAAGAAATTTTTGGCTTATATTTATAGGAAACTTTCAACAAAGGGGTTGAAGGAAATCTTTATAATTGTTTATGCCCATAAATCTTTATTTATACTCACAAATCTTTGTAATTATTTTTTAATTATCTTTAAATAGTATATTCTGATTTTTTTTTTCGTTAATTTTGACTACATTTCGGGCATATAATTATGGCTTATAGTTATAAAGATCTCTGGCTTATAAATGAGTCAATTTATGGCTTATAATTTTGAGTCAATTTTATTTATTTGGCTTACATCGTTAATCTTTAGATTTAAAACGAATTAAATAACAGTTATTGCCTAACCTTCTTTAAAATGCTACGCGGATACAACTATATCAAAAGTATTGATTAAATTCAATAAACTCAAAAGCTAAATTTATTTTTATTTTAGATTTTAAAAAATTAAAAAGAATATTTATGAACCTCCTTCTTAGTTACAAATTTATCCAAAATTATATGAACAACAATTTAAATATCGATTGGCTAAATTTGTTAATTTGAATTAAAAAAATAAGATACATTGCTTAAGATTTTTTAAATCCTGCTCAATTTCATTGCTAAATTTGTTGATTTTGAGTTTTAAAAAAAATAAATAGATAGTCAATTGTAATACATTATATAATCAATTTCATATCAAATCAATTGGCTATTAAAATCTTTAAAAAAAAATTAAAGCATCTATATATTGATTTTGATTTTTGAATTTAAAAAAATTCAAAATTCCCATTAGGGAACAAAATATGTTAGTTGGATCCATAAAAGGTAAAGAACTTTATGAACCTTGTAAAATCAGGAAAGTTATTAAATTATTTTTTTGTTTAAACTCTTACTTTTTCATAATTTTCATTTAGGGTGAAAAATGAGAAAAAACTATCATTTTTTAAATTCTATTTTATCCTGTGCATAGCACGTGTCACATGCCAGTACATATTATATAAGGAAAAAACGGTGTTTCTAATGACAAGGCCTGTTGAAGAAGGAAAGGAAAGGCTAGAGATTTATCTATGGTTCAACCAAATCAAAGAGAAGAGATGGTAGAGAGAGGTGGTTGAGTGAAAGGCAAAGCCAGCCTGAAAAGGGAGAAAATGGTAGAGCATCCGGGATAATGAAAGAAATTTTTTGCTTATATTTATAGGAAACTTTCAGCAAAGGGGTTGAAGGAAATCTTTATAATTATTTATGCCCATAAATCTTTATTTATACTCACAAATCTTTGTAATTATTTTTTAATTATCTTCAAATAGTTTATTCTGATATTATTTCTTTAATTTTGAGTCCATTTCGGGCTTATAATTATGGCATATAATTATAAAGATCTCTGGCTTATAAATGAGTCAATTTATGGCTTATAATTTGGAGTCAATCTTTATTTATTTGGCTTACATTGTTAATCTTTAGATTTAAAATGAATTAAATAACAGTTATTGCCTAACCTTCTTTAAAATGCTACGTAGATACAACTATATCAAAACTATTGATTAAATTCAATAAATTCAAAAGCTAAATTTTTTTTTTTTTTAGATTTTAAAAAATTAAAATGAATATTTATGAACCTCCTCCTTAGTTACAAATTTATCCAAAATTATATGAACAACAATTTAAATATCGGTTGGCTAAATTTGTTAATTTGAATTAAAAAAATAAGATACATTGCTTAAGATTTTTTAAATCTTGCTCAATTTCATTGCTAAATTTGTTGATTTTGAGTTTATAAAAAATAAATAGATAGTCAATTGTAATACATTACATAATCACAATCATATCAAATCAATTGGCTATTAAAATCTTTTAAAAAAAAATTAAAGCATCTATATATTGATTTTGATTTTTGAATTTAAAAAAATTCAAAATTCCTATTAGGGAACAAAATTTGTTAGTTGTATCCATAAAAGGTAAAGAATTTTATGAACCTTGTAAAATCAAGAAAGTTATTAAATTATTTTTTTGTTTAAACTCTTACTTTTTCATAATTTTCATTTACGGGGAAAAATGAGAAAAAACTATCATTTTTTAAATGCTATTTTATCCCGTGCATAGCATGTGTCACATGCCAGTACATATTATATAAGGAAAAACGGTGTTTCTAATGACAAGGCTTGTTGAAGATGGAAAGGAAAGGCTAGAGATTTATCAATGGTTCAACCAAATCAAAGAGAAGAGATGGTAGAGAGAGATGGTTGAGTGAAAGGCAAAGCTAGCATGAAAAGGGAGAAAATGGTAGAGCATCCGGGATAATGAAAGAAATTTTTGGCTTATATTTATAGGAAAATTTCAGCAAAGGGGTTGAAGGAAATCTTTATAATTATTTATACCCATAAATCTTTATTTATTCTCACAAATCTTTGTAATTATTTTTTAATTATCTTTAAATAGTATATTCTAATTTTTTTTTTTCTTTAACTTTGAGTCCATTTCGGGCTTATAATTATGGCTTGTAATTATAAAGATCTCTGCCTTATAAATGAGTCAATTTATGGCTTATAATTTTTAGTCAATCTTTATTTATTTGGCTTACATTGTTAATTTTTTTAGACCAAAAACGAATTAAATAACAGTAATTGCCTAACCTTCTTTAAAATCCTACGCAGATACAACTATATCAAAACTATTGATTAAATTCAATATATTCAAAAGCTAAATTTATTTTTATTTTAGATTTTAAAAAATTAAAAAGAATATTTATGAACCTCCTCCTTAGTTACAAATTTATCAAAAATTATATGAACAACAATTTAAATATCGGTTGGCTAAATTTTTTACTTTGAATTAAAAAAATAAGACACGTTGCTTCAGATTTTTTAAATCTTGCACAATTTCACGGCTAAATTTGGTTATTTTGAGTTTTAAACAAATAAATAGATAGTAAATTGTAAATAATTACATAATCACAATCATATCAAATCAATTGGCTATTGAAATCTTTAAAAAAAAATTAAAGCATCGATATATTTATTTTGATTTTTGAATTTAAAAAAATTCAAAATTCCCATTAGGGAACAAAATTTGTTAGTTGAATCCATAAAAGGAAAAGAATTTTATGAACTTTGTAAAATCAGGAAAGTTATTAAATTATTTTTTGTTTAAACTCTTACTTTTTCATAATTTTCATTTACGGGGACAAAATGAGAAAAAACTGTCATTTTTTAAATCCTATTTTATCCCGTGCATAGCACGTGTCACATGCCAGTATATATTATATAAGGAAAAACGGTGTTTCTAATGACAAGACTTGTTGAAGATAGAAAGGAAAGGCTAGAGATTTATCTATGGCTCAACCAAATCAAAGAGAAGAGATGGTAGAGAGAGGTGGTTGAGTGAAAGGCAAAGCAAGCATGAAAAGGGAGAAAATGGTAGAGCATCCGGGATAATGAAAGAAATTTTTGGCTTATATTTATAGGAAACTTTGAACAAAGGGGTTGAAGGAAATCTTGATAATTATTTATGCCCATAAATCTTTATTTATACTCACAAATCTTTGTAATTATTTTTTAATTATCTTTAAATAGTATATTCTGATTTTTTTTTCTTTAATTTTGAGTCCATTTCGGGCTTATAATTATGGCTTATAGTTGTAAAGATCTCTGGCTTATAAATGAGTCAATTTATGGCTTATAATTTTGAGTCAATCTTTATTTATTTGGCTTACTTTGTTAATCTTTAGATTTAAAACGAATTAAATAACAGTTATTGCCTAACTTTCTTTAAAATGCTACGCAGATACAACTACATCAAAACTATTGATTAAATTCAAAAGCTAAATTTATTTTTATTTTAGATTTTGAAAAATTAAAAAGAATATTTATGAACCTCCTCCTTAGTTACAAATTTATCCAAAATTATATGAACAACAATTTAAATATCGGTTGGCTAAATTTGTTAATTTGAATTAAAAAAAATAAGATACATTGCTTAAGATTTTTTAAATCTTGCTCAATTTCATTGCTAAATTTGTTGATTTTGAGTTTTAAAAAAATAAATAGATAGTCAATTGTAATACATTACATAATCACAATCATATCAAATCAATTGGCTATTAAAATCTTAAAAAAAAATAAATTAAAGCATCTATATATTGATTTTGATTTTTGAATTTAAAAAAATTCAAAATTCCTATTAGGGAACAAAATATGTTAGTTGGATCCATAAAAGGTAAAGAATTTTATGAACCTTGTAAAATTAGGAAAGTTATTAAATTATTTTTTTGTATAAACTCTTACTTTTTCATAATTTTCATTTACGGGGAAAAATGAGAAAAAACTATCATTTTTTAAATTCTATTTTATCCCGTGCATAGCATGTGTCACATGCCAGTATATATTATATAAGGAAAAACGGTGTTTCTAATGACAAGGCTTGTTGAAGATGGAAAGGAAAGGCTAGAGATTTGTCAGTGGTTCAACCAAATCAAAGAGAAGAGATGGTAGAGAGAGGTGGTTGAGTGAAAGGCAAAGTTAGCTTGAAAAGGGAGAAAATGGTAGAGCATCCGGGATAATGAAAGAAATTTTTTGTTTATATTTATAGAAAATTTCAGCAAATGGGTTGAAGGAAATCTTTATAATTATTTATACCCATAAATCTTTATTTATACTCACAAATCTTTGTAATTATTTTTTAATTATCTTTAAATAGTATATTCTGATTTTTTTTTTCTTTAATTTTGAGTCCATTTCGGGCTTATAATTATGGCTTATAATTATAAAGTTCTCTGGCTTATAAATGAGTCAATTTATGGCTTACAATTTTGAGTCAATCTTTATTTATTTGGCTTACATTGTTAATCTTTAGATCGAAAATGAATTAAATAACAGTTATTGCCTAACCTTCTTTAAAATGCTACGCAGATACAACTATATCAAAACTATGGATTAAATTCAATAAATTCAAAAGCTAAATTTATGTAACGCCCTCAAAATAACAACATTAAACCCATCAACATAGACATGCATTGATATATAAAAGTTCCACATTCTTCCACTTATCAGAGTTTCATTACAAAAAGTATTACATGTTAACGACAAAAGCAAATGCCCTAAAGGCTTACAGCTTTCCAAGTTAACACTTGGTTACAACAAAAGAGTTTTAACTCATTTACACATTAAGCCCTTGGCTTGAATTTACATGCAATACATCAAAAATAAAACGACAAAAGTGTGTCCGTCTCTAGCCTCCCAAGCTATGATCTTGGAGGTGGCATGCTACCTGTACCTGAAAATGATATTCCCATATAGGGTGAGCCACAGCTAGTAGAAATACACTAAACCAAATATGAACAATGACTAAAAGATCAGCAGTTGATAGATGGCCAATACAGATACTTTCCCTTATCACATTTTACGGTTTCATGACATACAAGTCCATATTACAGTCCATTTTCCATTTCTTTTCAATTCTCAATTTACAACCCTGGCTCAGAACCTGGCCAAACAACTCATATGAGACAGTAACTCATATCAAACACTTCCCATTTCACAACAGATAAGCATACTAGCTATATCACACACCAACAGATAAGCATACAAGCTATATCATCACTTCCACAGATATGCATATGAGCACTATCACACTTCCAATGACAAGCATATGAGCTCTGTCAATACATCACTAGATAAGCATATGAGCTCTATCTACGGAGTCCATCTCCTATCTCCTCCCAACAACATCCGGTTTAGAGGTCCATCCCCTATCTTCCCTTAAACCGTGGAGTACATCCCCTATCTCCTCCAACACAACACAATGCATATAAACAATAATTATACACATCATCACACAACACATAAATTTAATGTGTTCTTTCAATCATCATACTCAATGACTCATTCCAGTGATTAGTTTCCGTTTGCCTAATCATCATGCATTGTCTACAACAATCAAGACTATCCTCCACCGATAGCCCAAAGCAGTTATTTCTATACAGAAAATAAATGCAACAATGGATATATAATCAACATTTCAACTAGGTGAGCGATAAATAATCCAACTACACCCTTTAACCCTTTCCCTTTTCAATATCCACATTCTCAATTCAATTCCTCATTTCCAACAATTAATTATACAAATTAATCAATCAATGTAATTAGGGCATTTTCCATAATTAACATTACGACCCTTAGGTTCCATTTTCATTAATGTTTTATCATTAATTTCACTTTTTCCATGCCAAACACGCATCTAGGCTTTATTTAGCTAAAACCCCAACCTTTGTAAATTTGCACAAAAGCCCCGAATTTTCACCAAATTACCAAACCAACCCCAACATCTCAAAATGCTAAAATTTAAAGACAAAGCTCGTAGAAAGGAGTAACATATCCCTACCTCAAAGTTTGAGCTCCAATGGAGATGAAGACCAAAACCAAAATGCTTCAAATTCCGAAATTTTTAGATTAAAAGGTAGCCCTCGACGATCAACACAACTTTCGTAAAGACCAAAAGTGAGCAAACAACTCCTACTAGATCAAATCTAAGAGAGAAGGGCCGATTTTAGAGTGAGAAGCTCTGAAAATGGCTTTTTGGAAAAGTAAGAGAGAGAAAAGATCTTGAAAAAGTGATCCAAAAGTCGGATCTCGGATTTATATAAAAGTCACCCCGCTCGAGCGTCACTCACAGACTCCCGCTCGAGCGTCAACAATGCCGCTCGAGCGGCTGATACACACTCCCAGAACTTTTGCAGACAGGTCTCCCGCTCGAGCTTCTAACTCCCCGCTCGAGCGGCCAATCCCACGCTAGAGCGTTGAACACAGCACAGGAAATACTGGATGGGTGAAACTCCTGCTCGAGCGCCAAAACCCCCGCTCGAGCGGACAGGTCAAAATCTGGGCAACTAGTTTTGGTTTCTAATCTCAACCAACCTGTAACAAATCTACCCAACACATCCTATAACTCAAATACAAAGTAAGAAAGGATGTACACCAGGTAATAATTAACTACTATCATCCACGGACACATGTCCGGATCACTGTACAACAAGAGTAAACCCGGGATCGCTATAACCTCCCCCCCTTAAAGAATTTTGTCTCCGAAATTAAACACAAGTTCAAAAAAAAAAAAAAAGGTTTTCCCCATGTCCAACAATATTACGACATGATATTTAAACATTTCGACCCATTACCGGTCAATTCCATCCCTTTTCAAGAGGTATTTCACAATGTATATTATAAGTGCATTATTATCATGCAATTTCCTTCCATTTCCAACCATTTTCAACATGCATAGTTCACAGTTCATATCATTATCAATATACATGATACAACTCCAATTCTACAATATAGCCAAAATATGCAATATCATAATCAACTTCCCATATCAAGGTAAGTTCTACAACTTACTTCCATTAAACCAAAACATTACCAATGTTTTACAACTTAAGACATTTATAAAGCTCTTAAGTTCAACAATATTACAAAAATCTAAATACAAGATTACTCATCAGTAAACAAGTCCGGATATTTCTCGCGGACTTCCAACTCACGTTCCTAAGTGGCTTCCTCCACTCCGTGATGTTTCCACAAAACCTTTACCAAATAGATGGTCTTGCCACGCAGGACTTGATCCCGCCTATCCAAGACCCGTACCGGTCTCTCCTCATACGAGGCATCCTCATCTACCTCTAAGTCGGTCCAATCTAACACATGCGATGGATCCAGCTCATATTTTCGAAGCATACTCACATGAAACACGTCATGAACTCCGGACAACTGCGGCGGTAAGGCTAACTGATAAGCAACCTCGCCAATCCTCTCAAGGATCTCAAAGGGCCCAATAAATCGAGGGGACAACTTCCCACTCTTCCCAAACCTCATCAAATCTCGCCTAGGTGATATTTTCAAGAAGACATGATCACCTATCTCAAACGCCAAAGGCCTCCTCCTACGGTCGGCATAACTCTTTTGGCCACTCTGGGCTGTAACAAGCCTCCTACGGATAAGTTCAACTTTCTCCGTCGTCTCCCTAACCAACTCCGGACCTAACAAAGGTGCATCACCCACCTCGGCCCAACAAACTGGAGACCTACACGGTCGGCCATACAGGGCCTCAAACGGTGCCATACCGATAGTAGACTGAAAGCTGTTGTTGTAGGCAAACTCCACCAATGGTAAGTGCCTCTCCCACGTCCCACTAAAGTCGAGGACACAACCTCGAAGCATATCCTCAAGGATCTGAATAGTACGCTCGGACTACCCGTCAGTCTGAGGATGATAAGTCGTACTAAAGGTCAATTTAGTGCCCAAGGCACTCTGTAAACTCTACCACAACCTAGCAGTAAAACGAGGATCTCTATCTAAGATGATCGTCACTGGGACCCCGTGTAGTCTCACTATGTCCCGAATATACAAGTCGGCAAGATGATCTACCGAATCTGTCACGCGCATAGGAATGAAGTGCGCCGACTTAGTCAACCGGTCTACAACCACCCAAATGGCGTCACTACCCCGCTGAGTCCTCGGGAGACCTACAACGAAGTCCATAGTGACATGCTCCCACTTCCACTCGGCAATAGGTAAGGGTTGCAACAAACCCGCTGGCCTCTGATGCTCGGCCTTCACTTGCTGGCAAGTAAGGCACTTCGATACGAAAACAGCCACATCTCTCTTCATACCCCTCCACCAAAACTAGCGACCCAAATCCCGATACATCTTAGTGCCTCCCGAATGCACCGCAAGACGTGAATGGTGAAACTCTCGGAGTACTTCCTCTCGGCAAGACTCCGGCACAAACAAACGGTCTCGGTATCTCACACTCAGGTCGGGATACACCGTCAAACCCTTCTCAACCTTCCCACCTGAGATCTTCTCTCGGAGGGATTCTACCTCAAGGTCACCTCTCTGTGCCTCTAACACTCTAGTCACAAGTGTAGGCTGCGCGACAATGGAAAACAAGGCTGCAGCCTCAACAGTTTCGCCCAGTAGCAAATCAAACTCGCCAAGTGCTCCCAACATCTCCCATTCTCGGATGGCAATACAAGCTACATCACTAATGGATTTCCTACTAAGGGCATCGGCCACAACATTGGCCTTTCCCGGGTGATAATACAACTCAAAGTCGTAGTCCTCAATGAACTCCATCCATCTCCTCTGCCTCAAATTCAAGTCTCTCTGTGTAAACAGATACTTCAAACTCTTGTGGTCCGAGAACACCTCGAACTTCTCACCATAAAGGTAGTGCCTCCAAATCTTCAAGGCAAAGATCACTGCTGCTAACTCTAGGTCGTGTGTGGGGTAATTTTTCTCGTGAATTTTCAATTGACGTGAGCCATAAGCTACCACTTTCCCTTCTTGCATCAACACACAACCCAAACCCTCTCGCGAGGCATCACAATAAACCGCATAACCCAACCCTCTCTCCGGAATAATCAAAACCGGAGCGGTGGTCAATCTACCCTTCAGCTCTTGGAACGACCTTTCACAAGTCTCACTCCACACAAACTTGACCCCTTTCCGCGTCAATCTAGTCAAAGGCGAAGCCAGCCTGGAGAAATCTTTCACAAACCGACGGTAATACCCAGCTAATCCCAGAAAACTGCGGATCTTAAACACACTCTTAGGCTGTGCCCAATCTTGCACTGCCTCTACCTTGGACGCATCAACAGACACTCCTTCTCCGGATACCACGTGGCCTAAGAATTTCACCTCTCCTAGCCAAAACTCACACTTCCCAAACTTGGCATACAGCCTATGGGCTCTAAGCAACTCAAGCACCACTCTCAAGTGTTCCTCGTGCTCCTCCTCTGAAGGCGAATAAATCAGGATGTCGTCCACGAAAACGACTACAAATCGATCCAAGAATTCCCGAAAGATCCGGTTCATCAAGTCCATAAAGACTGCCGGTGCATTGGTAAGCCCAAATGGCATCACCAGAAATTCATAATGGCCATACCGCGTACGTAATGCCGTCTTAGGAATATCCTCCTCCCTGACCCTCAACTGGTTGTAACCCGATCTCAAGTCTATCTTAGAGAAACAACGAGAACCCTTCAACTGGTCAAACAAATAATCTATACGGGGCATAGGGTACTTATTCTTGACCGTAGCCCGATTCAACTTCCGGTAGTCTATACACAATCTCAAGGCACCATCTTTCTTTTTAGCAAAGAGGGCCGGTGCTCCCCACGGTGAAACACTAGGGCGAACAAAACCATTATCTAGCAATTCCTGGAGATGAACTTTCAACTCAATCAACTCTACTGGAGCAAAACGGTAAGGTGCCATAGAAATCGGCGCCGTGCTGGGCACTAAATCAATAGAGAACTCTATCTCTCGGTGAGGTGGCAAACTAACAAGGTCTTCGGGAAAGACATCTGAATACTCACAAACCACCCTCGGCAGTACAAGCTGGGTCTCACCACTCTCACCACTCTCAAAGCTAGCAAGTAGACCACTAAGCTCACTTCGCCCTCGCGAATCATACCCCGGTGGCAAAACACTACCAACTCGGTCTCCCAAGAAATGGAACCACTCCCCGCTCAAGGTACATAACGTGACCCTCTGGCGGTAGCAATCGATAACAGCCCAGTATGACGATAGCCAGTCCATACCCAAAATAACATCAAAGCCCTTCATGGGCATGACAACAAACAGAAAAGGAAGCCTATGGTCGGCGACCTCTATATCACAACCTCTAACACCTTGTTTCAAGATCAGTTCACCCCCAAGAGGTGACACTACACAAATAGGAGATGCTAACTGTGCTAACTCAAATTCCAAAACAGATGCAAATGAAGCAGATACAAAAGAATGAGATGCACCTGTGTCAATCAACACACTAGAAACCGAGTTGCAAAACAGAAAAGTACCTCTCACTACCGATGGAGCCGGTACTAAATCCTGCGCGGTAACAGCATACACGCGCCCTGTGGGCCCCTGATCCCCCTGCTCACCTCTAGGAGCATACGACTGCTGTACTGACTGGGACGACGAAGCCCCCGGATTGGCCCTCGAGGCCTGCACAGACTGAGCTGGCTGAAAACCCTGCGTCTGTCTAGAACCAGACGCTCCCGATGTGGCACTCAACTGAGGGCAATACCTCTTCAGGTGCCCAGGCTGACCACACTGATAACAAGACAAAGGCTGGCCCCTGCCCTGACTCTGGCCCTGAGGTCTAGCTGAAGAAGAAGCAGCTCACTGACCCCCTCCCTTCTGCGGGCAAACCGAAGACTTGTGACCCAGCTGGCCACACGCAAAACAAGTCAAGCCTTCCTGACTACCTCTCCCTGAGCCTGCACTCGGCACCGGAAAGGTCGATCTAGCAACTCCACTCTGAGACTGCTGAGGGTTAGGACCCCTCTGTCTCCTGCCATCACCCTGACCCTCTTGGCCCCTCTTGGAGCCTCTCTGCCCCTCATCCTCCTCTTGCATCATGAGCTCCAAGTGAGCTGCAGCATCCACTAGGTGTCTATACTCTCGGATGTAAGACCCACCAACTCTCAGCTTGAGGCCCCGCCTCAACTTCCGCTCAAACTCATAGCAACGGCGTTCTTCAGACGCCACCAACTCAGGTGCAAACCTGGACAAACTAGTGAAAGTGGCCTCAAACTCTGCCACAGACATGCCCTGCTGATTAAGCCGGCTAAACTGATCCCTCAGCTTCTCCCTAGCAACTGCAGATAAGAACCTCTCCTGGAAAGCATTCACAAACGCCTCCCATGTGCCACCAACACGAGCCTTCTCGTACTTCCACCATTGACCCGCATCTCCCTTTAGCTAGAAGGATGCCAAGGTCACTTTCAATGCTTCGTCCTCGATGCCAAGCATCTCGAACGTCTTACTCATTTGCTCTAACCACTCGTCAGCCTTCAGTGGTTCCTTAGGATCCCCAACAAATTCGTTCGGGTTAGACCGGAAGAACTCCCTCTTCAAGAAAGAAGGTCCAGCCTCAGTTACCTGATTCCCAGCCCTGAGAATACCCAAAGCCCCTGCTATCTCTCGTGCCAAGGCACTCATAGCCTGCTGGCCCGCTGGCTCGGCCACGTTGGCCTGGCCAACACCCTCCTGCATTGCCGGAATATCATCCGATAAAGGTACATCCTGCCTCGCAGGCCTACCACGCCTAGCACCTCTTCCTCCTCCTAACATCCTAATAAAGGTAATACAGAACGTTAGCACATTCACAATGTGCCAAAACTAAACACTCACATCCTAATGCATGGACAACAGTAATTCACTCCACGTAAGCACATAAACACATAAGCACTTACGAATTTCATCTTCGGATAATGATAGTCCCGAGGCGTTACTAGAGTTCCGGTTAGAAACAGCATTGATCAAGTGCCTTTCCAACAAGACTCCCAGAAACCCAAGGATCCAATCAACATCCTAGAAACTACATTCCATACCCACATAGTCACATAAGCATGTTATCAATTAAGCACATAGCATATGACACTACCTCTAAGTCTCTATCAAGCGAGACAAACCCATTGTGATCCTAATCACTTCCCACGTACCCAAAGTATTCGAACCCGGTACGCTCTGATACCAAGTTGTAACGCCCTCAAAATAACAACATTAAACCCATCAGCATAGACATGCATTGATATATAAAAGTTCCACATTCTTCCACTTATCAGAGTTTCATTACAAAAAGTATTACATGTTAACGACAAAAGCAAATGCACTAAAGGCTTACAACTTTCCAAGTTAACACTTGGTTACAACGAAAGAGTACTAACTGATTTACACATTAAGCCCTTGGCTTGAATTTACATGCAATACATCAAAAATAAAACGACAAAAGTGTGTCCGTCTCTAGCCTCCCAAGCTATGACCTTGGAGGTGGCATGCTACCTGTACTTGAAAATGATATTCCCATATAGGGTGAGCCACAGCCCAGTAGAAATACAGTAAACCAAATATGAACATTGACTAAAAGATCAGCAGTTGATAGATGGCCAACACAGATACTTTCCCTTATCACATTTTACGGTTTCATGACATACAAGTCCATATTACAGTCCATTTTCCATTTATTTTCAATTCTCAATTTACAACCTTGGCTCAGAACCTGGCCAACCAACTCATATGAGACAGTAACTCATATCAAACACTTCCCATTTCACAACAGATAAGCATACTAGCTATATCACACACCAACAGATAAGCATACAAGCTATATCATCACTTCCACAGATATGCATATGAGCACTATCACACTTCCAATGACAAGCATATGAGCTCTGTCAATACATCACTAGATAAGCATATGAGCTCTATCTACGGAGTCCATCCCCTATCTCCTCCCACCAACATCCGGTTTAGAGATCTGTCCCCTATCTTCCCTTAAACCGTGGAGTACATCCCCTATCTCCTCCAACACAACACAATGCATATAAACAATAATTATACTCATCATCACACAACACATAAATTTAATGTGTTCTTTCAATCATCATACTCAATGACTCATTCCAGTGATTAGTTTCCATTTGCCTAATCATCATGCATTGTCTACAACAATCAAGACTATCCTCCATCGATAGCCCAAAGCAGTTATTTCTATACAGAAAATAAATGCAACAATGGATATATAATCAACATTTCAACTAGGTGAGCGATAAATAATCCAACTACACCCTTTAACCCTTTCCCTTTTCAATATCCACATTCTCAATTCAATTCCTCATTTCCAACAATTAATTATACAAATTAATCAATCAATGTAATTAGGGCATTTTCCATAATTAACATTACCACCCTTAGGTTCCATTTTCATTAATGTTTTATCATTAATTTCACTTTTTCCATGCCAAACACGCATCTAGGCTTTATTTAGCTAAAACCCCAACCTTTGTAAATTTGCACAAAGGCCCCAAATTTTCACCAAATTACCAAACCAACCCCAACATCTCAAAATGCTAAAATTTAAAGACAAAGCTCGTAGAAAGGAGTAGGATATCCCTACCTCAAAGTTTAAGCTCCAATGGAGATGAAGACCAAAACCAAAATGCTTCAAATTCTAAAATTTTCAGATTAAAAGGTAGCCCTCGACAATCAACACAACTTTCGTAAAGACCAAAAGTGAGCAAACAACTCCTACTAGATCAAATCTAAGAGAGAAGGGCCGATTTTAGAGTGAGAAGCTCTGAAAATGGCTTTTTGGAAAAGTAAGAGAGAGAAAAGATCTTGAAAAAGTGATCCAAAAGTCGGATCTCGGATTTATATAAAAGTCACCCCGCTCGAGCGTCAAACTCCCCGCTCGAGCGTCACTCACAGACTCCCGCTCGAGCGTCAACAATCCTGCTCGAGCGGCGGATACACACTCCCAGAACTTTTACAGACAGGTCTCCCGCTCGAGCTTCCAACTCCCTGCTCGAGTGGCACTCACACAACCCCGCTCAAGCGGCCAATCCCACGCTAGAGCGTCTAACACAGCACAGGAAATACTGGATGGGTGAAACTCCCGCTCGAGCGCCAAAACCCCCGCTCGAGTGGACAGGTCAAAATCTGGGCTACTAGTTTTGGTTTCTAATCTCAACCAACCTGTAACAAATCTACCCAACACATCCTATAACTCAAATACAAAGTAAGAAAGGATGTACACCATGTAATAATTAACTACTATCATCCACGGACACATGTCCGGATCACTGTACAACAAGGGTAAACCCGGGATCGCTATAATTTATTTTTATTTTAGATTTTAAAAAATTAAAAAGAATATTTATGAATCTCCTCCTTACTTACAAATTTATCGAAAATTATATGAACAACAATTTAAATATCGGTTGGCTAAATTTGATAATTTGAATTAAAAAAATAAGACACGTTACTTAAGATTTTTTAAATCTTGCTCAATTTCACGGCAAAATTTGGTTATTTTGAGTTTTAAACAAATAAATAGATAGTCAATTGTAAATAATTACATAATCACAATCATATCAAATCAATTGGCTATTAAAATCTTTAAAAAAAAAAATTAAAGCATCGATATATTTATTTTGATTTTTGAATTTAAAAAAATTCAAAATTCCCATTAGGGAACAAAATTTGTTAGTTGGATCCATAGAAGGTAAAGAATTTTATGAACTTTGTAAAATCAGGAAAGTTATTAAATTATTTTTTGTTTAGACTCTTACTTTTTCATAATTTTCATTTACGGGGACAAAATGAGAAAAAACTGTCATTTTTTAAATCCTATTTTATCCCGTGCATAGCATGTGTCACATGCCAGTATATATTATATAACGAAAAACGGTGTTTCTAATGACAAGACTTGTTGAAGATGGAATGGAAAGGCTAGAGATTTATCTATGGTTCAACCAAATCAAAGAGAAGAGATGGTAGAGAGAGGTGGTTGAGTGAAAGGCAAAGCAAGCATGAAAAGGGAGAAAATGGTAGAGCATCCGGGATAGTGAAAGAAATTTTTGGCTTATATTTATAGGAAACTTTCAGCAAAGGGGTTGACGGAAATCTTTATAATTATTTACGCCCATAAATCTTTATTTATACTCACAAATCTTTGTAATTATTTTTTAATTATCTTTAAATAGTATATTCTGATTTTTTTTCATTAATTTTGAGTCCATTTCGGGCTTATAATTATGGCTTATAATTATAAAGATCTCTGGCTTATAAATGAGTCAATTTATGGCTTATAATTTTGAGTCAATCTTTTTTATTTGGCTTACATTGTTAATCTTTAGATTTAAAATGAATTAAATAACAGTTATTGCCTAACCTTCTTTAAAATGCTACGCAGATACAACTATATCAAAACTATTGATTAAATTCAATAAATTCAAAAGCTAAATTTATTTTTATTTGAGATTTTAAAAAATTAAAAAGAATATTTACGAACCTCCTCCTTAGTTACAAATTTATCAAAAATTATATGAACAACAATTTAAATATCAGTTGGCTAAATTTGTTAATTTGAATTAAAAAATAAGATACATTGCTGAAGATTTTTTAAATCTTGCTCAATTTCATTGCTAAATTTGTTGATTTTGAGTTTTAAAAAAATAAATAGATAGTCAATTGTAATACATTGCATAATCACAATCATATGAAATCAATTGGCTATTAAAATCTTTAAAAAAAAAATTAAAGCATCTTTATATTGATTTTGATTTTTGAATTTAAAAAAATTCGAAATTCCTATTAGGGAAAAACATTTGTTAGTTGGATCCATAAAAGGTAAAGAATTTTATGAACCTTGTAAAATCAGGAAAGTTATTAAATTATTTTTTTGTTTAAACTCTTACTTTTTCATAATTTTCATTTACGGGGAAAAATGAGAAAAAACTATCATTTTTTAAATTCTATTTTATCCCGTGCATAGCACATGTCACATGCCAGTACATATTATATAAGGAAAAACGGTGTTTCTAATGACAAGGCTTGTTGAAGATGGAAAGGAAAGGCTAGAGATTTATCTGTGGTTCAACCAAATCAAAGAGAAAAGATGGTAGAGAGAGGTGGTTGAGTGAAAGGCAAAGCTAGCATGAAAAGGGAGAAAATGGTAGAGCATCCGGGATAATAAAAGAAATTTTTGGCCTATATCTATAGGAAATTTTCAGCTTATATTTATAGGATATTTTCAGCAAAGGGGTTGAATGAAATCTTTATAATTATTTATACCCATAAATCTTTATTTATACTCACAAATCTTTGTAATTATTTTTTAATTATCTTCAAATAGTATATTCTGATTTTTTTTTTGTTTAATTTTGAGTCCATTTCGGGCTTATAATTATGGCTTAAAATTATAAAGATCTTTGGCTTATAAATGAGTCAATTTATGGCTTATAATTTTGAGTCAATCTTTATTTATTTGGCCTACATTGTTAATCTTTAGATCTAAAACGAATTAAATAACAGTTATTGCCTAACCTTCTTTAAAATGCTACACAGATACAACTATATCAAAACTATTGATTAAATTCAATAAATTCAAAAGCTAAATTTATTTTTATTTTAGATTTTAAAAAATTAAAAAGAATATTTATGAATTGCCTCCTTAGTTACAAATTTATCGAAAATTATATGAACAACAATTTAAATATCAGTTGGCTAAATTTGTTAATTTGAATTAAAAAAATAAGACACGTTGTCACGACCCCAAACCGCCCCTAGTAGTTTGGTGCCGTGATGGCCAGTAATCCGAAATTACCGAAGGCCAACTTTCAAAATTAAACACAATCAGAGTATAATATGTATGGGGCTCACAAATGCGGAAGCAATAAATCAAAATGCAAGTGGTCCATAAGAGCTGTGCATAGATCAAAGGTAATGACATACAAGACATAGTTTCTCACCGGTTAATAATAATGAAATACATATCAGAATCTTGATCAAAAGGCTTCTACAGCCGACATGTGCAAATACAATGATTACAAGCCAAAGAAGCATAATCTTAAAGATTTGCCGACGTAAATACAAATTTTCCGACATAGAACAAGTCAAGCCGACATGACAAGAATCCAAAACAAGCTTTGTAAAACACTTCTAGGCATCGCCGCCGTCCTGCTCATCACCTACATATATATAGAGAGGGTGAGCTTGGATACTCAGTGAATGGTACTAGTAATAAAGGTTTTGCATGAATATAGCCGAAGTCTTTTCCAAACAAAACATGCCAATACCATACGAATATTAGCCGAGATCCTTTCAGAGCAAAACACATCAAAACTTTATCAAAGCAAGAGATGAACCGTATTCCTCTATCAATTCTTACAAGTCTCAAGGGATGCTTATTGGCATCGGCAAAACACAAATCAAGCTTTCCGAAAAAACAAATCCACGCGGTAAACCGTCAGTGGCAAAACAAAGACTGCAAGATCCGTAATCGATTAGTCGAAGGTACTGTGAAAGTTTATAGTCCTCCAGCACAAGGGACTTGTGTTACTTAAGCCCATAGCTCTTTTTAACACGATGGTCTTGTGTTGCTTAGGCCCGTAGCCCGCTTTAACACGATAGTCTTTCCAAGAAAGGACCGTATCCTTTTATACTTAGTGTTGCGAAAGTTTAGAGTCCTCCAGCACAAGGGACTTTTCAAGGATGACATCAAAACAAAGCTTATACTTGATACATCAAAACAGAGCTATTCATTCATGCTTAACAAATACTTTCGTCAAAACAAAGCAAAGGAAGATTTATCAAAACAGTATAACATAGCTTTATTAAAAATACCACTCACATAGATCTCCTCGGGTGTGGGCTCAAAGCAAAGATCAAGGACCTACAATCACATGGCAATCACATTCTCAAAACAAGCTTTATATGCATGCAAATGATCCCGGCATTCTCACCAGATCCAAGTCAATGACAAAGCAAAACATGCTGGGAGTTTAAACACTGCTTCCGTCTCATGAAAACACACTGGGTACCAACCAGGTCTTTGCCGAGGTCCCACACCTCCTTGCCGAGGTGTGGTCCCGATGGCCTCATTCAAAAGCAAAGTCGGGAAAACCTGGGTTTCCCTTTGAAGAACATGAAGGACATGATCATGAGGAAGATAAATGCAAGATCATAACTTGTTATAATGAAATCTGAGATTTCATGCCATGAGTTAAAAACATGGACTTGGGTACCCATACAAGAAGGTCATGCAAGAACAAACACAAAACATGGTTCTTGTTCCAAACTTTCAGATCACAACCAGAGTAGATTAAGATTCTTACCCCAAAGCTCGAATCGAACGGCTCAACTCCAAGGTCAACTCGAAAATCTACTCTCTTACTCTGAAACTCCTTCTTCCTCTTCTAGAGCTTCTCTCTCTTCAAGAACAAAACTTGCAACAAAATGATACATAAGAATGATATGTTCACAGGCCTGCCGGCTGACTTAACCTTCAGCTCGGACATGTGGCGCTTCCGGGCTGGTTCAACTCAAAGGGTGACTGATTGACAAGACAACTCTATGACAAAGCGTATGCAGCAAGCTAAGGCAAGACACATCGGCAAGTAATGACATCGGCTAAAGTCAAAGCTTCGGCAACAGGGTAACAAAGACATCGGCTAGGGAGGACGACACTTGACTAAGCTGTGCCACACCTCGGCCAAGATGTGCCACACCTCGGTCTAGGTCATACCTGCCCAAGGACAAGGATCACTAAGTGCAAAACATCTCAGCAAAAAGCCCGGGGTAAAGATGGGGGTCGACCAAGCGGTTCCAAAACAGTTCTAAATACCAAGGTTCAGAGGTGAACTAAGCTCAAGCTGACCTCGGCTACACACCAAGCAAGGAACAAAATCAAGTAAGCAATACTTAAACAAAACAAGGCAAGGCAAAACTGGCAAAACAACATAACAAGACGAGATCATGCATGAATGTATGCAGGTATGACAAGACTAAGGTGAGGGTTGCTACAAACGTTGCTTAAGATTTTTTAAATCTTGCTCAATTTCATGGCTAAATTTGGTTACTTTGAGTTTCAAACAAATAAATAGATAGTCAATTGTAAATAATTACATAATCACAATGATATCAAATCAATTGGCTATTAAAATCTTTCAAAAAAAAATAAAATAAAGCATCGATATATTGATTTTGATTTTTGAATTTAAAAAAATTCAAAATTCCCATTAGGGAACAAAATTTGTTAGTTGGATCCATAAAAGGTAAAGAATTTTATGAACTCTGTAAAATCGAGAAAGTTATTAAATTATTTTTTGTTTAAACTCTTACTTTTTCAAAATTTTCATTTACGGGGACAAAATGAGAAAAAATTGTCATTTTTAAATCCTATTTTATCCCGTGCATAGCACGTGTCACGTACCAGTATATATTATATAAGGAAAAACGGTGTTTCTAGTGACAAGACTTGTTGAAGATGGAAAGGAAAGGCTAGAGATTTATCAATGGTTCAACCAAATCAAAGAGAAGAGATGGTAGAGAGAGGTGGTTGAGTGAAAGGCAAAGCTAGCATGAAAAGGGAGAAAATGGTAGAGCATCCGGGATAATGAAAAAAAAATTTGGCTTATATTTATAGGAAACTTTCAGCAAAGAGGTTGAAGGAAATCTTTATAATTATTTATACCCATAAATCTTTATTTATAATCACAAATCTTTGTAATTCTTTTTTAATTATCTTTAAATAGTATATTGTGATTTTTTTTTCCTTTAATTTTGAGTCCATTTCGGGCTTATAATTATGGCTTATAATTATAAAGATCTCTGGCTTATAAATGAGTCAATTTATGGCTTATAATTTTGAGTCAATCTTTATTTATTTGGCTTACATTGTTAATCTTTAGATCTAAAACGAATTAAATAACAGTTATTGCCTAACCTTCTTTAAAATGCTACGCTGATACAACTATATCAAAACTATTGATTAAATGCAATAAATTCAAAAGCTAAATTTATTTTTATTTTAGATTTTAAAAAATTAAAAAGAATATTTATGAACCTCCTCCATAGTTACAAATTTATCCAAAATTATATGAACAACAATCTAAATATCGGTTGGCAAAATTTGTTAATTTGAATTAAAAAAATAAGATACATTGCTTAAGATTTTTTAAATATTGCTCAATTTCATTGCTAAATTTGTTGATTTTGAGTTTTAAAAAAATAAATAGATAGTCAATTGTAATACATTACATAATCACAATCATATCAAATCAATTGGCTATTAAAATCTTTAATAAAAAAAAATTAAAGCATCTATATATTGATTTTGATTTTTGAATTTAAAAAAATTCAAAATTCCTATTTCAACAGATATGTATAAAAACTATATCAAAACTATTGATTAAATTCAATAAATTCAAAAGCTAAATTTATTTTTATTTTAGATTTTAAAAAATTAAAAAGAATATTTATGAACCTCCTCCTTAGTTACAAATTTAACGAAAATTATATGAACGACAATTTAAATATCGGTTGGCTAAATTTTTTAATTTGAATTAAAAAAAATAAGACACGTTACTTAAGATTTTTTAAATCTTGCTCAATTTCACGGCTAAATTTGGTTATTTTGAGTTTTAAACAAATAAATAGATAGTCAATTGTAAACAATTACATAATCACAATCATATCAAATCAATTGGATATTAAAATCTTTAAAAAAAAATTAAAGCATCGATATATTTATTTTGATTTTTGAATTTAAAAAAATTCAAAATTCCCATTAGGGAACAAAATTTGTTAGTTGGATCCATAGAAGGTAAAGAATTTTATGAACTTTGTAAAATCAAGAAAGTTATTAAATTATTTTTTGTTTAGACTCTTACTTTTTCATAATTTTCATTTACGGGGACAAAATGAGAAAAACTATCATTTTTTAAATCCTATTTTATCCCGTGCATAGCACGTGTCACATGCCAGTATATATTATATAAGGAAAAATGGTGTTTCTAATGACAAGACTTGTTGAAGATGGAAAGGAAAGGCTAGAGATTTATCTATGGTTCAACCAAATCAAAGAGAAGAGATGGTAGAGAGAGGTGGTTGAGTGAAAGGCAAAGCAAGCATGAAAAGGGAGAAAATGGTAGAGCATCCGAGATAATGAAAGAAATTTTTGGCTTATATTTATGGGAAACTTTCAGCAAAGGGGTTGAAGGAAATCTTTATGATTATTTATGCCCATAACACACAAATCTTTGTAATTATTTTTTAATTATCTTCAAATAGTGTTGAATCATTGATGAAAATGGGACCTAAGGGTTGAAATGGTAATTATGGAAAATGGCCTAATTACATTGTTTAATTAATTGGGATAATTAATTGGTGAGAAATGAGGAAATGAAATGTTGATTGAATATCCATGTGTGCATTTATTTTCTGTTTTAGAAATAACTGCTTTGGGCTATCGGTGGAGGATAGTCGAGATTGTTGTAGACAATGCATGATGATTAGGTAAACGGAAACTAATCAATGGAACGTGTCATGGAACTTGACGGTTGATAGAATACATTAATTGTGTGTTTTGTGTGATTGTATATAGAACCAATGTGTTTATATACGTTATGTGTAGAGGAGGAGATAGGGGATGTACTCCGCGGTTTAGGGGAAGATAGGGGATGTACCTCTAAACCGGATAGGTATTGGGAGGAGATAGGGGATGAACTCCGTAGACAGAGCTCATATGCTTGTCTAGAGAAGTGAAGATAGAGCTCATATGCTTATCTTTGTGAAGTGTGGATACAGCTTGTGTGCTTATCTGTGGATATTGTTGATATACATATCTGTTGTAGAATGTGGATACAGCTTGTATGCTTATCTGTGGATATTGTTGATATACATATCTGTTGAGAATGTGGATATAGCTTTTATGCATATCTGAATGTGAGATATAGTTTTTATACATATCTGTGGAAATGATGATAGAGCTAGCATGCTTATCTGTTGAAAAAGGGAAAATGAAAAGTAATTGGGACTTGTAAGTCGTTGACATAAATTTGTAATTTATGTGATTGTATCAGTGTTGACCAACTATCAATTGCTAATGTTTTAGTCATTGTCCATGGTTGGTTTAGTGTATTTCTACTGGGCTGTGGCTCACCCTATATGGGAATATCATTTTCAAGTACAGGAAGCATGCCACCTCCAAGGACATAGCTGGGAGGCTAGTGGCGGGCATAGTTTTGTCGTTTTACTTTTGATGTATTACATGTAATTTCAAGCCAAGGGCTTAATGTGTAAACGAGTTAGTACTCTTTTGATGAAACCAAGTGTTAACTTGGAAAGCTGTAAGCCCGTAGGGCATTTTGTTTTGATGCTAACATGTAATACTTATGTAATGAAACTCAATGAAATAAAGGATTGTGGTTACTTTATATGTAAATGCTTGTATTATCTGATGGGTTTAATGTTATTATTTTGAGGGCGTTACAACTTGGTATCAGAGCGTACCGGGTTCGAATACTTTGGGTACGTGGGAAGTGATTAGGATCACAATGGGTTTGTCTCGCTTGATAGAGACTTAGATGTAGTACCATATGCTATGTGCTTATTTGATAACATGCTTATGTGACTATGTGGGTATGGGATTTAATTTCTAGGATGTTGATTGGATCCTTGAGTTTCTGGGAGTCTTGTTGGAAAAGCACTTGATCAACGCTGTTTCTAACCGGAACTCTAGTAACGTCTCGGGACTATCATTATCCGGAAATGAAGTTCGTAAGTGCTTATGTGTTTATGTGCTTATGTGGAGTGAATTACAGTTGTCCATGCATTAGGACGTGAGTGTTTAGTTCTGGCACATTTGTGAATGTGCTAATGTTCTGTGTTGCCTTTATTAGGATGTCAGGACGAGGAAGAGGTGCTAGGTGTGGTAGACCTGCGAGGCAGGAAGTACCGTTACAGGGTGAGATTCCGGCAGTACAGGAGGAAGTTGGGCAGGCCAATGTGGCCGAGCCAGTAGGTCAGCAGGCTATGGGTGCCTTGGCCAGAGAGATAGCAGGAGCTTTAGGTATTCTTAGAGCTGGGAATCAGGCAGCTGAGACAGGGCCTTCCTTCTTGAAGAGGGAGTTCTTTCGGTGTAATCCGGACGAGTTTATCGGGAATCCTAAAGAGCCGCTTAAGGCAGATGAATGGCTCGAACAGACAACGAAGACGTTTGAGATGCTTGGCATCGAGGACGGAGCACTGAAAGTGACCTTGGCATCCTTCCAACTGAAGGGAGATGCGGGTCAATGGTGGAAGTACGAGAAAGCTCGTGTTGGTGGTACTTGGGAGGCGTTTGTGAATGCTTTTCAGGAGAGGTTTTTATCAGCAGCAGCTAGGGAGAAGCTGAGGGATCAGTTTAGCCGGCTTAATCAGCAGGGCTTGTCAGTGGCCGAGTTTGAGGCTACTTTTACCAGTCTGTCTAGGTTTGCACCTGAACTGGTGGCGTCTGAGGAACGCCGTTGCTATGAGTTTGAGCGGAAGTTGAGGCGGGGCCTCAAGTTGAGAATTGGTGGGTCTTATATCCGAGAGTATAGACACCTAGTGGACGCTGCAGCTCATATGGAGCTTATGATGCAGGAGGAGGATGAGGGTCAGAGAGGCTCCAAGAGGAGCCAGGATAGTCAGGGTGATGGCAGGAGACAGAAGGGTTATAACCCTCAGCAGTCTCAGGGTGCAGTCTCTAGATCGACCTTTCCAGTGCCGAGTGCAGGCTCCGGGAGAGGTGGTCAGGGGGATTTCACCTGTTACAAGTGTGGCCAGTTGGGTCACAAGGTATCTGTTTGCCCGCAGAAGGGTGGGGGTCAGAAAGCGGCTTCTTCTTCAGCTAGACCGCAGAGTCAGAGTTTGGGCAGGGGGCAGCTCTTGACTTGTTATCAGTGTGGACAACCTGGGCACATGAAGAGGTTTTGCCCACAGTTGAGTGCCACTTCGGGAGCGTCTGGTTCTAGACAGACGCAGGGTTTTCAGCCAGCTCAGTCTGTGCAGGCCTCGAGGGCCAATCCGGGAGCTTCGTCATCCCAGTCTGTGCAGCAGTCTTTTGCTCCGGGAGGTGAGCAGGTAGACCAGGGGCCTACGGGGCGCGTGTATGCTGTTACCGCGCAGGATTTAGTACCGGCTCCATCAGTAGTGAGAGGTACTTTTCTGTTTTGCAACTCAGTTGCTAATGTGTTGATAGACACGGGTGCATCTCATTCTTTTGTATCTGCTGCATTTGCATCTGTTTTGGAATTGGAGTTAGCACAGTTAGCATCTCCTATTTGTGTGGAATCGCCTTTGGGTGGTGAGTTGATTCTGAAACAGGGTGTTAGAGGATGTGATATAGAGGTCGCCGACTATAGGCTTCCTTTTCCGTTTGTTGTCATGCCCATGAAGGGTTTTGATGTTATTTTGGGTATGGACTGGTTATCGTCATACCGGGCTGTTATTGATTGCTACCGCCAGAGGGTTACATTGTGTACCTTGAGCGGGGAGTGGTTCCATTTCTTAGGAGACCGGGTTGGTAGTGTTTTGCCACCGGGGTATGATTCGCGAGGGCGAAGTGAGCTTAGTAGTCTACTTGCTAGCTTTGAGAGTGGTGAGAGTGGTGAGACCCAGCTTGTATTACCGAGGGTGGTTTGTGAGTATTCGGATGTATTTCCCGAAGATCTTGTTAGTTTGCCACCTCACCGAGAGATAGAGTTCTCTATTGATTTAGTGCCTGGTACGGCGCCGATTTCTATGGCACCTTACCGTTTTGCTCCAGCAGAGTTGGTTGAGTTGAAAGTTCAGCTCCAGGAATTGCTCGATAAGGGCTTTGTTCGCCCTAGTGTTTCACCGTGGGGAGCACCGGCACTCTTTGTTAAAAAGAAAGATGGTGCCTTGAGATTGTGTATAGACTACCGGAAGTTGAATCGGGCTACGGTTAAGAATAAGTATCCTATGCCCCGTATAGATGATTTGTTTGACCAGTTGAAGGGTTCCCGTTGTTTCTCTAAGATAGACTTGAGATCGGGTTACCATCAGTTGAGGGTCAGGGAGGAAGATATTCCTAAGACGGCATTCCGTACGCGGTATGGCCATTACGAGTTTTTGGTGATGCCATTCGGACTTACCAATGCACCGGCAGTCTTTATGGACTTGATGAACCGGATTTTCCGGGAGTTCTTAGACCGATTTGTGGTTGTTTTCGTGGACGATATCCTTATCTATTCGTCTTCTGAGGAGGAGCACGAGGCACACTTGAGAGTGGTGCTTGAGTTACTTAGAGCCCATAGGCTGTATGCCAAGTTTGGGAAGTGTGAGTTCTGGCTGAGGGAAGTCAAATTCTTAGGCCACGTGATATCCGGGGAAGGGGTGTCTGTTGATACATCCAAGGTTGAGGCAGTGCAAGATTGGGCACAGCCTAAGAGTGTGTTTGAGATCCGCAGTTTTCTGGGATTAGCTGGGTATTACCGTCGGTTTGTGAAAGATTTCTCCAGGTTAGCGTCACCGTTGACTAGACTGACTAGGAAGGGAGTCAAGTTTGTGTGGAGTGAGACTTGTGAAAAGTCGTTCCAAGAGTTGAAAGTTAGATTGACCACCGCTCCGGTGTTGATTATTCCGGAGAGAGGGTTGGGTTATGCGGTTTATTGTGATGCCTCACGGGAGGGTTTGGGTTGTGTGTTGATGCAAGAGGGAAAAGTGGTAGCTTATGGCTCACGTCAGTTGAAAATACACGAGAAGAATTACCCCACACACGACCTAGAGTTAGCAGCTGTGATCTTTGCCTTGAAAATCTGGAGGCACTACCTTTATGGTGAGAGGTTCGAGGTATTCTCGGATCACAAGAGTTTGAAGTATCTGTTTACACAGAGAGACTTGAATCTGAGGCAGAGGAGATGGATGGAGTTCATCGAAGATTATGATTTTGAGTTGCATTATCATCCGGGAAAGGCCAATGTTGTGGCCGATGCCCTTAGTAGGAAATCCATTAGTGATGTAGCTAGAATAGCCATCCGGGAATGGGAGATGTTGGGAGCACTTGGTGAGTTTGATTTGCTACTGGGCGAATCTGTTGAGGCTGCGGCCTTGTTTTCTGTTGTTGCACAGCCTACACTTGTGATTAGAGTGTTAGAGGCACAGAGAGGTGACCTTGAGGTAGAATCCCTCCGAGAAAAGATCTCCAGTGGGAAAGTTGAGAAGGGTTTGACGGTATATCCCAACCTGAGTGTGAGATACCGAAACCGTTTGTTTGTACCGGAGTCTTGCAGAGAGGAAGTACTCCGAGAGTTTCATCATTCGCGCCTTGCGGTGCATCCGGGAGGTACTAAGATGTATCAGGATTTGGGTCGCCAATTTTGGTGGCGGGGTATGAAGAGAGATGTGGCTGTTTTCGTATCGAAGTGCCTTACTTGCCAGCAAGTGAAGGCCGAGCATCAGATGCCAGCGGGTTTGTTGCAACCCTTGCCTATTGCCGAGTGGAAGTGGGAGCATGTCACTATGGACTTCGTTGTAGGTCTTCCGAGGACTCAGCGGGGTAGTGATGCTATTTGGGTGGTTGTAGACCGGTTGACTAAGTCGGCGCACTTTATTCCTATGCGCGTGAGAGATTCGGTAGATCATCTTGCCGACTTGTATATTCGGGACGTAGTGAGATTGCACGGGGTCCCAGTGACGATCGTCTCAGATAGAGATCCTCGTTTTACTGCCAGGTTGTGGCAGAGTTTGCAGAGTGCCTTGGGCACTAAGTTGACCTTTAGTACGGCCTATCATCCTCAGACTGACGGGCAGTCCGAGCGTACTATTCAGATCCTCGAGGATATGCTTCGGGGTTGTGTCCTGGACTTCAGTGGGACGTGGGAGAGGCACTTGCCATTGGTAGAGTTTGCCTACAACAACAGTTTTCAGTCTAGCATTGGTATGGCACCGTTTGAGGCCTTGTATGGCCGACCGTGTAGGTCTCCAGTTTGTTGGGCCGAGGTGGGTGATGCACCTTTGTTGGGTCCGGAGTTGGTTAGGGAGACGACGGAGAAAGTTGAGCTTATCCGTAAGAGGCTTGTTACAGCCCAGAGTCGACAAAAGAGTTATGCCGACCGTAGGAGGAGGCCTTTGGCGTTTGACGTAGGTGATCATGTCTTTCTGAAGATATCACCTAGACGAGGCCTGATGAGGTTTGGGAAGAGTGGGAAGTTATCCCCTCGGTTTATAGGTCCTTTTGAGATCCTTGAGAGGATTGGTGAGGTTGCTTATCGATTAGCCTTACCGCCGCAGTTGTCCGGAGTGCATGACGTGTTTCATGTGAGTATGCTTCGGAAGTATGAGCCAGATCCATCACATGTGCTGGATTGGAGCGATTTAGAGGTAGATGAGGATGCCTCGTATGAGGAGAGACCGGTTCGGGTCTTGGATAGGCGGGATCAGGTCCTGCGTGGTAAGACCATTCCTTTGGTGAAAGTCTTGTGGAAACATCACGGAGTGGAGGAGGCCACTTGGGAACGTGAGTTGGAAGTCCGAGAGAAATATCCGGACTTGTTTGTTGATATGTAATCTTGTATTTAAATTTTACATTTTGTTGAACTTAAGAGCTTGGATATATGTCTTAAGTTGTGAAACATTGAAAATGTTTTGGTTATTGAAAGTATGTTTGGAACTTGCCTCTTATGGAAGTTGAAAGTGACATTATATGCGTTAAATATATTGTTGAAATTGGAAGGATAGTGCATAATGTTGATGCATGTTGAAAATACATATGTTGTTTACATATTGTGATATGTCTCTTGTTAAAGGGATGGGATGACCGGTAATGGGTCGAATTGTTGACTGTTCAAGTGTAACACTGTTTAAAATGGGGGAAAGCTTGTTTTGCACCTTGTGCTTAATTTCGGGGACGAAATTCTTTAAGGGGGGGAGGTTATAGCGATCCCAGGTTTACCCTTGTTGTATAGTGATCCGGACTTGTGTCCGTGGATGTTGGTAGTTGTTTATTATCTTGTTTACATCCTTTCTTACTTTGTATTTGAGTTATAGGATGTGTTGAGCGGGTTTGTTACAGGTTGGTTGAGTTTAGAAACCAAAACTAGTTGCCCAGATTTTTGGCCTGTACGCTCGAGCGGAGGTGTTGGCGCTCGAGCGTAGATTACATCCATCCAGTATCTTGTTGTGCAATGTTGTGAGCTCGAGCGTAGGGTTGGGAGCTCGAGCGGAGGCCTGGTTCTGCAAAAGTGCTGGGCGAGTGCATTCTGCGCTCGAGCGGGAGGTTGGCCGCTCGAGCGGAAGTCTGTGAGTGGCCGCTCGAGCGGGGTGTTTTACGCTCGAGCGGAGACCTGGGTTAAAGACCCGAAGTTGTGACTTTCCAAATCACTTTTTCACTTTCTCTTCTCTCTCTTACTTTTCCAAAATCACCATTGTTGAGCCTCTCACTCTAGACTCTACCTTCTCTCTAGGTTTTGATCTAGTAGGAGTGATTTACTCACCTTTGGCCTTTACAAAAAAGTTGTTGATCGTCGAGGGCTTCATTTTAATCTGAAAATCTCGGGTTTTGGAGCACGTTGGGTTTTGTCGTCTTCTCCTTTGGGACTCCGAATTTGAGGTAGGGATAACCTACTCCTCTCTATGGGTTTTGTCTTTAAATTTTGGTATTTTGAGATGTTGGGCTTGGTTTGGTAATTTTGTGAAAGATTGGGACTTTTGTGTAATTTTACAAAAGTTGGGGTTTTATTCATAATAAAACTAGATGCATGTTTGGCATAGAAAAATGGAATGATTGTTGAATCATTGATGAAAATGGGACCTAAGGGTTGAAATGGTAATTATGGAAAATGGCCTAATTACATTGTTTAATTAATTGGGATAATTAATTGGTGAGAAATGAGGAAATGAAATGTTGATTGAATATCCATGTGTGCATTTATTTTCTGTTTTAGAAATAACTGCTTTGGGCTATCGGTGGAGGATAGTCGAGATTGTTGTAGACAATGCATGATGATTAGGTAAACGGAAACTAATCAATGGAACGTGTCATGGAACTTGACGGTTGATAGAATACATTAATTGTGTGTTTTGTGTGATTGTATATAGAACCAATGTGTTTATATACGTTATGTGTAGAGGAGGAGATAGGGGATGTACTCCGCGGTTTAGGGGAAGATAGGGGATGTACCTCTAAACCGGATAGGTATTGGGAGGAGATAGGGGATGAACTCCGTAGACAGAGCTCATATGCTTGTCTAGAGAAGTGAAGATAGAGCTCATATGCTTATCTTTGTAAAGTGTGGATACAGCTTGTGTGCTTATCTGTGGATATTGTTGATATACATATCTGTTGTAGAATGTGGATACAGCTTGTATGCTTATCTGTGGATATTGTTGATATACATATCTGTTGAGAATGTGGATATAGCTTTTATGCATATCTGAATGTGAGATATAGTTTTTATACATATCTGTGGAAATGATGATAGAGCTAGCATGCTTATCTGTTGAAAAAGGGAAAATGAAAAGTAATTGGGACTTGTAAGTCGTTGACATAAATTTGTAATTTATGTGATTGTATCAGTGTTGACCAACTATCAATTGCTAATGTTTTAGTCATTGTCCATGGTTGGTTTAGTGTATTTCTACTGGGCTGTGGCTCACCCTATATGGGAATATCATTTTCAGGTACAGGAAGCATGCCACCTCCAAGGACATAGCTGGGAGGCTAGTGGCGGGCATAGTTTTGTCGTTTTACTTTTGATGTATTACATGTAATTTCAAGCCAAGGGCTTAATGTGTAAACGAGTTAGTACTCTTTTGATGAAACCAAGTGTTAACTTGGAAAGCTGTAAGCCCGTAGGGCATTTTGTTTTGATGCTAACATGTAATACTTATGTAATGAAACTCAATGAAATAAAGGATTGTGGTTACTTTATATGTAAATGCTTGTATTATCTGATGGGTTTAATGTTATTATTTTGAGGGCGTTACAAAGAGTATATTCTGATATTTTTTCTTTAATTTTGAGTCCATTTCGGGCTTATAATTATGGCTTATAATCATAAAGTTCTCTGGCTTATAAATGAGTCAATTTATGGCTTATAATTTGGAGTCAGCCTTTATTTATTTGGCTTACATTGTTAATCTTTAGATTTAAAATGAATTAAATAACAGTTATTGCCTAACCTTCTTTAAAATGTGTAGACACCCCATTTTTGACCGTCCTCAAGACTTGGACGTCACCGTTTGAACACTCGGTGATTATCCATGTTTGTGTTCGTTTGGAGTTCCCGAAGGTCTCGGCTCGCACGCCTTGCCTCAAGATCTCCGAACTCAACCGTTTAGTGTCTGGTTTCACACCAAACACTTGTGTTTTGCCTTGGAGGGGCAGTGAATGCCTTGTGAGGCATCCCAACACATCACCGGCAGTGGCTAGAGGTCACCGGTTGGTTTTTGCTGCCATTGGCACTATTTGTTGCCGGTCGGCACTTTTTGTTGCAGGTCGGCACTATTGATTGCCGGTCGGCACTCTTTTTTGCCAAGATGACATTTTTGGCCGGCCGACTACTGTGCATCTGCTTTTGCAGATATTTTAAGACAGCTGTCTTGCTTTTGGCTCCCCTCCATACACGTGTATGGAGGGATCTCCCTCTTATGAAGCTTGTCTTGTAAGCTTTACAAGACAATAAGCTTCTATAAAGAGAAGCTTTGTCTCTTGGCCTTAGGTTAGACACTTAGGAGAGACTTTAGACATTTTAGAGAGAGAGAAGACAGAGGAGAGCTCTGGTTTTAGGGTTAGGGTTTGATACATATCCTATCTCTCTTTCCCTCTCTTTAGTGTTCTAGGTGTTTTAGTCCATACTATTGCACATAAACACCTAGTGTTTCACCTTCCTTTGGCTCCTGAGGTTCTAAGGGGCTGATTTTGGTGTTTTGGTGTTGGATTCAAGCCAAGGAGGGCCATTGGAGCATCATTGTTGAAGAGGTCTTCAAGGGTGAGAATCTTACCCCTTTTTACCCCATTTTTGCATCTTGTTTTTACCTATCTTTGAACTGTTTTTGTGCTTGGTGTATAACATAAAAAATTTCTTATTTTTAGCCCTCTTGATTGTTTATTAAGAGTGTTTTGTGGTTTGAGGGTGTTTGGCCCCTCTTAAGCCTTGTAAGGCCTCATTTTGTGCCATTTTGAGCAAGTTTCGAGACTTTGGTGTTTGGGCCTCTTCACCACTGAAATCTTGAGGGATTTCAGTGGTGAAGATGGTGCCTTGAAGTCTCTAAAAGGAGAGGGCCACCCCCTCTCCTTGTTGTCCTTGAAAAGGACTATTTTTGGCCTCTTGAGGGAGCACCTAGCTAAGCTTCATGTTGACCATGCCTTAGTTGTTTTTTGTGCTTAATATGTCATATTATACCTCTGTTTTTACTTGGTTTTGGTACACAATGCATGCTTAGCATACCTACCATGCAATGCCATGTTATTGCCTCAATGTGCCTTAGGTTGTTAGCCCTTGTTAGAGCATGTTTTAGGCTTAGTCTTGTGAAGCTTTTGTGCATATTTTGCCATGTTTTAGGTCTATCCATAGTTGTTTGGGTCGAATTTGGCATGCTTAGTATAGCTCCTTTGCATTCCGGCTTGTTGGCCTTAAGTGTATGAGTGTATAGCATGACATTTTTGCATTGATTTGGTGATTTGGAATCATCCACCATGTCATTTCAGACCTTATAGTATGCTTGTATGCTTGCTTTAATTACCTCTTTGATGCTTTGAGGGTTTGTGTAACATGTTCCATGTTTTGGCACTTGTGCATGCCTTTGAATTTGAGCCATTTAGATGCCATCTAAGTGGTCTTTTGGGCTTTATTTTATGTGCTAAAATTCTGTTTTTAGTTATTTAGTTCATGCCATGTTTGGTCTTGCTAAGTGTAGTTCAATACTCCATTGGTTTACTTTGAGTACTTGGACCATTTGCATGCTAATGTTTAGCTTATCTTGTTGCTTGGTTTGACATCATCCTAACATGATTTATAATGCTTACCTTGCATGCTATTTGTCCATGATTTCCTCATTCAAATGTGCTTAGAAATAGCCCTTTGATGCTTAAGCATTTGGGCCTTAACATGTGCATGTGTGTATGTGTATTTTGGTCTCTTGTTTTGGTCACTTTGGCTACTGTTTTGGGCCCATTTAGAGCTGCCCAAATCATGTTTAAGTCCACCTTTTCATTGGTTGGCATTGCCTCATGTTTGCTTGTATGCTTGCACAAATGTCTTGCCATGCCATGCTGCATCCTTAGCTTGTATGTCTAGGTTGCATTGCATCTTGCATACATGCCTTGTCCCTTGAATTGGTGATGGGAATTGGGCCTTGGTTTGTTTGTATGGTTTGCATTTCATTTGACATGAAAGTTGCACACTTGACTCCTTGGGCCATCATGCATGGAAATGCGTGATTGGTGGTCCGGGAATCGAGACACATGCCCTTTTGAGTCATTACCATGATAAGGGACATGATTGGTGCATATATGCCTTGAATTGTGCTGCCATGCTTTGCCTTGCCCTCTGTTGCTGTCAATTGCAGATTCTGCAGGAACACTCTGTCGGCTGGCAATTTCTAGCGCCGACCGGCAATCATTTCCCTGCCGATGGATTCATTTTGTGCCGGTGGCCACATGCTACTGCCGGTGGTAATCCCACTCAGCCGGTGATGTCTTCTAGTATCCAGAGAAGCAATCCAGAGGTTTTGGCAGCCTCCAGAGGAGTAAAAGAAGGAAAACATAGGCAGCCTATGCATGGCGGTGCATTTCCGAGCAGGATCGAGCATGCATTGCATCGAGCTCTTCCCCTGGGGCGGTTTATCTGTTTTCCTAGCTTAATTAGTTTGTTAGCTGATTAAGAAATTTGTAATATTTAATTAGCTTGCGTAGTTAATTAATTTGTATTATTTATTTGGTTCCTCCGAGCGAGGGCAAATCTGTAATAAGTGTGCGTGAGTGTGTGTATGTCTTCCAACCTCATGTCTTTCTTCCCTTTTATTTACCTGCTTTGATGGTTAGTATTAGGGCACGTTTAATTTAGCATACCTTATGCTATGCATGCGTGCATTCATGCATTTGTATTGCATGCATTAGGCTCGGTACATCACGCTAACTGCATTTGTACTTCAATTCCAAATTGAATACGTGCATCAAATTGATCGCATTTTCACATGCCACGATTAGACTAGCCGAGCCTATTCTGACTGCATCCTGTATGTGTTGCATTAGACATTTGACATGAACTAGGACATGCATGTTTGCTAACTAGTTTATTGTTTTGACACGGAGTACGATGTAAGTATTTTCGCTTTAGCATCTCGCATGCGTGTGAATGTTGCCATGACAGTATGCTTGCCATGCGGCTAAATGCTTATGTGATATTACTGTTTGAATGCCCGTGGGTGGAGGTTGGATTGTTTGAGTTGGAAAAACTCATTGAAATCCGTATTTTAGCCTACTTGCGAGTAGCAAATTCCAAAGCGCTTTTCAAAACCGAACGGATATGCAATGCTTATTTCCCAATTAAGCAATCTAGTCTATACTTGTTTGCTGTGCGCATAACATAGTAATTCTAGGCTAACAATTGGAATAAGAACACATAACGTTTTCAAAAACGGATATCACGGTTAGTAGAGGCCGGTCTTCGGACCGGGCGAGAGGGGGTGCTCATAGCTGACCTTCCCCAATCGTACCCTAGCTCCCGAGCCGAGACAACTCCGGTGATGACGGACATGTGGCCTTCGGCACCGAGTCAGGGTTTCCTAAATTCTCCCATTTTAAAATATTTAGGTGGCGACTCTGTATCTGGCAAAGCAGTCCATGTTTGGCACTACTTTTCAAAAATCTGTTTCTCAAAACGATTTGCCGGATTTGGACTCTTTGGTTCAAGATTAAGAACCGTGACAATAAATCGAGTCCGAACTGTAGCGAGGGGCCCCTCCGCGCGCGCGTCTACAGTTTCTGGCGACTCTGCTGGGGATTTTTAGAGAGCTTGACTCGAACTCGTGATATCCCGTTTTGATTTCGCTTATGTGTTTCTTTGCATTGCATGTACATTGGTGCGCCTAGGAACACGGTGTTTGCCATCTGCCATTCCTGAACGGTTTACCGGAGGCTTGTCTTGTCAAGGCATGACCATAAGGCTGACCGGCTATGGGCTCTGACAGTACGGGAACACAAACCCCGGTTTTACCGGGGCACCCTTTTCAACCATTCAACCTAGTGCATATTCAGATCCATAGTGACCATTCCAAGCTAGGACAGGTTGGTTACCCGATATTAGGTTGTTTGAAACCGTTGCGTGCGTAGTGAAACCCTAGCTCCTGACAAAATAGGACAGGAAAACCCTACCCCAACATAGGGGTGTTTTGGCTCTCTTTACTTGCTATGTGCTTTTAGAGTGTATCTCTACAGGAACGTACATACCAGTTTGCAAGTTTGAGTATCAGGCCCGAGGGCACCAGTATCAGTGTTGTTGAGAATCAGTTATCTGTGGGTATCCGAATTCAGTTTTGGGGACAGTAATTCTGGGGAACAGTGATCAGTAGTGGGAGTACAGTTGTTCGGCTACACCTGTGTTTGATCTGTTTAGGCTGAAATGTTGCTTGTTTTCCCCTTCAAGGTTCAGAGAGTTCAGAGAATTGATACAGAATAGCCAGTATTCCCCCTTGCTGAGGCAGGACTTATGGCAACGCAGAATTTAGAAGAGTTCATGGTTACAACGACTGCATTAGATCAAGGGATCACTCTGCAAAGTGAAACCAACATGGATATGCCACATCCCCCTAGGTCGCCTGTTGTGCACCCGGTCTGGGCTCCCTAGTTTTACCAGGCTCGTGAGCCCACCACATTTGAACTGATGGGGATGGTAGGTGATCTCCAGAGGTCTGTGGCGGATCTCGCCTATAGAATGTCAGCTTCACCTCCAGCCGCACCGTATGCCGGGAGTTTTGTACCCCAGGAACCCCCGCTGTTGGGGCGAATTGTGATTGAACTTAGCCAACCGGAGATGGCCTCCAACTATGGCAATGACATATCAACATCGACTCAAACCCCCGATCAGGTTGAGGCCAGGGGAAAAGACAAAATGAAGGTAGATGCCGATCCCATTGAACAACTGCTGTGGGCAGTCGAGGCTTTGAAAGCCAGGGGGATGAACAAGCAACAGATATCCGCAGTTGTGGTGAAAACTGTGGAGGATGCTTTCCCCACTCCACCTGAGGGTAGTTTAAGCCAGTCAGAGAATCGAGATAGGCCCCGTCGTGCCCAGACAATTCCTGTCATTCCCAACCTTGCACTGGGGAAAGGTCAAAAAGCCAAGGCAGTGCCAGCCGACCCTTTCGCTAGCGCATCTAGCAAGAATCCTAACACTTCAAAGTATCTGCCTCGGGGACGCAGAGCCTTTCACGCCCTCTACATGCCTTTGTCTAGGGCATTTCTAATATTGGCTAAAAAGGGGCATCTTAAACCCTTGGAGCCTCGGCCACTCCCGAAGAATCTCCCTGCCACACATGATGCTACTCAGCACTGCGCGTACCACCAGCAGACAGGCAATCCAACCGACAATTGTTCCCGCCTCTGTCATGAGGTGCAAGATTTGATTGATAATGAGGTCATCATCCCACCTACCTCGGCAAAGTTTGTCACTACTGAGCTGTTGGACTTCGAGGATACTGCAAATTTGTGATCAGAGATTAGACCACCTGCGGGCGGCGTTCGTTGTATTTCAGATGTGGCGTCTGGCACGCACTTTTTGAGCATTTGTAAATGCAGTTTTGTAAGCTTCTGGCTTGGGTTTTGGGTCAGTTCTCTGTTTTGTTTTTGAGTCTACCTTTTTGCTTTGAGTCAGTCTTTTTGTTTTTGGGTCTGTCTTGTGGTACCGAGTCAGTCCCGTTGTGTAGGATGTCGAGTGATTCCGGGGTTGTTGCCTCGAACACCGTTTTTGTATCTAACCTTTTTGCTTTTTTTTCTGAGTCTGTCTCTGCTGTGGAGCCAGTTACATCCGAGAAACCTGAATGAAACAGCTGCGGCTATCATGTTTCTGTGCTTATTATTTGTTTTGGGTTAGTTGTGCCAGAGGTTTTGAATGGAACGACCTTGCATTCTACCTGCTCTTTTGTGCCTTGAATTCATTACATCGACCAAAGTTTTTCAAAACCTTTTGAACACTGCGGTCAAAACGAAGAGGAAGGAATTCCTCGGGTTTTGCAAAAATTTGATCAATTGAGAGAAAGAGAGGCGTGCTAAGCCCTTAATGAATGAAATCATGCTTGTCAGCGTGAGTACTGGGAAGGACCCTGGCTTGATCCAGATTGGTTCCACACTATCTTCGGCGCGAGCAATTTGTCGCTTTCTTAAAAACTTTCAAAAACAAATGTTTTACACGGCCCTGTGAAGACCTGTGTGGAACCGCTCTTGAGAACGTGCAGCCTAGGATCGCTCTCAGCCTCAAGACTCAACCCGTCCATTTCAAACCTTGAACCCGTTCAGAAAGTTCAACGGACAAACGCCATGCAAGGCCCGTGTGGCCAGTTTTGAAGCAGCCCTCGAACAAGAGGCACCAAAGCCGAATCAGAAGGAGTAGATCTCGCCGGAAGAAGCTCGTGGAGTAACCGGGATGGATTCTTCTGCAAATCATTGCAATAGCCGTTCTCCTAGATGTAAAGAGGCTTCAACTTCATAAACCATTTGGCATGGACTTGCTACATTTTTACCCGCGTGGCCAGTTCTGAAGCAGCCCTCGAACAAGAGGCACTAAAGCCGAATCAGAAGGAGTAGATCTCGCCGGAAGAAGCTCGTGGAGTAACCGGGATGGATTCTTCTGCAAATCATTGCAATAGCTGTTCTCCTAGATGTAAAGAGGCTTCAAATTCATAAACCATTTGGCATGGACTTGCTACATTTTTACCCTTTGAGAGGCTCGCTGGGCCGAAAACCCGGAAGGGCGACCCAGGCAAAAGTTAGAGCAAGAGAAAAATACAAAAAAATACAAAAAATACAAAAAAGAAGCAAAAAATAAAAAAAGAGAAAAGAAAAGAAAAAGAAAAAAAAACGCGAAAAAGAAAAAAAGGAAATGAACAAAAGAAAATGAAAAAAAAAAAGAGAAAAAAAGAGCTCGCAAGGTCGAAAACCCGCAACGGGCGCCTTGGCAAAAGTTAGAGCCTGAAAAGTGAAGGTTAAAATACCCGAGTGTACCTTAACCGGAACTACGTGAGGCTTGATTCCCATGTTTGGGATACGTAGGCAACTTCATCATGAAGTCCAGCCCCCAACGTTGTCATAGCGTCTCGGTCCATGCAATGGTTTCGATTTCATCTCAAAGTCCAGTCGCCAACACCTTCCGAGGTAATTGTGTCCATATATTTGTTGTGACCGTCTTTGTCATCTTTGTGTCCAAGAGTTCGGCCACCACCAATGAAGACTGTCTGCGGATTGCTGCGGCACCATCCAAACAAGGGGGCAACTTTCCGTTGCCACCAGTCGTCGCGAGCCGCCATTCAAACCAGGGGCAACTTTCCGTTGCCGTGCGGTGTTCTTCAAACTAGGGGCAATTTTCCATTGCCTCCAATCCGAGTTGCGCATCTCAAAGAGTAAATTCCATGCTCGTTGAGCATCAGCCGTTTGCAAAAATAGTTTTTGAAAATTTTTACTGAGGTTGACTATTTTCTCGAAAACTATTCCATTTTCAAAAACTGGACCATTTTCTTGGACCCAAAAAGGAAAATTTTCAGTGCTTACAGCCTGACTTGCATGGTTTTCAAATAAAAAATCGAACAAGTACGTTAATCCGACTTTCATCTTGATCAAAACTGTTTTAGTAGAAAGCAAAAACAAAAAATGGTCAAAATAATGAAACTAGGGGCACAGTTGAGTCAGGCTTCCTGTCTTTCTCCCGTTGTCAATGCATCTGCCAAAAAGGGCACTCTACCTGCCAGAAAAGGGCACCACTGAAGCTGACCGCAAAAGGGCAGAAGGCTCTCACATCCTCCATGCAACGACGTACCAAGCCAAGTGCGAAGCACGAACGGGAACGGATCAAGATATTCCACTCCTTTGTTTGGACAGATCTAATCACGTCCAAACTCCCCAGTAAGAGCATCGTCAACCAATGTCGATTGTAGATCTGCTGCACATCCAGCCGCATCGCAACCCCTCTGTGGGAGAAAGTTCACTATTGTGAGCAGAAGAAGAGAATCTAGCAGAATGCTTGGGGCATGAACCCGCAACTTCCTGTTTATTCATCAACCACCCTTGGGAGGGATGAAAAATGAGAGATTAAAGAATAGAGAGATGTGCGTTGAGAGAAAAAGTGAGGAAAAGGGCTTTTTCAGAAAAACAGAGCCTGAGGGCCGAGCGATGTGAGAATCACAAATGAGAAAGGGTGGGAAACAATACCCGGAAAAATAGGCTCCATGTGCACATTTGAGTCTTGTGTTTTATTTTGTCTGTCTCGATTCTTGTTTTGAGTCGTTCCGAGCGTGTCTCGATGTGTTTAGGTTGTTTACCTTTTGTTTTTTCGTTGTTGAGTCTTTTTCGTTGTGTTCAATCGTAGGCTCAATACCTGGTCAAGAACTCATTTTCTCAATCTCAAAAAATGATTTGTTGTGTGCTCAGAGTGCTGTGCCATTCTCCACATTTGTGCAAAACAAGAATTTGTTCTTTCTTAAAACCGCAGGGTTCAACCCAGGTCATGCAAGAACAGTAAAACAAGGACCTATTTGAAGCTATATGGGTTCCAGACTACAAAGCAAAAGAAAAGAGGGAAAATCGAAGCATTTGAGTATGTTTCACCTTCCGCAAATTCTGTGATTGTACTCCGGATGTACCTCTTCAGGCCTTGTCAGTGCTCCGAAGAATGAGTGTGCCTCTACTCCAAGCTTAAGCCTGCTTCAAGTCAGAATGGCAATTAAAGCAGCAGCAGATGTTATCTCTTGCCAACATAAACAGGGGGTGCCCTTTTTGAGCTGAGTGTGTTACAAAGTCCTCCAAAAGGTAAATCGGAGGCACCAGAGTACATGTTTGATGCCCTTCCATTGCATAGAATGTGCACTTTCATATACACTTCTGTGACATGCGTGCCGCACATCGTTATGATTCATGCATAGAATATGCTTGCTTTCGATTCTGCATAGAATTTGCTTTCAATATTGCATAGAATATGCTCATATTTCTTGCATAGAAAATGCTCGTATCTTTTGCATAGAAAGTGCACTCTTCCATACTTGCATAGAAAATGCACCTCATTTGCATAGAACATGCATTCACTCGCACTATCTTGTGCACTTACACTTTGTATCTCACTAGCACTGTTTTGTGCATCTTGTGGTTGTATCTCACTCGCACTATTTTGTGCATTGCATATCAATCGCGCTGTTTAGCGTATTGCACTGTCTTGTGCATTTCAAAATCAATCGCGCTGTTTAGCGTATCGCACTATTTTGTGCATTGCATGTCAATCGCGCTGTTTAGCGTATCGCACTGTCTTGTGCATTTCAAGATCAATCGCGCTGTTTAGCGCATCGCACTGTTTTGTGCATTGTATTTTAATCGCGCTGATTAGCGCATCGCACTGTTTTGTGCATTTCAAATCAATCGCGCTGTTTAGCGCATCGCACTGTCTTGTGCATTTCAAATCACTCGCGCTGTTTAGCGCATCGCACTGTGTTGTGCATTGCATTTCAATCGCGCTGTTTAGCGCATCGCACTGTTTTGTGCATTTCAAATCACTCACGCTGTTTAGCGCATCGCACTGTTTTGTGCATTGCATTTCAATCGCGCTGTTTAGCGCATCGCACTGTTTTGTGCATTTCAAAATCACTCGCGCTGTTTAGCATATCGCACTATTTTGTGCATTGTATTTCAATCGCGCTGATTAGCGCATCGCACTGTTTTGTGCATTTCAAATCACTCGCACTGTTTAGCGCATTGCACTGTTTTGTGCATTTCAAAACCACTCGCGCGGTTTAGCGCATCGCACTGTTTTGTGCATTTCCAAATCAATCGCGCTTTTTAGCGTATCGCACTATTTTGTGCATTGTATTTCAATCGCGCTGTTTAGCGCATCGCACTGTTTTGTGCATTGCATTCAATCACACTGTTTAGCGCATCGCACTGTTTTGTGCATTTCAAAATCACTCGAGCTATTTTGCGCACCGCATCGCACTGTTTTGTACTCATTTGTTTCTTTTTTCATTCCATGTGGCATGCGTGTCACACTTGTATCATTTTTGCATCTTATGAGGCACGCGTGTCTCATTTGTATCATCTTGCATCATGCTTCATTTGCATCAGCATGCGTGTCACATTTTCACTGGTATGTGTGTCGTCATTAGCATTAGCATGCGTGCCTCATTCTTGCATTGTCATGCATATTACATGGTCTGGCGAGACCTTAAACACGCACGGTCTGGCGAGACCTTAAACACGCACGGTCTAGGAGACCTTAAATCCTTGGGAGGTGAGAAACCTCCGGTGCATTGATGTGCACAGTTTTTCGTGGCATATAAGTCCAATTGTATCAGTTTACATTCCATGTGGCATGCGTGCCTCATTCTTGCATTGTCATGCATGTTGCTACGTTGGTCTGGCGAGACCTTAAACACGCACGGTCTAGGAGACATTAAATCCTTTGGAGGTGCGAAACCTTCGGTGCATTGTCATGCATACATTTTGCATCCAGGTCTAAGAGACCCTAAATCCTCTGAAGGTGCAATTCCTTTGGTGTTTGTCGTGCCCGAATGACTTTCGGTGGTCTGGTAAAGCCACCTGCCTATGTTTGCGGTGAGTTCCTAGAAGACCAACTGGGACGGTGGAAACTAGAGTTCGAACGGCTTATGCCTAGAACGCAAAGGTTCGGGAGTTCCGAGACTAAAGTCTGGTTTAAATACCCAGAGGTGTACCCTCGGCTTGAAATCTGTATGGAAGCCCCATAGATTGAGGCGGCATGTCTGCGCCTCAGTTCTGGATACTGAACCAACCTAGTATATCGCCCTGTTGGTAAGATAGGGAAAGTCGCAATCATAGTCGTTGCATCATAGTGCATTGTCATGCATTTCCATTGTAGCTTGCATGCATCCATTGCATTTTCCCCAGTAGATCGCATCATACTGCATTGCCATTGCATTTTGTACCTATCCATTGCATTGTAGTTTGCATGCATTCATTGCATCACCTTCCATCTATGGCTTGCGCCTTTCCATGTTGAGCTTGGTCTGGTATGTGCCCTTACTTTTCACGTTAAAGCACAGTTCTGCATGTGTACGCGCCTATTCCACGCTGGTATGCTGGTTTGAGGGTTGCGGCACCTTTTCTGTGTTAGACATGGCTCGTATGCATACATGCCTTTCCTAGGCAAGATTTGGTTTGGCCCGCGTGCCATATCCATTGCATCATAGTTTGCATGCATTCATTGCATCACCCTCCATCTATGGCTTGCGCCTTTCCATGTTGAGCTTGGTCTGGTATGTGCCCTTACTTTTCACGTTAAAGCACAGTTCTGCATGTGTACGCGCCTATTCCACGCTGGTATGTTGGTTTGAGGGTTGCAGCACCTTTTCTGTGTTAGACATGGTTCGTATGCGTACATGCCTTTCCTAGGCAAGATTTGGTTTGGCCGCGTGCCATATCCATTGCATCGTAGTTTGCATGCATTCATTGCATCACCCTCCATCTATGGCTTGCGCTTTTCCATGTTGAGCTTGGTCTGGTATGTGCCCTTACTTTTCACGTTAAAGCACAGTTCTGCATGTGTACGCGCCTATTCCACGCTGGTATGTTGGTTTGAGGGTTGCGGCACCTTTTCTGTGTTAGACATGGCTTGTACGAGTACATGCCTTTCCTAGGCAAGATTTGGTTTGACCCGCGTGCCATATCCATTACATCGTAGATTGCATGCATCCATTGCATCACCTTCCGTCTGTGGCTTGTGCCTTTCCATGATTGAGCTTGGTCTGGTATGTGCCCATACTTCTCGTGTCGAAGCATAGTTCAGTAGACCGTTCTATGTTAGACATGGCTTGTACGCGTACATGCCTTACCTAGGCAAGATTTGGTTTGGCTCGCGTGCCATGTCCATTGCCACCTCCCCAACATATCCATATATATATATATTGCATTGTAGTGTAATTTTTGCATCCGGCATTAGGATCATTGTCCTTTCTCCAGCGGGTTGTTTCCCCACTTATGTCAATCCCCCCCAATACTTGTTCTTGTGTCTGTCTACAATGCTTATAGTTCAGTTGACCGTTCTATAGTAGACAGACTTGTTACCTCCATCAATCTATTTGACATAGGTGTGGTTTCGAACCACTCGTGATTGGATCGTGATTCAATTGCTTTGCATATAGCTTGCATTGTTTCAATTGCATTGCATCTTCATTTGCATTGTTTATACATTGTTTTGTATATATTGCATATCATTTTGCATCCATTCTTGCATTATCATGCATGCTGCTAACAATATTGTACCTGTTAAGTTTGTTTTCTTTCCAGGCACGATATTGTATGTACGGTTCATTTGAGGCTGGTGCAACCAGACGAGCCGCACAGGTATTGTATCCTCCGAGTGAGACGTATTGAGAATTGCATAATTCTCTTACATCCTTTCTGCATTGTAGTGTAGTTTGGTGTATGCCAGCTTAAAACTATCGCATGTTTGCTTCATTACAGCTTTCTTTGCATGATCATAAGTTATGCTCGGCTCTGTGCATTGTCTTGCATTTTGCCCCTGCCTTCGGGCGCATATCTTGTCTGTTTTGCATGTTTGTCTGAGTCTTCGGCCTTGTCAAAAATGGGTCGTCTCTGGGCTTTGACATTCACTCCCGTCATTGTTATGACTTTCGAGTTCTGTCAAAGAGGGGCAACTGTAGACACCCCATTTTTGACCGTCCTCAAGACTTGGACATCACCATTTGAACACTCGGTGATTATCCATGTTTGTGTTCGTTTGGAGTTCCCGGAGGTCTCGGCTCGCGCGCCTTGCCTCAAGATCTCCGAACTCAACCGTTTAGTGTCTGGTTTCACACCAAACACTTGTGTTTTGCCTTGGAGGGGCAGGGAATGCCATGTGAGGCATCCCCACACATCACCGGCAGTGGCTAGAGGTCACCGGCTGGTTTTTGCTGCCATCGGCACTATTTGTTGCCGGTCGGCACTTTTTGTTGCAGGTCGGCACTATTGATTGCCGGTCGGCACTCTTTTTTGCCAAGGTGGCATTTTTGGCCGGCCGACTACTGTGCATCTGCTTTTGCAGATATTTTAAGACAGCTGTCTTGCTTTTGGCTCCCCTCTATATGTATGGAGGGATCTCCCTCTTATGAAGCTTGTCTTGTAAGCTTTACAAGACAATAAGCTTCTATAAAGAGAAGCTTTGTCTCTTGGCCTTAGGTTAGACACTTAGGAGAGACTTTAGACATTTTAGAGAGAGAGAAGACAGAGGAGAGCTCTGGTTTTAGGGTTAGGGTTTGATACATATCCTATCTCTCTTTCCCTCTCTTTAGTGTTCTAGGTGTTTTAGTCCATACTATTGCACATAAACACCTAGTGCTTCACCTTCCTTTGGCTCCTGAGGTTCTAAGGGGCTGATTTTGGTGTTTTGGTGTTGGATTCAAGCCAAGGAGGGCCATTGGAGCATCATTGTTGAAGAGGTCTTCAAGGGTGAGAATCTTACCCCTTTTTACCCCATTTTTGCATCTTGTTTTTACCTATCTTTGAACTGTTTTTGTGCTAAGTGTATAACATAAAAAAGTTCTTCTTTTTAGCCCTCTTGATTGTTTATTAAGAGTGTTTTGTGGTTTGAGGGTGTTTGGCCCCTCTTAAGCCTTGTAAGGCCTCATTTTGTGCCATTTTGAGCAAGTTTCGAGACTTTGGTGTTTGGGCCTCATCACCACTGAAATCTTGAGGGATTTCAGTGGTGAAGATGGTGCCTTGAAGTCTCTAAAAGGAGAGGGCCACCCCCTCTCCTTGTTGTCCTTGAAAAGGACCATTTTTGGCCTCTTGAGGGAGCACCTAGCTAAGCTTCATGTTGACCATGCCTTAGTTGTTTTTTGTACTTAATATGTCATATTATGCCTCTATTTTTACTTGGTTTTGGTACACAATGCATGCTTAGCATACCTACCATGTAATGCCATGTTATTGCCTCAATGTGCCTTAGGTTGTTAGCCCTTGTTAGAGCATGTTTTAGGCTTAGTCTTGTGAAGCTTTTGTGCATATTTTTCCATGTTTTAGGTCTGTCCATAGTTGTTTGGGTCGAATTTGGCATGCTTAGTATAGCTCCTTTGCATTCCGGCTTGTTGGCCTTAAGTGTATGAGTGTATAACATGACATTTTTGCATTGATTTGGTGATTTGGAATCATCCACCATGTCATTTCAGACCTTATAGTATGCTTGTATGCTTGCTTTAATTACCTCTTTGATGCTTTGAGGGTTTGTGTAACATGTTCCATGTTTTGGCACTTGTGCATGCCTTTGAATTTGAGCCATTTAGATGCCATCTAAGTGGTCTTTTGGGCTTTATTTTATGTGCTAAAATTTTGTTTTTAGTTATTTAGTTCATGCCATGTTTGGTCTTGCTAAGTGTAGTTCAATACTCCATTGGTTTACTTTGAGTACTTGGACCATTTGCATGCTAATGTTTAGCTTATCTTGTTGCTTGGTTTGACATCATCCTAACATGATTTATAATGCTTACCTTGCATGCTATTTGTCCATGATTGCCTCATTCAAATGTGCTTAGAAATAGCCCTTTGATGCTTAAGCATTTGGGCCTTAACATGTGCATGTGTGTATGTGTATTTTGGTCTCTTGTTTTGGTCACTTTGGCTACTGTTTTGGGCCCATTTAGAGCTGCCCAAATCATGTTTAAGTCCACCTTTTCATTGGTTGGCATTGCTCATGTTTGCTTGTATGCTTGCACAAATGTCTTGCCATGCCATGTTGCATCCTTAGCTTGTATGTCTAGGTTGCATTGCATCTTGCATACATGCCTTGTCCCTTGAATTTGTGATGGGAATTGGGCCTTGGTTTGTTTGTATGGTTTGCATTTCATTTGACATGAAAGTTGCACACTTGACTCCTTGGGCCATCATGCATGGAAATGCGTGATTGGTGGTCCGGGAATCGAGACACATGCCCTTTTGAGTCATTACCATGATAAGGGACATAATTGGTGCATATATGCCTTGAATTGTGCTGCCATGCTTTGGCTTGCCCTCTGTTGCTGTCAATTGCAGATTCTGCAGGAACACTCTGCCGGCCGGCAATTTCTAGTGCCGACCGGCAATCATTTCCCTGCCGATGGATTCATTTTGTGCCGGTGGCCACATGCTACTGCCGGTGGTAATCCCACTCAGCCGATGATGTCTTCCAATATCCAGAGAAGCAATCCAGAGGTTTTGGTAGCCTCCAGAGGAGTAAAAGAAGGAAAACATAGCAGCCTATGCATGGCGGTGCATTTCCGAGCAGGATCGAGCATGCATTGCATCGAGCTCTTCCCCCGGGGCGGTTTATCTATTTTCCTAGCTTAATTAGTTTGTTAGCTGATTAAGAAATTTGTAATATTTAATTAGCTTGCGTAGTTAATTAATTTGTATTATTTATTTGGTTCCTCCGAGCGAGGGCAAATCTGTAATAAGTGTGCGTGAGTGTGTGTATGTCTTCCAACCTCACGTCTTTCTTCCCTTTTATTTACCTGCTTTGATGGTTAGTATTAGGGCACGTTTAATTTAGCATACCTTATGCTATGCATGCGTGCATTCATGCATTTGTATTGCATGCATTAGGCTCGGTACATCACGCTAACTGCATTTGTACTTCAATATCGCATTTTCACATGCCACGATTAGACTAGCCGAGCCTATTCTGACTGCATCCTGTATGTGTTGCATTAGACAATTGACATGAACTAGGACATGCATGTTTGCTAACTAGTTTATTGTTTTGGCACGGAGTACGATGTAAGTATTTTCGCTTTAGCATCTCACATGCGTGTGAATGTTGCCATGACAGTATGCTTGCCATGCGGCTAAATGCTTACGTGATATTACTGTTTGAATGCCCGTGGGTGGAGGTTGGATTGTTTGAGTTGGAAAAACTCATTGAAATCCGTATTTTAGCCTACTTGCGAGTAGCAAATTCCAAAGCGCTTTTCAAAACCGAACGGATATGCAATGCTTATTTCCAAATTAGGCAATCTAGTCTATACTTGTTTGTTGTGCGCATAACATAGTATTTCTAGGCTAACAATTGGAATAAGAACACATAACGTTTTCAAAAACGGATATCACGGTTAGTAGAGGCCGGTCTTCGGACCGGGCGAGAGGGGGTGCTCATAGCTGACCTTCCCCAATTGTACCCTAGCTCCTGAGCCGAGACAACTCCGGTGATGACGGACATGTGGCCTTCGGCACCGAGTCAGGGTTTCCTAAATTCTCCCATTTTAAAATATTTAGGTGGTGACTCTGTATCTGGCAAAGCAGTCCATGTTTGGTACTTCTTTTCAAAAATCTGTTTCTCAAAACGATTTGCCGGATTTGGACTCTTTGGTTCAAGATTAAGAACCGTGACAATAAATCGAGTCCGAACTGTAGCGAGGGGCCCCTCCGCGGGCGCGTCTACAAAATGCTAGGCAGATACAACTATATCAAAACTATTGATTACATTCAATAAATTCAAAAGCTAAATTTATTTTTATTTTAGATTTTAAAAAATTAAAAAGAATATTTATGAACCTCCTCCTTAGTTACAAATTTATCCAAAATTATATGAACAACAATTTAAATATCGGTTGGCTAAATTTGTTAATTTGAATTAAAAAAATAAGATACATTGCTTAAGATTTTTTAAATCTTGCTCAATTTCATTGCTAAATTTGTTGATTTTGAGTTTTAAAAAAATAAATAGATAGTCAATTGTAATACATTACATAATCACAATCATATCAAATCAATTGGCTATTAAAATCTTTAAAAAAAAAAATTAAAGCATCTATATATTGATTTTGATTTTTGAATTTAAAAAAATTCGAAATTCCTATTAGGGAACAACATTTGTTAGTCGGATCCATAAAAGGTAAAGAATTTTATGAACCTTGTAAAATCAAGAAAGTTATTAAATTATTTTTTGTTTAGAATCTTACTTTTTCATAATTTTCATTTACGGGGAAAAATGAGAAAAAACTATCATTTTTTAAATTCTATTTTATCCCGTGCATAGCACGTGTCACATGCCAGTACATATAATATAAGGAAAAACGGTGTTTCTAATGACAAGGCTTGTTGAAGATGGAAAAGAAAGGCAAGAGATTTATCAGTGGTTCAACCAAATCAAAGAGATAAGATGGTAGAGAGAGGTGGTTGAGTGAAAGGCAAAGATAGCATGAAAAGGGAGAAAATGGTAGAGCATCCGGGATAATGAAAGAAATTTTTGGCTTATATTTATAGGAAACTTTCAACAAAGGGGTTGAAGGAAATCTTTATAATTATTTATGCCCATAAATCTTTATTTATACTCACAAATCTTGGTAATTATTTTTTAATTATCTTTAAATAGTGTATTCTGATTTTTTTTTTTCTTTAATTTTGAGTCCATTTCGGGCTTATAATTATGGCTTATAATTATAAAGATCTTTGGCTTATAAATGAGTCAATTTATGGCTTATAATTTTGAGTCAATCTTTATTTATTTAGCTTACATTGTTAATCTTTAGATCTAAAACGAATTAAATAACAGTTATTGCCTAACCCTTCTTTAAAATGCTGCGCAGATAAAACTATATCAAAACTATTGATTAAATTCAATAAATTCAAAAGCTAAATTTATTTTTATTTTTGATTTTAAAGAATTAAAAAGAATATTTATGAACCGCCTCCTTAGTTAGAAATTTATCGAAAATTATATGAACAACAATTTAAATATCGGTTGGCTAAATTTGTTAATTTGAATTAAAAAAATAAGACAGGTTGCTTAAGATTTTTTAAATCTTGCTCAATTTCATGGCTAAATTTTGTTATTTTGAGTTTTAAACAAATAAATAGATAGTCAATTGTAAATAATTACATAATCACAATGATATCAAATCAATTGGCTATTAAAATCTTTATAAAAAAAAATTAAAGCATCGATATATTGATTTTGATTTTTGAATTTAAAAAAATTCAAAATTCCCATTAGGGAACAAAATTTGTTAGTTGGATCCATAAAAGGTAAAGAATTTTATGAACTCTGTAAAATCAGGAAAGTTATTAAATTATTTTTTGTTTAAACTCTTACTTTTTCATAATTTTCATTTACGGGGACAAAATGAGAAAAAACTGTCATTTTTTAAATCCTATTTTATCCCGTGCATAGCACGTGTCACATGTCAGTATATATTATATAAGGAAAAACGGTATTTCTAGTGACAAGACTTGTTGAAGATGGAAAGGAAAGGCTAGAGATTTATCAATGGTTCAACCAAATCAAAGAGAAGAGATGGTAGAGAGAGGTGGTTGAGTGAAAGGCAAAGCTAGCATGAAAAGGGAGAAAATGGTAGAGCATCCGGGATAATGAAAGAAATTTTTGGCTTATATTTATAGGAAATTTGAAGCAAAGAGGTTGAAGGAAATCTTTATAATTATTTATGCCCATAAATCTTTATTTATACTCACAAATCTTTGTAATTCTTTTTTAATTATCTTTAAATAGTATATTCTGATTTTTTTTTCTTTAATTTTGAGTCCATTTCGGGCTTATAATTATGGCTTATAATTATAAAGATCCCTGGCTTATAAATGAGTCAATTTATGGCTTATAATTTTGAGTCAATCTTTATTTATTTGGCTTACATTGTTAATCTTTAGATCTAAAACGAATTAAATAACAGTTATTGCCTAACCTTCTTTAAAATGCTATGCAGATACAACTATATCAATACTATTGATTAAATTCAATAAATTCAAAAGCTAAATTTATTTTTATTTTAGATTTTAAAAGGTTAAAATGAATATTTATGAACCTCCTCCTTAGTTACAAATTTATACAAAATTATATGAACAACAATCTAAATATCGGTTGGCTAAATTTGTTAATTTGAATTAAAAAAATAAGATACATTGCTTAAGATTTTTTAAATCTTGCTCAATTTCATTGCTAAATTTGTTGATTTTGAGTTTTAAAAAAATAAATAGATAGTCAATTGTAATACATTACATAATCACTATAACGATCCCGGTTTTCCTTTTTTTTAATTGTTGTATCTGGACTTAGGTTCCGTGGAGTTAGTTGTTGTGTGTGTTTTGTTTACATCCTCTACTCCTTGTGTTCGAGTCTTGGGTTGTGTTGGGCAAGTTTGAAACAGGTTGGTTGAACTTGGAAACCAAGAGTAGTTGCCCAGATTTTTGCCTTCACGCTCGAGCTGGGATTTTGACGCTCGAGCGGGCCCTTCGTTGTTGTCTGTCCGCTCGAGCGGAGTTTTCGACGGTCGAGCGTAGTTTTCCATTTTCCAGTATCTCCTCTGCAGTTTTGTACGCTCGAGCGGAAGTTTTGACGCTCGACCGGGATGTTGTGTGTGACGCTCGACCGGGAGAGTTGACGCTCGAGCGGAGACCTAGTTCTGTAAAAGTTTTGGTAGTGTGTATCCGCCGCTCGAGCGGGATTGTTGACGCTCGAGCGGGAGTCTGTGAGTGACGCTCGAGGGGGGCGTTTGACGCTCGAGCGGGGCGACTGAGTTAAAGCTCCGTGTTTTGACTTTTCAAATCACTTTTTCCACTTCTCTTCTCTCTCTTACTTTTCCAAAAACACCATTGTTGAGATTCTTACTCTAGAGCTCTACCTTCTCTCTAGGTATTGATCTAGTAGGAGTGATTTCCTCACCTTTGGCCTTTACAAAAAAGTTGTTGATCGTCGAGGGCTACCATTTGATCCGAGAAATTCGTGGTTTGGAGCATTTTCGTTTTCTTCACCTTCTTGGTTGGGAGTCATTCTTTGAGGTAGGGATATCCTGCTCCTCTCTATGAGTTTTGTCTTTAAATTTTAGTATTTTGAGATGTTGGGGTTGGTTTGGTAATTTCGTGAAAGTTTGGGGCCTTTGTGTAAATTTACAAAAAGTTGGGGTTTTAGCTATATAAAACCTAAATGCATGTTTGACATGAATGAATGAAGTAAATGTTGAAACATTGATGAAAGTGAAACCGTGTAGGGTTGAAATGTTAATTATGGAAAATGCCCTAATTACATTGATTGATTAATTTGTAAAATTAATTGTTAGAAATTGGAAAGGGAAGGGATAAAAGGGTGTAGTAGAGTCACTTATCGCTCACCGAATTAAAATATTGATTTAATATCCATTTGTGCATTTATTTTCTGTTTAGAAATAACTGCTTTGGACTATCGGTGGAGGATAGTCGTGATTGTTGTAGACAATGCATGATGATTTGGCAAACTAAAACTAATCGATTGAATGTGTCATAGAGTATGACGGTGGATTGAATACATTAATTTTATGTATTGGTTGATTGTGTACAGAACCTTTGTGTTTATATGCATTGTGTATAGAGGAGGAGATGGGGGATGTACTCCGCGGTTTAGGGGAAGATGGGAGATGTACCTCTAAACTGAATAGTGTTGGGAGGAGATGGGGGATGAACTCCGTAGATACAGCTCATATGCTTGTCTAGAGAAGTGAATATACAGCTCATAGGCTTATCTTTGAGAAGTGTAGATACAGCTCATATGTTTGTCTAGTGAAGTGTGGATATAGCTTATATGCTTATCTGTTGATGCGTGATATGTTTATCTATTGATATGTTGATATAGCTAATACGCTTATCTACTAAATAAAGGTGGAGAATGAAAAGTAACATAGACTTGTATGTTATGAAACTGTGATGAGATATATGTGGATGTATCGGTATTGGCCATCTATCAATTGCTAATCTTTTAGTCATCGTTCATAGTTGGTTTAGTATATCTCTGCTGGGCTGTGGCTCACCCTATATGGGAATATCATTTTCAGGTACAGGTAGCATGCCACCTCCAAAGACGTAGCTTGGGAGGCTAGAGGCAGGCGGACTTTTTTCGTTTTATTTCTTTGATGTATTACATGTATATTCAAGCTAAGGGCTTAATGTGTAAATGAGTTAGCACTCTTTTGCTGTAACCGAGTGTTAACTTGGAAAGTTGTAAGCCCGTAGGGCATTTGCTTTTGTTGTTAACATGTAACGCTTTTGTAAGAAACTACTCTGATGAATAGAAGAATGTTTATCTTTATTACCAATTCATGTCTATATTGATGGGTTTAATGTTATTATTTTGAGGGCATTACAACTTCGTATCAGAGCGTACCGGGTTCGAATACTTTGGGTACGTGGGAAGTGATTAGTATCACAATGGGTTTGTCTCGCTTGGTAGAGACTTAGATGTAGTGTCATATGCTATGTGCTTAATTGATAACATGCTTATGTGACTATGTGGGTATGGAATGTAGTTTCTAGGATGTTGATTGGATCCTTGGGTTTCTGGGAGTCTTGTTGGAAAAGCACTTGATCAATGCTGTTTCTAATCAGAACTCTAGTAACGCCTCGGGACTATCATTATCCGGAAATGAAATTCGTAAGTGCTTACATGTTTATGTGCTTACGTGGATTGAATTACAGTTGTCCATGTATTAGGACGTGAGTGTTTAGTTTTGGCACATTTGTGAATGTGCTAACGTTCTGTATTACCTTCATTAGGATGTCAGGACGAGGAAGAGGTGCTAGGCGTGGTAGGCCTGCGTGGCAGGAAGTACCTTTACTGGATGATATTCTGGCAGTGCAGGAGGGAGTTGGTCAGGCCAATATGGCCGAGCCAGCGGGTCAGCAGGCTATGAGTGCCTTGGCACGAGAGATAGCAGGGGCTTTGGGTATTCTCAGAGCAGGGAATCAGGTAACTGAGGCAGGGCCTTCTTTCTTGAAGAGGGAGTTCTTCTGGTCTAACCCGGACGAGTTTGTTGGAGATCCGAAGGATCCACTGAAGGCTGACGAGTGGTTAGAACAAATGAGTAAGACGTTCGAGATGTTTGGCATCGAGGACGGAGCATTGAAAGTGACCTTGGCATCCTTCCAGCTGAAAGGAGATGTGGGTCAATGGTGGAAGTACGAGAAGGCTCGTGTTGGTGGTACATGGGAGGCGTTTGTAAATGCTTTCCAGGAGAGGTTTTTATCTGCAGTGGCTAAGGAGAAGTTGAGGGATCAGTTTAGCCGGCTTAATCAGCAGGGCATGTCTATGGCAGAGTTTGAGGCCACTTTCACTAGTTTGTCCAGGTTTGCACCTGAGTTGGTGGCGTCTGAAGAACGCCGTTGCTATGAGTTTGAGCGGAAGTTGAGGCGGGGCCTCAAGTTGAGGGTTGGTGGGTCTTTCATCCGTGAGTATAGACATTTAGTGGATGCTGCAGCTCGTATGGAGCTCTTGATGCGGGAGGAGGATGAGGGGCAGAGAGCTTCAAGAGGAGCCAAGATGGTCAGGGTGATGGCAGGAGACAAAGGGGTCCTAATCCTCAGCAGTCTCAAGGTGGTTTAGCTAGGTCGACCTTTCCAGTGCTGAGTGCAGGCTTCGGGAGAGGTGGTCAGGGGGATTTCACCTGTTACAAGTGTGGCTAGTTGGGTCACAAAGTTTCGGTTTGCCCGCAGAAGGGAGGGGGTCAGCGAGCTGCTTCTTCATCAGCTAGACCTCAGGGCCAGAGTCAGGGCAGAGGCCAGTCCTTGTCTTGCTATCAGTGCGGTCAACCCGGGCACCTGAAAAGGTTTTGCCCGCAGTTGAGTGCCACTTCGGGAGCGTCTGGTTCCAGGAAGACACAGAGTTTTCAGCCAGCCCAGTCTGTGCAGGCCTCGAGGGCCAATCCGGGGGCTTCGTCGTCCCAGTCAGTACAGCAGTCGTATGCTCCTAGAGGTGAGCAGGGGGATCAGGGGCCCACAGGACGCGTGTATGCTGTTACCGCATAGGATTTAGTACTGGCTCCATCGGTAGTGAGAGGTACTTTTCTGTTTTGCAACTCGGTTGCTAGTGTGTTGATTGACACGGGTGCATCTCATTCTTTTGTATCTGCTGCATTTGCATCTGTTTTAGAATTGGAGTTGGCACAGTTAGCATCTCCTATTTGTGTGGTATCGCCTATGGGTGGTGAGTTGATCTTGAAACAAGGTGTTAGGGGTTGTGTTATAGAGGTCGCCGACCATAGGCTTCCTTTTCCGTTTGTTGTCATACCCATGAAGGGCTTTGATGTTATTTTGGGTATGGACTGGCTATCGTCATACCAGGCTGTTATCGATTGCTACCGCCAGAGGGTCACGTTATGTACCTTGAGCGGGAAGTGGTTCCATTTCTTGGGAGACCGAGTTGGTAGTGTTTTGCCACCAGGGTATGATTCGCGAGGGCGGAGTGAGCTTAGTGGTCTACTTGCTAGCCTTGAGAGCGGTGAGTGTGATGAGACCCAACTTGTGTTGCCGAGGGTGGTTTGTGAGTATTCGGATGTCTTTCCCGAAGACCTTGTTAGTTTGCCACCTCACCGAGAGATAGAGTTCTCTATTGATCTAGTGCCCGGCACGGCGCCGATTTCTATGGCACCTTACCGTTTTGCTCCAGCAGAGTTGATTGAGTTGAAAGTTCAGCTCCAGGAATTGCTAGATAAGGGTTTTGTTCGCCCTAGTGTTTCACCGTGGGGAGCACCAGCCCTCTTTGCTAAAAAGAAAGATGGTGCCTTGAGATTGTGTATAGACTACCGGAAATTGAATCGGACTATGGTCAAGAATAAGTACCCTATGCCCCGTATGGATGACCTGTTTGACCAGTTGAAGGGTTCCCGTTGTTTCTCTAAGATAGACTTGAGATTGGGTTACCACCAGTTGAGGGTCAGGGAGGAGGATATTCCTAAGACGGCATTCCGTACGCGGTATGGCCATTATGAGTTTCTGGTGATGCCATTTGGGCTTACCAATGCACCGGCAGTCTTTATGGACTTGATGAACCGGATCTTCCAGGAATTTTTAGACCGTTTTGTAGTCGTTTTCGTGGATGACATCCTTATCTATTTGTCATTAGAGGAGGAGCACGAGAAACACTTGAGAGTGGTGCTTGAGTTGCTTAGAGCCCATAGGCTGTATGCCAAGTTTGGGAAGTGTGAGTTCTGGTTAGGAGAGGGGAAATTCTTAGGCCACGTGGTATCCGGGGAAGGAGTGTCTGTTGATACATCCAAGGTAGAAGCAGTGCAAGATTGGGCACAGCCTAAGAGTGTGTTTGAGATCCGCAGTTTTCTGGAATTAGCTGGGTATTACCGTCAGTTTGTGAAGGATTTCTCCAGGCTAGCTTCGCCGTTGACTAGATTGACGGGGAAAGGGGTCAAGTTTGTATGGAGTGAGACTTGTGAAAAGTCGTTCCAAGAGTTGAAGGTTAGATTGACCACCGCTCTGGTTTTGATTATTCCGGAGAGAGGGTTGGGTTATGCGGTTTATTGTGATGCCTCGCGAGAGGGTTTGGGTTGTGTGTTGATGCAAGAAGGGAAAGTGGTAGCTTATGGCTCATATCAGTTGAAAATTCACGAGAAGAATTACCCCACACACGACCTAGAGTTAGCAGCAGTGATCTTTGCCTTGAAGATTTGAAGGCACTACCTTTATGGTGAGAAGTTCGAGGTGTTCTCAGACCACAAGAGTTTGAAGTATCTGTTTATATAGAGAGACTTGAATTTGAGGCAGAGGAGATGGATGGAGTTCATTGAGGACTACGACTTTGAGTTGCACTATCACTCGGGAAAGACCAATGTTGCGGCCGATGCCCTTAGTAGGAAATCCATTAGTGATGTAGCTTGTATTGCCATCCGAGAATGGGAGATGTTGGGAGCACTTGGCGAGTTTGATTTGCTACTGGGCGAATCTGTTGAGGCTGCGGCCTTGTTTTCCGTTGTCGCGCAGCCTACACTTGTGACTAGAGTGTTAGAGGTACAGAGAGGTGACCTTGAGGTAGAATCCCTCCGAGAGAAGATCTCAGGTGGGAAGGTTGAGAAGGGTTTGACGGTGTATCCCGACCTGAGTGTGAGATACCGAGACCGTTTGTTTGTGCCGGAGTCTTGCCGAGAGGAAGTACTCCGAGAGTTTCACCATTCACGCCTTGCGGTGCATCCGGGAGGCACTAAGATGTATCGGGATTTGGGTTGCCAGTTTTGGTGGCGAGGTATGAAGAGAGATATGGTTGTTTTCGTATCGAAGTGCCTTACTTGCCAGCAAGTGAAGGCCGAGCATCAGAGGCCAGCGGGCTTGTTGCAACCCCTGCCTATTGCCGAGTGGAAGTGGGAGCATATCACTATGGACTTCGTTGTAGGTCTTCCGAGGACTCAGCGGGGTAGTGATGCCATTTGGGTGGTTGTAGACCGGTTGACTAAGTCGGCGCACTTCATTCCTATGCGCGTGAGAGATTCGGTAGATCATCTTGCCAACTTGTATATTCGGGACATAGTGAGACTGCACGGGGTCCCAGTGACGATCGTCTCAGATAGAGATCCTCGTTTTACTGCTAGGCTGTGGCAGAGTTTGCAGAGTGCCTTGGGCACTAAGTTGACCTTTAGTACGACTTATCATCCTCAGACTGACGGGCAGTCCGAGCATACTATTCAGATCCTTGAGGATATGCTTCGGGGTTGTGTCCTTGACTTTAGTGGGACGTGGGAGAGGCACTTACCATTGGTGGAGTTTACCTACAACAACAGCTTTCAGTCTAGCATCGGTATGGCACCGTTTGAGGCCTTGTATGGCCGGCCGTGTAGGTCTCCAGTTTGTTGGGCCGAGGTGGGTGACGCACCTTTGTTGGGTCCGGAGTTGGTTAGAGAGACGATGGAGAAAGTTGAACTTATCCGTAGGAGGCTGGTTACAGCCCAGAGTCGTCAGAAATCTTATGCTGACCGTAGGAGGAGGCCTTTGGCGTTTGAGGTAGGTGATCATGTTTTCTTGAAAATATCACCTAGGCGAGGTTTGATGAGGTTCGGGAAGAGTGGGAAGTTATCCCCTCGGTTTATTGGGCCTTTTGAGATCCTTGAGAGGATTGGCGAGGTTGCTTATCGTTTGGCTTTGCTGCCGCAGTTGTCCGGAGTGCATGACGTCTTTCATGTTAGTATGCTTCGGAAGTACGAGCCGGATCCATCGCATGTATTAGATTGGACCGACTTAGAGGTAGATGAGGATGCGTCATATGAGGAGAGACCAGTTCGGGTCTTGGATAGACGGGATCAAGTCCTGCGTAGCAAGACCATCCCTTTAGTGAAGGTTTTGTGGAAACATCACGGAGTGGAGGAGGCCACTTGGGAACGTGAGTTGGAGGTCCGCGAGAAATATCTGGACATGTTTATTGATGTGTATTCTTGTATTTAGACTTTGTAGTATTGTTGGACTTAAGAGCTATATATATGTCTTAAGTTGTAAAACATTGGTAGTGTTTTGGTTTAATGGAAGTATGTTGTAGAACTTACCTTGATATGGAAAGTTGATTATGATATTGCATATGTTGGCTATATTGTAGAATTGGAGTTGTATCATGTATATTGATAATGATATGAACTGTGAACCATGCATGTTGAAAATGGTTGGAAATGGAAGGAAATTGCATGATAATAATGCACTTATAATATACATTGTGAAATACCTCTTGAAAAGGGATGGAATTGACCGGTAATGGGTCGAAATGTTTAAATATCATGTCGTAATATTGTTGGGCATGGGGAAAACCAATTTTTGAACTTGTGTTTAATTTCGGGGACGAAATTTTTGAAGGGGAGGAGGTTATAGCGATCCCGGTTTCCCTTTTTTTTAATTGTTGTATCCGGACTTAGGTTCCGTGGAGTTAGTTATTGTGTGTGTTTTGTTTACATCCTCTACTCCTTGTGTTCGAGTCTTGGGTTGTGTTGGTCAAGTTTGAAACAGGTTGGTTGAACTTGGAAACCAAGAGTAGTTGCCCAGATTTTGGCCTTCACGCTCGAGCTGGGATTTTGACGCTCGAGCGGGCCCTTCATTGTTGTCTGCCCGCTCGAGCGGAGTTTTCGACGCTCGAGCGTAGTTTTCCATCTTCCAGTATCTCCTCTGCAGTGTTGTACGCTCGAGCGGGAGTTTTGACGCTCGAGCGGGATGTTGTGTGTGACGCTCGAGCGGGAGAGTTGACGCTCGAGCGGAGACCTAGTTCTGTAAAAGTTCTGGGAGTGTGTATCCGCCGCTCGAGCGGGATTGTTGACGCTCGAGCGGGAGTTTGTGAGTGACGCTCGAGCCGGGCGACTGGGTTAAAGCTCCGTGTTTTGACTTTTCAAATCACTTTTTCCACTTCTCTTCTCTCTCTTACTTTTCCAAAAACACCATTGTTGAGCTTCTCACTCTAGAGCTCTACCTTCTCTCTAGGTATTGATCTAGTATGAGTGATTTCCTCACCTTTGGCCTTTACAAAAAAGTTGTTGATCGTCGAGGGCTACCATTTGATCCGAGAAATTCGTGGTTTGGAGCATTTTCGTTTTGTTCACCTTCTTGGTTGGGAATCATTCTTTGAGGTAGGGGTATCCTACTCCTCTCTATGAGTTTTGTCTTTAAATTTTAGTATTTTGAGATGTTGGGGTTGGTTTGGTAATTTCGTGAAAGTTTGGGGCCTTTGTGTAAATTTACAAAAAGTTAGGGTTTTAGCTATATAAAACCTAAATGCATGTTTGACATGAATAAATGAAGTAAATGTTGAAACATTGATGAAAGTGAAACCGTGTAGGGTTGAAATGTTAATTATGGAAAATGCCCTAATTACATTGTTTGATTAATTTGTAAAATTAATTGTTGGAAATTGGAAAGGGAAGGGATAAAAGGGTGTAGTAGAGTCACTTATCGCTCACCGAATTAAAATGTTGATTTAATATCCATTTGTGCATTTATTTTTTGTTTAGAAATAACTGCTTTGGACTATCGGTGGAGGATAGTCGTTATTGTTGTAGACAATGCATGATGATTAGGCAAACTAAAACTAATCGATTGAATGTGTCACAGAGTATGACGGTGGATTGAATACATTAATTTTATGTATTGGTTGATTGTGTACAGAACCTTTGTGTTTATATGCATTGTGTATAGAGGAGGAGTTGGGGGATATACTCCGCGGTTTAGGGGAAGATGGGGGATGTACCTCAAAACCGGATAGTGTTGGGAGGAGATGGGGGATGAACTCCGTAGATACAGCTCATATGCTTGTCTAGAGAAGTGAAGATACAGCTCATAGGCTTATCTTTGAGAAGTGTAGATACAGCTCATATGTTTGTCTAGTGAAGTGTGGATATAGCTTATATGCTTATCTGTTGATGCGTGATATGTTTATCTATTGATATGTTGATATAGCTAATATGCTTATCTACTAAATAAAGGTGGAGAAAGAAAAGTAACATAGACTTGTATGTTATGAAACTGTGATGAGATATATGTGGATGTATCGGTATTGGCCATCTATCAATTGCTAATCTTTTAGTCATCGTTCATAGTTAGTTTAGTATATCTCTGCTGGGCTGTGGCTCACCCTATATGGGAATATCATTTTCAGGTACAGGTAGCATGCCACCTCCAAGGACGTAGCTTGGGAGGCTAGAGGCAGGCGGACTTTTGTCGTTTTATTTCTTTGATGTATTACATGTATATTCAAGCTAAGGGCTTAATGTGTAAATGAGTTAGCACTCTTTTGCTGTAACCGAGTGTTAACTTGGAAAGCTGTAAGCCCGTAGGGCATTTGCTTTTGTTGTTAACATGTAACACTTTTTTAAGAAACTACTCCGATGATAGAAGAATGTTTATCTTTATTACCAATTCATGTCTATATTGATGGGTTTAATGTTATTATTTTGAGGGCGTTACAATCACAATCATATCAAATCAACTGGCTATTAAAATCTTTAAAAAAAAAAATTAGAGCATCTATATATTGATTTTGATTTTTGAATTTAAAAAAATTCGAAATTCCTATTAGGGAACAAAATTTGTTAGTTGGATCCATAAAAGGTAAAGAATTTTATGAACCTTGTAAAATCAGGAAAGTTATTAAATTACTTTTTTGTTTAAACTCTTACTATTTCATAATTTTCATTTACGAGGAAAAATGAGAAAAAACTATCATTTTTTAAATTCTATTTTATCCTGTGCATAGCACGTGTCACATGCCAGTATATTATCTAACGAAAAACGGTGTTTCTAATGACAAGGCTTGTTGAAGATGGAAAGGAAAGGCCAGAGATTTATCAGTGGTTCAACCAAATCAAAGAGAAGAGATGGTAGAGAGAGGTGATTGAGTGAAAGGCAAAGCTAGCATGAAAAGGGAGAAAATGGTAGAGCATCCGGGATAATGAAAGAAATTTTTGGCTTATATTTATAGGAAATTTTCAGCAAAGGGGTTGAAGGAAATCTTTATAATTATTTATACCCACAAATCTTTATTTATACTCACAAATCTTTGTATTTCGTTTTTAATTATCTTTAAATAGTATATTTTGATTTTTTTTTCTTTAATTTTGAGTCCATTTCGGGCTTATAATTATGGCTTATAATTATAAAGATCTCTGGCTTATAAATGAGTCAATTTATGGCTTATAATTTTGAGTCAATCATTATTTATTTGGCATACATTGTTAATCTTTAGATGTAAAACGAATTAAATAACAGTTATTGCCTAGCCTTCTTTAAATTGCTACGCAGATACAACTATATCAAAACTATTGATTAAATTCAATAAATTCAAAAGCTAAATTTATTTTTATTTTAGATTTTAAAAAATTCAAAAGAATATTTACGAACCTCCTTCTTAGTTACAAATTTATCCAAAATTATATGAACAACAATTTAAATATCGATTGGCTATATTTTTCAATTTGAATTAAAAAAATAAGACACGTTGCTTAAATTTTTTTAATCTTGCTCAATTTCATGGCTAAATTTGGTTATTTTGAGTTCTAAAAAAATAAATAGATAGTCAATTGTAAATAATTACATAATCACAATCATATCAAATCAATTGGCTATTAAAATCTTAAAAAAAAAAAATTAAAGCATCGATATATTGATTTTGATTTTTGAATTTAAAAAAATTCAAAATTCCCATTAGGGAACAAAATTTGTTAATTGGATCCATAAAAGGTAAAGAATTTTATGAACTCTGTAAAATCAGGAAAGTTATTAAATTATTTTTTGTTTAAACTCTTACTTTTTCATAATTTTCATTTACGGGGACAAAATGAGAAAAAACTGTCATTTTTTAAATCTTATTTTATCCCGTGCATAGCACGTGTCACATGCCAGTATATATTATATAAGGAAAAACGGTGTTTCTAGTGACAAGACTTGTTGAAGATGGAAAGGAAATGCTAGAGATTTATCAATGGTTCAACCAAATCAAAGAGAAGAGATGGTAGAGAGAGGTGGTTGAGTGAAAGGCAAAGCTAGCATGAAAAGGGAGAAAATGATAGAGCATCCGGGATAATGAAAGAAATTTTTGGCTTATATTTATAGGAAATTTTCAGCAAAGAGGTTGAAGGAAATTTTTATAATTATTTATGCCCATAAATCTTTATTTATACTCACAAATCTTTGTAATTATTTTTTAATTATCTTTAAATAGTATATTGTGATTTTTTTTTTCTTTAATTTTGAGTCCATTTCGGGCTTATGATTATCGCTTATAATTATAAAGATCTCTGGCTTATAAATGAGTCAATTTATGGCTTATAATTTTGAGTCAATCATTATTTATTTGGCATACATTGTTAATCTTTAGATGTAAAACGAATTAAATAACAGTTATTGCCTAGCCTTCTTTAAATTGCTACGCAGATACAACTATATCAAAACTATTGATTAAATTCAATAAATTCAAAAGCTAAATTTATTTTTATTTTAGATTTTAAAAAATTTAAAAGAATATTTACGAACCTCCTTCTTAGTTACAAAATTATCCAAAATTATATGAACAACAATTTAAATATCGATTGGCTATATTTTTCAATTTGAATTAAAAAAATAAGACACGTTGCTTAAATTTTTTTAATCTTGCTCAATTTCATGGCTAAATTTGGTTATTTTGAGTTCTAAACAAATAAATAGATAGTCAATTGTAAATAATTACATAATCACAATCATATCAAATCAATTGGCTATTAAAATCTTTAAAAAAAAAATTAAAGCATCGATATATTGATTTTGATTTTTGAATTTAAAAAAATTCAAAATTCCCATTAGGGAACAAAATTTGTTAGTTGGATCCATAAAAGGTAAAGAATTTTATGAACTCTGTAAAATCAGGAAAGTTATTAAATTATTTTTTGTTTAAACTCTTACTTTTTCATAATTTTCATTTACGGGGACAAAATGAGAAAAAACTGTCATTTTTTAAATCTTATTTTATCCCGTGCATAGCACGTGTCACATGCCAATATATATTATATAAGGAAAAACGGTGTTTCTAGTGACAAGACTTGTTGAAGATGGAAAGGAAAGGCTAGAGATTTATCAATGGTTCAACCAAATCAAAGAGAAGAGATGGTAGAGAGAGGTGGTTGAGTGAAAGGCAAAGCTAGCATGAAAAGGGAGAAAATGATAGAGCATCCGGGATAATGAAAGAAATTTTTGGCTTATATTTATAGGAAATTTTCAGCAAAGAGGTTGAAGGAAATCTTTATAATTATTTATGCCCATAAATCTTTATTTATACTCACAAATCTTTGTAATTCTTTTTTAATTATCTTTAAATAGTATATTGTGATTTTTTTTTTCTTTAATTTTGAGTCCATTTCGGGCTTATAATTATAAAGATCTCTGGCCTATAAATGAGTCAATTTATGGCTTATAATTTTGAGTCAATCTTTATTTATTTGGCCTACATTGTTAATCTTTAGATCTAAAACGAATTAAATAACTGTTATTGCCTAACCTTCTTTAAAATGCTACGCAGATACAACTATATCAAAACTATTGATTAAATTTAATAACTTCAAAAGCTAAATTTATTTTTATTTTAGATTTTAAAAAATTAAAAAGAATATTTATGAACCTCCTCCTTAGTTACAAATTTATCCAAAATTATATGAACAACAATCTAAATATCGGTTGGCTAAATTTGTTAATTTGAATTAAAAAAATAAGATACATTGCTTAAGATTTTTTAAATCTTGCTCAATTTCATTCCTAAATTTGTTGATTTTGAGTTTTAAAAAAATAAATAGATAGTCAATTGTAATACATTACATAATCACAACCATATCAAATCAATGGGCTCTTAAAATCTTTAAAAAAAAATTAAAGCATCTATATATTGATTTTAATTTTTGAATTGAAAACAATTTAAAATTCCTATTAGGGAACAAAATTTGTTAGTTGGATCCATAAAAGGTAAAGAATTTTATGAACCTTGTAAAATCAGGAAAGTTATTAAAGTATTGTAACGCCCTCAAAATAATAACACTAAACCCATCAATATAGACATGCGTTGATATATAAAGGCTCCACATTCTTCTATTCATTAGAGTTCCATTACCAAAAAGTGTTACATGTTAACAACAAAAGCAAATGCCCTACGGGCTTACAGATTTCCAAGTTAACACTTGGTTACAGCAAAAGAGTGCTAACTGATTTACACATTAAGCCCTTGGCTTGAATATACATGTAATACATCAAAGAAATAAAACGACAAAAGTCCGCCTGCCTCTAGCCTCCCAAGCTACGTCCTTGGAGTTGGCATGCTACCTGTACCTGAAAATGATATTCCCATATTGGGTGAGCCACAGCCCAGTAGAAATACACTAAACCAAATATGAACAATGGCTAAAAGATTAGCAGTTGATAGATGGCCAACACTGATACTTTCCCTTATCACACTTACGGTTTCATGACATACAAGTCCATGATACAATCCAATTTCCACTTCTTTTCAATTCTCAATTTATAACCATGGCTCAGAACCTGGCCAAACAACTTATATGAGGCAGTAACTCATATTAAGCACTTTCCCATTTCATAATAGATAAGCATACTAGCTATATCACACACCAACAGATAAGCATACAAGCTATATCATCACTTCCATAGATATGCATAAGAGCACTATCACACTTCCAAAGACAAGCATATGAGCTCTGTCAACACATTACTAGCTAAGCATATGAGCTCTATCTATGGAGTCCATCCCCTATCTTCTCCCAACAACATCCGGTTTAGAGGTCCATCCCCTATCTTCCCCTAAACCGTGAAGTACATCCCCTATCTCCTCCAACATGACACAATGCATATAAACAATAATTATACACATCATCACACAATACATAAATTTAATGTATTCTTTCAACCGTCATACTCAATGACTCATTCCAGTGATTAGTTTCAGTTTGCCTAGTCATCATGCATTGTCTATAACAATCAAGACTATCCTCCACCGATAGCCCAAAGCAGTTATTTCTATACAGAAAATAAATGCAACAATGGATGTATAATCAACATTTCAACTAGGTGAGCGATAAATAATCCAACCACACCCTTTAATCCCATGCCTTTCCAAATCAATTCCTCATTTCTCATAATTAATTATACGAATTAATTAACCAATGTAATTAGGGCATTTTCCATAATTAACATTACAACCCTTAGGTTCCATTTTCATTAATGTTTCAACATTAATTTCACCTTTCCATGCCAAACATGCATTTAGGTTTTATATAAATAAAAACCCCAACTTTTGTAAATTTACACAAAAGCCCCAAACTTTCACAAAATTACCAAACCAACCCCAACATCTCAAAATACTAAAATTTAAAGACAAAGCCCATAGTGAGGAGTAGGTTATCCCTACCTCAAAGAATGACACCCAACCCAGAAGATGATGGAAACAAAAGTGCTCCAAACCACGAACTTTTCGGATCAAAAGATAGCCCTCGACGATCAACAACTTTTTTGTAAAGGCCAAAGGTGAGGAAATCACTCCTACTAGATCAATACCTAGAGAGAATGTAGAGCTCTAGAGTGAGAAGCTCAACAATGGTGTTTTTGGAAAAGTAAGAGAGAGAAAGAATGAGAAAAGTGATTTAAAACTGTCCCACAGCCAACTGATATACGACATTCCCGCTCGAGCGGAAAACACAACGCTCGAGCGTCAAGAACAAAAACTAGGTCCGCTCGAGCGCAAAAATCCCCGCTCGAGCGCCAAGACACAAGAATAAAGCACATCCGCTCGAGCGCGAAAACCAGTCCGCTCGAGCATAGATTTCCCCGTCCCAGAACTTACACCGAAAAGGTACTACCCGCTCGAGCGCCACCGCTCGAGCGTACACAAACCCGCTCGAGCGTAAAAACCACACCTGCAGAAGTTTTGCAGGGACACGAAAAACTGGGAGCACGTAATCTCCGCTCGAGCACAAGAAGACCCGCTCGAGCGGACCTCCTAAAAACTAGGCAACAAAGAATTGAAACCAAAGCCTAACCAACCTGTAACAACTCTGCCCCATACATCCTAAAACTCAATCAAGTGGAATTAAAGGATGACAACAAGGTGTACCACCACCAACATCACGAAACCGAGTCCGAAATACAACAGAACAGTAAAGGGACAACCGGGATCGCTATAATTATTTTTTTGTTTAAACTCTTACTATTTCATAATTTTCATTTACGGGGAAAAATGAGAAAAAACTATCATTTTTTAAATTCTATTTTATCCCGTGCATAGCACGTGTCACATGCCAGTATAAATTATATAAGGAAAACGGTGTTTCTAGTGACAAGACCTGTTGAAGATGGAAAGGAAAGGCTAGAGATTTATCAATGGTTCAACCAAATCAAAGAGAAGAGATGGTAGAGAGAGGTGGTTGAGTGAAAGGCAAAGCAAGCATGAAAAGGGAGAAAATGGTAGAGCATCCGGGATAATGAAAGAAATTTTTGGCTTATATTTATAGGAAACTTTCAACAAAGGGGTTGAATGTAACGCCCTCAAAATAATAACATTAAACCCATCAATATAAACATACATTTATATACAAAAGATCCACATTTCCTCAATTCATCAGAGTACTTCATCGCAAAAGTATTACATGTTAACAACAAAAGTAAATGCCCTACGAGCTCACAGCTTTCCAAGTTAACACTTGGTTACAAAGAGAGTAATGACTCGGTTACACATTAAGCCCTTGGCATTGAATTTACATGTAATACATCAAAAGGAGATAAGAGAACAAAAGTCTGTCCGCCTCTAGCCTCCCAAGCTATGTCCTTGGAGGTGACATGCTACCTGTACCTGAAATGATGTTCCCATATAGGGTGAGTCACAGCCCAGCAGAGATATACTAAACCAACTATAAACAATGCCTAAAACATTAGCAACTGAAAGATGGTCAATACTTATACCTCCATTTATATCTTATTTCAATTCCATGACAACCAAGTCTATGTTACAATTCACCTTTCATTTCTTATTCAACTTTGAGTTTGAAAACAAGGCTCAGTACTCTGGCCAAAACATTTGATGAGGTTTTAGTTCATCACTAGAACACTTTCGAAATTCACGGCGGATACATATTTTGATGTTATATCAATAACACATAAACTACTTCCATACTTTACAAACGATGATGATATACATTTTAGTGTTATATCAATCAAACCAACTTTTCAATAGATAAGCATATGAGCTATATCAATACCACAACAGATAAGCATATGAGCTATATCAACATTCCAATGGATAAGCGTATGAGCTGTATCCACACTTCACTAGACAAGCCTATGAGCTATATCTACACTTCACAAAGACAAGCATATGAGCTGTATCTTCACTTCACAAAGACAAGCATATGAGCTGTATCTTCACTTCTCTAGACAAGCATAGGAGCTGTATCTACGGAGTTCATCCCCCATCTCCTCCCAATCCTATCCGGTTTAGAGGTACATCCCCCATCTTCCCCTAAACCGCGGAGTACATCCCCCATCTCCTCCTCTACACAAGCAATGCATGTAAACACAAAGGTTCTAGACACAATATAACGTATGTAAACACAGAATCACATACTTAATCAGTCAATACATAAAGTTAATGTATTCTATCAACTGTCTACACATAATGCATATAAACACATTGGTCATATACACAATCACTCAATACATACAGTTAATGTATTATATCAACCGTCATACTCTATGACACATTCCATTGATTAGTTTTTGTTTGCCTAATCATCATGCATTGTCTACAACAATCACGATTATCCTCCACCGATAGCCCCAAGCAGATATTTCTAAACAGAAAATAAATGCACAAATGGATAATTATCAACATTTCAATTCGGTGAGTGATGAATAATTCAACTACACCCTTTAACCCCATACATTCCCAATCTCAACATTCCCATTTCATAACTTCCTTTCTCATGATTAATTAACCCAATTAATCAAACAATGTAATTAGGTTATTTGCCATAATTAACATTTCAACCCTTAAGGTCCCGTTTTCATCAATGATTCAACATTTATACCATTCCTCTATGCCAAACATGCATCTAGGTTTATTACGAATAAAACCCCAACTTTTGTAAAATTACACAAAAGCCCCAAACTCTCACAAAATTACCAAACCAACCCCAACATCTCAAAATACCAAAATTTAAAGACAAAATTCATAGAGAGAAGTAGGATATCCCTACCTCAAATTCGGAGCTCCAAGGGAGAAGATGACAAAACCCAACGTGCTCCAAAACCCGAAATTTTCAGATTAAAAAGAAGCCCTCGACGATCAACAACTTTTTTGTAAAGGCCAAAGGTGAGCAAATCACTCCTACTAGATCAAAACCTAGAGAGAAGGTAGAGTCTAGAGTGAGAGGCTCAACAATGGTGATTTTGGAAAAGCAAGAGAGAGAAGAGAAAGTGAAAAAGTGATTTGAAAAGTCACAATTTCGGGACTTAAACCCAGTCGCCCGCTCGAGCGTAAAACACCCCGCTCGAGCGTTACTCACAGACTCCCGCTCAAGCGGCCAAACTTCCGCTCGAGCGCCGGATGCACTCCCCCAGCACTTATACAGAACCAGGCCTCCGCTCGAGCGTCCAACTCCCCGCTCGAGCGGCCAATCCCACGCTCGAGCGTACAACACTGCACAGGAAATACTGGATGGGTGTAATCTCCGCTCGAGCGCCAAAACCCCCGCTCGAGCGTACAGGCCAAAATCTGGGCAACTAGTTTTGGTTTCTAAACTCAACCAACCTGTAACAAACCCACCCAACACATCCTATAACTTAATTACGAAGTAAAAAGGGATGTAAACAAGATAATAATCAACTACCAACATCCACGGACACATGTCTGGATCACTGTACAACAAGGGTAAACCCAAGATCGCTATAACCTCCCCCCCTTAAAGAATTTCGTCCCCGAAATTAAGGAGACACCTAAACACAAGGCCAACAAATCACAGAACACTCAACACCTGAGCCCCAAGGAAAGAAATTACTTTCACAACAAACCCCCGACTCACTCTTACCAAGGAAGATACTAACCAAGGGAACACATTCTAAATGACCACACCTTCGGTACGCAAGCCTCAACAAACCAAACCTCCCCCGAAACAATTCACCAACATCCGACTAGCACCCCAAGCTAAGTCACTACTCAACAACACGACCAAAGCAAATCTTTAGAGTAGATAGTAAGAAAGCATTTTCTTGTTCAAGAGGCATTTCTCAAAGATGTTTAAATTTTCAACGTTAATGTTCCGGGATAGATCTTGCATTTTCCATACGAAAACTCAAAAGCTAACCCTTTTTTTTTTTTACAAATACGGTGTTACCCAAATGCAGAGTTATCCACAGTTTATTTGTCAAAAAGATTAATCTAGAATTCTTTAAAATCCTTGAATTTAAATTAACTTTTCAACAACGCCCCCAGATGGCCCAAACACTGGGAAAATTTTGTTTTCCATTTCTTTCCAAAACAGCACTATCCATAACCATCACTCACACAGTGATGCCACAACCGATACAGAATACAACATTTCTATAATGATGGTTAATAGAAATAACGACAGTACTAACAACACATAAGGCATAAGAAAATTCATGGTTTTGCAATTTTCATCCCGCCTCCCTTTAATACACAAATGATGCACATTATAGTGCTGTATCAATATCAAACCAAACATCATACATACATAATGTATAAAAGCCAATCATTCACAATGATCAATCAATACATATATTAGATGCATTATTCCAACCGTCAGATTCAACGACAAAACATGTCCGATTAGTTTCAGTTTTCCCTAATCAACATACAAAGTTTACAACAAACGAGACTAAACTCAAGGTGACTAATGCCAACCCAAAGCCCGATACCGACAAGCTGACTAATCAATCTCGTAAACTTTACATTCCATAACCCACACACTGACGTGCCGCTAAAACCACTAACCCCAACCACGGAGTTCTCTACACAAACCACAAATTTTGGAATCTCACTAGATCTCCTAAAATTGAACCGCATCAACACTACGTCTAAGGGAATCACCAACCCCCACCATGACTATCTAGCAAGCCTGCTCGCCTCCTTGACTGAAGACCGACATGGTCAACCTCAATCACAACACGAACGCTACCCCTACACAACCAATGGGGTCACCACGGACTCACTAACTAGCAAGATCCAAAACACGAACCAACATACAGGTACCATTCCCACTAACTCGAGATACAAATCTCACATTCCTTTGAACATTCTCACATAATCTTACCAACACCACGCAACTCGTGAAACCATCACATCTAACACATACAACTGTACTAGGCAAAACCTCCTTATTTGCAAGCCCCCAATGTTACCGCTAGACAACCACCATGACTCAAACCCCGACACCACTACATGTCGCCGACAAGGCTTTCAAGGATTCACTCCTCTAACTATCCAGCAGAGTAAAGGTTCTCGCCCTCCTCACTATTAATCCACGTCTCTATCCGCGAACACCATACCACTGTGACTCCATCCACAGGTCACACTCTAACCACGGGTTATATACCCAATTAACCCTTCTGATAACATCCTCTGACCTGACCAGTGCTAAGGTACGAACCTATCACATTCGACCCAAATAAAGGAATTTGGAAACTTAGGGAAACACCCATTATACTACTGCCCGAGATATAGTATCAGCTACCCACAACACATCGCTCCCGATACAACAATCACAACCTTATATAGGGACTAACATCCCCTCACTTAAAACGGCCAATCAGTACACCTACAATCTCGGTAACGTTACTCACCATGGAGGTACACGTCTAACCTTAACAAAATTATGCGCTATGCCCCCGCAGGACACCATATTAAATACGTGTTACATCTAGTATTAATCGTACACTTCACATCCTCTCGAGTTCTTCCAACAGTAGACCAAAAGCTATGCCACGCACAAAATTTTTAAATGGGTAGTACCCATGAAATTCCACACACTCTGTAAGTAAAACAGTTCTCGCTCCAATATTGCCTTGGCTAAGACACGCACCCCTCGGTGTTTCTTTCAAATTTTGAAAATATGGCCCCTCAGCCCTCATCTTTCCCATATCAAGTCACACGCCTAATAGTAAAAGAATTTTATGGTTTTACAGCAACTTTATACATTAATAAAACTTCAGAGCTACAACATGCTCCAATTCACCCATTCCAGGGAAATTAACAAACAAAGCATATATGTATATATATATAGATAAACAAACAGTTTAGATGTTTCAACATTCCCAAAACACATTGGTTACACAACGAGACTCAATGATCACAAAACAATAATTCAACGATTACAAAACGGATTAGCCAAAATGAAACCAACCCCTCGGTATTACCACCACTGCCGTCCCTCGCTGGACCGCCAAAATTTGCCATCTCTAAACACAAGACAACCTACGAGCTTACTAACCACGGACACGAACTACTGACGTGCCCCCTCTGTCCACACCTGGAACAACTACAAACTTCCCGAACTGGGGCTTGGGAACTCGACTCTACTGAGGCCCTCGCAATCTGGCCTGCTAGTCTCCCAAAACGATACTGTTCCTGCCCAGTCGAATGAAGCTGAGCCTGGCTAGGTTGTAAAACCCCTAAAGAAGCCCCCGGCTGAGTACAGAAACGCCGAATATGACCCGGCTGATTACACATCCAACAAGTAGGTGGTGCCTGAGCACGAGACTGGTTCAGAATCTAGGCTGATGAAGGCCCCAATAACTGCTCCCCCACTATATGTTCGATTGGCCCAATACCCGGCTGACTAGAAGATTCTGGTGGTGCAACTACTGGTCCAACTGACAAACTAACCCCCTTCCTCTGTGGGCAAACCGAAACCTTGTGGCCCAGCAGACCACATCTGAAACAAATGACGCCCCTCTGTTTACTTTCTCCCGAGCCCAAATCCGACACTGGAAGGGTAGTTCTAGCCCGACCTCCCTGCTGCGAGTTTAAACCCCTTTGCCTCTTACTGGGCCTAGAATACCTATAAACCGTAGGAGTCCCCACAATGGCTTCCTTCCTAACCTGGCCAACACCCATCCCCACGGGCTCTTCCCTATCTTGTCCCATAGCTAACACCGCTGCCTCAACATGAGTAGCCGCCTCAACAAGCACACTATATTTTTTTTTGCCAAAACCCCGCTATCCTCACACGGATGTCGTCACACAGCTTACTCTCAAACTCAAAACAGCGCAAGTCCTCTGTCTCCACCAATTCTGGAGCAAACCTCGACAGGTTAGCAAACCATCTTTCGAACCGCACCAAAGGTGTAGTACCTTGGCGTAACTCCATAAACTGTTTCCGCAACCCTTCCCGAGCGGAAGGAGGGAAATCACAACTTCCTCGCCTCGGCATCCTAGTAAAAGTAACAGAGACATGTTAGCACACTCATACATGTGCCGAAGCTAAACACTAACGTCCTAATACATGGACAACTGTAATTCACTCCACGTAAGCACATAAACACATAAGCATTTACGAATTTCATTTCCGGATAATGATAGTCCCGAGGCGTTACTAGAGTTCCGGTTAGAAACGGCATTGATCAAGTGTCTTTCCAACAAGACTCCCAGAAACCCAAGGATCCAATCAACATCCTAGAAACTAAATCCCATACCCAAATAAGCACATAAGCATGTTATCAATTAAACACATAGCATGTGACACTACATCAAAGTCTCTATCAAGCGAGACAAACCCATTGTGATACTAATCACTTCCCACGCACCCAAAGTATTTGAACCCGGTACGCTCTGATACCAAGTTGTAACGCCCTCAAAATAATAACATTAAACCCATCAATATAAACATACATTTATATACAAAAGATCCACATTTCCTCAATTCATCAGAGTACTTCATCGCAAAAGTATTACATGTTAACAACAAAAGTAAATGCCCTACGGGCTCACAGCTTTCCAAGTTAACACTTGGTTACAAAGAGAGTAATGACTCGGTTACACATTAAGCCCTTGGCATTGAATTTACATGTAATACATCAAAAGGAGATAAGAGAACAAAAATCTGTCCGCCTCTAGCCTCCCAAGCTATGTCCTTGGAGGTGACATGCTACCTGTACCTGAAATGATGTTCCCATATAGGGTGAGTCACAGCCCAGCAGAGATATACTAAACCAACTATAAACAATGCCTAAAACATTAGCAACTGAAAGATGGTCAATACTTATACCTCCATTTATATCTTATTTCAATTCCATGACAACCAAGTCTATGTTACAATTCACCTTTCATTTCTTATTCAACTTTGAGTTTGAAAACAAGGCTCAGTACTCTGGCCAAAACATTTGATGAGGTTTTAGTTCATCACTAGAACACTTTCGAAATTCACGGCGGATACATATTTTGATGTTATATCAATAACACATAAACTACTTCCATACTTTACAAACGATGATGATATACATTTTAGTGTTATATCAATCAAACCAACTTTTCAATAGATAAGCATATGAGCTATATCAATACCACAACAGATAAGCATATGAGCTATATCAACATTCCAATGGATAAGCGTATGAGCTGTATCCACACTTCACTAGACAAGCCTATGAGCTATATCTACACTTCACAAAGACAAGCATATGAGCTGTATCTTCACTTCACAAAGACAAGCATATGAGCTGTATCTTCACTTCTCTAGACAAGCATAGGAGCTGTATCTACGGAGTTCATCCCCCATCTCCTCCCAATCCTATCCGGTTTAGAGGTACATCCCCCATCTTCCCCTAAACCGCGGAGTACATCCCCCATCTCCTCCTCTACACAAGCAATGCATGTAAACACAAAGGTTCTAGACACAATATAACGTATGTAAACACAGAATCACATACTTAATCAGTCAATACATAAAGTTAATGTATTCTACCAACTGTCTACACATAATGCACATAAACACATTGGTCATATACACAATCACTCAATACATACAGTTAATGTATTCTATCAACCGTCATACTCTATGACACATTCCATTGATTAGTTTTTGTTTGCCTAATCATCATGCATTGTCTACAACAATCACGATTATCCTCCACCGATAGCCCCAAGCAGATATTTCTAAACAGAAAATAAATGCACAAATGGATAATTATCAACATTTCAATTCGGTGAGTGATGAATAATTCAACTACACCCTTTAACCCCATACATTCCCAATCTCAACATTCCCATTTCATAACTTCCTTTCTCATGATTAATTAACCCAATTAATCAAACAATGTAATTAGGTTATTTGCCATAATTAACATTTCAACCCTTAAGGTCCCGTTTTCATCAATGATTCAACATTTATACCATTCCTCTATGCCAAACATGCATCTAGGTTTATTACGAATAAAACCCCAACTTTTGTAAAATTACACAAAAGCCCCAAACTCTCACAAAATTACCAAACCAACCCCAACATCTCAAAATACCAAAATTTAAAGACAAAATTCATAGAGAGAAGTAGGATATCCCTACCTCAAATTCGGAGCTCCAAGGGAGAAGATGACAAAACCCAACGTGCTCCAAAACCCGAAATTTTCAGATTAAAAAGAAGCCCTCGACGATCAACAACTTTTTTGTAAAGGCCAAAGGTGAGCAAATCACTCCTACTAGATCAAAACCTAGAGAGAAGGTAGAGTCTAGAGTGAGAGGCTCAACAATGGTGATTTTGGAAAAGCAAGAGAGAGAAGAGAAAGTGAAAAAGTGATTTGAAAGGTCACAATTTCGGGACTTAAACCCAGTCGCCCGCTCGAGCGTAAAACACCCCGCTCGAGCGTTACTCACAGACTCCCGCTCGAGCGGCCAAACTTCCGCTCGAGCGCCGGATGCACTCCCCCAGCACTTATACAGAACCAGGCCTCCGCTCGAGCGTCCAACTCCCCGCTCGAGCGGCCAATACCACGCTCGAGCGTACAACACTGCACAGGAAATACTGGATGGGTGTAATCTCCGCTCGAGCGCCAAAACCCCCGCTCGAGCATACAGGCCAAAATCTGGGCAACTAGTTTTGGTTTCTAAACTCAACCAACCTGTAACAAACCCACCCAACACATCCTATAACTTAATTACGAAGTAAAAAGGGATGTAAACAAGATAATAATCAACTACCAACATCCACGGACACATGTCTGGATCACTGTACAACAATGGTAAACCCGGGATCGCTATATTGAAGGAAATCTTTATAATTATTTATGCCCCTAAATCTTTATTTATACTCACAAATCTTTGTAATTATTTTTTAATTATCTTTAAATAGTATATTTTGATTTTTTTTCTTTAATTTTGAGTCCATTTCGGGCTTATAATTATGGCTTATAATTATAAAGATCTCTGGCTTATAAATGAGGCAATTTATGGATTATAATTTTGAGTCAATCTTTATTTATTTGGCTTACATTGATAATCTTTAGATTTAAAATGAATTAAATAACAGTTATTGCCTAACCTTCTTTAAAATGCTACGCAGATACAACTGTGTCAAAACTATTGATTAAATTCAATAAATTCAAAAGCTAAATTTATTTTTATATTAGATTTTAAAAAATTAAAAAGAATATTTATGAACCTCCTCCTTAGTTCCAAATTTATCCCAAATTATATGAAAAAAAATTTAAATATCGGTTGGCTAAATTTGTTAATTTGAATTAAAAAAATAAGATACGTTGCTTAAGATTTTTTAAATCTTGCTCAATTTCATTGCTAAATTTGTTGATTTTGAGTTTTAAAAAAATAAATAGACAGTCAATTGTAATACATTACATAATCACAATCATATCAAATCAATTGGCTATTAAAATCTTTAAAAAAAAATTAAAGCATCTATATATTGATTTTTATTTTTGAATTTAAAAAAATTCGAAATTCCTATTAGGGAACAAAATTTGTTAGTTGGATCCATAAAAGGTAAAGAATTTTATGAACCTTGTAAAATCAGGAAAGTTATTGAATTATTTTTTTGTTTAAACTCTTACTTTTTCATAATTTTCATTTACGGGGAAAAATGAGAAAAAACTATTATTTTTTAAATTTTATTTTATCCCGTGCATAGCACGTGTCACACGCCAGTACATATTATATAAGGAAAAACGGTGTTTCTAATGACAAGGCTTGTTGAAGATGGAAAGGAAAGGCCAGAGATTTATCAGTGGTTCAACCAAATCAAAGAGAAGAGATGGTAGAGAGAGGTGGTTGAGTGAAAGGCAAAGCTAGCATGAAACGGGAGAAAATGGTAGAGCATCCGGGATAATGAAAGAAATTTTTGGCTTATATTTATAGGAAATTTTCAGCAAAGGGGTTGAAGGAAATCTTTATAATTGTTTATACCCATAAATCTTTATTTATACTCACAAATCTTTGTAATTATTTTTTAATTATCTTTAAATAGTATATTCTGATTTTTTTTTTGTTAATTTTGAGTCCATTTCAGGCTTATAATTATGGCTTATAATTATAAAGATCTCTGGCTTATAAATGAGTCAATTTATGGCTTATAATTTTGAGTCAATCTTTATTTATTTGGCTTACATTGTTAATCTTTAGATCTAAAACGAATTAAATAACAGTTATTGCCTAACCTTCTTTAAAATGCTACGAGAATACAACTATATCAAAACTATTGATTAAATTCAATAAATTGAAAAGCTAAATTTATTTTTATTTTAGATTTTAAAAAATTAAAAAGAATATTTATGAACCACCTCCTTAGTTACAAATTTATCGAAAATTATATGAACAACAATTTAAATATCGGTTGGCTAAATTTTTTAATTTGAATTAAAAAAATAAGACACGTTGCTTAAGACTTTTTAAATCTTGCTCAATTTCATGGCTAAATTTGGTTATTTTGAGTTCTAAACAAATAAATAGATAGTCAATTGTAAATAATTACATAATCACAATCATATCAAATCAATTGGCTATTAAAATCTTTAAAAAAAAAAAAATTAAAGCATCAATATATTGATTTTGATTTTTGAATTTAAAAAAATTCAAAATTCCCATTAGGGAACAAAATTTGTTAGTTGGATCCATAAAAGGTAAAGAATTTTATGAACTCTGTAAAATCAGGAAAGTTATTAAATTATTTTTTGTTTAAACTCTTACTTTTTCATAATTTTCATTTACGGGGACAAAAGGAGAAAAAACTGTCATTTTTTAAATCCTATTTTATCCCGTGCATAGCACGTGTCACATGCCAGTATATATTATATAAGGAAAAACGGTGTTTCTAGCGACAAGACTTGTTGGAGATGGAAAGGAAAGGCTAGAGATTTATCAATAGTTCAACCAAATCAAAGAGAAGAGATGGTAGAGAGAGGTGGTTGAGTGAAAGGCAAAGCAAGCATGAAAAGGGAGAAAATGGTAGAGTATCCGGGATAATGAAAGAAATTTTTGGCTTATATTTATAGGAAACTTTCAACAAAGGGGTTGAAGGAAATCTTTATAATTATTTATGCCCATAAATCTTTATTTATACTCACAAATCTTTGTAATTATTTTTAAATTATCTGAAAATAGTATATTCTGATTTTTTTTCTTTAATTTTGAGTCCATTTCGGGCTTATAATTATGGCTTATAATTATAAAGATCTCTGGCTTATAAATGAGTCAACTTATGGCTTATAATTTTGAGTCAATCTTTATTTATTTGGCTTACATTGATAATCTTTAGATTTAAAATGAATTAAATAACAGTTATTGCCTAACCTTCTTTAAAATGCTACGCAGATACAACTATGTCAAAACTATTGATTAAATTCAATAAATTCAAAAGCTAAATTTATTTTTATATTAGATTTTAAAAAATTAAAAAGAATATTTATGAACCTCCTCCTTAGTTCCAAATTTATCCCAAATTATATGAAAAAAAATTTAGATATCGGTTGGCTAAATTTGTTAATTTGAATTAAAAATATAAGATACGTTGCTTAAGATTTTTTAAATCTTGCTCAATTTTATTGCTAAATTTGTTGATTTTGAGTTTTAAAAAAATAAATAGATAGTCAATTGTAATACATTACATAATCACAATCATATCAAATCAATTGGCTATTAAAATCTTTAAAAAAAAAATTAAAGCATCTATATATTGATTTTTATTTTTGAATTTAAAAAAATTCGAAATTCCTATTAGGGAACAAAATTTGTTAGTTGGATCCATAAAAGGTAAAGAATTTTATGAACCTTGTAAAATCAGTAAAGTTATTGAATTATTTTTTTGTTTAAACTCTTACTTTTTCATAATTTTCATTTACGGGGAAAAATGAGAAAAAACTATCATTTTTTAAATTCTATTTTATCCCGTGCATAGCACGTGTCACACGCCAGTACATATTATATAAGGAAAAACGGTGTTTCTAATGACAAGGCTTGTTGAAGATGGAAAGGAAAGGCCAGAGATTTATCAGTGGTTCAACCAAATCAAAGAGAAAAGATGGTAGAGAGAGGTGGTTGAGTGAAAGGCAAAGCTAGCATGAAAAGGGAGAAAATGGTAGAGCATCCGAGATAATGAAAGAAATTTTTGGCTTATATTTATAGGAAATTTTCAGCAAAGGGGTTGAAGGAAATCTTTATAATTGTTTATACCCATAAATCTTTATTTATACTCTCAAATCTTTGTAATTATTTTTTAATTATCTTTAAATAGTATATTCTGATTTTTTTTTCTTTAATTTTGAGTCCATTTCGGGCTTATAATTATGGCTTATAATTATAAAGATCTCTGGCTTATAAATGAGTCAATTTATGGCTTATAATTTTGTGTCAATCTTTATTTATTTGGCTTATATTGTTAATCTTTAGATCTAAAACGAATTAAATAACAGTTATTGCCTAACCTTCTTTAAAATGCTACGAGAATACAACTATATCAAAACTATTGATTAAATTCAATAAATTGAAAAGCTAAATTTATTTTTATTTTAGATTTTAAAAAATTAAAAAGAATATTTATGAACCACCTCCTTAGTTACAAATTTATCGAAAATTATATGAACAACAATTTAAATATCGGTTGGCTAAATTTTTTAATTTGAATTAAAAAAATAAGACACGTTGCTTAAGACTTTTTAAATCTTGCTCAATTTCATGGCTAAATTTGGTTATTTTGAGTTCTAAACAAATAAATAGATATTCAATTGTAAATAATTACATAATCACAATCATATCAAATCAATTGGCTATTAAAATCTTTAAAAAAAAAAAATTAAAGCATCAATATATTGATTTTGATTTTTGAATTTAAAAAAATTCAAAATTCCCATTAGGGAACAAAATTTGTTAGTTGGATCCATAAAAGGTAAAGAATTTTATGAACTCTGTAAAATCAGGAAAGTTATTAAATTATTTTTTGTTTAAACTCTTACTTTTTCATAATTTTCATTTACGGGGACAAAAGGAGAAAAAACTGTCATTTTTTAAATCCTATTTTATCCCGTGCATAGCACGTGTCACATGCCAGTATATATTATATAAGGAAAAACGGTGTTTCTAGCGACAAGACTTGTTGAAGATGGAAAGGAAAGGCTAGAGATTTATCAATGGTTCAACCAAATCAAAGAGAAGAGATGGTAGAGAGAGGTGGTTGAGTGAAAGGCAAAGCAAGCATGAAAAGGGAGAAAATGGTAGAGTATCCGGGATAATGAAAGAAATTTTTGGCTTATATTTATAGGAAACTTTCAACAAAGGGGTTGAAGGAAATCTTTATAATTATTTATGCCCATAAATCTTTATTTATACTCACAAATCTTTGTAATTATTTTTTAATTATCTGAAAATAGTATATTCTGATTTTTTTTCTTTAATTTTGAGTCCATTTCGGGCTTATAATTATGGCTTATAATTATAAAGATCTCTGGCTTATAAATGAGTCAATTTATGGCTTATAATTTTGAGTCAATCTTTATTTATTTGGCTTACATTGATAATCTTTAGATTTAAAATGAATTAAATAACAGTTATTGCCTAACCTTCTTTAAAATGCTACGCAGATACAACTATGTCAAAACTATTGATTAAATTCAATAAATTCAATAGCTAAATTTATTTTTATTTTACATTTTAAAAAATTAAAAAGAATATTTATGAACCTCCTCCTTAGTTACAAATTTATCCAAAATTATATGAACAACAGTTTAAATATCGGTTGGCTAAATTTGTTAATTTGAATTAAAAAAATAAGATACATTGCTTAAGATTTTTTAAATCTTGCTCAATTTCATTGCTAAATTTGTTGATTTTGAGTTTTAAAAAAAATAAATAGATAGTCAATTGTAATACATTACATAATCACAATCATATCAAATCAATTGTTCATTAAAATCTTTAAAAAAAAAAAATTAACGCATCTATATATTGATTTTGATTTTTGAATTTAAAAAAATTCGAAATTCCTATTAGGGAACAAAATTTGTTAGTTGGATCCATAAAAGGTAAAGAATTTTATGAACCTTGTAAAATCAGGAAAGTTATTGAATTATTTTTTTGTTTAAACTCTTACTTTTTCATAATTTTCATTTACGGGAAAAAATGAGAAAAAACTATCATTTTTTAAATTCTATTTTATCCCGTGCATAGCACGTGTCACACGCCAGTACATATTATATAAGGAAAAATGGTGTTTCTAATGACAAGGCTTGTTGAAGATGGAAAGGAAAGGCTAGAGATTTATCAGTGGTTCAACCAAATCAAAGAGAAGAGATGGTAGAGAGAGGTGGTTGAGTGAAAGGCAAAGCTAGCATGAAAAGGGAGAAAATGGTAGAGCATTCGGGATAATGAAAGAAATTTTTGGCTTATATTTATAGGAAATTTTCAGCAAAGGGGTTGAAGGAAATATTTATAATTATTTATACCCACAAATCTTTATTTATACTCACAAATCTTTGTAATTATTTTTTAATTATCTTTAAATAGTATATTCTGATTTTTTTTTTTTAATTTTGAGTTCATTTCGGGGTTATAATTATGGCTTATAATTATTGTAACACCCTCGAAATAATAACATTAAACCCATCAATATAGACATACATTGATATATAAAAGCTCCACTTTGTTCTATTCATCAGAGTTTCATTACCAAAAATTATTACATGTTAACGACAAAAGCAAATGCCCTAAAGGCTTACTGTTATAGCGATCCCGGTTTCCCTTTTTTCTAATTGTTGTATCCGGACTTAGGTTCCGTGGAGTTAGTTGTTGTGTGTGTTTTGTTTACATCCTCTACTCCTTGTGTTCGAGCCTTGGGTTGTATAGCGATCCCGGGTTTACCCTTGTTGTACAGTGATCCGGACATGTGTCCGTGGATGTTGGCAGTTGATTAGTATCTTATTTACATCCTTTTTACTTCGTATTTGAGTTATAGGATGTGTTGGGCAGGATTGTTACAGGTTGGTTAGGCCTTGGTTTCAATTCCTTGTCGTCCAGTTTTTAGGCATTCCGCTCGAGCGGGTCTTCTTGCGCTCGTGCGGGTCATTTGGCGCTCGAGCGAGTAGTACTTTCTGGGTGTAAGTTCTGGGAGGTGGAAATCTGCGCTCGAGCGGACTGGTTTTCGCGCTCGAGCGGAAGTGCTTTATTCTTGTGTCTTGGCGCTCGAGCGGGCCTTATTGCGCTCGAGCGTGTCCAGAGTTTTGTTCTTGGCGCTCGAGCGTCGTGTTCTCCGCTCGAGCGGGCCATACGTATATGAGTTATCCGCTGGGTGATTTTAAATCACTTTTTACATTTCTTTCTCTCTCCTACTTTTTCTAAAAGCTATTTTGAGAGCTCCTCTCTCTAAGATCTTGCCTTCTCTCTAGATTTTGATCTAGCTAGGGTGAGTTCCTCACCTTCGGTCTTGGTAATAGTTGTGTTGATCGTCGAGGGCGTCGTTTCAATCTGAAAATTTCGGAATTTGGAGCATTTTGGTTTTGGTCTTCATCTCCATTCTAGCTCTAACTTTGAGGTAGGGATATCCTACTCCTCTCTATGGATCTTGTCTTTAAATTTTGGTATTTTGAGATGTTGGGGTTGGTTTGGTAATTTTGTGAAAGTTTGGGGACCTTCGGGTAATTTTACAAAAGTTGGGTTTTTATTTACAATAAACCTAGATGCATGTTTGGCATGGAGCAATGGAATAAATGTTAAATCATTGATGAAAATGGGACCTTAAGGGTTGTAATGTTAATTATCGAAAATACCCTAATTACATTGTTTGATTAATTGGGTTAATTAATCGTGAGAAATGAAGAAATGAAACGAAATTGTTGAGAATGGGAATGTATGGGGTTAAAGGGTGTAGTTGAATTACTTATCACTCACCGAAATGAAATGTTGATTGAATATCCATTTGTGCATTTATTTTCTATTTAGAAATATCTACTTTGGGCTATCGGTGGAGGATAGTCGTGATTGTTGTAGACAATGCATGATGATTAGGTAAACGAAAACTAATCAATGGAATGTGTCATGAAATTTGACGGTTGATAGAATACATTAACTGTATGTATTGAATGACTGTATATAGGACCAATGTGTTTGTATACGTTGTGTGTAGAGGAGGAGATGGGGGATGTACTCCGCGGTTTAGGGGAAGATGGGGGATGTACCTCTAAACCGGATAGTGTTGGGAGAAGATAGGGGATGAACTCCGTAGACACAGCTCATATGCTTGTCTAGAGAAATGAAGATAGAGCTCATATGCTTATCTTTGAGAAGTGTAGATACAGCTCTTATGCTTGTCTAGAGAAGTGGAGATAGGGCTACTATGCCTGTCTTTGTGAAATGTGGATGTAGCTTATAGGCTTATCTGTGAATGTGGGATATAGTTGTTATACATATCTGTTGAAATGATAATGGAGCTATTATGCTTATCTATTGAAAAAGGAAAGATGAAAAGTAACTTGGACTTATAAGTCGTATGACATAAAACGTGATTTATGTGGATGTATCAGTGTTGGCCATCTATCAATTGCTAATCTTTTAGTCATTGTTCATGGTTGGTTTAGTATATTTCTACTGGGCTGTGGCTCACCCTATATGGAAATATCATTTTTCAGGTACAGGTAGCATGCCACCTCCAAGGACGTCGCTTGGGAGGCTAGAGGCAGGCGGATTCTTTTGTTGTTTTAATTTTGATGTATTACATGTAATCTCAAGCCAAGGGCTTAAACTGTAAATGAGTTAGTACTCTTTTGTTGTAACCAAGTGTTGACTTGGAAAGCTGTAAGCCCTTAGGGCATTTGCTTTTGTTGTTAACATGTAATACTTTTGTAAGGAACTACTCTGATGAATAGAAGAACGTTTATCTTTATTGCCAATTCATGTCTTTATTGATGAGTTTAATGTTATTTTTTTTGGGGGCGTTACAACTTGGTATCAGAGCTTGCCGGGTTCGAATACTTTGGGTACGTGGGAAGTGATTAGTATCACAATGGGTTTGTCTCGCTTGGTAGAGACTTAGATGTAGTGTCATATGGTATGTGTTTAATTGATAACATGCTTATGTGTTTATTTGGGTATGGGATTTAGTTTCTAGGATGTTGATTGGATCCTTGGGTTTCTGGGAGTCTTGTTGGAAAAGCACTTGATCAATGCTGTTTCTGACCGGAACTCTAGTAACGCCTCGGAACTATCATTATTCGGAAATGAAATTCGTAAGTGCTTATGTGTTTATGTGCTTACGTGGAGTGAATTACAGTTGTCCATGCATTAGGACACGAGTGTTATAGCTTCGGCACATTTGTGAATGTGCTAATAGTCTTGGTTACCTTTATTAGGATGTCAGGTCGAGGAAGAGGTGCTAGGCGTGGTAGGCCTGCGAGGCAGGAAGTACCGTTACCGGAGGAGGTTCCGGCAGTACAGGAGGGAGTTGGTCAGGCCAATGTGGCCGAGCCAGCGGGTCAGTAGGCTATGAGTGCTTTGGCACGAGAGATAGCAGGAGCTTTGGGTGTTCTCAGAGCAGGGAATCAGGCAGCTGAGGCAGGGCCTTCTTTCTTGAAGAGGGAGTTTTTCTGGTCTAATCCGGATGAGTTTATCGGGGATCCGAAGGAGCCACTGAAGGCTGATGAGTGGCTAGAACAAATGAGTAAGACGTTCGAGATGCTTGGCATCGAGGACGGAGCACTGAAAGTGACCTTGGCATCTTTCCAGCTGAAGGGAGATGCGGGTCAATGGTGGAAGTACGAGAAGGCTCGTGTTGGTGGTACATGGGAGGCGTTTGTAAATGCTTTCCAGGAGAGGTTTTTATCTGTAGTGGCTAGGGAGAAGCTGAGGGATCAGTTTAGCCGGCTTAATCAGCAGGGCTTGTCAGTGGCCGAATTTGAGGCTACATTTACCAGTCTGTCCAGGTTTGCACCTGAACTGGTGGCGTCTGAGGAACGCCGTTGCTATGAGTTTGAGCGAAAGTTGAGGCGGGGCCTCAAGTTGAGAGTTGGTGGGTCTTACATCCGAGAGTATAGACACTTAGTAGATGCTGCAGCTCATATGGAGCTCATGATGCAAGAGGAGGATGAGGGGCAGAGAGGCTCCGAGAGGAACCAAGAGGGCCAGGGTGATGGCAGGAGGCAGAGAGGTTCTAACCCTCAGCAGTCGCAGGGTGGTGTTACTAGATCGACCTTTCCGGTGCCGAGTGCAGACTTGGGGAGAGGCAATCAGGGGGAGTTTGCTTGTTACAGGTGTGGCTAGTTGGGTCACAAGGTTGCTGTTTGCCCGCAGAAGGGTGGGGGTCAGAGAGCTGCTTCTTCTTCAGCTAGACCGCAGAGTCAGAGTTTGGGCAGGGGGCAGCCCTTGTCTTGTTATCAGTGTGGACAGCCTGGGCACCTGAAGAGGTTTTGCCCACAGTTGACTGCCACTTCGGGGGCGTCTGGTTCTAGGCAGACGCAGGGTTTTCAGCCAGCTCAGTCTGTGCAGGCCTCGAGGGCCAATCCGGGAGCTTCATCATCCCTGTCTGTGCAGCAGTCTTTTGCTCCGAGAGGTGAGCAGGTAGACCAGGGGCCTACGGGGCGCGTGTATGCTGTTACCGCGCAGGATTTAGTACCAGCTCCATCAGTAGTGAGAGGTACTTTTCTGTTTTGCAACTCGGTTGCTAGTGTGTTGATAGACACGGGTGCATCTCATTCTTTTGTATCTGCTGCATTTGCATCTGTTTTGGAATTGGAGTTAGCACAGTTAGCATCTCCTGTTTGTGTGGTATCGCCTTTGGGTGGTGAGTTGATCCTGAAACAGGGTGTTAGAGGATGTGATATAGAGGTCGCCGACTATAGGCTTCCTTTTCCGTTTGTTGTCATGCCCATGAAGGGTTTTGATGTTATTTTGGGTATGGACTGGCTATCGTCATACCGGGCTGTTATCGATTGCTACCGCCAGAGGGTCACGTTATGTACCTTGAGCGGGGAGTGGTTCCATTTCTTGGGAGACCGGGTTGGTTGTGTTTTGCCACCGGGGTACGATTCGCGAGGGCGAAGTGAGCTTAGTGGTCTACTTGCTAACTTTGAGAGTAGTGAGTGTGATGAGACCCAGATTGTATTGCCGAGGGTGGTTTGTGAGTATTCGAATGTCTTTCCCGAAGACCTTGTTAGTTTGCCACCTCATCGGGAGATTGAGTTCTCCATTGATTTAGTGCCCGGCACAGCGCCGATTTCTATGGCACCTTATCGTTTTGCTCCAGCAGAGTTGGTTGAGTTGAAAGTTCAGCTTCAGGAGCTGTTAGATAAGGGCTTTGTTCGCCCTAGTGTTTCGCCGTGGGGAGCACCGGCCCTCTTTGCTAAAAAGAAAGATGGTGCCTTGAGATTGTGTATAGACTACCGAAAGTTGAATCGGGCTACGGTGAAGAATAAGTACCCTATGCCCCGTATAGATGATCTGTTTGACCAGTTGAAGGGTTCCCGTTATTTCTCTAAGATAGACTTGAGATCGGGTTACCACCAGTTGAGGGTCAGGGAGGAGGATATTCCTAAGACGGCATTCCGTACGCGGTATGGCCATTATGAGTTTCTGGTGATGCCATTTGGGCTTACCAATGCACCGGCAGTTTTTATGGACTTGATGAACCGGATCTTCCGGGAATTCTTGGATCGTTTTGTAGTCGTTTTCGTGGACGACATTCTTGTTTATTCGCCTTCTGAGGAGGAGCACGAGGAACACTTGAGAGTGGTGCTTGAGTTGCTTAGAGCCCATAGGCTGTATGCCAAGTTTGGGAAGTGTGAGTTCTGGCTAGGAGAAGTCAAATTCTTAGGCCACGTGGTATCCGGGGAAGGAGTGTCTGTTGATACGTCCAAGGTAGAGGCAGTGCAGGATTGGGCACAGCCTAAGAATGTGTTTGAGATCCACAGTTTTCTGGGATTAGCTGGGTATTACCGCCGGTTTGTGAAGGATTTCTCCAAGTTAGCGTCACCGTTGACTAGTCTGACTCGGAAGGGAGTCAAGTTTGTGTGGAGTGAGACTTGTGAAAAGTCGTTCCAAGAGCTGAAAGTTAGATTGGTTTTTATTTACAATAAACCTAGATGCATGTTTGGCATGGAGCAATGGAATAAATGTTAAATCATTGATGAAAATGGGACCTTAAGGGTTGTAATGTTAATTATAGAAAATACCCTAATTACATTGTTTGATTAATTGGGTTAATTAATCGTGAGAAATGAAGAAATGAAACGGAATTGTTGAGAATGGGAATGTATGGGATTAAAGGGTGTAGTTGAATTACTTATCACTCACCGAAATGAAATGTTGATTGAATAACCATTTGTGCATTTATTTTCTGTTTAGAAATAACTACTTTGGGCTATCGGTGGAGGATAGTCATGATTGTTGTAGACAATGCATGATGATTAGGTAAACGAAAACTAATCAATGGAATGTGTCATGAAATTTGACGGTTGATAGAATACATTAACTGTATGTATTGGATGACTGTATATAGGACCAATGTGTTTGTATACGTTGTGTGTAGAGGAGGAGATGGGGGATGTACTCCGCGGTTTAGGGGAAGATGGGGGATGTACCTCTAAACCGGATAGTGTTGGGAGAAGATAGGGGATGAACTCCGTAGACACAGCTCATATGCTTGTCTAGAGAAATGAAGATAGAGCTCATATGCTTATCTTCGAGAAGTGTAGATACAGCTCTTATGCTTGTCTAGAGAAGTGGAGATAGGGCTACTATGCCTGTCTTTGTGAAATGTGGATGTAGCTTATAGGCTTATCTGTGAATGTGGGATATAGTTGTTATACATATCTGTTGAAATGATAATGGAGCTATTATGCTTATCTATTGAAAAAGGAAAGATGAAAAGTAACTTGGACTTATAAGTCGTATGACATAAAACGTGATTTATGTGGATGTATCAGTGTTGGCCATCTATCAATTGCTAATCTTTTAGTCATTGTTCATGGTTGGTTTAGTATATTTCTACTGGGCTGTGGCTCACCCTATATGGGAATATCATTTTTCAGGTACAGGTAGCATGCCACCTCCAAGGACGTAGCTTGGGAGGCTAGAGGCAGGCGGATTCTTTTGTTGTTTTAATTTTGATGTATTACATGTAATCTCAAGCCAAGGGCTTAAACTGTAAATGAGTTAGTACTCTTTTGTTGTAACCAAGTGTTGACTTGGAAAGCTGTAAGCCCGTAGGGCATTTGCTTTTGTTGTTAACATGTAATACTTTTGTAAGGAACTACTCTGATGAATAGAAGAACGTTTATCTTTATTGCCAATTCATGTCTTTATTGATGAGTTTAATGTTATTTTTTTTGGGGGCGTTACAGGTTGTGTTGGGCAAGTTTGAAACAGGTTGGTCGAACTTGGAAACCAAGAGTAGTTGCCCAGATTTTGGCCTTCACGCTTGAGCTGGTATTTTGGCGCTCAAGCGGGCCCTTCGTTGTTGTCTGTCCGCTTGAGCGGAGTTTTCGACGCTCGAGCGTAGTTTTCCATCTTCCAGTATCTCCTCTGCAGTGTTGTACGCTCGAGCGGGAGTTTTGACGCTCGAGCGGGATGTTGTGTGTGACGCTCAAGCGGGAGAGTTGACGCTCGAGCGGAGACCTAGTTCTGTAAAAGTTTTGGGAGTGTGTATCCGCCGCTCGAGCGGGATTGTTGACCCTCGAGCGGGAGTCTGTGAGTGACGCTCGAGCGGGGCGTTTGACGCTCGAGCTGGGCGACTGGGTTAAAGCTCCGTGTTTTGACTTTTCAAATCACTTTTTCCACTTCTCTTCTCTCTCTTACTTTTCCAAAAACACCATTGTTGAGCTTCTCACTCTAGAGCTCTACCTTCTCTCTAGGTATTGATCTAGTAGGAGTGATTTCCTCACCTTTGGCCTTTACAAAAAAGTTGTTGATCGTCGAGGGCTACCATTTGATCTGAGAAATTCGTGGTTTGGAGCATTTTCGTTTTCTTCACCTTCTTGGTTGGGAGTCATTCTTTGAGGTAGGGATATCCTACTCCTCTCTATTAGTTTTGTCTTTAAATTTTAGTATTTTGAGATGTTGGGGTTGGTTTGGTAATTTCGTGAAAGTTTGGGGCCTTTGTGTAAATTTACAAAAAGTTGGGGTTTTAGCTATATAAAACCTAAATGCATGTTTGACATGAATGAATGAAGTAAATGTTGAAACATTGATGAAAGTGAAACCGTGTAGGGTTGAAATGTTAATTATGGAAAATGTCCTAATTACATTGATTGATTAATTTGTAAAATTAATTGTTGGAAATTGGAAAGGGAATGGATAAAAGGGTGTAGTAGAGTCACTTATCGCTCACCGAATTAAAATGTTGATTTAATATCCATTTGTGCATTTATTTTTTGTTTAGAAATAACTGCTTTGGACTATCGGCGGAGGATAGTCGTGATTGTTGTAGACAATGCATGATGATTAGGCAAACTAAAACTAATCGATTGAATGTGTCATAGAGTATGACGGTGGATTGAATACATTAATTTTATGTATTGGTTGATTGTGTACAGAACCTTTGTGTTTATATGCATTGTGTATAGAGGAGGAGATGGGGGATGTACTCCGCGGTTTAGGGGAAGATGGGGGATGTACCTCTAAACCGGATAGTGTTGGGAGGAGATGGGGGATGAACTCCGTAGATACAGCTCATATGCTTGTCTAGAGAAGTGAAGATACAGCTCATAGGCTTATCTTTGAGAAGTGTAGATACAGCTCATATGCTTGTCTAGTGAAGTGTGGATATAGCTTATATGCTTATCTATTGATGCGTGATATGTTTATCTATTGATATGTTGATATAGCTAATATGCTTATCTACTAAATAATGGTGGAGAATGAAAAGTAACATAGACTTGTATGTTATGAAATTGTGATGAGATATATGTGGATGTATCGGTATTGGACATCTATCAATTGCTAATCTTTTAGTCATCGTTCATAGTTGGTTTAGTATATCTCTGCTGGGCTGTGGCTCACCCTATATGGGAATATCATTTTCAGGTACAAGTAGCATGCCACCTCCAAGGACGTAGCTTGGGAGGCTAGAGGCAGGCGGACTTTTGTCGTTTTATTTCTTTGATGTATTACATGTATATTCAAGCCAAGGGCTTAATGTGTAAATCAGTTAGCACTCTTTTGCTGTAACCAAGTGTTAACTTGGAAAGCTGTAAGCCCGTAGGGCATTTGCTTTTGTTGTTAACATGTAACACTTTTGTAAGAAACTACTCTGATGAATAGAAGAATGTTTATCTTTATTACCAATTCATGTCTATATTGATGGGTTTAATGTTATTATTTTGAGGGCGTTACACTTACAGCTTTCCAAGTTAACACTTGGTTACAACAAAAGAGTGCTAACTCATTTACACATTAAGCCCTTAGCTTGAATATACATGTAATACATCAAAGAAACTAAACAACAAAAGTCCGCCCGCCTCTAGCCTCCCAAGCTACGTCCTTGGAGGTGGCATGCTACCTGTACCTGAAAATGATATTCCCATATAGGGTGAGCCACAACCCAGTAGAAATACACTAAACAAAATATGAACAATGACTAAAAGATTAGCAGTTGATAGATGGCCAACACTGATACTTTCCCTTATCACACTCTACAGTTTCATGACATACAAGTCCATGTTACAATCCATTTTCCAATTCTTTTCAATTCTCAATTTATAACCATGGCTCAGAACCTGGCCAAACAACTCTTATGAGACAGTAACTCATATTAAGCACTTTCCCATTTCATAATAGATAAGCATACAAGCTATATCATACACCAACAGATAAGCATACAAGTTATATCATCACTTCCATAGATATGCATAAGAGCACTATCACACTTCCAAATACAAGCATAAGAGCTCTGTCAACACATTACTAGAAAAGCATATGAGCTCTATCTATGGAGTCCATCCCCTATCTCCTCCCAACAACATCCGGTTTCGAGGTCCATCCCCTATCTTCCCCTAAACCGTGGAGTACATCCCCTATCTCCTCCAACACAACACAATGCATATAAACAATAATTATACAAATCATCACACAACGCATAAATTTAAGGTATTCTTTCAACCGTCATACTCAATGACACATTTCAGTGATTAGTTTTAGTTTGCCTAATCATCATGCATTTTCTACAACAATCAAGACTATCCTCCACCGATAGCCCAAAGCAGTTATTTCTATACAGAAAATAAATGCAACAATGGATATATAATCAACATTCCAACCAGGTGAGTGATAAATAATCCAACTACACCCCTTAATTCCATACATTTCCAAATCAATTCCTCATTTCTCATTATTAATTATGCAAATTAATTAACCAATGTAATTTGGGCATATTCCATAATTAACATTACAACCCTTAGGTTCCGTTTTCATTAATGTTTTAACATTAATTTCTCTCTTTTCCATGCCAAGCATGCATCTAGGTTTTTATGTAGTTAAAACCCCAACATTTGTAAATTTACACAAAAGCCCCAAACTTTCACGAAGTTACCAAACCGACCCCAACATCTCAAAATACTAAAATTTAAAGACAAAGCCCATAGTAAGGAGTAGGTTATCCCTACCTCAAAAGATGACTCCCAACCAAGAAGGTGAAGAAAACGAAAATGCTCCAAGCCACGAATTTCTCGGATCAAAAGATAGCCCTCGACGATCAACAACTCTTTTGTAAAGGCCAAAGGTGAGGAAATCACTCCTACTAGATCAATACCTAGAGAGAAGGTAGAGCTCTAGAGTGAGAAACTCAACAATGGTGTTTTTGGAAAAGTAAGAGAGAGAAGAGAAGTGGAAAAAGTGATTTAAAATTGTCCCACAGCCAACTGATATACGACATTCCCGCTCGAGCGGAAAACACAGCGCTCGAGCGTCAAGAGCAAAAACTAGGTCCGCTCGAGCGCAAAAAGACCCGTTCGAGCGCCAAGACACAAGAATAAAGCACATCCGCTCGACCGTGAAAACCAGTCCGCTCGAGCGTAGATTTCTCCCTCCCAAAACTTATACCCAGAAAGTACTACCCGCTCGAGCGCCACCAAACCCACTCGAGCGTAAACAAACCCACTCGAGCGTAAAAATCACATCTGCAGAAGTTTTGTAGTAACACGAAATACTGGAGGTGTGCAATCCCCGCTCGAGCGCAAGAAGACCCGCTCGAGCGGATCGCCTAAAACTGGTCAACAAGGAATTGAAACCAAGGCCTAACCAACCTGTAACAACCCTGCTCAAAACATCCTAAAACTCAATCAAGTAGAATTAAAGGACAGCAACAAGATGGATACCACTACCAACTTCACGGAACCGAGTCCGGAACACAACAGAATAGTAAAAGGACAACCAGGATCGCTATAATTATAAAGATCTCTAGCTTATAAATGAGTCAATTTATGGCTTATAATTTTGAGTCAATCTTTATTTATTTGGCTTACATTGTTAACCTTTAGATCTAAAACGAATTAAATAACAGTTATTGCCTAACCTTTTTCAAAATGCTACGCAGATACAACTATATCAAAACTATTGATTAAATTCAATAAATTCAAAAGCTAAATTTATTTTTATTTTAGATTTTAAAAAATTAAAAAGAATATTTATGAACCGCCTCCTTAGTTACAAATTTATCGAAAATTATATGAACAACAATTTAAATATCGGTTGGTTAAATTTTTTAATTTGAATTAAAAAAATAAGACACGTTGCTTAAGATTTTTTAAATCTTGCTCAATTTCATGGCTAAATTTGGTTATTTTGAGTACTAAACAAATAAATAGATAGTCAGTTGTAAATAATTACATAATCACAATCAAATCAAATCAATTGGCTATCAAAATCTTTAAAAAAAAAATTAAAGCATCGATATATTGATTTTGATTTTTGAATTTAAAAAAATTCAAAATTCCCATTAGGGAACAAAATTTGTTAGTTGGATCCATGAAAGGTAAAGAATTTTATGAACTCTGTAAAATAAGGAAAGTTATTAAATTATTTTTTGTTTAAACTCTTACTTTTTCATAATTTTCATTTACGGGGACAAAATGAGAAAAAACTGTCATTTTTTAAATCCTATTTTATCCCGTGCATAGCACGTGTCACATGCCAGTATATATTATATAAGGAAAAACGGTGTTTATAGTGACAAGACTTGTTGAAGATGGAAAGGAAAGGCTAGAGATTTATCAATGGTTCAACCAAATCAAAGAGAAGAGATGGTAGAGAGAGGTGGTTGAGTGAAAGGCAAAGCAAGCATGAAAAGGGAGAAAATGGTAGAGCATCCAGGATAATGAAAGAAATTTTTGGCTTATATTTATAGGAAACTTTCAACAAAGGGGTTGAAGGAAATCTTTATAATTATTTATGCCCATAAATCTTTATTTATACTCACAAATCTTTGTAATTAATTTTTAATTATCTTTAAATAGTATATTCTGATTTTTTTTCTTTAATTTTGAGTCAATCTTTATTTATTTGGCTTACATTGATAATCTTTAGATTTAAAATGAATTAAATAGCAGTTATTGCCTAACCTTCTTTAAAATGCTACGCAGATACAACTATGTCAAAACTATTGATTAAATTCAATAAATTCAAAAGCTAAATTTATTTTTATTTTACATTTTAAAAAATTAAAAAGAATATTTATGAACCTCCTCCTTAGTTACAAATTTATCCAAAATTATATGAACAACAGTTTAAATATCGGTTGGCTAAATTTGTTAATTTGAATTAAAAAAATAAGATACATAGCTTATGATTTTTTAAATCTTGCTCAATTTCATTGCTAAATTTGTTGATTTTGAGTTTTAAAAAAATAAATAGATAGTCAATTGTAATACATTACATAATCACAATCATATCAAATCAATTGGCTATTAAAATCTTTAAAAAAAAAAAATTAAAGCATCTATATATTGATTTTGATATTTGAATTTCAAAAAATTCGAAATTCCTATTAGGGAACAAAAAGTTGCAAGTTGGATCCATAAAAGGTAAAGAATTTTATGAACCTTGTAAAATCAGGAAAGTCATTGAATTATTTTTTTGTTTAAACTCTTTCTTTTTCATAATTTTCATTTACGGGGAAAAATGAGAAAAACTATAATTTTTTAAATTCTATTTTATCCCGTGCATAGCACGTGTCACACGCCAGTACATATTATATAAGGAAAAACGGTGTTTCTAATGACAAGGCTTGTTGAAGATGGAAAGGAAACGCCAGAGATTTATCAGTGGTTTAACCAAATCAAAGAGAAGGGATGGTAGAGAGAGGTGGTTGAGTGAAAGGCAAAGCTATCATGAAAAGGGAGAAAATGGTAGAGCATCCGGGATAATGAAAGAAATTTTTGGCTTATATTTAAAGGAAATTTTCAGCAAAGGGGCTGAAGGAAATCTTTTTAATTATTTATACCCATAAATCTTTATTTATTCTCACAAATCTTTGTAATTATTTTGTAATTATCTTTAAATAGTATATTCTGATTTTTTTTTCTTGAATTTTGAGTCCATTTCAGGCTTATAATTATAGCGATCCCGGGTTTACCCCTGTTGTACAGTGATCCGGACATGTGTCCGTGGATGTTGATGGTTGTTTATTATCTTGTTTGCATCCTTTTTACTTCTTATTTGAGTTATAGGATGTGTTGGGCAGGTTTGTTACAGGTTGGTTGTGTTTGGGAGCCTAGTGTTGCTGCCCAGATTTTTGGCCCTTCGCTCGAGCGAGGAGTTTGTCGCTCGAGCGAGAGTTGAGTTTGTGTCTGGTGGGTCGAGCCAGAGTGGATTCGCTCGAGCGAGCGATGGCGTCTGGTTCTGGACCTGAGAGTTGTATTTCTTGGCTCGAGCGAGCTTTTCTTGGCTCGAGCGGTCTGGTTTGTTCTTTGCTCGAGCGAGTGGTCTGTCGCTCGAGCGTGCTTCTGGTTGCAGACCTGAGGGTTTGAGTTGTTGGCTCGAGCGAGGATTCTTTTGCTCGAGCGCACTTTTGAGTTTTTGGCTCGAGGAGGACTTCTTGGCTCGAGCGAGGGTTTTCTGTGTCTGGTCGCTCGAGCGACAAAGGCTTCGCTCGAGCGAGCGTGTTTTATATCAGCGGACAGTAGCGTTTTGAACATCACTTTTTCACTTTCTTTTTTTCATCAAACGCTAGATTCGAGACCCTCTCTCTCTAAACTTATATTCTCTCTAAGAATTGATCTCCCTAGAGTGTGAATCTAGCCTAGGGCCTTTGTTAAAAAGATAGAGGGCGTTGAGAGCTTTGTTTTAATCTGAAAAAGTTGGGATTTGGAACACATTGATCTTTGAGTCTTCATCTCCTTTTTGGCTCAAACTTCGAGGTAGGGATATCCTACTCCTCTCTATGGATTTTGTCTTTAAATTTTAGTATTTTGAGATGTTGGGGTTGGTTTGGTAATTTGTGAAAGTTTGGGGCTTTTGTGCAATTTTACAAAAGTTGGGGTTTTATTCATAATAAACCTAGATGCATGTTTGGCATAGAGAAATGGAATAAATGTTGAATCATTGATGAAAATGGGACCTAAGGATTGAAATGGTAATTATGGATAACGACCTAATTACATTGTTGATTAATTGGGATAATTAATTGTGAGAAATGAGGAAATGAAATGTTGATTGAATATCCATTGTGCATTTATTTTCTGTTTAGAAATAATTGCTTTGGGCTATCGGTGGAGGATAGTCGTGATTGTTGTAGACAATGCATGATGATTAGGCAAACGGAAACTAATAAATGGAATGTGTCATGGAACTTGACGGTTGATAGAATACATTAATTGTATGTATTGGGTGATTGTATATAGAACCAATGTATTTGTATACGTTATGTGTAGAGGAGGAGATGTGGGATGTACTCCGCGGTTTAGGGGAAGATAGGGGATGTACCTCTAAACCGGATAGTGTTGGGAGAAGATAGGGGATGAACTCCGTAGATACAGCTCATATGCTTGTCTAGAGAAGTGAAGATAGAGCTCATATGCTTATCTTTGTGAAGTGTGGATATTGTGGTTATACATATCTGTGTAGAATGTGGATATAGCTTATATGCTTATCTGTGAATGTGGGTATTGTTTTTATACATATCTGTTGAAATAATGATAGAGCTAACATGCTTATCTGTTGAAAAGGGAAAATGAAAAGTAACTTGGATTCATAAGTCGTGTGGCAAAAATATGTGATTTATGTGAATGTATCAGTGTTGGCCATCTATCAATTGCTAATATTTTAGTCATTGTTCAAGGTTGGTTTAGTGTGTTTCTACTGGGCTGTGGCTCACCCTATATGGGAATATCATTTTCAGGTACAGGTTGCATGCCACCTCCAAGGACATAGCTTGGGAGGCTAGAGGCGGACATACTTTTGTCGCTTTACTTTTTGATGTATTACATGTAAATTCAGGCCAAGGGCTTAATGTGTATGAGTTAGTACTCTTTTGTTGTAACCAAGTGTTAACTTGGAAAGCTGTAAGCCCTTAGGGCATTTGCTTTTGTTGTTAACATGTAATACTTATGTAATGAAATTCTGATAAATGGAAGAATGTGGAACTTTTACATATCAATGTATATCTTTATTGATGGGTTTGATGTAGTTATTTTGAGGGCGTTACAACTTGGTATCAGAGCGTACTGGGTTTGAATACTTCGGGTACGTGGGAAGTGATTAGTATCACAATGGGTTTGTCTCGCTTGATAGAGACTTAGATGTAGTATCATATGCTAAGTGCTTAATTGATAACATGCTTATGTGACTATGTGTGTCTGGGATTTAGTTTCTAGGATGTTGATTGGATCCTTGGGTTTCTGGGAGTCTTGTTGGAAAAGCACTTGATCAATGCTATTTCTAACCGGAACTCTAGTAACGCCTCGGGACTATCATTATCCGGAAACGAAATTCGTAAGTGCTTATGTGTTTATGTGCTTACGTGGAGTGAATTACAGTTGTCCATGCATTAGGACGTGGGTGTTTAGTTTTGGCACATTTGTGAATGTGCTAATGTTCTGTGTTACCTTTATTAGGATGTCAGGACGAGGAAGAGGTGCTAGACGTGGTAGACCTGCGAGGCAGGAAGTACTGTTACCGGGTGAGATTCCGGCAGTGCAGGAGGGAGTTGGTCAGGCCAATGTGGCCGAGCCAGTGGGTCAGCAGGCCATGGGTGCCTTAGCCAGAGAGATAGCAGGAGCTTTGGGTATTCTTAGAGCTGGGAATCAGGTCGCTGAGGCAGGGCCTTCTTTCTTGAAGAGGGAGTTCTTCCGGTCTAATCCGGATGAGTTTATCGGGGATCCGAAGGAGCCACTGAAGGCTGATGAGTGGCTTGGCATCGAGGACGGAGCACTGAAAGTGACCTTGGCATCCTTCCAGCTGAAGGGAGATGCGGGTCAATGGTGGAAGTACGAGAAGGCTCGTGTTGGTGGTACTTGGGAGGCGTTTGTGAATTTTTTCCAGGAGAGGTTTTCGTCTGCAGCAGCTAGGGAGAAGCTGAGGGATCAGTTTAGCCGGCTTAATCAGTAGGGCTTGTCAGTGGCCGAGTTTGAGGATACCTTTACTAGTCTGTCCAGGTTCGCACCTGAACTGGTGGCGTCCGAGGAACGCCGTTGCTATGAGTTTGAGCGGAAGTTGAGGCGGGGCCTCAAGCTGAGAGTTGGTGGGTCTTACCTCCGAGAGTATAGACACCTAGTGGATGCTGCAGCTCATATGGAGCTCATGATGCAGGAGGAGGATGAGGGGCAGAGAGGCTCCAAGAGGTGCCAAGATGGTCAGGGCGATGGCAGGAGGCAGAGGGGTTCTAACCCTCAGCAGTCGCAGGGTGGTGTTGCTAGATCGACCTTCCCAGTGCCGAGTACAGGCTCCGGGAGAGGTGGTCAGGGGGATTTCACCTGTTACAAGTGTGGCCAGCTGGGTCACAAGGTTTCTGTTTGACCACTGAAGGGTGGGGGTTAGAGAGCTGCTTCTTCTTCAGCTAGACCGCAGAGTCAGAGTTTGGGCAGGGGGCAGCCCTTGTCTTGTTATCAGTGTGGACAGCCTGGGCACCTGAAGAGGTTTTGCCCACAGTTGACTGCCACTTCGGGGGCGTCTGGTTCTAGGCAAACGCAGGGTTTTCAGCCAGCTCAGTCTGTGCAGGCCTCGAGGGCCAATCCGGGAGCTTCATCATCCCTGTCTGTGCAGCAGTCTTTTGCTCCGAGAGGTGAGCAGGTAGACCAGGGGCCTACGGGGCGCGTGTATGCTGTTACCGCGTAGGATTTAGTACCAGCTCCATCAGTAGTGAGAGGTACTTTTCTGTTTTGCAACTCGGTTGCTAGTGTGTTGATAGACACGGGTGCATCTCATTCTTTTGTATCTGCTGCATTTGCATCTGTTTTGGAATTGGAGTTAGCACAGTTAGCATCTCCTATTTGTGTGGTATCGCCTTTGGGTGGTGAGTTGATCCTGAAACAGGGTGTTAGAGGATGTGATATAGAGGTCGCCGACTATAGGCTTCCTTTTCCGTTTGTTGTCATGCCCATGAAGGGTTTTGATGTTATTTTGGGTATGGACTGGCTATCGTCATACCGGGCTGTTATCGATTGCTACCGCCAGAGGGTCACGTTATGTACCTTGAGCGGGGAGTGGTTCCATTTCTTGGGAGACCGGGTTGGTAGTGTTTTGCCACCGGGGTATGATTCGCGAGGGCGAAGTGAGCTTAGTAGTCTACTTGCCAGCTTTGAGAGTGGTGAGAGTGGTGAGACCCTACTTGTGTTGCCGAGGGTGGTTTGTGAGTATTCGGACGTCTTTCCTGAAGATCTTGTTAGTTTGCCACCTCACCGAGAGATAGAGTTCTCTATTGATCTAGTGCCCGGCACGGCGCCGATTTCTATGGCACCTTACCGTTTTGCTCCAGCAGAGTTGGTTGAGTTGAAAGTTCAGCTCCAGGAATTGCTAGATAAGGGTTTTGTTCGCCCTAGTGTTTCGCCATGGGGAGCGCCGACCCTCTTTGTTAAAAAGAAAGATGGTGCCTTGAGATTGTGTATTGACTACCGGAAGTTGAATCGGGCTACGGTTAAGAATAAGTATCCTATGCCCCGTATAGATGATTTGTTTGACCAGTTGAAGGGTTCCCGTTGTTTCTCTAAGATAGACTTGAGATCGGGTTACCACCAGTTGAGGGTCAGGGAAGAGGATGTTCCTAAAACGGCATTCCGTACGCGGTATGGCCATTATGAGTTTCTGGTGATGCCATTTGGGCTTACCAATGCACCGGCAGTCTTTATGGACTTGATGAACCAGATTTTCCGGGAGTTCTTAGACCGATTTGTAGTTGTCTTCGTGGACGACATCCTTATCTATTCGACTTCAGAGGAGGAGCACGAGGGACACTTGAGAGTGGTGCTTGAGTTGCTTAGAGCCCATAGGTTGTATGCCAAGTTTGGGAAGTGTGAGTTCTGGCTGAGGGAAGTCAAATTCTTAGGCCACGTGGTATCCGGGGAAGGGGTGTCTGTTGATACATCCAAGGTTGAGGCAGTGCAAGATTGGGCACAGCCTAAGAGTGTGTTTGAGATCCGCAGTTTTCTGGGATTAGATGGGTATTACCGTCGGTTTGTGAAAGATTTCTCCAGGTTAGCGTCACCGTTGACTAGACTGACTCGGAAGGGAGTCAAGTTTGTGTGGAGTGAGACTTGTGAAAAGTCGTTCCAAGAGCTGAAAGTTAGATTGACCACCGCTCCGGTGTTGATTATTCCGGAGAGAGGGTTGGGTTATGCGGTCTATTGTGATGCCTCACGAGAGGGTTTGGGTTGTGTGTTGATGCAAGAGGGGAAAGTGGTAGCTTATGGCTCACGTCAGTTGAAAATACACGAGAAGAATTACCCTACACACGACCTAGAGTTAGCCGCAGTGATCTTTGCCTTGAAAATTTGGAGGCACTACCTTTATGGTGAGAGGTTCGAGGTATTCTCGGATCATAAGAGTTTGAAGTATCTGTTTACGCAGAGAGACTTAAATTTGAGGCAGAGGAGATGGATGGAGTTCATCGAGGATTATGATTTTGAGTTGCACTATCATCCAGGAAAGGCCAATGTTGTGGCCGATGCCCTTAGTAGGAAGACCATTAGTGATGTAGCTAGTATAGCCATCCGGGAATGGGAGATGTTGGGAGCACTTGGCGAGTTTGATTTGCTACTAGGCGAATCTGTTGAGGCTGCGGCCTTGTTTTCTGTTGTTGCGCAGCCTACACTTGTGATTAGAGTGTTAGAGGCACAGAGAGGTGACCTTGAGGTAGAATCCCTCCGAGAGAAGATCTCCAGTGGGAAAGTTGAGAAGGGTTTGACGGTGTATCCCGACCTGAGTGTGAGATACCGAGACCGTTTGTTTGTATCGGAGTCTTGCCGTGAGGAAGTACTCCGAGAGTTTCACCATTCGCGCCTTGCGGTGCATCCGGGAGGTACTAAGATGTATCAGGATTTGGGTCGCCAGTTTTGGTGGCGGGGTATGAAGAGAGATGTGGCTGTTTTCGTATCGAAGTGCCTTACTTGCCAGCAAGTGAAGGTCGAGCATCAGAGGCCAGCGGGTTTGTTGCAACCCTTGCCTATTGCCGAGTGGAAGTGGGAGCATGTCACTATGGACTTCGTTGTAGGTCTTCCGAGGACGCAGCGGGGTAGTGATGCTATTTGGGTGGTTGTAGACCGGTTGACTAAGTCGGCGCACTTTATTCCTATGCGCGTGACAGATTCGGTGGATCATCTTGCCGATTTGTATATTCGGGACGTAGTGAGATTGCACGGGGTCCCAGTGACGATCGTCTCAGATAGAGATCCTCGTTTTACTGCTAGGTTGTGGCAGAGTTTGCAGAGTGCCTTGGGCACTAAGTTGACCTTTAGTACGGCCTATCATCCTCAGACTGACGGGCAGTCCGAGCGTACTATTCAGATCCTCGAGGATATGCTTCGGGGTTGTGTCCTGGACTTCAGTGGGACGTGGGAGAGGCACTTGCCATTGGTAGAGTTTGCCTACAACAACAGTTTTCAGTCTAGCATCGGTATGGCACCGTTTGAGGCCTTGTATGGCCGACCGTGTAGGTCTCCAGTTTGTTGGGCCGAGGTGGGTGATGCACCTTTATTGGGTCCGGAGTTGGTTAGGGAGACGACGGAGAAAGTTGAGCTTATCCGTAGGAGGCTTGTTACAGCCCATAGTCGGCAGAAATCTTATGCTGACTGTAGGAGGAGGCCCTTGGCGTTTGAGGTAGGTGATCATGTCTTTCTGAAGATATCACCTAGGCGGGGTCTGATGAGGTTTGGGAAGAGTGAGAAGTTATCCCCTCGGTTTATTGGTCCTTTTGAGATCCTTGAGAGGATTGGCGAGGTTGCTTATCGGTTAGCCTTACCGCCGCAGTTGTCCGGAGTGCATGACGTGTTTCATGTGAGTATGCTTCGGAAGTATGAGCCAGATCCATCACATGTGTTGGATTGGACCGATTTAGAGGTAGTTGAGGATGCCTCGTATGAGGAGAGACCGGTTTGGGTCTTGGATAGGCGGGATCAGGTCCTGCGTGGCAAGACCATTCCTTTGGTGAAAGTCTTGTGGAAACATCACGGAGTGGAGGAAGCCACTTGGGAACGTGAGTTGGAAGTCCGAGAGAAATATCCGGACTTGTTTGTTGATATGTAATCTTGTATTTACATTTTGAACTATTGTTGAACTTAAGAGCTTTTATATATGTCTTAGGTTGTGAAACATTGAAAATGTTTGGTTTATTGGAAGTATGTTTTGGGAACTTGCCTCATATGGAAGTTGAATGTGACATTATATATGTTGAATATATTGTTGAAATTGGAAAGATAATGCGTAATGTTGATGCATGTTGAAAGTACATATGTTGTTTACATATTGTGAAATGCCTCTTGTTAAAGAGATGGGATGACCGGTAATGGGTCGAATTGTTGAATGTTAGTATAACATTGTTTAAAATGGAGAAAAACTTGTTTTTGCAAACTTGTGCTTAATTTCGGGGACGAAATTCTTTAAAGGGGGGAGGTTATAGCGATCCCGGGTTTACCCTTGTTGTACAGTGATCCGGACATGTGTCCGTGGATGTTGATGGTTGTTTATTATCTTGTTTGCATCCTTTTTACTTCTTATTTGAGTTATAGGATGTGTTGGGCAGGTTTGTTACAGGTTGGTTGTGTTTGGGAGCCTAGTGTTGCTGCCCAGATTTTTGGCCCTTCGCTCGAGCGAGGAGTTTGTCGCTCGAGCGAGAGTTGAGTTTGTGTCTGGTGGGTCGAGCCAGAGTGGATTCGCTTGAGCGAGCGATGGCGTCTGGTTCTGGACCTGAGAGTTGTATTTCTTGGCTCGAGCGAGCTTTTCTTGGCTCGAGCGGTCTGGTTTGTTCTTCGCTCGAGCGAGTGGTCTGTCGCTCGAGCGTGCTTCTGGTTGCAGACCTGAGGGTTTGAGTTGTTGGCTCGAGCGAGCATTCTTTCGCTCGAGCGCACTTTTGAGTTTTTGGCTCGAGCGAGGACTTCTTGGCTCGAGCGAGGGTTTTCTGTGTCTGGTCGCTCGAGCGACAAAGGCTTCGCTCGAGCGAGCGTGTTTTATATCAGCGGACAGTAGCGTTTTGAACATCACTTTTTCACTTTCTTTGTTTGATCAAACCCTAGATCCGAGACCCTCTCTCTCTAAACTTATATTCTCTCTAAGAATTGATCTCCCTAGAGTGTGAATCTAGCCTAGGGCCTTTGTTAAAAAGATAGAGGGCGTTGAGAGCTTTGTTTTAATCTGAAAAAGTTGGGATTTGGAACACGTTGATCTTCGAGTCTTCATCTCCTTTTTGGCTCAAACTTCGAGGTAGGGATATCCTACTCCTCTCTATGGATTTTGTCTTTAAATTTTAGTATTTTGAGATGTTGGGGTTGGTTTGGTAATTTGTGAAAGTTTGGGGCTTTTGTGCAATTTTACAAAAGTTGGGGTTTTATTCATAATAAACCTAGATGCATGTTTGGCATAGAGAAATGGAATAAATGTTGGATCATTGATGAAAATGGGACCTAAGGATTGAAATGGTAATTATGGATAACGACCTAATTACATTGTTGATTAATTGGGATAATTAATTGTGAGAAATGAGGAATTGAAATGTTGATTGAATATCCATTGTGCATTTATTTTCTGTTTAGAAATAACTGCTTTGGGCTATCGGTGGAGGATAGTCGTGATTGTTGTAGACAATGCATGATGATTAGGCAAACGGAAACTAATCAATGGAATGTGTCATGGAACTTGACGGTTGATAGAATACATTAATTGTATGTATTGGGTGATTGTATATAGAACCAATGTATTTGTATACGTTATGTGTAGAGGAGGAGATGGGGGATGTACTCCGCGGTTTAGGGGAAGATAGGGGATGTACCTCTAAACCGGATAGTGTTGGGAGAAGATAGGGGATGAACTCCGTAGATACAGCTCATATGCTTGTCTAGAGAAGTGAAGATAGAGCTCATATGCTTATCTTTGTGAAGTGTGGATATTGTGGTTATACATATCTGTGTAGAATGTGGATATAGCTTATATGCTTATCTGTGAATGTGGGTATTGTTTTTATACATATCTGTTGAAATAATGATAGAGCTAACATGCTTATCTGTTGAAAAGGGAAAATGAAAAGTAACTTGGACTCATAAGTCGTGTGGCATAAATATGTGATTTATGTGAATGTATCAGTGTTGGCCATCTATCAATTGCTAATCTTTTAGTCATTGTTCAAGGTTGGTTTAGTGTGATTCTACTGGGCTGTGGCTCACCCTATATGGGAATATCATTTTCAGGTACAGGTTGCATGCCACCTCCAAGGACATAGCTTGGGAGGCTAGAGGCGGACATACTTTTGTCGCTTTACTTTTTGATGTATTACATGTAAATTCAGGCCAAGGGCTTAATGTGTATGAGTTAGTACTCTTTTGTTGTAACCAAGTGTTAACTTGGAAAGCTGTAAGCCCTTAGGGCATTTGCTTTTGTTGTTAACATGTAATACTTATGTAATGAAATTCTGATAAATGGAAGAATGTGGAACTTTTACATATCAATGTATATCTTTATTGATGGGTTTGATGTAGTTATTTTGAGGGCGTTACAATAATTATGGCTTATAATTTTAAAGATCTCTGGCTTATAAATGAGTCAGTTTATGGCTTATAATTTTGAGTCAATATTTATTTATTTTGCTTACATTGTTAATCTTTAGATGTAAAACGAATTAAATAACAGTTATTGCCTAACCTTCTTTAAATTGCTACGCAGATACAACTATATCAAAACTATTGATTAAATTCAATAAATTCAAAAGCTAAATTTATTTTTATTTTAGATTTTAAAAAATTAAAAAGAATATTTGTGAACCACCTCCTTAGTTACAAATTTATCGAAAATTATATGAACAACAATTTAAATATCGTTTGCCTAAATTTTTTAATTTGAATTAAAAAAATAAGACACGTTGCTTAAGTTTTTTTAAATCTTGCTCAATTTCATGGCTAAATTTGGTTATTTTGAGTTCTAAACAAATAAATAGATAGTCAATTGTAAATAATTACATAATCACAATCATATCAAATCAATTGGCTATTAAAATCTTTAAAAAAAAATATTAAAGCATCGATATATTGATTTTGATTTTTGAATTTAAAAAAATTCAAAATTCCCATTAGGGAACAAAATTTGTTAGTTGGATCCATAAAAGGTAAAGAATTTTATGAACTCTGTAAAATCAGGAAAGTTATTAAATTATTTTTTGTTTAAACTCTTACTTTTTCATAATTTTCATTTACGGGGACAAAATGAGAAAAAACTGTCATTTTTTAAATCCTATTTTATCCCGTGCATAGCACGTGTCACATGCCAGTATATATTATATAAGGAAAAACGGTGTTTCTAGTGACAAGACGTGTTGAAGATGGAAAGGAAAGGCTAGAGATTTATCAATGGTTCAACCAAATCAAAGAGAAGAGATGGTAGAGAGAGGTGGTTGAGTGAAAGGCAAAGCAAGCATGAAAAGGGAGAAAATGGTAGAGCATCCGGGATAATGAAAGAAATTTTTGGCTTATATTTATAGGAAACTTTCAACAAAGGGGCTGAAGGAAATCTTTATAACTATTTATGCCCGTAAATCTTTATTTATACTCACAAATCTTTGTAATTATTTTAGTATATTCTGATTTTTTTTTTCTTTAATTTTGAGTCCATTTCGGGCTTATAATTATGGCTTATAATTATAAAGATCTCTGGCTTATAAATGAGTCAATTTATGGCTTATAATTTTGAGTCAATCTTTATTTATTTGGCTTACATTGATAATCTTTAGATTTAAAATAAATTAAATAGCAGTTATTGCCTAACCTTCTTTAAAATGCTACGCAAATACAACTATGTCAAAACTATTGATTAAATTCAATAAATTCAAAAGCTAAATTTATTTTTATTTTAGATTTTAAAAAATTAAAAAGAATATTTATGAACCTCCTCCTTAGTTACAAATTTATCCAAAATTATATGAACAGCAGTTTAAATATCGGTTCGCTAAATTTGTTAATTTGAATTAAAAAAATAAGATACATTGCTTAAGATTTTTTTAAATCTTGCTCAATTTCATTGCTAAATTTGTTGATTTTGAGTTTTAAAAAAAATAAATAGATAGTCAACTGTAATACACTACAAAATCACAATCATATCAAATCAATTGGCTATTAAAATCTTTAAAAAAAAAATAAAATTAAAGCATCTACATATTGATTTTGATTTTTGAATTTAAAAAAATTCGAAATTCCTATTAGGGAACAAAAGTTGTTAGTTGGATCCACAAAAGGTAAAGAATTTTATGGACCTTGTAAAATCAGGAAAGTTATTGAATTGTTTTTTTGTTTAAACTCTTACTTTTTCATAATTTTCATTTACGGGGAAAAATGAGAAAAAACTATCATTTTTTAAATTCTTTTTATCCCGTGCATAGCACGTGTCACACGCCAATACATATTATATAAAGAAAAACGGTGTTTCTAATGACAAGGCTTGTTGAAGATGGAAAGGAAAGGCCAGAGATTTATCAGTGGTTCAACCAAATCAAAGAGAAGCGATGGTAGAGAGAGGTGGTTGAGTGAAAGGCAAAGCTAGCATGAAAAGGGAGAAAATGGTAGCGCATCCGGGATAGTGAAAGAAATTTTTGGCTTATATTTATAGGAAATTTTCAGCAAAGGGCTGAAGGAAATCTTTTTAATTATTTATACCCATAAATCTTTCTTTATACTCACAAATCTTTGTAATTATTTTTTAATTGTCTTTAAATAGTATGTTCTGATTTTTTTTTCTTGAATTTTGAGTCCATTTCGGGCTTATAATTATGGCTTATAATTATAAAGATCTCTGGTGTCACGCCCCCAAACCGCCCCTAGTAGTTTGGTGCCGTGATGGCCAGTAACCCGAGGTTACCGAAGGCCGTCTTACAAAAATCACACACAATCAGAGTATGAGATATGGGGCTTACAAGAGCGGAAGCAAAATATACATATAAACCGAGTTGTCCATGAGAGCCGTGCATAAGTCCAATGGAATGCCATACATCAAACATCTTTACAAGTCTTACAATTTTAGATACAACAAAATGGAACACAAAATACATCCTGACCAAAAGGCTTCTCAAGCCGACATATGCCAAAACAAACAAAGAAAACATAAGCCGAGAAGCATAATCTTCAAGACGATGCAAAACGCAAAATCCAAAACATGTCGGCAAAGCACCCAAAACACATCGGCAATCACGTCTAGGCCTCAATGCCTTCTTGTTCATCACCTACATATATATAGAGAGGGTGAGCTTGGATACTCAGTGAATGATACTAGAAATAAAGGTTTTGCATGAGTGATATCCAAGATTTCTTTCAAAACTATACATAGCATACTTTTCGATCAAGAGGGAAATCAAGTTCATTTGCCGGCTTTCATGTTCCTTGGATGTTAATAACATCTACTTATTTCAAGGGGTGATGACATATCAAGACAAGAGTTTCAAGACAAGCTGTGCTGCGAAAGTTTAGAGTCCTCTAGCACTAAGGACTGTCAAGACAAGCTGTGCTGCGAAAGTTTAGAGTCCTCTAGCACTAAGGACTGTCAAGACAAGCGGTGCTGCAAAAGTTTAGAGTCCTCTAGCACTAAGGACTGTCAAGACAAGCTGTGCTGCAAAAGTTTAGAGTCCTCTAGCACTAAGGACTGTCAAGACAAGCTGTGCTGCGAAAGTTTAGAGTCCTCTAGCACTAAGGACTGTCAAGACAAGTCATCAAAACAAGATAGCATTTGATATAAAAAATAGGGTTAGTCATTCATGCTAGATCAAGTACTTTTCAAAACAAGGCAAAAACAAGATTTATCAAAACAAGTGTAACATAGCTTTATTAGAAATACCACTCACATAGTTTCTTCACACGTCGGGGTTGAGGCAAGCCCAAGTCCTACAAACACAGGGCAAAGCCTATTGAATGCGCTTTCAAACAAGTCTCTCATGTACACAAATGTTTTCGGAAAACATGTTGGCACCAACCAGGTCTAGGCCGAGGTTCCACACCTCTTCGCCGAGGTGTGTCCCCGAGGGCCACATGCAAGGAAAAGAGGTCGGGAAACTCTGGGTTTCCCTCTGTTGATGAACATGAAGAACATGAGTGTGAAAACATGAAAAATACGAATGTTTGATCGTAATCTGCCATCACAAATCTGAGGTTTTCGTGCTATGAGTTTGAAAACATGGACCTGGGTACCCATACTTGGAAATCATGCAAGAACAAACACAAAACGTGAATCTAGGCATAAAGCTTTCGGATCAAAACAAGACTTTCTTGAAGAACACATGAATGTCATTTTCTCTTTCTAAAATCGAGCTTCAAAACGATGCATGGCTTACAAATCATTTTCAATCATGCAATGCAATAATATAATCATAAAGAACATTACGAGTAGATCAAGAATCTAACCTTAGAATGCGGATCTAACGGTTGGATCTCTAGAAATTCAAGCTTGAAGATCTACTTCCTCACTCTAAAACTCTTCCTTCCTCCTAGAGCTTCTCTCTCTACAAGACAAGGTTATGACACCAAATGATAGTTTTCTATACCCGGTTCTGGGGTTAACCCTCTGCTGGGACACGTGGCGGCGATTGGTTGGGTTCATCCTGAAAAGGTGGCTGACAGGCCAGACAAAGCATGGTGGAAGGGTGTTCAACAAGCAAAGCGGTATGGGCTCTCTGACAGGCTATGACGTCGGCTAACAACAAGGCATACCTAACAAGCCACACGGAGTGGCACTCCGGCAAGGAGTGACATCGGCTAACAAAAGACTTCGGCAACTAAGATGACAATGACCTCGGCTAGGAGGGACAACACTTGACTAAGCTGTGCCACATCTTGGCCTAGATGCGCCACACCTCGGCCTAGGTCATACCACTTCCAGGACGAGATCACTTGGTGCAAGGTAACATCTCGGCTAATGTGGTCAAGGCAAGGACTGAGGTCGACAAGGGGTTTCAAGATACTAATACTAGACTAAGGATGACCTCGGCTAGCATAACTCAGGCAAGGCGTGACCTAAGTTTCACATTAAGGAAGGAACAAGACAAGCATACTACACTTAGACAAATCACAAGGCTTCAAATCAAGACATGGATCGCATTAGCTCAAGCGAAACAAATCACAACATACACATGCAAGCTAAACAAGTCATAACCATACCGATGCTCATGAACATGATGAGGACATAAAGTGCGGGTTCCTACAGTCTACCCTCCTTAAAGAAGTTTGGTCCCCAAACTTAAGTTACCTTGTCCTACGAATAACTCCGGGTAACGGATTTTCATCTCTTCTTCTTTTTTCCCATGTGGCCTCCTCGCCATAATGCTTCTCCCATTCGATTTTCACCATTGATATCAACTTGTTTCTCAACTGCCTCACTTGTCTGTCGATAATCCTCATCGGCTTCTCTTCGTAGCCCAAGTCTTCATTAACTACAACCCCGGAGTAATCTATTACATGCAGTGGGTCTCGGATATATTTTCTCAGCATCGAAACATGGAACACATTGTGGACTTGGCTCAAATCTGGCGGCAAAGCGAGTCTGTAAGCAACGGTGTTAACTTTCTCAAGAATTTCAAACGGCCCAATATATCGGGGTGCAAGTTTACCCTTCTTCCCAAATCTCGAAACTCCTGTCATCGGCGAGACCTTCAAAAATACATGATCACCAGTTTCAAATTCTAACTCTCTCCTCCTTTGGTCGGCATAACACTTCTGTCGACTCTGTGCAGTTTTAATCCTCTGCCGAATGAGTTTGATCTTTTCAGTTGTCATCTGAACCAACTCGGGGCCAATTAGAGCTTTGTCTCCCACTTCAGTCCAACATATCGGCGATTTACATTCCCTTCCATACAAAGCTTCATACGGCGCCATGCCAATGCTGGCTTGATAACTGTTGTTGTACGCGAACTCTACTAGTGGCAAATGTGATTCCCAACTTCCCTGGAGGTCCAACACGCACAGTCTGAGCATGTCTTCGAGTGTCTGAATCGTTCTTTCTGTCTGTCCGTCGGTCTGGGGGTGAAAGGCTGTGCTAAACCTCAACTCTGTCCCCAAGGCTCCTTGTAGACTCTGCCAAAATCTAGAAACGAACTTCGGATCTCGGTCTGACACAATGGACATCGGCACACCATGAAGCCTAACGATCTCATTCATGTACAATTCGGCAAGTCGGTTGGCATTGAATGTAGTCTTGACAGGCAAAAAGTGAGCTGACTTAGTAAACCTGTCAACTATAACCCAAATGGAATCCATACCTCTTTGCGTCCTCGGCAAACCCACTACGAAATCCATGGAGATGTGCTCCCATTTCCACTCAGGAATTGACAAGGGTTGAAGAAGTCCTGCTGGTCTCTGGTGTTCTGCCTTCACTCGCTGACAACACAGACACTGAGATACAAACTCGGCTATCTCTCTTTTCATGTTTGGCCACCAAAAGGTCCGCTTTACGTCCCGATACATCTTGGTGCTCCCTGGATGAGCGGCAAATTTGGAACTATGGGCCTCTTGCAAAATCTTCCTTTTTAACTCTGGTACGTCGGCCACGCACAATCTTCCTTCAAACTTAAGCACCTGATTCTCTATAGTGTATCCCGGCCTCGGCTTGGTGACGAATTCATCAGTTACCTTCTTGAGGAATTTATCCTCCCTCTGACTAGTCTTCACTTCCTCAATAATAGTTGGTTCCACCGAAACCGCTGTCAGGCACGCCAAACTTCCAACTAACTTCCTGCTCAATGCGTCGGCTACGGAATTTGCCTTACCTGGGTGGTACTGAATCTGCATGTCATAATCCTTCAGTAGCTCGAGCCATCTTCTCTGCCTCATATTTAACTCTTTCTGGGTGAACAAGTATTTCAGACTCTTGTGGTCGGTGAAAACTTGGCAAGATGTTCCGTACAGGTAATGACGCCAGATCTTCAGAGCAAAAACCACGGCAGCTAACTCCAGGTCATGGGTAGGATAATTCTTTTCATTGGGCTTCAATTGACGAGACGCGTACGCTATGACTTTACCTTTTTGCATTAAAACGCAACCCAAACCTTTGTGTGAAGCATCGCTGTAAATCTGAAATTCCTCATTAGCTGATGGTAGTACCAAGACTGGTGCTGTAACCAACCTCGCCTTCAGCTCCTGGAAAGCTGATTCTCTTTCGTCGGTCCATTCATAAGCTGTTCCCTTCTTCGTTAGTTGTGTCAATGGCACTGCAATCCTCGAGAAATCCCTTACAAACTTTCTGTAATAACCTGCCAAACCCAGAAAACTACGAACCTCGGACACGTTGGTCGGCGTCGGCCAGTTCACAATGGCTTCAATCTTACTGGGGTCAACTGATATACCATCTTCATTGATCACATGCCCTAGAAATGAAATGCTGGAAAGCCAAAACTCGCATTTACTTAACTTGGCGTACAACTTCTTATCTCTCAGGGTCTGTAGGGCAAGTCTCAGATGATTCTCGTGCTCGCTCGCACTCTCGGAATAGATCAATATGTCGTCGATAAAAATAATGACGAACTCATCTAGGTACGGCTTAAAGACTCTGTTCATCAGGTCCATGAATGCTGCTGGGGCATTGGTTACTCCGAAGGGCATCACCAAAAATTCGTAGTGGCCATATCTTGTCCGAAAAGCAGTCTTCTCGATATCCTCGGCTTTAACCTTCAACTGGTGGTAGCCCGACCTAAGGTCAATCTTGGAAAAGACTCGTGCTCCTCGTAGCTGATCAAGCAAATCATCGATTCTTGGCAATGGGTATTTGTTCTTAATGGTCACCTTATTAAGTTCTCTGTAATCAATGCAAAGACGAAGGGTGCCGTCCTTTTTCTTAACAAATAAAACGGGTGCTCCCCACGGTGAAGTGCTCGGCCTGACGAATCCCTTATCCAACAATTCTTGCAATTGCGATTTCAGTTCTCTAAGTTCAGCTGGAGCCATTCTGTAGGGTGTTTTGGAGATAGGTTGTGTTCCTGGCAAGACGTCCACAGTAAACTCTATTTCCCTATCGACAAGGTGGCCAGGCAACTCATCCGGAAAGACATCGGGAAATTCTTCAACAATAGGTATGTCGGCTAACTCAACACTTCCATTCAAATCACTTAGTATACTGCATAAATAACCCTGACATCCTTTTTGGATCAACTTGTAGGCCCTCATGGATGAGATTAAGTATGGTGGGGGTACAACTCCTTTACCCTGGAAAATGACCTCGGCTTGACTTGGGGTCTTCAATGTGACGTTCTTAGTAACACAATTAATGGATGCATGATTCGCCGCTAACCAGTCCATTCCCAATATAACATCGAAGTGAGTCATGTTTAATGGCATCAAATCAACTAACAATTCTACACTCTCAATCATAGCAATACACGCCCTATAAATGGATGTAACAATCATATTTCTCCCAGATGGAGTAGACACAGATAATACATAATCAAGGGGTTCTAATTCTCTATCCAACTTCTCGGCGAATATAGTGGACACAAATGAATGCGTAGAACCCGAATCAATCAGTACGTATGCATCTTGAGAACAAATTGAGATGGTACCTGACACCACTGCTTCAGCATTCTGAGCGTCTCCTGGCACTAATGCGAAAACTCTGCCCTGCCTCGCCTGTATCCCTCCGGTGTTATCCTTCTGTGCAGAGCCCGAGGTGCTTCCATTCCTCTTCCCATCAACGGTCCTTGCTTTCGGGCAGTCTTTTACGCGATGGCCTATCTCGCCACACTCATAGCAAGCTCCCGTTGCCCAACGACAAACCCCGAAATGTTGCTTTCCACAACTCGCGCACATCGGCTTGGCGTTACCTTCCTGATTTGAGTTGCTGGAACTGTCTGTGCTTATTCTCTTCTTGGCATTGAACGGAACTCGGCGACTATCGTAATTCTGTCTCTTCCTCTGACCCTCACCTGAACTCTGGTATCGATTCAAGTTAGCTTCAGCCAGGATGGCCTTGTCCAGTACTCCGGCGTACGTCGGCATATTGAGCATATTGACCCGATCTTGTATCGGCCCACGCAACCCACTTTCGAACTTCCTCGCCTTTCGATACTCGTCATCAACCATATGAGGCGCATATCTCGCCAGTTCAGTAAAGGCACGATCGTATTCTGCGACCGTCTTGTTCCCTTGGACCAGATTCTGAAACTCCGTGGTCTTTCGGTCTCGGACGCTGAGGGGGAAATGCTTGTTGTAGAACAATTCCAAAAATTTTGCCCAAGTCAAACCCGGATTGCTTTCTCGGACCATCATCCACCACCTACGAGCATCGTCGTCTAACGTGAACGCTGCCAGAGATACCTTCTGAGCGTCTGTACTGGGGAAAACTTCAAACAACTTCTCCATCTCTAAAACCCATGCCTCGGCTTTCATCGGTTCTATACCTCCCTGAAATCTCGGCGGTTTCATCTTCTTGAACTCTCTGATTAGAGTTATTGTGTCGTTCCCATACAAAGCTTGCTGTGGAGGCACTTGTGGCGCTGGAGGGGGTGGAGCTGCATATCGGCCATTCGTCTGTTCGGCATGCGTAGAAGTGGTACCAGTATCCTGTGGCCTAGGTTGTCTCTGCTCACGAACCAAGCCTTCGACTAACCTTTCCAACCTCTCCAACCTGTCTTCTGAACGATCTCGGCCAACTGGGGGTCTACCTCTCCTCATGATGCTAGGGGGAATGCAAGACGAGACTTTAAAACAACTAAGCAGATAACACATATATGGATATCAAACGTCTATGCCAAAATGATGCACACATAGTCAAGTAGCAAGCAATATGATGCAATCTTAACTTTCTTCTAAGGGAAATCCTAGGCTCTCTAGAACTCAAGGTGTGTGATTAACGTACTACAAGGATCTTGTGCTCTGATACCAATCTGTCACGCCCCCAAACCGCCCCTAGTAGTTTGGTGCCGTGATGGCCAGTAACCCGAGGTTACCGAAGGCCGTCTTACAAAAATCACACACAATCAGAGTATGAGATATGGGGCTTACAAGAGCGGAAGCAAAATATACATATAAACCGAGTTGTCCATGAGAGCCGTGCATAAGTCCAATGGAATGCCATACATCAAACATCTTTACAAGTCTTACAATTTTAGATACAACAAAATGGAACACAAAATACATCCTGACCAAAAGGCTTCTCAAGCCGACATATGCCAAAACAAACAAAGAAAACATAAGCCGAGAAGCATAATCTTCAAGACGATGCAAAACGCAAAATCCAAAACATGTCGGCAAAGCACCCAAAACACATCGGCAATCACGTCTAGGCCTCAATGCCTTCTTGTTCATCACCTACATATATATAGAGAGGGTGAGCTTGGATACTCAGTGAATGATACTAGAAATAAAGGTTTTGCATGAGTGATATCCAAGATTTCTTTCAAAACTATACATAGCATACTTTTCGATCAAGAGGGAAATCAAGTTCATTTGCCGGCTTTCATGTTCCTTGGATGTTAATAACATCTACTTATTTCAAGGGGTGATGACATATCAAGACAAGAGTTTCAAGACAAGCTGTGCTGCGAAAGTTTAGAGTCCTCTAGCACTAAGGACTGTCAAGACAAGCTGTGCTGCGAAAGTTTAGAGTCCTCTAGCACTAAGGACTGTCAAGACAAGCGGTGCTGCAAAAGTTTAGAGTCCTCTAGCACTAAGGACTGTCAAGACAAGCTGTGCTGCAAAAGTTTAGAGTCCTCTAGCACTAAGGACTGTCAAGACAAGCTGTGCTGCGAAAGTTTAGAGTCCTCTAGCACTAAGGACTGTCAAGACAAGTCATCAAAACAAGATAGCATTTGATATAAAAAATAGGGTTAGTCATTCATGCTAGATCAAGTACTTTTCAAAACAAGGCAAAAACAAGATTTATCAAAACAAGTGTAACATAGCTTTATTAGAAATACCACTCACATAGTTTCTTCACACGTCGGGGTTGAGGCAAGCCCAAGTCCTACAAACACAGGGCAAAGCCTATTGAATGCGCTTTCAAACAAGTCTCTCATGTACACAAATGTTTTCGGAAAACATGCTGGCACCAACCAGGTCTAGGCCGAGGTTCCACACCTCTTCGCCGAGGTGTGTCCCCGAGGGCCACATGCAAGGAAAAGAGGTCGGGAAACTCTGGGTTTCCCTCTGTTGATGAACATGAAGAACATGAGTGTGAAAACATGAAAAATACGAATGTTTGATCGTAATCTGCCATCACAAATCTGAGGTTTTCGTGCTATGAGTTTGAAAACATGGACCTGGGTACCCATACTTGGAAATCATGCAAGAACAAACACAAAACGTGAATCTAGGCATAAAGCTTTCGGATCAAAACAAGACTTTCTTGAAGAACACATGAATGTCATTTTCTCTTTCTAAAATCGAGCTTCAAAACGATGCATGGCTTACAAATCATTTTCAATCATGCAATGCAATAATATAATCATAAAGAACATTACGAGTAGATCAAGAATCTAACCTTAGAATGCGGATCTAACGGTTGGATCTCTAGAAATTCAAGCTTGAAGATCTACTTCCTCACTCTAAAACTCTTCCTTCCTCCTAGAGCTTCTCTCTCTACAAGACAAGGTTATGACACCAAATGATAGTTTTCTATACCCGGTTCTGGGGTTAACCCTCTGCTGGGACACGTGGCGGCGATTGGTTGGGTTCATCCTGAAAAGGTGGCTGACAGGCCAGACAAAGCATGGTGGAAGGGTGTTCAACAAGCAAAGCGGTATGGGCTCTCTGACAGGCTATGACGTCGGCTAACAACAAGGCATACCTAACAAGCCACACGGAGTGGCACTCCGGCAAGGAGTGACATCGGCTAACAAAAGACTTCGGCAACTAAGATGACAATGACCTCGGCTAGGAGGGACAACACTTGACTAAGCTGTGCCACATCTTGGCCTAGATGCGCCACACCTCGGCCTAGGTCATACCACTTCCAGGACGAGATCACTTGGTGCAAGGTAACATCTCGGCTAATGTGGTCAAGGCAAGGACTGAGGTCGACAAGGGGTTTCAAGATACTAATACTAGACTAAGGATGACCTCGGCTAGCATAACTCAGGCAAGGCGTGACCTAAGTTTCACATTAAGGAAGGAACAAGACAAGCATACTACACTTAGACAAATCACAAGGCTTCAAATCAAGACATGGATCGCATTAGCTCAAGCGAAACAAATCACAACATACACATGCAAGCTAAACAAGTCATAACCATACCGATGCTCATGAACATGATGAGGACATAAAGTGCGGGTTCCTACATCTGGCTTATAAATGAGTCAATTTATGGCTTATAATTTTGAGTCAATCTTTATTTATTTGGCTTACATTGTTAATCTTTAGATGTAAAACGAATTAAAAAACAGTTATTGTCTAACCTTCTTTAAAATGCTACGCAGATACAACTATATCAAAACTATTGATTAAATTCAATAAATTCAAAAGCTAAATTTATTTTTATTTTAGATTTTAAAAAATTAAAAAGAATATTTGTGAACCGCCTCCTTAGTTACAAATTTATCGAAAATTATATGAACAACAATTTAAATATCGGTTGCCTAAATTTTTTAATTTGAATTAAAAAAATAAGACATGTTGCTTAAGATTTTTTAAATCTTGCTCAATTTCATTGCTAAATTTGGTTATTTTGAGTTCTAAACAAATAAATAGATAGTCAATTGTAAATAATTACATAATCACAATCATATCAAATCAATTGGCTATTAAAATCTTTAAAAAAAAATATTAAAGCATCGATATATTGATTTTGATTTTTGAATTTAAAAAAATTCAAAATTCCCATTAGGGAACAAAATTTGTTAGTTGGATCCATAAAAGGTAAAGAATTTTATGAACTCTGTAAAATCAGGAAAGTTATTAAATTATTTTTTGTTTAAACTCTTACTTTTTCATAATTTTCATTTACGGGGACAAAATGAGAAAAAACTGTCATTTTTTAAATCCTATTTTATCCCGTGCATAGCACGTGTCACATGCCAGTATATATTATATAAGGAAAAACGGTGTTTCTAGTGACAAGACTTGTTGAAGATGGAAAGGAAAGGCTAGAGATTTATCAATGGTTCAACCAAATCAAAGAGAAGAGATGGCAGAGAGAGGTGGTTGAGTGAAAGGCAAAGCAAGCATGAAAAGGGAGAAAATGGTAGAGCATCCGGGATAATGAAAGAAATTTTTGGCTTATATTTATAGGAAGCTTTCAACAAAGGGGTTGAAGGAAATCTTTATAACTATTTATGCCCGTAAATCTTTATTTATACTCACAAATCTTTGTAATTATTTTTTAATTATCTGAAAATAGCATATTCTGATTTTTTTTTTCTTTAATTTTGAGTCCATTTCGGGCTTATAATTATGGCTTATAATTATAAAGATCTCTGGCTTATAAATTAGTCAATTTATGGCTTATAATTTTGAGTCAATCTTTATTTATTTGGCTTACATTGTTAATCTTTAAATTTAAAACGAATTAAATAACAGTTATTGCCTAACCTTCTTTAAAATGCTACGCAGATACAACTATGTCAAAACTATTGATTAAATTCAATAAATTCAAATGCTAAATTTATTTTTATTTTAGATTTTAAAAAATTAAAAAGAATATTTATGAACCTCCTCCTTAGTTACAAATTTATCCAAAATAATATTAACAACAATTTAAATATCGGTTGGCTAAATTTGTTAATTTGAAATAAAAAAAAATAAGATACGTTGCTTAAGATTTTTTAAATCTTGCTCAATTTCATTGCTAAATTTGTTGATTTTGAGTTTTAAAAAAATAAATAGATAGTCAATTGTAATACATTACATAATCACAATCATATCAAATCAATTGGCTATTCAAATCTTTAAAAAAAAAAAAAAAAAAACTAAAGCATCTATATATTGATTTTGATTTTCGAATTTAAAAAAATTCGAGATTCCTATTAGGGAACAAAATTTGTTAGTTGGATCCATAAAAGGTAAAGAATTTTATGAACCTTGTAAAATCAGGAAAGTTATTGAATTATTTTTTTGTTTAAACTCTTACTTTTTCATAATTTTCATTTACGGGGAAAAATGAGAAAAACTATCATTTTTTAAATTCTATTTTATCCCATGCATAGCACGTGTCACACGCCAGTACATATTATATAAGAAAAAACGGTGTTTCTAATGACAAGGCTTGTTGAAGATGGAAAGGAAAGGCCAGAGATTTATCAGTGGTACAACCAAATCAAAGAGAAGAGATGGTAGAGACAGGTGGTTGAGTGAAAGGCAAAGCTAGCATGAAAAGGGAGAAAATGGTAGAGCATCCGGGATAATGAAAGAAATTTTTGGCTTATATTTATAGGAAATTTTCAGCAAAGGGGTTGAAGGAAATCTTTATAATTATTTATACCCATAAATCTTTATTTATACTCATAAATCTTTGTAATTATTTTTTAATTATCTTTAAATAGTATATTCTGATTTTTTTTTCTTTAATTTTGAGTCCATTTCGGGCTTATAATTATGGCTTATAATTATAAAGATCTCTGGCTTATAAATTAGTCAATTTATGGCTTATAATTTTGAGTCAATCTTTATTTATTTGGCTTACATTGTTAATCTTTAGATTTAAAACGAATTAAATAACAGTTATTGCCTAACCCTCTTTAAAATGCTACGCAGATACAACTATATCAAAACTATTGATTAAATTCAATAAATTCAAAAGCTAAATTTATTTTTATTTTAGATTTTAAAAAATTAAAAAGAATATTTATGAACCTCCTCCTTAGTTACAAATTTATCGAAAATTATATGAACAACAATTTAAATATCGGTTGGCTAAATTTGTTAATTTGAATTAAAAAAATAAGATACATTGCTTAAGATTTTTTAAATCTTGCTCAATTTCATTGCTAAATTTGTTGATTTTGAGTTTTAAAAAAATAAATAGATAGTCAATTGTAATACATTACATAATCACAATCATATCAAATCAATTGGCTATTAAAATCTTTAAAAAAAAAAATTAAAGCATCTATATATTGATTTTAATTTTTGAATTTAAAAAAATTCAAAATTCCTATTAGGGAACAAAATTTGTTAGTTGGATCCATAAAAGGTAAAGAATTTTATGAACCTTGTATAATCAGGAAAGTTATTGAATTATTTTTTTGTTTAAACTCTTACTTTTTGATAATTTTCATTTACGGGAAAAAATGAGAAAAAACTATCATTTTTTAAATTCTATTTTATCCCGTGCATAGCACGTGTCACACGCCAGTACATATTATATAAGGAAAAACGGTGTTTCTAATGACAAGGCTTGTTGAAGATGGAAAGGAAAGGCCAGAGATTTATCAGTGGTTCAACCAAATCAAAGAGAAGAGATGTATAGCGATCCCGGTTTCCCTTTTTTTTTAATTGTTGTATCCGAACTTAGGTTCCGTGGAGTCAGTTGTTGTGTGTGTTTTGTTTACATCCTCCACTCCTTGTGTTTGAGTCTTGGGTTGTGTTGGGCAAGTTTGAAACAGGTTGGTTGAACTTGGAAACCAAGAGTAGTTGCCCAGATTTTGGCCTTCACGCTTGAGCTGGGATTTTGACGCTCGAGCGGGACCTTCGTTGTTGTCTGTTCGCTTGAGCGGAGCTTTCGACGCTCGAGCGTAGTTTTCCATCTTCCAGTGTCTCCTCTGCAGTTTTGTACGCTCGAGCGGGTGTCACGCCCCCAAACCGCCCCTAGTAGTTTGGTGCCGTGATGGCCAGTAACCCGAGGTTACCGAAGGCCGACTTATAAAAATCACACACGATCAGAGTATGAAATATGGGGCTTACAAGTGCGGAAGCAATATATACAAAAATCTGAGTAGTCCATAAGAGCCGTGCATAAGTCCAATGGAATGACATACATTTTTACAAAGCCTTAAAGTTAAATTACAATAAGGAAATAAGATACAAAATACATCTTGACCAAAAGGCTTCTCAAGCCGACGTATACAAGTACACAAGGAATATAAGCTAAGAAGCATGATCTTCAAGATGGTACAAAATGCAATCCCAAAACAGGTCGGCAATACACCCAAAAACATATCGGCATCACGTCTAGGCCTCATTGCCTTCTTGTTCATCACCTACATATATATAGAGAGGGTGAGCTTGGATACTCAGTGAATGATATTAGAAATAAAGGTTTTTGCATGATTGATATCCAAGATCTCTTTCAAAACAATACATAGCATACTTTGCAATCAAGGGGAAAATCGAGTTCGTTGCCGGTCTTTCAAGTTCCTTGGATGTTAATAACATCTACATATTACAAGGGGCGATGACATAACAAGACAAGAGTGCAGTTGCATTATAGTCCCCTGCAACTAAGGACTTTCAAGACAAGAGTGCAGTTGCATTATAGTCCCCTGCAACTAAGGACTTTCAAGACAAGAGTGCAGTTGCATTATAGTCCCCTGCAACTAAGGACTTTCAAGACATGTCATCAAAACAAGATAGTGTTTGATATATAAATAGGGATAGTCATTCATGCTAAATCAAATACTTTTCATCAAAACAAAGCAAAACGAGATTTATCAAAACAAGTATAACATAGCTTTATTAAAAATACCACTCACTTAGCTCTTCAAACGTCGGGGTCGAGACAAGCCCAAGTCCTACAAACACATGGCAAAGCCTATTGAATGCACTTTCAAACAAGTTTCATGTGCAAACCAATGATCTCGGAAAAACATGCTGGGCACTAACCAGGTTTAGGCCGAGGTTCCACACCACCTTGCCGAGGTGTGTCCCCGAGGCCACATGCAAGGAAAAGAGGTCGGGAAACTCTGGGTTTCCCTCTGCTGATGAACATGAAGAACATGAGTACGAAAACATGAAGAATATGAATGTTCATCTATAACCTGTTATTACAAAATCTGGGATTTTCATGCTACGAGTTTGAAAACATGGACCTGGGTACCCGTACTTGAAGTTCTTGTGGAAATAAACACAAAAACATGATTCTCTATGCAAGCTTTCGGATCAAAACAAGACTTTTTCTTCAAGAACGTATGAACATTATTTCCTCTTTCTAAAATCAGTTTCAAATTAATGCATGACGTGCAGAACAGGTTCGATCATGCAATGCAGCTAGATAAACACAAGGAACAACAAGAGTAAGCCAAGGATCTAACCTCAATACACGAATCTAACGCTTCGATCTCTTGGAATCAAGCTTGAAGACTTACTTTCTCACTCTAAAACTTCCTCTTCCTCCTAGAGCTTCTCTCTCTAAAAGGCAAGGTTATGATACCAAATGATAGTTTCCCTTACCCGGTTCTGGGGTTAACCCTCAGCGGGGACACGTGGCGGCGACTGGTTGGGTTTTCCCTGAAAAGGTGGCTGACAGACCAGACAAAGCATGGCGAAAGGGTGTTCAACAAGTAAAGCGGTATGGGCTCTCTGACGAGGCAATGACATCGGCTAACAAAAGGGCGTCGGCAACTACGGTGACAATGACCTCGTCTAGGAAGGACAACTCTTGACTAAGCTGTGCCACACCTTGGCCTAGATGTGCCACACCTTGGTCTAGGTCATACCACTCCAGGACGAGATCACTTGGGTGCAAAGGTAACATCTCGGCCAATGCGTCAAAGCAAGGATGGAGGTCAACAAAGGGGTTCCAAGATACTTCTAGGCTGAGGATGACCTCGGCTCGGAATGGTCTAGGCGTAACGTAACCTAGGCTTGGCATAACATCGGCTAATCATAACTTAGGCAAGGCGTGACCTAGGTTTCACATCAAGGAAGGAGCAACGCAAGCACACAACACTTAGACAAATCACAAACATACACATGCAAGCTTAACAAGCCATAATCATACAGATGCTCATGAACATGATTAAGACGTAAAATGTGGGTTCTTACAGTCTACCCTCCTTAAGAAGTTTGGTCCCCAAACTTAAGTTACCTTGTCCTACGAATAACTCCGGATAACGGATTTTCATTTCCTCTTCCTTTTCCCACGTGGCCTCCTTGCCATAATGCTTCACCCATTCGATTTTTACCATCGGTATCGACTTGTTTCTCAACTGTCTCACTTGTCTGTCAATAATTCTCATCGGTTTCTCTTCGTAGCCTAGATCTTCATTAACTACAACCCCGGAATAATCTATTACATGCAGTGGGTCTCAGATATATTTCCTCAACATCGAAACATGGAACACACTATGGACTCGGCTCAAATCTGGCGGCAAAGCAAGTCTATAAGCAACGGTGTTAACTCTCTCAAGAATTTCAAATGGCCCAATGTATCGGGGTGCAAGTTTTCCCTTCTTCCCAAATCTCGAAACTCCCGTCATCGGCGAGACCTTTAAAAATACATGATCCCCAATCTCAAATTCTAACTCCCTCCTTCTCTGGTCGGCATAACTCTTCTGTTGACTCTGTGAGGTTTTAATCCTCTGCTGAATGAGTTTAATCTTTTCAGTCGTCATTCGAACCAACTCGGGGCCAATTAGGGCTTTGTCCCCTACTTCAGTCCAACATATCGGCGATCTGCATTCCCTTCCATACAACGCTTCATACGGCGCCATGCCTATGCTGGCTTGATAACTGTTGTTGTACGCGAAGTCCACTAATGGCAATTGCGATTCCCAACTTCCCTGGAAATCCAACACGTACAGTCTGAGCATGTCTTCGAGTGTCTGGATCGTTCTTTCCGTTTGCCCGTCGGTCTGGGGGTGAAAGGCTGTGCTAAATTTTAACTCGGTTCCCAAGGCTCCCTGTAGACTCCGCCAAAATCTAGAAACGAACTTCGGATCTCGGTCTGACACAATGGACATCGGCACGCCATGAAGCCTAACAATCTCATTCATGTACAGTTCGGCAAGTCGGTCGGCATTGAACGTAGTCTTGACAGGTAAAAAGTGTGCTGACTTAGTAAATCTATCAACTACAACCCAAATCGAGTTCATACCTTTCTGCGTCCTCGGTAAACCTACTACGAAATCCATGGAGATGTGTTCCCATTTCCACTCAGGAATTGACAAGGGTTGAAGAAGTCCTGTCGGTCTCTGGTGTTCTGCCTTCACTTGCTGACAACACAGACACTGAAATACAAACTCAGCTATCTCTTTTTTCATGTTTGGCCACCAAAAAGCCCGCTTTATGTCCTGATACATCTTGGTGCTCCCCGGATGAATGGAAAATTTGGAGCTATGGGCCTCTTGCAAAATCTTCCTTTTCAACTCTGGCACGTCGGCCACGCACAATCTTCCTTCAAACTTAAGCACTTGATTTTCCATTGTGTACCCGGGCCTCGGCTTGGTGACGAATTCATCAATTATCCTTTTGAGGGATTATCCTCCATCTGTCTGGTCTTCACTTCCTCAATAATGGTCGGTTCCACTGAGATCGTTGTCAGGTACGCCAAACTTCCAACTAGCTTCCTGCTCAACGCGTCGGCTACGGAATTTGCCTTACCTGGATGATACTGAATTTGCATGTCATAGTCCTTCAATAGCTCGAGCCATCTTCTCTGCCTCATATTTAACTCTTTCTGAGTGAACAAGTACTTCTGACTCTTGTGGTCGGTGAAAACTTGGCAAGATGTTCCATACAAGTAATGACGCCATATCTTCAAAGCAAAAACCACGGCCGCCAGCTCCAAATCATGGGTAGGATAGTTCTTTTCGCTGGGCTTCAACTGACGAGACGCGTACGCTATGACTTTACCTCCTTGCATTAACACGCAACCCAAACCCTTATGCGAAGCATCACTGTAAATCTGATATTCCTCATTAGCTGATGGTAATACAAGAACTGGTGCTGTAACTAACCTCGTTTTCAACTCCTGAAAGGCTGATTGTCTATCATTAGTTCATTCATAAGCTGCTCCCTTCTTAGTTAGTTGTGTCAATGGTACTGCAATCCTCGAGAAATCCTTCACAAACTTTCTGTAATAACCTGCCAAACCCAGAAAAATACGAACCTCGGACACGTTGGTCGGCGTTGGCCAATTCACAATGGCTTCAATCTTACTGGGGTCAACTGATATACCATCTTCATTAATCACATGCCCTAAAAATGAAATGCTGGAAAGCCAAAACTCGCATTTACTCAACTTGGCGTACAACTTCTTATCTCTCAAGATTTGCAGGGCAAGTCTCAGATAATTCTCGTGCTCGCTCGTACTCTCGGAGTAGATCAATATGTCGTCAATAAAAATAATTACGAACTCATCTAGATACGGCTTAAAGACTCTATTCATCAAGTCCATGAACACTGCTGGGGCATTGGTCACTCCGAAGGGCATTACCAAAATTCGTAGTGGCCATATCTTGTCCGAAAAGCAGTTTTCTCAATGTCCTCGGCTTTAACCTTCAATTGGTGCTAGCCCAACCTAAGGTCAATCTTGGAAAAGACTCGTGCTCCTCGTAGTTGATCAAGCAAATCGTCGATCCTAGGCAAAGGGTACTTGTTCTTAATGGTCACCTTATTAAGCTCTCTGTAGTCAATGCAAAGACGAAGTGTGCCATCCTTCTTCTTAACAAATAGAACGGGTGCTCCCCACGGTGAAGTGCTTGGCCTAACAAATCCTTTATCCAACAATTCTTGTAATTGCGATTTCAGTTCTCTTAGTTCGGCTGGGGCCATTCTGTAGGGTGCTTTGGAGATAGGTTGTGTTCCTGACAGGATGTCCACAGTAAACTCTATTTCCCTATCGACAAGGTGGCCTGGCAGTTCATTTGGAAAGACGTCGGGGAATTCCTCAACAACGGGTATGTCGGCTAACTCAACACTTCCATTCAAATCACTTAGTATACTGCACAAATAACCCTGACATCCTTTTTGGATCAACTTGTAGGCCTTCATGGATGAGATTAAGTAAGGTGGGGGTACTACTCCTTTACCCTGGAAAACGACCTCGGGTAGATTTGGGGTCTTCAATGTGACGCTCTTAGTAACACAATTAATGGATGCACGATTCGCTACTAACCAATCCATTCCTAATATGACATCGAAGTGAGTCATGCTTAATGGCATCAAATCAACTAACAACCCTACACCCCCAATCACAACAATACACGCCCTATAAATGGATGTAACAATCATATTTCTCCCAGATGGAGTAGACACAAATAATACATAATCAAGGGGTTCTAATTCCCTATTCAACTTCTCGGCGAATATAGTAGATACAAATGAATGCGTAGAACCCGAATCAATCAATACGTATGCATCTTGAGAACAAATTGGAAGGGTACCTGACACTACCGCCTCGGCACTCTAGGCGTCTCCTGGTACCAATGCAAAAACTCTGCCCTGCCTTGCCTTGCCTGTATCCTCCCGACGTTGTTGTTCCGTGCAGGGCCCGAGGTGCTTCCATTCCTCTTTCCGTCATCAGCCTTGGCTTTCGGGCAGTCCTTCACACGATGACCAATCTCGCCACACTCGTAGCAAGCCCCTGTTGCCCAACGACAGACCCCGAAATGTAGCTTTCCACAACTAGCACACACCGGCTTAGCATTACCTTCCTGATTTGAGTTGCTAGAACTGTCCATATTCATCTTCTTCTTGGCATTGAATGGAACACGGCGATTATCATAATTCTGTCTCTTCCTCTGACCCTCACCTGAACCCTGGTATCGGTTCAAGTTAGCTTCAGCCAGGATGGCCTTGTCCAGTACTCCGGCGTATGTCGGCATATTGAGCATGTTGACCCGATCTTGTATCGGTCCACGCAACCCACTTTCAAACTTCCTCGCCTTTCGATACTCGTCGTCAACCATGTGAGGCGCATATCTCACCAGTTCAGTAAAGGCACGATCGTATTCTGCCACTGTCTTGTTCCCTTGTATCAGATTCTGAAACTCTGTGGTCTTTCGATCTCGGACGCTAAGGGGGAAATGCTTGTTGTAGAACAACTCCAAAAATTTGGCCCAAGTCAAACCCGGATTGCTTTCTCGGACCATCATCCACCACCTACGAGCGTCGTCATCTAATGTGAATGCTGCCAGAGATACCTTCTGGGCGTCTGTACTGGGGAAAATTTCAAACAACTTCTCCATCTCTAAAACCCATGCCTCGGCTTTCATTGGTTCTATACCTCCTTGAAATCTCGGCGGTTTCATTTTCTTGAACTCTCTGATCAGGGTTATCGTGTCGTTTCCATACAAAGCTTGCGGTAGAGGCACTTGTGGCAATGGAGGAGGTGGAGCTGTATATCAGCCATTCGTCTACTCGGCCTGCGTGGAAGTGGTACCAGTATCCTGTGGCCTGGGTTGTCTCTGCTCACGAACCAAGCCTTCGACTAACCTTTCCAATCTCTCCAATCTATCTTCTGAATGATCTCGGCCAACTGGAGGTCTACCTCTCCTCATGATGCTAGGAGGACGTAAGATGAGACTTCAAAACAACTAAATAGATAATACGTATGCAAGTAACAAGCGTCTGTGCCGAAATGATGCACACATAGTCAAGTAGCAAGCAATATGATGCAATCCTAACATCATTCTAAGGGAAATCCTATGCTCTTTAGGACTCAAGGTGGGTGATTAACGTGCTATAAGGAACTTGTGCTCTGATACCAATCTGTCACGCCCCCAAACCGCCCCTAGTAGTTTGGTGCCGTGATGGCCAGTAACCCGAGGTTACCGAAGGCCGACTTAAAAAAATCACACACGATCAGAGTATGAAATATGGGGCTTACAAGTGCGGAAGCAATATATACAAAAATCTGAGTAGTCCATAAGAGCCGTGCATAAGTCCAATGGAATGACATACATTTTTACAAAGCCTTAAAGTTAAATTACAATAAGGAAATAAGATACAAAATACATCTTGACCAAAAGGCTTCTCAAGCTGACGTATACAAGTACACATGGAATATAAGCTAAGAAGCATGATCTTCAAGATGGTACAAAATGCAATCCCAAAACAGGTCGGCAATACACCCAAAAACATATCGGCATCACGTCTAGGCCTCATTGCCTTCCTGTTCATCACCTACATATATATAGAGAGGGTGAGCTTGGATACTCAGTGAATGATATTAGAAATAAAGGTTTTTGCATGATTGATATCCAAGGTCTCTTTCAAAACAATACATAGCATACTTTGCAATCAAGTGGAAAATCAAGTTCGTTGCCGGTCTTTCAAGTTCCTTGGATGTTAATAACATCTACATATTACAAGGGGCGATGACATATCAAGACAAGAGTGCAGTTGCATTATAGTCCCCTGCAACTAAGGACTTTCAAGACAAGAGTGCAGTTGCATTATAGTCCCCTGCAACTAAGGACCCTTCAAGACATGTCATCAAAACAAGATAGTGTTTGATATATAAATAGGGATAGTCATTCATGCTAAATCAAATACTTTTCATCAAAACAAAGCAAAACGAGATTTATCAAAACAAGTATAACATAGCTTTATTAAAAATACCACTCACTTAGCTCTTCAAACGTCGGGGTCGAGACAAGCCCAAGTCCTACAAACACATGGCAAAGCCTATTGCATGCACTTTCAAACAAGTTTCATGTGCAAACCAATGATCTCGGAAAAACATGCTGGGCACTAACCAGGTCTAGGCTGAGGTTCCACACCTCCTTGCCGAGGTGTGTCCTCGAGGCCACATGCAAGGAAAAGAGGTCGGGAAACTCTGGGTTTCCCTCTGCTGATGAACATGAAGAACATGAGTACGAAAACATGAAGAATATGAATGTTCATCTACAACCTGTTATTATAAAATCTGGGATTTTCATGCTACGAGTTTGAAAACATGGACCTGGGTACCCGTACTTGAAGTTCTTATGGAAATAAACACAAAAACATGATTCTCTATGCAAGCTTTCGGATCAAAACAAGACTTTTTCTTCAAGAACGTATGAACATTATTTCCTCTTTCTAAAATCAGTTTCAAATTAATGCATGACGTGCAGAACAGGTTCGATCATGCAATGCAACTAGATAAACACAAGGAACAACAAGAGTAAGCCAAGGATCTAACCTCAATACACGAATCTAACGCTTCGATCTCTTGGAATCAAGCTTGAAGACTTACTTTCTCACTCTAAAACTTCCTCTTCCTCCTAGAGCTTCTCTCTCTAAAAGGCAAGGTTATGATACCAAATGATAGTTTCCCTTACCCGGTTCTGGGGTTAACCCTCAGCGGGGACATGTGGCGGCGACTGGTTGGGTTTTCCCTGAAAAGGTGGCTGACAGACCAGACAAAGCATGGCGAAAGGGTGTTCAACAAGTAAAGCGGTATGGGCTCTCTGACGAGGCAATGACATCGGCTAACAAAAGGGCTTCAGCAACTACGGTGACAATGACCTCGGCTAGGAAGGACAACTCTTGACTAAGCTGTGCCACACCTTGGCCTAGATGTGCCACACCTTGGTCTAGGTCATACCACTCCAGGACGAGATCACTTGGGTGCAAAGGTAACATCTCGGCCAATGCGTCAAAGCAAGGATGGAGGTCAACAAAGGGGTTCCAAGATACTTCTAGGCTGAGGATGACCTCGGCTCGGAATGGTCTAGGTGTAACGTAACCTAGGCTTGGCATAACATCGGCTAATCATAACTTAGGCAAGGCGTGACCTAGGTTTCACATCAAGGAAGGAGCAAGGCAAGCACACAACACTTAGACAAATCGCAAACATACACATGCAAGCTTAACAAGCCATAATCATACAGATGCTCATGAACATGATTAAGACGTAAAATGTGGGTTCTTACAGCGGGAGTTTTGACGCTCGAGCGGGATGTTGTGTGTGACGCTCGAGCGGGAGAGTTGACGCTCGAGCGGAGACCTAGTTCCGTAAAAGTTCTGGGAGTGTGTATCCGCCGCTCGAGCGGGATTGTTGACGCTCGAGCGGGAGTCTGTGAGTGACGCTCGAGCGGGGCGTTTGACGCTCGAGCGGGGCGACTGGGTTAAAGCTCCGTGTTTTGACTTTTCAAATCACTTTTTCCACTTCTCTTCTCTCTCTTACTTTTCCAAAAACACCATTGTTGAGCTTCTCACTCTAGAGCTCTACCTTCTCTCTAGGTATTGATCTAGTAGGAGTGATTTCCTCACCTTTGGCCTTTACAAAAATGTTGCTGATCGTCGAGGGCTACCATTTGATCCGAGAAATTCGTGGTTTGGAGCATTTTCGTTTTCTTCACCTTCTTGGTTGAGAGTCATTCTTTGAGGTAGGGATATCCTACTCCTCTCTATGAGTTTTGTCTTTAAATTTTAGTATTTTGAGATGTTGGGGTTGGTTTGGTAATTTCGTGAAAGTTTGGGGCCTTTGTGTAAATTTACAAAAAGTTGGGGTTTTAGCTATATAAAACCTAAATGCATGTTTGACATGAATGAATGAAGTAAATGTTGAAACATTGATGAAAGTGAAACCGTGTAGGGTTGAAATGTTAATTATGGAAAATGCCCTAATTACATTGATTGATTAATTTGTAAAATTAATTGTTGGAAATTGGAAAGGGAAGGGATAAAAGGGTGTAGTAGAGTCACTTATCGCTCACCAAATTAAAATGTTGATTTAATATCCATTTGTGCATTTATTTTCTGTTTAGAAATAACTGCTTTGGACTATCGGTGGAGGATAGTCGTGATTGTTGTAGACAATGCATGATGATTAGGCAAACTAAAACTAATCAATTGAATGTGTCATAGAGTATGACGGTGGATTGAATACATTAATTTTATGTATTGGTTGATTGTGTACAGAACCTTTGTGTTTATATGCATTGTGTATAGAGGAGGAGATGGGGGATGTACTCCGCGGTTTAGGGGAAGATGGGGGATGTACCTCTAAACCGGATAGTGTTGGGAGGAGATGGGGGATGAACTCCGTAGATACAGCTCATATGCTTGTCTAGAGAAGTGAAGATACAGCTCATAGGCTTATCTTTGAGAAGTGTAGATACAGCTCATATGCTTGTCTAGTAAAGTGTGGATATAGCTTATATGCTTATCTATTGATGCGTGATATGTTTATCTATTGATATGTTGATATAGCTAATATGCTTATCTACTAAATAAAGGTGGAGAATGAAAAGTAACATAGACTTGTATGTTATGAAACTGTGATGAGATATATGTGGATGTATCGGTATTGGCCATCTATCAATTGCTAATCTTTTAGTCATCGTTCATAGTTGGTTTAGTATATCTCTGCTGGGCTGTGGCTCACCCTATATGGGAATATCATTTTCAGGTACAGGTAGTATGCCACCTCCAAGGACGTAGCTTGGGAGGCTAGAGGCAGGCGGACTTTTGTCGTTTTATTTCTTTGATGTATTACATGTATATTCAAGCCAAGGGCTTAATGTGTAAATGAGTTAGCACTCTTTTGCTGTAACCAAGTGTTAACTTGGAAAGCTGTAAGCCCGTAGGGCATTTGCTTTTGTTGTTAACATGTAACACTTTTGTAAGAAACTACTCTGATGAATAGAAGAATGTTTATCTTTATTACCAATTCATGTCTATATTGATGGGTTTAATGTTATTATTTTGAGGGCGTTACAACTTGGTATCAGAGCGTACCGGGTTCGAAGTCTTTGGGTATGTGGGAAGTGATTAGTATCATAATGGGTTTGTCTCGCTTGGTAGAGACTTAGATGTAGTGTCATATGCTACGTGCTTAATTGATAACATGCTTATGTGACTATGTGGGTATGGAATGTAGTTTCTAGGATGTTGATTGGATCCTTGGGTTTCTGGGAGTCTTGTTGGAAAAGCACTTGATCAATGCTGTTTCTAACCGGAACTCTTGTAACGCCTCGAGACTATCATTATCCGGAAATGAAATTCGTAAGTGCTTTTGTGTTTATATGCTTACGTGGAATGAATTACAGTTGTCCATGCATTAGGACACGAGTGTTATACCTTCGGCACATTTGTGAATGTGCTAATAGTCTTGGTTATCTTTATTAGGATGTCAGGACAAGGAAGAAGTGCTAGGCGTGGTAGGCCTGCGAGGCAGGAAGTACCTTTACCGGATGATATTCCGGCAGTGCAGGAGGGAGTTGGTCAGGCCAACGTGGCCGAGCCAGCGGGTCAGCAGGCTATGGGCGCCTTGGCCCGAGAGATAGCGGGAGCTTTGGGTATTCTCAGAGTTGAAAATCAAGTTACTGAGGCTGGACCTTCTTTCTTGAAGAGGGAGTTCTTCCGGTCTAACCCGAACGAATTTGTTGGGGATCCGAAGAAGCCACTTAAGGCTGACGAGTGGTTGGAATAAATGGAGAAGACGTTCGAGATGCATGGCATGGAGGACGGGGCTCTTAAGGTGACCTTGGCATCCTGCCAACTGAAGGGAGATGCGGGTCAATGGTGGAAGTACGAGAAGGGCAGTGTTGGTGGTGCATGGGAGGCATTTGTGAATGCTTTCCAGGAGAAGTTTTTATTTTCAGCTGCAAGGGAGAAGTTAAGGGATCAGTTTAGCCGGCATAATCAGCAGGGCATGTCTGTGGCAGAGTTTGAGGCCACTTTCACTAGTTTGTCCAGGTTTGCACCTGAGTTGGTGGCGTCTGAAGAACGCCGTTGCTATGAGTTTGAGCGGAAGTTGAGGCGGGGCCTCAAGTTGAGGGTTGGTGGGTCTTTCATCCGTGAGTATAGACATTTAGTGGATGTTGCAGCTCATATGGAGCTCTTGATGTAGGAGGAGGATGAGGGGCAGAGAGGCTCCAAGAGGAGCCAAGATGGTCAGGGTGATGGCAGGAGACAGAGGGGTCCTAATCCTCAGCAGTCTCAAGGTGGTTTGGCTAGGTCGACCTTTCTAGTGCCGAGTGCAGGCTCCGGGAGAGGTGGTCAGGGGGATTTCACCTGTTACAAGTGTGGCCAGCTAGGTCACAAAGTTTCGGTTTGCCCGCAGAAGGGAGGGGGTCAGCGAGCTCCTTCTTCATCAGCTAGACCTCAGGGCCAGAGTCAGGGTAGAGGCCAGTCCTTGTCTTACTATCAGTGTGGTCAACCCGGGCACCTGAAGAGGTTTTGCCGGCAGTTGAGTGCCACTTCGAGGGCGTCTGGTTCTAGACAGACGCAGAGTTTTCAGCCAGCTCAGTCTGTGCAGGCCTCGAGGGCCAACCCGGGAGCTTCGTCATCCCAGTCTGTGCAACAGTCATTTGCTCCTAAAGGTGAGCAGGTGGATCAGGGGCCTACAGGGCGCGTGTATGCTATACCGCGCAGGATTTAATACCGGCTCCATCGGTAGTGAGAGGTACTTTTCTGTTTTGCAACTCGGTTACTAGTGTGTTGATTAACACGGGTGCATCTCATTCTTTTGTATCTGCTGCATTTGCATCTGGGTTTACCCTTGTTGTACAGTGATCCAGACATGTGTCCGTGGATGATAGTAGCTGATTATTACCTGGTGTACATCCTTTCTTACTTTGCATTTGAGTTATAGGATGTGTTGGGCAGATTTGTTACATGTTGGTTGAGATTAGAAACCAAAACTAGTTGCTCAGATTTTGACCTGTCCGCTCGAGCGGGGGTTTTGCCGCTCGAGCGGGAGTTTCACCCATCCAGTTTTCTTGTGCTGTGTTCGACGCTCGAGCGTGGGATTGGCCGCTCGAGCGGGATTGTGTGAGTGCCGCTCGAGCGGGGAGTTGGAAGCTCGAGTGGGAGACCTGTCTGCAAAAGTTCTGGGAGTGTGTATCCGCCGCTCGAGGGGATTGTTGATGCTCGAGCGGGAGTCTGTGAGTGACGCTCGAGTGGGGAGTTTGACGCTCGAGCGGGGCGACTTTTATATAAATCCGAGATCCGACTTTTGGATCACATTTTCAAGATCTTTTCTCTCTCTTACTTTTCCAAAAAGCCATTTTCAGAGCTTCTCACTCTAAAACCGGCCCTTCTCTCTTAGATTTGATCTAGTAGGAGTTGTTTGCTCACTTTTGGTCTTTACGAAAGTTGTGTTGATCGTCGAGGGCTACCTTTTAATCTGAAAATTTCGAAATTTGAAGCATTTTGGTTTTGGTCTTCATCTCCATTGGAGCTCAAACTTTGAGGTAGGGATATCCTACTCCTTTCTATGAGCTTTGTCTTTAAATTTTAGTATTTTGAGATGTTGGGGTTGGTTTGGTAATTTGGTGAAAATTTGGGGCTTTTGTGCAAATTTACAAAGGTTGGGGTTTTAGCTAAATAAAGCCTAGATGCAAGTTTGGCATGGAAAAAGTGAAATTAATGATAAAACATTAATGAAAATGGAACCTAAGGGTCGTAATGTTAATTATGGAAAATGCCCTAATTACATTGATTGATTAATTTGTATAATTAATTGTTGGAAATGAGGAATTGAATTGAGAATGTGGATATTGAAAAGGGAAAGGGTTAAAGGGTGTAGTTGGATTTTATGTCACTCACCTAGTTGGAAATGTAGATTTTATATCCATTTGTTGCATTTATTTTCTATATAGAAATAACTGCTTTGGGCTATCGGTGAAGGATAGTCTTGGTTGTTGTAGACAATGCATGATGATTAGGCAAACTTAAACTAATCACCGGAATGTGTCATTGAGTATGACGGTTGAATGAATACATTAAATGTTATGTATTGGTTGATGATGTGTATAATTATTGTTTATATGCATTGTGTTGTGTTGGAGGAGATAGGGGATGTACTCTGCGGTTTAGGGGAAGATAGGGGATGGACCTTTAAACCGGATGTTGTTGGGAGGAGATAGGGGATGGACTCCGTAGATAGAGCTCATATGCTTATCTAGTGATGTATTGACAGAGCTCATATGCTTGTCATTGGAAGTGTGATAGTGCTCATATGCATATCTGTGGAAGTAATGATATAGCTTGTATGCTTATCTGTTGGTGTGCCATATAGCTAGTATGCTTATCTATTATGAAATAGGAAGTGTTTGATATGAGTTGCTGTCTCATATGAGTTGTTTGGCCAGGTTCTGAGCTGTGGTTATAAATTGAGAATTGAAAAGAAATGGAAAATGGACTGTAATATGGACTTATATGTCATGAAACCGCAAAGCGTGATAAGGAAAAGTATCTGTGTTGGCCATCTATCAACTGCTAATCTTTTAGTCATTGTTCATATTTGGTTTAGTGTATTTCTATTGGGCTGTGGCTCACCCTATATGGGAATATCATCTTCAGGTACAGGTAGCATGCCACCTCCGAGGACATAGCTTGGGAGGCTAGAGGCGGACACACTTTTGTTGTCATATTCCTTTTGATGTATTACATGTATATCCAAGCCAAGGGCTTAATGTGCAAATGAGTTAGTACTCTTTTGTTGTAACCAAGTGTTAACTTGGAAAGCTGTAAGCCTTTAGGGAATTTGCTTTTGTCGTTAACATGTAATACTTTTCGTAATGAAACTCTGATGAATAGAAGATGTGAAACTTTTATATATCAATGCATGTCTATATTGATGGGTTAATGTTATTATTTTGAGGGCGTTACAACTTGGTATCAGAGCGTACCGGGTTCGAATACTTTTGGTACGTAGGAAGTGATTAGGATCACAATGGGTTTGTCTCGCTTGATAGAGACTTAGATGTAGTGTCATATGCTATGTGCTTAATTGATAACATGCTTATGTGACTATGTGGGTATGGAATGTAGTTTCTAGGATGTTGATTGGATCCTTGGGTTTTTGGGAGTCTTGTTGGAAAGGCACTTGATCAATGCTGTTTCTAACCGGAACTCTAGTAACGCCTCGCGACTATCATTATCCAGAGATGAAATTCGTAAGTGCTTATCTGTTTATGTGCTTACGTGGAGTGAATTACAGTTGTCTATGCATTAGGACGCGAGTGTTATAGCTTCGGCACATTTGTGAATGTGCTAATAGTCTTGGTTACCTTTATTAGGATGTCAGGACGAGGGCGTGGTAGACGTGGCAGGCATGGTAGGCAGGAGGTACCTGTACCGGATGACGTTCCGGCAGTGCAGGAGGGAGTTGGTCAGGCCAATGTGGCCGAGCCAGCAGGTCAGCAGGCTATGGGCGCCTTGGCCCGAGAGATAGCGGGAGCTTTGGGTATTCTCAAAGCTGGGAATCAGGCAGCTGAGGTAGGGCCTTCTTTCTTGAAGAGCGAGTTCTTCCGGTCTAACTCGGATGAGTTTGTTGGGGATCCGAAGGAGCCACTGAAGGCTGACAAGTGGTTAGAGCAGATGAGTAAGATGTTCGAGATGCTTGGCATCGAGGACGGGGCACTGAAAGTGACCTTGGCATCCTTCCAGCTGAAGGGAGATGCGGGTCAATGGTGGAAGTACGAGAAGGCTCGTGTTGGTGGAACATGGGAGGCGTTTGTGAATGCTTTCCAGGAGAGGTTCTTGTCTGCAGTCGCTAGGGAAAAGCTGAGGGATCAGCTTCGCCGGCTTAATCAGCAGGGTATGTCTGTGGCAGAGTTTGAGGCCACTTTCACTAGTTTGTTCAGGTTTGCACCTGAGTTGGTGGCGTCCGAAGAACGCCGTTGCTATGAGTTTGAGCGGAAGTTGAGGCGGGGCCTCAAGTTGAGAGTTGGTGGGTCTTACATCCGAGAGTATATGTAACGCCCTCAAAATAATAACAATAAACCCATCAGATAAAACATGCATTTACATATAAATTAACCACACTCTTATATTCATTAGAGTTCCGTTAAATAAATATTACATGTTAACCTCATAACAAAATGCCCTACGGGCTTACAGCTTTCCAAGTTAACACTTGGTTACAACAAGAGTTCTAACTCGTTTACACATTAAGCCCTTGGCTTGAAGTTACATGTAATACATCAAAAGTAAAACGACAAAACTATGCCCGCCACTAGCCTCCCAGCTAAGTCCTTGGAGGTGGCATGCTTCCTGTACCTGAAAATGATATTCCCATATAGGGTGAGCCACAGCCCAGTAGAAATACACTAAACCAACCATGGACAATGACTAAAACATTAGCAATTGATAGTTGGTCAACACTGATACAATCACATAAATTACATATTTATGTCAACGACTTACAAGTCCCAATTACTTTTCATTTTCCCTTTTTCAACAGATAAGCTTGCTAGCTCTATCATTATTTCCACAGATATGTATAAAAACTATATCTCACATTCAGATAAGTATAAAAACTATATCCACATTCTCAACAGATATGTATATCAACAATATCCACAGATAAGCATACAAGCTATATCCACATTCTCAACAGATATTTATAACAACAATATCCACACTTCACAAAGATAAGCATATGAGCTCTATCTTCACTTCTCTAGACAAGCATATGAGCTCTGTCTACGGAGTTCATCCCCTATCTCCTCCCAATACCTATCCGGTTTAGAGGTACATCCCCTATCTTCCCCTAAACCGCGGAGTACATCCCCTATCTCCTCCTCTACACATAACGTATATAAACACATTGGTTCTATATACAATCACACAATACACACGATTAATGTATTCTATCAACCGTCAAGTTCCATGACACATTCCATTGATTAGTTTCCGTTTACCTAATCATCATGCATTGTCTACAACAATCTCGACTATCCTCTACCGATAGCCCAAAGCAGTTATTTCTAAAACAGAAAATAAATGCACAAATGGATATTCAATCAACATTTCATTTCCTCATTTCTCACCAATTAATTATCCCAATTAATTAAACAATGTAATTAGGCCATTTTCCATAATTACCATTTCAACCCTTAGGTCCCATTTTCATCAATGATTCAACAATCATTCTATTTTTCTATGCCAAACATGCATCTAGGTTTATTATGAATAAAACCCCAACTTTTGTAAAATTACACAAAAGCCCCAAACTTTCACAAATTTACCAAACCAAGCCCAACATCTCAAAATACCAAAATTTAAAGACAAAACCCATAGAGAGGAGTAGGATATCCCTACCTCAAATTCGGAGTCCCAAAGGAGAAGACGACAAAACCCAACGTGCTCCAAAACCCGAGATTTTCAGATTAAAATGAAGCCCTCGACGATCAACAACTTTTTTGTAAAGGCCAAAGGTGAGTAAATCACTCCAACTAGATCAAAACCTAGAGAGAAGGTAGAGTCTAGAGTGAGAGGCTCAACAATGGTGATTTTGGAAAAGTAAGAGAGAGAAGAGAAAGTGAAAAAGTGATTTGAAAAGTCACAATTTCGGGACTTTAACCCAGGTCTCCGCTCGAGCGTAAAACACCCCGCTCGAGCGGCCACTCACAGACTTCCGCTCGAGCGGCCAACCTCCCGCTCGAGCGCAGAATGCACTCGCTCAGCACTTTTGCAGAACCAGACCTCCGCTCGAGCTCCCAACCCTACGCTCGAGCTCACAACACTGCACAACAAGATACTGGATGGATGTATTCCCCGCTCGAGCGCCAACACCTCCGCTCGAGCGGACAGGCCAAAAATCTGGGCAACTAGTTTTGGTTTCTAAACTCAACCAACCTGTAACCAACCCGCCCAACACATCCTATAACTCAAATACAAAGTAAGAAAGGATGTAAACAAGATAATAAACAACTACCAACATCCACGGACACATGTCCGGATCACTGTACAACAAGGGTAAACCCGGGATCGCTATAACCTCCCCCCCTTAAAGAATTTCGCCCCCGAAATTAAGCACAAGTTGCAAAACAAGCTTTCCTCCATTTTAAACAGTGTTACACTTGAACAGTCAACAATTCGACCCATTACCGGTCATCCCATCCCTTTAACAAGAGACATATCACAATATGTAAACAACATATGTACTTTCAACATGCATTAACATTATGCACTATCTTTCCAATTTCAACAATATATTCAACAGATATAATGTTACATTCAACTTCCATATGAGGCAAGTTCCAAAACGTACTTTCATTAAACCAAACATTTTCAATGTTTCACCCCTTAAGACATATATAAAAGTTCTTAAGTTCAACAAAACGTAAAATTTAAATACAAGATCACACATCAACAAACAAGTCCGGATATTTCTCACGGACTTCCAACTCACGTTCCCAAGTGGCTTCCTCCACTCCGTGATGTTTCCACAAGACTTTCACCAAAGGAATGGTCTTGCCACGCAGGACCTGATCCCGCCTATCCAAGACCCGAACCGGTCTCTCCTCATACGAGGCATCCTTATCTACCTCTAAATCAGTCCAATCCAGCACATGTGATGGATCTGGCTCATACTTCCGAAGCATACTCACATGAAACACGTCATGCACTCCGGATAACTGCGGTGGTAAGGCTAACCGATAAGCAACCTCACCAATCCTCTCAAGGATCTCAAAAGGACCAATAAACCGAGGGAATAACTTCCCACTCTTCCCAAATCTCATCAAGCCTCGTCGAGGTGATATCTTTAGAAAGACATGATCACCTACCTCAAACGCCAAAGGCCTCCTCCTACGGTCGGCATAACTCTTTTGTCGACTCTGGGCTGTAACAAGCCTCCTACGGATAAGCTCAACTTTCTCCGTCGTCTCCCTAACCAACTCCGGACCCAACAAAGGTGCATCACCCACCTCGGCCCAACAAACTGGAGACCTACACGGTCGGCCATACAAGGCCTCAAACGGTGCCATACCGATGCTAGACTGAAAACTTATTGTTGTAGGCAAACTCTACCAATGGCAAGTGCCTCTCCCACGTCCCACTGAAGTCCAGGACACAACCCCGAAGCATATCCTCGAGGATCTGAATAGTACGCTCGGACTGCCCGTCAGTCTGAGGATGATAAGCCGTACTAAAGGTCAACTTAGTGCCCAAGGCACTCTGCAAACTCTGCCACAACCTAGCAGTAAAACGAGGATCTCTATCTGAGACGATCGTCACTGGGACCCCGTGCAATCTTACTACATCCCGAATATACAAATCGGCAAGATGATCTATCGAATCTCTCACGCGCATAGGAATAAAGTGCGCCGACTTAGTCAACCGGTCTACAACCACCCAAATAGCATCACTACCCCGCTGAGTCCTCGGAAGACCTACAACGAAGTCCATAGTGACATGCTCCCACTTCCACTCGGCAATAGGCAAGGGTTGCAACAAACCCGCTGGCCTCTGATGCTCGGCCTTCACTTGCTGGCAAGTAAGGCACTTCGATACGAAAACAGCCACATCTCTTTTCATACCCCGCCACCAAAATTGGCGACCCAAATCCTGATACATCTTAGTACCTCCCGGATGCACCGTAAGGCGCGAATGATGAAACTCTCGGAGTACTTCCTCTCGGCAAGACTCCGGTACAAACAAACGGTCTCGGTATCTCACACTCAGGTCGGGATACACCGTCAAACCCTTCTCAACTTTCCCACTGGAGATCTTCTCTCGGAGGGATTCTACCTCAAGGTCACCTCTCTGTGCCTCTAACACTCTAGTCACAAGTGTAGGCTGCGCAACAACAGAAAACAAGGCCGCAGCCTCAACAGATTCGCCCAGTAGCAAATCAAACTCGCCAAGTGCTCCCAACATCACCCATTCCCGGATGGCTATACAAGCTACATCACTAATGGTTTTCCTACTAAGGGCATCGGCCACAACATTGGCCTTTCCCGGATGATAATGTAACTCAAAATCATAATCCTCGATGAACTCCATCCATCTCCTCTGCCTCAAATTCAAGTCTCTCTGTGTAAACAGATACTTCAAACTCTTATGATCCGAGAATACCTCGAACCTCTCACCATAAAGGTAGTGCCTCCAGATTTTCAAGGCAAAGATCACAGCTGCTAACTCTAGGTCGTGTGTGGGGTAATTCTTCTCACGTATTTTCAACTGACGTGAACCATAAGCTACCACTTTCCCCTCTTGCATCAACACACAACCCAAACCCTCTCGTGAGGTATCACAATAAACCGCATAACCCAACCCTCTCTCCGGAATAATCAACACCGGAGCGGTGGTCAATCTAACTTTCAACTCTTGGAATGACCTTTCACAAGTCTCACTCCACACAAACTTGACTCCCTTCCGAGTCAGTCTAGTCAACGGTGACGCTAACTTGGAGAAATCTTTCACAAACCGACGGTAATACCCAGCTAATCCCAGAAAACTGCGGATCTCAAACACACTCTTAGGCTGTGCCCAATCTTGCACTGCCTCAACCTTGGATGTATCAACAGACACCCCTTCCCCGGATACCACGTGGCCTAAGAATTTGACTTCCCCCAGCCAGAACTCACACTTCCGAAACTTGGCATACAGCCTATGGGCTCTAAGTAATTCAAGCACCACTCTCAAGTGTGCCTCGTGCTCCTCCCCAGAAGACGAATAGATAAGGATGTCGTCCACGAAAACAACCACAAATCGGTCTAAGAACTCCCAGAAAATCCGGTTCATCAAGTCCATAAAGACTGCCGGTGCATTGGTAAGCCCGAATGGCATCACCAAAAACTCGTAATGGCCATACCGCGTACGGAATGCCGTCTTAGGAATATCTTCCTCCCTGACCCTCAACTGATGGTAACCCGATCTCAAGTCTATCTTAGAGAAACAACGGGAACCCTTCAACTGGTCAAACAAATCATCTATACGGGGCATAGGATACTTATTCTTAACCGTAGCCCGATTCAACTTCCGGTAGTCTATACACAATCTCAAGGCACCATCTTTCTTTTTAACAAAGAGTGCCGGTGCTCCCCACGGTGAAACACTAGGGCGAACAAAGCCCTTATCTAGCAATTCCTGGAGCTGAACTTTCAACTCAACCAACTCTGCTGGAGCAAAACGGTAAGGTGCCATAGAAATCGGCGTCGTGCCGGGCACTAAATCAATAGAGAACTCTATCTCTCGGTGAGGTGGCAAACTAACAAGATCTTCGGGAAAGACATCCGAATACTCACAAACCACCCTCGGTAACACAACCTGGGTCTCACCACTCTCACCACTCTCAAAGCTGGCAAGTAGACTACTAAGCTCACTTCGCCCTCGCGAATCATACCCCGGTGGCAAAACACTACCAACCCGGTCTCCCAAGAAATGGAACCACTCCCCGCTCAAGGTACATAACGTGACCCTCTGGTGGTAGCAATCAATAACAGCCCGGTATGACGATAACCAGTCCATACCCAAAATAACATCAAAACCCTTCATGGGCATGACAACAAACGGAAAAGGAAGCCTATAGTCGGCGACCTCTATATCACATCCTCTAACACCCTGTTTCAGAATCAACTCACCACCCAAAGGCGATACCACACAAATAGGAGATGCTAACTGTGCTAACTCCAATTCCAAAACAGATGCAAATGCAGCAGATACAAAAGAATGAGATGCACCCGTGTCTATCAACACACTAGCAACTGAGTTGCAAAACAGAAAAGTACCTCTCACTACTGATGGAGCCGGTACTAAATCCTGCGCGGTAACAGCATACACGCGCCCCGTAGGCCCCTGGTCTACCTGCTCACCTCTCGGAGCAAAAGACTGCTGCACAGACTGGGATGACGAAGCTCCCGGATTGGCCCTCGAGGCCTGCACAGACTGAGCTGGCTGAAAACCCTGCGTCTGCCTAGAACCAGACGCTCCCGAAGTGGCACTCAACTGTGGGCAAAACCTCTTCATGTGCCCAGGTTGTCCACACTGATAACAAGTCAAGAGCTGCCCCCTGCCTAAACTCTGACTCTGCGGTCTAGCTGAAGAAGAAGCAGCTTTCTGACCCCCACCCTTCTGCGGGCAAACAGATACCTTGTGACCCAGCTGGCCACACTTGTAACAGGTGAAATCCCCCTGACCACCTCTCCCGGAGCCTGCACTCGGCACTGGGAAGGTCGATCTAGCAACACCACCCTGCGACTGCTGAGGGTTAGAACCCCTCTGCCTCCTGCCATCACCCTGACTATCCTGGCTCCTCTTGGAGCCTCTCTGACCCTCATCCTCCTCCTGCATCATAAGCTCCATATGAGCTGCAGCGTCCACTAGGTGTCTATACTCTCGAATATAAGACCCACCAATTCTCAACTTGAGGCCCCGCCTCAACTTCCGCTCAAACTCATAGCAACGGCGTTCCTCAGACGCCACCAGTTCAGGTGCAAACCTAGACAGGCTGGTAAAAGTAGCCTCAAACTCGGCCACTGACAAGCCCTGCTGATTAAGCCGGCTAAACTGATCCCTCAGCTTTTCCCTAGCTGCTGCAGACAAAAACCTCTCCTGAAAAGCATTCACAAACGCCTCCCAAGTACCACCAACACGAGCTTTCTCGTACTTCCACCATTGACCCGCATCTCCCTTCAGTTGAAAGGATGCCAAGGTCACTTTCAGTGCTCCGTCCTCGATGCCAAGCATCTCAAACGTCTTCGTTGTCTGTTCGAGCCATTCATCTGCCTTAAGCGGCTCTTTAGGATCCCCGATAAACTCGTCCAGATTACACCGAAAGAACTCCCTCTTCAAGAAGGAAGGCCCTGTCTCAGCTGCCTGATTCCCAGCTCTAAGAATACCTAAAGCTCCTGCTATCTCTCTGGCCAAGGCACCCATAGCCTGCTGACCTACTGGCTCGGCCACATTGGCCTGCCCAACTCCCTCCTGCACTGCCGGAATCTCACCCTGTAACGGTACTTCCTGCCTCGCAGGTCTACCACGCCTAGCACCTCTTCCTCGTCCTGACATCCTAATAAAGGCAACACAGAACGTTAGCACATTCATAGGTGTGCCGAAACTAAACACTCACGTCCTAATGCATGGACAAGTGTAATTCACTCCACATCAGCACATAAACACATAAGCACTTACGAACTTCATTTCCGGATAATGATAGTCCCGAGACGTTACTAGAGTTCCGGTTAGAAACAGCATTGATCAAGTGCCTTTCCAACAAGACTCCCAGAAACTCAAGGATCCAATCAACATCCTAGAAATTAAATCCCATACCCACATAGTCACATAAGCATGTTAGCATTTAAGCACATCGCATATGATACTACATCTAAGTCTCTATCAAGCGAGACAAACCCATTGTGATACTAATCACTTCCCACGTACCCAAAGTATTCGAACCCGGTACGCTCTGATACCAAGTTGTAACGCCCTCAAAATAATAACAATAAACCCATCAGATAAAACATGCATTTACATATAAATTAACCACACTCTTATATTCATTAGAGTTCCGTTAAATAAATATTACATGTTAACCTCATAACAAAATGCCCTACGGGCTTACAGCTTTCCAAGTTAACACTTGGTTACAACAAGAGTTCTAACTCGTTTACACATTAAGCCCTTGGCTTGAAGTTACATGTAATACATCAAAAGTAAAACGACAAAACTATGCCCGCCACTAGCCTCCCAGCTAAGTCCTTGGAGGTGGCATGCTTCCTGTACCTGAAAATGATATTCCCATATAGGGTGAGCCACAGCCCAGTAGAAATACACTAAACCAACCATGGACAATGACTAAAACATTAGCAATTGATAGTTGGTCAACACTGATACAATCACATAAATTACATATTTATGTCAACGACTTACAAGTCCCAATTACTTTTCATTTTCCCTTTTTCAACAGATAAGCTTGCTAGCTCTATCATTATTTCCACAGATATGTATAAAAACTATATCTCACATTCAGATAAGTATAAAAACTATATCCACATTCTCAACAGATATGTATATCAACAATATCCACAGATAAGCATACAAGCTATATCCACATTCTCAACAGATATTTATAACAACAATATCCACACTTCACAAAGATAAGCATATGAGCTCTATCTTCACTTCTCTAGACAAGCATATGAGCTCTGTCTACAGAGTTCATCCCCTATCTCCTCCCAATACCTATTCGGTTTAGAGGTACATCCCCTATCTTCCCCTAAACCGCGGAGTACATCCCCTATCTCCTCCTCTACACATAACGTATATAAACACATTGGTTCTATATACAATCACACAATACACACGATTAATGTATTCTATCAACCGTCAAGTTCCATGACACATTCCATTGATTAGTTTCCGTTTACCTAATCATCATGCATTGTCTACAACAATCTCGACTATCCTCTACCGATAGCCCAAAGCAGTTATTTCTAAAACAGAAAATAAATGCACAAATGGATATTCAATCAACATTTCATTTCCTCATTTCTCACCAATTAATTATCCCAATTAATTAAACAATGTAATTAGGCCATTTTCCATAATTACCATTTCAACCCTTAGGTCCCATTTTCATCAATGATTCAACAATCATTCTATTTTTCTATGCCAAACATGCATCTAGGTTTATTATGAATAAAACCCCAACTTTTGTAAAATTACACAAAAGCCCCAAACTTTCACAAATTTACCAAACCAAGCCCAACATCTCAAAATACCAAAATTTAAAGACAAAACCCATAGAGAGGAGTAGGATATCCCTACCTCAAATTCGGAGTCCCAAAGGAGAAGACGACAAAACCCAACGTGCTCCAAAACCCGAGATTTTCAGATTAAAATGAAGCCCTCGACGATCAACAACTTTTTTGTAAAGGCCAAAGGTGAGTAAATCACTCCTACTAGATCAAAACCTAGAGAGAAGGTAGAGTCTAGAGTGAGAGGCTCAACAATGGTGATTTTGGAAAAGTAAGAGAGAGAAGAGAAAGTGAAAAAGTGATTTGAAAAGTCACAATTTCAGGACTTTAACCCAGGTCTCCGCTCGAGCGTAAAACACCCCGCTCGAGCGGCCACTCACAGACTTCCGCTCAAGCGGCCAACCTCCCGCTCGAGCGCAGAATGCACTCGCTCAGCACTTTTGCAGAACCAGACCTCCGCTCGAGCTCCCAACCCTACGCTCGAGCTCACAACACTGCACAACAAGATACTGGATGGATGTATTCCCCGCTCGAGCGCCAACACCTCCGCTCGAGCGGACAGGCCAAAAATCTGGGCAACTAGTTTTGGTTTCTAAACTCAACCAACCTGTAACCAACCCGCCCAACACATCCTATAACTCAAATACAAAGTAAGAAAGGATGTAAACAAGATAATAAACAACTACCAACATCCACGGACACATGTCCGGATCACTGTACAACAAGGGTAAACCCGGGATCGCTATAGTATAGACACCTAGTGGATGCTGCAGCTCACATGGAGCGCATGATGCAAGAGGAGGATGAGGGGCAGAGAGGCTCCAAGAGGGGCCAAGATAGTCAGGGTGATGGCAGGAGACAGAGGGGTCCTAACCCTCAGCAGTCTCAGAGTGGAGTTGCTAGTTCGACCTTTCCGGTGCCGAGTGCAGGCTCGGGGAGAGGTAGTCAGGGAGGCTTGACTTGTTTTGCGTGTGGCCAGCTGGGTCACAAGTCTTTGGTTTGCCCGCAGAAGGGAGGGGGTCAGCGAGCTGCTTCTTCTTCAGCTAGACCTCAGGGCCAGAGTCAGGACAGGGGCCAGCCTTTGTCTTGTTATCAGTGTGGTCAGCCTGGGCACCTGAAGAGGTATCGCCCTCAGTTGAGTGCCACATCGGGAGCGTCTGGTTCTAGACAGACGCAGGGTTTTCAGCCGGCTCAGTCTGTGCAGGCCTCGAGGGCTAATCTGGGGGCTTCGTCGTCCCAGTCAGTACAGCAGTCGTATGCTCCTAGAGGTGAGCAGGGGGATCAGGGGCCCACAGGGCGCGTGTATGCTGTTACCGCGCAGGATTTAGTACCGGCTCCATCGGTAGTGAGAGGTACTTTTCTGTTTTGCAACTCGATTGCTAGTGTGTTGATTGACACGGGTGCATCTCATTCTTTTGTATCTGCTGCATTTGCATCTGTTTTGGAATTGGAGTTAGCACAGTTAGCATCTCCTATTTGTGTAGTGTCGCCTCTTGGGGGTGAACTGATCTTGAAACAAGGTGTTAGAGGTTGTGATATAGAGGTCGCCGACCATAGGCTTCCTTTTCCGTTTGTTGTCATGCCCATGAAGGGCGTTGATGTTATTTTGGGTATGGACTGGCTATCGTCATACCGGGCTATTATCGATTGCTACCGCCAGAGGGTCACGTTATGTACCTTGAACGGGGAGTGGTTCCATTTCTTGGGAGACCGAGTTGGTAGTGTTTTGCCACCGGGGTATGATTCGCGAGGGCGGAGTGAGCTTAGTGGTCTACTTGCTAGCCTTGAGAGCGGTGAGTGTGATGAGACCCAGCTTGTGTTGCCGAGGGTGGTTTGTGAGTATTCGGATGTCTTTCCCGAAGACCTTGTTAGTTTGCCACCTCACCGAGAGATAGAGTTCTCTATTGATCTAGTGCCCGGCACGACACCGATTTCTATGGCACCTTACCGTTTTGCTCCAGCAGAGTTGATTGAGTTGAAAGTTCAGCTCCAGGAATTGCTAGATAAGGGTTTTGTTCGCCCTAGTGTTTCACCGTGGGGAGCACCGGCCCTCTTTGCTAAAAGAAAGATGGTGCCTTGAGATTGTGTATAGACTACCGGAAGTTGAATCGGGCTACGGTCAAGAATAAGTACCCTATACCCCGTATAGATGACCTGTTTGACCAGTTGAAGGGTTCCCGTTGTTTCTCTAAGATAGACTTGAGATCGGGTTACCACCAGTTGAGGGTCAGGGAGGAGGATATTCCTAAGACGACATTCTGTACGCGGTATGGCCATTATGAATTTCTGGTGATGCCATTTGGGCTTACCAATGCACCGACAGTCTTTATGGACTTGATGAACCGGATCTTCCAGGAATTCTTGGATCGATTTGTAGTCGTTTTCGTGGACGACATCCTGATTTATTCGCCTTCAGAGGAGGAGCACGAGGAACACTTGAGAGTGGTGCTTGAGTTGCTTAGAGCCCATAGGCTGTATGCCAAGTTTGGAAAGTGTGAGTTCTGGCTAGGAGAGGTGAAATTCTTAGGCCACGTGGTATTCAGCGAAGAAGTGTCTGTTGATACATCCAAGGTAGAGGCAGTGCAAGATTGGACACAGCCTAAGAGTGTGTTTGAGATCCGCAGTTTTCTGGGATTAGCTGGGTATTACCGTCGGTTTGTGAAGGATTTCTCTAGGCTAGCTTCGCCGTTGACTAGATTGACGCGGAAAGGGGTCAAGTTTGTATGGAGTGAGACTTGTGAAAAGTCGTTCCAAGAGTTGAAGGTTAGATTGACCACCGCTCCGGTTTTGATTATTCCGGAGAGAGGGTTGGGTTATGCGGTTTATTGTGATGACTCACGAGAGGGTTTGGGTTGTGTGTTGATGCAAGAGGGGAAAGTGGTAGCTTATGGCTCACGTCAGTTGAAAATACACGAGAAGAATTACCCTACACACGACTTAGAGTTAGCCGCTGTGATCTTTGCCTTGAAAATTTGGAGGCACTACCTGGATGGTGAGAGGTTTGAGGTGTTCTCGGACTACAAGAGTTTGAAGTACCTGTTTACCCACAGGGACTTGAATTTGAGGTAGAGGAGATGGATGGAGTTCATTGAGGACTACGACTTTGAGTTGCACTATCACCCGGGAAAGGCCAATGTTGTGGCCGATGCCCTTAGTAGAAAATCCATTAGTGATGTAGCTTGTATAGCCATCCGGGAATGGGAGATGTTGGGTACACTTGGCGAGTTTGATTTGCATCTGGGCGAATCTGTTGAGGCTGCGGCCTTGTTTTCTGTTGTTGCGCAGCCTACACTTGTGACTAGGGTGCTAGAGGCACAGAGAGGTGACCTTGAGGTAGAATCCCTCCGAGAGAAGATCTCAGGTGGGAAGGTTGAGAAGGGTTGACGGTGTATCCCGACCTGAGTGTGAGATACCGAGACCGTTTGTTTGTGCCGGAGTCTTACCGAGAGGAAGTACTCCGAGAGTTTCACCATTCACGCCTTGCGGTGCATCTAGGAGGCACTAAAATGTATCATGATTTGGGTCGCCAGTTTTGGTGGCGAGGTATGAAGAGGGATGTGGCTGTTTTCATATCGAAGTGCCTTACTTGCCAGCAAGTAAAGGCCGAGCATCAGAGGCCAGCGGGTTTGTTGCAACCTCTGCCTATTGCCGAGTGGAAGTGGGAGCATATCACTATGGACTTCGTTGTAGGTCTTCCGAGGACTCAACGGGATAGTGATGCCATTTGGGTGGTTGGGTGGTTGTAGACCGGTTGACTAAGTCAGCGTACTTTATTCCCATGCGTGTGAGAGATTCGGTAGATCATCTCACCAACTTGTATATTCGGGACATAGTGAGATTGCACGGGGTCCCAGTGACGATCGTTTCAGATAGAGACCCTCCTTTTACTGCTAGGTTGTGGCAGAGTTTGCAGAGTGCCTTGGGCACTAAGTTGACCTTTAGCACGGCTCACCATCCTCAGACTGACGGGCAGTCCGAGCGTACTATTCAGATCCTTGAGGATATGCTTCGAGGTTGTGTCCTTGACTTTAGTGGGACGTGGGAGTGGCACTTGCCCTTGGTGGAGTTTGCCTACAACAATAGTTTTCAGTCGAGTATCGGTATGGCACCGTTTGAGGCCCTGTATGGCCGGTCGTGTAGGTCTCTAGTTTGTTGGGCCGAGGTGGGTGACGCACCTTTGTTGGGTCCGGAGTTGGTTAGAGAGACGACGGAGAAAGTTGAACTTATCCGTAGGAGGCTGGTTACAGCCCAGAGTCGTTAGAAATCTTATGCCAACCGTAGGAGGAGGCCTTTGGCGTTTGAGGTAGGTGATCATGTTTTCTTGAAAATATCACCTAGGCGAGGTTTGATGAGGTTCGGAAAGAGTGGGAAGTTATCCCCTCGGTTTATTGGGCCTTTTGAGATCCTTGAGAGGATTGGCGAGGTTGCTTACTTATCGTTTGGCTTTGCCGCCGCAGTTGTCCGGAGTGCATGATGTCTTTCATGTTAGTGTGCTTCGGAAGTACGAGCCGGATCCATCGCATGTATTAGATTGGACCGATTTAGAGGTAGATGAGGATGCCTCGTATGAGGAGAGACCAGTTCGGGTCTTGGATAGACGGGATCAAGTCCTACGTGGCAAGACCATCCCTTTAGTGAAGGTTTTGTGGAAACATCACGGAGTGGAGGAGGCCACTTGGGAACGTGAGTTGGAGGTCCGCGAGAAATATCCGGACATGTTTATTGATGTGTAATCTTGTATTTAGACTTTGTAGTGCTGTTGGACTTAAGAGCTTTATATATGTCTTAAGTTGTAAAACATTGGTAGTGTTTTGGTTTAATGCAAGTATGTTGTAGAACTTACCTTGATATGGAAAGTTGATTATGATATTGCATATGTTGGCTATATTGTAGAATTGGAGTTGTATCATGTATATTGACAATGATATGAACTGTGAACCATGCATGTTGAAAATGGTTGGAAATTATAGCGATCCCGGGTTTACCCTTGTCGTACAGTGATCCGGACATGTGTCCGTGGATGTTAGTAGTTGATCATTACCTTGTGTACATCCTTTCTTTGTATTTGAGTTATAGGATGTGCAGGGCAGGTTTGTTATAGGTTGGTTGAGATTAGAAACTAAAACTAGTTGCCCAGATTTTGACCTGTCCGCTCGAGCGGGGGTTTTGGCGCTCGAGCGGGAGTTTTACCCATCCAGTATTTCCTGTGCAGTGTTTGACGCTCGAGCGTGGGATTGGCCGCTCGAGCGGGTTTGTGTGATTGACGCTCGAGTGGGGAGTTGGAAGCTCGAGCGGGAGACCTGTCTGCAAAAGTTCTGGGAGTGTGTATCCGGAGCTCGAGCGGGGGATTGGCCGCTCGAGTGGGAGTTTGTGAGTGACGCTCGAGCGGGGCGTTGGACGCTCGAGCGGGGCGACTGGGTTAAAGCTCCGTGTTTTGACTTTTCAAATCACTTTTTCACTTTCTCTTCTCTCTCCTACTTTTCCAAAAACGCCATTGTTGAGCCTCTCACTCTAGAACTCTACCTTCTCTCTAGGTTTTGATCTAGTATGAGTGATTTGCTCATCTTTGGCCTTTACAAAAGGTTGTTGATCGTCGAGGGCTACATTTTAATCTGAAAATTTCGGGATTTGGAGCACGTTGGGTTTTGTCATCTTCTCCCTTGGGGCTCTGGATTTGAGGTAGGGATATCCTACTCCTCTCTATGGATTTTGTCTTTAGATTTTAGTATTTTGAGATGTTGGGGTCGGTTTGGTAGTTTTGTGAAAGTTGGGGCTTTTGTGTGATTTTACAAAAGTTGAGGTTTTATTTATAATAAACCTAGATGCATGTTTGGCATAGAGAAATGGAATAAATGTTGAATCATTGATGAAAATGGGACCTTAAGGGTTGTAATGTTAGTTATGGAGAATGCCCTAATTACATTGTTTGATTAATTGGGTTAATTAATCGTGAGAAATGAGGTTATGAAATAGAAATGTTGAGATTGGGAATACATGGGATTAAAGGGTGTAGTTGGATCTCATGCCACTCACCTAGTTGAAAATGTCGATTTTATATCCATTTGTTGCATTTATTTACTGTATAGAAATAACTGTTTTGGGCTATCGGTGGAGGATAGTCGTGATTGTTGTAGACAATGCATGATGATTAGGCAAACGGAAACTAATCACTGGAATGAGTCATTGATTATGATTGATTGAAAGAACACGTTAAATTTATGTGTTGCGTGATGATGTGTATAATTATTGTTTATATGCATTGTGTTGTGTTGGAGGAGATAGGGGATGTACTCCACGGTTTAGGGGAAGATAGGGGATGGACCTCTAAACCGGATGTTGTTGGGAGGAGATAGGGGATGGACTCTGTAGATAGAGCTCATATGCTTATCTAGCACTGTGTTGACAGAGCTCATATGCTTGTCATTGAAAGTGTGATAGTGCTCATATGCATATCTGTGGAAGTAATGATATAGCTTGTATGCTTATCTGTTGTTGTGTGATATAGCTAGTATGCTTATCTATTATGAAATGGGAAGTGTTTGATATGAGTTACTGTCTCATATGAGTTGTTTGGCCAGGTTCTGAGCCATGGTTGTAAATTGAGAATTGAAAGGAATTGGAAAATGAACTGTAATATGGACTTGTATGTCATGAAACCGTAGAATGTGATAAGGGAAAATATCTGTATTGGCCATCTATCAACTGCTAATCTCTTAGTCATTGTTCATATTTGGTTTAGTGTATTTCTACTGGGCTGTGGCTCACCCTATATGGGAATATCATTTTCAGGTACAAGTAGCATGCCACCTCCAAGGTCATAGCTTGGGAGGCTTGAGGCGGACAGATTTTTGTTGTTTGAGTTCCTTTTTGATGTATTACATGTATATTCAAGCCGAGGGCTTAAGGTGTAGATGAGTTAGTACTCTTTTGTTGTAACCAAGTGTTAACTTGGAAAGCTCTAAGCCCGTAGGGCATTTTGCTTTTGTTGTTAACATGTAATACTTTTGTAATGAAACTCTGATGAATAGAAGATTGTGGATATTTCATATGTCAATGAATGTTTTATTTGATGGGTTTAATGTTATTATTTTGAGGGCGTTACAGAAATGGAAGGAAATTGCATGATAATAATGCACTTATAATATACATTGTGAAATACCTCTTGAAAAGGGATGGAATTGACCGGTAATGGGTCGAAATGTTTAAATATCATGTCGTAATATTGTTGGGCATGGGGAAAACCAATTTTTGAACTTGTGTTTAATTTCGGGGACGAAATTCTTTAAGGGGGGGAGGTTATAGCGATCCCGGTTTCCCTTTTTTTTTTAATTGTTGTATCCGGGCTTAGGTTCCATGGAGTTAGTTGTTGTGTGTGTTTTGTTTACATCCTCTACTCCTTGTGTTCGAGTCTTGGGTTGTGTTGGGCAAGTTTGAAACAGGTTGGTTGAACTTGGAAACCAAGAGTAGTTGCCCAGATTTTGGCCTTCACGCTCGAGCTGGGATTTTGACGCTCGAGCGGGACGTTCGTTGTTGTCTGTCCGCTCGAGCGGAGTTTTCGACGCTCGAGCATAGTTTTCCATCTTCTAGTATCTCCTCTGTAGTGTTGTATGCTCGAGCGGGAGTTTTGACACTCGAGCGGGATGTTTTGTGTGACGCTCGAGCGGGAGAGTTGACGCTCGAGCGGAGACCTAGTTCTGTAAAAGTTCTGGGAGTGTGTATCCGCCGCTCGAGCGGGATTGTTGACGCTCGAGCGGGAGTTTGTGAGTGACGCTAGAGCGGGGCGTTTGACGCTCGAGCGGGGCGACTGGGTTAAAGCTCCGTGTTTTGACTTTTCAAATCACTTTTTCCACTTCTCTTCTCTCTCTTACTTTTCCAAAAACACCATTGTTGAGCTTCTCACTCTAGAGCTCTACCTTCTCTCTAGGTATTGATCTAGTAGGAGTGATTTCCTCACCTTTGGGCTTTTACAAAAAAGTTGTTGATCGTCGAGGGCTACCATTTGATCCGAGAAATTCGTGGTTTGGAGCATTTTCGTTTTCTTCACCTTCTTGGTTGGGAATCATTCTTTGAGGTAGGGATATCCTACTCCTCTCTATGAGTTTTGTCTTTAAATTTTAGTATTTTGAGATGTTGGGGTTGGTTTGGTAATTTTGTAAAAGTTTGGGGCCTTTGTGTAAATTTACAAAAAGTTGGGGTTTTAGCTATATAAAACCTAAATGCATGTTTGACATGAATGAATGAAGTAAATGTTGAAACATTGATGAAAGTGAAACCGTGTAGGGTTGAAATGTTAATTATGGAAAATGCCCTAATTACATTGATTGATTAATTTGTAAAATTAATTGTTGGAAATTGGAAAGGAAAGGGATAAAAGGGTGTAGTAGAGTCACTTATCGCTCACCGAATTAAAATGTTGATTTAATATCCATTTGTGCATTTATTTTCTGTTTAGAAATAATTGCTTTGGACTATCAGTGGAGGATAGTCGTGATTGTTGTAGACAATGCATGATGATTAGGCAAACTAAAACTAATTGATTGAATGTGTCATAGAGTATGACGGTGGATTGAATACATTAATTTTATGTATTGGTTGATTGTGTATAGAACCTTTGTGTTTATATGCATTGTGTATAGAGGAGGAGATGGGAGATGTACTCCGCGGTTTAGGGGAAGATGAGGGATGTACCTCTAAACCGGATAGTGTTGGGAGGAGATGGGGGAGGAACTCCGTAGATACAGCTCATATGTTTGTCTAGAGAAGTGAAGATACAGCTCATAGGCTTATCTTTGAGAAGTGTAGATACAGCTCATATGCTTGTCTAGTGAAGTGTGGATATAGCTTATATGCTTATCTGTTGATGCGTGATATGTTTATCTATTGATATGTTGATATAGCTAATATGCTTATCTACTAAATAAAGGTGGAGAATGAAAAGTAACATAGACTTGTATGTTATGAAACTGTGATGAGATATATGTGGATGTATCGGTATTGGCCATCTATCAATTGCTAATCTTTTAGTCATCGTTCATAGTTGGTTTAGTATATCTCTGCTGGGCTGTGGCTCACCCTATGTGGGAATATCATTTTCAGGTACAGGTAGCATGCCACCTCCAAGGACGTAGCTTAGGAGGCTAGAGGCAGGCGGACTTTTGTCGTTTTATTACTTTGATGTATTACATGTATATTCAAGCCAAGGGCTTAATGTGTAAATGAGTTAGCACTCTTTTGTTGTAACCCGAGTGTTAACTTGGAAAGCTGTAAGCCCGTAGGGCATTTGCTTTTGTTGTTAACATGTAACACTTTTGTAAGAAACTACTCTGATGAATAGAAGAATGTTTATCTTTATTACCAATTCATGTCTATATTGATGGGTTTAATGTTATTATTTTGAGGGCGTTACAATCACAATCATATCAAATCAATTGGCTATTAAAATCTTTAAAAAAAAAAAAATTAGAGCATCTATATACTGATTTTGATTTTTGAATTTAAAAAAATTCGAAATTCCTATTAGGGAACAAAATTTGTTAGTTGGATCCATAAAAGGTAAAGAATTTTATGAACTTTGTAAAATCAGGAAAGTTATTAAATTATTTTTTTGTTTAAACTCTTACTTTTTCATAATTTTCATTTACGGTGACAAAATGAGAAAAAACTGTCATTTTTTAAATCCTATTTTATCCCGTGCATAGCACGTGTCACATGCCAGTATATATTATATAAGGAAAAACGGTGTTTCTAATGACAAGACTTGTTGAAGATGGAAAGGAAAGGCTACAGATTTATCAATGGTTCAACCAAATCAAAGAGAAGAGATGGTAGAGAGATGTGGTTCAGTGAAAGGCAAAGCAAGCACGAAAAGGGAGAAAATGGTAGAGCATCCGGGATAATGAAAGAAATTTTTGACTTATATTTATAGGAAATTTTCAACAAAGGGGTTGAAGGAAATCTTTATAATTATTTATGCCCACAAATCTTTATTTTTTAATTATCTTTAAAGAGTATATTCTAATTTTTTTTCTTTAATTTTGAGTCCATTTCGGGCTTATAATTATGGCTTATAGTTATAAAGATCTCTGGCTTATAAATGAGTTAATTTATGGCTTATAATTTTGAGTCAATCTTTATTTATTTGGCTTACATTGTTAATCTTTAGATTTAAAACGAATTAAATAACAGTTACTGCCTAACCTTCTTTAAAATGCTACGCAGATACAACTATATCAAAACTATTGATTAAATTCAAAAGCTAAATTTGTTTTTATTTTAGATTTTAAAAAATTAAAAAGAATATTTACGAAACTCCTCCTTAGTTACAAATTTATCCAAAATTATATGAACAACAATTTAAATATCGGTTGGCTAAATTTGTTAATTTGAATTAAAAAAATAAGATACGTTGCTTAAGATTTTTTAAATCTTGCTCAATTTCATGGCTAAATTTGTTGATTTTGAGTTTTAAAAAAATAAATAGATAGTCAATTGTAATACATTAGATAATCACAATCATATCAATTCAGTTGGCTATTAAAATCTTAAAAAAAAAAATTAAAGCATCTATATATTGATTTTGATTTTTGAATTTAAAAAAAATTCAAAATTCCCATTAGGGAACAAAATTTGTTAGTAGGATCCATAAAAAGTAAAGAATTTTATGAACTTTGTAAAATCAGGAAAGTTATTAAATTATTTTTTTGTTTATACTCTTACTTTTTCATAATTTTCATTTACGGGGACAAAATGAGAAAAAACTATCATTTTTTAAATTCTATTTTATCCCGTGCATAGCACGTATCACATGCCAGTATATTTTATATAAGGAAAAACGATGTTTCTAAAGACAAGGCTTATTGAAGATGGAAATGAAAGGCTAGTATAGTGATCCCGGTTGTCCCTTTACTGTTCTGTTGTATTCCGTACTCGGTTCCGTGATGTTGGTGGTGGTATACCTTGTTGTCATCCTTTATTTCTGCTTGATTGAGTTTTAGGATGTATTGAGCAGAGTTGTTATAGGTTGGTTGGGCTTTGGTTTCAATTCTTTGTTGCCCAGTTTTTAGGAGGTCCGCTCGAGCGGGTCTTCTTGCGCTCGAGTGGATATTGCATACTCCCAGTATTTTGATGCTCTGCAGAACTTCTGCAAGCATGTTTTTCACGCTTGAGCGGGTTTCCTTACACTCGAGCGGTGGCGCTCGAGCGGGTAGTACTTTTTGGTGTAAGTTTTGGGAGGGGGAAATCTACGCTCGAGCGGACTAGTTTTCGCGCTCGAGCGGATGTACTTTATTCTTGTGTCTTGGCGCTCGAGCGGGCCTTATTGCGCTCGAGCGGACCTAGTTTTTTGTTCTTGACGCTCGAGCGTTGTGTTCTCCGCGCAAGCGGAAATGTCGTATATCAGTTGGCAACTGGGCATTTTAAAATCACTTTTTACATTCTCTCTCTCTCTCTCTCTCTCTCTCTTACTTTCTAAAAAGACATTTTGAGAGTTCCTCTCTCTAGAAACTCTCTTCTCTCTAGGGTTTGATCTAGTTAGAGTGTCTCCTTTTCCTTCGGCCTTTGTAAAAGTTGGGTTGATCGTCGAGGGCTACACTTTGATCCGAGAATATTGAGTTTTGGAGCACGTTGAGTTTCTTTATCTTCTTCCCTTGAGCTCCGATTTTTGAGGTAGGGATTCCTACTCACTCTTATGGTCTTTGACATAGATTTTTGATTGTTTTGATAAAGTGTTGAAGTTGGGTAATTTCGGGACTTAGGGTTTCGAAATGTTAAAAGAGGGTTTTGTTATTTTGATTCCAAGAATGTGTATTATGAGTTTCAAAATAATGATGTTGTTGTTGGTTGTTGATATATAGACCATTGGGTCAATATTGGGAAATGGGGTAGAAAACCCTAATTGGTTGTATAAATTAATTGGTATGATTAGTTTGGAAAAATTGTGGTTATATGGAATTGAGTTGGAAATAATGAAATTGACTCATTATATAGTAGAATAGTGGAGTTGGATTTGTTAATCGCTCACTTTTGAAAACATTGATATTTTATCTATTGGAGCTTTTATTATCTGTTTAGAAATAATTGCTTGGACTGCCGGTGGAGAGTAGTTTTGATTGTTGTAGACAATGCATGATGATTAGGTAAACTAAAACTAATCAATTGGATATGTCATAGAGTATGACGGTTGATAGAATACATTAACGTTATGTATTGATTGATTGTGTATATGACCTATGTGTATATATGTTGTGTGTATGGGAGGAGATATGGGATGTGCTCTACGGTTTAGGGGAAGATAGGGGATGGACCTCTAAACCGGATGTTGTTTGGGAGGAGATAGGGGATGGACTCCACTGATACAGCTCATATGCTTGTCAGTTAATGTGTTGATACAGCTTATATGCTTATCTATGGAAGTGTTGATACAGCTCATATGCTTATCTTTGGAAGTGTTGATATAGCTAATATGCATATCTTTTGAAATGTGGATATAGCTTGTATGCTTATCTGTTGAAATGTTGATACAACTAGTATGTTTATCTATTGTAAAATGGAAAATGTCTAATATGAGTCACTGTCTCATATAAGTGGTTGACCAGGTTCTGAGCCGTTGATGTAAATTGTGAAATTGATAAGAAATGGAAACTGAAATGAAACATGAATATAGCGGTCATGAAATGGAAATGGATTATGAATTGATTTATGGAGCTTGAACATTTATCAATTGCTAACGTCTTAGTTATTGCTCATACTGTGCTTAGCATATTTCTACTGGGCGTTGGCACACCCTATATGGGATATCATTTTCAGGTACAGGTAGTATGCCACCTCCAAGGACATAGCTTGGATGATGATGAGAGTTGAAGACTCTTTTTGTTTATTTTGTTTGTATTACGTGTATATCAAGCCAAGGGCTTATTTTGTATAGAGTTAGTACTCTTCTTTTGTGTAACCAAGTGTTGACTTGGAAAGCTGTAAACCCATAGAGCATTTTCTTTTGTTGTTAACATGTCATACTATTGTAAGAACTACTCTGATGAATATAAATGGTTGGTTTCTTTTATATAATTGCATGTTTAGTGATGGGTTTTATGTATTATTTTGAGGGCGTTACAACTTGGTATCAGAGTGTACCGGATTCGAATACTTTGGGTACGTGGGAAGTGATTAGGATCACAATGGGTTTGTCTCGCTTGATAGAGACCTAGATGTAGTGTCATATGCTATGTGCTTAATTGATAACATGTTTATATGACAATGTGGGTATGGAATGTGGTTTCTAGGATGTTGATTGGATCCTTGGGTTTCTGGGAGTCATGTTGGAAAAACACTTGATCAATGCTGTTTCTAACCGGAACTCTAGTAATGCCTCGGGACTATCATTATCCAGAAATGAAATTCGTAATTGCTTATGTGATTAAGTGCTTACGTGGAGTGAGTTACAGTTGTCCATGCATTAGGACATGAGTGTTATAGCTTCGGCACATTTGTGAATGTGCTAACGGTCTTGGTTACCTTTATTAGGATGTCAGGACGAGGACATGGTAGGCGAGGCAGGCGTGGTAGGTAGGAGATGCCTCTACCGGACGATATTCCGGCACAGCAGGAGGGAGCTGGTCAGGCCAATGTGGCCGAGCCAGCGGGTCAGCAGGCTATGAGTGCCTTGGCCCGAGAGATAGCAGGAGTTTTGGGTATTCTCAGAGCGGGGAATTAGGATCAGGCCCACGTAGCTGAGGCAGGGCCTTCCTTCTTGAAGAGGGAATTCTTCCGGTACAATCCGGACGAGTTTGTTGGGGATCCGAAGGAGCCACTTAAGGCTGATGAGTGGTTGGAACAGATGGAGAAGACGTTCGAGATGCTTGGCATCGAGGACGGGGCTTTAAAGGTGACCTTGGCATCCTTCTAGCTGAAGGTTGATGCGGGTCAGTGATGGAAATACGAGAAGGGCAGTGTTGGTGGTGCATGGGAGGCGTTTGTGAATGCCTTCCAGGAGAAGTTTTTATCTTCAACTGCTAGAGAGAAGCTGAGGGAGCAGTTTTGCCAGCTTAAACAATAGGGCTTGTCAGTGGCCGAGTTTGAGGCTACTTTTACTAGTCTGTCCAGGTTTGCACCTGAACTTGTGGCGTCCGAGGAACGCTGTTGCTTAGAGTTTGAGCGGAAGTTGAGGCGTGGACTCAAGTTGAGGGTTGGAGGGTCCTTTATTCGAGAGTATAGATGTCTGGTGGATGCTGCAGCTCATATGGAGATAATGATGCAAGAGGAGGATGAAGGGCAGAGAGGCTCCAAGAGGAGCCAAGATGTTCAGGGTGACGGCAGGAGACAGAGGGGTTCTAACCCTCAGCAGTCTCTGGGTGGTTTGTCTAGATCGACTTTTCCAGTGCCGAGTGCGGGCTTTGGGAGAGGTAGTCAGGGAGGCTTGACTTGTTTTGCATGTGGCCAGCTGGGTCACAAGTCTTTGGTTTGCCGGCAGAAGGGAGGGGGTCAGCGAGCTGCTTTTTCTTCAGCTAGACCTCAGGGCCAGAGTCAGGTGTGGTCAGCTTGTGTAACGCCCTCAAAATAATAACATTAACCCATCAATATAGATATGCACTGATATATAAAAGTTCCACTTTCTTCTATTCATCAGAGTTCCATTACCAAAAGTATTACATGTTAACAACAAAAGCAAATGCCCTAAAGGCTTACAGCTTTCCAAGTTAACACTTGGTTACAACAAAAGAGTACTAACTCATTTACACATTAATCCCTTGGCTTGAATATACATGTAATACATCAAAGAAATAAAACAACAAAAGTCCGCTCACCTCTAGCCTCCCAAGCTACGTCCTTGGAGGTGGCATGCTACCGGTACCTGAAAATGATATTCCCATAAAGGGTGAGCCACAGCCCAGTAGACATACACTAAACCAAATATAAACAATGACTAAAAGATTAGCAGTTGATATGTGGCCAACACTGATATTTTCCCTTAACAAACTTTACAGTTTCATGACGTACAAGTCCATGTTATAATCCACTTTCCAATTCTGTTCAATTCTCAATTTACAACCATGGCTCAGAACCTGGCCAAACAACTCATATGAGGCAATAACTCTGATTAAGCACTTTCCCATTTCATAATAGATAAGCATACTAGCTATATCACACACCAACAGATAAGCATACAAGCTATATCATCACTTCCATAGATATGCATAAGAGCACTATCACACTCCCAAAGACAAGCATATGAGCTCTGTCAACACATTAATAGATAAGCATATGAGCTCTATCTATGGAGTCCATCCCCTATTTCCTCCCAACAACATCCGGTTTAGAGGTCCATCCACTATCTTCCCTTAAACCGTGGAGTACATCCCCTATCTCCTCCAACACAACACAATGCATATAAACAATAATTATACACATCATCACACAACACATAAATGTAATGTATTCTTTCAACCATCATACTCAATGACACATTCCAGTGATTAGTTTCAGTTTGCCTAATCATCATACATTGTCTACAACAATCAAGACTATCCTCCGCCGTTAGCCCAAAGCAGTTATTTCTATACAGAAAATAAATGCAACAATGGATATATAATCAACATTTCAACCAGGTGAGTGATAAATGATCCAACTACACTCTTTAACCCCTTCCCTTTTCAATTTCCACATTTTCAAATCAATCCCTCATTTCCAACAATTAATTATACAAATTAATCAATCAATGTAATTAGGGCATTTTCCATAATTAACATTACAACCCTTAGATTCCATTTTCATTAGTGTTTCAACATTAATTTCACTTTTCCATGCCAAACATGCATTTAGGTTTTATATAAATAAAAATCCCAACATTTGTAAAATTACACAAAGGCCCAAACTCTCTCAAAATTACCCAATAACCCCAACATATCAAAATGCAAAAATCTAAAGACAAAGCTCATAAAGAGGAGTAGGATATCCCTACCTCGAAGTTAGAGCTCGGATGGAGAAGAGACCAAAACCAAAGTGCTCCAAAGATCAAGATTTTCAGATCAAAACGACGCCCTCGACGATCAACACAACCTTTACAAAGGCCGAAGAGAAGGAGGACACTCTAACTAGATCAAATCCTAGAGAGAAGGGAGTTTCTAGAGAGAGAGGCTCTCAAAATGAGTTTTAGAAAAAGTAGGAGAGAGAAAGAAAAGTAAAAAGTGATTTAAAATCACCCAGCGGATAACTCATATACGTATGACCCGCTCGAGCGGAGAACACCACGCTCGAGCGCCAAGAACAAAAATTTGAACACGCTCGAGCGCAATAAAGCTCGCTCGAGCGCCAAGACACAAGAATAAAGCACTTCCGCTCGAGCGCAAAAATCAGTCCGCTCGAGCGTAGATTTTCCCCTCTCAGAACTTACACCCAGAAAGTACTACCCGCTCGAGCACCACCAAACCCGCTCGAGCGTAAACAAACCTGCTCGAGCGTAAAAATCACATCTGCAGAAGTTTTGCAGGAACACGAATTACTGGAAGTGTGCAATCCCCGCTCGAGCGCAAGAAGACCCACTCGAGCGGATCGCCTAAAAACTAGACAACAAGGAATTGAAACCAAGGCCTAACCAACCTGTAACAACCCTACTCAAAACATCCTAAAACTCAATCAAGTGGAATTAAAGGACGGAAACAAGATAGATACCACTACCAACTTCACGGAACCGAGTCCGGAATACAACAGAACAGTAAAGGGACAATCGGGATCGTTATAACCTCCCCCCGTTAAAGAATTTCGTCCCCGAAATTAAACACGAGTTTTTCAAAAACAGGTTTTCTCCATTTTCAACAATATTGCAACATAATATTAAACAACCCGACCCATTACTGGTCAATCCCATCTCTTTTCAAGAGGCAAAACACAACATATATTGCAAATGCATTATCAACATGCAATTTTCTTCAATTTCCAACCATTTCCAACACACACGGTTCACAGTTCATATCATAATCAATATACATGATACAATTCCAATTCTACAATATAGCCAACCTATGCAATATCATAATCAACTCCCATAGCAAGGTAAGTTCTACAACATACTTCCATTAAACCAAAACATTACCAATGTTTTACAACTTAAGACATATATAAAGCTCTTAAGTCCAACAACATTACAAAATCTAAATACAAGACTACTCATCAATGAACAAGTCCGGATATTTCTCGCGGACTTCCAACTCACGTTCCCAAGTGGCTTCCTCCACTCCGTGATGTTTCCACAAAACCTTTACCAAAGGGATGGTCTTGCCACGCAGGACTTGATCCCGCCTATCCAAGACCCGTACCGGTCTCTCCTCATACGAGGCATCCTCATCTATCTCTAAGTCGGTCCAATCTAACACATGCGATGGATCCGGCTCATACTTCCGAAGCATACTCACATGAAACACGTCATGAACTCCGGACAACTGCGGCGGTAAGGCTAAATGATAAGCAACCTCGCCAATCCTCTCAAGGATCTCAAAAGGCCCAATAAATCGAGGGGATAACTTCCCACTCTTCCCAAACCTCATTAACCCCCACCTAGGTGATATCTTCAGGAAGACATGATCACCTATCTCAAACGCCAAAGGCCTCCTCCTACAGTCAGCATAAGATTTCTGACGACTCTGGGCTGTAGCAAGCCTCCTACGGATAAGCTCAACTTTCTCCGTCGTCTCCCTAACCAACTCCGGACCCAACAAAGGTGCATCACCCACCTCGGCCCAACAAACTGGAGACCTACACGGTCGGCCATACAAGGCCTCAAACGGTGCCATACCGATACTAGAATGAAAGCTGTTGTTGTAGGTAAACTCCACCAATGGTAAGTGCCTCTCCCACGTCCCACTAAAATCAAGAACACAACCCCACAGCATATCCTCAAGGATCTGAATAGTATGCTCGGACTGCCCGTCAATCTGAGGATGATAAGCCGTACTAAAGGTCAACTTAGTACCCATGGCACTCTGCAAACTCTGCCACAACCTAGCAGTAAAACGAGGATCTCTATCTGAGACGATCATCACTGGGACCCCGTGCAATCTCACTATGTCCCGAACATACAAGTCGGCGAGATGATCTACCGAATCTCTCATGCGCATGGGAATGAAGTGCGCCGACTTAGTCAACCGGTCTATAACTACCCAAATAGCATCACTACCCCGCTGAGTCCTCGGAAGACCTACAACGAAGTCCATAGCGACATGCTCCCACTTCCACTCGGCAATAGGCAAGGGTTGCAACAAACCCGCTGGCCTCTGATGCTCGGCCTTCACTTGCTGGCAAGTAAGGCACTTAGACACGAAAATTGCCAAATCTCTCTTCATACCCCGCCACCAAAACTGGCTACCCAAATCCCGATACATCTTAGTGCCTCCCGGATGCACCGCAAGACGTGAATGATGGAACTCTCGGAGTACTTCCTCTCGGCAAGACTCCGGTACATACAGACAGTCTCGGTATCTCACACTCTAGTCGGGATACACCGTCAAACCCTTCTCAACTTTCCCACTGGAGATCTTCTCTCGGAAGGACTCTACCCCAAGGTCACCTCTCTGTGCCTCTAACACTCGAGTCACAAGTGTAGGCTGTGCAACAATAGAAAACAAGGCCGCAACAATAGAAAACAGATTTGCCCAGATGCAAATCAAACTCGCCAAGTACACCCAACATCCCCCATTCTCGGATGGCTAGACAAGCTACATCACTAATGGATTTCCTACTAAGGGCATCGGCCACAACATTGGCCTTCCCCGGGTGATAGTGCAACTCAAAATCATAGTCCTCAATGAATTCCATCCATCTCCTCTGCCTCAAATTCAAGTCTCTCTGTGTAAACAGATACTTCAAACTCTCGTGGTCCGAGAACACCTTGAACCTCTCACCATAAAGGTAGTGCCTCCAAATCTTCAAGGCAAAGATCACTGCCGCTAACTCTAGGTCGTGTGTAGGGTAATTCTTCTCGTGTATTTTCAACTGATGTGAGCCATAAGCTACCACTTTCCCCTCTTGCATCAACACACAACCCAAACCCTCTCGTGAGGCATCACAATAAACCGCATAGCCCAACCCTCTCTCCAAAATAATCAAAACCGGAGCGGTGGTCAATCTAACCTTCAACTCTTGGAACGACTTTTCACAAGTCTCACTCCATACGAACTTGACCCCTTTCCGCTTCAATCTAGTCAACGGCGAAGCTAGCCTGGAGAAATCCCTCACAAACCGACAGTAATACCCAGCTAATCCCAGAAAACTGCGGATCTCAAACACACTCTTAGGCTGTGCCCAATCTTGCACTACCTCAACCTTGGATGCATCAATGGACACCCCTTTCCCGGATACCACGTGGCCTAAGAATTTGACTTCCCTAAGCCAGAACTCACACTTCCCAAACTTGGCATACAGCCTATGGGCTCTAAGTAACTCAAGCACCACTCTCAAGTGTTCCTCGTGCTCCTCTTCTGAAGGTGAGTAAATCAAGATGTCGTCCACGAAAATGACTACAAAACGGTCTAAGAATTCCCAGAAGATCCGGTTCATCAAGTCCATAAAGACTGCCGGTGCATTGGTAAGCCCGAATGGCATCACCAAAAACTCATAATGGCCATACCGCGTACGGAATGCCGTCTTAGGAATATCCTCCTCCTGGACCCTCAACTGGTGGTAACCCGATCTCAAGTCTATCTTAGAGAAACAACGGGAACCCTTCAACTAGTCAAACAAATCATCTATACGGGGCATAGGGTACTTATTCTTGACCGTAGCCCGATTCAACTTTCGGTAGTCGATACACAATCTCAAGGCACCATCTTTCTTTTTAGCAAAGAGGGTCGGTGCTCCCCACGGCGAAACACTAGGGCGAACAAAACCCTTATCTAGCAATTCCTGGAGCTGAACTTTCAACTCAACCAACTCTGCTGGAGCAAAACGGTAAGGTGCCATAAAAATCGGCGCCGTGCCGGGCACTAGATCAATAGAGAACTCTATCTCTCGGTGAGGTGGCAAACTAACAAGGTCTTCGGGAAAGACATCCGAATACTCACAAACCACCCTCGGCAACACAAGCTGGGTCTCATCACACTCGCCACTCTCAAAGCTAGCAAGTAGACCACTAAGCTCACTCCGCCCTCGCGAATCATACCCCGGTGGCAAAACACTACCAACTCGGTCTCCCAAGAAATGGAACCACTCCCCGCTCAAGGTACATAACGTGACCCCCTGGCGGTAACAATCAATGACAGCCCGGTATGACGATAGCCAGTCCATACCCAAAATAACATCAAAACCCTTCATGGGCATGACCACAAAAGGAAAAGGAAGCCTATGGTCGGCGACCTCTATATCACAACCTCTAACACCTTGTTTCAAGATCAACTCACCGCCAATAGGCGATACCACACAAATAGGAGATGCTAATTGTGCCAACTCCAATTCCAAAACAGATGCAAATGCAGCAGATACAAAAGAATGAGATGCACCCGTGTCAATCAACACATTAGCAACCGAGTTGCAAAACAGAAAAGTGCCTCTCACTACTGATGGAGCCGGTACTAGGTCCTGCGCGGTAACAGCATACACGCGTCCTGTAGGCCCCTGATCCACCTGCTCACCCCTCGGAGCATATGACTGCTGCACTGACTAGGATGACGAAGCTCCCGGATTGGCCCTTGAGGCCTGCACAGACTGAGCTGGCTGATAACTCTGCGTCTGCCTAGAACCAGAGGCTCCTGAAGTAGCACTCAACTACGGGCAATACCTCTTCAGGTGCCCAGGCTGACCACACTGATAGCAAGACAAGGGCTGGCCCCTGCCCTGACTCTGGCCCTGAGGTCTAGCTGAAGAGGAAGCAGCTCGCTGACCCCCTCCCTTGTGCGGGCAAACCGAAGACTTGTGACCCAGCTGGCCACACGCAAAACAAGTCAAGCCTCCTTGATTACCTCTCCCCGAGCCTGCACTCGGCACCAAAAAGGTCGATCTAGCAACTCCACCCTGAGACTGCTGAGGGTTATAACCCCTCTGTCTCCTGCCATCACCCTGACCCTCCTGGCCCCGCTTGGAGCCTCTATGTTTCTCCTCGTCTTCCTCCTGCATCATAAGCTCCATGTGAGCTGCAGCATCCACTAAATGTCTATACTCTCGGATGTAAGACCCACCAACCCTCAACTTGAGGCCCCGCCTCAACTTCCGTTCAAACTCATAGCAACGGCGTTCTTCGGATGCCACCAACTCAGGTGCAAACCTGGACAAACTAGTAAAAGTGGCCTCAAACTCTGCCACGGACATACCCTGCTGATTAAGCCGGCTAAACTGATCCCTCAGCTTCTCCCTAGCAACTGCAGATAAGAACCTCTCCTGGAAAGCATTCACAAACGCCTCCCAAGTACCACCAACACGAGCCTTCTCGTATTTCCACCATTGACCCGCATCTCCCTTCAGTTGGAAAGATACCAAGGTCACTTTCAATGCTCCGTCCTCGATGCCAAGCATCTCGAACGTCTTACTCATCTGTTCTAACCACTCGTCAACCTTCAGTGGTTCCTTTGGATCTCCAACAAACTCGTCCGGAAGAACTCCCTCTTCAAGAAGGAAGGCCCTGCCTCAGCTGCCTGATTCCCTTCTCTGAGAATACCCAAAGCTCCTGCTATCTCTCGGGCCAAGGCACTCATAGCCTGCTGACCCGCTGGCTCGGCCACATTGGCCTGACCAACTTCCTCCTGCACTGCCGAAATATCATCCGGTACAGGTACTTCCTGCCTCGCAGGCCTACCACGCCTAGCACCTCTTCCTCATCCTGACATCCTAATAAAGGTAATACAGAACGTTAGCACATTCACAAATGTGCCAAAACTAAACACTCACGTCCTAATGCATGGACAACTGTAATTCATTCCACGTAAGCACATAAACACATAAGCACATACGAATTTCATTTTCGGGTAATGATAGTCCCGAGGCGTTACTGGAGTTCCGGTTAGAAACAGCATTGATCAAGTGCCTTTCCAACAAGACTCACATAAGCATGCTATCAATTAAGCACATAGCATATGACACTATATCTAAGTCTTTATCAAGCGAGACAAACCCATTGTAATACTAATCACTTCCCACGTACCCAAAGTATTCGAACCCCGTACGCTCTGATACCAAGTTGTAACGCCCTCAAAATAATAACATTAACCCATCAATATAGACATGCACTGATATATAAAAGTTCCACTTTCTTCTATTCATCAGAGTTCCATTACCAAAAGTATTACATGTTAACAACAAAAGCAAATGCCCTAAAGGCTTACAGCTTTCCAAGTTAACACTTGGTTACAACAAAAGAGTACTAACTCATTTACACATTAAGCCCTTGGCTTGAATATACATGTAATACATCAAAGAAATAAAACAACAAAAGTCCGCTCGCCTCTAGCCTCCCAAGCTACGTCCTTGGAGGTGGCATGCTACCGGTACCTGAAAATGATATTCCTATAAAGGGTGAGCCACAGCCCAGTAGACATACACTAAACCAAATATAAACAATGACTAAAAGATTAGCAGTTGATATGTGGCCAACACTGATATTTTCCCTTAACACACTTTACAGTTTCATGACGTACAAGTCCATGTTATAATCCACTTTCCAATTCTGTTCAGTTCTCAATTTACAACCATGGCTCAGAACCTGGCCAAACAACTCATATGAGGCAATAACTCTGATTAAGCACTTTCCCATTTCATAATAGATAAGCATACTAGCTATATCACACACCAACAGATAAGCATACAAGCTATATCATCACTTCCATAGATATGCATAAGAGCACTATCACACTCCCAAAGACAAGCATATGAGCTCTGTCAACACATTAATAGATAAGCGTATGAGCTCTATCTATGGAGTCCATCCCCTATCTCCTCCCAACAACATCCGGTTTAGAGGTCCATCCCCTATCTTCCCCTAAACCGTGGAGTACATCCCCTATCTCCTCCAACACAACACAATGCATATAAACAATAATTATACACATCATCACACAACACATAAATGTAATGTATTCTTTCAACCATCATACTCAATGACATATTCCAGTGATTAGTTCCAGTTTGCCTAATCATCATACATTGCCTACAATAATCAAGACTATCCTCCACCGATAGCCCAAAGCAGTTATTTCTATACAGAAAATAAATGCAACAATGGATATATAATCAACATTTCAACCAGGTGAGTGATAAATGATCCAACTACAACCTTTAACCCCTTCCTTTTTCAATTTCCACATTTTCAAATCAATCCCTCATTTCCAACAATTAATTATACAAATTAATCAATCAATGTAATTAGGGCATTTTCCATAATTAACATTACAACCCTTAGGTTCCATTTTCATTAGTGTTTCAACATTAATTTCACTTTTCCATGCCAAACATGCATTTAGGTTTTATATAAATAAAAATCCCAACTTTTGTAAAATTACACAAAGGCCCAAACTCTCTCAAAATTACCCAACAACCCCAACATATCAAAATGCAAAAATCTAAAGACAAAGCTCATAAAGAGGAGTAGGATATCCATACCTCAAAGTTAGAGCTCGGATGGAGAAGAGACCAAAACCAAAGTGCTCCAAAGACCAAGATTTTCGAATCAAAACGGCGCCTTCGACGATCAACATAACCTTTACAAAGGCCGAAGAGAAGGAGGACACTCTAACTATATCAAACCCTAGAGAGAACGGAGTTTCTAGAGAGAAAGGCTCTCAAAATGAGTTTTAGAAAAAGTAGGAGAGAGAAAGAAAAGTAAAAAGTGATTTAAAATCACCCAGTGGATAACTCATATACGTATGACCCGCTCGAGCGAAGAACACAACGCTCGAGCGCCAAGAACAAAAATCTGAACACGCTCGAGCGCAATAAAGCCCGCTCGAGGGCCAAGACACAAGAATAAAGCACTTCCGCTCGAGCGCGAAAACCAGTCCGCTCGAGCATAGATTTCCCCCTCCTAGAACTTACACCCAGAAAGTACTACCCGCTCGAGCGCCACCAAACCCGCTCGAGCGCCACCGCTCGAGCGTAAACAAACCTGCTTGAGCGTAAAAATCACATCTGCAGAAGTTTTGCAGGAACACGAAATACTGGAAGTGTGCAATCCCCGCTCGAGCGCAAGAAGACCCGCTCGAGCGGATCGCCTAAAAACTAGACAACAAGGAATTGAAACCAAGGCCTAACCAACCTGTAACAACCCTGCTCAAAACATCCTAAAACTCAATCAAGTGGAATTAAAGGACGACAACAAGATAGATACCACTACCAACTTCACGGAACCGAGTCTGGAATACAACAGAACAGTAAAAGGACAACCGGGATCGTTATAGCCTGGGCACCTAAAGAGGTTTTGCCCACAGTTGAGTGCCACTTCGGGCGTGTCTGGTTCTAGGCAGACGCAGGGTTTTCAGCCAGCTCAGTCTGTGTAAGCCTCGAGGGCCAATCCGGGAGCTTCGTCATCCCAGTCAGTGCAGCAGTCTTTTGCTCCTAGAGGTGAGTAGGTGGATCAGGGGCCTACAGGGCACATGTATGCTGTTACAGCGCAGGATCTTGTACCTGCTCCGTCAGTTGTGGGAGGTACCTTCTTGTTTTGCAACTCGGTTGCAAGTGTATTGATTGATACGGGTGCATCTCATTCTTTTGTGTCTACTGCATTTGCATCTATTTTGGAATTGGAGTTGGCACAGTTAGCATCTCCTATATGTGTAGTATCACCTGTTGGTGGTGAGTTGATCTTGAAACAAGGTGTTAGAGGTTGTGATATAGAGGTCGCCGACCATAGGCTTCCTTTTCCTTTTGTTGTCATGCCCATGAAGGGTTTTGATGTTATTTTGGGTATGGACTGGCTATCGTCATACTGGGCTGTTATTGATTGCTATGGCCAGAGGGTCACGGTTTGTACCTTAAGCGGGGAGTGTTTCCATTTCTTGGGGAATCGGGTTAGTAGTGTGTTGCCACCGATGTATGATCCACGAGGGCAGAATAAGCTTAGTGGTCTACTTGCCAGCTTTATGAGTGGTAAGTGTGATGAGACCCAGATCGTATTGCCGAGGGTGGTTTGTGAGTATTCGGATGCTTTTCCCAAGGATCTCGTTAGTTTACCACCCCACCGAGAGATAGAGTTCTCTATTGATTTAGTGCTCGGCACAGCGCCGATTTCTATGGCACCTTATCGTTTTGTTCCAGCCGAGTTGAGTGAGTTAAAGATTCAGCTCCAGGAATTGCTAGATAAGGGTTTTGTTCGCCCTAGTGTTTCGCCGTGGGGAGCACCGGCCCTCTTTGCTAAAAAGAAAGATGGTGCCTTGAGACTGTGTATAGACTACCGGAAGTTGAATCGGCCTACGGTTAAGAATAAGTACCCTATGCCCGGTATAGATGATTTGTTTGACCAGTTGAAGGGTTCCCATTGTTTCTCTAAGATAGACTTGAGATCGGGTTACCACCAGTTGAGGGTCAGGGAGGAGGATATTCCGAAGACAGCATTCCGTATGCGGTATGGCCATTATGAGTTTCTGGTGATGCCATTCGGGCTTACCAATGCACCGGCAGTCTTTATGGACTTGATGAACCGGATCTTCCGGGAATTCTTGGATCGGTTTGTAGTCGTCTTTGTAGATGACATTCTTATCTATTCGCCTTCTGAGGAGGAGCACGAGGAACACTTGAGAGTGGTGATTGAATTGCTTAAAGCCCATAGGCTGTATGCCAAGTTTAGAAAGTGTGAGTTCTGGCTAGGAGAGGTCAAATTCTTAGGCCATGTGGTGTCCGGGGAAGGGGTGTCTGTTGATACATCCAAGATTGAGGTAGTGCAGTATTGGGCACAACCTAAGAGCGTTTTTGAGATCCGCAATTTTCTGGGATTAGCTGGGTATTACCGTCGGTTTGTGAAAGATTTCTCCAGCCTAGCTTCGCCGTTGACTAGATTGATGCGAAAATGGGTGAAGTTTGTGTGGAGTGAGACTTGCAAAAAGTCGTTCCAAGAGTTAAAGGTTAGATTGATCACCGCTCCGATTTTGATTATTCCGGAGAGAGGGTTGGGTTATGCAGTTTATTGTGATGCCTCACGAGAGGGTTTGGGTTGTGTGTTGATGCAAGAGGGGAAAATGGTAGCTTATGGCTCACGTCAGTTGAAAATACACGAGAATAGTTACCCTACACATGACTTAGAGTTAGCAGCAGTGATCTTCGCCTTGAAGATTTGGAGGCACTACCTTTATGGTGAGAGGTTCGAGGTGTTCTCAGACCACAAGAGTTTGAAGTATCTGTTTACATAGAGAGACTTGAATTTGAGGCAGAGAAGGTGGATGGAGTTCATTGAGGACTATGATTTTGAGTTGCACTATCACCCAGGAAAGGCCAATGTTATGGCCGATGCCCTTAGTAGGAAATCCATTAGTGATGTAGCTTGTATAGCCATCTGGGAATGGGAGATGTTGGGTACACTTGGCGAGTTTGATTTGCTTCTGGGCGAATCTGTTGAGGTTGCGGCCTTGTTTTCTGTTGTTGCGCAGCCTACACTTGTCACACGAGTGCTAGAGGCACAGAGAGGTGACCTTGAGGTAGAGTCCCTCCGAGAGAAGATCTCCAGTGGGAAGGTTGAGAAGGGTTTGACGGCGCATCCCAACCAGAGTGTGAGATACCGAGACCATTTGTTTGTGCCGGAGTCTTGCCGAGAGGAAGTACTCCGAGAGTTCCATCATTCATGCCTTGCGATGCATCTGGGAGGCACTAAGATGTATCGGGATTTGGGTCGCCAGTTTTGGTGGCGGGATATGAAGAGAGATGTGACTGTTTTCGTATCAAAGTGCTTTACTTGCCAGCAAGTGAAGGCCGAGCATCAGAGGCCAGCGGGTTTGTTGCAACCCTTGCCTATTGCCGAGTGGAAGTGGGAGCATGTCACTATGGACTTCGTTGTAGGTCTTCCGAGGACTCAGCGGGGTAGTGATGCCATTTGGGTGGTTGTAGACTGGTTGACTAAGTCGGTGCACTTCATTCCTATACGCGTGAGAGATTCGGTAGATCATCTCGCCGACTTGTATATTTGGGACATAGTGAGATTGCACGGGGTCCCAGTGACAATTGTCTCAGATAGAGATCCTCGTTTTACTGCTAGGTTGTGACAGAGTTTGCAGAGTGCCTTGGGCACTAAGTTGACCTTTAGTACGGCTTATCACTCTCAAACTGATGGTCAGTCTGAGCGTACTATTCAGATCCTTGAGGATATGCTTCGAGGTTGTGTCCTTGACTTTAGTGGGACGTGGAAGGGGCACTTGCCCTTGGTGGAGTTTGCCTACAACAACAGTTTCAGTTTAGCATCAGTATGGCACTGTTTGAGGCCTTGTATGGCTGACCGTGTAGGTCTCCAGTGTGTTGGGCCGAGGTGGGTGATGCACCTTTGTTGGGTCCGGAGTTGGTTAGGGAGACGACGGAGAAAATTGAGCTTATCCGTAGGAGGCTTGTTACAGCCCAGAGTCACCAAAAGAGTTATGCCGACCGTAGGAGGAGGCCTTTGGCGTTTGAGGTAGGTGATCATGTCTTCTTGAAAATATCACCTAGGTGAGGTTTGATGAGGTTCGGGAAGAGTGGGAAGTTATCCCCTTGGTTTATTGGTCCCTTTGAGATCCTTTGAGAGGATTGGCGAGGTTGCTTATCATTTAGCTTTGCCGCAGTAGTTGTCCGGAGTGCATGACGTGTTTCATGTGAGTATGCTTCGGAAGTATGAGTCGGATCCGTCCTATGTATTGGATTGGACCGACTTAGAGGTTGATGAGGATGCCTCGTATGAGGAGAGACCAGTTCAGGTCTTGGATAGGCGGGATCAAGTCCTGCGTGGCAAGACCATTCCTTTGGTAAAGGTTTTGTGGAAATATCATGGAGTGGAGGAAGCCACTTGGGAACGTGAGTTGGAAGTTCGCGAGAAATATCCGAACTTTTTTGTTGATGTGTAACCATGTATTGGTAATTTTGTAATACCGTTGAACTTTAAGAACATTGTATGTGTCTTAAGTTGTAAAACATTGTGAATGTTTTGGTTAATGGAAATTTGTTATAACATTGCATATGTTCAATGTATTGTGGAAATGCAGGCATGATGTTAATGTTGCATGTATTATGGAATTGTGGAAAATGAGTTGAAATTGGTAAATTTCAAAGGAATGCATGTTGATAATGCAGGTTGTTATGTGTAATGTGAAATGCCTCTTGAAAGAGATGGGATTGACCGGTAATGGGTCGGATTGTTTAATATTATGTTGTAGCGTTGTTGAGAATGGAGAAAACCTGTTTTTGACAAACTAGTGTTTAATTTCGGGGACGAAATTCTTTAAGGGGGGGAGGTTATAGCGATCCCGGTTGTCCCTTTACTGTTCTGTTGTATTCCGAACTCGGTTCCGTGATGTTTGTGGTGGTATACCTTGTTGTCATCCTTTATTTCCGCTTGATTGAGTTTTAGGATGTATTGGGCAGAGTTGTTACAGGTTGGTTGGGCTTTGGTTTCAATTCTTTGTTGCCTAGTTTTTAGGAGGTCCGCTCGAGCGGGTCTTCATGCGCTCGAGCGGATATTGCATACTCCCAGTATTTTGATGCTCTGCAGAACTTCTGCAAGCATGTTTTTCACGCTCGAGCGGGTTTCTTTACGCTCGAGTAGTGGCGCTCGAGCGGGTACTCTGGCGCTCGAGTGGGTAGTACTTTTTGGTGTAAGTTCTGGGAGGGGGAAATCTACGCTCGAGCGGACTGATTTTCGCGCTCGAGCGGATGTACTTTATTCTTGTGTCTTGGCACTCGAGCGGGCCTTATTACGCTCGAGCGGACCTAGTTTTTTGTTCTTGACGCTCGAGCATTGTGTTCTCCGCTCGAGCGGGAATGTCGTATATCAGTTGGCAGCTGGGCATTTTAAAATCACTTTTTACATTCTCTCTCTCTCTCTCTCTCTCTCTCTTACTTTCTGAAAAGACATTTTGAGAGTTCCTCTCTCTAGAAACTCCCTTCTCTCTAGGGTTTGATCTAGTTAGAGTGTCTCTTTTTCCTTCTGCCTTTGTAAAAGTTGGATTGATCGTCGAGGGCTACACTTTGATCCGAGAATATTGAGTTTTGGAGCATGTTGAGTTTCTTCATCTTCTTCCCTTGAGCTCCGATTTTTGAGGTAGGGATTTCCTACTCACTCTTATGGTCTTTGACATAGATTTTTGGTTGTTTTGATAAAGTGTTGAAGTTGGGTAATTTCGGGACTTAGGGTTTCGAAATGTTAAAAGAGGGCTTTGTTATTTTGATTCCAAGAATGTGTATTATGAGTTTCAAAATAATGATGTTGTTGTTGGTTGTTGATATATAGACCATTGGGTCAATATTGGGAAATGGGGTCGAAAACCCTAATTGGTTGTATAAATTAATTGGTATGATTAATTTGGGAAAATTGTGGTTATATGGAATTGAGTTGGAAATAATGAAATTGACACATTATATAGTAGAATAGTGGAGTTGGATTTGTTAATCGCTCACTTTTGAAAACATTGATATTTTATCTGTTGGAACTTTTATTATCTATTTAGAAATAATTGCTTGGACTACCGGTGGAGGGTAGTTTTGATTGTTGTAGACAATGCATGATGGTTAGGCAAACTAAAACTAATCAATTGGATATGTCATAGAGTATGACGGTTGATAGAATACATTAACGTTATGTATTGATTGATTGCGTATATAACCTATGTGTATATACGTTGTGTGTATTGGAGGAGATATGGGATGTACTCCATGGTTTAGGGGAAGATAGGGGATGGACCTCTAAACCGGATGTTGTTTGGGAGGAGATAAGGGATGGACTCCACTGATACAGCTCATATGCTTGTCAGTTAATGTGTTGATACAGCTTATATGCTTATCTATGGAAGTGTTGATACAGCTTATGTGCTTATCTTTGGAACTGTTGATATAGCTAATATGCATATCTGTTGAAATGTGGATACAACTTGTATGCTTATCTGTTGAAATGTTGATACAACTAGTATGTTTATCTATTGTAAAATGGGAAATGTCTAATATGAGTCACTGTCTCATATAAGTGGTTGGCCAGGTTCTGAGCCGTTGATGTAAATTGTGAAATTGATAAGAAATGGAAACTGAAATGAAACATGAATATAGCGGTCATGAAATGGAAATGGATTATGAATTGATTTATGGAACTTGTACATTTATCAATTGCTAACGTCTTAGTTATTGCTCATACTGTGTTTAGCATATTTCTACTGGGCGTTGGCTCACCCTAGATGGGATATCATTTTCAGGTACATGTAGTATGCCACCTCCAAGGACATAGCTTGGATGATGATGAGAGTTGAAGACTTTTTTTGTTTATTTTGTTTGTATTACATGTATATCAAGCCAAGGGCTTATTTTGTATAGAGTTAGTACTCTTCTTTTGTGTAACCAAGTATTGACTTGGAAAGCTGTAAGCCCGTAGGTCATTTGCTTTTGTTGTTAACATGTAATACTATTGTAAGAACTACTCTGATGAATATAAATGGTTGGTTTCTTTTATATAATTGCATGTCTAGTGATGGGTTTTATGTATTATTTTGAGGGCGTTATAGCTAGATATTTATCAATGGTTCAACCAAATCAAAGAGAAGAGATGGTAGCGAGAGGTGGTTGAGTGAAAGGCAAAGCAAGCATGAAAAGTGAGAAAATGGTAGAGCATCCAGGATAATGAAAGAAATTTTTGGCTTATATTTATAGGAAATTTTCAACAAAGGGGTTGAAGGAAATCTTTATAATTATTTATACCCATAAATCTTTATTTATACTCACAAATCTTTGTAATTATTTTTTAATTATCTTTAAATAGTATATTTTGATTTTTTTTCCTTTAATTTTGAGTCCATTTCGGGCTTATAATTATGGCTTATAATTATAAAGATCTCTAGCTTATAAATGAGTCAATTTATGGCTTATAATTTTGAGTCAATCTTTATTTATTTGTCTTACATTGTTAATCTTTAGATTTAAAGCGAATTAAATAACAGTTATTGCCTAACCTTCTTTAAAATGCTCCGCAGATACAACTATATCAAAACTATTGATTAAATTCAATAAATTCAAAAGCTAAATTTATTTTTATTTTAGATTTTAAAAAATAAAAAAGATTATTTATGAACCTCTTCCTTAGTTAAAAATTTATCCAAAATTATATGAACAACAATTTAAATATCGGTTGGCTAAATTTGTTAATTTGAATTAAAAAAATAAGATACGTTGCTTAAGATTTTTTAAATCTTGCTCAATTTCATGGCTAAATTTGTTGATTTTGAGTTTTAAAAAAATAAATACATAGTCAATTGTAATACATTACATAATCACAATCATATCAATTCAGTTGGCTATTAAAATCTTTAAAAAAAAAAAAAAAAATTAAAGCGTCTATATACTGATTTTCATTTTTGAATTTAAAAAAATTCAAAATTCTCATTAGGGAACAAAATTTGTTAGTTGGATCCATAAAAATTAAAGAATTTTATGAACTTTGTAAAATCAGGAAAGTTATTAAATTATTTTTTTGTTTAAACTCTTACTTTTTCATAATTTTCATTTACGGGGACAAAATGAGAAAAAATTATCATTTTTTAAATTCTATTTTATCCCATGCATAGCACGTGTCACATGCCAGTATATATTATATAAGGAAAAACGGTGTTTCTAATGACAAGGCTTGTTGAAGATGGAAAGGAAATGCTAGAGATTTATCAATGGTTCAACCAAATCAAAGAGAAGAGATGGTAGAGAGAGGTGGTTATAGCGATCCCGATTTTTCCTTTTTGTAATTGTTGTATTCCGGATTTTGGTTCCGTGGAGTTGGTGGTTGTTTATCTTATTGTCATCTTTTAATTCCGTATGTTTGAGTTTTAGGATGTGTTGGGCGTGTTTCGAACAGGTGGGTTGAGTTTTGGTCTCAAGTGTTGTCGCCCAGGTTTTTGGGGTTACACTCGAGCGGGTCATTCTGCGCTCGAGCGGGCCTTCTTGCACTCGAGCGGGGTTTACACACTCCCAGTATCTCGTGCCTCTGCAAAAACTTCTGCAGGCGTGTTTTTCACGCTCGAGCGGGTTTCTTTACGCTCGAGCGGTCGCACTCGAGCGGGTATGTTGGCGCTCGAGTGGGTAGTGCTTTGTCTGTGAAAGCTCTGAGTGGGGAAAATCTACGCTCGAGCGGACTGGTCTTTGCGCTCGAGCGGGCCTTATTGTGCTCGAGCGTGTCCAGATTTTTGTGCTTGACACTTGAGCATTCTATTCTCTGTTCGAGCGGAAGTGTCGTATATCAGTTGGCAGCTAGGCATTTTTAAATCACTTTTTACATTCACTCTCTCTCTCTTACTTTCTAAAAACTCTTTTTGAGAGCCTCTCTCTCTAGAATCTCCCTTCTCTCTACGGTTTGATCTAGTTAGAGTGTCCCCCTATCCTTCGGCCTTTGTAAAAAGTGTGTTGATCGTCGAGGGCTTTGTTTTGATCCGAGAAATTGTTGATTTGGAGCACTTCGAATTTCTTCATCATCTCCATTTGAGCTCTAACTTCGAGGTAGGGATATCCTACTCCATCTTATGAGCTTTGTCTTTGGATTTTAGTATTTCGATATGTTGGGGGTTGTTGGGTAATTTTGAGAAAGTTTGGGGCCTTTGTGTAATTTTCAAAAGATGGGTTTTCAAACATATAAACTCTCATATATGTAATACATTGGAAAATGGACTTGGTGTTGGATTGTTGATGAAAAAGGAACCTTAGGGTTGGTATTGTGAATTTGAGAAAAAGCCCTAATTGCATGATAAATTAATTGGTATAATTAATTTTGGGAAATGAGAAATTGAATAGGAAATATTCAAATTAGAATGGTATGGGATTATAGGGTGTAGTTGGATTAATTTATCGCTCACCTAGGCAAACGTTGATAATTTATCCATTTGGTGCATTTATTTTCTGTTTAGAAATAACTGCTTTGGGCTATCGGTGGAAGATAGTCTTGATTGTTGTAGACAATGCATGACGATTAGGCAAACTAAAACTAATCAATTGAGTAGGCTATCGAGTATAGCGGTTGATATAATACATTGAAATTGTGTATTGAATGATTGAATATGTATATGATAATTGTTTATATACATGGTGTTGTGTGGGAGGAGATAGGGGATGTACTCCACGGTTTAGGGGAAGATAGGGGATGGACCTCTAAACCGGAGATTGTTTTACATTGATACAGCACTACAATGTGTATCAGTTGTAAAGTATGGAAGTGTTTTGTTATATTGATACAACACTACAATGTGTATCGTTTGTGAAGTGTAAAAGTGGTTTTATGCGATATTGATACAACACCAAAATGTGTATCTGTCATGAATTTTGAAAGAAATTAAGTGATGAGTTATAATCTCATTACGTTATTTGGGCCAGGTTCTGAGCCTTGTTTTCAAACTGAAAGTTGAATAAGAAATGGAAACTGAAGTGTAACTTGGGCATGATTGTCATGAAACTGTAATATGATATGAGTTGGAATATAAGTATGGACCATCTGTTGAATGCTATTATTTTAGTCATTGTTTATAGTTGGTTTAGTATATTTTTACTGGGTTGTGGCTCACCCTATATGGGACATCATTTTCAGGTACAGGTAGCATGCCACCTCCAAGGACGTAGCTTGGGAGGCTTAGTGGCTGGGATTACTTTTGTTGTTTTGTTGTATTACATGTATATCAAGCCAAGGGTTTTCTTTGTATAGAGTTAGCACTCTTTTTTTGTAACCAAGTGTTGACTTGGAAAGTTGTAAGCCTATAGGGCATTTACTTTTGTTGTCAACATGTAATACATTTTGTAATGAATACTCTGATGGAATATATTTATGCTTTATTCTCTTATGTCTTAGCATGCTGTTGTTGGATGATTTATGGGTTTATTTTGAGGGTGTTACAACTTGGTATCAGAGCGTACCGGGTTTGAATACTTTGGGTACGTGGGAAGTGATTGGTATCACAATGGGTTTGTCTCGCTTGCTAGAGATTTATATGCAATGTTATGTGCTTTTGTGATAACATGCTTATGTGACTACTTGGGTATGGGATTTAATTTCTAGGATGTTGATTTGGATCCTTGGGTTTCTGTGAGTCTTGTTGGAAAAGTACTTGATCAATGCTGTTTCTAACCGAAACTCTGGTAACGCCTCAGGACTATCATTATCCGGAAATGAAATTCGTAAGTGCTTATGTGTTTATGTGCTTACATGGAGTGAATTACAGTTGTCCATGCATTAGGACGCGAGTGTTATAGCTTCGGCACATTAATGAATGTGCTAACGTTCTTCGTTACCTTTATTAGGATGTTAGGATGAGGACGAGGTGGTAGGCGTGGTAGGCCTAGGAGGCAGGAAGTGCCTGTACCGGATGAGATTCCGGTGATGCAGGAGGGGGTTGGCTAGGCCAATGTGGCCGAGCCAGCAGGTCAGGAGGCTATGAGTGCTTTAGCCTGGGGGATAGCCAATGCTTTGAGGGAGTCTATGGGCATTCTCAGGGCTGAGAATCCAGTTCAGGCTCAGGTTCAGGCCCAGGTTGTTGATGCAGGGCCTTCATTTCTAAAGAGGGAGTTCTTCCGGTCTAATCCGGACGAGTTTGTTGGGGATCCGAAGGAGCCACTTAAGGCTGGCGAGTGGTTGGAGCAGTTGAGTAAGACGTTCGAGATGCTTGGCATCGAGGACGGAGCATTGAAGGTGACCTTGGCATCTTTCCAGCTTGAGAGGGATGCGGGTCAGTGGTGGAAGTACACGAAGGGTCGTATTGGTGGCACTTGGGAGGCTTTTGTGGATGCTTCTCAGGAGAAGTTTTTATCCCTAACTGTCAGGGAGAAGTTGAGAGACTAGTTCTGCCAGCTTTTGCAGCTGAGTTCTTCAGTGGCCGAGTTTGAGGCTGCATTTACTAGCTTGTCCAGGTTTGCACCTGAACTTGTGGCATCCGAGGAACGCCGTTGTATAGAGTTCGAGAAGAAGTTGAGGCGCGGCCTCAAGTTGAGAATTGGCGGGACCATGACTCGAGACTATGGGCGTTTGGTTGATGCTGCAGCCCATATGGAGATCATGATGCAGGAGGAGAAGGGGCAGAAAAGCTCCAAGAGGAGTCAGGATGGCCAGGGTGATGGTAGGAGACAGAGGGGTTCACACCCTCAGTAGTCTCAGGGAGGTTTTGCTAGATCTACCTTTCCAGTGTCGAGTGCAGGCTCTGGGAGAGGCAGTCAGGAAGACGTGACTTGTTTTAAATGTGGCCAGCTAGGTCACAAGTCTCTAGCTTGCCCACAGAGGGGAGGAGGTCAGAGAGCTGCTTCATCTTCAGCTAGACCGCAAAGCCAGAGTCAGGGCAGGGGTCAGCCACTGTAGACACCCCATTTTTGACCGTCCTCAAGACTTGGACGTCACCGTTTGAACACTCGGTGATCATCCACGTTTGTGTTCGTCCTGAGTTCCCGGAGGCCTCGACCACGCGCCTTGCCTCAGGATCTCTCGACTCGACTGTTTTGTGTTTGGTTTTGCACCAAACACTTGTGTTTTGCCTTGAAGGGGCAGGGAATGGCTCTTGGGCCATCCCCGCACATCACCGCCCACGGTTTGAGGCCACCGGCCAGTGTTTTATTTCCATCGGCCAGATATTTTGCCGGTCGGCACTCTTGATGGTCAGTCAGCCATTTATTTTGTCAAAATAGCATTTTTGGCTGGCCGACCACTGTACATCTGCTTGTGCAGATATTTTTATGCCAGCTGTGCTAGCTAGCATACACTTTGCTCCCCTCCATACATGTGTATGGAGGGATTTCACTCTTGCTTAGCTTGTTTTGGAAGCTTTGCAAGAGTGAATCTCTATAAGAGGGAGTCTCTTCTCCCTCCATTAGGGTTACAACATTTTTCTAGAGGGCTCTGATATTAGGGTTAGGGTTTGGATATGCCCCATCTCTATATCTCTCTCTCTCTTTTGTGTATAAGTGTGTGTTTGGTCTTATTATTTCACACAAACACCCACCATTACACCTTACCTTGGCTACTGAGGTGCTAGGGAGCTATTTTGGAAGTTATTGACTAGTTTTGAGCTCAAAGAACCAGCTGGAGCACTATTTGTGAAGGAGGTCTACAAGGGTAACAATCTTACCCCTTTTACCCCATTTTTGCATAGTTTTTTAACCTATCTTGCAACTATTTTTAGACTTTGTATATAACTAATAAAAGTCTTGTTTTTGAGTGCTTTAAATAGTTGTTTAAGGTCACTTTGTTGTTTGAGGTTCTTTGACCCCTCTTAGGGCTTGTTTGGCCCCATTTTTGTACTATTTTGGTGAGCTCCAGGACCACCTTGTTTGGGCCTCCTCACCACTGAAGTCTTGAGAGATTTCAGTGGTGAGGATGGTGGTTTAAGGTCCTAAGAAGGAGATGGCCATCCCCTCTCCTTGTTGTCTTTAATATATGCCATTTAAGCCTCATGTGTGAGCACCATTTTTGAACTCATGTTGGCCATGTTTCAGTAGTTATTTGGTAGTATTTTTCCATGTTGTACCTCCTGTTTTTACTTGGTTTAGACACACCATGCATGCCTTGCATACATGTCTTGTAATGCCATGTTTTAGCCTTAACATGCTTTGTGCTTTGAGCCTTGTTCTAGCATGTTTTTGACCAAGCTTTGTGAAGATTTTGTGCTTGTTTTGATGTGCTAAAGGTTTGTTTTTGGTCATTCAGGTAGTCTATGCTTTGCTTTGTATAGCTACCGTGCAACCTCTCTTGTATGCCCTAAGCATTGACCCCTCTAGCATGCCACCCTTGCTTTGTTTCAGTGGTTTGGAACCACTTGCCATGCAATTTCAGTCCTTGTGGTATGTTTGTATGCTTGCATTTGGTGTTCCTTTAAGGCCTTAAAGGGTTGGTGTTTCATGCTCCATGTTTGTGCCTTCATGTATGCCATCATGTTTAGGCCTCTAGGATGCCATGTCATTGTGTTTTTGGCTTTGTTTTAACATGCTAAAACTCTGATTTTAGTTGTTCAATTCATGCCATGTTTGGTTTTGTTAAGGGTAGTTCAATACCCCTTTGGTGAGCCTTAGACCTTGGACTTTGTTTACATACTTTGATTGCCTTGTTTAGATTGATTTGGCATCATTTTATAACATGATTTCAGAGCTTATAATGTATGCCATATGTCCATGTTATCCTCTTTTAAGTGTGCTTAAAAGTTGTCTCCATATGCTTAAGTGTTGAGGCCTTAACATGTGCATGTTTGTGTGTGTTTTGCCTCTCATTCCTTAGCATGTTGGCCACTGTTTTGGGCCTAGTATAGGGCTGCCCAAATTGGTATAAGTCCATTGTTTGCATGTTGTCGCATGCTCACCTTGTGTGTTGTCATATACTTAGCCTATTGCATATGTTGCATGCTTCAATCGCTTTGCATTTGGCACGCATTCTCTTGGCTAAGTTGCCTAACATGTTGTCCATGTTGCACCTTGCATGCTTGCATGGTTAAGCTCGCATAGTTATTCCACGTCTTGCATACTTATTTGCTTAGGTTGTGTGCCTATTGCATGCTTACTTGTTTGCATCTCATGTTGCACACTTAGCTCACATGTCTAGGTTGCATATCATTGCATGCATCTTTCACCTCTTGATCAAGCCATGATAGAGGTTGAAAGCCCCTTGGTATGTTTCTATGCATTGCATTTCATTTGAAATCAAAATGCACAACTTGGTTCCTTGGGCCATCACACATTGAAATGCGCGATTGGTGGTCCGAGAATCAAGGAACATATCCCTCTGAGTCACAAACATGATAAGGGATGTGTTGGTGCACACATTTGCTTGAAATACATTGCCATGCCTTGTTTTGCCCTCTGCTGCTGTCAAAACAGGTTCTGCAGGAAGACTTGGCTGGTCGACCACATGGAGTGCCGACCGACCAATTATTGATGCCCGAGAGCTCAACAAATGGTTGATGACCATCTGGACATGGTCGGTGGGGTTTTCACTTGGTTGGTGGTGATCCACAGTGTCCATGGAGCATACCTTGGGAGTTGTGCAATTTTCAGAGGAGCAAAGCAGGGGAAACAGAGGCAAACTTGTGCATAGTGGTGGGTTTCCGAGCGGAACCAAGCGCGCATGCATTGGGCCCTATTCCTGAGGCTGCTTTTAATGTTTAATTAGCTTAGTTAATTTTCTTAACTAGTTAATTGTCTGTAATATTTAATTAGCTTGATAGTTAGTTAAATTGTATTATTCTTTCAGTCCCTCCGAGCGAGGGCAAATTTGTAATAAGTGTGGGTGCGTATGTGCATGTCTTCCAACCCCTATTTCTTTCTCCCTTTTACTTATTTGCTTTGATGGTTAGTACTAGGGCATATTTAATTTAGCATCCTTATGCTATGCATGCGTGCATCATTCATCAGTAGTGCATGCACCGGGCTCGGCGCATCATACTAACTGCATAGTATTTCAAATCAAACTTGAATACATGTTATTTGTCGCATCTCACATGCCATTCATAGATTAGCCGAGCCTATTCTAGTGACATTTTGTATGAGATACATTAGCCACCTTAACAGGAATTAGGATCATGTATATGATTACTAACTAGTTCACTGTTTTGGCACGGAGTACGATGTAAGTATTTATGCTTTAGCATCTCGCATGAGTGTGAATGTTAACATGATAGCATGCTTACCATGTGGCTATATGCTTATGTGATATAACTGCATGAATGCCTGTGGGTGAAGGTTGGATTGTTTGAATTGGGATAATTCATCGAAATCCGTATTTTAGCCTACTCGCGAGTAGCAAAATTCAAACTATTTTCCAAACAAACGGAAATGCGATGCTTTGTTCCGACTTAGGCAATTTAGTCTATACTTGTTTTGCTGTACGCATCACATAGTAATTCTAGGCTAATAATCGATATAAGAACCCATAATGTTTTCAAAACAAGATATCATGGTTAGTAGAGGCCGATCTTCGGATCGGGCGAGAGGGGGTGCTCATAGCTGACCTTCCCCAATCGTACCCAAGTTCCCGAGCCGAGGCAACTTTGGTGATGACGGACAAGTGGCCTCAGGCAAATGAGTCAGGGTTTTCTAAATTCCCCCACAAAAAATATTTGGGTGGCGACTCTGTGTCTGGCAAAGCAGTCCATGTTTGGCACTTCTTTCTAAAAATCTGTTTTCTCAAAACGATTTGCCGGATTAGGACTCTTTGGTTCAGATTTAGAACCGTGACGAAAATTCGAGTCCGAACTATAGCATGGGGCCCATGGGCACATCTACAGTTTCTGACGACTCTGCTGGGGAGTTTAGAGAACTTGACTCGAACGCATGATATCCTGTTTTGACTACACTTATGTGCTTCTTTGCATTGCATGTGCATTGGTGCGCCTAGGACACCGTATTTGCCATCTACTATTCCTGAACGGTTTTCCAGAGGCTTGCTTTGTCAAAGCATGCCATAAGGCTGACCGGTTATGGGCTCTGCCAGTATGGGAGCACAAACCCCGATTTTACCGGGGCACCCTTTTCGACCATTCGACCTAGTGCATATTCGTAATCCATAGCGACTATTCCAAGCTAGGACAGGTTGCTTACCCAATGCCAGGTTGTTTGAAACCGCTGCGTGCGTAGTGAAACCCTAGCTCCTGACAAAATAGGACAGGGAAAACCTACCCCAACATAGGGGTGTTTTGGTTCTCATTTACTTGCTATGTGCTTTTAGAGTGTATCTCTACAGGAACGCACATATCAGTTCGCAAGTTTAAGTACCAGGTCTGAGGGCATCAGTGTCAGTATTTTGGGGAATCAGTTATATCTGCGGGTATCAGACTCAATTTTGGGACAGTGATTTTGGGGAATAGTGATCAGTAGTAGAGTACAGCTATTCATCTATGCTTGTGTCTGTTTTGATTAGGCTGAAACGCTGCGTGTTTTCTCTTTCAGTTCAGAGAGTTAGTTCAGAATAACCAGTGTTCTTCTTTGCTGAGGCAAGACAGATATTTGATCCATCAGTCGTCGTTCAAGTTCAGCAGACTTATGATGACCCAAAGTTCAGAGGAAATCGTGGTTATGACAGCCGCATTAGACCAAGGAATCACCCTGCAAAGTGAGACCAATGTTGAAGTACCACATCTGCCCAGGTCGCCTACTGCACGCCCGATCTGGGAACCCCCAGTTGTTTCAAGCTCGTGAGCCCACCACGTTTGAATTGATGGGAATGATCGGTGACCTCCACAGATCTGTGGCCGATCTGGCCTATGGGATGTCGGCTCCACCACCAAATACACCATATGCCGGGAATTTTGTACCGCAGGAACCCCCGCTATTACGGCGAATTGTGATCGAGCTCAGCCAACTTGAGGCTGTCCCAAGCTATGACTGTGACGTGCCAACAACAACCGGGTTCTGCTTTGATATAGCAACCCAAACCCTCGATCAGGCTGAGGCTAGAGGTAAGAATAAAGTGGGAACAGATACTGATCTCGTTGAGCAACTGCTGTGGGTAGTCGAGGCTTTGAAAGCCGGGGGGATGAATAAGCGGCAAGTATTCGCAGTCATGACTAAAGTTGTGGACGATGCTTTCCCCACTCCAGCCGAGGGCAGTTCAAGCTAGGCAAAAAATCAGGATAGGCCCCCGTTATGCCAGAACAGTTCCTTCCGCTCCCAACCCTACACCAGGAAAAGATCAGAAAGCCAAAGCAGTGCCTGCCGACCCTTTCGCTAGTACGTGTAGCAAGAACCCTCAGACTTCGAAGTACCTGCCTCGAGGGCGCAGAGTCTTTCACGCCCTTTATATGTCTTTATCTAGGGCATTTCAAATTTTGGCTAAAAAGGGGTATCTTAAACCCCTCGAACCTCGACCTCTCCCGAAGAATCTCCCTCTTACACATGATGCTACCTTGTACTGGGCATACCATCAGCAAACCGGTCACAGCACCGACGGTTGTTTCCGCCTTCGCCACGAAGTGCAAGATTTGATCGACAATGAGGTCATCCTCCCACCCACCTCAGCAAAGTCTGTTACCACTAAGTTGTTGGACTTCGAGGATACTGCGAGTATGTGATCAAGGGTTGGACCACCTGCGGGTGGCGCTCAGTGTATTTCAGATGTGACGTTTGGCACGCACTGTCGGGAGCATTTGTGAATATAGTTTTGTAATTTCTGGCTTGGGTGTTGAGTCAGTTCTTTGTTTTGTTTTGGGTCTGTCTCATTGCCTTGAGTCAGTCTTTTTGCTTAAGGATCTGTCTTGTTGTGTCGAGTCAATCCCATTGTATAGAAATCAGGTGATTCCGGGGTTGTTGCCTCGAACACCGTTTTGTTTTGTAATTATCTTTTTGCTTTCCTTTTGAGTCTGTCTCTGCTGTGGAGCCAGTTACAACCAGGAAATCTGAATGAAACAGCTGCGGCTATCATGTTTCCGTGCTTACTACTATTTCGAGCTAGTTATGCCAGAGGGTTTGAATGAAATGGCGGAGCGTCTCACTTACTCTTCTGCACCTCGAATTCATTACATTGACCTAAGTTTTTCAAAACTTTTTTAACACTGTGGTGACGAAAACGAAGAGGAAGGAATTCCTCGAGATTTGCAAAACTTTGATCATTTGAGAGAAAGAGAGGTGTGCTAAGCCCTTACTGATTGAAATCATGTTTGTTAACGTGAGCACTGAGAAGGACCCTGGCTTGATCCAGATTGGTTCCACACTATCTTCAATGCAAGCGATTTGTCACTTTCTTAAAAAACTTTCAAAAACAAAATATTTTGCGCAGTCCTGCGAAGACCTGTGTGGAATCGCTCTTGAGATTGTACAGCTTAGGATCGCTCTCAGCCTAAAGACTTGAGCCCTTGCTTTCAAACCTTGGACCTTAGTTCAGAATGTGCAACGGTCAACTACAACATGAGGCCTGCATGGCCAAATTTGAAGCAACCCTCGAACAAAAGGCCAAGAAAGTCAGATCAAGAAGATCAGACCTCATCAGAAGAAGTTTGCGAAGCTAGAACAGAAGCAGCCCTCGGACTAGGGGCAAAAATGTCTGATGTGCTCGAAGAGTCGAAGATGAATCTTTCTGTAAATCAATACAACAGCCACCCTCCTGGATACGGATGGCTTCGAGATCCGAAAACCATTTGGCATGGACTTGTTACACTTTTACCCTTGAGAGGCTCGCTGGGCCGAAAACCCGGAAGGGCGACCCAGGCAAAAGTTAGAGCAAGAAAAAGCCAAAAAAAAAAAAAAAAGAGAGAAAAGAAAAAAATAAATACAAAGAAAAATGCAAAAAGAAAAGAAAAAAAAAAGAAAATAAATGAAAAGAAAAGAAAAACATAGCTCGCAAGGTTGAAAATCTGGAAGGGCGGCCTTGGCAAAAGTTAGAGTGCAAAAGGAGAGGTTAAATACCCAAGTGTACCTTACCGGAACTACGTAAGGCTTGATTCTCATGTTTGGGATACGTAGGCAACTTCATCCTGAAGTCCAACCAGAAACACTTCCAAATCAAGTATGTCCATGTAATGGTTTTGATCATCCTTGCCTTTTCTAAATCCGATAGTTCGGTTGTGACACAACCGGAACTACATAAGGCTTGATTCCCATGTCTGGGATACGTAGGCAACTTCATCCTGAAGTCCAGCCACAAACACTTCCAAATCAAGTGTGTCCATGTAATGGTTTTGATCATCCTTGCCTTTTCTGAATCCGATAGTCCAACCCCATGCACTTTCAAAGTGACTGTGTCCATATATTGGTTTTGACCATCTTTGTCTTCTCTTCATCCGAGAGTTCGGTTGCGATCATCACTAAAAAGGACCGTTTATAGTATGCTATGGTGTTATCCAGACAAGGGGCAACTTTCCGTTGCCATGAGTCGCCATCCAAACCAGGGGCAACTTTCCGTTGTCGTGCTATGCCCTTCAGACAAGGGGCAATTTTCCATTGCCTCCGATCCGAGGTTGCGCATCTCGAGAGTAGGTTCTATGCTCGTTGAGCAGTGGCCCTTTGCAAAAATGGTTTTTGAAAAGTTTTACTGAGGTTGACTATTCTCTCGAAAATTATTTCACTTTCCAAAACTGGACCATTTTCTTGGACCTAAGAAGGAAAATTTTCAGTGCTCATAGCCTAACTTGCATGATTTCAAATCAGAAAATTGAACAAGCATGTTAATCTAACTCTCATTCTGGTCAGAATTGTTTTAGTAGAAAGCCAAAAACAAAAAATGGTCAAAATGATGAACTAGGGGCACAGTTGAGTCAGGTGTCCTGTCTTTTTCCCATTGTCAACATGCTTGTCAAGAAGAGCGCTCTACCCGCCAGAAAGGGCACAGCGGAAGCTAACAGAAAAGGGTTGAAAGCTCTCTCATCCTCTCAGCAGCGAGTTATCGAGCCAAGTGTGAAGCACAAACTGGAATGGATCAAGATATTCCACTTCCTCATCTGGACAGATCTGATCATGTCCAAACTCCCCAACAGAGCATCATGAACCGATGTCAGTTGCAGATTTGCTACACACCCAGTTGTAGCACAGCCCCTCTGTGAGAGAAACTCACTGTTGTGAACAAGAATGAGAATCTGGCAGAATACCAGGGGCTAGAGCCCACAATTTCCAGCTTATCCATCAACCACCTAGGGGAGGGATAAAAAATGAGAGATTGAAGAATAAAGAGGTGTGCGATGAGAGAAAAAGTGAGGAAAAGGGCTTTTTCAAAAAAAACAGAGCTTGAGGGCCGAGTGATGTGAGAATCACAAATGAGAAAGGGTGGGAACAATACCCGAAGAAACTGGCTCCTCGCGAACTGAGAGGTCTCTTGCCATTGGTGATACACATCCGAGTGTTGTGTTTGTGTCTTTGTTTGTCTCGATTCTTGTTTTGAGTCGTTTTGAATATCAATGGATGTGTTCCGGTTGTTTTACCTTCGTTTTTCCTTTGTCGAGTCGTTTTGGCTATGGCCAGTCGTCGGCTCAATACCCGGTTAAGAACTCGTTTCTTAATTTCAAATTCAAAAATAAAATTGTTTTGTGCTCAAAGTGCTGTGTCATTCTCCACATTTATGCAAAACAAGATTCTTTCTTTCATAAACCGCAGGGTTCAACCCAGGTCATGTGAGAACAGTAGAACAAGGACCTATCTGAAGCTATATAGGTTCCGGACTGCAAAGCAAAAGAAAAAAAAAAGGGGAAAATTTGGAGCATCTTAGTGTGTTTTAACTTCAGCAAATTCCGAGACTGCATTCCAGGTGCACCTTCCCAGGCCTCGTCATTTCTCTGGAGTATGAGTGTATCTCGACCCCAAGTGTAAGCATGCTTCAAGTCAGAATGGCAGTCCAAGCAGCACCCGAGGGTTTCACATGCAGATGTTACCTCTTGCCAATATGAACAAGGTGTCCCCTTTTCAAGCTGAGTGTGTTGCAAAGTCCTCTAAGAGGTAAACCAGAGGCACCATAGTACATATTCGATGCTCCTCTATTGCATAGAATATGAACTCTCATATATACTTTTGTTGCATGCGTGCCGCACATCGTTATGATTCCTGCATGGAATATGCTTGCTTTCGATTCTGCGTAGAATATGCTTGCTTTCAATATTGCATAGAATATGCTCGTGTCTCATACATGGAAAATGCCCCAATACTTGCATACAAAATGCTCGTATCTTTCGCATGGAAAATGCCTCCATACTTGCATAGAAGGTGCATTTTATCGCACTATCTTGTGCATTTCAAATCACTCGCGCTGTTTAGCGTATCGCACTATCTTGTGCATTTCAAATCAATCGCGCTGTTTAGCGTATCGCACTATCTTGTGCATTTCAAATCAATCGCGTTGTTTAGGGTATCGCACTGTTAGTGCATTTTGAATCACTCGCGCTGTTTAGCGTATCGCACTGTTTAGTGCATTTTAAATCATTCGCGCTGTTTAACGTATCGCACTGTTAGTGCATTTCGAGTCACTCGCGCTGTTTAGCGTATCGCACTGTTTAGTGCATTTCAAATCATTCGCGTTGTTTTGTGCATCGCACTGTTTTGTGCAGGTTCAGGTTCGCGCTATTTTGCACATCGCATTGTCTTGTGCACTTTCGCATTTGTAATCACTCGCGCTTTCTTGCGCATCGCACTGTTTTCTGCAGTTTACACACGCGCTGTTTAGCGTATCGCACTGTTTTGTGCAATTTACTTTCACGCTTTCTTGCACATTGCACTGTTTCATGCATTACATTGTATCATTCGCGCTATCTTGCGCATCCCACCTGGACTTGTTAGTGCATTCCATTTCAGTCGCACTATTTTGCGCATCACACTATTTTGTGCACCTTACTTGCATTGTGCATGCATTTTATCGCGCTATCTTGCGTACCTTACCTGCACTTGTTAGTGCATTGCATCACGCTATCTTGCGCACCTCACCTGTATAGCACTGTTTGGTGCATTCACTCTTGCATTACACTGTTTTGTGCATCTTGTTAGCAATGTCTTGTGCATTCCAACCTGTATCGCACTATTTTGTGCATCTTCTTAGCATTGTTTTGTGCATCACATTGTCTTGTGCACACTGTGTTTTTGTATCACTCGCACTGTCTTGTGCACTCTCGGTCTAGGAGACCTTAAATCCTCTAAAGATGCAAGACCTTTGGTTTTTGCATGCATACACACGTCGTAACAAGCACAACTTGCATTGATGCGCACTGCTCACATGCATTATCATGCATCTCAAGCGACACGCGTTGTCGCGCATTCGAGTCCACATGCATTATCATGCATCTCAAGCAACACGCGTTGTCGCGCATTCGAGTCCACATGCATTACCATGCATTTCAAGCGACGCGTGTCGTCGCATATTCGAGTTCACATGCATTTCAAAAGCCGCGCGTTGTCGCGCATTCCAAGATCATTTGCATTGTCATGCATCTCAAAAGCCGCGCGTTGTCGCACGTTTCAAAATCATGCATCATCATGCATTTGTATTTCAAAAAAAAAAAAAGAAAAACAACAAAAACAACATGCATCATTTGCATTTCAAAAAAAAAAAACGTGCATTATCATGCATTTTCCCTTCATCATGCATTGTCATGCATTCAAAAAAACAAAACAAAAAAAAAAAAAACAAACATGCATATGTCATGCATTTCACTGTAAATAGTGCATATGTCATGCATATGTCGTGCATCATTGTAAATAGTGCACATGTCATGCATACCACTGTAAATAGTGCATATGTCATGCATCACTGCAAATATTGCATATGTCATGCATTTTACTGTATATATTCCATTCCATTGCATATTTGTAAATATTGCATTGTAGCTTGCATGCATTCGCTGCATCACCCCCATCTATGGCTTGCGCCTTTCCATGTTGAGCTTGGTCTGGTGTGTACCCATACCTTTCACGTCGAAGCATAGTTTTGCATGTGTACGCGCCTATTCCACTGCTGGTATTGTGGTTTGAGGGTTGTGGCACCTTTTCTGTATTAGACGTGGCTTGTTTGTGTCCATGCTTTTCCGAGGCAAGATACGGTTTGGGCCGCAGGCCTTATCCATTGTAAATATTTCATTCCATTGCATATTTGTATATGTTGCATTGTAGCTTGCATGCATTTGCCGTATCACATCTAGCTATGGCTTGCGCCTTTCCATGTTGAGCTTGGTCTGGTATGTGCCCATACTTTTCATGTCGAAGCACGGATCTGAGACTTTTGTGTACGCGCCTATTCCACTGCTGGTATTGTGGTTTGAGGGTTGCGGCACCGTTTCTGTGTTAGATGCGGTTTGTTTGTATACATGCCTTTCCTAGGCAAGATTTGGTTTGGCCCACGCGCCATATCCATTGTGTATATTACATTGTAGTGTAATTTGTTGCGTCCAGCATTTAGGATCATGTTCTTTCGTTAGCGGGTCATTCCCCACTTTTGTCATCCCACCCAATTACTTGTTCTTGTGTCCGTCTACATTACTCATAGTTCTGCATGTGTACGCGCCTATTCCACTGCTGGTATTGTGGTTTGAGGGTTGCAGCACCTTTTCTATGGTAGACGAACTTTGCATCTCCATCAATCTATTTGACATTTGTGTGGTTTTGAACCGCTCATGATTGGATCATGATTTAATTGCATTGCATATCGTTTGCATTGTTTATACATAGTTTTGTATGTTTTGCATATTATTTGCATTGTTTTTACATTTGTTTTGTAATTTTGCATATCATTTGCATTACGTTAGATTCAATTGCATATCACCGCACTGTTTGTGCACCCCTTGGTCTAAGGAGACCTTAAATCCTACATTCGCGTTGTCGCGCAGCTTTCGATTGCATTGTTATGCATGTTGCTAACGATATTGTACCTGTTGAGTTTTCTTTCTCTTTCAGGCACGATATTGTATGTACGGTTCATTTGAAGCTGGTGCAACCAGACGAGCCGCACAGGTATTGTATTCTCCGAGTGAGACGTATCGAGAATTACATAATTCTCTTACATCCTTTCTGCATTGTAATGTAGTTGAATTTGTGTTTGATTGCTTAAAACTGTCGCATGTTATGCTTCGTTACAACTTTCTTTGCATGATCATAAGTTATGTTCGGCTTCTTGCATTATCAGTTGCATTTTGCCCCTGCCTTCGGGCACATATCTTTGCTTGTCTTGCATGCTTTGTCTAAGTCTTCGGCCTTGTCAAAAATGGGTCATCTCTGGGCTTTGACATTCACTCCCGTCATTCTTATGACTTTTGAGTTCTGTCAAAGAGGAGCAACTGTAGACACCCCATTTTTGACTGTCCTCAAGACTTGGACGTCACCGTTTGAACACTTGGTGATCATCCACGTTTGTGTTCGTCCTGAGTTCCCGGAGGCCTCGGCCACGCGCCTTGCCTCAGGATCTCTCGACTCGACTGTTTTGTGTTTGGTTTTGCACCAAACACTTGTGTTTCGCCTTAGAGGGGCAGGGAATGGCTTATGGGCTATCCTCACACATCACCGCCCATGGCGTGAGGCCACCGGCTAGTGTTTTGTTTCCATCGGCCAGATATTTGGCTGGTCGGCACTCTAGATGGTCGGTCGGCCATTTATTTTGTCAAAATAGCATTTTTGGCTGGCCGACCACTGTACATTTACTTTTGCAGATATTTTTATGTCAGCTGTGCTAGATGGCATACACTTTGTTCCCCTCCATACACGTGTATAGAGGGATTTCACTCTTGCTTAGCTTGTTTTGGAAGCTTTGCAAGAGTGAATCTCTATAAGAGGGAGCCTCTTCTCCCTCCATTAGGGTTACAACATTTTTCCAGAGGGCTCTGATATTAGGGTTAGGGTTTGCATATGCCCCATCTCTATATCTCTCTCTCTCTTTTGTGTATAAGTGTGTGTTTGGTCTTATTATTTCACACAAACACCCACCATTACACCTTACCTTGGCTACTGAGGTGCTAGGGAGCTATTTTGGAAGTTATTGACTAGTTTTGAGCTCAAAGAACCAGCTAGAGCACTATTTGTGAAGGAGGTCTACAAGGGTAACAATCGTACCCCTTTTTCCCCATTTTTGCATAGCTTTTTAACCTATCTTGCAACTATTTTCAGACTTTGTATATAACTAATAAAAGTCTTGTTTTTAAGTGCTTTAAATAGTTGTTTAAGGTCACTTTGTTGTTTGAGGTTGTTTGACCCCTTTTAGGGCTTGTTTGGCCCCATTTTTGTGCTATTTTGGTGAGATCCGGGACCACCTTGTTTGGGCCTCCTCACCACTGAAGTCTTGAGGGATTTCAGTGGTGAGGATGGTGGTTTAAGGTCCTAAGAAGGAGAGGGCCATCTCCTCTCCTTGTTGTCTTTAATATATGTCATTTAAGCCTCATGTGTGAGCACCATTTTTGAACTCATGTTGGCCATGTTTCAGTAGTTATTTGGTAGTATTTTTCCATGTTGTACCTCTGTTTTTACTTGGTTTAGACACACCATGCATGCCTTGTATACATGTCTTGTAATGCCATGTTTTAGCCTTAACATGCTTTGTGCTTTGAGCCTTGTTCTAGCATGTTTTTGACCAAGCTTTGTGAAGATTTTGTGCTTGTTTTGATGTGCTAAAGGTTTGTTTTTGGTCATTCGGGTAGTCCATGCTTTTCTTTGTATAGCTACCATGCAACCTCTCTTGTATGCCCTAAGCATTGACCCCTCTAGCATGCCATCCTTGCTTTGTTTTAGTGGTTTGGAACCACTTGCCATGCCATTTCAATCCTTGTGGTGTGTTTGTATGCTTGCATTTGGTGTTCCTTTAAGGCCTTAAAGGGTTGGTGTTTCATGCTCCATGTTTGTGCCTTCATGTATACCATCATGTTTAGGCCTCTAGGATGCCATGTCATTGTGTTTTTGGCTTTGTTTTAACATGCTTAAACTCTAATTTTAGTTGTTCAATTCATGCCATGTTTGGTTTTGTTAAGGGTAGTTCAATACCCTTTTGGTGAGCCTTAGACCTTGGACTTTGTTTACATACTTTGATTGCCTTGTTTAGATTGATTTGGCATCATTTTATAACATGATTTCAGAGCTTATAATGTATGCCATATGTCCATGTTATCCTCTTTTAAGTGTGCTTAAAAGTTGCCTCCATATGCTTAAGTGTTTAGGCGTTAACATGTGCATGTTTGTGTGTGTTTTGCCTCTCATTCCTTAGCATGTTGGCCACTGTTTTGGGCCTAGTATAGGGCTGCCCAAATTGGTATAAGTCCATTGTTTGCATGTTGTCGCATGCTCACCTTGTGTGTTGTCATATACTTAGCCTATTGCATGTGTTGCATGCTTCAATCGCTTTTCATTTGGCACGCATTCCCTTGGCTAAGTTGCCTAACATGTTGTCCATGTTGCACCATGCATGCTTGCATGGTTAAGCTTGCATAGTTATTCCATGTCTTGCATACTTATTTGCTTAGGTTGTGTGTCTATTGCATGCTTACTTGTTTGCATCTCATGTTGCACACTTAGCTCACATGTCTAGGTTGCATATCATTGCATGCATCTTTCACCTCTTGATCAAGCCATGATAGAGGTTGAAAGCCCCTTGGTATGTTTCTATGTATTGCATTTCATTTGAAATCAAAATGCACGACTTCGTTCCTTGGGCCATCACGCATTGAAATGCGCGATTGGTAGTCCGAGAATCAAGGAACATATCCCTCTGAGTCACAAACATGATAAGGGATGTGTTGGTGCACACATTTGCTTGACATACATTGCCATGCCTTGTTTTGCCCTCTGCTGCTGTCAAAACAGGTTCTGCAGGAAGACTTGGCTGGTCGACTACATGGAGTGCCGACCGACCAATTATTGATGCCCGAGAGCTCAACAAATGGTCGATGACCATCCGAACATGGTTGGTGGGGTTTCCACTTGGTCAGTGGTGATCCACAGTGGCCATGGAGCATACCTTGGGAGTTGTGCAATTTTCAGAGGAGCAGAGCAGGAGAAACAGAGGCAAACTTGTGCATAGTGGTGGGTTTTCGAGCAGAATCGAGCGTGCATGCATTGGGCCCTCTTCCCGAGGCTGCTTTTACTGCTTAATTAGCTTAGTTAATTTTCTTAACTAGTTAATTGTCTGTAATATTTAATTAGCTTGATAGTTAGTGAAATTGTATTATTCTTTCAGTCCCTTCGAGCGAGAGCAAATTTGTAATAAGTGTGGGTGCGTATGTGCATGTCTTCCAACCCCCATTTCTTTCTCCCTTTTACTTACCTGCTTTGATAGTTAGTACTAGGGCATATTTAATTTAGCATCCTTATGCTATGCATGCGTGCATCATTCATCAGTATTGCATGCACCGGGCTCGGCGCGTCATACTAACTGCATAGTATTTCAAATCAAACTTGAATACATGTTGTTTGTCGCATCTCACATGCCATTCATAGATTAGCCGAGCCTATTCTAGTGACATTTTGTATGAGATACATTAGCCACCTTAACATGAATTAGGACCATCTATATGATTACTAACTAGTTCACTGTTTTGGAACGGAGTACGATGTAAGTATTTATGCTTTAGCATCTCGCATGAGTGTGAATGTTAACATGATAGCATGCTTACCATGTGGCTATATGCTTATGTGATATAGCTGCATGAATGCCTGTGGGTGAAGGTTGGATTGTTTGAATTGGGATAATTCATCGAAATCCGTATTTTAGCCTACTCGCGAGTAGTAAAATTCGAACCATTTTCCAAACAAACGGAAATGCGATGCTTTGTTCCGACTTAGGAAATTTAGTCTATACTTGTTTTGCTGTGCGCATCACATAGTAATTCTAGGCTAATAACCGGTATAAGAACGCATAATGTTTTCAAAACTAGATATCATGGTTAGTAGAGGTCGATCTTCGGATCGGGAGAGAGGGGGTGCTCATAGCTGACCTTCCCCAATCGTACCCAAGTTCCCGAGCCGAGGCAACTTTGGTGATGACAGACACGTGGCCTTAGGCAAACGAGTCAGGGTTTCCTAAATTCCCCCATAAAAAATATTTGGGTGGCGACTCTGTATCTGGCAAAGCAGTCCATGTTTGGCACTTCTTTCTAAAAATCTGTTTTCTCAAAACGATTTGCCGGATTAGGACTCTTTGGTTCAGATTTAGAACCGTGACGAAAATTCGAGTCCGAACTGTAGCATGGGGCCCAAGGGCGCTTCTACAGTTTCTGGCGACTCTGCTGGGGAGTTTAGAGAACTTGACTTGAACGCATGATATCCTGTTTTGACTACACTTATGTGCTTCTTTGCATTGCATGTGCATTGGTGCGCCTAGGACACCGTGTTTGCTATCTGCTATTCCTGAATGGTTTTCCGGAGGCTTGCTTTGTCAAAGCATGCCATAAGGCTGACCGGTTATGGGCTCTGCCAGTATGGGAGCACAAACCCCGATTTTACCGGGGCACCCTTTTCGACCATTTGACCTAGTGCATATTCGGAATCCGTAGTGACTATTCCAAGCTAGGACAGGTTGCTTACCCAATGCCAGGTTGTTTGAAACCGCTGCGTGCGTAGTGAAACCCCCCAACATAGGGGTGTTTTGGTTCTCATTTACTTGCTATGTGCTTTTAGAGTGTATCTCTACAGGAACGCACATATCAATTCACAAGTTTAAGTACCAGGCCTGAGGGCATCAGTGTCCATATTTTGGGGAATCAGTTATATCTGCGGGTATCAGACTCAATTTTGGGGCAGTGATTTTGGGGAACAGTGATCAGTAGTAGAGTACAGTTATTCAGCTATGCTTGTGTCTGTTCTGATTGGGCTGAAGCGCCACGTGTTTTCTTTTTCAGTTCAGAGAGTTAGTTCAGAATAGCCAGTGGGTCACAGTATGTACCTTGAGTGGGGATTGTTTTCATTTCTTGGGGGATCGGGTTGGTAGTGTGTTGCCACCAGTGTATGATCCGTGAGGGCGGAGTGAGCTTAGTGGTCTTCTTACTAGCTTTATGAGTAGTGAGTGTGTTAAGACCTAGATTTCATTACCGAGAGTGGTTTGTGAGTATTCGGATGTTTTTCCCAAAGATCTCGTTAGTTTACCACATCACCGGAAGATCGAGTTCTCTATTGATTTAGTGCCCGGCACAGCGCCGATTTCTATGGCACCTTATCGTTTTGCCCCAGCCGAGTTGAGTGAGTTGAAGATTCAGCTCCAGGAATTGCTAGATAAGGGCTTTATTCACCTTAGTGTTTCGCCGTGGGGAGCACCGGCCCTCTTTGCTAAGAAGAAAGATGGTGCCTTGAGATTGTGTATCGACTCCCGGAAGTTGAATCGGGCTACGATCAAGAATAAGTACCCTATGCCCCGTATAGATGACCTATTTGACCAGTTGAAGGGTTCCCGTTGTTTCTCTAAGATAGACTTGAGATCGGGTTACCATCAGTCGAGGGTCAGGGAGGAGGATATTCCGAAGACGGCATTCCGTACACGGTATGGCCACTATGAGTTTCTGGTGATGCCATTTGGGCTCACCAATGCACCAGCAGTCTTTATGGATTTGATGAACCAGATCTTCCGGGAATTCTTAGATCGCTTTGTAGTCGTTTTCGTGGATGACATTTTGATTTATTCACATTCAGAGGAGGAGCACGAGGAACATCTAAGAGTGGTGCCTGAGCTACTTAGAGCCCATAGGCTATATGCAAAGTTTGGGAAGTGCGAGTTCTAGCTAGGAGAAGTCAAGTTCTTAGGCCATGTGGTATCCGGGGAAGGGGTGTCTGTTGATTCATCCAAGATCGAGGCAGTGCAAGATTGGGCACAGCCTAAGAGTGTTTTTGAGATCCGCAGTTTTCTGGGATTAGCTGGGTACTACCGTCGGTTCGTGAAGGATTTCTCCAGGCTAGCTTCGCCGTTGACTAGGTTAACGCGAAAAGGGGTCAAATTTGTATGGAGTGAGACTTATGAAAAGTCGTTCCAAGAGTTGAAGGTTAGATTGACCACCACTCTGGTTTTGATTATTCCGGAGAGAGGTTTGGGTTATGCGGTTTACTGTGATGCCTCACAAGAGGGTTTGGGTTGTGTGTTGATGCAAGAGGGGAAAGTGGTAGCCTATGGCTCACGTCAGTTCAAAATTCACGAGAAAAATTACCCTAGACATGACCTAGAACTAGCAACCGTGATTTTTGCCTTGAAGATTTGGAGGCACTACCTTTATGGTGAGAGGTTCGAGGTATTCTCGGACCATAAGAGTTTGAAGTACCTGTTTACATAGAGGGACTTGAATTTGAGGCAGAGAAGGTGGATGGAGTTCATTGAGGACTATGATTTTGAGTTGCACTATCACCCGGGAAAGGCCAATGTTGTGGCCGATGCCCTTAACAGAAAATCCATTAGTGATGTAGCTTGTGTAGCCATCTGAGAGTGGGAGATGTTGGGGGCACTTGGCGAGTTCGATTTGTTTTTGGGCGAATCTGTCGAGGCTACAGCCTTGTTTTCTGTTGTTACGCAGCCTACACTCGTGACTCGAGTGTTAGAGGCACATGGAGGTGACCTTGAGGTAGAATCCCTCCAAGAGAAGATCTCCAGTGGGAAGGTTGAGAAGGGTTTGTCTGTGTATCCCGACCTGTGTGTGAGATACCGAGACCGTTTGTTTGTGCCGGAGTCTTGCCGAGAGGAGGTACTCCGAGAGTTTCACCATTCGCGCCTTGCGGTGCATCCGGGAGGCACCAAGATGTATCGGGATTTGGGTCGCCAGTTTTGGTGGTGGGGTATAAAGAGAGATGTGGCACTGTTCGTGTCTAAGTGCCTTACTTTTCAGCAAGTGAAGGCCGAGCATCAGAGGCCAGTGGATTTGTTGCAACCCTTGCCTATTGCCGAGTGGAAATGGGAGCATGTCACTATGGACTTCATTGTAGGTCTTCCGAGGACTCAGCAGGGTAGTGATGCTATTTGGGTGGTTGTAGACTGTAACGCCCTCAAAATAATAACATTAAACCCATCAGATAAGACATGCATTTACATATAAACTAACCACATTCTTTTATTCATTAGAGTTCCATTACATAAGTATTACATGTTAACATCAAAACAAAATGCCCTACGGGCTTACAGCTTTCCAAGTTAACACTTGGTTACAACAAAAGAGTACTAACTCGTTTACACATTAAGCCCTTGGCTTGAAGTTACATGTAATACATCAAAAGTTAAGCGACAAAAGTATGCCCGCCTCTAGCCTCCCAGCTATGTCCTTGGAGGTGGCATACTACCTGTACCTGAAAATGATATTCCCATATAGGGTGAGCCACAGCCCAGTAGAAATACACTAAACCAACCATGAACAATGATTAAAAGATTAGCAATTGATAGATAGCTAACACAGATACATTCACATAAATTACACATTTATGTCATACAACTTATGAGTCTAAGTTACCTTTCATTTTCCCATTTTCAACAGATAAGCATGCTAGCTCTATCATCACTTCCACAGATATGTATAAAAACTGTATCTCACATTCAGATAAGCATAAAAGCTATATCCACATTCTCAACAGATATGTATAACAACAATATCCCACATTCACAGATAAGCATATAAGCTGTATCCACACTTGTAACGCCCTCAAAATAACAACATTAAACCCATCAGATAAGACATGCATTTACATATAAACTAACCACATTCTTTTATACATTAGAGTTCCATTACATAAGTATTACATGCTAACATCAAAACAAAATGCCCTACGGGCTTACAGCTTTCCAAGTTAACACTTGGTTACAACAAAAGAGTACTAACTCGTTTACACATTAAGCTCTAGGCTTGAAGTTACATGTAATACATCAAAAGTTAAGCGACAAAAGTATGTCCGCCTCTAGCCTCCCAACTATGTCCTTGGAGGTGGCATGCTTCCTGCACCTGAAAATGATATTCCCATATAGGGTGAGCCACAGCCCAGTAGAAATACACTAAACCAACCATGAACAATGACTAAAATATTAGCAATTGATAGATGGTCAACACTGATACATTCACATAAATTACACATTTATGTCATACAACTTATGAGTCTAAGTTACCTTTCATTTTCCCTTTTTCACAGATAAGCATGCTAGCTTTATCATTATTTCCACAGATATGTATAAAAACTATATCCCACATTCAGATATGCATATAAGCTATATCCACATTCTCAACAGATATGTATAACAACAATATCCCACATTCACAGATAAGCATATAAGCTATATCCACATTCTCAACAGATATGTATAATAACAATATCCCACATTCACAGATAAGCATATAAGCTCTATCTTTACTTCTCTAGACAAGCATATGAGCTGTGTCTACGGAGTTCATCCCCTATCTTCTCCCAACACTATCCGGTTTAGAGGTACATCCCCTATCTTCCCCTAAACCGCGGAGTACATCCCCTATCTCCTCCTCTACACATAACGTATATAAACACATTGGTTCTATATACAATCATCTAATACATACAGTTAATGTATTCTATCAACCGTCAAGTTCCATGACACATTTCATTGATTAGTTTCAGTTTGCCTAATCATCATGCATTGTCTACAACAATCACGACTATCCTCCACCGATAGCCCAAAGCAGTTATTTCTAAACAGAAAATAAATGCACAAATGGATATTCAATCAACATTTCATTTCCTCATTTCTTACCATTAATTATCCCAATTAATCAATCAATGTAATTAGGCCATTTTCCATAATTACCATTTCAACCCTTAGGTCCCATTTTCATCAATGATTCAACATCAATTCCATTTCTCTATGCCAAACATGCATCTAGGTTTATTATGAATTAAATCCCAACTTTTGTAAAATTGCACAAAAGCCCCAAACTTTCACAAAATTACCAAACCAACCCCAACATCTCAAAATGCCCAAATTTAAAGACAAAACCCATAGAGAGGAGTAGGATATCCCTACCTTGAAGTTTTAGCCAAAAAGGAGATGAAGACTCGAAGATCAACGTGCTCCAAATCCAAACCTTTTCAGATTAAATCGAAGCTCTCAACACCCTCTATCTTTTTAAGAAAGGCCCTAGGCTAGATTCACACCCTAGGGAGATCAAATCTTAGAGAGAGTGCAAGTTTAGAGAGAGAGGGTGTCGGATTTAGGTTTTGCTCAAAGAAAGGAAGTGAAAAAGTGATGTTTAAAACGCTGCTGTCCGCTGATATAAAACACGCTCACTCGAGCGAAGACTTGGTCGCTCGAGCGACCAGACACAGAAAACTCTCGCTCGAGCCAAGAAGTTCTCGATCGAGCGAAGAAAAACCCAGACCGCTCGAGCGAAGGAAGCTCGCTCGAGCCAAGAAATGGAACTCTCAGGTCCAGAACCAGACGCAACACTACTCTCGCTCGAGCGACAAACTCCTCGCTCGAGCGAAGGACCAAAAATCTGGGCAGCAACACTAGGCTCCCAAACACAACCAACCTGTAACAAACCTGCCCAACACATCTTATAACTCAATATACAAAGTAAAGAGGATGCAAACTAGATAATAAACAACTACCAACATCCACGGACACAAGTCCGGATCACTGTACAACAAGGGTAAACCCGGGATCGCTATAACACTTCACAAAGATAAGCATATGAGCTCTATCTTCACTTTACTAGACAAGCATATGAGCTGTGTCTACGGAGTTCATCCCCTATCTTCTCCCAACACTATCCGGTTTAGAGGTACATCCCCTATCTTCCCCTAAACCGCGGAGTACATCCCCTATCTCCTCCGCTACACATAACGTATATAAACACATTGGTTCTATATACAATCACCCAATACATACAGTTAATGTATTCTATCAACCGTCAAGTTCCATGACACATTCCATTGATTAGTTTCAGTTTGCCTAATCATCATGCATTGTCTACAACAATCACGACTATCCTCCACCGATAGCCCAAAGCAGTTATTTCTATATAGAAAATAAATGCACAATGGATATACAATCAACATTTCATTTCCTCATTCCTCACAATTAATTATCCCAATTAATTAAACAATGTAATTAGGTTGTTATCCATAATTACGAATTCAACCCTTAGGTCCCATTTTCATCAATGATTCAACATCTATTCCATTTCTCTACTCCAATCATGCATCTAGGTTTATTATGATTAAAACCCCAACTTTTGTAAAATTGCACAAAAGCCCCAAACTTTTACCAAATTACCAAATCAACCCCAACATCTCAAAATACTAAAATTTAAAGACAAAATCCGTAGAGAGGAGTAGGATATCCCTACCTCGAAGTTTAAGCCAAAAAGGAGATGAAGACTCGAAGATCAACGTGCCCCAAATCCAAACTTTTTCAGATTAAAACAAAGCTCTCAACGCCCTCTATCTTTTTAACAAAGGCTCTAGGCTAGATTCACACTCTAGGGAGATGAAATCTTAGAGAGAAAGTAAGTTTAGAGAGAGAGGGTCTCGGATTTAGGGTTTGATCAAAAAAAGAAGTAAAAAAACTGAAGTTCAAAATCGCTACTGTCCGCTGATATAAAACACGCTCGCTCGAGCGAAGCCTTTGTCGCTCGAGCGACCAGACACAGAAACTCTCGCTCGAGCCAAGAAGTTCTCGATTGAGCGAAGAAAAACCCAGACCGCTCGAGCGAAGGAAGCTCGCTTGAGCCAAGAAAGGTAACTCTCAGGTCCAGAACCAGACGCAACACTCGCTCGAGCGAAGCCACCCTGGCTCGACCCACCAGACACGAACCTCACTCTCGCTCGAGCGACCAACTACTCGCTCGAGCGAAGGTCCAAAAATCTGGGCAGCAACACTAGGCTCCCAAACACAACCAACCTGTAACAAACCTGCCCAACACATCCCATAACTCAATATACAAAGTAAAAATGATGCAAACAAGATAATAAACAACTACTAACATCCACGGACACATGTCCGGATCACTGCACAACAAGGGTAAACCCGGGATCACTATAACCTCCCCCCCTTAAAGAATTTCGCCCCCGAAATTAAGCACAAGTTTTCAAAAACAGGTTTTCCTTCATTTTAGACAATGTTACAATTTAACATTCAACAATTCGACCCATAACCGGTCATCCCATCCCTTTAACAAGAGACATATCACAATATGTAAACAACATATGTATTTTCAACATGCATCAACATTATGCACTATCTTTCCAATTTCAACAATATATTCAACACATATAGTGTCACATTCAACTTCCATATGAGGCAAGTTCCAAAACATACTTCCAATAACCAAAACATTTTCAATGTTTCACAACTTAAGACATATATAAAAGCTCTTAAGTTCAACAATAATGTAAAATTTAAATACAAGATCACATATCAACAAACAAGTCCGGATATTTCTCTCGGACTTCCAACTCACATTCCCAAGTGGCTTCCTCCACTCCGTGATGTTTCCACAAGACTTTCACCAAAGGAATGGTCTTGCCACGCAGGACCTGATCCCGCCTATCCAAGACCCGAACCGGTCTCTCCTCATACGAGGCATCCTCATCTACCTCTAAATCGGTCCAATCCAACACATGTGATGGATCTGGCTCATACTTCCGAAGCATACTCACATGAAACACGTCATGAACTCCGGACAACTGCGGCGGTAAGGCTAACCGATAAGCAACCTCACCAACCCTTTCAAGGATCTCAAAAGGACCAATAAACCGAGGGGATAGCTTCCCACTCTTCCCAAACCTCATCAAACCTCGCCTAGGTGATATCTTCAGAAAGACATGATCACCTACCTCAAACGCCAAAGGTCTCCTCATACGGTCGGCATAACTCTTTTGTCGACTCTGGGCTGTAACAAGCCTCCTACGGATAAGCTCAACTTTCTCCGTTGTCCCCCTAACCAACTCCGGACCCAACAAAGGTGCATCACCCACCTCGGCCCAACAAACTGGAGACCTACACGGTCGGCCATACAAGGCCTCAAACGGTGCCATACCGATGCTAGACTGAAAACTGTTGTTGTAGGCAAACTCTACCAAGGGCAAGTGCCTCTCCCACGTCCCGCTAAAGTCCAGGACACAACCCCGAAGCATATCCTCGAGGATCTGGATAGTACGCTCGGACTGCCCATCAGTCTGAGGATGATAAGCCGTACTAAAGGTCAACTTAGTGCCCAAGGCACTCTGCAAACTCTGCCACAACCTAGCAGTAAAACGAGGATCTCTATCTGAGACGATCGTCACTGGGACCCCATGCAATCTCACTATGTCCCGAATATACAAGTCGGCAAGATGATCTACCGAATCTTTCACGCGCATAGGAATAAAGTGCGCCGACTTAGTCAACCGGTCCACAACCACCCAAATAGCATCACTACCCCGCTGAGTCCTCGGAAGACCTACAACGAAGTCCATAGTGACATGCTCCCACTTCCACTCGGCAATAGGCAAGGGTTGCAACAAACCCGCTGGCCTTTGATGCTCGGCCTTCACTTGTTGGCAAGTAAGGCACTTCGATACGAAAACAGCCACATCTCTCTTCATACCCCGCCACCAAAACTGGCGACCCAAATCCTGATACATCTTAGTACCTCCCGGATGCACCGCAAGGCGCGAATGGTGAAACTCTCGGAGTACTTCCTCACGGCAAGACTCCGGTACAAACAAATGGTCTCGGTATCTCACACTTAGGTCGGGATACACCGTCAAACCCTTCTCAACTGTCCCACTAGAGATCTTCTCTCGGAGGGATTCTACCTCAAGGTCACCTCTCTGTGCCTCTAACACTCTAGTCACAAGTGTAGGCTGTGCAACAACAGAAAACAAGGCCGCAGCCTCAACAGATTCGTCCAGTAGCAAATCAAACTCGCCAAGTGCTCCCAACATCTCCCATTCCCGGATGGCTATACAAGCTACATCACCAATGGTCTTCCTACTAAGGGCATCGGCCACAACATTGGCCTTTCCCGGATGATTGTGCAACTCAAAATCATAATCCTCGATGAACTCCATCCACCTCCTCTGTCTCAAATTCAAGTCTCTCTGTGTAAACAGATACTTCAAACTCTTATGATCCGAGAATACCTCGAACCTCTCACCATAAAGGTAGTGCCTCCAGATTTTCAAGGCAAAGATCACTACTGCTAACTCTAGGTCGTGTGTGGGGTAATTCTTCTCGTGTATTTTCAACTGACGTGAGCCATAAGCTACCACTTTCCCCTCTTGCATCAACACACAACCCAAACCCTCTCGTGAGGCATCACAATAAACCGCATAACCCAACCCTCTCTCCGGAATAATCAACACCGGAGCGGTGGTCAATCTAACTTTCAGATCTTGGAATGACTTTTCACAAGTCTCACTCCACACAAACTTGACTCCCTTCCGAGTCAATCTAGTCAACGGTGACGCTAACCTGGAGAAATCTTTCACAAACCGACGGTAATACCCAGCTAATCCCAGAAAACTACGGATCTCAAACACACTCTTAGGCTGTGCCCAATCTTGCACTGCCTCAACCTTGGATGTATCAACAGACACCCCTTCCCTGGATACCACGTGGCCTAAGAATTTGACTTCCCTCAGCCATAACTCACACTTCCCAAACTTGGCATACAGCCTATGGGCTCTAAGCAACTCAAGCACCACTCTCAAGTGTGCCTCGTGCTCCTCCTCTGAAGGCGAATAGATAAGGATGTCGTCCACAAAGACGACCACAAATCGGTCTAAGAACTCCCGGAAAACCCGGTTCATCAAGTCCATAAAGACTGCCGGTGCATTGGTAAGCCCGAATGGCATCACCAGAAACTCATAATGGCCATACCGCGTACGGAATGCCGTCTTCGGAATATCCTCTTCCCTGACCCTCAACTGGTGGTAACCCGATCTCAAGTCTATCTTAGAGAAACAACGGGAACCCTTCAACTGGTCAAACAGGTCATCTATACGGGGCATAGGGTACTTATTCTTAACCGTAGCCCGATTCAACTTCCGGTAGTCAATACACAATCTCAAGGCACCATCTTTCTTTTTAACAAAGAGGGCCGGTGCTCCCCACCGTGAAACACTAGGGCGAACAAAACCCTTATCTAGCAATTCCTAGAGCTGAACTTTCAACTCAACCAACTCTGCTGGAGCAAAACGGTAAGGTGCCATAGAAATCGGCGCCGTGCCGGGCACTAAATCAATAGAGAACTCTATCTCTCGGTGAGGTGGCAAACTAACAAGATCTTCGGGAAAGACATCCGAATACTCACAAACCACCCTCGGCAATATAACCTGGGTCTCACCACTCTCACCACTCTCAAAGCTAGCAAGTAGACCACTAAGCTCACTTCGCCCTCGCGAATCATACCCCAGTCGCAAAACACTACCCACCCGGTCTCCCAAGAAATGGAACCACTCCCCGCTCAAGGTACATAACGTGACCCTCTGGCGGTAGCAATCAATAACAGCCCGGTATGACGATAGCCAGTCCATACCCAAAATAACATCAAAACCCTTCACGGGCATGACAACAAACGGAAAAGGAAGTCTATAGTCGGCGACCTCTATATCACATCCTCTAACACCCTATTTCAGGATCAACTCACCACCCAAAGGCGATACCACACAAATAGGAGATGCTAACTGTGCTAACTCCAATTCCAAAACAGATGCAAATGCAGCAGATACAAAAGAATGAGATGCACCCATGTCTATCAACACACTAGCAACCGAGTTGCAAAACAGAAAAGTACCTCTCACTACTGATGGAGCCGGTACTAAATCCTGCGCGGTAACAGCATACACGCGCCCCGTAGGCCCCTGGTCTACCTGCTCACCTCTCGGAGCAAAAGACTGCTGCACAGACTGGGATGACGAAGCTCCCGGATTGGCCCTCGAGGCTTGCACAGACTGAGCTGGCTGAAAACCCTGCGTCTGCCTTGAACCAGACGCTCCCGAAGTGGCACTCAACTGTGGGCAAAACCTTTTCAGGTGCCCAGGCTGTCCACACTGATAACAAGACAAGGGCTGCCCCTTGCCCAAACTCTGACTTTGTGATCTAGCTGAAGAAGAAGCAGCTCTCTGACCCCCACCCTTCTGTGGGCAAACAGAAACCTTGTGACCCAGCTGGCCACACTTGTAACAGGTGAAATCCCCCTGACCACATCTCCCAGAGCCTGCACTCGGGACAGGGAAGGTCGATCTAGCAACACCACCCTGCGACTGCTGAGGGTTAGAACCCCTCTGCCTCTTGCCATCACCCTGGCCATCTTGGCTCCTCCTGGAGCCTCTCTGCCCCTCATCCTCCTCCTGCATCATGAGCTCCATATGAGCTGCAGCATCTACCAGGTGTCTATACTCTCGGATGTAAGACCCACCAACCCTTAACTTGAGGCCCCGCCTCAACTTCCGCTCAAACTCATAGCAACGGCGTTCCTCAAACGCCACCAGTTCAGGTGCAAACCTGGACAGACTGGTAAAAGTAGCCTCAAACTCGGCCACTGACAAGCCTTGCTGATTAAGCCGGCTAAACTGATCCCTTAGCTTCTCTCTAGCTGCTGCAGACAAAAACCTCTCCTGAAAAGCATATATAAACGCCTCCCAAGTACCACCAACACGAGCCTTCTCGTACTTCCACCATTGACCCGCATCTCCCTTCAGCTGGAAGGATGCCAAGGTCACTTTCAGTGCTCCGTCCTCGATGCCAAGCACCTCGAACGTCTTACTCATTTGCTCTAGCCACTCATCAGCCTTTAGTGGCTCCTTCGGATCCCCGACAAACTCATCCGGATTAGACCGGAAGAACTCCCTCTTCAAGAAAGAAGGCCCTGCCTCAGCGGCCTGATTCCCAGCTCTAAGAATACCCAAAGCTCCTGCTATCTCTCTGGCCAAGGCACTCATAGCCTGCTGACCCACTGGCTCGGCCACATTGGCCTGACCAACCCCCTCCTGTACTGCCGGAATCTCACCCGGTAACGGTACTTCCTGCCTCGCAGGTCTACCACGCCTAGCACCTCTTCCTCGTCCTGACATCCTAATAAAGGTAACACAGAACATTAGCACATTCATAAATGTGCCGAAACTAAACACTCACGTCCTAATGCATGGACAACTGTAATTCACTCCACGTAAGCACATAAACACATAAGCACTTACGAATTTCATTTCCGGATAATGATAGTCCCGAGACGTTACTAGAGTTCCGGTTAGAAACAGCATTGATCAAGTGCTTTTCCAACAAGACTCCCAGAAACCCAAGGATCCCATCAACATCCTAGAAATTAAATCCCATAGCCACATAATCACATAAGCATGTTATCAATTAAGCACATAGCATATGATACTACATCTAAGTCTCTATCAAGAGAGACAAACCCATTGTGATACTAATCACTTCCCACGTACCCAAAGTTTCGAACCCGGTACGCTCTGATACCAAGTTGTAACGCCCTCAAAATAATAACATTAAACCCATCAGATAAGACATGCATTTACATATAAACTAACCACATTCTTTTATTCATTAGAGTTCCATTACATAAGTATTACATGTTAACATCAAAACAAAATGCCCTACGGGCTTACAGCTTTCCAAGTTAACACTTGGTTACAACAAAAGAGTACTAACTCGTTTACACATTAAGCCCTTGGCTTGAAGTTACATGTAATACATCAAAAGTTAAGCGACAATAGTATGCCCGCCTCTAGCCTCCCAGCTATGTCCTTGGAGGTGGCACACAACCTGTACCTGAAAATGATATTCCCATATAGGGTGAGCCACAACCCAGTAGAAATACACTAAACCAACCATGAACAATGATTAAAAGATTAGCAATTGATAGATGGCTAACACAGATACATTCACATAAATTACAAATTTATGTCATACAACTTATGAGTCTAAGTTACCTTTCATTTTCCCTTTTTCAACAGATAAGCATGCTAGCTCTATCATCATTTCCACTGATATGTATAAAAAATATATCTCACATTCAGATAAGCATAAAAGCTATATCCACATTCTCAACAGATATGTATAACAACAATATCCCATATTCACAGATAAGCATATAAGCTGTATCCACACTTCACAAAGATAAGCATATGAGCTCTATCTTCACTTTACTAGACAAGCATATGAGCTGTGTCTACGGAGTTCATCCCCTATCTTCTCCCAACACTATCCGGTTTAGAGGTACATCCCCTATCTTCCCCTAAACCGCGGAGTACATCCCCTATCTCCTCCTCTACACATAACGTATATAAACACATTGGTTCTATATACAATCACCCAATACATACAGTTAATGCATTCTATCAACCGTCAAGTTCCATGACACATTCCATTAATTAGTTTCAGTTTGCCTAATCATCATGCATTGTCTACAACAATCACGACTATCCTCCACCGATAGCCCAAAGCAGTTATTTCTATACAGAAAATAAATGCACAATGGATATATAATCAACATTTCATTTCCTCATTCCTCACAATTAATTATCCCAATTAATTAAACAATGTAATTAGGTTGTTATCCATAATTACCAATTCAACCCTTAGGTCCCATTTTCATCAATGATTCAACATTTGTTCCATTTCTCTACTCCAATCATGCATCTAGGTTTATTATGATTAAAACCCCAACTTTTGTAAAATTGCACAAAAGCCCCAAACTTTTACCAAATTACCAAATCAACCCCAACATCTCAAAATACTAAAATTTAAAGACAAAATCCATAGAGAGGAGTAGGATATCCCTACCTCGAAGTTTAAGCCAAAAAGGAGATGAAGACTCGAAGATCAACGTGCCCCAAATCCAAACGTTTTCAGATTAAAACAAAGCTCTCAACGCCCTCTATCTTTTTAACAAAGGCTCTAGGCTAGATTCACACTCTAGGGAGATCAAATCTTAGAGAGAAAGTAAGTTTAGAGAGAGAGGGTCTCGGATTTAGGGTTTGATAAAAAAAGAAGTAAAAAAACTGAAGTTCAAAATCGCTACTGTCCGCTGATATAAAACACGCTCGCTCGAGCGAAGCCTTTGTCGCTCGAGCGACCAGACACAGAAACTCTCGCTCGAGCCAAGAAGTTCTCGATCGAGCGAAGAAAAACCCAGACCGCTCGAGCGAAGGAAGCTCGCTCGAGCCAAGAAAGGCAACTCTCCGGTCCAAAACCAGACGCAACACTCGCTCGAGCGAAGCCACCCTGGCTCGACCCACCAGACACGAACCTCACTCTCGCTCGAGCGACCAACTACTCGCTCGAGCGAAGGTCCAAAAATCTGGGCAGCAACACTAGGCTCCCAAACACAACCAACCTGTAACAAACCTGCCCAACACATCCCATAACTCAATATACAAAGTAAAAAGGATGCAAACAAGATAGTAAACAACTACCAACATCCACGGACACATGTCCGGATCACTGCACAACAAGGATAAACCTGGGATCGCTATATAGACCGGTTGACTAAGTCGGCGCACTTTATCCCTATGCGCATGAGAGATTCGGTAGATCATCTTGCCGACTTATATATTCGGGACATAGTGAGGTTGCACGGGGTCCCAGTGATGATCGTCTCAGATAGAGATCCTCGTTTCATTGCTAGGTTATGGCAGAGTTTGCAGAGTGCCTTGGGTACTAAGTTGACCTTTAGCACGGCGTATCATCCTCAGACTGACGGGCAGTCTGAGCGTACTATTCAAATCCTTGAAGATATGCTTCGAGGTTGTGTCCTTGACTTTAGTGGGACGTGGGAGAGGCACTTGCCCTTGGTGGAGTTTGCCTACAACAACAGCTTTCAGTCTAGTATCGGTATGGCACCATTTGAGGCCTTGTACGGCCGACCTTGTTGGGCCGAGGTGGGTGATGCACCTTTGTTGGCCCCGAAATTGGTTAGGGAGACGATAGAGAAAGTTGAGCTTATCCGTAGGAGGCTTGTTACAGCCCAGAGTCGCCAAAAGAGTTATGCCGACCGTAGGAGGAGGCCTTTGGCATTTGAGACGGGTGATCATGTTTTCTTGAAAATATTACCGAGGCGAGGTTTGATGAGGTTTGGGAAAAGTGGGAAGTTATCCCCTCGGTTTATCGGTCCCTTTGAGATCCTTGAGAGGATTGGCGAGGTTGCTTACCGTTTAGCTTTACCGCCGCAGTTATCCGGAGTACATGACGTGTTTCATGTTAGTATGCTTCGAAAGTATGAGCCGAATCCATCGCACGTGTTGGATTGGACCGACTTGGAGGTAGATGAGGATGCCTCGTATGAGAAGAGACCGGTTTGGGTCTTGGATAGGCGGGATCAAGTCTTGCGAGGCAAGACCATCCCCTTGGTAAAGGTTCTGTGGAAGCATCACGGAGTGGAAGAAGCCACTTGGGAACGTGAATTAGAGGTCTGTGAGAAATATCCGGACATGTTTGTTGATGTATAATCATGTATTGAGATTTTGTAATATTGTTGAACTTTAAGAGCATTATATATGTCTTAAGTTGTAAAACATTGTAAATGTTTTGGTTTATGGAAATATACTTTGGAAACTTGCCTTAAAATGGAAGTTTAGTGTAACATTGCATATGTTGGATGTATTGTAGAGATAGAAATATATCATGAGCATTGAATATGATATAGAATTGTGAAATGTGGAATTAAAATTTGTGGAATTTCAGGGAATGCATATTTATAATGCATGTTGTGAAAATGTTGTAATTTGCCTCTTGAAAAGAGATGGGATGACCGGTAATGGGTCGAGTTGTTGAACTTTGCATTGTAATAATGTTGGGAATTGAGAAAATCTTGTTTTTGAAAAACTTGTATTTAATTTCGGGGACGAAATTCTTTAAGGGGGAAAGGTTATAGCAATCTCGGTTTTTCCTTTTTGTAATTGTTGTATTCCGGACTTTGGTTCCGTGGAGTTGGTGGTTGTTTATCTTATTGTCATCCTTTAATTCCGTATGTTTGAGTTTTAAGATGTGTTGGGCGTGTTTCGAACAGGTGGGTTGAGTTTTAGTCTCAAGTGTTGTCGCCTAGGTTTTTGGTGTTACACTCGAGCGGGTCATTCTGCGCTCGAGCGGGGTTTGGTTTTAGGTTGTCCACTCGAGCGGGCCTTCTTGCGCTCGAGCGGGGTTTACACACTCCCAGTATCTCGTGCCTCTGCAAAAACTTCTGCAGGTATGTTTTTCACGCTCGAGCGGGTTTCTTTACGCTCGAGCGGTCGCGCTCGAGCGGATATGTTAGCGCTCGAGTGGGTAGTGCTTTGTCGGTGAAAGTTCTGGGAAGGGGAAATCTACGCTCTAGCAGACTGGTTTTTGCGCTCGAGCGGATGTATTTTATTCTTGTGTCTTTGCGCTCGAACGTGCCTTATTGCGCTTGACCGTGTCCAGATTTTTGTGCTTGACGCTCGAGCGTTCTATTCTTCGCTTGAGCGGAAGTGTCGTATATCAGTTGGCAACTAGGCATTTTTGAATCACTTTTTACATTCACTCTCTCTCTCTTACTTTCTAAAAACACTTTTTGAGAGCCTCTCTCTCTAGAATCTCCCTTCTCTCTATGGTTTGATCTAGTTAGAGTGTCCCCTTATCCTTCGGCCTTTGTAAAAAGTGTGTTGATCGTCGAGGGCTTCGTTTTGATCCGAGAAATTGTTGATTTGGAGCACTTCAAATTTCTTCATCATCTCCGTTTGAGCTCTAACTTCAAGGTAGGGATATCCTACTCCATCTTATGAGCTTTGTCTTTGGATTTTAGTATTTCGATATGTTGGGGGTTGTTGGGTAATTTTGAGAAAGTTTGGGGCCTTTGTGTAATTTTCAAAAGATGGGTTTTCAAACATATAAACTCTCATGTATGTAATACATTGGAAAATGGACTTGGTGTTGGATTGTTGATGAAAAAGGAACCTTAGGGTTGGTATTGTGAATTTGGGAAAAAGCCCTAATTGCATGATAAATTAATTGGTATAATTAATTTTGGGAAATGAGAAATTGAATAGGAAATATTCAAATTAGAATGGTATTGGATTATAGGGTGTAGTTGGATTAATTTATCGCTCACCTAAGCAAACGTTGATAATTTATCCATTTGGTGCATTTATTTTCTGTTTAGAAATAACTGTTTTGGGCTATCGGTGGAGGATAGTCTTGATTGTTGTAGACAATGCATGACGATTAGGCAAACTAAAACTAATCAATTGAGTAGGCTATCGAGTATAGCGGTTGATATAATACATTGAAATTGTGTATTGAATGATTGAACATGTATATGATAATTGTTTATATACATGGTGTTGTGTGGGAGGAGATAGGGGATGTACTCCACGGTTTAGGGGAAGATAGGGGATAGACCTCTAAACCGGAGATTGTTTTACATTAATACAGCACTACAATGTGTATCAGTTGTGAAGTATGGAAGTGTTTTGTTATATTGATACAGCACTACAATGTGTATCGTTTGTGAAGTGTAAAAGTGGTTTTATGCGATATTGATACAACACCAAAATGTGTATCTGTCATGAATTTTGAAAGAAATTGAGTGACGAGTTATAATCTCATTACGTTATTTAGGCCAGGTTCTGAGCCTTGTTTTCAAAGTGAAAGTTGAATAAGAAATGGAAACTGAAGTGTAACTTGGGCATGATTGTCATGAAGTTGTAATATGATATGAGTTGGAATATAAGTATGGACCATCTGTTAAATGCTTTTATTTTAGTCATTGTTTATAGGTGGTTTACTATATTTCTACTGGGCTGTGGCTCACCCTATATGGGACATCATTTTCAGGTACAGGTAGCATGCCACCTCCAAGGACGTAGCTTTCGAGGCTTAGTGGCTGGGATTACTTTTGTTGTTTTGTTGTATTACATGTATATCAAGCCAAGGGCTTTCTTTGTATAGATTTAGCACATTCTTTTTGTAACCAAGTGTTGACTTGGAAAGTTGTAAGCCCATCGGGCATTTACTTTTGTTGTCAACAAATAAAACATTTTGTAATGAATACTCTGATGAAATATATTTATGCTTTACTCTCTTATGTCTTAGCATGTTATTGTTAGATGATTTATGGGTTTATTTTGAGGGCGTTACAGTGGTTGAATGAAAGGCAAAGCAAGCATGAAAGGGGAGAAAATGGTAGAGCATCCGGGATAATGAAAGAAATTTTTGGCTTATATTTATAAAGATCTCGGGTTTATATTTTTGGCTTATATTTTTGGCTTATAATTATAAAGATCTCTGGCTTATAAATGAGTCAATTTATGGCTTATAATTTTGAGTCAATCTTTATTTATTTGGCTTACATTGTTAATCTTTAGATTTAAAATGAATTAAATAATAGTTATTGCCTAACCGTCTTCAAAATGCTACGCAGATACAACTATATCAAAACTATTGATTAAATTCAATAAATTCAAAAGCTAAATTTATTTTTATTTCAGATTTTAAAAAATTAAAAAGAATATTTATGAACCTCCTCCGTAGTTACAAATTTATCGAAAATTATATGAACAACAATTTAAATATCGGTTGGCTAAATTTGTTAATTTAAATTAAAAAAATAAGATACGTTGCTTAAGATTTTTTAAATCATGCTCAATTTCATGGCTAAATTTGTTGATGTTGAGTTTTAAAAAAATAAATAGATAGTCAATTGTAATACATCACATAATCACAATCATATCAATTCAGTTGGCTATTAAAATCTTTAAAAAAAAAAAATTAAAGCATCTATATATTGATTTTGATTTTTGAATTTAAAAAAATTCAAAATTCCCATTAGGGAACAAAATTTGTTAGTTGGATCCATAAAAAGTAAAGAATTTTATGAACTTTGTAAAATCAGGAAAGTTATAAAATTATTTTTTTGTTTAAACTCTTACTTTTACATAATTTTCATTTACGGGGACAAAATGAGAAAAAACTATCATTTTTAAAATTCTATTTTATCCTGTGCATAGCACGTATCACATGCCAGTATATATTATACAAGGAAAAACGGTGTTTCTAATGACAAGGCTTGTTCAGGATGGAAAGGAATGGCTAGAGATTTATCAATGGTTCAACCAAATCAAAGAGAAGAGATGGTAGAGAGAGGTGGTTGAGTGAAAGGGAAAGCAAGCATGAAAAGGGAGAAAATGGTAGAGCATCTGGAATAATTGAAGAAATTTTTGACTTATATTTATTGGAAATTTTCAAAAAAGGGGTTGGAGGAAATCTTTATAATTATTTATACCCATAAATCTTTATTTATACTCACAAATCTTTATAATTATTTTTTAATTATCTTTAAATAGTATTTTCTGATTTTATTTTCTTTAATTTTGAGTCCATTTCGGGCTTATAATTATAGCTTATAATTATAAATATCTCTGGCTTATAAATGAGTCAATTTATGGCTTATAATTTTGAGTCAATCTTTATTTATTTGGCTTACATTGTTAATCTTTAGATTTAAAACAAATTAAATAACAGTTGTTGCCTAACCTTCTTTAAAATGCTACGCAGATACAACTATATCAAAACTATTGATTAAATTCAATAAATTCAAAAGCTAAATTTATTTTTATTTTGGATTTTAAAAAACTAAAAAGAATATTTATGAACCTCCTCCTTAGTTACAAATTTATCCAAAATTATATGAACAACAATTTAAATATCAGTTGGCTAAATTTGTTAATTTGAATTAAAAAAATAAGATACATTGCTTAAGATTTTTTAAATCTTTCTCAATTCCATTGCAAAATTTGTTGATTTTGAGTTTTAAAAAAATAAATAGATAGTCAATTGTAATACATTACATAATCACAATCATATCAATTCTTTAACGCCCTCAAAATAATAACATTAAACCCATCAAATAAAACATTCATTGACATACGAAATATCCACAATCTTCTATTCATCAGAGTTTCATTACAAAAGTATTACATGTTAACAACAAAAGCAAAATGCCCTACGGGCTTACAGCTTTCCAAGTTAACACTTGGTTACAACAAAAGAGTACTAACTCATCTACACATTAAGCCCTCGGCTTGAATATACATGTAATACATCAAAAAGGAACTTAAACAACAAAAATATGCCCGCCTCTAGCCTCCTAAGCTATGACCTTGGAGGTGGCATGCTACCTGTACCTGAAAATGATATTCCTATATAGGGTGAGCCACAACCCAGTAGAAATACAATAAACTAACCATGAACAATGACTAAAAGATTAGCAATTGATAGATGGCCAACACTGATACATCCACATAAATCACATTTTATGTCATATGACTTATGAGTCCAAGTTACTTTTCATTTTCCCTTTTTCAACAGATAAGCATATTAGCTCTATCATCATCTCAACAGATATGTATAAAAACTATATCCCACATTCACAGATAAGCATATAAGCTATATCCACATTCTCAACAGATATATATAACAACTATATCCCACATTCACAGATAAGCATATAAGCTGTATCTACACTTCACAAAGATAAGCATATGAGCTCTATCTTCACTTCTCTAGACAAGCATATGAGCTGTATCTACGGAGTTCATCCCCTATCTCCTCCCAATACTGTCCGGTTTAGAGGTACATCCCCCATCTTCCCCTAAACGGCGGAGTACATCCCCCATCTCCTCCTCTACACATAACGTATACAAACACATTGGTTCTATATACAATCACTCAATACATACAGTTAATGTATTCTATCAACCGTCAAATTCTATGACACATTCCATTGATTAGTTTTCATTTGCCTAATCATCATGCATTGTCTACAACAATCACGACTATCCTCCACCGATAGCCCAAAGCAGTTATTTCTAAACAGAAAATAAATGCACAAATGGATATTCAATCAACATTTTAATTCGGTGGGTGATAAATAATTCAACTACACCTTTTAACCCCATGCATTCCCAATCTCAACAATTTCATTTCATTTCCTCATTTCTCACAATTAATTATCTCAATTAATCAAACAATGTAATTAGGTCATTTCCATAATTAACATTACAACCCTTAGGTCCCGTTTTCATCAATGATTCAACATTTATTCCATTTCTCTATGCCAAACATGCATCTAGGTTTATTATAAATAAAACCCTAACTTTTGTAAAATAACACAAAAACCCCAAACTTTCAGAAAATTACCAAACCAACTCCAACATCTCAAAATACTAAAATTTAAAGACAAAATCCATAGAGAGGAGTAGGATATCCCTACCTCAAATCCGGCGCCCCAAGGGAAAAGATGACAAAACCCAACGTGCTCCAAATCCCGAAATTTTCAGATTAAAATGTAGCCCTCGATGATCTATAACTTTTTTGTAAAGGCCAAAGATGAGCAAATCACTCATACTAGATCAAATCTAAGAGAGAAGGGCCGGTTTTAGAGTGAGAAGCTCTGAAAATGGCTTTTTGGAAAAGTAAGAGAGAGAAAAGATCTTGAAAAAGTGATCCAAAAGTCGGATCTCGGGTTTATATAAAAGTCGCCCCGCTCGAGCGTCACTCACAGACTCCTGCTCGAGCGTCAACAATCCCGCTCGAGCGGCGGATACACACTCCCAGAACTTTTGCAGACAGGTCTCCCGCTCGAGCTTCCAACTCCCCGCTCGAGCGGCACTCACACAATCCCGCTCGAGCGACCAATCCCACGCTCGAGCGTCGAACACTGCACAGGAAATACTGGATGGGTGAAACTCCCGCTCGAGCGCCAAAACCCCCGCTCGAGCGGACAAGTCAAAATCTGGGCAACTAGTTTTGGTTTCTAATCTCGACCAACCTGTAACAAACCTGCCCAACACATCCTATAACTCAAATACAAAGTAAGAAAGGATGTACACCAGGTAATAAACAACTACTATCACCCACGGACACATGTCCGGATCACTATACAACAAGGGTAAATCTGGGATCACTATATCCTCCCCCCTTAAAGAATTTCGTCCCCGAAATTAAGCACAAGTTTTCAAAAACAGGTTTTCCTTCATTTTAAATAATGTTACATTTTAACATTCAACAATTCGACCCATCACCGGTCTTCCCATCCTTTTAACAAGAGGCATTTCACAATAAGTAAACAACATATGTACTTTCAACATGCATCAACATTACGCATTTCCTTTCGAATTTCAACAATATATTCAACATATATAATGTTACATTCAACTTCCATATGAGGCAAGTTCCAAAACATACTTCCAATAAACCAAAACATTTTCAATGTTTCACAACTTAAGACATATACAAAAGCTCTTAGGTTCAACAATAGTTCAAAATCTAAATACAAGATTACATATCAACAAACAAGTCCGGATATTTCTCACGGACTTCCAACTCACGTTCCCAAGTGGCTTCCTCCACTCCGTGATGTTTCCACAAGACTCTCACCAAAGGAATGGTCTTGCCACGCAGGACCTGATCCCGCCTATCCAAGACCCGAACCGGTCTCTCCTCATACGAGGCATCCTCATCTACCTCTAAATCGGTCCAATCCAATACATGTGATGGATCTGGCTCATACTTCCGAAGCATACTCACATGAAACACGTCATGAACTCCGGACAACTGCGGCGGTAAAGCTAACCAATAAGCAACCTCGCCAATCCTATCAAGGATCTCAAAAGGACCAATAAACCAAGGGGATAACTTCCCACTCTTCCCAAACCTCATCAAGCCTCACTCTGGGCTGTAACAAGCCTCCTACGGATAAGCTCAACCTTCTCCGTCGTCTCCCTAACCAACTCCGGACCTAACAAAGGTACATCACCCACCTCGGCCCAACAAACTGGAGACTTACACGGCCGGCCATACAAGGCCTCAAACGGTGCCATACCGATACTAGACTGAAAGCTGTTGTTGTAGGCAAACTCTACCAAGGGCAAGTGCCTCTCCCACGTCCCACTGAAGTCAAGGACACAACCTCGAAGCATATCCTCAAGGATCTGAATAGTACGCTCGGACTGCCCGTCAGTCTGAGGATGATAAGTCGTACTAAAGGTTAACTTAGTGCCCACGGCACTCTGCAAACTCTGCCACAACCTAGCAGTAAAACGAGGGTCTCTATCTGAGACGATCGTCACTGGGACCCCGTGCAATCTCACTATGTCCCGAATATACAAGTCGGCAAGATGGTCTACCGAATCTCTCACGCGCATAGGAATAAAGTGCGCCGACTTAGCCAACCGGTCTACAACCACCCAAATAGCATCACTACCCCGCTGAGTCCTCGGAAGACCTACAATGAAGTCCATAGTGACATGCTCCCACTTCCACTCGGCAATAGGCAAGGGTTGCAACAAACCCCCTGGCCTCTGATGCTCGGTCTTCACTTGCTGGCAAGTAAGGCACCTCGATACGAAAACGGCCACATCTCTCTTCATACCCTGCCACCAAAACTGGCGACCCAAATCCCGATACATCTTAGTGCCTCCCGGACGCACCGCAAGACGTGAATGGTGAAACTCTCAGAGTACTTCCTCTCGGCAAGACTCCGGCACAAACAAACGGTCTCCGTATCTCACACTCAGGTCGGGATACACCGTCAAACCCTTCTCAACCTTCCCACCTGAGATCTTCTCTCGGAGGGATTCTACCTCAAGGTCACCTCTCTGTGCCTCTAACACTCTAGTCACAAGTGTAGGCTGCGCGACAACGGAAAACAAGGCCGCAGCCTCAACAGATTCGCCCAGTAGCAAATCAAACTCGCCAAGTGCTCCCAACATCTCCCATTCCCGGATAGCTATACTAGCTACATCACTAATGGATTTCCTACTAAGGGCATCGGCCACAACATTGGCCTTTCCCGGGTGATAATGCAACTCAAAGTCGTAGTCCTCAATAAACTCCATCCATCTCCTCTGCCTCAAATTCAAGTCTCTCTGTGTAAACAGATATTTTAAACTCTTGTGGTCCGAGAACACCTCGAACCTCTCACCATAAAGGTAGTGCCTCCAGATTTTCAAGGCAAAGATCACAGCCGCTAACTTTAGGTCGTGTGTAGGGTAACTCTTCTCGTGTATTTTCAACTGACGTGAGCCATAAGCTACCACTTTCCCCTCTTGCATCAACACACAACCCAAACCCTCTCGTGAGGCATCACAATAAACCGCATAACACAACCCTCTCTCCGGAATAATCAACACCGGAGCGGTGGTCAATCTAACTTTTAGCTCTTTGAACGACTTTTCACAAGTCTCACTCCACACAAACTTCACTCCCTTCCGAGTCAGCCTAGTCAATGGTGACGCTAACCTGGAGAAATCTTTCACAAATCGGCGATAATACCCAGCTAATCCCAGAAAACTGCGGATCTCAAACACACTCTTAGGCTGTGCCCAATCTTGCACTGCCTCTACCTTGGATGTATCAACAGACACTCCTTCCCCGGATACCACGTGGCCTAAGAATTTCACCTCTCCTAGCCAGAACTCACACTTCCCAAACTTGGCATACAGCCTATAGGCTCTAAGCAACTCAAGCACCACTCTCAAGTGTTCCTCCTCTAAAGGCGAGTAAATAAGGATGTCGTCCACGAAAATGACTACAAATCGATCCAAGAATTTCCGGAAGATCCGGTTCATCAAGTCCATAAAGACTGCCAGTGCATTGGTAAGCCCAAATGGCATCACCAGAAACTCATAATGGCCATACCGCGTACGGAAAGCCGTCTTAGGAATATCTTCCTCCCTGTCCCTCAACTGGTGGTAACCCGATCTCAAGTCTATCTTGGAGAAACAACGGGAGCCCTTCAACTGGTCAAGCAAATCATCTATACGGGGCATAAGGTACTTATTCTTGACCGTAGCCCGATTCAACTTCCGGTAGTCTATACACAATCTCAAGGCACCATCTTTCTTTTTAGCAAAGAGGGCCGGTGCTCCCCATGGTGAAACACTAGGGCGAACAAAGCCCTTATCTAGCAATTCCTGGAGCTAAACTTTTAACTCAACCAACTCTGCTGGAGCAAAACGGTAAGGTGCCATAGAAATCGGCGCCGTGCCGGGCACTAGATCAATAGAGAACTCTATCTCTCGGTGAGGTGGCAAACTAACAAGGTCTTCTGGAAAGACGTCCGAATACTCACAAACCACCCTCAGCAACACAAGCTGGGTCTCACCGCTCTCACCACTCTCAAAGCTAGCAAGTAGACCACTAAGCTCACTTCGCCCTCACGAATCATACCCCGGTGGCAAAACACTACCAACCCGATCTCCCAAGAAATGGAACCACTCCCCGCTCAAGGTACATAACGTGACCCTCTGGCGGTAGCAATCGATAACAGCCCGGTATGACGATAGCCAGTCCATACCCAAAATAACATCAAAGCCCTTCATGGGCATGACAACAAACGGAAAAGGAAGCCTATGGTCGGCGACCTCTATATCACAACCTCTAACACCCTGTTTCAAGATCAACTCACCACCCAAAGGCGATACCACACAAATAGGAGATGCTAACTGTGCCAACTCTAATTCTAAAACAGATGCAAATGCAGCAGATACAAAAGAATGAGATGCACCCGTGTCAATCAACACACTAGCAACCGAGTTGCAAAACAGAAAAGTACCTCTCACTACCGATGGAGCCGGTACTAAATCCTGCGCGGTAACAGCATACACGCACCCTGTGGGCCCCTGATCCCCCTGTTCACCTCTAGGAGCATACGACTGCTGTACTGACTGGGACAACGAAGCCCCCGGATTGGCCCTCGAGGCCTGCACAGACTGGGCTGGCTGAAAACTCTGCGTCTGCCTCGAACCAGACGCTCTCGAAGTGGCACTCAACTGCGGGCAAAACCTCTTCAGGTGCCCAGGCTGTCCACACTGATAACAAGACAAGGGTTGCCCCCTGCCCAAACTCTGACTCTGCGGTCTAGCTGAAGAAGAAGCAACTCTCTGACCCCCACCCTTCTGCGGGCAAACTAAAACCTTGTGACCCAGCTGGCCACACTTGTAACAGGTGAAATCCCCCTGACCACCTCTCCTGGAGCCTGCACTCGGCACTGGAAAGGTCGACCTAGCAACTCCACCCTGAGACTGCTGAGGGTTAGAACCCTTCTGTCTCCTGCCATCACCCAGACCATCTTGGCTCCTCTTGGAGCCTCTCTGCCCCTCATCCTCCTCCTGCATCAAGAGCTCCATATAAGCTGCAGCATCCACTAAATGTCTGTACTCACGGATGAAAGACCCACTAACCCTCAACTTGAGGCCCCGCCTCAACTTCCGCTCAAACTCATAGCAACGGCGTTCTTCAGACGCCACCAACTCAGGTGCAAACCTGGACAAACTAGTGAAAGTGGCCTCAAACTCTGCCACAGACATACCCTGCTGATTAAGCCAGCTAAACTGATCCCTCAACTTCTCCCTAGCTGTTGCAGACAAAAACCTCTCCTGAAAAGTATTCACAAACACCTCCCATGCACCACCAACACGAGCCTTCTCGTACTTCCACCATTGACCCGCATCTCCCTTCAGCTGGAAGGATGCCAAGGTCACTTTCAGTGCTCCGTCCTCGATGCCAAGCATCTCGAACGTCTTACTCATTTCCTCTAGCCACTCATCAGCCTTCAGCGGCTCCTTCGGGTCCCCGATAAACTCATCCGGATTAGACCGAAAAAACTCCCTCTTCAAGAAAGAAGGCCCTGCCTCAGCTGCCTGATTCCCAGCTCTAAGAATACCCAAAGCTCCTGCTATCTCTCGTGCCAAGGCACCCATGGCCTGCTAACCCACTGGCTTGGCCACATTGGCCTGGCCAACTCCCTCCTGCACTGCCGGAATCTCATCCGGTAAAGGTACTTCCTGCCTCGCAGGTCTACCACGCCTAGCACCTCTTCCTCGTCCTGACATCCTAATAAAGGTAGCACTGAACGTTAGCACATTCATAAATGTGCCAAAACTAAACACTTACGCCCTAATACATGGACAACTGTAATTCAATCCACGTAAGCACATAAACACATAAGCACTTACGAATTACATTTTCGGATAATGATAGTCCCGAGGCGTTACTAGAGTTCCAGTTAGAAACGGCATCGATCAAGTGCCTTTCCAACAAGACTCACAGAAACCCAAGGATCCAATCAACATCCTAGAAACTAAATCTCATACCCACATAGTCACATAAGAATGTTATCAATTAAACACATAGCATGCAACACTATTCCGAAGTCTCTATCAAGCGAGACAAACCCATTGTGATACTAATCACTTCCCACGTACCCAAAGTATTCGAACCCGGTACGCTCTGATACCAAGTTGTAACGCCCTCAAAATAATAACATTAAACCCATCAAATAAAACATTCATTGACATACGAAATATCCACAATCTTCTATTCATCAGAGTTTCATTACAAAAGTATTACATGTTAACAACAAAAGCAAAATGCCCTACGGGCTTACAGCTTTCCAAGTTAACACTTGGTTACAACAAAAGAGTACTAACGCATCTACACATTAAGCCCTCGGCTCGAATATACATGTAATACATCAAAAAGGAACTTAAACTACAAAAATCTGCCCGCCTCTAGCCTCCCAAGCTATAACCTTGGAGGTGGCATGCTACCTGTACCTGAAAATGATATTCCCATATAGGGTGAGCCATAGCCCAGTAGAAATACACTAAACCAACCATGAACAATGACTAAAAGATTAGCAATTGATAGATGGCCAACACTGATACATCCACATAAATCACATTTTATGTCATACGACTTATGAGTCCAAGTTACTTTTCATTTTCCCTTTTTCAACAGATAAGCATATTAGCTCTATCATCATCTCAACAGATATGTATAAAAACTATATCCCACATTCACAGATAAGCATATAAGCTATATCCACATTCTCAACAGATATATATAACAACTATATCCCACATTCACAGATAAGCATATAAGCTGTATCTACACTTCACAAAGATAAGCATATGAGCTCTATCTTCACTTCTCTAGACAAGCATATGAGCTATGTCTACGGAGTTCATCCCCTATCTCCTCCCAATACTATCCGGTTTAGAGGTACATCCCCCATCTTCCCCTAAACGGCGGAGTACATCCCCCATCTCCTCCTCTACACATAACGTATACAAACACATTGGTTCTATATACAATCACTCAATACATACAGTTAATGTATTCTATCAACCGTCAAATTCCATGACACATTCCATTGATTAGTTTTCATTTGCCTAATCATCATGCATTGTCTACAACAATCACGACTATCCTCCACCGATAGCCCAAAGCAGTTATTTCTAAACAGAAAATAAATGCACAAATGGATATTCAATCAACATTTCAATTCGGTGGGTGATAAATAATTCAACTACACCCTTTAACCCCATGCATTCCCAATCTCAACAATTTCATTTAATTTCCTCATTTCTCACAATTAATTATCCCAATTAATCAAACAATGTAATTAGGTCATTTCCATAATTAACATTACAACCCTTAGGTCCCGTTTTCATCAATGATTCAACATTTATTCCATTTCTCTATGCCAAACATGCATCTAGGTTTATTATAAATAAAACCCCAACTTTTGTAAAATAACACAAAAGCCCCAAACTTTCACAAAATTACCAAACCAACTCCAACATCTCAAAATACTAAAATTTAAAGACAAAATCCATAGAGAGGAGTAGGATATCCCTACCTCAAATCCGGCGCCCCAAGGGAGAAGATGACAAAACCCAACGTGCTCCAAATCCCGAAATTTTCAGATTAAAATGTAGCCCTCGACGATCAATAACTTTTTTGTAAAGGCCAAAGATGAGCAAATCACTCCTACTAGATCAAATCTAAGAGAGAAGGGCCGGTTTTAGAGTGAGAAGCTCTGAAAATGGCTTTCTAGAAAAGTAAGAGAGAGAAAAGATCTTGAAAAAGTGATCCAAAAGTCGGATCTCGGGTTTATATAAAAGTCGCCTCGCACGAGCGTCACTCACAGACTCCCGCTCGAGCGTCAACAATCCCGCTCGAGCGGCGGATACACACTCCTAGAACTTTTGCAGACAGGTCTCCTGCTCGAGCTTTCAACTCCCCGCTCGAGCGGCACTCACACAATCCCGCTCGAGCGACCAATCCCACGCTCGAGCGTCGAACACTGTATAGGAAATACTGGATGGGTGAAACTCCCGCTCGAGCGCCAAAACCCACGCTCGAGCGGACAGGTCAAAATCTGGGCAACTAGTTTTGGTTTCTAATCTCAACCAACCTGTAACAAACCTGCCCAACACATCCTATAACTCAAATACAAAGTAAGAAAGGATGTACACCAGGTAATAAACAACTACTATCACCCACGGACACATGTCTGGATCACTGTACAACAAGGGTAAATCTGGGATCGCTATAATTCAATTGGCTATTAGAATCTTTAAAAAAAAAAATTGCATCTATATATTGATTTTGATTTTTGAATTTAAAAAAATTCAAAATCCCTAGTAGGGAACAAAATTTGTTAGTTGGATCCATAAAAAGTAAAGAATTTTATGAACTTTGTAAAATCAGGAAAGTTATTAAATTATTTTTTTGTTTAAACTCTTACTTTTTCATAATTTTCATTTACGGGGACAAAATGAGAAAAAACTATCATTTTTTAAATTCTATTTTATCCCATGCATAGCACGTGTCACATGCCAGTATATATTACATAAAGAAAAACGGTGTTTCTAATGACAAGGCTTGTTGAAGATGGAATGGAAAGGCTAGAGATTTATCAATGGTTCAACGAAATCAAAAGGAAGAGATGGTAGAGAGAGGTGGTTGAGTGAAAGGCAAAGCAAGCATGAAAAGGGAGAAAATGGTAGAGCATCCGGGATAACGAAAGAAATTTTTGTCTTATATTTATAGGAAATTTTCAACAAAGGGGTTGAAGGAAATCTTTATAATTATTTATACCCATAAATCTTTATTTACACTCACAAATCTTTGTAATTATTTTTTAATTATCTTTAAAAAGTATATTCTGATTTTTTTTCTTTAATTTTGAGTCCATTTCGGGCTTATAATTATGGCTTATAATTATAAAGATCTCTGGCTTATAAATGAGTCAATTTATGGCTTATAATTTTGAGTCAATCATTATTTATTTGGCTTACATTGTTAATTTTTAGATTTAAAACGAATTAAATAACAGTTATTGCCTAACCGTCTTTAAAGTGCTACACAGATACAATTATATCAAAACTATTGATTAAATTCAATAAATTCAAAAGCTAAAATTTTTTTTTTTTTAGATTTTAAAAAATTAAAAAGAATATTTATGAACCTCCTCCTTAGTTACAAATTTATCGAAAATTATATGAACAACAATTTAAATATCGGTTGGCTAAATTTGTTAATTTGAATTAAAAACAAATAAGATACGTTGCTTAAGATTTTTTAAATCTTGCTCAATTTCATGGCCAAATTTGTTGATTTTGAGTTTTAAAAAAATAAATAGATAGTCAATTGTAATACATTACATAATCACAATCATATCAATTCAGTTGGCTATTAAAATCTTTAAAAAAAAAATTAAAACATCTATATATTGATTTTGATTTTTGAATTTAAAAAAATTCAAAATTCCCACTAGGGAACAAAGTTTGTTAGTTGGATCCATAAAAAGTAACGAATTTTATGAACTTTGTAAAATCGGGAAAGTTATTAAATTATTTTTTGGTTTAAACTCTTACTTTTTCATAATTTTGATTTACGGGGACAAAATGAGAAAAAACTATCATTTTTTAAATTCTATTTTATCCCGTGCATAGCACGTGTCACATGCCAGTATATATTACATAAGGAAAAACGGTGTTTCTAATGACAAGGCTTGTTGAAGATAGAAAGGAAATGCTATAGATTTATCAATGGTTCAACCAAATCAAAGAGAAGAGATGGTAGAGAGAGCTGGTTGAGTGAAAGGCAAAGGAAGCATGAAAAGGGATAAAATGGTAGAGCATCCGGGATAATGAAAGAAATTTTTGGCTTACATTTATAGGAAATTTTCAACAAAGGGGTTGAAGGAAATCTTTATAATTATTTGTACCCATAAATCTTTATTTATACTCACAAATCTTTGTAATTATTTTTTAATTATCTTTAAATAGTATATTCTGATTTTTTTTTCTTTAATTTTGAGTCCATTTCGGACTTATAATTATAAAGCTCTCTGGCTTATAAATGAGTCAATTATGGCTTATAATTTTGAGTCAATCTTTATTTATTTGGCTTACATTGTTAATCTTTAGATTTAAAAAGAATTAAATAACAGTTATTGCCTAACCTTCTTTAAAATGCTACGCAGATACGACTATATCAAAACTATTGATTAAATTCAATAAATTCAAAAGCCAAATTTATTTTTATTTTAGATTTTAAAAAATTAAAAAGAATATATATGAACCTCCTCCTTAGTTACAAATTTATCCAAAATTGTATGAACAACAATTTAAATATCGGTTGGCTAAATTTGTTAATTTGAATTAAAAAAAAAGATACATTGCTTAAGATTTTTAAATCTTGCTCAATTTCATGGCTAAATTAGTTGATTTTGAGTTTTAAAAAAATAAATAGATAGTCAATTGTAATACATTACATAATCACAATCATATCAATTCAGTTGGCTATTAAAATCTTTAAAAAAAAAAATTAAAGCATCTATATATTGATTTTGATTTTTGAATTTAAAAAATTTCAAAATCCCCATTAGGGAACAAAATTTGTTAGTTGGATCCATAAAAAGTAAAGAATTTTATGAACTTTGTAAAATCAGGAAAGTTATTAAATTATTTTTTTGTTTAAACTCTTACTTTTTCATAATTTTCATTTACGCGGACAAAATGAGAAAAAACTATCATTTTTTAAATTCTATTTTATCCCGTGCATAGCACGTATCACATGCCAGTATATATTATACAAGGAAAAATGGTGTTTCTAACGACAAGGCTTGTTCAGGATGGAAAGGAAAGGCTAGAGATTTATCAATGGTTCAACCAAATCAAAGAGAAGAGATGGTAGAGAGAGGTGGTTGACTGAAAGGGAAAGCAAGCATGAAAAGGGAGAAAATGGTAGAGCATCCGGAATAATTGAAGAAATTTTTGGCTTATATTTATTGGAAATTTTCAGCAAAGGGGTTGAAGGAAATCTTTATAATTATTTATACCCATAAATCTTTATTTATACTCACAAATCTTTGTAATTATTTTTTAATTATCTTTAAATAGTACATTCTGATTTTTTTTTTTTTAATTTTGAGTCCATTTCGGGCTTATAATTATGGCTTATAATTATAAAGATCTCGGGCTTATAAATGAGTCAATTTATGGCTTATAATTTTGAGTCAATCATTATTTATTTGGCTTACATTGTTAATCTTTAGATTGAAAACGAATTAAATAACAGTTATTGCCTAACCTTCTTTAAAATGCTACGCCAATACAACCATATCAAAACTATTGATTAAATTCAATAAATTCAAAAGCTAAATTTATTTTTATTTTAGATTTTAAAAAATTAAAAAGAATATTTATGAACCTCCTCCTTAGTTACAAATTTATCGAAAATTATATGAACAAAAATTTAAATATCGGTTGGCTAAATTTATTAACTTGAATTAAAAAAAATAAGATACGTTGCTTAAGATTTTTTAAATCATGCTCAATTTCATGGCTAAATTTGTTGATTTTGAGTTTTAAAAAAATAAATAGATAGTCAATTGTAATACATTACATAATCACAATCATATCAATTCAGTTGGCTATTAAAATCTTTAAAAAAAAAATTAAAGCATATATATATTGATTTTGATTTTTGAATTTAAAAAAATTCAAAATTCCCATTAGGGAACAAAATTTGTTAGTTGGATCCATAAAAAGTAAAGAATTTTATGAACTTTGTAAAATCAGGAAAGTTATAAAATTATTTTTTTGTTTAAACTCTTACTTTTTCATAATTTTCATTTACGCGGACAAAATGAGAAAAAACTATCATTTTTTTAATTCTATTTTATCCCGTGCATAGCACGTGTCACATGCCAGTATATATTATATAAGGAAAAACGGTGTTTTTAATGACAAGGCTTGTTGAAGATGGAAAGGAAAGGCTAGAGATTTATCAATGGTTCAAACAAATCAAAGAGAAGTGTAACGCCCTCAAAAAAATACATAAAACCCATCACTTTAGACATGCATTGATATAAAAGAAACCAACCATTTCTATTCATCAGAGTAATTCTTACAACTGTATTACATGTTAACAACAAAAGCAAATGCCCTATGGGCTTACGGCTTTCCAAGTCAACACCTGGTTACACAAAACAAGAGTACTAACTCTATACAAAATAAGCCCTTGGCTTGATATTCAAGTAATACAAACAAAATAAACAAAAAGAGTCTGCAATTCTCATCGTCATCCAAGCTATGTCCTTGGAGGTGGCATACTACCTGTACCTGAAAATAATGTCCCATATAGGGTGAGCCAACGCCCAGTAGAAATATGCTAAACACAGTATGAGCAATAACTAAGACATTAGCAATTGATAAATGTTCAATTTCCATAAATCAATTCATAACCCATTTTCATTTCATGACCACTATGTTCATGATTCATTACAGTTTCTGTCTCTTATCAATTTCACAATTTACATCAACGGCTCAGAACCTGGCCAACCACTTATATGAGACAGTGACTCATATTAGACATTTCCCATTTTACAATAGATAAACATACTAGTTGTATCAACATTTCAACAGATAAGCATACAAGTTGTATCCACATTTCAACAGATATGCATATTAGCTATATCAACACTTCCAAAGATAAGCATATGAGCTGTATCAACACATTAACTGACAAGCATATGAGCTATATCAGTGGAGTCCATCCCCTATCTCCTCCCAAACAACATCCGGTTTAGAGGTCCATCCCCTATCTTCCCCTAAACCGTGCAGTACATCCCCTATCTCCTCCCACACACACAACGTATATACACATAGGTCATATACACAATCAATCAATACATAACGTTAATGTATTCTATCAACCGTCATACTCTATGACATGCCCAATTGATTAGTTTTAGTTTGCCTAATCATCATGCATTGTCTACAACAATCAAAACTACCCTCCACCGGTAGTCCAAGAAATTATTTTTAAACAGATAATAAAAGCTCCAACAGATAAAATATCAATGTTTTCAAAAGTGAGCGATTAACAAATCCAACTCCACAATTCTACTATATAATGAGAAAATTTCTTTATGTCCAACTCAATTCCATATAACCACAATTTTTCCAAATTAATTATACCAATTAATTTATACAACCAAATAGGGTTTTCTACTCCATTTCCCAATATTGACCCAATGGTCTATATATCAACAACCAACAACAATATCATTATTTTGAAACTCATAATACACATTTTTAGAATCAAAATAACAAAACCCTCTTTTAGCATTTTGAAACCCTAAGTCCCAAAATTACCCAACTTCAACACTTTATCAAAACAACCAAAAATCTATGTCAAAGACCATAAGAGTGAGTAGGAATCCCTACCTCAAATTCGGAGCTCAAGGAAAGAAGATGAAGAAACTCAACGTGCTCCAAAACTCAATATTCTCGAATCAAAACGTAGCCCTCGACGATCAACCCAACTCTTACAAAGGCCGAAGGGAAGGGAAGCACTCTAACTAGATCAAACCCTAGAGAGAATGGAGTTTCTAGAGAGAGGAGCTCTCAAAATATCTTTTTAGAAAGTAAGAGAGAGAGAGAGAGAGAATGTAAAAAGTGATTTTAAAATGCCCAGCTGCCAACTGATATACGACATTCCTGCTCGAGCGGAGAACACAACGCTCGAGCGTCAAGAACAAAAAACTAGGTACGCTCGAGCGCAAGAAGGCCGCTCGAGGGCCAAGACACAGGAATAAAGTACATCCGCTCGAGCGCGAAAACCAGTTCGCTCGAGGGTAGATTTGCCCCTCCCAGAACTTACACCAAAAAGTACTACCCGCTCCAGTGCCAGAGTACCCGCTCGAGCGTGAAAAACATGCTTGCAGAAGTTCTGCAAAGCACCAAAATACTGGGAGCGTGCAATTTCCGCTCGAGCGCAAGAAGACTCGCTCGAGTGGACCTCCTAAAAACTGGGCAACAAAGAATTGAAACCAAAGCCTAACCAACCTGTAACAACTCTGCCCAATACATCCTAAAACTCAATCAAGCGGAATTAAAGGATGACAACAAGGTATACAACCACCAACATCACGGAACCCAAGTCCGGAACGCAATAGAACAGTAAAGGGACAACCGAGATCGCTATAAGAAGAGATGGTAGAGAGAGGTGGTTGAGTGAAAGGCAAAGCAAGCACGAAAACGGAGAAAATGGTAGAGCATCCGGGATAATGAAAGAAATTTTTGGCTTATATTTATAGGAAAGTTTTAACAAAGGGGTTGAAGGAAATCTTTATAATTATTTAAACCCATAAATTTTTATTTATACTCAAAAATCTTTGTAATAATTTTTTAATTATCTTTAAATAGTATATTCTGATTTTTTTTTCTTTAATTTTGAGTCCATTTCGGGCTTATAATTATGGCTTATAAATATAAAGATCTCTGGCTTATAAATGAGTCAATTTATGGCTTATAATTTTGAGTCAATCTTTATTTATTTGGCTTACATTGTTAATATTTAGATTTAAAACGAATTAAATAACAGTTATTGCCTAACCGTCTTTAAAATGCTACGCAGATACAACTATATCAAAACTATTGATTAAATTCAATAAATTCAAAGGCTAAATTTATTTTTATTTTAGATTTTAAAAAATTAAAAAGAATATTTATGAACCTCCTCCTTAGTTACAAATTTATCCAAAATTACGTGAACAACAATTTAAATATCGGTTGGCTAAATTTGTTAATTTGAATTAAAAAAAATAAGATACGTTGCTTAAGATTTTTTAAATCTTGCTCAATTTCATGGCTAAATTTATTGATTTTAAGTTTTAAAAAAATAAATAGATAGTCAATTGTAATACATTACATAATCACAATCATACCAATTCAGTTGGCTATTAAAATCTTTTAAAAAAAAATTTAAAGCATCTATACATTGATTTTGATTTTTGAATTTAAAAAAATTCAAAATTCCCATTAGGGAACAAAATTTGTTAGTTGGATCCATAAAAACTAAAGAATTTTATGAACTTTTGTAAAATCGGAAAAGTTATAAAATTATTTTTTTGTTTAAACTCTTACTTTTTCATAATTTTCATTTACGCGGACAAAATGAGAAAAAACTATCATTTTTTTAATTCTATTTTATCCCGTGCATAGCACGTGTCACATGCCAGTATATATTATATAAGGAAAAACGGTGTTTTTAATGATAAGGCTTGTTGAAGATGGAAAGGAAAGGCTAGAGATTTATCAATGGTTCAACCAAATCAAAGAGAAGAGATGGTAGAGAGAGGTGGTTGAGTGAAAGGCAAAGCAAGCATGAAAATGGATAAAATGGTAGAGCATCCGGGATAATGAAAGAATTTTTTAGCTTATATTTATAGGAAATTTTCAACAAAGGGGTTGAAGGAAATCTTTATAATTATTTATACCCATAAATCTTTATTTATACTCACAAATCTTTGTAATTATTTTTTAATTATCTTTAAATAGTATATTCTGATTTTTTTTTTTCTTTAATTTTGAGTCCATTTCGGGCTTATAATTATGGCTTATAATTATAAAGATCTCTGGCTTATAAATGAGTCAATTTATGGCTTATAATTTTGAGTCAATCTTTATTTATTTGGCTTACATTGTTAATATTTAGATTTAAAACGAATTAAATATGTAACGCCCTCAAAATAATAACATTAAACCCATCAAATAGGACATGCATTTACATTTAAACTAACCGCATTCCTTTATTCATTCGAATTCCATTACATAAGTATTACATGTTAACATCAAAACAAAATGCCCTACGGGCTTACAGCTTTCCAAGTTAACACTTGGTTTCAACAAAAGAGTACTAACTCGTTTACACATTAAGCCCTTGGCTTGAAGTTACATGTAATACATCAAAAGTAAAACAACTACACTATGTCCGCCTCTAGCCTCCCAAGCTATGTCCTTGGAGGTGGCATGCTTCCTGCACCTGAAAATGATATTCCCATATAGGGTGAGCCACAGCCCAGTAGAAATACACTAAACCAACCATGGATAATGACTAAAACATTAGCAATTGATAGTTGGTCAACACTGATACAATCACATAAATTACATATTTATGTCAACGACTTACAAGTCCCAATTACTTTTCATTTTCCCTTTTTCAACAGATAAGCTTGCTAGCTCTATCATCATTTCCACAGATATGTATAAAAACTATATCTCACATTCAGATAAGCATAAAAGCTATATCCACATTCTCAACAGATATGTATATCAACAATATCCACAGATAAGCATACAAGCTGTATCCACACTCTACAACAGATATGTATATCAACAATATCCACAGATAAGCATACAAGCTGTATCCACACTTCACAAAGATAAGCATATGAGCTCTATCTTCACTTCTCTAGACAAGCATATGAGCTCTGTCTACGGAGTTCATCCTCTATCTCCTCCCAATACCTATCCGGTTTAGAGGTACATCCCCTATCTTCCCATAAACCGCGGAGTACATCCCCTATCTCCTCCTCTACACATAACGTATATAAACACATTGGTTCTATATACAATCACACAATACACACAATTAATGTATTCTATCAACCGTCAAGTTCCATGACACATTCCATTGATTAGTTTCCGTTTACCTAATCATCATGCATTGTCTACAACAATCTCGACTATCCTCCACCGATAGCCCAAAGCAGTTATTTCTAAAACAGAAAATAAATGCACAAATGGATATTCAATCAACATTTTATTTCCTCATTTCTCACCAATTAATTATCTCAATTAATTAAACAATGTAATTAGGCCATTTTCCATAATTACTATTTCAACCCTTAGGTCCCATTTTCATCAATGATTCAACAATCATTCCATTTTCTATGCCAAACATGCATCTAGGTTTATTATGAATAAAACCCCAACTTTTGTAAAATTACACAAAAGTCCCAATCTTTCACAAAATTACCAAACCAAGCCCAACATCTCAAAATACCAAAATTTAAAGACAAAACCCATAGAGAGGAGTAGGTTATCCCTACCTCAAATTCGGAGCTCCAAGGGAGAAGAAGACAAAACTCAACGTGCTCCAAAACCCGAGATTTTCAGATTAAAATGAAGCCCTCGACGATCAACAACTTTTTTGTAAAGGCCAAAGGTGAGCAAATCACTCCTACTATATCAAAACCTAGAGAGAAGGTAGAGTCTAGAGTGAGAGGCTCAACAATGGTGATTTTGGAAAAGTAAGAGAGAGAAGAGAAAGTGAAAAAGTGATTTAAAGAGTCACAAATTCGGAACTTTAACCCAGGTCTCCGCTCGAGCGTAAAACACCCCGCTCGAGCGGCCACTCACAGACTTACGCTCGAGCGGCCAACCTCCCGCACGAGCGCAGAATGCACTCGCTCAGCACTTTTGCAGAAACAGACATACGCTCGAGCTGCCAAACCTACGCTCGAGCGTACAACACTGCACAACAAATACTGGATGGGTGTATTCCCCGCTCGAGCGCCAACACCTCCGCTCGAGCGTACAGGTCAAAATCTGGGCAACTAGTTTTGGCTTCTAAACTCAACCAACCTGAAACAAAACCGCCCAACACATCCTATAACTCAAATATGTAGTAAAAAAAAGATGTAAACAAGATAATAATCAACCACCAACATCCACGGACACATGTTCGGATCACTATACAACAAGGGTAAACCCGGGATCGCTATAAAATAACAGTTATTGCCTAACCTTGTTTAAAATGCTACGCAGATACAACTATATCAAAACTATTGATTAAATTCAATAAATTCAAAAGCTAAATTTATTTTTATTTTTGATTTTAAAAAATTAAAAAGAATATTTATGAACCTCCTCCTTAGTTACAAATTTATCCAAAATTATATGAACAACAATTTAAATATCGGTTGGCTAAATTTGTTAATTTGAATTATAAAAATAAGATACGTTGCTTAAGATTTTTTAAATCTTGCACAATTTCATGGCTAAATTTGTTGATTTTGAGTTTTAAAAAAATAAATAGATAGTCAATTGTAATACATTACATAATCACAATCATATCAATTCAGTTGGCTATTAAAATCTTTAAAAAAAAATTAAAGCATCTATATATTGATTTTGATTTTAAAAAAATTCAAAATTCCTATTAGGGAACAAAATTTGTTACTTGGATCCATAAAAAGTAAAGAATTTTATGAACTTTGTAAAATCAGGAAAGTTATAAAATTATTTTTTTGTTTAAACTCTTACTTTTTCATAATTTTCATTTACGGGGACAAAATGAGAAAAAACTATCATTTTTTAAATTCTATTTTATCCCGTGCATAGCACGTGTCACATGCCAGTATATATTATATAAGGAAAAATGGTGTTTCTAATGACAAAGGCTTATAGCTATCCCGGTTCTTCCTCCTTGGGTTGCTGTATCCAGAGTTGGGTCCGTGGATGTTAGTTATGATTTATATCTTGTTTCTGTCCTTCAATACTATGTACTTGAGTTATAGAATGTTTTTGGCAGGTTTGTAACAGGTTTGGTAAGTTTTGAAACAAATGGTTGCTGCCCAGATTTTGGTGTCTTCGTTCGAGCCAAGACTTTGTCGCTCGAGCGAGCTCTTTGTTGTAGATCCTTCGCTCGAGCCAGGTTTCCTTCGCTCAAGCGAGAGTCGAGTCTTGTATCTGGTGGCTCGAGCGAGAGCTCCTTCGCTCGAGCTTGCGTCTACGTCTAGTGCTGGACCTGAAGGGTGTAGTTTTTCGCTCGAACGAGCTTTCCTTCGCTCGAGCGAGCGAGGCCTATGTTTTGGGTTTCTTCGCTCGAGCGAGCATTCTGTCGCTCGAGCATGCTTCTGGGTTGCAGACCTGAAGCATCACATTGTTGGCTCGAGCGAGACTTTCTACGCTCGAGCGAGGATTCTTTGTGTCTGGTCGCTCGAGCGACCACTCCTTAGCTCGAGCGAGCCTGTGTTATATCAGATCGTAGCAGCGGTTTAAACATCACTTTTTCATCCTCTTTTGTTTTCAAAACCCTAGGTACGTTAACTCTCTCTCTCTCTACATACCTTCTCCCTTAGGTTTTATCTATTTTTAGGGTGTTTCTTGTCACGACCAAACCCGCCCCTATGGGTTTAGCACCGTAACCGGCCAGTAATCCGAGATTACTAAAGGCCTACTTAACAGTAATACAGTAATACAGAGTACAGGGGCTGGCGAAAGCCAATACAATAAATAAACAATGTCCAATGAGCCGTGAGTCTGTATGCAAAAAGATTTTTCATACGTATATACAATCAGTGCAAAACAGTATGTACAACATTTACAGTCGATCAGAACAGGGACTTAATCCCTATTGGAACAGTACAGTGCAGTGCTATCAATCTATACAGTTATTACAAACAGATACAGAGACAGACGGGGAAATGAAAACGCCCCTAAGCCATAGCTTGGCAGGCTCAGAACCTCGCAGTGAGGCACAGTAGTTAGCTTGACAAAAAGGGGAGTCTAACCCACGCTCCTAACTCCGGTCTGGTGCCTGAACACCTACATATATATATAAACAGTGAGCTAAAGCCCAGTGAATAACACAATGCGTAAAGAGGTTTAGAATGAATGTCCTTACAGTAAAGAAAATAGTTCATTGATTCAGTATATCAGTCATTCAGTCATAACAGTCATATGTGGTACATCCATTAGCATAACAGTACAGTAAACAGTAGGTCCTAAAAGACCGAACAGTCAATGACGGCCATCATATCAGTAAACAGTAGTGGTTCCAACATGGGAACCGACAGAGATCTCTGTAACAGTAGCAGTAATAGTAAACTGTAGTTGCTATGGATGCCACAATACAGTTCAGAATAGAGGACATATATTCAATCAGTAAACAGTATCAGTTCAGAAACAGTTCAGTTTAAACAGTCACATTTGAACATATCTTAACACAATTGTTACTCACTGAGTTCTGAGCTATAAGCAGCTAGAGCGCATCTCCGAAAGCCAACCCTATACAGTGACAGAACGAACACACACTAAGTTCACATTCGAGAAACAAAGACTTAGTCCCTACTTAGACTCGGTGTGGTTCTACATCTATATCCTCATTAAGATGTCTTAAACTAGGCCTAAGAATACCTAGGATAGGATGAGGATGCAAAGATGCACTTTAAAAGCATTTTCAGAAAACAGGGGTCTCGCTCGAGCGTGGCTTCTCTCGCTCGAGCGAGCTTGACAAAACAGTGGGGTCGCTCGAGCGTGGACTTCCTCGCTCGAGCGGTCTGTAAAAATGCAAAAAGTGCTGGATGTTGAAAATCCCCGCTCGATGCTCGCTCGACGCTCGCTCAAGTGTAAGACACAGTCCTCGCTCGAGCGTAGGTTCTCATGCTCGAGCGTGCGTCTACGTGCACCAAGAATCAGAGAGTTTGCAATTTACGCTCGAGCCACCATTCCTTCGCTTGAGCGGAGATCAGAATAAACGATGGTCGCTCGAGCGTGGAATCCTTCGCTCGAGCGAAGAAGCCAAATTCTGGAATTTCCAGATTTGCCTCCCAAGCTCAAACCAAGTGTTCAGCAGCTCAAAACTCGACCTCTTGGGCCCAATTTCTGGAAAATATATCTAAACTCTAAGTAGAACAAGTTTCAAAGCTCAATTTGTGAAATCAAGGCCCAAGGGTGAGTCAATTAAATCCAATTTCAAGCCAAAACTCAAGAACATGGTGAATGTGTAACATGCAAGAGTTTAAACCAATTCAAAGCTTCCAACACTTGCTCTAATGAGCCAATTCCTTCAAAAACATGGTGAATTCATGGTCCAATGTAAAAATATGAACATGCATGTATAATTTCATGAAGAACAACTTCAAAACTTCAAAATAAAAGCATGTATGCATGAACTAGGCTCCAATTCAACATATATGGACCAATTCTAGACTCAAATCTCAAACTTCCATGAACCATGCAAGACAACACACAAATACATCAAAAGGGGGGTTGAAATCCTTACCTAGATCTTCAATTACAAGTGTAGAAGTTCAATTAGGCAAATCTCCTACAATTTCTTCAAGTCTTTCAAGCCAATTCTCTAGATAAACAACTCAATCCTCTCACTCTCTCTTCTTGGTCGGTTGAGGCTTAAGAATGGCTGAACAAAATGTTTTGTTTGAGTGTACTAAGGCTCACCTATGTCTAGGTAGTGGGTCACTAGGGTGGCAAAATGGTAATTAAAGCCAACTATGCAATTTAGCTTAATCTAATCTAATTTAATCATACCAAATCAATTTTCAATTAATTTTACCATAAAATTACATAAATTCTAATGATCATAAAACATCGATCAATTTCAGATTCGGCCGCCGATAATGCCTTCAATTTGCATTTTAAACATAAAACTAGAATAGATATTTAAACAGTCAAACAGATAAAAATGCAATTTAACAAACATATTCAACCAGTCAGTTCAGTATTTTAATCGATTCAATTTCTAATCATGTTCAGTCTCAGTTTAGCAGTAATCAGTAGAGTTATCAGTAAACAGTGACGAGGGTTATTACAGTCTCCCCTCCTTAAAAAGAGTTTAGTCCTCTAAACTCAAGTTATCTTCATTCTGGAAGAAAATAGGGTTCCGTGGAAACAGTTTGGGATATCTTTTAGCCATGTCATCTTCCCTCTCCCAAGTGGCATACACGCCACCATGGTTTTGCCAGTCAACTTTCACTAACGGGATCTCTTTGTTTCTCAACTTCTTGATCTATCTGTTCACAATCTAAATAGGCCATTCCTCATAAGTGTAGTCATCACTCAGCACTACACGAGTAGGCTCTATCACATGGAAAGGATCCTGGAGGTAGTCCCTTAACATAGAAACATGGAACACATTATGCATATGCTCCATTTCAGGAGGAAGCGCAACTTGATATGCCACCAGATTGATTTTCTTAATAATCTCATACGGTTCGACGTATCTCGGCGCCAGCTTGCCCTTGACTCCAAAACGAGTCTGGCCTTTCATCGGTGTCACTTTCACAAAAACGTGATCACCCACTTCATATTCTCTGTCTCGCCTTCGGACATCTGCATAACTTTTCTGTCGGCTCTATGCAGTTTTCAGTCTCTGTTGTATCAGTTTTACTTTCTCAGTCGTTTCATAAACAATCTCGGGCTCAAGCGAAGAACCATCTCCAACTTCCGCCCAGCAAATCGGAGATCTATATTTTCTGCCATACAATGCCTCGAAAGGCGCCATACCAATACTCGAATGATAACTGTTGTTGTAGGCGAATTCAGTTAAAGGCAAGTGGCTTTCCCAGTTTCCCTGAAAATCAAGCACACACATTCTCAGCAAATCCTTCAGAGTCTGGATGGTCCTTTCTGACTGGCCATCTGTCTAAGGATGGTAGGCACTACTCAGTCTCAGTTCAGTACCCAATGCAGTCTGTAGGCTTTGCCAAAATCTCGATGTAAACTTCAAGTCCCTATCAGAAACAATGGACACAGGCACTCCATGCAGTCTAACAATTTCATCAATGTAGAGTATAGCCAATTTGTCCGCATTATAAATTGTTTTGACAGGTAAGAAGTGAGCAGATTTAGTCAGTCTATCAACTATAACCCAAATTGAATCCATACCTTTACTGGAGCGAGGCAATCCCACAATAAAATCTGTAACGCCCTCAAAATAACAACATTAAACCCATCAATATAGACATGCATTGATATATAAAAGCTCCACATTCTCCTATTCATCAGAGTTCCATTATCAAAAGTATTACATGTTAACAACAAAAGCAAATGCCCTATAGGCTTACAACTTTCCAAGTTAACACTTGGTTACAACAAAAGAGTACTAACTCCTTTACACATTAAGCCCTTGGCTTGAATATACATGTAATACATCAAAGAAATAAAACAACAAAAGTCCGCCTGCCTCTAGCCTCCCAAGCTACGTCCTTGGAGGTGGCATGCTACCTGTACCTGAAAATGATATTCCCATATAGGGTGAGCCACAGCCCAATAGAAATATAGTAAACCAAATATGAACAATGACTAAAAAATTAGCAATTGATAGATGGCCAACACTGATACTTTCCCTTGTCACACTTTACAGTTTCATGACATACAAGTCCATATTACAATTCATTTTCCAATTCTTTTCAATTCTCAATTTATAACCATGGCTCAGAACCTGGCCAAACAATTCATATGAGACAGTAACTCATATTAAACACTTTCCCATTTCATAATAGATAAGCATACTAGCTATATCACACACCAACAGATAAGCATATAAGCTATATCATCACTTCCACAGATATGCATATGAGCACTATCACACTTCCAATGACAAGCATATGAGCTCTGTCAACACATTAATAGATAAGCATATGAGCTCTATCTATGGAGTCCATCCCCTATCTCCTCCCAACACATCCGGTTTAGAGGTCCATCCCCTATCTTCCCCTAAACCGTGGAGTACATCCCCTATCTCCTCCAACACAACACAATGCATATAAACAATAATTATACACATCATCACACAACACATAAATTTAATGTATTCTCTCAACCGTCATACTCAATGACACATTCCAGTGATTAGTTTCAGTTTGCCTAATCATCATGCATTGTCTACAACAATCAAGACTATCCTCTACCGATAGCCCAAAGCAGTTATTTCTATACAGAAAATAAATGCAACAATGGATTTATAATTCAACATTCCAACTAGGTGAGCGATAAGTAATCCAACTACACCCTTTAATCTCATATCTTTCCAAATCAATTCCTCATTTCTCATAATTAATTATGTAAATTAATTAACCAATGTAATTAGGGCATTTTCCATAATTAACATTACAACCCTTAGGTTCCATTTTCATTAATGTTTCAACATTAATTCCACTTTCCCATGCCAAACATGCATTTTGGTTTTATATAAATAAAAACCCCAACTTTTGTAAAATTACACAAAGGCCCCAAACTTTCACGAAATTACCAAACCAACCCCAACATCTCAAAATACTAAAATTTAAAGACAAAGCTCATAGTAAGGAGTAGGTTATTCCTACCTCGAAGTTAGAGCTCGGATGGAGAAGAAGCCAAAACCAAAATGCTCCAAAGACCAAGATTCTCGGATCAAAACGACGCCCTCAACGATCCACACAACTTTTACAAAGGCCGAAGAGAAGGAGGACACTCTAACTAGATCAAACCCTAGAGAGAAGGGAGTTTCTAGAGAGAGAGGCTCTCAAAAATGGGTTTTAGAAAAAGTAGGAGAGAGAAAGAAAAGCAAAAAGTGATTTAAAATCACCCAGCGGATAACTCATATACGTATGACTCGCTCGAGCGGAGAACACAACGCTCGAGCGCCAAGAACAAAAATTTGGACACGCTCGAGCGCAATAAGGCTCGCTCAAGCTCCAAGACACAGGAATAAAGTACACCCGCTCAAGCGAGAAAACCAGTCCGCTCGAGCGCAAATCTCCCTCTCCCAGAACCCTCACCAAGACAGTACTACCCGCTCGAGCGCCAACAATAACGCTTGAGCGCCACCCGCTCGAGCGCAGAAAAACCCGCTCGAGCATAGAAAACACCTCTGCAGAAGTTTTGCAGGGACACGAAATACTGGGAGTGTGCAATCTCCGCTCAAGCGCCAGAACACCCGCTCGAGCGCTAAACTAGAAACCAAACTCCACTCGAGCGCAGAATGACCCGCTCGAGCGTAACACCAAAAACCTGGGCAGCAAAGATATAGACCAAGGCTCAACCCACCTGTTTAACACAAGCCCATAAACATGCCAAAACTCAAACAACGGATTTAAAGGATAGCAACAAGATAGATACGACTACCAATTCCACGGAATTGAGTCCGGGATACAACAGAACAGTAAAGGGACAACCGGGATCGCTATAAAATCCATGGTGATATGTTCCCATTTCCACTCCGGTATAGGTAAGGGCTGCAGTAAGCCTGCGGGTCGTTGATGTTCGGCTTTGAATTGTTGGCAATGAAGACATTTCGATACAAAATCAGTAATTTCTTTCTTCATTCCCGGCCACCAAAAATGCAGTTTCAAATCTTGGTACATTTTTGTATTCCCTATATGGATAGACAGTTTCGAATTGTGGCTCTCTTGCAGAACTCTTCTTTTCAATTCAATATCATTTGGTACACACAGTCTTCCCTGAAATTTCGGTACATTATTTTCAAATTTGAAACCTGGTCTCGGTTTAGTTTCCCATTCTTTGATGATCTTTTTCAAGAAGTCATCATGTTGCTGTTTCTCTTTAATTTCTTCAATCAGTGCCGGTTGAGTAGAAATAGTAGCTATTGTTCCACCTTGTTCTCCCAAAACAATTTCAATTTTAGATTTTTCAAGGTCACAAAGCAACTCTTTCTGTCTGGTGAGAAAACAGGCTAAGTTCCCGATCGATTTTCGACTCAATGCATCGGCAACGGTGTTGGCTTTCCCCGGATGGTACAAAATCTGTAGGTCATAATCTTTAATTAGTTCTAGCTAGGGGTGAGCAGCGGATATACCGATCCGCCAAAACCGACCGAACCAAACCGATCCGCCGCATTTTGGACGGATGCGTGATGACGAGCGGACGGTTGCGGATTGATTTTCTCAAATCCGCCAATTTGGCGGACGGATGGCGGATTTGAGATTTTTTGGCCGCAACTGAACCGGCAAACCGCCAAATCACGAGCACCCCTAGTAATTTATAAGACTTTGTATTTTCAATTTGTTTAAATATTATGTTTGTGTTTTCAATTAAAAAATAGTTTAAATATTCTGTTGAAAGAAAGTTTTCAACTTGAATATATTTTTTGAATTGAAAAAAATAAACGTATTATTCATCTATATTTTTTAGTTTTTAAATCTAACTCTAAAAATAATAAATAGAAAATATGATATATGCTGGTTGGTTTTTGTTTTCAAAAACATATGTAGATGTAACAATACAGAGACATTCAATCTTTACTACTGCTCTGTTCATGGTTTTGGTGGTTTGAATTGTTATTATATTTTAAGAATCACAGATTGTAATACTTTATGGGGATGAATCATGCTGTGATTGTAATATGTGGATGAGGCATGCAGTGGTCGTGATATTCTAAAGTTTCAAACTTTTTTTCTTTAGATAAGGTATACAGTGATTGTAATATTTTTTTAAGTCATTGACTGTAATACTTTCTTTTTCTTTTTTTTCTTTTTTTTGTTTGAGGAAGTGCACAAGTTGAATTATGTTGAAAATTTATAAAATTTTAAACCACCAAACCGATTCGCATCCATCCGCCAAACCGCCAATCCGCTCAATCCACATCCGCCGGATTGCGCGGACGGATGCGGATTGATTTTCTTCAATCCGCCAATCTGGCAGACGGATGGCGGATTGAAGGTTTCGTGGCCGCAACCGACCCGCGCCCACCCTTAGTTCTAGCCATCTCCCCTGTCTCATGTTCAGTTCTTTCTATGTGAAGAAATATTTCAAACTTTTGTTGTCGGTATATACTTCACATGTTGCCCCATAAAGGTAGTGATGCCAGATTTTTAAGGCAAATACCACTACAGCAAGTTCCAAGTCATGGGTCGAGTAATTCTTTTCATGCGGTCTCAGTTGTCGGGAGGCATAAGCAATAACTCTCATATTCTACATTAAAACGCATCCCAAACCCTTATGAGAAGCATCACTAAAAATGGTAAAACCATCTGTACCTGAAGGTAAGGTAAGAACAGGTGCAGTCACTAGTTGAGTTTTCAACTCTTGGAAAGCTAATTCTCTTTGGTCAGTCCAGTCAAATGATATCCCCTTCTGAGTTAACTGAGTCAACGGTAAGGCAATGTTGGAGAAATCTTTGACAAATCTTCTGTAATATCCAGCTAATCCCAAAAAGCTTCGGACTTCTGTAACATTTGTTGGTCTAGGCCAATTTACCACTGCTTCAACTTTCTGTGGATCAACTGAAATTCCATCCTTACTAATAACATGTCCCAAAAACATAACATGATCAAGCCAAAATTCACATTTAGACAGTTTAGCAAAAAGTTTCTGTTCTCTTAGGATCTGTAGGGCAAGTCTCAGATGATGTTCATGTTCCTTTCTACTTTTGGAATAAATCAGGATGTCATCTATGAATACAACAATAAAGTCATCGAGGAATGGTTTAAAGATTCTATTCATGAGGTCCATAAATGCAGCAGGTGCATTGGTAACTCCAAAAGGCATAACTAAAAATTCGTAATGTCCATACCTCGTTCGAAAAACAGTTTTATCAATGTCCTCTGGTTTAACTTTAAGCTGATGATATCCGGATCTGAGATCAATCTTAGAGAAAACTTGAGCACCCTGTAACTGATCAAATAAGTAATCAATACGCGGCAATGGATATTTATTTTTCACAGTTACCTTGTTCAGTTCACGGTAATCGATACAGAGTCTCAGTGAGCCGTCTTTCTTTTTCACAAACAAGATAGGTGCGCCCCACGGTGAAGTACTAGGCCTGATGAACTTTTTGTCTAACAGTTCTTGCAGTTGCACTTTCAATTCTTTCAGTTCAGTTGGAGCCATTCTGTAAGGAGCTTTAGATACTGGCTGTGTACCCGGAATCACATCAACGGTGAGCTCAATCTCCCTGTCAATCAAATCCCCTAGCAGATCATCTGGAAAAACATCTGGGAATTCTCTGACTATAGGAATACAGTTCACATCAGTTTTATCATCAATAGGTACAGTCAATATAGAACACAGATATTCCTTACACCCTTTCTTAATCAGTTTAAAGGCTTTCATGGAGGAAATCAGATATGGAGGAGGTACTACTCCAACCCCATTAAACACAAATACAGGTAAACTCGGTGCACGGAAAACTACTTATTTCGTTACATAGTCTATGGTAGCATGATATTTCGTTAACCAGTCCATCCCCAATATAACATCAAAATGATCTATGTTCAGAGGCAGTAAGTCAATATACAGATGCATATCCCCAACAATAATTTCACATGCAGGGTACATATAAGCACAAGTTACAGATCCCCCAATAGGTGAAGATACAACTAACAGATAATTCATGGGTTCTAATGGTCTATTCAGCTTTCGCGAAAAAGTATGCGATACATATGAATGTGTAGACCTCGAATCAATCAGAACATATGCATTTTGAGTACAAATAGAGAGAATACCTGACACAACAATCTCGTTATTCTGCACATCTCCCGGTACTAGTGCGAACACTCAGCCTTGCCTCATAGGCTCTTTCCCGGTAGCTTTGGGGTTAGGCTTTAGTGTAGTAGTCGATGTTGCTGCGCTAGGTGCAGCTTTACTATTGGCCTGCGGAGCAGAGGGGCAGTCTTTAACCATGTGGCCCAGCTTGCCACACCTGTAACAAGCTCTAGATATTTTGTAACAAACTCCCTTATGGTTCTTACCACATTTAGAACAGGGCGGTATTGAACGGTTCCCTTGACTAGAAGTAGTCGTTGACCTCGTATTTTGCTTTTTGTTCAACGGGTTGTTCTTGCCTTTCTTAAACTTAAAACCCTGCCTCTTACCACGCCATTTAGATGCTGGTGTTTCAGTCTGTTTCAGTGCCTCATTGTTCAACTCAGCCATTAATGCTTGGTCAAGAACATTCACGTAGTTCGGTAGCTTTAAAACATTTATTCTATCCAGTATTGCAACATTAAGGCCGCCTTCAAACTTTCTGGCCTTCTTGTCGTTAGTGTCCACCATGTGTTGTGCATATCTAGTAAGTTCAGTAAATTTTGTCTCATATTCTGCCACCGACACAGTACACTGTCTCAGCTGTTCAAACTCAGTCACTTTTCTGTCCCTGACACACTGAGGGAAATATTTTTTGAAGAAGGACTCCTTGAATTGAGCCCAAGTCATAATAGTGTTGACATCACGGATAAGCATCCACCACCTTCTAGCTTCCTCTTGCAAGGTAAAGGTGGCCAGTAGCACTTTGTGTGCTTCAGAACATGGAAAAACTTCAAACAATTTTTCTGTCTCAAGGACCCAAGCGTCAGCCTTTAGCGGTTCGAGGCCTCCCTGAAAGGATGGCGGTTTCATTTTGCTAAACTTCTGGGTGAGAGCAATTATATCCCCATCATTAACATTCGGTTCCGACTGTACCGGAGGAGGAGGTGGGGGCAGTGGGTTCTATTGCTGCTGTTGCCTTAAGGCTTCAGTTAGCAGTTCTACAGTTCTTTCCAGTCTTGCCATTCTAGCTTCGGATGATTCTGTTTCATATGTATTATCCATTTCACTATATATGCAACATGGTAATAATAAACATAGGGAGTTGAATACTTTAAACATTTAAACATTTTAACACATATTCATGTCAAGTCCACACACACTTTTCATGCTCATGTCATGCCCTAATTGCTTTTCTAGGACACCCTATAGCTCATTTAGACACGTGTGTGCGGTATAACTCGTGGTTAAGTATTGCTCTGATACCACTCTGTCACGACCCAAACCCGCCCCTATGGGTTTAGCATCGTAACCAACCAGTAATCTGAGATTACCGAAGGCCTGCTTAATAGTAATACAATAATACATAGTACAGGGGCTGGCTGAAGCCAATACAGTAAATAAACAATGTCCAATGAGCTGTGAGTTTGTATGCAAAAAGATTTTTCATGCGTATATACAACCAGTGCAAAACAGTATGTACAACATTTACAGTTGATCAGAACAGGGACTTAACCCCTATTGAAACAGTACAGTGCAGTGCTATCAGTCTATACAGTTATTACAAACAGATACAGAGACAGACGGGGAAATTAAAACGCCCCTAAGCCATAGCTTGGCAGGCTCGGAACCTAGCAGTGAGGCACAGTAGTTGGCTTGACAAAAAGGGGAGTCTAACCCACGCTCCTAGCTCCGGTCTGGTGCCTGAACACCTACATATATATATAAACAGTGAGCTAAAGCCCAGTGAATAACACAATGCGTAAAGAGGTTAAGAATGAATGTCCTTACAGTAATGAAAACAGTTCATTGATTCAGTACATCAGTCATTCAGTCATAACAGTCATATGTGGTACATCCATTAGCATAACAGTACAGTAAACAGTAGGGCCTAAAAGATCGAACAGTCAATGATGGCCATCATATCAGTAAATAGTAGTGGTTCCAACATGGGAACCAACAGAGATCTCTGTAACAGTAGCAGTAACAGTAAACAGTAGTTGCTATGGATGCCACAATACAGTTCAGAATAGAGGACATACATTCAATCAGTAAACAGTATCAGTTCAGAAACAGTTCAGTTTAAACAGTCACATTTGAACATATCTTTATACATTTGTTACTCACAGAGTTCTGAGCTATAAGCAGCTAGAGCGTGTCTCCGAAAGCCAACCCTATACAATGACAGAACGAACACACACTAAGTTCACATTCGGGAAACAAAGATTTAGTCCCTACTTAGACCCGGTGTGGTTCTACATCTATATCCTCATTAAGATGTCTTAAACTAGGCCTAAGAATGCCTAGGATGGGATGAGGATGCAAAGATGCACTTTAAAAGCATTTTCAGAATTTTCAGAAAACAAGGGTCTCGCTCGAGTGTGGCTTCTCTCGTTCGAGCGAGCTTGACAAAACAGTGGGGTCGCTCGAGCGTGGACTTCCTCGCTTGAGCGGTCTGTAAAAATGCAAAAAGTGCTGGATGTTGAAAATCCACGCTCGACGCTCACTCGAGCATAAGACACAGTCCTCGCTTGAGCATAGGTTCTCTCGCTCGAGCGTGCGTCTGCGTGCACCAAGAATCGGAGAGTTTGCAATTTACGCTCAAGCCGCCATTCCTTCACTCGAGCGGAGATCAGAATAAACGATGGTCGTTCGAGCGCGGAATCCTTTGCTCGAGAAGAGAGCCAAATTCTGGAATTTCCAGATTTGCCTCCCAAGCTCAAACCAAGTGTTCAATAGCTCAAAACTCGACCTCTTGGGCCCAATTTCTGGAAATCACATCTAAACTCAAAGTACAATAAGTTTCAAAGCTCAATTTGTGAAATCAAGGCCCAAGGGTGAGTCAATTAAATCCAATTTCAAGCCAAAACTCAAGAACATGGTGAATGTGCAACATGGAAGAGTTTAAACCAATTCAAAGCTTCCAACACTTGCTCTAATGAGCCAATTCCTTCAAAAACCTGGTGAATTCATGGTCCAATGTAAAAATATGAACATGCATGTATAATTTCATGAAGGACAACTTCAAAACTTCAAAATAAAAGCATGCATGCATGAACTAGGCTCCAATTCAACATATATGGACCAATTCTAGACTCAAATCTCAAACTTCCATGAACCATGCAAGACAACACACAAATACATCAAAAAGGGGGTTGAAATCCTTACCTAGATCTTCAATTACAAGTGTAGAAGTTCAATTAGGCAAATCTCCTACAATTTCTTCAAGTCTTTCAAGCCAATTCTCTAGATAAACAACTCAATCCTCTCACTCTCTCTTCTTGGTCGGTTGAGGCTCAAGAATGGCTGAACAAAATGTTTTGTTTGAGTGTACTAAGGCTCCCATAAGTCTAGGTAGTAGGTCACTAGGGTGGCAAACTGGTAATTAAAGCCAACTATGCAATTTAGCTTAATCTAATCTAATATAATCATACCAAATCAATTTTCAATTAATTTTACCATAAAATTACATAAATTATAATGATCATAAAACATCGATCAATTTCAGATTCGGCCGTCGATAAGGCCTTCAATTCGCATTTTGAACATAAAACTAGAACAGATATTTAAACAGTCAAACAGATAAAAATGCAATTTAACTAACAGATTCAACCAGTCAGTTCAGTATTTCAATCGATTCAATTTCTAATCATGTTCAGCCTCAGTTTAGCAGTAATCAGTAGAGTTATCAATAAACAGTGACGAGGGTTGTTACATTTCTACCCTAAGTTCTTTGTAAGAAAGGTAGAGGGTCGCGAGGGCTTTCTTTTAATCTGAACAATAGTGGATTTGGAGCACTTTGCATTTTCTTCATCTTCTCCATTGGGCTTCTATTTTCAAGGTAGGGATACCCTAGTCCATCTTATGGGTTTTGTCATAAGTTTTGGTCATTTTGATATGTTGGTGTTGTTTGGTAATTTTGAGAAAAGTAGGGTTTGATTTGTAATTTGAGGAAAATGGGGTTTTTCATATATTAAACTCCATGTGTTTGTAAGACATGAAAAATGACATTGATAGTGTCAAATAGAGAAATTTGAACCTTAGGGTTGATTTTTGAGGAAAGAGGGAAAAGCCCTAATTGTTGTAATAAATTAATTTGTACAATTAATTTTGGGAAAATGTGGAATTAAGTTTAATTCATGAAATTGGGGAATTATGAGATTAAATGGTGTAGTTGGATAATTTAATCACTCACCTATGAAAATGTTGAGATTATATCTGTTGACGCATTTATTTTCTGTTTAGAAATAACTGCTTTGGGCTATTGGTGGAGGACAGTCGTGATTGTTGTAGACATTGCATGCTGATTAGGGAAAACTGAAACTAATCACATTGAATAAGTCATTGAATATGACTGTTGAATTAATACAGCAAATACGTCTATTGATTGAATATTGTATATGACAAGTGTTGAATACATTGTATATGCATATTGTTTGGAAGGAGATAGGGGATGTACTCCATGGTTTGAGGGAAGATAGGGGATGGACTCTCAAACCTGTTTGGGAGGAGAAAGGGGATGGACTCTACTAGTACATCAAATATGTGTACTTATTGATTTATGGAAGTGTTTTAGTATGAGCCTTAGCCTCATTTAAGTCGTTGATATTGCAGATAATGTTAATATGAGATGTAGTCTCATTTTATGTCACGACCCCATTCCGCCCCTAGTAGAATGGTGTCATGATGGCCAGTAATCCGAGGTTACCAAAGGCCAACTTACAAGGATTCATTCACAATCAGAGTATACATATGGGGCTAACATGTGCGGAAGCAATAAATTTAAATCTAATTAGTCCCTAAGAGCTGTGCATAGATCAAATGATTTGACATACATCTTATCAAGGTCTTACAACTTGGATACAATAAAATGAAGTACAAAAAAATACATCTTGACCAAAAGGCTTCTCAAGCCATCATATACAAAACACAATGAAATGCAAACTAAGAAGCATGATCTTCAAGATGCTACAAAATGAGAATCCAAAACAAGTTGCAAAGCACATCTAGGCGTCGCCGCCGTCCTTCTTATCACCTACATATATATAGAGGGGGTGAGCTTGGATACTCAGTGAATGGTACAAGTAATAAAGGGTTTGCATGAATGATATCCGAGGTCTTTAGCAAAACAATACATAATCATAGCTTGTAACAAAACATGGGATGAATCAAGTTCATTTAACAAATCTTTCAAGCTTCATCAATCAAAGTTTTTCAAGGCTTTCAAGTTTCAAGGGATGACATTAACAAAGGTGCTACAAAAGCTTAGAGTCTTCTAGCACGTAAGGACTTCCAAAGGTTGTGCTACAAATGCTTATAGTCCCCTGGCACGTACGGACTTTCAAAGGTTGTGCTACAAATGCTTATAGTCTCCTAGCACGTACGGACTTTCAAAGGTTGTGCTACAAATGCTTATAGTCCCCTAGCACGTACGGACTTTCAAAGGTTCTTATCAAAACCAAAGCTAATACTCGATACACCGAAATAGGGATAGTCATTCATGCTTAACAAATACTTTTCAAAACAAAGCAAGGCAAAGCTTATCAAACATTATAACATACCTTTATTAAAAATACCACTCACATAGTTCTTCAAACGTCGGGGTCAAGCGAGAGTCCAATTCCTACAAACACATGGTAAGGCCTATTGAATGCACTATCAAACAAGCTTTACATGAATGCAAATGATCTCAGCATTCCTTCAAAACTAAGTCGAACCAAAACAAAACACTGTTTCTCATCTCGGGGAAAACCTACTGGGCACTAACCAAGTCTTGGCCGAGGTCCCACACCTTCTTGCCGAGGTGTGGTCCCGATGGCCACATTCAAGGAAATGAAGTCGGGAAAATCTGGATTTCCCTCTGCTGAAGAACATGAACATGAAGAACATGAAAAACATGAATGCTCAATCACAACTTATTATTACAAAATCTGAGATTTCATGCTATGAATTCAAAAACATGGACCTGGGTACCCATACTCGAAGATTTTATGAAAACAAACACAAAAACATGAATCTTAATGCAAACTTTCGGATCAAACAAGGCTTTTTCTTCAAGAACATATGAATGCCACTTTCTCTTTCTAAACACAACTTTAAATAGATACATGGCTGGCAAATCAGGTTCGATCATGCAATGCAGCTAGATGATCAATAAGAACAACAAGAGTAGATTAAGATTCTAACCTCAAAACTCGAATCTAACGGTTCAAGCACCCAAAGATAAAGCTTGGAAATCTACTCCCTTTCTAGGAACTCCTTCTCCCTCTTCTAGAGCTTCTCTCTCCTCAAGAACAAAGAAATATAACAAAATGATACATTTCTAGGTTTGCCGGCTGACTAAACACTCAGCTAGGACACGTGACAATGGTTGGTTAGCTCTCCTCAAAAGGTGATTGAAAGACAAGACAAGACTATGACAAAGTGTGTTCAACAAGCAAGATGATAAGGGCACTCCGGCAGGTAACGACCTCAGATTAGGACAAAGCTTCAGCAAGTAAGGTTTCAATGATCTCGGTTAGGAAGGACAACACTTGACTTAGCTGTGCCACACCTCGACCTAGATGTGCCACACCTCGGTCTAGGTCATACCTGTCCAGGAACAAGATCACTAGGTGCAAGGATAGCATCTCGGCCTAGATAATACACATCTCAGCCTTGGTGATGAACACCTCGACCTAGATGGTGACATCTCGGCCAATACGCCGGGGTGAAGGTGGAGGCCAACCAAAGTGGTTTCAAGGTGATCCCAGGTGCAAGAGGTTCAAAGGTGCAACCTAGGCTTAAGATGACTTCGGCCAAACACACACCAAACAAGGAACAAAACATGCAAGTAACACTTATGCAAGACAAATCAAGGTTTGCAAATGCAACATATCAAGACAAGATCATGTAATACATACAAGCATGACTAGAGTAAAGTGAGGGTTGTTACATCCTACCCTCCTTAAAGAAGTTTGGTCCCCATACTTAAGTTACCTTGCTCTACAAATGACTCCGGATAATGGATTTTCACTTCTTCTTCCTTTTCCCATGTAGCCTCCTTGCCATAATGCTCCTTCCATTCAACCTTTACCATCGGTATCGACTTGTTTCTCAACTGTCTCACTTGTCTATCAATAATTCTCATTGGCTTCTCCTCGTAGCCTAAATCTTCATTAACCACAATCCCGAAATAATCAATTACATGCAGTGGATCCTGAATATACTTCCTCAACATCGAAATATGGAACACATTGTGAACTTGACTTAGTTCTAGCGGTAAAGCAAGTCTATAGGCAGCTGGGTTAACTTTCTCAAGTATTTCAAACGGCCCGATGTAACGAGGTGCTAACTTACCTTTCTTCCCAAATCCGGAAACTCCTTTTATTGGCGAAACCTTCAGGAATACATGATCCCCAACTTCAAATCCCAACTCTCTTCTTCTCTGATCGACATAACTCTTCTGTCGACTCTGAGCAGTTTTTATCCTTTGTCGAATAAGCTTAATCTTCTCTGTTGTAACTTGAACTAGCTCGGGACCAATCAATGCTTTATCTCCCACTTCAGTCCAACATATCGGCGATCTGCACTTCCTTCCATACAAAGCTTCGTACGGTGCCATGCCAATGCTAGCTTGATAACTGTTGTTGTAAGCGAATTCTACTAACGGTAGATGTACTTCCCAACTTCCCTTGAAATCTAACACACATAGTCTGAGCATATCTTCGAGCGTCTGAATCGTTCTTTCTGTTTGTCCATCGATCTGGGGGTAAAAAGTTGTGCTAAACTTCAACTCGGTTCCCAAGGCTCTTTGTAAACTCTGCCAAAATCTAGAAACAAACTTCGGATCTCGGTCTGACACAATGGACATCGGCACTCCATGAAGTCTCACAATCTCATTCATATACAGAACAGCAAGTTGGTCAGCATTGAATGTAGTCTGAACAGGCAAGAAGTGTGCTGACTTAGTTAATCTGTCAACGATGACCCAAATCGAGTTCATACCCTTTTGCGTCCTTGGCAAACTAACAACAAAATCCATGGAGATGTGCTCCCATTTCCACTTAGGAATTGGCAAAGTTTGAAGAAATCCTGCTGGTCTTTGATGTTCTTCTTTCACTTGCTAGCAATATAGACATTGTGATACAAACTCTGCTACCTTTCTTTTCATGTTTGGCCACCACAAAGTCTATTTCATGTCTTGGTACATCTTGGTGCTCCCTGGATGAACGGCAAACTTTGAACCATGGGCTCCCTGCAAAATCTTACTTTTCAACTCTGGGACGTCGGCCACACACAATCTTCCTTCAAACTTGAGTACTTGATTTTCAATGGTATACCTTGACCTCGGCTTAGTGATAATCTCATCAATTACTTTCCTGAAGAATCCGTCTTCCATCTGCCTGGTCTTTATTTCCTCAATGATGGTCGGCTCCACTGAAATCATTGACAAACATGCTGAATTCTCAACTAACTTTCTGTTCAGCGCGTTGGCCACTGAGTTTGCTTTACCTGGATGATACTAAATCTGCATGTCGTAATCTTTTAGTAATTCAAGCCATCTTCTCTGCCTCATATTTAGTTCCCTCTGGGTGAACAAGTACTTCAAACTCTTATGATCTGTGAAAACTTGGCAAGAAGCTCCATACAAGTAATGACGCCAAATCTTCAAAGTAAACACCACGACTGTTAGCTCTAGATCATGGGTAGGATAGTTCTTTTTATGAGATTTCAATTGATGAGATGCATATGCTATGACTTTACCCCCTTACATTAATACACGACCCAAACCCTTATGTGAAGCATCACTGTAAATCTGAAATTCCTCATTACCTGATGGAAGTACAAGAACTGGTGCTGTAACTAACCTCGTCTTTAACTTCTGGAAGGCTGATTCTCTATCCTCGGTCCATTCGTATGTTGTTTCCTTCTTAGTCAGTTGTGTCAATGGAATTGCAATCCTTGAGAAATCCTTTACGAACTTTCTGTAATAACCTGCCAAACCCAACAAACTACGAATCTCGGACACATTGGTCGGCCTCGGCCAATTCACAACGGCTTCAATCTTACTAGGATCAACTAAAATACCCCTTTCATCAATTACATGACCCAGAAATGAAATACTAGAAAGCCAAAACTCACACTTGTTGAACTTAGCATACAATTTCCAGTCCCTCAAAACTTGCAAGGTAAGTCTCAGATGATTCTCGTGCTCACTTTTACTCCTAGAATAGATCAATATATCGTCGATAAAAACAACTACAAACTCATCTAAGTACGGCTTAAAGATTCTGTTCATCAAATCCATAAACGTTGCAGGCGCATTAGTCACTCCAAAAGGCATTACCAAGAATTCGTAGTGGCCATATCTTGTCCGAAAGGCAGTCTTCTCAACGTCCTCGGCTCTAACCTTAAGCTGATGGTAGCTCGACTTGAGGTCAACCTTAGAAAAGACTCGTGCCCCTTGTAGTTGATCAAGCAAATCATCGATCCTCGGCAATGGGTACTTATTCTTAATGGTTACCTTGTTCAGTTCTCGGTAGTCAATACAAAGACGAAGTGTACCATCCTTTTTCTTGACAAATAGAACTGGTGCTCCCCAAGGTGAAGTGCTCGGCCTAATAAATCCCTTGTCCAACAATTCTTGTAATTGTAGTTTCAGTTCCTTGAGTTCTGCTGGGACCATTCTATAAGGTGCTTTAGAGATAGGCTGGGTTCCCGTCATGATGTCAACAGTAAATTCTATCTCCCTATCGATTAAGTGGCCAGGAAAATCTTTAGGAAAGACGTCGGGGAATTCTCTAACCACAGGGATGTTGGCTAACTCAACATTTCCATTCAAATCATTTAGTATACTACACAGATAACCTTGACACCCCTTTTGGATCAACTTATAGGCTTTCATGGATGAGATCAAGTAAGGTGGGGGTACTACTCCTTTACCCTGGAAAATAACCTCGGCTTGGTTTGGGGGTTTCAGTGTGACATTCTTCGAAACACAATTAATAGATGCATGATTCGTTACTAACCAGTCCATTCCCAATATGACATCAAAGTGAGTCATGCTTAACGGCATTAAATCAACTAATAATTCTACACCCTCAATCACAACAGCACACGCCCTATAAATGGATGCAATAATCATAGTTCTCCCAGATGGAGTAGACACATATAACACATAATCAAGGGGTTTTTGTTCTCTATTTAACTTCTCAGCAAACTTAGCAGATACAAATGAATGTGTAGAACCCGAATCAATCAATACGTATGCATCTTGAGAGCATATTGGGAGTATACCTGACATGACTGTCTCAGCATTCTGAGTGTCTCCTGGTACCAATGCAAAAACTCTGCCCTGTCTCGTTTGGGCCCTCCCGATGTTATTTCTCTGTGCAGAGCCCGAGGTACTCACATTCTTCTTACCATCATCAGTCCTTGCCTTCGGACAGTCTTTCACGCGATGACCCATTTCGCCACATTCAAAACAGGTTCCTGATGCCCAACGGTAAACTCCAGAATGCGGCTTCCCATAACTTGCGCACGTTGACTTAGCATTACCTTCCTGGTTCGAGTTGTTGGAGCTGCCCACATTCGCTTTCTTCTTGGCGTTAAATGGAGCTCGGCGATTATCATAGTTCTGCCTCTTCCTCTGGCTCTCTCCTGAATTCTGATATCGATTCAAGTTAGCTTCTATAAGGATGGCCTTGTCCAATACTCCAGCGTAAGTCAGCATGTTGAGCATGTTAACTCGATCCTGAATTGGTCCACGCAGTCCACTTTCGAACTTCTTAGCTTTTCTATATTCATCATCGACCATGTGAGGCGCCTATCTCACCAATTCAGTAAAAGCACGGTCATATTCTGCCACTGTCCTGCTGCCTTGTGTTAGAGTCTGGAACTCTGTAGTCTTACGATCTCGAACGCTAAGGGAAAAGTGCTTGTTGTAAAACAACTCCAAAAATCTAGCCCAAGTCAATCCTGGGTCACCTTCTCTAGTCATCATCCACCATCTTCGAGCATTGTCGTCTAATGTGAATGCTGCCAATGACACCTTCTGGGCATCGGTGTTGGGGAAAATCTCGAATAGCTTCTCCATTTCCAAGACCCACGCTTCGGCTTTCATCGGTTCAATACCTCCAGAGAATCTCGGTGGTTTCTTTTTCTTAAACTCTCGGATCAGGGCTATGGTGCCGTCCCCATATGAAGCTTGCTGTGGAGGCACTTGTGGTGCTGGAGGAGGTGGAGGTGGAGGTGGAACTGCATGTCGGCCGTTTGTCTGCTCGGCCTGGGCAGAAGTAGTACTAGTGTCTTATGGCCTAGGTTGTCTCAACTCACGGACCAAACCTTCAACCAATCTCTCTAATCTGTCCAATCTGTCTTCGGGATGATCTCGGCCAACTGGTGGTCTACCCTTTCTCATGATGCTAAGAGTATGTAAAATGTGACTTTAAAACAAAACGATCAACTAATATGCATGCAAATAATAAATGGTCACGCCGAGATGATGCACACAGTGTCGAGTAGCAAGCATTATGATGTAATCCTAACATCAATTCTAAGGGAAATTCTATGCTCTTTAGGACTCGAAGTGTGTGAATAACGTACTATAAGAAACCTGTGCTCTGATACCAATCTGTCACGACCCCATTCCACCCCTAGTAGAATGGTGCCATGATGGCCAGTAATCCGAGGTTACCAAAGGCCAACTTACAAGGATTCACATACAATCAGAGTATACATATGGGGCTAACATGTGCGGAATCGATAAATTTAAATCTAATTAGTCCCTAAGAGCTGTGCATAGATCAAATGATATGACATACATCTTATCAAGGTCTTACAACTTGGATACAATAAAATGAAGTACAAAAAAATGCATCTTGACCAAAAGGCTTCTCAAGCCATCATATACAAAACACAATGAAATGCAAGCTAAGAAGCATGATCTTCAGGATGCTACAAAATGCGAATCCAAAACAAGTTGCAAAACACATCGAGGCGTCGCCGCCGTCCTGCTCATCATCTACATATATATAGAGGGGGTGAGCTTGGATACTCAGTGAATGGTACAAGTAATAAAGGGTTTGCATGAATGATATCTGAGTTCTTTAGCAAAACAATACATAATCATAGCTTGTAACAAAGCATGGGATGAATCAAGTTCATTTAACAAATCTTTCAAGCTTCATCAATCAAAGTCTTTCAAGGCTTTCAAGTTTCAAGGGATGACATTAACAAAGGTGATACAAAAGCTTAGAGTCTTCTAGCACGTAAGGACTTCCAAAGGTTGTGCTACAAACGCTTATGGTCCCCTAGCACGTACGGACTTTCAAAGGTTGTGCTACAAATGCTTATAGTCCCCTAGCACGTACGGACTTTCAAAGGTTGTGCTACAAATGCTTATAGTCCCCTAGCACGTACGGATTTTCAAAGGTTCTTATCAAAACCAAAGCTAATACTCGATACACCAAAATAGGGATAGTCATTCATGCTTAACAAATACTTTTCAAAACAAAGCAAGGCAAAGCTTATCAAACATTATAACATAGCTTTATTATAAATACCACTCACATAGTTCTTCAAACGCCGGGGTCAAGCGAGAGTCCAAGTCCTACAAACACATGGCAAGGCCTATTGAATGCACTATCAAACAAGCTTTACATGAATGCAAATGATCTCGGCATTCCTTCAAAACTAAGTCGAACCAAAACAAAACACTGTTTCTCATCTTAGGGAACACCTGCTGGGCACTAACCAGGTCTTGGCTGAGGTCCCACACCTTCTTGCCAAGGTGTGGTCCCGATGGCCGCATTCAAGGAAATGAAGTCGGGAAAATCTGGATTTCCCTCTGCTGAAGAACATGAAGAACATGAAAAACATGAATGCTCAATCACAACTTGTTATTACAAAATCTGAGATTTCATGCTATGAATTCAAAAACATGGACCTAGAATTAAGTTTAATTCATGAAATTGGGGAATTATGAGATTAAATGGTGTAGTTGGATAATTTAATCACTCACCTATGAAAATGTTGAGATTATTTATGTTGACACATTTATTTTCTGTTTAGAAATAACTACTTTGGGCTATCGGTGGAGGATAGTCGTGATTGTTGTAGACATTGCATGCTGATTAGGGAAAACTGAAACTAATCACATTGAATAAGTCATTGAATATGACGGTTGAATTAATACAGCAAATACGTGTATTGATTGAATATTGTATATGACAAGTGCTGAATACATTGTATATGCATATTGTTTGGGAGGAGATAGGGGATGCACTCTATGGTTTGAGGGAAGATAGGGGATGGACTCTCAAACCTGTTTGGGAGGAGAAAGGGGATGGACTCTAGTAGTACAGCAAATATGTGTACTTATTGATTTATGGAAATGTTTTAGTGTGAGCCTTAGCCTCATTTAAATCGTTGATATTGGAAATAATGTCAATATGAGATGTAGTCTCATTTTATGGTTTGGCCAGGTTCTGAGCCATGTTTGTACAAATGGAAAGTTGGATAAATAACGGAAAGTGAAACGTATCATGGACATAATTGTCATGAAACTGTATTGTGATGCAATTGATTATAAGTGCTAACCATCTATCGAATGCTATTGCTTTAGTCATTACTTATATTTGGTTTAGTATATCTCTGCTGGGCTGTGGCTCACCCTATATGGGAACATCATTTTCAGGTCCAGGTGATATGCTACCTCCAAGGACTTAGCTTGGAAGGATTTGGAGTTGAAGACTCTTTTTAGTTATTTTATTATTTTGATATTACATGTAAATTCAAGCCAATGGCTTAATCTATAGTTGAGTTAGTACTCACTTTTTGTGTCCAAGTGTTGGCTTGGAAAGCTGTAAGTCCGTAGGGCATTTACTTTCGTTATTACATGTAATGTCTTTCAGTAAGAATACTCTGATGAATGGAAGAATGTTTTATTCTCTTATGTCAATGCATGTCAATATTGTATATATTATGTGTTTATTTTGAGGGCGTTACAACTTGGTATCGGAGCATACCGAGTTTGAATACTTTGGGTACGTGGGAAGTGATTAGTATCACAATGGGTGCGTCTCGTTTGATAGAGACTTAGTTGTTCTGTTATATGCTTATGTGATAACATGTTTATGTGACTATATGGGTATGGAATGTAGTTTCTAGGATGTTGATTGGACCCTTGAGTTTCTATGAGTCTTGTTGAAAAAGCACTTGATCAATGCTGTTTCCAACTGGAACTCTAGCAACGCCTTGGGACTGTCATTATCCAGGAATGAAATTCGTAGGTACTTATGTGATTATGTGCTTACATGGAGTGAATTACTGTTGTCCAATGCATTAGGACGCGAGTGTTATAGCTTCGGCACATTTATTAATGTGCTAACGTCTTTGTTACCTTTATTAGGATGTCAGGACGAGGACGAGGACATGGTAGGCGTGGTAGGTGTGGTAGGCAAGAGATGCCTATACCGGATGAGATTTCGGAGCAGCAGGAGGGTGTTGGTTAGGCCAATGTGGCCGAACCAGTGGGTCAGCAGGCTATGGGCGCCTTAGCCCGCGAGATAGCAGGAGCATTCAGGGAGTCTATGGGCATTCTCAGAGCTGAGAATCAAGCCCAGGTTCATGTTGCAGATGCAAGGCCTTCTTTTCTGAAGAGGGAGTTATTCCGGTCTAACCCGGACGAGTTTGTGGGTGATCCAAAAGAGCCACTTAAGGCAGATGAATGGCTCGAACAGACAACGAAGATGTTTGAGATGCTTGGCATCGAAGACGGGGTTCTAAAAGTGACCTTAGCGTCTTTCCAGTTAAAGGGGGATGCGGGTCAGTGGTGGAAGTTCACGAATGGCCGTATAGGAGGAACTTGGGAGGCCTTTGTAGATGCTTTCCAGGAGAAGTTCCTGTCTCCAGCTGTCAGGGAGAGGTTGAGGGATCAGTTCTGCCAGCTTAAGCAGCTGAGTTCTTCAGTGGCCGAGTTTGAGGCCGCATTTACTAGCTTGTCTAGGTTTGCACCTGAGTTGGTGGCGTCTGAGGAACGACGTTGTCTTGAGTATGAGAAGGAGTTGAGGCATGGCCTCAAGATGAGAGTTGGGGGTTCTATGACCCGAGAGTATGGGCGTCTGGTGGATGCAGCAGCCCATATGGAGATCATGATGTAGGAGGCGGAGGAGAGACAGAGGGGCTCCAAGAGGAGTCAAGATGGCCAGGGTGATGGCAGAAGGCAGAGGGGTTCTAACCATCAGCAGTCTCAGGGTGGTTTTACTAGATCGACCTTTCCAGTGCTGAGTGCAGGTCCTGGGAAAGGCAGCCAGGGAGACATTACCTGTTTCAAATGTGATCAATTGGGCCACAAGTCTCCAGTTTGCCCGCAAAAGGGAGGAGGACAGAGAGCAGCATCATCTTCGGCTCGACCTCAGAGCCAGAGTCAGGGTAGAGGTCATCCGCTCTCTTGTTACCAGTGTGGTCAGATAGGGCACCTGAAGAGCTTTTGCCCGCAGTTGAGTGGCGCATCTGGTGCATCTGGTTTGAGGCAGACTCAGAGCCATCAGCCAGCTCAGTCAGTTCAGGCCTCGAGGGCCAATCAGGGGGCTTAATCGTCCCAGTCTGCGCAGCAGTCTTATGCTTCTAGGGGTGAGCAGGTAGATCAGAGACCTTCAGGGCGCGTGTATGCTGTTACCGCATAGGATCCTGTACCGGCTCCATCTGTTGTGAGAGGTACCTTTTTGTTTTGCAACTCGGTTGCTAATGTGTTGATTGATACGGGAGCATCCCATTCTTTTATATCTGCTGCATTTACATCTTGTTTCGGGTCAGAGTTGGCGTAGTTAGCATCTCCTATTTGTGTTATATCACCTGTTGGGGGTGAATTGATTTTGAAACAAGGGTGTCGGGGCTGTGATATAGAGGTCGCCGACCTCCGACTTCCATTTCCTTTTGTAGTTATGCCTATGTCGGGTTTTGATGTTATTTTGGGTATGGACTGGTTATCGTCATACCGGGCTGTTATTGACTGTTATCGCCAGAGGGTCACTGTATGTACCTTAAGCGGGGATTGTTTCCATTTCTTGGGGGATCGGGTTAGTAATGTTTTGCCACCGGTGTATGATCCGCGAGGGCAGAGTGAGCTTAGTGGTCTTCTTGCTAGCTTCATGAGTAGTGAGTGTGATGAGACCCAGACGGTATTGCCGAGAGTGGTTTGTGAGTACTCGGATGTCTTTCCCGAGGATCTTGTCAGTTTGCCACCCTACCGAGAGATCGAGTTCTTTATTGACCTAGTGCCTGGCACAGCACCGATTTCTATGGCACCTTACCGTTTTGCCCCAGCCGAGTTGAGTGAGTTGAAGGTTTAACTCCAGGAGTTGCTAGATAAGGGCTTCATTCGTCCTAGTGTTTCGTCGTGGGGAGCACCGGCCCTCTTTGCTAAAAAGAAAGATGGTGCCTTAAGACTTTGTATCGACTACTGAAAATTTAATCGAGCTACGGTTAAGAATAAGTACCCTATGCCTCATATTGATGATATGTTTGACCAGTTGAAGGGTTCCCACTGTTTCTCTATGACAGATTTGAGATCGGGTTACCATCAGTTAAGGGTCAGGGAGGAGGATATCTCAAAGATGGCATTCCGTATGCGGTATGGCCATTATGAGTTTTTGGTGATGCCTTTTGGGCTCACCAATGCACCGGCAGTGTTTATGGATTTGATGAACCGGATCTTCCAGGAATTCTTGGATCGTTTTGTAGTCATCTTCGTGGACGACATTTTGATTTATTCACCTTCTGAGGAGGAGCACGAGGAACACTTGAGAGTGATGCTTGAGTTGCTTAGAGCCCATAAGCTATATGCTAAGTTTGGGAAGTGTGAGTTCTGACTAGGAGAAGCCAAGTTCTTAAGCCATGTGGTCTCCGAGGAAGCGGTGTCAGTTGATACATCCAAGATTGAGGCAGTGTAAGATTGGGCACAGCCTAAGAGTGTTTTTGAGATCCGCAATTTTCTGGGATTAGCTGGGTATTACTGCCGGTTTGTGAAGGATTTCTCTAGGCTAGCTTCGTCGATGACTAGATTGACATGGAAGGGGGTCAAGTTTGTGTGGAGTGAGTCTTGTGAAAAGTCGTTCCAAGAGTTGAAGGTTAGATTGACCACTGCTCCGGTTTTGATTATTCTGGAGAGAGGTTTGGGCTATGCTGTTTATTATGATGCCTCACGAGAGGGTTTGGGTTGTGTGTTGATGCAAGAGGGGAAAGTGGTTGCCTATGGCTCTCGTCAGTTGAAAATACACGAGAAGAATTACCCTACACATGACCTAGAGTTAGCAGCCGTGATTTTTGCCTTGAAGATTTAGAGGCACTACCTTTATGGTGAGCGGTTCGAGGTGTTCTCAAATCACAAGAGTCTGAAATATCTGTTTACACAGAAAGACTTGAACTTGAGGCAGAGGAGGTGGATGGAGTTCATTGAGGATTACGACTTTGAGTTGCACTATTATTTGGGAAAGGCCAATGTTGTGGCTGATGCCCTTAGCAGAAAATCCATTAGTGATGTAGCTCGTATAGCCATCTGGGAGTGGGAGATGTTGGGTGCACTTGGGGAGTTTGATTTGCTTCTGGGCGAATCCGTTGAGGCTGCGGCCTTGTTTTCTGTTGTTGCGCAGCCTACCCTTGTGAGTCGAGTATTAGAGGCACAGAGAGGTGACCTTGAGGTAGAATCCCTCGAAGAGAAGATCTCCAATGGGAAGGTTGAGAAGGGTTTGACTGTGTATCCCAACCTGAGTGTGAGATACCGAGACCGTTTGTTTGTGCCAGAGTCCTGTCGAGAGGAGGTACTTCAAGAGTTTCATCATTCACGCCTTGCAGTGCATACGGGAGGTACTAAGATGTATCGTGATTTGGGTCGCCAGTTTTGGTGGCGGGGTATGAAGAAGGATGTGGCAGTTTTCGTGTCGAAGTGCCTTACTTGTCAGCAAGTGAAGGCCGAGCATCAGAGGCCAGCGGGTTTGTTGCAACCCTTGCCTATTGTCGAGTGGAAGTGGGACCATGTCACTATGGACTTCGTTGTAGGCCTTCTGAGGACTCAGCAGGGTACTGATGCTATTTGGGTGGTTGTAGACCGGTTGACTAAAACGGCGCACTTTATCCCTATGCGCATTAAAGATTCGGTAGATCATCTTGCCGACTTGTATATCCGGGACATAGTGAGATTGCACGGGGTCCTAGTGATGATCGTCTCAGATAGAGTTTTACTGCCAGGTTGTGGCAGAGTTTACAGAGTGCTTTAGGCACTAAGTTGACCTTTAGCACAGCTTATCACGCTCAGACTGATGGACAGTCCGAGCGTACTATTTAGATCCTTGAGGATATGCTTCGAGGTTGTGTCCTTGACTTTAGTGGGTCGTGGGAGAGCACTTTCCCTTGGTGGAGTTTGCCTACAACAACAGTCTTTAGTCGAGTATCGGTATGGCACCGTTTGAGGCCTTGTATGGCCGACCGTGTAGGTCTCCAGTTTGTTGGGCCGAGGTGGGTGATGCACCTTTGTTGGGCCCGGAGTTGGTGAGGGAAACGACAGAGAAAATTGAGCTTATCCGTAGGAGGCTTGTTACAGCCCAGAGTCGCCAAAAGAGTTATGTCGACCGTAGGAGGAGACCGTTGGTATTTGAGGTGGGTGATCATGTTTTTCTGAAAATATCACCTAGGCGGGGGTTGATGAGGTTTGGGAAGAGTGGGAAGTTTTCCCCGCGGTTTATTGGCCTTTTCGAGATCCTTGAGAGGATTGGCGAGGTTGCCTACCGTTTGGCTTTACCGCCGCAGCTGTCCAGAGTACATGACGTGCTTCATGTTAGCATGCTTCAGAAATACGAGCCGGATCCATCGCATGTATTGGATTGGACTGACTTAGAGGTAGATGAGGATGCCTCGTATGAGGAGAGACCGGTTCGGGTCTTGGATAGGCGGGATCAAGTCTTGCGAGGCAAGACCATTCCCTTGGTAAAAGTCTTGTGGAAACATCACGGGGTGGAGGAAGCCACTTGGGAATGTGAGTTGGAGGTCCGAGAGAAATATCCGGATCTATTTATGGATGTTTGAGCACTTGTTGCATATTTTGTTATATTGAGGAACCTTAAGAGCATTATGTATGTCTTAAGTTGTAAAACATTGTGTATGTTTGGTTTATGGAAATATTGTGGAGGTATTAATAAATATGCCTTAAGATGGACATTTATTTTAGCATTGTTTATGTTAAATGTGTTATAGAAATGCAAATGTAATATTGGCATTGAAAATGGTTGAAATTGAAAAAGATGCATGTTGATAATGCATGTTGGAACATATATTGTAAGCTGCCTCTTGAATAGAGATGGGATGACCAGTATTAGGTCAGTTGTGAAATGTTGATTGATAACACTGTTGAAAATTGAGAAAAAGTTGTTTTCGAAAACTTGTACTTAATTTCGGAGACGAAATTCCTTAAGGGGGGGAGGTTATAGCGATCCCGGTTCTTCCTCCTTGGGTTGTTGCATCCGGACTTGGGTCTGTGGATGTCAGTTATGGTTTATATCTTATTTCAGTCCTTCAATACTATGTACTTAAGTTATAGAATGTTTTGGGCAGGTTTGTAACAGGTTTGGTAAGTTTTGAAACAAATGGTTGCTGCCCAGATTTTGGTGTCTTCGCTCGAGCCAAGACTTTGTCGCTCGAGCGAGCTCTTTGTTGTAGATCCTTCGCTCGAACCAGGTTTCCTTCGCTTGAGTGAGAGTCGAGTCTTGTATCTGGTGGCTCGAGCGAGAGGTCCTTCGCTCGAGCTTGCGTCTGCGTCCAGTACTGGACCTGAAGGGTGTAGTTTTTCGCTTGAGTAAGCTTTCCTTCGCTTGAGCGAGAGAGGCCTATGTTTTGGGTTTCTTCGCTCGAGCGAGCATTCTGTCACTCGAGCATGCTTCTGGGTTGCAGACCTGAAGCATCGCATTGTTGGCTCGAGCGAGACTTTCTACGCTCGAGCGTGGATTCTTTGTGTCTGGTTGCTCAAGCGACCACTCCTTAGCTCGAGCAAGCCTATGTTATATCAGATCGCAGCAGCGGTTTAAACATCACTTTTTCATCCTCTTTTGTTTTCAAAACCCTAGGTACATTATCTCTCTCTCTCTACATACCTTCTCTATTAGGTTTTATCTATTTTTAGGATGTTTCTACCCTAAGTTCTTTGTAAGAAAGGTAGAGGGTCGCGAGGGCTTCCTTTTAATCTGAACAATAGTGGATTTGGAGCACTTTGCATTTTCTTCATCTTCTCCTTTGGGCTTCTATTTTCGAGGTAGGGATACCCTACTCCATCCTATGGGTTTTGTCATAAGTTTTGGTCATTTTCATACGTTGGTGTTGTTTGGTAATTTTGAGAAAAGTAGGGTTTGATTTGTAATTTGAGAAAAAGGGGGTTTTTCATATATTAAACTCCATGTGTTTGTAAGACATGAAAAATGACATTGATAGTGTCAAATAGTGAAATTTGAACCTTAGGGTTGATTTTTGAGGAAATGGGGAAAAGCCGTAATTGTTGTAATAAATTAATTTGTAGAATTAATTTTGGAAAAATGTGGAATTAAGTTAAATTCATGAAATTGGGGAATTATGAGATTAAATGGTGTAGTTGGATAATTTAATCACTCACCTATGAAAATGTTGAGATTATATCTGTTGACGCATTTATTTTCTGTTTAGAAATAACTACTTTGGGCTATCGGTGGAGGATAGTCGTGATTGTTGTAGACATTGCATGCTGATTAGGGAAAACTGAAACTAATCACATTGAATAAGTCATTGAATATGACAGTTAAATTAATACAGCAAATACGTATATTGATTGAATATTGTATATGACAAGTGTTGAATACATTGTATATGCATATTGTTTGGGAGGAGATAGGGGATGCACTCCATGGTTTGAGGGAAGAGAGGGGATGGACTCTCAAACCTGTTTGGGAGGAGAAAGGGGATGGACTCTACTAGTACAGCACATATGTGTACTTATTGATTTATGGAAGTGTTTTAGTATGAGCCTTAGCCTCATTTAAATCATTGATATTGGAGATAATGTTAATATGAGATGTACTCTCATTTTATGGTTTGGCCAAGTTCTGAGCCATGTTTGTATAAATGGAAAGTTGGATAAATAACGGAAAGTGAAACGTATCATGGACATAATTGTCATGAAACTGTATTGTGATGCAATTGATTATAAGTGCTAACCATCTATCGAATGCTATTGCTTTAGTCATTACTTATATTTGGTTTAGTATATCTCTGCTAGGCTGTGGCTCACCCTATATGGGAACATCATTTTCAGGTCCAGGTGATATGCTACCTCCAAGGACTTAGCTTGGAAGGATTTGGAGTTGAAGACTCTTTTTAGTTATTTTATTATTTTGATATTACATGTAAATTCAAGCCAAGGGCTTAATCTGTAGTTGAGTTAGTACTCACTTTTTGTGTCCAAGTATTGGCTTGGAAAGCTGTAAGCCCGTAGGACATGTACTTTCGTTATTACATGTAATGTCTTTTAGTAAGAATACTCTGATGAATGAAAGAATGTTTTATTCTCTTATGTCAATGCATGCCAATATTATATATATTATGGGTTTATTTTGAGGGCGTTACAAGGCTTGTTGAAGATGGAAAGGAAAAGCTAGAGATTTATCAATGGTTCAACCAAATCAAAGAGCAGAGATGGTAGAGAGAGGTGGTTGAGTGAAAGGCAAAGCAAGCATGAAAAGGGAGAATGGTAGAGCATCCGGGATAATGAAAGAAATTTTTGGCTTACATTTATAGGAAATTTTGAACAAAGGGGTTGAAGGAAATCTTTATAATTATTTATACCCATAAATCTTTATTTATACTCTATAGCGATCCCGGTTTTCCTTTTCGTGCTTAACTGTAATCCGGATTCGATTTCGTAAGGGTGCTGTTGTCTTATCCTCTTTCTATCCCTTTCTCTTTGTGTTCGAGCTTGGAGTTGGGTTGGGCAAGTTGGGAATAAGTTGGTTGCGTTTTAAAACGTAAAGTCTTTGCCCAGTTTTTGTTCTTTCCGCTCGAGCGGCGATTTTGACGCTCGAGCGGGACTCTGTTGTTGCTTGTCCGCTCGAGCGGGGGTGTTGGCGCTCGAGCGGGGAAATCACCCATCCAGTATTTCGTCTGCAGTGGTATACGCTCGAGCAGGGGATTAAACGCCCGAGCGGGAGTATGTGTCTGACGCTCGAGCGGGGAGTTTGACGCTCGAGCGGGTATCATGTCTGTAAAAGTTCTGGGAGTGTGCATCCGCCGCTCGAGCGGGGGATTGGACGATCGAGCGGGGATCTGTGAGTGACGCTCGAGCGGGGAGTTTGGCGCTCGAGCGGGGCGACTTTTATATAAAGCCGAGATTTGACCTTTTTGTTCACTTTTCAACATCCTTTCTCTCTCTTACTTTTCCAAAAAGCTATTTTGAGAGTTCCTCTCACTAAAACCCTAACTTCTCTCTTGGGAATGATCTAGTAGGAGTTGTTTTCTCACCTTGGGCCTTTACAAAAGTTGTGTTGATCATCGAGGGCTATCTTTTAATCTGAAAATTTCGGGATTTGGAGCATTTTCGTTTCTTCACCTCCTTCGTTGAGCCCCATCATTCGAGGTAGGGATAACCTACTCCATCTTATGAGCTTTGTCTTTAAATTTTAGCATTTTGTTATGTTGGTGGTTGTTGGGTATTTTTTTTTAGAAAGTTTGGGCCTTTGTATAATTTTACAAAAGTTGGGGTTTTAAGTATATAAACCTATATGCATGTTAGGCATAGAGAAATGAGATTAATGTTGGGACATTGATGGAAATGGAAATGGAACCTTAGGGTTGTTTTGTAAATTATGGTAATTTGCCCTAATTGGTTTAATTAATTAATGCATATAATTAATTGAAGAAAGCAAGGAATTGAATTGAGAATGTTGAAATTGGGAATGTATGGGATTAAAGAGTGTAGACAAATCATTTGTTGCTCACCTAATTGGAGTGTTGACATATTATCCATTTGTGCATTTATTTCCTGTTTAGAAATAAGTGCTTTGGGCTACCGGTGGAGGGTAGTGTTTATTGTTGTAGACAATACATGATGAATTAGGCAAACTAAAACTAATCAATCGGATGTGTCATAGAGTATGACGGTTGATAGAATACATTAACTTTATGCATTGAGTGATTGTGTATATGACCAATGTGTTTATATGCATTATGTGTAGACGGTTGGTAGAATACATTAATTTTATGTATTGATTGATTGTGTATAGAACCTTTGTGTTTATATGCATTGTGTATAGAGGAGGAGATGGGGGATGTACTCCGCGGTTTAGGGGAAGATAGGGGATGTACCTCTAAACCGGATAGGATTGGGAGGAGATGGGGGATGAACTCCGTAGACACAGCTCATATGCTTGTCTAGAGAAGTGAAGATACAGCTCATATGCTTATCTTTGTGAAGTGTAGATACAGCTCATATGCTTGTCTAGTGAAGTGTAGATACAGCTCATATGCTTGTCTAGTGAAGTGTGGATACAGCTAATATGCTTATCTGTTGATGTGTAATATGCTTATCTATTGGAATGTTGATATAGCTTATATGCTTATCTGTTGTAGTAGTGATGTAGCTCATATGCTTATCTATTGAAAAGTTTGTTTGATTTGATATAGCGCTAAAATATATATCATCATCGTTTGTGAAGTATGGAAGTAGTTTATGTGTTATTGATACAACACCAAAATGTGCATCTACCGTGAATTTTGAATGTGTTCTAGTGACGAACTATAATCTCATCAAAATGTTTTGGCCAGAGTACAGAGCCCTGTTTTTCAAACTCAAAGTTGAATAAGAAATGAAAAGTGAATTGTAACGTAGGCTTGGTTGTCATGGAATTGAAATAAGATGTAAATGGAGGTGTAAGTATCGACCATCTTTCAGTTGCTAATCTTTTAGGCATTGTTTATAATTGGTTTAGTATATCTCTGCTGGGCTGTGGCTCACCCTATATGGGAACATCATTTCAGGTACAGGTAGCATGCCACCTCTGAGGACATAGCTTGGGAGGCTAGGGGCAAACATACTTTTGTTGCCTTATTTTCCTTTTGATGTATTACATATAAAATTCAAGCCAAGGGCTTAATGTGTAATCGAGTCAATACTCTCTTTTGTAACCAAGTGTTAACTTGGAAAGCTGTAAGCCCGTAGGGCATTTACTTTTGTTGTTAACGTGCAATACTTTTGTAATGAAGTACTCTGATGAATTGAGGAAAATGTGGATCTTTTGTATATAAATGTATGTTTATATTGATGGGTTTAATGTTATTATTTTGAGGGCGTTACATTTATAGGAAATTTTCAACAAAGGGGTGTAGACACCCCATTTTTGACCGTCCTCAAGACTTGGACGTCACCGTTTGAACACTCGGTGATCATCCATGTTTGTGTTCGTTCGGAGTTCCCGGAGGCCTCGGCTCACGCGCCTTGCCTCAGGATCTCCGAACTCGACCGTTTAGTGTCTGGTTTTGCACCAAACACTTGTGTTTTGCCTTGCAAGGGCAGGGTAGGGCTTGTAGACCATCCCCACCCACCACCAGCAGTGGCTAGAGGCCACCGGCTGGTTTTTGCTGCCACCGACAATGTATATTGCCGGCCGGCACTATTTGTTGCCGGTCAGCACTTTTTAGTGCCGGCCAGCACTCTTTTTGGCCAAGATGGCATTTTTGGCCGGCCGATTGCTGTTCATCTGCTTTTGCAGATATTTTTAGACAGCTGTCTTGCTTTTGCATCCCTCCATACACGTGTATGGAGGGATCTCCCTCTTGTAAAGCTTGTCTTGTAAGCTTTACAAGACATATAGAGAGAGGCTCTCTCTTGAGAAGAAAGAGAGGACTTAGGTTAGAGAGGGTTTAGATATTTTGAGAGCAAAAACAGCCATTGTTGAGCTCTGGTTCTAGGGTTTGAGTTACATACATTTTCTATCTCTCTTTCCCTCTCATTTGTGCACTAGGTGTTTTGTGTCTTACTATTGCACACAAACACCTAGTGTTTCACCTTCCTTTGGCTCTTGAGGGTCTAAAGGACTGGTTTTGAAGTTTTGGTGTGGGATCCAAGCTAAAGGAGGCCATTGGAGCACCATTTGTGAAGGGATCATCAAGGGTAAGAAACTTACACATTTATTCCCCATTTTTGCATTGATTTTCTACCTATCTTAGAGCTGTTTTTGTGCTTATTGTATAACATAAAAAAGTTCTGTTTTTAGGCCCTCTTTATTGTTTATTAAGAGTGTTTTGTTGTTTGAGGGTGGTTGACCCCCCTTAGGCCTTGAAAGGCCTCATTTTGGGCCATTTTGTGCTAGCTCCGGGATTTTGGTGTTGGGGTCTCTTCACCACTGAAATCTTGAGGGATTTCAGTAGTGAAGATGATGCCTTGAAGTCCTAAGAAGGAGAGGGCCACCCCCTCTCCTTGTTGTCCTTGAAAAGGGCATGTTTTGGTCTCTTGAGAGAGCATTATGCTTGAGTGTGTGTTGAACATGTTTAGGCTGTTTTTCATGCTTATATATCCATAATATAACATGATTTCAAGTTGGTTTTGGTACTCCATGCATGCTTAGCATAGTTGCCATGTAATGCCTTGTTTATGCCTTAATATGCCTTAGGTTGTTAACCTTTGTTGGAGCATGTTTTAGGCTTAGTCTTGTGAAGATTATGTGCATATTTTGCCATATTTTAGGTCTGTCCATAAGTGTTTGGGTTGATTTTGGCATGCTTGATATAGCTCATTTGTATTTGGGCTTGTTGGCCTTGAGTATGTGCATGTGTAGCATGACATCTTTGCATCGATTTGGTGATTTGGGGTCACTTTATATGTTATTTCAGTCCCATTTCCATGCTCGTTTGATTGCCTTGCATGCATCTTTAATGCCTCTTAAGCTTGTGTAGCAATGCTCCATGTTTCGGTGTTTATGCATGCCTTTGTATTTGAGTCACTTAGGTGCCATCTAAGTAGTCCTTTAGCTTTGTTTTAACATGCTAAACCTCTGATTTTGGTCCTTCCTTTCATGCCATGTTTGGTTTTGTTAAGTGTAGTTCAATGCCTCATTGGCTTGCTTTGAACATTTGGATCATTTTGCATGTGAATGTTAGCTTATCTTGTTGCTTGGTTTGGCACCATCCTAACATGATTTTCAGAGCTTATGTTGCATGCTTTTAGTCCATGATTGTCCCTTTCAAGTGTGCTTGAGGGTTGTCTAATTTGTGCCTAAGTGTTGGCCTTCCAACATATGTATGTGTGCATGTGTTTTGGTCTCCATTTTTGGGCATTAATGGCTACTGTTTTAGGCCTATTTAGAGTTGCCTAATTCATGCATAAGTCCATCTTTGCATCCATTTGCATGCCCCTATGTTTGCTTGTATGCTTACATAAGCTTGTCACCATGCCATGTTGCATCCTTAGTTTGTATGCTTAGGTTGCATTGCATCTTGCATGCATGCCTTGTTCCTTGACTTGATGATAGGAATTGGGCCTTGTTTGGTTTGATTGGTTTGCATTGCATTTGAAATCAAAGTTGCATACTTGGTTCTTTGGGCCATCATGCATGGAAATGCGTGATTGGTGGTCCGAGAATCGAGGCACATGCCCCTTTAGTCATTATCATGATAAGGGACATGGTTGGTGCATATATGCCTTGAATTGTGCTGCCATGCTTTGCCTTGCCCTCTGTTGCTGTCATTTGCAGATTCTGCAGGAACATTCTGCCGACCGGCAGTGTAAGGTGCCGGCCGGCAACAATTTCTCTACCGACAGCTTCATTTTGTGCCGATGGCTACACACCAGTGCCGGTGGTGATTCCACTCAGCCGGTGGCACTCCCCAGTGTCTAGGGATGCAGTCCTGAAGTTTTTACAGCCTCCAGAGGAGTGAAGGAAGAAAAACAGAGGCAGCCTATGCATGGCGGCGTGTTTCCCGAGGTGGTTTACTGTTTTTCTTTAGCTTAATTTAATTTGTTAATTAAATTAATTAATTTGTAATTATTAATTAGCTTGCGTAGTTAATTAATCTGTAATATTTATTTGGTCCCTCTGAGTGAGGGTAAATATGTAATAAGTGTGGGTGAGTGTGTGTATGTCTTCCAATCCCCATTTCTTTCTTCCCTTTTATTTACCTGCTTATGATGGTAGATTAGGGCATTTTTTGAAATTAGCATACCTTATGCTATGCATGCGTGCATCCATGCATTTATATTACATACATTAGGCTCGGTACATCACGCTAACTGCATTTGTACTTCAAAATTCTAAACCGAATATGTGATAATTGTGCATTTTCACATGCCATGTTTAGGGCTAGCCGAGCCTGCCTAAATTGCATTTTGCATGTGATGCATTAGCCATTTTTAACATGAACTAGGACATGCATGTTTGCTAACTAGTTTACTGTTTTGGCACGGAGTACGATGTAAGTATTTATGCTTTAGCATCCCGCATGCGTGTGAGTGTTACCATGACAGTATGCCTGCCATGCGGCTAAGTGCTTATGTGTTAAACTGCTTTGAATGCCTGTGGGTGGAGGTTGGATTGTTTGAGTTGGAAAAACTCGTTGAAATCCGCATTTTAGCCTACTTGCGAGTAGCAAATTCAAAACATTTTCCAAAACAAATGGATATGCAATGCTTATTTCCAAATTAGGCAATCTAGTCTATACTTGTTTGCTGCGCGCATAACATAGTAATTCTAGGCTAATAATTGGTTTAAGAACATGTAACGTTTTCAAAATTGGATATCACGATTAATAGAGGCCGGTCCTCGGACCGGGCGAAAGGGGGTGCTCATAGCTGACCTTCCCCGATCGTACCCAAGCTCCCGAGCCGAGACAACTCCGGTGATGACGGACATGTGGCCTTCGGCACCGAGTCGGGGTTTCCTAAATTTCCCCATTAAAAAATATTTAGGTGGCGACTCTGTATCTGGCAAAGCAGTCCATGTTTGGCACTTCTTTTCAAAAATCTGTTTCTCAAAACGATTTGCCGGATTTGGACTCTTTGGTTCAGATTAAGTAACGCGACAACAAAAATCGCGAGTCCGAACTGTAGTAGCAAAGTCCCCCCTCCGCGGGCGCGTCTACAGTTTTTGGCGACTCCGCTAGGGATTTTTAGAGAGCTTGACTCGAACTCGTGATATCCTGTTTTGATTACACTTATGTGTTTCTTTGCATTGCATGTGCATTGGTGCACCTAGGAACACAGTGTTTGCCATCTGCCATTCCTGAACGGTTTGCCGGAGGCTTGTCTTGTCAAGACATGACCATAAGGCTGACCGGCTATGGGCTCTGACAGCATTGGAACACAAACCCTGGTTTACCGGGGCACCCTTTTTGACCATTTGACCTAGTGCATATTCGGATCCATAGTGACCATTCCAAGTTAGGACAGGTTGCTTACCCGATGTTAGGTTGTTTGAAACTGCTGTGTGCGTAGTGAAACCCTAGCTCCTGACAAAATAGGACAGGGAAACCCTACCCCAACATAGGGGTGATTGAGCTCTCTTTACTTGCTATGTGCTTCTAGAATGTGTTTCTACAGGAAAAGCACATGTCAGTTTGCAAGTTTGAGTATCAAACCTGGCGACACCAGTATCAGTATCAGTTGTGAGAATCAGTTATCCGCGGGTATCGGTTCAGTTTTCGGGAACAGTGATTTCTGGGAACAGTGATCAGCAGTAGGGTACAGTTGTCTGGCTACACCCGTGTTTGATCAGTTTGGGCTGAAATGCTGTCTGTTTTTCCTTTCAGTTCGGAAAGTTGCAGAGTTGATACAGAATAGCCAATGTCTCCCCTTTGCTGAGGCAGGATTTATGGCGGCACAAAATTCAGAAGAAGTTGTGGTTATGACGGCTGCATTGGAGCAGGGGACCGCCCCACAGAGTGAGGCCAGCATCAGTATGTCACACCCACCCAGGTCGCCCATTGTGCACCCGGTCTGGGCTCCCCAGTTATATTAGGCTCGTGAGCCCACCACCTTCGAATTGATGGGGATGATAGGCGATCTCCAAAGGTCTGTGGCGGACCTCGCCTATGGAATGTCGGCTTCACCGCCAGCGGCGTCGTATGCCGGGAATTTCGTACGACAGGAGCCCCCGCTACTGGGGCGGATTGTGATAGAGCTCAGCCAGCCAGAGGTGGCTTCCAGCTACAGCCGCGACATGCCAGCATCAACCCCGACCCTTGATCAGGCTGAGGCCAGAGGAAAAGACAAGGCAAAGGTAGACGCCGACCCTATTGAACAACTGTTGTGGGCAGTCGAGGCTCTGAAAGTCAGAGGGATGAACAAGCAACAAACATCTGCCATCGTGATCAAAGCTGTGGATGATGCTTTCCCCGCTCCAATCAAAGGCAGTTCAAGCCAGGTAGAAAATCGGGAGGGGCCCCGTCATGCCCAGACAATGCCTGTAGTTCCCAACCCTGCACCGGGAAAGGTTCAAAAAGCCAAGGCAGCGCCAGCCGATCCTTTCGCTAGCGCATCTGGCAAGAATCCTCAACTACATCTTTAAAATGCTACGCAGATACAACTACATCAAAACTATTGATTAAATTCAATAAATTCAAAAACTAAATTTATTTTTATTTTAGATTTTAAAAAATTAAACAGAATATTTATGAACCTCCTCCTTAGTTACAAATTTATCCAAAATTATATGAACAACAATTTAAATATCGGTTGGCTAAATTTGTTAATTTGAATTAAAAAATATAAGATACGTTGCTTAAGATTTTTTAAATCTTGCTCAATTTCATGGCTAAATTTGTTGATTTTGAGTTTTAAAAAAATAAATAGATAGTCAATTGTAATACATCACATAATCACAATCATATCAAATCAGTTGGCTATTAAAATCTTTAAAAAAAAAATTAAAGCATCTATATATTGATTTTGATTTTTGAATTTAAAAAAATTCAAAATTCCCATTAGGGAACAAAATTTGTTAGTTGGATCCATAAAAAGTAAAGAATTTTATGAACTTTGTAAAATCAGGAAAGTTATTAAATTATTTTTTTGTTTAAACTCTTACTTTTTCATAATTTTCATTTACGGGGACAAAATGAGAAAAAACTATCATTTTTTAAATTCTATTTTATCCCGTGCAAAGCACGTGTCACATGCCAGTATATATTATATAAGGAAAAACGGTGTTTCTAATGACAAGGCTTGTTGAAGATGGAAAGGAAAGGCTAGAGATTTGTCAATGGTTCAACCAAATCAAAGAGAAGAGATGGTAGAGAGAGGTGGTCGAGTGAAAGGCAAAGCAAGCATGAAAAGGGTGAAAATGGTAGAGCATCCGGGATAATGAAAGAAATTTTTGGCTTATATTTATAGGAAATTTTCAACAAAGGGTTGAAGAAAATCTTTATAATTATTTATACCCATAAATCTTTATTTATACACACAAATCTTTGTAATTATTTTTTAATTATCTTTAAATAGTATATTCTGATTTTATTTTCTTTAATTTTGACTCCATTTCGGGCTTATAATTATGGCTTATAATTATAAAGATCACTGGCTTATAAACGAGTCAATTTATGGCTTTTAATTTTGAGTCAATCTTTATTTATTTGGCTTACATTGCTAATCTTTAGATTTAAAACAAATTAAATAATAGTTATTGTCTAACCTTCTTTAAAATGCTACGCAGATTCAACTATATCAAAACTATTAATTAAATTCAATAAATTCAAAAGCTAAATTTATTTTTTTTTTAGATTTTAAAAAAATTAAAAAGAATATTTATGAACCTCCTCCTTAGTTAAAAATTTATCCAAAATTATATGAACAACAATTTAAATATCGGTTGGCCAAATTTGTTAATTTGAATTAAAAAAATAAGATACGTTGCTTAAGATTTTTTAAATCTTGCTCAATTTCATGGCTAAATTTGTTGATTTTTAGTTTTAAGAAAATAAATAGATAGTCAATTGTAAAATATTACATAATCACAATCATATCAAATCAAATGGCTATTAAAAAAGTTTTTTTTAAAAAATAAAGCATCTATATATTGACTTTGATTTTTGAATTTAAAAAAATTCAAAATTCCCATTAGGGAACAAAATTTGTTAGTTGGATCCATAAAAAGTAAAGAATTTTATGAACTTTGTAAAATCAAGAAAGTTATTAAATTATTTTTTTGTTTAAACTCTTACTTTTTCATAATTTTCATTTACGGGGACAATGAGAAAAAACTATCATTTTTTAAATTCTATTTTATCCCGTGCATAGCACGTGTCACATGCTAGTATATATTATACAAGGAAAAACGGTGTTTGTAATGACAAGGCTTGTTGAAGATGGAAAGGAAAGGCCAAAGATTTATCAATGGTTCAACCACATCAAAGAGAAGAGATGGTAGAGAGAGGTGGTTGAGTGAAAGGCAAAGCAAGCATGAAAAGGGAGAAAATAGTAGAGCATCCGAGATAATGAAAGAAATTTTTGGCTTATATTTATAGGAAATTTTCAACAATGGGTTGAAGGAAATCTTTATAATTATTTATACCCAATCTTTATTTACACTCACAAATCTTTGTAATTATTTTTTAATTATCTTTAAATAGTATATTTTGATTTTTTTTTTTCCTTTAATTTTGTGTCCATTTCGGGCTTATAATTATGGCTTATAATTATAAAGATCTCTGGCTTATAAATGAGTCAATTTATGGCTTACAATTTTGAGTCAATCTTTATTTATTTGGCTTACATTGTTAATCTTTAGATTTAAAACGAATTAAATAACAATTATTGCCTAACCTTCTTTAAAATGCTACGCAGATACAACTACATCAAAACTGTTGATTAAATTCAATAAATTCAAAAACTAAATTTATTTTTATTTTAGATTTTAAAAAATTAAACAGAATATTTATGAACCTCCTCCTTAGTTACAAATTTATCCAAAATTATATGAACAACAATTTAAATATCGGTTGGCTAAATTTGTTAATTTGAATTAAAAAAAATAAGATACGTTGCTTAAGATTTTTTAAATCTTGCTCAATTTCATGGCTAAATTTGTTGATTTTGAGTTTTAAAAAAATAAATAGATAGTCAATTGTAATACATCACATAATCACAATCATATCAAATCAGTTGGCTATTAAAATCTTTAAAAAAAAAAATTAAAGCATCTATATATTGATTTTGATTTTTGAATTTAAAAAAATTCGAAATTCCCATCAGGGAACAAAATTTGTTAGTTGGATCCATAAAAACTAAAGAATTTTATGAACTTTGTAAAATCAGGAAAGTTATTAAATTGTTTTTTTGTTTAAGCTCTTACTTTTTCATAATTTTCATTTACGGGGACAAAATGAGAAAAAACTATCATTTTTTAAATTCTATTTTATCCCGTGCAAAGCACGTGTCACATGCCAGTATATATTATATAAGGAAAAACGGTGTTTCTAATGACAAGGCTTGTTGAAGATGGAAAGGAAACGCTAGAGATTTATCAATGGTTCAACCAAATCAAAGAGAGGAGATGGTAGAGAGAGGTGGTTGAGTGAAAGGCAAAGCAAGCATGAAAAGGGAGAAAATGGTAGGGCATCCGGGATAATGAAAGAAATTTTTGGCTTATATTTATAGGAAATTTTCAACAAAGGGGTTGAAGGAAATCTTTATAATTATTTACACTCATAAATCTTTATTTATACTCACAAATCTTTGTAATTATTTTTTAATTATCTTTAAATAGTATATTTTGATTTTTTTTTCTTTAATTTTGAGTCAATTTCGAGCTTATAATTATGGCTTATAATTATAAAGATCACTGGCTTATAAATGAGTCAATTTATGGCTTATAATTTTGAGCCAATCTTTATTTATTTGGCTTACATTGTTAATCTTTAGATTTAAAACGAATTAAATAACAGTTATTGCCTAACCTTCTTTAAAATGCTACGCAGATACAACTACATTAGAACTATTGATTAAATTCAATAAATTCAAAAGCTAAATTTATTTTTATTTTAGATTTTAAAAAATTAAAAAGAATATTTATGAGCCTCCTCCTTAGTTGCAAATTTATCCAAAATTATATGAACAACAATTTAAATATCGGTTGGCTAAATTTTTTAATTTGAATTAAAAAAATATGATGCGTTGCTAAAGATTTTTTAAATCTTGATCAATTTCATGGCTAAATTTGTTGATTTTGAGTTTTAAAAAAATAAATAGATAGTCAATTGTAAAACATTACATAATCACAATCATATCAAATCAATTGGCTATTAAAATCTTAATAAAATCTTAAAAAAAAATTAAAGCATCTATATATTTATTTTGAATTTTGAATTTAAAAAAATTCAAAATTCCCATTAGGGAACAAAATTTGTTAGTTGGATCCATAAAAACTAAAGAATTTCATGAACTTTGTAAAATCAAGAAAGTTATTAAATTATTATTTTTTGTTTAAACTTTTACTTTTTCATAATTTTCATTTACGGGGACAAAATGAGAAAAAACTATCATTTTTTAAATTCTATTTTATCCCGTGCATAGCACGTGTCACATGCCAGTATACATTATATAAGAAAAAACGGTGTTTCTAATGACAAGGCTTGTTGAAGATGGAAAGGAAAGGCTAGAGATTTATCAATGGTTCAACCAAATCAAAGAGAAGAGATGGTAGGGAGAGGTGGTTGAGTGAATGGCAAAGCAAGCATGAAAAGGGAGAAAATGGTAGAGCATCCGGGATAATGAAAAAAAATTTGGCTTATATTTATAGGAAATTTTGAACAAAGGAGTTGAAGGAAAACTTTATAATTATTTATGCCCATAAATCTTTATTTATACTCACAAATCTTTGTAATTATTTTTTAATTATTTTAAATAGTATATTCAGTTTTTTTTTTCTTTAATTTTGAGTCCATTTCGGGCTTATAATTATGGCTTATAATTATAAAGATCACTGGATTATAAATGAGTCAATTTATGGCTTATAATTTTGAGTCAATCTTTATTTATTTGGCTTACATTGTTAATCTTTAGATTTAAAATGAATTAAATAACAGTTATTGCCTAACCTTCTTTAAAATGCTACGCAGATACAACTATATCAAAACTATTGATTAAATTCAATAAATTCAAAAGCTAAATTTATTTTTATTTTAGATTTTAAAAAATTAAAAATAATATTTATGAACCTCCTCCTTAGTTACAAATTTATCCAAAATTATATGAACAACAATTTAAATATCGGTTGGCTAAATTTGTTAATTTGAATTAAAAAATATGATGCGTTTCTTAAGATTTTTTAAATCTTGATCAATTTCATGGCTAAATTTGTTGATTTTTAGTTTTAAAAAAATAAATAGATAGTCAATTGTAAAACATTACATAATCACAATCATATCAAATCAATTGGCTATTAAAATCTTAATAAAATCTTTTAAAAAAAATTAAAGCATCTATATATTGATTTTGATTTTTGAATTTAAAAAAATTTAAAATTCCCATTAGGGAACAAAATTTGTTAGTTGGATCCATAAAAAGTAAAGAATTTTTGTAAAATCAGGAAACTTATTAAATTATTTTTTTGGTTTAAACTCTTACTTTTTCATAATTTTCATTTACGGGGACAAAATGAGAAAAATATGATTTTTTTAATTTTATTTTATCCCGTGCATAGCACGTGTCACATGCTAGTATATATTATATAAGGAAAAACAGTGTTTCTAATGACAAGGCTTGTTGAAGATGGAAAGGAAAGGCTAGAGATTTATCAATGGTTCAACCAAATCAAAGAGAAGAGATGGTAGAGAGAGGTGGTTGAGTGAAAGGCAAATCAAGCATGAAAAGGGAGAAAATGGTAGGGTATCCGGGATAATGAAAGAAATTTTTGGCTTATATTTATAGGAAATTTTCAACAAAGTGGTTGAAGGAAATCTTTATAATTATTTATACCCATAAATCTTTATTTATGCTCACAAATCTTTGTAATTATTTTTTAATTATCTTTAAATAGTATATTCTGGTTTTTTTTCTCTTTAATTTTGACTCCATTTCGGGCTTATAATTATGGCTTATAAGATCACTGGCTTATAAATGAGTCAATTTATGGCTTATAATTTTGAGTCAATCTTTATTTATTTGGCTTACATTGTTAATCTTTAGATTTAAAACGAATTAAATAACAGTTATTGCCTAACCTTCTTTAAAATGCTACGCAGATACAACTATATCAAAAGTATTGATTAAATTCAATAAATTCAAAAGCTAAATTTATTTTTATTTTAGATTTTAAAAAATTAAAAATAATATTTATGAACCTCCTCCTTAGTTACAAATTTATCCAAAATTATATGAACAACAATTTAAATATCGGTTGGCTAAATTTGTTAATTTGAATTAAAAAATATGATGCGTTTCTTAAGATTTTTTAAATCTTGATCAATTTCATGGCTAAATTTGTTGATTTTTAGTTTTAAAAAAATAAATAGATAGTCAATTGTAAAACATTACATAATCACAATCATATCAAATCAATTGGCTATTAAAATCTTTTAAAAAAAAAAATTAAATCATCTATATATTGATTTTGATTTTTGAATTTAAAAAAATTCAAAATTCCCATTAGGGAACAAAATTTGTTAGTTGGATCCATAAAAAGTAAAGAATTTTATGAACTTTATAAAATCAGGAAAGTTATTAAATTATTTTTTTGTTTAAACTCATACTTTTTCATAATTTTAGTTTACGGGGACAAAATGAGAAAAACTATCATTTTTTAAATTCTATTTTATTTCGTGCATAGCACGGGTCACATGCCAGTATATATTATATAAGGAAAAGGGTGTTTCTAATGACAAGTCTTGTTAAAGATGGAAAGGAAAGGCTAGAGATTTATCAATGGTTCAGCCAAATCAAAGAGAAGAGATGGTATAGAGAGGTGGTTGAGTGAAAGGTAAAGCAAGCATGAAAAGTCTAACGCCCTAAAAACTATACATAAAACCCCACGTTCTTGACATGATTGATATAAGAGAAATAAACATTTTTCCATTCATCAGAGTAGTTAAGTATAAAAGTATTACATGTTGACAACAAAAGTAAATGTCTTATGGGCTTACAACTTTCCAAGCCAACACTTGGTTACAAGAAGAGAGTACTAACTCAAATACATACTAAGCCCTTGGCCTGAATTTACATGTAATACAACAAAAGATAACAAAACAATAAAAAGAGTCTTCAACTCCCAAAACCTCCCAAGCTATGTCCTTGGAGGTGGCATATCACCTGGACTTGAAAATGATGTCCCATATAGGGTGAGCCACAGCCAGTGGAGATATACTAAACCAAATATAAGCAATGACTAAAACAATAGCAGTGGAGATATACTAAACCAAATATAAGCAATGACTAAAACAAAAGCATTTGATAGATGGTTAACACTTATAAACCAGTTATATCACAATACAGTCCCTTGACACTTGTGTCCATGTTATGTTCCATTTTCCTTTACTTATCCGAATCATTTCATATACATGGCTCAGAACCTGGCCAAACAATTCAATGAGACTATAACTCATATACTAACACTTCCATATTTCACAATAGATACACATATTTCCTGTATCAATATTATATTAAAACACTTCCACATTTCACAATAGATACACATATTTTATGTATCAATACTTCAATTTAATACACATATTTGCTGTATTAATGGAGTCCATCCCCTATCTCATCCCAAACAGGTTTGAGAGTCCATCCCCTATCTTCCCTCAAACCATGGAGTACATCCCCTATCTCCTCCCACACAATACACATATTCCAAGTATATAAACAATTATCATATACAGGGATCACTCAATACACATATTTGATGTATTATTCCAACCGTCATATTCAACGACATATTCAATGTGATTAGTTTCAATTTTCCCTAATCAACATACAGTGTCTAAAACAATCAAGACTATCCTCCACCAATAGCCCAAAGCCGTTATTTCTAAACTGAAAATAAATGCATTAAGTAGATATAATATCAACTTACTCCATAGGTGAGTGATTAATTTATTCAACTACACCATTCAATCCCATAATATCCCAATTTCATTATTCTCAACTCAATTCCATATTTCCACATTTTTCCAAAATTAATTATACAAATTAATTTATTTCATAATTAGGGCATTTTCCCCCCTTTATCACATCTCAACCCAAAGGCTCAAATACAACAATACAACAACATTAATTCCATTTTTGTTGGTCTCAAACACCCATAGGATTTAACATTTTGAAAACCCCCTTTTCTATAAATTACAAATCAAACCCTAACTTTTCCAAAAATTACCTAACAACCCCAACATATCAAAATGTCCAAAATTTATGACAAAACTCATAAGATGGAGTAGGGTATCCCTACCTCGAAATGAAGAGCTCAAATGGAGAAGATGACCAAAACCCAAAGTGCTCCAAATTCAAGATTTTTTAGATTAAAAGGGAGCCCAAGTCACCCTCTATCTTTCTTGCAAAGAACTTAGGGTAGAAACACACTAATAGTAGATCAATCCCTAGAGAGAAGGTAAGTGTAGAGAGAGGAGCAGCCGGATCTAGGGTTTATACAAAAGAGGAGATGAAAAAAATGATGTGTAATCCCGCTGCTGCCTACTAATATAACACAGGCTCGCTCGAGCGACCAGACACAAGGAATACTCGCTCGAGCGTAGAAAGCCTCGCTCGAGCCAACAATTCGAAGCTTTAGGTATGCAACCCAGAAGCACGCTCGAGCGACAGAATGCTCGCTCGAGCGAAGAAACCCAAAACATAGTCCTCTCTCGCTCGAGCGAAGGAAAGCTCGCTCGAGCCAAGTATTGCAACTCTCAGGTCCAGAACTGGATGCAGACGCAAGCTCGAGTGAAGGACTTCTCGCTCGAGCCACCAGATACAAAACTCAACTCTCGCTCGAGCGAAGGAACCCTGGCTCGAGCGAAGGATCTAAAACACAGAGCTCGCTCGAGTGACAAAGGTCTCATTCGAGCGAAGGACCAAAATTCTAGGCAGCAACCATTTGCTCCCAATCACACCCAACCTGTAACAAAACAGCCCAAAACATCCTATAACTTAATTACAAAGTATTGAAGGACGAAAACAAGATATAAACCACAACCGACCTCCACAGAACCAAGTCCAGATACAACAACCAAAGGAGGAAGAACCGGGATCGCTATAACCTCCCCCTTTAAGGGATTTCGTCCCCAAAATTAAGCACAAGTTTTCAAAAACAAGTTTTTCTCAATTTTCAACAATGTTACCAACCAACATTTCACAACCTGACCCAGTACCGGTCATCTCATCTCTATTTAACAAGCAGCTTACAATATAATTCAATATGTATTAACAACATGCTTTTGTATGAAATTTACCAATTTCAACACATATTCCCCAATTCAATTATATAATCAATGCCAACAATATATTTGCATTTCTAAAACAGAGTTAACATATGCAATGTTATAATAAACTTCCATTCCCATGGTATACCCAACCATAACAATACATCCATAAACTCATAACATAAACAATGTTTCACAACTTAAGACATATTCGATGCTCTTAAAGTTTATTAATTCAACAAAATTCCCAATACATGGTTTAGATATTAATAAACAAGTCCAGATATTTCTCACGGACATCCAACTCACGTTCCCAAGTGGTTTCCTCCACTCCGTGATGTTTCCACAAAACTTTCACCAATTGGATGGTCTTGCCTCGCAAGACTTGATCCCGCCTATCCAAGACCCGTACCGGTCTCTCCTTGTACGAGATATCCTCGTCAACCTCTAAGTCGGTCCAATCCAATACATACGATAGATCCGGCTCATACTTCCGAAGTATACTAACATGAAACACGTCATGCACTCCGGATAAATGCGACGGCAAAGCTAAACGGTAGGCAACCTCGCCAATCCTCTCAAGAATCTCGAAAGGGCCAATAAATCGAGGGGACAACTTCCCACTCTTCCAGAATCTCATCAAACCCCACCTAGCTGATATTTTCAAGAAGACATGATCACCCACCTCAAATACCAAAGGCCTCCTCCGACGGTCGGCATAACTCTTTTGACGACTCTAGGCTGTAACAAGCCTCTTACGGATAAGCTCAACCTTCTCCATCATTTCCCGAACCAACTCCGGGCCCAATAAAGGTGCATCACCCACCTCGGTCCAACAAACTAGAGACCTACAGGGCCGGCCATACAAAGCCTCAAACGGTGCCATACCAATACTCGACTGGAAACTGTTGTTGTAGGCAAACTCCACCAAGGGCAAGTGCCTCTCCCACGACCCACTAAAGTCAAGAACACAACCTTGAAGCATATCCTCAAGGATCTGAATAGTACGCTCAGACTGCCCGTCAGTCTGAGGATGATAAGCCGTGCTAAAGGTCAACCTAGTGCCCAAGGCACTCTACAAACTCTGCCACAACCTAGCAGTAAAACGTGGATCTCTATATGAGATGATCGACACTGGGACCCCGTGCAACCTCACTATGTCCCGAATATACAAGTCGGCAAGATGATCTATCGAATCTCTCACGCGCATAGGAATGAAGTGCGCCGACTTAGTCAACCGGTCCACAACCACCCAAATAGCATCACTACCCCGCTAAGTTCTCGGAAGACCTACAATGAAGTCCATAGTGACATGCTCCCACTTCCACTCGGCAGTAGGCAAGGGTTGTAATAAACCCGCTGGCCTCTGATGTTCGGCCTTCACTTGCTGACAAGTAAGGCACTTAGACACAAAAACTGCCACATCTCTCTTCATGCCCCTCCACCAAAACTGGCGACCCAAATCACGATACATCTTAGTGCCTTCCGAATGCACCGCAAAGCGTGAATGGTGAAACTCTCGGAGTACCTCATCTCGGCAAGGCGCCGACACAAACAAGCGGTCTCGGTATCTCACACTCAGGTCGGGATACAACGTTAAACCCTTCTTAGCCTTCCTACTGCAGATCTTCTCTCGGAGGGATTCCACCTCAAAGTCACCTCTCTGTGCCTCTAACACTCGAGTCACAAGTGTAGGCTGCGCAACTACAGAAAACAAGGTCGTAACCTTAACAGATTCGCTCAGAAGTAAATCAAACTCGCCAAGTGCACCCAACATCTCCTATTCTCGGATGGCTATACAAGCTACATCACTAACGAATTTCCTGCTAAGGGCATCGGCCACAACATTGGCCTTCCCCGGATGATAATGCAACTCAAAGTCGTAGTCCTCAATAAATTCCATCCACTTTCTCTGCCTCAAGTTCAAGTCTTTCTGTGTAAACAGATATTTCAGACTCTTATGATCCAAGAATACCTCGAACCTCTCACCATAAAGGTAGTGCCTCGAAATCTTCAAGGCAAAAATCACAGCTGCTAGCTCTAGGTCGTGTGTAGGGTAATTCTTCTCGTGTGTTTTCAATTGACGTGAGCCATAGGTAACCACTTTTCCCTCTTGCATCAACACACAACCCAAACCCTCTCGTGAGGCATCACAATAAACGGCAAAATCCAAACCTCTCTCCGAAATAATCAACACCGGAGCAGTGGTAAGTCTAACTTTCAACTCTTGGAACGACTTTTCACAAGTCTCACTCCATACAAACTTGGCCCCTTTCCGCGTCAATCTAGTTAATGGTGACGTTAGCCTGGAGAAATCCTGCACAAACCGGCGGTAATACCCAGCTAATCCTAGAAAATTGTGGATCTCAAAAACACTCTTAGGCAGTGCCCAATCTTGCACTGCCTCAATCTTGGATGTATCAACAAACACCCCTTCTCCGGAGACTACATGGCCTAAGAACTTGACTTCTCCTAGCCAGAACTCACACTTTCCAAACTTAGCATACAGCTTATGGGCTCTAAGCAACTCAAGCACCACTCTCAAGTGTTCCTCGTGCTCCTCCTCAGAAGGTGAATAAATCAGAATGTCGTCTACGAAGACGACCACAAAACGATCTAAGAACTCCCGGAATATCCGGTCCATCAAGTCCATAAACACTGCCGGTGCATTGGTGAGCCCAAAAGGCATCACCAGAAACTCATAGTGGCCATACCGCGTACGGAATGCCGTCTTTGGGATATCCTCCTCGCTGACCCTTAACTGGTGGTAAGCTGATCTCAAGTCTATCTTAGAGAAACAACGGGAACCCTTCAACTGGTCAAACAGATCATCTATACGAGGCATAGGGTATTTATTTTTAACCGTAGCCCGATTCAATTTCCGGTAATCAATATAAAGTCTCAAGGCAACATCTTTCTTTTTAACAAAGAGGGCCAGTGCTCCCCACAGCGAAACACTCGGGCGAATAAAGCCCTTATCTAGCAACTCCTGGAGTTGAATCTTCAACTCACTCAACTCGGCTGGGGCAAAATGGTATGGTGCCATAGAAATCGGTGTCGTGCCAGACATTAGGTCAATAAAGAACTCGATCTCTCGATGGGGTGGCAAACTAACAAGATCCTCAGGAAAGACGTCCGAGTACTCACAAACCACTCTCGGCAATACAGTCTGGGTCTCATCACTCTCACTACTCATAAAGCTAGCGTGAAGACCACTAAGCTCACTTCGCCCTCGCGGATTATACACTGGTGGCAAGACGCTACCAACCCGATCCCCCACGAAATGGAAGCAATCCCCGCTCAAGGTACAAACTGTGACCCTCTGGCGGTAACAATCGATAATAGCCCAGTATGACGATAGCCAGTCCATACCCAAAATAACATCAAAAACCAACATAGCCATAACTACAAAAGAAAATGGAAGCCGGCGGTCGGCGACCTCTATATCACAGCCCCGACACCCTTTGTAATAACCCTCACGCTATCCTAACCATACTCTTATACATTCATCTGATTTTGTCTTGTAAGCGTGCGTTTCAAGTCTTGTCCTTGTTCGTTTAAGTGTTTCAGCATGTTTTGTACCCTGCTTGGTGTGAGTTTAGCCGAGGGCGTCTTTAGTCTAGAACTCCCTTGGAACCACTTTGTTTGACCTTCACCTTTGCCCTGACATATTGGCCGAGATGTCATTATCTAAGTCGAGGTGTTCATCACCAAGGCCGAGGTGTGAATCATCTAGACCAAGATGTTACCTTTGCACCTAGTGATCTTGTCCTGGAGAGGTATGACCTAGACCGAGGTGTGGCACATCTAGGCCAAGGTGTGGCACAGCTTAGTCAAGTGTTGTCCTTCCTAGCCGAGGTCATTGTTCCCTACTTGCCGATGTCTTGTTCTTAGCCGAGATCATTACTCACCAGAGCGCCCATGCCGTCTTACTTGTTGAACACACTTTGTCATAGTTTTGTCTTGTCACTCAGCCACCTTTCTGTGTAGCACCAACCAGCAGCTGCCACGTGCCCCTGTAGAGGGTTAAGTCAGCCAGCAGACCTAGAATGTATCATTTTGCTGTATGTCTTTGTCTGTGAGGAGAGAGAAGCTCTAGAAGAAAAAGAAGAAGTTTAGAGTGAGAGAGTGGGCTTTGATCTTGATTCCTAGAGATCAAACCATTAGATTCGCGTATTGAGGTTAGATTCTTGATCTACTCTTGTCATTCTTATTGATCATCTAGCTGCATTGCATGATCGAACCCGTTTTGCATGTCATGCATCGATTTAAAGTTGGTTTTAGAAAGAGAAAATGGTGTTCATGTGTTCTTGAAAGAAAGGTCTTGTTTGATCGGAAAGTTTGCACTAAGTTTCATGTTTTTGTGTTTGTTCTCACTAGATCCTTGAATATGGGTACCCAGGTCCATGTTTTTGAACTCATAGCATGAAATCCCAGATCTTTGTAATAGCAAATCACGATCTCTACATTCATCTCCCTCGTGTTCTTGTTCTTCATGTCCAGCATGTTCTTCAGAAAAGGGAAACCCAGATTTTCCCGACTTCATTCCTTTGAACGTGGCCATCGAGGCCACACCTCGGCCAGGGGATGTGGAACCTCGGCCTAGACCTGGTAGTTGCCCAGCATGTTTTCCCGAAATCATCTGCTTGCATGTGAAACTTGTTTGAAAGTGCATTTAACAGACTTTGCCATGTGTTTGTAGGATTTGGACTTGCCTTGACCTCGACATTGAAGAACTAAGTGAGTGGTATTTTTAATAAAGCTATGTTATAATGCTTTGATGAAAGTTTCGTTTTGCTTCGTTTTGAAAAGTATTTGTAAGCATGAATGGTTATTCCTAGTTGGAAAATATATTTGTATTATCTTGTTTTGATGACATTCTTGGGAAGTCCGTACGTGCTAAGGGACTATAAGCATTTGTAGCACAAAGTTTGGAAGTCTGTACGTGCTAAGGGACTATAAGAATTTGTAGCATAAAGTTTGGAAGTCTGCACGTGCTAAGGGACTATAAGCATTTGTAGCACAAAGTTTGGAAGTCCGTACGTGCTAAGGGACTATAAGCATTGGTAGCACAAAGTTTGGGAGTCCGTACGTGCTAGGGGACTCTAAGCCTTAGTAGCACAAGTCCTTAGTGTCCGGGGACTATAATGCAACGACACCATTGAATTGAGATATCTCCCTTGTCTTGCCTTGTCTTGTCTTGTTTGCCACTAACGGTTTACCGCGTGGGTTTTGTTTGCCGAGATGTCATCACTTGTATTATAATGATGTTTGTAAGCATCCTTTGAAACTTGACAGATTTGCTAGATGAACTTGGTCCATCCTTTGACTTGCACTAATTATGTTATGTATTGTTCGATAAAGATCTTGAATACCAGTCATGCAAACCCCTTTATTTCTTATACCATTCACTGAGTATCCAAGCTCACCCTCTCTATATGTATGTAGGTGAGGAGCAGGAAGGCGGTGACACCTAGGTGTGACTCGCAAGCTTGTTTTGGGTTTTTGTTATGTCGGCCTAACTTGTATTCACGTCGGCAGTCTTGAAAATCATGCTTCTCGGCTTATAATGCTTGTAATTTACACATGTCGGCTGAAGAAGCCTTTTGATCAAGATGTAAAAATGTATTTTGTACTTTATTGTATTTGTATCCAAGTTGTAATATTATGTAAAGTTGTATGCCATTCCATGTAACTTACGCACTGCTCTTATGGACAACTTGTATTTTAAAATTATTGCTTCCGCACTTGTGAGCCCCATATATAATTATACTCTGTTTGTGTGTGAATTTTGGAGGTTGGCCTTCAGTAATCCCAGATTATTGGCCATCACGGTACCAAACTAGTAGGGGCGGTTTGGGGTCGTGACACCCTTGTTTCGAAATCAATTCACCCCCAACAGGTGATACAACACATATAGGAGATGCTAACTATGCCAACTCCAACCCCAAAGAAAATGCAAATGCAGCAGATAAAAAGGAATGGGATCCACCTGTATCAATCAACACATTGCCAACTAAGTTGCAAAACAAAAAGGTACCTCTCACAACAGATGGAGCCGGTACAAGATCCTGCGCGGTAACAGCATACATGCGCCCAGAAGGTCTCTGATCTACCTACTCACCTCTAGGAGCAAAAGACTGCTGCACAGACTAAGATGATGAAGCCCCCTGATTGGCCCTCGAGGCCTGAACTGACTGAGCTGGCTGATGGCTCTGAGTCTGCCTCAAACCAGATGCACCAGATGTGTCACTCAACTACGGGAAAAACCTCTTCAGGTGCCCCACTTGACCACACTGGTAACAAGAGAGCGGCTGGCCTCTACCCTGACTCTAGCTCTGAGGTCGAGCCGAAGATGAAGCTGTTCTCTGCCCTCCTCCCTTCTACGGGCAAGCTGGAGACTTGTGGCCCAGCTGACCACACTTGTAACAAGTAATGTCTCCCTGACTGCCTCTCCCAGAACCTGCACTTAGCACTGGAAAGGTAGACCTCGCCAAAGCACCCTGGGACTGCTGGGGGTTAGAACCACTCTGCCTCCTGTCATCCCCCTGCCCATCCTGACTCCTCTTGGAGCCTCTCATCCTCTCATTCTCCACCTGCATTATAGTCTCCATATGGGTCGTGGCATCCACAAGACGCCCATAGTCCCGGGTCATGGACCCCCCAACTCTAGTCTTGAGCCCGTGTCTCAACTTCTTCTCAAATTCCAGACAGCAGCGTTCCTCAAACGCCACAAGCTCAGCTGCAAACCTAGATAAACTGGTAAATACGACCTCAAACTCGGCCACTGGCATACTCTGCTGCTTGAGCTAACAGAACTGATCTCTCAACTTCTCCCTGACAGCGGGAGATATAAACTTCTCCTGGAAGGTAGCAACGAAAGCCTCCTAAGTACCACCAACACGACCCCTCATGAACTTCCACTACTGACCCGCATCTCCCTTCAACTGGAAAGATGCCAAGGTCACCTTCAATGCCCCGTCTTCAATACCAGGCATCTCAAACGTCTTAGTCATCTGCTCAAGCCACTCGTCAGCCTTTAGTGGCTCTTTTAGATCACCTACAAACTCATCCGGATTACACCGGAAAAACTCCCTCTTCAGAAAAGAAGGCCCCGCATCAACAACCTGGGCCTGGACTTGATTCTCAGCTCTGAGAATGCCCATGGATTCCCTCAATGCTCCTGCTATCTCGCGGGCTAAGGCACCCATGGCCTACTGACCTACTGGCTCGGCCACAATGGTCTGACCAACACCCTCCTGCTGCTCCGGAATCTCATCCGGTATAGGCATCTCCTGCCTACCACGTACTCGTCCTGACATCCTAATAAAGGTAACAAAGACGTTAGCATATTCACAAATGTGCCGAAGCTATAACACTCGCGTCCTAATACGATGGACAACAGTAACTCATTCCACGTAAGCACATAGTCACATAAGCACTTACGAATTTCATTTCCTGGATAATGATAGTCCCGAGGCGTTGCTAGAGTTCCAACTAGAAACAGCATTGATCAAGTGCTTTTCCAACAGGACTCCCAGAAACCCAAGGATTCAATCAACATCCTAGAAACTAAATCCCATACCCATATAGTCACATAAGCATGTTATCAAATAAACACATACTATCATCCATAAGTCTCTAACAAGCAAGACAAACCCATTGTGATACTAATCACTTCCCACGTACCCAAACTATTCAAACCCGGTACGCTCTGATACCAAGCTGTAACACCCTAAAAAATATACATAAAACCCCACATTCTTGACATGCATTGATATAAGAGAAATAAACATTTTTCCATTCATCAGAGTAGTTAAGTATAAAAGTATTACATGTTGACAACAAAAGTAAATGCCTTATGGGCTTACAACTTTCCAAGCCAACACTTGGTTACAAGAAGAGAGTACTAACTCAAATACATACTAAGCCCTTGGCCTGAATTTACATGTAATACAACAAAAGATAACAAAACAACAAAAAGAGTCTTCAACTCCCAAAACCTTCCAAGCTATGTCCTTAGAGGTGGCATATCACTTGGACCTAAAAATGATGTCCCATATAGGGTGAGCCACAACCAGTGGAGATATACTAAACCAAATATAAGCAATGACTAAAACAATAGCATTTGATAAATGGTTAACACTTATAAACCAGTTATATCACAATACAGTCCCATGACACTTGTGTCCATGTTACGTTCCATTTTCCTTTACTTATCCGAATCATTTCATATACATGGCTCAGAACCTGGCCAAACAATTCAATGAGACTATAACTCATATACTAACACTTCCATATTTCACAATCGATACACATATTTGCTGTATCAATATTATATTAAAACACTTCCACATTTCATAATAGATACACATATTTGCTGTATCAATACTTCAATTTAATACAGATATTTGCTATATTAATGGAGTCCATCCTCTATCTCCTCCTAAACAGGTTTGAGAGTCCATCCCCTATCTTCCCTCAAACCATGGAGTACATCCCCTATCTCCTCCCACACAATACACATATTCCAAGTATATAAACAATTATCATATACAGGGATCACTCAATACACATATTTGATGTATTATTCCAACTGTCATATTCAACGACATATTCAATGTGATTAGTTTCAGTTTTCCTTAATCAACATACAGTGTCTACAACAATCAAGACTATCCTCCACTGATAGCCCAAAGCCGTTATTTCTAAACTGAAAATAAATGCATTAAGTAGATATAATATCAACTTACTCCATAGGTGAGTGATTAATTTATTCAACTACACCATTCAATTCCATAATTTCCCAATTTCATTATTCTCAACTCAATTCCATATTTCCACATTTTCCCAAAATTAATTATACAAGTTAATTTATTTCATAATTAGGGCATTTTCCCCCCTTTATCACATCTTAACCCAAAGGCTCAAATACAACAATACAACAACATTAATTCCATTTTTGTTGGTCTCAAACACCTATAGGATTTAACATTTTGAAAACCATGTTTTCTATGAATTACAAATCAAACCCTAACTTTTCCAAAAATTATCCAACAACCCAACATATCAAAATGCCCAAAATTTATGACAAAACTCATAAGATGGAGTAGGGTATCCCTACCTCGAAACGAAGAGCTCAAATGGAGAAGATGAACAAAACCCAAAGTGCTCCAAATCCAAGATTTTTCAGATTAAAAGGGAACCCAAGTCACCCTCTATCTTTCTTGCAAAGAACTTAGGGTAGAAACACACTAATAGTAGATCAATCCCTAGAGAGAAGGTAAGTGTAGAGAGAGGAGCATCCAGATCTAGGGTTTATACAAAAGAGGAGATGAAAAAATGAAGTGTAATCCCGCTGCTGCCTACTGATATAACACAGGCACGCTCGAGCGAAGGATTGGTCGCTCGAGCTGTAACGCCCTCAAAATAAACCCATAAATCTTACATTCTTGACATACTTAGACATAAGAGAATAAAGCATAATTACATTTCATCAGAGTATTCATTACAAAATGTATTACATGTTGATAACAAAAGTAAATGCCCTGCGGGCTTACAACTTTCCAAGCCAACACTTGGTTACAAAAAGGAGAGTACTAACTCAAAACACAAAATAAGCCCTTGGATTGATATACATGTAATACAAGAATGTAATCACAAAAGATGTCCAAGCCACTAAGCTTCTTAAGTTACGTCCTTGGAGGTGGCATGCTACCTGTACTTGAAAATGATGTCCCATATAGGGTGAGCCAACGCCCAGTAAAGATATGCTAAACATAATATGAGCAATAACTAAAACATTAGCATTTGATAAATGTTTAACTCACATAAATCAATTCATAACCCATTTCAATTACATGACAAATGTGTCCATGTTTCATTCCATTTTCCACTTCTTATCCAATTTCTCAATTCATAACCCTGGCTCAGAACCTGGCCATATACTTTAAATGAGATTACATCTCATATCAATTATTCTTCCATTTCAACAATTCAAATAAGATAGCCAATCATATCAAAACACTTCCATAAGCCTCAATAGATACACATATTTGTTGTATCAATAACACATAAAAACACTTTCATACTTCACAAATGATGCACAGATTTGCTGTATCAACACTTCAATAGATACACATATTTGTTGTATCAATGGAGTCCATCCCCAATCTTCTCCCAAGGAATATCCGGTTTAGGAGTCCATCCCCTATCTTCCCCCAAACCGTAGAGTACATCCCCTATCTCCTCTCACGCAAAACAATGTATATAAACAGTTATCATACACATAATCAACCAATACACATATTTGTTGTATTAATCCAACCGCCATACTCGATGACATATTCAATTGATTAGTTTCAGTTTGCCTAATCATCATGCATTGTCTACAACAATCAAGACTATCCTCCACCGATAGCCCAAAGCAATTATTTCTAAACAAAAAATAATTACATCAACAGATAATTTATCAACAATTTTCAAAGGTGAGTGATTAATAAATCTAACTCCACCATTCCATCCCATATTATGCCAATTTCATTATTTCCAACTCAATTTCATAATTTCGTGATAAATGTCATTAATTACACTAATGACCCAAATATATTCAAACATGGCATTTTTCCCCTTTTTCTCAATATTGACCCAAAGGCTCAAATATTATCAGCAACATCAATAATCTCTTTTTAAGACCCAAAATATACATATATGAGTCAAAAGGACAAAACCCCTCTTTTCAATATAACACATCTCCAACCCTAACTTCCCAAATCAAACCATCTACACAAATAGCTCAACATCTATGTTAAAGCACATAAGAATGAGTAGTTATCCCTACCTCAAGAGATGAAACCCAAAGGAGATGATGAAGAAATCCCGAAGTGCACCAAATCAAGAAATTTTCGAATTGATAGGAAGCCCACACCAAGCTCTACACTTTTTTGTAAAGGCTCAAGGGTAGAAGATCACTCTAACTAGATCAAACCCTAGAGAGAAGTTGGAGTTTTAGAGTGAGAAGCTCTCCAATGGAGTTTCTGAAAAGTAACAGAGAGAGAGAGAGTGTGTGTAAAAAGTGATCTAAAATCACCCAGCTACCAACTGATATACGACTAGTCCGCTCGAGCGGAGAATAGGACGCTCGAGTGTCAAGTACAAAAAATTGAACCCGCTCGAGTGCAAAAATGCCTGCTCGAGCGCCAAGACACAACTGCAAAACACACCCGCTCGAGCGCAAAAGAAAAGCCGCTCGAGCGTAGATTACACTCCTCCAGTACTTTTACAGACATCGAACACTTGCTCGAGCGCCAAGGTACCCGCTCGAGCGCGACCCGCTCGAGCGTAAATAATTCCGCTCGAGCGTGAAAAACAAACCTGCAGTAGTTTTGCAGACGCACGAGATACTAAAAGTGTGCAGACTCTGCTCGAGCACAAAAGGACCCGCTCGAGCGGACAACTAAAAATCTGGGCAACAACACTTGAGACCAAAACTCAACCAACCTGTTACAAACTTGCCCAACACATCCTAAAACTCAAATATTAGGAATTAAAGGATGACAACAAGACATATACAACAATAAACTCCACGAAACCTAAGTCCGGAATACTGTTAAACAATGAAGGGAAAACCGGGATCGCTATAACCTTTCCCCCTTAAAGAATTTCGTCCCCGAAATTAAGTACATTTTTTTTAAAAACGTGATATTTTCAATTCTCAACAGTATTACAACTTAATATTTAACAACCTGACCCATTACCGGTCATTCCATCTCTATTCAAGAGGCATTTCACAATATATACTCAATATGCATTATTAGCATGCTTTCCCTTGAAATTTACCAATTTCAGCACATATTTCACAATTCTATATCATATTCAATGTTCATGATATATTTCCATTTCTACAATACATTCAACATATGCAATGTTACATTAAACTTCCATTTCAAGGCAAGTTTCAAAATACTTCCATAAATCAAAACATATACAATGTTTTACAACTCAAGACATATTTAATGCTCTTAAAGTTCATCAATATTACAAAATCCCAATACATGGTTAAACATTTACAAACAAGTCTGGATATTTCTCACGGACATCCACCTCACGTTCCCAAGTGGCTTCCTCCACTCCGTGATGTTTCTATAAAACTTTTACTAAGGGAATGGTCTTGCCTCGCAAGACTTGATCCCGCCTATCCAAGACCCAAACCGGTCTCTGCTCATACGAGATATCCTCGTCAACTTCCAAATCGGTCCAATCCAGCACATGGGATGGATCCGGCTCATACTTCCAAAGCATACTAACATGAAACACGTCATGCACTCCGGACAACTGCGGCGGCAAGGCCAAACGATAGGCAACCTCGCTAATCCTGTCAAGGATCTCAAAGGAACCAATAAACCGAGGGTACAACTTTCCACTCTTCCCAAACCTCATCAAACCCCGCCTAGGTGATATTTTCAGAAAGACATGATCACCCGCCTCAAATGCCAAAGGCCTCCTCCTATGGTCGGCATAACTCTTTTGGCGACTCTGGGCTGTAACAATCCTCCTACAGATAAGTTTAACCTTCTCCATTGTTTCCCTCACCAACTCCGGGCCCAACAAAGGTGCATCACCCACCTCGGCCCAACAAACTGGAGACCTACACAGTCGACCATACAAAGCCTCAAACAGTGCCATACCGATACTTGACTGAAAACTGTTGTTGTAGGCAAACTCCACCAAGGGCAAGTGCCTCTCTTACGTCCCACTAAACTCAAGGATGCAACCTCGAAGCATATCCTCAAGGATGTGAATAGTACGCTTGAACTGTCCATCAGTCTGAGGATGATAAGCCGTGCTAAAGGTCAATCTAGTGCCCAAAGCACTCTGCAAACTCTACCACAACCTAGCAGTAAAATGAGGATCTCTATCAGAGACAATCGACACTGGGACCCCGTACAACCTCACTATGTCCCGAATATATAAGTCGGCAAGATAATCCACCGAATCTCTCACGCGCATAGGGATAAAGTGCGCCGACTTAGTCAATTGGTCTACAACCACCCAAATAGCATCACTACCCCGCTAACTCCTCGGAAGACCTATAACGAAGTCCGTAGTGACATGCTCCCACTTCTACTCGGCTATAGGCAAGGGTTGTAACAAACCCACTGGCCTCTGATGCTCAGCCTTCACTTGCTGACAAGTAAGGCACTTCGATACGAAAACTGCCACATCTCTCTTCATACCCCGCCACAAAAACTGGCGACCCAAATCACGATACATCTTGGTGCCTCCAGGATGCACCGCAAGGCATGAATGGTGAAACTCTCGGAGTACCTCCTCTCGGCAAAACTCTGGTATAAACAAGTAGTCTCGGTGTCTCACACTCAGGTTGGGATACACAGACAAACCCTTCTCAGCCTTCCCACTGGAGATCTTCTCTCGAAGGGATTCTACCTCAAGGTCACTTCTATGTGCCTCTAACACTCGAGTCACAAGTGTAGGCTACGCAACAACAGAAAACAAGGCCGCAGCCTCCACGGATTCGCCCAGAAGCAAATCAAACTCGTCAAGTGCACCCAACATCTCCCATTCCCGGATGGCTATACAAGCTACATCACTAATGGATTTCCTACTAAGGGCATCGGCCACAATATTGGCCTTTCCTGGCTGATAGTGCAACTCAAAGTCATAATCTTCTATGAACTCCATCCATCTTCTCTGCCTCAAATTCAAGTCTCTTTGTGTAAACAGATACTTCAAACTCTTATAGTCCGAGAACACCTCGAACCTCTCACCATAAAGGTAGTGTCTCCAAATCTTTAGGGCAAAGATCACTGTTGCTAACTCTAGGTCATGTGTAGGGTAATTCCTCTCATGTACTTTCAACTGACGTGAGCCATAAGCTACCACTTTCCCCTCTTGCATCAGCACACAACCCAAACCCTCTCGTGAGGCATCGCAATATACTGCATAACCTAACCCTCTCTCCGGAATAACCGAAATCGGAGTGGTGGTCAATCTAACTTTTAACTCTTGGAACAACTTTTCACAAGTATCACTCCATACAAATTTGACCCATTTCCACGTCAATCTAGTCAACGGCGAAGCTAGCCTGGAGAAATCTTTTACAAACAGGTAGTAATACCCAGCTAATCCCAGAAAACTACAGATCTCAAAAACACTCTTAGGTTGTGCCCAATCTTGCACTGCCTCGATCTTGGATGTATCAACAGACACCCCTTTCCCGGAGACTACATGGCCTAAGAATTTGACCTCTCTTAACCAGAACTCACACTTTTCAAACTTAGCATACAGCCTATGGGCTCTAAGTAACTCTAGCACCATCCTCAATTGTTCCTCGTGCTCCTCCTCCGAAGGTGAATAAATCAGAATGTCGTCCACAAAAACGACTACAAAACGATCTAAGAATTCCCGAAAAATCTGGTTCATCAAATCCATAAACACTGCCGATGAATTGGTGATCCCAAATGGCATCACCAGGAACTCATAATGGCCATACCGTGTACGAAATACCATCTTCGGAATATCCTCCTCACTGACCCTCAACTGGTGGTAACCCGATCTCAAGTTTATCTTAGAGAAACAACGGAAACCCTTCAACTGGTCAAACAAATCATCTATACGGGGCATAGGGTACTTATTCTTGACCGTAGCCCAATTCAACTTCCGGTAATCAATGCAAAGTCTCAAGGCACCATCTTTCTTTTTAGTAAAAAGGGCCGGTGCTCCCCACGGTGAAACACTAGGGCAAATAAAACCCTTATCTAGCAACTCCTGGAGTTGAATCTTCAACTCACTCAACTCGGCTGGGGCGAAACGATAAGGTGCCACAGAAATCAGCGCTGTGCCAGGCACTAAATCAATGGAGAACTCTATCTCTCGATGAGGTGGCAAACTAACAAGATCCTCGAGAAAGACGTCCGAGTACTCGCAAACCACTGTCGGCAACTCAACCTTGATCTCATCACACTCACTGCTCATAAGGCTAGTGAGAAGACCACTAAGCTCACTCCGCCCTCGCGGATCATACACTGGTGGCAACACACTACCAACCCGATCCCCCAAGAAATGGAAACAATCCCCGCTCAAGGTACATACTGTGACCCTCTGGCGGTAACAATCAATAATAGCCCGGTATGACGATAGCCAATCCACACCCAAAATCACATCAAAACCCGACATAGCCATAACTACAAAAGAAAATAGAAGCCGGCGGTCGGCGACCTCTATATCGCACCCTCTACACCCTTGTTTCATAATCAACTCACCCCTAACAGGTGATACAACACAAATAGGAGATGCTAACTGTGCCAACTCCAAACCCAAAACAGATACAAATGCAGTAGATATAAAAGAATGGGATGCACCCGTATCAATCAACACATTGGCAACCGAGTTACAAAACAAGAAGGTACCTCTCACAACCGATGGAGTCGGTACAAGATCCTATGCGGTAACAGCATACACGCGCCCTGAACGCCCCTGATCTACCTGCTCACCTCTCGGAGCAAAAGACTGCTGCACAGACTGGGACGATAAAGCCCCCTGATTGGCCCTCAAGGCCTGAATTGACTGAGCTGGCTGAAAACTCTGCCTCAACCCAGATGCACCAGATGTGCCACTTAACTGTGGGCAAAACCTCTTCAGGTGCCCCGCCTGACCACACTGATAACAAGATAGTGGCTGACCTCTACCCTAACTCTAGCTCTGAGGTCGAGCCGAAGATGAAGCTGTTCTCTGACCTTCTCCCCTCTGCGGGCAAGCTGGAGACTTGTGGCCCAGCTGACCACACTTGTAACAGGTAATGTCTCCCTGATTTCCTTTCCCAGAACCCGAACTCGATACTGGAAAGGTCGATCTCACAAAAGCTCCCTGGGACTGCTGAGGGTTAGAACCCCTCTGCCTCCTACCGTTCCCCTGACCATCCTGACTCCTCTTGGAGCCCCTCTGCCTCTCCTCCTCTTCCTGCATCATAATCTCCATATAGGATGCAGCATCTACAAGGCGCCCATACTCTCGGGTCATAGAACCCCAACTCTCATCTTGAGCCCATGCCTCAACTTCCTCTCAAACTCAAGACAACGGCGTTCCTCAGACGCCACAAGCTCAGGTGCAAACATGGATACACTAGTAAATGCGGCCTCAAATTCGGCCACTGATGAATTCAGCTGCTTGAGCTGACAAAACTAGTCTCTCAGCTTCTCCCTGATAGCTGGAGATAGAAACTTCTCTTGGAAAGCATCTACAAAAGCCTCCCACGTGCCACCAATACGACCCCTCATGTACTTCCACCACTGACCCGCATCCCCCTTAGGCTGGAAAGATGCCAAAGTCACCTTCAAAGTCCCGTCTTCGATGCCAAGCATCTCAAACATCTTCGTTATCTGCTCCAACCACTCATCAGCCTTAAGTGGCTCCTTAGGATCTCTAACAAACTTGTCTGGATTAGACCGGAAGAACTCCCTTTTCAGAAAGGAAGGCCCTACCTCAGCAACATGGACTTGGACCTGATTCTCAGCTCTGAGAATGCCCAAGGATTCCCTCAAAGCTCCTGCCATCTCCCGGGCTAAGGCGCCCATGGCTTGCTGACCTACTGGCTCGGCCACATTGGCCTGACCAACACCCTCCTGCTGCTCCGGAATCTCCTCCGGTATAGGCATCTCCTGCCTCCTAGGCCTACCTCGCCTACCTCCACGTCCTCGTCCTGTCATCCAAATAAAGGTAATGAAGAACATTAATTAGCACATTCATAAATGTGCCGGAGCTATAACACTCACGTCCTAATGCATGGACAACCGTAATTCACTCCACGTTAGCACATAATCACATAAGCACTTACGAATTTCATTTCCGAATAATGATAGTCCCGAGGCGTTACTAGAGTTCCGGTTACTTTTCCAACAAGACTCATGGAAACCCAGGGATCTAATCAACATCCTAGAAACTAAATCTCATACCCATATAGTCACATAAACATGTTATCACATAAGCACATAACATTACAGATAAGTCTCTAACAAGCGAGACAAACCCATTGTGTTACTAATCACTTCCCACGTACCAAAAATATTCAAACCCAGTACGCTCTGATACCAAGTTGTAACGCCCTCAAAATAAACCCATAAATCATACATTCTTGACATGCTTAGACATAAGAGAATAAAGCATAATTACATTTCATCAAAGTATTCATCACAAAATGTATTACATGTTGACAACAAAAATAAATGCCCTGCGGGCTTACAACTTTCCAAGCCAACACTGGGTTACCAAAAAGAGAGTACTAACTCAAAATACAAAGTAAGCCCTTGGCTTGATAAACATGTAATACAAGAATGTAATCACAAAAGATGTCCCAGCCACTAAGCCTCTCAAGTTACGTCCTTGGAGGTGGCATGCTACTTGTACCTGAAAATGATGTCCCATATAGGGTGAGCCAACGCCTAGTAGAGATATGCTAAACATAATATGAGCAATAACTAAAATATTAGCATTTGATAAATATTTAACTCACATAAATCAATTCATAACCCATTTCAATTACATGACAAATGTGTCCATGTTTCATTCCATTTTTCACTTCTTATCTAATTTCTTAATTCATAACCCTAGCTCAGAACCTGGCCATATACTTTAAATGAGATTACATCTCATATCAATAATTCTTCCATTTCAACAATTCAAATGAGATAACCACTCATATCAAAACACTTCCATAAGCCTCAATAGATAGATATATTTGATGTATCAATAACACATAAAAACACTTCCGTACTTCACAAATGATACACGGATTTGTTGTATCAACACTTCAATAGATACACATATTTGTTGTATCAATGGAGTCCATCCCCTATCCCCTCCCAAGTAATATTCGGTTTAGGAGTCCATCCCCTATCTTCCCCTAAACTGTGGAGTACATCCCCTATCTCCTCCCACGCAAAACAATGTATATAAACAATTATCATATACATAATCAACCAAGACACATATTTATTGTATTAATCCAACCGCCATACTCGATGACATATTCAATTGATTAGTTTCGGTTTGCCTAATCATCATGCATTGTCTACAACAATCAAGACTATCCTCCACCGATAGCACAAAGCAATTATTTCTAAACAGAAAATAATTACATCAACAGATAATTTATCAACAATTTTCAAAGGTGAGTGATTAATAAATCCAACTCCACCATTCCATCCCATATTATGCCAATTTCATTATTTCCAACTCAATTTCATAATTCCATGATAAATGTCATTAATTACACTAATGACTCAAATATACTCAAACATGGCATTTTTCACCTTTTTCTCAATATTGACCCAAAGGCTCAAATATTATCAACAACATCAATAATCTCTTTTTAAGACCCAAAATATACATATATGAGTCATGTAACGCCCTCACAATATACCCATAATATCATACAATCAAGATACAGAAAAGAGATATTATATTACAATCATCAGAGTGTTCTTACAAAATGTATTACATGTTGACACAAAAGTAAATGCCCTATGGGCTTACAACTCTCTAAGTCAACACTTGGGTTACAAAAAGAGGGTACTAACTCAGAATACAGAATAAGCCCTTGGCTTGATATACACGTAATACAACAAAATTAACAAAACAAGAGTCTTCAACTCCCACAACCATCCATGCTAAGATCTCGAAGGCGGCATAATACCTGAACCTGAAAATGATGTCCCATATAGGGTGAGCCAACGCCTAGTAGAGATATGCTAAACATAGTATGAATAGTAACTAAAACGTTGGCAATTGATAAATGTCCACTCATGCACGGCAACTTATAACACATTTCAATCCCATGACTATTATGTCCATGTTCTATTCCTGTTTCCATTTCTTATCCAATTCTCAATTCATAACTATGGTTCAAAACCTAGCCAATCAATTTAAATGAGGTCACCCTCATATCAACAGTATTTATATTTCAGGTGAGATAATAACTCATATTAAACATTTCATACTTCACAATAGATACACATTTTAGTGTTGTATCAATCTTAGACAAAAACACTTTTATACTTCATAAATGATACACATTTTTATGCTGTATTAATATCAAACAAAATCCGGTTTAGAGGTCCATCCCCCATCTCCTCCCACAAAATACAATGTATATAAGCAATTATCATATACAAGTTCACTCAATCAATACACAATTTTGATGTATTATATCAACCGCCATATTCAATGGCTTACTCAATTGATTAGTTTTAGTTTGTCTAATCATCATGCATTGTCTACAACAATCAAGACTACCCTCCACCGGTAGCCCAAAGCAATTATTTCTAAACAGATAATAAATGCATCAACAAATATATAATCAATACTTTCAAAAGTGAGTGATTAATAAAATCCAACTCCACCATTCCATCTCATTATGAGCCAATTCATTATATTCAACTCAATTTCATAATTCCCAACAAATGCCATTATTTACACAAATGACCCAAATATACCCAAACATGGCATTTCCTCCCATTTTTCTCAAAATTGACCCAAAGGTCCAAATGTTATCCACAACACTAACAACCTCTTTTTAAGACCCAAATTACATGTTTATGGGTTAAAATCATAAAACCCCTCTTTTCAAAATAGCACATTTCAAAACCCTAACTTCCCCAAACCAAACCATTTAAACAAAAGCTCAACATCTAGGTTAAAGCTCATAAAGATGAGTAGGAATCCCTACCTCACGAGATGAAACCCAAAGGAGAAGGTGAAGAAATCGAAAATGCTCCAAACTTCAAGATCTACGGATCAAAATGTAACCCTCACCGATCCCCACACTTTTTACAAAGGCCCAAGGGTAAACAAATACTCCTACTAGATCGATCCCTAGAGAGAAGTTGAAATATAGAGAGAGAGGCTCTCAAAAATGGGTTTTTGGAAAAGTAAGAGAGAGAGTGAAAGTTGAAAAGTGATCTAAAAAGACCCAGCTGATATCTGATATACGACTAGTCCGCTCGAGCGGAAAACAGGACGCTCGAGCGTCAAGCACAAAAATTGGACCCGCTCGAGCGCCAAGACACAACAGCAAAACACACCCACTCGAGCGTGAAAGGAAGTCCGCTCGAGCGCAGATTACCATCTCCCAGTACTTTTACAGACAATGGCTACCCGCTCGAGCGCCAATAGGCCCGCTCGAGTGTAAAGGAATCCGCTTGAGAGCGAAAAACACAACTGCAGTACTTTTGCAGAGGCACGAAATGCTGGAAGTGTGTGAACTCCGCTCGAGTGCAAAGGGGCCCGCTCGAGCGGACCACCAAAAGAAACAAACTCCGCTCGAGTGCGAAAGGACCCGCTCGAGTGGACTACCAAAAATCTGGGTTACAACACTTGAGACCAAAACTCAACCTACCTGTTCGAAACACGCCCAACACATCCTAAATCTCAAACATAGGGAATTATAGGATGACAAAAAGATATACAACCACCAACTCCACGGAACCAAAGTCTGAAAAACAATAAACAATTGGGGAAAGACCGGGATCGCTATAAGTCAAAAGGACAAAACCCCTCTTTTCAATATAACACATCTCAAACCCTAACTTCCCAAATCAAACCATCTATACAAATAGCTCAACGTTTATGTTAAAGCATATAAGAATGAGTAGTTATCCCTACCTCAAGAGATGAAACCCAAAGGAGATGATGAAGAAATCCCGAAGTGCTCCAAATCAAGAAATTTTCGAATTGATAGGAAGCCCACACCAAGCTCTACACTTTTTGGTAAAGGCTCAAGGGTAGAAGATCACTCTAACTAGATCAAACCCTAGAGAGAAGTTGGAGTTTTAGAGTGAGAAGCTCTCCAATGGAGTTTTTGAAAAGTAACAGAGAGAGAGAGAGTGTGTGTAAAAAGTTATCTAAAATCACCCAGCTGCCAACTGATATACGACTAGTCGCCTCGAGCGAAAAATAGGACGCTCGAGCGTCAAGCACAAAAAAATGAACCTGCTCAAGCGCAAAAATGCCTGCTCGAGTGCAAAAGAAAAGCCGCTCGAGCATAGATTACACAACTCCAGTACTTTTACAGACATCGAACACCTGCTCGAGCGCCGAGGTACCCGCTCGAGCGCGACCCGCTCGAGCGTAAAGAATTCCGCTCAAGTGTGAAAAATAAACCTGCAGTAGTTTTATAGACGCATGAGATACTGAAAGTGTGCAGACTCCGCTCGAGCGCAAAAGGACCCGCTCGAGTGGACAACCAAAAATCTGGGCAACAACACTTGAGACCAAAACTCAACCAACCTGTTACAAACCTGCCCAACACGTCCTAAAACTCAAATATTAGGAATTAAAGGATGACAACAAGACATATACAACAACCAACTCCACGGAACCTAAGTCCGGAATACTATTAAACAATGAAGGGAAAACCGGGATCGCTATTCGAGCGACCAGACACAAGGAATACTCGTTCGAGCGTAGAAAGCCTCGCTCGAGCCAACAATTTGAAGCTTCAGGTCTGTAACCCAGAAGCACGCTCAAGTGACAGAATGCTCGCTCGAGCGAAGAAACCCAAAACATAGTCCTCTCTCGCTCGAGCGAAGGAAAGCTCGCTCGAGTCAAGGATTGCAACTCTCAGGTCTAGAACAGGACGCAGACGCAAGCTCGAGCGAAAGACTTCTCGCACGAGCCACCAGATACAAAACTCAACTCTCACTCTAGCGAAGGAACCCTGGCTCGAGCGAAGGATCTAAAACACAGAGCTCGCTCAAGCGACAAAGGTCTCGCTCGAGCGATGGACCAAAATATTAGGAAGCAACCATTTGCTCCCAATCATACCCAACCTGTAACAAACCTGCCCAAAACATCCTATAACTCAATTAGAAAGTATTGAAGGACGGAAACAAGATATAAACCACAACCGACCTCCACGGAACCAACTCCGGATACAACAACCAAAGGAGGAAGAACCGGGATAGCGATAAAAAGAGAGAAAATGGTAGAGCATCCGGGATAATGAAAGAAATTTTTGGCTTATATTTATAAGAAATTTTCAACAAAGGGGTTGAAGGAAATCTTTATAATTATTTATACACATAAATCTTTATTTATACCCACAAATCTTTGTAATTATTTTTTTATTACCTTTAAATAGTATTTTTTGATTTTTTTTTTCTTTAATTTTGACTCCATTTCGGGCTTATATTTATGGCTTATATTTATAAAGATCTCTGGATTATAATTGAGTCAATTTATGGCTTATAATTATGGCTTACAATTTGTGGCTTATAATTTTGAGTCAATCTTTATTTATTTAGTTTACACTGTTAATCTTTAGATTAAAAATGAATTAAATAACAGTTATTGCCTAACCTTCTTTAAAATCCTACCCAGATACAACTATATCAAAACTACTGATTAAATTCAATAAATTCAAAAGCTAAATTTATTTTTATTTTAGAATTTAAAAAATTAAAGAGAATATTTATGAACCTCCTCCTTAGTTACAAATTTATCCAAAAGTATATTAACAACAATTTAAATATCGGTTGGCTCAATTTGTTAATTTGAATTAAAAAATAAGATAGGTTGCTCAAGATTTTTTAAATCTTGCTCAATTTCATGGCTAAATTTGTTGATTTTGAGTTTTAACAAAATAAATAGATAGTCAATTGTAAAACATTACATAATCACAATCATATCAAATCAATTGGCCATTAAAATCATTAAAAAAAATTTTAAAGCATCTATATATTGATTTTGATTTTTGAATTTAAAAAAAATCAAATTTCTCATTAGGGAACAAAATTTGTTAGTTGGATCCAAGAAAAGTAAAGAATTTTATGAACTTTGTAAAATCAGGAAAGTTATTAAATTATTTTTTTGTTAAACTCTTACTTTTTCATAATTTTAATTTACGGGGACAAAATGAGAAAAACTATTACTTTTTAAATTCTATTTTATCTCGTGCATAACACGGGTTACATGCCAGTATCTATTATATAAGGAAAAGGATGTTTCTAATGAAAAGGCTTGTTGAAGATGGAAAGGAAAGGCTAGAGATTTATCAATGGTTGAACCAAATCAAAGAGAAAAGATGGTAGAGAGAGGTGGTTGAGTGAAAGGCAAAGCAAGCATGAAAAGGGAGAAAATGGCAGAGCATTCAGGATAATGAAAGAAATTTTTGGCTTATATGTAACGCCCTCAAAATAAACCCATAAATCATAGATTCTTGACATGCTTAGACATAAGAGAATAAAGCATAATCACATTTCATCAGAGTATTCATTACAAAATGTATTTCATGTTGACAACAAAACTAAATGCCCTGCTAGCTTACAACTTTCCAAGCCAACACTTGCTTACAAAAAGGAGAGTACTAACTCAAAACACAAAATAAGCCTTTGGCTTGATATACATGTAATACAAGAATGTAATCCCAAAAGATGTCCCAGCCACTAAGCCTCTCAAGTTACGTCCTTGGAGGTGGCATGCTACCTGTACCTGAAAATGATGTCCCATATAGGGTGAGCCAACGCCCAGTAGAGATATGCTAAACATAATATGAGCAATAACTAAAACATTAGCATTTGATAAATGTTTAACTCACATAAATCAATTCATAACCCATATCAATTACATGACAAATGTGTCCATGTTTCATTCCATTTTCCATTTCTTATCCAATTTCTCAATTCATAACCCTGGTTCAGAACCTGGCCATATACTTTAAATGAGATTACATCTCATATCAATAATTCTTCCATTTCAACAATTCAAATGAGATAACCACTCATATCAAAACACTTCCATAAGCCTCAAAAGATACACATATTTGTTGTATCAATAACACATAAAATACTTTCATACATCACAAATGATACACAGATTTGCTGTATCAACACTTCAATAGATACACATATTTGCTGTATCAATGGAGTCCATCCCCTATCTCCTCCCAAATAATATCCGGTTTAGGAGTCCATCCCCTATCTTCCCCTAAACCGTGGAGTACATCCCCTATCTCCTCCCACACAAAACAATGTATATAAACAATTATCATATACATAATCAACCAATACACATATTTGTTGTATTAATCCAACCGCCATACTCGATGACATATTCAATTGATTAGTTTCGATTTGCCTAATCATCATGCATTGTCTACAACAATCAAGACTACCCTCCACCGATAGCACAAAGCAATTATTTCTAAACAGAAAATAATTACATCAACAGATAATTTATCAACAATTTTCAAAGGTGAGTGATTAATAAATCCAACTCCACCATTCCATCCCATATTATGCCAATTTCATTATTTCCAACTCAATTTCATAATTCCATGATAAATGTCATTAATTACACTAATGACCCAAATATACCAAAACATGGCATTTTCCCCCTTTTTCTCAGTATTGACACAAAGGCTCAAATATTATCAACAACATCAATAATCTCTTTTTAAGGCCCAAAATATACATATATGAGTCAAAAGGACAAAACCCCTCTTTTCAACATAACACATCTCAAACCCTAACTTCCCAAATCAAACCATCTATACAAATAGCTCAACATCTATGTTAAAGCACATAAGAATGAGTAGTTATCCCTACCTCAAGAGATGAAACCCAAAGGAGATGATGAAGAAATCCCGAAGTGCACCAAATCAAGAAATTTTCGGATTGATAGGAAGCCCACACCAAGCTCTACACTTTTTTGTAAAGGCTCAAGGGTAGAAGATCACTCTAACTAGATCAAACCCTAGAGAGAAGTTGGAGTTTTAGAGTGAGAAGCTCTACAATGGAGTTTTTGAAAAGTAACAGAGAGAGAGAGAGTGTGTGCAAAAAGTGATCTAAAATCACCCAGCTGCCAATTGATATACGACTAGTCCGCTCGAGCGGAGAATAGGACGCTCGAGCGTCAAGCACAAAAAATTGAACCCGCTCGAGCGCCAAGACACAACTGCAAAACACACCCGCTTGAGCGCAAAAGAAAAGCCGCTCGAGCGTAGATTACACTCCTCCAGTACTTTTACAGACATCGAACACTCGCTCGAGCGCCAAGATACCCGCTCGAGTGTGAAAAACAAACCTGCAGTAGATTTGCAGACGCACGAGATACTGAAAGTGTTCAGACTTCGCTCGAGCGCTAAAGGACCCGCTCGAGCGGACAACCAAAAATCTGGGCAACAACACTTGAGACCAAAACTCAACCAACCTGTTACAAACCTGCCCAACACATCCTAAAACTCGAATATAAGGAATTAGAGGATGACAACAAGACATACAACAACCAACTTCACGGAACCTAAGTCCGGAATACTGTTAAACAATGAAGGGAAAACCGAGATCGCTATATTATATTTATAGGAAATTTTTAACAAAGGGGTTGAAGCAAATCTTTATTATTATTTGTACCCATAAATCTTTATTTATACTCACAAATCTTTGTAATTATTTTTTAATTATCTTTAAATAGTATATTCTGATTTTTTTTTCTTTAATTTTGACTCCATTTCGGGTTTATAATTCTGGCATATAATTAAAAGATCTCTGGCTTATAAATGAGTCAATTTATGGCTTATAATTTTGAGTCAATCTCTATTTATTTGGCTTACATTTTTAATCTTTAGCTTTAAAACGAATTAAATAACAGTTATTGCCTAACCTTCTTTAAAATGCTACGCAGATATAACTATATCAAAACTATTGATTAAATTCAAAAGCTAAATTTATTTTTATTTTAGATTTTAAAAAATTAAAAAGAATATTTATGAACCTCCTCTTTAGTTACAAATTTATCCAAAATTATATGAACAACAATTTAAATATCGGTTGGCTCAATTTGTTAATTTGAATTAAAAAATAAGATACGTTGCTTAAGATTTTTTAAATCTTGCTCAATTTCATGGCTAAATTTGTTGATTTTGAGTTTTAAAAAAATAAATAGATAGTCAATTGTAAAACATTACATAATCACAATCATATCAAATCAATTGGCTATTAAAATCTTTTAAAAAAAAATTTAAAGCATCTATATATTGATTTTGATTTTTGAATTTAAAAAATTCAAAATTCCCATTAGGGAACAAAATTTGTTAGTTGGATCCATAAAAAGTAAAGAATTTTATGAACTTTGTAAAATCAGGAAAGTTATTAAATTATTTTTTTGTTTAAACTCTTACTTTTCCATAATTTTCATTTACGGGGACAAAATGAGAAAAACTGTCATTTTTTAAATTCTATTTTATCTCGTGCATAGCACGTGCATGCCTCACTTTTTACTACTCGAAGTATTACCAAATTCATTAGCTTAATTTAATTTCAAAGATAACATGCAGAAACAAACTCATATATCCAACTCGTAGAAGTGAATAACAATTCTCTCATTCGTATGCAAAGTAAGTACAACATAAGCATATTTAAATAAATTGCCCTTGGGCTTACATCATTAAAGATTCAAGAAGAAAGGTATAACCCTTTTACATATATGGCATTCCGCCAACACAAAGAAGGCCCCGTGGCCAACAAATAAAAAGATCCCAATCTTGTAGCACATCTTGCTTAACACCTGAAAAATATTCAACAACGTGGGATGAACATATAGTCCAGTAGGGATCTCAACATGATCGTTAGCAATAACAACATACAGATAGCTATGATCATGAATACCCAATCTCATACTAGAACAGTAAGGTGACAGTTTATACAAATATACATATGTATGACTTTTCTCAAAAACTTCCATTTCATTCAACGCTATAATCCATTCATCTTTCTTTTCTTTTCATTACCCCTTGTTCCCAATCTTTCATAACAATAACAACTTCTTAAAAAAAAAAAAACAATTTCACTAAGCCCATTACTGTCCTCCCATATTCCATACTTTCAACAGATTTCCCCTTTTCAAAACGTATTTTCAAATACTCAATTTCCTTCGTACTTTCCAAAATCTCAAAAAGGCATTTTGGTTTATTCCCAATACATTCATATCTATACATGCATGCCTTTATACAATAAGGGAGATAACAAATCATCAACATGTATATAATCAACAGTGAGGCAACTCGGCCCTCCAATACAGTAACTATCTCAATTCATGATATACTCAGATACACTGAGGTAACAACAACGAAATTATGCCCTACCTGCCATAAGCATGGTAAGCTAAAGATACACCTACAACAAATGATAAGCCAAGTTCCTCAGACACAAGCTGAAAGGAAACGGCATCCAGTCCACATTCTCCAGGCACAAGCTGGAAGGTAATGGTATCTCGTCCACATTCTCCAGGCGCGAGCTGGAAGGTAATGGTACCCCTCATTATAAGCGCGGCATATGATACCAACCATCTCAATATAACGAATCACAACCATCAAGTGTAATACATACACATAGGCTATTGAGATACAAAAGTAATGTGTTAAAGTAGATGAACACATAGGTGTGTGGAGTACATCCCCTATCTCCTCCAACACACTAGAGTACAACCCCTCTCTCCTTCCTAACAAATACATATATAAAAATGTATTCTAGCACTTCATTACATATAATGTTCAATTGACACGGATGTAATGCATACACAACCATTCAATACCACAATGTCATCCTTTGTCGATGACCAAGGACAAAACCTCTAGATGCAGGTATTCAGTACATCTATTGAAAGACTCTACTATCATGAGATTTTAAACCCAACAACAACGCTAGTATGATAAGTAAAGGTGAAACCCCAAATGCTTGTATTCAATACTCAAGATACAATATTTCAATTCCCAAATTCATTTTCCATTTTCGAAATTGACTTGTTCCACCACTTATTTCAAAAACACCTTTCCCATTTCACAAAACCGATATCATTCTTTTCATAACTTTCCAAATCAATTATGCAGAATTAATTCATAACATTAAATTAGGGCTTTTCCTCCCTCTTTCTCAATATTGACCAAAAAGGCTCAAATAACAATAACAAACAACAATAATCTCATTTGAGACCCAAAATACAAAAGTATTGGCCCAAAGAGCAAAACCCCTCTTTTAATTATTTAAATCAAATACAAATTAGGGCTTTTCTTTATTTCAACAACAACATGCTATTTTACTTCCCCATTAGTCCAAAGAATAACCAATGACAATAAAATACATTCCCAATCAACCAACCCTAGGTTCCCTCTCATGATTTTTAAACAAACCCAACATGGACATGATTTTCATGCAATACAAAACTGCCACATGTCTATCTATAGACGAAGCATTGTAAAAGAACAAGGAAATCCCTACCTCAAATGGAGAACCCAAGGAGAAGAGGAGCAAAACTCAGAAGTGCTCCAAACTCCAACTTTTTCGGATGGATAGAAAGCCCACACCAAGCTTTACACTATTTACAAAGGCCAAAGGGTAGGAGGTCACTCCTACTAGATCAAACCCTAGAGAGAAGTTGTGTTTTTAGAGAGAGAAGCTCCCCAATGGAGTTTTGAAAAAGTAAGAGAGAGAAAGGAAATCAAAAAGTGATCTAAAAAGGTAAAGTCCCGTATGATATACAGGCAGGTCCGCTCGAGCGTCAAGCACAAAAACTGGACCCACTTGAGCGTAAGAATACCCGCTCGAGCGCCAAGACACAAAAGCAAAACACACCCGCTCGAGCGCAAAAGACAGCCCGCTCGAGCGTAGATTACCATCACCCAGTACTTTCACAGACAATGAAAACCCACTCGAGCGCCAAGATACCCGCTCGAGCATAAGAAGATCCGCTCGAGCATGAAAAACACACCTGTAGAAGTTTTGCGGAGGCACGAAATGCTGAGAGTGTGTAAACCCCGCTCTAGCACAAGAAGACCCGCTCGAGCGGACAACCAAAAATCAAACTCCACTCGAGTGCAAAGGGACTCGCTTGAGCGTACCACCAAAATTCTGGGCAACAAGGAATGGGACTAAAGCTTAACCAACCTGTTCGAAACACGCCCAATACATCCTAAAACTCAAACATACGGAATTAAAGGATAACAACAAGATATACAACCACCAACTCCACAGAACTTAAGTCCGGAATACAACAATCAAAGGAAGAGAAACCGGGATCGCTATATGTCACATGCCAGTATATATTATATAAGGAAAAAGGGCGTTTCTAATCACAAGGCTTGTTGAAGATGGAAAGGAAAGGCTAGAGATTTATCAATGGTTCAACCAAATCAAAGAGAAGAGATGGTAGAGAGAGGTGGTTGAGTGAAAGGTAAAACAAGCATGAAAAGAGAGAAAATGGTAGAGCATCCGGGATAATGAAAGAAATTTTTGGCTTATATTTATAAAAAAATTTCAACAAAGGGGTTGAAGAAAATCTTTATAATTATTTATACCCATAAATCTTTATTTATTCCCACAAATCTTTATAATTATTTTTTAATTATCTTTAAATAGTATTTTCTTTTTTTTTTCTTTAATTTTGAGTCCATTTCGGGCTTATAATTATGGCTTACAATTATAAAGATCTCTAGATTATAATTGAGTCAATTTATGGCTTATAATTATGGCTTATAATTTTGAGTCAATCTTTATTTATTTAGTTTACATTGTTAGTCTTTAGATTTAAATAAATTAAATAACAGTTATTGCCTAACCTTCTTTAAAATGCTACGCAGATATAACTATATCAAAACTATTGATTAAATTCAAAAGCTAACTTTATTTTTATTTTAGATTATAAAAAATTAAAAAGAATATTTATGAACCTCCTCCTTAGTTACAAATTTATCCAAAATTATATGAACAACAATTTAAATATCGGTTGGCTCAATTTGTTAATTTGAATTAAAAAATAAGATACATTGCTTAAGATTTTTTAAATCTTGCTCGATTTCATGGCTAAATTTGTCGATTTTGAGTTTGAACAAAATAAATAGATAGTCAATTGTAAAACATTACATAATCACAATCATATCAAATCAATTGGCTATTAAAATCTTTTAAAAAAAAAAATTAAAGCATCTATATATTGATTTTGATTTTTTAATTTAAAAAAATTCAAAATTCTCATTAGGGAACAAAATTTGTTAGTTGGATCCAAAAAAAGTAAAGAATTTTATGAACTTTGTAAAATCAGGAAAGTTATTAAATTATTTTTTTGTTAAACTCTTACTTTTTCATAATTTTAATTTACGGGGACAAAATGAGAAAAAACTATTACTTTTTAAATTCTATTTTATCCCGTGCATAACACGGGTTACATGCCAGTATATATTATATGAGGAAAATGGTGTTTCAATGGTTGAACCAAATCAAAGAGAAAAGATGGTAGAGAGAGGTGGTTGAGTGAAAGGCAAAGCAAGCATGGAAAGGGAGAAAATGGTAGAGCATCCGGGATAATGAAAGAAATTTTTGGCTTATATTTATAGGAAATTTTCAACAAAGGGGTTGAAGGAAATCTTTATAATTATTTATACCCATAAATCTTTATTTATACTCACAAATCTTTGTAATTATTTTTTAATTATCTTTAAATAGTATATTCTGATTTTTTTTTCTTTAATTTTGACTCCATTTCGGGCTTATAATTATGGCTTATAATTGTAAAGATCTCTGGCTTATAAATGAGTCAATTTATGGCTTATAATTTTGAGTCAATCTTTATTTATTTGGCTTACATTGTTAATCTTTAGATTTAAAACGAATTAAATAACAGTTATTACCTAACCTTCTTTAAAATCCTACGCAAATACAACTATGTCAAAACTATTGATTAAATTCAATAAATTCAAAAGCTAAATTTATTTTTATTTTAGATTTTAAAAAATTAAAAAGAATATTTATGAACCTCCTCCTTAGTTACAAATTTATCCAAAATTATATGAACAACAATTTAAATATCGGTTGTCTCAATTTGCTAATTTGAATTAAAAAATAAGATATGTTGCTTAAGATTTTTTAAATCTTGCTCAATTTCATGGCTAAATTTGTTGATTTTGAGTTTTAAAAAAATAAATAGATAGTCAATTGTAAAACATTACATAATCACAATCATATCAAATCAATTGGCTATTAAAATCTTTTAAAAAAAAAATTAAAGCATGTATATATTGATTTTGATTTTTGAATTTAAAAAAATTCAAAGTTCCCATTAGGGATATAGCGATCCCGCTCTTCTCTCCTTTGGTTGTTGTATTCCGGACTTGGTTCCGTGGATGTCAGTTGTTGTATATGCTGCTTTTTCGTCCTTTAATTCCTTGTATTTGAGTTTTAGGATGTGTTAGGAAGGTTTGTAGCAGGTTGGTTGTGTTTCGGAACAAATGGTTACTGCCCAAATTTTTGTGTCTTCGCTCGAGTGAGGCTTTTGTCGCTCGAGCGAGCTCTGTGTTTTAGTTCCTTCGCTCGAGCCAGGGTTCCTTCGTTCGAGTGAGAGTTGAGTCTTGTGTCTGGTGGCTCGAGCGAGAAGTCTTGCACTCGAGCTTGTGTCTGTGTCTGGTTCTGGACTTGAGAGTTGCATTTCTTGGCTCGAGCGAGCAAGTGAGCTGTATGTTTTGCGTTTCTTTGCTAGAGCGAGCTTTTTTTTGCTTGTGCATGCTTCTGGGTTGTAGACCTAAAGCTTCGATTTGTTGGCTCGAGCGAGGCTTTCTAAGCTCAAGCGAGGTTTCCTTGTTTTTGGTCACTCGAGCGAGCCTCGAATATATCAGTTGGCAGCTACAGGTTACACTTCACTTTTTCATCATCTTCTTTCATTCAAACCCTAGACCAGCTGCTCTTTCTCTCTCTATACACCTTCTCTCTAGGGTTTCATCTACTTCTAGTGGTCTTCTACCCTAGTCCCTTTGGAAGAAAGGTAGAGCTTCGCGAAGGCTTCACTTTAATCTGAAAAATAGTGAATTTGGAGCACTTTGGGTTTTCTTCATCTACTCCTTTGGACTTCTAATTTTGAGGTAGGGATACCCTACTCCATCTTATGAGTTTTAACTTGAGTTTTAGTCATTTTGATTAAATGGTGTTGTTTAGTGATTTTGGGAAAGTTAGGGTTTAGCTTGTAATTTATAAAGGAGGGGCTTTGTGTTTTAGAGCTCCATGTGTATTTAAAGCCTTGGGAATGTGGGCTTGAGAGTTAAATTGGTGGAATTTGGTCTTAGGATCATTATTTGAGAAAAAGGAAAATGCCCTAATTATGTTGTAATAAATTAATTTGTATAATTAATTTGGGAAAAATGTGGGAATATGAAATTGAGTTGAAATCCATGAAATTGAGGAATTATGGGATGGAATGGTGTAGTTGGATTAATTTATCACTCACCTATGAAAATGTTGAGATTATATCTATTTGATGCATTTATTATCTGTTTAGAAATAACTGCTTTGGGCTATCGATGGAGGATAGTCTTGATTGTTGTAGACACTGTATGTTGATTAGGGAAAACTGAAACTAATCGAACGTGTTATGTCATTGAATATGACGGTTAGAATAATACATCAAATATGTGTGTTGATTGATTATTGCATGTGACAAGTGTTTAATACATTGTATATGCATATTGTTTGGGAGGAGATAGGGGATGTACTCCATGGTTTGAGAGGAGACTTAGTATCAAAGCGTACCGAGTTTGAATGCTTTGGGTACGTGGTAAGTGATTAGTATCACAATGGGTTTGTCTCGCTTGTTAGAGACTTATGTATGATAGTATATGTTTATTTGATAACATGCTTATGTGACTATATGGATATGGGATTTAGTTTTTAGGATGTTGATTGGATCCTTGGATTTCTGGGAGTCTTGTTGGAAAAACACTTGATCAATGTTGTTTCTAGCTGGAACTCTAGCAACGCCTCGGGACTATCATTATCCGGAAATGAAATTCGTAAGTGCTTATGTGACTTTGTGCCTACATGGAGTGAATTACAGTTGTCCATGCATTAGGACGCGAGTATTTTAGCTTCGGCACATTTATGAATGTGCTAATGTTCTTCGTTACCCTTATTAGGATGTCAGGACAAGGACATGGAGGTAGGCGAGGTAGACCTGGGAGGCGGGAGGTGCCTATACCAGATGAGATTCCGGCGCAGTAGGAGGGTGTTGGCTAGGCCAGTGTGGCCGAGCCAGTAGGTCAGCAAGTCATGGGCGCCTTAGCCCGTGAGATAGTAGGGGCTTTGAGGGAATCCATGGGCATTCTTAAAGCTGAGAATCAAGTACAGGCCCAGGTTGTTGATGCAGGGCCTTCTTTTCTGAAGAAGGAGTTTTTCCGGTCTAACCCGGACGAGTTTCTGGGGGATCCGAAGGAGCCACTTAAGGCTGATGAGTGGTTGGAACAGATGACTAAGACATTTGAGATGCTTGGCATCGAAGACGGGGCATTGAAGGTGACCTTGGCATCCTTCCAGCTGAAGGGAGACGCGGGTCAGTGGTGGAAGTTCATGAGGGGTCGGATTGGTGGTACATGAGAGGCTTTTTTAGATGCTTTCCAAGAGAAGTTTCTGTCTCCCGTAGTCAGGGAGAAGTTGAGGGATCAGTTCTGCCAGCTTAAGCAGCTGAGTATGCCAGTGGCCGAGTTTAAAGCCGCATTTACCAGTTTATCCAGGTTTGCACCTGAGCTTGTGGTGCCTGAGGAACGCCGTTGTCTCGAGTTTGATAAGAAGTTGAGGCACGGGCTCAAGACTAGAGTTGCGGGGTCTATGACCCGGGTCTATGGGCGCCTTGTAGATGCTGCAGCCCATATGGAGATTATGATGCAGGAGGAGGAGGAGAGGATGAGGGGCTCCAAGAGGAGTCTGGATGGTCAGGGGGACGGTAGGAGGCAGAGGGGATCTAACCCTCAGCAGTTCCAGGGTGTTTTTGCTAGATCCACCTTTCCAGTGCCGAGTGTAGGTTCTGGGAGAGGCAGTCAGGGAGACATTACTTGTTACAAGCGTGGTCAGCTGGGCCACAAGTCTCCAGCTTGCCCGCAAAAGGGAGGAGGGCAGAGAGCAGCTTCATCTTCGGCTCGATCTCAGAGCCAGACTCAGGGCAGAGGCCAGCCGCTCTCTTGTTACTAGTATGGTCAGGCGGGGCACCTGAAGAGGTTTTGCCTGCAGTTGAGTGGCACGTCTGGTGCATCTGGATTGAGGCAGACTTAGAGCCATCAGACAACTCAGTCAGTTCAGGCCTCGAGGGCCAATCAGGGGGCTTCATCGTCTCAGTCTGTGCAACAGTCTTTTGCTTCTAGGGGTGAGCAGGTAGATCAGGGACCTTCTACGCGCGTGTATGTTGTTACCGCGCAGGATCTTGTACCGGCTCCATCTGTTGTGAGAGGTACCTTTTTGTTTTGCAACTCGATTGCCAATGTGTTGATTCATACGGGTGCCTCCCATTCCTTTATATCTGCTGCATTTGCATTTGTTTTGGGGTTGGAGTTGGCGTAGTTAGCATCTCCTATATGTGTTGTATCGCCTGTTGGGGATGAATTAATTTTGAAACAAGGGTGTCGGGGCTGTGATATAGAGGTCGCCGACCGGCGGCTTCCATTTTCTTTTGTAGTTATGGCTATGTCAGGTTTTGATGTGATTTTGGATATGGACTGATTATCGTCATACCGGGCTGTTATTGATTATTATCGCCAGAGGGTCATTGTATGTACCTTGAGCGGGGATTGTTTTCATTTCTTGGGGGATCGAGTTGGTAGTGTGTTGCCACCGGTGTATGATCGGCGAGGGCAGAGTGAGCTTAGTGGTCTTCTCGCTAGCTTTATGGGTGGTGAGTGTGATGGGACCTAGATTGTATTGCTGAGAGTGGTTTGTGAGTATTCGGATGTTTTTCCCGAGGACCTTGTTAGCTTACCACCTCAACGAGAGATTGAGTTCTCTATTGATTGAGTGCCCGACACAGCACCGATTTCTATGGCACCATACCATTTTGCCCCAGCTGACTTGAGTGAGTTGAAAATTCAACTCCAGAAGTTGCTAGATAAGGGCTTTATTCATCCTAGTGTTTCACCATGGGGAGCACCGACCCTCTTTGCTAAAAAGAAAGATGGCGCCTTGAGACTTTGTATTGATTACCGAAAATTGAATCGAGCTACGGTTAAGAATAAGTACCCTATGCCCCGTATAGATGATTTGTTTGACCAGTTGAAGGGTTCTCGTTGTTTCTCTAAGATAGACTTGAGATCGGGTTACCATCAGTTAAGGGTCAGGGAGGAGGATATTTCGAAGACGGCATTCTGTACGCGGTATGGCCATTATGAGTTTCTGGTGATGCCATTTGGGCTCACCAATGCACCGGCAGTGTTTATGGACTTGATGAACCGGATATTCTGGGAGTTCTTAGATCGCTTTGTGGTCGTCTTCGTAGTCGACATTCTGATTTATTCACCTTCGGAGGAGGAGCACGAGGTACACTTGAGAGTGGTGCTTGAGTTGCTTAGAGCCCATAAGGTGTATGCCAAGTTTGGGAAGTGTGAGTTCTGGCTAAGAGACGTCAAGTTCTTAGGCCATGTAGTCTCCGGAGAAAGGGTGTCTGTTGATACATCCAAGATAGAGGCAGTACAGGATTGGGCACAGCCTAAGAGTGTTTTTGAGATCTGTAGTTTTCTGGGATTAGCTGGGTATTACCACCGGTTTGTGAAGGATTTCTCCAGGCTAGCTTCGCCGTTGACTAGATTGACGCGGAAAGGGGTCAAGTTTGTGTGGAGTGAGACTTGTGAAAAGTCGTTCCAAGAGTTGAAAGTTAGACTTACCACCGCTCATGTGTTGATTACTCCGGAGAGAGGTTTGGGTTATGTTGTTTATTGTGATGCCTCACGAGAGGGTTTGGGTTGTATGTTGATGCAAGAGGGTAAAGTGGTGGCCTATGGCCCACGTTAGTTAAAAATGCACAAGAGGAACTACCCTACACATGACCTAGAGTTAGCAGCCGTGATTGTTGCCTTGAAGATTTGGAGGCACTACCTTTATGGTGAGAGGTTCGAGGTATTCTCGGATCATAAGAGTCTGAAATATCTGTTCACACAGAAAGACTTGAACTTGAGGCAAAGAAGGTGGATGGAATTTATTGAGGACTACGACTTTGAGTTGCATTATCATCCGGGGAAGGCCAATGTTGTGGCCGATGCCGTTAGCAGGAAATCCATTAGTGATGTAGCTTGTATAGCCATCTGGGAATGGGAGATGTTGGGTGCACTTGGCGAGTTTGATTTGCTTCTGGGCGAATCTGTTGAGGCTGCGACCTTGTTTTCTGTAGTTACACAGCCTACACTTGTGACTCGAGTATTAGAGGCACAGAGAGGTGACTTTGAGGTAGAATCCCTCCGGGAGAAGATCTCCAGTGGGAAGGTTAAGAAGGGTTTGGCTGTGTATCCCGACCTGAGTGTGAGATACCGAGACCGCTTGTTTGTGCCGGAGCCTTGTCGAGATGAGGTACTCTGAGAGTTTCACCATTCACGCCTTGCGGTGCATCCGGGAGGCACTAAGATGTATCGTGATTTGGGTCGCCAGTTTTGGTGGAGGGGCATAAAGAGAGATGTGGCAGTTTTTGTGTCAAAGTGCCTTACTTGTCAGCAAGTGAAGGCCAAACATCAGAGGCCAGCGAGTTTGTTACAACCCTTGCCTATTGCCGAGTGGAAGTGGGAGAATGTCACTATGGACTTTGTTGTAGGTCTTCCATGGACTCAGTGGGGTAATGATGCTATTTGGGTGGTTGTAGACCGGTAGATTAAGTCGGCGCACTTTATCCCTATGCGCGTGAGAGATTCAGTAGATCATCTTGCCGACTTGTATATTCGGGACATAGTGAGGTTGCACGGGGTCCCAGTGTCGATCATCTCAGATAGAGATCCACGTTTTACTGCTAGGTTGTGGCAGAGTTTGTAGAGTGCCTTGGGCACTAGGTTGACCTTTAGCACGGCTTATCATCCTTAGACTGACGGGCAGTCCGAGCGTACCATTCAGATCCTTGAGGATATGCTTTGAGGTTGTGTTCTTGACTTTAGTGGATAGTGGAAGAAGCACTTGCCCTTGGTGGACTTTGCCTACAACAACAGTTTTCAGTCGAGTATCGGTATGACACTGTTTGAGGCCTTGTATGGCCAACCTTGTAGGTCTCCGATTTATTGGGCCAAGGTGGGTGATGCACCTTTGTTGGGCCCGGAGTTGGTTCGGGAAATGACGGAGAAGGTTGAGCTTATCCGTAGGAAGCTTGTTACAGCCCAGAGTCGTCAAAAGAATTATGCCGACCGTAGGAGGAGGCCTTTGGTATTTGAGATGGGTGATCATGTCTTCTTAAAAATATCACCTAGGCGGGGTTTGATGAGATTCGGGAAGAATGGAAAGTTGTCCCCTCAATTTATTGGCCCTTTCGAGATTCTTGAGAGAATTGGCGAGGTTGACTACTGTTTAGCTTTCCCGCCGCAGTTGTCCGGAGTGCATGACATGTTTCATGTTAGTATGCTTCGGAAGTATGAGCCGGATCCATCGCATGTATTGGATTGGACCGACTTAGAGGTTGACGAGGATATCTCGTATGAGGAGAGACTGGTACGGGTCTTGGATAGGCGGGATAAAGTCTTGTGAGGCAAGACCATCCAATTGGTGAAAGTTTTATGGAAATATCACGGAGTAGAGGAAGCCACTTGGGAACGTGAGTTGGATGTCCGTGAGAAATATCCGGACTTGTTTGTTAATGTCTAAACCATGTATTGGGAATTTTGTTGTATAATAAACTTTAAGAGCATCGAATATGTCTTAAGTTGTGAAACATTGCTTATGTTATGAGTTTATGGAAGTATTGTAATGGTTGGGTATACCATGGGAATGGAAGTTTATTTTAACATTGCATATGTTAACTCTGTTTTAGAAATGCAAATATGTTGTTGGCATTGATTATGTAATTGAATTGGGGAATATGTGTTGAAATTGGTAAATTTCATACAAAAGCATATTGTTAATACATATTGAATTATATTGTAAGCTGCCTCTTGAATAGAGATGAGATGACCGGTACTGGGTCAGGTTGTGATATGTTGGTTGGTAACACTGTTAAAAATTGAGAAAAACTTGTTTTTGAAAACTTGTGCTTAATTTCGGGGACGAAATTCCTTAAGGGGGGGAGGTTATAGCGATCCCAGTTCTTCCTGCTTTGGTTGTTGTATTCGGACTTGGTTCCGTGGATGTCGGTTGTGGTTTATATCTTGTTTCCGTCCTTCAATAACTTTGTAATTGAGTTATAGGATGTGTTAGGCAGGTTTGTTATAGGTTGGGTGTGATTGGGAGCAAATGGTTGCTGCCCAAAATTTTGGTCCTTCGCTCGAGCAAGACTTTTGTCGCTCGAGCGAGCTCTGTGTTTTAGATCCTTCGCTCGATCTAGGGTTCCTTCGCTCGAGCGAGAGTTGAGTTTTGTATCTGGTGGCTCGAGCGAGAAGTCCTTCGCTCCAGCTTGCGTCTGTGTCTGGTTCTGGACCTGAGAGTTTCATTTCTTGGCTCGAGCGAGCTTTACTTCGCTCGAGCGAGTGAGTTGTATGTTTTGTGTTTCTTTGCTCGAGCGAGCATTCTGTCGCTCGATCGTGCTTCTGGGTTGCAGACCTGAAGCTTTGAATTGTTGGCTCGAGCGAGGCTTTCTACGCTCGAGCGAGGGTTCTTTTTGTCTAGTCACTCGAGTGACCAATCCTTCTCTCGAGCGAGCCTGTGTTATATCAGTAGGCAACAGTGGGATTACACTTCATTTTTTCATCTCCTCTTTTGTATAAACCCTAGATCCGGCTGCTCCTCTCTCTACACTTACCTTCTCTCTAGGGATTGATCTACTATTAGTGTGTTTCTACCCTAAGTTCTTTGCAAGAAAGATAGAGGGTGACTTGGGCTTCCTTTTAATCTGAAAAATCTTGGATTTGGAGCACTTTAGGTTTTGGTCATCTTCTCCATTTGAGCTCTTCATTTTGAGGTAGGGATACCCTACTCCATCTTATGAGTTTTGATATAAACTTTGGTCATTTTGATTAGTTGGTATTGTTGGGTAATATTGAGAAACCTTAGGGTTTATTGTGTAATTTATGAAAAAGGGGTTTTCAAATATTAAAACCTATGTGTATGTGAGACATTGGAAAATGGAATTATTGTTGTTAAATTGGTGAAATCAAACCTTAGGGTTGATATTGAGAAAAGGGGAAAATGCCCTAATTATTGAAATAAATTAATTAGTATAATTAATTTGGGATAATATGAAATTGAGTTGAAATCCATGAAATTGGGAGATTACGGGATTGAATGGTGTAGTTGGATTAATTTATCACTCACCTATGTAAATGTTGATATTATATCTGTATAATGCATTTATGTTCTGTTTAGAAATAACTGCTTTGGGCTATCGGTGGAGGATAGTCTTGATGGTTGTAGACACTGTATGTTGATTAAGGAGAACTGAAACTAATCACATTGAATATGTCATTGAATATGACGGTTGAAATAATACATCAAATATGTGTATTGGGTGATCCCTGTATATGATAATTGTTTATATACTTGGAATATGTGTATTGTGTGGGAGGAGATAGGGGATGTACTTCATGGTTTGAGGGAAGATAGGAGATGGACTCTCAAACTTGTTTGGGAGGAGATAAGGGATGGACTCCATTAATACAACAAATATGTGTATTAAAATGAAGTATTGATACAGCAAATCTGTGTATCATTTGTGAAATATGGAAGTGTTTTAATATGATAATGACGCATCAAATATGTGTGTCTATTGTGAAATGTGGAAGTGTTGGTATATGAGTTATAGTCTCATTGAATTGTTCAGCCAGGTTTTGAGCCATGTATATGAAATGATTTGGATAAATAAAAAGAAAGTGGAATGTAACATGGACATGATTGTCATGGAACTGTATTGTGATATATGTATTGGTTTACAAGTATTAACCTTCTATCAAATGCTAAATGTTTTAGTTATCTCTCATACTTGGTTTAGTATACCTCTACTGGGCTTTGGCTAACCCTATATGGGACATCATTTTTAGGTTCAGGTGATATGCCACCTCCAAGGACTTAGCTTGAGAGGTTCTAAGAGTTGAAGACTCCTTTTGTTGTTTTGTTATTTTGGTATTACATGTAAATTCAAGCCAAGGGCTTAATATGTAATTGAGTTAGCACTCTCTTTTTGTAACCAAATGTTGGCTTGGAAAGTTATAAGCCCGTAGGGAATTTATTTTTGTTGTCAACATGTAATATCTTTTGTAAGAATACTCTGATGAATGGAAATTTTGCTTTATTCTCATATGTCTATGAATATCTTGAATGTTGGGTTTTTTTGTATATTTTGAGGGCATTGCAGGGGATGAACTCTCAAACCTGTTTGGGAGGAGATAGGGGATGGACTCCATTGATACAGCAAATATGTGTATCAGTTGAAGTATGGAAGTATTTTAACATGAGTTGTAATCTCATGTGAATTGTGAAGTATGGAAATGTTTTATTATGAGATGTAGTCTCATGTAATTAATTGGCCAAGTTCTGAGCCATGTTTATGAATTAAATTGGTTAAGTAAAGAAACGTGGAATGAAACATGGACATAATTGTCATGGAACTGTATTGTGATATAAGTTGGTTTACAAGTGTTAATCATTTATCAAATGCTAATGTTTTAGTTATTTCTCATACTTGGTTTAGTATATCTTTATTAGGCTGTGGCTCACCCTATATGGGACATCATTTTCAGGTTCAGGTGATATCCCACCTCCAAGGACATAGCTTGAGAGGCTTAGAGGCTGAAGAACTTTTGTTTTTATCTTTTGTGTATTACACGTAAATTCAAGCCAAGGGCTTAATGTGTTTTGAGTTAGTACTCTTCTTTTGTAATCAAGTGTTGACTTGGAAAGTTGTAAGCCCGTGGGGCATTTACTTTTGTTGTCAACATGTAATACCTTTATGTTTAACACTCTGATGCATGGAATATATTGTCGTTTTCTCGTATCATTAATATATGAATTATGGGTTTATTTTAAGGGCGTTACAAAGGAACAAAATTTGTTTGTTGGATCCATAAAAAGTAAAGAATTTTATGAACTTTGTAAAATCAGGAAAGTTATTAAATTATTCTTTTGTTTAAACTCATACTTTTTCATAATTTTAATTTACGGGGACAAAATGAGAAAACTATCATTTTTTAAATTCTATTTTATCCCGTGCATAGCACATGTCACATGCCAGTATATATTATATAAGGAACAAGGGTGTTTCTAATGACAAGGTTTGTTAAAGATAGAAAGGAAAGGCTAGAGATTTATCAATGGTTGAACCAAATCAAAGAGAAGAGATGGTAGAGAGAGGTGGTTGAGTAAAAGGCAAAGCAAGCATGAAAAGAGAGAAAATGGTAGTGCATCCGAGATAATGAAAGAATTTTTTGCCTTATATTTATAAGAAATTTTCAACAAAGGGGTTGAAGGAAATCTTTATAATTATTTGTACCCATAAATCTTTATTTATATCCACAAATCTTTGTAATTATTTTTTAATTATCTGTAAATAGTATTTTCTGATTTTTTTTTCTTTAATTTTGAGCCCATTTCGGGCTTATAATTATGGCTTATAATTATAAAGATCTCTGGATTATAATTGAGTCAATTTATGGCTTATAATTATGGCTTACAATTTATGGCTTATAATTTTGAGTCAATCTTTATTTATTTAGTGTACATTGTTAATCTTTAGATTTAAAATGAATTAAATAACAGTTATTGCCTAACCTTCTTTAAAATCCTACCCAGATACAACTATATCAAAACTATTGATTAAATTCAATAAATTCAAAAGCTAAATTTATTTTTATTTTAGATGTTAAAAAATTAAAGAGAATATTTATGAACCTCCTCCTTAGTTACAAATTTATCCAAAAGTATATTAACAACAATTTAAATATCGGGTGGCTCAATTTGTTAATTTGAATTTAAAAATAAGATACGTTGCTTAAGATTTTTTAAATCTTGCTCGATTTCATGGCTAAATTTGTTGATTTTGAGTTTTAACAAAACAAATAGATAGTCAATTGTAAAACATTACATAATCACAATCATATCACATTGATTGGCTATTAAAATCTTTAAAAAAAATAAAATTAAAACATCTATATATTGATTTTGATTTTTGAATTTAAAAAAATTCAAAATTCCCATTAGGGAACAAAATTTGTTAGTTGGATCCAAAAAAAGTAAAGAATTTTATAAACTTTGTAAAATCAGGAAAGTTATTAAATTAGTTTTTTGTTAAACTCTTACTTTTTCATAATTTTAATTTACGGGGACAAAATGAGAAAAAACTATTACTTTTTAAATTCTATTTTATCCCGTGCATAACACGGGTTACATGCCAGTATATATCATATAAGGAAATGGGTGTTTCTAATGACAAGGCTTGTTGAAGATGGAAAGCAAAGGCTAGAGATTTATCAATGGTTGAACCAAATCAAAGAGAAGAGATGGTAGAGAGAGGTGGTTGAGTGAAAGGCAAAGCAAGCATGAAAAGGGAGAAAATAGTAGAGCATTCGGGATAATGAAAAAAAAATTTGGCTTATATTTATAGGAAATTTTCAACAAAGGGGTTGAAGGAAATCTTTATAATTATTTATACCCATAAATCATTATTTATACTCACAAATCTTTGTAATTATTTTTTAATTATCTTTAAATAGTATATTCTGATTTTTTTTCTTTAATTTTGAGTCCACTTTGGGCTTATAATTATGGCTTATAATTATAAAGATCTCTGACTTATAAATGAGTCAATTTATGGGTTGTAATTTTGAGCCAATCTTTATTTATTTGGCTTACATTGTTAATCTTTAGATTTAAAACGAATTAACTAACAGTTATTGCCTAACCTTCTTTAAAATCCTACCCAGATACAACTATGTCAAAACTATTGATTAAATTCAATAAATTCAAAAGCTAAATTTATTTTTATTTTAGATTTTAAAAAATTAAAAAGAATAATTATGAACATCCTCCTTAGTTACAAATTTATCCAAAATTATATGAACAACAATTTAAATATCGGTTGGCTCAATTTGTTAATTTGAATTAAAAAATAAGATATGTTGCTTCAGATTTTTTAAATCTTGCTCAATTTCATGGCTAAATTTGTTGATTTTGAGTTTTAAAAAAATAAATAGATTGTCAATTGTAAAACATTACATAATCACAATCATATCAAATAAATTGGCTATTAAAATCTTTCAAAAAAAAAATTAAAGCATCTATATATTGATTTTGATTTTTGAATTTAAAAAAATTCAAAATTCCCATCAGGGAACAAAATTTGTTAGTTGGATCCATAAAAAGTAAAGAATTTTATGAACTCTGTAAAATTAGGAAAGTTATTAAATTATTTTTTTGTTTAAACTCTTGCTTTTTCATAATTTTAATTTACGGGGACAAAATGAGAAAAACTATCATTTTTTAAATTCTATTTTATCCCGTGCATAGCACATGTCAAATGCCAGTATATATTATATAAGGAAAAAGGGTGTTTCTAATGACAAGGTATAGCGATCCCAGGTTTACCCTTGCCTTGATACAGCTCTTATGCTTGTCTAGAGAAGTGAAGATAGGGCTAATATGCCTGTCTTTGTGAAATGTGGATGTAGCTTATAGGCTTATCTGTGAATGTGGGATATAGTTGTTATACATATCTGTTGAAATGATAATGGAGCTATTATGCTTATCTATTGAAAAAGGGAAGATGAAAAGTAACTTGGACTTATAAGTCGTATGACATAAAACGTAATTTATGTGGATGTATCAGTGTTGGCCATCTATCAATTGCTAATCTTTTAGTCATTGTTCATGGTTGGTTTAGTATATTTCTACTAGGCTGTGGCTCACCCTATATGGGAATATCATTTTTCAGGTGCAGGTAGCATGCCACCTCCAAGGACGTAGCTTGGGAGGCTAGAGGCAGGCGGATTCTTTTGTTGTTTTAATTTTGATGTATTACATGAAATCTCAAGCCAAGGGCTTAAACTGTAAATGAGTTAGTACTCTTTTGTTGTAACCAAGTGTTGACTTGGAAAGCTGTAAGCCCGTAGGGCATTTGCTTTTGTTGTTAACATGTAATACTTTTTAAGGAACTACTCTGATGAATAGAAGAACGCTTATCTTTATTGCCAATTCATGTCTTTATTGATGAGTTAATGTTATTGTTTTGGGGGCGTGACACAAGGCTTGTTGAAGATGGAAAGGAAAGGCTAGAGATTTATCAATGGTTCAACCAAATCAAAGAGAAGAGATGGTAGAGAGAGGTGGTTGAGTGAAAGGCAAAGCAAGCATGAAAAGAGAGAAAATGGTAGAGCATCCGGGATAATGAAAGAAATTTTTGGCTTTTATTTATAAGAAATTTTCAACAAAGGGGTTGAAGGAAATCTTTATAATTATTTATATCCATAAATCTTTATTTATACCCACAAATCTTTGAAATTATTTTTTAATTATCTGTAAATAGTATTTTCTGATTTTTTTTTTCTTTAATTTTGAGTCCATTTTGGGCTTATAATTATAAAGATCTCTGGATTATAATTGAGTCAATTTATGGCTTATAATTATGGCTTACAATTTATGGCTTATAATTTTAAGTCAGTGCTTATTTATTTCATTTACATTGTTAATCTTTAGATTTAAAATGAATTAAATAACAGTTATTGCCTAACCTTCTTTAAAATCCTACCCAAATACAACTATATCAAAACTATTGATTAAATTCAATAAATTCAAAAGCTAAATTAATTTTTATTTTAGATTTTAAAAAATTAAAAAGAATAATTATGAACCTCCTGCTTAGTTACAAATTTATCCAAAATTATATTAACAACAATTTAAATATCGGTTGGCTCAATTTGTTAATTTGAATTAAAAAATAAGATACGTTGCTTCAGATTTTTTAAATCTTACTCAATTTCATGCCTAAATTTGTTGATTTTGAGTTTTAAAAAAATAAATAGATAGTCATTGTGAAATATTACATAATCACAATCATATCAAATCAATTGGCTATTAAAATCATTGAAAAAAAATAATTAAAGCATCTATATATTGATTTTGATTTTTGAATTTAAAAGAATTCAAAATTCCCATTAGGGAACAAAATTTGTTAGTTGGATCCATAAAAAGTGAAGAATTTTATGAACTTTGTAAAATCAGGAAAGTTATTAAATTATTATTTTTTTAAAACTCTTACTTTATCATAATTTTAATTAACAGGAACAAAATGAGAAAAACTATCATTTTTTTAGTTCTATTTTATCCCATGCATAGCATGGGTCATATGTAACGTCCTCAAAATAAACCCATAAAGCATACAATAATGACAAGTTTAGACAAGAGAATAAAGCAAAAATACATTTCATCAGAGTATTCTTTACAAATGTATTACATGTTAACAACAAAAGCAAATGCCCTACGGGCTTACAGCTTTTCAAGTCAACACTTGGTTACAAAAGAAAGAGTACTAACTCTATACAAAATATGCCCTTGGCTTGATATACATGTAATACAAGAATGTAATCACAAAAGATGTCCCAGCCACTAAGCCTCTCAAGTTACGTCCTTGGAGATGACATGCTACCTGTACCTGAAAATGATGTCCCATATAGGGTGAGCCAACGCCAAGCAGAGATATGCTAAACATAATATAAGTAATAACTAAGACATTAGCAATCGATAAATGTTTAACTCACATAAATCAATTCATAACCCATTTCAATTACATGACCAAGTGTCCATGTTTTATTCCAGTTCTTATCCAATTTTCCAATCCATAATCCTGGCTCAGAACCTGGCCGTTTACTTTAACAGAGATTTCATCTCATGTCAACAGTTCTTCCATTTCAATAATACTAATGAGATAACAACTCATAACAAAATACTTCCATAAGTCTCTACAGATACACATATTTGCTGTATCATTAACACATACAAACACTTTCTTACTTCGCAAGTGATACACAGATTTGCTGTATCAACACTTCAATAGATACACAGAATTGTTGTATCAATGGAGTCCATCCCCTATCTCCTCTCACATAACATCTGGTTTAGGAGTCCATCCCTTATCTCCCTCTAAACCGTAGAGTACATTCCCTATCTCCTCTCACGCAACACAATGTATATAAACAACTATCATATACTTGTTCAATCAATACACAAATTCGATGTATTATTCCAATTGTCATATTCGATGACATATTCAATTGATTAGTTCTGGTTTGCTTAATCATCATGCGTTGTCTACAACAATCACGACTATCCTCCACCGATAGCCCAAAGCAGTTATTTCTAAACAGATAATAAATGCATCAACAGATAGTTTATCAACATTTTCAAAAGTGAGCGATTAATAAATCCAACTTCACTATTCCATCTCATATTGAGCCAATCTCATTATATTCAACTCAATTTCATATTCTCATAACAAATGTCATTAATTACATAAATGGCCCAATTATACCCAAGCATGGCATTTTCCCCCTTTTTCCAATATTGACCCAAAGGTCCAAATATCATCAACTAACATCAATAACCCCCTTTTTAGACCCAATATATATATATATATGAGCCAAAAGAATAAAACCCCTCTTTTCATTGTAACACAACTCAAACCCTAACTTCCCAAATCAAACCATCTATACAAATAGCTCAACGTCTATGTTAAAGCATATAAGAATGAGTAGGAATCCCTACCTCAAAAGATGAAACCCAAAGGTGAAGATAGAGAAACCCCGAAGTGCTCCAAATCAAGAAATTCTTGGATCAAAATGTAGCCCTCAACGATCCCCACACTTTTTACAAAGGCCCAAGGGTAGAAAATCACTCCTACTAGATCAATCCTAAGAGAGAACGGAGAAAGTAGTGAGAGAAGCTCTCAAAAATGGCTTTTCAGAAAAGTAAGAGAGAGAGTGGAAGTTAAAAAGTGGTTTAAAATCACCCAGTTCATATCTGATATACGTATGACCCACTCGAGCGGAGAATAGGACACTCGAGTGTCAAGCACAAAAACTGGACCCGCTCGAGCATGAAGGGTACCCGCTCGAGCGCCAAGACACAACTGCAAAACACACCCGCTCGAGCGCAAAGGGAAAGCCGCTCGAGCGTAGATTTCCCGCTTCCAGTACTTTTACAGACAATGAACTACCCGCTCGAGCGTAATAAGATCTGCTCGAGCGTGAAAAACACACCTGCAGAAGTTTTGTAGAGGCACGAAATGCTGAGAGTGTGTAAACCCCGCTCGAGCGCAAGAAGACCCGCTCGAGCGAACAACCAAAAATCAAACTCCGCTCGAGCGTACCACCAAAATTCTGGGCAACGAGGAATAGGACTAAAGCTCAGCCAACCTGTTCGAAACACGCCCAATACATCCTAAAACTCAAATATATGAAATTAAAGGATAACAACAAGATATACAACCACCAACTCCACGGAACCTAAGTCCGGAATACAACAATGAAAGGAAGAGAAACCGGGATCGCTATAACCTCCCCCCCATAAAGAATTTCGTCCCCGAAATTAAGTACAAGTTTTTCAAAAACAAGTTTTCTCATCTCCCAACAACATTACATTTCAAAATATAACAATTTGACCCATTACCGGTCATCTCACTCTTTTCAAGAGGCAATTTACAACATTTTCCACAACATGCATTATAAATATGCAATCCTTGAAATTTAACAATTTCCAAAACTATGTTCCACAGTTCTATATCATATTTAACGTTCATGATATATTTCCATTTTCACAATACATTGAACATATGCAATGTTACACTAAACTTCCATTTCAAGGCAAGTTTCAAAATACTTCCATTATAGCGATCCCGGGTTTACCCTTGTTGTATAGTGATCCGGACATGTGTCCGTGGATGTTGGTAGTTGTTTATTATCTTGTCTACATCCTTTCTTACTTTGTATTTGAGTTATAGGATGTGTTGAGCGGGTTTGTTACAGGTTGGTTGAATTTAGAAACCAAAACTAGTTGCCTAGATTTTTGGCCTGTACGCTCGAGCGGAGGTGTTGGCGCTCGAGCGTAGATTACACCCATTCAGTATTTTCCTGTGCAGCGTTGTACGCTCGAGCATGGTATTGGCCGCTCGAGCGGGGTTGTCTGAGTGCCGCTCGAGCGTAGGGTTGGGAGCTCGAGCGGAGGCCTGGTTCTGCAAAAGTGCTGGGCGAGTGCATTCTGCGCTCGAGCGGGAGGTTGGCCGCTCGAGCGGAAGTCTGGGAGTGGCCGCTCGAGCGAGGTGTTTTACGCTCGAGCGGACGACTGGGTTTAAGTCCCGAAATTGTGACTTTTCAAATCACTTTTTCACTTTCTCTTCTCTCTCTTACTTTTCCAAAATCACCATTGTTGAGCCTCTCACTCTAGACTCTACCTTCTCTCTAGGTTTTGATCTAGTAGGAGTGATTTACTCACCTTTGGCCTTTACAAAAAGGTTGTTGATCGTCGAGGGCTTCATTTTAATCTGAAAATCACGGGTTTTGGAGCACGTTGGGTTTTTTCGTCTTCTCCTTTGGAACTCCGAATTTGAGGTAGGGATATCCTACTCCTCTCTATGGGTTTTGTCTTTAAATTTTGGTATTTTGAGATGTTGGGCTTGTTTTGGTAATTTTGTGAAAGTTTGGGGCTTTTGTGTAATTTTACAAAAGTTGGGGATTTTTTTATAATAAACCTAGATGCATGTTTGGCATGGAGAAATGGAATTCATGTTGAATCATTGATGAAAATGGGACCTAAGGGTTGAAATAGTAATTATGGAAAATGGCCTAATTACATTGTTTAATTAATTGGGATAATTAATTGGTGAGAAATGAGGAAGTGAAATGTTGATTGAATATCCATTTGTGCATTTATTTTCTGTTTTAGAAATAACTGCTTTGGGCTATCGGTGGAGGATAGTCGAGATTGTTGTAGACAATGCATGATGATTAGGTAAACGGAAACTAATCAATGGAATGTGTCATGGAACTTGACGGTTGATAGAATACATTAATTGTATGTATTGTGTGATTGTATATAGAACCAATGTGTTTATATACGTTATATATAGAGGAGGAGATAGGGGATGTACTCCGCGGTTTAGGGGAAGATAGGGGATGTACCTCTAAACCAGATAGGTATTGGGAGGAGATAGGGGATGAACTCCGTAGACACAGCTCGTATGCTTGTCTAGAGAAGTGAAGATAGAGCTCATATGCTTATCTTTGTGAAGTGTGGATACAGCTTGTATGCTTATCTGTGGATATTGTTGATATACATATCTGTTGTAGAATGTGGATACAACTTATATGCTTATCTGAATGTGAGATATAGTTTTTATACATATCTGTGGAAATGATGATAGAGCTAGCATGCTTATCTGTTGAAAAAGGGAAAATGAAAGGTAACTTAGACTCATAAGTTGTATGACATAAATTTGTGATTTATGTGATTGTATCAGTGTTGACCATCTATCAATTGCTAATATTTTAGTCATTGTCCATGGTTGGTTTAGTGTATTTCTACTGGGCTGTGGCTCACCCTATATGGGAATATCATTTTCAGGTGCAGGAAGCATGCCACCTCCAAGGACATAGCTGGGAGACTAGTGGCGGACATACTTTTGTCGCATAACTTTTGATGTATTACATGTAACTTCAAGCCCAGGGCTTAATGTGTAATCGAGTTAGAACTCTTTTGTTGTAACCAAGTGTTAACTTGGAAAGCTATAAGCCTGTAGGGCATTTTGTTATGATGTTAACATGTAATACTTATGTAATGGAATTCTAATGAATAAAGAAATGCGGTTAGTTTAATGTTATTATTTTGAGGCCGTTACATCCATAAACCAAAACATATACAATGCTTTACAACTTAGGACATATTTAATGCACTTAAAGTCTATCAGTATTACAAAATCTCAATACATGATTATACATTAACAAACAAGTCCGGATATTTTTCACGGACATCCAACTCACGTTCCCAAGTGGCTTCTTCCACTCCGTGATGTTTCCACAAAACTTTCACCAAGGGAATGGTCTTGCCTCGCAAGACTTGCTCCCGCCTATCCAAGACCCGAACCGATCTCTCCTCATATGAGGCGTCCTCATCTACCTCTAAGTTGGTCCAATCCAACACGTACGATGGATCCGGCTCGTACTTCCGAAGCATACTAACATGAAACACATCATGTACTCCGGATAACTACGGCGACAAGGCCAAACGATAAGCAACCTCCCCAATCCACTCAAGGATCTCAAAGGGACCGATAAACCTAGGGGATAACTTCCCACCCTTTCCAAACCTCATCAAACCCCGTCTAGTTGATATTTTCAGAAAAACATGATCACCCACCTCAAATGCCAAAGGTCTCCTCCTACGGTCGGCATAACTCTTTTGGCGACTCTGGGCTATAACAAGCCTCCTACGGATAAGCTCAACTTTTTCCGTCATTTCTCTCACCAACTCCAGGTCCAACAAAGGTGCATCACCCACCTCGGCCCAACAAACTGGAGACCTACACGGTCGGCCATACAAGGCCTCAAACGGTGCCATACCGATACTCGACTGAAAACTGTTGTTATAGGAAAACTCCACCAAGGGCAAGTGCCTCTCCCATGACCCACTAAAGCCAAGAACACAACCTTGAAGCATATCCTCAAGGATCTGAATAGTACGCTCTAACTGCCCGTCAGTCTGAGGATGATAAGCTGTGCTAAAGGTCAACCTAGTGCCCAAGGCACTCTGCCAACTCTACCATAACCTAGCAGTAAAACGACGATCTCTATCTGAGACGATCATCACTGGGACCCTGTGCAACCTCACTATGTCCCGAATATACAAGTCGGCAAGATGATCTATCGAATCTCTTACGCGCATAGGGATAATGTGCGCCGACTTACTCAACCGATCTACAACCACCCAAATAGCATCACTACCCCGCTGAGTCCTCGGAAGACCTACAACGAAGTCCATAGAGACATGCTCCCACTTCCACTTGGTAATAGGCAAGGGTTGCAACAAAGTCGCTGGCCTCTGATGTTCTGCCTTCACTTGCTGACAAGTAAGGCATTTAGACACGAAAACTGCCACATCTCTTTTCATGCCCCTCTACCAAAACTAGCGACCCAAATCACGATACATCTTGGTGCCTCCCAAATGCAGCGCAAGGCGCGAATGGTGAAACTCTGGGAGTACCTCCTCTCGGCAAGACTCCGGCACAAACAAACGGTCTCGGTATCTCACACTCAGGTTGGGATACACAGATAAACCCTTCTCAGCCTTCCCACTGGAGATCTTCTCTCGGAGGAGTTCTACCTCAAGGTCACCTCCCTGTGCCTCTAACACTCGAGTCACAAGTGTAGATTGCGCAACAACAGAAAACAATGCCACAGCCTCAACAGATTCACCCAAAAGCAAGTCAAACTCGCCTAGTGCACCCAACATTTCCCACTCCCGGATGGCTATACAAGCAACATCACTAATGGATTTCCTACTAAGGGCATCGGCCACAATATTGGCCTTTCCCGGGTGATAGTGCAACTCGAAATCGTAGTCCTCAATGAACTCCATCCACCTCCTCTGCCTCAGATTTAAGTCTCTCTGTGTAAACAGATACTTCAAACTCTTATGGTCCGAGAACACCTCGAACCTCTCACCATAAAGGTAGTCTCTCCAAATCTTCAAGGCAAAGATCACTGCTGCTAATTCTAGGTCATGTGTAGGGTAATTTCTCTCGTGTATTTTCAACTGACGTGAGCCATAGGCTACTACTTTCCCCTCTTGCATCAACACACAACCCAAACCCTCTCATGAGGCATCACAATAAACAGCATAACCCAAACCTCTCTCCGGAATAATCAAAACTGGAGCGGTGGTCAATCTAACTTTCAACTCTTGGAATGACTTTTCACAAGTCTCACTCCATACAAATTTGACCCCTTTCCTCATCAACCTAGTCAATGGTGAAGCTAGCCTGGAGAAATCCTTCACAAACCGGCGGTAGTACCCAGCCAATCCCAGAAAGCTGCGAATCTCAAAAACACTCTTAGGCTGTGCCCAATCTTGCGCTGCCTCAATCTTGGATGTATCAAGAGACACCCCTTCCCTGGAAACCACATGGCCTAAGAACTTGACTTCCCCTAGCCATAACTCACACTTCCCAAATTTGGCATACAGCCTATGGGCCCTAAGCAACTCAAGCACCACTCTCAAGTGTTCTTCGTTCTCCTCTTCCGACGGTGAATAAATCAGGATGTCATCCACGAAAACGACCACAAAACGATCCAAGAATTCCTGGAATATCCGATTCATCAAGTCCATAAAGACTGCTGGTGCATTGGTGAGCCCAAATGGCATCACCAGGAACTCATAATGGCCATACCACGTACGGAATGTCGTCTTCGGAATATCCTCCTCCCTGACCCTCAACTGGTGGTAACCCGATCTCAAGTCTATCTTAGAGAAACAACGAGAACCCTTCAACTGGTCAAACAGATCATCTATACGGGGCATGGGGTACTTATTCTTGACCGTAGCCCGATTCAACTTTCGATAATCGATACACAATCTCAAGGCACCATCTTTCTTCTTAGCAAAGAGGGCCGATGCTCCCCACGGTGAAACACTAGAGCAGACAAAACACTTATCTAGCAACTCTTGGAGCTGAATCTTCAACTCACTCAACTCGACTGGGGCAAAAGGATAAGGTGCCATAGAAATCGGCGCCGTGCCGGGCACTAAATCAATAGAGAACTCGATCTCTCGATGAGGTGGCAAACTAACAAGATCCTTGGGAAAAACATCCGAATACTCGCGAACCACTCTCGGCAATTCAACCCCGGTCTCATCACACTCACCATTCATAAAGCTAGCGAGAAAACCACTAAGCTCACTCCGCCCACGCGGATCATACACCGGTGGCAATACACTGCCAACCCGATCCCCCAAAAAGTGAAAACAATCCCCGCTCAAGGTACATACTGTGACCCTCTAGCGGTAACAATCAATAGCAGCCGCCCGGTATGACGATAGCCAGTCCATACCCAAAATAACATCAAAACCTGACATGGGCATAACTACAAAAGGAAACGGAAGTCGGCGGTCGGCACCTCTATATCACAACCCCGACACCCCTGTTTCAAAATCAACTCACACCCAACAGGTGATACAACACAAATAAAAGATGCTAACTGTGCCAACTCCAACTCCAAAACAGATGCAAATGCCGCAAATATGAAAGAATGGGATGCACCCGTATCAATCAACACATTGGCAACCGAGTTGCAAAACAAGAAGGTACCTCTCACAACCGATGGAGCTGGTACAAGATCCTGTGCGGTAACAGCATAAACGCGCCCTGTAGGCCCCTGATCTACCTGCTCACCTCTAGGAGCAAAAGACTACTGCACAAACTGGGACGACGAAGCTCCCTGATTGGCCTTCGAGGCATGAACTGACTAAACTGGCTGAAAACTCTACCTCTGCCCAGATGCACCAGATGTGACACTCAACTGCGGGCAAAACCTCTTCAGGTGCCCCGTCTGACCACACTGATAACAAGACAATGGCTGGCCTCTGCCCTGACTCTGGCCCTGAGGTTGAGCCAAAGATGAAGCTGCTCTCTGGCCTCCTCCCCTCTGCGGACAAGCTGGAGACTTGTGGCGCAGCTGACCACATTTGTAACAAGTCACATCTCCCTGACTGCCTCTCCCAGAACCTGCACTCGGCACTGGAAAGGTCGACCTAACATAACCACCCTGAGACTGCTGAGGGTTAGAACCCCTCTGTCTCCTGCTATCACCCTGGCCATCCTGACTCCTCTTGGAGCCTCTTTGTCTTTGATCCTCCTCCTGCATCATAGTCTCCATATGGGCTGTCGCATCCACAAGGCGCCCAAAGTCCCGGGTCATAGAACCCCTAACCCTCATCTTGAGGTCGTGCCCCATCTTCTTCTCAAACTCCAGACAACGGCGTTCCTCAGACGCCACAAGCTCCGGTGTAAAACTAGAGAAACTAGTAAAAGCGGCCTCAAACTCAACCACAGACAAACTCAGCTGCTTTAAGCTGGCAAAACTGGTCCCTCAGCTTCTCCCTAGCAGATGGAGACAAGAACTTCTCCTGGAAAGCATCCACAAAAGCCTCCCATGTACCACCAATACGACCCCTCATGAATTTCCACCACTGACCCGCATCTCCCTTAAGCTGGAAAGATACCAAGGTCACTTTCAATGCTCCATCTTCGATGCCAAGCATCTTCGTCATCTGTTCCAACCACTCATCCGCGCCTTAAGTGGCTCCTTCGGATCCCAACAAACTCATCTGGATTAGACTGGAAGAACTCCCTCTTCACAAAGAAAGGCCCTGCATCAACAACCTGGGCCTGAACCTGGGCCTGAACTGGATTCTCAGCTCTGAGAATGCCCATGGATTCCCTCAAAGCATCGGCTATCCCACGGGCTAAAGCGCCCATAGCCTGCTGACCTGCTGGCTCGACCACATTCGCCTGGCCAACCCCCTCCTGCTGTGGCGGAATATCATCCGGTAAAGGCATCTCCTGCGTACCACGCCTACCACGTCTGCCACGTTCTCGCCCTGACATCCTAATAAAGGTAACGAAGAACATTATCACATTCATAAATGTGTCGAAGCTAAAACACTCGCGTCCTAATACATTGGACAACAGTAAGTCATTCCATGCAAGCACATAATCACATAAGCACTTACGAATTTCATTTTCGGATAATGATAGTCCCGAGGCTTTGCTAGAGTTCTGGTTAGAAACAGCATTGATTAAGTGCTTTTCCAACAAGACTCACAGAAACCCAAGGATCCAATCAATATCCTAGAAACTAAATCCCATACCCAAATAATCACGTAAACATGTTATCACATAAGCACATGACATTACATCTAAGTCTCTAACAAGCAAGACAAACCCATTGTGATACTAATCACTTCCACGTACCCAAAGTATTCAAACCCGGTACGCTCTGATAACAAGTTGTAACGCCATCAAAATAAACCCATAAAGCATACAATAATGACATGCTTAGACAAGAGAATAAAGCAAAAATACATTTCATCAGAATATTTCTTACAAATGTATTACATGTTAACAACAAAAGCAAATGCCCTACGGGCTTACAGCTTTCCAAGTCAACACTTGGTTACAAAAGAAAGAGTACTAACTCTATACAAAATAAGCCCTTGACTTGATATACATGTAATACAAGAATGTAATCACAAAAGATGTCCCAGCCACTAAACCTCTCAAGCTACGTCCTTGGAGGTGGCATGCTATCTGTACCTGAAAATGATATCCCATATAGGGTGAGCCAACGCCCAGTAGAGATATACTAAACATAATATAAGCAGTAACTAAGACATTAGCAATCGATAAATGTTTAACTCACATAAATCAATTCATAACTCATTTCAATTACATGACCATGTGTCCATGTTTTATTCCAGTTCAATCCAAATTTCCAATCCATAATCCTGGCTCAGAACCTGGCCATTTACTTTAACAGAGATTCCATCTCATGTCAACAGTTCTTCCATTTCAATAATACTAATGAGATAACAACTCATAACAAAATACTTCCATAAGTCTCTACAGATACACATATTTGCTGTATCATTAACACATACAAACACTTCCTTACTTCGCATGTGATACACAGATTTGCTGTATCAACACTTCAATAGATACACAGAATTGTTGTATCAATGGAGTCCATCCCCTATCTCCTCCCACATAACATCTGGTTTAGGAGTCCATCCCCTATCTCCCCCTAAACCGTGGAGTACATCCCCTATCTCCTCCCACGCAACACAATGTATATAAACAACTATCATATACATGTTCAATCAATACACAAATTCGATGTATTATTCCAATTGTCATATTCGATGACATATTCAATTGATTAGTTCCGGTTTGCTTAATCATCATGCATTGTCTACAACAATCACGACTATCTTCCACCGATAGCCCAAAGCAGTTATTTCTAAACAGATAATAAATGCATCAACAGATAGTTTATCAACATTTTCAAAAGTGAGCGATTAATAAATCCAACTTCACTATTCCATCTCATATTAAGCCAATCTCATTATATTCAACTCAATTTCATATTCTCATAACAAATGTCATTAATTACATAAACGACCCAATTATACCCAAACATGGCATTTTCGTCCATTTTTCAATATTGACCCAAAGGTCCAAATATCATCAACTAACATCAATAACCCCCTTTTTAGACCCAATATATATATATATATATATGAGCCAAAAGAATAAAACCCCTCTTTTCATTGTAACACAACTCAAACCCTAACTTCCCAAATCAAACCATCTATACAAATAGCTCAACGTCTATGTTAAAGCATATAAGAATGAGTAGGAATTCCTACCTCAAAAGATGAAACCCAAAGGTGAAGATGGAGAAACCCCGAAGTGCTCCAAATCAAAAAAATTTCGGACCAAAATGTAGCCCTCAACGATCCCCACACTTTTTACAAAGGCCTAAGGGTAGAAAATCACTCCTACTAGATCAATCCTAAGAGAGAAAGGAGAAAGTAGTTAGAGAAGCTCTCAAAAATGGCTTTTCAGAAAAGTAAGAGAGAGAGTGGAAGTTGAAAAGTGGTTTAAAATCACCCAGCTGATATCTGATATACGTATGACCCGCTCGAGCAGAGAATAGGACGCTCGAGCATCAAGCACAAAAACTGGACCCGCTCGAGCGTGAAGGGTACCTGCTCGAGCGCCAAGACACAACTACAAAACACACCCGCTCGAGAGCAAAGGGAAAGCCGCTCGAGCGTAGATTTCCCGCTTCTAGTACTTTTACAGACAATGAACTACCCGAGCGTGATAAGATCCGCTCGAGCATGAAAAACACACCTGCAGAAGTTTTGCAGAGGCACGAAATGCTGAGAGTGTGTAAACCCCGCTCGAGCGGACAACCAAAAATCAAACTCCGCTCAAGCGCAAAGGGACCCGCTCGAGCGTACCGCCAAAATTCTGGGCAACAAGGAATGGGACTAAAACTCAACCAACCATTTCGAAACACGCCCAATACATCCTAAAACTCAAACATATGGAATTAAAGGATAACAACAAGATATACAACCACCAACTCCATGGAACCTAAGTCCGGAATACAACAATCAATGGAAGAGAAACCGGGATCGCTATATCATATGCCAGTATATATTATATAAGGAAAAGGGTGTTTCTAATGACAAAGCTTGTTGAAGATGGAAAGGAAAGGCTAGAGATTTATCAATGGTTCAACCAAATCAAAGAGAAGAGATGGCAGAGTATAGCGATCTCGGGTTTACCCTTGTTGTACAATGATCCGGACATGTGTCCGTGGATGTTGGTTGTTGTTTATTATCGTGTTTGCATCCTTTGTACCTTGTATATCGAGTTATAGGATGTGTTGGGCGGATTTGTTTCAGGTTGGTTGAGTTTAGAAACCAAAACTAGTTGCCCAGATTTTTGGCCTGTAAGCTCGAGCGGAGGTGTTGGCGCTCGAGCGTAGATTACATCCATCCAGTATCTTGTTGTGCAGTGTTGTGAGCTCGAGCATAGGGTTGGGAGCTCGAGCGGAGGTCTGGTTCTGCAAAAGTGCTGGGCGAGTGCATTCTGCGCTCGAGCGGGAGGTTGGCCGCTCGAGCGGAAGTCTGTGAGTGGACGCTCGAGCGGGGTGTTTTACGCTCGAGCGGAGACCTGGGTTAAAGTCCCGAAATTGTGACTTTTCAAATCACTTTTTCACTTTCTCTTCTCTCTCTTACTTTTCCAAAATCACCATTGTTGAGCCTCTCACTCTAGACTCTACCTTCTCTCTAGGTTTTGATCTAGTAGGAGTGATTTACTCACCTTTGGCCTTTACAAAAAAGTTGTTGATCGTCAAGGGCTTCATTTTAATCTGAAAATCTCGGGTTTTGGAGCACGTTGAGTTTTGTCTTCTTCTCCCTTGGAGCTCCGAATTTGAGGTAGGGATAACCTACTCCTCTCTATGGGTTTTGTCTTTAAATTCTGGTATTTTGAGATGTTGGGCTTGGTTTGGTAATTTTGTGAAAGTTTGGGGCTTTTGTGTAATTTTACAAAGGTTGGGGTTTTATTCATAATAAACCTAGATGCATGTTTGGCATAGAAAATGGAATGATTGTTGAATCATTGATGAAAATGGGACCTAAGGGTTGAAATAGTAATTATGGAAAAATGGCCTAATTACATTGTTAAATTAATTGGGATAATTAATTGGTGAGAAATGAGGAAATAAAATGTTGATTGAATATCCATTTGTGCATTTATTTTCTGTTTTAGAAATAACTGCTTTGGGCTATCGGTGGAGGATAGTCGAGATTGTTGTAGACAATGCATGATGATTAGGTAAACGGAAACTAATCAATGGAATGTGTCATGGAACTTGACGGTTGATAGAATACATTAATTGTGTGTATTGTGTGATTGTATATAGAACCAATGTGTTTATATACGTTATGTGTAGAGGAGGAGATAGGGGATGTACTCCGCGGTTTAGGGGAAGATAGGGGATGTACCTCTAAACCGGATAGGTATTGGGAGGAGATAGGGGATGAACTCCGTAGACAGAGCTCATATGCTTGTCTAGAGAAGTGAAGATAGAGCTCATATGCTTATCTTTGTGAAGTGTGGATACAGCTTGTATGCTTATCTGTGGATATTGTTGATATACATATCTGTTGTAGAGTGTGGATACAGCTTGTATGCTTATCTGTGGATATTGTTGATATACATATCTGTTGAGAATGTGGATATAGCTTTTATGCTTATCTGAATGTGAGATATAGTTTTTATACATATCTGTGGAAATGATGATAGAGCTAGCATGCTTATCTGTTGAAAAAGGGAAAATGAAAAGTAATTGGGACTTGTAAGTCGTTGACATAAATATGTAATTTATGTGATTGTATCAGTGTTGACCAACTATCAATTGCTAATGTTTTAGTCATTATCCATGGTTGGTTTAGTGTATTTCTACTGGGCTGTGGCTCACCCTATATGGGAATATCATTTTCAGGTACAGGAAGCATGCCACCTCCAAGGACATAGCTTGGGAGGCTAGAGGCGGACTTAGTGTAGTTGTTTTACTTTTGATGTATTACATGTAACTTCAAGCCAAGGGCTTAATGTGTAAACGAGTTAGTACTCTTTTGTTGAAACCAAGTGTTAACTTGGAAAGCTGTAAGCCCGTAGGGCATTTTGTTTTGATGTTAACATGTAATACTTATGTAATGGAATTCGAATGAATAAAGGAATGCGGTTAGTTTAAATGTAAATGCATGTCCTATTTGATGGGTTTAATGTTATTATTTTGAGGGCGTTACAACTTGGTATCAGAGCGTACCGGGTTCGAATACTTTGGGTACGTGGGAAGTGATTAGTATCACAATGGGTTTGTCTCGCTTGGTAGAGACTTAGATGTAGTATCATATGCTATGTGCTTAATTGATAACATGTTTATGTGACTATGTGGGTATGGGATTTAATTTCTGGGATATTGATTGGATCCTTGAGTTTCTGGGAGTCTTGTTGGAAAAGCACTTGATCAATGCTGTTTCTAACCGGAACTCTAGTAACGCCTCGGGACTATTACTATCCGGAAATGAAGTTCGTAAGTGCTTATGTGTTTATGTGCTTATGTGGAGTGAATTACAGTTGTCCATGTATTAGGACGTGAGTGTTTAGTTTCGGCACATTTATGAATGTGCTAACGTTCTGTGTTGCCTTTATTAGGATGTCAGGACGAGGAAGAGGTGCTAGGCGTGGTAGACCTGCGAGGCAGGAAGTACCGTTACAGGGTGAGATTCCGGCAGTGCAGGAGGGAGTTGGGCAGGCCAATGTGGCCGAGCCAGTAGGTCAGCAGGCTATGGGTGCCTTGGCCAGAGAGATAGCAGGAACTTTAGGTATTCTTAGAGCTGGGAATCAGGCAGCTGAGACAGGGCCTTCCTTCTTGAAGAGGGAGTTCTTTCGGTGTAATCCGGACGAGTTTATCGGGGATCCTAAAGAGCCGCTTAAGGCAGATGAATGGCTCGAACAGACAACGAAGACGTTTGAGATGCTTGGCATCGAGGACGGAGCACTGAAAGTGACCTTGGCATCCTTCCAACTGAAGGGAGATGCGGGTCAATGGTGGAAGTACGAGAAAGCTCGTGTTGGTGGTACTTGGGAGGCGTTTGTGAATGCTTTTCAGGAGAGGTTTTTATCAGCAGCAGCTAGGGAGAAGCTGAGGGATCAGTTTAGCCGGCTTAATCAGCAGGGCTTGTCAGTGGCCGAGTTTGAGGCTACTTTTACCAGTCTGTCTAGGTTCGCACCTGAACTGGTGGCGTCTGAGGAACGCCGTTGCTATGAGTTTGAGCGGAAGTTGAGGCGGGGCCTCAAGTTGAGAATTGGTGGGTCTTACATTCGAGAGTATAGACACCTGGTAGATGCTGCAGCTCATATGGAGCTTATGATGCAGGAGGAGGATGAGGGTCAGAGAGGCTCCAAGAGGAGCCAGGATAGTCAGAGTGATGGCAGGAGACAGAAGGGTTATAACCCTCAGCAGTCTCAGGGTGCAGTCTCTAGATCGACCTTTCCAGTGCCGAGTGTAGGCTCGGGGAGAGGCAGTCAGGGGGAAATCACTTGTTACAAGTGTGGCCAGCTGGGTCACAAGGTATCTGTTTGCCCGCAGAAGGGTGGGGGTCAGAAAGCTGCTTCTTCTTCAGCTAGACCGCAGAGTCAGAGTTTGGGCAGGGGGCAGCTCTTGACTTGTTATCAGTGTGGACAACCTGGGCACATGAAGAGGTTTTGCCCACAGTTGAGTGCCACTTCGGGAGCGTCTGGTTCTAGGCAGACGCAGGGTTTTCAGCCAGCTCAGTCTGTGCAGGCCTCGAGGGCCAATCCGGGAGCTTCGTCATCCCAGTCTGTGCAGCAGTCTTTTGCTCCGAGAGGTGAGCAGGTAGACCAGGGGCCTACGGGGCGCGTGTATGCTGTTACCGCGCAGGATTTAGTACCGGCTCCATCAGTAGTGAGAGGTACTTTTCTGTTTTGCAACTCAGTTGCTAATGTGTTGATAGACACGGGTGCATCTCATTCTTTTGTATCTGCTGCATTTGCATCTGTTTTGGAATTGGAGTTAGCACAGTTAGCATCTCCTATTTGTGTGGTATCGCCTTTGGGTGGTGAGTTGATCCTGAAACAGGGTGTTAGAGGATGTGATATAGAGGTCGCCGATTATAGGCTTCCTTTTCCGTTTGTTGTCATGCCCATGAAGGGTTTTGATGTTATTTTGGGTATGGACTGGTTATCGTCATACCGGGCTGTTATTGATTGCTACCGCCAGAGAGTTACATTGTGTACCTTGGGCGGGGAGTGGTTCCATTTCTTGGGAGACCGGGTTGGTAGTGTTTTGCCACCGGGGTATGATTCGCGAGGGCGAAGTGAGCTTAGTAGTTTACTTGCTAGCTTTGAGAGTGGTGAGAGTGGTGAGACCCAGGTTGTATTGCCAAGGGTGGTTTGTGAGTATTCGGATGTCTTTCCCGAAGATCTTGTTAGTTTGCCACCTCACCGAGAGATAGAGTTCTCTATTGATTTAGTGCCTGGTACGGCGCCGATTTCTATGGCACCTTACCGTTTTGCTCCAGCAGAGTTGGTTGAGTTGAAAGTTCAGCTCCAGGAATTGCTCGATAAGGGTTTTGTTCGCCCTGGTGTTTCACCGTGGGGAGCACCGGCACTCTTTGTTAAAAAGAAAGATGGTGCCTTGAGATTGTGTATAGACTACCGGAAGTTGAATCGGGCTACGGTTAAGAATAAGTATCCTATGCCCCGTATAGATGATTTGTTTGACCAGTTGAAGGGTTCCCGTTGTTTCTCTAAGATAGACTTGAGATCGGGTTACCATCAGTTGAGGGTCAGGGAGGAAGATATTCCTAAGACGGCATTCCGTACGCGGTATGGCCATTATGAGTTTTTGGTGATGCCATTCGGGCTTACCAATGCACCGGCAGTCTTTATGGACTTGATGAACCGGATTTTCCGGGAGTTCTTAGACCGATTTGTGGTTGTTTTCGTGGACGACATCCTTATCTATTCGTCGTCTGAGGAGGAGCACGAGGCACACTTGAGAGTGGTGCTTGAGTTACTTAGAGCCCATAGGCTGTATGCCAAGTTTGGGAAGTGTGAGTTCTGGCTGAGGGAAGTCAAATTCTTAGGCCACGTGGTATCCGGGGAAGGGGTGTCTGTCGATACATCCAAGGTTGAGGCAGTGCAAGATTGGGCACAGCCTAAGAGTGTGTTTGAGATCCGCAGTTTTCTGGGATTAGCTGGGTATTACCGTCGGTTTGTGACAGATTTCTCCAGGTTAGCGTCACCGTTGACTAGACTGACTCGGAAGGGAGTCAAGTTTGTGTGGAGTGAGACTTGTGAAAAGTCGTTCCAAGAGCTGAAAGTTAGGTTGACCACCGCTCCGGTATTGATTATTCCGGAGAGAGGGTTGGGTTATGCAGTTTATTGTGATGCTTCACGAGAGGGTTTGGGTTGTGTGTTGATGCAAGAGGGGAAAGTGGTAGCTTATGGCTCACGCCAGTTGAAAATACACGAGAAGAATTACCCCACACACGACCTATAGTTAGCAGCTGTGATCTTTGCCTTGAAAATCTGGAGGCACTACCTTTATGGTGAGAGGTTCGAGGTATTCTCGGATCATAAGAGTTTGAAGTATCTGTTTACACAGAGAGACTTGAATCTGAGGCAGAGGAGATGGATGGAGTTCATCGAGGATTATGATTTTGAGTTACATTATCATCCGGGAAAGGCCAATGTTGTGGCCGATGCCCTTAGTAGGAAGACCATTAGTGATGTTGCTAGTATAGCCATCCGGGAATGGGAGATGTTGGGAGCACTTGGCGAGTTTGATTTGCTACTGGGCGAATCTGTCGAGGCTGCGGCCTTGTTATCTGTTGTTGCGCAGCCTACACTTGTGATTAGAGTGTTAGAGGCACAGAGAGGTGACCTTGAGGTAGAATCCCTCCGAGAGAAGATCTCCAGTGGGAAAGTTGAGAAGGGTTTGACGGTGTATCCCGACCTGAATGTGAGATACCGAGACCGTTTGTTTGTACCGGAGTCTTGCCGAGAGGAAGTACTCCGAGAGTTTCACCATTCGCGCCTTGCGGTGCATCCGGGAGGTACTAAGATGTATCAGGATTTGGGTCGCCAGTTTTGGTGGCGGGGTATGAAAAGAGATGTGGCTGTTTTCGTATCGAAGTGCCTTACTTGCCAGCAAGTGAAGGCCGAGCATCAGAGGCCAGCGGGTTTGTTGCAACCCTTGCCTATTGCCGAGTGGAAGTGGGAGCATGTCACTATGGACTTCGTTGTGGGTCTTCCGAGGACTCAGCGGGGTAGTGATGCTATTTGGGTGGTTGTAGACCGGTTGACTAAGTCGGCGCACTTTATTCCTATGCGCGTGAGAGATTCGGTAGATCATCTTGCCGACCTGTATATTCGGGACGTAGTGAGATTGCACGGGGTCCCAGTGACGATCGTCTCAGATAGAGATCCTCGTTTTACTGCTAGGTTGTGGCAGAGTTTGCAGAGTGCCTTGGGCACTAAGTTGACCTTTAGTACGGCTTATCATCCTCAGACTGACGGGCAGTCCGAGCGTACTATTCAGATCCTCGAGGATATGCTTCGGGGTTGTGTCCTGGACTTCAGTGGGACGTGGGAGAGGCACTTGCCATTGGTAGAGTTTGCCTACAACAACAGTTTTCAATCTAGCATCGGTATGGCACCGTTTGAGGCCTTATATGGCCGACCGTGTAGGTCTCCAGTGTGTTGGGCCGAGGTGGGTGATGCACCTTTGTTGGGTCCAGAGTTAGTTAGGGAGACGACGGAGAAAGTTGAGCTTATCCGTAAGAGGCTTGCTACAGCCCAGAGTCGACAAAAGAGTTATGCCGACCGTAGGAGGAGGCCTTTGGCGTTTGAGGTAGGTGATCATGTCTTTCTGAAGATATCACCTAAACGAGGCCTGATGAGGTTTGGGAAGAGTGGGAAGTTATCCCCTCGGTTTATAGGTCCTTTTGAGATCCTTGAGAGGATAGGTGAGGTTGCTTATCGGTTAGCCTTACCGCCGCAGTTGTCCGGAGTGCATGATGTGTTTCATGTGAGTATGCTTCGGAAGTATGAGCCAGATCCATCACATGTGTTGGATTGGACTGATTTAGAGGTAGATGAGGATGCCTCGTATGAGGAGAGACCGGTACGGGTCTTGGATAGGCGGGATCAGGTCCTGCGTGGCAAGACCATTCCTTTGGTGAAAGTCTTGTGGAAACATCACGGAGTGGAGGAAGCCACTTGGGAACGTGAGTCGGGAGTCCGTGAGGAATATCCGGACTTATTTGTTGATATGTAATCTTATATTTAAATTTTACATTTTGTTGAACTTAAGAGCTTTTATATATGTCTTAAGTTGTGAAACATTGAAAATGTTTTGATTATTGGAAGTATGTTTTGGAACTTGCCTCATATGGAAGTTGAATGTAACATTATATGTGTTAAGTATATTGTTGAAATTGGAAAGATAGTGCATAATGTTGATGCATGTTGAAAATACATATGTTGTTTACACATTGTGATATGTCTCTTGTTAAAGGGATGGGATGACCGGTAATGGGTCGAATTGTTGAATGTTCAAGTGTAACATTGTCTAAATTGGAGAAAAACTTGTTTTTGAAAACTTGTGCTTAATTTCGAGGGCGAAATTCTTTAAGGGGGGGAGGTTATAGCGATCTCGGGTTTACCCTTGTTGTACAATGATCCGGACATGTGTCCGTGGATGTTGGTTGTTGTTTATTATCGTGTTTGCATCCTTTGTACCTTGTATATCGAGTTATAGGATGTGTTGGGCGGATTTGTTTCAGGTTGGTTGAGTTTAGAAACCAAAACTAGTTGCCCAGATTTTTGGCCTGTAAGCTCGAGCGGAGGTGTTGGCGCTCGAGCGTAGATTACATCCATCCAGTATCTTGTTGTGCAGTGTTGTGAGCTCGAGCGTAGGGTTGGGAGCTCGAGCGGAGGTCTGGTTCTGCAAAAGTGCTGGGCGAGTGCATTCTGCGCTCGAGCGGGAGGTTGGCCGCTCGAGCGGAAGTCTGTGAGTGGACGCTCGAGCGGGGTGTTTTACGCTCGAGCGGAGACCTGGGTTAAAGTCCCGAAATTGTGACTTTTCAAATCACTTTTTCACTTTCTCTTCTCTCTCTTACTTTTCCAAAATCACCATTGTTGAGCCTCTCACTCTAGACTCTACCTTCTCTCTAGGTTTTGATCTAGTAGGAGTGATTTACTCACCTTTGGCCTTTACAAAAAAGTTGTTGATCGTCAAGGGCTTCATTTTAATCTGAAAATCTCGGGTTTTGGAGCACGTTGAGTTTTGTCTTCTTCTCCCTTGGAGCTCCGAATTTGAGGTAGGGATAACCTACTCCTCTCTATGGGTTTTGTCTTTAAATTCTGGTATTTTGAGATGTTGGGCTTGGTTTGGTAATTTTGTGAAAGTTTGGGGCTTTTGTGTAATTTTACAAAGGTTGGGGTTTTATTCATAATAAACCTAGATGCATGTTTGGCATAGAAAATGGAATGATTGTTGAATCATTGATGAAAATGGGACCTAAGGGTTGAAATAGTAATTATGGAAAAATGGCCTAATTACATTGTTAAATTAATTGGGATAATTAATTGGTGAGAAATGAGGAAATAAAATGTTGATTGAATATCCATTTGTGCATTTATTTTCTGTTTTAGAAATAACTGCTTTGGGCTATCGGTGGAGGATAGTCGAGATTGTTGTAGACAATGCATGATGATTAGGTAAACGGAAACTAATCAATGGAATGTGTCATGGAACTTGACGGTTGATAGAATACATTAATTGTGTGTATTGTGTGATTGTATATAGAACCAATGTGTTTATATACGTTATGTGTAGAGGAGGAGATAGGGGATGTACTCCGCGGTTTAGGGGAAGATAGGGGATGTACCTCTAAACCGGATAGGTATTGGGAGGAGATAGGGGATGAACTCCGTAGACAGAGCTCATATGCTTGTCTAGAGAAGTGAAGATAGAGCTCATATGCTTATCTTTGTGAAGTGTGGATACAGCTTGTATGCTTATCTGTGGATATTGTTGATATACATATCTGTTGTAGAGTGTGGATACAGCTTGTATGCTTATCTGTGGATATTGTTGATATACATATCTGTTGAGAATGTGGATATAGCTTTTATGCTTATCTGAATGTGAGATATAGTTTTTATACATATCTGTGGAAATGATGATAGAGCTAGCATGCTTATCTGTTGAAAAAGGGAAAATGAAAAGTAATTGGGACTTGTAAGTCGTTGACATAAATATGTAATTTATGTGATTGTATCAGTGTTGACCAACTATCAATTGCTAATGTTTTAGTCATTATCCATGGTTGGTTTAGTGTATTTCTACTGGGCTGTGGCTCACCCTATATGGGAATATCATTTTCAGGTACAGGAAGCATGCCACCTCCAAGGACATAGCTTGGGAGGCTAGAGGCGGACTTAGTGTAGTTGTTTTACTTTTGATGTATTACATGTAACTTCAAGCCAAGGGCTTAATGTGTAAACGAGTTAGTACTCTTTTGTTGAAACCAAGTGTTAACTTGGAAAGCTGTAAGCCCGTAGGGCATTTTGTTTTGATGTTAACATGTAATACTTATGTAATGGAATTCGAATGAATAAAGGAATGCGGTTAGTTTAAATGTAAATGCATGTCCTATTTGATGGGTTTAATGTTATTATTTTGAGGGCGTTACACAGAGAGAGGTGGTTGAGTGAAAGGCAAAGCAAGCATGAAAAGAGAGAAAATGGTAGAGCATCCGGGGTAATGAAAGAAATTTTTGGCTTATATTTATTGGAAATTTTCAACAAAGGGGTTGAAGGAAATCTTTTATAATTATTTATACCCATAAATCTTTATTTATACCCACAAATCTTGGAATTAAAATGTATGTTCATTTATGGTGTAATCCATATATCCCTACTGGCATTCAAAAATATTGCACAAATTTAAATTTTAGACAATTTTAAAAAAAAAAATTTCTTTCGTACATAGCATGGTTGTTAGGAGAGAAAATAATGATTGAATGAAAAAATTTTGAGGAATTTACATGTCAGTGTGTATTTAAAAAAATATTTACAAATTAATGATAAAATTTGTAATTATTAAAGTATGAAGTGATAAACCTTATCACGATCAATAATTAATTTTTACAAAATTCACTGAGCAATAGTTTTCCAAAAAAATATTTCTATCATGCGAATTTAATCAATTCAGTACTAAATCAGTGAATTCGTATTCGTACATTTATCGACAATCCAAATTGATATGCTAATGTTTTTTTTGTTTATTGATTTCATGATTTTACTTGGTATATTTTGTGCAAGTTAATTTTCTATTCAGGTGTTTTAGTATCTAAATCCCCAATAGTATGTACTTATAATAATTATTTGTTAATGTACTTAAAAGAGGAAAAGGATGTTGAAATTTATTGTGATAAATACTATTTTTCTTTTTTAAAATAGTAGTGGTGGTAATAATCTTTCATGTGCTAATAACTTCAAAATGGTTTGGTCGTGATGCAGAAGCTGGATGGTGAGGATGTAAGAATTGTGGACTATTTTGATGTGATTACAGGAACAAACTCTAGTGGTCTTGTGACTGCTATGTTAACTGCTCCAAACGAAAATAATCGCCCAGTGTCTGCTGCTAAAGATATTAAAGACTTTTACCTTGACAATTGTCCCAAAACATTGCCGGAAGAGAGGTAATAATTACAAACAATTAAGAATTTTGGTATAAAATTTTCGTACAAAATATTATATATAGCGGTTTTTATCTTGTTGTTTCAAACAAAAACACATACCATTATTAGTTATAAAAATTATTTTTGTAGATTCTTTTGTTTTTCCATTCAATGATGATGATACTATGTACTAGTAGTAAAACATATTAAAACTTTAAAACAAACAACTCTCTATTTCCTCAAGCTGCAAAGGCAATCAAAGCCTTATCAGGACCAAAATATGATGGGAAGTATCTCCATGAAGTAGTTAAGGAAAAGCTTGAGAGATAAAATTACATCAGACATTGACTAAAGAGTCCTATATAAATATAAACAAATCATCTCCCTTCTTATAAGGAAAAAAAAAAAAATAGTCTCTCTATTTTGTACATTAATGATGATTGAATAATACAAAACAATTACTCTTTATTATTTATCGCATATCAATTTAAAAGACACGCATAATTACTGTACTAACAGTTGATGAAAAATCACGTGCCACATGCAATGCACATACCCAACTGCTAGTGTATAATATAATTATGAAAGTGTGAAGAACCTGCCATGTTTTCTAATTTTTTTTAAATTTCAATTTTACCCTCTCAAATCTTCTATATTTTCTAAGTTATGAAGAATCCTATATAAACTAATTATCTCTTTATTTTTAGAGTTGAACACTCAAAAACGATATATTTTAATTTTAAAAATAGTATAAATACCTCTTTTTAGAGGTAGTCCGGAGGAGGTGAATGAGTTAATATAGATGATCGTAAGGTAGTATTTAATAATAGTAGACGAACTCTTAATGTAATTAACTTTTAATAATTTTGTACTACTGTCATAATTTAAAATTGATAGCAATTTTCTTGGGATTCAAGATTCGTAACAAACTAGTACAACATACGAAGGCAACAATAGGAGGGTACATGGAAGTTTCTTTGGGGCTCGATGGAGAGGACTATAAATATGCAACCTAGCTTATTGTGAAAACCAAACATATCAAACTTCAAAAAGCTCCTCTTATATATTCCTAATCCTGTCATTTGAACATTGCGCAAAATAAACACAAAAACATTTTTTTGTTTTATAAAATCAGTTTTGAAAATGGAGGTGGTAGTAGCACAATCTCCAGGTCAAATCCAGGCCCCAACTAATGGGAACTTGATAACTATTCTTTGCATTGATGGAGGTGGCTTTTGAGGAATCATTCCTGCCACTATCCTCACTTACCTTGAATCCCAGCTTCAGGTATTAACTCTCTTTAATATATATGTATATATATATATATTTTAAGGGTTGTGTACATATGGTACGAACTATGAGAATTGCAATGTTACATTATATATATATATATATATTAGTAGTGGGCACACACACAACGTGTGTGCAAATATATATAATTGAAATGCAGTTCATTCGTGGTAAGATCCACATATCCCCACTAACGTTCAAATATATTGCACAAATTTAAATTTTAGACAATTTTTATAATATTTTTCTTTCGTACATAGTCTGGTTGTTAGGAGAGAAAATAATGATTGAATGAAAAAATTTAGAGGAATTTACATGTCAGTGTATATTTAGAAAAATATTTACAAATTAATGACAAAATTTATAATTATTAAAGTATGAAGTGATAAACTTTATCACCGATCAGTAATTAATGTTTACAGAATTCACTAAGCAATAGTTTTCCAAAAAAACATTTTCTATCATGCAAATTTAATCAATTCAGTAATAAATCAGTGAATTCGCATCAATATATTTATCGGCAATCCAAATTGACTTAATATACTAATATTTTTTTTGTTTATTGATTTCATGATTTTACGAGGTATATTTTGTGCAAGTTAATTTTCTATTCAAGTGTTTTAGTATCTAAATCCCCAATAGTATGTACTTATAATAATCATTGTGTTAATGTACATAAAAGAGGAAAAGGATGGTGAAATTTATTGTGATAAATACTATATTTGTTTTTTAAGATGGTAGTGGTGGTTATAATCTTTCATGTGCTAATAACTCCAAAATGGTTTGGTCATGATACAGAAGCTGTGTAACGTCCCAATTTTCATACCCAAATGACAATACAGTAATCATGACCCTTATTAAGGAAAACCAATTATACAATCCCACACTTGCATTTCATAATGTAAATAGTTCCTCATGCGATAATACATTAATCCAACAATAAGTAAATGAACAAATAAATACCCCGAAGGGTTTACAAGTTTCCAAGGCTTAAGCCTGGGTTATAGCGATCCCAGTTTTCCCTCCATTGATTATAGTATTCCGAACTTATGTTCCGTGGTGTTGGTTGTTGTTATATCTTGTTTCCATCCTTTAACTCTTTGTATTCGAGTTTGGGTTGTGTTGGGCAGGTTTGTTACAGGTTGGTTGTGAGTTTAAACCAATGGTTGCTGCCCAGATTTTGGTGTCTTTGCTCGGGCGAGGCTTTTGTCGCTCGAGCGAGCTCTTTGTTATAGTTCCTTCGCTCGAGCGAGAGTTGGGTGATGTGTTTGGTGGCTCGAGCGAGAAGTCTTGCGCTTGAGCTCGCGTCTGCGTCTGGTTCTGGACCAGAGAGTTGCATTTCTTGGCTCAAGTGAGCTTTCCTTCGCTCGAGCGAGCGAGGACTATGTTTTGGGTTTCTTTGCTCGAGTGAGCTTTTCTTCGCTTGAGCGTGCTTCTGGGTTGTAGAGGCTTTCTTCGCATGATCTTTGTTGGCTCGAGCGAGGCTTTCTACGCTTGAGCGAGGGTCCTTTGTGTCTGGTCGCTCGAGCGACCACTCCTTCGCTCGAGCGAGCTTCGATTATATCAGTTGGCAGCAATGGATTTTTACACACTTTTTCATCTCATTTTTCTCTCAAACCCTAGATCCGGCTGCTCTTCTCTCTCTATACATCTTCCCTCTAAGGTTTGATCTAGTTCTTGAGTGTTTTCTACCCTAAGCTCTTTGTAAGAAAGATAGAGGGTGGCATGGGCTTCACTTTAATCTGAAAAGTTGTGGATTTGGAGCACTTTGGATTTTCATCATCTTCTCCACTTGGTCTCTTCATTTCGAGGTAGGGATAACCTACTCTAATCTATGATTTTTGACATAAATGTTAGTCATTTTGATTTGTTTGTGGTGTTGAGTAATTTTGGGAAAAGTTTGGGTTTGGTTTGTAATTTATAAAAAAGAGGGGCTTTGCGTTTTAAAGCCCCATGTGTATTTAAAGCCTTGGAAATGTGGGTTAGAGAGTTGAATTGATGGAATTTGGTCTTAGGATCAATATTTGAGTAAAGGGGTAAATGCCCTAATTGTTGTAATAAATTAATTTGTATAATTAATTTGGGGAAATGCGAAATTGAGTTGAGATCCATGAAATTGAGAAATTACAGGATTGACTGGTGTAGTTGAATTAATTTATCACTTACCTATGAAAATGTTGAGATTACATTTGTTTGATGCATTTATTATCTATTTAGAAATAACTGCTTTGGGCTATCGGTGGAGGATAGTCTTGATTGTTGTAGACACTGTATGTTGATTAGGAAAAACTGAAACTAATCAAATGTGTTATGTCATTGAATATGACAGTTGGGTTAATACATCAAATATGTGTATTGATTGATTATTGCATATGACAAGTGTTTTAATACATTGTATGTGCATGTTGTTTGGGAGGAGATAGGGGATGTACTCCTTGGTTTGAGAGGAGATAGGGGATGGACTCTCAAACCTGTTTGGGAGGAGATAGGGGATGGACTCCATTGATACAACAAATATGTGTATCATTTGAAGTATGGAAGTGTTTTAATATGAGTTGTAATCTCATGTGAATTGTGAAGTATGGAAATGTTTTATTATGAGATGTAGTCTTATTTAACTAATTGGCCAGGTTCTGAGCCACGTTTATGACTTGAGTTGGTTAAGTAAAGGAAAGTGGAATGAATCATGGACCTAACTGTCATGAAACTATTTTGTGAAATAAGTTGGTTTATAAGTGTTAGCCACATATCAAATGCTAATGTTTTAGTTATTTCTCATACTTGGTTTAGTATATCTCTACTGGGCTGTGGCTCACCTTATATGGGACATCATTTTCAAGTTCAGGTGATATGCCACCTCCAAGGACGTAGCTTGGGAGTCTTAGGGGCAGAAGAACTTTTGTTATTATCTTTTGTGTATTACATGTAAATTCAGGCCAAGGGCTTAATGTGATCTGAGTTTGTACTCTTCTCTTTTTGTAACCAAGTGTTGGCTTGGAAAGTTGTAAGCCCGTGGGGCACTTATTTTGTTGTCAACATGTAATACTTTTGTAATGAATACTCTGATAAATAGAAATATGCTTTATTCTCTTATGTGTATGAATGTCATGAATGTGGGTTTATATGTATTGTGTTTGAGGGCGTTACAACTTGGTATCAGAGCGTACCGGGTTTGAATACTTTGGGTACGTGGGAAGTGGTTAGTACCACAATGTGTTTGTCTCGCTTGTTAGAGACTTATGTATGACGTTATGTGTATAGTTTAATAACATGTTTATATGACTATATGGGTATGGAATGTAGTTTCTAGGATGTTGATTAGATCCTTGGGTTTCTGGGAGTCCTGTTGGAAAAGCACTTGATCAATGCTGTTTCTAACCGGAACTCTAGCAACGCCATGGGACTGTCATTATCCAGAAATGAAATTCGTAAGTGCTTATGTGATTATGTGCTTACGTGGAGTGAATTACTGTTGTCCATGCATTAGGACGCGAGTGTTGCAGTTTTGGCACATTTGTGAATGTGCTAATGTTTTCGTTACCTTTATTAGGATGTCAGGACGAGGACGTGGTGGTAGGCGGGGTAGGCCTACGAGGCAGGAGGTCCCTATACCGGATGAAATTTTGGCGCAGCAGGAGGGTGTTGGTTAGGCCAATGTGGCCGAGCTAGTAGGTCAGCAAGCCATAGGCGCCTTAGCCCGCGAGATGGTAGGAGCATTGAGGGAATCCATGGACATTCTCAGGGCTGAGAATGAAGTCCAGGTCCATGTGGTTGAGGCAGGGCCTTCCTTTCTGAAGAAGGAGTTCTTCCGATCTAATCCAGACGAGTTTGTGGGTGATCCGAAAGAGCCACTTAAGGCTGATGAGTGGCTAGAGCAGATGACGAAGATGTTTGAGATGCTTGGCATCGAAGACTGGGCTTTGAAGGCGACCTTGGAATCCTTCCAGCTGAAGGGAGACGCGGGTCAGTGGTGGAAGTTTGTTCGAGGCCATATTGGTGGGACTTGGGAGACTTTCGTTGATGCCTTTCAGGAGAAGTTTATGTCTCCCGTTGTCAGGGAGAAGTTGAGAGATCAATTCTGTCAGCTCAAGCAGCTGAGTATACCAGTGGCCGAGTTTGAGGATGCATTTACCAGTTTATCCAGGCTTGCATCTGAGCTAGTGGCGTCTAAGGAACACCATTGTCTTGAGTTTGAGAAGAAGTTGAGGCATGGGCTCAAGACCAGAGTTGCGGGGTCCATGACCCAGGAGTATGGGCGCCTTGTGGATGCTGCGGCCCATATGGAGATTATTATGCACGATGAGGAAGAGAGAATGAGGGGCTCCAAGAGGAGTCAAGATGGCCAGGGGGACGGTAGGAGGCAGAGGGGTTCTAACCTTCAACAGTCCCAGGGTGCTTTTGTGAGATCTACCTTTCCAGTGCCGAGTTCAAGCTCAGGGAGAGGCAGTCAAGGAGACGTTACTTGTTACAAATGTGGTCAGCTGGGCCACAAGTCTTCAGCTTGCCCGCGGAGGGGAGGAGGGCAGAGAGTAGTTTCATCTTCGGCTCGTCCTCAGAGCCAAAGTCAAGATAGAGGTCAGCCACTCTCTTGTTATCAGTGTGGTCAGGCGAGGCACCTGAAGAGGTTTTTCTTGCAGTTGAGTGGCACATCTGGTGCATATGGGTCGAGGTAGAGTTTTCAGCCAGCTCAGTCTGTTCAGGCCTCGAGGGCCAATCAGGGAGCCTCATCGTCTCAATCTGTACAGCAGTCTTTTGCTCCTAGAGCTGAGCAGGTAGATCAAAGACCTTCAGGGCGTGTGTATGCTGTTACTGCGCAAGGTCTTGTACCGGCTCCATCTGTTGTGAGAGGTACATTTTTGTTTTGCAACTCGGTTGCCAATGTGTTGATTGATACGGGTGCATCCCATTCCTTTATATCTGCTGCATTTGCATCTGTTTTGGGGTTGGAGTTGGCACAGTTAGCATCTCCTATATGTGTTGTATCGCCTGTTGGGGGCGAATTGATTTTGAAACAAGGATGTCGGGGCTGTGATATAAAGGTCACCGACCCCGACTTTTTCTTTTGTAGTTATGGCTATGTCGGGTTTTGATATGATTTTGGGTATGGACTGGTTATCGTCATACCGAGCTGTTATTGATTGCTACCGCCAGAAGGTCACTATATGTACCTTGAGTGGGGATTGTTTTAACTTTTTGGGAGGTCGGGTTGGTAGTGTTTTGCCACCAGTGCATGATCCGCGCAGGCGGAGTGTAACCAGCCCGCGGGGGACCTCACTACAGCTCGGACTCGATTTGTAGTCACGGTTCTAAATCTGAACCAAAGAGTCCAAATCCGACAAATCGTTTTGAGAAAACAGATTTTGAAAGAAGTGCCAAATATGGACTGCTTTGCCAGATACAGAGTCGCCACCTAAATATTTTATTTTGGGAAATTTAGGAAACCCTGACTCAGTGCCAAAGGCCACGTGTCCGTCATCACCAAAGTTGCCTCGGCTCGGGAACTTGGGTACGATTGGGGAAGGTCACTTCGTGAGCACCCCCGCTCGCCTGATCAAAGATCGGCCTCTACTAACCATGATATCTATTTTTTGAAAACATTGTATGTTCTTATTCCGGTTATTAGCCTAGGTTTACTATGTGATGCGCACAGCATACAAGTATAGACTGGGTTGCCTGAATTGGAACAAAACATTTCATGTTTGTTTTTGAAAGATGGTTTGCTACTCGCAAGTAGGCTTAAAGATGCAGCTTTTGCCACCCTCAGGTGGGCTTAAGAAAAGATGTTTTGCCACTATCTAGTGGGCTTAAAACTCACAGTTGATGATTTGTTCCAATCCAAATAACCCAACCTTCACCCACAGGCATTCAGGCAGTTATATCACATAAGCAAATAGCCTCATGGTAAGCATGCTATCATGGCATTCACTCACACGCATGCAAGGATGCTAAAGCATAAAGCTCACCCGGTACTCCAAGCCAAAACAAAAACTCATTAGAAACCATGCATGATCCTAAGTATACAAAAATGCCTAATGCAACACATGCAAAAATGCAAACTATAGCAGGCTCGGCTATTCTAAACATGGCATATGGAATGCTACAGCTAACATGTATTCAATTTGAAATTGAAATACAATGCAGTTAGTATGATGTGCCGAGCCCGGTGCATGCAAAACAGATGAATGAATGCAAACATGCTATCATACTGTATGCTAATTGAAACATGCCCTAATATAACCATCATAAGCGGGTAAATAAAAGGGAGAAAGACGTGGGGTTGGAAGACATACATCACACTCACGCACACTTATTACAGTTGTGCCCCCACGCAGAGGGTCCGAATAAATAATACAGTCCCGAATAAAAGAATATTACAGTCCAAATATTACAGTCCAAATAATGTACAAATTCCTAATTAATTAACAAATTAACTAAGAAAATCAATAAAACTGGCATGCAAGCCAAGGACTGCCTTGCTTCTGGTGGATGATGCATGTCCGGGTTGTCTTGCGCGGAAATCCACCGGGATGCCCCAATTAGCCTCTGTTTAGCAGTTTATTCTTGGAAAGCGCGCCGAGCCCCGGAAGACTGCTGATTCCTAATTTTGCTGCAACAGAGAGCAGGAAAGGGGCACAGCAATGTATTTTCACAGATATGCCTCGATCCTCGTACCACCAATCACGCATATCGATGCATGATGGCCGAGGAGTCGAATTGCACAATTCAATATAGAATGAATGCACATGAAAACACAACAAGGCCTAACTCCATCATGGATGATCCGGAGTGTCGGTGACTGGGGAATTGAGACACATTCCGTCACTCGGAGTACGAAATGCACCTCGTTTCCTGTGCCCGGGCTAACTCCTATTCCGAACACGATGCAATATGCATGACATGCATGAAATGCAACTAAGATACAATCCTAACATACACAATGCTATGGAATGGCATGCCTCAAAATGCGTACACATGGGCACGCAAACCGAGAAAATGACAGAATGCGATCTAAGATACAACCTAGTATGCACAATGCTATGAAAATGAGATGCCTCGAAATGCGTGCACACGGGCACGCAAACCGAGGCAATGGCATACGCAATGCAATGGCATGGAATGGCATATAGAATGCAACATGGACTTATACTAACATGAGAGAGCCTCAGCCACACTCACATAAGAAGCCGATGGATGAAAATGAAGTGCCTCGAAATGCGTGCACACGGGCACACAAACCGAGGCAATGGCATACGCAATGCAATAGGGCTAAAATGGCATGGAAAATGAAACCTGGACTTATACTAACATGAGAGAGCCTCAGCCACACTCACATAAGAGGCCGGTGGGTGAAAATGAAGTGCCTCGAAATGCGTGCACACGGGCACGCAAACCGAGGCAATGGCATACGCAATGCAAATGACATGAAAACATGATATGGGCTTATACCAACATGAGAGAGCCTCAGCCACACTCACATAGGATGCCGATGAATGAAAATGAAGTGCCTTGAAATGCATGCACACGGGCACGCAAACCGAGGCAATGGCATACGCAATGCAATGGCATGGAAAATGATACGCAAGCATGCTAATGGATTTTCAGCAATGAAATGTGGGGGAAAACAGCCCCGAAATGAGGCGAAAACACACCCGATGCATGGAATCTCTCCCGAAATGCAAATTAGGCGCATAGAATGAACTACAACTATACAAAGCATGCATAATTGGTACACGAGATGAAAAGACAGAAGCAAGGCAGCCTCAAAATAAGCATTTTTACAGTACAAATCATGGCCAAACAGCAAGCAAAGATAGGGCAACAATGGCATGCAAAAATGGCCCTAAACATGAGATTATGAAGCAACTCATAGCTGCTAACTCCAAATAGGTTAGGGCCCTTCAACAACATTGAAGAGGGGCCAAAAATAAGCCACTTTACAGAACTGTAAAAACCCCAAAAACAAACATAGATATGGCTAAGCTCTTATGCAAGAAAAGGGGCCAAAAGGTGGCCAAAGAGGCAAGTGGTATATGCAAAGCCCAAACTGAAAATTTCCCTTCTACAACATTGAAGAGGGACCAAAAATATGCACATTTAAAGAACTGTAAAAACCCCAAAACAGTATACAAACATGCTAGAAATGCAATGCAAAATGAGGCTTAAAAGTGGCTATAACACAAAGTATACAAAATATTCCTCAAATAACCAAAGACCCTTAATGAAACATGAAGAATGGACCAAAATAAGACTATTTTTAGTACTGTAAAAAGGCCAAAAACCGAAGCATGATAGGCTGCCAAAACATGCAAGAAAAGGGGACCAAGGAGGGATATAACATGAAGTAGCATATGGAGGTCCCAAACCATGAAAGGCCCTTAATAAAACATGAAGAATGGACCAAAATAAGACTATTTTTAGTACTGTAAAAAGGCCAAAAACCGAAGCATGATAGGCTGCCAAAACATGCAAGAAAAGGGGACCAAGGAGGGATATAACATGAAGTAGCATATGGAGGTCCCAAACCATGAAAGGCCCTTAATAAAACATGAAGAATGGACCAAAATAAGACTATTTTTAGTACTTTAAAAAGGCCAAAAACCGAAGAATGATAGGCTGCCAAAGCATGCAAGAAAATAGCATTTAAGGAAGACATTGAAGCAAGTGCAAGATGGGGGGCTCAAACAGGGTTGAGCCCTTAAGAAAAAGTGAAAAAGAGCTCAAAAGAAGGCCACTTTCAGTTATGGCCGGAGCTCAAAGCAAAAAGCATATATGGTTAAGAAATGTTGCAAAAATAAGCTCAAAAAATGGGGAAATGGCAACTCACCCTTGTAGACCAATCTTTGGTTGCTTCTTGGACCAAGTTGCAGCACCTTTAGCCTCTGAGAAGTCTTCCTTGCTGCTGGGAATGGAGTGGTGGTGGTGGTGCTTGGTGGTAGTGAAGAAAAGGGGATGAAACTTGGGTGTTTTTGAGAAAAATGAGAGAGATAGAGGGAGATATAATGCAAGAGGTTCAAAGGATTTTTTTCTAACCCCTAATACAAAGGCTTGCAACTGGTTATATGGAACAAAAAGAGGGTGTAAAGGTGGGGAAAAGGTGGGGGAAAAGGAGGTAAGTTTTCCCCCACAAAATATCCCCCGGATTGAGATATTTTCTGGGGGAAACAACTATACAGTTGTAAAGTGTGCTGTGTGAGGAACATGACCGGCCAAGTTTTGGGCTTGCAGGTGGCCGCCCGGCCACCCCCCCTAGCCGGCCGGCTAGGGGTCAAAAGGGTCAACTTGATTTAGTGGCCGGCCACCACAAAAAGGTGGCCTCCCAAGTCTCCTCTTCACAACCCTATGGTTCGAATTTGGAAACTCTAAAATAGGAGAGAGAACAAGCCATTTTGAGGAGGGGTTCAAAAGGTTCAAATGGAATTTCTGGCTGGCCATAAACTTTTAGGGTCCTCCCATGTGTATACAACACAAATATGTGGTTCAAAGTTCAAGAAAGTGGCCCAAGGGTGTTCAACATTGGCTCGGAAGGAGGGGTTCAAAAGGGTCAAGAAACATTAGTGGCCGGCCACTAACTTTTAGGGTCCTCCCATGTGTGTACATCACAAATATGTGGTTCAAAGTTCAAGGAAGTGGCCCAAGGGTGTTCAACACTAGCTCGGAAGTGAGAAAAACGGGCGTCGGAGGGCGCCGGAGGAGCAAAAACTGGTTGTTGAAACAATTGCTGGCCTCCCACCCTTCAGTGACCTTCCCGGTGATGAAACAGAGGTACCTGCCAAAAATGAACGAAAATCGATGCAAAACGAATGCTCAGGGGCCGAAACACGCAGTTTGGGGTCCCGAAAATGGGCTGTTAAGCACCGAAAGTGGCATTCGGCCACGAAGTGGGTCTCTCAGACCCCAGTGTCCCTCAAAAGGGAGCAGAAAGGAAGTATGCCAAAAATCAGAACAAACGGAGATGGTTAGGCGGTCCCGAACCGAGGCACACGGCCAACGGTCCCGAAAAACCGGAAACCGAACTTCGAAATGGGCAAAATGGCCTGCGGCCACAAAATATAGCCCACGGCCACTGAGAGATGGTCTACGGGACCTCTCCCTCTCCTCGAGAAAAGAAACAGAGAAAACCGGGTCTGGTTCACAAACCGAGGCAAGGCACAGAAGAGGGTTCGGAAGTCCGGAGGCAGGGCTCACGGCCGCTACTCTGAAACTTCTGAACGAGCACATTATGCAACATCACCAATCGCTCAATTGGTGACGTCTGAGTCTTAAGGTCGGTAAAAAATGGGGTGTCTACACGGAGTGAGCTTAGTAGTCTTCTCGCTAGCCTTATGAGTAATGAGTGTGATGAGATCCAGGTTGAACTACCTAGAGTGGTTTGTGAGTACTCGGACGTCTTTCCTGAGGATCTTGTTAGTTTGCCACCCCATCGAGAGATCGAGTTCTATATTGACTTAGTTCCTGGCACGGCACCGATTTCTATGGTACCATATCGTTTTGCCCCAACCGAGTTGAGTGAGTTGAAGATTCAACTCCAAGAGTTGCTAGATAAGGGGTTCATTTGCCCTAGTACTTCGTCATGGGGAGCACCAGCCTTCTTTGCTAAAAAGAAAGATGGGGCTTTGAGACTTTGTATCGACTACCAGAAATTGAATCAGGCTGCGATTAAGAACAAGTACCCTATGCCTCGTATTGATGATTTGTTTGACCAATTGAAAGGGTCCCACTGTTTCTCTAAGATAGACTTGAGATCAGGTTACCATCAGTTGAGGGTCAGGGAGGAGGATATCCCAAAGACGACATTCCGTACGCGGTATGGCCATTATGAGTTTCTAGTGATGCCTTTTGGACTCACCAATGCACCGACAGTGTTTATGGATTTCATGAACCAAATATTCCAGGAATTCTTAGATCGTTTTGTAGTTGTTTTCGTGGACGACATTCTGATTTATTCACCTTCTGAGGAGGAGCACGAGGAACACTTGAGAATGTGCTTGAGTTGCTTAGAGCCCATAGGTTGTATGCCGAGTTTGGGAAGTGTGAGTTCTGGGTAAGAGAGGTCAAGTTCTTAGGCCATGTGGTCTCCGGGGAAGGGGTGTCTGTCGATACATCCAAGATAGAGGCAGTGCAGGATTGGGCACAGCCTAAGAGTGTTTTTGAGATTTGCAGTTTTCTGGGATTAGCTGGGTATTACCGCTGATTTGTGAAGGATTTCTCTAGACTAGCTTCATCGTTGACCAGATTGACGCGAAAATGGGTCAAGTTTGTATGGAGTGAGACTTGTGAAAAGTTGTTCCAAGAGTTGAAAGTTAGACTTACCACCGCTCCGGTTTTGATTATTCCGGAGAGAGGTTTGGGCTATGCGGTGTATTGTGATGCTTCGCGAGAGGGTTTGGGTTGTGTGTTGATGCAAGAGGGGAAAGTCGTAGCCTATGGCTTGCGGCAGTTGAAAATACACGATAGGAATTACCCTACACATGACCTAGAGTTAACAGCTGTAATTTTTGCCTTGAAGATTTGGAGGCATTATCTGTATGGTGAGAGATTCGAGGTGTTCTCGGATCATAAGAGTCTAAAGTATTTGTTTACACAGAAAGACTTGAACTTGAGGCAGAGGAGGTGCATGGAGTTTATTGAGGATTACAACATCGAGTTGCACTATCATCCGGGAAAGGCCAATGTTGTGGCCGATGCCCTTAGCAGGAAATCCATTAGTGATGTAGCTTGTATAGCCATCCGGGAGTGGGAAATGTTGGGTGCACTGGGCGAGTTTGATTTGTTTCTGGGCGAATCTGTTGAGCCTGCGGCCTTGTTTTCTGTAGTTGCGCAGCCTACACTTGTGACTCGAGTGTTAGAGGCACAGAGGAATGACCTTGAGGTAGAATCCCTCTGGGAGAAGATCTCCAGTGGGAAGGTTGAGAAGGGTTTGACTGAGTATCCTGACCTCAGTGTGAGGTACCGAGACCGTCTGTTTGTGTCGGACTCTTGCTGAGAGGAAGTACTCCGAGAGTTTCACCATTCGCGTCTTGCGGTGCATCTGGGAGGCACTAAGATGTATCGTGATTTGGGTCGCCAGTTTTGGTGGCGGGGTATGAAGAAAGATGTGGCAGTTTTTGTATCTAAGTGCCTTACTTGTCAGCAAGTGAAGGCCGAACACCAGAGGCCAGCTGGTTTGTTACAACCCTTGCCTATTGCCAAGTGGAAGTGGGAGCATGTCATGATGGACTTCATTGTAGGTCTTCCGAGAACTCAGCAGGATAGTGATGCTATTTGGGTGGTTGTAGACCGGTTGACTAAGTCGACGCACTTTATCCCTATGCGCGTGAGAGATTCAGTAGATCATCTTGCCGACTTATATGTTCGGGACATGGTGAGGTTGCACGGGGTCCCAGTGTTGATCGTCTCAGATACAGATCCGCGTTTTACTGCTAGGTTGTGGCAGAGTTTGCAGGGTGCCTTGGGCACTTGGTTGACCTTTAGCACGGCTTATCATCCTCAGACTGACGAGCAGTCTGAGCATACTATTCAGATCCTTGAGGATATGCTTCGAGGTTGTGTCCTTGACTTTAGTGGGTCGTAGGAGAGGCACTTGCCCTTGGTGGAGTTTGCCTACAACAACAGTTTCCAATCGAGTGTCGGTATGGCACCGTTCGAGGCCTTGTATGGCCGACCGTGTAGGTCTCCAGTTTGTTGGGCCGAGGTGGGTGATGCACCTTTGTTGGGCCCAGAGTTGGTTCAGGAAATGATGGAGAAGGTTAAGCTTATCCGTAGGAAGCTTGTTACAGCCCAGAGTCGTCAAAAGAGTTATGCCGACCGTAGGAGGAGGCCTTTGGTATTTGAGGTGGGTGATCATGTCTTTCTGAAAATATCACCTAGGCGGGGTTTGATGAGATTTGGTAACAGTGGGAAGTTATCCCCTTGGTTTATTGGTCCCTTTGAGATCCTTGAGAGGATTGGGGAGGTTGCATACTGTTTAGCTTTACTGCCGCCGTTGTCCGGAGTGCATGACGTGTTTCATGTTAGTATGCTTTAGAAGTACGAGCCGGATCCGTCGCATGTATTAGATTGGACCGACTTAGAGGTAGATGAGGATGCCTCGTATGAGGAGAGACCGGTTCGGGTCTTGGATAGGCGAGATCAAGTCTTGCGAGGCAAGACGATACCCTTGGTAAAGGTTTTGTGGAAACATCACGGAGTGGAAGAAGCCACTTGGGAACGTGAGTTGGAAGTCCGAGAGAAATATCCGGACTTGTTTGTAAATGTTTAACCGTGTATTGGGAATTTCGTTTTGAGAATGAATTCTGGAAACATTGTATATATTTTGGATTGTGAAAATGTTATAGCCATCGAATATGGTTCGGAAACGGAAGTTTATTTAAACATTGCATATGTTAATTTTGTTTTAGAAATGCAAATATGTTGTTGGCATTGAATATGTAATTGAATTGTGGAATATGTGTTGAAATTGGTAAATTTCATAGAAGAGCATGTTGTTAATACATATTGAATCATATTGTAAGCTGCTACTTAAATAGAGATGGGATGACCGGTAATGGGTCAGGTTGTGGAATGTTGGATTGTAACATTGTTGAAAATTGAGAAATCTTGTTTTTGAAAACTTGTATCTAATTTCAGGGACGAAATTCTTTAAGGGGGGGAGGTTATAGCGATCTCGGTTTTCCCTCCATTGATTGTAGTATTCCGGACTTAGGTTCCATGGTGTAGGTTGTTGTTATATCTTGTTTCCATCCTTTATCTCTTTGTATTCGAGTTTAGGTTGTGTTGGGCAAGTTTGTTACAGGTTGGTTGTGAGTTTAAACCAATGGTTGCTGCCCAAATTTTGGTGTCTTTGCCCGAGCAAGGCTATTGTCGCTTGAGCGAGCTCTTTGTTTTAGTTCCTTTGCTCGAGCCAGGGTTCCTTCGCTCGAGCGAGAGTTGGGTGATGTGCCTGGTGGCTCGAGCAAGAAGTATTGCGATCGAGCTTGCGTCTGCGTCTGGTTCTCGACTTGGGAGTTGCATTTCTTGGCTCGTGCAAGCTTTCCTTCGCTTGAGCGAGCGAGAACTATGTTTTGGGTTTCTTCGCTCGAGCGAGCTTTTCTTCGCTCAATCGTGCTTTTGGGTTGCAGACCTGAAGCTTCAAATTGTTGGCTCGAGCGAGGCTTTCTACGCTCGAGCGAGGGTCCTTTGTGTCTGGTCGCTCGAGCGACCACTCATTCACTCAAGCGAGCTTCGATTATATCAGTTGGCAGCAATGGATTTTTACACACTTTTTCATCTCCTTTTTCTCTCAAACCCTAGATCCGGTTGCTCTTCTCTCTCTATACATCTTCTTTCTAAGGTTTGATCTAGTTCTTGAGTGTTTTCTACCCTAAGCTCTTTGTAAGAAAGATAGAGGGTGGCATGGGCTTCACTTTAATCTGAAAAGTTGTGGATTTGGAGCACTTTGGATTTTCATCATCTTCTCCACTTGGTCTCTTCATTTCGAGATAGGGATAACCTACTCTAATCTATGATTTTTGACATAAATGTTAGTCATTTTGATTTGTTGGTTGTGTAGGGTAATATTGGGAAAAGTTAGGGTTTGGTTTGTAATTTATAAAAGAAGGGCTTTGCGTTTTAAAGCCCCATGTGTATTTAAAGCCTTGGAAATGTGGGTTAGAGAGTTGAATTGATGGAATTTGGTCTTAGGATCAATATTTGAGTAAAGGGGTAAATGCCCTAATTGTTGTAATAAATTAATTTGTATAATTAATTTGGGGAAATGCGAAATGGAGTTGAGATCCATGAAATTGAGAAATTACAGGATTGAATGGTGTAGTTGGATTAATTTATCACTCACCTATGAAAATGTTGAGATTATATCAGTTCGATGCATTTATTATCTATTTACAAATAATTGCTTTGAGCTATCGGTGGAGGATAGTCTTGATTGTTGTGGACACTGTATGTTGATTAGGGAAAACTGAAACTAATCAAACGTGTTATGTCATTGAATATGACGGTTGGGTTAATACATCAAATATGTGTATTGATTGATTATTGTATATGACAAGTGTTTTAATACATTGTATGTGCATGTTGTTTGGGAAGAGATAGGAGATGTACTCCATGGTTTGAGAGGAGATAGGGAATGGACTCTCAAACCTGTTTGGGAGGAGATAGGGGATGGACTCCATTGATACAACAAATATGTGTGTCATTTGAAGTATGGAAGTGTTTTAATATGAGTTGTATTCTCATGTGAATTGTGAAGTATGGAAATGTTTTATTATGAGATGGAGTCTCATTTAACTGATTGGCCAGGTTCTGAGCCACGTTTATGAATTGAGTTGGTTAAGTAAATGAAAGTGGAATGAATCATGGACCTAACTGTCATGGAACTATTTTGTGAAATAAGTTGGTTTATAAGTGTTAGCCACATATCAAATGCTAATGTTTTAGTTATTTCTCATACGTGGTTTAGTATATCTCTACTGGGCTGTAGGTCACCCTATATGGAACATCATTTTCAAGTTCAGGTGATATGCCACCTCCAAGGACGTAGCTTGGGAGGCTTAGGGGCAGAAGAACTTTTGTTATTATCTTTTGTGTATTACATGTAAATTCAGGCCAAGGGCTTAATGTGATCTGAGTTAGTACTCTTCTTGTCACGACCCCAAACCGCCCCTAGTAATTTGGTGCCGTGATGGCCAGTAATCCGAGATTACCGAAGGCCAACTTTCAAAATTCACACACAATCAGAGTATAAATATATGGGGCTCAATAAAACCTCATTCGAAACTTGGTCTTTCAAAATTTACTTATATACTTAACATACGTCAATCTTAAAACATAACCTCGGCATAACCTTGGTCCTTCAAAACAAAAGCATAACTTCAGCATCGAGCACACCTGTTCATAGTCCATAGGTGGCCGATATCTTAACAAGGGTGCTACTTAGGCTTAACGTCCCCTAGCACGAAAGGACAGTGCTACCTAGGCTTAAAGTCCCCTAGCACGGAAAGACTCCCAAAACAAGATGTTCTGCGAAAGTTTAGAGTCCTCCAGCACAAGGGACTTTCAAAACAAGATGTGCTACGAAAGTTTAGAGTCCTCCAGCACAAGGGACCTATGTTACAAAGGCCCGTATCCCTTTAACACTAGAGTACAAATCAAGGGTGCTGCGAAAGTTTAGAGTCCTCCAGCACAAGGGACTTTCAAAACAAGATGTGCTGCGAAAGTTTAGAGTCCTCTAGCACAAGGGACTTTCCAAGAATGTCATCAAAACAGAACTTACTTGATACACAAAACTTATACTTGATACGCAAAATAGGGGTAATCATTCATGCTTAACAAATACTTTTCAAAACAAAGCAAGGCAAAGCTTATTAAAACATTGTAATGTAGCTTTATTAAAAATACCACTCACATAGTTCTTGGGACGTCGGGATCAAGGCAAGGGCCCAAGTCCTACAAACACATGGCAAAGCATACTGAACATACTTCTCAAAACAAGTCTTACATGCATGCAAATGATCCCGGGAAAACATGCTGGGAAACATCTAGGGAAAACATGCTGGAAGTCAAAACACTGTTTTACATGTCAGGAGACATGCAGGGTACCAACCAGGTCTTTGCTGAGGTCCCACACCTCCTGGCCGAGGTGTGGCTACCTAAGCTTCGGCATGTGGCTGCATGCCGAGGTGCGCACAAGACAAACTAAAGGTGTAAGTGATCATGCAAGGTAGGCCAAGGTGAGATACGATGCTTGGCCTAAGTGTGTGGTCTAGGCAAGAGTGATCTCGGCGACTACACTTCGGGAAGTGAGGTCTGGAGATCTGGGTTTCCACCCGTGAAGAACAGGAAGAACATGAACATGAAGATCATGAAGAACATGAATGCTAAAATCATAACTTCTTTATTACAAAAATCTGGGATTTCATGCTATGAGTTCGAAAACATGGACCTGGGTACCCATACTTGAAAATCATGTGAAAACAAACACAAAAACATGGATCTAGGCAGGAACTTTCGGATCAAAACATGACTTTTCTTGAAGAACACATGAATGTTATTTCTCTTTCTAAAACTGAACTTCAAAGCAACACATGGCTTACAAATCATATTCAATCGTGCAATGCAATATCATAAACATAAGGAATAACATGCGCAGATCAAGAATCTAACCTTAGAACACAGATCTAACGGTTCGATCTCTAGGGATCAAGCTTGGAAATCTACTCTCCCTCAAGAACTTCTCTCCCCCTTCTAGAGCTTCTCTCTCCTCTTCAAAACAAAGATATAGAAATGATAGGTTTTTTCCCTCTGCCGGCTGACTTAACACTCAGCTCGGACACGTGGCAACGACTGGTTGGTTCTCCTAAAAAAGGTGATAGATTGACAAGACAAGACTATGACAAAGTGTATCTAACAAGCTACTCGGTAAGGCACTCCGGCAAGTGATGACATCGGCTAAGGACAAAGCTTCGGCAACTAAGGTGACAATGACCTCGGCTAGGAAGAACAACACTTGACTAAGCTGTGCCACACCTTGGCCTAGATGTGCCACACCTCGGTCTAGGTCATACCACTCCAGGACAAGATCACTCAGGTGCAAGGGTAATATCTCGGCCTAGATAATACACATCTCGGCCTTGGTGATGAACACCTCGGCCTAGATAATGACATCTCGGCCAATATGTCAAGGCGAAGATGGAGGTCAAACGAAGGGGTTCCAAGATACTTCTAGACTGAAGATGACCTCGGCTTGGAATGATCTAGGCTTAACATAACCTAGGCTTGGCATGACTTAGGCTTAACATAACCTAGGCTTAACATCAGGGAAGGAACAAAGCATGCAAGCAATACTTAAGCAAACAAGACAAGATTCATGAATGCAACTTAACAAGACAAGGTTATGTAAATGAACGTGAACATGAACATGACCATGGCGTGATTATGGGTCGTTACAGCATCTTAACATGGCAAAACATACAAATGCATGTAAACATGACTAGGACATAAAATGTGGGTTGTTACACTTCTCTTTTTGTAACCAAGTGTTGGCTTGGAAAGTTGTAAGCCTGTGGGGCACTTATTTTGTTGTCAACATATAATACTTTTGTAATGAATACTCTGATAAATAGAAATATGCTTTATTCTCTTATGTCTATGCATGTCAAGAATGTGGGTTTATATGTATTATTTTTTAGGGCGTTACAGTTACACATAACGGTTATTCAAACCCACACATACAAAGCCCTTGGCTTACAAATAGAATCACAGTAAATGAGAACCTTGTGCTCTCAACACACACACTTTTCCACGCCCTCAGTTAGACGGATTCACCATATCTTTTTCTTCACAAAAATCCCATAGGGTGAGCATAAAGCCCAGTAGGAAATCCTTCACAAAGTATATACATTTTATACAAATCTCAAGAGATGAATGTAGATGCCATGCTATGCCTTTTTACAGATAAATCACATCTTCATCTTTTGAAAACCATCATGCTTAATGATGCCATGCAATTTCCATTGTTCAAAGCTTAACAATTTAACTCAAGGGGCAGTAAATACAACTCTGGTAATCCCTAGGTCTGTGTCTGCAAGTAGACTATGTAAGTACTACCAATTTGTCATTTTACCAGTATCAACTGGAAGGCTCGACACCTATAATCCGTCATTTTGACACCTATAATCTACACCACCTTTCAAGACTTACCACCGTATTTACCCCTAAAACCATTTCAGGAAAACTTGTTTCTCAACATTCTTTTCTAAATGCAAAGTTTTCAAATCAAATTTAAAAGCTCCTCATTATCAAATGAATTGATATGCCAATGCAATGATTAATAATATAAGGCAATATTTCTTCCACTTTCAATACTCCCACACAATATTCCCATTGTGATCAAAATTCTCATTTCTCATTTCAATGCAATTTCACAAAATGAATAAATAATTTTATTTCAATTCATCCAAGGGATAACATAATTCCCACACTTCAAACATTTCCAACAACTTAGTCATTTCGAGACTATATCAACACTTTTAAACAACAATTTCCAAAACTTCAACAATTACCATATTCCATGAAAACATCATTTATATGTAAATAAATAAACAATTTTTGAATATCACTTATTTTGACACACAAAATAAATATAACATCTTCCAAAGATTTTCAACATCTTTCTAAAAACCCCCCAATTTCTAGGTTTTCTCATCCAAAACCAACCATTTTCAAATATTTGAGAAGATCTCACCAAAAACATCTTTCTTTTACCAACATAGTCCACAACCCTCAATTTCTACTTTAAAAGAAACAAGAAAGTAATATAGCGATCCCGGGTTTACCCTTGTTGTACAGTGATCCGGACATGTGTCCGTGGATGTTGGATGTTGTTTATTATCTTGTTTGCATCCTTTTTTACTTTGTATATTGAGTATGGGATGTGTTGGGCAGGTTTGTTACAGGTTGGTTGTGTTTGGGAGCCTAGTGTTGCTGCCCAGATTTTTGGTCCTTCGCTCGAGCGAGGAGTCTGTCGCTCGAGCGAGAGTAGTGTTGCCCCGGTTCTGGACCTGAGAGTTGTAGTTTCTGGCTCGAGCGAGCTTTTCGTGGCTCGAGCGGTCTGGGTTTTTCTTCGCTCGATCGAGAACTTCTTGGCTCGAGCGAGAGTTTTCTGTGTCTGGTCGCTCGAGCGACCAATCCTTCGCTCGAGCGAGCGTGTTTTATATCAGCGGACAGCAGCGTCTAAAACATCACTTTTTCAGTCCTTTTCTTTGATTAAACCCTAAATCCGACACTCTCTCTCTCTAAACTTGCACTCTCTCTAGGATTTGATCTCCCTAAGGTGAGAATCTAGCCTAGGGCCTTTGTTAAAAAGATAGAGGGCGTTGAGAGCTTCGATTCAATCTGAAAAAGTTTGGATTTGGAGCAAGTTGATCTTGGAGTCTTCATCTCCTTTTGGGCTAAAACTTCAAGGTAGGGATATCCTACTCCTCTCTATGGGTTTTGTCTTTAAATTTTGGTATTTTGAGATGTTGGGCTTGGTTTGGTAATTTTGTGAAAGTTTGGGGCTTTTGTGTAATTTTACAAAAGTTGGGGTTTTATTCATAATAAACCTAGATGCATGTTTGGCATAAAAAAATAGAATGATTGTTGAATCATTGATGAAAATGGGACCTAAGGGTTGAAATGGTAATTATGGAAAATGGCCTAATTACATTGTTTAATTAATTGGGATAATTAATTGGTGAGAAATGAGGAAATGAAATGTTGATTGAATATCCATTTGTGCATTTATTTTCTGTTTTAGAAATAACTGCTTTGGGCTATCGGTGGAGGATAGTCGAGATTGTTGTAGACAATGCATGATGATTAGGTAAACGGAAACTAATCAATGGAATGAGTCATGGAACTTGACGGTTGATAGAATACATTAATTGTATGTATTGTGTGATTGTATATAGAACCAATGTGTTTATATACGTTATGTGTAGAGGAGGAGATAGGGGATGTACTCCGCGGTTTAGGGGAAGATAGGGGATGTACCTCTAAACCGGATAGGTATTGGGAGGAGATAGGGGATGAACTCCGTAGACAGAGCTCATATGCTTGTCTAGAGAAGTGAAGATAGAGCTCATATGCTTATCTTTGTGAAGTGAAGTGTGGATACAGCTTGTATGCTTATCTGTGGATATTGTTGATATACATATCTGTTGTAGAGTGTGGATACAGCTTGTATGCTTATCTGTGGATATTGTTGATATACATATCTGTTGTAGAGTGTGGATACAGCTTGTATGCTTATCTGTGGATATTGTTGATATACATATCTGTTGAGAATGTGGATATAGCTTTTATACTTATCTGAATGTGAGATATAGTTTTTATACATATCTGTGGAAATGATGATAGAGCTAGCATGCTTATCTGTTGAAACAGGGAAAATGAAAAGTAATTGGGACTTGTAAGTCGTTGACATAAATATGTAATTTATGTGATTGTATCAGTGTTGACCAACTATCAATTGCTAATGTTTTAGTCATTGTCCATGGTTGGTTTAGTGTATTTCTACTGGGCTGTGGCTCACCCTATATGGGAATATCATTTTCAGGTGCTGGAAGCATGCCACCTCCAAGGACATAGCTGGGAGGCTAGTGGCGGGCATAGTTTTGTCGTTTTACTTTTGATGTATTACATGTAATTTCAAGCCAAGGGCTTAATGTGTAAACGAGTTAGAACTCTTTGTTGTAACCAAGTGTTAACTTGGAAAGCTGTAAGCCCGTAGGGCATTTTGTTATGAGGTTAACATGTAATACTTATGTCTTGGAATTCTAATGAATGAAAGGAATGCGGTTAGTTTATATGTAAATGCATGTCTTATCTGATGGGTTTAATGTTATTATTTCGAGGGCGTTACAAGTAAACTCACTTTCAAAATCCCTCATCTTCTTGAATCAACAATCCATTTTCCAAAAAACAAAAAACAAATCAAATGATGATTTTGAAAATCATCTAGATCTTTCAAAAACATATATATAACTCAAAGAAAATCCCTACCACAAGCTTAGAAGAGAAGATAAGCAAAACAAGGTTGAAACTCCAAAGTTGTCGAAACTAACTTCTACTTGGATCAAAATGAAGCTCTTGATAAGCTCTACACTTAATCTCAAAGAAGCAAGGCAAGAAGATGCTTCCAAGTGAGTAGATCTAAAAATCTTTGAGCAAAAGTGATTTTGGAGAGGATGGAAGAGTCTCACAACTTGGAGAAGGAAAAATAGAAGAAAAAGTAAAAAATACGTTTAGTGAGGGACCTATTTAGTGCTAGGTCAAAGTAAAATGAAGTCCCAAAGTCAACCCAAAAGATCAAGTCAAAATCCCCCAAAAGTAGGCCCAAAACCGGATTGAAATCTGAAAAAAAAAGTTTGCAGATGTCGACCCTTGCAACACAAGTGTCGACCCTTATGAAGAAAAGCTGGAACACTTGTGTTTGACAGCAACACAGGTATCGACCCTTCCTAGACTGGTGTCGACACCAAAAAACAGCAAGCAATTTCCAAATTCAACAACACATAAGGGTCGACCCTTCCAAGCTGGTGTCGACCCTTGTGGCCAACAACAAAAGGAAGGTGTCGACACCACCAAGACCGGTGTCGACCTCAGAACAAGATTTTTAAGTTCCCACACAATTTTTCAACGTAAACAAGTGTGAACGAGCAATCCTAACAAGTTAAAATCGATTTGTACTCCTCCAAAACTAAGATACAACAACACTAAAAATTCCCAAAATAAAATAAATGATTCAAATACTTCCCCAAAAGCTTTGAAGGACACAAGTGTTACAAGATGGATGTTGAGGATGTAAGAATTGTGGACTATTTTGATGTAATTGCAGGAACAAGCACTGGCGGTCTTGTAACTATTATGTTAACTGCTCCAAATGAAAATAATTGCCCGGTGTTTGCAGCTAAAGATATTGAAGACTTTTACCTTGACAATTGTCCCAAAATAAGGCCACAAGAGAGGTAATAATTACAAACAATTAATAATTTTTGAATAAAATTTTCATACAAAAAATTATATATAGTTGTTTTTATCCTGTTGTTTCAAACTAAAACACATATCAATATTAGTTATAAAAATTATTTTTGTGGATTCTTTTCCTTTCCAATTCAATGATGATAATACTATGTAGTGGGACTTAACATGTTAAAACTTTAAAACAAAAGCCTCTCTATTTCCTCAAGCTACAAAGGTAATCAAAGCTTTATCAGGACCAAAATATGATGAGAAGTATATCCGTGAAGTAATTAAGGAAAAGCTTAGGGAGACAAAACTACATCAGACATTGACTAAACAGTGCTATATAAATATAAACAAATCGTCTGCCATCTTATAAGAAGAAGAAAAAAAAAAACAGCCTCTCAATTTTGTGCATTAATGATGATTGAAGAATACAAAACAATTACTCTTTCTTATTTATCGCATATCAATTTAAAAGACACGCATAATTGTTGTATTAATAGTTGATGAAATACCACGTGCCACGTGCAATGCACGTGTCCAACCGCTAGTATATAATATAATTATAAAAGTGTGAAGAACCTGCCATATTTTCTATTTTTTTTAAATTTCAATTTTACCCTCTCAAATCTACCATATTTTCTAAGTTATGAAGAATCTTATATAAACTAATTATCTCTTTACTTTAGAGTTGAACACTCAAAAACGATATATTTTAATTTTAAAAATAGTATAAATACTGCCTTTTAGAGGTAGTCCGGAGGGGGTGCATGAGTTAATATAGATGAAGGAGTAGGGTAATATTTAATAATAGTAGACGAACTCTTGATGTAATTAACTTTTAATAATTTTCTACTACTGTCATAATTTAAAATTGATAGCAATTTTCTTGAGATTCAACATTCGTAACAAACTAGTACAACATACGTAGGCAACAATAGAAGGGTACGAGGAAGTTTCTTTGGGGCTCGATGGAGAGGACTATAAATAGGCAAACTAGCTCATTGTCAGAATCAAACGTATCAAACTTCAAAAACCTCCTCTTATATATTCCTAATCCAGTCATTTGATCATTGTGCAAAATAAACACAAACATTATTCATTTTTATAAAATCAGTTTTGAAAATAGAGGTGGTAGTAGCACAATCTCCAGCTCAAATCCAGGCCCCAACTAATGGGAACTTGATAACTATTCTTAGCACTAATGGAGGTGGCAATCGAGGAATCAATCCTGCCATTATCCTCACTTACCTTGAATCCCAACTTCCGGTATTAACTCTTTTTAATTTCTTTTTTTTTTTTTAATGGTTGTGTACATATGGTATGAACTATGAGATTTGCAATGTTACATAATATATATAAATATTAGTAGTGGCCGTACACACAATGTGTGTGCAAATATATATAATTGAAATGTATGTTCATTCATGGTATGATCCATATATCCCCACTTAGTTCAAATATATTGCACAAATTTAAATTTTAGACAGTTTTTAAAATATTTTTCTTTCGTACATGGCAAGGTTGTTAGGAGAGAAAATAATGATTGAACGAAAAAATTTAGAGGAATTTACATGTCACTGTGTATTTAGAAAAATATTTACAAATTAATGCTAAAATTTGTAATTAGTTAAATATGAAGCAATAAATTTTATCACCGATAAGTAATTAATTTTTACAGAATTTAATGAGCAATAGTTTTCCATAAAACATTTTCCATCATGTGAATTTAATTAATTCAATACTAAATCAGTGAATTCAAATCAGTATATTTATCGACAATCCAAAGTGACTTCATATACTAATATTTTTTTTTTTTGTTTCTTGATTTCATGATTTTACTAGGTATATTTTGTGCAAGTTAATTTTCTATTCAAGTGTTTTAGTATCTAAATCCCCAATAATATGTACCTATAATAATTATTATGTTAATGTACAAAAAAGGGGAAAAGAATGGTGAAATTTGTTGTGATGGTAGTGGTGGTTATAATCTCGCCAGTGCTTGTTAATGTCGGTAGTGGTGATTATTAACAATCCCGCCAGTGCTTGTTAATGTACTATTTTTCTTTTTTAAGATGGTAGTGGTGGTTATAATCTTTTATGTGCTAATAACTTCAAAATGGTTTGGTCATGATGCAGAAGCTGGATGGTGAAGATGTAAGAATTGTGGACTATTTTGATGTGATTGCAGGAACAAGCACTGGCAGTCTTGTGACTGTTATGTTAACTGCTCCAAATGAAAATAATAGCCCAATGTTTCCAGCTAAAGATATTAAAGACTTTTACCTTGACAATTGTCCCAAAATATTCCCACAAGAGAGGTAATAATTACAAACAATTAAGAATTTTTGTATAAAATTTTCATACAAAATAATATATATAACAGTTTTTATCATGTTGTTTCAAACTAAAACACATACCAATATTAGTTATAAAAATTATTTTTGTGGATTCTTTTGTTTTTCCATTCAATGATGATGATACTATGTAGTGGGAGTATTAACATGTTAAAACTTCAAGACAAACCGCTCTCTATTTCCTCAAGCTACAAAGGTAATCAAAGCCTTATCAGGACCAAAATTTGATGGGAAGTATCTTTGTGAAGTAGTTAAGGAAAAGTTTGGAAGACAAAACTACATCAGGCATTAACTAAAGAGTCCTATATAAATATAAACAAATCGTTTCCCTTCTTATAAGGGAAAAAAAAAATTTGTCCCCCTATTTTGTACATTAATGATGATTGAAGAATAAAAAAAAAATTACACTTTATTATTTATTGCATATCAATTTAAAAGAAACGCATAATTACTGTACTAACAGTTCATGAAAAATCACGTGCCACGTGCAATGCATGTGCCCAACCACTAGTATATAATATAATTATAAAAGTGTGAAGAACCTGCTGTGTTTTCTATTTTTTTTTTTAAATTTCAATTTTTCCATCTCAAATCTATTATTTTCTAAGTTATAAAGAATCCTATATAAACTAATTATCTCTTTATTTTTAGAGTTGAACACTCAAAAACGATATATTTTAATTTTAAAAATAGTATAAATACCTCCTTTTAGAAGTAGTCCGAAGGGGGTGAATGAGTTAATGTAGATGATCCTAAGGTAATGTAGCACGCGCCCGCGAGGGGCCCCGCTACTACAGTTCGGACTCGATTTTGTGTCGCGGTTCTTAATCTTGAACCAAAGAGTCCAAATCTGGCAAATCGTTTTGAGAAAACAGATTTTAGGAAAGAAGTGCCAAACATGGACTGTTTTGCCAGATACAGAGTCGCCACCTAAATATTTTAAAATGGGGAAATTTAGGAAATCCTGACTCGGTGCCAAAGGCCACGTGTCCGTCATCACCGGAGTTGTCTCGGCTCAGGAGCTAGGGTACGATCGGGGAAGGTCAGCTATGAGCACCCCCTTTCGCTCGGTCCGAAGACCAGTCTCTACTAACCATGATACCCGATTTTGAAAACGTTATGTGTTCTTATTCCATTTGTTAGCCTAGAATTACTATGTTATGCGCACAGCAAACAAGTATAGACTAGATTGTCTAATTTGGAAACAAGCATTGCATATTCGTTTGTTTTGAAAAGCGCTTTGGAATTTGTTACTTGCAAGTAGGCTAAAACACGGATTTCAACGAGTTTTTTCAACTCAAACAATCCAACCTTCATCCACGGGCATTCAAACAATTATATCACGTAAGCATTTAGCCGCATGGCAGGCATACTGTCATGGCAACAATCGCACGTATGCAGTATGCTAAAGCAGGAAAACACTTCATAGTACTCCGTGCCAAAACAATAAACTAGTTCACAAACATGCGTGATCCAAGTTCATGTTAGAGTGGCTAATGCAACGCATGCAAAATGCAATTAGAGTAGGCTCGGCTAACTTAAGCATGGCATGTGAAATGCAGTCAATTGATGCACGTATTCAATTTTGGAATTGAAGTACAAATGCAGTTAGCGTGATGTATCGAGCCCGGTGCATGTAAAACAAATGAATGAATGCACGCATGCATTGCATAAGGTATGCTAATTTAAACGTGCCCTAATCTACCATCAAAGCAGGTAAATAAAAGGGAAGAAAGAAGTGGGGATTGGAAGACATGCACACCACTCACACACACTTATTACAGATTTGCCCTCGCCCGAAGGGACCAAATAAATAATACAAATTAATTAACTACACAAGCTAATTAAATATTACAAATTTCCTAATCAGCTAACAAACTAATTAAGCTAGGAAAAACAGTAAACCGCCTCGGGAGGAGAGCCAGATGCAGCGCATGCTCGGGTCTTGCTCGGAAGTGCACCGCCATGCATAGTCTGCCTCTGTTTTCCCTGCTCTGCCTCTCTGAAGACTGCCAAAGTCTCAAGGATACTTCTCTGGATACTGGGAACCATCACCGGCTGAATAAAATTGCCACCGGCAGTGAATTATGGTCACCGGCACAGAATGAATCCATCGGCTGGTGAATTACTGCCGGTCGACAATGTACACTGCCGGTCGGCAAAGAATGCCTGCAGAACCTGCAACTCACAGCAGCAGAGGACATAACTTGCATGGCAATACAATTCAAACAATGTATGCACCAATTATGCCCTCTATCACGTTTGTAACTCAAAGGGGCATGTGTCTCGATTCTCGAACCGCCAATCACGCATTTCCATGCATGACGACCCAAAGAATCAAGTGTGCAACTTTCATGTCAAATGAAATGCAAACAAAACAAACAAACCAAGACCCAATTCCTATCACCAAGTCAAGGAATAAGGCATGCATGCAAGATGCAATGCAACCTAGGCATGCAAGCTAAGGATGCAACATGGCATGGCAAGACACTTATGCAAGCATACAAGCAAACATGAGGCAATGCAAATTGGTGGAAAGGTGGACTTACACATGATTTAGGCAACTCTAAATGGGCCTAAAACAATGGCCAAAGTGACCAAAATATAGGACTAAACAAATACACACATGCACATGTTGAAGGCCTAAATGCTTAAGCATCAAAGACTACTTCTAAGCACACTTAGAAGGGAATGATCATGGACATATGACATGCAAGGTAAGCATTGAAAATCATGTTAGTGTGATGCCAAAACTAACCTACCAATGCAAGCTATGCATGCAACAAATGGCCCAAGCATTCAAAGTAAACCAATGGAGTATTGAACTACACTTAACAAGACCAAACATGGCATGAACATATTGACCAAAAACAGAGTTTTAGGACATTAAGACAAGGCCTAGAGATCACTTAGATGTCATCCAAATGACCTAAATTCGAAGGCATGCATAAATGCCAAAACAAGGAGCATGCTACCCAAGCTTTCAAAGCATTAAGGAGACATCCAAGGAAAACATATAGGCATGCAAAAGGGACTGAAATGACATGGTGGATGGTTCCAAACCACTAAATCAATGCAAGAATGTCATGCTATACATTCATACACTTAAGGCCAACAAGCCGGAATGCAAAGGAACTATACTAAACATGTCAAATCCGACCCAAACAACCTAGGACAGACCTTAAACATGGCAAAATGAGCACAAAACCTTCACAAGGCTAAACCTAAAACATGCTAGAACAAAGGCTAACAACCTAAAGCATATTAAGGCAATAACATGGCATTACATGGTAGGTATGCTAAGCATGCATGGTGTACCAAAACCAACACACAACAAGGTTATATCATGGCATAATAAGAATGGAAAATAACCAAGACATGATCAATACACACTCTAACATGATGCTCTCTCAAGAGGCCAAAAAGGGTCCATTTCAAGGACAACAAGGAGAGGGGGTGGCCCTCCCCTTTTGGAGACTTCAAGGCACCATCTCCACCACTGAAATCCCTCAAGATTTCAGTGGTGAAGAGGCCCAAACACCAAAGTCTCGAAACTCACTCAAAATGGCTCAAAATGGGGCCTTTCAAGGCCTAAGAGGGGTCAAACACCTCCAAACCACAAAACACTCTAAACAAACAATTTAGAGGGCCTAAAAACAGAAATTTTTTGTATTATACACCAAGCTCAAAAACGACTTTAAGACAGGTAGAAATACAATGCAAGATTGGGGAATAAAGAGGAAAAATTGTTACCCTTGAAGAGCCCTTCACAAATGGTGCTCCAACAGCCCTCCTTGGCTTGAAAATAGCTCCAAAACTTCAAAACCAACCTCTTAGAACCTCAGTAGCTAAGTGAAGGTGAAACACTATGTGTTTATGTGCAATAGTAAGACACAAATGCACTTAAACACACACAAGAGGGAGATATAGAGATAGAAAGTGTATGGTTTCTAACCCTAGAACTCAAAACCCTAAAAATGGCTGTCTAAAAATATCTGAAGTCTCTCAAGTGTCTCCAACCCTAAAGCCAAGAGAGAAGTCTCTCTCTTATAGAGCCTTTTGTCTTGTAAAGCTTACAAGACAAGCTTCCAAGAGAGAGATCCCTCCATACACGTGTATGGAGGGGAGCCAAAAGCAAGACAGCTGTGATAAAATATCTGCAAAAGCAGATGCACAGTAGTCGGCCGGCCAAAGATGCCATTTTGGCAAAAAGGAGTGCCGACCGGCAACAAATAGTGCCGACCGGCAACAAAAAGTGCCGATGGTAGCAAAAACCAGCCGGTGACCTCTAGCCACTGCCGGTGGTGTGTGGGGATGCCTCACAAAGCATTCCCTGCCCCCTCCAAGCAAAATACAAGTGTTTGGTGCAAAACCAGACACTAAACAGTCAAGTTCGGAGATCCTGAGGCAAGGTGCGTAGCCGAGACCTCCGGGAACTCCAAACGAACACAAACATAGATAATCACCGAGTGTTCAAACGGTGACGTCCAAGTCTTGAGGACGGTCAAAAATGGGGTGTCTACAGTTGCCCCTCTTTGACAGAACTCGAAAGTCATAACAATGACGGGAGTGAATGTCAAAGCCCAAAGACGACCCATTTTTGACAAGGCCGAAGACTCAGACAAACATGCAAGACAAATAAGATATGCGCCCGAAGGCAGGGGCAAAATGCAAGACAATGCACGAAGCCGGACACAACTTATGATCATGCAAAGAAAGCTGTAACGAAGCATAACATGCGATAGTTTTAAGCTAGCATACACCAAACTACACTACAATGCAGAAAGGATGTAAGAGAATTATGTAATTCTCGATACGTCTCACTCAGAGGATTTAATACCTGGGCGGCTCGTCTGGTTGCACCAGCCTCGAATGAACCGTACATACAATATCGTGCCTGCAAAGAAAACAAACTTAACAGGTACAATATCGTTAGCAACATGCATGACAATGCAAAAATGGATGCGAGATGATATGCAGTATATACAAAACAATGTATAAATAATGCAAATGAAGATGCAATGTAATTGAAATAATGCAAACTACATGCAAGGCAATTGAATCATGATCCAATCGTGAGTGGTTCGAAACCACAAAAATGTCAAATAGATTGATGGAGGTAACAAGTCTGTCTACCATAGAACGGTCAACTGAACTATGAGCATTGTAGACAGACACAAGAACAAGTATTTGGGGGGGAATGACATAAGTGGGGAAACGACCCGCTGGAGAAAGGACAATAATCCTAATGCCGGATGCAAAAATTACACTACAATGCAATATATATATATATATGGATATACTGGGGAGGTGGCAATGGATATGGCACGCGGGCCAAACCAAATCTTGCCTAGGCAAGGCATGTACTCATATAAGCCACGTCTAGCATAGAACGGTCTACTGAACTATGCTTTGACACGAGAAGTATGGGCACATACCAGACCAAGCTCAATATGGAAAGGCGCAAGCCATAAATGGAAGGTGATGTAGTGAATGCATGCAATCTAAAATGCAATGGAAATGGATATTTACAATGGATATGGCACGCAAGCCAAACCAAATCTTGCCTAGGAAAGGCATGTACGCATACGAGCCATGTCTAACACAGAAAAGGTGCCGCAACCCTCAAACCAACATACCAGCGTGGAATAGGCGCGTACACATGCAGAATTGTGCTTTAACGTGAAAAGTAAGGGCACATACCAAACCAAGCTCAACATGGAAAGGCGCAAGCCATAGATGGAGGTAATGCGGTGGATGCATGCAATCTACAATGTAATATCTACAAATATGCAATGGAATGGATATTTACAATATGCATGACAATGCAGTATGATGCGATCTACTGGGGAAAATGCAATGAATGCATGCAAGCTACAATGGAAATGCATGACAATGCACTATGATGCAACGGCTATGATTGCGACTTTCCCTGTCTTACCAACAGGACGATATACTAGGTTGGTTCAGTATCCAGAACTGAGGCGCCGACATGCTGCCTCAATCTATGGGGCTTCCATACAGATTTCAAGCCGAGGATACACCCCTGGGTATTTAAACCAGACTTTAGTCTCGGAACTCCCGAACCTTTGCGTTCTAAGCATCAGCCGTTCGAACTCTAGTTTCCACCGTCCCAGTTGGTCTTCTAGGAACTCACCGCAAACATAGGCAAGTGGCTTTACCAGACCACCGAAAGTCGTTCGGGCACGACAAACACCAAAGGAATTGCACCTTCAGAGGATTTAGGGTCTCCTGGACCGGGATGCAAAATGTATGCATGACAATGCAAGTGAACTATACACATCAGTGTGCCGGAGGTTTTGCACCTTCCAAGGATTTAAGGTCTCCTAGACCGTGGATAATTGCACAAGAAATGCATAACCATGTAGGTAAACTGCACACATCAATATGCTGAAGGTTTCGCACCTTCAAAGGATTTAAGGTCTCCTAGACCGTCTGAACACCTGTGCTTAAGACATGCGTGGCAATGCAACCGAACTGTGCACATCAATGCACCGGAGGTTTCGCACCTCCCAAGGATTTAAGGTCTCCTAGACCGTGTAGATACCTGTGCGGCCCGCCTAGGTGCACCAGCCTCAAATGAATCGTACATACAATATCGTGCCTGAAAAGAAAACAAACTTAACAGGTACAATGTTGTTAGCAACATGCATGACAATGCAAATGAGGCACGCATGCTAATGCTAATGACGACACACATGCCAACGAAAATGTGACACGCATGCCAATGGAAATGAGACACGCATGCCGATGAAAGTGAGGCACACATGCTGATGCAAATGAGGCACACGTGCCGATGCAAATGAGGCACGATGCAAGATGATACAAATGAGACACGCATGCCTCATAAGATGTAAAATGATGCAAGTGTGACACGCATGCCACACGGAATGTAAAATGTAAATGAGACACGCATGCCTCACGAGATGCAAAATGATACAAATGAGACACGCGTGCCTCATAAGATGCAGAATGATGCAAGTGTGACACGCATGCCACACGGAATGTAGACTTTGACAATTGGACTTGTACGCTACACGAAGCCGGTTTGTATTCAAAACAATGCAATGTACTAACAAGTACAAGTGAGGTGCGCAAGATAGCGTGATAGGATGCATGCAAAATGCAAGTAAGGTGCACAAAACAGTGCGATGCGCAAGAAAGCGCGAGTGATTTGAAATGCACAAGACAGTGCGATTGATTTGAAATGCACAAGAAAGTACGATACGCTAAACAGCGTGATTGAAATGCAATGAACAAAACAGTGCGATGCGCTAAACAGCGCGAGTGATTTTGAAATGCACAAGACAGTGCGATCCGCTAAACAGCGTGATTGAAATGCAATGCACAAAACAGTGCGATGCGCTAAACAGCGCGAGTGATTTTGAAATGCAATGCACAAAACAGTGCGATGCGCTAAACAGCGCGATCGATTTTGAAATGCACAAAATAGTGCGATGCGCTAAACAGCGCGATCGATTTTGAAATGCACAAAACAGTGCGATGCGCTAAACAGCGCGATCGATTTGAAATGCACAAAACAGTGCGATGCGCTAAACAGCGCGATCGATTTGAAATGCACAAAACAGTGTGATGCGCTAAACAGCGTGAGTGATTTTGAAATGCACAAAACAGTGCGATGCGCTAAACAGCGCGATCGAATGCAATGCACAAAACAGTGCGATACGCTAAACAGCGCGATTGAATGCAATGCACAAAACAGTGCGATGCGCTAAACAGTGCGATCGACTTTGAAATGCATGAGGCAACTTTTGAGCTTTTGTAAAAGCTAAAAGGATACAAAAAGGATACACCTTGCACGAATTCGAGTGCCACGCATAGAAGACACGATCCGAGGTCACAACGGAGGCCGGTTGAGCGTTTGGGATGCACTTTCTTGCACTTTCTTGAGCTATGAAGACCAGAAACTACTCATATGGCCTAAACAAGGCTGTGGGAACACCACCGGCCGGGAGGGGAAGCCACCGGCTGTCCATCGGCTGCAAAATAATCCCATCGGCACAATATTCTGCCGGCCGGCACAAAATGTTGCCGACCGGCAAAAAGTTCCTGAGTCGGGGCAGATTCGACATTTCACCACGGGTGTTTTAAAATAGGGTTTCTAAACCCTATTCTTCACTTCTTTTTTCGCCAAAAACCTACACTTTCTCTCTTTAGAGTGTTTTCCTCTCCTCTTTCCTCCGTTTCTTCGCGTTCTACGCCCGTTTCGTCGTCGAATTCGCCATTTTCTTCGCGTTTCGGACATTTTCAACCGAACAAATCTTTGTTTCGGTGCCTCTTTTACCATTCCCACCTTTTTGGGGTCTGTTCCCCTCGCTTTCCTCTTGATTTTCGTGCCCTTTTCACATCTCGGCCTTTTCGGTCATTTTTGACCTTCCCAGGAGTTGACTTTTCGGTTGACTTTCCATATTCTAGCCCGGTTTTCCTTCCTCCGGCTATTTTTTACCATTCTTGACATGGCGGATGACATTCCACGCGGTGGGACTCCCCCGGATCACGAGATGGATCCCGGGGTCGAGCTCCTACCCTTGAGCGAGCGCCCGTTTGACCCGGCGACCTACCCGCCGGCGATTCATGTTCTGTCCCCAGACGGACTGCGCCAGTTTCGGAGTTTCGAGAGGCACGTGCCACCCGAGCTATTACTGCGTGAGCCTACCTCCCACCTGTCCTTCGACACTTCCGAGGTAACTCTCTTTTCTCTGCTTTACTTTCTGCAATGTAGGATACAAAACTGTCGTAGCTAGTTATGCTCTTTAATTGCTTTAGCTCAGATACCCTGTATACTGTAGTTGATTGTAAACATACGTACAGCTGATACCTGCTTGAGACTGACACATGCACACACACTGCACTGGCCCTGAATCACCCAAACACACGGCGCACACTGTATTTTACTGCATACACACTGGTACCCCGTATTTGCTTGAGTCTGTCAAACCTGCACGCATGCTACACTGTACTGAACCACCCAAACACGCTGACGCATCACACGTTGTAGTTCACTGTAAGCACACCGGCACCCGGTATTTGTTTGAATTTGTTAAACTTGCACACATGCTACATCTATATGCTTCTTAGAACTGCATTTTGAATATTGCCTTGCAATTGTTGTTTTCTGTTTACAGGGAGATTCCCATACCATTCGTGGGTATGGGAACACCGGCGCTCAGGACTGGTACGCCGAGCTTCCCGATGCGGTCCGTCGCATCGTGGACCAGGCGGGTTTCGGCGCATTCTGCAGAGGACTCTCGAGGCTCACCACATGCAGACCTCTCCTCGCCGCTCTGGTGGAGAGGTGGTGGGACACCACCGATTCATTCCATTTTTCTGCGGCAGGGGACATGACGATGACCCCTTACGATTTCTCGATGCTCACAGGCATCGGGGTAGGGGGTGATCCGATCCCTTTCGATATTGACATGGACGAGTGGACTGCCGCTCAAATCCACTTGCTCGGCGAGGTGCCGCCTCTCGCCCGTCCAGGCTACGTCCGATACTCTTGGTTCGAGGTGTAGTTCCGGGTCCAGCCCACCCTTGTTGACGCAGCCCCGATGACTCCGGAGGCCGTGGTGAGGTACGCACGCGGCTTCCTCATGTTCTTGTTTGGGATGACTATTTTCGCCGACCGAGCGAACACCGTGCCTCTCTGCCTGCTCAGCGCACTGGTGGACGTCAGGCGGATCTTGCATTACGACTGGGGTGGCGCCGCTCTGGCCATTCTCTACGGATACATGAGCTCAGCTTCCCGCGGCAGCGGACAGTTGCTTGGGGGTTACTGGCGGGTCTGGGAGGTACGTTTCTTCTCCGTTTTTCAATTCTGCTTTTCTATCTTTTCTATACTCTGTACACTACACACACTGTAGTCTGCTTTATACTTGTTGTATACTGTACACACGGCACACACATACACTCTGCTTTACACTGACTGTACACTGCTCACACTGCACACTCTGCACAATACACTGCACAACACGTGGCTCTGCTATTTCTGCTTTTACTCTATATTCTGCTTTATCTGATAATCATATTGATGTTTTCTCTGCAGTTGTGGGTTTACGCCTATTTCTCTAGGCTCGCACCCGTACCGGTCACAGAGACCCCTCTGGTCATCCCTTTTTCGCGTCGCTTTGACGGGAGATGCACCCGGAGACCGCGAGAGACCTTCAGCTTTTTCCGCCGCTTCTTCGACACCATCACCCCCGCGGAGGTATGTTTTACTTGCAGTTTATTTAAGCTTCACCTTTCCACTGCACATTTCAATAACAGTAGATAACAAATTGTATTGCATTTTCAGATCACCTGGCAGCCTTGGGCTCCTTTGCCAGCCGTGATGCGGGATCGGTTTGCCGGTGCCGATGAGACCTCGCATTTCCGGATCTTGCTGGAGGGCCCGGTCTGTCGGGCTTAGTACCTGGGTGAGCGTTTCTTACGCCAGACCCTAGGGTTACCGGAGCAGATAGTCTCGGTTCACCCGTCCCGAGGATATGAGGGAGACCGAGAGGCTCACTACTGAACAGATGGCCGACTATACCATCGGTTGGGAGGCGACCTGCTTCATAGGCATCGGCGACTACCGAGAGTACGTACAAACGTATCTTATGCGGCCTCTGTGCGGCGGCCGTCGAGCTGAGGGAGTTAGACCCGTGGCGCCAGCAGCGAGGATAGGAGCGGGAGCTGGAGTTGGAGCTTCGAGGAGGGTGAAGAGGCCCAAACACCAAAGTCTCGAAACTCACTCAAAATGGCTCAAAATGGGGCCTTTCAAGGCCTAAGAGGTGTCAAACACCTCCAAACCAAAAAACACTCTAAACAAACAATTTAGAGGGCCTAAAAATAGAACTTTTTTGTATTATACACCAAGCTCAAAAACGATTTTAAGATAGGTAGAAATACAATGCAAGATTGGGGAATAAAGAGGCAAAATTGTTACCCTTGAAGACCCCTTCACAAATGGTGCTCCAACAGCCCTCCTTGGCTTGAAAATAGCTCCAAAACTTCAAAACCAACCTCTTAGAACCTCAGTAGCTAAGTGAAGGTGAAACACTATGTGTTTATGTGCAATAGTAAGACACAAATGCACTTAAACACACACAAGAGGGAGATATAGAGATAGAAAGTGTATAGTTTCTAACCCTAGAACTCAAAACCCTAAAAATGGCTGTCTAAAAATATCTGAAGTCTCTCAATTGTCTCCAACCCTAAAGCCAAGAGAGAAGGCTCTCTCTTATAGAGCCTTTTGTCTTGTAAAGCTTACAAGACAAGCTTCCAAGAGAGAGATCCCTCCATACACGTGTATGGAGGGGAGCCAAAAGCAAGACAGCTGTGATAAAATATCTGCAAAAGCAGATGCACAGTAGTCGGCCAGCCAAACATGCCATTTTGGCAAAAAGGAGTGCCGACCGGCAACAAATAGTGCTGACCAGCAACAAAAAGTACCAATGGAAGCAAAAACCAGCCGGTGACCTCTAGCCACTGCCGGTAGTGTGTGGGGATGCCTCACAAAGCATTCCCTGCCCCCTCCAAGGCAAAACACAAGTGTTTGGTGCAAAACCAGACACTAAACAGTCAAGTTCGGAGATCCTGAGGCAAGGCGCGTAGCCGAGACCTCCGGGAACTCCAAACGAACACAAACATGGATAATCACCGAGTGTTCAAACGGTGACGTCCAAGTCTTGAGGACGGTCAAAAATGGGGTGTCTACAGGTAATATTTAATAATAGTAGGTGAACTCTTGATGTAATTAACTTTTAATAATTTTCTACCACTGTCATAATTTAAAATTGATAGCAATTTTCTTGGGATTCAAGATTCGTAACAAACAAGTACAACATGCGTAGGCAACAATAGGAGGGTACAAGGAAGTTTCTTTGGGGCTCGATGGAGAGGACAATAAATAGGCAACCTAGCTTATTGTGAAAATCAAACACATCAAACTTCAAAAAGCTCCATTTATATATACCTAATTGTAACGTCCCCATTTTCATGCCCAAATGGTAATACAATAATCATAGACTTTAAAGTAAAACTGATAATAAATCATCATACTTGTATTACATGATGTAAATAGTCTTCATGTGTAAAGACCCAAATAAAATAAAATAAAATAAGATAATGGGGTGGTGGGAAATTATTTGAGTGCAGAGTGGGTATTAAAGGGTGTTTGGTGGGTGGAAAAAGATTTTTTTTTTTTTTAATACAATATATCTCCCTCTCTGGGTGTTCAATTCGGTGGAGAATTATTATGTTAGAGGAAGAGTGAGTTGGTAGACTATGCACTGAGAGAACGAAAAAGGAATAAAAAATTGGGCTTTGTGTAATGGGGTATGATGAGTGGGAGGATGGGTTATCAATTATTATGTCTCTTCTTAATGCTCTGGACTCTAAATCTCTCTATCTTTATTCACCCGTTTGAGCCACTAGAGAGAGAGAGAGAGAGAGAGAGAGAGAGAGAATCTGGGTTTGTTTGTTAACAAAGAAAGAAGGCCAAGGAAGGGGGTGGACAAAGGTAGAATATAGCGATCCCGGTTTTCTCCGTCAAGTATTGTGTTCCTAACTCGGGTCTTGTGGTTGTCTTATTCTTGTTTCCATCCTCTAATTCCTCATATTTGGGTTTTGGGACGTATTGGGTAAGAATGGAACAGGTTGGTTGGGTGTTGGAACATTTGGTTGCTGTCCAGTTTTAGTCTCTTCGCTCGAGCGAGGACTTTGTTGCTCGAGCGAACCTTGTGTTTTGTGTCTCTTCGCTCGAGAGAGCTCTCTTGCGCTCGAGCGTGCGTCTGCATCTAGTTTGGACCTGAAGGTTGTGATTCTTCACCCGAGCAAGCGAGCTGCATGTTTTGGGTTTCTTTGCTTGAGCGAGCATTCTTGCGCTCGAGCGTGCTTCTAGGTTGTAGACCTGAAGCTTTGTGTTGTTCGCTCGAGCAAGGCTTTGTGCGCTCGAGCAAGATTCCTTTGTGTCTGGTCGCTCGAGCGACCACTCCTTCGCTCGAGCGAGGCTTGAATATATCAGTTGCAGCAACATGATTCTTCTTCACTTTTTCATCTCCTTTTTGCTCTAAACCCTAGATCGACACACTCTCTCTAAAACACCCCTTCTCTCTACAAATACTCTTGATCTATAGCTCTTCTATCCTAGTCTCTTTGAAAGAAAGTTGGAGCTTGGCTTGGGCTATCTTTTGATCTGAAAAATCTTGCATTTGGAGCATCTTGGATTTTTCTCCTCATCTCCTTTGAGTCTCTCCATTTGAGGTAGGGATGATCTACTCATTCTTATGAGTTTAACATAGATATTAGTCATTTAATATAGATGTTGAGATTTGGTGATTTGGGAAGTTAGGGCTTGAGGTTTGTGGTATATAAGAGAGGGGTTTTGTGTTTTTAAGTCCCGTATGTGTATGAGGTCTTGAAAATGAGGTTTTGTGGGTTTGATAGATAGAATTTGGTTTTAGAATCAATATTTGAGGAAAATGGAAAATGCCCTAATTGATGTGAGAAATTAGTTTGTATAATTGATTTGGGAAAATATGAATTGAATTGTAGTTGAATGGTGTAGTTGGATAAATTAATCACCCACCTATGATGATGTTGATAATTTATCTGTTTGATAATATTATTATCTGTTTAGAAATAACTGCTTTGGGTTATCGGTGGAGGATAGTCTTGATTGTTGTAGACACTGTATGTTGATTAGGAAAAACTGAAACTAATCACCTGGACTACGTCATTGAATGTGACTATTGAAATAATACATCAAATATGTGTATTGATTGATCATTGTATATGATAAAGTGTTTAAATACATTGCATATGTATGTTATTTAGGAGGAGATAGGGGATGTACTCCAGTGTTTGGGAGGAGATAGGGGATGTACTCCACTGTTTGGAAGAAGATAGGTGATGGACTCCATAGATAACTAAGTTACCCGGAGTGTGCGGAGTGAAAGTCCCGAAACCTTATAAATTGAAGTGCATGAATGAAGTTGACATTTGAAATGTTAATTACATGAGTTGTAGTCTCATTTTGAATTATGGATAACGGGAGTGTTAATGGGTCGAGTTGCAGTCTCATTTAAGTTGTTTGGTTAGATAATGAACCATATTTGGGAATTGGATTGGATAAATAAGGGGAGTGGATTATCATGTCGATGTAATTGTTGTTGGGCTATGAGAAGGGTGTGAGTGGGTCTGCGCGTGTTAATCATTTGTTGAATGATAATGTTTTAGTTACTTCTCATATTGGGTTTAGTATATCTCTGCTGGGCTTTGGCTCACCCTACTTGGGACACCATTTTCAGGTTCAAGAGATGCGCCAAGTTCAAGATCTTTGCTTGGGAGATTTAGGAGTTGAAGACTCTGCTTTGTTATTTGTTTTGTTGATTACATGTAAATGTAAGCCGAGGGATTTACTTGTAAAAGAGTTAGAACTCCTCTTTTGTGTAACCAAGTAACAGCTTGGAAAGATGTAAGCCCGCAGGGCATTCTATCACCTTTGTAAACATTTGTAACTTATATGAACTACTCCTTTGTAACATTAACTCTGATGTATGTATGGAAATGTGACTTACCTATCATGTATATAGAAAGGTTGGATGCTGAGATTATGTATTATTATGAGGGCATTACAACTTGGTATCAGAGCGTAACGGGTTTGAATACTTTGGGTACGTGGGAAGTGGTTAGTACCACAATGGGTTTGTCTCGCTTGTTAGAGACTTATGTGTAATGTTATGTGCTTTTGTGATAACATGCTTATGTGATTATATGGGTATGGGATTTAGTTTCTAGGATATTGATTGGATCCTTAGGTTTCTGGGAGTCCTGTTGAAAAGGCACTTGATCACTGTTGTTTCTGACTGGAACTCTAGCAACTCCACGGGACGGTCACTATCCGGAAATGCAATTCGTAAGTGCTTATGTGATTATGTGCTTATGTGGAATGAATTACAGTTGTCCATTATGTTAGGACATGAGTGTAATAACTTTGGCCCTTTTGTTAATGTGCTAATACCTTTGTTACCTTCACTAGGATGCCTAGACGAGGAAGTTTTGATTTCCTTCCTTCCACACGGGAAGAATTGCGGAAACAGTTTGTAGAGTTACACCAAGTACTACACCTTTTGTGCAGTTCAAAGCATGGTTTGCTAACCTGTCGAGATTTGCCCCAGAGTTAGTGGAGACGGAGGAACTGCGTTGTTCAGAGTTTAAGAGTAGGCTGTGTGACGACATCCGAGAAAGGATCGCTGGGTCTTGGCATAGGAGCTATAGTGTGCTTGTTAAGGCAGCAGCTCATGTAGAAGCAGCGGTACTAGCTATGGGACAAAATCGGGAGGAGGCCATGGTTGTGAGTGTTGGCCGGGTTAGGGAGGAAGTCATCTCAGTAACTCTTACGGTTCATAAGCACTCTAGGCTCAGTAAGAGGTGGAGGCGAGCACATGCTCAGCCCCAGGCCAAATCCTTTTCTTCATCAGGGGTTCCGGACTCTTCGGTTGGGAGGTCCAGAGAGGTTCAGGTTTTAGGCCAGTCTCAGAGTCGGGGGTCTGCTAGTTGTTTCAAATGTGGTCAGCTGGGCCACAAGTCGTCGGCTTGTCCACAGAAGAAGAGGGCAGGAGTGGCAGTTCAACCAGTAGTTGTACCACCAGGATCATCTAGTCAGTCTGGAGTTAGGTTGATTGAGTGTTCGATGGGGAAGCAGTCCTTGGAATCCCCACCAGTTCAGACCTTGAACCAGTCACGTACTCGGGAACCACTTACTTGCTGGGGGTGTAACTAGCAGGGTCATCTCAAATGTTTCTGTACCCAGCCAGGGGCTTCTTTGGGAGTTTTGCAACCTAGTAGGCTTCAACCTTATTCGTTTGGGCAAGGACGATATCGTTATGAGAAACAAGTAGGCCAGATTTCGAGGGTCTCGGGGGAGACGAGTTCTCAGGCCCCAAGTGGGGAATCATGCAGTTGTTTCAAATGTGGCCAGTTGGGAGACATCAGTACTTCTTGTCCATGGCTTGTGAGCTCGTAGGATGTCTTGGGTTTGAGAATAACCGACTTTAGCGGTCCAGTGAGGGACGGTAACGGTGGTAATAGCGATGGGATGGTTTTGTTTTGGCTAATCTGTTTTGTAATCGGTGAATTATCGTTTTGTAATCATTGGGTTTTGTTGTGTAACCAATGTGTTTTGGGAATGTTGAAACATCAAAATTGCTTGTTTATATATATATGCCTTTGTTTGTTAATTTCCATGGATTGGGCAGATTGGAGCATGTTGTGGCTCTAAAGTTTATTTAATGTACCAAATTGTTATGAAACCGCAAAATTTTTGTAATAATGCATCAGTATGCGTGTGATTTGGTTCGGAAGAATGAGGGCTGGTGAGCCATGTTTTGAAATTAGGAAGAATTATTGAGGGATGCGTAGCCTAGTCAGGACTACTATGGGGCGAGAACAGTTATACTTGTCGGGTGTGCGGAATTTCATGGGTGTTCCCTAGTTGATCTTATGTGCGTGGTAGAGATTTTAGTCTACTGTCGTGAGAACGCCTCGAGAGGATGTGAAGTGTGCGATTAACACTAGACTTTGTATATTTAACCTGATGTTTTTACGGAGGCATATCGCATAGTTTCGTTAGGAACAGACTTGTACCTTCATGGTAGGTAACGTTGCTGAATCTTCATATGTTCTGATTAATTGTTTTATGTGAGGGAGTGTTAGTCCCTTATTAAGAACGTGGTTATCGGCATTGGTGAGTGGTGTGTTCTGAGCAACTGGTGTTATGCTTCAGGCAGTGGTATAGTGGTTATTTTCTAGTTTCAGAATTCTTTGAACTATATTCGAATGTGATAGGTATGTGCCTAAATACTGTTTAAGTCAGGAGATGTTGTCAGTAGGGTTGGTTGAATGTACAATCCGTGATAAGGGTGTGACCCGTGAGTGGCGTCACAGAGGTATGGTGTTTGCAGATGAAGGTCTGGGATAATGGCGAGGAGGGTAAGTCTTGGAAGGCCTTGTTGGCGACATGTGATTGTGCCAGGGCTTGGTTCCAAGTGGTTGTTCAATAGTGGTGATGGATAGTGGTTTGACACGGAGGCTTAATATTTTGATTGTACTCTCGAAATGAGTGACAAAAGAATGGGAAATAAAGAGTTGACCTTGTAGGTCATTGGAAGATGAAGATGGCATATGTTCTATTCGAGCGGTTGCGTAGTAACAGTAGGTGTTATGGCATAGTGAGCCTTGCTAGCCAACTTGGGTGTGAGTACATTCTTAGAATAAGGAGGTTTTACTAGTTTGGTGTGTGGGTCATTTGTTGATCGATGTATAGGAGGGGATCGGTCATAGGGCAATCCCAAGAGAATGCCTTGGTAAGGCGAAAATGTGGTTACTCATGGAATCGAGTAGTTCGGTGTTTGATAGTGCTGGGTCACTTTGGTGTAGGGGTCTGTCGTCCGATTTGGATGGTGGAACCACTAGTGAGATGGTAAAATTATGTAAGAGAGTGAGACACTCTGCTAGAGTTGTTGCGACTTGTTCAATTCTTATGTGTGTGGTGTAAGGCACGAGCGTGTGCGTTGACTGGGGATGGCATATTACCCCGAACTTGAAAGGTTCAGTTGGGACTCTAATGTGAAACGAGAGGGTGCGTGCCATGTAGATATACATGTGAGGGGTGGATGGGAGAATCAAAGCGTCTTGATGTGGAGTGTAACTTCCACATGGGCAGTTAGAAGGTTATTTGAAGTTATAGTAGTCAGTTTTGAATTTCGGTTGAGGACTTCGACCTTATAAACGCTTACGTTATTTATGATTAGAGGGTAAGCAATTTCCTCCCCGGTATTGTTGTGTGAATGAGGTTGACCATGTCAGTCTTGAGTTTGAGGAGAAAGGGCAGGCTTGCAATGTAGGCATGGGAGGTGATGACTCCCCTAGAAACAGTGATGGTGTGGTTCGATCTTAAGAAATCTAGTGAGATTTCAAAATTTGGGGTTTGTGCAGGGAACTCCGTGTTTGGAGTAAATGGTATTGAGTAGTACATCAGTGATTGGTTTACCAAGTGTAGAGGTTTATTGAGTTGATTAGTCAGCTTGTTGTCATCGAGTTTTAGTTGGCATTGGTCACCTTGAGAAAAGCTTGAGTTTGTGGGTATAGGCTATCAGATTATGGATGCCTTGAAATGTTTTTACGGACCTTGAGTCTCGTGTACGTAGTCGAGAAGCTTGTGTGAGAATTGCTTTGAATCAATGAAAAACCCCAGGTTGGGGTAACATGTTGTAGATTTCTCGTTTGTATATATATTTGGCTCGTGTAGCTGATAATTTCTAATGATGATTATAATGGAATGAAATTGCAAAATCATGAATTTCTTGTGCCTTATGTGTTGATAGCACAGTTGTTATTTCTATTAACTATCATTATAGAAATGTTATGTTCCGTGTTGGTTGTGGCATCACCGTATGAGTGATGGGTGTTGTTGGGTGACGGTAGAAGTTCATCGATTGTTATATTGGAAGGGAATTGGAAAACAAATTCTTCCTAGTGTTATGGTCTTCTAAGGGCGTGGTTAAAAAGGAAAATGTTGAGGATTTGACTTAATTTGAATGTTATGAGGAATTCCAAATGAATAGTCTTTGGCAAATAAACTGTGGATGGTTATGTGCTATGGGTAACACCGTGTTTATGAAAAATGGTTACAAAACTTTTGAGTTTCACATGGAAAATGCAAAATCTATTTCGGAATGTCAACATTGAAAATTTGAACATCTTTGAGAAATGTTTCATGAACAAGAGAATGATTTTCTTTAGATTTATACAAAAGATTTGCTATGATCTCCTTATTTGGAATTATGATTGTTGAGTAGTGGCTTAACTTGCAGCGCTAGTCGGGTGTTTCGGTGATTTGTTTCGGGGAAGGTTTGGTTTTGTTGAGGCTTTTTGTGCCAGAGTGTTGTCATTGGGACGTGTCTCCTTGGTAAGCCCCTTCTGTTGTGAGAGTTAACCGTGCTCGGGTGTTGAGTGCTATGTGATCGGTTGGCCTTGTGTTTTCGTTGTATTCTAAATTTCGAGGACGAAATTCTTTAAAGGGGGGAGGTTATAGCAATCCCAGTTTTCCCCATCAAGTATTGTGTTCCTAACTCGGGTCTTGTGGTTGTCTTATTCTTGTTTTCATCCTCTAATTCCTCATATTTGGGTTTTGGGATGTATTGAGTAAGACTGGAACAGGTTGGTTGGGTGTTGGAACATTTGGTTGCTGTCCAGTTTTAGTCTCTTCGCACGAGCGAGGGTTTTGTCGCTCAAGCAAGCCTTGTGTTTTGTGTCTCTTCGCTTGGGCGAGCTCTCTTGCGCTCGAGCGTGCGTCTGCGTCTAGTTTGGACCTGAAGGTTGTGATTCTTCGCCCGAGCAAGCGAGCTGTATGTTTTGGGTTTCTTCACTCGAGCGAGCATTCTTGCGCTCGAGCGTGCTTCTGGGTTACAGACCTGAAGCTTTGTGTTGTTCGCTCGAGCGAGGCTTTGTGCGCTCGAGCAAGATTCCTTTGTGTCTGGTCGCTCAAACGACCACTCCTTCGCTCGAGTGAGGCTTGAATATATCAGTTGCAGCAGCGTGATTCTTCTTCACTTTTTCATTTCCTTTTTGCTCTAAACCCTAGATCGACACACTCTCTCTCTAAAACACCCCTTCTCTCTACAAATACTCTTGATCTATAACTCTTTTGTCCTAGTCTCTTTGAAAGAAAGTTGGAGCTTGGCTTGGGCTATCTTTTGATCCAAAAAATCTTGCATTTAGAGCATCTTGGATTTTTCTCCTCATCTTCTATGAGTCTCTCCATTTGAGGTAGGGATGATCTACTCATTCTTATGAGTTTAACATAGATATTAGTCATTTAATATAGATGTTGAGATTTGGTGATTTGGGAAGTTAGGGTTTGAGGTTTGTGGTATATAAGAGAGGGGTTTTGTGTTTTTAAGTTCCGTATGTGTATGAGGTCTTGAAAATGAGGTTTTGTGGGTTTGATAGGTAGAATTTGGTTTTAGAATCAATATTTGAGGAAAATGGAAAATGCCCTAATTGATGTGAGAAATTAGTTTGTATAATTGATTTGGGAAAATATGAATTGAATTGAAAATCACGAAATTGGATGGAATTGTAGTTGAATGGTGTGGTTGGATAAATTAATCACCCACCTATGATAATGTTGATAACTTATCTGTTTAATAATATTATTATCTGTTTAGAAATGACTGCTTTGGGTTATCGGTGGAGGATAGTCTTGATTGTTGTAGACACTATATGTTGATTAGGGAAAACTGAAACTAATCACCTGGACTACGTCATTGAATATGACTGTTGAAATAATACATCAAATATGTGTATTGATTGATCATTGTATATGATGAAGTGTTTAAATACATTGCATATGTATGTTATTTGGGAGGAGATAGGGGATGTACTCCAGTGTTTGGGAGGAGATAGGGGGTGTACTCTAGTGTTTGGGAGGAGATAGGGGATGTACTCCATTGTTTGGGAGAAGATAAGGGATGGACTCCATGGATAACTAGGTTGGCCGTAGTGTTCGGGGTGAAAGTCCCAAAACCTTATAAATTGAAGTGCATGAATGAAGTTGACATCTGAAATGTTAATTACATGAGTTGTAGTCTCATTTTGAATTATGGATAACGGGAGTGTTAATGGGTCGAGTTGCAGTCTCATTTAAGTTGTTTGGTTAGATAATGAACCAGATTTGGGAATTGGATTGGATAAGTAAGGGGAGTGGATTATCACGTGGATGTAATTGTTGTTGGGCTATGAGAAGGGTGTGAGTGGGTCTGCGCATGTTAATCATTTGTCGAATGATAATGTTTTAGTTACTTCTCATATTGGGTTTAGTATATCTCTGCTGGGCTTTGGCTCACCCTACTTGGGACACCATTTCAGGTTCAGAAGACGTGCCAAGTTCAAGATCTTTGCTTGGGAGGTTTAGGAGTTGAAGACTCTGCTTTGTTATTTGTTTTGTTGATTACATGTAAATGTAAGCCGAGGGCTTTACTTGTAAAAGAGTTAGAACTCCTCTTTTGTGTAACCAAGTAATGTAGACGCGCCCGCGAACGCCCCGGGAGGGTGAGCTCCCGTTCCGTTCATTTTGGGGTCACTACAGCTCGGGCTCTTAAAATGTCACGGTTCTTAATCTTGAACCAAAGAGTCCAAATCTGGCAAATCGTTTTGAGAAACAGATTTTTGAAAAAAAGTGCCAAACATGGACTGTTTTGCCAGATACAGAGTCGCCACCTAAATATTTTATATGGGGGAATTTAGGAAACCCTGACTCGGTGCCGAAAGCCACATGTCCGTCATCACCGGAGTTGTCTCGGCTCGGGAGCTAGGGTACGATTGGGAAAGGTCAGCTATGAGCACCCCCTCTCGCCCGATCCAAAGATCGGCCTCTACTAACCATGATATCCGTTTTTGAAAACGTTATGTGTTCTTGAACCATTTATTAGCCTAGAATAACTATGTTATGCGCACAGCAAACAAGTATAGACTAGATTGCCTAATTTGGAAACAAGCATTGCATATCCGTTTGTTTTGAAAAGCGCTTTTGAATTTGCTACTCGCAAGTAGGCTAAAACACGGATTTCAATGAGTTTTTCCAACTCAACCAATCCAACCTTCACCCACAGGCATTCAAACAGTTTATCTCATATAAGCACTTAGCCACATGGTAAGTATGCTATTATGTTAACATTCACACGCATGCGATATGCTAAAGCATAAATACTTACATCGTACTCCGTGCTAAAAACAGGAACATGTTAGCAATCAATGCATGATCCAAGTCCATGTTAAGTGCCTAATGCATCGCATACAAGATGCAATTAGAGAGGCTCGGCTAACCTAAACATGGCATGTGAAATGCAGTCAATTGATGCACGTATTCAATTTGGAATTGAAGTACAAATGCAGTTAGCGTGATGTACCGAGCCCTGGTGCATGCAATACAAATGCATGAATGTACGCATGCATAGCATAAGGTATGCTAATTTTAAATATGCCCTAGTCTACCATCATAAGCAGGTAAATAAAAGGGAAGAAAGAAGTGGGGATTGGAAGACATACACACCACTCACCCACACTTATTACAGATTCGTCCTCGCTCGGAGGGACCAAAAGAATAATACAAATTAATTAACTACGCAAGCTAATTAAATATTACAAATTGCCTAATTAGTTAGCAAACTAATTTAAACTAGGGAAAAAAACAGTAAACCGCCTCGGGAGGAGAGCTAGATGCAGCGCATGCTCGGGTCCTACTCGGAAGTGCATGGCCATGCATAGTCTGCCTCTGTTTTCCCTGCTCTGCCTCTCTAAAGACTGCCAAAGTCTCAAGGATGCTTCTCTGGATACTGGGAATCATCACCGGCTGAGTAGAATTACCACCGGCAGTGAATTGCGGTCACCGGCACAAAATGAATCCATCGGCTAGTGATTTACTGCCGGTCGGCAATGTATACTGTCGGTCGGCAAATAATGCCTGCAGAACCTGCAACTCACAGCAGCAGAGGACAGAACTTGCATGGCAATACAATTCAAGGCATATATGCACCAATCATGTCCCTTATCATGTTAAAGACTCAAAGGGACATGTGTCTCGATTCTCGGACCGCCAATCACGTATTTTCATGCATGACGGCCCAAAGAATCAAGTGTGCAACTTTCATGTCAATTGAAATGCAAACCAAACAAACGAACCAAGGCCCAATTCCTATCACCAAGTCAAGGAACAAGGCATGCATGCAAGATGCCATGCAACCTAGGCATACAAGCTAAAGATGCAACATGGCATGGCAAGACACTTATACAAGCATACAAGCAAACATGAGGTAATGCAAACCGATGAAAAGGTGGACTTAGACATGATTTAGGCAACTCTAAATAGGCCTAAAACAGTGGCCAAGATGACCAAAATAAAGGACTAAACACATGCACACATGCACATGTTAAAGGAGCCAACACTTAGGCACAAATGGGACAACTCTCAAACACGTTTGAAAGAAGGCAATCATGGACATATGGCATGCAAGGTAAGCATTGAAAATCATGTAAGGATGGTACCAAACCAAACAAACAAAATAGACTAAACATGCAATAAATGGCCCAAGTGCTTGAAGCAAGTCAAAGGGGCTTGAACCATGACCAAGCCAACCAAGCCTCACAAGGCTAAGAGGACTTAAAATAGGTTCAAGGCAGACCTAGACCATGCAAAGGGGACCCCCTAGATGGCATCTAAGTGGCTCAAATTCAAAGGCATGTACAATGGCCAAAACATGGAACATGCTACACAAGCTTTCAAAGCATCAAGGAGACATCCAAGGCAAACATATAGGCATGCAAAGGGGACTGAAATGACATGGTGGATAGTTCCAAACCACTAAATCAATGCAAGAATGTCATGCTATACATTCATACACTTAAGGCCAACAAGCCGGAATACAAAGGGGCTATACTAAGCATGCCAAATTCGACCCAAACAACCTAGGACAGACCTTAAACATGGCAAAATATGCACAAAAACTTCACAAAGCTAAGCCTAAAACATGCTTGAACAAAGGCTAACAACCTAAAGCATATTAAGGCAATAACAAGGCATTACATGGTAGGTATGCTAAGTATGTGTAGATGCGCCCGCGTGGGCCTCACTACTACAGTTCGGACTCGATTTTGTTACGGTTCTAAATCTGAACCAAAGAGTCCAAATCCAGCAAATCGTTTTGAGAAAACAGATTTTGAAAGAAGTGCCAAACATGGACTGCTTTGCCAGATACAGAGTCGCCACCTAAATATTTTATTAAAGGAGAATTTAGGAAACCCTGACTCGGTGCCAAAGGCCACGTGTCCGTCATCACCAAAGTTACCTCGGCTCGGGAACTTGGGTACGATCGGGGAAGGTCAGCTATGAGCACCCCCTCTCGCCCGGTCCGAAGACCGGCCTCTACTAATCGTGATATTCTGTTTTGAAAACGTCTATGTGTTCTTATTCTGGTTATTAGCCTAGAATTACTATGTTATGCGCGCAGCAAACAAGTATAGACCAAATCACCTAAATTGGAACAAAACATTTCATGTTTGTTTTGAAAATGGTTTGCTACTCGTAAGTAGGCTAAAATGCAGGTTTTGCCACCCTCAAGTGGGCTTTTAGAAAAGATGGTTTTGCCACTATCTAGTGGGCTTTAAAATTCACAGTTTTAATGTGTTATCCCAATTTAAGCAATTCGACCTCCATCCACAGGCATTTAAGCAGTAATATCACGTAAGCAACTAGCCTCATGGTAATCATGCTATCATGGCAACACTCACACGCATGCAAGGATGCTAAAGCACAAATACTTACATCGTACTCCGTGCCAAAACAAAGAACTCGTTAGCAATCAATGCATGATCCAAGTCCATGTTTAAATGCCTAATGAAACGCACACGGAATGTCACTAGAGTAGGCTCGGCTAGTCTATGAATGACATGTGAAAATGCGCAGGTAGCATGTATTCAAGTTAGATTTGGAATGCTAATGCTGTTAGCCTGATGCGCCGAGCCTGGTGCATGCAAGACAAATGTATGGATGCACGTATGCTATCATACTGTAATGCTAATTTAAATATGCCCTAGTCTACCATCATAGGCAGGTAAATAAAAGGGAGAAAGAAGTGGGGGTTGGAAGACATACACACACGCACCCACACTTATTACAAATTTGCCCTCGCTCGAAGGGACCAAAATAATAATACAAATTAATTAACTACGCAAGCTAATTAAATATTACAAATTGCTTAATTAATTAACAAATTAACTAAGCTAAAGAAAAACAGTAAACCGCCTCGGGGCGAGGGCCAGATGCAACACATGCTCGGGACTGGCTCGGAATCGCACTGCCATGCATAGTTTGCCTCTGTTTTCCCTGCTCTGCTCTTCTGAAAACTGCCAAAGTCTCAGGGATGCCTCTCAGGACACTGGGGGATATCATCGGCTGAGCAGAATTTCCACCGGCAGTAGCATTTAGTCACCGGCACAAAATAGATCCACCGGCCATCGATTGACTGCCGGTCGGCACTAAATACTGCTGGCCGGCAATAAATTCCTGCAGAACCTGCAACTCACTGCAGCAAAGGGCAAAATCTTGCATGGCAATGCAATTCAAACAATTTATGCACCAATCACATTCCTTATCATGTTAATGACTCAAAGGAGGATGTGCCCCGATTCTCGGACCACCAATCACGCATTTCCATGCATGATGGCCCAAAGAATCAAGTGTGCAACTTCAATTTCAAAATGCATGCAAGCCAAATAAACACACAAGGAGGCCTAACCTCTATCATACTCATCTCAAGAGGCAAGGTGATGCATGCAAGATGCAATGCAACTTAGGCATACGAGCTAAGGATGCAACATGCCGATACAAGCAAACATGCAAGGTGAGCATGCAAATAAGCAAAGGATGGTCTTAAACATGAATTAGGCAGCTCTAGTTAGGCCCAAAACAGTGGCCAAAATGCTAAGTGCATGGAGGCAAATGACATGCAAACATGCATAGATACATGGTCCAAGACTTAAGCATAATGAAGCGACTTTTCGACGCATTTGAAAGGCTCAAACATGGACAATTCGCATGCAAATTTCAGAGGCGATAGGTGATGCAAAACGGCCCCGAAACATAACGAAACGACACTCAACGCATGGAATAGATCCCGAAATGCAAGATTAGGCACATGAAATGGCTTACAGCTATACAAAGCATGCACAATATGGACATGGAGCATGAAGACAGAAGCAAGACAGCTCTGAGACAAGCATTTTTACAGTTTATGACATGGCCAAACAGCAAGCAAAGATGGGGCTAAAATGGCATACAAAAACGGCCCTAAACATGAGATTATGAAGCAACTCACAGTTGCTGACCCCAAACATGTTAGGGCCCTTCAACAACATTGAAGAGGGGCCCAAAATAAGCCACTTTGCAGAACTGTAAAAACCCCAAAAACAAACATAGATATGGCTAAGCTCTGATGCAAGAAAACGGGCCAAAAGGTGGCCAAAGAAGCAAGTGGTATATGCAAAGCCCAAACTGAAAAATGCCCTTCTACAACATTGAAGAGGGACCAAAAATATTCACATTTACAGTTCATGGAAGCCCCGAAATCAGTATACAAACATGCTAGAAATGCAATGCAAAATGAGGCTCAAAAGTGGCTATAACATGAGGTATACAAAGCATTCACCAAAAAAGCAAACCCTTAATAAAACATGTTAAGAAGGTCAAAATAAGGCCACTTTCAGTTTTGATCATGGTCCAAAAATAGAAAAATGATAGGCTAGTGAAGCATGCAAGAATATTGACATACAAGTAGATATTGAAGCAAGTGCAAGATGGAGGGCTCAAACAGTGTTGAGCCCTTTAACAAACATGTAGAATAGCTCAAAATAAGGCCACTTTCAGTTTTGGCCGGAGGTCAAATATACCAGCAACTATGGCTTAGATATGATGCAAGAATAGGCTAGAAAAGGGAAGAAGAGGACTCACCTTTGTAGACCAATGAACCAGCAGCTTTTGGTTGAAGTTTGGGTGCTCCTAGCCTCTGCAAATGACCTCCAATGTGCTGGAATGAAGTGTAGGGGTGTGGTGCTATGGGTTGGTGAAGAAATGGTCCAAGAACAAGGGTATTTGATGATTGAATGAGAGAGATCTGGAGAGAGATTGAGGGTTGTATGTATGTATATCAGATATACATGGTATATCTCTGGTTTTTTTGCTTCAAAACCATCCAACCTAGACAAAGGGAGAGGAATGGTGCTTATATAAGGCAAGGGAAGCATTTAACTTACAAGCTAAGTAAAGGGAAAGGGTCAAAGGGGTTCAAGGGGGTGCAAGGCTTCTAGAGGAAGCTAAAACAGCTGGCCAAGCTTCTCCAAGAAGCTTGGCCAAAGGGTTCAAGCTTCTAGAAGGTTAGGGGGGGTTCAAAGGCTCACAAGGTGCAAAACAACCACACATGTGCATGGGGGATCGATTCTGTGCACTCCAGCTGGAACAGCTGGAATCCACTCAATCTGCAGAATGCTCCGGAAGGTCGTCGGCCAGCATAAATTGCCGGTCAACACAATAAAGTGCCGGTCGGCACAATAAATTGCCGGCCGGATAAATAGCTTTCCGATAGGTGCTTCCAAGCTCAAAAAATGGCCGGTGGGTGTCCAAATTGAAGCCCCGGAAGTTAGCTTTCCAATGGCGCAAACCTTGCATTAAAATTCCTTCTGTGCAAAAAGTTATGCCCTTTTTCGTGAAGCCGCGCAGATTCGATCCAACCGGGATGATGCCCAACTTCAACTGATCATATCTCCCCCACCCGGACTTGGCTCTAGGAGATTCTTGAGTGCAAAATGAAGCCCCAAAAGTAAGTTTTCCAACGGTGGTGGCCTCATAGCTAAAATCCAAGTATGCAGATTAATAAGCCCGATTCAGCGAGGACTGCTCGACTCTCTCTTAGCAATTCTTGCCTATCTTCTTCTCCAACTTGGCTTCTCCCCTCTTCTCCTCTTTTCTTCAACTTCAAACCCCTAAGCAAGGTGTTTTGAAAGATTTGCCTCTCTTCTTGCCGAAGAAACTGAATCTTTGCCCTGCACATCTCTCAACACCGAGCAAACCATCAGTAGTGCCCAAGTCTTAAGGGCGGTCAAAAATGGGGTGTCTACAGTATGTATGGTGTACCAAAACCAACACACAATAAGGTTATATCATGGCATAATAAACATGGAAAACAGCCAAGACATGATCAATACACACTCTAACATGATGCTCCCTCAAGAGGCCAAAAAGGGTCCCTTTCAAGGACAATAAGGAGAGGGGGTGGCCCTCCCCTTTTGGAGACTTCAAGGCACCATCTCCGCCACTGAAATCCCTCAAGATTTCAGTGGTGATGAGGCCCAAACACCAAAGTCTTGAAACTTGCACAAAATAGCACAAAAAGGAGCCTTACAAGGCTTAGGAGGGGGCAAACAAACCCAAACCACAAAACACTCTTAATAAACAATCAAAAGGGCTAAAAAATAGAACTTTTTTATGTTATACACTAAGCACAAAAATAGCTCTAAGATAGGTAGAAAAGCAATGCAAAAATGGAGAATAAAAGGGAAGTTTCTCACCCTTGTAGACCACCTTCACAAATGATGCTCCAACAGCCCTCCTTGGCTTGAATCCAGCTCCAAAATACCAAAACCAGCCCCTTAGAACCTTAGTAACCAAAGGAAGGTGAAGCACTAGGTGTTTGTGTGCAATAGTATGGACTAAAACACCTAGAACACACACAAGAGGGAGATATAGAGATAGGATATATATGAAACCCTAACCCTAGAACTCAAACCCTAAAAATGGCTGTCTAAACTCTCTAAAATGTCTAAAATGTCTAACCCCCTAAGGCCAAGAGAGAAGACTCTCTCTTATAGAGCCTTTTTGTCTTGTAAAGCTTACAAGACAAGCTTCTAAAGAGAGAGATCCCTCTATACACGTGTATGAAGGGGAGCCAAATGCAAGACACCTGTGATAAAATATCTGCAAAAGCAGATGCACAGTAGTCGGCCGGCCAAAGATGCCATTTTGGCAAAAGGGAGTGCCGACCGGCAACAAAGAGTGCCGACCGGAAAAATAGATTGCCGATGGAAACAAAAACCAGCCGGTGGCCTCTGGCCATGGCTGGTGGTGCGTGGGGATGCCTCACAAGGCATTCCCTGCCCCTCCAAGGCAAAACACAAGTGTTTGGTGCAAAACCAGACACTAAACAGTCGAGTTCGGAGATCCTGAGGCAAGACGCGCGAGCCGAGACCTCCGGGAACTCCAAACGAACACAAACAAGGGTAATCACCAAGTGTTCCAATGGTGACGTCCAAGTCTTGAGGACGGTCAAAAATGGGGTGTCTACAAGTAACAGCTTGGAAAGATGTAAGCCCGCAGGGCATTCTATCACCTTTGTAAACATTTGTAACTTATATGAACTACACCTTTGTAACATTGACTCTGATGTATGTATGGAAATGTGACTTACCTATCATGTAGATAGAAAGGTTGGATGCTGAGATTATGTATTATTATGAGGGCGTTACATAGAAAGCGATGAGAAATAATAATAAGGGTTTATCAGTAGATCAGCAGCGTGGTCATGGCGGTGGTAGTGGTGGCTGAAACCACGAGTGCTGTTATGGAAGCTGAGCCGAAGAAGACCGCTGCTACTCCGCCCAATTCTCTACTTTTTCGGGTCGGGCATGGCTTCGATCTCCATAGATTGGAACCTGGATACCCTCTCATCATTGGCGGTGATCATACCCTCCGATCCAATCTCACCATCATGCATTCGGGACCGTCTTCGAGTCTCTATGGTCCGTCACGCAGCTCCGCGGTGCCAAGTTCCGCAGCTCTGATGTCAAACCCGGAAACATCATTGAAAGACAAAGGAGAAGAAGAAGAGCTGCGATGAAACACCACCACCACCACTGTTCTGTGATTCTAATATCACTTGCTGTTGTTGTTGTATCGAATCTATTAACTATTGAATCTAAACTCATAACCCTAACCGCTAATACATTCAACGACAAGGTGAAGAAGAAAGACACTGCATGGTTTGTGCAATTTTGTGTTCCTTGGTGTAAGCATTCTAAAAAGTTGGGATCATTATGGAAAGACGTGGGGAAGACAATGGAAGGGGAGGATGAGATAGAGATTGGACAAGTTGATTACGGTACAGATAAACCAGTTTGCAACAAAGTTGATATTCATTCATATCCTACATTCAAGCTCTTTTATAACGGAGAAGAAGTCGTAAAGTACCAAGGACCGAGAGATGTGGAGTCACTTAAAATATTTGTTCTGGAAGAAGTAGAAAAGGCAACCACTGAAGCGCAACTCGAGAGTGAGAAAGAGTTGTGATTGTCTATCAGCAGTATATGGCTTAGCATTGATCCATGTGCAATCTTGGAGACACGTCAACCCTTAACCCGAAAGCAGGTTAGCAATTATAAAGTTTTGGCAAAAATTTCTATAATGTTCATTATTTTTTGTTGTGTGATTGGATTGGACAAGCAGATGTGAACTAAACTTGTAGTTATCATTATGAAGAGCTTGGTAAGAGCAACATTTTGATCGGTGGAGATCAAAATTCGGCAAAATTGAAAATTTGGATTATTAGCTTGTTTCCTCTTCTAGCTTGAGGTAGGGATTTTCTACACTCTAATATGGTTTTTAGCTCAATTATTTGCTATTGTGTATAGATGATGGGATTTGGTTGTGGTTTGGACAAATCTAGGATTTGGGTGTGAAATGAAAAGAGGGGTTTTGATGAATATGAGGTAAACGAGTATGAGACTTGAATATAAGATCATATTGTGCCAAAATAGTTGATTTTGGTGTTTGGGTTGATATTTGGTGAAAGAGGGATTCTACCCTAATTTTGATTAAATTATTGTTTTGCATAAATAATTGGGATTAACATTGAAAATGTGAAATTGGGAGGTTGTGATTATAAATGGTGATATTGGATATGTATTATCTCACCTATGGAAGTTTTTAATAAACTATTTACTTTGATATTGAACATCTCTTTAGAAATAATTGCATTGGGCTATCGGTGGAGGATAGCTATGATTGTTGTAGAAATTACATGAAGATTAGGCGATTTAATGCTAATCCATTGTTGGTGTCATTGAATATGACCATGTTATAGATACATTGTATATGTATGTTTATTGGGAGGAGAAAGGGGATGTACTCCATATGTGATTATGTTTATAAATACATTGCATATGTATATTTGTTTGGGATGAGAAAGGGGATGGAATCCATTTAAAGCAAGTTGGCCGGAGTGTCCTGGGTGAAAGACCCGAAATTTTATATATAAATGGGTGCCGATTCCTTCGGACGAAATATCCGTAAAATGGCAGGTTTGAAGTGTTTATGTGATTTTTGCATAATTGGAAAATCATTGAGTTGTAGTTTCATTTTGATTGTTGAAAGATAACGAATTTAACTCATGAATTGAGTAGCATATATGAACTGGAAATGAAATTAAAGGAAAATGGAATAAGGTTGGTCTTAGTGGCATATGGATATGCAGGTCTTGTGGATGTTTTAGGATCGGCATTGTTTATGTACTTGGTATTTATACCTTCGCTAAACCTCATAAATTGTGTTAGATTATTTCTACTGGGCTGTTGGCTCACCCTATATGGGAATACCATTTTCAGGTACTGGTGAGATGCTTTCTCCAAGGCAATAGCGTGGATGAAGTATTGGGAAGCAAGAGCTTCTTAATTATGCCTTATGTGTGTATGTTTGTTATTTGTAAAGCCAAGGGCTTAAGATGTAATGAGCAAGACTCAATTTGTGTAACCAAGCAACGACTTGGAAACATGTAAGCCCACATGACATTTAACTGGTTGTTAAACAGTGAATTCTGATATATGAAAGTATGTTGTTTCTCATATTTATTCCGCATATGAGTTATCTTTATTGTATTATTTTGGGGGCGTGACATCATGCGATAATACAGTTAATCTAACAACAATTAATTAAACAACAAATACCCCCAAGGGTTACAAGTTTCCAAGGCTTGAGCCTGGTTACACAAAACGGTTATTCAAACCCACACATACAAAGCTCTTGGCTTACAATCAGAGTCACAGCAAATGAGCACATTATGCTCTCTGCACACACTTCCACACCTTCAGTTAGGCGCACATCTTTTCCTGCACAAAAATCCCGTAGAGTGAGCATAAAGCCCAGTAGAAAATTCTTAACAAAGTATATACATTTTATACAAGTCTTGTGAGATGGAATGCTTATGCCATGCCATGCCATGCCTTTTTGAAAGTAAAACACACCTTCATCTTTTGAAAACCATCATGCTCAATGATGTCATGCAATTTCAACTGCTCAACATTTATCAAATTTTATTCGAGGGGCGGCAAATACAACTCTGGTAATCCCTAGGTCAGCGTTTGCAAGGAGACTACACAAGTACTACCAATTTGTCATTTTTACCAGTATCAACTGGAGGGCTTGACACCCATAATCTGTCATTTTTACCAGTATTGACTGAAAGGCTCGACACCTATTCTCTACACTACCTTTCAAGACTTACCACTGTATTTACCCCAAAACCATTTCATGAAAACTTATTTCTCAACATTCATTTCTCAATGCAAGTTTTCAAATCAACTTTCAAAGTTCAATGTAATCAAATGAATTGATATGCCAATGCAATGATTAATAATACAATGCAATATTTCTTCTACTTTCAATACTCCCACACAATATTCCCATTGTGATCAAAATTCTCATTTCTCACTTCAATGCAATTTCACAAGATGAATAAATACTTTTATTTCAATTCATCCAAGGGATAACAAAATTCCCGCATTTCAAACATTTCCAGCAACTTAATCATTTCAAGACTATATCAACACTTTTAAACAACAATTTCCAAAACTTCAACAATTATCTTATTCCATGGAAAACCATCATTTATATGTAATAAATAAACAATTTTCAAACATCTTTTATTTTGGCACACAAAATAAATATAACAACATCTTCTAAAGATTTTCAACATCTTTCTTAAAAATCCCCAATTTCTAGGTTTTCTCACCAAAAACCATTCATCTTCAAATATTTGAGAAGGTCTCACCAAAAACATCTTTCTTTCATCAACATAGTTTAAAAACCCTCAATTTCTATTTTTAAAGGAAAATGAAGTAAACCCACTTTCAAAATCACTCATCTTCTTAAATCAGCAATCACTTTTCAAAACTAATCAAAGGATGATTTCGAAAATCGTCTAGATCTTGCAAAAACATATATATAACTCAAAGAAAATTCCTACCTCAAGCTTAAAGAGAAGATGAGCAAAATAAGGTTGAAATTCCAAAGATGTCAAAACCAACTTCTACTTGGATCAAAACGAAGCTCTTGACAAGATTTACACTTATTCTCAAAGGAGCAAGGCAAGAAGATGCTTCCAAGTGAGTAGATCTAAAGATCTTTGAGCAAAAAAGTGATTTTGGAGAGAATGGAAGAGTCTCACGGCTTGGAGAAAGAAAAAGAGAAGGAAAGGTAAAGAAGAGGGTAAGTGAGGAACCTATTTATAGTGCTAGGTCAAAGTAAAATGAAGTCCCAAAGTCAACCCAAAAGACCAAGTCAAAATCCCCAAAACGTAGGCCCAAAACGGACTGAAATCTGGAAAAAAAAGTTTGCAGGGGTCGACCCTTTCAACACAGGGGTCGACCCTATGAAGAAACTTATGTTTGACAGCATGCAAGAGGGTCGACCCTTAAACAGGAGGGGGTCGACCCTATTTTCCAGCAACTAACACACAGACATAAGAGGGTCGACCCTCTCCAAGTCTGGTGTTTACCCTATTTTCCAGCAACACTCCCAAAATTTCACCAATAGGTAAGGGTCGACTCTTAAGAAGGTTGGTGTCGACCCTAAAATAGAATTTCTAAGTTTCCAAGGGACTTTTGACAAGAACAAGTGTGAACAACCAAACCCAACAAGTTTAAATCGGATTATACTCCTCCAAAACCAACCCATAACAACACCAAAGATTTCCCAAACAAAAATAAAGAATTTGAATACACTTTCCCAAAAGCTTTGAAGGACACAAATCCTACAACCTCCCCACCTTAGGAAATTTCATCCCCGAAATTAAATCAAACTACCCGAATAAAGATTTTTCAAGCGATCAAAACCACGCTCTTCCATTTCCAAATCACAACATTAGCTCTCAACTAAATCTCACCATTACATCATGGTTACCTCATTATCAACAACCTCTCAATTACTCATCAACATGAAGTTATTCCAAAAGTAATGATAACCCATAACAACTTCATGCTTAAAATAAAAACATACATAACAACATGTATTTAACAATCTCTATACATTTCCCTCAAACACAAGGGAATATTACAACGAAAAGTAACTTAAACATTTTCAAACAATTCTGAATATTTGGAGTGGACTTCCGCCTCCCGTTCCCACGTTGCTTCCTCAACCGCATGGTGTCTCCACAACACCTTTACCAACGGTATAGTTTTGCCCCGTAGCACTTGCTCCCGGGTATCTAATATTTGAACTGGTCATTCTTCGTAAGAGGCATCCTCATCTACCTCCAAGTCGACCCAATCAAGAACATGAGAAGGGTCAGGTTCATTCTTCCTAAGCATAGATACATGAAATACGTTATGAACTCCCGAAAGTTGTGGCGGTAAAGCTAACCGGTATGCCACTTCTCCAATTCGCTCTAACATCTCAAAAAGCCCAATAAACCTTGGAGATAATTTACCACTCTTACCAAATCTCATCAAACTCCGTCTTGGTGAGATTTTTAGAAACACATGGTCACCAACTTCAAAAGATAAAGGTCGTCTCTTCTTATCAGCATAACTCTTTTGTCAGCTTTGGGCCGTAGCTAACCTCTTCCGAATGAGAACAACTTTCTCGGTTGTCTCTCTAACAATTTCCAGACCCAGTAACGGTGCATCACCCACTTCGGCCTAACAAACCGGTGATCTACAAGGTCGGCTATACAAGGCCTCAAATGGTGCCATCCCAATACTAGCTTGATAACTATTGTTGTAAGCAAACTCAATCAATGGTAAGTGCCTTTCCCAAGGCCCCTTAAAATCAAGGACACAGGCTCTAAGTATGTCCTCCAAAATCTGAATGGTACGTTCTGACTATCCATCGGTTTGAGGATGATAAGTGGTGCTAAAGGTCAACTTAGTTCCCAACGCCACTGAAGGCTTTTCCACAACCAGGTAGTAAAACGAGGATCCCTATCCGACACAATAGTCACAGGGACTCCATAAAGTCGGACTATTTCTTTAATGTACAACTCTGCCAAGCGTTCAACTGAGTCGCTGGTGCACATCAGAATGAAATGGGTTGACTTAGTCAACCTATCAACAATCACCCAAACGGCATCATTGCCTTGCTGTGTTCTAGGAAACCCAACTACAAAATCCATGGTAATGCGCTCCAATTTCCACTCGGCTATCGGTAAGGGTTGTAACAAACCCGCTGGCCTTTGGTGTTCGGCCTTCACTTGTCGACAAGGCACTTCGATACAAATAAAGTGACATCTTGCTTCATACCCCTCCACCAAAATTGACGGCTAAGATCATGATACATTTTGGTGCCTCCCGGATGTACCGCAAGGCGTGAGTGATGGAACTCCCGAAGTACTTCCTCTCTACAAGATTCCGGTACAAACAAACGGTCTAGATAACGCACACTTAGATCCGAGTGAACATTCAAATCTTTCTCTTCCTTTTCATTGGAAATTTTAACCCGAGTAGACTCTACTTCATGGTCCCCTTGTTGTGCCTCTATGACCTTACTAATGAATCTATTGTTTAAGTATATATGCACATAATCATGGAATAACAAATGGTTGAGGACACATGAGATGTGGGATTGTTGTTACACTTGAATAGCTATAAAAATTCAAATGTTATATATGTTGAAATGCATTGGAAAGCAAAGAGGAAATTGTGATTACAAATGGAGAGTTTGTGGGAAAGCTTTGTGAATGGTAGGATGATATATCATATGGATAATCACTTCATTACATGGTTGATCATTTCATGACATGGATAATTGTTGCATGGGCATTGCAAATACCTTGCTTGTTGTAATGTTGAATTGAGATTTGAAACTTGCATTGAGAAAGAAACATTGAAACAAAAATGAAATTTATTGAAATGTTTTGGGGTAAATACGTTGGTAAGTTCGGATAGGAAGTGTAGATGAAATTGATTAAGTTGGCTTGAGTGTCTAGGGTGAAAGACCGAAAACACGCGCGGAGAAAGTACCACTTCCTTTCCGGTTAGCAACCAGTAAAGTGGGGTATTGGTAGTGCTAGTTATGCCTACTTGCAGACACAAACTTAGGATACCTGAGTCGTATTTACCGCCTCCTTTAAATAAAATTGTAAATTTCAAATTGTTGAGATTTCAAGTTATCATGGAGCATCATAGTTTTCAAAGGATGTAAATGTGATTTTTTTTTCAAAAGGCTTAGCATGGCATGTACATTTCAGTTTGTGAGACTTGCATAAAATGTATGTACTTTGTTAAGAATTCTCTACTAGGCTTTAAGATCACCCCTATGGGATTTTGGTGCAGGAAAAGATGTGGTGATCCCGCCGAGTTAGAGGCGTGCACATATTTTGTGGAGAGCAAATGGCTCTTATTTTGTGGTGGTTCATTTTGCTAGCCAAGGGCTATAAATGTATGGGTTTGTGAAACCATTTTGTGTAACCGGGCTTAAGCCTTGGAATTTATAAGGGCATTTTATTTACCTTTGAATTTGATGTTCTACATGCTATAGATTCATGTATTGATGTTATTGAATGTATAATTTGCATGTGGGACTATTTTGGTACAAACCTTATTGATTAATGATGTAAAGTTTGAGGAATTGCATCCTTTCTTATAATGAATGTTGATTGTTGTATTCATAAGATGATATAAATTTTTGGGGCGTTACAGCTTGGTGTCAGAGCTACTGGGTTTGAATACTTGGGGCTCGTGGGAAGTGGTTGTTTTACCATAATGGGTTCATTTCACATGATTAAGAAATGTTTTGTATTTTGTGACTATGTGACAACATGCTTATATGACTAGATGGGTATGGGATTGGACTTTTGAGATGTTGTTTGCACCTATTAAATTCCTTAAGATCTTATTAGAAGGGTATTTGAACAATACTCATTCTACTAAGAATTCTTGGTTTTTCCTAGAACGAATTTCATCACAAAAGGATAATCCGTATGTGTTTACGTGACTAAGTGCTTTTGTGGAATGGAATTGAATTGTTTGTATGGTAGAAAATATATAGAATTGTTGTGGTCAAACGTGTGAGAGAAGTCACGAGCACAATTGAGATTATGTGCTAAATTGTTTATCTTGTTCCTTAATTAGGATGTGAGGAAGGGGTCAAACCCATGGTGGTAGAGGTGGAAGGTGTGGTAGGGCTCACTGGGGTGTGTATGAAGTGCCGGTCCACGAGGATCCGGTGCAAAAGGAGGGGTTTGGCCAAGCTAATGTGGCCGGACAAGCGGGCCAAGCTAATATGGTCGAGCAAGTGGGGAAAGCAGAAATTTCGAGGAAAGCGAGTCAAGCCGCAATGGGAGCCCTAGCCCGAGAAATGGCGAGGGCTTTGAGGGAGTCAATGAATATATTGAGGGCGGAGAACCAAGATAAAGAGAACGTCATAGAGACAAGGGTGAGTTTCCTTACGAGAGAGTTTTTGCGGGCCAAGCCGGATGAGTTCCATGGTGGTCCCGAGCCTAAGAAAGCAGTGACGACAAGTGCGTAATTCACCTCGTTCCGCTTTAAGTTATGCCGAGTGCGTGTTGTTGAAAAAATCTTTCTTAAAAATTCGTATTGTATTTAGTTTGATCCCGAGTACTTCACTTATTTTGGAGGGTGCGAGGTCGGGTTCGGAGTGTTGGGAGTGGAGCTGGAAATTTTCGGGGCTAGGGGACCAAAGCTGCACATGTTGAGGCTTGGGCCGCACGTGCGAAGAAGGGGCTGCACATGCGAGGGGTGAGGCCGCACGTGCGGCAAACAGGGGGAGTGACTGAGTGCATACTGAAATAAAAGCACTTGATGTAGTAGGTGTGAGAGAAGGAGGGCTGCACGCTCCGCATGTACAGGCATGGGTACCACACATGTGGTGGTAGGTGAGACCAAATTTCCTGTTTTTTTTTTCTCTTTGGGCTGGTTTTATCTCATTTTTGTTGTATCTCTCTCTCTCTCTCTCTAAAAAAAAAACTCTTTTCTCTCCCTTCTCTCTACATTTCCAACACCAAAACAAGATCAAATCCTTGATCTCCTTACATCCATTAGAAATTTGCCCATAGTTTCTTCATCAAAGTTGGATAGCTTCTAGAGGGATTCGTTGTGTGCGATGGAGATCACGTTTCAACATCGTCAAATTTGGGGGATTCTCATCTCTCTTCTCCAAAAACTTGAGGTAGGGTTTATTCTTGGAGTTATATATATATTTTTGCTAGATCTTGTGAAGATTTCGAAATTTTCCATTGTAAATGTTGAAACTTGATTTTGGCTCAAGAATGTGGGTGATTTGAGAATAGTTTTCCTCCTAGTTCTTTTTAAAATATCTCTTGAAAATTTGAACTACATTGATTAAGAAAAAGAAACTTTTTGAAGAAAACCCCCCTCTCAAGAGTTTTGAATGTGCTTGGTCGTGGTGAGGAAATCTAGGGATTTGGGGTTTGAAAGGTTATTGAGAACTCATAGACAACATTGTCATTATCTTGTCCCTTTTGTGCCAAAATGCTTAATGACTGGAAATTTCTCATCGATATATATATGTGTGTGTGTGTGTGTGTGTGTGTATAAATTGATATACAAATGATGGATTTGATGAAATATGAGAAATGGAAATTTTGGAAATTGTTGCGCTGAGATATTGATACGGTTGCGAAATGATTAAATTGTTAGGAAAAGTTCGGAATATGGAATGTTGCTATCTAAGTGATAGAATTAAATGCATAGATGGCTATTATGTGCAATTACATTGAAGGGAGGAAGAATGGGAAATGTGATTGCTATGGTATTATTGTTGAGATACTTGAAAATGGAGAAAAGTTATGTAGTGATGACGATTATTGCATTGCATTTCATTCAATTGATTATTACAAGATTATTATTTAGCTTTGGCATGTATTGTATTTGCATTTCTAACATTGCATTGTTGCAAGTTTTGGAGTTGAGATTCGAAAACATTTACATTGAGAAAGAAATGTCATGAAATGAATTTATTGAAATGTTTTGGGGTAAATACGTTGGTGAGTCCAAATAGAAGGTGTAGATGAAATTGATTAAGTTAGCCTAAGTGTCCAGGGTGAAAGACCGAAAAATGCGCGGAGGAAGTACCACTTCCCTTCCGGTTAGCAACCGATAAAGTGGGGTTTTGGTAGTGCTAGTTATGCCTACTTACAAACACCAACCTAGGGATTACCTGAGTCATATTTACCGCCCCTCCGAATTAAATTGTAAATTTCTGAATTGTTGAGATATCAAATTATCATTGAGCATGGTAGTTTTTCAAAAGATGTAAATGAAATCTTCTTTCAAATGGCATAGCATGGCATGTGTATTTCATATTGGGAATCTTGTATAAATGTATATACTTTGTTAAAGATTTCTCTACTGGGCTTTATGCTCACCCCTATGGGATTTTGGTGTAAGAAAAGATGTGGTGAACCCACCAAACTAGGGCGTGGATGTATGTATTAAGAGCACGAGGCTCTATTTTGTTGTCATCACATTTTTTTTGTAAGCCAAGGGCTATATATGTATGGGTTCATAAAACCATTTTTGTGTAACCAAGCTTAAGCCTTGGAATATATAAGCCCTCAAGGGCATTTATTTCTTTTTTGGGATTTGATGTTCTACGTGCTATAGATTCATGTATCTCATCTCATTGAATGTATAATTCGCATGTGTGACTATTTTGTACAAACCGTATTGATTAATGATGTAAAGGTTGGAGAATTGCTATTATTCTTAAATGAATGTGGGTTGATATACCTAAATTATGTTGGATTATTTTAGGGCGTTACAACTTGGTATTAGAGCTACTGGGTTTGAATACTTGGGGCTCACGGGGAGTGGTTGTTTTGCCGCAGTGGGTTCATTTCGCATGATTAGGAAATGTTCTGTATTTTGTGATTGTGTGATAACATGTTTATGTGATTATATGGGTATGGGATTGGACTTTTGGGATGTTGTTTGCGCCTATTAAATTACTTGAGGTCTTATTAGAAGGGTACTTGATCAATACTCGTTCTATTAAGAATTCTTGATTTTTCGTGGGACTAATTTCATCACAAAGGGATAATCCGTATGTGCTTACGTGACTAAATGCTTATATGGAGTGAAAATTGAGTTGTTTGTATGGTAGAAAATATATAAAATTGTTCTGTTCAAACGTGTGAGAGAAGTCCCAAGCACATTTGAGATTATGTGCTAAATTGTTTACCTTGTTCCTTAATTAGGATGTCAGGAAGGGGTCAAGCCCGTGGTGGTAGAGGTGGAAGGCGTGGTAGGGCTCGCCGAGGCGTGCATGAAGTACCGGTCCATGAGGTTCCGGTGCAAGCGAAGGGGTTAGGCCAAGCTAATGTGGCCGAGCAGGTGGGCCAAGCAGAAATTTCGAGGCAAGCAGGTCAAGCCGCAATGGGGGCTCTAGCTCAAGAAATGGCGGGGGCCTTGAGGGAGTCGTTGAATATATTAAGGATGGAGAACCAAGCTAGGGAGAACGCCATAGAGACGGGGTGAGCTTTCTCACTAGGGAGTTTTTGCGGGCCAAACCGGATGAGTTTCACGGTGGCCCTGAGCCCAAGAAAGCGGATGAGTGGCTGGAACAAACAGTGAAGACATTTGAGATGCTTCACATAGAAGACAGCGAGCTAAGAGTGACTCTTGCAAGTTACTACCTCAAAGGAGATTCGGGCCAATGGTGGAAATACACCAAGGGGCGAATAGAACCAACATGGGAAGCATTTGTGGTGGCTTTCCAAGACAAGTACCTACCTCTCACTGCTAAGGAGAGGTTAAGGCAAGAATTTCACGACCTCAAGCAACTTAGCATGTCCGTGGCCGAGTTTGAAGCGGCCTTCTCTAGTTTGTCCTGGTTTGCACCGGAGTTGGTCGTAACCAAAGAGCGCCGTTGTATTGAGTTTGAGAAGAAACTAAGAACCAAGATCTTGTTCAAGGTTGCTGGAAATATGATCTGAAACTATGACCGTCTTGTGGAGGTGGCGGCACATGTAGAGATTACCGTGAAGGCTGAGGAGGAGAGAATCCGGGGTTCAAGGTCGAGGGGTCAAGGGTCTCAAGAGGACTATAGGCCCAATAAGAAGAACAAAATGCTTTTTCATCGCAGTCTCAACTACAGCAGTCTAGATCTACCTTTTCTTTGCTTAGTACGAACCACGGAAAGAGTGCACCGAGTGGTTTTTCTTGTTTCAAGTGTGGCCAACCGGGTCATAAGGCCTTTGCATGTCTGCAGAAGAGAGGAGGACAGCAGATGTTGCCACCACCACCACCTAACCGATCCTAGAGTCAGTTTCAGAGTAGGGGTCAAGGGCCTACTTGCTATCAGTGCACTTAGTCAGGGTACATGAAGAGAGCTTGCTCGCAGTTGGGAGGCGCATCTGGCGCATCAGGGTCGAGGCAGACTTAGAGCCACCAACAGGCTCACTCAATTCAGACTTCGCGAGTCAACCAAGGAGCCGCTTCGGCTCAGTCAGTGCAACAGGCCTATGCTCCTAGAGATGAGTGGGTTGATCAGAGACCACAAGGACGTGTGTATGCTGTTACCACGCCAGAGCTATTGCCAGGATCCTCAGTTGTGAGAGGTATTTTTATAGTGTGTAATTCTTTGTCTAATGTGTTGATAGATACGGGTGTAACAAGCCCGCGGGGGCCCTCGCTACAGCTCGGACTCGATTTTGTCGTCACGGTTCTACGTCTGAACCAAAGAGTCCAAATCCGGCAAATCGTTTTTGAGAAAACATATTTTTGAAAGAAGTGTCAAACATGGACTGCTTTGCCAGATACAGAGTCGCCACCTAAATATTTTATTAATGGGAAATTTAGGAAACCCTGACTCGGTGCCAAAAGGCCACATGTCCGTCATCACCAAAGTTGCTTCGGCTCGGGAACTTGGGTACGATTGGGGAAGGTCACTTCGTGAGCACCCCCGCTCGCCCGATCAAAGATCGGCCTCTACTAACCATGATATCTATTTTTGAAAACATTGTGAGTTCTTATTCCGGTTATTAGCCTAGGTTACTATGTGATGCACACAGCATATAAGTATAGACTGAGTCGCCTGAACTGGAACAAAACATTTCATGTTTGTTTTCGAAAGAGGGTTTGCTACTCGCAGGTAGGTTTGAAACATTTGATGATTTATTCCAACTTAAGTAACCCAACCTTCACCCACAGGCATTCAGGCAGATATATCACATAAGCAATTAGCCTCATGATAAGCATGCTATTCATGGCATTCACTCACGCGCATGCAAGGATGCTAAAGCATAAAACTCACCGGGTACCCCAAGCCAAAACAGAATTTACATTAGAAATCATGCATGATCCTAAGTATGCAGAGATGCCTAATGCAACACATGCAAAAATGCAAACTATAGCAGGCTCGGCTATTCTAAACATGGCATATGAAATGCTACAACTAACATGTATTCAATTTGGAATTGAAAGTACAATGCAGTTAGTATGATGCGCCGAGCCCGGTGCATGCAAAACAGATGAATAATGCAAACATACTGTCATACTGTATGCTAATTGAAATATGCCCTAACCTAACCATCATAAGCGGATAAATAAAAGGGAGAAAGACGTGGGGTTGAAAGACATACAACACACACACGCACACTTATTACAGTTGTGCCCTCGCGCAGAGGGTCCGAATAAATATACAGTCCCGAATAAAAGAATATTACAGTCCAAATATTACAGTCCGAATAATATACAAATTCCTAATTAATTTACAAATTAACTAAGAAAGCTGTAAAACTGGCGTGCAAGCCAGGGACTGCCTTGCTTCTGATGGATGATGTATGTTAGGCTGTTTTGCGCGGAAATCCACCGAGATGCCCCAATTAGCCTCTGTTTAGCAGTTATTCTTGGAAAGCGTGCCAGACTCCGAAAGTTGCTGATTCTTTATTTTGCTGCAACAGAGAGCAGGAAAGGGGCATAGCAATGTATTTCACAAATATATGCATGCCTCGATCCTCGTGCCACCAATCACGCATACCGAGGCATGATGGCCGAGGAGTCGAAATGCACAACTCAATATAGAATGAATGCACGTATAAACCCAATAAAACCTAACTCCATCATGGATAATCCGGAGTGTCGGTGACTGGGGAATTGAGATACATTCCGTCACTCGGAGTACGAAATGCACCTCGTTTCCTGTGCCCGAGCTAACTCCTATTCCGAACACGATGCAATATGCATGACATGCATGAAATGCAACTAAGATACAATCCTAATATACACTATGCTGTGAAAATGAGATGCCTCGAAGTGCGTGCGCACGGGCACGCAAACCAAGGAAATACATGAATGCGATCTAAGATACAACCTAGTATGCACTATGCTGTGAAAATGAGATGCCTCGAAATGCGTGCACACGGGCACGCAAACCGAGGCAATGGCATATGCAATGCAATGGCATGGAAAATGGCATATAGAATGCAACATGGACTTATACTAACATGAGAGAGCCTCAGCCACACTCTCATAAGAGGCCGGTAGATGAAAATGAAGTGTCTCGAAATGCGTGCACACGGGCACGCAAATCGAGGCAATGGCATACGCAATGCAAATGACATGAAAATGTGATATGGGCTTATACCAACATGAGTGAGCCTCAGCCACACTCACATAGGATGCCGATGGATGAAAATGAAGTGCCTCGAAATGCGTGCACACGGGCACGCAAATCGAGGCAATGGCATACGCAATGCAAATGACATGAAAACATGATATGGGCTTATACCAACATGAGTGAGCCTCAGCCACACTCACATAGGATGCCGATGGATGAAAATAGAGTGCCTTGAAATGCGTGCACACGGGCACGCAAACCGAGGCAATGGTAGACTCAATGCAAATGACATGAAAAATGTGATATGGGCTTATACCAACATGAGTGAGCCTCAGCCACACTCACATAGGATGCCGATGGATGAAAATAGAGTGCCTCGAAATGCGTGCACACGGGCACGCAAACCGAGGCAATGGTAGACTCAATGCAAATGACATGAAAAATGTGATATGGGCTTATACCAACATGAGTGAGCCTCAGCCACACTCACATAAGATGCCGATGGATGAAAATGAAGTGCCTCGAAATGCGTGCACACGGGCACGCAAACCGAGGCAATGGTATACGCAATGCAAATGGCATGAAAAATGGAAAGCAATCATTCTAATGGAATTTCAGCACTAAAATATGGGGGAAAACAGTCCCGAAATGAGGCGAAATTATACCAAATGCATGGAATAGTCCCGAAATGCGAATTTAGGCACCCGAAATGGCCTATAGCTATGCAATGCGTGCACAATATGGACATGAAGTGCAAATACAGAAGCTAGGCAGTCCCTAAATAGGCATTTTTTCAGTTATGAACATGGTCAAACAGAAAGCATAGGTAGAGCAACAATGGCATGCAAAAATGAGGGTCAAGAGAGGGGTATGAAGCAAGTGGTATATGCAAAAGCCAAACTGAAAAATTCCCTTCTACAACACTGAAGAGGGACCAAAAATATGCACATTTAAAGTTTATGGAAGCCTCAAAATCAGTATACAAACATGCTAGAAATGCAATGCAAAATGAGGCTCAAAAGTGGCTATAACATGAGGTATACAAAGCATTCATCAAACAGAAAAATATTGTTAATGAAACATGACAAGGGGCTCAAAATATGGCCACTTTCAGTTCTGATCATGGTCGAAAAGTGAAAACACAATAGGCTAAAAAAACATGCAAAAATGAGGGGGAAAGAGGGCTATAATGGTAGGTGGCATATAGAAACATCAAATGGTGATGGGCCCTTCAACAATGTTTAAGAAGGGCCCAAAATAAGCACATTTACAGTTTATAGAATGCTCAAAAACAGATCACACATGGGCTAGAAATATCATGCAAAAAGGATGGCATACAAGAGGGTTGTGAAGCAAGTGCCAAAAATAAAACTCAAACAGAGAAATATCCTTAATGAAAGATGAAAATGAGCTCAAAATAACACTAATTTCAGTTATGGCCGGAACTCAAATGTACAAGAAAGAGAGGCTAAGAAATGTTGCAAGAAATGAGCTAAAAAGAGAAAAATGGCAACTCACCCTTGTAGACCAAACTCTAGCAACTTCTTGGACCAAATTTGTTGCCTCTAAGATGCTGGAATTCCTCTCCTTTCTGCTGAGATGGAGTGGTGGTGGTAGAGCTTGATGGTGATGAAGAAAACAAGGTGTAGGACTTGGAGTTTTCAAGCAAAATGAGAGGGATGGAGGGAGAATTATGTATCTAGCCTTGAAGAGCAAAATTTCTAACCCCTAAATGTGATGCCACCAGCTGGTTATATGGAAAAGAAAAGGGGAGTAAAGGAGGGGCAAAAGGTGGGGGAAAACAGGCAAGTTTTCCCCCACAAAATATCCCCCGGATTGGGATATTTTCTGGGGGAAAGGGCTACACAGCTGTAAAGTGGAAGGAGAGAGGAACATGGCCGGCCACCTATTGGGCTTGGAAGTGGCCGGCCGGCCACCCCCCCTAGCCGGCCAGCTAGGGGTCAAAAGGGTCAACTTGAAATAGTGGCCGGCCACCACATATTGGTGGCCTCCCAGGTCTCCTCTTCACAACCCTGTGGTTCGCATTTGGAAACTCTAAAACAAGAGAGAGAACAAGCCATTTTGAGGAGGGGTTCAAAAGGTTCAAATGGAATTAATGGCCGGCCATAAAATTTTAGGGTCCTCCCATGTGTGTACAACACAAATATGTGGTTCAAAGTTCAAGAAAGTGGCCCAAGGGTGTTCAACATTGGCTCGGAAGGAGGGGTTCAAAAGGGTCAAGAAGCATTAGTGGCCGGCCATGAACTTTTAGGGTCCTCCCATGTGTGTACATCACAAATATGTGGTTTGGGTTTGAAGAAAATGGCTCCAAGGTGTTCAACATTGGCTCGGAAGTGCGAAAAACGGGCGTCGGAGGGCGCCGGAGGAGTAAAAAACTGGTTGTTGAAACAATTTCTGGCCTCCCACCCTTCCATGACCTTCCTAGTGATGAAACAGAGGTACCTGCCAAAAACGAATGAAAACCGATGCAAAACGAATGTTCGGGGGCCAAAACGCGCAGTTCGGGGTCCCGAAAATGGGCTGTTAAACATCGAAAGTGGTATTCGACCACGAAGTGAGTTTCTCAGACCTCAATGTCCCTCAAAAGGGAGAAAATAAGATGTATGCCAAAAATCAGAGCAAATGGAGATGGTTAAGCGGTCCCGAACCGAGGCACACGGCCTGACGGCTCCGAAAACTGGGAACCAGGCCCCGAAATGGGCAAAATGGCCTATAGCCACAAAATGTAGCCCACGGCCACTGAGAGATGGTCTACGGGACCTCTCCCTCCCCTCAGGAAAAGAAACAGAGAAAACCGAGTCTGGTTCGCAAACCGAGGCAAGGCAAAGAAGAGGGTTCGGAAGTCCGGAGGCAGGGCTCACGGCCACGACTCTGAAACTTCTGAACGAGCACATTATGCAACATCACCAAGCGCTCAATCGGTGACGTCTGAGTCTTAAGGTCGGTCAAAAATGGGGTGTCTACAACGGGTGCGTCTCACTCATTCATATCTACTGCATTTGCATTTGCATTGGGATTAGAGGTGGCACGGTTAGCATCTCCGCTCATAGTAGAGTCACCAGTTGGAGATACAATTGACTTAGATTGGGGGTGTCGCGGTTGTGAGATAGAGGTTGTCGGGCGTCGACTCCCATTTGCTTTTGTGTTGCCAGACATGTCGAGTTTGGATGTCATTTTAGGCATGGATTGGTTGTCTTCGTACCGAGTAGTGATCGATTGTTTTCGTCAGAGAGTTATAGTGTGCACCTCAAGTGGTGATTTTTTTTTACATTCTGGAAGACCAAGTTGATAGGGTCTTGTCGCCAGTTTTTGACCCTCGTGGTAGGAACGAGCTTAGTGGCCTTCTTGCTACTCTCTTGGATGGTGAGAGTGACGGGACTCGTGTTGAGTTGCCAAGGGTAGTTTGTGAATACCCGGACGTATTTCCCGAGGATCTTACTAGTTTGCCACCCCATCGGGAGATCGAGTTCACCATGGACTTAGTGCCTAGAACGGCACCAATTTCCATGGCACCGTATAGATTTGCACCTGCGGAGTTACATGAGTTGAAGATTCAACTCCAAGAGCTTTTAAACAAGGGCTTCATTCGCCCTAGCACATCGCCTTGGGGAACGCTGGCTCTTTTTGCGAAGAAGAAGAATGGATCATTGCGGTTGTGTATTGATTACCGTAAGTTGAATCGGGTTACCATCAAGAACAAGTACCCTTTACCCAAAATAGATGACTTGTTTGACCAACTTAAAGGGTCTTGTTGCTTTTCGAAAATAGATTTGAGGTCCAGTTACCATTAGTTGAGGGTTCGGGAGAAGGACATCCAGAAAACGGCCTTTTGTACGCGTTATGGCCACTATGAATTCCTTGTAATGCCTTTTGGGTTGACTAATGCACCGGCTTCCTTTATGGATTTGATGAACCAGATTTTTTCAGAATACTTGGATCGTTTCGTGGTCTTTGTGGACGACATCTTAATTTATTCAACCTCCAAGGAGGAACACGAGGCTCACTTGCAGGTAGTGCCTGATTCGCTTAGAGAGCACCAGTTGTATGCTTAAGTTTGACAAGTGCGAGTTTTGGCTCACCGAGGTGAGGTTTTTGGGTCATGTAGTGTCAAGAGAAGGGGTAATTGTGGAATCTTCAAAGATAGACGCCGTGCAAAATTGGGGGCAACCCAAAAATGTTTTTGAGATTCGGAGTTTCTTGGGATTGATAGGGTATTATCGGCGTTTTGTAAGGGAGATTGACTAGAAAGGGGGTTAAGTTTGTGTGGAGTGAGGCTTGTGAAAAGTCATTCCAAGAGCTTAAGACTAGACTGACTACCGCACCGGTGTTGATATTTTCAGAAAGAGGTTTGGGTTACACTGTTTATTGTGATGCGTCTCACGATGGGCTTGGTTGTGTCTTGATGCAAGGGAGAAGGGTTGTAGCTTATGGTTCACAACAATTGAAAACTCATGAGAAGAATTACCCCACCCACGATTTGGAGTTAGCAGCAGTAGTGTTTGCCTTGAAAATTTGGAGGCATTATTTGTATGGCTAGAAGTTTAAGGTTTTCTTCGATCATAAGAGTCTAAAGTATTTGTTTTTCCAAAAAGACTTGAATTTACGCCAAAGGAGGTGGATGGAATTTTTAGAGGATTATGACTTCAAGTTACACTATCATCCGAGAAAAGCCAATTTAGTGGCCGACGCCTTAAGTTGGAAATCCGTGAGTAGTTTGGCCAGTGTGGCCATTCAAGAATGGATTATGTTAGGTGACATCGGCAAGTTTGAATTGCACTTGGGTGAGTCCAATGAGGGTGCAACTTTGTTTACTTTGAGTGCTCGACCTACCTTGATTAGTAAAGTCATAGAGGCACAACAAGGAGATCATAAGGTAGAGTCAATTCGTGATAGAATCTCCAACGGGAAGGAAGAGAAGGGTTTGAACATCCACTCGGATCTAAGTGTACGATTTCTAGACCGTTTGTTTGTACCAGAATCTTGTAGAGAGGAAGTGCTTCAGGAGTTCCATCACTCACGCCTTGCGGTACATCCGGGAGGCACCAAAATGTATTGTGATCTTAGCCGTCAGTTTTGGTAGAGGGGTATGAAGTGGGATGTCGCTTCCTTTGTGTCGAAGTGCCTTACTTGTCAACAAGTGAAGGCTGAACACCAAAGACCAGCGGGTTTGTTGCAACCCTTACCGATAGCCGAGTGAAAATGGGAGCACGTTACCATAGATTTTGTAGTTGGGCTTCCTAGAACACAGCGAGGCAATGATGCCGTTTGGGTGATTATTGATAGGTTGACTAAGTCCACGCATTTCATTCCAATGCGTACCGGTGACTTAGTTGAGCACTTGGCAAAGTTGTACATTAGAGAGATAGTTCGACTTCATGGAGTTCTTGTAACCATTGTATCGAATAGGGATCCTCGTTTTACCGCCCGGTTGTGGCAAAGTCTTCAAGAGGCGTTGGGAACTAAGTTGACCTTTAGCACTGCTTACCACCCTCAAATCGATGGACAATCGAAGCGTACCATCCAGATTTTGGAAGACATGCTTAGGGCTTGTGTCCTTGATTTTAAGGGGTCTTAGGAAAGGCACTTACCATTGATTGAGTTTGCCTATAACAATAGTTACCAAGCTAGCATCGAGATGGCACCATTTGAGGCCTTATATGGCCGACCTTGTAGATCACCGGTTTGTTGGGCCGAGGTGGGTCATACACCGTTGTTGGGTCTAGAAATTGTTAGGGAGACAACCAAGAAAGTTGCTCTCATTCGGAAGAGGTTAACTACGGCCCAAAGCCGACAAAAAAGTTATGCCGATAAGAGGAGACGACCTTTGTCTTTCAAAGTGGGTGACCATGTATTCCTTAAGATCTTCCCTAGGCGGGGTTTGATGAGATTTGGTAAGAGTGGTAACCTGTCTCCGAGGTTTATTGGGCCTTTCGAGATATTGGAGAGAATTGGGGAAGTGGCAAATCGGTTGGCTTTACCGCCTCAACTTTCGGGGGTTCACAATGTGTTTCATGTATCTATGCTTAGGAAGTATGAACCTGACCCTTTTTATGTACTAGATTGGGTTGAATTGGAGGTAGATGAGGATGTCTCTTACGAAGAGCGACCGGTCCAAATACTAGATACTCGGGAGCAAGTATTACAGGGAAAAATTATACCGTTGGTAAAGGTGTTGTGGAGACACCATGGGGTTGAAGAAGCAACGTGGGAACGGGAGGTGGAATTCTGCTCCAAATATCCGGATTTGTTTGAAAATGTTTGAGCTGTTTCATTGGTATTATTTCCTTAGTGTTAGAGGGAAATGTGTTAAAATTGTTAATTTTGTATTGTCATGAACATTGTTGTTTTAAGCATGAGATTGTTGTGAGTTGCTACTACTTTTTTTAAAACTCCATGTGTATGCTTGTTTTGAACGGTCATTGTTAGTAAGATAACCATGATGGCAATGGTGAATTTTGGTTGAGAACTTATTTTGCGACTTGGCATTGTATTAGCATGGTCGTGGTCACTAGAAATTCTTTTGTTTGAGTAGTTGGATTAATTTCGGGGATGAAATTCCCTATGGTGGGGAGGTTGTGACGGTCGGTGCATAATTCGCCTCGTTCCTCTTTAAGTTATGCCGGGTGCGTGTTGTTGAAAAACTCTTTCTTAAATATTCGTATTGTATTTAGTTTGATCCCGAGTACTTCACTTATTCCGAAGGATGTGAGGTAGGGTTCGGAGTGTCAGGAGTAGAGCTGGAAATTTTCTGCGCTGGGAGACCAAAGCCGCAAGTGTAGAGGCTTGGGCCGCACGTGCGGGCGGCACGCTCCGCACGTGCGGGCATGGGTGTTGTAACGCCCCAAATTTCTAGCCCAAATAATAATACAACAATCATGGCTCTTTTAAGGAAAACCGAATATAAATCTCCAAACTTACATTACATGATACAATAGTTCTTCATGCAACAATACATTAATCAAACAACAAGTAAATAAACAAATAAATACCCCCAAGGGTTTACAAGTTTCTAAGGCTCGAGCCTGGTTACACAAAACGGTTATTCAAACCCACACATATATAGCCCTTGGCTTACACACAGAGTCACAGCAAAATGAGAGTCTCGTACTCTCAACACACATTTCCTCGCCTTTAGTTAGGCGGCATCACCACATCTTTTCCTGCACAAAAATCCTGTAGGGTGAGCATAAAGCCCAGTAGGAAATCCTTAACAAATTATATACATTTTATACAAGTCTCAAGAGATGAAATGCACATGCCATTCTATGCCCCTTTTTGAAGATAAATCACATTTTCATCTTTTGAAAACCATCATACTCAATGATGTCATGCAATTTCAATTGTTCAAAACTTAACAATTTATTTCAAGGGCGGTAAATACGACTCTGGTAATCCTAGGTCGGTGTCTGCAAGTAGACTATACAAGTACTACCAAATTGTCATTTTTACCGGTATTAACCGGAAGGCTCTACACCTATCCGCCCGGGTTTTCGGTGTTTTACCCCAAACTCTCAGGCCAACTTATTCAATATCATCTACAGCACCTATCAAGACTTACCAACTTATTTACCCTAAAACCATTTCATGAAAACTTGTTTCTCAATATTCTTTTCTCAATGCAAGTTTTCAAATCAACTTTCAAAGTTTAATGTAATCAAATGAATTGATATGCCAATAACACAAGATGAATATAAATAATGTTATTCCAATTCATCATCCAAGGAATAACACAATTCCCTCTTCTCAAGTATCCTCAACAATTAGTCATTTCAAGACTATTTCAACGTTTTGAATAATAATTTCCAAAATGAACAACAATTCTTGTATTCCCTAAAATTCATCATTTATATAAATATAAATAAGAAATTTTCCAAACATCCATTTGTTTTGACACACAAAATAAGTACAACAATAACATTCATGGATTTTTCGTCTCTTTTAAAAAAATCCCCAAATTTTAAGTTTTCTCACCAAAACTATACAACTCAAATCCTTTGAAAGAAAACCTTCCAAAATCATCTTTTCTTCAATCAACGAAGATCAAAACCCATAAGATCATTTTAAAAGAACAAGAGATAAACCCAGTTTCAAAATCACTCAACTTCTTGAATCAACAATCAATTTTCAAAGCTATCGAAAGATGATTTTGAAAATCATATAGATCTTGTAAATATATATATATAACTCTAAGAAAATCCCTACCTCAAGTTTTGAAGAAGAAATGAGATGAAACCCCCAAAATCAATGGTGTCGAAACTCGATCTTCACTGCACACAACGAAGCCCTCGAAAAGATAACCAACTTTGGTGAAGAACTTAGGTCTAAATCCCAATGGATTTTGAGAAATCAAAGAGAGAAGATGACTTCTAGAGAGAAAAGCTCCGGATCTGGAATTCTGGAGAGTTTTAGAGAGAGAGAGGACTAAAAAAATGATCTAAGATATCAGATTCACAAACTAATATAACATGGTCCGCTTGAGCGTGGAAAGCCCCGCTCGAGCGTCAAATACACTAACCCAGTGCTTTTGCAGACAGGTCAAACTTCTGAAAGCAAACATTCTTCGCTTGAGCGCATAAACGGCCGCTCGAGCGAACAAGCAACTTCGAATGCATTTTGTATTTTTGCTTCGAGGGCGTTGCCCCTCAACCCCGCCAGGGCGCTGCCCTCGGACCCGCCAAGGGGTGCTGCCCCCTCGACCCCCGCGAGCTGACCGAGCAGCTTGATCCCTGACCGGCCCAGTCGAAGTGGCAAAACATGAAAGAAGGATCGAAACCGGGATCGCTACAGGTGTCGCATGTGCGATGGTAGGTGAGACCGAATTTCCTGCTTTTTCTTCTCTTTGGGTTGGTTTTATCTCATTTTTGTTGTATCTCCCTCTCTCTAAAAAACCTCTTTCCTCTCCCTTCTCTCTACATTTCCAACACCAAAACAAGATCAAATCCTTGATCTCCTTACATCTATTAGAAATTTGCCCATAGTTTTTTCATCAAAGTTGGATAACTTCTAGAGGGCTTCGTTGTGTGTGATGGAGATCACGTTTCAACACCGTCAAATTTGGGGGGATTCTCATCTCTCTTCTCCAAAAACTTGAGGTAGGGTTTATTATTGGAGTTATATATATATATATATATTTTTGCTAGATCTTGTGAAGATTTCGAAATTTTCCATTGTAAATGTTGAAACTTGATTTTGGCTCAAGAATGTGGGTGATTTGAGAATAGTTTTCCTCCTAGTTCTTTTAAAAATAATCTCTTGAAAATTTGAACTACATTGATTGAGAAAAAGAAACTTTTTGAAGAAAACCCCCTCTCAAGAGTTTTGAATGTGCTTGGTCGTGGTAAGGAAATCTAGGGATTTGGGGTTTGAAAGGTTATTGAGAACTCATAGACAACATTGTCATTATCTTGTCCCTTTTGTGCCAAAATGATTAATGATTGGAAAATTTCTCATCGATATATATATGTGTGTGTGTGTGTGTGTGTGTGTGTGTGTGTGTGTGTGTGTAAATTGATATACAAATGATGGATTTGATGAAATATGAGAAATGGAAAATTTGGAAATTGTTGTGCTAAGATATTGATACGGTTGCAAAATGATTAAATTGTTGGGAAAAGTTCGGAATATGGAATGTTGCTATCTAAGTGATAGAATTAAATGCATAGGTGGCTATTATGTGTAATTACATTGAAGGGAGGCAAAATGGGAAATGTGATTGTTGTGGTATTATTGTTGAGATACTTGAAAATGGAGAAAAGTTATGTAGTGATGACGATTATTGCATTGCATTTTATTCAATTGATTATTACAAGATTATTATTTAGCTTTGGCATGTATTGTATTGGCATTTCTAACATTGCATTGTTGCAAGTTTTGGAGTTGAGATTCGAAAACATTTATGTCACGCCCCGTATTTCATTACTCGGATAACATTACCAATATTCATCCATTAAGTCCATTTACAATTAACATTTCATCCTTGAATGAAATGATGAATAATTAAATATACATATTCCCTCTCGTTATACAACAATGACATTTACATACAAATAAAAGAAATGCCCTGAGGCTTACAATAAAAAAAAAAAAGGACACTGTGCTTTACAAAAAAAAATAGCACTCAGCCAAACAACAAATGAAGTAGTACAATCCATCACTACATTACACTTATGAAATGGTAAACCCATTGTTTGATCTTCAAATCCGAAAAGCATTCCCTATACACATGTACAGGCAGGAGGTGAGCAACCACTAGCTCACCAAGCAATCTCATATTAAAACATTAGAAGATATGCGAGTATCAAAATACTCATACATATACGTGAAATCATATCATGTCAAAACCATATGATTTTATTACATAATCTCTTAAATACAATTTATTTAATTAACCACAACAAGTTAACTTACATAAATAAACATGTTTCAATAGCAACAGGACATCCTTTTTTAATTCATTCAATTATCTCATTATCAATTGAATCAAATAATTAAACAATTCATCAAATCCATTTTATACAGTGTTATGAGATGAATGCATATGCCATGTCATGCTCAAAATATTTTGCTCATTTTTTGAAAATCTTACGCACAATGCCAATTTGAAAACATATTAATCCAACAATTTCAATAAAATTCAAGATGGTAAATACGACTCAGGTAATCCCTAGGCTGATGTCTGCAAGTAGACTATACAAGTACTACCAATTTGTCATTTTTACCAGTATTAACTGGAAGACTCGACACTTATCATCTACACCACCTTTCAATCCCTAGGTTGGTGTCTGCAAGTAGACTATCCAAGTACTACCAATTTGTCATTTTTACCAGTATTAACTGGAAGGTTCGACACCTATCATCTACACCACCTTTCAAGACTTACCACCGTATGTACCCCAAAATCATTTCATGAAAACTTGTTTCCCAACATTCCTTTCTCAATGCAAAGTTTTCAAATCAAATTTCAAAACTAATCATTATCAAAAGAATTGATATGCTAATGCAATGATTAATAATACAATGCAATATTTCTTCCACTTTCAATACTTCCACACAATATTCTCATTGTGATCAAAATTCTCATTTCTCATTTCAATATAATTTCTCAAGATTAATATAAATACTTTTATTCCAATTCATCTATGGGACAACAAAATTCCCACACTTAGAGTAATCTCAACCATTTAGTCACCTCAAGACTATATCAACATTTTTAACAACAATTTCCAAAACTTCAACAATTCTCATATTCCATGAAAACCATCATTTATATATAAATAAATAAACAATTTTTTAAATATCATTTATTTTGACACACAAAATAAATATAACAATATCTTCAAAGATTGTCAACATCTTTCTTAAAAACTCCCAATTTTTAGGTTTTCTCACCAAAACCACTCATCTTCATTTATTGAAAGAAAGTCACCAAAAACATCTCTCTTCAATCCTCATAGTTCAAAACCTTCAATTTCTATTTTAAAATGAACAAGAAAGTAAACCCACTTTCAAAAAAATCTCTCATCTTCTTGAATCAACAATCAATTTTCAAAACAAATCAAAGGATGATTTCGAAAATCATCTAGATCTTGCAAAAACATATATATAACTATATTTCAACATAACCATTTTTCATGCCAAGCTATTTAAAGACGTAATATTTTTACCAAATTCTCTATCAATAAAAATTTCACAACTTTTTCTAAAATTACTTAACTAACATGATATTTACATCAAAAATTATGAAATATGCCCAATAGTAACATTTTCAAGATTATGAGTTTAAAAGTTCACATTTCACATTTTTATTTTCATAAAAATAAACACAACTTAATCATCAACATATCATCTTTTATAAAATATCATGAATATAACACTTTTAGAGTTTTTTATCCCAAAGCAACTCTATTATTCCTACTTAAGCATTTACTTCATATTCCTCAACATTAATTTATTTTTCTCAAAAATAAATTCCAAATCAAAGATAAAAAAAATTCAACTTTATATTTCTCAAAATAAATCATCTAATCATAATATGACATAGAGACAATCCATATAACTATTAAATTTTATTTTCGGATTTATTTTACAAAATTGTCAACACAAAATGATTTTTCGAAATTAACCTCAAAATACCAACATTCTTAACATTTTAACATAATTTTTCTTCCAAAAATTACCAAACAAAAATCTGAAAATATATATATATATATATATATATACGTAATACCTCTTATAATGATATATTTTCTCAAAATAACCCTAACATAGCTTTAATGTAAAAATATGAAGAAAGTCTCTACCTCAAATAATGAAGAAAAGTATATCTAGAAGGCAAATCTTGTCCGATCATGAATCTGTGACTACCATTGCGAAGATCACGACGAGCTCTCCAATTTTTATTTACAACACTTTTACAAAATCTCACTCTAAAGGCTCCCATTTCAAGCTTGAAGCTTGAGCAAATATGATGAACATGGAAAGAGAGAGAGAGAGAGAGAGAGAGAGAGAGAGAGAGAGAGAGAGAGAGATGTTGAGCTCTCTGCCAAGCACCCAAGAAAGAAAAAGAAAGGAAAAAAAAGAAGGGAGAAGGACTGGGGAACAACCCCATGTGGGTTCACTTCCCCAAAATAGATTTTTCAAAAAATACAATATAATTTTTGTAATAATACCTCAAAATTTTATAATATAAATTATAAAATGATATAATTTTTCTCACCACAAAATATAATATTTTGCTCACTACGAAATATACATATTTTCATTCTTTATAAAATATATAATTTTTCACCATATGGTACACACCATAAAATCAACTATCAAATATTTATTATAACCCCTATATAATAAATACTAACAACTCCCAAGGTGGTTACTACCAATCACATAATTAAAAGGACCAAACAGTTAAACATGAGTCACTAAACAAACTCAAATTAAATTAAATCTAAGTCACGGGTCCCACCCATAAGCCAAACATGGTCCAATTATATACCAAAATAGAGCCAACAAATTTATCCAAATCATGATCTAATATTCAAAATTAAATAACAAAATTCTGCTATAAATTAAACTGAACACCAATCTGTCCATGAATTTTCATAAAATAAATACTCATCAATAAATTCTGAAATTTTTATCCAACGTGCTAGACTCATATGGGAACAACATATAAAAAGTTCATAATTTTCTGAGATCAGGAATTGTTTTTAAAAAATAAAAAACCGAACTGTTTTCGCACAGAATTTACACAGCAATCAAATTCGAAAATTTGCTCAATTAAATTATGCACTGGCTATTAGAAAAAAATCTGGGTCATTACAATTTACATTGAGAAGAAATGTCATGAAATGAATTTATTGAATGTCTTGGGGTAAATACGTTGGTAAGTTCGGATAAGAGATGTAGATGAAATTGATTAGGTTGGCCTGAGTGTCCGGGGTGAAAGACCGAAAACACGCGCGGAGGAGGTACCACTTCCCTTCCGGTTAGCAGCCGATAAAGTGGGGTTTTGGTAGTGCTTGTTATGCCTACTTGCAGACACCAACCTAGAGATTTCTTGAGTCAAATTTATTACCCCTCCAAATTAAATTGTAAATTTCTGAATTGTTGAGATATCAAATTATCATTGAGCATGGTAATTTTTGATGCAAATGAAATCTTCTTTCAAATGGCATAGCATGGCATGTGTATTTCATATTGGGAATCTTGCATAAATGTATATACTTTGTTACGGATTTCTCTACTGGGTTTTATGCTCACCCCTATGGGATTTTGGTGCAGGAAAAAATGTGGTGAACCCGCCAAACTAGGGCGTGGATGTATGTATTGAGAGCACGAGACTTTATTTTGTTGTGATCATATTTTTTTTTTTTTTTTGTAAGCCAAGGGCTATATATGTATGGGTTCGTGAAACCATTTTTGTGTAACCAAGCTTAAACCTTGGAATATGTAAGCCCTCAAGGGCATTTATTTCTTTTTGGGGATTTGATGTTCTACATTCTATAGATTTATGTATCTCATATCATTAAATGTATAAGTCGCATGTGGGACTATTTTGTACAAACCTTATTGATTAATGATGTAAGGGTTGGAGAATTGTTATTATTCTTAAATGAATGTTGGTTGATATACCTAAATTATGTTGGATTATTTTGGGGCGTTACAAAAGCGGATGAGTGGCTCGAGCAAACGGTGAAGACATTTGAGATGCTTCACATTGAAGACAGTGAGCTAAGAGTGACTCTTGCGAGTTACTACCTCAAAGGAGATGTAACGCCCCAAATTTCTAGCCCAAATGATAATGCAACAATCATGGCTCTTTCAAGGAAAACCGAATATAAATCTCCAAACTTACATTACATGATACAATAGTTTTTCATGCAACAATACATTAATCCAACAATAAGTAAATACACAAATAAATACCCCCAAGGGTTTACAAGTTTGCAAGGCTTGAGCCTGATTACACAAAACGGTTATTCAAACCCATACACATACAGCCCTTGGCTTCACACAGAGTCACAGCAAAATGAGAGTCACGAACTCTCAACACACATTTCCTCGCCTTTAGTTAGACGGCATCACCACATCTTTTCCTGCACAAAAATCTCGTAGGCTGACCATAAAGCCCAATAGGAAATCCTTAACAAAGTATATACATTTTATACAAGTCTCAATAGATAAAATGCACATGCCATGCTATGCCCTTTTGAAAGAAAATCACATCTTCATCTTTGAAAACCATCATGCTCAATGATGTCATGCAATTTCAATTCTTCAAAACTTAACAACTCATTTCAAGAGCGGTAAATACGACTCTGGTAATCCTTAGGTCAGTGTCTGCAAGTAGACTATACAAGTACTGCCAATTTGTCATTTTTACCAGTATTAACCGGAATGCTCGACACCTATCCGCGCGGGTTTTTGATCTTTCACCCCGGACTCTTAGGCCAACTACTCAATATCATCTACACTACCTATCAAGACTTACCAGCGTATTTCCCCAAAACCATTCCATGAAAACTTGTTTCTCAACATTCTTTTCTCAATGCAAATTTTCAAATCAACTTTCAAAGTTTAATGTAGTCAAATGAATTGATATGCCAATAACACAAGATGAATATAAATACTGTTATTCCAATTCATCATCCAAGGAATAACACAATTCCCTCTTCTCAAGTATCCTCAACAATTAGTCATTTCAAAACTATTTCAACGTTTTGAGCAATAATTTCCAAAATGATCAATAATTCTCATATTCCCTGAAATTCATCATTTATATAAATATAAATAAGAAATTTTCCAAACATCCATTTATTTTGACACACAAAATAAATATAACAATATCATCATGGATTTTTAGTCTCTAAAAAAAATTCCCAAATTCTAGGTTTTCTCACCAAAACTATACAACTCAAATCTTTTGAAAAAAAACTTTCCAAAATCATCTTTTCTTCAATCAATGAAGATCAAAACCCATAAGATCATTTTAAAAGAACAAGAGACAAACCCGCTTTCAAAATCGCTCAACTTCTTGAATCAACAATCAATTTTCAAAGCTATCGAAAGATGATTTCGAAAATCATATAGATCTTGCAAAAATATATATATAACTCTAAGAAAATCTCTACCTCAAGTTTTGAAGAAGAAATGAGATGAAACCCCAAAATTTACGGTGTCGCAACTCGATCTCCACCGCACACAACGAATCCCTCATGAAGTTACACAACTTTGATGAAGAACTTCGGTCTAACTCCCAACGGATTTGGAGGAATCAAAGAGAGAAGATGACTTCTAGAGAGAGAAGCTCTAGATCTGGAAATTTTGGAGAGTTTTAGAGAGAGAGAGAACTGAAAAGGTGATCTAAAATCTCCCCTTACGGACTGATATAACATGGTCCGCTCGAGCATGAAATACGCTTTCCCGTAAGCAATTTCGAATGCATTTTGCATTTTTGCTTTCGGCGAGCTGACCGGGCAGCTCGACCCCCGTAAGTTGACCGGGTCAAAATCGAGATCGCTACAACCTCCCTTCCTTAAAGAATTTCGTCCCCAAAATTTCACATCAAACTACGCAAACAAACGGGGTTTCTAGCGATCAAAACCACGCTATTTCATTTTAAAATCACATTATTAACTCTTAACCATTTTTTTTTTGCCATTTCCACCATGGTTATCTCATTAACAACAACCATCCACATCAACCTAAACATTAAGCAAAGAAATGACAATCCGTAACTACTTCATGATTAACATAACAACATACATAACAACATGTGGTCAACAATTTTAACACATTTCCCCCAAACACTAGGAAATATTACAAGGAAAAACAACTTAAGCATTTTCAAACAAATCCAGATATTTAGAGCGGACTTTCGCCTCTCGTTCCTACATCGCTTCTTCAACCCCATGGTGTCTTCACAACACCTTTACCAACAGTATAGTTTTTCCCCGTAGCACTTGCTCCCGAGTATCTAATATTTGAACCGGTCGTTCTTCATAGGAGGCATCCTCATCTAGCTCCATGTCAACCTAATCAAGCACATAAGAAGGGTCAAGTTCATACTTCCTAAGCATAGCTACATGAAACACGTTGTGAACTCCCGAAAGTTGTGGCGGTAAAGCTAACCAGTATGCCACTTCCCCAATTCGCTCTAAGATCTCAAAAAGCCCAATGAACCTTGGAGATAATTTTCCACTCTTACCAAATCTCATCAAACCCCGCCTTGGTGAGATTTTTAGAAATACATGGTCACCAACTTCAAAAGATAATGGTCGTCTCCTCTTATCGGCATAACTCTTTTGTCGGCTTTGGGCCGTAGCTAACCTCTTCCGAATGAGAACAACTTTCTCGGTTGTCTCTCTAACAATTTCTGGACCCAATAACAGTGCATCACCCACTTCGCCCCAACAAACCGGTGATCTACAAGGTCGGCCATACAAGGCCTCAAATGGTGCCATCCCAATACTAGCTTGGTAACTATTGTTGTAAGAAAACTCAATCAATGGTAAGTGCCTTTCCCAAGGCCCCTTAAAATCAAGGACACAAGCTCTAAGCATGTCCTCCAAAATCTGAATGGTACATTCCGACTGTCCATTGGGTTGAGGGTGATAAACGGTGCTAATAGTCAACTTAGTTCCCAACGCCTCTTGAAGGCTTTGCCATAACCGGGTAGTAAAACGAGGATCCCTATCTGACACAATAGTCACAGGAACTCCATGAAGTCGAACTATCTCTCTAATATACAACTCTGCCAAGCGTTCAACTGAGTCGCTGGTGCACATCAGAATGAAATGTGTAGACTTAGTATTCCTATCAACAATCACCCAAATGGCGTCATTGCCTCGTTGTGTTCTAGGAAGCCCAACTACAAAATCCATGGTAACACGCTCCCATTTTCACTCGGCTATCATTAAGGGTTGTAACAAACCCGCTGGTCTTTGGTGTTCGGCCTTTACTTGTTGACAACTAAGGCACTTCAATACAAATAAAGAAACATCCCGTTTCATACCCCTCCACCAAAACTGACGACTAAGATCATGATACATTTTAGTGCCTCCCGGGTGTACCGCAAGGCATGAGTGATGGAACTCCCGAAGTACTTCCTCTCTACAAGATTATGGTACAAACAAATGGTCTAGGTAACGTATACTCAGATTCGAGTGAACGTTTAAACATTTCTCTTCCTTCCCATTGGAAATCTTAACACGGATTGATTCCACATCACGGTCTCCTCATTGTGCCTCTATGACCTTACTAACCAAGGTAGGTTGAGCATTCAAAGTAAACAAGGTAGCACTCTCTCCGAACTCACCCAAGTGCAAATCAAACTTGCCAATAACATCTAGTATATCCTATTCCCGAATGGCCACACTTGCCAAACTACTCGTAGATTGTTTACTCAAAGCATCGGCCACCACATTGGCCTTCCCCGAATAATAGTGTAACTCAAAGTCATAATCCTTCATAAATTCCATCCACCTCCGTTGTCGTAAATTCATGTCTTTTTAAGAAAACAAATACTTTAGACTCTTATGATCAGAGAAATCAAGATTGTTACAGGAGATGCGGGCCAATGGTGGAAGTACACCAAGGGTCGAGTAGAGCCAACGTGGGAAGCATTTGTGGTGAATTTCCAAGATAAGTATCTACTTCCCATTGCTAGGGAGAGGTTGAGGCAAGAATTTCAAGACCTCAAGCTACTCAATATGTTTGTGGTGGAGTTTGAAGCGGCCTTCTCTAGTTTGTCCCGGTTTGCACCAGAGTTAGTGGCAACGGAAGAGCGCCATTAAATTGAATTTGAGAAGAATTTGAGAACCAAGATTTTGTTCAAGGTTTCTGGGAACATGATTCGGAACTATGACCGCCTTGTGGAAGCAATGGCACATGTAGAGATTACCATGGAGGCTGAGGAGGAGAGACTTCGGGGTTCAAGGTCGAGGAGTCAAGGGTCACAGGGGGACTATAGTGTCACGACCCCAAACCGCCCCTAGTAGTTTAGTGCCGTGATGGCCAGTAATCCGAGATTACCGAAGGGCAACTTTGAAAATTCACACACAATCAGAGTATAAATATATGGGGCTCACAAGTGCGGAAGCAATAATTTACAATACAAGTGGTCCATGAGAGCAGTGCATAAGTCAAATGGAATGGCATACAACTTTACATAGCTTTACAACTTGAATACAAATAAAAATGAAGTACAAAAATACATATTACATCTTGATAAAAGACTTCTCGAGCCAACATGTTCAAAATACATAAGCTTCAAAATTGCCGACATCCTCACTGCCGACATAACATGCATACAAAACACACATCTCGGCGTAGCCGACTTCTTGCTTGTTACCTACATATATACATAGGGAGGGTGAGCTTGGATACTCAGTGAATGGTATAAATAACAAAGGGGTTAAATGAATGATACCCGAGATCTTTTCAAACAATACATAGTATATCTTTATCAAAACCATACATAACATAGCTTAGCTTGGCTTGAAATAAAACATCAATCGAACCTTGGTCTTTCAAAACTTACTTACTTACTTAACATACGTCAACTTAAAACATGAGATGATGACATTCCGGCAAAACAAAAGCATAACCTCGGTATCAAGCACACCCGTTCATAGCCCATCGGTGGCCGATATCTTAACAAGGGCGCTACTTAGGCTTAACGTCCCCTAGCACAAAAAGACGGTGCTACTTAGGCTTAAAGTCCCCTAGCACGGAAGGACTATGCTACTTAGGCTTAAAGTCCCCTAGCACGGAAGGACTATGCTACTTAGGCTTAAAGTCCCCTAGCACGGAAGGACTTGTGCCACAAACGCTTAAAGTCCCCTGGCACGTACGGACTTCCAAAGATTGCGCTACAAATGCTTATAGTCCCCTAGCACTTACGGACTATGTTACCTAGGCTTAACGTCCCCTAACATGAAAGGACGGTGTTACTTAGGCTTAACATCCCCTAACACGAAAGGACGGTGTTACTTAGGCTTAACGTCCCCTAACACGAAAGGACGGTTCCAAGAATGTCATCCAAAACAAAGCTTATACTTGATACATAAAATAGGGATATCATTCATGCTTAACAAATACTTTTATCAAAACAAGGCAAAGCTTTATTAAAACGTGATAACATAACTTTATTAGAAATACCACTCACATAGCTCTTCGGACATCGGGATCAAGGCAAGGGTCCAAGTCCTACAAACACATGGCAAAGTCTACTGAACGTACTTCTCAAAACAAGTCTTACATGCATGCAAATGATCTCGAGAAAACATGCTGGAAGTCAAAACACTGTTTCACATGTCAGGAAGACATGCTGGGTACCAACCAGGTCTTTGCCGAGGTCCCACACCCCCTGGCCGAGGTGTGGCTACCTAGGCTTCAGCGTGCGGCTGCATGCCGAGGTGCACACAAGACAAACTAAAGGTGTGAGTGATCATGCAAGGTAGGCCAAGGTGAGATACGATGCTTGGCCTAAGTGTGAGGTCTAGGTAAGAGTGATCTCGGCGACTACACCTCGGGAAGTAAAGTCTGGAGATCTAGGTTTCCACCCGTGAAGAACAAGAAGAATATGAACATGAAGATCATGAAGAACATGAATGCTAAAATCATAACTCCTTTATTTACAAAATCTAGGATTTCATGCTATGAGTTCGAAAACATGGACCTGGGTACCCATACTTGAAAATCATATGAAAACAAACACAACAACATGAATCTAGGCAAGAGCTTTCGGATCAAAACATGACTTTTCTTGAAGAACACATGAATGCTATTTTCTCTTTCTAAAACTGAACTTCAAAGCAATGAATGGCGTACAAATCATATTCAATCATGCAATGCAATAACATAAACATAAAGAACGACAAGAGCAGATCAAGAATCTAACCTTAAAACACGGATCTAATGGTTCAATCTCTAGGGATCAAGCTTGGAAATCTACTCTCCCTCAAGAACTCCTCTTCCTCTCCTAGAGCCTCTCTCTCCTCTTCAAAACAAAGATATAACAAATGATAGGTTTTCTCCCTCTGCCGGCTGACTTAACACTCAGCTCGGACACGTAGCAACGGCTGGTTGGCTCTCCTCAAAAAGGTGATAGATTGACAAGACAAGACTATGACAAAGTGTATCTAACAAGCTACTCGGAATGGCACTCCGGCAAGTGGTGACATCGGCTAAGGACAAGGCTTCGGCAACTAAGGTGACAATGACCTCGGCTAGGAAGGACAACACTTGACTAAGCTGTGCCACACCTTGGCCTAGATGCACCACACCTCGGTCTAGGTCATACCACTCCAGGACAAGATCACTCAGGTGCAAAGGTAACATCTCGGCCTAGATAGTACACATCTCGGCCTTGGTGATTCACACCTCGGCCTAGATAATGACATCTCAGCCAATATGTCAAGGCGAAGATGGAAGTCAACAAAGGGGTTCCAAGACACTTCTAAACTGTAGATGACCTCGGCTTGGAATGATCTAGGCTTAGCATAACCTAGGCTTGGCATGACTTCGGCTAAACATAACTTAGGCTCAGGGTACCAAGGAAGGAACAAAGCAAGCACGCAACACTTAGACAAATCACACAGACATCAAAACAAGGCATGGATCTTACTTAGGCAAAACAAGTCATAATCATGCAAATGCAAGCTTAACGGGTCATAATCATACCAATGTTCATGAACATGACTACAACATAAATGTGGGTTATTACATATAGACCCAACAAGAAGAGCAAAAACACATTTTCATCCCAGTCCCAACCACAGCAGTCTCGATCCACCTTTCCCTTGCCTAGTGCGGGCTCAGGGAAGAGTGTATCGAGTGGTTTTTCATGTTTTAAGTGTGGCCAACCGGGTCACAAGGCCTTTGCATGTCCACAAAAGGGAAGAGGACAGCAGATGTTGCCACCACCACCACCTAACCGATCCTAGAGTCAGTCTCAGAGTAGAGGGCAAGGACTCACTTGGTTTCAGTGCGGTCAGCCGGGGCACATGAAGAGAGCTTGCCCGCAGTTTGGAGGCGCATCCGGCACATCAGGGTCGAGGCAAACTCAGAGCCACCTGCAGGCTCACTCAGTTCAGACTTTGCGAGCTAATCAACAAGCCGCTTTGGCTCAATCAGTGCAGCAGGCCTATGCTCTGAAAAATGAGCAGGTTGATTAGAGACCACAGGGGCACGTGTATACTGTTATCGTGCTAGAGCAGTTGCCAGGATCCTCAGTTGTGAGAGGTTTTTTTGTTATGTGTAATTATTTGGCTAATGTGTTGATAGATACGGGTGCGTCTCATTCATTCATATCTACTGCTTTTGCTTCTGCATTGGAGTTATAGGTGGCACGGTTAACGTCTCCGCTCAAAGTAGAGTCACCAATGGGGGGTACAGTTGATTTAGACTTGGGATGTCGTGGTTATGAGATAGAGGTTGTCGGGCGTCGACTTCTTTTTGCTTTTGTGTTGCTAGACATGTCGAGTTTTGATGTCATTTTAGGCATGGATTGGTTATCTTCATATCGAGTTGTGATTGATTGTTATCGTCAGAGAGTTACAGTGTGCACCTCGAGCGGTGACTGTTTTTATTTTCTGGGGGACCGGGTTGATAAGGTCATGTCGCCAGTTTTTTATCCTCGTGGTACGAACGAGCTTAGTGGCCTCCTTGCAACTCTTTTGGATAGTGAGAGTGACGGGGCTCGTGTTGAATTGCCAAGGGTAGTTTGTGAATACCCAAATGTCTTCCCTGAGGACCTTACTAGTTTGTCACCCCAGCAAGATATCAAGTATTCCATTGACTTGGTGCCTGGCACGACACCGATTTCCATGGCACTGTATAGATTTACACCCGTCGAATTGCATGAGTTAAAGATTCAACTCCAAGAGCTTTTAGACAAGGGCTTCATTCGCCTTAGTACATCGCCTTAGGGAGTGCCGGCTCTCTTTGCGAAGAAGAATGATGGGTCATTGAGGTTGTGTATTGATTACCGTAAGTTGAATCGAGTTACCATTAAGAACAAGTATCCTCTACCCTGAATAGATGATTTGTTTGATCGACTTAGAGGTTCTCGTTGCTTTTTGAAGATAGATTTGAGGTCAGGGTATCATCAGTTGAGAGTCCAGGAGGAGGACATCCAGAAAACGGCATTTCGCATGGGTTATGGCCACTATGAATTCCTTGTAATGCCTTTTGGGTTGACCAACGCACCAACTTCCTTTTATGGATTTGATGAACTGGATTTTTCGAGAATACTTGGATCGTTTCGTGGTCGTCTTTATAGGCGACATCTTAATTTATTCCACCTCTAAGGAGGAACACAAGGCTCACTTGCAGGTAGTGCTTGATTTGCTTAGAGAGCACCAGCTGTATGCCAAATTTAAGAAATGTGAGTTTTGGCTCACCGAGGTGAAGTTTTTGGGTTATGTAGTGTCAAGAGAGGGGGTAACTATAGACTCTTCAAAGATAGATACCGTGCAGGATTGGGGACAACCTAAAAATATTTTTGAGATCTAGAGTTTCTTGAGATTAGCGGGGTATTATCAACGTTTTGTAAGGGACTTCTCAAGACTAGCCGCGCCTTTGGCTAGGTTGACTAGAGAGGGGGTCAAATTTGCGTGGAGTGAGGCTTGTGAAAGGTCATTCCAAGAACTTAAGACTCGATTGACTACCGCACCGGTCTTGATAATTTCAGAAAGTGGTTTGGGTTACACTGTTTATTGTGATGCGTCTTGGGATGGGCTTGGTTGTGTCTTGATGCAAGGGGGGAAATTTTGTGGCCTACGGTTCACGACAATTGAAAACTCATGAGAAGAACTACCCCACCCACGACTTGGAGTTAGCAGCAGTAATTTTTGCCCTGAAAATTTGGAGGCGTTATTTGTATGGCGTGAAGTTTGAAGTTTTCTCCGATCATAAGAGCCTAAAGTAATTGTTTTCCCAAAAAGACTTGAATTTATGCCAACGGAGGTGGATGGAATTTATGAAAGATTACGATTTTGAATTACACTATCATCCAGGAAAGGCCAATGTAGTGGCCGATGCCTTAAGTCAGAAATCCGTGAGTAGTTTGGCAAGTGTGGCCATTCGGGAATGGGTGATGCTAGGTGATATCGGCAAGTTTGATTTGCACGTGTGTGAGTCCGGTGAGAGTGCAACCTTGTTTACTTTGAGTGTTCAACCTACCTTGATTAGTAAAGTCATAGAAGCACAACAAGGGGACCGTGAAGTGAAGTCAATCTGAGATAGAATTTCCAATGGGAAGGAAGAGAAAGGTCTGAATATCCACTCGGATCTGAGTGTACATTACCGGGACCGCTTGTTTGTACCAGAATCCTGTAGAGAGGAAGTACTTCGGGAGTTCCATCACTCACGCCTTGCGGTACATTCAGGAGGCACTAAAATGATTGTGATCTCAGTCGTCAGTTTTGGTGGAGAGGTATGAAGTGGGATATCGCTTTATTTGTATCAAAGTGCTTCACTTGTCAACAAGTGAAGGCCGAACACCAAAGGCCAACAGGTTTGCTACAGCCCTTACCAATAGCCGAGTGGAAATGGGAGCACGTTACCATGGATTTTGTAGTTGGGCTTCCTAGAACGCAACGGGGCAATGATGCCGTATGGGTGATTGTTGATAGGTTGACTAAGTCTACGCATTTCATTCCGATGCGTACCGACGACTCTGTTGAGCACTTGGTAGAGTTGTACATTAGAGAGATAGTTCAATTTCGTGGAGTTCTTGTAACCATTGTATCAGACAGAGATCCTCGTTTTACCGCCCGGTTATGGCAAAGCCTTCAAGAGGCGTTGGGAACTAAGTTGACCTTTAGCACCGTTTACCACCCTCAAACCGATAGGCAGTCAGAGCATACCATTCAAATTTTGGAGGACATGCTTAGGGCTTGCGTCCTCGATTTCAAGGGGTCTTAGAAGAGGCACTTGTCGTTGATTGAGTTTGCCTATAACAATAGTTACCAAGCTAGCATCGAGATGGCACCATTTTTGTTGGGCCAAGGTAGGTGATGCACCGTTGTTGGGCCCGAAAATTATTAGGGAGACAACAGAGAAAGTTGCTCTCATTCGGAAAAGGTTAGCTGTGGCCCAAAATTGACAGAAAAGTTATGTCGATAAGAGGAGACGACCTTTGTCTTTCGAAGTGGGTGACCATGTATTCCTTAAGATCTCCCCTAGGCAGGGTTTGATGAGATTTGGTAAGAGTGGTAAGTTTTCTCTGAGGTTTATTGGGCCTTTAGAGATATTGGAGAGAATTAGGGAAGTGGCATATCGGTTGGCTTTACCACCACAACTTTCGGGGGTTCACTATGTGTTTCATGTGTCTATGCTTAGGAAGTATGAGCCTGACCCTTCTCATGTGCTGAATTGGGTTGATTTGGAGGTAAAAGAGGACGCCTCTTACGAAGAGCGACCGATTCAAATACTAGATACTCGGGAGCAAGTGCTACGGGGCAAGACTATACCATTAGTAAAGGTGTTGCGGAAACACCGTAGGGTTGAGGAAGCAATGTGGGAATGGAAGGTGGAAGTCCGCTCTAAGTATTCGGATTTGTTTGAAAATGCTTAAGTTGTTTTCCATTAGTAGTATTTCCCCTAACGTTGAGGGGAAATGTATTGAAATTATTAAGTACGTGTTGTTGTGTACATTATTATTTCAAGCATGAATTGTTGTAGGTTGTTACTAATTTTATTGAAAAGCTCCATGCATATGTTTATCTTGGACGGTCATTGCTAGTGTGGTAACCATGATGATAATAGTAAATGTTGGCTGAGAATTCACTTTGCGGTTTGAAATTATAATAGCATGGTTGTGATGGCTAGAAACTTTCTTATTGAGTAGTTGATTTAATTTCGGGGACAAACTTTCCTATGGTGGCGAGGTTGTGATGACCAGGTATGTTATCCGTCTCATTTCTTTTTGTTTGCATTGGGTTACCCTTGTTAGAGTGACGGGTCTAACTTGAAACCTTGTTAAACATTTGGGTTTGTTGTGTTCAGAAACTTTTCTCAAATTCTTGTTTTTGTTTATCCAGTGTTGAGTTTCATTTGTTTCGGGAGGCTTAAAGTTGAATCCGATAGTTTTTCACTTGAGCTAGAAAATTTTCTGGGCTGATGGCTGAGTTGTATATATGGGGCCTTGGGCCACATGTGCGAGATTGGGACCACACATGCGGGAGGTGAAGCCGCACGTGCGGGAAACAGGGGGATTCTGGGCTTGCTCACTCCATTATATGCAGGTGCAGGAGGAGGTGCGGAATGGGAGAGCTGTACGTGCGGGGATGAAAGCCACACGTGCAGGGGTAAGTGTTGCACGTGCGGGACGGGCCTGGGTCCGAAAACTCTGTTTTCTTTCTCTCTTTTGGACTGTGTACATCACTTTTAAAACATATCCTTCTCACTCTAAAATCATTTTGCTCCTCCTTCTCTCTAAAAACCTCCACCAAACACTAAAGAAACTCTTGATTTCTTGCAATTTATTGGGGTGTTGATCCATCATCCTTCACAAACTTTGGAGAGCTAAGCGAGGGCTTTGTTGTGCGCAATAAAGATCGTGTTTCAACATCGTCGATTTTTAGGGTTTCATCTCTGTCACGCCCCCAAACCGCCCCTAGTAGTTTGGTGCCGTGATGGCCAGTAACCCGAGGTTACCGAAGGCCGTCTTACAAAAAAATCACACACAATCAGAGTATAAAATATGGGGCTTACAAGTGCGGAAGCAATATATATACATATACAAAATCTAAATAGTCCATGAGAGCCGTGCATAAGTCCAATGGAATGTCATACATCAAACATCTTTACAAGTCTTACAATTTAGATACAAGAATGAAATGAAATACAAAACACATCCTGACCAAAAGGCTTCTCAAGCCGACATATGCCAAAACAAGCAAAGAAAACATAAGCCGAGAAGCATAATCTTCAAGACGATGCAAAACACAAATCCAAAACATGTCGGCTATGCGCCCAAAACACATCGGCAATCACGTCTAGGCCTCAATGCCTTCTTGTTCATCACCTACATATATATATAGAGAGGGTGAGCTTGGATACTCAGTGAATGATATTAGAAATAAAGGTTTGCATGATTGATATCCAAGATTTCTTTCAAAACAATACATAGCATACTTTACAATCAAGAGGGAAATCAAGTTCATTGCCGGCCTTTCAAGTTCTTTGGATGTTATTACATCTACTTAATACAAGAGGGTGATGACATTCCCAAGGCAAGAGTGCAGTTGCATTATAGTCCCCTGCAACTAAGGACTTTCAAGACAAGCTGTGCTGTGAAAGTTTATAGTCCTCTAGCACTAAGGACTGTCAAGACAAGCTGTGCTGCGAAAGTTTATAGTCCTCTAGCACTAAGGACTGTCAAGACAAGCTGTGCTGCGAAAGTTTAGAGTCCTCTAGCACTAAGGACTGTCAAGACAAGAGTGCAGTTGCATTATAGTCCCCTGCAACTAAGGACTTTCAAGACGAGTCATCAAAACAAGATAGCATTTGATATACAAAATAGGGATAGTCATTCATGCTAGATCAAGTACTTTTCAAAACAAGGCAAGACGAGATTTATGAAAGCAAGTGTAACATAGCTTTATTAAAAATACCACTCACATCGTTTCTTCACACGTCGGGGTCGAGACAAGCCCAAGTCCTACAACACATGGCAAAGCCCATTGAATGCGCTTTCAAACAAGTCTTTCTTGTACACAAATGTTTTCGAAAAACATGCTGGGCACCAACCAGGTCTAGGCCGAGGTTCCACACCTCCTTGCCGAGGTGTGTTCCCGAGGGCCACATGCAAGGAAAAGAGGTCGGGAAACTCTGGGTTTCCCTCTGTTGATGAACATGAAGAACATGAGTGTGAAAACATGAAAAATACGAATGTTTGATCATAATCTGCCATCACAAATCTGGGATTTTCGTGCTATGAGTTTGAAAACATGGACCTGGGTACCCGTAGTTGAAAATCATGCAAGAACAAACACAAAACTTGAGTCTAGGCGAAAAGCTTTCGGATCAAAACAAGACTTTCTTGAAGAACACATGAATGTCATTTTCTCTTTCTAGAATCGAGCTTCAAAACGATGCATGGCTTACAAATCATTTTCAATCATGCAATGCAATAACATAAACATAAAGAACATCATGAGCAAATCAAGAACCTAACCTTAGAACACGGATCTAACGGTTCGATCTCTAGGAATCAAGCTTGAAGATCTACTTCTCTCTCAAGAACTCTTCTCCCTCTTCAAGAGCTTCTCTCTCTCTACAAGGCAAGTTTATGATACCAAATGATAGTTTTCTATACCCGGTTCTGGGGTTAACCCTCTGCTGAGACACGTGGCGGCGACTGGTTGGGTTCATCCTGAAAAGGTGGCTGACAGGCCAGACAAAGCATGGTGGAAGGGTGTTCAACAAGCAAAGCGGTATGGGCTTTCTGACAGACTATGACATCGGCCAACAACAAGGCATATCTAACAAGCTACACGGAGTGGCACTCCGGCAAGGGGTGACATCGGCTAACAAAGACTTCGACAACTAAGGTGACAATGACCTCGGCTAGGAAGGACAACACTTGACTAAGCTGTGCCACATCTTGGCCTAGATGCGCCACACCTCGGCCTAGGTCATACCACTTCTAGGACGAGATCACTTGGGTGCAAGGTAATATCTCGGCTAATGTGGTCATGGCAAGGACTGAGGTCGACAAGGGGTTTCAAGATACTAATGCTAGACTAAAGATGACCTCGGCATTGGAATAACGTCGGCTAGCATAACTCAGGCAAGGCGTAACCTAAGTTTCACATCAAGGAAGGAATAAGACAAGCATACTACACTTAGACAAATCACAAGGCTTCAAATCAAGACATGGATCGCATTAGCTCAAGCGAAACAAATCACAACATACACATGCAAGCTAAACAAGTCATAATCATACCGATGCTCATGAACATGATGAGGACATAAAGTGTGGGTTCCTACAGTCTACCCTCCTTAAAGAAGTTTGGTCCCCAAACTTAAGTTACCTTGTCCTACGAATAACTCCGGGTAACGGATTCTTATCTCCTCTTCCTTTTCCCATGTGGCCTCCTCGCCATAATGTTTCTCCCATTCGATTTTCACCATTGATATCGACTTGTTTCTCAACTGCCTCACTTGTCTGTCGATAATTCTCATCGGCTTCTCTTCGTAGCCCAAGTCTTCATTAACTACAACCCCGGAGTAGTCTATTACATGCAGTGGGTCTCGGATATATTTTCTCAGCATCGAAACATGGAACACGCTGTGGACTTGGCTCAAATCTGGCGGCAAAGCGAGTCTGTAAGCAACGGTGTTAACTTTCTCAAGAATTTCAAACGGCCCAATATATCGGGGTGCAAGTTTACCCTTCTTCCCAAATCTCGAAACTCCTGTCATCGGCGAGACCTTCAAAAATACATGATCCCCAATTTCAAATTCTAACTCCCTCCTTCTTTGGTCGGCATAACACTTCTGTCGACTCTGTGCAGTTTTAATCCTCTGCTGAATGAGTTTGATCTTTTCAGTTGTCATATGAACCAACTCGGGGCCAATTAGAGCTTTGTCTCCTACTTCAGTCCAACATATCGGCGATCTGCACTCTCTTCCATACAGAGCTTCATACGGCGCCATGCCTATGCTGGCTTGATAACTGTTGTTGTACGCGAACTCTACTAATGGCAAATGTGACTCCCAACTACCCTGGAAATCCAACACGCACAGTCTGAGCATGTCTTCGAGTGTCTGAATCATTCTTTATGTCTGCCCGTCGGTCTGGGGGTGAAAGGTTGTGCTAAATCTCAACTCTGTTCCCAAGGCTCCTTGTAGACTCTGCCAAAATCTAGAAACGAACTTCGGGTCTCGGTCTGACACAATGGACATCGGCACACCATGAAGCCTAACGATCTCATTCATGTACAATTCGGCAAGTCGGTTGGCATTGAATGTAGTCTTGACCGGCAAAAAGTGAGCTGACTTAGTAAACCTGTCAACTATAACCCAAATGGAATCCATACCTCTTTGCGTCCTCGGCAAACCCACTACGAAATCCATGGAGATGTGCTCCCATTTCCACTCAGGAATTGACAAGGGTTGAAGAAGTCCTGCTGGTCTCTGGTGTTCTGCCTTCACTCGCTGACAACACAGACACTGAGATACAAACTTGGCTATCTCTCTTTTCATGTTTGGCCACCAAAAGGTCCGCTTTACGTCCCGATACATCTTGGTGCTCCCTGGATGAATGGCAAATTTGGAACTATGGGCCTCTTGCAAAATCTTCCTTTTTAACTCTGGTACGTCGGCTACACACAATCTTCCTTCGAACCTAAGCACCTGATTTTCCACTGTGTAACCTGGCCTCGGCTTGGAGACGAATTCATCAATTACCCTTTTTAGGAACTTATCTTCCATCTGTCTGTTCTTCACTTCCTCAACGATTGTCGGTTCCGCTGAGACCGTTGCTAGACACGCCAAACTTCCGACTAGTTTCCTGCTTAATGCGTCGGCTACGGAGTTTGCCTTACCTGGGTGATACTGAATCTGCATGTCGTAGTCCTTCAACAGCTCGAGCCATCTTCTCTGTCTCATATTTAACTCTTTCTGGGTGAACAAGTATTTCAGACTCTTGTGGTCGGTGAAAACTTGGCAAGATGTTCCGTACAGGTAATGACGCCAGATCTTCAGAGCAAAAACCACGGCAGCTAACTCCAGGTCATGGGTAGGATAATTCTTTTCATTGGGCTTCAACTGACGAGACGCGTACGCTATGACTTTACCTTCTTGCATTAATACGCAACCCAAACCTTTATGTGAAGCATCACTGTAAATATGAAATTCCTCATTAGCTGATGGTAGTACTAAAACTGGTGCTGTGACTAACCTCGTCTTCAGTTCCTGGAAAGCTGATTCTCTTTCATTGGTCCATTCATAAGCTGCTCCCTTCTTGGTTAGTTGTGTCAAAGGCACTGCAATCCTCGAGAAATCCTTCACAAACTTTCTGTAATAACCTGCCAAACCCAGAAAGCTACGAACCTCGGACACGTTGGTCGGCGTCGGCCAATTCACAATGGCTTCAATCTTACTGGGGTCAACTGATATACCATCTTCATTGATCACATGCCCTAGAAATGAAATGCTGGAAAGCCAAAACTCGCATTTACTTAACTTGGCGTACAACTTCTTATCTCTCAAGGTCTGCAGGGCAAGTCTCAGATGATTCTCGTGCTCGCTCGCACTCCCAGAATAGATCAATATGTCGTCGATAAAAATAATGACAAACTCATCTAGGTACGGCTTAAAGACTCTGTTCATCAAGTCCATGAATGCTGCTGGGGCATTGGTTACTCCGAAGGGCATTACCAAAAATTCGTAGTGGCCATATCTTGTCCGAAAAGCGGTTTTCTCAATGTCCTCGGCTTTAACCTTCAACTGATGGTAGCCCGACCTAAGGTCAATCTTGGAAAAGACTCGTGCTCCTCGTAGTTGATCAAGTAAATCGTCGATTCTAGGCAATGGGTACTTGTTCTTGATGGTCACCTTATTAAGTTCTCTGTAGTCAATGCAAAGACGAAGTGTGCCATCCTTTTTCTTAACAAATAGAACGGGCTCTCCCCACGGTGAAGTGCTCGGCCTGACGAATCCCTTATCCAACAATTCCTGTAATTGCGATTTCAGTTCTCTAAGTTCGGCTGGAGCCATTCTGTAGGGTGTTTTGGAGATAGGTTGTGTTCCTGGCAAGACGTCCACAGTAAACTCTATTTCTCTATCGGCAAGGTGGCCAGGCAACTCATTCGGAAAGACGTCGGGGAATTCCTCAACAACGGGTATGTCGGCTAACTCAACATTTCCATTCAGATCACTTAGTATACTGCATAAATAACCCTTACATCCTTTTTGGATCAACTTGTAGGCCTTCATGGATGAGATTAAGTAAGGTGGGGGTACTACTCCTTTACCCTGGAAAATGACCTCGGCTTGACTTGGGGTCTTCAATGTGACGTTCTTAGTAACACAATTAATGGATGCATGATTCGCCACTAACCAATCCATTCCCAATATAACATCGAAGTGAGTCATGTTTAATGGCATCAAATCAACTAACAATTCTACACTCTCAATCATAGCAATACACGCCCTATAAATGGATGTAACAATCATATTTCCCCCAGATGGAGTAGACACAGATAATACATAATCAAGGGGTTCTAATTCTCTATCCAACTTCTCGGCGAATATAGTGGACACAAATGAATGCGTAGAACCCGAATCAATCAATACGTATGCATCTTGAGAACAAATTGAGAGGGTACCTGACACTACCGCCTCGGCATTCTGGGCGTCTCCTGGTACTAATGCAAAGACTCTGCCTTGCCTCGCCTGTATTCCCCCGACGTTATTCTTCTGTGCAGAGCCTGAGGCGCTTCCATTCCTCCTCCCATCATCGGTCCTTGCTTTCGGGCAGTCCTTCACGCGATGGCCTATCTCGCCGCACTCATAACAAGCTCCTGTTGCCCAACGACAAACCCCGAAATGTAGCTTTCCACAACTCGCGCACATCGGCTTAACGTTACCCTCTTGATTGGAGTTGCTGGAATTGTCCGTACTCATCTTCTTCTTGGCATTGAACGGAACTCGGCGATTATCATAACTCTGTCTCTTCCTCTGACCCTCACCTGAACTCTGGTATCGGTTCAAGTTAGCTTCAGCCAGGATGGCCTTGTCCAGTACTCCGGCGTACGTCGGCATATTGAGCATATTGACCCGATCTTGTATCGGTCCACGCAACCCACTTTCGAACTTCCTCGCCTTTCGGTACTCGTCGTCAACCATATGAGGCGCATATCTCGCTAGTTCAGTAAAGGCACGATCGTATTCTGCGACCGTCTTGTTCCCTTGGATCAGATTCTGAAACTCCGTGGTCTTTCGGTCTCGGACGCTGAGGGGGAAATGCTTGTTGTAGAACAACTCCAAAAATTTTGCCCAAGTCAAACCCGGATTGCTTTCTCGGACCATCATCCACCACCTACGAGCATCGTTGTCTAATGTGAATGCTGCCAGAGATACCTTCTGGGCGTCTGTACTGGGGAAAACTTCAAACAACTTCTCCATCTCTAAAACCCATGCCTCGGCTTTCATTGGTTCTATGCCTCCCTGAAATCTCGGCGGTTTCATCTTCTTGAACTCTCTGATTAGAGTTATCGTGTCGTTCCCATACAAAGCTTGCTGCGGAGGCACTTGTGGCACTGGAGGAGGTGGAGCTGCATATCGGCCATTCGTCTGTTCGGCATGCATAGAAGTGGTACCAGTATCTTGCGGCCTAGGTTGTCTCTGCTCACGAACCAAGCCTTCGACTAACCTTTCCAATCTCTCCAACCTGTCTTCCGATCGATCTCGGCCAACCGGGGGTCTACCTCTCCTCATGATGCTAGGGGGGAGGATGCAAGATGAGACTTTAAAACAACTAAACAGATAACACATATGCAAGTAACGAGCGTCTAGGCCAAAACGATGCACACATAGTCAAGTAGCAAGCAATATGATGCAATCTTAACATTCTTCTAAGGGAAATCCTAGGCTCTCTAGGACTCAAGGTGTGTGATTAACGTACTACAAGGATCTTGTGCTCTGATACCATTCTGTCACGCCCCCAAACCGCCCCTAGTAGTTTGGTGCCGTGATGGCCAGTAACCCGAGGTTACCGAAGGCCGTCTTACAAAAAAATCACACACAATCAGAGTATAAAATATGGGGCTTACAAGTGCGGAAGCAATATATATACATATACAAAATCTAAATAGTCCATGAGAGCCGTGCATAAGTCCAATGGAATGTCATACATCAAACATCTTTACAAGTCTTACAATTTAGATACAAGAATGAAATGAAATACAAAACACATCCTGACCAAAAGGCTTCTCAAGCCGACATATGCCAAAACAAGCAAAGAAAACATAAGCCGAGAAGCATAATCTTCAAGACGATGCAAAACACAAATCCAAAACATGTCGGCTATGCGCCCAAAACACATCGGCAATCACGTCTAGGCCTCAATGCCTTCTTGTTCATCACCTACATATATATATAGAGAGGGTGAGCTTGGATACTCAGTGAATGATATTAGAAATAAAGGTTTGCATGATTGATATCCAAGATTTCTTTCAAAACAATACATAGCATACTTTACAATCAAGAGGGAAATCAAGTTCATTGCCGGCCTTTCAAGTTCTTTGGATGTTATTACATCTACTTAATACAAGAGGGTGATGACATTCCCAAGGCAAGAGTGCAGTTGCATTATAGTCCCCTGCAACTAAGGACTTTCAAGACAAGCTGTGCTGTGAAAGTTTATAGTCCTCTAGCACTAAGGACTGTCAAGACAAGCTGTGATGCGAAAGTTTATAGTCCTCTAGCACTAAGGACTGTCAAGACAAGCTGTGCTGCGAAAGTTTAGAGTCCTCTAGCACTAAGGACTGTCAAGACAAGAGTGCAGTTGCATTATAGTCCCCTGCAACTAAGGACTTTCAAGACGAGTCATCAAAACAAGATAGCATTTGATATACAAAATAGGGATAGTCATTCATGCTAGATCAAGTACTTTTCAAAACAAGGCAAGACGAGATTTATGAAAGCAAGTGTAACATAGCTTTATTAAAAATACCACTCACATCGTTTCTTCACACGTCGGGGTCGAGACAAGCCCAAGTCCTACAACACATGGCAAAGCCCATTGAATGCGCTTTCAAACAAGTCTTTCTTGTACACAAATGTTTTCGAAAAACATGCTGGGCACCAACCAGGTCTAGGCCGAGGTTCCACACCTCCTTGCCGAGGTGTGTTCCCGAGGGCCACATGCAAGGAAAAGAGGTCGGGAAACTCTGGGTTTCCCTCTGTTGATGAACATGAAGAACATGAGTGTGAAAACATGAAAAATACGAATGTTTGATCATAATCTGCCATCACAAATCTGGGATTTTCGTGCTATGAGTTTGAAAACATGGACCTGGGTACCCGTAGTTGAAAATCATGCAAGAACAAACACAAAACTTGAGTCTAGGCGAAAAGCTTTCGGATCAAAACAAGACTTTCTTGAAGAACACATGAATGTCATTTTCTCTTTCTAGAATCGAGCTTCAAAACGATGCATGGCTTACAAATCATTTTCAATCATGCAATGCAATAACATAAACATAAAGAACATCATGAGCAAATCAAGAACCTAACCTTAGAACACGGATCTAACGGTTCGATCTCTAGGAATCAAGCTTGAAGATCTACTTCTCTCTCAAGAACTCTTCTCCCTCTTCAAGAGCTTCTCTCTCTCTACAAGGCAAGTTTATGATACCAAATGATAGTTTTCTATACCCGGTTCTGGGGTTAACCCTCTGCTGAGACACGTGGCGGCGACTGGTTGGGTTCATCCTGAAAAGGTGGCTGACAGGCCAGACAAAGCATGGTAGAAGGGTGTTCAACAAGCAAAGCGGTATGGGCTTTCTGACAGACTATGACATCGGCCAACAACAAGGCATATCTAACAAGCTACACGGAGTGGCACTCCGGCAAGGGGTGACATCGGCTAACAAAGACTTCGACAACTAAGGTGACAATGACCTCGGCTAGGAAGGACAACACTTGACTAAGCTGTGCCACATCTTGGCCTAGATGCGCCACACCTCGGCCTAGGTCATACCACTTCTAGGACGAGATCACTTGGGTGCAAGGTAATATCTCGGCTAATGTGGTCATGGCAAGGACTGAGGTCGACAAGGGGTTTCAAGATACTAATGCTAGACTAAAGATGACCTCGGCATTGGAATAACGTCGGCTAGCATAACTCAGGCAAGGCGTAACCTAAGTTTCACATCAAGGAAGGAATAAGACAAGCATACTACACTTAGACAAATCACAAGGCTTCAAATCAAGACATGGATCGCATTAGCTCAAGCGAAACAAATCACAACATACACATGCAAGCTAAACAAGTCATAATCATACCGATGCTCATGAACATGATGAGGACATAAAGTGTGGGTTCCTACAATCTCATCTCCTTCTCCAAACTTGAGGTAGGGATTTTCTTAGAGTTATATATATATATTTTTTGCAACTTTTGGTTAAATTCGAGATTTTCCGTCTTGATTGTTTCGAAAATTGGTTTTTGGCTCAAGAAATAGGTGGTTTTGTAAAAAGGGTTCATCTCTTGTTTTCTTTACAAGATTTTCTTGAAGGTTTGAATCACATTGATTTAAGAATGATATTTTTGGTGAGATTTTACCAAGAAATGAAGAAATGCATTGTTTGGATGAAAAACCTAGAAATTTGAGGGTTTTGGTGAATGTTGGGAACCTATGGATTTACTTGTGCTAAATGAATGCTTAAGTGGAAATTTCATGATATTTGATGCAAATAGCAATTTTCTTAGTATATGGGAATTAGTGGATTTTTTTATTTTTATTTTTTGGAATCTATTGTTTAAGTATATATGCACATAATCATGGAATAACAAATGGTTGAGGACACATGAGATGTGGGATTGTTGTTACACTTGAATAGCTATAAAAATTCATATGTTATATATGTTGAAATGCATTGGAAAGAAAAGTGGAAATTGTGATCACAAACAGAGAGTTTGTGGGAAAGCTTTATGAATGGTAGGATGATATATCATATGGATAGTCACTTCATTACATGGTTGATCATTTCATGACATGGATAATTGTTGCATGGGCATTGTAAATACCTTGCTTATTGTAATGTTGACTTGAGATTTGAAACTTGCATTGAGAAAGAAACATTGAAACAAAAATGAAATTTATTGAAATGTTTTGGGGTAAATATGTTGGTAAGTCCGGATAGGAGGTGTAGATGAAATTGATTAAGTTGGCTTGAGTGTCTGGGTTGAAAGACTGAAAACACGCACGGAGGAGGTACCACTTCCCTTCCGGTTAGCAACCGGTAAAGTGGGGTATTGGTAGTGCTAGTTATGCCTACTTGCAGACACCAACCTAGAGATTACCTGAGTCGTATTTACCGTCCCCTTTAAATAAATTGTAAATTTCAAATTGTTGAGATTTCAAGTTATCATGGAACATCATAGTTTTCAAAAGATGTAAATGTGATTTTCTTTCAAAAGGCATAGAATGGCATGTACATTTCAGTTTGTGAGACATGCATAAAATGTATATACTTTGTCAAGAATTCTCTACTAGGCTTTAAGCTCACTCCTATGAGATTTTGGTATAGTAAAAGATGTGGTGATTCCGTCGAGTTAGGGGCATGGACATATTTTGTGGAGAGCAAATGGCTCTTATTTTGTGGTGGTTCATTTTGCTAGCCAAGGGCTATAAATGTATGGGTTTGTGAAACCATTTTTGTGTAACCGGGCTTAAGCCTTAGAATTTATAAGGGCATTTTATTTACCTTTGAATTTGATGTTCTACATGCTATAGATTCATGTATTGATATTATTGAATGTATAATTTGCATGTGGGACTATTTTGGTACAAACCTTATTGATTAATGATGTAAAGGTTGAGGAATTGCATCCTTTCTTATAATGAACGTTGATTATTGTATTCATAAGATGTTATAAATTTTTGGGGCGTTACAATAGATATCACATACTAATTTAAGAGACATGCATAATTACAATACTAACAATTATTAAAACATCATGTGTCACGTGCAATGCACGTGCCCAACCACAGTACTATTATAAAAGTGTGAAGAGCATGCACGTTTTCTACTTTGTTTTTTTAAATCCTAATTTTACCCTTTCAAATTTACTATATTTTTTAAAAATCATGAAGAGTCTTATATAAACTAACTATCTCTTCATTTTTGGAGTTGAATACTAAAAAAAAAATATATAGGTACAAAAATTTATAAATTCAAACATGTACTGATTCTTTATTATATATTATATATTATTATTTAATATTAATAATTTTTTTACAAAAAAAAATAAAAAAACAAATTATTTTCTATGTGTATTTAGATTAATTGGATCACACACACACACATACAAAAACAAACAAACAAACAAACCAAACACTATAAATTTCTCCTTTTTTTTTAATCTTTCTTCATTAATCTTTAATTTTACACAAATTCCTTTCAATTTTTTTATATGAATTTAATAATCTAATTAAAAAACGGTGCATACACACAAAAATGTAACACTAAATATTTACATTATGATCAACTATTTATGAATAATTAACTTCTCATTATTACCTATATTATATTGTCACAAAAGACTTCACATATTATTTTTCTGATATCTTATATAGGTCAATGTCTGCATATATAAATATAAATTTATATATGTTATAATATTCATACATTGTCAATATGTAATGTAACGCCCTCAAAATAACAACATTAAACCCATCTGTTAAGACATGCATTTACATATAAACTAACCATATTCCTTTATTCTCTTAGAGTTCCATTACATAAGTATTACATGTTAACCTCATAACAAAATGCCCTACGGGCTTACAGCTTTCCAAGTTAACACTTGGTTACAACAAAGAGTACTAACTCATTTACACATAAAGCCCTTGGCTTGAAGTTACATGTAATACATCAAAAGTAAAACAACAAAACATGTCCGCCTCTAGCCTCCCAAGCTATGTCCTTGGAGGTGGCATGCTTCCTGTACCTGAAAATGATATTCCCATATAGGGTGAGTAAATCACTCCTTCTAGATCAAAACCTAGAGAGAAGGTAGAGTCTAGAGTGAGAGGTTCAACAATGGTGATTTTGGAAAAGTAAGAGAGAGAAGAGAAAGTGAAAAAGTGATTTGAAGAGTCACAAATTCGGGACTTTAACCCAGGTCTCCGCTCGAGCGTAAAACACCCCACTCGAGCGGCCACTCACAGACTTCCGCTCGAGCGGCCAAACTCCCGCTCGAGCGCAGAATGCACTCGCCCAGCACTTTCGCAGAACCGGGCCTCCGCTCGAGCTCCCAACCCTACGCTCGAGCGTACAACACTGCACAACAAATACTGGATGGGTGTATTCCCCGCTCGAGCGCCCAAACCCCCGCTCGAGCGTACAGGCCAAAATCTGGGCAACTAATTTTGGTTTCTAAACTCAACCAACCTGAAACAAATCCGCCCAACACATCCTATAACTCAAATACAAAGTAAAGAGGATGTAAACACGATAATAACCAACTACCAACATCCACGGACACATGTCCGGATCACTGTACAACAAGGGTAAACCCGGGATCGCTATAACCTCCCCCCCTTAAAGAATTTCGTCCCCGAAATTAAGCACAAGTTTTCAAAACAAGTTTTTCTCCATTTTAATCAATGTTACACTTGAACATTCAACAATTCGACCCATTACCGGTCATCCCATCCCTTTAACAAGAGACATATCACAATATGTAAACCACATATGTATTATCAACATGCATCAACATTATGCACTATCTTTCCAATTTCAACAATATATTCAACACATATAGTATCACATTCAACTTCCGTATGAGGCAAGTTCCAAACATACTTCCAATAAACCAAACATTCTCAATGTTTCACAACTTAAGACATATATAAAAGCTCTTAAGTTCAACACAATACAAAAATTAAATACAAGATTACACATCAACAAACAAGTCCGGATATTTCTCACGGACTTCCAACTCACGTTCCCAAGTGGCTTCCTCCACTCCGTGATGTTTCCACAAGACTTTCACCAAAGGAATGGTCTTGCCACGCAGGACCTGATCCCGCCTATCCAAGACCCGAACCGGTCTCTCCTCATACGAGGCATCCTCATCTACCTCTAAATCGGTCCAATCCAGCACATGTGATGGATCTGGCTCATACTTCCGAAGCATACTCACATGAAACACGTCATGCACTCCGGACAACTGCGGCGGTAAGGCTAACCGATAAGCAACCTCACCAATCCTCTCAAGAATCTCAAAAGGACCAATAAACCGAGGGGATAACTTCCCACTCTTCCCAAACCTCATCAGACCTCGCCTAGGTGATATCTTCAGAAAGACATGGTCACCTACCTCAAACGCCAAAGGTCTCCTCCTACGGTCGGCATAACTCTTTTGTCGACTCTGGGCTGTAACAAGCCTCCTACGGACAAGCTCAACTTTCTCCGTCGTCTCCCTAACCAACTCCGGACCCAACAAAGGTGCATCACCCACCTCGGCCCAACAAACTGGAGACCTACACGGTCGGCCATACAAGGCCTCAAACGGTGCCATACCGATACTAGACTGAAAACTGTTGTTATAGGCAAACTCTACCAATGGCAAGTGCCTCTCCCACGTCCCACTGAAGTCCAGGACACAACCCCGAAGCATATCCTCGAGGATCTGAATAGTACGCTCGGACTGCCCGTCAGTCTGAGGATGATAAGCCGTACTAAAGGTCAACTTAGTACCCAAGGCACTCTGCAAACTCTGCCACAACCTAGCAGTAAAACGAGGATCTCTGTCTGAGACGATCGTCACTGGGACCCCGTGCAATCTCACTACGTCCCGAACATACAAGTCGGCAAGATGATCTACCGAATCTCTCACGCGCATAGGAATAAAGTGCGCCGACTTAGTCAACCGGTCTACAACCACCCAAATAGCATCACTACCCCGCTGAGTCCTCGGAAGACCTACAACGAAGTCCATAGTGACATGCTCCCACTTCCACTCGGCAATAGGCAAGGGTTGCAACAAACCCGCTGGCCTCTGATGCTCGGCCTTCACTTGCTGGCAAGTAAGGCACTTCGATACGAAAACAGCCACATCTCTCTTCATACCCCGCCACCAAAACTGGCGACCCAAATCCTGATACATCTTAGTACCTCCCGGATGCACCGCAAGACGCGAATGGTGAAACTCTCGGAGTACTTCCTCACGGCAAGACTCCGGTACAAACAAACGGTCTCGGTATCTCACACTCAGGTCGGGATACACCGTCAAACCCTTCTCAACTGTCCCACTAGAAATCTTCTCTCGGAGAAATTCTACCTCAAGGTCACCTCTCTGTGCCTCTAACACTCTAATCACAAGTGTAGGTTGTGCAACAACAGAAAGCAAGGCCGCAGCCTCAACAGATTCGCCCAGTAGCAAATCAAACTCGCCAAGTGCTCCCAACATCTCCCATTCCCGGATGGCTATACAAGCTACATCACTAATGGTCTTCCTACTAAGGGCATCGGCCACAACATTGGCCTTTCCCGGATGATAGTGCAACTCAAAATCATAATCCTCGATGAACTCCATCTACCTCCTCTGCCTCAAATTCAAGTCTCTCTGTGTAAACAGGTACTTCAAACTCTTGTGGTCCGAGAATACCTCGAATTTCTCACCATAAAGGTAGTGCCTCCAGATTTTCAAGGCAAAGATCACTGCTGCTAACTCTAGGTCGTGTGTAGGGTAATTCTTCTCGTGTATCTTCAACTGACGTGAGCCATAAGCTACCACTTTTCCCTCTTGCATCAACACACAACCCAAACCCTCTCGTGAGGCATCACAATAAACCGCATAACCCAACCCTCTCTCCGGAATAATCAACACCGGAGCGGTGGTCAATCTAACTTTCAACTCTTGGAACAACTTTTCACAAGTCTCACTCCACACAAACTTGACTCCCTTCCGAGTCAGTCTAGTCAACGGTGACGCTAACCTGGAAAAATCTTTCACAAACCGACGATAATACCCAGCTAATCCCAGAAAACTGCGGATCTCAAACACACTCTTAGGCTGTGCCCAATCTTGCACTGCCTCAACCTTGGATGTATCAACAGACACCCCTTCCCCGGATACCACGTGGCCTAAGAATTTGACTTCCCTCAGCCAGAACTCACACTTCCCAAACTTGGCATACAGCCTATGGGCTCTAAGTAACTCAAGCACCACTCTCAAGTGTGCCTCGTGCTCCTCCTCAGTAGGCGAATAGATAAGAATGTCATCCACGAAGACAACCACAAATCGGTCTAAGAACTCCCGGAAAACCCGGTTCATCAAGTCCATAAAGACTGCCGGTGCATTGGTAAGCCCAAATGGCATCACCAGAAACTCATAATGGCCATACCGCGTACGGAATGCCGTTTTCGGAATATCCTCATCCCTGACCCTCAACTGGTGGTAACCCGATCTCAAGTCTATCTTAGAGAAACAACGGGAACCCTTCAATTGGTCAAACAAATCATCTATACGGGGCATAGGGTACTTATTCTTAACCGTAGCCCGATTCAACTTCCGATAGTCAATACACAATCTCAAGGCACCATCTTTCTTTTTAACAAAGAGGGCCGGTGCTCCCCACGGTGAAACACTAGGGCGAACAAAGCCCTTATCTAGCAATTCCTGGAGCTGAACTTTCAACTCAACCAACTCTGCTGGAGCAAAACGGTAAGGTGCCATAGAAATCGGCGCCGTGCCGGGCACTAAATCAATAGAGAACTCTATCTCTCGGTGAGGTGGCAAACTAACAAGATCTTCGGGAAAAACATCCGAATACTCACAAACCACCCTCGGCAATACATGCTGGGTCACACCACTCTCACCACTCTCAACACTGGCCAGTAGACTACTAAGCTCACTTCGCCCTCGCGAATCATACCCCGGTGGCAAAACACTACCAACCCGGTCTCCCAAGAAATGGAACCACTCCCCGCTCAAGGTACATAACGTGACCCTCTGGCGGTAGCAATCAATAACAGCCCGGTATGACGATAACCAGTCCATACCCAAAATAACGTCAAAACCCTTCATGGGCATGACAACAAACGGAAAAGGAAGCCTATAGTCGGCGACCTCTATATCACATCCTCTAACACCCTGTTTCAGGATCAACTCACCACCCAAAGGTGATACCACACAAATAGGAGATGCTAACTGTGCTAACTCCAATTCCAAAACAGATGCAAATGCAGCAGATACAAAAGAATGAGATGCACCCGTGTCTATCAACACACTAGCAACTGAGTTGCAAAACAGAAAAGTACCTCTCACTACTGATGGAGCCGGTACTAAATCCTGCGCGGTAACAGCATACACGCGCCCCGTAGGCCCCTGGTCTACCTGCTCACCTCTCGGAGCAAAAGACTGCTGCACAGACTGGGATGACGAAACTCCCGGATTGGCCCTCGAGGCCTGCACAGACTGAGCTGGCTGAAAACCCTGCGTCTGCCTAGAACCAGACGCTCCCGAAGTGGCACTCAACTACGGGCAAAACCTCTTCATGTGCCCAGGTTGTCCACACTGATAACAAGTCAAGAGCTGCCCCCTGCCTAAACTCTGACTCTGCGGTCTAGCTGAAGAAGAAGCAGCTTTCTGACCCCCACCCTTCTGCGGGCAAACTGAAACCTTGTGACCCAGCTGGCCACACTTGTAACAAGTGAATTCCCCCTGACCACCTCTCCCTGAGCCTACACTCGGCACTGGGAAGGTCGATCTAGCAACACCACCCTGCGACTGCTGAGGGTTAGAACCCCTCTGCCTCCTGCCATCACTCTGACTATCCTGGCTCCTCTTGGAGCCTCTCTGCCCCTCATCCTCCTCTTGCATCATAAGCTCCATATGAGCTGCAGCATCTACCAGGTGTCTATACTCTCGGATATAAGACCCACCAACTCTCAACTTGAGGCCCCGCCTCAACTTCCGCTCAAACTCATAGCAACGGCGTTCCTCAGACGCCACCAGTTCCGGTGCAAACCTGGACAGACTGGTAAAAGTAGCCTCAAACTTAGCCACTGACAAGCCCTGCTGATTAAGCCGGCTAAACTGATCCCTCAGCTTTTCTCTAGCTACTGCAGACAAAAACCTCTCTTGAAAAGCATTCACAAATGCCTCCCAAGTACCACCAACACGAGCCTTCTCGTACTTCCACCACTGACCCGCATCTCCTTTCAGCTGGAAGGATGCCAAGGTCACTTTCAGTGCTCCGTCCTCGATGCCAAGCATCTCGAACGTCTTACTCATCTGTTCTAACCACTCATCAGCCTTCAGTGGCTCCTTCGGATCTCCGACAAACTCATCCGGATTAGACTGGAAGAACTCCCTCTTCAAGAAGGAAGGCCCTGCCTCAACTGCCTGATTCTCAGCCCTAAGAATACCCAAAGCTCCTGCTATCTCTCTGGCCAAGGCACCCATAGCCTGCTGACCTACTGGCTCAGCCACACTGGCCTGACCAACTCCCTCCTGCACTGCCGGAATCTCACCCGGTAATGGTACTTCCTGCCTCGCAGGTCTACCACGCCTAGCTCCTCTTCCTCGTCCTAACATCCTAATAGAGGCAACACAAAATGTTAGCACATTCACGAATGTGCCGAAACTAAACACTCACGTCCTAATGCATGGACAACTGTAATTCACTCCACATAAGCACATAAACACATAAGCACTTACGAATTTCATTTCCGGATAATGATAGTCCCGAGGCGTTACTAGAGTTCCGGTTAGAAACAGCATTGATCAAGTGCTTTTCCAACAAGACTCCCAGAAACTCAAGGATCCAATCAACATCCTAGAAATTAAATCCCATACCCACATAGTCACATAAGCATGTTAGCATTTAAGCACATAGCATATGATACTACATCTAAGTCTCTATCAAGCGAGACAAACCCATTGTGATACTAATCACTTCCCACGTACCCAAAGTATTCGAACCCGGTAAGCTCTGATACCAAGTTGTAACGCCCTCAAAATAACAACATTAAACCCATCTGTTAAGACATGCATTTACATATAAACTAACCATATTCCTTTATTCTCTTAGAGTTCCATTACATAAGTATTACATGTTAACCTCATAATAAAATGCCCTACGGGCTTACAGCTTTCCAAGTTAACACTTGGTTACAACAAAGAGTACTAACTCGTTTACACATAAAGCCCTTGGCTTGAAGTTACATGTAATACATCAAAAGTAAAACAACAAAACATGTCCGCCTCTAGCCTCCCAAGCTATGTCCTTGGAGGTGGCATGCTTCCTGTACCTGAAAATGATATTCCCATATAGGGTGAGTAAATCACTCCTTCTAGATCAAAACCTAGAGAGAAGGTAGAGTCTAGAGTGAGAGGTTCAACAATGGTGATTTTGGAAAAGTAAGAGAGAGAAGAGAAAGTGAAAAAGTGATTTGAAGAGTCACAAATTCGGGACTTTAACCCAGGTCTCCGCTCGAGCGTAAAACACCCCGCTCGAGCGGCCACTCACAGACTTCCGCTCGAGCGGCCAAACTCCCGCTCGAGCGCAGAATGCACTCGCCCAGCACTTTCGCAGAACCGGGCCTCCGCTCGAGCTCCCAACCCTACGCTCGAGCGTACAACACTGCACAACAAATACTGGATGGGTGTATTCCCCGCTCGAGCGCCCAAACCCCCGCTCGAGCGTACAGGCCAAAATCTGGGCAACTAATTTTGGTTTCTAAACTCAACCAACCTGAAACAAATCCGCCCAACACATCCTATAACTCAAATACAAAGTAAAGAGGATGTAAACACGATAATAACCAACTACCAACATCCATGGACACATGTCCGGATCACTGTACAACAAGGGTAAACCCGGGATCGCTATATGTAATGCTATAGTACCATCAGATACTTTAATTTTCTAACATGTATCAATTTAATAATATAGTTATTTGGTAAGAAAAATTGTGGAATTGTATATTATTCTCCTATCAACTTATGTTCAATATATATATACATACATGTTATACAAATAATTTTTAATGACCCGAAAAAAAAATTTAAATAGCCAGCGCATAATTTAATTGAGCAATTTTTCGAATTTGATTGTCGTGTAAATTCTGTGCGAAAATAGTTCGATCTCGTATTTTTTAAAAATAGTTCCCGATCTTAGAAAATTATGAAATTTTTATATGTTGTTCCCATATGAGTCTAGCACGTTGGATAAAACTTTCAAAATTTAATGATGAGAATTTATTTTATGAAAATTCACGGAATGATTGGTGTTCAGTTTAATTTATAGCAAAATTTAAAATTGAGTTTTGGGTGTTTGGGCCATGATTTGAGATAAATCAGTTGGGGATTTATTTTAAATTATTAAAATAAATTCATTTTGGACCCAATTGATTGAATCGTGGCTCGTTAGTAACCATGAAATATTGTTGTGGTTTTATTATTATTATTTGATTACCATAAAAAAGTTGTGAATATTCATGGTGTGTACCATTAAACGAAATATATTTTGTGGTGAGAAAATATTATATTTACTTTTATTATTAAAGATGTTGAAATGTATTTTTAAATTGATATATATATATATAGGTGTGTGTATATATATATGGTTAGATATTTGTATAGTTATATACTTGTTTAGTCAAAAAAAAAGGAAATATCTATAAACAGAACTTAATAGATATTTTTTTATACTTTGGGTGTTCTTTCCTAGTTCTTGCTATAGCGATCCTGGTTTTTCCCTTTCTTTATTTTATCGTATTCCAGACTCGGTTCCGTGGATGTGTTGTTGTCGTATTCTCTTTTCCATCCTTTACTTTTTGTATTCGAGTTTTGGGTTGTGTTGGGTGTGTTTCGAACAGGTTGGCTGAGCTTTAGTCCCATTCCTTGTTGCCCAAAATTTTGGTGTTACGCTCGAGCGGGTCCCTTTGCGCTCGAGCGGGTTTCGACTTTTGGTTGTCCGCTCGAGCGGACCATTTCACGCTCGAGCGGAGTTTACACACTTCCAGCATTTTGTGCCTCTGCAAAACTTCTGCAGATGCGTTTTTCACGCTCGAGCGGATTAACTTACGCTCAAGCGGGTCGCGCTCGAGCAGGTATCTTCGCGCTCGAGCGGGGTATTCATTGTCTTTGAAAGTACTGGGAGATGGTAATCTACGCTCGAGCAGGCTGTCTTTTGCGCTCGAGCGGGTGTGTTTTGCTTTTGTGTCTTGGCGCTCGAGCGGGTCCAGTTTTTGTGCTTGACGCTCGAGTGTCATATTCTCCGCTCGAGCGGACCTGTCTGTATATCATACGGGACTTCACCTTTTTGGATCACTTTTGATTTCCTTTTTCTCTCGTACTTTTTCAAAACTCCATTGAAGGGCTTCTCTCTCTAAAAACACAACTTCTCTCTAGGGTTTGATCTAGTAGGAGTGACCTCCTACCCTTTGGCCTTTGTAAATAGTGTAAAGCTTGGTGTGGGCTTTCTATCCATCCGCAAAAGTTGGAGTTTGGAGCACTTTCGAGTTTTGCTCCTCTTCTCCTTGGGTTCTCCATTTGAGGTAGGGATTTCCTTGTTCTTTTACAATGCTTCGTCTATAGATAGACATGTGGTAGTTTCATATTGCATGAAAATCATGTCCATGTTGGGTTTGTTTAAAAATCATGAGAGGGAACCTAGGGTTGGTTGATTGGGAATGGATTTATTGTCATTGGTTATTCTTTGGACTAATGGGGAAGTAAAATAGCATGTTGTTATTGAAATAAAGAAAAGCCCTAATTTGTATTTGATTTGAATAATTAAAAGAGGGGTTTTGTTCTTTGGGCCAATACTTTTGTATTTTGGGTCTCAAATGAGATTATTGTTGTTTGTTATTGTTATTTGAGCCTTTTGGGTCAATATTGAGAAAGATTGAGGAAAAACCCTAATTTAATGTTATGAATTAAATTGCATAATTGGTTTGGAAAGATATGAAGGAATGGCATTGGGTTTTATTAAATTAAAGGAATGGTATTGGTTTTTTTTTTTTTTGTGAAATGGGAAAAATGTTTTTGGAATAAGTGATGGAACATGTTGAACCTGAAAATGGGAGAATAAGTGTGAGAATTGAATCATCGTATCGTGAGTGTTGAATACACATAGTTGGGGAAATTTAATTTGAAATTATCATGCCTGTGGCATTGTTGGATTTAAGATATAACGATCCCGGTTGTCCCTTTACTGTTCTGTTGTATTCCGGACTCGGTTCCGTGAAGTTGGTAGTGGTATCTATCTTGTTGCCGTCCTTTAATTCCACTTGATTGAGTTTTAGGATGTTTTGAGCAGGGTTGTTACAGGTTGGTTAGGCCTTGGTTTCAATTCCTTGTTGTCCAGTTTTTAGGCGATCCGCTTGAGCGGGTCTTCTTGCGCTCGAGCGGGGATTGCACACTTCCAGTATTTCGTGTTCCTGCAAAACTTCTGCAGATGTGATTTTTACGCTCGAGCAGGTTTGTTTACGCTCGAGCGGTGGCGCTCGAGTGGGCAGTACTTTCTGGGTGTAAGTTCTGGGAGGGGGAAATCTACGCTCGAGCGAACTGGTTTTCGCGCTCGAGCGGAAGTGCTTTATTCTTGTGTCTTGGCGCTCGAGCGGGCTTTATTGCGCTCAAGCGTGTTCAGATTTTTGTTCTTGGCGCTCGAGCGTTGTGTTCTCCGCTCGAGCGGGTCATACGTATATGAGTTATCCGCTGGGTGATTTTAAATCACTTTTTACTTTTCTTTCTCTCTCCTACTTTTTCTAAAACTCATTTTGAGAGCCTCTCTCTCTAGAAACTCCCTTCTCTCTAGGGTTTGATCTAGTTAGAGTGTCCTCCTTCTCTTCGGCCTTTGTAAAGGTTGTGTTGATCGTCGAGGGCGTCGTTTTGATTCGAAAATCTTGGTCTTTGGGGCACTTTGGTTTTGGTCTCTTCTCCATCCGAGCTCTAACTTCGAGGTAGGGATATCCTACTCCTCTTTATGAGCTTTGTCTTTAGATTTTTGCATTTTGATATGTTGGGGTTGTTGGGAAATTTTGAGAGAGTTTGGGCCTTTGTGTAATTTTACAAAAGTTGAGGTTTTTATTTATATAAAACCTAAATGCATGTTTGGCATGGAAAAGTGAAATTAATGTTGAAACACTAATGAAAATGGAACCTAAGGGTTGTAATGTTAATTATGAAAAATGCCCTAATTACATTGATTGATTAATTTGTATAATTAATTGTTGGAAATGAGGGATTGATTTGAAAATGTGGAAATTGAAAAGGGAAGGGGTTAAAGGGTGTAGTTGGATCATTTATCACTCACCTGGTTGAAATGTTGATTATATATCCATTGTTGCATTTATTTTCTGTATAGAAATAACTGCTTTGGGCTATCGGTTGAGGATAGTCTTGATTGTTGTAGACAATGTATGATGATTAGGCAAACTGGAACTAATCACTGGAATGTGTCATTGAGTATGATGGTTGAAAGAATACATTACATTTATGTGTTGTGTGATGATGTGTGTAATTATTGTTTATATGCATTGTGTTGTGTTGGAGGAGATAGGGGATGTACTCTACGGCTTAGGGGAAGATAAGGGATAGACCTCTAAACCGGATGTTGTTGGGAGGAGATAGGGGATGGACTCCATAGATAGAGCTCATATGCTTGTCTTTGGGAGTGTGATAGTGCTCTTATGCATATCTATGGAAGTGGTGATATAGCTTGTATGCTTATCTATTGGTGTGTGATATAGCTAGTATGCTTATCTATTATGAAATGGGAAAGTGCTTAATAAGAGTTATTGCCTCATATGAGTTGTTTGGCCAGGTTCTGAGCCATGGTTGTAAATTGAGAATTTAACAAAATTGGAAAGTGGATTGTAGCATGGACTTGTATGTCATGAAACTATAAAGTGTGTTAAGGAAAAATATCAGTGTTGGCCACATATCAACTGCTAATCTTTTAGTCATTGTTCATATTTGGTTTAGTGTATGTCTACTGGGCTGTGGCTCACCCTTTATGGGAATATCATTTTTAGGTACCGGTAGCATGCCACCTCCAAGGACGTAGCTTGGGAGGCTAGAGGCGAGCGGACTTTTGTTGTTTTATTTCTTTGATGTATTACATGTATATTCAAGCCAAGGGCTTAATGTGTAAATGAGTTAGTACTCTTTTGTTGTAACCAAGTGTTAACTTGGAAAGTTGTAAGCCTTTAGGGCATTTGCTTTTGTTGTTAACATGTAATACTTTTGGTAATGGAACTCTGATGAATAGAAGAAAGTGGAACTTTTATATATCAGTGCATGTCTATATTGATGGGTTAATGTTATTATTTTGAGGGCGTTACATAAGATCTCATGAGAGTTGAGTCTTTATAATAGGAGTATTAAAATCTTGCATCTAGGGATTTTGTCCTTGGTCATCGGTGGAGGATGACATGATTGTGTTGAATTATCGTGTATGCATTACACCCGTGTTGGTTGAACGTTGTGTGTAATGAAGTGCTATGATACATTATATATGTATAATTGTTAGGGAGAAGAGAGGGGTTGTACTCCAGTGTGTGGGAGGAGATAGGGGATGTACTCCACACACATATGTGTTCATATACTTTAACACATTACTTTTGTATCTGGATAGTCGATGTGTATGGATTACACTTGTTGGTTGTGATTCGTTGTATTGAGATGGTTGGTATCATATACTGCGCTTATAATGAGGGGTACCATTACCTTCCAGCTCGCGCCTGGAAAATGTGGACAAGGTACCATTACCATCCAGCTTGTGTCTGGAGAATGTGGACTAGATGTCGTTTCCTTTCAGCTTGTGTCTAAGGAACTTGGCTTATCATTTGTTGTAGGGGTATCTTTAGCTTACCGTGCTTATGGCAGGTAGAGCAGAATTTTGTTGTTGTTACCTCAGTGTATCTGAGTATATCATGAATTGAGATAGTTACTGTATTGGAGGGCCGAGTTGCCTCATCCGTTGACTACATACATGTTGATGATTTGTTATCTCCCTTTATTAAAGGCATACATGTATAGATGTGAATGTATTGGAAAGAAACAAAATGTCATTTTGTCTTTTGGAAAGTGTGAAGGAAACCAAGTATTTTGAAAATGTGTTTTGAAAAGGCACAGTCTGTTGTATGTTTGGAAAACGGAAGAAAGTGATAGGCTTAGTGAAATTATTTCCTAAGAAGTTATTAATGTCATGAAAGATTAGGAATGAGGGATAATGAAAAGAAAAGAATGATGAATCGCTTATAGCGTTGAATGAAATGGCAGTTTTTGAGAAAAGTCATACATATGTATATTTGTATAAACTGTCACCTTACTATTCTAGTATGAGATTGGGTATTCATGATCATAGCTATCTGTATGTTGTTATTGCTAAGGATCGTGTTAAGATCCCTACTGGACTATATGTTCATCCCACGTTGTTGAATCTTTTTTTCAGGTGTTAAGCAGGATGTGCTACAAGATTGGGATCTTTTTATTTGTTGGCCACGGGGCCTTCTTTGTGTTGGCGGAATGCCATCTATGTAAAAGGATTATACCCTTCTCCTTGAATCTTTAATGATGTAAGCCCAAGGGCAATTTATTTAAATATGCTCATGTTGTACTTACTTTGCATACGAATGAGAGAATTGTTATTCACTTCTACGAGTTGAATATATGAGTTTGTTTCCGCATGTTATGTCTGAAATTAAATTAAGCTAATGAATTTGGTAATACTTCGAGTAATAAAAAGTGGGGCGTGACACTTGCCGTGGAGAAAAGAAAGGAAATGAGTTCCAAGTTGGTTTTTCATGGGTTTGATCTAGTGTAAGTCATTTTTTACCCCTAAGGCTTTGGATCAAAACGTAGAGGGCGGAAAAGGCGTCGTTTGGCTCCAAGAAGATTTAATTTTTGTTGCCGAAAAATTTGAAAGCTTCTTGGCTTGAGGTAGGGATTTTTCCTGTAACACCCTCAACTTAAACCCATAAATCATCTAACAATAGCATGCTTAGACATAAGAGAATAAAACATAAATATATTCCATCAGAGTAATCATTACAAAATGTATTACAGGTTGACAATAAAAGTAAATGCCCTATTTGCTTACAACTTTCCAAGTCAACACTTGGTTACAAAAAGAGAGTACTAACTCTATACAAAGAAAGCCCTTGGCTTGATATACATGTAATACATCAAAAGAAAACAAAACAATAGAAACAGTCTATCTGCCTCTAGCCTCCTAAGCTATGTCCTTGGAGGTGGCATGCTACCTATACCTGAAAATGATGTCCCATAAAGGGTGAGCCACAGCCCAGTAGAGATATGCAAAACACAATATGAATAGTAACTAAGACATTAGCAATTGATAAATGTTTGACTCACATAAATCAATTCATAAACCATTTTAAAGACATGACCAACAGGTCCATGTTTTATTCCTTTCTTATCCAATTTCTCTATTCACAACCCTGGCTCAGCACCTGGCCATATACTTTAAATGAGATTACATCTCATAGCAACAACGTTTCTATTTCAATTGAGATGACAACTCAAATCAACCATTTATTACTTCACGATAGATACACATTGTAGTGTTGTATCAATCTCAGACAAAAACACTTCCATACTTCCAAATGACACACATTTTAATGCTGTATCAATCTCAAACAAACACTTCAATATTCCATAAATTATACACATTTTAGTGCTGTATCAATGTCAACAACACCCGGTTTAGGAGTCCATCCCCTATCTTCCCCTAAACCGTGGAGTACATCCCCTATCTCCTCACACACAACATAATGCATATAAACATAGATCATATACATAATCAACCAATACATAAAGTTAATGTATTATTCCAACCATCATATTCAATGACACGTTTAATTGATTAGTTTTAGTTTGCCTAATCATCATGTATCGTCTACAACAATCAAAACTACCCTCCACCGGTAGCCCAAAACAATTATTTCTAACAGAATATAAATGCCTTAACAAATAAATTATCAACATTTCCAAAAGTGGGTGATTAACAAATCCAACTCCACCATTTTACAATATAATGAGCCAATCTCATTATTTCCAACTCAATTCCATATAACCACAATTTTCTCAAATTAATTATACCAATTAATTTATACAACAAGTTAGGGTTTTCTACCCCTTTTCTCAATATTAATCCAAAGGTTCATACATCAACAACCAACAACAAAATCATCATTTTGGGATCCAAAATACATATTTAAGAATCAAAATAGCAAACCCCCTTTTGTACATTTTGAAACCCTAGGTACCAAAATCAAACCATTTAAACAATATGCACAAAATCTAGGTCAAAGCCCATAAGAGTGAGTAGGAATCCCTATCTCAAATTCGAAGCCCAAATGGAGAAGATGAAGAAATCAAAAATGCTCCAAACACCAAATTTCTCGGATCAAAATGTAGCCCTCGACGATCCCCACAACTTTTACGAAGGCCAAAGGTGAGGAAACCACTCCTACTAAATCAATCCCTAGAGAGAAGGTAAGGTTTTAGAGAGAGGAACTCTCAAATCTGAGTTTGGGAAAGTAAGAGAGAGAAAGAGTGTTGAAAAAGTTATCCAAAAAGTGAAAACTCTGTAGTGACCCTCATTACTCACCTTAGCCTCGGGCATGAGCATTTGTATAATCTTGTTTTGCTAAGTTGCAGTAGTGAATTTTCTTGACTTGTCCTAACTAGAATGAGACTTTGTCTTGGTTTGTACTTATGTGAAATTTACTTGTTGAGCCTTGTTCTTTTCTGGTGAGTCTAGCCGAGGTCACCTTAAAGCCAGAACCACCTTGAAACCACTTTGGTTGACCTCTACCTTCGTCCTGGCATATTGGCCGAGATGTCATCTTCTAGGCCGAGGTGTATCATCAAGGCCAAGAGGTGTACCGTCTGGGTCGAGATGTTATCCTTGAACCCAAGTGATCTTGTTCCGGATTGGTGTGACCTAGACTGAGGTGTGGCACATCTAGGCCGAGGTGTGGCACATCTAGGCCAAGTGTCGTCCGTCCTAGCCGGGATCATTGATACCTCACCTACCGGAGCCGATGTTTTCACCCGATGTCAGTACCTTGCCAGAATGCCATGCCACTTTACTTGTTAAACACCTTTCGCCATACTCTATCTGGCCTGACAGCCACCTTTTCGGGGAGAACCAACCAGCCGTTGCCACGTGTCCGAGCTGAGTGTTAAATCAGCCGGCAGTGAGTAGAACCTATCATTTTGTATCATATCTTTGCCTTGAGAGAGAGAAGCTCTAGAAGGAGTTTTAGAGTGAAGGAGTGGATCCTCGAGCTTGATTCTTAGAGATCTAACCGTTAGATTCATGTATTAAGGTTAGATTCTTGACCTACTCTTGTAGTTCTTGTTAATCGTCTAGCTGCATTGCATGATCGAACCTGATTTGCAAGCCATGCATTGATCGAAGGTTTGGTTTTAGAAAGAGAAAGTGTTGTTCATGTGTTCTTGAATAAAAGCCTTGTTTGATCCGAAAGTTGCATTAGGATTCATGCTTTTGTGTTTGTTCTCATAAGATCTTCGAGTATGGGTACCCAGGTCCACGTTTTTGAATTCATAGCATGAAATCTCAGATTTTGTAATAGCAAATTATGATCTTAGCATTCATCTTCCTCATGTTCATGTTCTTCATGTTCGTCATGTTCTTCAAGAGAGGGAAACCCAGATTTTCCCGACTTCATTTCCTTGAATATGGCCATCGAGGCAACACCTCGGTGAGGAGGTGTGGGACCTCGGCCTAGACCTGGTAGTCGCCCAGCATGTTTTTCCGAGATGAGAAACAGTGTCTTGTTTTGACTTAGCTTGTTTTTGAAAGATGCCGAGAACATTTGCATCCACGTAAAGCTTGTTTGAAAGTGCATTCAATAGACCTTGCCATGTGTTTATAGGACTTGGACTCTCGCTTGACCCCGACGTTGAAGAACTAGGTGAGTGGTATTTTTAATAAAGTTATGTTATAACGTTTTGATAAAGCTTGCCTTGTTTTGATAAAAGTATTTGTTAAGCATGAATGATATCTCTATTTTATGTACCAAGTTTAAACTCTGTTTTGGATGGCAATGTATCAAGTAAGCTTTGTTTTGATGACAATCTTGAAAGTCCGTAAGTGCTAGGGGACTATAAGCATTTGTAGCACAATCTTGAAAGTCCGTAAGTGCTAGGGGACTATAAGCATTTGTAGCACAATCTTGGAAGTCCGTACGTGCTAGGGGACTATAAGCATTTGTAGCACAATCTTGAAAGTCCGTAAGTGCTAGGGGACTATAAGCATTTGTAGCACAATCTTGGAAGTCCGTACGTGCTAGGGGACTATAAGCATTTGTAGCACAATCTTGAAAGTCCGTACGTGCTAGGGGACTATAAGCATTTGTAGCACCATCTTTGTTAATGTCACCCATGAAGCTTGAAAGATTTGGATTGATGAGCTCGATAGATTTGTTAAATGAACTCGATTTATCCCACGTTTGTCATAAGCTATGATTTTGTATTGTTTGGTTAAAGATCTCGGATGTCATACATGCAAACCCTTTATTACTTGTACCATTCACTGAGTATCCAAGCTCACCCTCTCTATATATATATGTAGGTGATGAGCAGAAGGCAGTGACGCCTAGGTGTGACTCGCCAGCTTGTTTTGGGTTTTTGTTATGTCGGCCTAACTTGTATTCATGTCGGCAGTCTTGAAAATTATGCTTCTCAGCATATAATGCTTGTAATTTACTCATGTCGTCTGAAGAAGCCTTTTGATCAAGTTGTAATGTACTTTGTACTTATTTGTATTTGTATCCAAGCTGTAATATTATGTAAAGTTGTATGCCATTTCATGTAACTTACACACTGCTCTTATGGACCACTTGTATCTTTAAATTATCACTTCCGCACTTGTGAGCCCCATATATATATTTATACTCTGATTGTGTGTGTGATTTTGAGAGTTGGCCTTCGGTAATCTCGGATTACTGGCCATCACGGCACTAAACTACTAGGGGCGGTTTGGGGTCGTGACAGATTAGTATCAGAGCACAAGTTTCTTATAGTACGTTATTCACACACATTGTAGTGTTGTATCAATCTCAGACAAAAACACTTCCATACTTCCAAATGATACACATTTTAATGCTGTATCAATCTCAAACAAACACTTCAATATTCCATAAATGATACACATTTTAGTGTTGTATCAATGTCAACAACACCCGGTTTAGGAGTCCATCCCCTATCTTCCCCTAAACCGTGGAGTACATCCCCTATCTCCTTCCACACAACACAATGCATATAAACATAGATCATATACATAATCAACCAATACATAAAGTTAATGTATTATTCCAACCGTCATATTCGATGACACGTTCAATTGATTAGTTTTAGTTTGCCTAATCATCATGCATTGTCTACAACAATCAAAACTACCCTCCACCGGTAGCCCAAAGCAATTATTTCTAACAGTTTATAAATGCCTTAACAAATAAATTAACAACATTTCCAAAAGTGGGTGATTAACAAATCCAACTCCACCATTTTACAATATAATAAGCCAATCTCATTATTTCCAACTCAATTCCATATAACCACAATTTTCTCAAATTAATTATACCAATTAATTTATACAACAAGTTAGGGTTTTCTACCCCTTTTCTCAATATTAATCCAAAGGTTCATACATCAACAACCAACAACAAAATCATCATTTTGGGATCCAAAATACATATTTAAGAATCAAAATAGCAAACCCCCTTTTGTACATTTTGAAACCCTAGGTCCCAAAATCAAACCATTTAAACAATATGCACAAAATCTAGGTCAAAGCCCATAAGAGTGAGTAGGAATCCCTATCTCAAATTCGGAGCCCAAATGGAGAAGATGAAGAAATCAAAAATGCTCCAAACACCAAATTTCTCGGATCAAAATGTAGCCCTCGACGATCCCCACAACTTTTACGAAGGCCAAAGGTGAGGAAACCACTCCTACTAGATCAATCCCTAGAGAGAAGGTAAGGTTTTAGAGAGAGGAGCTCTCAAATCTGAGTTTGGGAAAGTAAGAGAGAGAAAGAGTGTTGAAAAAGTTTGTTGAAAAAGTTATCCAAAAAGTGAAAACTCGGAGTGATATAATCAACTCCCCGCTCGAGCGTGGAAACCCCTGCTCGAGCGTCAGATACAGACTCACGCTCGAGCGTCCAAACCCCCGCTCAAGCATCGGATACAACCATCCAGAAATTCTACAGAACAGGTCCCCGCTCGAGTGTCAAACTCCCCGCTCGAGCATAAGATACAAACTCCCGCTCGAGCGTCAAACACCGCAGAGGAAAATACTGGGAGATGGATATTTCCGCTCGAGCGCCAAAACCCCCGCTTGAGCGGAGAAGCAAAAAGAAAGGCCCGCTCGAGCGTCAAAATCTCCGCTCGAGCGTTAAGGCTAAAATCTGGGCATCAACTTTTGGTTTCTAAACCCTACTAACCTGTTTCAAACCACCCAAGACTCAAATACCAAGAGTAAAGGATGTAAATGAGAATGAGACAACAACACACCCGCGGAACAGAGTCCGGACTACATTAAATAAAGAAAAGGGGAACCGGGATCGCTATACCAAGATTTAATTTTTGTTGCCGAAAAATTTGAAAGCCTCTTGGCTTGAGGTAGGGATTTTTCCTATGCTTCTTTATGTACTTTTACTTGATTATATGGAGCTTAGATTTGTATATAATTTAATTAGAATTTTTGAAAAAATTTGTGATTTATTTGCTTAAAAGGGATATTTTGAGAAAAATAAAGAGTTGATACCCAAATTGAGAAAGTGTAAACTTAGAATATGTTTGTAAGGTTATGAAAGAGCTATGTTTTAAATTTGAACAAAAACGAATTTCGATTCGATCGGTTTTGAAATTTTTACCGTTTTTGCAACCAAAATAGCATTTTTAAAGAAAACAAAGGAATTACGTTTAACTTTTGGGGCTTTTGATCAAAATAGGATGTCATAGTTGAATAATGCTTGGAGAATGAGTTTGGGAAAAAATGATGTTTTCTTGGGCATTAACGGTATTATTTTGCTTAATGTATCTGTTGGAATAAAACAGACACGGTTAGAAATGGACCTTGAGAGGTTACCGAACGTGATTGTGATATGAAAACTAGTGAAGTTGTTCATATTTGATGAGATGTGGAATAGATTGTATTTATCAAAATTTTTAGAATTTAATTGTTTAAATATCTGTTTGGAAAAATCTGTTTTGAGCTATCGGTGGAGGATAACTATGGCTGTTGTAAAAATGCATGAGACTTAGGTAAATTGAACCGCATTCCTCATTTGTTGCATTGGACATTGCATTACATTCATTTCATTGGAAATGTATCTGTTTTTAAGAAATGTTTGGAAATATATCTATTTGCGAAAAGATGAATACTTGGTGAATCTAGGTAGGGGGTGTGGAACCGCGTGGTTAGGTGTTGAGCGTTCCAGTTTACTAGTAAAAATGACAGTGGTAGTGCATTAGGGCCTACTTGCAGACACTCACCTAGAGATTCACAGAGCCTATATTCATGTAACAGATATGGTTTAAAATGGAAATGGTTTTATATCTGTTGTTGCATCTCAGCATTGCATGCTTTATAAAAAGAGAGATAAACTATTTTATCATGAGCATGGCATGAGCATACTCCTCTTTAGTCTTGTCATGGTCCATATGTTGTGTAGTATCTACTGGGCTGTGGCTCACTCTATAAGGGAAACCATTTCAGGTACAGGTGATATGCCTCCATCAAGGCACTGACTTGGGAGGACTCGGAGTTGAGGCTCCATTTTTGTTTTGTTGTTATTTGTTGAACGTAAGCCCAGGGCTGTATTTGCGTTGAGTTGAAACTCCATTTTGTGTAACCAAGAATGTTCTTGGATAAATTTGTAAGCTTGTAGGGCACTTATTATCTGTTTGGCTTCCATTTCATACTTGTTGTAAAATGCATGCTTGGGATTGGAACTGGGGCATTGAGATGTGAACAACATGTATTTGGTATTTGGGATTTAATGGAAATTGATGTATGGAATAGTTAGCTATATATATGTGTTTGTCTATCAGGTGGGTTTTGTTGCAGAAATAGATATACCCTGCCCAATTTTCGGGGCGTTACATAATTGTTCACAACCAACACTTTAAATAACAAACCAAGACTTTGCAAAACACTTCTATCACGACAATAATTATATATTTTTTCCTTATGGAAAAAAAATCACATTATTGAAGAAAAATTGATTTTGAATTTCATAACAATATAATATCGCCTCAAACTCTTACTCATCAAAATATTTTTATTACAATGAGTTATAATGGTTGGTACGAAGAAAAACAAGAAGATGGTGAAATAAAAACTACAAAAGATCTATTGTAACATGCTCTACAAGTAAGGTTAGACAAACTGAAACAGGAATTGTCCTATCTGTTGTGAATTTCAAGAAAAATAATGTACATCATTCACATATTTTAGTCAAATTACAAGGAAAAATTGAAGGGAAAATTATTTATAAGTCCTATTAGGGAGACTTATGCTACATATGGTCCTACGAAAAAACTTATGTTCTCATAAGTCCTGTATGAAGTTTGTTGACACATTTAACCTCAATATTAGTTGTTAATATCATAAATAATGGTAAAATCATATATAGGAAATTAAATGTTTCCATAGATTAAGTTTGTGTGTAACGCCCTCAAAATAAACCCATAATTCATACATTCTTGACATGCTTAAACATAAAAGAATAAAACATAATTACATATCATCAGAGTATTCATTATAAAATGTATTACATGTTAACAGCAAAAGCAAATGCCCTACGGGCTTACAGCTTTCCAAGTCAACACTTGGTTACAACAAGAAGAGTACTAACTCAAATACATATTAAGCCCTTGGCTTGAATTTACATGTAATACACCAAAAGGAAGCAAAACAACAAAAACGATCTGTCAGCCTCTAGCCTCCCAAGCTATGTCCTTGGAGGTGGCATGCTACCTGTACCTGAAAATAATATCCCATATAGAGTGAGCCACAGCCCAGTAGGAATATACTAAACCAACTATAAACAATGACTAAAATAATAGTATTCAACAGATGGTCCACACTTATATTCCAACTTATATCGTATTACAGTTTCATGACAATCCTGTCTATGTTACATTTCAGTTACCATTTCTTGTTCAGCTTTAAGTTTGAAAACAAGGCTCAGAACCTGGCCAAATAATTTAATGAGATTATGACTCATCACAAAAGTACTTTAGAAACCCATGATGGATACACATTTTGGTGCTGTATCAATAACACATAAAACCATTTCCATACTTCACACATGATACACGTTTTAGTGCTGTATCAATATAACAAAACACTTCCATACTTCACAAATGATACACATTGTAGTGCTGTATCAATGTAACAAAACACTTCCATACTTCACAAATGATACACATTGTAGTGCTATATCAATGCCAAACAATTTCCGGTTTAGAGATCCATCCCCTATCTTCTCCTAAACCATGGAGTACATCCCATATCTCTTCCCACACAACACAATGCATATAAACAATTATCATATACATGTTTAATCAATCAATACACAATTTTGATGTATTATACCAATCGCCGTACTCGATAGCATACTCAATTGATTAGTTTTAGTTTGCTTAATCTTCATGCATTATCTACAACAATCAAGATTATCCTCCGCCGATAGCCCAAAGCAATTATTTCTAAACAGAAAATAAATGCACCAAATGGATAAAATATCAACATTTCATCTAGGTGAGCGATAAATTAATCCAACTACACCCTTTAATCCCATACCTTTCCAATTTGAATAATTCCTATGCAATTTCTCATTTCCCAAAATTAATTATACAAATTAATTTATCATAACCATTAGGGCTTTTTCCCATAATCTCAATACCAACCCTAAGGTTCCATTTTCATCAATAATCCAACACATGGTTCCATTTTCCAATGTATTACATACATATGGGTTTTTAAATTTGGAAACCCCTCTTTTGAAAAATTACACAAAGACCCCAAACTTTTTCAAAATTACCCAACAACCCCCAACATATCGAAATGCTAAAATTTAAAGACAAAGCTCATAAGATGGAGTAGGATATCCCTACCTCGAAGTTAGAGCTCAAACCGGGAAGATGAAGAAATCGAAAGTGCTTCAAATCCCAAGATTCTCATATCAAAACGTAGCCCTCAACGATCAACACACTTTTTACAAAGGCACTAAGAGAGTAGATCGCTCTATCTAGATCAATCCCTAGAGAGAAGGTGAGGTTTTATAGAGAGGTGGTCTCCAATGGTGTTTTTCGAAAAGTAAGAGAGAGAAAGGAAACCAAAAAGTGATCCAAAAAGTCGAATCCCGAAATGATATACCAGTCGCCCCGCTCGAGCGTGGAAACCCCCGCTCGAACGTCAGATACAGACTCACGCTCGAGCGTCAAAAGTGCCGCTCGAGCGTCGATTGCACACCTGCAGAAGTTTTGCAGACATGGTCCCCGCTCGTGCGTCAAACTCCCCGCTCGAGCGGAGGAACAAAATCAAAGGGTCACGCTCGAGCGTCAAAACTCCTGCTCGAGCGTCCGAAGACCTGCAGAGCAAAGTACTGGGAGATGGAAAATTATGCTCGAGTGTCCAAATGCCCGCTCGAGCGGAGAAGAAATAACAAAGGGCCCGTTCGAGCGTCAAAAGCCCCGCTCGAGCGTGAAGGCCAAATTCTGGGCATCAACTTTTGGTTTCAAAACACAACCAACCTATTTCAAACCTGCCCAACACAACCCAAGACTCAAATATAAAGAGTAAAGGATAGAAATGAGAATGAGACAACAACACAACCACGAAACCAAGTCCGGAATACAGTATACAAAGGAAAGGAAAAACCGGGATCGCTATATTGCGAAACGTAACATGACACCTACATAAACGTAACGTGACGTGACGTGACCATATCATATGCGACATTACATAAACGTAACGTGACACCATAACGTGACACCTACATAAACGTAACGTAACGTGTCACGTTCCGTTTGGCAAACTTACTAGGTTTTTGATTTTTTAAATTGAATGTGAAAATGTTACTTGTTCGTATATTTTGAAATTCACAATCACATAGATATGATCTATGGTAACATTCAATTTCAAATTGAATGTTACCATAGATTAAGTTTGCGAAATGTAACGTGACACCTACATAAATGTAACGTATGTAGCATTCAATTTCCTATATAGGAAATTGAATGTTACCATAGATTAAGTTTGCGAAACGTAACGTGACACCTACATAAATGTAACGTAACGTGACCATATCAGATGGGACATTACATAAACATAACGTGACGTGACACCTACATAAACGTAACATAACGTGACACCTACATAAATGTAACGTGACACCTACAAAAACGTAACTTGTCACGTTACATTTCGCAAATAAGATCTTGTGGAATACATTCTTATCTAAATAGGAATTGAGACTCTATAAGAAATTTCACAGGACCTAACATAGCATAAGTGTCCGAAATAGGACTTATAAATAAGTCTCCCAAAATTTAAATAATGCCCAAATATTATTGCCGCAACTCAATGATGCAAAAAGTAAGCACATCAAATAAAATTTCGATCTATTTTGTCATATGCTAATTATTTACAAATGACATAATAAATTAACTAACTTGACAATTTCATGAAAGTGACTCTGCAAACACTTATCAGTATGGATCAATAAACATTGTGAAAACAATTATGAAATTCCTATATAGATCAAAATATTAGGTTACAATATCATTCCATTTTCTTAAAAAAATTATACCACATTTTCTATATAAATGAAAATATACTAATAAATAATGTTATATTTTTCATTATGCAAGATATTCGTGGCACAGAAAACAAGACTCAACAACTCTTGATATATAAAAATATATTACATACGAATATTAATGTATTCTTACACTAATAATATGCAATAGTGAGTTCAATGAATTTGTATTATAAGATGAACTATTAAACAAAATTGTGTAATTTTGCAATTAATTTCATACCTTCAATTGTATTACAGGTATGAATTATGAAAAATTGAAGTATAAAGTTAATAGAAAAATATTTGTGTAATATTATTTATTTAAATGATTTGTTTATCATTTATTATTTACAATAAGATTGTAAATATTATTTAAATTCTTCAGCCGAGTATGTATTCATTTCTTACTTAGTTGTATTTGGATACATATCAATTTACTTATATAAGTTTCCATAATTTGTATACATATCGCATATCAATTTAAAAGACACACATAATTAAGTTATAGCGATTCCGGTTTTGAGCCGACTTTTGCTACATTCCGGACTCAGGTTTCGTGGTTTAATATTGTATCCATATCTTGTTTTCTTCCTTTAACTCTTTGAACTTGGGTTTTCGAACATGTTGGGCGTGTTTGGATCAGGTTGGTTGTTGGTTGGTCTAGATTATTGTTGCCTAGATTTTGGCTTTTTCGCTCGAGCGAGGCTTCTTGCGCTCAAGCGAGCCTTGTGAAATTTGCTTCTTCGCTCGAGTGAGAATTGAGAGTCCTCAGGTTTCTTTCCCAGACGCAGAATTTTTGGAAAGGTGAAATGCATCGCTCGAGCGAGGCTTCTTGCGCTCAAGTGAGTGTGTGCGTTTGTAAAACTTCTGAAGCTTTGCATTTTGCGCTCGAGCGACGCTTCTTGCGCTCGAGCGAGGTCACTTGTTGTGTCTAGTCGCTCGAGCGACAACGCCTTCGCTCAAGCGAGAGTCGCATATATCAGTTCGCAGCAGAGCAAAATTATATCATTTTTATGATCTTCTTTTTCCCTAAAACCCTAATCTGACTCTCTCTCTTTCTAAAACTCTCTCTCTCTCTCTCTCTCTCCACCCTACTCCCTTTGATAAAGAGCTAAAGCATCTTGTGGGCTTCCTCCTGATCCGAACAAAATTGAGTTTGGACACCTTTGAGGTTCTACACTTGAGGTAGGGATATTCTACACCTTGTAACGCCCTCAAAATAATACATAAAACTCCACATTCTTGACATGCATTGATATAAGAGAAATAAACATTTTTTCATTCATTGGAGTAGCACTACAACAAGTTGGGTCTTGAATGACGAAATTTTTTTGTCTCTAAAGAGCTAATTTCGTCACTATAGATATTTGTGAGGAAATATTTTCGTCACCGGTTTCGTCATTGAATGTTTGTCACTAAAAACCAACGTGACGAAAAATAATTTCGTCACCAATGAAATTACTTCAGTGACGAAATTTTTTGTCACCAATAAAACAACATTTTGTCACCAAAAATTTTCATTTTCGTCACCAAATAATTATTCAGTACCATATTTATGACTTTAGTTGACGAATAAATTTGTCACGCATGTTGATCATTGATGAGGAAATAATTTTGTCACAATAAGATGTAAAGATGACGAAATTTTTCGTCTTCAAAAGTCATAATTTTTTGTCACCAATAAAACAAAATTTTGTCGCAAAAAATTCTCATTTCCGTCACCAAATAATTGTTCAGTACCATATTTATAACTTTAGTTGACGAATAAATTTGTCACGCATGTTGATCATTGATGAGGAAATAATTGTCACAATAAGATGTAAAGGTGACGAAATTTTGTCTTCAAAAGTCATACATGGGTGACGAAATATATTTCGTCATAAATATATATACACGTGACAAAATTTTTAGTCACCAAACAACAAAATAAATAAAAACTTTCATATATAAACTGCAGTAAATTTTGTCACAAAAAAAGTTTATTAGTGACGAATAATCACTTTGTCATAATAAGAAGTACAAATGACGAAAAAATTCGTCACTAAAGTTGTTCCATATTTTATATTCAATTTAAGTTATTATTTCACAAATATCCCTGCTCAGATCCCAGTAGCCTTTTAATTGTACTAAGAAATCCACTAGCTATTATACACCACTCTACACAAAAATTCACCAAACCATTATATTATAAATCAAAATGTATCCATCAAACAACTTTAATAATAATCCATTATGTATAACAAAAAAATCATCAAAGCAAATCCCAAAATGAACTAATGTGGAGTCCACAAAAAAATCAACACTCAATCTTGATTTGCAACTACAACTAAGTATCAGTTCAGGAAATAAATAAATAATTCAATACTTGATCTTGATTTGCAAATATGCTTCCAAACGTCATCAAAAACCAATCTGCAAAGAAAAAAAATAAGTAATTATAACCACAGAAAATAGTTTTAAGAGCCTAGTTTTAAGAAAGCAACACTTTGTGCTATGCTCCCAAATAGTAAATTGAAAGTCTAACATGCTTTTAGAAAGCAGAGAGGAATCTGGCACATTTTGCAGTTGTTCTTTCAATCGTCCTCTGTTGGTCAAATATAAAACTACTCTTCAGTATATCATTTAAAACAACTACAAGAAGATAAAAATAACTCTGTATTCGTATAAATTAATTGAGGTATTAATTAAATAAAAGAAAAGAGATGTACATTCTGCTAGTTGCGATTGCCACTGATAAACATTGGAACAAAACTAATAACAAAGTGGAGCTCCTGCAGCACTGACAACTATGGTAGAATTTGTGCAAAAAGTTGACCTTAAGTAAATTGAATTTCAAGTTTCATAAGCAGTACCTTATGTGGAAGATTGGAGTAAAGTAAAACAAATGAGAAAATTGGAAGAATGTAGAAAAAAACCCTCCTATCAAGAAAAACCCCAATCTGCAACAAATATGTTACATCGAGTTAGAAAGGAGGAAATGTACTTTAACTCAAGTTGGACAATTTCAAAGAGATCCAAATTCTAAGCAACATGTATGCTGTATAGAGTTTTAACCAGATGTCACTACATCAAAAGATCTGCAAATTATTATTACACTAAAACATGAATAGTTTAAGAAAAAGAAAAGCCTCGCTAGCTATTTATGCAAACAAAAACCAACTCAGAGAAGCATTTAACATTAAAGATTTTTAAATAAGTTCTTATGCTTATAAAACATGTAATATGATTAGCAGGCGAAATGACCATCAATACTTTACTGAGCTCGAAAGAAAAAACATTTCTCGGGGCCACTTTTCTAGTAAGATATAATACCCACTACACTGCACTCCAGAGTTGTTAACCATGACAATAGAGAAGAATCTGAAAAATGTAGACATCCAATCTAAGAAGCAAGCATATCTCATCACACTGTGACTGAACAACTAGCACATACACAAGAATGAGATGCCTAGCAAGGCAAGAAACAGCTTTTTAAATCAATTTCTAGACTCACCAAAAAGAGAGGATATGAAGCAAGCAACGAGCGGGAAAGTGCTGAAGTGAAGTACCAATAAAATGGGATGTGTCTAGGGAGTAAATATTGAGGAACAAATAAAATATGAATTTCACAAGATACTCTAGTTATGTCAAGGGTGTATTTTGACTAGAGTTTTGAGGAATTTATGACATAAAAAGTATAATAGAAATCTGCACCATTCAAGAATCAAAAGATCAAATAGATTAAGAAATAAAATATAGAGGTGCATATTACAACAAGATCAAACCCAAGCCAAACACCACAAATAAAAACAACCAATGGCTATCAGCAGCCACACCCAGAAACAGAGTATCACAGCCATCTACAATACTTGTGTTTACTCTTTGCTGTTGAAAATGAATAAATAAATAAACGATAATGACTAGTGCTGTTTACTCCATCTAATAGAATTATAATTTCGCCCATGTACTAATTAAAAGTAAAAACTAATTAATGCCTAAGATAAAAACTTGCTTATAGATGACATTTTATCTTTAAAAATCTTTATTAATGAGCATTTCATCTTTAAAAACAAATAAAGATTAGCATTTCATGCAAAGGTTTTGAAGGATTGGGTTTTTTTTGGAGCAAGTTTGTTTCTGCCTAGAAAAATTATTTATAAAAAGAAAATTTGATAGCTCTGTCAGCAAAATTGGTGAATATGGATGTTTTTTATGTTGAAATAATTTCCAGTGAAACCATCAAACCATCTTCACCAACACCTTCCCACCTAAAAACATTGGTTCTCCTATAGCTTCATCCGACTCCCGAAATAACTTTTTTTTAAATGTCAATTTGCAGTGCAAGATTTCTCCTTTACTTCGGTCCTTTGCTGCCTTAAATTCAGCTAGCAGATCCCCAATGTATTTGTTATCATCCAACCCAATATACTCCTCTATATGACATCAAAATGCATATTATTATGAAAACAAAAGCAAATATATATATATATATATATATTTTAGGAACTCAGGTAAAACAAATTCCATTTCCAATTTCAGGTGATTTAGAACCAGTAACAACCTTCCGACACTCAAACAGACTGAAGCTAGAATATGCCAACAATTTAATAATCCCTACAAGCTCCTGAAGTAGTAATGCTGTTAAACAATACTCATAAACCACAAGAAAAAATCAATAAAGAACAAAAAGAAGATGCATACTGAAATGCTATAGAAAAGAACAAGAACACAGTAACTATCTACCATTTGAACCCAAAAAGTGTCAATTTTTATAAGTAAATCCATAACTGTTCAAAACCAAGCACATATGGTTCAAATATCTCAAATGTCAAATCAAAATTTTAGAACACAGGGGGACCAATAACGACATGTATACAGTCAGTGGACTACCACATAACAAATATAGCAACCAAGGAGGCCATTAAAATTACAAAAGCATGTAATACAAACAATATGTATTTTAACAAGTCAAACTTATACAAAATAATCTAAAACTAACACTGTAAAAGGAAATAACTAATCAGGCATAATAAACTCAAATTTTGTATGGGTAGAAGGAATATCTGAAATAACTTACTTCCTACTATCATTTAGACGACTACTAGATCAAATGCATCACATGCAGAGAATGCAGCAACTGGTGGTGACGCCCTTGAGCTTCTTGAAACGAGCAATGATCTTGTCGAAATGTAGAGTCTCTTGACGCCCAGCTCCTTTCACAACATACATCTTTAAAAAGCTCCCAAACTAGATAGATAGTAAAGAATTTTCAGAGAGGACTTTCGTCGAACAGGTTTGGTGCACAATGTGGCTGATACAACCAAATCAATCAACAATCAGATACCCAATTACACACATATACAGACTTCGAATTTCAATTTCCGCCATTAGGGTTTGGAAATCGAACAATCAGATACCTAATTACACACGCACACACACACATATAGAAATCACTGAAGCTTTATATATATATATATATAACTTTGAACATAGATTATGAACCAACAAAAATCGAACACAGATTTGGCCCCCATCGTTCATCTCGGTGGTTGTAGCAGCGGAGGAAGAGCCCTCACATCTCAGATCTACCATAAATCCAACAGATTTGAAGCCTTCATATCTCATATCGTCGTCGTCCGAGAATGGCACGAAGATGGTGAAGACGGTGGTGGTGGTGGTGTTCGGTGGATGTGAGGGTGAAGACGGTGGCGGCCATGGAAGAGGAGTAAAGGGCAGGGAGACCGTCGTCGATCTGGTGTTTGGAGTTCTCGATACCCAAGGAGTTGGAGATTATTGGTGAAAAGCCCCAAAATTTGAGTTTATACAAAATTTGAGTTTATAACTAATCAGGCATAATAAACTTATACAAAATTTGAGTTTATACAAAATTTGAGTTTATAACTAATCAGGCATAATAAACTTATACAAAATTCTCACCAAAACTTTCGAAATTTTGACAATTTTGACATCATAAAAAAAAGTTAGTGGGAAAAATTTAGGTGACGAAACTTATTTTTTTTTCTCACCTAAAAGTAAATATTTATTGACAGAAATAAATTTCGTCACCTATTATTTTATTTTTTTTATTATATGTGACAAAATTTATAATTCCTCATGGATTATTCTTATTTAGTGACGAAATTTGTTTTCTTCACTAATTTTTGTCACCACACCAAAACAGAGAATAAGAGAAAGAGACACCAAAAAAAGAGCAAAGAGAAATCATGTACCAAATCATCAAGCGAAGAAGATGTGGCGGTTACCGGCAAGGCTGCTACTGGCGGTGACGATCGACAAGACTAATAGAGGCGACGATGGGCGATCGGCGTGGTAGAGGAGCAAGAGGTAAGACAAATTAATACCCTATTTTGAGAGAGAGAGATGATAAACAGAAAAAAATGATAAAAAAAATTAATACCTTTTTTTTTTTATTGTCGCTCAATATATCAAAAATTTTCCACCGAAATTGGTGACAATATTATTTCCTCACCAAAAGATATCAGAAATATTAAAACGTTTTGGTGGCGAAAATATATTCATCACAAATAATTTTATAATTAGTTACAAATTTTTTTGTCACCAAAAGTCCCAAAATTTTGGCGCCACCGAAAAAAAATAGCGGGAAAATTTTTGGTGACGAAACTTAAGTTTTCCTCACTTAAAATGAAGTATTTATTGACGAAAATATATTTTGTCACCTATCATTTTTATTTTTTTATCATATGTGACAAAATTTAAAAATTCCTCACGAATTATTTTCATTTAGTGACGAATTTTATTTTCTTCACTAGTTTTCGTCACCATAGGTTACTTTTGTTGTAGTGTAGTTAAGTACAAAAGTATTACATGTTGACAACAAAAGTAAATGTCTTATGGGTTTACAACTTTTCAAGCCAACACTTGGTTACAAGAAGAGAGTACTAACTCAAATACATATTAAGCCCTTGGCCTGAATTTACATATAATACAACAAAAGATAACAAAACATCAAAAAGAGTCTTCAACTCCCAAAACCTTTCAAGCTATGTCCTTGGAGGTGGCATATCACCTGGACCTGAAAATGATGTCCCATATAGGGTGAGCCACAACCCAGTAGAGATATACTAAACCAAATATAAGCAATGACTAAAATAATAGCATTTGATAGGTGGTTAACACTTATAAACCAGTTATATCTCAATATAGTTCCATGACACTTGTGTCCATATTACATTCCATTTTCCTTTACTTATCCGTATCATTTCATATACATGGCCTAGAACCTGGCCAAATAATTCAATGAGGCTATAACTCATATACTAACACTTCCATATTTCACAATAGATACACATATTTGCTGTATCAATATCATATTAAAACGCTTCCACACTTCACAATAGATACACATATTTGCTGTATCAATACTTCAATTTAATACACTTATTTGCTGTATTAATGGAGTCCATCCCCTATCTCCTCCCACACAATACACATATCTCCTCCCACACAATACACATATTCCAAGTATATAAACAATTATCATATACAGGGATCACTCAATACACATATTTGATGTATTATTCCAACCGTCATATTCAATGACATATTCAATGTGATTAGTTTCAGTTTTCCCTAATCAACATACAGTGTCTACAACAATCAAGACTATTCTCCACCGATAGCCCAAAGCAGTTATTTCTAAACTGAAAATAAATGCATTAAATAGATATAATATCAACTTACTCCATAGGTGAGTGATTAATCTATTCAACTACACCATTCAATCCCATAACTTCCCAATTTCATTGTTGGTCTCAAACACCCATAGGATTTAACATTTTGAAAACCCCATTTTCTATAAATTGCAAATCAAACCCTAACTTTTTCAAAAATCACCCAACAACCCCAACATATCAAAATGCCCAAAATTTATGACAAAACTCATAAGATGGAGTAGGGTATCCCTACCTCGAAATGAAGAGCTCAAATGGAGAAGATGACCAAAACCCAAAGTGCTCCAAATCCACTATTTTTCAGATTAAAAGGAAGCCCTCGCGACCCTCTATCTTTCTTGCAAAGAGACTAGGCTAGAAACTCACTAGAAGTAGATGAATCCCTAGAGAGAAGGTGTATAGAGAAAGAGAGGACAGATCTAGGGTTTTGAAATCAAAAGAGGATGAAAAAGTGAACTGTTCCCCACTGCTGTCTACTGATATAACACAGGCTCGCTCGAGCGAAGGATTGGTCGCTCGAGTGACCAAACACAAGGAATACTCGCTCGAGCGTAGAAAGCCTCGCTCGAGCCAACAATTCGAAGCTTCAGGTCTGCAACCCAGAAGCACGCTCGAGTGACAAAATGCTCGCTCAAGCGAAGAAACCCAAAACATAGACCTTGCTCACTCGAGCGAAGGAAATCTCACTCGAGCGAAGAAATGCAACTCTCAGGTCCAGAACTAGACGCAGACACAAGCTCGAGCAAAGGACTTCTCGCTCGAGCCACCAGATACAAAACTCAACTCTCGCTCGAGCGAAGGACCAAAATTCTGGGCAGCAACCATTTGCTCCCAATCACACCCAACCTGTAACAAACCTGCCCAAAACATCCTATAACTCAATTACAAAGTATTGAAGGACGGAAACAAGATATAAACCACAACCGACATCCACGGAACCAAGTCCGGATACAACAACCAAAGGAGGAAGAACCGAGATCGCTATAACCTCCCCCCTTAAGGAATTTCGTCCCCGAAATTAAGCACAAGTTTTCAAAAACAAAATTTTCTCAATTTTCAACAATGTTACCAACCAACATTTCACAACCTAAACCAGTACCGATCATCTCATCTCTATTCAAGAGGCAGCTTACAATATAATTCAATATGTATTAACAACATGCTTTTCTATGAAATTTACCAATTTCAACACATATTCCCCAATTCAATTATATAATCAATGCCAACAATATATTTGCATTTCTAAAATAGAATTAACATATGCAATGTTAAAATAAACTTCCATTCCCATGGTATACCCAACCATTACAATACTTCCATAAACTCATAACATAAACAATGTTTCACAACTTAAGACATATTTGATGCTCTTAAAGTTTATTAATACAACAAAATTCCCAATACATGGTTTAGATATTAACAAACAAGTCCGGATATTTCTCACGGACATCCAACTCACGTTCCCAAGTGGCTGCCTCCACTTCGTGATGTTTCCACAAAGCTTTCACCAATTGGATGGTCTTGCCTCGCAAGACTTGATCCTGCCTATCCAAGATCCGCACCGGTCTCTCCTCATATGAGGCATCCTCATCTACCTCTAAGTCGGTCCAATCCAACACATGTGATGGATCCGGCTCGTACTTCCGAAGCATACTAACATGAAACACGTCATGTACTCCGGACAACTGCGGCAGCAAAGCTAAACGGTAGGCAACCTCGCCAATCCTCTCAAGGATCTCGAAAGGGCCTATAAACCGAGGGGACAACTTCCCACTCTTCCCAAATCTCATCAAACCCCGCCTAGGTGATATTTTCAAGAAGACATGATCACTCACCTCAAATACCAAAGGCCTCCACCTACGGTCGGCATAACTCTTTTGATGACTCTAGGCTGTAACAAGCCTCATACGGATAAGCTCAACCTTCTCCGTCGTTTCCCGAACCAACTCCGGGCCCAATAAAGGTGCATCACCCACCTCGGCCTAACAAACTAGAGACCTACAGGGCCAGCTATACAAGGCCTCAAATGGTGCCATACCGATGCTCGACTGAAAGCTGTTGTTGTAGGCAAACTCCACTAAGGGCAAGTGCCTCTCCCACGACCCACTAAAGTCAAGAACACAACCTCAAAGCATATCCTCAAGAATCTAAATAGTACGCTCGAACTGCCCGTCAGTCTGAGGATGATAAGCCGTGCTAAAGGTCAACCTAGTGCCCAAGGCACTCTGCAAACTCTGCCACAACCTAGCAGTAAAACGTGGATCTTTATCTGAGACAATCGACACCGGGACCCCGTGCAACCTCACTATGTCCCGAATATACAAGTTAGCAAGATGACCTACCGAATCTCTCACGCGGATAGGAATGAAGTGCACCGACTTAGTCAACCGGTCTACAACCTCCCAAATAGCATCACTACCCCGCTGAGTCCTTAGAAGACCTACAACGAAGTCCATAGTGACATGTTCCCACTTCCACTCGACAATAGGCAAGGGTTGTAACAAACCCGCTGGCCTCTGATGTTCGGCCTTCACTTGCTGACAAGTAAGGCACTTAGACACAAAAACTGCCACATCTCTCTTCATACCCCTCCATCAAAACTGGCGAGCCAAACCACGATACATCTTAGTGCCTCCCGGATGCACCACAAGGCGTGAATAGTGAAACTCTTGGAGTACCTCATCTCGGCAAGGCTTCAGTACAAACAAGCGGTCTCGGTACCTCACACTCAGGTCGGGATACACAGCCAAATCCTTCTCATCTTTCCCACTGGAGATCTTCTCCCGGAGAGATTCTACCTCAAAGTCACCTCTCTGTGCCTCTAACACTCAAGTCACAAGTGTAGGCTGCGCAACTACAGAAAACAAGGTCGCAGCCGCAATAGATTCGCCCAGAAGCAAATCAAACTCACCAAGCGCACCCAACATCTCCCATTCCCGGATGGCTATACAAGCTACATCGCTAATGGATTTCCTGCTAAGGGCATCGGCCACAACATTGGCCTTCCCCGGATGATAATGCAACTCAAAGTCGTAGTCCTCAATAAATTCCATCCACCTTCTCTGCCTTAAGTTCAAGTCTTTCTGTGTAAACAGATATTTCAGACTCTTATGATTCAAGAATACCTCAAACCTCTCACCATAAAGGTAGTGCCTCCAAATCTTCAAGGCAAAAATCATAGCTGCTAACTCTAGGTCATGTATAGGGTAATTCCAGCTAATCCCAGTTGATGGCTAGAGTCTGCCTCAAACCAGATGTGCCACTCAACTGCGGGCAAAACCTCTTCAGGTTCCCCGCCTGACCACACTGGTAACAAGAGAGCGGCTGGCCTCTGCCCTGACTCTGGCTCTGAGGTCGAGCCGAAGATGAAGCTGCTCTCTGACCTCCTCCCCTCTGCGGGCAAGCTGGAGACTTGTGGCCTAGCTGACCACATTTGCAACAAGTAATGTCTCCCTGACTGCCTCTCCCAAAACCTACACTCGGCATTGGAAAGGTAGATCTCGCAAAAGCACCCTGAGGCTGCTGAGGGTTAGAACCCCTCTACCTCCTGTCGTCCCCCTGGCCATCTTGACTCCTCTTGGAGCCCCTCATCCTCTCCTCCTCCTCCTGCATCATAGTCTCCATATGGGTCGCAGCATCCACAAGGCGCCCATAGTCCCGGGTCATGGACCCCTCAACTCTAGTCTTGAGCCCGTGTCTCAACTTCTTCTCAAATTCCAGACAACGACGTTCCTCAAACGCCACAAGCTCAGGTGCAAACCTGGACAAACTGGTAAATGTGGCCTCAAACTTGGCCACTGGCATACTCAGCTGCTTGAGCTGACAGAACTGATCTCTCAACTTCTCCCTGACAGCGGGAGACAGAAACTTCTCCTGGAAGGTAGCAATGAAAGCCTTCCAAGTACCACCAACACGACCCCTCATGAACTTCCACCACTGACCCGCATCTTCCTTCAACTAGAAAGACGCCAAGGTCACCTTCAATGCCCCGTCTTCGATGCCAAGCATCTCAAATGTCTTTGTCATCTGCTTAAGCCACTCGTCAGCCTTCAGTGGCTCTTTCGGATCACCCACAAACTCGTCCGAATTAGACTGGAAAAACTCCCTCTTCAAAAAAAAGGCCCTGCATCAACAACCTAGGCCTGGACTTGATTCTCAGCTCTGAGAATGCCCATGGATTCCCTCAATGCTCCTGCTATCTCGCGGGCTAAGGCACCCATGGCCTGCTGACTTACTGGCTCGACCACATTGGCCTGACCAACACCCACCTGCTGCTCCGGAATCTCATCCGGTATAGGCACCTCCTGCCTTCTAGGCCTACCACGCCTACCTCCACATCCTCGTCCTGGCATCCTAATAAAGGTAACAAAGACGTTAGCACATTCACAAATGTGTTGAAACTATAACACTCGCGTCCTAATACAATGGACAACAGTAATTCATTCCACGTAAGCACGTAATCACATAAGCACCTACGAATTTCGTTTCTAGATAATGACAGTCTTGAGGCGTTGCTAGAGTTCCGGTTAGAAACAGCATTAATCAAGTGCTTTTCCAACAAGACTCCCAGAAACCCAAGGATCCAATCAACATCCTAGAAACTACATTCCATACCCATATAGTCACGTAAACATGTTACCACGTAAGTACATAACATTACATCTAAGTCTCTAACAAACGAGACGAACCCATTGTGATACTAATCACTTCCCACGTACCCAAAGTATTCAAACCCGATACGCTTTGATACCAAGTTGTCACGCCCTCAAAATATACAAAAAACCCAACATTCAAGATATTCATAGACATATGAGAATAAAGCGAAATTTTCATTCGTCAGAGTATTCTTACAAAAGATATTACATGTTGACAACAAAAGTAAATGCCCTACGGGCTTACAACTTTCCAAGCCAACACTTGGTTACAAAAAGAGAGTACTAACTCAATTACATATTAAGCCCTTGGCTTGAATTTACATGTAATACCAAAATAACAAAACAACAAAAGGAGTCTTCAACTCTCAGAACCTCTCAAGCTAAGTCCTTGGAGGTGGCATGTCACCTGAACCTGAAAATGATATCCAATATAGGGTGAGCCAAAACCCAGTAGAGGTATACTAAACCAAGTATGAGAGATAACTAAAACATTTAGCATTTGATAGATGATTAACACTTGTAAACCAATACATATATCACAATACAGTTCCATGACAATCATGTCCATGTTACATTCCACTTTCCTTTTATTTATCCAAATCATTTCATATACATGGCTCAGAACCTGGCCGAACAATTCAATGAGACTATAACTCATATACCAACACTTCCACATTTCACAACAGACACACATATTTGATGTGTCATTATCATATTAAAATACTTCCATATTTCATAAATGATATACAGATTTGCTGTATCAATACTTCAATTTAATACACATATTTGCTGTATTAATGGAGTCCATCCCCTATCTCCTCCCAAACAGGTTTGAGAGTCTATCCCCTATCTTCCCTCAAACCATGGAGTACATCCCCTATCTCCTCCCACACAATACACATATTCCAAGTATATAAACAATTACCATATACAGGGATCACCCAATACGCATATTTGATGTATTATTCCAACCGTCATATTCAATGATATATTCAATGTGATTAGTTTCAGTTCTCCCTAATCAACATACAGTGTCTACAACAATCAAGACTATCCTCCACTGATAGCCCAAAGCTGTTATTTCTAAACAGAACATAAATGCATTATACAAATATAACATCAACATTTGCATAAGTGAGTGATAAATTAATCCAACTACAGCATTCAATCCCGTAATCTCCCAATTTCATGGATTTCAACTCAATTTCATATTTTCCCAAATTAATTATACTAATTAATTTATTTCAATAATTAGGGCATTTCCCTATTTTCTCAATATCAACCCTAAGGTTTGATTTCACCAATTTAACAACAATAATTCTATTTTCCATTGTCTCACATACACATGGGTTTTAATATTTGAAAACCCCTCTTTCATAAATTACACAATAAACCCTAAGGTTTCTCAATATAACCCAACAATACCAACTAATCAAAATGACCAAAGTTTATATCAAAACTCATAAGATGGAGTAGGGTATCCCTACCTCGAAATGAAGAGCTCAAATGGAGAAGATGACCAAAACCCAAAGTGTTCCAAATCCAAGATTTTTCATATTAAAAGGAAGCCCAAGTCACCCTCTATCTTTCTTGCAACGAACTTAGGGTAGAAACACACTAATAGTAGATCAATCCCTAGGGAGAAGGTAAGTGTAGAGAGAGGAGCAGCCGGATCTAGGGTTTATACAAGAGAGGAGATTAAAAAAATGAAGTGTAATCCCGCTGCTGCCTACTGATATAGCACAGGCTCGCTCGAGCGAAGGATTGGTCGCTCTAGCGACCAGACACAAAGAACCCTCGCTCGAGTGTAGAAAGCCTCGCTTGAGCCAACAAATCGAAGTTTCAGGTCTGCAACCAGAAGCATGCTCGAGCGAAGAAAAGCTCGCTCGAGCGAAGAAAAGCTCGCTCGAGCAAAGAACTCCAAAACATAGTCCTCGCTCGCTTAAGCGAAGGAAATCTCGCTCGAGCCAAGAAATGCAACTCTTAGGTCCAAACCCAGACGCAGACGCAAGCTCGAGCGAAGGACTTCTCGCTCGAGCCACCAGACACAAAACTCAACTCTCGCTCGAGCGAAGGAATCCTGGCTCGAGCGAAGGATCTAAAACACAGAGCTCACTCGAGCGACAAAAGTCTCGCTCGAGCGAAGGACCAAAAGTCTGGGCAGCAACCATTTGCTCCCAATCACACCCAACCTGTAACAATCCTGCCCAAAACATCCTATAACTCAAATACAAAGTATTGAAGGACGGAAACAAGATATAAACCACAACCGACATCCACGGAACCAAGTCCGGATACAACAACCAAAGGAGGAAGAATCGGGATCACTATAAAAAGGATGGTGAAATTTATTGTGATAAATACTATTTTTCTTTTTTAAGATGGTAGTGGTGGTTATAATCTTTCATGTGCTAACAACTCCAAAATTGTTTGGTCATGATGCAGAAGCTGGATGGTGAGGATGTAAGAATTGTGGACTATTTTCATGTGATTGCAGGAACAAGCATTGGCGGTCTTGTGACTGCTATGTTAACTGCTCCAAATGAAAATAATCGGCCGATGTTTGCAGCCAAAGATATTAAAGACTTTTACCTTGACAATTGTCCCAAAATATTGCCACAAGAGAGGTAATAATTACAAACAATTAAGAATTTTTGTACAAAATTTTCATACAAAATATTATATATAACAGTTTTTATCCTGTTATTTCAAACTAAAACACATACCAATATTAGTTATATAAATTATTTTTGTGGATTCTTTTCTTTTTCCATTCAATGATGATGATACTATGTAGTGGGAGTATTAATATGTTAAAACTTTAAAACAAGCAGCTCTCTATTTCCTCAAGCTACAAAGGTAATCAAAGTCTTATCATGACCAAAATATGATGGGAAGTATCTTCGTGAAATAGTTAAGGAAAAGTTAGGGAGACAAACCTACATTAGACATTGACTAAAGAGTCCTATATAAATATAAACAAATCGTCTGTCCTCTTATAAGAAGAAGAAAAAAAAAAGCCGTCTCTCTTATTTGTACATTAATAATGATTGAAGAATAAAAAACAATTACTCTTTATTATTTTCTATGTCTGCTTCCAACCTGGTTTTTGGGAGTACTAGTATGTAGTAGTCTTTAGCAATAATGCCACAAGAAGTAAGGGAAGGCGAGGCTGTTAGGTTGGCAATGGCACTACCACCATATGTATGCCATCTTTGTTGCTAATTATGTGTCCAAGTATTCCAAACCTCTACTACGAACCCTCACAATCCCTATATAAAACCGGGATAGTTTAATTTATAGGAAATTCTAAGGATAGAAAACCTTTGTGGGGATGCAAAACTTATTATATACTAACATTCTATGTCAAAGTTGCATTTGTGATTTGGTGGGTTAGGAGTTGTTTTATGTGATCAGTCTTTGTTGAAAATAAAGCTGAAATATAAGAGAAATCACAACAAAAAAATTAAATTTTAGAGACCAAAATATAGAGATAAAATTATTTTTTAGGAACAAAATATTTTTGTTGCGAAAAATGTCGTCGTTATATTTTTAGCAACGAAAATTGGACATTGGTGATGAATTATTATCTTTTTTAACCAATTTTTTTGTCGTATAAAATAAACCTTTTGAGACCAAATTATTTTGTCTCTAAAAGTGTATTTATTAGTGATTTAAAATTGTGGCTAAAAGCTTTGTTTTTTATTTTTCAAAATGATCTTTTAGCGACTATTCTTACGACGATAAAAATTAGCTCATAAATGTTTTTTGCAACAAAATTTTTGCTTTTAGGAATCAAAAAATTTAATCTCCAAAACTCTTATATATTGTTGTGAATAAAAATGACAAACTACCATCTTTAGTTCCAAAAAACCAAAAAAAAAACTATTAAAGAAGGAAACAATCAAGAGTATTTCATTCATTAGTATGATTCAATAGACAATCGGATCTAACTCGGTATGGTTCGTATGATGAGTTCAATTGTTTTTACCAACTCAATTAAAACCAATAAGAAATTTGGGTAGGTTTAGTTTGGTTTTAAATGAGTTTAATTTTTTTCAGTTCTACTTTATAAAGAATAGTTTTTTAGTTTAATGTTAAAATGCTTAAATCATCAAAACTCAAAGTAAGTTTTCACTTCATGTAGTCATCAACCTTTTTAGGTCATGTTTGTTTGGGTAGACATGAGTTTGGGATTGGACTAATAGTTCAATAAAATTATTAATCCGATGTTTGGTTAAACAATTGAAGTAGGGACTAATTATTTTAAACTTGACTATTAGTTAAAATAGGATACATAATCCAACGGATTCGTAATCCTAGGACTATTAGTCATGAGAATGTTAATCCAGTCCGCCCAAACAAACATGGCCTTAGTGTAAGACCACGATTATCCTAGTCATTAAGGTGCTTTTCATATTAAATGTGACATTTGAGTTCAAATTTTCACAATATAGTTTCTCTTTCTAGGACTTCACTATGCAATCACATGAATGATAGAAAGTACCAAGACCCTAAAACAAGTGTTTGATTATCGAAAAGTTTATATACACAAAATTATTAAATTTTAAAAGAAAATTTAAAATGTAGATATCAGAAAGTAGGACCACTTTCGACGAAAATAATTAGCAGACTAGCAAATGAAAATACCTCTAAAAAAACTTGATCATACTGATATATACCTTCTTCATATTATTCTGTACGCCTCTTGTTGAAAACAATTCTATAAATTAGCCAAGAACATATTGTGCTATATAATAATAAATATTAACCTTACTACTTTGATTAACATAAAGCTCAAATCAAATCCATGGCAACCATGACCAAATAAATAAGAATCATCATCAAAACAATGAACAACCTTCATAATTAAAAAGCCAATAAATAAATAAAATTTATTTACGTCTGTATCATTTGTTTCAGACAATCCATTTTTCTTACAAACAAGTGCTGCCTATTCTAATTTACAGTGAGCGATAAAGTCCTTTGTGTAACTTGAAGGAATAAATGACAGAGATTAAAACAGTGACACAGTGCATGAGTCTCTAGCTAAATAATTTGGCATCCAAAGGTTCTTCAAGATTGTTGTGGGATCCTCACATCCTTCACGATTGAGGTTTCTATCCACTATTCCCATGTGATTTGTGGATTACAATGTACCTTCATGTCCATAAAGTAACCTCACTGTGCAAATCATAGACATTTTTCGATATTTTTTTGGGAGGTAAAATTCACTTTAACCCCGTGTTTTACTCAATTTGTGGTTTACCTTTGTGACATTTGAAAGTGAACACATAACATAACTTATTGTTAGCATGTTAACTTGGATAGACTATACGACGGTACACTTTAACCTACAAACCACATGAAAGTTATGCGGCTATTTCTAAATGACAGGGGACAAACAACACGGGGAGAGTAAACCACAGGTAAAGTGAAGTTTTCCCAAACTAATAAATCAATTGGTTGAGGTCTCTATTGCTTTCACATTACAAATTATGTACACTAATGGATTGTCTGGTTTGCAGGTTTTGGATAAGGATCAACCCAACATTTATCCTCCTCAACTGCATTATTCCATCTACTCTTGAAAGTCTGCATTTCAAATACAGACTGTTTCCTCACCTGCACACAAATCATCAATCACTACATGTTCCCCAAAGATGAGATGAGACACAGATGAATTAAAAGGGATGAAGTAAATCATCTATAGTAAAGATAATAGAATTTGTTGATCTTTGGAAATGTTAATAATTGATGTGAGCAAAATTATCAGTTTTTTTAGTATAGTCAGTCATTGTATTAGAGTCTAACGAAGAAGCACGGACAAGCGAAATCATTTGTCTTTAAAAAAAAAGTCCGGTCTATTATAAAAATCACATTTGTCAAATGTGATCAATTATGTGGCTACCAATATCTGATAAATCTAAGTTTCTGCATGGATGATCTGCTTGGCAGATTTTACAAAATGGACGGCTATGATCATTTCAGTGGGGCACAACAGGGCATGCTGTGCTAGGCCACAACTCATCCCAAATCCCAGAAATGGGCCCGGGGGATTCTCAGTTGATACAAAAATAATTAGAGAATGTGAATAATGAGCCACCGACAATAAACCTTGTTTTATGTTTTAAAAAAAAGAGTCGTGACAATGTTTGGGATGTTCTAAAAAGTCAGCTTTTTGGCTAAACAAGCCAAAAAGTCAAAAAACATGTTTGTCATCATGTGGAAAAGCCAAAAAGCCACAAAACTTATAGAACACGTGGGCTTTTTAGATTCTATATAAAAAAGTCAAAAAAGCAAAAAAACTAAAATAAAATAAACCACTGAAAAAAAGCCAAACCCAAACGAGCATCAACTACTTCACATTAGTGATTTAGTGTAGTGAGGGCATGCAAGTTAAAAGAACCAACAGAATCTACAAATTACTCTTGACAGCAGAGACACTTCATTATAGTAATACCAAGAAACTTACTTCAGTTCTAGCATCAACTCTGTGCAAATCCTGCAATTTCAAAGATAATAGGTTCTCAGTTATGGTCTGACAAGAAAAATAGTAAAAGAAAACATGTGTTTAAATCAGATGATAGTGAGTTTAAATCACATGTGTTTAAACTAACATGTGTTCAAATCCAGGAAAATTTATCGAATTTTTTTGACAAATAAGCCCAATTTCAAAAAGTTCACTTGTCTCAACTCAATTAGTTTAAACAATGATATACACAGTCTGCTTGAAACTCACTAACATGTCAAGTACTCAATGGTCAATGCTAGAGTGGGCACATAACAATGACCAATCAATATTCGACGCATCAGTCAGTTTAAATCAGTTTAACAATCATAAATCATGGCATATTTATTGATTGCTTTTGGGACAAATCTTGCCATGAAACTAACAGTATTCTGTCAACTCAATATCCATCCATGGCATTCTATAGGAAAATATCCACGAATTGGACAATTTGTACCTTTTGAAAAATCACTCCTTTTCAATACGTTTTCATTTCTGTTTTCTGTTTTCAGTTTTTGGAAATTTTGTTTTCGAAAACTGGTTTCAAAAAAAAAAAATTATTGAAAAAAAGTTATTAAGAAACACCAAAAATTTGTTTGCACAAAAATGAAAATATGTTGTTTTCGAGCTTTTTCATTGTTTTATTTCTGGAAACACGCAAACAAAAAAAAAAACCACAAAGAAAATGAAAACAAAACCAAACACGCATAACACTGCATCTAATCTGACGATTTTTTTGGTTTGAGATGAATGATTAGGTGCTTTATTAGTTTATTACTCAACCACATGAACAAGAACAAATAGTAGAAAAAAGACAATCCAAAAGTCAATGGTAGAGAGATGCACATGAAAGCAACCTGGTTAGGTGAAATCAATATTAGTTTGAACTAAAATAACAGAAAACTTCCCACCCTTAACAGCAAAATATAATGTTCTTCTTCAGCAGATAAACTATATTAAAAAACAGATTGATTGCTGGTTTTATTTCAGAACCAATAATACATATAGTTGGTTCAGAAAAAATGACAACGCAAAGTGGTTGGGAAGACAGTAAAACTTGTCCAATCAATGGCAAGATGGTGAGATCTACTTCCTTTGATGCTGAAAATGCAAGAAATTCAATGCTCTCTTGAATGGTGGCTAGTAAAAGGTCTCAAGATTAATCTTTTTGATCTTAATGAAATATAAGGAAAAAAACTCAAACCATTACGTGCCTCCAAAAAAGCCTAAATCTTGAAAACCGAACCAAGCCTTAAATCCTATCAAATGGGGTCGGTTACATTAATCTTTCTTTCCCACGCGGCTCTATCAAAAGCCATTTTGTTAGTCAAATTAAGTAGATTCATATCTCTATTTACAACGCTAGCCAACGTTAATCTAAGCCTACCCGGTCTCCTAACACTTTCATCTACCATCACTGCATCTCATCTCTTCATTACTGCCTCTGTTGGTCTCCGTTGAATATGACCAAACCATCTCAATCGATTCTCTCTCAATTTATCTTCTATCGGTGCTACTCTTACCCATTCCCGAATATACTCATTCCTAATTTTGTCTTGTCTAGTCTTGCCACATATATACCTTAGCATCTTTATCTTAGCAACACTCATCTTGTCTACATGTTGTTTCTTGGTTGCCCACCACTCTGTCCCAAACAACATCGATGGTCTAATAGCCGTTCTATAGAACTTACCTTTTAATCTAGTGGATATTCGTTTATCTCATAGTACCTCAGACGCACTTCTCCACTTACACCATCCGGCCTTAATCCTATGGACCACATCCGTATCGATCTCCCCCGCTGTTGTGATAATCGGCCACAAATAACGAAAATGTTCACTCTTAGGCAATTCTTGGTTCTCAATCTTCACTTATCCTCACTTATCCTCTGCTTTCATTGTTAATGTTACTAAATTTACACTTCATGTACTCTGTCTTAGTTCTGTTTATCTGGAATCCTTTAGATTCAAGTGCTTTTCTCCAAATATTCAACTTTGTGTTAACTCCTTTTCTAGTCCCATCCACTAGCACGATATCGTTTACAAAAAGCATACACCATGCACGTCATCTTGAATATTTCTCGTCAACTCATCCATAACTAAAACAAAAAGATAAGAACTTAAGGTAGAGCTTGGTGTAACCCTGCATTGATAGAAAATTCATTTGTCTCTCTAGCAGGTGATCTAATGGTGGTCACCACCCATTTATATATGTCCCTAATCACATCAATGTAACATTTTGTCACCCATTTCTTCTCTAACACCCACCATATTATATCATGAGGCACTCTATCATATGCTTTCTCAAGATCAATAAACACCATATGAATGTCACTTTTCTTTCCTCTGTATTTTTCTATTATTTTTCTCAAAAAATATATCGCTTTCATTGTTGACCTGTCAGGCATAAACTCAAATTGATTCTTTGATATCACTGTTATATCTCACAATCGGCATTCTATCACCCTCTCCCACACTTTCATTATATGACACATTAGCTTGATTCCTTTATAGTTGTTACAATTCTGGACATCTCCTTTATTCTTATAGATTGACACTAAAATACTCTTCCCCCACTCATCTGGCATGTTCCTAGTCAACAAAATTTTGCTAAACCTAATCAACCAAGCAATCCCTTTTTATCCAAACACTTCCAAGCTTCAATAGAGATATCATTAGGTCCTAAAGCCTTATTTGATTTCATCTTCTAGAGTGCAACCTTTACTTCAAAGTTCCTAATCCTGCGATAAAACCTATAATCTTGGTTTATCGTATTACTGGCTATTTCTTCCCCTATTGACGTACCTCCATGTTCCTCATTTAATAGTTTATCAAAACAGTTCTTCCATCTTTTCTTAATCTCTTCATCCTTCACCAATACCTTAGAATACTTACTCTTGATACACTTAACTTGATTAAAATCTCTAATTTTCCTCTCACGTATCTTAGCAAGTTTGTATACTCTCTTTTCTCCCTCCTTACTATCTGGTCTAGTGTATAGGTCATCATAAGCTTTCAACTTAGCCTCTCTCACTACTTTCTTGACCTCCTTATTAGCTAATCTATAGCTCTTAACGTTTTTCTCAGTTCTATCATTCTGTCGCTTTTTAAAGCACTCTTTTTTTGCCTTAACTACTGCTTGAACCTCTTCCCTCCACCACCAAGTTTCCCTAGAGCTGGGTCCCGTTCCTTTCGACTCTCCAAGCACTTTCCTTGAGACTCTCCTCATACAATTGGCCATCTAGCATCATCTTCCAAGTCCGAAGTACCTTCCTTATCCATTCTATTATTAAATATTTCTAGTTTATCCCCTTTTAAGTCCCACCATCTCGTCCTACAACGCCCACCATCATTCCTAGTTTGATATTGCCTTTCAAAACAAAAATCTAGTATCAAAATTCTATGTTGAGAGGCCAGACTCTCTCCAAGAATCACCGTATAATCATTGCATTTTAGGCAGTCCACTTTTCTCACTAAGAAGTAATGTATTTAGCTCTTCACTGACCCATTCTTAAAGGTTATCAAATGCTCTTCCCTCTTCTTATACATAGCATTGGCCACCACCAGGTCAAAAGCCAACACAAAATCTAAGATACTCTCTCTAGCCTCATTTCTATCACCAAAACCGTATCTACTATGCACCCTTTCATAGCCTCGTTTATCTATGCCTACATGGCCATTAAAATCTCCACCTATAACCAAGTTCTCTCCTACGGGTATCTCCTATAAGATCTCATCCATTTGCTCCCAAAAATCCCTCTTAGTCTGATCATCTAATCCTACTTGAGGGGAATAACGTTCACTATATTCCCTCCAATAACTAGTTTAACTAACATAATCCTATCCCATTTCCTAATGACCGCCACTACATTCTCCACAAGACCCTTGGCAATTATGATTCCTACCACATTCCCGCGTCTATCCTTACCATTATAATACAGTTTTAAATCGATATCCTCAATTTCCCTAGCTTTCTCACCCGTCCACTTAGTTTCTTGTACGCAAGCTATACTAACTCTCCTCGTAATCATAACATCTACCAATTTCATCGTCTTACCAGCAAGGTTGTTAAGATCGGGATCCTACTCAGGATTGTTTTGGGGGTCTGTCGGATCGGATCGTAGGATCGGATCGAGGATCGTAAAATCCTACTACAATGATAAAAAAATACAACAATTTTTATATGACTAAGTAATACTATCAATATATATATAGAATTAGTCTCAAAAAATTTGAATTGAAATCCAAATGTTCAAGTGATCAACACATCATTTATACAAAAATATATATATATATATCATATACAATTTACAGAAACAAAAAAAGAAAAGAAAAAAAAATAATAATAAGAGTATATATAATAATAATAATAATAATAATAATAATAATAATAATAATAATAATAAGAGCAAAAAAAAAAACAAAAAAAAAAAACAAAAACAAGCAACGAATTCTGTAACCAACCGTTCTCTGAAACACTCAGCAACCTATAACATGGCCTCGTCTTCCCGTTCAGCTACCCAGAATATGGCCTCTTCGTCCCGTGGTCTGCTCACTCTTTTTCCCGACCTCAACGAGTCAACAAGAGAGATAACTGGTGCGGTGGCCAGTGAACCTCAACCAAGCGCCTCTAGTTTTGCTCCGTTGAACTTTCCGATGCGGTCTGTGGAGCAAAAAATGGCGGTGCAAACTGATATTGAGGCCAATCAGTATACTTTGAAGTCATGCGTGGAAACCATGACTGCGGTCACAAATTTGTCGCACCGGCTGCAGAGCAGGACAAATGAGGTGCAACAGTTAAACTCCCAGCTGGCTCTGCTCCAACGCATGTATAAGGATGCGCGAGCAGAGATAAGTGTGCTAAAGGCAGAAAACAAGGAGCTGAAGCGAAAGGCCACCGTGATGTTCCGATTTGGAGGGCCGCCATATGCTGCAGTGGAGGAGCAGGGAGTAGTGATCATGCCCAGTGGAGTGGGAAACACGGAGGCAACACCGGCAAGGGCCGCCCAAGACGGAGGCAAAAAGAAAAGACTGGCGGCAGAGTAGAGAAGAAAAATCCCGCCTGTGGATGAAGTTGTTGGGGTTTTTTTTTTTTTTTTTTTTTTTTTTTTGGTGTGTAAAAGTGTGATCGGGGTTGTTCCCTGAGATGAATAAAATATGATTGGTTGGTGTTTGGTATTTTTTTTTATTTTTTTTTTTTTTGTAATTATCTTTCTTTTTTGTTTTATCAATGTTTCATTATTATACAATAAAATAAAATAAAATAAAATAAAAGTAGGAATAGAGAAAATATATTATAAGAAAATATATATATATAGATATATATATTAAAATAAAAGAAAAGTGTGAAATAGCGTGGATAGAACCAGCACATGGTTTTGGTTTTAGGATTCATTATTTTAAGATATATATAGATATTAAAATAAAAGAAAAGATGGGTGGTCAATAATAAAATAAAAGAAAGGAAAAGAGGGGGACAAAAGTTGATGGTTAGTTGGATGAAGAGAAAGTTGTCTTCTTCCTTTTTTTTTTTTTTTTGTTTGCCATCTTTTCTGTCTCACGAGGAACATCAGCTTTTGCAGAAAATGAAGAAGCTAATGACCCAGCAGGTCTTGTTATGAACTTCGAAAAAGATTCAAGTCCTCAAGCTGAAGACATCATCAAAGAACAAGGTAAGCTTCTCTACAAGCGCCACAAGAGCACGGCTGTCTCTTGGCTCAGAAACATCTTCCATGACTGTGCTGTTCAGTCATGTGATGCTTTACTACTGCTGGACTCAACAAGAAGGAGCTTATCTGAGAAGGAGACTGACAGGAGCTTTGGACTAAGGAACTTGAGGTACCTTGACACCATCAAAGAAGCTGTGGATAGAGAGTGCGAAGATGGTGATGTTGTGGGTGTTTACTGTGGCTTCGAGGGTTGGTAAGAGGAGGAGGGCGACCGACAATACTAGGGAATACAGCCCTTGGAGCAGCATCTCCGGCAAATCCAGCCTTAACCATTCCAGTTCCATTATTACAGACGAGTTCGACTTCGCCGCCGTTGTTGGTGGAGAGAGATAGACCCATCAAGAAGAGGACTGGCATCGCCACCAACACTACCACCTTTAACAGTGATGGCATGGCCGAAAGTTATATGGGTTGTTGGAAGAGGAGGACTACTAACGTGGGCTACAAAGCAAGACACAGAGAGAGATGAAGCTGGGTGGGTATGTAGAGGTCCGGCGGGCGGCCAAGGCGAGGCTGCCGCCCGCCGGTGAAGCAGAATTACTAACTTCTTAACCTCGCTCTGATACCATGTAAAAATTTATGTATTATTGATTGATTTATGTTGTTATAATCTGTCTATTACAAATGGTTCCTTATATAGATGTAGGTGTAGTGGAGTAGGTGAGGAGTAGGTGAGTGTAGTAGGTGAGTGTGAATTTATGTATTATTGATTGATTTATGTTGTTATAATCTGTCTATTACAAATGGTTCCTTATATAGATGTAGGTGTAGTGGAGTAGGTGAGGAGTAGGTGAGTGTAGTAGGTGAGTGTGTGGTAGGTGATGGTAAGTGTGTGGTAGGTGATGGTAAATTTTAACATTTATACAAATATATATATATATATATATATATCATATACAATTTACAGAAACAAAAAAAGAAAAGAAAAAAAAAATAATAATAAAGAGTATATATAATAATAATAATAATAATAAGAGCAAAAAAAAAAACAAAAACAAGCAACGAATTCAGTATATATATAATATAATAATAATAATAATAATAATAATAATAAGAGCAAAAAAAAACAAAACAAAAAAAACAAAAAAATAAAAACAAACAACGAATTCAGTATATATATATATATATATAATATACAAAATAACGTACCTGGTTCGTGAGAGGAAGATGCGAGGAAGATACAAAATAGAGCTGCGCAGTGAAGAAAGAAAAAGAAGAGAAGATCGAAAAGAGAGGAAGATTCGAAGACGAAGAAGAACAGCGAAGTGAGAGGAAGATGCGAAGAAGAAGAATAGCGTACCTGGTTTGTGGCTGCAAAATCTAAAATTTGATGTTGAATTTCTCTTTCCCCAAGTTGTATTGCCCTAATCGCAGGTCTGCTTCCTTTGTTTCTCTGCCTCTCTCTTTTTTTTGCTTATGATTTTGCTTTCAAGTTGATAAAAAACCCTTCAAATCTGGATCGCATGGAGTCGCGATCCAGATACGATCCCAACGATCCTTTCACGATCCCACCACAATCCTGATCTAGGGTCGATCCAAAGCACGAGTCGAATCGAATGATGTATATTGGATCATAGGATCGTACGATCCTACGATCCGGATCGCAATCTTAACAACCTTGCTTACCAGTTAAGGTTCCTATATTCCAAGCAAGGTTCTGGAAAGCAGTTGCGGTCGCCGTAACGGTGGCGGTGGCGGTGGCGGTGGCGCGGTTGTGGTTGCGGAGTGTAAAGGCCGTAGCGTAACGGTTGCGGTAACCGGAACCATGAATATTTTTATTTTTCGCACAATTTGAAAAAAACTTACCTATATGCATTTTTTTTTCCATGATCATATTTATTGGGTTTAAAATAAATATTGATAATTTTTGTAAATTTTTAGGTATGATCCAATATATTTCATATTTTTAAATCACTATAAACTGAGTTTTTACATTTTATTTTAATAATTAATGACTTCATATTATACAAAAAAAATCAATCAATTACTAACTATTATATATAAAAAAAACAATGACAAAAGTAAAAGAATAAATAAGAGCCTAAATATATATATACATATTTTAACCAAGCCAAATAGATAATGACCACAATTATTATTATTATTATTATTTTCAAACAATATATAGATAGACACACACAAACAAAATGGTTGAGTGATAGCAGCTAAATAGAATAGCATAGGTCTTACAGCTTCAACAAATCAATAACATGTTCTTCATCTTCCCTCATCTCTCTCTCTCTCTCTCTCTCTCTCTCTCTCTATCACTTGCTCCACCGTCTTCTCTTTTTATCTTCCTTTCTCTCTATCCCTCTTCCTCCATTTTTAGCTCTTTTTTTTGTGTGTTTTTTCAAAAGAAGCAGTTCGGAACCGTTACGTAACGGTACGTAACAGGCCGTTACAGCTGTTACAGCACCGTTACGACCGTTACGGCAACCGCTACAACCGACACACTTGTGAATCTCAATCACACTGCAAAAGCGGCCGTAACGGGTGGCGGTAACTACCACAACCGTTACGTAACGGCGTTACGTAACAGTTGCGGCCGCTTTTTAAAACCTTGATTCCAAGTGACTACCTATAGTCTTGGACTAACTTCTTTACCCGCGATCATCCAGAAAAACGCGAAAACCTTTGTCTATTTTTCACCTCACCCAGACGTCGATGCGGCGCCCCTTGCTCACTTTTTGAAACACCAGAAGGCAGGTGCAACGCATCACTTGAGGGGAACGACCTTGCATTTAAACGATTCAAAGAAGGATTCATTGTCATAAGGGATCCGAGCGGCTTTTTTTCATGTTGGCTGTCAGCTACCTAACACACAACCCTCCTCCTTTACCCAGGCTGGGGACCAGCGGAGTTGTTAATAATCCCGGCAGAGTTAGCCTAAATCTTGAAGAACGGAGATTTAAAACACTCACTAGGATGGGACAACTACTGATGCTGGATGAAACAGCCTCAAGATTAGTTAATTGTTTACATTGACTAATGTGATCGACACACAAAACAAAGCCTTATCATGTATGAGGGGTTGGTATTGGTGTCAACCTAAGAAGCACAAACAATTTTGGTGTTCCACTAATGTTTCATTTTGATATCTTAGGAAACAGAAACATTTCGGTCATTTCCTTTCTCATACATAGTTTTCAAGCTGTTAGTCTATCCCAACCCTAGAAATGAGTGCTCATAAAAATATAAGAATTGCATACCTTGTTACCATCTGAAACACCCAGTGTAGGAAGACCCAAATGAACTATAAACTCAGAGTCAACCACACCAATGTTTTTTGTCCGATCACCCTGTAAAAAAATGGTCCAAATGTCATTAGCATCCACAAGAAGATAGTCATACAAAGAAGTTTTAGGATTAGAAAAATTGCCTGTGCACAGTAACCAAGCTGCATATCCAGGCCCCATGCATGGATCAAGTCATTCTGTTGAGGTTCAAAACTCATTAGAAAACAATTACAACAGAGTCAAACAACAGCCATAGCTTGCGAAATAGAAAGTCTAGGAACATAGAAAACACATAGATGGATAGCATTTTACAAGATTTGTTAATGGGGCTCATTTTTGGAAAATCATGTCCATCAATCTATTTTCTATATTTGATCCTGTGTCTAACAAAATCAATCGGGGCACCACAACTCTCCTCATTATTGGCAAAAGGTTTACGTATTTAAGTTATAACAGGAGAGTATTTAAGTTATAACAGGAGAGTAACGTTGTACATAAACATATTTTTTGCCAGATTTTCTTACCACCGACACAAAAGAAGTGAGGACTACATTAATAAATACACATGGGACCATTGCCCTTGTGTCTACTAATAAGAAAATCTAGTAACAAATCCGATTATACATACCAAAAAAGAAATCCCATGTTACCATAATAAGCAAAGTAAGTGAAACTGAAACCTCATGGAAATCCTAAATCATTCTTAGTATTTTAGCTCACTCATTGTCCCAGACAAATATTAACAATTCACACATTATGATCTTGTTATGCACTCACTTCGAAAAAAATACCCTATACCTGGATCATATACCAAGTGCATCGCCAAGCTGCTCTAGAGAATACCGGTGCCATAATTTCCACCCAACTGCAGAAGAAGTTTTGTTAAATTGCATAAGTACATAACTTCTCTTTTCTGGGTGGGTACAATCGATGAGTTTTGTTTCTAAATTTTTTTTTTTTTTTTTTTTTTTTCCTGAAAACAATTAACTTTTTAGGAAACAACAAAAAGTTGTTTTCGCACAATAATGAAAAAGATGAGTGTTTTTGAAAACATTAAAAATGAAAATAAAAAACAAAAATAAAGAAAGCAAAAACACAACCAAACAAAGACAGGGGTTGTGATACTCTACCCCACACATGGAGGAGCTGTGCTGTTATCATCGCACCTTCCACCGCCATTTTTATAGAACCTTCTGTTCAAGACATAGATAAGAAAAGCTAAGATGAATTGAAGTTTCTAAATTTGTAAGTATAATAGCATATTGTTATCTAAATAGAGAATCTCCAATCCCAGTAATATGGGATCCAGTAACCACACAAGACAAAGTAGTAGAACAAGTAATGTCTGCGGGAAGATAAAAAGCAGCAATGAACTCCAGCAGCAGGTGAAAGCCTTGACCAATTTGTTGGACTCTAGAATGTTAGTTAGCTCATAAGAAGCACGGTCCCGGACACGTCACACGTCACGTGGGGACACACTCTGAGTGGCGGTTGGTCACCATGCTTCTGTACCTAGGAAATCTCTTCCAATAACTGATTTCAAAAAAGTGGTCATTGACGATTTGATCTCCAAAATTGTTTATGTTCCATGAACCAGCATTTGCAATGATCAAACATAATATGGTCTGGTATTCTTGAACTGTGACATCTATAGGGTTCTATAGATAACTTGATCCTTTTGGAAAGACAAACTAAGTTTGGTGAAAGAGAATTCCAGAAAAGAGGAGAACAAGCAAAAGGTTGCTGGAAAGTTCTAGAGAGAAGAGGAAGCCAAAATGAAGAAGAAGAAGAAAAAGCTTCAAGGAAGCTCCATTGTTGAAGCATAAGGATGAAGAAACAATGTGCACACACGGTTTGTACACAGATTGAAAATCTATAAATAGATAGGTTGTATGTTTGTTTGAGATAGAGTGGGAGAAAAATATAATCTCCAGGGAGAAACACAACATCTCCAGATAAGGAGATTTCTAAGAGAGTAGAGAGTATAAGAATTAATAGAGAGTTTGCTCTGTTTTGTATAATTTGCTTGTGATTGAATAAAATGAGTGTTTATTCAATTTTATTCCTCTCTTTGTATACCATCACAACCGGTATACACCCCTCTCCTACTACTCAATAGTGGTATCAGAGCTAAAAGAGCCAATTTGGGCCAAAATTTCAAAGAAACCGAGAGTTTTCAAATTTGCCCAGATTTCAAAGGTGTCGAAATCAATATCTGAATATACCAGAGGTTTCGTGTCGACTAGAGGAGTCCAGAACCATTAACCAGAAGAGTCAAGTAGTAGCCGAAGTTCGCTGATAAATGCAACATCCGAAAATGGAAATTTTTCAAAGTTATCAAAATTCAATTTTGAGTATATCGGATTAAAGTACTTGTCGAGGGGATTCCGACGGTATAAAGAACAGCTCAAATGAACTCCGAATGAACCTATACAGCTGTCGAGAAGTTGAGTGCGTACATAGCACTCACCTTCCCCAAAATTCTGAAGCTGCAGAACATTCAAGAGAGGATTCCAACGGTATAAAGAACAGCTCAAATGAACTCCAAATGAACCTATACAGCTGCCGAGAAGTTGAGCACGTACATAGCACTCATCTTCCCCAAAATTCTAAAGTTGCCGAACATTCAAGAGAAATTATTTAGTGCTTCGCGATTGAGTTGCAACCGTTAATCTAAACTGTCCAATCTATTTTGGCTAAATCTAAGCCATCCGAAATCCAATCGCAACGATCCAATAGTGTTTTTCAACTATTTAGAATATTCCGGACACATTTGTATGGTCAGATTTTACAAATTCCATACCTGTAATTTACAAATTTTATTTAAAGATATGAAGTGAAAAAATATTCTTCGAAGCAGGAGTTGAAGAATACAACAAAGAAAATATCACAGATAAGGTGATAGAAGATGTTCCAGATATTGTGGACGAAATAAACAACAAATGGTTGTTTCCAACAACAAAAGACAACAGTTGATTGTTCTACACAATAGAGAACAACATGTGATTATTTCACAAGCACCGAACAACAAGTGGTTGTTCCAAGAGACATACGTCAACAGTTGGTTGACAGTACCGAACAATAGGAGGTTATTCCGAAAGAGAGATAGAAGTCAATAGAGGATTGACTACAAAGACCAGACAAGGAGGTCATCCACAAGCAGATATAAAGTATCGTGTAGAAAATCCAACAAATTGAGTTTGAGGCGAAGTTGGGAAGACAAACTCAATTTGAGTTTGGTGAAGGAGAATTCCAGAGAAGATGAGAATAAGCAAGAGACTACTGGAAAGTTCTAGAGAGAAGAAGAGGAAACCAAAATGAAGAAGAAGATGAAGCTTTAAGGAAGCTCTATTGTTGAAGCTTAAGGATGAAGTAACACTGTGCACACACGGTTTGTGCACGGATTGAAAATCTATAAATAGATAGGTTGTATGTTTGTTTGAGATAGAGTGGGAGAAAAATGTTCTAACAAAGTAGAGAGTACGAGAGTTAACAGAGAATTTGCTCTGTTTTGTATAATTTGTTTGTGATTGAATAAAAAGAGTGTTTATACGATTTTATTCCTCTCTTTGTATACCATCACAACCGGTATACACCCCTCTCCCACTTCTATCAGATCCTTGAAGTGAGTCAAGTATTCTTTCAGTACACTTACAGCTAATTGTCATTATTATTTATAATTCAGATTCCGCCTAATACATCCAGAAACTGTTTTACCCTTGGAGAGTACTATACTGACCTGTGCACTTTGGAATTCATCAACCGTACAGTAATTTGATGATGCACCCTTACTTTTCCAGGACCAAGTGCTGGCTGTGATATTTCAAGTCCTTCCTCTTTGACAATAGAAAGATACCTGCAGAGATATAATATATTTAACATTATGATTCTGAGGTCAAAGAAATTATGTTTATGCTGTTTCAACTGCATTGTGTATAAATATTTCTGTGAACTTAAAAATAAAAAATAAAACCTGTATGACAATTTGCACAAGTTTAGAGAGGACAAAGCTTCATGCTACAAAGTTACACTTGCATAGTATTCTTCATAAAACTGAAAGAGTTTGACATGCATTACTTAAAGTAAATATAAAAAGGGCACTTCGAGTAATTGATAGCCTTGGAAACCCATGTGTAAAATCGTATAAGGCACAAGTTAGGTGAAGGTTTTGCAAGAAATAAAAATTGCAAGGGATACCTTCCTTTATTACATTAATGAATGGTTCTGCACTGTTTTGTGCTTGCTTGATTTAAAAAGAAATATTGAAAAATAGATTTTTTTGTTTCGTCATATACGTCACTTTCTTAGAATTTTAATTTTAGAAACAAACACTATGACATCAAAGCCTAGAAAGTCAGTTCTCAGCTTCTCTTGCTGAATGCTATTTGCACAATGATGATCATTCTTTGCCATTCTTTGACACCAATCTTTGGGCTCTAAATCTTAGCAGAAATTTCTTCTTCTTTTTTTTCAATTTTTCTACTGGCTTTCTTGATGGGAGCAATAAAACAAACCTGAAATCCTGCCCGTAAAGTGAACTTTCAGCTCATAAAAAAGGCCATCAAGAAAGGTAGAAACTGGCAGCAAGCTTCCTAGAAGGATTTCTCCTAAGCACTGCAATGCCCATTTAAGTTATTTCGGACAATTACAATTTACAACACAATAGATGTTCCGATCTTCCATGTACCAATGGCCACCTATGTTACAACTTACATGGACTTAGGTATGAGTATCAAGTGGGAGTGCATGTCCAAGCATTGGGCATTCATAAACCTAAATATTAGGATATTGAGATATATATCTAAAAGTTGGATATGAGAATGGGGACTCATCACAGACACTATATGTATTACACATTGTATAATATTCTTATATATATATAGTCTGTTTCTAGAATCAAGTACTAACCAAGAGGGTTATAGCATTAATATTGTGCAGTTATTGAAAAGTAAGAAGCAAACAGGTACCCATCTCTTACGGGCAAGAAATACACCCCAAGAACTCCTAGCTCTAAGGAGCAAACAGTGATGCCTACAGGCCCCAGGTTTCAAGTCAATATCAATAATTAACTTGATTACATACCCAACTTCATTATTTCATAATATGAATTACTAGATACGAGAACAACCATATTCCAGAGGTCCATTTAACATTTTACAGTTATTTTAAAATTTAATTCTAAAACTAGGGTCTTTTTAAACTTATATTTCCAATCTACGTGAAAGTGTGTTGCAAAACATGTTTTCTAAAAGTGTATGCTTTTAATTCCTTGTTTTGAAGTTACATTTAGAGTAGAAGTCTGTTAATAGTCGAAGTGCAGAGCAAACATGGTTGATAACCATGCTTTATATTAAGACCTTACCAATAACATTTTCCCCTGAATTTGAATAAAATAGGAACCCAAGAGGCGTGGTTAACAAACACCCTTTCAAGAAAACATGTTTTCTAATCATGCTTTCACATAGTTTGAGAAACAAGTTTAAACTGTCTTAATTTTGAAATTTTTCAAAAAGGTAAATAGGCATATTCCATATAAACTGGGTTAATTTCACTTTTATACCTCAAACTATAATCATTTTTTTCTATTTCATCTTTAAATTATGCATTTCATAATTTTAGCTAACATGATCTAGTTGAAGACGGTTCTCCAAATCAATAACCATCAAAACTTAATTTAATGGGCAATTCAAAATTTGAACAACATAAACCATACAATCAAACATTCATTTCTTTTATTCATCATTTGGAAATAAGGGGCAGAGAAGAATATTAGTGTTTGGTTGTAGGGTATAAGTCGTTTAATACAATGTGATTAAGATGATGGGTGTTTATGATTTAAGTCACTATCCAATTTGTAAAATTACTTTTTTGCCCATTAGGTAAGGTTTGGTTTGGACCAACTGTCTCCAAATGGACCATGTGAATTGAACTAAACTAAATAGATCAAATTGATAGTTTAGGGATGAAATAGAAAAAGATGACAAATAGTTTAGGGGATAAAAAATGAAATTAACCCGGGCAAATATTGTCATGTTAGTTTTCATTGGAGTAACAAAGCAGCCAGGGCATCTGTAATTTAACAATAATCACTAAAGAATATAGGGGCCGTTTGTTTCATAGGATTGAGGCATGGGATTGGACTCCCTATTCAATAAATTTACTACTCTATCTTCTGGTTAGAAAATTGAATGCCGGACTAATAGTCAGATAAACATCATTTTCAGAACCATCAGTTTATTGCATTGCAATCCTCTAATCCATAACAAACACCCATAAAGTAATGCTATACAAACAGAATCTATATACAAAAAACTCATACAGAATGCCCTTGGAAGTCAAAATGCCTATCAAATTGGTTCATAATTACAAGAATACAATTGTCGCATCATTCTTTTATCTTAAATTTTGTATAAGAATAAGGGGAAATTACATGAAAGTGGAACTGTCAGAAAATAATTATATATTCATGGAAAAATTAATAATTTTAATCATTAAAATTTGGGATAAATTACAAATACATTCTTGACTTTTGTTTAAAATATGGATTACCCTGTGGTTTGAAAAACTATAAATATCCCTTTATCAGATTTTTTTTTTTTTTTTAAGAGAAACTGCTCTCCTATATAAAATTGCCTGAATTATTAATTAAAATAAATTTCTAACATCATTACAAAAACTGTGAATTGACTTGATTAATAAAAGAGATCATTTGTTATGAAATTAGAAATTTCGAAAGGCGGAATGTAATTTCAGAAGCACATAAGCAAATCTCATAATTTGTAATTTGCGTTAAAATGTATAAAGTTTACCATGTCTTTTTTGGAAAAAGACAACCGACTTGTTATTTTCCCTAAAAATAAATAATGCATGAATATCATTTTCCAAGAATATATATAAAAAAAAAAATAGAAAACTATAAAAATGGAAACTAATTAAATCAGACAAACCTTCCAGGGTCAAAATCATGAACATCAAGGTCCTCATCCCAGAGAAATATATAATCATACTCTGCTACTATATCTGGATGCAAGAATCGCTTGGCAAACCACCTATTAAAAATAAAAATAAAAATAAAAATAAAAATAAAAATAAAAATATCCCATTTAAACATCCACAGATTATTACAGATTATGTATAAACACTCTTGAATTTAATTGCAGAGGAATTAAATAGAATTGAAAGTCTGAATGAGAAATGATTGAGTAGTAGTACGAACCATTTAGTTTGATTGATGGCGGAGACATGTATGACGCGGCTGCTCCACTCTATATCTCGCCATTCATCAACCACACCATCGTAGTGGAATACCATCACACTAAAACCATTTTCCATAAACTGCCAATAAATTCGTTTATTTTAGTAAATTATTTATATTTAAAAACTTTGAAAAAGAAGCAAAAATAATTATGGCTTTGTTTGGGTATAGTTTTCATAAATTATTTTTAGATGAGTTTTTGTTATCAGTAATGCTAGGTATCATGAAAATTTTGTCATGAAAATAATCATGAAAGTTTTGTGACCCTTAGATTACAGTTAGAATAAAACACCACGCACTAATCAAGGTAATCTAAGGATCATAAATTTTTCATGATCATTTTCATGACAAAATTTTCATGATCCCTAATTTTTCCCTTTTGTTATTTTTATTGGATTATTTTTTATTTTTTAAATAAATTAAAATTAGATGTATCAAAAAATATTATAAAAATTTACTAAAATAAACGAAAATTTATCTAAAATATTTTTTCCTTTTTAATGCATCTGTCCAAAGCAAACTTGAAAAGTTTAAAAAAAAAAAAAAAAAAAATGGCTTAATTTAAAATAATAAAAAAATTAAAAAATCACTAAAGATATGACTGTATGTCTAGCTCAGCTACTAACATCCTCCATTATATGGCCCCCCCCAAAAAAAAAACTAACAAATTGACTTTTAAAAAATTTCTAAAGAAAAATTTTGGGAGAATTACCATTCAGGGGTGATTGTGAAAAATGGCAAATTGCACTAACGGTCTTTGTAGTTTGGAATTTGTATCACTTTAGTTTTTAACCTTTTAATTTTGATACATTTAATTTTAGATTTTAAATCTCGTTTCAAATAAAGACAATTGAAGACATTGTTGTTCTATTTTAAGGGCAAAATTATCAATTTAATAAAATATAAATTAGTTTGACAAAAATAAACGTCAAAAAATTATTTTTGAATTTTTAAAAATTAATTCTACCTACCAAAGATAAAATTATATAAAAATGATAAATCTTGTACTTTTTTATTTATTTTTATTTTTTTACTAAATTAATTTTTAGTATATGTTTGGATGATGATTATGTAATTTTTGGTTATTTTTATTGATATTTTTTTTATAGTTATCATATAATAGATAGTTGGTTGTTTTTGTTATTAACAAATATTTTTTTTATAGTTATCATGTAATAAATTGTTATTAGATTTTTAATGTGTAATCGATATGTTTAATATATGAAATATTTTTAGTTTTGAATTTTTTGTTTTAATGAATTGATTTAATAATGACACCATGGTTGTAGTTATGTTTGACTTTTAAAAAAATAGATACTAATTTAACGAAAATAAATATCAAAAAAATTTATTTATATCCTCCTAAAATATAAGATTATATAAAAATGATGTGTTCTTAATTTTTTTTTTCATCAATTCAATTTTTAGTTTTCTTAGAAATTTTTTCTAAAAATAGAATATGAAAACTACTCGTTTGGCAACTGGCTTTTTTAGTCAAAAAGTCAAAAAAAAACTAAAAAAATCAAAAAGTCAACAACTTATACCAAAAATCAAAATTCTCTTTTCTTTCTACTTTTTACACATCTTTTCGTAAAAAATTAAAAAATCATCCCAAACATACTACTTTTTTTAATATCATATTTTAGTCAAAAATCTAAAAAGTTACTAAAAATTCTCAAATGAGTAGAACTTTATAACCAAGAAAGTTATAACATTATTCATTAAACAAAAGGTATTACATTTCGAATAACATACAAGTTAATCAATACTAAATAAGTTGTATAAAGACTTTGCCTTTGAAATAGACTATTTGCAAAGGAAATATCTTTAATTGTTTTTATTTGGAACAAAATTTAAATTTTAAGATCAAATGTATCACAATTTAAAAGTCAGAAATCAAAATGAAACAAATTTCAAACTAGAGACACTGTTAATATAATTAGTCCTTTGAAAAATTATTACATATTCATGATAAAATTTTATCATCTTTCTTTGAGAGGTAATTTGTGGACTAAAAATAAACTAATAAAAAAGTTAATTGTAAAGTAAGTTAGTTCTTTTGGCACATTTTTAACCCTTTTTTGTTTTATTTTTTTAAAGACTTGTGGTTAAAATCAGTTTATCATCTTTCTTTGAGAGTTAATTTATTGACTAAAAATAAAATAATAAAAAAGTTAATTATAAAATAAGTTCGTTCTTTTTGGCATATTTTTAACCGTTTTTTTTTTTCTTGGTTAAAATTAGTTTTTTGACCAAATATATGAAGACCCGTTTGATGTAGTTTCTTGTACTTGAAAGTCCTTTATGTGAAAAGAGTATGTCTAAATGAATTCAACACTTTTTTTATTTTTTATTTTTTATTTTTTTAATAATAAATTCAACACTTTTTTATTTTTTATTTTTTTAATAAAATTAGGTTTAGTGGCCCATCTAACTATCAGGATAGTGAGAAAGTCAAAATCAACATTTAGGATTTGAGACAACTGCGACTTTTTTGTTATAATCAAACTTACTAACTCTTAATAACGTAGCCCTTAAAAAAAGAAACTAACAAATCTACTTTTAAAATATTGTTAAAGAAAATTTTGGGAGAATTACCAGGCAGGGGTAATTTTGAAAAATTATTGCATATTTATGATAAAATTTGTAATTTTAATTATAAATATTTACAATTTTTTGTAATTATTTTTTCTCAATATCACTGTCATAATTTTTAAAAAAATTTAAATTTTTTTGAACTAGACTTGGATTATTCGGAGAACCTAGTTTTATAGAGACATACTGGTTACCTTTTTAACAATTTTGTTCGCTGTTTCTTTCTGCTTTATTCCAGCTGCAATGGCCAATAAATTTGCTGAAGTTGAATTGTTCTGATTGAAAAACATTTCAGAAAAATATGTAAAAAAAAATATTTTTTAAAAAAAAATACAGAATATAAGGTAACAGTAATATAATTGAACTGCATAACATTTGGTCAGTAAGTTACAATCATGCTAGTAAATGATCAATAAACGAAAGAAAGGGAAAAAAAAATCCTCAAATAAACAAAACAATTGTCAATAATTTGTAAAATAAATTTTCTTAAAGTATAAACTTCAAATTACCATAACATCACATGTAGAACATTTAAAAAAAAAATAAAAAACAATTTCAGTATACAAGACTTTAGTCACTATGAAATTTAGGAGCGTGCACAGTTTTTTATATGCGAAGAGGTTATTTCCACATTTTGAACTGATCAACCTTAATATTGTACCAAAGTAAGGGCAACCGTGTCATTTAAGGTGAAACCTCGATAAGAGATATCTTTTTATATTAATATAATATTTTCTATCCATAGTCTTTAAAAAAGAGAATTTTTAACGAGGGAAATGTTTGGCATCTTTTTTTTGGGAGGTTTTATGATTTTTAATTTGATCTTAATTCTTGATATGTGTGTGAGGTCCACTCATATATGTGTAGACCCCATATTATGAGTGGTTGGAATAAGAGTAAGGGTTGGTTTGGGTTGTTCTAAAAAAGTACACTTTTTGACTTATTGACTTATATGGGTTGGATTTGGATTGGATTTGATGTGATGTGTTAGAGAGATAATGTGATTTAAATAAGATGATGTGACTTAAATAAGATAATGACTTTTTGACTTTTTGTATTATTTAGATCATGCCAAACTTGGCCTAAGTGTTGTAGGGAGTCATGTATATACGAGGGTCTCTACCACAATTGTTTTAACAAAGAGTTTGATTTTCCTTCCATATATTAAGGTTATTTTAGGGATAGCCTTCGTTTCCCATGCCAAATTTTTTGAATTTTTGGTTATTTTAGTCAAAAAAATACAAAATAGACTTTTAGTCTAATAAGACAAAATATCACATCCAAAGCATAATTATTTTATTTTTTTCTCTCATAAAACTTTAAAAAGTCAAAAAAAAAACTTATCACAAACGAGACTTTTTAACCCCCAAGTTAAAAAAATTAAAAAGTCAACTCACATCTCAAATGAATCATTTTCTTGCAATGATTTTGGTGTACTTCTATCACAATAAGACATGATGAGTAATATATAATTTAATGATTTGAGTTAAAGAAAAATGATAATAAAACCATTGCAAAGAATCATATTATTATTATCTCTCAATAAGAGAATATTGTTTTGGTTATGCCATTTGACTAAACTTTTATTTTTTATTTTAAATTAGGTTTTGTACCAGATTGGAAGTTGGAAGTTAAAACTTGTACGCTTTTCAAAAAAATGAGACCTTAAGGAATGAGTTGAATTGTCTAATGCTCAGGTGGAAGTTAAAACTTGTACGCTTTTCAAAAAAATAAGACAGTGAAATGGGCTAATGCTCAGGTGGATACTAATGTATTGTTTGGTTGTTGGGAAGAGATTTGAAAAGAAAAAATAAAAAAGTATATGAAATTAGAAAAAATATAAGTATATTTATTCATATTTTATTTATATTTTTTTTTCTTTTTCAAATGAAAAGGTATGTGAAATTATGGTTGTTTTGAGAAGTAGGTTAGTTGACTTTTTGATTTTTTTTATCTTTTCTTTTTTTTGAAAAAATGTATAAAAAAAATATAAAGAGGTAATGTGACTATAAATAGATAAAAATTCAAAAAATAACTTTTTACCTACTTGCCAAAACAAGCCTAAACCCACCCTAGTAGAACATCTAATTAGTATATAATTAACAAAATGGCCATTCCTCAAATTGTCTTTCAAACACCAATAAAAATATATGATATATTCTACCATATAAACGAGGGCAAAGTTTATTTTACCTCCTTGTAGTATGGTCGAATTCCACTTTAACCCCTTGTCTTTTAAAAGTAGTCGCATACCCCCATGTAGTTTTAAATTAAATTACAATATTAACTCTATTAACTTTGGCAATAATAAAAAAGACAATTATACCTCTTGTTTTCTTGCTCTTACTTTTTGTTATTTTTGTGAAAATAAAAAAAAAAATAAAACTTGCTTCAATTAAGGAACTTGATTTTCTCTAATTACTAATTTAATGGCAACTTAAGTTATAATATATTGGTGGATAATATATATATATATATATATATATATTACCATTACTAGGCAAAACATAGTTTGAAAAATGAAATTTGAAAATGAAAAAAAAAAAAAAAAAACGTAATAAACAAATGGTTAAACAATAGAAGAACTCTACAAGCATGGGAGGCAGAGGGTTGGTGAATGAATCTCAAACAAATGCCAAGATTTTTCATTGCGATTTAAAAAAAAAAAAAAAAAAAGGATCGAAATACTCGTTATCATATTATTTTTTCATCACAAAAATAAGATTACATATTACCCAACTTTGTGCATATATAGTGTGTATATCTATGAACTATTTAATAAGTTAAGAATGAGTTTTCTCTTTGAATTTGCAGGAATCACAGATCTGTCGCTTGCGTTGCAGTGGCTAGTATGATGGAGGAGGTGATGGTAGGTCTAGATTTATTATTTTCTTCCGGAGAAATGAAAAAAGGGGTGATTTTGTCTTTTTACCTTGGAAAGTCGACTTTAATTAATTATTTTTCTTCCAAAACTCTCTCCAAATGCGCATGTATGCACATGTAGCACAATTTTTGTTAGTTTGGACAGAAAATGTAACATAAACAATTTAGTCCAAAATCATATGAGGATTAATTGATTATTTTTAAAAGATAGAGGATAAAGTGCAATCGAATTATACCACATGGAAATAAAATGAATTTTGCCCTAAAAGCTAATCACAAGAGAAGAGGATACTACTGTGACAAAACCTTTTTAGTATGCTGAAATTGCTCAATATTTAGACTTTGGTTGTGAGATTTATTGAGATACCCAATCTAAGAAAAAAAATAAAAAAAATAAAAAAATGAGTTGACATACATTCTTTGCAACAGGACCACATAAAGGGCGCATTTCCAAGTTTGAAGTTTGGGCAATAATTCCTTCTGGCAATGCTTCACTTCCAACAGCCCTGCATTGTTTCTAAAATTAAAGCAAAATTAAATTTAAACAAAAAATAGAAAAACATAATATATATGAAAGAGCTTTATTAGCCAGAATACCTTGCATTCACTATTAGATTGTGTATTCTTCTGCCTTGTGTGATTCATTTTTCCTCCAAGTGACATCATTATCTACACAAGCAATTGTCACACACATTCATTTATTTAAATTTTTTTTTATAGATAGGTTCATTTGTTTAATTAAAATGATACATGTTCACGTAGCTATAAAGTTTCCCTCAAATAAGGGATTTTCAAAACATAATATTCTCCCTCACATGCAACTTTATATGTATAGATACAAACAAATATATATATATATAAAGAGAAGCATAATGTAAAGGAGAATACTAGTCTTTCTTAAGGCTACTCTTTAGATTTAGGCTCGGCAATTATATGGTATATGTGTAACATAAAAAATCATTACATACTCTTGAAGAATCATGTGGTATTATCTATGTGATACTTTCGGCTAATAGAAAATCAACCGTAAAGTTTTTGCTACATGATTGGGTTAAATAGTGTCACATATTATCGTGGCATTACTAAATAACTACTCGTGCAACGAGGGACTATATGTACCCAAAAAAGTAATTTTATCAGGATATATCGTGACAATACAACTCCAAACTCCTATTCTAAACTCTAATTTCAATCTTATTTTATTTTATATTATTGTTTAATCTATTTAGTTAACATATTATGTTTAGTTTATGTTTATAGTTTCTGAATTGCATGCCAGTAAGTTTAATTTTTTGGAGTCAATTTTATCATATTATTTGTACTTAATATTTTGTTTCTATTTTGCTAGATTGACATTGAAAACTAAAACAATGAAAAGTTGAAAACTTCCAGTTTTTATTTTTGTGCTAAAATAGTTTTTAGAAATTAAAAAATAACTTCTCATCGTTTACTAAAAAGTGGGTATTCTTGGAAATTTTCTCCAAAAGAATTAGTTCCCCTATGCTTTCTGAAAAATAAAAAGCATAAAACAGAAATTAAAAATACAACCAAACTTGTAGTAGCACCATGTAACCCCATGTGACTTAGACACATAAATCATGGAATCTCTTGTGTGAAGTAAATAATTATAAATAAATAAAAAGTAATTAACCATTCAAGCAACAATTAATAATATTTACTCCGAAATCTTTTGAAAGGATTGCATTGCTAATGAAGTAAGAGCCACAAATCAACAAAGCAATCATCAAGATACTGCAGTGCCCGGATTTACTCTTTAAATCCAACAGTAGAGAAACCTAACAAAGAAAAACAAAATGAGAAACAATAATCATAAATCTTTTATAATAAAATGCGGTCATATTAATTAGCACAAAATGATAATGTCTAATCCTTTTTTTCTATCTTTAATGGGCAAATATTCATGAGAGGCACCCTTTTTCACCGAGTCGGGGAGGGTGCTATGAGTTTTTATTATTATTTTTGAGCATTTCTTACTGCTAAGAATATACTTTTATTGCTAAGAATACTAACTTATTCTTTTATTTTTGAGTATTTCTTATTGCTAAGAATATACTTTTATTGCTAAGATTACTAACCTATTCAGTGAAAAAGTCACAGCATGGGTGTGGTTAGAGCACTGTCTCAAATTCCTTTCTCACATTGTTGTTATTATGGAAACATATCCCTTAGACCATCTCCAACGGTTCATCAAACTTGATATCAAATTCAAAATTTGATGAAAAAGTCACTTTTTTGAGCTCCAACGGTTTCACCAAATCGATATCAAATCGAGAATTCAGCAAATCTTTTACCAAAACGAGAACAGGCGAAGCATTTCACCAAATCACTGTTCCTAACCGTTGGGAGAGACCAACCGGTCAACCAGCCGGTTGCCCGGCCGGTTGACCAACCGGTCGACCGCCTAAAGGTTCAGACGGTTCCAAGAAAAGGTTCAAACAGTAAAAAAAAATAAATAAATAAATTTTTGCCTAACCAGTCGACCAGCCGGTTGACCAGCCGATCGACCAGTCGGTCGACCACTAAAAGGTTCAAAAAGTTCAAAAAAAAAATCAAAAAAAAAAAAAAAAAATCGCTTAACCGGTCGACCAACCGGTTGTCCCCGGCACAAATTTGATGAAAGTGCACCGTTGGAGCGAGTGGTATCAAATTTGGTAAAATGAGTCATTTTTTATTCAAATTTGGTGAAAAATCTGATTCACCGTTGGAGATGCTCTTATTGAGATGTAAAGAAGAATGTTACAATAATATTAAAAAAAATGGCAACTATGTTTTGGTTTAATATTTAAAAATTATTTTCTGACAGTTATTCGTATTTTTTTTGGCTGTAGTGAATTTTTTTTCATACTTAGTTATTATTATTTTATTTTTATTTTTTATTTTTTTACATTTGAGATGCACTAAAAAGAGAAATATATGTGAAAAAATTCATTAAACACAAAAGTTTCTCAAAAATTAGTACATTTCCATTTTGCTCTCTGGGAACTTTTTTCAAAATTCTTTTTACTTTTTAGATGTATTTAGATATGTGCATATAAAAGTAAAATAATTGATAAAAATATGATAAAGTTAACTAAAGAGAAAAAAAAAAAAGGACAAAAAATTAAATTTGAAAACTAAACCAAACAAAATGAATACTTTTTGATGCTTTGAAAACAAATTGCAAATATGATTTAGACCTCTTAAAAACAAAACTTTAATCAATTCCACAATAATCCCAAAAAAAAAAAAATTGTTTAAAAAAAATGGAGGCACCGGATTTTTATTATTTCAATAGTAGAAAGTAATATAGAAATGTCATGAGAAAGTCTAACACTAGGATGTAATACAACAACGTTGTTAACAACCATATAATAATTCCAACAACACAAAGTTTGACAACACAACAATCATATAATAAATCTAACAACTCAACAATCATTAAAAAAAAGATTTTCAAACAAATACATATTGACCAACGACCATTGGGACACATGGTTATTGACCAACGACCTCGCTCTTAAAAACTCAACCATTGGTTCAAAATAATAGGAGAGTCTACATCCACAGAATTGATTAGATCATCACAACAAATTAAGATTTTAAAGGCAAAAAATTAAGAATAAAATCAATTTTTAGAGACGAACTATGTTAGTTGCTAAAATTGTTATATTTTTAGCAACAGTGAAATAGTAAAATTTGACGTTTATTGTTGAATTACTATTCATTTGGAATCAAATTTTTTATCCCCCAAAAGTAAAATTATTTGGCACCAAATTATTTTGTTCTTAAAAGTGCATTTATCAGTAATATTTTTAAAATTTTGTAGCTAAAAATTATTTTTTATTGACATTTTGAGATGGGTTTTTCGTAACGATATTAATTAATTGTCAAATATTTTTTGTAACTAAATTTTTATTTTTGGGAACAAAAAAATTTAATTTCTAAAACTCTTATATATTATCATAGAATAGTATTAAGAATATACACCTCATGAGATTCACCAGATGCTCAATTAAAATGAGTTTTATTATGCCGACATGAACAATATTGTTTAGAGTTTTTAGTGGCTGAATTTTGTGTAGGTTGATTAACTCAAATCATAATGCTCAGTTCAGTGCAATAATTTTAAAATTTTCAGGTATCAAATGATTTGCCTTAAACTTGCACTTTTCATTGGTTTTCTCAGCATCCAAACACAACATATTTTTTTTGATCGGCATCCAAACACAACATATGAAGTAAACATAAACATATATATACATATAAACACATAATATTGAGAAACAGATAAACAAGTCTAACTTATAATAATTAAAACAATTTGATTGAGTATAACTAAACTGCTCAAAAGCTTAAATCTAAGTATGGGTCAATACTTATATCATACATATATATATATATATATGTATTTTAAAAATATGTAGGGAAGAAGAACTTACAAATTTGAATGGCTTCATGTTGCATGAACCTCCAAAACATCCACAGATATGTATATGTATATGTACCAAAAGCAAACAAATAAAGGTGGCGTTCGAAACAGTTAAAACGGTGCCGTTAGGGATAGGCAAAGAAAAATTAAGATTTGAGACTTGAAAGTTTCAAAACCCATCATCACCATAAGTAAAGCAGAGCTGAGATTTTGAGTTACATACATAAACATGATATACATGAAGAAAAAGAGATAGAGAGAGAAATAGATATATAAGTAAGAGTAGGTGCAATTTGTGTTGGTGTTGTGTGTGTGAAGTGGAATGATAGAGAAAGAGAGAAGCATGAATTATGTAAGGATCGTGCGAGCGAGTGCGGGAGTTGACTTTCCGGGCGATGAAACAAAACTTGGTGTACGCTGCCTAATCCTGATGCCACGTGTATTTAATGGGTCCCACTCTTTTTGAATTTGTTTACTGGGTAAATTACAATTTGCATCTTTAATATTTATCCATAAAATTGTAATAGTTAACCCGTTACACTTCTAGTCAAATATCAATATCTTCATTCTGTTATTCTATTGTTTAAGTCTTTAATAGATATCCAATCATTTAATAAGTATGTGACTGCAAAATGAAAATACAGGAAGAAAATCATTCTTATTTTTCACTAATACACATTCTCTGTCCCACATGATACGCATGTGAGAGTTGTAATATATATATATATATATATATGCTGCAAATAGGGATGAAAATGTAAGAAAACAGAGTTTTTTTTTATATAAAAAAAAAGATAATGGAGAAATTGCAGAGAAAAAAGATGAATATACATAAAATTGTTTGACTGTGAAAAATAGAGTTTCGTGATTTCAATTTCTACAAAATCTTAGTTTATTTTTTTAATTGTTCACAATTTGTATTTTGTTTTAGTCAAATACAATCATAATTTTATGTAAATTTTGAGACTGATGTGTGTAGGCGGAAAATGAAGGTAATTTTCTACATTTGCTCTCATTTTATAGTTATATACTTGTCACATTGCTGACATATATTAAAGACTTATATGATGAAGTAACAAAAGGGAGCTATTGACACTTGACCAGAAGTGCATAAGGTTAACTGTCACAATTTTATTTGTAGAGATCAAAGTGAAATTTGGTGCAAAGTGCAAGTTGAAAAGTATATTTTATCCATATTTATTTATTTATTTTTAATTAATTACACCAAAACCTCTAACATATCATTTCCTACTCACCTATAAACTCATATACATTGACCCTTCAAGGACGAAAATAATAAAAATACCTCTTTTAAAGGTAATTTGAAAGTTTTATAGTTGAGAGGTCAATATATATGAATTCATAAATTAGAGAATAAAATGATATTTGTTAATAGTTGAGGAGATCTTGATATAATTAACGATTATATATAAATAAAATAAAAAATCACTAAATATATTATTTTATATTGTTGTATTGAATCTCAACAATAGACCTCCCAAAAAATGTATAAATTTAATAGTATCTCATTATTGTTTATTGTGGATTTTTTTTTTCAATAATGTGAGTAATATATGCCCCTCTATCTTAAATTTCCGGCTCCACCATTGGTATTGAGGGTGGCCATTGAATGTGTATAAAGAAATCTCATGCTTTAAGAGCAACAGTATCAAGCTCAACAAATTTTGAGTTAAATTAACCGCAAAAAATTACTTTTTGTATTTTATCTAATTTTTTTGTATGTACACCACATCAGGCTCTCTATTCTAAAATTAAATTTTATAAAATATTCATTTTGTATTGTTAAAAACCAGTAGGAGAAGTTGTTAATTTTGTATTATTTATCTATACATATATTCCTAAAAATAATAACAGTAATAATTGTGCCAAGCAGCAGTTGTCCGCTGGACAACCACTTGTTGCTTATCTCATCTTAACATTGCTCAAAATAAAATAAAATAAGAGTATTTAATCTAGAGTGATAGTATTTGTATTGTATATATATCAGTTTCATATTCCAAAAAAATAAAAAAATTTGTTGTCGATTGGCTGGATGACCAGGTGGTCAATTATTTGGTGAAAATTGTCAGTTTGGTCGACCACTTGGTGAAAAAATAGTAAGGTAGTGTATTATTTGTAAACAATATATCGCTACATCAAGCGATATATTGTAGTAATCACAAATTTTGTAAATATGTAGCGAGGCTAATGGAAGCTCTTTTAAGTTAATTTTCTTACTTTTGCTCTATATTTTGGTCTAGAAATGAGTTTGATGGGGCTGGTGTGACGCTGGATGTAAGGCATCTGCAGTGGTGGTAACGCTGTGTAGAGAAATAGAGGGAAAGATTGTGCAATGCTAGAGTGCCAGCGGTTGGGCTTACATGGGCTTGCACAATTTTTTGGGCTTCACGAAGGGTTCCCGAGGTTGGGCCCAAGTCTTTCGATTCTATTTGGGCCATCCAATATCCTAGATTTTCGCTCCTTCCACGGGACAAAAATGAGATTTTCTTATAAGATAAAATTATATAATTTTATTTATTTATTTATTGGAATGTTGGACTGCGAAAAACTTATATGGGGTATTTAGCAACTTCCCTAATAAAAACTTGATTCAGTTTTTAAATTACAGTTTAACTCTTCAATTATAGATAATTATATATGATTTAATATTTGACTTTATTTTAAAATTAATTTCACACAACATTGTGTCATATCATTTGATTTGACTTCTCTTTTCTTTTCTTTTTTGAATAGCCTCCGGTTGTTCTAGGTTTTCTCTTATTCTTAATTTTTTTCTTTTATATGAAGTATTTAATTCTGATTGGTAGCTCGAAAACAAAACGGCTCGAATGGCCTGAGTCCTAAACCACATCGTTTTGGATTTTTTTTTTTTTTTTTCTTTTCTCTTTGAAGATGAAGAACACAGAAAGAGAAGAGGAAGCTAGGGAACACATCATCTTCATCAACAACAACATCTTCATCAATACATCATCATCATCAACAACATTTTCATCATCATCATCATCATCATCATCATCATCTTCAAACACATCATCATCATTAATAACAACATCTTCATCAACATCATCATCACATCTTCATCAACAACATTATTATCATTAACATCCATCGATTTTGTGAAATTCATATCCATTGATTTCAATGAAATCGATCGGTTTCAAACCCTGAAAAAAGAAGAAGAAGAAGAAGAAGAAGAAACTCAGTAGAGTCTCTAGTGGAGCTCTCTCTCTCTTCTCTCTCTTTGTTCTCTCTTCCTCTCTCTTGTCTCTCTCTCTCTTCCTTTTCCTCTCTCTTTCTCTTCCTCTCTCTTCGTCCCTCTGTTTGTCTCTCTGTCATTCAGAGATCTAATAGGAAAAAAAAAAAACTGTCCAAAACGACGTCGTTTTTGGCAATCAGGTCATTCGAGTCGAAAGATTTTCGAGTTACGAATCTTTTTTTATGAAGTATTACATATTGGACTCTAGTAATAGAGGATGTAATTAATCACATGAATATATATATATATATATATACATGCTTGTATATACGCCCCCACAAACATACTTAGGATCTAATTGTTTTATTTTTCTGTATTACCTATGTTCTATTGATTTTTCAAGTCTTTATGCTGTATCCCATCAACTGTGTGATGATTTGCTTGACTACAATTATGGGTTGTTTTGAAAATTAATTATTTTAATTAATTTTTAAATTTTTATGAAAAAATATATTAAAAAAATAAAAAATAAAATTGACATTTTTATAGTAACTTTTTTAGCATAGGGTAAATTATGTAAATAGTCCTTGTAATTTACATGATGTATCAATTTGGTTCTTATTTATTTCAATTTGCTCAATTTTGCCCCTTAATTTAACGGATTGTGTCATTTTAGTCCAATAAATAACGGTTGCTAAGTAAATTTAACAGAAAGTCAAACAATGTGTCAATTTGGTCCATGTACTTTACACGATATGTCAATTTGATCCCTGTTGTTATAATTTTCTCGATTTTGACAGAGACCAAATTGACGCATTGTTTGACTTTTTGTTAAATTAACTTAACAACCGTTATTTATTGGACTAAAATGACACAATCCATTAAATTAAAGGACAAAATCGAACAAATTAAAATAACAAAGACCAAATTGACACATCGTATAAACTATAAGGACTATTTACATAATCTTTCCATTAGCCTATTATCAAAACACACCTCTGTTTTCAAAAACAATTACTTCACACGTAAAAGATTTTACAATGAAAATATTCTGCACAGTAAATTATTTTAGTTCAAACCAAACGAAGCTTTAGTGTCGGACAATTTGATATTCCAATTCCTATTTCTTACTCTGATTGCTTCCATTTCATCAGCTTTTGCTTTTGATTATTCTTCTGCCACTAGATCTATTTTGGCATATCTATTCTTTTGTTTCTATTATATAAAATACATTACTTGGAACATGGTTTGAAATTATATTAGGCATTTTTTCATATTCAAATCACCCCTATGCAACTGTTTAGATTTTTTATTTCAAAATTTGATTTTGATTTTGATTTTTTTTTCCCAATTTTGAGTGCAACCCTATCATTTATAATAGACTCCATCAGGGACGGAATTATGAAAAGAATATGGGAGGCTATGGCCCCATATTTCTGTAAACGTTATTATTTGTCATTGAACTTTAACAATATATATATATATATATATCATTTTATATATAAAATGACCTCCCAATATAAAAAAATATATATGTCATTCTTCTTCTATCTTGAATTCTCTTTTTATTTTACATTAAAAAAAAAAAAAACGTATTCATCCTATTAAAAATTGCTTTTATGGTATTTAATTTTTTTTATGTATATATAATTTATATATCATATATACATACATGTGTGTGTTATGCATATGGTGAAAGCAAATTATTTTTCTTTTAACCTTTCTGGTAACTAAATCCTGCTTCCGACCCTAGACTCCATCTATATGATTAAGATTGTTTTATGTAATTGGTTATGTGTTGTGCTCTGTGCGTATTTACTTGCGAAATTTGGTAGTTATGAATTGATAGTCCTTCAAATTCTCTCTCTTTCAATACACATACCATTTGAGTTTGGAGTGAGTAGCGAATATTTCGATTCGTCCAAACTGATCGAACTGAACTATTCCGTCATAATTTGGACGGATGTGGGATGACGAGCAGACAGTTATGAATTAATTTTTTTCAATCCGCTTAGTTTTGGACGAATAGCGGATTTAATATTCCTTTGAAAATTATACCTTAGTCACACTAAATTCAACTTGTGGGCAAGGCCGGCTCTGGGCTAAGGCCGCAAAGGCCTGTGCCTAAAGTCTCCAAATTATGTCTCAAAATAAGGCCCCAATTTATTAGTTTTATATTATATTAATAAAAGTTCAAAGTATAATTTTTTTTTTTTTCCGATTGTTTGAGATCCAGTCTAAAAGGCCTCTCAAAAAAATTTGTTGGGCCAAATTAAAAAAATATATATATATATATATATAATCATTTTTAGGACCAATTAAAAATTTATATAATTAGTCCAACAAATCTATATGATATAATGAGTTCAACTAGGGTCTAATGTCAAGATTTTAATAGAATAAATAACTTTATCTTAATTTTTTTGCCCTCTCTTTATCATATTTTAATTGAATAATTTTATCTTCCTTAATTTTGTTTACCCTTATTTTTTTTTTTTGCTCCCTCCTTATCATTATTTAATTGAACAATTTTGTCTTAATTTTTTCTCTCAATTTTTTTTCCAATAATTTTTGTTTTATTATTAAATAATTAATGGATCATGATTTGTGTGGATTATGATTATGTTTTTAGATATGATATTATAATAATATAATTATTTTGTTATTAAACATCAGCGAGCTACATTGTTTGTGTTAATTATTGCTAAACTATAAAACAATAAGACCTATTTTATCTTTTTTGAGTCTTTATAATGATTTTTTCATATCTTAATATATGAAAATAAATTTAATGATTATATGCGTAAGGAAACTTTTTATGACTACTAAATAATAATAATAAAAAAATTAGGGTAAATTACAAACACCCCTGAGTTTTGCGTAAAATACGAATTACCCCTGTGATTTGAAAAATTATAAATACCTCCCTGTTAGAAATTTTTATTTAACAAAATTAATTGAAAAAGTAAAATTTCTAACAATTCACTTATACAATAATAAAATTATCTGAATTATTAATTGAAATAAAATTTTAACATTATTAAAAACTGTTAATTAACCTGATGATTTATTAATAAAAGAACCTATTTGTTATGAAATTAAAAACCTTAGGAGGCATAATGTAATTTCTAGAACCACATGGGGTAATTTATAATTTAAGTAAACCTCAAGAGGTGTGTTTGTAATTTACCCCAAAAAATTATTCATAACTTATTATTTTATCTATAATTTTTTTTATAAAAAAAAATATATATAAAAGAGCCCCACTTTCAAAGCCCGCTTAAGATCTCATAAATCTTAAGATCGGCCTGTGAGTGCATAACAAGAAGCACTTGTAACATAGAAATTTGTACCAACATATAAGAGAATTACGAGAAACACACAAAAAATTGTGCCAACATATAAGAGAATTACGAGAAACACACAAGATTTACATCTACTTGCATCTAAAGGAGAGATTTTATTCCTCACTATATGAGAAAATTTCCTCCCTATATGAAAAAAAAATCATCAGTACAAAGTTAAATCACATAACCCAAACTTGAAACGAAACCCTTGTGTACACATTACACTAAACCCAAGTCCCAAAACAAACTCGTTTCTTGCTCCATTGTATCAACAACCTTTTCACCTTCACATTCCTATGAACCATGTGTAAACCTAAGACTCTTGTGCATAACACATAGGTGCCCAAGAACCACACCCATGTAACCCATACCAACACCATCTTCTTAAACTCTAATCTTTCATATTTCTATTCAACTTTTGCACAAAATGAAGAAAAAAGGAATATTGAAAGTCAAGATACAATTTATTCAGAGTAGCCATAGTGCATGAATAAGTAATAATTAGGGCACAAATTTCTAACAACCTTACTTGAGAAGTCAAAGCAAACTCTTGTAAATCAAAAATAATATGAAACAACTACTTTTGAACTAATCCCAACAAGACATTTTTCCACTCTCTAATTCCTGTCAATAGCCAATCCCACTTGATTTACTCTTTCTTATTTCTCTTCTACTTTTGCACAAAATGAACTAAGGAATATGAAGGTCAAGATACAATGTATTTAACCATGGTGTACATGAATAAGTAATAAATAGGGCACAAATATGTAACACCCTCACTTGAGAACTCAAAGCAAACTCTTGGAAATCAAAAAAAAAATATGAACCAACTACATTAGGATTCGAACTAATCCGAACAAGATATTTGTTCCTCTGATTCCTGTCAATAGCTAACTGCATTTGATTAGGACATAAAACTTAATTTGATTTGGTTAGAGGAGTTAATCCATGTAGCAACAATATTTCAACCAAAATTATTGTTAGTGCTGTCTAAATAAAAGATAGTACCCATCAAATGATATGGGTAGTGTCAAGTAAATGGCCATATCAGATGGTGTCCTAGCATCCCCCTTTTTCTCATTCTGATTTACATATATCTTGTATGCCTCTAACAAAAATTAAAGTGCATGTTTTTAAAAAACACTCAAGATAATATTTCAATAACAATATATGCAGTATATTAATAATAACTGAATTATTAATCTGATCTTTCTCCTTTTCAAGGAAAAAATTCAAAACTGTGGTTAAGGAAAAAAGATAATATCAGAAGCAATATTATATAAAACAGCTTAGTTCTCTATTAAGCAACTACCAATTCAACATAATACATCTCATTACAACCCCCAATTTTGACAAAACAAAACCACCTCCGATGTCTTTGGCAACCTGTGAGGTATTCTTTAGTTAAAGCAATTATGCTTTACAAAAACAGAACCAAAAGTCATTTAGACAAGAAATTTAACGGGAAAGTTTTCCAATTTTTGTCTATATTTTTAGGGAAGTTCTTGTAGAAAGTAACCAAAAAGATCACAATCCTTTTTCTTTTTTTTTTTTTGATAAATAAGATCACAAACCTTCACTTTGACCATCTTCCAAACTTTGATTTGTAATTGCGAAACAAATGATTTCAAATCGCTCCAACATTTCAAAATTGACAGTGCATGAGACCTCTTTCTTTCTCCATTTGTTTTCGAATTTCTGCTTTTCGATAGCAAAGCTTAGATCATCTTGCCATCATCATCTCCACCTGACTCAATTTTCTGTTTCGAATCTTTTGGTTGGCTTTGCTTTTGTCCATCAATATGAGAACTCGATTGATGTGGCTCACTTTGGAGGATGACATTAGATTGATCTTCAGGAGCATTAGGCTGTTCTGGTAGTTTTTCAATAACAGATACCTCGGAATGGTCTTCCTTCTCTTTTGCAACTAAGCATAAAACAAATAAAACAAATACACGTTAGCCTTTCTATCAACCAGATCAAAAGAATATAATTAATCAGTACTAAACAGAAACTACAGAGAGGCAAGGAACTAAGTGTTGGAAAAAATGGATTTTTGGTGACTTTAATTAAATATTAAAGTGGGTCCCAACCGTCTATTGTGTTGGGTCTAAGTAGGTCTAGATACTTTGCAATGAGATCTTTACCCCACAAATAGAATGGCCAAAAACCATTGAGAATTGAATGAGAAATTGCCCCATGAAGTTAGCTTCATGAAAGAGTTAATGGGGTTTGTAACTTCTGCCTTTATTGCAGAGTTTAATAGTGCATTAATGGGGTTTGTAACTCCTACCTTTATTGCAGAGGTTAATGGTACATTAGTGACCAATAAAGGCTGGAAGCTTCTCCTTTCTCCCCTATATATGTATAAATTGAGACCCTCCTGTCAAGTCTCAAACACAGAAATTTTTGCTTCCTTTTTACAAGTCAATTTGCTAGAAAGTTTCTACAGTGAGAGAGTGTTGCCATGGTTTTGTTCGCTAAGCTAGACAGAAAGTGCTTCTGCCGTAGTTGGTTTTTGACCGTCGTATCCTGAGAGACAGACGCCGGAATTCTTCAAGCACTCGACCCGTGAAGCAGCAAAATCTGTTTTAAGGAAACTGCTACCGTACAGGCTTCGGTTTGCTTTCTTTACCATTTTATTGTATTGTATATTTCTGTGGTAATTTAGTTGTAATTCTTAGCATGTGTTCTTGGTATATATATATATTTTTTATAATTTATTCGTGAATCTATTTATTTAATTTCACAATTTGAACAACACTAAGTAACCGATTCACCATCCGGAAGGGGGAGCAAGAACTTTTATAAAAATACCTTAAAAGTGGGACTGCCTTCAGAGTGTGTATATGTACAATTTAACATACAATTATATTTATATAAATAAACATATTATTTTATTTTTTATGTATTTATAACATATAGCTAGCAAATGTAACACAATACTCAAATGCTAAAGAATAACACTAGGGGTACGTTCATTGGAAGTTATGACAGCCCTACAGGGAGAGTTCATGTACCATCCTACTGGTGACAGGTTCAAGTCTTCTTGAGCTTCATTTTGCCCATGGTTGTTAAAATCGGGTTCCAACATAGGATCGGTGAGAGGGTCTCGTATAAGATCAGATGGAGGATTGAAAGATTCTACTTTCTATTAAAAGTAAGGTAAAACTACAAATAAAAATAATGCATATTAAAAATAAAGGTAAAAAAATCACAAACCAAGTGATCCTACTTACAATCCTACCTACAACCCTACCTGCAATCCTGCTACAACAATGATTTTGATCATTTCGGAAAATTTAGGACTGTAGGATGATCCAGATGGAGATTTTGCCCCTTGCTGCTCTTTAAACATTGACATAGCAGTCCTTTAGTGGTTAAAAAAAGAATTCACTTAAGTGCGCAAATTTGATCACATCAGTCTGCGGAATTGACAGGAATTGCCAGAAAATCAATGAATTCAAGCTCCAGAGCACGGTCTGCCTACTACTTCACATAGTTTAGGTGACTTTGCATGGAATTCTAAACCACAAGGGCCCAAATATAGGCCAAAGAGAGGCATAATAATGGGGACAAGCCATGTTAGTCTGTGATTGAAGTTTGAAGACTATGGATTTTGGTGACAAGGCTCTATTTTAAAGTTGGTGGTGAACTGATACAAAACAACTGATAACTAGTGCAGTGAAGTCCTACTAAACTTAGGGGAAGCCATAGGGTAGGGTAACTGTAAAAATATATAAAAATAAATATTCCAAAGGGAAGTGATGCAGCACCAAGAAGAAGAATGAAGAAGAACAAAGAAGAATAAATCGGGAATCACAATCCCAAAACAAATTTCAACATCAATTATTCAATCCTCAATCATATCATAGTCCATTCTCTTCAAACTACTATAAAAGACCATATATATAGGCATACTAGGAAACCCTAATTAAATTAAAGTTACCAAAAATTAAACACCACAATAATAAAATCCTGATAAGATAAAATACAAATATAAAACAATGCCAAAATAAGTCACTAAATCTTTATCTAATGCCTTTGTGATCCCCATCATGAAGTTAAAGGATGGCAAAAACATAGTGGAGAATAGTTCAGATAAGCAAACAGCATAGAATGAAATATATCAAACTCAGATCAATGAGCCTTAATGTGAGGATGATGACATTGAACTTTTTCTTCTTCCTCTCTCTCTCTCTCTCTCTCTCTCTCTCCCCTTTGGGTGCCAACTAAGTAATGAAGCAAAGGTACTTCATACAGCAAATGAATAAAATTTTTGGAGGGCATAGTTGTTTCCAAAGAAATAAGGTAAGCCAGAGAAAATTATAAATCAGTGGGACTGCATTGTTATTTCCAAAGTAATAGGGAAAGCCAGAAAAGTTACAAATCACAAACAATTACCAGGGTTAGGAAGACGGATAATCTTACGAGATGAGTAACAAAGTACGTTTGTAGTCCAAACTCACAATATGGAGATCAAGTCGGGCAATTCTGTTCACACACCACAAATATTCTCAGTTCAGATCATTTTTCCGTTCAGATCAACTTCCAAACAAAAACTAATTGTTCAGATAGCAACTTTTGAACAAAAATCAATTGTTAGAGCAAAAACCCTGTTCAAGTTAAAACCCTGTTTGAGTTGATATCCGAACAATTAATTTTTGTTAATTGTTTGGAAGTCGAAATCCAAATGAAAAAAAATGAGACAAAGTGTGGTGTGCAAATAGAAGCTCCCAATCAAAGCCATGTGAACAATTCACAACACAAATAACAAAAGGGTTATAAGAGAAGAAGAGCAGTACATAATATCTTTGGAGAGACAGAAAATAGAGATTAGGTGCCTAAAATGATAATGTAGTGGGTTCTTGAGAATGGGAAAACAACTAATGTATTGACATAATAGATATGCATATTAGGGCTTTAACTAGCATGAATCGATTGTTATAGCTACCAACCTAATTGTTGAAGATGCTTATGTCAAGAGTCTGTAACAAAACACAAACATTAACTTTTCTTATGGATAAATTAAGATATCTAAAATGAAATTCATTGGTGAATTTATTTGCTAAGGATACAATCTCTCTCTCTCTCTCACACACACACGCACACACACACACACAAAATTTAAGAGACAATGTTGAATTGGAAGCTAATTTAGATTTAAGTTGTGATATTTTATGGTTCTACAACTATTGTGATTCTGTAGAAGGAAGACTCTGAAAATATGTGTAATATGATGAAAACTACGAGTAGTAATGACAAAGAGTAAATGCAATGGCCAACAAATACTCTAGGATTACCATCTTCAATAATTTCAATTAGGTAAGACACAAGGAGTGGAAATTAAGATAATATTAAAATATGGACAAACATGGGAAATAGTTGTAATGAGGGAGAGTAAATGTAATAACCAACAAATACTCCAGAGTTACCATCTTCAATAATTTCAATTTGATAAGACACAAGGAGTGGAAATTAATATAAAATTAAAATATGGACAAACATGGGAAATACTTTTGAAATGTCAGGTAAGTGCAAACAATTCGAGAAAGGCAAGATCTTAGTAGAAAGATTTGGAAGGCCATAAAGAAATTCTTGTTCTCTTCACATCATTAAAGATACTTTTTAATCCAAAATAACGAATTTATTGTTGTCCCCAATTAATACTTAATTTTACAATAACCATCTCAGATCAACTTGGTCAAATAAAGAAAGCAAATAAAGAGATATCTCGTAGCAGATAATTATGGATTCAATTGAAATATGAGCACCTATGTGGAATAACTACCACAAAGTGGTTCAAAAGGGATAACTGATTCGGCATTATTGTATAGATAGCAACTAATTGTCAAATAAGCATTGAAAAACAGAGATAGATATGCTCCTCCAGTGAAGGACAATAAAAATATGGCAGTTGTGTTGGGCACTCAACTTCACTACTGAAAGCTATGCATCCCTAGTTGCTATTTCTTAGAAAAATAAAAAGGGACCAATGTTTTGAAACCCGAACTATTGACCAAACCGGAAAAGTGACTGGATCAAGAGTCACTGGTTCAATTGTCAGGTCAATAGGAATTGAACCATGATGTCATAATTACCTAAATTTATTAAAAATTATACTTAAATAAAAATAATAATTATTAAAATACATTCATTAAAAATATTTTAAGATATATATTTTTTACAGAAATAATTATACTAAATATATATGTTCATACATATGTTTTTATATTGATATTGTTTGTGAAAATGTAAATAAAATTTGTGTTTGAGATAAAATACGTTGATATAATAAATAACATATATGTACATGTACTATATATTGATAAGAAATATAATAAATAACATATATGTACATGTACTATATATTAATAAGAAGCTGAGTTGCTGTTTGTGCCTAATTTTGTAAAATTCTTGTCGACAGGTGTATCAGTCAGATGATGACACATGGCAAAGTCAAAGTGAGAGTCTTTCATTAATCAGAGGGACAGGTGGCATGAAAAAAGGTGAACATGTGCAGAAAGTGATAGGAATGTTCTGGGGCCAGTTACCAGCCAGTTTGTGATATAGTGGGCTGATTTATAGGAGATGATGCTCGCAAATTGAGGCTTGTTCTTTGTCGAGGTATCGCTCAGAATAATGAGGGGCATGTGGCAGCATGGAGGAAAGATGGTTCGATAGGTGGAGTTGAGTATTTGGCAGATTTTGAAGGCTTGGAAGTGAAGAGGCAGTTACCATGACAGTTATGCAGTTGCAGGTTTGAAGGAATATGCGATCATGGGCCAACGAAAGAGGAGAAAGTATAAAAGCCAAAGATTTGTAAAGAGGAGGACATCATCAACACAACAACAACTTAGTTTTTACCTTAGGAGTAGATTATCAATTTAGGAGTAGTTTATTCTATAACTTGTAACCTTTGTAAACTTTGGTGGTTTCATCTTGAAATCATCTCTTGTTTGCTTTGTTTACTTAGTTTGATCTTGTTGATTGTAACTTTTTTCCCAAAGAAGTCCTTGTACTTTCAAGGCATTTGAATCAAAAAACACAGTCGCTTGATCTCTCTGTTTGGTTGTTTGTTTAAATTATTGCCTAGCTTCTGTCAATTTAGGCCAAGCATAATTTTTACTTACAATTTTTGGCACGCCCAATGAGACAACATCTTAATTTGGAACAGTTAAGAATACTTGTCTAAACCTCCAATCTTGATGCCACCAATCAAAGGAAAACCCTTAAAATTGTATATTTCAACAGGGGGCAATCGACTGGTTTTTTATTGGCACAAGATAATGAGGAGTGTGAATAAGCTGTGTATTACCTTAGGAAGCTAAATGAAGCAGAAATTAGGTATAGCTCTGTGGAGAAGTTATGTTTGGCCTTATATTTTGCAGCAATCAAGTTAAGGCATTACATATTACCTTCAGAGGTTGATGTGATTGCTCAAACAGATGTTATAAAATACATGTTATCAAGGCTAGTTTTGAGAGGGAGATAGGGAAAATGGATACTTGCATTGATTGAATATTGTTTTAAGTATGTTCCTCAAAAAGCTGTGAAAGGCCAGGCATTGGCAGACTTTTTGGCTGAACATCCTTGTAACCCTATCGAACCAAACTTGTATGAAGTTTTTTCAGTAGAAATGAAGCCATAGAAGTTGATGTTTGATGGTTCAAAAACTGAAGAAGGTGTAGATGCTAGGGTGGTTTCACCACAAGGACAAGTGTTTCAGTCTTCTTACCAATTGGATGAGCTCCAAGTGCAATCAAATAACCAGGCTGAGTACGAGGCCTTGATTATTGGCTTGGAATTGGCAAGAAGCCTCAAAATCCCACACTCAAAGGTGTTTGGAGATTCACAATTAGTGATAAGACAGGTCATTGGTCAATACAAGTGTAATAGTGCAGTACTTGGGGAATACCTAGATCAAGTTTTAAAATTGGTCAAAGGTTTTGAATCAGTGGAGTTTGAACATATGTTTAGACTTGAAAATAAAGAGGCCAACAAGATGGCTCAAGTTACATTTGGTTTAAGAATTCCATATGGTTTTCAAGAAAGGATTATAAAAATTCAAAAAAGAGTAATGCCTTGTGTCAAGTGTCGACAACAACAAAGTTTGTCAATCTTGGTTTTATATGTGGCAGAAGATGATTGGAGATCATCCTTGATTAAATACTTAAGCAATCCAGAAGCAAGAGTGGATAGAAAAACAAGATATCAAGCTATGAACTATCAACTACGTCATTTTAGGAGATGACTTGAAGTGCATGAGGGCATTTGTGGTGCTCACCAAGCTGGTGAGAAAATGAGGTGGCTTATTAAGAGACATGGTTATTTTTGGCCTTCAATGAGAAAGGATTATATTAGTTATGTCGGGCGATGTCAACGATGTCAAAAGCATGGCAATATACAAAAGGTGTTAGCTGTAGATTTGCATTCAATTGTAAAGCCTTGACCATTTAGCATGGTTGTTAAAATCGCGATCCGGATCGTAGGATCGTACGATCCTACGATCCTACTTTGCCAAAACGATCCAGATCGTTGTAGGATCGATGTTATAACAGTATCGCAAGTAGGATCGTGTAGGATCGCATGGGATCGTGTAGGATCGTATGGGATCGTATAGGATTGTAAGTAGGATCGCAAGTAGGATCGTAGATTTTATGATTTTTCACCTTATTTTTAATATGTATCATTTTAATTTTAATTTTTTTCTTTTTTTTTAAATAAAAAGTAGGATCTTACGATCCTCAATCCGATCCTACGATCCGATCCACCAAACCCTCTCACCGATCCTACTTAGGATTCCGATTTTAACAACCTTGCCATTTAGAGGATGGGCAATGGATTTGATTGGTCAAATCTTCTCACTTTCATCAAAACAACACTCATTTATTTTGGTTGTAATTGATTATTTTACTAAATGGGTTGAGGCAATTCCTTTGAAAGTGGTGAATTAATCCCATGTTATTGATGTCATCAAGAAACATGTGGTTCATAGGTTTGGATTGCCACAAACAATTACTGTCGACCAAGGGACAATTTTTAGTGGTGATGAAGTTAAAAGAGTTTGCCAGAATATATGGCGTTCAAGTGCTCAATTCATCCCCATATTATGTCCAAGCAGAGTCATCAAATAAGACTATTAAGGCAACCTTGAGTAGGGTGATAGAGGATAACCCAACAGAATGGCATGAATTGTTATTTGAGGTGTTGTGGGCATATAGAAATTCTAAGAGGGATAGTACTCAGGCTTCCCCTTATGAGTTGGTTTATAGTCATGCTGCAATATTACCCTTAGAGATAACAGTAAGGTCTAACAGGGTGGCTAGGCACTATGACATCCCTGTCGATGAATATAATGAGGCCATGTTCATGGAGTTGCAAGATGTAGAAGGGAAAAGAGTGGATGCTTTCAATTGTATGATAGCACAAAAGAAGAAAATTGAAAGAATTTATAATAAGAAAGTTAAAGTGAAGGCTTTTGGTGAAGGTGATTTAGGCCTCGTTTGGCAAGAGGCTATTTTAGCCAATTAGCCAAAAAGTTACTAAATTAGCCAAAAAGCCAACAACCCATACCAAAAAGTCAAAGATTCTCTTTTCTCTCTACTTTTTGCACATCTTTTCGTAATTAGCCAAAAAGTCATCCCAAACATACAAGTTTTTTTTACCTACCTTTTTAGCCAAATAGCCAAAAAATTACTAAATTAGCCTGTTCCCAAACGAGGCTTAATTTGGAAAACTATCTTGCCATTGGGAACAAAGGGTCCTGAGTTTGGCAAGTGGTTACCAAATTGGGAAGGACATTTTAGAGTCCATAAAGTCCTCAAAAGAGGGGCATACCAATTAGCGTCCTTAGAAGAACAACCACATAGAAGAAACATAAATGGAAAATATTTAAAGAAGTACTATCCAACAGCCATGTGGGAAAATCTTAAAGGAAAATGAAATGACAAGCATTGATATTCACTGAAATTTCAAGATATTCACAAAAGCAAAACATGACTAAGACATTTACAAGAGAAAAAACAAACAATTGTGTCTAGTCTCTTGAGAAAGTAAGTGCAAGAGTGCCCCATCTTGATTGAGTGGCTGCCAACATAGCTTGAGCTTGATCAAGTTCTTCCATGGTGGCTTGTATGGATGATGGGCCACTCCCAATTTGAGCTAGTAGGGTTTTGGCTTCATCGCCATGCTTTTCTCTTTGTTGTTGAAGATCAAGCCTTTTTTGTTTAACAAGAGCTAGTTCTGCTTCAAGTCTAGCTTCTTCAAGGGCTAATGCTTTGTCTTGGTCAGAAAGATTGGAGGAGGTCTGACAGGTGATCATTAGCAAGTTGGAAATGTTTTGGGCAGTTCCCAAGAAGTCTTTCTTGGCTTGTATCTTTTCTTTGCAACTTTGAGCAGTTGCCAAAAGAGTTGGCCATTCAGTAATGATTTTGGCCAGATGGGTGAGTTGATTCTGACTAAAAGGGTTAGGAGATAGCCTTTGGATAGCAGTCAGGTAGCTCAAAGCTTCGATGGGTTGCTTTGAAGCTATTTCTTCAAATGGAGTGTTGATAAGGCTTAGGAAAGAAGTCATGATTTGTTGATCCTCAGGGCTATAATGATGAAGCCTTTGTGGAAGTGGAGATATATGCTCAAGGCTTTTCTGAAAGGCTGCAATTTCATCCCATATGCTCAAAGTTGTTCCAATTGGAGTTGAAACCTGTCGACAGTCAGGGTTAAGTAAGGATTGATAAGTTCTAGCTAAGAAAAGAAAAATATGGTGAAGAGTTACTACCTGCACATCAGTGGATGTTGGAATGCTGACTAAGGTGTCTTTTGAAGTATCAGCAAGGGGCTCACTTGTTGCTGGGAGGATAGTGTCCCCAATGTTTCCACTCATTGATGGAGTTTCCTCCATGGTTACAACTTTAGGAGATTGGATGTTTTTAGGTTCAACTCTTGTGGGATTACGATCATTGGGTGGATTTTCTTCAATTGGTTTTCCTGCCCCTGTGATGAGAAATAAGGCCCTGTTTGTTTTCAGAGATAGAATGGAGGGGATTCATAGTGAGGGGATTAATAGTGAGGGGATTGTTAGGGAGGGGATTGTTAGGAAGGATTAAGTAAAATTGTGTTTGTTTTGATGATAGTTGTTAGTGTAGGAATTGTTAAATTATTTTTATATAAAATAATAAAAAAAATAAAAAAAATACAAAAACATTAAACATTAATGTTTTAAAAAAAATGCCAAACATGTAACAAATTTCCAGAAAAAATAAAATAAATAAAATAATGATTTTTACTTAACAAAAAATACGAAAAATTAAACATTAAAGTTCAAAAAAAATGCCCAACATGTAAAAAATAAAAATAAAAAAATAAAAAATTTCTAGTCCGGCGGACTATTTTTCTAATATTAAGTCTTGGAGGCCCATCCGAATCCCTTCCCCAAGGGGATTCATAATCCGAAGCTCACTATCAATCCCCTCCCCATCTCTCAAAACAAACACAATGTTAGTGGGTCCCACTTCACTACCAATCCCAATCCCCCTTCTAACTCTCCAAACAAATGGGGCCTAAGGAGTTAGTTAGTAAATTTAATTGAAAGGAATTAACAATAAAGAGGGAATTAGGAAGCTTGCTTACCATGAGTGACTTGGAGGTTAGGTTGAGGAAGTTCAATGGGTTCATTGAATGATGGGTGAGAACTCTTAGGAGTCTCCCTTTCAAAGGGCTCACCAATAGGAGATGATTGACCATTTGGAGATGAATCAATGTCAATCCTTTCTTCTTGCAAATTGGAAGGTTGTTCAATTGGAGAGCTGGTAGATTCAGACACATGATTTGAGGAGATGACTGACGGAAATTTGATGGCCCAGTTGCCCCTAGGTAAAGAACCTTCATTGGAAAGACTCCAAGAGCCACATCCTAAGGTTGATAGGGGGTGGATTAGAACTGATGTGTGGAGCTGGTTGGTTTGGGATTGCAGTGCTTGGCTCATTCTTAGAGGAGCGGGGATGTGTTTGAGAAGCTGCTTTGGGAGATGACTTGGGTTCTCTTCATTTTCAACATAAGTTGAAATGAGAATTCTTCTCCTTTTTCTCTGTAGAAGATAAAAATTTGAGGTGAGTTACATGATGATGCTAAGAGATGTGTGAGCATAAAGGTGAGGGATTATACCTGATGTGTTTGGTCTGAAGGATTGAGGGTTGTTGGTTCAAGTACTTGGTTGAATGGAATATCCCACTCCCTAAATGTGGGATTAAAATCTTCTTGAGCCAGAGTTGTAACAAGGGGCTCTTGCCTTTTCTTTGCCCTCATTTCTCTTGAGGATGATTGAGTTGCCCTTGTCCTCCTTTGTTCTTGTGCTTAAAGAGCTGTAATGGAGTCTCCCATAAGCTTAGGCACAGAAGGAGGAGCATTTTGGTTGGCATTTGGATTCATTGGTGTTTTGCCTTTGCTTTTGTCTTTGATTGGGACTTCAATGGCAGGAGGAGGTACCATGAGAGTGGATTTGACTGCAAGAAGTCAAAGAGATTGAGAATGAGAGAGAATTCAAAAGATGGAAGTAAGTTGATTGTTTAAAAGCTAAGGTGGGTTTACTTGTAGTCTTGAGGCTTGAGGTTGGTGGCTCAGAGCCCTGGTTATCGATGGATACTTCCTTAAGACAAGTCTTAAGAGGTTCGGGGAAGATCACTGCAGCCATAAGTGTCCATCAGTGTTCAAAGCCTTTGGTGAGATCAGAGATAGGCTTGAAGAAGTGCTAAAATTCTTGAGAAGATTTTCATTTTCTTTTTGCATCAGCTTTGCTTGAGAAGGGTCTTTGATGCTGATCCTTGTTCCTACTTCTTCGTGGATGATGGAATGAAAGTAGGGGTATGGTGTGCATTGAGTAAGCCCAAATTGTCTTGACCATTGTTTGGGGCAGTAGCTTTCAAAGCTGCAGCTAGACATTCTTGTAGAAGAGATAGAACAACTAACTAGAATGTGGTTGCAGGTGAGAACATGCTTCCATGTCTCAACTTGAGACCTTATTTCGTCATCCGTCAAGTTGGAAGCATTCATGGAGAGATGTTCTAGTCTGAAGGAGGAGAATCGACAGTCATGAAATGGCCTAAAGAGAAGGGGGTTTGTACCAAATGGAAAATTGAAGAATGTGGTGAGGTATTGGGTTTATCAACAAAGGTTAGGTAGTAATATGTGTAAGAGTGGTGGTTTGGGATCATGGTGTTTGGCTTGGGAGGTTGTACCTCAAGGAAGTAGGCATACAAGCAAGCTTGGAAAAGCCAGAATAGTCCGCCACAGTTAGAGAATATCTTTTTATCAACAAAACAAAACATGCCTTTATAGAGGGTGGCAAGTAAGAAGCAAAAGCCATGGCTTGGCCATCTTGAAGGTATAAGGCCAATGGAAGGTATTCTTTAGTAATTTTGAAACCAAGAACACAAAAAATTAATTGACAAAGCCAAACTAGGTAAAAGACAACTCTTTCTTGGTCATCGACAGGGGTGTTTCTCTTACCTTTGTATTTTTTAATGAATTCAGTGTAACTCACTTTTGTATTGAGAGTGAAAGGCATTGGTGGAGTTTCTAGTAAGGCAATGATTTCTAACCCTAGGATGGGAAGTCCAGTTAAGTGGGCTACATCTAGAATGGTAGGGGATATCATGCCAAATCCTAGAAGCATTGAGGCGCAAGATTGTGGCCAAAAACTAGTAGCTGTAGTAGCAATTAACCACTTGTTCATATCAAATTTAAGGGTCGACAGTCAAATTATCTCACTAATGCCTAGATGTTTCCACACATCTAAGTCACAAGCTTCAATTCGTTTGACCCAACTTTGTCAAGTAGAATCTGGTTGCCTCCATGATTGGAAAGGGTTTTTGCCATTGTCCCAATTTACCCAATTGAGTTTGGTTGGTTAAGAAGCAGGGTTTCGCCATTGGCAAGTGGGTAATATGGAGCTATTTCATCTGGAAAGTAGGCTATGAATGTAGGTCCTAGGGTTGCTCTGGCTGGTGGTGGTACTTGGGATCAAGGTTAGGTCCAACTTCAAAGGATTGGTGATGTCCCTAATGGTTTTGCGGAATCGAAGGTGTTCATCACTAGTTTCATCCTCTTTCTGAGATTTCGACTTCTTGGGAGCCATGGTTCAAGGTTTTGAGTTGTTTGGTGTTTTGGTATGAGAGTTTCGAAGGAAGGAGGATGAAGTTGAAAAGTTTGAACTTTTATAACTTATGTTGTGCCCAGTGCTTGGGTTTATTTGAATTAAGTATGTTATTTATCAGGGTCCAGAAAATGGACTTGTTTAAGTTAAAATCATTATTATTTATTTAACTTAAACAAGGGGGGCATTGTTTGTGTCTATTTTTTGTAAAATTCCTATCGACAGGTGTATCAGTTAGATGATGACACATGGCAAAGTCAAAGTGAGAGTCTTTCATTAATCAGAGGGATAGGTGGCATGAAAAAAGGTGAACATGTGCAGAAAGTGGTAGGAATGTTCTGGGGGTAGTTACCAGCCAATTTGTGACTTAGTGGGCTGATTTATAGGAGATGATGCTCACAAATTGAGGCTTGTTCTTTGTCGAGGTATCGCTCAGAATAATGAGGGGCACATGGCACCATGGACGAAAAATGGTTCGACAAGTGGAGTTGAGGATTTGGCAGATTTTGAAGGCTTTCAAGTGAAGAGGCAGTTACCATGACAGTTATGCAGTTGCAGGTTAGAAGGAATATGCGATCATGGGCCAAGGAAAGAGGAGGAAGTATAAAAGCCAAAGATTTGTAAAGAGGAGGACATCATCAACACAACAACAACTTAGTTTTTACCTTCGGAGTAGATTATCAATTTGGGAGTGGTTTATTCTGTAACTTGTAACCTTTGTAAACTTTGGTGGTTTCATCTTGAAATCATCTCTTGTTTGCTTTGTTTACTTAGTTTGATCTTGTTGATTGTAACTTTTTTCCCAAGGAAGTCCCTGTACTTTCAAGGCATTTGAATCAAAAAATACAGTTGCTTGATCTCTCCGTTTGGTTGTTTGTTTAAATTATTGCTTGGCTTCTGTCGATTTAGACCAAGCATAGTTTTTACTAACAGATGCCCTAGTGGAAATGAGTCAGCCTTTGGAGCAAGAGGTGCCATGTTCGATTCCCGAGGGCTAACTTTTTCAAGGCTTGAACCATGTGCGTTGGAGGGGTCACAGGTTCGGCCAGTTGTCTCCAACCCTCATTAGTTCATCCAGTTTAACCATCGGTTTGGCCGGTTTAACTGAAAAATGCCAATTTTCAAGTTAGGCCGGGTTTGAGGGTGTATTCGGACCAAAACCTAGACCGGTCAACCGGTCAAATTGGCTGGTCCGGTCTGGTTTTAAAAACATTGAAGGGTGCCACAAAAAAGTGTTGCCACACCAATCAAGTAGCATGATTTGAGAAAATTTTGCACCCCATACGAATTATATGGAACCAATCTAATATTTGTTTGAATAGGAATGATTTTGTATAAAGTTGAGGCTAATGAAATTATGTGCTTCAACCACTTTTCTAAACAGAAATAGAATATACAACCAATATGTTCATCAAGATATTGTATGAAAATCAGGTTTAAGTGTTATATCACACTACTAATAAGTGCTTAATGAGACAACTAGGCATGTGAAAGTGGTTTGCCACTTCATTAGCGATATGGTGATGTAGAAATAGATTCCCAGTGTGCGAATCAAAAGCAAATCATTGTAAAGAACACTAAAAATAATTAAAAAAAATAAAAAGGAAAAAGAAAATTGATAGTTTCAAACATATATATGATAATTGTAAATAGATTATTTACAAGATTTTGGTGTTAAAGGGATGTTTGGGTGTAGTTTGTTATCATTTTGATGCATTTTATGCTATTTGAAAAAAAAAAAAATGGAGTTGAAGCTCAGTTCGGGTCTATTATTCGAACATTTTAAGGTTGTTCAGACTACTAAGCTCAAACGTGATTAATTTTACCAATTTTTCCTGTTCGGCTGGCTATAACTGAACAAATTGGACTTGCTTGGTCTTTTCCAACTAAGTTGTTTGTTCAGTTGTGTTGAACAACCAAGTTCATTCGTCACTGGTTATCTAAACTAAATTCAAGTGCAGGGAGAAAAAAAAAAAGTTCCAAAAAGATTTGTTCAGATGGGTGAGGGTTGTTATTGTGCGGCAGTGGAGGTAAGAAGGGGAGCTAGGGAGGTGATGGGGTGACAGAGAAGGGCTGCAGGAGGTGGGGGTTGGCGGGAGAAGGGGTTTGCCGGAGTAAACGACTCATATATAAAAAGGAAGCAACAAACCAAGTCTAGGTTTTGCTCTTGCTCGTTCTTTCTTTCTTCATTTCTCTTCATTATACTCAAATGTACTCCCTTGTTGAGAAATTATTTACATATTGCTCAAGGCATTCCTTACTATAACACTGAGAGACATCATTGTTAAAATTTACCATCACCTACCACCAATTTACCATCACCTACCACCACCTACTCCTCACCTACTACACTCACCCTCTCCTATATAATGAGCCACTCACCATTTGTAATATACACAACAACAGATCAATTCATCAATCAATAATACATATATTTTTACATGGTATCAGAGCGAGATTAAGAACCTGATCATTCTGCTTCATCGGCGGGCAGCAGCCTCGCCTTGGCCGTCCGCCGGACCTCTACACATACCCTGACTTCGCTGTAACTTCATCTTCCTCTCCTCACTATTGAAGAACTCTGCTATTAGCCTTCTTCTTTCTTTCTTCATCACACCGAAGAAATCTGCTTCTTTCTTTAGCTCCACATTGACTTCTATTCGCGCATGCAGAGCTACAAAGAAACGAACAACTACATTAGAGCACTTGATAAGCCTATGTTGACAGTACCGGCTACGAAGAAACCGACCAAGAATGGCCAGTTCCGACTCCATTCTCGCCGGAAGAAAACGGGCCACGGATCGAACTTCCTCATCTCTCTCATGTTCAGCAGCAAACTCATTTGCCCATCCATCTGGTCCATGAGAAAGCTTCTCATGCACGAACTGGTCAGCCCACGCATGACCTCCATCATGCTGCTGTTGATATTCACAGAGCAAAGTTTCGCTGATTGCGATAATGGCGGTGGTTGTAACTATCGTCTCTCTCATAGAAGGATCTCTCGCAGCCGAAGCTCCGGCGCCGAGCCCTGTCGCCGCCGCGGGCGCGGTCTCTCCTTCGCTCGCCGTCGGTTGCATCGTCACCTTCGCGGATGGAACTTGATATTCAGAAGTTCTTACATAATTCTGAGCAGCATCAGTTTGAGTTCCAGCATTTCCCTACTTCCTACCTTCGTCTTGCAGCACACCGTGTTGCTCAACACTATGGTCTGCAGACTATGGTTCAGGATAATGTCTTGGATGGTCTTGGTACTAGAATTGTGGTTAAAAAATTGGCAGAAAGCAGACCTATGCACATGGCCATCACACTTTCCACACACTCCTGTTCCCACTCAACTTTCTTTTCTTTTTTTTATGTTTTTTTTATTTCTTTTCTTCCATCTTTTGAAAAGCAAAAGAGACACAACCTGATTTGCACTTTATTTTTTTTTATTTCTTTTCTTCCATCTTTTGAAAAGCAAAAGAGACACAACCTGATTTGCACCTCAATATTCTTACTTTTCCTCGTGGGCTTGTTCCCACCACACTATTATACTATATTCTATTATTATTATTATTATTTACACAAAAAAAAAAAAAAAAAAAAACATTGCAGGTTTTCACAAAACCGTGGGTCACGAAACCTTGTTTTCATTATTCTCTCTTTGCACACAAAAAAAAAAAAAAAAAAAAAAAAAAAAACCCACAAACCGCAGAAGAAGAAGAACTGCACACCACACTCATTTTATTCATGTTGGGGCTCACCCCGATCACCATTTTACACCAAAAAAAAAAAAAAAAAAAAACACAACACCCACACCCACAGTGGGATTTTTCTTCTCTACTCTGCTGCAGGTCTCTTCTTCTTGCCTCCGTCCTGGACGGCCCTTGCCGTTGTTGCCTCCGTGTTTCCCACTCCACTGGGCCTGATCACTCCCCCCTGCTCCTCCACTGCAGCATATGGCGGACCTCCAAATCGGAACATAACGGTGGCCTTCCGCTTCAGCTCCTTGTTTTCTGTCTTTAGCACACTTATCTCTGCTCGCGCATCCTTATACATGCGTTGGAGCAGAGCCAGCTGGGAGTTTAACTGTTGCACCTCATTTGTCCTGCTCTGCAGCCGGTGCGACAAGTTTGTGACCGCAGTCATGGTTTCCACACATGACTTCAGAGTATACTGATTGTTAAAATCCACCTACTCTCCACCTACTTCACCCACTTAAACCTACTCCACTAAACCTAACCCACTACACCACTACCACCTCACCTACTCCACTAAACCTTCACCCACTTAAACCTACTCCACTAAACCTAACCCACTACACCACTACCACCTCACCTACTCCACTAAACCTAACCCACTACACCACTACCACCTCCACTTCACCTACTCCTTACCTACTACACACTCACCCTCTTCTATATATAGGAATCATGAATCATTGTAATAGATATCAACATTATATCAATCAATAATACATACAATTTATTCTCTCTCTATTTCTCTTTATACATTAAATTTTACATGGTATCAGAGCAAGGTTAACAACCTAGTCATTCTGCTTCACCGGCGGGCGGCAGTCTCGCCTTGGCCGCCCGCCGGACCTCAACACATACCTCCTCTCCTTTCACCTTAGTCTCACCTTTCCGATGCTCTAGTCTATACCATTGAGGTGCCAAAGGGCTATCTGGTGGAACCCTTGTAGGCACTTCATTCATGTCGAAAGTCACTTTCGCTATAATATCATCACCACCTTCATCGGCGTCATCCAAGTCAGCAACGGCAGCTTCGAAAGCGTCCTCTTCACAATCATCCCTCTCTACTACCCTTTACTGGGTACACTCTGGGCACAGTACCATGCCTGACCAGTTCAGGCCCTTGACCAAGGAAGCCCCAAGCCCACTTGTTAGGTGGCCTTGGTTCATAGCTCTTGCTTTCCTTTTGTATGCCTGGAGAACAGTCTTGTGGGAGTTGTCCAACTGGAAAAAGGTTTTATCAAGTATTACCCAGTTCGTGGGATACCTCTTAAAACTTGCACTGGCCCTTATTTTCCATTTCATTGGTGATCCGGTAACTTCTCTGATCAGAGGAATAGAAACTACACTTTACACCATTCGAGCTTTCTACTCAGCAGTGATAGCATATACTCCTATTCCAGAGCTGACTCTGATCATCGTGCTGGTGTCTTCCGTAATTGCCATTGCTGAAGCTTCTGTTCCAGACTCTGTAGACAGCCAACCATACCTTCTTACAGTAGCTGGCTTAATCGGTTTTGCAGCCGTGAGAGACTTCATCTCCGAGCTGTCCTTCTGGACGCTCCTATTGGGATTGTTTGGTTTTGCTCGGTTTGTTAAGAAGAGGGATTATGTTTCTCCTGTGACAGCTACTCCGAATCCAGATGTTCTCATCTGTACACTGATGTTTTCCATCGCTGAAACAAAGTTTGGGACGTAGATTTTGCTGTACCACTTGGCATATACCACTCCACTTCCTTTTCCTCTCATCTTCTCCGATGCTCAGATTCTCCAACCCATATTTTTTCTTTTTTCTTTCCACACACTCCTGTTCCCCACTCAACTTTCTTTTTCTTTTTCTTTTTTTATTATTTTACTCCATCTTTTGAAAAGAAAACGAAACACAAATTGATTCTTTTTCTTATATATATATATATATTCATTCCCTCTCATTTTTTCTGCTGAGTCTTGTAGCTTCCAGCCATTCGGATTTGCACAATACACCCATATTTTATTCATCTCAGGGATCAACCCCGATCACAATTTTACACACACACACACACAAAAAAAAAAAAAAAAACAAAAAACAAAAAACAAAACAAAACAAACAAACAAACAAACACCCACCCACAGTGGGATTTTTCTTCTCTACTCTGTCGCCGGTCTTTTCTTCTTGCCTCCGTCCTGGGCGGCCCTTGCCGGTGTTGCCTCCGTATTTCCCACTCCACTGGGCATGATCACTACTCCCTGCTCCTCCACTGCAGCATATGGCGGACCTCCAAAACGGAACATCACGGTGGCCTTCCGCTTCAGCTCCTTGTTTTCTGCCTTTAGCACACTTATCTCTGCTCGCGCATCCTTATACATGCGTTGGAGCAGAGCCAGCTGGGAGTTTAACTGTTGCACCTCATTTGTCCTGCTCTGCAGCCGGTGCGACAAGTTTGTGACCGCAGTCATGGTTTCCACACATGACTTCAGAGTATACTGATTGGCCTCAATATCAGTTTGCACCGCCATTTTTTGCTCCACCGACCGCATCGGAAAGTTCAACGGAGCAAACACAGAGGTGTTTGGTTGAGGTTCACTGGCCACCGCACCAGTTATTTCTCTTGTGGACTCGTTCAGTTTTGGAAAGAGCGTGAGCAGACCACGGGACGAGGAGGCCATGTTCTGGGTAGCTGGACCGGAAGAAGAGGCCATGTTGCTGAGTGTTTCAGAGACGGGTTGGTTACCGAGTATTACAGAGTTTCTCTCTCAGCAAAGGAAGAGTTTTTTTCAGAGGATTTTCAGAAGTTTTTTGTCTGCCTCAGCCTCAGCATCAACCTTGGTTAAATAGCCAAGGCAGCCACGCGCATCATGCGCCGCTCGACGCTCGACGCCAACCTGGACACACCTTTTTATGGCACGCCTTTTGATGGCACGCCTTTTGATGAATTGAGCACGCCTTTTGATGGCACGCCTTTTGATAGATTGGGCACACCTTTTGAGGGTGCGACTTTTTAAGGGTCCGACAAGACTCTGTAAACTGTCCCGACATTGATTCCGGTTAGCTCCTTTATGGGTCCGACAAGACTCTGTAAACTGTCCCGACATTGATTCCGGTTAGCTCCTTTATGGGTCCGCCAAGACTCTGTAAACTGTCCCGACATTGATTCCAATTAGCTCCTTTATGGGTCCGACAAGACTCTGTAAACTGTCCCGACATTGATTCCGGTTAGTTTCTACAAGGGTCCAGCAAGACTCCGTAAACTGTCACAACAACTGTCACAACATTGTCTGCTACAACGGTCCGACATGACCCCATAAACTGTCTTCTACATCGGTCTGCCATAACCATACAGTCTTCTACAACGGTCTGACACGACCATACAGTGTCTCCTATCCATTTTTATTTTATTTTATTTTTCTTGTTTTGTTACTCTCCAAACTCAAGTTGGTTAGTTCATATCCCCCTTGAGTTTGCGGGGGGCTGTTAAAATCCACCTACTCTCCACCTACTTCACCCACTTAAACCTACTCCACTAAACCTAACCCACTACACCACTACCACCTCACCTACTCCACTAAACCTTCACCCACTTAAACCTACTCCACTAAACCTAACCCACTACACCACTACCACCTCACCTACTCCACTAAACCTAACCCACTACACCACTACCACCTCCACTTCACCTACTCCTTACCTACTACACACTCACCCTCTTCTATATATAGGAATCATGAATCATTGTAATAGATATCAACATTATATCAATCAATAATACATACAATTTATTCTCTCTCTATTTCTCTTTATACATTAAATTTTACACTGATTGGCCTCAATATCAATTTGCACCGCCATTTTTTGCTCCACCGACCGCATCGGAAAGTTCAACGGAGCAAAACCAGAGGTGTTTGGTTGAGGTTCACTGGCCACCGCACCAGTTATTTCTCTTGTGGACTCGTTTAGTTCTGGAAAGAGCGTGAGCAGACCACGGGACGAGGAGGCCATGTTCTGGGTAGCTGGACGGGAAGAAGAGGCCATGTTGCTGAGTGTTTCAGAGACGGGTTGGTTACAGAGTATTACAGAGTTTCTCTCTCAGCAAAGGAAGAGTTTTTTTCAGAGGATTTTCAGAAGTTTTTTGTCTGCCTCAGCCTCAGCATCAACCTTAGCCAAGGCAGCCACGCGCATCATGCGCCGCTCGGCGCTCGACGCCAACCTGGACACACCTTTTGATGGCACGCCTTTTGATGAATTGGGCACGCCTTTTAATGGCACGCCTTTTGATAGATTGGGCACACCTTTTGAGGGTGCGACTTTTTAAGGGTCCGACAAGACTCTGTAAACTGTCCCGACATTGATTCCGGTTAGCTCCTTCATGGGTCCGACAAGACTCTGTAAACTGTCCCGACATTGATTCCGGTTAGTTTCTACAAGGGTCCAGCAAGACTCTGTAAACTGTCACAACAACTGTCACCACATTGTCTGCTACAACGGTCCGACATGACCCCATAAACTGTCTTCTACATCGGTCTGACACCGCCATCCAGTGTCCTCTACACCGTTATGACACCACCATACAGTGTCCTCTACAACGTTATGACACCACCATACAGTGTCCTCTACAACGTTATGACACCACCATCCAGTATCTTCACCAATGGTCTGACACGACCATACAGTGTCTCCTATCCTCTTTTATTTTTATGTATTTTATTGTTTTGTTACTCTCTCCAAACTCAAGTTGGTTAGTTTCTATCCTCCTTGAGTTTGCGGGGGGCTGTTAAAATTTACCATCACCTACCACCAATTTACCATCACCTACCGCCACCTACTCCTCACCTACTACACTCACCCTCTCCTATATAATGAGCCACTCACCATTTGTAATATACACAACAACATATCAATTCATCAATCAATAATACATATATTTTTACAATCATTTCACTTTCTAATAGCTTGAAGCGTGTATTGTTTGTCATGGCTCTAACACCAAATAATGTCCCTAAAGAATCTTATGGAGAACATAGTAGAGAGAGATCAACTGCTATTGTGGATGATTGTTTGCCTAATCAATTTTGTGTCCTAGAGATCATTCACCAAAATTAAATTCTTGTGAACCTTGAATATCATATGAAATTCACCTAGTCAAATATATTAGAAGTGCAATCTAACCTAATAAAATCTTTTCCCTTATTATGTCTTAAATAAAATGAAGAATCTATTACTATATATTAGATGGAGAGTTTATTATTACCCTAGGGACCACGTGGTAGCCTCGCGTTCAGATCCTCTGCAGTGGATTTTTCTGCGATGTATCAAAACAGCGTCGTTTTGGTAATAACGACATCGTTTTGTTTAAGCCAAAAAAAAAAAGTTGAGAGAGGAGACCTGAGAATGAAACAGAGATCCTGCCGAAACCCAACCCTCGTCCCCAACGCCAGCACCTCATCCCCATCTCTGTCTGTTGGAGCCCACCAATCCCTTCCCTACCCAACCCCTCCAACTGCCACCGCCGCCACCATCCTCAACCCCCTTCGCCTCCCTACCCCTTCCCTCTCCACCCCACCATCCCAACCTTGCCGGTCCCCTCCCTCCTCCAACCCCTCATTCCCCCCTCGTTTCCAGCGACCTCTAACTTGCGACCGCCCAACCTAGATCTCGCAAAACTTTAAGAGAGATAGAGAGAGAAAAAAAAAAAAAAAAAGGTCGTGCTAAGAGAGAAATGTGGAGTTCATCGATCGCGATTTGGTGGCTGTGAATGTGACGGTGGTGGTCGTGAATGTGGAGATCCTCTCGCAGATGGTGGTGGCAGATTGGAGGGCACATGGCTCCGGTACCGGCTGGAATGGATTGGGTCTCTCTCCGTGAATCTTCTTCTGCATTTTTTTTTTCCCTCCCTAAGCTGCAAAAGGCACCATACCTCTAGAGGAAAGAAAAGGAAAATTAGGAGGAAGAGAGGGGCAGTGTGGGTGGCCAATAGCAGGGAAGAAGTAGGAGGATGATAGGGGTGTCGGCGTTGGGGACGAGGATTGGGCTCCAGCAAGATCTCTGTTTCATTCTCTGGTCTCCTTTCTCAATGTTTTCTTTTCCTTTTTTTTTTTTTTTTTTTTTGTCAGATTAAACAAAACAATGTCGTTTTGACCAAAATGGCGTCATTTTGACACACTGCAGAAAAATCCCTCTGGTGGACTGCAGAGGATCCGAGCATGGCAGCCTCAACTCTTTCTTTTTCCTTTTTTCATTTCCAACTACTGCAGGTACAATCCTCTGAGCTTCAAGTAATGACATTAGACTTAACATTTCTTCTATAACCATCGCATTACAATTTCCATGCCACACTTTCAAACAAAACTGTCAATTTATTGACGATGCGACCAACTTCTATATATTTATCAACTATTGTCAAATTTATTTTATTTTATATTGCTTATGCTATTATGATAAGGTAATACCAAACCTTGTATTGTAAAATGAAGGTCCAAACATATTTATGAAGCACTTCACACACACTTCACCACGCAAGGTGGGACAAAGGACATGGACTTTGTACCTTCACCTCCCCTCATTCACTTGGCCCCAAGCCACGGGAGCTTTAGCTTGTGAATCTAGGTCGCCAGTACCACAATAAACCTCTATTGGGGCTGCAAGTCTTCGTGTGGGACCTACACTACGTTTTTGATTGGTGCTAGCTAGGTTTGTTACCTTTTGTATCGCGTTGCCTGTGCAATTCTGCACATCTTTAAAACACATTGTACAATTAAGGTCCAAGACTCACACTCACAAGGCACTTCACAGTTCACATACACTTCACCAAATAATGTGGGGCAAACAAGGATAAAATTTATCTTTAGTATGTTGTTTCAGTTAGCTTGGAAACGGAAACGTTTTGGAATCGTAAGGAAATAACAAAAGAATTTGGAAACTATGAAAATGCTCGGAAATAAAAACTAAAGCCTATACAAATGTTAATATATTCTTAATGGTTAAATAATTAAACATGTTGATGTAGCTCCTCTTCTTGCCCTAAAAATTTAAAAAGAGATATATGAATATTAGAAACTCATAACACAAAAGGTTTAAAAGCCTAGTTGGGGAAAGGGGTTTTCCATTATAAGAAAAATAAAAAAATAAAAATAAAAGTGGCAAAATTATAATAGTATTATGGATGAACAAAAAAGAGGTGACGATTTTTTTTATGGTAATAAAGAAATAAAATAAGTGACTTAATCTTGCTTGTTTTATCTTAGAAACTACTCATTATTTGGGTATGTTTTGTAGTACTCTGGCGCATTTCTAAGCAATTCGGTGGAAACATTAGAGTTTTGATATTCCACTAATGTTTCATTTCGGGATCTCAAGGGAAAAACTTTTTGGCCGTTTCAATGGAAAAAAAAAAAAAAGAAGATAAAGATAAAGAAAAAAGAAAAAAGAAAATTAACAAAATTATGTTCCTTGAGGACAAAGTACATGGATTTGGTATTTTACCTCACCTCAACCTTAGAGTTTTGGCTCTTGGATCGAGGTGACCACAAATAAAGTGACCATATCACTAGAGAAATTCTAACTGCTTTTAGGGAAGGTAAGATGTATTAATGCATAAAATAGCTGTATCAATTGTAAATTCGAACTTTTTATTTTATTTTTACTCTTTAGATATTTTAATGCTTTACAATTACAATTCCTTTTAAAACATATCAAGTGATATGTTTTAGGTTTAAATAAAGACTAGAATAGATAATAATGTGCATTGATAACTTAGTACTGTTAGAATATAATAGAATATTATAAATTTGTGTTTTATACAAATTAGAGTCCTATTAGAGGCATGATTGTGTTATTGAGTTAGAGTCCTGTTAGAGACATAATTGTATTTGTATTTTCCTTTTTTGTTTAGGATTTAGGGCTATATAATCTACGATCTGATTGTAATCTTTGAGACATTGAATTTTGCATATACAGAAAAGTTTTCAGGATTCTTACATGGTATCAGAGCTTGGTTCGAAACCATAATCTGAAGGATTCGAAACCCTAGCAACCATCTCTGTTCGTTTTCGTCTGGTTCGAAATCAACCCATCCATCGTGATTCGTCTGTTCGTCGCAATCCATCTGGGTTCAGGTCAAGACCCATCGTCACAACCTGCTGGTTGTCTGTTTCTGCCTCTTTCGTGCCTTGCGCGATGGTCTGGTCTGCTTCTCTCCTCACAAAGGTCTGCTTACTGGTTCTTATATAATTTTGGGTTGATTCGTCTCGCTCTGTCTGTGGTTTATCACTACTTTGCTGGTTGCTTTGTCGCATCTGCTGGTTGCTTTGAAGTGATCTCAGTGCTTCTCTTTCTCTACATGGGATTTCTAGCTATTAGTTCTTGACTTCTAGAAACTTTTTGTTTGAGTTACTGAATTTTGGAAAATCTGGTTCTTGGTTTATTATATCTTGACTCATCTGATACTAGCTTTGGTATCTCTAAACTGGTTGTCAACAAGTCTGGTTATTCTGTTCAAAAAAAAAAAAAAAAAAGAAAGAAGTAGTCTTGTTATTACTCTTTTACCCAAGGTTCTCAGAAATTATAATTTGATCCCAAAGTTTCAAGTTTCTTGGTTCTTTAGTATCATCATGTCGAATGATAAAATTCAGGCTATCAGCTGTAGGCTCACTGGTGCCAATTATGGTTATTGGTCCACTGTTATGAAGAATTTTCTTACGGGTCGAAAAAAATGGGGTTATGTGTCTGGGTCTATACCACGTCCTTTGGATCCAAAACAGGACAATTATCTAGCTGCTTGTGACACATGGGATTGTGACAATGCTCAAATTCTGACTTGGTTTCATAATTCTGTAGAAGATCGCATTGGAATGATGTTCTCCAAATATCCTACTGCCAAAGAGGTGTGGGAATACTTATTTGGTGTCTATCAACAGTCTAACTTTGCCAAACGGTATGAGTTAGAGTCCGCTATTCAGCATGCTCGTCAGCGGGATAAATCTATTCAGGATTTTTATGTTGAGATGACGGGTCTCTGGGATCAGCTTGCTCTTATGGAACCTCCTCGTCTTACAGCCCTCGATGCTTATGTGCAGTTTAGGGAAGAGGGTCGTTTGGTGCAATTTTTAACGGCTCTCTCTCCTCAGTACGAGGCTATCCGCGGTGGCATCCTTCACCGTTCTCCTCTCCCTTCTGTGGATGCTATTGTTCGTGAGCTTCTTTCCGAAGAAACACGTCTCAAAACAACCAATCAGACTGTGTCTCCTTCAGTCTTCTTAACACAGCCACCCCTATTGGCACCTCCATCTGCGTCTCCGCACCAGTCTTCTGTCAAACCCACAAAGGGGCCCTTAGCATCAGATGAGTGTGCTTTCTGCCATCAAAAGGGTCACTGGAAGTACAAATGTCCTAAGAAGAACCGTCAGTCTGCTCAATCATCTCAGCCACAATTCCGAGGTCCTGCTCCGAGTACTTTTCACCCTCCTGCTGCTTATACTTCATCTGCTCCGGCTTCTGATCCTGACTTGGCTTCCCTGAGTGCTCAGGTTGCACAACTTCAGCATATCTTGTCCACCTCTCAGTCATCCCCATCTGCCTCCGCTCTCACCTCTTCTCATTCAGGTTTGCTTGGGTCCTCTTCAGGATCGGGTATCCAAGAAGCAGATTGGGACCGCCCGTAGAGTTGGAGATCTCTATGTGGTGGAACGCCTGCATCTTCCTCAGTCTACCTCCCCCGTTGCACTTTCATCTTTTCAGTTAGATTCTCAGTCGAGTCAGTTATATCTGTTGGGTCTGTTATACTGTCTGCTGTGTCTGCAGTCTCTATTCCGTCCGTTTTATATGTTCCTCAGTTATCTGTCAGTTTATTATTTATTAGTCAACTGGATGCCTTCTGAGATTGAATCTGAATCTGAATCTGTCTCTGACTCTGAAACTGATGTTCTGGATGCCTTCTGAGATCGAATCTGCATCTGAATCTGTATCTGAATCTCACACTACCGCTCGGTTTCAGTTTCTTCTTAGCAAACTCTCAGTGTTTTCTGCTAAAACACCTTGAGTTTGAGGGGGGGTGTTAGAATATAATAGAATATTATAAATTTGTGTTTTATACAAATTAGAGTCCTATTAGAGGCATGATTGTGTTATTGAGTTAGAGTCCTGTTAGAGACATAATTGTATTTGTATTTTCCTTTTTTGTTTAGGATTTAGGGCTATATAATCTACGATCTGATTGTAATCTTTGAGACATTGAATTTTGCATATACAGAAAAGTTTTCAGGATTCTTACAAGTACCACCCTTCACTTTGCTAATTTGTTTATAATACATTCAACATTTAAAAAACTTCATTGTTAGCTCAAATATTTTCTTTTTAACTCTTGCGGGACCCTATTATTTCTCTCTTTTTCTTTCTACAACAATGCACTCTCTCTCTCTCTCTCTCTCTCTCTCTCTCTCTCTCTCTCTCTCTCTCTCTTGTGGGTTTCACATGAATTAATTAATAACTATTTACATTTTTGTTATACTATAAATAACATTTACCCTTAGATCTCCTTCTTTTGTTCACTTGTCCTTTTAAGACACCTTTGTGTCTTTGGTTGTTCTGTATGGCCCAAATTTCTCAATCTTTTGTTAAATTGAAAGTTATATACAGCCCCTAAATTCTCATTTTCTTTAGTCCCTCAGTCCCAAAATATTAGTTCATTTTCAAAAATCAATGACTAAAATAATATGAATTTCTTATTTTGCCCTTCTTTTAAATTCATTAACAACACAAAAAGTACAATTATGAGAATTGATGTTTCCCAAAAAATGTACTATCAAAGGGTAAATTCGGAAAGTTAATATTTTTAAAGTATAATAATTGTACTACAAAAAAGAGTTGAATTCCCCAAAAGGGACTAATATTTTGGGATGGAGGGAGCATTTGATTTGATGTCAAATAAATCAGTGCGTCAAACAAGAGCTCATATAACTCGAAATAAGAATAGGTTTATGACCAAATACAATTTTAGACATGTGATAATTAAACTGTTTAAAATAATTAAGAATAAATCAAAGTCAAAGGAGTTTCAAGGTTTGAGGATGTCCTTTCATAAAAACAAAAAGAAAAAATAAATATGGGTGATAATAAGCAAACACATTTATAGGGTTGTGCTAAGGATTTAGGAAGGGTTTATGGGTTGCCATTGTAAGTGAAAATGTAAGAAAAGCTAGATTCTAGTAGTGTAGGAAAGGGAAACAAAAGAAAGTACATGCAATAACAATGAAAAAATATTAACTCACTCATCATGTCCTCTCTCTCTCTCTCTCTCTCCCCCCCCCCTCCCCCCTCCCTTCCTCCCTCCCTTCCTTTCCTTTCTACTTTCCTTGATTCTCAAACAAATTTCAAATATTTTCTCTATCAATACGAACAAGAACAACTTTTGATAATATTTTAAGTGCCATAGCAATTTATTGTTTTCGTATACTTATTAGTGGTACGGTGACTTCAGAAACACTAGAACTTTGGTTTTCCACTAGCATTTCTTGCAACGAATAATTTTTGTCCATTTTTTCCAATCCAAAACCAATTTGGAGAAAAAAAAAATTTCACTTAGTGTACATCTAATGTCTAATGTTTCTCTACAAATTAGTACACAACAATTAGATTCTTTTTCACAAAATTACCTAGCACAAAACAAGTAGTAGTATTACATATCTAGTATTGCATTCATGTTAATGACATGAGCTTTTCAATAATCATCATTTCACGTGACATCATTTTGTTCAATTTAGCTTGAGAGAAACCCATGCTACTCCATTAAATTTATGGTGTAGGTATTTGGATGTGAGGTGGTCGGTCGTGGATCTCTGAAAAGATGGTGGACACGTTAATGGCCAGGAGTTGCCGAAAGCAAAAGAAGAGTGAACCAAGACAAACTTTAGGATATAGGATGGCAGTAAGTACCTCTAGGCCCTAGAAAAAGGAGGAGGATGATTTGTTACATAGGGTCCAAGACCATTGGAGACTAGCTCACCTATGGACAGATGGTCAGCTTCTCTTGCCTCGACAGAGAGGGGATATTAGGTCTACCTCCGTGTCTCATTAAGACCTCGGAGGCTATATTATGCAAGTGCAGAGATAGGTATAATACCCCAGAGAATGTATCATGTAACGAAAAAAGGTGGTAGGTATGATACCTCTCTTGAGGTGTCCGACATTAGGTAAACAACCCTCTCTCTTTAAGGCCAGATAAGAAGGGGCTTGACGTGCCAATGGCCTAGGCTTGAAACCACAATCCTCCAATGAGCTCAAGTAGTGGATGCCTAGGCCCTACTCCTACCTTAGGATGCCAAGATGGTGACAATGACAGTAGTGATTACTAGGGCTATGCAAAATATCTCTCAATCCGCACCGATCTACCCACTAAATGCTAGTTAGTTTGATCTGCAGTTTGAAATTTATAATCTACCTTTGAAACCGCCTCACTCTACTATAGTTAATACATATATATATATATATATATGTTTACCTCTAATGAAATATTAAAGTAACATCAATGAGAAAGAGATTTAAGATGTGGAATTTATTGCACATTAGTGTTATATATATGAAAAATATTATGTAAATTAGTGTTAGATATTATGCAAATGCTTGATAATTATTTAAGATTATTCTTCAATCAATTAACAAATTGAAACCGCGTAAACCGCAGTTTGTTTAGTTTTCAATCCACCATTCACAGTGTGGTTATAGTATTACCCTCAAACCACATTGAACCACACCATGACTGCTGATATGTATAATATAAGTCCTAGATAGGGGATAAAGACATAGGGGAGACATTGCCGAGTTGATAACAAGGCTAATGTTGTTGCTTAGTGAGAGTAGCTGAGCAGAGGAACATTGATCAAGCCAAGTGGTACTCCTAGCCTCTCTTCGACATACCCTATAGGCATAGAACTTGTCTAGCCGAGCCATAGGGTGCCGACCAGGCAAGCTTGGCTTAGTCAAGTGGTGCTATGGGCCTTGCCTACCTTAGGGCTCGTCATACTTCAACTTATTCACAAGGTCTATAGGTGCTTTGGCTTGCGACTAAGGTACCAAGCGCGTTAGTAGGCCAAGCTACCATACCTAGTGGTTGATGCACTCCCATTTAGGCTGGGCACAAAACCTGCTCATAAGACGTCATGGCACCTAGCGGTGTTCACGGGTCGGTTTGAGTCGGGTTTACCCTTGAATCGGCCAGCAAACCGAATACATCGGGTTGGAAAAATAGTCACCCATTCTCAACCGACTTGCTATTCAAAATCGACCACGTGAAACTGTGGGTGATTTTCCGACCACACTGCCCGCTTAGTAACCAGCTGGAGAGCACTGGCAGAATAGATGGCACCTGACTGACCTGCAACAGAAATATAAGAATCCCGCGGTGGTTTCGACCACCCGGGGGCACTCCGACGATCAAGTTAGTATATCTCTCAAAGATAAATCAAGTACTAAACTCACAAGCTTGAGTATCAAAAGCATACCTTAGACCCATGGGGGTGCCTCTCTTTTATAGCCAATACAATCCTAGTCCCAATAGGAGCCTGGCCCTAATGAACTTAGGATTACTGCTAATCTGGGATTCCCAGTAGGATTAGGATAACCTCTCTAAGAGTCTTATCTTTACCCAAACTGAAGTCTTCTCCCAATCTAGGACTCTTGTCCATATCCAAGTTGAGTTCCCTCTTCATTCTAGGACTCTTGTCCCTTATCCGCTTATCTCGGATTCCGATTTCTTCGGAGGCAACCTCAGCCTAGCCGAGATGACCTCGGCACAACGACCACGACACGTGGCACCTCAGCTGACGCGTCGGCGTCACCTTGCCACGTGTTGGTACTCAGAAAATATATCCCCACAACTGCCCCCTAGGTTCTATTACCTCGGCATTCTGAGGTGATGGAACCTACATTGTTCGTTCACCTGTGCCCCTCTGTCCGAGATCAAACTCGCCGACCTCAAAGTTCCCTGGACTTTACTGTCCACTGGTGTCAAGAATCAAGTTTCTTGCTTTCCAAGCTGCTTGAAATCGCACCTCCTAGCCGAGGTTCTGGTTCCATTAATTCGTAAACTCCAAGAGCTTTGCAACTGCTCCACTCACACTCTCTGGTGAGTTCCCGATTTCCAGTCATCTATTTGACTCCGGCGATTTTCATATCGGCGTTCATTTGGTAGGTTCATAAATTCTTACTTTTTATTAAGCTCAATCTTTCATAACTCTTCTGAATCTGTTTACTTGCCATCTGTTGCCTTCTATTTTCGTCTGTCTTCAAGTTTTGAATTGTTTGAATGCCTGGCACTGTTCTTGTCATATCCGCTTTCTGTTGCTAGCATCGTGTCTGGGTCATTACTTTCTTGTTCTTCACATACTTACTTAGTGCCTGTGCACTTGACTTTATTCTTGAACTTTGTCGTCTTCTTGACTATTTTTCTCTTTTTTCATTTAATCCTTTGGCTTCTTCTCTTTCTAGCTCTTTTGCTTAAATCCGTCATTTGTTCCAAGCTTTCAAGCTTCTGCAACTGTCTTCGTTTCTCTCCTCCGGTGAAGCTTTACGTCATTCTGTCATTGTCGTCAGACTTCGGTGATTCTCATTTCGGCTTCCCTCTTTCTGTTAAACCACTGTTCCTCCTGTTTTTATTTCTTGTTGCTTTCCAAGAAGCTCTGCTTCATTGTTAATCACCATTGCTTGTTTTATCCGTTATTTCCAAATCATCTTCTTGAATACACACTGTTCACACATCTGTTGATTTCTACCACTGTTCTTGGCTTGACACACTTGTGCAATCTTTTTGTCTTGATTTCTTGATAGCTTCATCATCATTCTTAATTACGAATTACATTCTTGTTTCTGTTTTCTGTGTCTTTTTCCAGATTCTTGCTTTCAATCTTTGCCTTCAAACTCCGAGGTGCCAATCTCCGAGAAGACCCTTGATCAAACTCTTCGGGAGATCGATGCTGAGCTCGAGGCCGAGAAGACTGCTGAGAAGTCTTCCCAACTGTCTTCTATATCCTGTCATTGATGCCGAGTAGTTTTGTTTTCAATTCTCTTTCTTCTTCTTCGGCTAAGCCTGAGCCGAGAAGAAAGAAGCGCTCTTCGTTGCCCTCCTGGACGAGGATTTTCTTTAGTGTCTCTTCACTCTTTTCGGCAGGCTCCTTGCCGACATCATCTAGGACCTCTATGTCCTCGTCTTCAATCTCTGCCTTCCCTGGTTCCCGAATGTTGCAGGTAGTTTTCATTGCTGCCATTGAGCAATTCTTTGCCTGCAGTTGGTCTCCTCTGACTTCTTCAATCCCATGTTCTGTGGGGAACCGCAATAGTTGATGCAACGTTGAGGGAACTGCCCCCATTGCATGCAACCATGGCCTTCCCGAGATGATGTTGTAAGGTGAAGACGTGTCAATCACGACAAATTCTGTTTTGATCTTCTTCTAACTGCTCTTACATGATTCTATACTTAGAATATTTTGTATGCCTTTCATACTTTGCCTCCTTTGTGCAATCTTCTCGGGGTTACATACCTCGGGTATAATAGCTACAAAACTTTTACTTCGGCAAGATACTGACCTGCAAACTTTTCATAAATTCTAACAAGTGTGAAACATATACTACTCAATGTTAACTTTGCAAACTTTTTCTCAAGTTTCAACAAGTGTTTAAACGGTGATCTCGGTCTAGCCTTCTTGTAAATTGCTACAAATGTTTAGCAAGGATTAACATATACTGTAACAGGGATCAACAAGGATTAACATAACAAGTGTTAAACAATAAGCTATTTGTAAATTGCTACGAATTTCAACAAGTGTTTAAACAACATACTTAGCTTTTTCCTCAATCTGTAAATTGCTGCAATTCAACACATGGTCATATGTCGGCTTAACGTTATCTTGTAAATTGCTACAAATTTCAACAAGTGTTAAGCATCTTCTTTGGTTTAACCAACCTGTAGATTGCTACAAGTGTTTAGCAATAACCTCGGCTTTGCTTCAACTCGTAAATTGCTACGAATTTAAACAAGTGAAGAGAAACAGTAATCTTGGCTTAACTTCAACTTGTAAATTGCTACAAATTTCAACAAGTGAAGATAAGAAACCATCTCATCTTAACTTCAACTTGTAAATTACTACAAATTTCAACAAGTGAAGGTAAGGAACCATCTTAGCTTAACTTCAACTTGTAAATTGCTACAAATTTCAACAAGTGAAGATAAGGAACCATCTCAGCTTAACTTCAACTTGTAAATTGCTACAAATTTCAACAAGTGAAGGTAAGGAACCATCTCAGCTTAACTTCAACTTGTAAATTGCTACAAATTTCAACAAGTGAAGGTAAGGAATCATCTCAGCTTAATTTCAACTAAGCATCATCTCGGCTTAACTTCGGTTAAGCATCGTCTCGGTTTCACTTCGGTTAAACATCATCTGGGCTTAACTTCGGTTAAGCATTATTTCGGCTTAACTTCGGTTAAGTATCATCTCGGCTTAACTTCGGTTAAGCATCATATTGGTTTAACCAACTTGTAAATTGCTACAAATTTCAACAAGTGGTAAACGCATTCTTCTTCTCTCTGCCCCCCCAGTGTGAACTTAAAATCCACTTGGGTTCTCATCATACATGTAGCTTCGACCTTGTCGCCGAGGTTTAATTCAAGCCGAGGTTGTCGGCCTTGGTTTCTCTATTGATCTTACTTGGCTCCAACCTGAGTTTGATTTTCGGCCTCGCATCGGCGAGCCGTTTCTCTTTTCTTGTTCCGATGCCTTTGTTCCTGGCATGTCCTCCTCGGCCCCAGCATACTTCTCAATTCTGGCCAACTTTAGTCTGATCTTGTGTGTTTCCTTTTTATCTTCTGGGATCTGAGATCTGCTCATTGTGCTCTTCTCTTCTCGGACTCAGGTGCCGAGATCTTATCTTCTGGAATCTTGGATCTGCTCACTCAGGTTGAGCTCTTCTTTTCTCGGACCTACTCATCTAGGCCGAGATCATGTCTTCTGGGATCCGGGATCCGGGATTTGCTCACTCAGGTTGAGCTCTTCTATACTTGAATGTTATCTCCTTGGGAGCGCTCATGCCCCCTGTCTTTGCATCCCTTCTGGAAGGGTGCCGAGGTTTAATTCAAGCCGCGGTTGTCGGTCTTGGTTTCTCTATTGATCTTACTTGGCTCCAACCTGAGTTTGATTTTCGGCCTCGCATTGGCGAGCCGTTTCTCTTTTCTTGTTCCGATGCCTTTGTTCCTGGCATGTCCTCCTCGGCCCCAGCATACTTCTCAATTCTGGCCAACTTTAGTCTGATCTTGTGTGTTTCCTTTTTATCTTCTGGGATCTGAGATCTGCTCATTGTGCTCTTCTCTTCTCGGACTCAGGCGCCGAGATCTTATCTTCTGGAATCTTGGATCTGCTCACTCAGGTTGAGCTCTTCTTTTCTCGGACCTACTCATCTAGGCCGAGATCATGTCTTCTGGGATCCGGGATCCGGGATTTGCTCACTCAGGTTGAGCTCTTCTATACTTGAATGTTATCTCCTCGGGAGCGCTCATGCCCCCTGTCTTTGCATCCCTTCTGGAAGGGTCTTCGTTCCTCCGCAGGTATCTATCCTTCCATACCTGGAGGTCATCTTCGTTGTAGTATCTGCTTCGATCTGTTGTCTTTGATGCGTCACCTTCCTGGCCGGCGTCTTTCACTCCGTGACTCTGGTCACGAGTTTCTGTGTTGCGGTCGTCCCCTACAACGTCGAGATCGATAGGTCTCCCACTCCCAGCAGGAGCGTTGTCTCTAATCTGATCCTTTTGTCCGTCATTGGCCATCTATTCTTCTTTCTTTCCCACAGACGACGCCAAATTGTGTGGGTGATTTTCCGACCACACTGCCCGCTTAGTAACCAGCTGGAGAGCACTGGCAGAATAAATGGCACCTGACTGACCTGCAACAAAAATATAAGAATCCCGCGGTGGTTTCGACCACCCGGGGGCACTCCGACGATCAAGTTAGTATATCTCTCAAAGATAAATCAAGTACTAAACTCACAAGCTTGAGTATCAAAAGCATACCTTAGACCCATGGGGGTGCCTCTCTTTTATAGCCAATACAATCCTAGTCCCAATAGGAGCCTGTCCCTAATGGACTTAGGATTACTGCTAATCTGGGATTCCCAGTAGGATTAGGATAAACTCTCTAAGAGTCTTATCTTTACCCAAACTAAAGTCTTCTCCAAATCTAGGACTCTTGTCCATATCCAAGTTGAGTTCCCTCTTCATTCTAGGACTCTTGTCCCTTATCCGCTTATCTCGGATTCCGATTTCTTCGGAGGCAACCTCGGCCTAGCCGAGATGACCTCGGCACAACGACCAAGACACGCGGCACCTCGGCTGACGCGTCGGCGTCACCTTGCCACGTGTTGGTACTCAGAAAATATATCCCCACAACGTAATTTGAAATTTGAAATGTCATGGCAAGACCTTGAAATTTCAAATTACAAGTGTTCCAACCTGCTCATAAGACGTCATGGCACCTAGGGGTGTTCACGAGTCGGTTTGAGTCGGGTTTACCCTTGAATCGGCCAGCAAACCGAATACATCGGGTTGGAAAAATAGTCACCCATTCTTAACCGACTTGCTATTCGAAATCGACCACGTGAAACCATTCAGTTTTGCGGTCGGTTCAGTCAGTGTCATACACAACTCAAACTATGATTTTGGTTCAAACCAATTCCCACATTCAAACATATTTACAACTCAAAGAGAAGTACCAGACAAATCTGAGAGAAAAAATGTGTGAGGAATGAGAGAGAGAGAGAGAGAGAGAGAGAGAGAGAGAGAGAGAAGAATCATTGGTGTTCAATGCTATCACCATTGATAAACACCACCGACACCATGGGTCAACACCAACACCATTATCTACGAAGAAGGATCAACACCATAGCCTATGCCCTTGTCTACTACGAACGATTAACATCATCGATTTGTGCTGCAACCGTTAAAGTTTCTGGGGGATAGAGATCGAAGAGTTAGGAAAGGGATGAAGAGGAAAGGGGTTTCCTAGGGAGAGAGATGGTGGAAGATGTGAAACAAACAATAATAATGTTGTAGAAAAGTGAGACTTTTGTGGTGGGTAGATGAAAACAGGAGAGAGATCAGTCGCTTTAACTGATAGAGAGAAATATGGGTAGATGAAAAGAGGAGAGAGAGAGTGAGCACTTTAATAAAGAGAGAGAGAGAGAGAGAGAGAGACTCTTCGTTAATGGGAAAGGCTGTCAAAGTTGTGCAAAACCCTATGAATAGAGAGATAAGTGTGCATATGGGACCACTAATAAAAATGAGACACATGCAGATGAGTACTAAATAGATTAGATCGGTCGGTTCAGGTGACACGGGTTTGCGTGCATTAAACCCGCAGTCTAACCAATCCGTGAAAATTGACATTCTCTATCTGCAACTAACCCAGTTTAAGTTCAAAATCAACTGTTAGTGGTTGGGTCGGGTTTGTCAGGCCGGGCGGGTTTTTGAACGCCCCTAGTGGCACCCTTGAGGGCTTGCCACGAGGAGGAAGATGGGCATGTGATGGAGATGACGTGGTGCCTACAAAGCTTGCCACATAGGAAGGGTGATTCAAATATAGCCACAATGGTCAAATTGCAACTTGTAAAAAACGTATCATTGGGATCAAGACTGAACTAAGGTTCATCATTTCATCGATTATAACTATAAGAAACAAAAAATTATATAGCAATAGGTAATCACTAAAGATGAATATGTGCACAACACAAGAATACAATTTCAAAAGGCAAATATGTCAACTAACTGGCCTCGTTTGGGAATCGTCCCGTTTAGCCAAAAAGCCAAAAAGTCACTAAAAAAACCAAAAAGCCAACAACCCATACCAAAAAGTTAAAGATTCTCTTTTCTCTCTACTTTTTGCACATATTTTCGTAAAAAGCCAAAAAGTCATCCCAAACATACTAGTTTTTTTTTAGCTCATATTTTAGCCAAATAGCCAAAAAGTTACTAAATTAGCCTGTTCCCAAACGAGGCCAAAATGGAGCCTTTGCCTCTGATATTCAAACATATCACTCGATAAACCCAAACAAAGAAAATAAGAGATCATTTAAACCTTGTATATTGCATCCAGCATTATTCCCATGTGTTGCTTGCACATTTCCATTTCCATTTCCATCATTAGCTGAACTAGATCCAATATTTCCAAAAGAGGAGTTTCCATTGGTGACAGCTCCATCACCTGCATACATTATATAAATTGTCAAAAATTTGAAACAAAATATAATCTTATTGAACTATGCAAAGACTAGAGGGCTACTCCTATAGTTAATATTTAACTGCTAAAGAGAATTTTATATTTAACAACTACGAACTGGAGATTGCTGAAGAGAACACCATGTTTCCTATTTTCTCAAACCACTATTTTCACATGCCGTTTGAAATGTTCTATTGATTTTCATACAATACAAGGAATCCCATCTTGTTTCACTTGGAAGCTACATGTTGGAGTAGGATTTTATGAAATAGTGTCATATTACATTTCCCCTAAATAGATATATATATATATATATATAAATGCATTCAATAATTTGAATAATAAAATGGAACAATTCCATTTAATAAAATGTTAAAACTTAGTGTATGATAGAACATTACAAGTAATACTCCACTTCCATGACAAGATGAGGAGATATTGCATATTTTTAAGAAATACAAGTCTTACCTAGGGTTAGTCACAGTAAGGGTAAGAAAATATAATTCCCAAATATAACTTTCAATTTCAGATCAGAATTTGTATTTTAGGCTTGTCATTGATCCTTCTACAGATTGATTTCATTACATAATTTCTTGATTTCAAGAAACTTTGTTGAGCAATGAAAGTTATACAAAAGAAAAATCGAAACTACATTGTCTGAAATTTGGAATTTGAAGTGGCTTGAAATCAAAACTAAATTTAAATATTACAGTTAGATTTAGAAATCTGTTCCAGAACATCCCAAAGATTTTTAATGGAAATGCAGGCATAATAGTAGAAACTTAACCAACCTCCAGCATCTATTATACCTAAAGAAATTCCATTGCCACCGTTGTTATCACCAGGAGTTTCCGAACTCCCCTTGAGCATTGATTTTTGCAACGTAGGTTCAAAATCTGATATATCTGCAAGCGCCCTGGGAACCTTTTGTAGCAATCGTAACTGTTCTGATGGTTTCTGAAGCAACTGTCTTCTCTCCAAGTATTCAAAGAGCGTAGAACACCATGTAGGTTAAGGGTCACATTAACCTTTTACAGCAAATGTTGTCACCTTGTAAAAACTAAAGAACTTACATATATACATGTATGAGCATTTACATTATTGTGTGTGGATGCCCACCAAAGGCAAATGAACAAAAGTAATGTGGTGAGTGACCATGACAATTATTAATAAGGTTCATGTTAACGTGTGCCATTAGGATACATGTTAAGAAGGTTTAAAAAGATTGTACATTCTTTATTACACGCACTTCCATACAAAATGTACAATCTTTCTAATCATCATAACAAGTGCCCTAAGGGCACACGTTAACAAAATCCAATTAGTAAATATCCTTTTACATCTTAAGTCTGAAATAATAAATCAAAGAAAGTATTTTAGATGGACAATTCAAATTGGATATTGCGGTCCACAAATCAAACAATTTTAACTTCTTTTGCTTCTGCATATTACTTTTGTTGATCAAATGAAGATTTTGGTTGTTGGTATTTATGAAAGAATAGTTTTAGATTCTTCATAGTAATTCACTTAATCTAGTGATGTGTGTGACAAGCTATCATAGGTTCTCAGCAAATTCACTATGTGACTCTGCATTTCAAAACTATATCACAAAAGGATATTCAGCTCTCCATCCTTTCTCATTTGCTCGATCAATGAGGTTTTGTAATAAAGCCAGCTCTTTGGCAATCCACTGAAATTGTTCAAATACAAAGAAAAAATAAGCAGAAACATAATAGCAAAGCAACAGATAACATATAAACAGAAAGATTACAGGCTCTGTTTGGAAGAGTTTTTGAAATGTATTTCTACCACTTGATTTTCACGTGGTGTTTGGTTACAGTTTTCAAAAATTAATTCCACATCCATTTTTGAAAACTCTTTCCAAGGCGGGAAAATTTAGACTAACCGGTCGTCCTCCCAGATGTCCGGCCAGTTAACCGGAACAATGCAATATTTATTTTTTTATTTTTATAATTGGCACCTGTTATTTTTTATATTTTAAATAAAAAAAAATCGGAAATTTTAAAAAAAATTTATAAGTTTTGAATAGAATTTTGAGTTGTGTGTTTGATTATGAGTTGTAAGTTTTTGTATCAAATATCATATGTTACATCAAAAATTCCCCACTCAATTCAAAACTCTTTTCAAAACTCATTCACCAAACAAATTTTCTACGCTCAAATCATAATTTCAAAACTCAAACTCAAAACACAACTCATATCCTCAAATCATATTTAGTACAACTACCAAGGTAGCATTCAGATGTTCTTAACTGAAATTCTAGGATAGTTTAGTCAAGTAAATAGTCTGCATTATCAATGGAATGATAATAAAATAACAGAAATGATATATTTATAGTAATCTATGTTACATGGACTCGGGTACCTGTGCCAAGTGTGGGTACGCATCTAGAGGTTGGATGCATCAAACCCTAACTTTAAGTGTACGTTGACTTGGTCAAAAAAAACAAATAATCATATTTTTAATGTATTATGTTAGATAAAATGGTGTTATATGTAACATACAATATCAAAAAGACATTTTACTCATTTTATAGCCTAATTATACAACAATATATTCATTAATGATAGAATTAAATACAAATATCTAAGAAGTGTCATGAAAAATATCAAACACATCCCACACCCTTGTCTAAGTGTTCGGTGTCTAATATGGGTATTAAATTTATTTTCAAGAACCCATGTAACAAAGACAGTAATCATATTAATATCAATTCATAAATAAATGGTAAGACAAATAGGCACATTTAAGTGAGATAAAACAATAGGACCTACTTCAAATGCTATGCATAACAAAACAAGAAGATTACTATTTTATGACACAATTTGGCATCCTAAGGGTAGAATTTGATTATCACTAATTAATTAGCGAAAGGAATGGTAGGATACATTGGCCAAGTGGAAGCACAAAACCACCAGTTTATGATGGCCCATTGCAATAAATATCAGAACAAAAAACATAATAACACAAATTCTAGAAGTATGACCTTATGGGAAACACTCTCTCCAATGCATACACACTAACAAATAAACACAAGCATGGATGAAAATTGTTAGATAGCTTGATATACATTGTCGGGCCCATTTCCTAACAACAATCTATATCAAGCTATCTAACAAACATAAAATAATTTGGTACGATATAAAGAGCGAAATCTTGAACCTCTAATCAAGGCCTCCTATGAAACAGATTTTAACACAGCAGAAAGCTGGAAGTTGTCACAACAAGTTCAAAGGGCATATTGGCCTTTCGTTTCATTTTATTTGTCTTTTGTTTTTCCCACTCACATGGTTCATTCTGAGGATTGATGGAAGAAATTCTAGTACAACACTCGGATTCTTCTATGGAAGCACAGAATAGATGACATGAAAATAGATGACATAATGCACTTGTGAACAATACTGAAGTGGAAATTCATACATGCTTTGTTATATCTTCATGCAGAGTTTTGGCCTTCTGTTCAAGCTCCACCTGTCAGATAAAATATTTTAATCAAAGTTTATAATCAGAATACATAACACTAATGTGCAACAGAGATGGTGAGAATATTAAAATCCATACAGTAGCAGCAAAGTTTGTATGCATAATTGTAGATTGAGACACAAACTGATTTCTAATTGTTTGATGTTGTGACAAAGTGAAGCCATTAACTGTAAGATACAATTTATTAAACAATTTAAAGTACTTGGTGAAAGGGAAAAAATAATGTTTTTAAATGTTAAATTTACTGATAAAATAAACAAAGCTCATGTTTTCTTGAGTTCCACTTATGCTTACAGTATGTACCTAGGGTTTTATGGAATGGAATGATTTGAGGATGGATATTCCCATGTAGGCTAGTATACAATTTACCATAAAGTGCTACTTATTTCCTCCTAAATGGGTTTATCAAACACAAACACGATTGCAGATTGCTTTCTTCTTGAGGGAAATTACTAGTTACAGGATTCAGATATTGGGTATGCTTCAGTTGCAACGATATTCAATAGAATTCAACCCAAAAAAAAAAACGATATTCAATAGTCATATAAACAACTAATAAAGCCAACCACAAAAGGCTGGGTTACAATGAGAAGTCATCCCACTGAGGCACAAAGATATAACCAATGCCCATGTGACATGTGGCAGGAGCACAAATCAATCTTCATCTGCTACAGGTAAAAATGTTCTGTAGATGGGTAGAGAAAGACCCAGCTTAAGAAAACCTGAATTGTAGAGGAATGGCAATTCACAAGTTGCACAGACTTAGGGCTAGAGAAAGATAATAATTAATCAGTCTTGCTTGCAACAGTTTGCTGGATTTTTACAACATCAAATAGGTGCGATTTCCAGGAACACACACTGCATTTTCTAAAGGTTATGGAGTAGTCAAAAAGTAGGAGATGGTTCAAATTCTGAAGATACATCCTAAATCTGTTGAAGCCCACAAACTAAAATATCCAAAGAAGAATGAGCAGTTCCTGGGAGAATAGAACAGAACTGCAGCATGCATTGTTTTACCAAACTAATTAACCACAACCATGGTTGTTATTCAATTCATATGGTTAGATACAATTTTCAAGCAAAATGATTCGATTCTTGCAGTTGAATCTTAATTGAGTGAATCTTACGATTCAATTGCAATTCACTGTGATTCAAGCGATCCAGTTCTGTTTGCATAGAATGGCATCGTTTTCACAAAAATCAAAAAATAATAATAATAAAATGTGATCAATTAATTATATTGATGTATATGATTTTATATGTATATACATGCATACAATTTTGCCATATTGTATTTATTCTATTTTAAACATTATATGCATATCATATATAAAATTATATATTATGCTAAATAAAATGAATTTTACGATTCATGAGTCACTATTTTTGCAAAACAATTCACAATACCATTCGTGATTTGAAAACAATGACCACTACATTTTGCAAAATAGCAGAGCAAGTTGGAACATGCATGCATCATGGATTCCTTCTTTTCCAGTTCAATCAAAGTTGACAGGAATTACAAGGATCCCAGAAGGAAAAGAGACATTCAGTGTCAGAGCAATCATATTATAGAGACACAATAGTTCTGATGTTTTATTTGACTCGATCCTCAGAAAATTCAAATGCAAACTACATTTCTTTCCAAAGGAGTTTTTCAGATGGTTAAAAAAATACAGAAAAAGAAGACACCAGTTCTTCCAATCAGATTCAATTCAATAGAAATATGCAATATTTACGAAACTGATTCCCTTATAGATATAATTAAAGAAGTATAACTTTTCCAGTGGATAAGTAAAGAACAACTGAACAAAACAAAACAACAAAGTACGAGGGAACTTACCATAGTAGGCCTTTTAAGTAGACCAGCTTTCACTTTTTGTTTTAAATCTTCGCATTCTTCCTGCAAAAGAGTTTAACTTCTAAGCCACAACTATCATGGTTGAAATGATAAACAGCTGCTGCCTTTTATGTTAAACTATTCAAAGAATTTAACTTCTGATTACATATTATTATTTAAATTAAAGTATAACTTAGGGATAAGTAGTACCAGAATAATAAGAATTTACTGGCGAGAAGTATAACATTAGAGTAAGGAGTGACAATTTCAAGACCAAATTGTGGAGGTAGGAAAAAAGCTATCATGTTCGAGAAATAGATGCATTATGCCACCACTTAAAAGATTATTTGGGAATATTTTTCCGTGCCCTAAAAATCCATTAAAAGTAGATGATACCGATTAAATGCAACAATAACATTCTTTGCACTGACTAGGGAGAACTTTGTCACAACACCTCATATCTTGGAGTCCACATTTGATTTACTGCAAGTTAAATTGGTGAAAAGGACAGTTCTGATCACAGATAAACACTGGAGCTTTGGGTCTACTCTATGCAGAGAATTGTGGCAGGAACACCCCAGTGATTAGCATGAGGCTGCATGTACATTAACAGAGGCCCCAGTTTCCTCTGAAGGAGATCATGTTCAGTAAACATTCAGAGAGAGAGACATTTTCAAAGAAAGCAGCACCAACAGTCCAACACAGTCACCAAAAAAAAAAAAAAAAATTGCACTCATATACTTTCTTATGATAATTATGTTAAAAAATAACTCACTAGAATCAGACTTGGACCAAAAATGCAATAAACATTAAAAACTACTACAGGCAAGGCCACTTAGAGCTCGTTTGAGAAGAAAAAGCTTGGGGCTTTTTGGCTAAAATAACCATAAAAAAACAAAATAGACTAAAAAGTCAATAAGACAAAATGTCACATCCAAATCATAATCATTTCATTTTTTCTCTTACAAAAGCCAAAAAACTCATCCCAAACGAGGCTTTTTAGCCCCAGGCAAAAATAGCCAAAAAGCCAACCCACATCCCAAACGAACCCTCAGTGATTATCTTAAGCAAGACTATGTAAGGGGAATAGCCATATATAATGTCAAATTGTAAACAACCAACCATCTAAAAGCTTTAGCTATTAGAGAGAGGTGTAACTTAATTACTTATATTTTCAACATGCCCCCTCGCATGTGACCAAACTCTCCACCATAAGCAAGCCACAAATACAAATATTACAATTAGTAAGTAAATTGAAAGATTCAAACATGGAATCTTTTGCATGTTCTGATGCCATATTATTAACATAACAACCGCTGCCTTTATAAGCCATAGCTACAAGAAACAAAGGCGCAACATAATTATTCATATTCTCAACATAAAATAGATAATGGCCTATGATTAAGTCATAAGCATAACACAATTCTCTCATGACATTTCATAAGTATTCCTAAGGTACGTTCTGTTTGTTTAAGGGAAACACAAACTTAGGAAATGATTAGGTTGTCATTTCCTTTTATATTAATAATAGGAAACTTACAATGGAAGCCTCAAGGCACAAATAAGGAAACCTACAGCTAATGACAGCTAAATAGAATAATAACAAATAATAACAAAGATATTTTGCAAACACTTCGCCTCAAGCTGGTGCAAAATATCTCTCATGCCCAGATTACTAAGAACATCATGAAATGGTTTACTCCCACCTCCTTTGGTGAGAATATCCGCAAGTTGTTCACCAAACTTCACAAAAGGAGTGCATATAGTGCCACTAGTAAGTTTCTCCTTGATAAAATGACAATTAATTTCAACGTGTTTCGTCCGGTCATGTTGAACTGAAGTGATAACAACCTCATTCTCACAATATAGTCGAATGAAGCCTGTCTGATCAATTCCCAGATCACTCAACATCAACTTGATCCACAAGAGTTCACACACACCTTGTGCCAGCCCTAAACTCTGCTTTTGCACTAGACCTTGCTACCACATTCAGTTTCTTACTTCTCCAGGTAAACTGACTCACTATCTTGACCGCATAGGCAATATCTGGACGAGTATAGGATAGATATATAAGTCTTCCCGCAAGTCTCTTAGACCTTTCCTTCTCCACAAGATCACCAACGCCACTGCAAATATAATAATTAGTCTCAATCAGTGAATCAACTGGTCTGCAACCCAAAAAGCCAGTTTCCTCAAGAAGATCTAGAATGTACTTCTTTTGAGGAATAAATATGCCTTTTTCAGACCTGGCAACTTCAATCCCAAGAAAGTACCTCAACAATCCAAGGTCTTTGATCTCAAATTCCTTGGCTAACTGCATTTTGAGATGTGTCACTTCCTCCTCATCAGTACCTGTCACAACTATGTCATCCACATATACAATAAGCACTATTATCTTATTTGCATCGCGTTTGACAAACTTGGTGGATCTGCATTTCTTTGCTTATATCCAAACTCTAACATAGCTTTTAGAAATCTGCCAAATTAGGCTCGAGGAGACTATTTCAAACCATATAAAGCCTTCTTCAACCTACGAACTTTTCCAACTGTAGCCTATGATGACTTATACACTAGACTAGATAGTAAAGAGGGAGAGAAGATGATATACAAACTTGTTAAGATAAGAGAGAGAAAAATAAGAGATTTTAATCAAATTAAGCACATCAAGGGTGAGAACTTTAGGGTGTTAGTGAAGGATGTAGAGATTAAGGAGAGGTGGAAGAACTATTTTGAGAAATTGTTAAATGAGGAACATGGAGATAGGTCAAAAGGGAAGAAAGTAGGCAGTAATAAGGAAAGCTAGGACTATAGGTTCTATCGTAGGATTAAAGACTTTGAAGTAGAGTTTGCACTTAAGAAGATGAAATCGAATATGGCTTTAGGACCCGATGATATACCTATTGAAGAGTGGAAATGTTTAGGTAAGGAAGGGATTGTTTGGTTGACTAGGTTATTTAGCAAGATTTTGTTAAATAGGAAAATGTCAAAGAAGAGTATTTTAGTGCCAATATATAAGAATAAAAGAGATGTCCAGAATTACAACAATTATAGAGGAATCAAGTTAATGTGTCACACAATGAAAATGTGGGAGAGAGTGATGGAACGTCGATTGCGGGATATAACAAAGGTGCCAGATAATCAATTTGGGTTTATACTTGGTAGGTCAACAATGGAAGCGATCTATCTTTTAAGGAGAGTAATAAAAAAGTACAGAGAAAAGAAAAGAGAAATTCATATGGTTTTTATCGATCTTGAGAAAGCATATGATAGAGTGTCTCAGGATATAATCAGGTGGGTGTTAGAGAAGAAAGGGGTGACAAAAGCTTACATTGATGTGATTAGGGATATGTATGAAGGTGTGGTAACCACTATTAGATCGCCTCCTAGAGAGACGAGTGAATTTCCAATTATTGTAGGGTTACACCAAGGATCAACCTTAAGCCCTTATCTTTTCGCTTTAGTGTTTTTTTTTTTTTTTTTGATAAACATCTCTTCGCTTTAGTTATAGATGAGTTGACGCGCAAAATTCAAGATGATGTGATTAGGGATATGTATGAAGGTGTGGTAACCACTATTAGATCGCCTCCTAGAGAGACGAGTGAATTTCCAATTATTGTAGGGTTACACCAAGGATCAACCTTAAGCCCTTATCTTTTCGCTTTAGTGTTTTTTTTTTTTTTTTTGATAAACATCTCTTCGCTTTAGTTATAGATGAGTTGACGCGCAAAATTCAAGATGATGTGCCATAGTGTATGCTTTTAGCAAATGATATCGTGTTAGTGGATGAGACTAAAAGGATTTAGGATAAGCAGAACTAAGACAGAGTATATATAGAGTAATTTTAGTAACAGTCACAACAGAAGTAGAGGAGAAGTGAAGATTGATAACCAAGAATTACCTAAGAGTGAACATTTTCGTTATTTAGGATCGATTATCACAATGACTGGAAAGATTGGAGCGGAAATGGTCCATAGAATTAAGGCAGGATGGCTTAAGTGGAGGAGTGCGTCTAGAATACTGTGCGATAAACGAGTACTCATTAGACTAAACAGGAAAGTTCTATAAAATGGCTATTAGACTAGCGATATTGTATGGGACAGAATGTTGGGCAACTAAGAAACAACATGTAAATAAGATGAGGATACTTATGTGTGGCAAGACCAGAAAAGACAGAGTTAGGAATGAGTATATTCAAGAATGGGTAAGAGTATTACCGATAGAAGATAAGTTAAGAGAGAATAAATTGAGATGGTTTGGTCATATATACAAAGGCAGTAGTTAAGAGAAGGATACAGTAATAGTAGATGGTAATGTTAGGGGAAGGGGTATGCCTAGATTGACGTGGACTACTGTAGTAAATAGAGATATGAATCTCCTTAATCTGACTAACGAAATGGCCTTGGATAGAGTCGAATGGAGAAGAATGATTCATACAGCCGACCCCATTTGATGAGACTTAAGGTTTAGTTTGGTTTGGTTTGGTTTGGTTTAGACCGAGACGAGAATCCTGGAGGTACATCCATATGTACTTCCTCCTCCAAATCACCATAAAGAAAGGCATTCTTCACATTTGATTGTTGTAAAGGTGTAACAAATAATGTATAGAGAAAGAGAGAGAATAAATTGTATGTATTATTATTGATTGATATATTGATATCTATTACAATGATTCATGATTCCTATATATAGAAGAGGGTGAGTGTGTAGTAGGTAAGGAGTAGGTGAAGTGGAGGTGGTAGTGGTGTAGTGGGTTAGGTTTAGTGGAGTAGGTGAGGTGGTAGTGGTGTAGTGGGTTAGGTTTAGTGGAGTAGGTGAGGTGGTAGTGGTGTAGTGGGTTAGGTTTAGTGGAGTAGGTTTAAGTGGGTGAAGTAGGTGGAGAGTAGGTGGATTTTAACAGCCCCCCGCAAACTCAAGGGGGATAGGAACTAACCAACTTGAGTTTGGAGAGAGTAACAAAACAAGAAAATACATAAAAATAAAAGAGGATAAGAGACACTGTATGGTCGTGTCAGACCATTGGTGAAGACACTGGATGGTGGTGTCATAACATTGTAGAGGACACTGTATGGGGGTGTCATAACCATGTAGAGGACACTGTATGGTGGTGTCATAACGGTGTAGAGGACACTGGATGGCGGTGTCAGACCGATGTAGAAGACAGTTTATGGGGTCATGTCGGACCGTTGTAGCAGACAATGTGGTGACAGTTGTTGTGACAGTTTACGGAGTCTTGCTGGACCCTTGTAGAAACTAACCGGAATCAATGTCGGGACAGTTTACAGAGTCTTGTCGGACCCATGTAGAAACTAACCGGAATCAATGTCGGGACAGTTTACAGAGTCTTGTCGGACCCCTAAAAAGTCGCACCCTCAAAAGGTGTTGTGACAGTTGTTGTGACAGTTTACGGAGTCTTGCTGGACCCTTGTAGAAACTAACCGGAATCAATGTCGGGACAGTTTACAGAGTCTTGTCGGACCCTTAAAAAGTCGCACCCTCAAAAGGTGTGCCCAATCTTTCAAAAGGCGTGCCATCAAAAGGCGTGCCCAATCCATAAAAAGGCGTGCCATCAAAAGGCGTGCCATCAAAAGGCGTGCCCAATCCATAAAAAGGCGTGCCATCAAAAGTTGTCATTCTCAAAAGCCGCGTCGTCTGTGTCAATATAAACCAATGCGGAGGCGGAGGAAACCAAACCAGACTGAAACCTCTGAACTTGTCATTCTGAAGCAATCTGTAAATACTCTGTATCCAACCCTTCTCGGAAACACTCAGCAACCCAAAAAAACATGGCCTCTTCTTCCCGTTCAGCTACCCAGAACATGGCCTCATCTTCCCGTGGTCTGCTCACTCTCTTTCCCGACCTCAACGAGTCAACAGGAGAGATAACAGGTGCGGTGGCCCGTGAACCTCAACCAAACACCTCTGGTTTTGCTCCGTTGAACTTTCCGATGCGGTCGGTGGAGCAAAAAATGGCGGTGCAGTCGGATGTGGAGGCCAATCAGTATACCTTGAAGTCATGTGTGGAAACCATGACTGCGGTTACAAATTTGTCGAACCGGCTGCAGAGTAGGACAAATGAGGTGCAGCAGTTAAACGCCCAACTGGCTCTGCTCCAACGCATGTATAAGGATGCGCGAGCAGAGATAAGTGTGCTAAAGGCGGAAAACAAGGAGCTGAAACGGAAGGCCAGTTTTATGTTCCGATTTGGAGGGCCGCCATATGCTGCAGTGGAGGAGCAGAGAGTAGTGATCATGCCCAGTGGAGTGGGAAACACGGAGGCAACACCGGCAAGGGCCGCCCAAGACGGTGGCAAGAAGAAAAGACCGGCAGAATAGGCGAGAAGAAAAATCCCACTGTTCCGATTTGTGTTGGTTGTGTTTTGTTTTGTTTTGTGTTTTTTTTTTTTTTTTTTTTTATTATTATTATTATTTTTTTTTATGGTGTAAAATGCTGATCGGGGTTGATCCCCGGCATGAAGAAATGACAAGTTTGTAAAATGTTGTTTTTTTTTTTTTTTTTTTTTTTGTTTTTGTTTTTGTTTTTGTTTTGGGAGTGTTTTGTTGAAAAAATAAAAATAAAATGAAAGAAAACAAGGGAGAAAGAAAATAGATAAAAAATATTTATAGATGAATTATATGAAAAACATCAGTGCGATTGTTTCAAAATAAAGTGGGGTATTTAAAAAAGAGGAAAAGTGACTTGGAAAAAATAAATAAAAATAAGTGATTTTTGAAATCAAATGGAGGAGAGAGAGGGACAAACCCATGTGATAAAGTGGAGAGAGAGTCGGTGAGTGGGGTGCAAAAGGTGAAGGAGAAATGATGGATTGAAAATGGTTTGGGTCAAAAGTGGATACTGTTAGTAGGGAACATGAGTGCATTGATTATTTGATATAATAATAATAATAATAAAAATAAAAAGTTAGAACAGTTGGAGAGAATGAGTGGAGTATGGTAAGGGTTTCATCCAAAGCCAAAATTCCTGCAGCGAATCACTTCGCAAATCTTAGCATGAGCTTTTTCTCTTTCCAGGCTTATTCATGAATTTCCTGGTGATTTCAAGAGCCTCTGGTGGCATTGTGGCAGAGAACACCCCAACCTGGATTTTGGGTGGCAGCAACTGAGAACACCCCAACCTGGATTTTGGGTGGCAGCAACTGGAAAATATCATAGATCTGATTTTTAAAAACCTCGTGACAGCATTTCATCAGCTTCATCCAAGACAAACATTTTGATGTAAACAGGGCGAAGTGATTGTCTCCGCAACATGTCAAACACACGACCAGGAGTACCAACAATAACATGAACCCCACTGGAGAGAATGCGCTGATCTTCGCGCACACTAGTCCCTCCAACACAAGCATGAACCTTCACACTTTGCTGGGCAAGTTCAAGAGTGGGTGGAAGAACCAAAGCTTGGCACTCAACCAAGCTATAATCTAGCTGCTGCAGAATTTCAGTTCCAGACTGTCTCGTCATATGAGGTGAAGAATTCTTCTCCATCAGCCTCACACATGACTACAGTTGCACAAATCTTTGTTGATTTTATCAGCGGAATAGGTTGAGGTCCGGCGGGCGGCTAAGGTGAGGTTGCCGCCCGCCGGGGAAGCGAAAATACTAGGTTTTAAACCAGCTCTGATACCATGTAAGAAATAATGTATAGAGAAAGAGAGAGAATAAATTGTATGTATTATTATTGATTGATATATTGATATCTATTACAATGATTCATGATTCCTATATATAGAAGAGGGTGAGTGTGTAGTAGGTAAGGAGTAGGTGAAGTGGAGGTGGTAGTGGTGTAGTGGGTTAGGTTTAGTGGAGTAGGTGAGGTGGTAGTGGTGTAGTGGGTTAGGTTTAGTGGAGTAGGTGAGGTGGTAGTGGTGTAGTGGGTTAGGTTTAGTGGAGTAGGTTTAAGTGGGTGAAGTAGGTGGAGAGTAGGTGGATTTTAACAAAAGGCCATCCCAAGTTAGCAGCACATGAAAGAATAGCTCAAATGGAATTTAGCTTCGCTATAGGGGCAAAAGTTTCTTAATAGTCAATTCCATGTCTTGGTAAATCCCTTAACCACTAGTCTTACTTTGTACCGTTCAATCATCCCATCTATTTTTTGTTTAATGGTGAACACCCACTTACACCCTACTGATTTTTTTTCCATTAAGAAGAGAAACCAACTCCCAAGTGTTATTTTTGCTCAGAGCTTGTGTCTCTTCTACCATAGTTATTTTTCACTTAGGATCATTGATAGCTTCTTTCCAACCCTATGGGATACACACAGAAGACAGAGACGAAACAAAGGTACGATATGTAGAAGAAAATGAATTATATGACACAAATTTAGAAATGGGGTGCTTTTTTTTTTTGGGTGAGCAAGTCATAAAAAAAACAAAGAATTAGGCTAAAAACAAAGAAATGGGGTGTTGAGTACATGCTCTAACCCCCTTTCTAAGAGCAATAAGGAGACTCAAATCATCAACAATAAGACTACCAACAACTGGTGAAGAATTAGGCTAAGGATCATTACCTGTAGATTCAGCGGAAGCTGGATATAGAACTGCCATGAGGGATGATGATTGACTTGGTAGCACGGGAGAAATCTACTTTTTCTGACGCCAAAAATAAGTCTTAACATCAACCCGGTCCAAACGACCACCGATGCAGGCTCCTCATCAACAGAACTCTTAGGTTACCTCTCACCACAAATAACAGCCCGCTGACTGGGAAGGAAAAAGGATAACTCATGTTGATATGACATCGCCTCATCTACAATCTCATCTGCAACACTCTCCCCCTGAGGAGTTAAAGGAGGACAAGTTATTCACCTAAAAAAATAGAGGGCAAGTAAAAAAAAACTTAACATACACCTTACAAGTGTGAGGGTTATAGCATTTGTAGCCCTTTTGAGTAGCAGAATAGCTAATAAAGACACAACAGACAGCCTTAGGATCAAGCTTCCCACGAGTATGAGGTTGCAGATGAACAAAACTGGCACTCCCAAAAACCCAAGGACAAAGAGAAGTAGTGAGATAAGTCTCAAGAAGAAGTTCAAGAGGAATTTTGAAGTGGAGAATACTAGAGGGGATACGGTTAATAAGGTGGTAAGTAGCAGTAAGAACAGCATCCCCCTAAAAAGACTTAGGAATTTTCATAGTAAACAAAAGGGAGTGAGCAACTTCAAAGAGATGGTCATTCTTGCGTTCAACAACTCCATTATGCTCAGGAGTGCCAACACAACTAGCCTGATAAAGAATACCATGCTCCTCAAGGTATGCTTGGAAAGCTCCATCAACATACTCAATCCCATTATCACTCCAACAAATTTTGATGGTAACATTAAAGAGATTGGACAACGTTTTATGAAAAAATTGGAAGCACAAGAAAATCTCATTTTTAATCCGAAGTAAATAAACCCAAGTCACACGGGAATAACAATCAATAAAAGTCACAAACCACCGATGACCAAAAGTAGAAACCACAGGGGAAGGGCCCCACACAGTAGTATGAATAAATATAAAAGGAAAAGTACTTTTATTAATTACGGGATAACAAGTACGTTTATACTTAGCAAGCTCACAAGCATCACAAATTATTCTTAGGACAATCTTGAACTAATGAAGGAAAAAGCTTCTCTAAAATACTAAAGGAATGACAACCCAAACGACGATGCCACTGATGAAGGAGATGAAGAGAGGAGCTAGTAGTGCATTAAAGAGCCTAGACGGACAAAGGTAATGTAGGAGGAACGACATCCAGAAAGTATAGTTCATCTTGTGCTCTACCACTGCCAATCATTTTCCCCGTAGCCAGTTCTTTAAAGACATAATGAGTAGGAAAAAAGGTTACAAAGCAATTGATAGAAGTAGTAAGGCTACTAACAGAAAGTATTTGTTTGGGGTGAACTACAATAGCACACTTTTTATCTTTTTGGGATCACATCACCTCTCTACTTTTCTGCACATCCTTTCGTAAAAAGTCAAAAAGTGTACTTATTTAGATCATCTCAAATAAAAAGTTAGGGAAATGAAGAAACAGATGGAAGAGAAAGTAAAGAGGAACAATGAACTGAACCCTGGCCAGAGATAGAGGATAAAGTGCCATCGGCCACCCAAACCTTATCTCGCTAAAAACATGGAGAATAAGAATAGAAAAGACTAGAGGCACCTATCATGTGATCGGTAGCACCGAAATCAATACGACGAAGATGTACTAAGGGCACTAGCAGAAATACCTGTGTGGGCAAAGTTGAAAAAAGCAGAGGAAGAAAGAGCTAAAGTAGATGAAGAATCAAGCTGGGCCATCAAACGTATGAGAGTGTGAAGCTCATCTTGGGAAATAGGACCAGTATCACTGGGGGCACTAGCAGGAATCTCGGAAACATGAGCTTGAGGACAAACACTACTACCATGACCACGGCCTTGAGTAAGACGACCATGCAACTTCCAACAGTGCTCCCTATCATGTTTGTCTTTCCCACAATAATCACACTTCAACCGATCCTGATCAAACAAGGGACCCTTACTACCAACCTGTGGCTAACTAAGCTGAGTATCACATGACTTAGGAGCTGCAACCAACGTAGACTGATCCTGAATAGAGGTTTGCACCATAGCTCTACGCCGACTCTCCTCCTACTGAACAAGAGCATAAGCCTTGCACAAGGTGGGAAACGGAGAGCAGCCCAACAATTGAACACAAATCTGATCATACTCCAAATTCAGGCCAGCAAGAAAGTCATAAACACGCTCATTCTCCACAGACTGCTGAAACATAGTGGCATCCTTGAAACAAACAACCAGGAAACTCTGGTAGTAATCAACTTTCTGCCACAAGCCACTCAACACAGCATAGTATACTGCAAGAGAACGATCCCTCTGATCCAAGCCCCTAATCTTCTTTCTCAACTCATAGACCTGTGCATCATTACCCTTTTGAGAATACATCTGAGCGGCAGTTGTCCAAATCTTGTGAGCAATATCCAATAAGAGAAAGTCCGACTAATGGTAGGCTCTATAGAGTTGATCAGCCAAGTCATAACCAAAGCATTCTCAAAAATCCATTGAGTGGACAAAGCTTCATCCGCATCAGGTTGCTTGATGCTACCGGTAATATAGCCAATCAAACGGCGAGCAACAATAGCAAGACTGCAAGAACAGGACCAAATCAAGTAATTGGTACCATTAAGCTTGACAAGGCTAATTTGGAGAAAAGGACTATCACCAAGAGTCATACCACGACTCAGCCCACTCTCTTCTTTGGCCTTAGATGCTTGACCCTTGCTTTCAGCCATGTGATGAGAGAAACAAGATGCAAAAACACAAGTAAGATATCAATCAAATCCAGAAAACACCCAACCAACACGGCAACTCACCTTCAAAGGCTGAAACAGTGCAAGATTACCCCAGAACAAAGCAACCAGATCAACTTGAAGCAAGAAAACCGAAGCAGACCATCCAAAACTCACAAAAACTCAAAGGAAGTATCAAAAAACCTCAAAACATGGACAACAAACCCCTTTAAGGTTCCAATCGACTCCAAAGGAAGAGAGGGGGAGGAAAAAATTCCAGCCAAAAGGGGCTCAAGCAAAGACTTTTGAAAAATCACCCAGTTTTGATGAAAAACCGAAAAAATTGAAAAACCAATCAAACAATGAGCAAAAAATTAAAAGAAAATTATAGGGTATAAACCTATTAAATTAAAAGCACACAGGAATTTTTTTTTTTTTTTTTTTACACAACTGATAAAGGGAAAAAAATGAGAGAAACGAAAGGAACAATCTTCAAGGAGGAAGATGTTGCTCCAATACCAAGTTGAATGTATAGAAGAAGTTGAAGAATGAAAGAGAGAGAGAGGGGCGGCTGAAAAATAATATTAAACTAAAACTTAGGGTTCACCCCTTCCACACAACTATTTATAATAATAATAGGTTAACACAAATTACATAATTACCCTAACACTTAACAAGATGCAAGGTACCAACGTGACTTGAATCGTAGGCTGCAACACACTTGGAGGTTCAATACAATTAGATGGCTTGACTTGGCTAGACAACAAGGCATGATTGGCACTTGGCTGGAAAACAAGGCGCATTAGGCTTGACCAAGACAAACAACAGCCACTCAAGGCTGCGTTTGGCTTGGACATGGGCGGTTCAAATTGTCTAGAGGCAAGACAAAGGCAAGCCTAAAATATAGGGGTGGTTATGCAGACCAAAGACATGCTGGCAAGGATAAGGGAAGGTTGAAATGTGGCAGTTACACATGTTGGCTTACTTCAAATTTGTCCTAAACCCTTTGGCAGTTGGGGTGTCAACTATCATGCCATGTGGCATGTTTTCCTTATGTTTTGGTTGCCTATTCGAATTCAAATGTTCTGATTGTAAGCCTTTAAATAGGCATGGCTATGGCACTCGAAATTCATCAAGTGTTGTAGAGTTGCCTTGACTTTCCTTTGTATTATTGGTGCAATAATAAAGGTTGGGTTTCCCATAATTGCTGCTGTGTGTGTGAACTCTATATTACTTGTCAAACCTTGTTGTGTAGGTGAGTGTTGCATTGTTTGGCTGAGACTAAGTACTGTGACTTAGTACCATTGCAAGCAAAAATTTGTGGCTGAAAATTGACCCTATGACAACAGCCATGGTGAATTCCCATCCTTTAATAAATGTGTGTTCTTTAATCCTATTCTGCATCACATTTTGTTTCATTAGCGGGAAAAACAAAACATTATGGGGTCGTCCAAGAAATGAAAAACAAAAACAAAGATAAATCTTGCACAATATATAACACACACTGCCCTCATATAAAATAAAAAATGAAAAATATATAGGGGAATCTTTTGGGTGCACAGGAAAGACTTGCACCCTATACAAGAAAGGACTTGCACCCCACACATGATAGACTTGCACCACAGAGAAAATGAGATTTGCTTCCCACTGTCCAACTGATTTTGAGATTTCCCCAATAATAATAATAATAATAAAAGGAATTCCTCTAAAGGGGGAGGAGACTGAAACCCAAAAGGATGATGGATAACAAATTTTATCCATCAAGAGGCCGCCTCTTCAATCTTATTCTCAAAGATCCTAGCATTTACATTTACTGTCCAAAGAAATAACCAAAACAAAGTTGCATAAAAAGCACAATCCCAAAAAATGGTCATACATGCTTATTGAGTATTAAGAAAAGTAATCCACAATATATTAGTGGCACCCAGGAAAGAACTTTCATTTAAAACCATGGAAGATTATTGCTATGCCTCAGTTTGATGGAAGTGTTTGCATTTTCATTTAATTGGATGTAACCAAAAGGGTCAACCGAACATCAAAAAATACTTGCCATTACAATCCATATTCCATACTATACAAAAATATTCAGTTCCAAATATCACAAACTATAAAACATTAACATTCTTCACATGAGAGTATGCACCATGATTATTTATTTGTGCTAAAGCTGAAAGCACAACTGCATTATGAAATATGCTCCACTTGAATCAACAATAAAACTTTAGTTAAGTTAACGGATGAATAGAGAAAAGGATGCAAGCATGCTTCTTGAATGAATCAATCATTGAAACTGTGTTGCAGTGAAGAAAAGAAAGAAAGGAGGAGTAGTAAGAAACAAAAAGGGAAGAATAAAGAACAAGAAAAAAGAGCAACTGAAAATACTTCCGCACAATATTGTTACCTCGGAGAAGTTATCCTCTGAAAGCATGTTGATGTGAATGTCTTTTGACATATTTGAAACTTGAAGGAGAATTTCTGAATTGCTTTCCCCTGGTGATGGCTTCTTCATGCCTGAGTCCATACACATGATAACAATAGGTAAAACATTAACATAGCTTACACTGGAAACAAAAAATCATCCAAATATCCACAAATAATTGGTTAGGTTTCTGCAAACTCTAGGATAAAGTAATGCAGATAAACAAATTAAAGAAAAATCAAACAATTCAAAACACCGAATATTAAACATTTAAGTTTGACACATTCAAGCACTATCTACCAAATCATTCTGAAAGTTATTCCATAGAGTTGTAGACTCTATACCAACCAAATTCTGGACATAGCATATTCTTGCTGCTACCTACTTCATTGCCCTTTGGTTGTTCTTTCAAAATACATAAAACGAACACGAGGGAGTACCTGGATACATCTATATTGGTCATGAATCTACGAGTACGATTTATGATATCAAAATGTATTCCATTACATTTAGGTTCCGGCAAAATCAGTACTTTCTTATTCTGATTTCACTAAACTTCTGTTCACTTGCAACTCAAAAACTTCGACTTCTTCTCACTTGCCACACATCAAATTCATCGAAGAACTTCTAGATATAGGTTCATACAGAATTCATTCCTCAAAGTTGTTTTCACACACAAACTAGTTAAAATAGTATACAACATCTCTTCCAGGTTTAGTGCTTCAAGGCACGGTATTGATGTTATTTTTAGAAGAGAAAAAGTTAGGGTATGATTGGTTTATCATACCCTTTTATATTAAATCATAAACATAAGTTAAGGCCTAAATAAAGGCCCATTACAGCAAATAAAGAGACTGAATGAGAATAAAATAGGAAATATCCTAACACATTCTAACAATTGAAACTTGCCACAACAAACACTTACAATGATACAAGTCTCAGGACTTGCAGATTTCATACAAAACCAACTCCTCAAATTAGATGTGGATATTTTATGTGTTTGAAATCAAGTCTTAAAACCACAAATGGCCTGCTATTATGTTTGACATTTGTGATAATTTTAAGAAAGTGAAATATGAAACTAATACATTGCAGATGATCTTCATTCTTCATATATCAAACAAAAAATCATTGCAATAAGAAAATATCACTAGTTCGAGAACTGGATAAAAAACCAACACAACTACTATGAAGGACATGACTCCACCGATAAGAGGGAAATAACACAACTTTTCTTCAAAATTATTACTCTATGGTGATGCACAGTTTTTGATTCTTAATAAGTCAGTGGAGCCCAACTACTAGAAAGAAATAGTTCAGTTAAATCATCGAATAATCAAATATCTAATCAGACAAACCTGCGACTTGCACAAGCTGATGAGAAAATCCCTGCATAGAGTCACTGGGCTCTGATTTGACTCTCACAAAGCTTCCTATTACCTTGTCTTCAAAGGTTTCAGGTTTCTTCAATAGCTCCTGCACTAGGCTCCTCTTCAGGAAGACAAGTTTAATGTTTTCAGCGACAATGGCAGCAAACCAGCTCAGTGGAGCATCAAAAACCACCCCCTTTTCCTGGGATTTTCTACATGAACTCAACTTTCTCTGTTTTTTACTAGCCACCAAAACACTTTCCTCCTCGTCTTCTGAACTGTTCCCCACTTCATCCTCCTCTGATAGGTCTAGGTTCTCAAGTAAATGAGGTTCCAGGAGGTCATATATTTTGTTTCTGTTGATTGATTTCCTCCCCAAAACAGACTTTAATCTTTCATCACATAAAATCTTATTCTTTTTCTCTGGGCGAAAAAGCTTGTTTTCATTGATGTATCCATTAATGATAGAAGAAATATCATATTGGGATAACCGTTTCCTTGCATCTTTACCAATTGATGAAAGAAAATCTATAAGAGATTTTGATCCCCAACCAATGAACTCTCTTTTGTTTGACTTTACCTCCCTTTTCTTATGGCTCTTGGATCTCTTGACTTTTTGAACTAGCTTGGGCTCTTCTATCTCATCATCATCCTCATCATCATAATCGGACTGATTTTCTTCATCCTTGTTAGATTCTACTCGACGGGAGCCAGACTTATAGTTTTCACCCTTTTTAAGTTGAGCATCAGCAGCATGGAGATGTTCCAAAGTCAAGCCTTCTTCCTCCTTGATTATCTCCCAATATTCCATGAATAGGCCCTCATATGTCTCCCGATCTTTAAAATCCACCTTCTCCTGCAATGCAATAAGCATACAATCAGTGAAGTGAATGGGAAACAAAGCTATAATAATAATAAATAAATAAAACTTTGCAACTGGAAAAATAAAAAAGTAACTCCTTATAAAAACAAGAAAAAATTATCAAATTAACATGATCAAAAAAAGGAGAAGTGCTAATAATCTAATATTTGGGTAAATTACACTGGCCCCCTACTTGAGGTTTCTAAATAATACATCCCCTCTTGCAAATGACAATGACCTCTCTTGGCAGATTCTGTCAAGCGACGGGATTAACAAAAAGTTAGAAGTTGCCATGTTACCCATTCTTTAAAAGCTTATTTAATTAAATATCTTTAAAAATAAAATAAAATAACACTACTAAACTCAACCATCATTTCCCATTATCAAGGACCAGTTCTCTTCTTCCCGTCCCTCTACCCACGCAACCACCATTTCCCATCACCATCAACGTCAACACTTCACCAAAAATAAAATCTACCATCACTGGCTGTTCCTCCTTAACCACTGTTGCTCCAACAAAAGGGTAGGGATATGGCACCAATCATCTCCTCCTCTCTCTCTGTCTCTCTATTAGATCAATTAATTTCATTCATCCAAACTCTAAATCTCGAGCTCAAAATTATTATTGTCTTCCCTCAATCTCAAGCTTAACATATTACATCTTTGCCAAGACAAACCCCCAACAACCATGGCACTCATCACCTTCACATAAGTGACCAACACCTCTACCTAAATTATCAATACTTTCAAATCTGGAATTTCAAACTTCTGGTTTTGAACCCAATTCAACACCAGCAACCATAATACAAGAGTAGAGTACTTGTTAGATTAAAAACCATCTGAATAAGTGCTAACCATGGTTTCTGAGTGTTCCTTATTAAAAGCTGCGGCATGAGGCCCCACGAGTATCACTACCTTAGGCCAATCCCTTCGAGAGAGGCTGTACCACTTGGATTACGTATGGCATGTTGAACATTAAACTGCATCCCAACTTAATGATACACACATTCCTGACATGTTATAACAAAATTCTGGAATATTTGACTAGTTTGTACATGACCTATATAAGGCAGTGCCCTCCTTACATCACATTCCTTTAGAGGTCACCCCTGTGCACAGGATTTGAGCCATGTACTTACAGAGCTCCACTGACACTCTCTCTCTCTCTCTCTCTCTCTCTCTCTCTCTACTGGGCTACACTATCTCACGCGGACATCCTTTTAGTCTCTTGTGCCATTAACGTGTTTTGCCCGTCTCCGATGAACCCCTGACCTCCGTGCAGTTTTCACTACTTCATACAATACTCTTTTGATTCATAATAAATTTAATTTGTTTGGGTGTCTGTAGTTTTTTCCTTGAGGAGAGATTCTTCAAGGTTTACCACATTAAATTACTTGTCTCTCTCTTATAGTCAGTCTCATGTGATTTATGTGTGATTACCAACTAGCAAGTTTACTCTGCAATAAGCAAAGTAAAAGGAACTAACATTAGATTTTTAATTTGGTAATCATCCTTGGTAATTTGGTCCATTTATCCCAATGCAAGCACAAACAGGTCCATCTCCACTATTTCAAATTTATATTAGATAATTTAAAACATAAATATTTTTTAATGTTACTCAAGAGCACTTCAAATAAAGAAACTGTATTTTCATACCAACAATGTAAGAATCCAAACCACCTAAAGACTAGAAGACACTAACACTAGGAATCCCATTACTTAATCCATTCCTAATGATGTAATTTCATCCCTGAACTTCCATTTTTATCATTGTAATGGGGCCTAAAAGTATATTAAACATTTATTATGTTAAACAAAGTTGCATGCTCTGTCTAATGTGACATGAATGGAGCCAAACAGCTAACTTGTTGAAGGAGCATCCAACACAGATTTCTATCAACGGACTTCTTTCTTCACACCAAGGAGATGATTTTCCAAACCAAATTAAAGAACTTACTAATCACAAGAGAATTCATTTTGCAACTTAAAGGAATGCCAACAGAAATTTCAAAAATATAATTTGCAGCTCTTCTTATATTGTATCATACCCCATCAGAATCAACATCCATGTTCTCTTCTCCAAGTAGTGCCAGCTTTAAGCAGTTATTGCAGAATCCTTTGTGCCCTTTAACACGTGTAAACTCCGCACCAGTGATGCAGCGTTGGCACACGCCAGTTGGGCAGCAATAGCAATGGAACTTCGAATCCTTTTCGCAAATGAAGCAAGAATGCAAACCTGAAATAGAAAATGGGTATGGATTTGCATGCTGTTATAGTAAACACAACAGAAATATGACAAGGAAATAAGAACATATGTTTCAACAACAACAGCAGAGTTGCAAAGAGTATGAACTCTCTTGTCCGCAGAGACTTGCAAAACTCATAATGAAGGTGATGCTTGAATTGAATCAGGGCCATAAATTAAGCATGTTTAGGATGATGTTAAAAACAAGTATTATAAACTCTTGCCAATCTCAATAAAGACAAATTCCATAAAAAAGTTGATCATGGATAAAAGGAAAACAGTGTTTCCATAAACATTCAACATTGTTATTTTTTTGTGAGTCATTTGGAGGGCATGAAACATAAGATCATTCAAAATTTGGAAAAAATACATCTTGGCATCATATATTAAATGATGAGTCTTTTGACTTCATGCATGCCGCATGTGACAATTGGTGTGATGCTTTTACTAGAGAAGTGTAGATTCCATTAGAAAAGTACAAAATGGTATACAAGAAAAAAAAAAAAGAAAGTAAACTGCAGATAATTAAGAGTGACTTACCACAAGTCCAGCGGTTTCCAGTATCAAAAACTGATTCATCCAGCCCCACACAATCGGCGTGATAAGATTTTAGACACTGCCTGAATCAGGACATTTGACAATTACAAGTGATAAATTGCTCCAACTCAAGAATGAGAAGAACTCATTACAATAAAAATGTTTCTAAGAAAGACATACGTCATAAATAAATAAGTAATAATGTAAAGTTAAACACAATCAAAAACTTAAAGAAGCCTCACAGCTTGGGTCAGATAAATAAATATGACAGCATACAAGCGCATGTAACAGCCAAGCTTATTGCTCAAATCTGGTTATAAAAAATACCTTACCAAGTGTTTCTTGATTTTCGTAATTCATGGTAACTTGGTAAGCTACCAACTTATGCAACAAAAACAATAAATTATTAAGAAAAGACCCCTGGAGGTGTGCTCAATTATAAGGCATTGAAAGCTCACCTGCTTCATTAGGAATTACTTATTCTTGGAAACATCAGTCAGCTAACTCATAGCAAAATTTTAAGCAAAAAGAAATGTCTCAATGATTCAATATTTTAGACACTGTTATACATCTTGACAATTTCTTTCGTTGTTTTCTTATTGTTTTCATTTGTATTGTCCTTAAATTCATCAATTTTTTTAGCTGAATAACTGTTGATCTGTGCAAGTTATTAATGGTATTCTCTTAAATTTATCACATTACTAATTATAAAAACAAAAATAAAAAGAAGAAGAAGAAAAACCATGGTAGTCAACAATAGAGGCTAAGCATAAGTAAGTAGATGAAAAAGCATATCTGATATATCACAACTTCTAGCAAGGATGTTTCTAGGCATCAAAGGAAGAATTCCCTTCCACTTCCAATCATTAATGAAATGAGAGAAAATGAATAAGGGATTCTCACAACATGGGAGACGAGTCAAGCAAAGCCATGAGTTAAAAGGAACCAACCAAAAATGTTACTCCCTCCGTCCTATTTTGATGTCTCCAAATTTTCACTTTTGAAAAGCTAATTGCAAAAAATTTAAACATTACTGTTTCCTTGCATCTATTTTGAATGCAATTTCAATTCTTGAGATAAAAATTTATATAAACAAGACAAATGGCATTTTTGTAAATTTGTTATTCATTAATGTTTTATTTAAGTTAGCTGCAAGTCAATTAAGAGCATCTCCAATCCTTTCTTTTGAGTGAAATTTTGGTTAAAACTTGATCTGACATAGAACATTCCAATCCTCCTTTTTTTTTTCTTTTTTTTTTCAATCAAATCTATCTGAAAAATTCTAAACTTATCCTAAAACCTGTTTTAAACATTTTTTATTACAAATACACACACACACACACATATATATACAATCCTTAGAGCATCTCTAATCCTTCACCATTTCTTTAATCAAATTTAAATTTGATGAAAAAATGCTCAAAAACCATCTCTAATCCTTTCATCAAATGTTCATCAGATCAAGGGAGAGTCATTTTTTTCATCAAATTTGAATTTGATGAAAAATTAAAAAGATGAAGCATTGGAAATGATTTTTTTCATCAAATTTGATGAAAAGGGTAATTTGGAATAAAAGGGGAATTTTTAAAAAGATTTTGATGATAATTTGATGAAAAGATTGGAGTAGTTCATATCCAAATAAGCTTTTTACTCAAATTTGAAATCAAATTAGGTGAAAATTTTGGTGAATGGTTGGAGATGCTCTTAATCTTTTTAAAAATTCATCAAATTTAAGTAAAAATATGACTATTGAGAATTTAGTGAAGAAGTTGATTAATCCTTGATGTGGTAAAAAAATTGTTTGATACAGATTTAATGACATTTTTAGAACATACTTCTAGCCTCTTTTTTTTTTTTAAATCAAATTTGAATTTGATGAAAATTTTGACAAAGCATTGGAAATGAAAAAAAAAAAAGAACCAAAGAATGTAAAAATTCTAGGTGATCAAAAATAAAATAAAATAAAATTATGTGTGATAGGCCATTGATATTGATACCCCATTTTCTCAACCACCTTGGCCCTTGTGTAAAGACGAGAATACCCTTTATTCAAAGGAAGAAAGAAGTAATTAGAGGGGGCAATTTTGTCAATGTATTGGGAAAACTGTCCTCCAGTCCTGAACATGGAGTGCCCAAATCACTGTCCCTCCTCTCACTCTTCCATCTAAAAACACTGAAACAGCAAAGAAATCATTTTTAGAAACTCACTTGTATTCACAAACAAGAAGCTTTCCACCATCTTTGCATACAAAGCACCAATCCTCTGCAACTTCTTCCTTCTTTCGAATATTTTGAATCTTTTTCCCTTTCTTCTTCATCACTCTCCAACTACTTTTGATCCTGCTGCAAGCAAATTTCTGGAATTTAACAACTCTTCAAACCCCAAAAATTCAATTAAATCGGAAAATCAACCATTGATAAACAATAGATAGCTCTATGTGTAAAATAAACACAAACCCTCTTGGCGAAGAAGCAGAGAAACAGGGGTTATGGCAGAGAAAATGAAAATCTACAATGCAGAATGAGCGATTAATGAAAGACCCACTTGAGAAAATGAGCAAAAAGCAGAGCTTAAAAACCAGAAACAAGAACAAAAACTACAATGCTGCAAAGCCCGTGGTTTTAGGGTATCTGGGTTTTTGATAGAGAGAGAGAGAGTAAAGATTGCAATGCATGTTGGTGAGTGAGTGATGAGTTTTTTGGGGAATCTGAAATTAATGCTATGCATAATCTGAAAGAGGAGTCAAATACAGTCAGGATTCTAACGGATTATGTCATTTATTTGCTTAGTTGGATGCTAATAATCCAAGGTTTATGAAATTACTAAAGTTAGGAATTTGTTTAACAATTTGTGTTGTAGCGCCGGATTAGTTTTTCTTGTCCCGAAAAGAAAATAAGAAAGAAATAAGAATTGCTTTTTTTCATTTTATTTTTTTATTCTATTTTTATAATATCAATTAAATATTTTCTGAAAAAATAAAAGTAACAGATGTTTTCATAATGGAAATTAAATGGCCTAAATTAATTGCAATATCATGGAATATTTATTCTAATTTAAATGAAAAGACCAAAAAACATTGCGGGATTTGGTGGCAGATCACTCACTGTCTAATTTGTCTTTCAAAAGGATAAAAATTATATAAGTACTGTCAAAATGAAAAATTCTATTTCCACCCACATGATAAACTCAGGGCACACATTTAATGAAAAATTAACTTAATGACAATTATATCCTAATTAAAAATTACTATAATAGACATCTATCAACACCTTTAATATTATATACATAAATTCTCTATACACATCTTTTAGGAATAAAAATATCTCAATATACACATTTTGAATGAAAACAATTAAACCCTAATTTTTCTATTGTGGTCATTTTGCTTGTTACACACTTTGTGCAATACTCTCAAAACATCTCTTATGTCGCTTTAATTTCTAGGTTTATACTCTACTATTTACATCGTTTAATTATTAGTTTCACAATTTTTACTTTATTTTAATATGGAAGAGTTGCAAACCTATGGAAGTTCAAACTCAAGCAAAAATATATCTAATGACACCAAAATCAGTGCTGAAAAGGTTAGTTTTTTCGTGCATTAATTTTTATTTTTTTTTTGCGTTTTTTAATCGGATAGCCAATGTGGAATTTTATCAAATTATTCAAAAATCAACTTCTGAAATAATAGTGATGTTTCGATCTATAAGTTTCGAATTTTTGATAAATTTCGATAGTTAAATTCTGAAACTTGAGACTTATTTCGGTTGTTCAGTGCTGAATTTTATAATTTTGTTCGGCTATAGAGTGCAGAATTATTTCATTTTTGTTGGGTTCTGTAGTACCGAATTATTCTATTATTTTCAGATTTTTAGTGCCGAATTATTATATTATTTTCAGCTCTATACAACCAAATGAAAATTGTTTTCTTCATATCACATCCACTGAAGAAACTGAGGTTCGATCGGATATTATGGTGGATTGTACTAGTCATTTTACTGTTAAACAGGTAACCTTTAACATGAAATTCATAAGTTCATAATTTTTATTAATTAGTTTGTTCTTATGAAAGTTGTGTGACATTATATATAGGTTTTCGACAGCAAAGATGAATTGCTCACTTAGGTACGTGATATTGGAAGGGCAAATGGCTTTGTTATTGTTATAAGGACGTCGGACTATGGTGGCGGTATCAAGAGACCAAGAATTTATCTTGCTTGTGAGCGGAGTGGAAAGTATAGATCACGTAAAAAGTTGAAAGATGGCTCAAAAGACTTATTGAAACAAACTGGTACGAAGAAGTGCGAATGTCCATTTGATTTGAAGGCATACAAGTTGAAAACAAACGATGAATGGATATTGAATGTAGTTTGTAGATTGCATAATCATCCAGCTGCGGAGCATCTCCAAGGACATTCATATGTAGGGAGATTGTCAGCTAATGAAAAGTCGTTGTTAGTAGATATGTCAAAGAGCCTAGTAAGACCAAAAGAGATACTCATTACACTCAAACAGGGGGATGTCCTTAATATGTGCACAATGAAGACAGTTTACAATGTACGACATCAATATAGGATTCTATAGAAAGCTGATAGATCCCAGATGCAACAACTACTGGGTGAATTAGCGAAACATAAATACATTGAGCATCATCCATGTGAGGAAGGCTCTATGACTGTCACAGACTTGTTTTGGGCACATCTAGTGAGTTTGGATTTACTTCGTACATTCCCTCATCTGTTGATTATGGATTGTACATATAAGACAAATAGATATCGACTTCCTCTTCTTGAAATTGTGGGAGTGACATTAACTCATATGACATTCTCCGAGGCTATCGCATACTTGCAAACTGAGCGTGTTGATAATTATGCATGGGCATTACAAACATTGCGTGATCTTATGGACAACAGTGTTTTACCTGAAGTCATTGTCATAGATAGAGAGCTTACTGTGATGAATGCCATTGACAACACTTTTCCGAATGCTCAACATTTGTTATGTCGTTGGCATATTAATAAGAATGTATTGACGAAATGCAAGAAAATGTTTGAGACAAAAGAAAAATAAGACATGTTTAACACTGCATGGAACTATGTGGTATTGTCATCGACTGAAGAGGAATACAATGATCACCTCGCAACGCTGCATAAGGATTTCAGTAACTATTCGGAGGCAATCAAGTATGTTACAGTGAGTTGGTTGAATCCGTATCAAGAAAAATTCATTGCGGTACATACAAATATGTGTATGTATTTTGGCAATGTTACAACCAATTGGTAATATTTGTTTTTTTTATTTTATTTCTTATAAATCATATTGTTATTTTTAATTATTATGCTTGACTATTTTTGTTTACATCCATATGAACAGGGTTGAGAGTGCTCATGCTAGATTGAAGAGGCAATTAGGTTCAAGTCAAACGACATTTGAGATTTCATTTAAAAAAATACATTGTCTACTTGAGTTGCAGCACATTCAAGTTAAAGCATCATTCGAGAAGAGTTTGACAACTATGCAACATCAATTCAAACCTTCTCAATTCGGAGAGCTTCGGGGTAATGTATCTATTTGTGCATTAGAGTACGCGTTGGTAGAGAGTAAGAGAGCAAATTTAGTTAGAATTGATGTTGCAGCATGTGGGTGTGTTCTTAGGCGCACACATGGTTTACCTTGTGCTCACAAGATTGCAGATTAAATGAGACAAGGCCGTCCTATTCCACTCAGTAGCATACATGTACATTGGACGCGACTTACTATATGTGTACATAATCTGAAGGTTGAGAAATTGGAATTGACTTGTATCCCAGAACTTGAGATGATTTTGAAGCGGTTCAATGAGTCTGATATTTCCATGAAATTAGATATGTTGAAGAAGTTGAGGGAAATTGCAAATCCAGCGAGCACTTTTCTTATTGAGCCTGATGTGAAACCTAATCCACGTCGAGGACATAAGAAAACTAATATATCTTGTCGTCGTGACCCGTGTGCATTTGAGTTGGTTGACAATGGCCATGATAGCCAGAGCACATTAGCTTCCAGTCAGTCAAAGAAAAAGAAAGCTTCGAAAGTGCTTGATAAGAAGCGGAATGTGAAGACAAAGACATATCGTACAAGAACAAGTTTACCGAGTGCATATGCTGGTGACTTCCCACCTATGTTAATACCATTCATAAAGTTGATGAAGGATGTAGATGGTGATGGGAATTGTGGTTTTAAAGCTATTGCGGGTTTACTTGGTCTTGGAGAGAATGACTGGGTGCAAGTTAGGCGTGATCTGTTACTTGAATTGAATAACTACAGAGATGAATACGTCGTACTATATAGATTGCATGAGAGGGTTGAGGAGCTGACATACATCCTTTCATATTTTGAAGATAGCGCAGGCTTTGATCGTTGGATGACTATGCCTGACATGGGACATCTTATTGCATCATTTTATAATGTAGTTTTGTACCACTTGTCATTGCAACAATGTCTGACTTTCTTACCTTTGAGATCACCGCCAGTAACCCTAGCTGATCGTCGTGAGATTACCATTGGATTTGTCAATGGAAATCATTTTGTGCAGGTATAAGTTATGAAAATAACGGTACATTGTTGTTTAATATTTTTGTAATTGCAAATTTGATGCATTTGGTAAAGATGTGTAAAATTTTTGGATGTACGTGCAGGTATTTTTGAAGGCCGGTCATCCAGTTCCTCCCATTGCTGTGCTTTGGCGAGTTCACCATCACACTTGTGCATCAGAATGGGAGAATGCATATGTTAGCCGCATTCAAAAATTCAAAGACAGCAGAGGACCTAATGTAGCTACTCGAGAGACATTTGATGTAGTTAACATAGATTGATGTTTTAAAGAGCAGTCATGAGAGGTTTAAGAGATTAGAGAGCAGTCATTAGTTTTTATTATTTACTAGTTCATATAGATTGATGTAATGGTCATTTTTTTTAAATACAATATCATATGAGTTATAGTTCTCTTATTTATGGAATAGATGTCATATTATTTTTACATTGTTTGAACACAAAACGTAATGAAAACAATATTAACCAAGTGCAACTACTGTTAAAGATTTTTCATATTAAATAACAAGTATGTAAGAAGAACTAGTAATATTAGCTAGTAGTTCAATCCATCCACATCATCACAAAATACATGTCTCGTTATACATAATCCAAAGATGATAATAATATTTGTCTTCTTATACATCCACTAACACCATCAGAAACTACCTGTGCTAAAATTACGAACTACTATAAACTATGTGACCGGCGAGTGTAATGTGCTCCAAAACGATGTGTAGTAGAAGAGCTGGGTGCAGACCGACCCTGAACGGATGTGTTGGGCACAGCTTCACTAATGTGCTGATCTTGAAGAAGCTGTTCAATCGCATCAATTGTGTAGTAAAGTCTATCAGGATGTTGAACATTGTCCTCATAGCCAGTCTTAACGAAAGGATAAGTAATCTGATATATCTGTGACATACGCTACATTACGAGAACAAATACAACATTATACACAAACCTATAATAGTTCACATAAATAATTTGTAATTGTGCTCCTAAAAAAAAAAGTACCTGTGTATCTTGGCTAGGATACTGATAATGATGAATATTTGGGTCCACCTGAGAACAACGCGCCGGGTTTTGAACATACATATGGGTAATGGTTTGGTACCAATCCATGTAACCAGGAACACAATCCCAAGGCTGTCGTACCGGTGTACTCCTCCTCCGATCAAATAACACATGGTTGTCCCATGCCTCCCAAATGATGTCGAAGTATGCATACATAACATTGTAGCGTGGAGCTGTGGCTCCTCAAGAGGCACGCATAAGGCCAAGTGGTGGATTAGGGATTGTTTGCACTCTGCCAAACTGTCTCAAAACTCTATCAGGGTGATATGGTTCAATTACTTCCAAACACTTTAGGCAACCGTGGTAGAACGTAACTGGGTGACACAGATGGACATCTCTGCAACTCTAGTACGGGTCCCAAGTAACCTACAAACAATAACAACTGTAAGATATGACAACTGTAAATTTTGTATGATATAGAGTTTCAAATTTTGAAGGACTTTCTAACTTACATCATGTACACCCAACCTATCCAGCTCCTCTCGAAAAGCCTACAACTGTGTCTCTTCACCAGACTCTCTCCAAGAAGTCTAACGGTAAACATGTGGCATGTCTCGAGTGTAATTCATATTCAAGTGTGATCGGAATCCACGAAAGTACTCATAAATCCATCCCTCAAGAAGTGTCATGTAACCGGCTATTGGTTTCACGTCAGACCTGCTAGTGTACCCCATCTGTCTATACAAGTATGCCAATGTAGCAGCACCCCAAGCATATGAAGATACAGTCGTCAAATCGGACAACAACTCAAATAAAACAACAGGGACACTAGTACCAGTCTTGTCACTGAAAAGTGTACAACCCAAGAAAAATAGCAAGTATGCTCTACCTGCACATGCAATTCTTTCCATTGAATCATTGTCTGTGACATTATGAAAGTTTGCCCTCAACCACTCAAGCCTCACTGAATTGCCTCTAGCACTAGACATCTCATGTCAGACCTCTTGCTCATCAATTTCCAAGGTATTAACTACTAGTGCAATGGCCCGCGTTTTTGACAACTTACGCACACTAATAGATTTGCCTACAATGGGAAGCCCTAGGATAGTGGCGACATCGTTCAATGTGATAGTCATCTCTCCAACAGTCAAATGGAAGGTGTTTGTCTCCGGTTGCCATCTCTTAACAAAACTAGACACTACAATTTTGTTAACAAAGCGGTACGTGCAATGAGCTAATTGTACAAGTCCTGACATCTCCACAATGTTTACAAATGTAGCGTTGTTTCCTTGTTCCCACCACAGCCACGAATGAATCGTAGACGATTGATTATGACACTTCAAGGGCCCCCTTTCATCAGCACCATTCCAAATAGCTGCAGCAACATGACTTTTAAAACTTTTAAGGATTGATGGATCAGTTGGCCCTCTCGAAAATGGCTAAGTAAGGATATCTTCATCAACAATGTCAGCATCATCACCAGTAGGATCATCATCCATAGCAATATCATCCACAACTGGTGCATCATGTATAAGATCATCATCCATGGCAATGTGCGTGTCATCATCATGCACTCGAGCACGTCTACGTGCACGTCCACATCCACGTCTACGTCTCTCTAATTCACGGAGTCTTCTGTTCGAAGCTGTTACTGACTGACGTTAATTGGGACCGCCATCCATCTGTATAAGGAAAAATTTTCTCATCAACCCAATATAACGAAACAGTATAAACACACCCAGAAAAAGGATCACATCAATGCGACTAATAAGTAGCCTAACCATGCCATCTTAATGAAATCTAATATGCAGTTATAGACCATTAAATTGACAATTTTGATGATGTGAAATTAACAAAATAAGCTAAGGACATAACCCTACTACTGATGAAAGAGTGAGACTAAGATTTGTTGAAAAATTACAATGTAAACATCGATATAGCAAAACTATTTGTATTCTGTACAGACCATTCATCAATTAGTTTGGTAATGTTCACAACATGCCAAAAACATATTAACTTCACTTCGGCCAATTTGCCAAGGCAGCAGGGTCATTAATCAATACCAACATCATTTTTCAAACAATCAAAGGATTGCCCATCACTTGTCTTTGTACATTCTATTTGATTGTAAATTTGTTATAACTATAAGTATAGAACCAAACACCAAATTTGAACCCAATTTCAATGTTTTGAAAGGACAAACCGCTAATGTTCTATGTAATGCAATTGTTTTGTTCAGCTATTTAGCTAACAGCATTTTTGAAGACCTATGTTTAACTACTTAAGCTAACAATATAATGTGAAAATACTAATACTGCACAGATTTTTGTTTCTATTGTTATGCATTGAATTTCGCAAAAAATAAATAAATAAATAAATACATAAACATACCCATAAAATAAAATTGTTGGAAAAACCTACAGCAAAACCAATCTTGGTAGCCTATGTAACTTATGTAACTTGGTGTAAAAAAAAAAAACCATTCAGAAGTTCAGTGCCGAATAAACAAAAAAATTTCAGAAACCAATTGTCGAAATTAAACAATTAATTCAGAACTATTGGACCAAACAAATATACCAAATTCAGCAGAATAACTTCGAAATTTTGTATTTTTTTCGGTTTTAATAAGTCAAAAATGTACCCAATACCCGGTTATTAAGTTCCGAATTAAATAACAAAATTCGGAAACCCAGTCCCGAAAGCTCCAACCCGTTCAGCCATGGAAAAATCGATGTTTTATATGCCAATGGAATGCAGATATATCCGAAAATGGTAAATGTAATATGAAAATGGAAAGATTTCTTACCTTACACAAAAGATTCAATAGTTTTGAGTGGAAATTCAATGGATGTCTTCAAGTTCTTCAATGGAGGTGAAGAAAGTTCAGAACTTTTTTTTTTCCCTCTGTTTCAATGAAGTCAATGTCTTCAGAAAAGTGGGTGGACTATAAATTTCAATTAAGGTCAATTAAAGTGTGTGCATTTTAAGATAAAGTGTGTGTACCATTTATGAAACATGGATCTAATTGTAATTTTAAGAGTGTGGATTGAGAAAATTAGTTCATAATCAAATTAATAGGGATGTGTAGTGAGAAAAGATTTGCCTTAAGTTTATTAGGTGGGTGGAAATAGAATTTCCCTTTCAAAACCCCGTAATATTTTAAAACTTGTTTATTTTACTAAATTACCCTCATATTTATCAGCTATTAAGCCATCCTCACAGTGTATTTCAGAGTAAAGTTTATTATGATTCAAAATAAAATTTTATATTGCTAAGTAAATCAACATGTTTGTAACTAGAATAAAATTTCAGAGTAAAATTTTACTTTGAATCAGAGTAAAATTTCCTATGATTCACAGTAAAATTTTATATTGCTTTGTTGTATCTTGTTTCTAACTGCTTTGTTATTTCCACTTAATCCTTTCTGTTGTTTATTTAATTAATCTCGTTTTCAGTTCATCTTACTCATCCAAAAGATCGGTCTGTGTTTATCCACCTGGTTTAAGTCACCCACTTTCGTTCCCTGTCCAGAGTAAGTCCTTCGGGTTAGGCAGTGTAGGACATAGGGGTTCTTTCGAATAGGGTCTGTACTCAAACCATTTTGGTCTGTGATAACATGACAAGAATAGGGTATGTATTAAAATATCTATAAAACTGATTAATTAAACAAAATAATGAATCGATTATTTAGAAGTAACTCGTCAGCCAGTTCTAGGTCAACAACTTTGCCCTTAATACCAAATCAAGGATTAGTAATAAATGAAGAAGATGTTGAAATATAAAATGATAAAATTGATGCAGGATGGAATATACCAAAATTACCAATCAAAAAAATTTATAAAACTACTTTCATACAGAATGTTTTCAAAATTACTTTGCATGTTAAAACTATTGAACAAGTTTATGCTTTGGAAAAACCCCGAGAAACTTGTCAATTATTTGATACCAAATTAATTAAAAGACATTAAATAATGGCTACAATTTTATGCATATTGGTCTAATTCAAGTCGGTGTTAATCCATTAACTATAGTTGGTAAAAATACCTTTGTTTTGTTATGTTTACGAGATGCTCGATTTCTTGATTACAATGATAGTCTAATGGGTATGATGGAAACTGGTCTGCATAGAGGTCCAGTACATTTTAACTGTTTTCCTGATTTTACACTTAGTTTACGAGATTCGCATATTTTAGATGCATTAACATTAAATATTCAATTACATGGTTCATTTACTAACATGAAAGAAAAAGTTCATAATATTGCTTTAATATATCGTGTTCATTACAAATGTATGCAAACCAATTTAAATGTCCATGCTTTACATAAGAGTCCCAAAGATAAAACTTTATTAATTCAAAGTAGTAGTAATGATGGAGAATCACACATTAATGTTCCCCAAATGATTGAATGGAAAAATGTAGATTTACCTGATCAATGGATTACTGTTAATGAAAATTACAAACATAATCAACAACAATCCTCAATTCAGGATATCCAAGACATTCATCAATTTAATGATGGTTCTGTTTGAATAAAATTTAATCATAGTCAATCCTCTCGACATAGTACATCCAGTGTTCCAACTGAAATTGAAACTGAAGATGAAATATTTAATACTCCCTTATTTCGCAAAAATAGTAAACTCTATCTTGGTCAAACTGGTCAACCTTCTTTAAACAAATTAAAAGGAATAGATAATACTACTTCCTCTCAAATTAGTAAACCTGTTTATTCTACACATACTCATTTACCTGAAGAAGAAATTGCTTCTAATCATTCTCCAACTCAAACTGATTTCGAAGAATTTATACCACCTGTTAATCCTCAATTAATGACAATCAAAAAGGAATTCAAACATGATCTAGATAAATTACTTATTGAGTTCAAATCCTCTAAAAATAAAACACACAGACATGCTTATTATGCTAAATATACTTCTGCTCAAATGTCCAAAATTACTCGACAATGGTATGATTTTATGGTTAAATATGGTTCTGAATTACCTCTATTAGAATATGTTGACAAATATTACAAAAAGATTAATACAATCACCAAACATAAATGGAAAACTTCTGACACTACTTCTGTTAGTTCTAGTCATCCTCCTTTAGAGAAAATAATTCTTAATCAACAAGGTTCTGAAATCCCTGCTTCTCCTTTCAAACTACCTGGTAATGATAATGAGATTAAAAAGGTTATTGAACAAAATAATTACACTAATCAATGTTTAAACACAATTGGTAAACAATTAGACAAAATAGAAACCAATTTAGAATCTGTTCAAACCACATCTACTAAACAACCTTTAGATCCACCTGTACTTAATCTACCCAGTAATCGTTCCAAACGCACTAGTTTAGTCACAAATGATCAATCTACTGTCAAAGCTATTGAAAAATTATTTACTAAATTATCTACCTCTGATAATGCTTCACCCTCTAAAGATAAAGGTTTTACTGTTTTAAATCAACAACCTACTATTGAACCTGTTTCTACCCAATCTGACACTGAAACTACTGATAATGAACTAAATTAATTAACTCAACAATTTCAATCTTCTACTCTAAATAAAATTCATTATCCCAAAGTTAATCCACATACTACAAAAAATTGGTATTCTCGACCTACTCCTGTTGATCTTTAATTTGAAGAAACTAATCTTAATAATCAATTTTCTGTCTCTGCCAAAAAGTTATACGAATGGAATATTGATGGTCTTAGTGAAGATCAAATCCTCCAAAAATTAAATCATCTCTCTATGGTCGCTAATAGCTATCTTAGTAATTATCCCCATTATACTCAACCCGAAATTGTTACATTAATTACTTTTGGTTTCACTAGTATGCTCAAATCTTGGTGGGAGAAATATTTAACCGAAGAACAAAGAGAATCTGTTATTTATGCTAATCAAACTGACGATAATGGTCTACCTATCTTTGGTGAATCAATTGGATGCTGTCATCCTGATGGTATTAATGCATTAATATATACAATTGTTCGACATTTTATTGGTACTCCAACTAATATCTATTTTTGCATACATGATCAGCTTAGTAATCTTACATGTCCTACCTTAAGTGATTTTAAATGGTATAAAGATGTACTTACCTCTAGAGTTATGTTAAGAGAAGACTGTACTAAATCATTTTGGAAAGAAAAATTTATTAATGGATTACCTAGTTTATTTGCTCACAAAATTAGAGATGTTCTTAGTCAACCTACTGGTGTTATTGAATATGATAATTTAACCTATGGAGATATAATTAGCACTATTCAAAAAGAATGATTAAAAATGTGTATTGATCTTAAACTTAGCCAAAAAGCCACTAAAGATGAACACAAAACTAAATATGAATTAGGAAATTTCTGTGAACAATATGGTTTACCTCCTGTAACACCCTCTCGTAGGAAATCACATATATATTCTAAGCATTAATATAAATCCAAATATTCTAATAAATACAAAAAGAATTATTCACCTTCCAAATCCAATGATAAATTTTATACTAAACCCAAAAAAAAATATTACAAAAAATCACATTCCAAATCTAAGTCTAATAAAGATATAACATGTTATAACTGTGGTAAAAAAAGGTCATTATTCTAATAAATGCAAAGAGAAACAAAAATTAAAAGATAAGATTCATCAATTACAAATAAATGATGAATCTAAAGTCAAATATTTGAAATCTTTCAATTAAATCAATCTGTTAGTACTTCTTCCTCTGATAATCCTGAAACTTCCTCTACTACTTATTCAACTAATACTGATTCTGATAATAATAATATAACATTAGGATGCAATGATCTTTGCTGTAAACCAGTTAAACAAATTACTGTTTTGACAAAATCAAACCAAGAAGAATCTGCATTAATAGAATTAATTAGTAAATTAGATGATCCTAGTTTAAAACAAAAGTATATGGAAAAATTAAAATCTTTATTAATCCATTCCGATAATAAACCTAAGTTTAACAAACCTATTATTAGTTTATCTAAAACTTTAGAATGATTTAAAAATAAAACTAAAGAAATCACACTTCAAGATTTACAATCTGAAATCAACCAAATTAAACAAACCATCCGAGATTTACAAACTAAAGACAAAAAATTAGAAGACGAAATTATTTCTCTCAAACTTAATCAAAGTTTTGATAATTTCCAACCTAATCCAAATACCTCTCCGCATGAATCCGACAATAATTCCGAACATGATTCTGATCACACTAATCCCGATAAACTCCTATTTGATAATCGATCTCAACCCAGCAACCTTGAAGATAAACGATTAAATCTAATTAATAAAATTTATATGAAAAAATGGTATTCACAAATTAAAATTGTTATCGATGATTTTGAATTAGAATTAGTTGCTCTAATTGATAATGATGCTGATTTAAATTGTATTCAAGAAGGTTTGCTCCCTACTAAATATTATGAAAAATGCCATGAGAAATTAACTTCTGCTAATGGTAGTCAAATGTATATTAAATATAAATTACCTAAAGTACATGTTTGTCAAGATAATGTATGTTTCAAAACCTCATTTGTTTTAGTAAAAAACATGACTGATAAAATTATTTTATGAACTCCATTTATACATTTACTTTATCCATTTACTACATCCGCTACAGGAATTACTACTTATGTTTTAGGACAACCTGTTACTTTTAAATTTTTATTTCCACCAGAAATGCTAGAGTTAAAATTATTAAAAGACTATTCTATATCTCATACTATTAATCACTTAACCAGACAAATTAATTTTCTTAAAGAAGAAATTAATTACAAACGAATTGATCAAAAATTAACTAATCTAATTATTATTTCTCAGATTAATGAATTTAAATTAAAATTAGAGTCAACTGTTTGCTCAACTTTACCTACTGCATTTTGGCATAGGAAAAAGCATGTAGTTACTTTACCATATATTAAAAATTTTGATGAATGACAAATTCCTACTAAATCTAGGCCTATTCAAATGAATCATGAATTACTTGAAATGTGCAAAAAAGAAATTAATGAACTATTAAGAAATCGAATTATTAGTCCTAGTAAATCTCCATGGTCTTGCCCTGCTTTTTATGTCAATAAAAACGCTGAATTAGAACGAGGTCCCTCGATTAGTTATCAATTATAAACCACTAAATGCTGTTTTAAAATGGATTCGATATCCTATTCCCAATAAAAAAGATTTAATCAAACGACTTAGCCAAGTCGTTATTTTCAGTAAATTTGATTTAAAAAGTGGTTTTTGGCAAATTCAAATCCACCCCAAAGATAGATATAAAACTGCTTTTAATACACCCTTTGGTCAATATGAATGGAATGTCATGCCATTTGGATTAAAAAATGCTCCTAGTGAATTTCAAAATATCATGAATGATATATTCAACCCATTTAGTCATTTTTCAATCGTTTACATTGATGACATAATAATTTTTTCCAACTCAATTCATGACCATTGGAAACATTTAACTGCTTTCTTCTATACAATTAAAAGTCATGGTTTGGTCATATCTGCCCCTAAGATTAAATTATTTCAAACCAAGGTTCGATTTTTAGGTTACGATATTCATCATAATACTATTCTCCCCATTAGTCGCTCCATTGAGTTTGCGTATAAATTTCCTGATGATATTCTTGATAAGACCCAATTACAAAGGTTTTTAGGTTCCCTCAATTACATTGCTGAGTTCTACAAAGACCTTAGGAAAGTCTGTCAACCCCTGTTTGATAGGTTAAAGGATAATCCTCCTCCTTGGTCTTCTGTTCATACTGCTATAGTACAACAAGTCAAACAATATGTTAAAACTCTTCGTTGTCTTGGTATTCCTATTGAGAATTCATTCAAAATTATTCAAACTGATGCTTCTGATATTGGTTATGGTGGTATTCTTCTTCAGAAGGTCACTCCTCAATCATCTGAGCAAATTGTTCGTTACCATTCTGATGTCTGGAATAAAGCACAATTAAATTATAGTACTATTAAAAAAGAAATTTTATCTACTGTTTTATGTATTCAAAAATTTCAGGATGATATTTTAAATCAAAAATTTTTACTTCGTGTTGATTGCAAATCTGCTAAATATGTTCTTGAAAAAGATGTTCAAAATCTTGCTAGTAAACAAATTTTTGCCCGTTGGCAATCTATTTTAAGTGTTTTTGATTTTGATATTACTTATATCCCTGGTTGTCAAAATTCCCTTCCTGATTTTCTTACCCGGGAATTTTTACAGGGGGGTAAGGGATGAGTGCTACTCCACAAATTGCCTATATTAAAACCCAAATTACCCATTACCAAACCCTAATACACCAAGTTACTTTCCGGATCCAACGTCTCCAATTAGCCAAAAAACCTACTAAACGAGCCCAATACATCAATTACCATCAAATTCAAGCTCGTCGTAATTTACTTGCTGATTACACTAACTGTTTGAACTATTACCAGAATTATTTAGATCTTCTTTCTGGTTGCTAATCATTGTTTCCTGATTCCACAGATGTCTCACCCAAGGCCTCCTTCCAAGGCTTTGGTCCCATCTTCCAGTAAACCTAATCAACTTCTTGTTCCTCCTCCTTTGGAGTCAATCACCCAATCTCCCTCTCTTGAGATGGTTAATCGTTACCAAGTCCTTGGTAGCATTTACCGACCTAATTACTCATCTGCTTTGGCTACAGATCCCTTTGCTTCTAGCCAATCAGTTTCAGTTACTCCACTTTCGGTTAACCCAGTCAAATCATCCCGATCTGAGTACACCAAATCACATATTACTAACCTGTTCTACAAAGAACCAAGTCACCCCAAGAGTCAAACCATTCATGAAATTGCTCAATCCTATTTTGGCTATGGACGCCATTTCATCCTTTCACATCCAGAGAAAACACTCTCTTACTACAAAGATATTTTGATTCATCATCAATCAATTCTGATTAAACCAATTCAGGATCGAACTTATTCCTATAAGATCCTGTATCATTCAATCTACATTCACAACATTGTTTCCTTAGCTGAATGAGGTCCTCCTTATCAGCTTCGAGATTTACCTGGTCACTCCATTCAGTATAATTACCATGATTATGTTGATGCTTGGTTCAAGATTTTCTTGTACCAAAATGAAACCTTCAGTCATTCTTGGTTTATTTCATTTGATCAAAAATTCAAATCTGAGTTACCTTTCTGGTTTCTGAGATGGTGGACTCATTATGGCGCCATTTCAGATATTCTCCCTGATGGTCTTAATGAGCTAATTCACTATTTTGCCTCTGTTTATCCATTCACCACTCTCCAAAGACAATTTCCATTATTGTTAATTTTTATATCCAAATATAAAATCCCTTGGATATTCAAATGGCATTATGGACTTGATGATAAAATAGTCATCCGCCAACATTCAGTCAAATGGTGGGCTAAGTTCAATTTGCCCCGCATATTTGAAATTGTTCAAGAAAAATTCCCTTCTGATCAATGTGCTCCTACTCCTGCACTTGCTAAAGCCCAGCAGATCCCAACTGCTGCACTCAGTCAAGGAAGTCAGCCCAGTCTTCCTCCAATCAACCTTGGAAGCCCCTCATCTAGTGGTTCCAAGCCCATTAAATCAAAGATCCAGTCCACATCTGAAAAATCAAAGTCCAAGGCTAAGTCCAAAGGCCCTGCAATGCCGGCTCAGCCCAAGACTCAATCAAAGCCCAAGTCAAAATCCAAATCCAAGGCTCAGTCAAAGCCCATTTCACCTCCTGATCAGCCCAAAGTCAAAGCTAAAAGCAAGTCCAAATTATCTAAAGATGAAATGCTCCAGCTCGTCTAACAAATTATGGATCAAAATGAAGCCCATTCATCCAGTTCAGACAGTTCAGAAGAAGGATCAAAACATTCCCACTCTTCTGAAGGATCCACCAATCAATATTCTGGTCCAGAGTTTCAAGATGCTCAGGATCCGTTTAATTAATCAACATAGGATTCCCTATAAATACAAATTAGTTTCAATCAATACTCTTTTGAGAAAAGCTGCCAATTTGTATTTATATTGATTCCTTTATTCACATGATCACCGAAAGTGATGAATAGTAAAAGTTACTGTTCACAGTCACTATTTACCCAATCAACTTTTGATAAAGCTGCTCAACTGTTCAATCAATCAGCCGAAAGCAACCGACAGCTCTGCTCAGTCTCCAATGCTGCCAGCTGCCTTCCGCCAATTCACATGTTGTATAGTTAATTTATTTTCTATAAATTGTAATCAATTGTATTCACTCAGGCAGTCTTCAATTTTCTTTCCATTTCTGTGTTGTAAGAAAAACCAGAGTGCTCTGAGTGACAATTATGCCTTCCCATTCTGTACCCTAGTTAAGATCCTTGCAGTTGCTACGATTGTAATTGTAAGTTATTTTCTTGAAATATTATAATTTCAATTTAATGGTATTAAAATGATTTTGTGTAATTAGTGCTTTCCAATTCCTTTGTTCAATTTAATCATATTTGATTTCGTAATCCATGTTCTTCATGTTCTTGCTTTCCAATTCCTTTGTTCAATTTAATCATATTTGATTTCGTAATCCATGTTCTTTATGTTCTTTTGCTGCTTCCGCCCTTTTACTATGATTCGAAGTAAAATTTTATATTGTTAAGCAAATCAACATGTTTTAACCAGAGTAAAATTTTACTGTTACAAAAAAATAAAATACATACTAAATGAATAAACCAGAGTCAAATTTTACTCTAAGATCTATTAACAAATAAAAATAAAAATAAAATAAAAAAGCCAATTGGAAACAACAAGTTGACATCTACAGCTCAGATTCATGTTCTCCATATCTATTACAATCTGTCTTATTTTCATCAACATCAACACAAGAAAAAAAAAAAAATTTATCTGTTGCAATATGTTTCTTCATCTACATCATCATCAGCATCAACAACAATATAACAACAACAAATAAAATGAAAAAAAGGGGGGAAAAAAATCATATTATCATCCACATCCAGTGAAGGCTAACAACAACTTAGATATATGTTATTGATCTAAGAGATTTCAAGAGAGAAAAACGAAGTCTATGTAGCGGTCGAGCAAAAGTTCAAAGAATCTGAAGTAAATTATGTGGAAAAGCCCAAAATCATAAAATCAAATGAACATATATTTACATATATACATAATTTTGTTGTATAATGTGTATGAGCTTTAATGAAATCGGTGCTAAAGCTTTATCTGGTCCTAATAGAGAAAGAGAGAGAGAGAGAGAGAGAGAGAGAGAGAGAGAGAGCTGTGAATCAAAGGAGACCATCAATGGAGTTTGAGACTTGGATCCCGCTGAAAAAAGGAGTGTAGACACCCCATTTTTGACTGACCTTAAGACTCAGACGTCACTGATTGAGCACTCGGTGATGACGCATATTGTGCTCGTTCTGAGGTTGCGGAGTCTCCGCTGAGAGCCTTGCCTCCGGACTTCGGGGCTCTTTTGTGCTTTGCCTCGGTTTGCAAACCAGGTCCTGTTTTCTTTGTTTTTCTCTTCCCGAAGGGAGGGAGAGGTCTCGTAGACCATCTCTCAGTGGTCGTAGACCACTTTTCCCGTTTCGAGACCAGTTTTCGGTTTTCGAAGCCGTCGGCCGCACGCCTCGGTTTGAGACCGCTTAACTACCTCCGTTTGCTCCGGTTTTTGGCACACACCTTGTTTCCTCTCCCTAGAGGGACACTGTGGCCCAGGAGACCACCTTCGGGGTCGCACCCCACTTTCGGCGCTTAACAGTCAGTTTTCGGGGCCTCCGGCTGCACGTTTTGGCCCCCGAATGCTCGTTTTGCATCGGTTAGGGTTCATTTTTGGCATGGACCCTAGTTTCATTGTTAGAAAGGTGGTAGTATGGTGGGAGACCACCTTTTCTTCTTGGAGACCATTTTTCTTTTCGCCGCCCGATTTTCTTGTTAGAGAGGTGGTCTCCCTCACTTTTGAGCCATATTTTTTGGTCTCCCATACCACCACTGTGTTGCATTCACCTAGGAGGCCACCTTTTTGGCATGGCCGACCACCTTTTCTTGTTGACCCTTTTGACCCCTGGTCGGCTGACCAGGGGAAGTGGTCGGCCGACTACTTGAACTGGTCGGCCGGCCATCTCCTTTTTGGCCTTCCTGAATTGCATACAACTATGCCAGCTGGGAGGCATTTGCCCCATCCTCCGAGATTTAACCCTTTTGTTTGTCTTCTTAAGGAAGCTTTGGCCCTTTTTGCTTAGCTTTTAAGAGAAGCTTGACCTTTTGTCAAGCTTCTTGAGGAAGCTTAACCCCTTTGGTCTAGCTTCCTCAAGAAGCTTGACCCTTCTGGTTTAGCTTCTTTTAGAAGCTTGGTCCCTTTGCTTGAGGCTTCTTCAAGAAGCCTTAGACCTCTTCTTCTATAAGAGAGGCTCTCCTCTCCATTTTCAAGAGTTGAACATTTTTGGCTGAGGCATACATATACTCTCCCTCTATATCTCTACATCCAAGCTCCATAGCCCATGGTTCTTGGCCATTTGTGCTACACCTCCAAGCACAACACCTCCACTACCATCCTAAGTACCTTGGAGCTGTTTTTCAAAGGTTGAGGGCTCACTTTCTTGGTCCAGAGCTTGCTGCATTGCTATGCTACAAGGGTAAGTCACCATTTCCCTCTTTGTAGCTTTATGTTGCTTCATTCTTTAGCCTTATTTGCAAGCATTTCTGGGTTTTGTCATAAACTGAAAAAAATTTTGTTTTGAGCTTATAAACATGTTTTTTTAAGACATTTTTTATGTTTGGAGTCATCTTCCCCTTTGCATGCTTCATTTCCTCATGTTTAGGGCTATGCATTAGAGCATTTGTGTTGGCCTTGGTTTGGCCTTTTAGCCACTGAAATCCAACGGATTTTCAGTGGCTAACATGTATTTTTGAGCCCTAAAATCAGAGAGGGGTGACCCTCTCACCCCTTGATTTGTTTACTAGCTTTGTTGGCCTTCCAAAGGGGCTCCTACTTGCCTGTTTCAAAGCCATATTTCAGGCCCTATTTGGTGAGTTTTAAGGTCTTCATAGGCTCTTTCCAGAGCCCATTTTTCCATATAAAGTGTCTATTATGCATGTGTAGAACAATCCTATTCAAGGCCTTTCAAAAGGGCTTTTTCTTGCATGTTTCCTAGACTAATTTCAGGACCTTTTTGGTGGGCTTTAAGACCCTCGTAACCTCTTTCCAGAGGTGGTTTTGCCATTTTGTGTGTCCATCATACATGTGTAAAATAACCCCTTGCATGGCCTTCCAAAGGAGCCTATCATTCTTGCATGCATTGATTGAGTTTCAGTGGGTTTTGGGGCATATTTTGGCATGGCATACTTCTATTTTTTGTTGGTTTGGTGAGCTCTCATATGCTTCATATAGTTGTAGTACAACTCATGGTTCACTAGCTTTCTTTGCATGCTTTGTTGACCATTGATTTTAGCACTTTTTGGCTATGCCTTAAACTGATTTTGTGCATATTTTGGACTGCCTTAGCTCTGTTTTTGGGTCTCATGGTCGAATGATGCCTTGTTTGCATGCTTGTAGTTCAATGTCCATGCTTAGCTTTGAGTTTTGAGGTCCACTACATGCATATACTGAGATGTTTTCTTGTTTTGGGGCCATTATACATCATATTTCAGAGCTTATGTAAATGCCATACTCCCATGTTTAGTACTCTTTAAATGCGTTTGAGAGTCGGGCTTGTATGCCTCATTTACTAACGACAACAGCCGCATTGGAAGTGGAATATCTTCCTGCGTTGGGTCTTCTTCTTGGCATTACGATGCCTCTTCTTGATTGGTTTTGGCGAACAGGGGCTGATCGACTGTATAGAATTATACGTTTCTGATCATCCACGCTTTGAGCCCGTTGTGTTCATTTTTTTCCAAAAACTCTTTGTAACTTGAATCGGCTCCGGGGTTGCATAATATAATACTTGGAATCCCGCCCTTTATTTTCTTTGGGCGGGCATATTTACAATTCGAAAAAAATTCCCGTTGCGCTCCAATAAACTCGCGCCAATGTTTCAAAAATTGTGGGGCCACATCATCGATTATGTTGTAGAAAGCGTCGTCCTTGTGGTCCCTCAAGTCGATATGGCCAGAATAATAATTATGTGGTCCCAAAGGCCGGGCCCAACATGTTTTCCCAATTCTAGATGGGCCTTCAATTATAATGCTCTTGGGCCTGTGCGGTCTTTGGGTTTCGTCTCTTATATTGTCTGCAACCCATTGCTGTATGGTTGTTGGAACGATCCATACTGTGTCTGTAAATGGATGAACATACGTCAATGGTGGATTGAATGAAACCCGGTCATAATTTGATGACAATTTGTCATAATTTAACCAGAAACATTTTAGATCGCCATTTCGCACCACTGTTAGTGCTTCGTCCTTGGTGCCGGCGGTAAGTGCATCGCGATATATATTTTCTTTATTACTCTAGTTAGCGCAGCGGCTCCTCTCACGGAATTCACCCCATTCCGTGTAATCCCCATGTTTGGAGATGTATTCCAGCACATTCTGTTGGTTGTATGCCCTTTGTACATTCGGATGGAAATGGCGACTAGTTCGATCGTGGGTAACGTCGAAGAACCGTTCATTCTACGTCTGAAAACAGTATGGAAATTGGACAAGGGCATGGAGATGTGGTTGCCCGTCCTCGTGTAATTCATGTGCAACCCTCACGTAATTTGGTGGCTTGGTTGTGAACAGCTCTCTAATTTTCTCTAACAATCTCTCTTTAGGTATAGAACATTGGGCATATGTGAGGAAGATGTTCTTGTTTTGGACTCTAAAACGACGTCGCATTGATGTCATAACTCACTCTCAAATGACGTCACTTACTCTCTCGGATGACGCAAGTCACTCTCTGAAAAACTTTACCACTGGAAGAGAGTTAGGCAGTGAGTTATATAGGTACCCAGGAGCGTCCCACTAATATTACCTGGGACGCTCCCCCCGCGCCACGTGTTGTCCCCCGATTGGTGCTCCCTTCCGCAATTCGCGGCGTGTTATCGTCTAAGGGCTCCGCTCCGCGCCCAGATCTGTGGCCAGGATTAAAAATCTAAAAAGGCAAGCGCCGCTCCCAGATCTGCGGCCAGGATTAAAAATCTAAAAAGGCAAGCGCAGGCGGGAATTTATATAAGCCAAAATAATGGGGGAGTTTGAATTATTTTGGGAATGGATCGGGGAGATCTAGGCCAATTTAGGCGGCTGGTTTTAAAATATGAGTCGGATCTATTGCTGGTGCACTAGTCCTTGTTGGTCATCGGCGAAAACAACGCCGAAAAGTTAATCCGGCTCATCAACGCCTGTCAGCGGCAACAAGATGCTCTATTCGCCGGTATGAAAGTGGTTTCCGAACTAGAAACCTAAGCGATGTCAGACACATATTCCGTCGCTGATTATTACTACGTCACGGCGCCTGAACCAGATGTGCCTGTGTGGTCTAGAACTGGATTTGGGTGTAATAAAAAATAATTGTAAATTATTATTTTGTAACTGTTTTATGCGTAATAAAATTTGGGCCTTATCTTTAGTGTCCACTTCTTTCATAGTTTGGATGGGTCGCTTACTGATGAGCCTAGCTCTAATGGGCTGCTGTGCCAAATGTCTGGGCCTATCTCTAATGGGCTGCTGTGCCATATGTCTGGGCCTATTTTAATTCTTCCTAATAAACATTAAATGGGCCTCATTGTTGTAATTGGTCTGTTGGTTTGTTTATCAATTACAGCCCATTTATCCAGCTTAAACCTGCTCAGAAATCGAATTTATTAAGACACATAAATTCGATAAAATTGTATTTTTATTTAATCATAAAAATTTACATAAATATTTTCCCATCGCCAATCTTTTACATAATATGAAAGCTCGTCGAGTACAATGGTCAGTGCGAGACAATAATTTACAGGGCTAATAATCCCAAAGCTGGATAATTTGTTCGTCATCCTGCGTGCAATAAGCTAGGTAAATACAGTCTCCGACAGGCTTTTGTGACCACTGGATGTTAGCCATGTATACATTGTCGCGGTAAACGTCCGGATTCCCAATGCTTTCCGGAGGTTGTAGTTGAAGAGGCATTCTATCTTGTACACCCCCTGATTGGCCGGTTTGGACATGTCCACTGCTTTGAACCACATCGCGTTCTTCAAAGTATCGTAAAAGGCCCCTGACAGCGTCCTCTCTCTCTAATGTATGTGGTTCGACACATCTGTTCGTATGGAATATCGAACAGCCGCATTGGAAGTGGAATATCTTCCTGCGTTGGGTCTTCTTCTTGGCATTACGATGCCTCTTCTTGGTTGGTTCTGGCGAACAGGGGCTGATCGACTGTATAGAATTCTGCGTTTCTGATCGTCCACGCTTTGAGCCCGGTGTGTTCATTTTTTTCCAAAAAATCTTTGTAACTAGAATCGGCTCCGGGGTTGCATAATATAATACTTGGCTTCCTAACTCTCTTCCAATAACTCAGAATCATCAAGACTCACGACAGACGAGGTGTCTAAATTAATAAGAGAGTTAGGGAGTGAGTTATATAACTCTCAAATGACGTCACTTACTCTCTCGGATGATGCAAGTCACTCTCCGAAAAACTTTACCACTGGAAGAGAGTTAGGGAGTGAGTTATATAGGTGCCCAGGAGCGTCCCACTAATATTACCTGGGACGCTCCCCCCGCGCCACGTGTCGTCCCCCAATTGGTGCTCCCTTCCGCAATTCGTGGCGTGTTGTCGTCTAGGGGTTCCGTTCCGCGCCCAGATCTGCGGCCAGGATTAAAAATCTAAAAAGGCAAGCGCAAGCGAGAAATTTAAATTTAAAGGGAAGTGCAGACTGAAGGTTTCAACAGTTAACCTACGTATGGCCCACGACTTGGTTTTTCTGCATCGTTTGTGATATGTTATTATTCTGTGCCATACGTTATACAGGAACCTGATTTAAAAAAATTAACTGTTTACGTTGACCCATGTCACGGTCAACATATTACGTCTATAAAATAAAATCGATGTGATGCATTTAATGGTAGGTTCCTGACCATCGATTATGGCGACTACTTTCCGATTTTCGCAACAGCGTCCATATACCGCCAGAACTAAATTAAATTTTAGTCGCTGTTGGACAACTTCCAGCAGATCTGGTGTTTCCGGTCGAAGTTATTTTAAACTACGGAAACATAGTTATTACAAAAAAAAATGATTCACGCCTAAATCGTTGTGTGATTCCATCTGGAGGATTGACGATTTTCTCCCGTATGATGAGCCTCATTTTTTTTATTTCGATTTGCCGGAGGTTGGTACTGAAAGGGATGAACGACTATCCTGAAAATTGAAGCTGTTAGGACTCTATATACAGGGTGTAGTTTTGTGTTAAACTGGTGGTCTCTCCGAAGTTGCTGCTGATACGCCTGGCCTCGAAAGCGATATGCGTGATGCCCCTACTCAGGCTGCGGAACAAACTGTGGACATTGATCCATCTGGTATACTTGACAATGGCCAATGTGAATTTGTTGTTATGTTAGACCGGTTTCCTAATCCTGTGTATACGCCAAAGTTTGAAGATGTTTTCCTGTGGTCCAGTGGTGACCCACGAACTGGTTGTATGGTCAGGGGCACGAAAATTGACCGTTTTGTTGTATTGCGGCGTGTCCCTGTTCTAATGTCGCCGCAATCAAATGATGAATATCCAGTGTTTAGCCGTCAAGGCGTTAAAACATTTATCAACATTGGAAAAAAAATGTTGTATCCGAATTCCGCGATAGTTTAGGTCAATTTAGCGGTGCGTACAATAATATTGTAAAAAACACAATTATTTGTTATTTTGTGTGGGAATGTCGCACAAAATCGATTGTAAGAGCGCATCTGAATTGTAGATTGAAATATTGTTACTAGTAAAATAATTTCTTATTATTACAAATATTGGTTACGAATTATTTTACAATTGCCTCCGTTGTACATTTGCTTTCTGGGCTGATGTGGATCCTTCCACTGCAGCTTTTACAGCTTCTCCTATTAATTTAGACACCTCGTCTGTCGTGAGTCTTTATGATTCTGAGTTATTGGATCCGGCCTCGCTTACTGATGGGCCTATGTCAACTGGGCCGCTAGGCTGATTGTTGAATACCTTGGACAAAACAGTTATTAATGGCGGCCGATAAGTAATTTTATCTAGGAACGATGATGTTTGGAAAGCCAATGTGGCTTTCATTTTGCAATATTTTACATCATCGTTGATGTTTGTTTGTAGCAATTTGTAGGACCCTCTCCTTGGGCATCCTTTCTTGTCTGCGGCAGCATAGGCGTTACCAAAATATGTGATGTCTACTGGGCATGTAACTAGAAACGTAAAGCGGACCTGTAATTGATCATCTGCTCGTAACCGTGTGTCTCGTATTTCGACTTCGACGCGACCGGTAGAATTCAATGGACATTGTGGCCTGTAGCTTAGCTTGCATTTGCCAATTATCATGGACTTGAACGTCAGTTTTTACCACATTGCATCGCCTATCTTTGGATTTGTTATTGGTATATTGGATACCGGTACGTTTGACGTCGCGTCTATGATTTGGGTTTCCAAATCACCCTCTTTATTTTTGTAGAGATTATCTGTAAGATCGGCTTGTTGTATTTCTTCAGACATTATGATAGCGTAGCGATCTGTTAGAATTGTTAGACACACAATTCTCATATGGGGCATCAATGGCAAATGCATGTTCTTATATATCCCATTTCATAGAGTTGGGAGAATAATTAATTTAAAACGACGTCTCTAAAACGACGTCGCATTGATGCCATAACTCACTCTCAAATGACGTCACTTACTCTCTCGGATGACGCAAGTCACTCTCCGAAAAACTTTACCACTGGAAAGAGAGTTAGGGAGTGAGTTATATAGGTGCCCAGGAGTGTCCCACTAATATTACCTGGGACGCTCCCCCCGCGCCACGTGTCGTCCCCCGATTGGTGCTCCCTTCCGCAATTCGCGGCGTGTTGTCGTCTAGGGGTTCCGCTCCGCGCCCAGATCTGCGGCCAGGATTAAACAGTTAGCCTACGTATGGCCCATCCCAAATAATCAGCCTAGCGGCCCAGTTGACATAGGCCCATCAGTAAGCGAGGCCGGATCCAATAACTCAGAATCATCAAGACTCACGACAGACGAGGTGTCTAAATTAATAGGAGAAGCTGTAAAAGCAGCAGTGGAAGGATCTACATCAGCCCAGAAAGCAAATGTACAACGGAGGCAATTGTAAAATAATTTGTAACTAATATTTGTAATAATAAGAAATTATTTTACTAGTAACAATACTTCAATCTACAATTCAGATGCGCTCTTACAATCGATTTTGTACGACATTCTCACACAAAATAACAAATAATTACGTTTTTTACAATATTATTGTACGCATTGCTAAATTGACCTAAACTATCACGGAATTTGGATACAACATTTTTTCCGATGTTGATAAATGTTTTAACGCCTTGACGGCTAACAACTGGATATTCATCATTTGATTGCGGCGGCATTAGAACAGGGACACACCGCAATATAACAAAACGGTCAATTTCTGTGCCCCTGAACATACAACCAGTTCGTGGGTCACCACTGGACCACAGGAAAACATCTTCAAACTTTGGCGTATACGCAGGATTAGGAAGCCGGTCTAACAAAACGACAAATTCACATTGGCCATTATCAAGTATACCAGATGGATCAATGTCCACAGTTTGTTCCACAGCCTGAGTAGGGGCATCACACATATCGCTTTCGAGGCCAGGCGTATCAGCAGCAACTTCGGAGAGACCACCAGTTTGATGCAAAACTACACCCTGTATATAGAGTCCTAACAGCTTCAATTTTCGGGATAGTCGTTCATCCCTTTCAGTACCAACCTCCGGCAAATCGAAATGAAAAAAATGAGGCTCATCATACGGGAGAAAATCGTCAATCCTCCAGATGGAATCACACAACGATTTAGACGTGAATCATTTTTGAGCCCTAAAATCAGAGAGGGGTGACCCTCTCACCCCTTGATTTGTTTACTAGCTTTGTTGGCCTTCCAAAGGGGCTCCTACTTGCCTGTTTCAAAGCCATATTTCAGGCCCTATTTGGTGAGTTTTAAGGTCTTCATAGGCTCTTTCCAGAGCCCATTTTTCCATATAAAGTGTCTATTATGCATGTGTAGAACAATCCTATTCAGGGGCTTTCACTTGCATGCTTCCTAGACTAATTTCAGGACCTTTTTAGTGGGTTTTAGGACCCTCATAACCTCTTTCCAGAGGTTGTTTTGCCATTTTGTGTGTCCATCATACATGTGTAAATAACCTCTTGCATGGCCTTTCAAAGGAGCCTATCATTCTTGCATGCATTGACTGAGTTTCAATGGGTTTTTGGGTATATTTTGGCATGGCATACTTCTGTTTTTTGTTGGTTTGATGAGCTCTCATATGCTTCATATAGTTGTAGTACAACTCATGGTTCACTAGCTTTCTTTACATGCTTTGTTGACCCTTGATTTTAGCACTTTTTGGCCATGCCTTAAACTGATTTTGTGCATATTTTGGACTGCCTTAGCTCTGTTTTTGGGTCTCATGGTCAAATGATGTTTTTTTTGCATGCTTGTAGTTCAATGTCCATGCTTAGCTTTGAGTTTTGAGGTCCACTACATGCATATACTGAGATGTTTTCTTGTTTTAGGGCCATTATACATCATATTTCAGAGCTTATGTGAATGCCATATTCCCATGTTTAGTACTCTTTAAACGCGTTTGAGAATCGGGCTTGTATGCCTCATTTACTGACCATTGAATTAGCTCCATTTCTTTGCATTCTGAGCCATCATTTTAGGCCATTTACCCACTGTTTCAGACCTGCATAGGGTCTGTTTGGGGTTGGTTTTGCCATTGGTGCATTGCTTTGTGTACCTCTAGTGTAACCCGCTTCACTAGTTTCGGTACCCGGGCTATCTAGCATGTATTGTGTGACATATTCGCATGTTTCGGGATCATCTTTTATGCCATTTCAGAGCTGTGTCATGTGTGTTTGTATGCCATACTTCATCCCTTGCCATACTTTGGTAGAGTGGCATTTGATGCCTTAGGATCAGTCCTTGGCATTCGTGCACGTCTGCATGTATTTCGGTTGTCTCATTTTCATCGTATGGCCACTGATTTGAGTGTGGGTGAGGTCCACTCATATTGGTGTAAGTCCATCGTGCATTGTGTATGCCATTTTAGTCCATTGCATTGCGTATACTAGGTTGCATGTTAGTCGCATTGTGTATGCCAACTCATTGCATTGTGTTTGGGATAGGAGTTAGCCCAAACACGGGAAACGAGGGACGTTTCGTACTCAAAGTGACGAAACGTGTCTCAATTCCCGATCGCCGACACTCCGGATTACCCATGATGGAGTTTAGGTCTTGTTGCGTTTTTATGTGCATTCATTTCACATCGAGTCGTGCAATTCGACTCCTCGGCCACCATGCATCGGGATGCGTGATTGGTGGCACGAGGATCGGGGTGTGCATACATATGTGAAAATACTTTGCCATGCCCCTTTCTTGCTCTCTGTTGCAACAAACCAGAAATCAGCAGCCTTCTAGAGCTTTGCACAACATTCTGGGATTAATTGCAAACAGAGGCAAATCGGGGCATCGCGAGGAATTTTCCGACGAGGCGACACGAGCATGCATGCATCTTTCATCATTCGGAACAGAGCTGAGGCGATCCATGGATTTCCATACTCGTTTATTTTTCTTTCCTAGTTAATTTGTTAATTAATTAGGGTTTTGTAATATTTAATTAGCTAGAGTAGTTAATTGTTTATTCGGACTGTATTATTTATTCGGACCCTCCGAGCGAGGACACAATTGTAATAAGTGTGCGTGCGTGTTATGTATGTCTTCCAACCCCACGTCTTTCTCCCTTTTATTTACCAGCTTATGATGGTTAGATTAAGGCATGTTTCAATTAGCATATTTATGCTCGCATGATTGCATTCATTCATTTGTTTTGCATGCACCGGGCTCGGCGCATCATACTAACTGCATTGTGTTTCTATTCCGAGTTGAATACTTGTTAGTTGTAGCATTTCACATGCCATCTTTAGAATAGTCGAGCCTATAGTTGCATTCCTACATATGTTGCATTAGGCATTTCAGCATAGTTAGGATCATGCATGGATTTCTAACATAGCTTCTGTTTTGGCTTGGAATACTCAGTAAGTGTTTATGTTTTAGCATCCTTGCATGTGTGTGAGTGACTGCCATGATAGCATGCTTACCATGAGGCTATGTGCTTATGTGATATACCTGCCTAAATGCCTGTGGGTGAAGGTTGGATTATCTGAATTGGAATAATGCATTGACTGTGAGTTTTAAGCCCACTTGAGGGTGGCAAACCATCACGTTTTCTAAAGCCCACCCGAGGGTGGTAAATCCACGTCTTAGCCTATTTGCGGGTAGCACCATCAAACCATTTTCAAAATAAACAAACATGAGATGTGTTGTTCCAATTCAGGCGATCCAGTCTATACTTGTATGTTGTGCGCATCACGCAGTAAATCTAGACTAATAACCGGAATAAGAGCACATAATGTTTTCAAAACTTGATATCATGTTTAGTAAAGGCCGATCTTTGATCGGGCGAGCGGGGGTGCTCACGAAGTGACCTTCCCCAATCGTACCCAAGTTTCCGAGCCAAGGCAACTTTGGTGATGACGGACACGTGGCATTGGGCATGAGTCAGGGTTTCCTAAATTCCCCAAAATAAAATATTTAGGTGGCGACTCTGTATCTGGAAAAGCAGTCCATGTTTGGCACTTCTTTCAAAAAAATCTGTTTTCAAAAACGATTTGCCGGATTTGGACTCTTTGATGATTTATCGGTCTTGCATTTTCACTCTGCGAGATTAGATACAGGACCGTGACATTTGAAGTTCTGAACCGTAGTGAGCCCATATGAACAAAACGGGATTTCCCCCCCGGGACGTTCGGGGACGTCTACAAGGACGAGCTGGTTTCGAGTGTTGATTAGAGCTTTCTACGATCTGTTCACGATCTCAGATCTAAGGATGAAGATGTTGTATGTTGATCTGTGTAGATCTGAGATCTAAGATTTGTGTCGATCTCTCTAATTGATTTTCAATGGCAGAGAATCCATCACCACCACCACCTCTGCTCCACCTAGGTTCTTTGGAACTATGAGAGAGAGAGAGAGAGAGAGAGTCAAAGCAACGATGTCGTCTGTAAACCACTATGAAACACTGGAACATAGCCGTCGTTGTCGCTATATGTGAGGGGTCGCCATGTGTGAAGCGGAGGAGAGAGACGGAGAAGGTGGGAAGAGAGTGGGTGGAGAAGGTGGAAAGATTTAGTTGAGGGTATAATAGTCTAATAAAATATTTAAATAATAAATTTTGCCCTTTATGCAAGACTTTATAATTATTAGGGGGTTTAGAAAGTATAATTTTTTTCTTAATCCTTTTAACAATGAAAGGAAGGTAAGGGGGGTTTATAACCAAATTTCCCAAAAACGTTTTCATCTATTCTTTGCAATTTTGGTGACTTTACTCGTCACTGACCATCTCATCAAACTTTTTGATGCTGCCAATGTTTAAATAGACTTTCCTACTCTTCTAGAATTGTCATCGCCCACCACCACACTATTATCGTCCACCACTGACAGCTATAAACCCTCCATCTAATCAACGGCTCCAACCAAAACCCTGTGTCCACCACCAACAGCCTCAATTCCTCTCTCTACTATCCCATGTCCACCAATAAAACCCTAACAACCCTAACAAACTCAACAACCACTATCAACACAAAACTTGACCTACTACCATCTATGAGAGAGAAATATCTCAAATAAAAAATTTGGATCAAATTTTATATCTTAAAACCCAAATCAAAAACAAAATCCTAATATATATATATAGAAACATGGTTGCTAACTCAAAGTGATGGTTGGTTGTAGTGGTGCTAGGTGCATTGAGAAAGGAAATGGTTTATAGATGTTAAAGTAGGTAGGAGAGGGTCAATAAGAGTGAGAGAGGTATCGATGGCTGCTAGAGGAGGTGGGAAAGCGATTTGCGACAATAAGAGAAGGTAAAGAATGCATTAGATGAGAGGTTGCTAGATGGTTGAGCTATTAGGAATAGAGAATAGTAGAATGAGAAAAGTACGGAGGGTGGAGAAGGCAATAGTGGCAGCGAGAAGAGATAAGGGAGGGGCTAGTGATGGTAGGGATGTATGGAAGAGCTATTGGCGAGTTAGGGTCCCACAGAGAGTGAAGGAAGAGATAAGGGGACCCCCACCATATTACCAAATTTTGCACTTTTTTTTTGCATCTCTACATCCCTTGCCTCTTCCTTTAGTAACCCTTATTCCCTACCATTTTTCCATTCCAACCACATCTTTCTCCATCTTAGTTACCACTTACCATCACCTCTGGTGATGTTGCCACTACCCCCAACTTACCTTTCTCGTCAACTCTCTTTCTTTCATCTCTCAAACCCTAACTTTAAACCATCATTCATCTCAATCGTCACTAACTCCAATCAAGCCCCATCTTTCATTCTCTGTCGTATTTGACTATTTCTCTCTCTACATTGATCTTTCTCTTTAACCTCACGGTTTAGCTGCCAATACTATAACCTTGTTCAGCTATACAGAGCCAAACCTTTTATATCTATCTAGTGCTTTACAACTAACCAAATGCCCTTTGTTTAACTCTGATCGGCTATGTTTGGATAGTTCTCTTTTGATCAACTACATATTATTGTAAAACCACCTTCTTTTTGGATTTGGTTATCCGAACGACCATGAGGGTGGTCATGGAGGCAAAGCGAAGGACTAGATTGCTCATAAAAATATGAGAGGAGTCATGGAAAATAGGTGGCATGATCACAATGGTCGGGGTTGCAAGGGTGGACATCACGACAATGAAAAATAGTAAGGTCGAGGAAAACCATCATCGGTAGGAGACAATGGGGCAAGGCTTATAATGGTGAAGTGTTAGAATGTAAGAACAACCAAACTGATTGAATTGGACCGAACTGGTCATATTTAGTTTATTTTTTTTAGGAAGAATTGGTCTGTGTAATTTTTTAGCTTTATTTTTTTAATTTTTGATTCAGTACTGGTTTAAGCACCTTGTACACTGAAACAAACAGAAACCGGCCTCTTCAACATATATATATTGTATTTATAATATATATATATATAATCCAATAATATAATGATATTAATAAGTATAATAAATTATTAACCTCAATTAGTTAACCTTATCATCCCTATAACCTAAGTTGGTAAGCCTTATTATATATAATCTTAACTCTAACTTGTAAGAAATGGTTTGAAAAATGGTTGGGGAAAAAAAATAATTCTAAACTTTGGTCTAGTTTTTAGGTAGGACCCATGTACCAAAGTTGGCGGGTCTATGTGGCAACACGTTTTTTGCCGCATAACGATTCACGTCGTATATTTGGTTGCTCAAAACCATTATCGGGTGAATGGGAAATCGATGCCATAATGAGCTCCATGGAAATGGTATGTTGGTGAAGTTTCCATAAAGAATAGGTTAAGGTTTATCCCACATTACTTTGGTGGGCAAACTTGGTGCGGGTTTATAAGCTTTGAGTTTGAAACTTGGAGTAGGCCCCAAGGGGCACTCAAGTTTTGTGAAGGGGGAGGTTATGGGCAAAGTGGGTTAGACCTATTGGACCCAAAATAAACACATACGCGTGCGCCACCACCATCATTCGTCCAGTCGGTCAGGCGAGCTGGGCTAGGCTTTAGCGCGAATACGTGGTGTGAGGTTGGGTTGGGCTTGTCCACCTCTTCAAATCTTTTTGTACAAGTTCATACTTGTTAAGTTCAAATCCAAACAGGTTTTCTATCTGTTCAACACTGTTCCGAACAAGGTTTTACCTGTTCTGAAAAGCCACAATTTTTTTTTATAAATAGTCAGTCCCTCACTTGGATTTTGCACTGAATATTTCGTCTTTACCTTTGCCATTGCTCTTTGCATTTTGCCGCATTTATTTTTCTTGTGAGAAAGTGTATAAACACAAAGTGTGTTCGTTGTGCGAATAGTTTGTAGTGCTGCTACTGTTCGTTTTTTATCATTTTATCATGGGAGATAGACGTCCATAATTTGAAAACATCGAGGAGAGGATAAATCTATCTTAAGGACACAGTGTTAAACACTAGACTTGATCAAAATTTTGTTCAAAAAAATAATAAGGTAAGTGGTTGCATAAATTTCCTATTTTTATTATTTTTTATTTTCAGATTCCGTTTTGTTTTTTTAACAAAATAAGAATCTGTTTCTTATTTTTTTTATATATTAGTTTGATTTTTGTAATCAAACAATTTCTCTCATTTCTTCAATCCTTTCTCTGAATACATTGAAGATTGTCCAACAATCTTAAAACAGAATTTGTTTATTTAAAAAGTCTTCATTGTATTAATAAAAAATTCGTTTTATAAACCTATTTTATTTGAATCCAATAAAATAATTTTTTGGTTTTTGTAATAAAAAATTATTGTTTTGTATTTTATTTTTCCTGATTTTAGTAACTAGAAAAGTAAAATTATTTTGTTTTATAACTTATTTTCTGGTTTTAGTAACTAGAAAATTAATTTGTGCTTTGGTTTTGGTTTTTTCTGATTTTTGTAATCAGATATTATGGCTTCTGAAAGTAGTACTCCAAATCCGATTTTTACAACGACTCTGGTCCTTACCCAAAACCATGTTCAAGTTCCAATAAATCATGGAAAAAAATGAGAAAAATTTAATGGCACCGAGTTTAAGAGATGGGAGCAAAAAATGCTGTTTTTTCTTACAACTCTTATCTTGCCCGATTTCTCCATGAAGATGCTCCGGTGCTTAAAGAGGATGAAAGTGATTGGCAAGTTGTTGTCGCGGTGGATGCGTGGAAGCATTCTGATTTTCTTTGCAAAAATTGCATCCTCAATGGCCTAGAAAACATGTTGTATAATGTTTACAGCCCTCTGAAAGTAGCAAAAGAATTGTGGGATTCTTTGGAGAAAAAATACAAGATTGAGAATGCCGGCACAAAGAAATTTGTTTTTGTAAATTTCTGGACTTTGTTATGAGAGATTCCCAAACGATAATTTCTCAAGTTCAAAGTTTTCAATTAATTTTGCATGATATTCATGCTGAGGGTATGTCTGTTAGTGAATCTTTTCAAGTCGTTGCTTTAGTGGAAAAATTACCACAAGCTTGGAAAGATTTCAAAAATTATTTAAAATATAAATGCAAAGAGATGACCATGGATGAAGTTATTGTAAGACTAAGAATTGAAGAAGATAACTGTAAGGCTGAAAAGAGGAATAGCAAAAATCCCATTGAGTCCAAAGCTAATGTAGTGGAACAAGTGCCCAAACCACATAACAAGAAGAGAAAGTTTGTTGGAGATGGTCCTAAACAAGGTGACAACAAATGGCAATTAAAAGTTCAAAAGAAAATGCTATAACTGTGGCAAGATTGGATATCGTGCTTCTGATTGCCGCCGCCCTAAGAAGGATCGCGGAAGTACAAGCAAGAAGACTACCAATCAAGCCAATGTGACAAAACTAGATTACATCTCTGACGGGGTAAATGACATCAATCTCTCTGCTGTGGTGTCTGAGACTAATTTGGTTGGAAATCCCAAGGAATGGTGGGACACTGGAGCAACTCGACACATTTGCACAGACAATAAAATGTTCACTACTTATAAAGAGGCTTCAAATGGTGAACAACTATTCATGGGAAATTCATCTACTTCTGTTGTGGCTGGATAAGGGAAAGTTATCTTGAAGATGACATCGAGGAAGGAACTTAGCCTCAACAACATGTTGCATGTATCAGACATCCGGAAGAATTTAGTTTATAGTTCTTTGTTAAACAAAAATGGTTTTAGACTTGTATTTAAATCTAATAAGTTTGTATTAACAAGAGTGGTATGTAGGTAAGGGATACATGAGCGATAGTCTCTTCAAGTTGAATGTAATGACTGTTGTACCAAAATCTGCTATTATTGAGAATAATACATCTTTTGCTTATATTCTTGAGTCAAATTTATGGCATGGTAGATTAGGACATGTGAACTTTGATGCTTTGCGTAGACTAATTGGTTTAGATAATATACCAAAGTTTGAAATTGATCCTAATCACAAATGTGAGATATGTGTTGAACCAAAACCAAATAAGGCTCCATTTAAATCGGTTGAAAGAAAAACTGAACCTGTAAAATTAATTCATATTGATGTATGTGATCTTAAATTTGTTCAAACTTGAGGAGGCAAAAAGTATTTCATAACATTTATCGATGATTGCACAAAATATTGTTATGTAAATTTACTTAGAAGTAAAGATGAAGCCTTGGAAATGTTTAAACTCTACAAAACTGAAGTTGAAAATCATCTTGGTAAAACCATTAAAATGGTTAGAAGTGATGAGGGTGGTGAATATGATGCACCTTTAAATGAATTTTGTGCACAACATGGCATTATTCACCAGACTACAGCACCTTATTCTCCACAGGAAAATGAAATTGCTGAAAGGAAGAATAGAACTCTTAAAGAAATGATGAATGTCATGTTACTAAATTCATACTTACCGCAAAACTTATGAGGGGAAACAATATTGTCTGCTAATTATGTTCAGACTTACCGCAAAACTTGTGGGGGGAGCCCTTAGCAATTTGTGTTGTAGCGTCGGATGAGTTTTTCTCCTCCCGATAAGAAAATAAGAAAGAAATAAGAATCGCTTTTTCCTCTTATTTTTTTTATCCTATTTTATAATATTAACTAAATATTTAAAAAAATAATAAAAGTAATGCATAATAATCTCAAATCAATGGGATGTTTTCATAATAGAAATTAAATGGTTTAAATTAATTGCAATAACATGGAATATTTAGTCTAATTTAAATGAAAAGACCAAAAAACATTTTCATCTATTCTTTGCAATTTTGGTGACTTTACTCGTCATTGACCACTGCATCGAACTTTTTGATGCTGCCAATGCTTAAATAAACTTGCCTACTCTCCTAGAATTATCATCGCCTCACCACACCATTACCGTCCACCACTGATAGCTATAATCCCTCAATCTAATCAACAGCTCCAACCAAAACCCTATGCCCACCACCAACAGCCTCAATCCCTCTCTCTACTACCCCATGTCCACCAACAAAACCTTAACAACCCTAACAAACTCAACAACCAGTATCAACACAAAACTTGACCTACCATCATCTATGAGAGAGAGAGAGAGAGAGAGAGAGAGAGAGAGAGAGACCTCAAATCAAAGATTTGGATCAAATCTCATATCTCAAAACCCAAATCAAAATTAAATCCTAATATATATATATATATGTAGAAACATGGTTGCTAACTCAAAGTGATGGTTGGTTGTAGTGGTGCTAGGTGCGATGAGAGAGGGAATGGTTTACAGATGTTAAGGTAGGTAGGAGAGGGGCGATAAGAGTAAGAGAGGTGTCGATGGCTACTAGGGGAGGTGGGAAAGTGATTTACGACAATAGGAGAAGGTAAAGGATGCAGTAGATGAAGGATTGCTAGATGGTTGAGGTATCAAGAATAGAGAATAGTAGAATGAGAAAAGTATCGAGGGTGAAGAAAGCGATGGTAGTAGTGAGAGGAGATAAGGAAGGGGCTAGTGACGGTAGGGAGGTAGAGAAGAGCTAATGGCAAGTTAGGGTTCTACAGAGGGTGAAGGAAAAGATAAGGGGACCTCCACCATATTACCAACTTTTGCACTTTTTTTTGCATCTCTACCTCTCCTACCTCTTTCTTTAGCAACCCTTATTCCCTACTATTTTTCCATTCCAACCACATCTTTCTCCATCTCAGTTACCACTTACCATCACCTCTAGTGATGTCGCCACTACTCCCAACTTACCTTTCTCGTCAACTCCCTCTCTTTTATCTCTCAAACCCTAACTTTAAGCCATCCTTCATCCCAATCGTCACTAAATTCAATCGAGCATCCTCTTTCATTCTCTGTCACGTGTGACTATTTCTCTCTCTCTCTCTATTGATCTTTCTCTTTAACCTCACACTTTAGCTGCCAATACACTACAAAAAAATTGACTTTTTGCGACGGTAAAATACCGTCGCTATTACTCCTAATGCCGTCGCTAATACTTTTTGCGACGGCAAAATGACTTTTTGCGACGGCCAGAGGGGGTCGCAAATGCAGGGGTTGCAAGAGAGTTTTTGCGCGACGGCATTTTTGCCTTTTTGCGACGGTACTGTGCAGTTGCTAATAACGTTTGAAATTTCTGGACTTTTTTGCGACGACACTATTTTACCATCGCTAAAAATGTTATTTGAGACGGCAAAAATACCGTCGCTAATAGTCTTTTTTTGCCACGGCAAAACACTATTTTTTGCGACGGTGTGGTGCCGTCGCAAAAAGTATTAAAAAATAAAAAAATTTCTATTTTAAATAATAAAATTTCTTTTTTTTGCGACAGTATAATGTCGTCGCAAAAAGTAAAACCCGTAACAAAATTAATAAAAATATTAAAATTTTCTATTTTTTGCGACGGTGTAATGCCGTCGCAAAAAAGAAAAACACATCCTACGATAAAAATATTAAAAATATTAAAATTTCTCCATAATAATATAAAAATAACAATTTCTTCATAATAAAATATTTTTCCATTTATATAATTACACATCAACAAAATTATCCCACTACATAATGTTCCATAATACATATATAATGTTTAAATACATGATTTTGTTACAGGTTCTAACTGGAAGGATACACGATATATTCACTATACATGGGTAATGAATGAAAAAGCCCAATTCAAGCATGTTGTGTGAGAGAGAGAGAGAGAGAAAGAGAGAAGAGAGGAGAGAGATGACAACACAGACCAAAGAGAATTAAAATTCATTTCCAGTATAGCTGATATGAAGAAGAAGAAGAAAGTGGAGGAGATCAATATACAATTGAGTAAACTTGACATTGCAATCATGCATCTCTCTCTCTCTCTCTCTCCACAAATCAAATTGTGTGCAGAAAGTATTTTACTTGTACTTAATTACTTCTGCTTCTGCTTCTTCCCACCAGCGAGAATGCGTTGAATCTGAAGCCCTCGGCTGAAAGCTTGGTTGAATAGCAACCTGGTCTGGAATTCTGTGACTAATGGGAACCACGCCAACACAGTAATAGGTACAAAGATGACAACCCCCATTATGTACTCGTATCCTCTTCCTAGAGCTTTGACCGAACCCCGCATTCCCAAACCCTTTACCACTGGCCTACATGCTTGTCCTATCTGCAATATTGCCAAATACCACCACGCCACATCTTCAAATATTATATTATATCATATGGAACAAAACAAGAAAACAACACTCAAAACTGTACTTGATCGAATGTGATTATAATGTAACTACTAGACAATTATAGTGGAAACGAATCAAATTGGACTAGGAACAATAAAGCCAATTATGAGTTTTGCAGCATCTTCTCTGCTTCTGACTGAAATGGAAAAAGCCTACTAAATATCACTAGAAGCTGAGAAAAATATCAAGTTCAAATTTCAAATATGTCTATAATTTGACAATGCTAGACACTCAAAAAAACATGCACATTCAAGAAGATATATAAAGATACAGACATGTTACACGACAATTTTCAAAATTGAAGACCCAATATGGCAGGAATGCAGCAACAAGTATATGTTTGTGTGTGTTTCTTTATTATGCATGGAAAAATTAACAATTTCTTCATTTATTATGTTACCAATTCATCTATAATTTATTATATCAAAATAATAAGAAAATATTTTCCACATTCTATATATTAGGAAAGAAGTGTGACAAAAAATATCTATTTTAGAAAGTAATAAAAAAAAAAGTTAAGAAAGGAAAAAGAAAGACAATCCTAGTGAAATAATGATAAATTGTTTTTTATCAAATCAAAGTCTGAACTAATGAAACATAACCACGTGATTCGATATAACATAAGTTGCATTTTACATGTTAGAATGCTGCTCAAAGTTTCAAAATTTCATAAAATGAATAGAAAATAAAGGTACAACTACCCTGTATATAATTTACCATGGCTAAAAGAACTGCTGCAGTCAGTCCAGCACCCGCACCCTTAACTTCCTGCGTGTTGGGGTATTGGACAAGATTGAGAAATCTCAGTTTGCAGAAAACTCACATTAAACATAATACATAACGAGTCCTAGGTTCTAGAAATACATGTTCCAAAACAAAAATAAAAATAGAACATGAACCTTTGTGAGAAGGTAGGTTGCCCATGCAGCAATAGCAGAGAATACTGGAGCCATAAATACACAAACAGTTTCCACAGATAGAGGAATATTCAAAGAATTCAGTATCCTGCCATCAGAAAGTAAAGTCTCAGCAATAACTAATGCAGCAGGACTCACTCAAATTCACCCTTCTGATTGTTTATAATAAAGGAAAACCAGATGTACAGAGTTCACTAATCTGGTAACAAGGAACACAGAAAATTAATGTTCTTAATCTCTAGTCTCAATCTCAAATACACACCACCACATGGTGCCAGCTGTCAATGTCAATCCAGGGTAAACAGTTCCACCAATCACATGTCCAAGAGGATACCTTAGAACAGATCAAATATACAGTGTCACTTTGCATTCATTACGTAACAACCTATAGTAGAGAAATAAACAAGAGTTTTGCTATATGAAAACCACCACTAGGGTCACAATTACTAGGTCCGATCATCAAACCAATTCCAAAAGTCATAAATTCCATTCTTCGTGAGATACGGAAATAAAAAGCATTCTTGTCATCTTCAATATACCTCTATATTATTGCAAAACAATTAAATGAAGGGAAACATGCACTAGATAAGAATACTAATAACTCAATATAAACTGGATGTGTTTTCAAGAAATTATATTTAAACATTTAGCTACCAATGCCTCATGGACTAGAGAGTACAGAATATAACATAACCCGAGCTATTTATCAAAATTATTTATAGAATAGTATTCTATCTATTCAAAAAGAAAAATTATAGAATGGCATTCTTACGTACATTGCATTAAGAGTACAGGTGCAATTGTCATTCTCAAGGTAACAGGGGAGGTATTTACCACATTATGTTATGCTCCAACAATTACAAAGCTCCTTTTTTGTGTGTGTGTGTGTGCGCGCGCGCGCTATGGAAGAAGTGGCTTTTGACCAAATTTCCTCCATGCCTTCCCCCTTTTTCTTTTTTATTCTCTACTTTTTTCCCTTCTCTCTCTCCTCTTTCTTCATTAGTGGTTTAAAAACATAACATCCCTAACTTGGATCCACACATCTTTTGCATACATTTTGTGCTAAATACGATTGCAACTTGGGTAGGTTGAGCACAGCCTAAAAAAAAATTGGGACTGGACAAAATTTTCAAGTCTTTGGGTCAAGCTTAGGAAGAAATTCACCAGCCTGAATTAGTTTCGGTCCAGTTCATAGACAGAGGAGGGCAACCAGAGCCAACCCGAAATTAAACTTGAACAAAATCCACAAATCAAAAATCTGTAAAACAAATGAGGTGAAAACACTCACGGCGGCGACAAAAACACTCTCGCTCGGAGCACCTCTCTTCACCGAAAGCCTAACAACAAAAAAATCGATCTTTAATACCAAAAAAACACACTTTGAATCACACGCATAATAGATCTCAGATCTAAAAACTCCAAAAACAACAAGGCAAACAAAGCTTACTTGCTATCAGTCCTTTTGCTCTCTGTTTTCGATCTACCTCCTTTTATGGCGGAACCCTACAACACTACAACCCTACAAGCAAGGCCATCGAAAGAGAAAGAAATGGGGGTTTGGTCGTCGTCTTTGGCGGAGGAGGGTCGTCGCCACTCTCTCTTCTCGACCTCGCCGTCGGTGAGAGACCACGGAGGGCTTAGCGATGATGATGATGATGAGAGAGACCCGAATATCTTCTGGACTCGAGCTCTGAAAGTGTTGTCCATGGAATCCGTAGATGAAGCCATCGATTTCCTACTTCTACGCCTAGAACTCGTGCGCTCTTCCTCTTCCTCTTCCTCTTCCTCTTCCTCCTAGACCGTGAATCATCCGAATCAGCATCTGAAACAAATTGAGACGGAGAGAGAGAGAGAGAGAGAGACGTAAGAAGAGATTAGAGATTTTGAGATTGGGGATTTTGGTTCAAGAGATTGGGGATTTTGGGTTTGGGGTGGGGGGAAACCCGAGCGGGAATGGAAAGAGGGGGGATTACAAATGATTTTTTTTTTTGATTTTCATTACAAATGAATATTGGAAGAGATTACAAATGATTTTTTTATTTTTATTTTCATTACAAATGAATATTTAAATAATAAAATGACTTTTTTTTTTTGCAACGGAGGATGCTGTTGCCAAAAAAAATTATTTTTTATTAAAATAATTTTTTTTTATAGTTAATGAATTTTTTTTTTCATTTAATAAGATTGAAAATTTATTTGTTTCATATATTATTTTAATGAATAAAAAATTATTATTCTTTTTTTATTTGGTAGAAGTAGGGATAATATTTTCTATTAAAATAAAGTTAATTTTTTGTAGTCAATGAAAAAAAAAATTTTGCGACCCATTTTTTTTTTTGTTACTAAAAATCAATAACTAATTTTTTGTGGTAGAGGATGGTAAGTGGCAGTAGTGGTGAAAGTGGTGGATAAGAGGTGATAGTGGTGGTGGTAGTGATGGTGAAGGAGATAAGTGGTGAAGTTGTGGTAGTTGTAGAGGAGATAGAATAGCGATTGTGGATGAGAGATAATGGTAGTAGTGGTGGTGGTAGTGGAGTGGTAGCTATGGTGGTAGTAATGATAGTTGTAGAGGTTGAGTGACAACAGTGGTAGTAGTGGAATTGCATTTGCAGTAGTGGTGAATGTGGTAGAGAAGATGGGTGGTGAGAGAGAGATGAGTGAGAGACAGATAGAGAAGAGAGATAGAGAGAAAGAGAGAGATAGATAGACAGACAGAGACAATGATGAGCGAGAGAGAGACAAAGTGGTCGCTAAAAGTGCATTTTCTTGTAGTGGAGAGCTCGGTAAATAGAGAAGAGATGATGGAGAGAGTGAGCAAGGTGAACACAATGGGGGAGAGAGACAAACAGACAGATAGACACATAGAGAGAGAGAGAGAAGAGTGAGAGACAGACAAACAGACACAAAGAGGGAAAGAGAGAGAGAAGAGTGGTAAGTGAGAGAGAGACAAAGAGAGAAAGAGCTATAGAGAGGGAGAGACATATAGAAAAATAGAGAGAAACAAGAGATGAGCGAGTGATAGACAAAGAGAGAGAGAAAGAGAGCGAAAAGAGATGATCGAGAGAAAGACATAGAAAAAAAGAGAGACGAAGAGAGAATAAAGATGAGCGAGAGAGACAGAGAGAGAGATAGAGAGAAGATAAGTGAGCGAGAGAGAAGAGAGATAGAGAGATGAGAGAGATAAAGAGAAGAGAGATGAGTGAGAGACAAAGAGAGAAAGAGAAAGTGACAGAGACAGAGACAAAAACTGACAGACAGAGAAGAGTGATGAGTGAGAGAGAGGGGAGAGGTAATATTTTGTGGTAGAGGAGAGGAAGCGGCAGTAGTGGTGAAGGTAGTGGATAAGAGATGATGGTGGTGGTGGTGGTGGTGGTGGTGGAGATACATAGAGAAATGGAGAGACAGATAGACAGACATAGAAGAGTGATGAGTAAGAAAGAGAAAGAGAAGAGAGACAGAGACAGAGACAGAGAGATAGGAAGACGAAAAAATTGGTGAAAAGATAAATGTTCAAAAGAGTAAGACGGCGCCGTTTATAGTGGATCGATAAATCAAGAAGGAGCTCGATAAATAGAGAAGATGGGAGTAAGAGAGTGAGCAAGGCGAACATAGTGAGAGAGAAATAGACAAATAAACAAGTAGAGAGAGAGAGAGAGAGAAGAATGATGAGTGAGAGAGAGATAGGGAGAGAGAGATAGACAGAAAAAGAGATAGAGAGAGAAAGAGAGAGAGAGATAGAGGGAGAGATAGAAAAAGAGAGAAACAAGAGATGAGCGAGAGATAGACAAAAAAAAAGAAATAGAGCGAAAAGAGATGTGCGAGAGAGAGACACAAAAAAAGAGAGAGACAGAGAGAGAAGAGAAATGGGTAGGAGAGATAGAGAGAGAGAGAAAGATAAGAGAGAGAGAGAGAAAAGAAATGAGAGAGATAGAGAGAAGAGAGATGAGCGAGAGAGACAGAGAGAGAAAACAGATGAGAGAGATAGAGAGAAGAGAGATAGGCGAGAGGCACAGAGAGAAACAGACAGACAGAGAAAGAAGAGTGATGAGTGAAAGAGATAAAGAGAAGAGACAGAGAGATAGAGACAGAGAGACAGGAAGATGAAAAAATGAATGAAAAGAGAAATGTTATATCAAAAGAGTAAGACGACATTGTTTTTTTTAAATTTTTTTTGCGACAAAAAAATATCGTTGAATTTATTCAAACCATTTTGTGACTGTATATATATGAAGCTGTCTCAAAACCACAATCACTATGCTAGATTAGAGTTTTCCAAAAACTCTTTTGAGAAAATTATACTTTCTTGTTTTCCGTGTTATATTGTTTTTACTGAATTTTTTTAATATTTTAAGTATTTTTTTTAATTTTTAGACACACCTAACATAAATACACCTAAAAATTAAAAAAATTGTAAAAAAAATCTTTTAAAAATTCACTAAATACTAAAAATACAATAATTCAATACATTTTTTTATATTTTTATGTATTTATTAATTTTTAAAAATATTTTTTCATAATTTTTTTTTAGATACATCTAAGTAAGGTGCATCTAAAAAAAATATTTAAAATTTTAAAAATATTCACTAAAAAAAAAAAACACGAAAGTCACTTTTTGCGACAGCAGAAAATACCGTCTCAAAAAAATAGAGTATTTGCGACGGCACTATTTGCCGTCTCAAAAAAGCAGAGCATTTGCGACGGCACAATTTGCTGTCTCAAAAAATGAGAGCATTTGCGACGAATGAGACGGCAAATGGTGCCGTCGCAAATACTCTATTTTTTTGAGACGGCATTTTCTGCCGTCGCAAAAAGTGAACTTTTGAGACGGCAAGTGTGCCGTCGTAAATAGTTCCGTCTCATAAACCCACTTTTCTTGTAGTGATACTACAACCTCATTCAGCTATACAGAGCCAAACCTTTTGAATCTATCTAGTGCTTTACAACTAAACAAGTGCCCTTTGTTCAACTCCAATCGGCTATGTTTGGATAGTTCTCTTTTGTTCAACTACATATTATTGTAAAACAACCTTTTTTTTGGATTTGGTTATCTGAACGACTGTAAGGGTGGTCATGGAGGCAAAGCGAGAGACTGGGGTGCTCATAAAAATATGAGAGGAGTCGTGGAGAATAGGTGGCACGATCATGAAGGTCGGGGTTGCAAGGGTGGACATCACGACAATGAAAAGGGTAAATTACAAATACACCCCCTGAGGTTCACTTAAAGTACAGATTGCCTCTGTGGTTTGAAAAATTACAAATACTTCATTGTTAGTATTTTTTATTTAACTGAATTAACTAAAAATTGAAATTCATAATTGCTCTCCTATACAAGAATAAAATTACCTAAATTATTAATTGAAGCGTATTTCTAACATCATTAAAAACTGTTAATTGACATGATGATTTATTAATAAAATGGGCAATTTGTTATGAAACTAGAAGCCTCAGGGGATGGAATGTAATTTCCAAAATCACAGGGGGTGATTCGTATTTTAATCAAATCTCAGGGGGTGCATTTGTAATTTGTCCTAATGAAAAATAGTAGGGTTGAGAAAAACCATCACCGATAGGAGACAATGGGGTAGGGCTTGCGATGGTGAAGTATAGAAATGTAAGAACAACCGAAAAAATCAACCAAACTGATTGAATCGGACGAACTGGTCATATTTAGTCTATTTTTTTTAGCAAGAATTGGTTTATGTAATTTTTTAGTTTTATTTTTTCAATTTTTGATTCAGTACTGGTTTAAGTATCTTGTGCACTGAACTAAATGGAAACCGACTTCTTCAACATGTATTATATTTATAATATATATATATATATATATAATCCAATAATATAATGATATTAATAAGTATAATAAATTATTAACCCCAATTAGTTAACCTTATCATCCCTATAACCAAAGTTAGTAAGCCTTATTATATATAATTTTAATTCTAACTCACTATTCTTAAAGCCTTAGTATTTATTTATTTACTTTTTTGTTTGTATTTTTGTTAATCCTAGAATTGACAAGTATTTATTAAATAGACGGATTAGATACGTTTGGAGTGGTGGACAAATGGCATTAGTGAATATACTATAACTTCTATAACTTTAAAAGGTTGGTCAAATTTGAAAAGTCTTAGACTGATCAAACCGTACCGAACCAAACTGTTTCAATTGGTGTGGTTTGATAGAAGAAGCAGTCTGTATCGGTACTCAAAATAATAAAACTGACAACATTAGTTCTATGGGAAATTTCACCTAAATACCAAAAGAGTCAAACCGATTACATCCCTTAGTGAGGGAGTCACCACAAAAGAAATGAGTGTTGTCGTGGATAAAGGGGTTGTCGATGTGGGAGAACGAGGGATAGGGGTGGTAGGTGGAAGGGTTTTGCCAGAAGCTACGAAGTTTGTATAGGATTAAGGTTGGGTTAAGGTTTGGGAAGATAAGGATGGAAAAAAAAGTTGAAAATTGATATTAAGACAAAATTGTAATAAAAAAAATTTAAATGGATATGGATCTAAAGAAAAAAGGTAAGGATATTTAGCTCTTAAGAAAGATTTTATCAATTACAAGTTGACTAGTAAGCACGTTAGAAGAACAATTACAAATGTTAAGCCAAAAAATTACAATGATTTTTGTACTATATTAGATAGTAAATAAATATGAATAAATTTACATTTATAAACTTATTGAATTGAGAAAAATTAAAATAGGAGACTTTAATCAGATTAAGTTAATATTTATAAACTTACTAAATTAAGAAAAATTAAAATAGGAGACTTTAATCAGGTTAAATGTATAAAAAGTAAGAATTTAAAGGTATTAGTAAAAAATTGAGAGATTACATGAAAATATAAAGTTATTTTAATAAACCGTTAAATAAAAAATGTTTAAAAAACTTTATGTGAAGAGAATTATAATAGCTATGATAGAACTAGAGAATATAAATTTTAGGATAAATTACATTGACTTCTCCTAGGGTATAAAAAAAATATAATTAATCTCATAATTTTAATATAATTACAGTAACCACTTTCTAAATATAAATTAGGATTGATTACATTTTTTATCCCCAAAGTACAAGTCAAGTGTCATTTTGGCCCTTAATACTTTGTACCTCCCACTTCTTTGAAACCTCATCACCAAAGTTCCTCCCGATCTTATTTTTCTTTGGACACCCCCCATAATCCCAAAAGTACCCCTGTATTTGAACCCCCACCATTACCACAAGCTTTCCACCAATAACTCTCATTTCTTGCCGCCGACACCATCTCTGGTGGCCCTTGCCAACTGTCCAATGCCCTTTTTAGCCACACCACCATTCCATCCCTCTTCATCGCCACCTAAGTCGTATCTCCGATGGCTTTCCTAAAACCTCCATTCGTGACCACCACCCCATTTTTGGAATCTGTCCAGATCTGGTTCAGTAGTCTATGATCGAACCACTATCATTTGTTTAGTGGCGTATGTCTGAACTGCTACTATTTGTTTGGTAGTCTACATTGCACATATCTAGTTCGGTTGTCTATGACTGAACCACCAATGTTTGATGATATATGTCCAAACTAACACCTTTTTTTTCAACACTGGTTTTCCAAACTAGATGCTACAATTGTGTTCTCTCTCTCTCTCTCTCTCTCTCTCTATGTATCCCTTTTCAAACCAGGTGCTACAATCTCATTCCATACGAAAACTTAGCTACAAAAAGAATGAAATAACGAATCTTAATCGATGATCAATTGGTTAAGAGAGAGAAAAAGAGAGAGATGATAGAGCTTGGCTATAACGGCAGTTGGTAAAGATGAGCTGATGGATAGAGAGGTGGTGGATGAAGAACAAAGAGAGGTTGAGGAGGGGTAGACGGTGGCAAAATGCAATGAAATGAGATGAGGAGAATCATCAGAATATGCTAGCAGAGATGTAGTGGAGGGTTAGGGTTTTGGGAAGTTAAGATTAGGGACAAAAATGAAATTTTGTGTTAGGATAAAATTATAATAAAAAAATAAAAGATGTAAGGTTTAAAACAAATCTTGGGGTGTTATTAGTAACACTCTAAAAAAAAAAACTAGTTAGAACGTAAGCTTAAATAACTTCCTCGAATGGGACTTCTCACCAAATGCCTCCTATGTATTCTTCTTGTAAAAATGATGAATTCAAATTCATCCATGTAATTACGTATACAATATTTGTATTTATATATATGTATATCATTACCTAAGAAGTATGGATATAAGATATGATACTGCGACAAACTTAAAAAAGTAAGATATAAGTATGGTTAGAATATGTTTATAAAAAAATTGTTATTTTTTAAATTATTAGTATTAAATACACATACGCTCAAGAATGTTTAGAATGGACACTGTAATCTTATATTATAAAGTACTAATATTTAAAAATTAGGTATTCATTTAAGCGAGTATCTAGTTTACTTTTTTAATTTAGAAATATTTACTTTTAGGGTAAATTACACTTTGCCCCTCTTATGTTTGGTTATTTTCTTACTTTGACCCTTTATGTTTCAAAATTTTTCCAATTTACTAAAAAGCTAACTTGCTTCCAAAATTAAACAAAACATGACACATTAACAGTCACGTTGCATACAAATATTTTATTATTTATGACTCACACATCTGACACAAATCTAAACTCTAATTTTATGTTATGTGATAGTTAACATGATGTTTTCTATCTAGGTTTGAACGAAAGCTAACTTTAGGAGTAAATTGAAAAAAATAAAAAACTTACAATAATGCTGGGTAGCTCGAAATTTGCTACCCCTAATGGCCTGAATTGTTTGACATCTTATGAACCCACGCGTTCGTTAAAACAAACAGTGCCGCTACATAGCCCGAATTTCATTAAGCTTGAATGGCCCAAATGAGTTGGCAAGGGGTTGTCTTCTATTTCGCCCAGTCGCACACCTTCATGCAAACATGCATTTGATTTCCAAAAATAAAGACAAAGCGAGAATAGAGAGGAAAACAGAGACGAAGTGGTAGTAGAGAGAGAGGATGACAAAACTGTAGCTTGTGACCTACTGGCCAACTTGTGTGCCATTGCTAATCACCGACCTGGTTGGTGCTGCTGACTATCGACTTGGGTGACCACCGACGACCACCAAAATTATCCTTTTGTCGTCGCTAACCATCGACCTGTTTGTGAATTGCATTTTGCCTGTGTGTGACTTCAACTCACTGGTATGTGTGTCTTCAACTTCAACTCCTCCTTACCCTCTTGTGTAATATGTATATATATATATATATATATATATGCCTATGTGATGTTGGAATGTAAGCCCTGAATTTTCTGCTCTCAAGGTGTTCGACAATTTGCTTATGTTGCAATGGTGGAGTAATGGTCTGGGATAGTTGAGGTTTACAAACATATTGATTAATGATCTGAAATTTGTGAGAGAAATCTTGAAACAAATAGAGATTTTGTGGAAGAAATCTTGAAACAAATTTAGAGTTTGAAACAAATCATGGTAGAGTTTAATATCAGAACCTCATATTTGGATGGTTGACTGCATCAACCATTAGTAAATGTTTGATATTGTTTTTAAAAATGCATCTGGGCATCTGGGCATATGTGCTTTGTTTGTTTGTGTTTTCCTATAAGATAGTTCGTTTTTAAAAAAATTTCCTAATAATAGTTGTCAAAAACTATTCACTAAACAAGTTTATTGTCTCCATTATGATTGATCTATTTCAACTTCCTTGTCTAAAACATGCATGTAGTTCAGTAGGGCTTTGTGGTTCCACCATATGTCACCAAGATGCAGATACAAGTAGAATGCATGTAAGGATGGCCCAACCTTCAATGGGGGTTAAGGTAAAATCTTAATAAGAGGCCTTCTTTAACATTTAAATAATATTTTATAATTTCCTACATTATAACTTTATTATAATGTAATTTTTTTTCTTTTATTCTAATAATTAAATTTTGGGGCTATTCATAGCCTTTACTATTACAAGCTTTTAGACAAGGAGAGTTTTTCTTTTTTCTTTTTAATTTTTTAAAATGTGATCTTTGGACAAGAAAATTTTGTTCTTTATTGGACTTTTGGACAAGGAATGTTATTTTAAGTTTTAAGTTTTTACCTGATTTGGTTGTTTGTACACTTTCAATTTTTAGTTGCAAACATGTATTCATGGTTCCTACTTCGGCTGCTTTTTAGTTGATTTATTTTCAAATAAAAGTGCATTGATTGGATTTTGCTGTACTGAGTACATAAAGGTTTGGAATTAGTTAGGATTGTATCCTCTTTCTCATTGTGAATCTATATTTCAGTTTTAAGCTACAATGGACATTGATTAAAACAATACATCATTCAATGAGATTGAGGAAGAAGAACCGGAGAACAATCTTTCATTAAATGAGAGTGGTGAAGTTGAAGAACCAAAGAAGGGTATGCCTTTTACCTCAAAGCAAGAAATGTACGAGTTTTATGCTAAACATGCAAAACACCTTGGATTTTCTATAGCTTATTCAACACAGAATATTGGAGATGATATGGAGGTAAAATACTTTGGAATTGAATGTACTCGGGTACGGAAGAGAATAAAAAGATCAGAAGTAAATCCCCTAGAACCATCTTTGTCATCAAAAATTGAATGTAAAGCAAGGGTAAGAGCTAGTCTACAAAAGAATGGAAGATATAAGTTAACCACAGTTGTGCTTGAGCATACTCATGACTTGATTCCTAATGACTCACGACATTTTGCAATGAATAAGAGGATTCTTACTCCTGTGATGAGACTAGAAATAAATGATGCAGCAGGGATAGGGGTGGCTAGGAATTTTCATTCTATAGTTGTTGAAGCGGGGGAATATGAGGCATTAACATTTGATGAACGAGATGCAATGAATCATATTGAGAATGCTAGAAAATTGAGACTTGTGGTAGGAGATGTTGATTCTCTTACACTTTATTTTCATAACATGCAACAACAAAATTCTAACTTCTATTCTGCAATTGACTTAAATGAAGATGGTTGCATATGAAACTTGTTTTGGGCAGATGCAATGAGTAGGGCAGCTTATAAAGCATTTGGGGATATTGTCTCATTTGACACAACCTGTCTAACAAACAAATATGATATGCTGTTTGCTCTGTTTGTAGGAGTTAATCATCATGGATAATCAATTTTGTTTGGTTGTGAGCTGTTATGTAATGAGAACACAGAGACATTTGTTTGGCTATTTAGAGAATGGTTAAGTTGCATGTCAAATGCTTACACAAAAGCCATAATAACTTACCAGTGCAGAGCTATACAAAATGCCATAGAAATTGTATTCCCACAATCTCGACATCGATGGTGCTTATGGCATATAATGAAGAAAATTCCGGAGAAATTGAGAGGATATTCCCAATATGAATCTATAAAGTTCGCTTTGCAAAATGCAGTTTATGATAGTTACACAAAAAGTGAATTTGATGAAGAATAGCAAGCAATGCTTGCAAAGTTCAGTCTTTATAATAATGAATGGTTGGGGGTATTATACGATCAGTGACATGGGTGGATTCATGCCTATGTGAAAGACATTTTTTGGGCTAGCATGTCAGTTACACAACGAAGTGAGAGCATGAATGCATTTTTTGATGGATATGTAAACTCAAAGACTACTTTAAAGCAATTTGTTGAGCAGTATGACAATGCCTTGAGAAGTAAGATAGAGAAGGAGACCAAAGCAGACTTTAAATCTTGTAACAAATTGTATAATTGTTTAACGGTGTATCGTTTTGAGAAGCAATTTCGTGAAGCCTACACAAATGCAAAATTTAAAGAGGTCTAAGCAGAATTGAAGCGTCTACTATACTATCATGTGACTCTTGTGAAAGAGGAGGGATCAATTTGTACCTATCATGTGAAGGAGGTTGTTCTAGTTAGTGAGAAGATGGAGAAGGTGGAATTTGTTGTCTATTGCAATTCAACTGAATATGAGATCCAATGTATGTGTTGGTGGTTTAAGTTTAGGGGCATTATGTGTACCCATTCATTTAGTGTGCTCATTAAGAGGTGCATCTAAGAGGTTCCAAATAAATACATTGTGGAGAGATGGAGAAAAGATTTGGAACGATGGTACACATGTATTCCAACCACATGTACTAACTCCGGGGCTGCTATCAATGCAAAGTTGCATGATGCGTATCACAAGATGTTGGATGAAATTCTAGAACTTGCTACCAATGATGATGGTAAACACGAAGTGATTCAACTTGGGTTGAAGGAAATCAAGGATAGAGTGAGAAAAGAAACATCGGGTTGTACGAGTAATGTGCCACGTAGTAGTAGTGTACCACCTTCTACTACTGTACCACCTTCTAATATTTCCCCGAAAAGTTCGCCTGGTCGCAGTACTACAAAAGCAAGCATGGTTTGCAGGGTGCTTAGTTCTTTGGTTGCTCGCCGAAGAGGCCGTCTATGTACCAAATAAAAGGTTATCAAAGTCGATGAAATCGTGAATCGGTTGAAGGGAAAGAATAAAAAGGCAACGAATGCACAGGTAAAGTTTTCATTTCGTTTGATATGTAAATTTCAAAAAAATTTTAACCTAAATTATTAACCAATGTCTGTTACTATAAGGTTGTAAGGTGCGCCAAGGTGAACCTCGTAACTTAAACTTTGATTCTACGTAAGGCATGCAAGACACTGTGTACCATCCGGTATGTATTCTCATAATTATATTGATTTTGTTTGTTTTTATTTTAATCTGTCAAATTATTAATCGCATGTTGGTACTATTTCATCATAAGGTGCCGCAATCTCACTCTTACTACTTTCCTTGCATGGATGGCACGCAAGAGAGTATGTATGTATTGGTATGTGTTGAAGATATGAGTACAAATCCTTTTTACATCCATTAAATTTCATATTACTCAATATGTTTGTGGACAATATTTGTAATACGTACTTTGTTTTTATATGCAGGGGTTACCCAATGCAAATGGTGGACAATAGTGAAAGCACATCTCATACTCAAGCAGGAATGAATATAAGCAGTCAAAGTTCGACACTAGCTTCAAAATTTATTGACTTCAATATAGATGCGGATCCAAATGCCCCATTTCTTTTTTAGTGCCAAATCAATTATTTGATGACTATTATTTGTAAAGTTTGGAGAGTTAGGTTTCATTTGCGTTGGCTACAATTTGTAGATTTTGTTTGCCTTCATTTGTAAATGAAGCAAGCTTTGGTTAATTATGAGTGAAAGTTGAATTGGATAAATGTTGTCATCTTATTTTTGTAAGCAGGTTATGTTGCCATTTTGAAGCATTTTGAAATTTAAAGGAAGCAAGTGTTGGTTAATTATGTGGTCATATTATTTTTTAAGTAGGTTTTGGTTAATTTGTTGCTTTCAATAAATTGAATTCTAATTGTGGGTCAAAACATAACAGGCTTTTCAACAACATATTGTTAACAAATTGAGTAGTTTCTTCATGGACAGAGCAGGTTTTGGTGAAAACAGATTTGTGATTAATTTGTTAATTTGTTGCTTTCTTTCAACAACATTGTAGTTGTAGGTGAAAACAAAACAGGTTTTTGAACAACAAATTGCTAACAAATAGAGTAAGTTTTTCATGGACAGATGTAGACATCCCATTTTTGACCGTCCTCAAGACTTGGACGTCACCGTTGGAACACTCGGTGATCATCCGTGCTTGTGCTCGTCTCGAGTTCCCGGAGGTCTCCGCGGCGCGCCTCGCCTCAGGATCTCTCGACTCGACTTTTCGGTGTCTGGTTTTGCACCAAACACTTGTGCTTTTGCTTTAAGGGGCAGGGAATGGCTTGTTGGCCATCCCCGCACCCCATCGGCCTCCTCTTTGCATCACCGGCCGTTTATTGGTGCCACCAGCAGTGGTTTCTTAAAACCAATGGCCGGTCGGCACTATATTTTGCCGACCGGCACTTTGTTTTGGCCGGTGACCTTTTTTGCTAGCCGGTGTGACCCTTTTGCACCCTTCAGACTTGGTGCATGCCAGCTGTGCCAGCTGGAATGCACCAACACTCCTCCCCGTGCATGAAGTGACTGTTTTGAGCCTTTGCACCCCTTTTCCTTCAAGAAGGTTGAACCCTTTGGCCAAGCTTCTTGAGGAAGCTTGGCCAGCTGTCCTAGCTTCCTCAAGAAGCCTTGACTCCTTTGCCCCCTTTGCCCCTTTCACTTAGCTTCTTTGAGAAGCTTAAACCATTTCCCTTTGCCTATATAAGGACCCCTCTTCTCCCATTGTCAAGGGTTGGTGGTTTTGAAAGAAAAACCAGAGCTTATACATATATATACCTGATATATACACCCTCTCTCTCTATATTTTACTCTCTCTCCTCCCTTGTGTGTGTTTTGTGGCCTAAAAGTGCATTTTTACCTTAGTTTTGCACTAAGACACACACTACCACACCTTGCTTCGAGTTTGAGAGACATTGAGGGTTGATTCTTAAGGTTTTGGACTGATTTTGGTCAGAAAAGAGTGGCTGGACCAACTGTTCTTGAAGTGTTCTTCAAGGGTGAGTTTCTTGCTTTATTTTCCCCAATCTTGCATTGGCTTTTGACCTATCTTGCATATTGATTTGGGTTTTGTATATAACTAAAAAAAGTCTTATATTTTCATGCTTAAGAACTTTCATTAAGGGTGTTTTGGAATTGGGGGTCGAAATCCCCCTCTTAGGTCTCTTTTGGCCCCTTTTGGTGTCTTTTTCTTTAAGCCTTATTTGCTTTGTTGTATTAGCCTTCTCACCACTGAAATCCGGTGGATTTTCAGTGGTGAAGAAGATGGTTTGAAGTCTTGTATAGGGGAGGGACACCCCTCTCCCTTTGTGTCTCATTTGTGTATGTTTTGGGCTCATAAGGGTAGCATATATGCTTGGTTGTTTTTGGCTCCATATCAGATGTTTTTGGTGCTATTTAGGTCACATGTTATCTCTGTTTTTGGTCGGATTAGTGGCCCTTTGCATGCTTAACATACTTGCTTTGTATTCCCTTGTTTGTGCCTAGAAATACGTCATGACTTTTGACTACCATGCTCTCATATTTTGGCTTCACTTTGTGAAGTTCTTGACCATATTTTGTCATACATGAGGTCTGTTGGCCACTGATTTGGTCTTGTTTAGCATGCTTGATATAGTTGCTTTGCATTTTGGATCATGAGCCTTGAGTGTATGGATCATTAACATGCCTAGCTTGGCCTATTATCATCATTTGGCATTAGTTGAGATCATATTCTAGTCCATATAATTTGGTCTTACATTGTCCTTTGTGTCTCTTTCAATGCCTTGAAGTGTTGTGTTTTCATGCCTTGACATGTGCATTGTGTATGCCTATGTGTTTGGGTCATTTTAGGGCTGCCATACCAGCGGGTTTTGGAGCTATTTTGCATGCTAAAATTCTATTTTTGGGTTGTATAGTTCATGCCATGCTTGTTTGGGTTAGTGGTAGTGGAGTGCCCTGTTGTTATGCCTTAGCCTTGGGCCCCTTTTGACTTGCATGCTTGTAGTGCATTTTGTCCATCACTTGAGACACTTTTGGCCACTGTTTTGGGGGGTGTTTGAGGCCTCCCATTTCAGTCTAAGTCCCTTCTCGGACATGGTTGTATGCGTGACTTGTTGCCTCTAATCGCCTGCTTGTATTGTACCATATTAGCATTGCATGATGAGTTGCATTGTAGCATTGCATGTTAGGAACATTGCATGCTTGCCATGATATGTTGCATTACATTTGGCATGCTTTGCATTTTAGTGATATGTTGCATTTTCGAGCCATGTTTGCATAACATGCATTGCATTACTTGGTTTGGGGTGTCAAACCAAGTGTGAGGGGGGAGAAGTGTTTATACTACAAGTGATGTAACGCGTCTTAACTCTCGGTCACCGAGGCCCTTGACCTTGGCATGATAGGGTTTTGGTATTCATTTATATGTTGCATGCATTTTCATTGAATTGCAACCTTGGCTCCTTAGGCCATCACGCATCAAAATGCATGATTGATGGCCCGAGGGTCGAGGGTCATGCTCCCTTGAGTCCCTTGCATGACGCGCATACATTTGCTTGAAATTCCATGCCATATACTGTCTGTCCTTGTTGCTGTCAAAAACCAGTTTTTGCAGGGAGTTTTTGCCGACCGGCACTGTAGAGTGCCGACCGGCCATGGATTGGTGGCTGATAATATGAAACCCCAGCCGATGGATAAGTTCCATGGCCGGTGGGTATTCCCTTCAGCCGATGGTGTCCTACAGGGTTCAGGGAACCTGTCCCAGGATTTTGGCAGTTTTCAGAGAAGTAGGGCAGTGTAAACAGAGGCAGCAGTAGTATGGTACGGGCTTTTGGGGCAAGATAAATCTGAGCATGCATCATTCACGCATCCCGAGGTGGGGGCTGCGGCCATCTTCTCTTTGCATTTAATTTGTTAATTAGATTAGAAATTTTGTAATAATTAATTTAGTATTATTTATTCAGACTGTAATATTTATTCGGACCCTCTGAGTGAGGGCAATTGTGTAATAAGTGTGCGTGAGTGTGTGTATGTCTTCCAACCCCACGTCTTTCTTCCCTTTTATTTACCCGTTTATGATGGTAGACTAGGGCATATTTAAATTAGCATACCTTATGCTATGCATGCGTGCACTCATACATTTGTCTTGCATGCACCGGGCTCGGCGCATCATTCTAACTGCATTTGTATTTCAATTCCAAATTGAATACGTGATTAGTTGTAGCATTTCACATGTCATTATAGATTAGCCGAGCCTATCTTAATCGCATTTTGCATGTGTTGCATTAGCCATCTTAACATGAACTAGGATCATGCATATGATTACTAACTAGTTTTTTGTTTTGGCTCGGAGTACTCAGTAAGCATTCATGCTTTAGCATACCGTATGCGTGTGAGTGTTGCCATAACAGCATAATTACCATGAGGCTAGCTGCTTATGTGATATAACTGCTTGAATGTCTGTGGATGGAGGTTGAATTACCTAGATTGGGATAAAGCATTAAAACTGTGAGTTTTAAAGCCCACTTGATAGTGGCAAAACCATCTTTTCTAAAAGCCCACTCGAGGGTGGCAAAACCTGCATTTTAGCCTACTTGCGAGTAGCAAACCATCTTCAAACGAACATGCAATGTTTGTTCCAATTTAGGCGATTTGGTCTATACTTGTTTGCTGTGCGCATAACATAGTAATTCTAGGCTAATAAATGGAATAAGAACACATAACGTTTTCAAAAACGGATATCACGGTTAGTAGAGGCCGATCTTCGGATCGGGTGAGAGGGGGTGCTCATAGCTGACCTTCCCCAATCGTACCCTAGCTCCCAAGCCAAGGCAACTTTGGCGATGACGGACATGTGGCCTTTGGCACCGAGTCAGGGTTTCCTAAATTCCCCCATAAAAAAATATTTAGGTGGCGACTCTGTATCTGGCAAAGTAGTCCATGTTTGGCACTTCTTTTCAAAAATCTGTTTCTCAAAACGATTTGCCGGATTTGGACTCTTTGGTTTAGATTAAGAACCGTGACACAAATTGGGTCCGAACTGTAGCACGAGGGCCTCACGCGGGCGCGTCTACAACAGAGCATGTAAAAGCATAGACAGATCAGGTTTTGGTTCATGGACAGAGCAGGTAAAAGCATGGACAGATCAAGTTTTGGTTCATAGGCACAGCAGGTCAAAGCATGGATAGATCAGGTTTGGTGAAAACAGAGCTGGTTTTGGTTAATTTGTTAATTTGTTGCTCACATTCAACAATATATACTTAATGATCCAAATCAACAACAATTGAAAACAGAACAGGTTTTTCATTACTCATATTCAAAATCATCACAACACATACCCACAATCCATCAAGTCCATTTAATCCATAAGTACATCCATGAAATTTTCCAAAAGCTAACAACTCAGTAATTTACATTATAAACTAAAAAACAATACAAAACACAATGACATAAAACATCGCCTTGAAATTCTTCTCCATCTTTCGAAGCCTGCTACCATGCTCATGAATTTCATTATCCATCTTTGAAACCCATGTTCTGAGATTGTTAAATACTTCGTTTCTTATAGCTTTACGAGCTGCAGCATTGGAACGGATTATGGAGATCACGTCGTGATCATCATCATCTGCGAACTTGAAGTAATTACAATGTTCCTTATTACTCTACAATGCATGACAATCAGTTAATCAAATCAGGTTAATCAATTTCCAAACAAATTTACAAACAAATTTCCTTACAACTTACATATTTTGATGGGCAAACAAAGAACAAATGCCCTTAATTTCCATTCTCATTGGTTTGGACAATGTACATGGTAACTGTTCTTCCACAATCACACAATCTTGGTTTTAATCTTATGTTGCTATTGTTAGTAGAGGAACAAGCTATTTTTTAATCTGCATACAAAATACAAAATAGAGACATGATACATAGATAGCTATTGTTGACACTTTAACTAAACAATGGAAATACACATGTTTGTTGGTTATAACTATGGTCTCTAGCCCAACACATAAACCCTGTTCAACATAATGATAGCATACAATTCAACAAAGATACTAAAAAGTAGTTAAAATAATTTGACAAACCCATAATAGATATATGACCTTAAGTTAACCACATTTCAACATTTCCAGATTTCCACCATTTACATTATACCAGATTTCATCAACAGATAATGGGTAACTAATAGATTTCATCAACAGATAATGAAATTTCAAATGCACAGTTTTAAGCATTGTGTTGTCCATGCTTTTCTAATTGAACCTTGTGAAGTAAATTAAGTTAACCACATTTGAACATTTCTGGATTTCAATGATTTAGGGATGTTCATTCACATTTGCCATCAAATTGAGTCAGAGAATAATGGGTAAAGAACAGCTTTCATCAACAGATATCCACATTTCACATGCACAGATTTCCGAAGTTAGAATATTGGTTTACAATCAAAATCAACATAACAAAAAAAAAATTGAAGGCAAAACCCATAATGCCCAAACCCGAGTTTTTATAAACCCTAACAATCATTAATTCATAGGGCCAAAAAACATGTTCTAAAAATTCAAGTCAAAACCAAAACCCTAACACAAATTGCAAGCAAAATCCAAACATAAACAGTCTACTGCGACAAATTTGTTCGGAAATTGAAGCGAACACATAAACCCAATACATATATCCTAGGTTTTTTGCGATTCTGGGTTTACCTTTTGTTCTGCTGGGTAAACGACTTTCCGTTTGCGAGTCGACACCCATAGCTCAAGATCTATCTTTATGCGTTCACAGAGTTGGATGTTTCATAGAGAGATGAAGGATGAAAGGATTGGATGAGAGGATTTCAAAGAGAAATTAAGGGCTTGAATGCTTTTGGATTGAGTAGAGAGAGATGATATTTTGGCGTCTGAGGAGAGAGTGAGTACAAACATATGCTTTTGGAGTGTGAAGAGAGATAATACACTTTGCTTTTTATTCGGGCCATTCGAGCTCTTTATTTCGAGCTATAGATCATTGTTGTAAAATAGACGAGAAATGAGAGGGGAGGGAGGGAGATCATTGTTGTAAAATAGACGAGAAATGAGAGGAGAGGGAGGGAGAGAGAGAGAGAGAGAAGAACACAACCTAGAAAGAGAGCAGAGCACCATCCACCTTTGTTCAAAATCTTTACTGACGACCACCGACGACACCATTGTTCATCAAGTCAAGCCTTCTCTCACCACTAAAACTTCACTCAAAGCTTTGAGGCCATTATGACACAATAAAAGGTGATTAGTCTCTGTTTTTGCTTCTATTTTTTCTTCAAATTGTATTATATACACTCTGCTTAGTTGAGTTTTTGTTTTTTTGTTTTCATTTTTTTTGCTTTTAGAAACAAAAGTAGGTTGTTTTAGATTCTTTGGCTTTGTCCATATGTATTCATCAGTTAAACACTTGTTCTCTTTGTTCTCTATTTTCTGCATGCCATTTTCAAACATGATTTTCAGGTCTCTGAAAAAATGATATTGATACACTGTTGTTCAAACTTCTCTTTGTTTGAATGAAGATTTTTGTAAACGTGAAATTAACAAAAAGATCTTTGCAAATTTTCAAATGCAAGGGGTGTTTTTCCAGAGAGGAGAGGGAACGATTTTAGACTTTGGTTTGGGTCTGAGAGATGGGTCTGTGAGAGAGAGAGATGAGATACATGAGTGCGTGCATCTGGCACATTCGGGCCATTCAAGCCACAAATTTTGAGCTACAAAATATTATTCAAAAACTTAAAACATGAAGGGACAAAATAGAAAAAATAAACTTTAAAGGCTAAAGTGGAAAAACGACTAAATATAAAGGGGACAAAATGTAATCTACCCTTAATTTTATAATGCAAAATAATATTTACTTTTTTAATTTAAGCGAGCACCTAATTTACTTTTTTTTTTTAAGTTACAAATGGTAATTTATGATAATATCTTTCTTTCTTTTTTCCTAGAGTCCAAGTTTAAAAAATTCAAATAAGTTACAATTTTAAAGGAAAATTACACCGACACCGCCTGGGATTTGGGTTTAATACATCTCACTTTCTGACGTTTGGAAAATTACATTCCTACCCATGTGGTTAATAATCTCATTTCATAAACCCCCTGCTTAGATAAAATGTAACAACTTTTGGTTAGAAAAACAGAAGAAATTACATTGAAAAAAAAAAGAGTAAAGCAAAGGAAAGGGAAAAAAAATACATAGAATAAGTAAAGTAAAGCAAGAAAGAGAGAATGTATGAATTCAATGTCTTTTTTATACAAACGTTAATTCCGTCTAAATAATTGTAATGACAAAGGGGTCAATATAATTTTCCAAACGTCAGGAAGTGATATGTATTAAACTCAAATCTCTGGGGTGTAAATATAATTTACCCTAGTTTTAAAGAATTGGGGAAAATTACTAGTAGATCCTATTGATTGGACTTATTTACTCATAAATCTTGAGTAAATTTTTTTTTATATACGTATTTTCCTCTCGCTTTGATAATAGAGAAATTTTTGTGACTTTTTAAATATTTGTGAAATGATCATTTGGTACCGGTAATGATATTAATAAATTTATTAAAGTGATAAATGATTGGGACATTTTTCCTTTTGTTTGTAGGTTTTAATTTATTTTTAGTTCATCTGTGTTAGTTCATATTGAAATATGATCTGGCCAGTATAAGTAGTTGAATTTTTTTTTTTTTTTTTTTACAATGATAAATTTATTATTGAAAGTTAAATGATTTTTGGGTGAATTACACTAATGATCCCTATAGTTTGGGACTTGCGTTATTTTGGTCCCTAACTTTTCAATTATGACACATTTGATCCTGAATTTTGAATCTTGTTCCAAATAAGGACAATTGAAGATACTATTGGATTTTTCAAGGGCAAAATTGTCAATTTGATAAAATATAAATTAATTTGATAAAAATAAATGCTAAAAAAATATTTTTTAATTTTTAAAAATTATTTCTACTTACTGAAGATGAAATTATATAAAATTGATAAATCTTTTAGACATTTATATTTTTTTACCAAATTAATTTTTATTATGTATTTGGATGATGATCATGTAAAATTAATTTTTAAAAATTAATCATGTAATTTTTATTAATTTTATCAATTTTACATAATTTTATTTTTGGTGGGTAGAAATAATTTTTAAAATTTTTTCAATTGAAGATACTAGTGGATTTAATTTTATATTTTATCAATTGAAGATACTATTAGATTTTTCAAGAGAAAAATCGCCAATTTGATAAAGTATAAATTAATTTGATAAAAATAAATGTTAAAAAATTATTTTTGAATTTTTAAAAATTATTTCTACTAATTAGAGAAAAAAATTATATAAAATTGATAAATCTTTTAGACATTTATTTCTTTTTTTTTTACCAAATCAATTTTTATTATGTATTTGGATGATGATCATGTAAAATTAATTTTTAAAAATTAATCATGTAATTTTTATTAATTTAATCAATTTTACATAATTTTATTTTTGGTGGATAGAAATAATTTTTAAAAATTTTAAAATATTTTTTTGACATTTATTTTTGTCAAATTTAATTTATATTTTATCAAATTAATGATTTTGCCCTTGAAATTAAGCAATGGTATGTTAATTGTCCTTTTTGGAACAAGATTCAAAATTTAAGGTCATATGTGTCACAATTAAAAAGTCAAGGACTGAAATGACACAAACCTCAAACTATATTGCCCATGATTTTTTGATAAATAAGTTTAGTTCATAAGACTTGCTTGTAGCCGCACCTCAAAATTACAACCAAACACCATTGGTGTAAGATAAATAAATAAATAAATAATTAAATATAATAACTTGCAAGTATAAAATGAGAATAAAAACTACGACATAAAGTCAGACCAGGATCATTGTCTTGGAGAAAATTCCAATTGTGCTAATGCATTTAATCAACGATACAATTGATTTTGATGGGAGATCCTTCGCCCTAAAATCTATGTTTTCTATTCTTAATGCACTTCTCATTGCACGATATGATAGGATAGGAATCTCAAAACACAATTATAGATCTAGAAGTGAATTAAGATAAATTTTAAAGACAGAAAATCTCATACTATTAACTTGGGTCTGGGGATCACATAGGAACCCTTTCCCCAAGGACAAGATGACATCATAATGGAGCTTTTCCCCAAGATTAGATGGTGCTGCTCCCTCGTGCAAATTACAATCTGATTTGTATGAACCATCAAATTTCAATTGGAGGAAGGGCAGATCAAGCAATAATAAACTCGCTTTCTTGAGATATTCCTCCTGAAATAGAATAATTAGCTTTCTTGTCAACCCAGAAAACTGGGAATAAATCAAGGAACAAATTATGCTAAACAAATACATGGAGGGTAGGATTAAAAGGAGTCCAATGTCACCATCTACTCCTTTTGGGAGGCCAAAGTTACCATCCACACCAGAGAACTAACAACGATTTTTTTAACTTATTTAATAGTGCACAGACGAGGGCGGGCCTTGGCACAATGGTAAGGTTGCTGCATTGTGACTTAGGTGTCACAAGTTCAAACCAGAAACACCCTCCCTATGAACAAGAGTAAGGTTGTGCACATCCAACCATTCCCAAATACCATAGTGGCAGAAGCCTCTTGCAATGTGATTGCCCTTTATTTAACCATGCACAGATATTGTGTCTGAATCCAAAGGATGGGCATCAATCTTTGATCACATTCTCTTCTTTTTCTTCATTTTGGCAAGTCACACTGTTTCCCTTGAAGAATAGGGAATAAAATTTCTACCAATAATCAAGGCAGGAACACTTTCCGTCCTTAAAATGATGAAATCTGCTCCCATCCCTCACGATTATCTCCCTCTTGAACACTTTCGATACGGCCTTGCTAAAGTCATGGCAATCTCCACAAACTCTCAAGTTCTTCACAATTCGAATGCAATCCCCAGAACCTGTAACCAAAAAACCGAAAGCCATTGCCAACCTCTCACTGTGCTCCTTGATTGCATTCTCCTTTTCTTCCTCTCCTATATCATGCAGAACTGGCGAAACATTGGGAACGTAGCCAGCCTCTCCTATTCGTGTTCCAATTATTTCAAGCATCTTGTAAATCTCAGAAGACCTTTCATGCTCTCTATCCGCTGCAACAAACTGATGAAGTCTTCCTTGTGCTTCAATCAAGCTCCAACCAGCAACCTTATTAGCTTTTCGGTCAACCATCAATCTTCTAATTCTCACTACATCTTCCCATTTCCTCGCTTTGGCATAAATACCAGATAATTGTACATAATGTCCATCATGGGTTGGATCCAATTGGATTAGTTTGTTCCCCATCTTTTCACCTAATTCCACTAACCCATGAATCTTGCATGCACCAAGTAGTGTAGCCCATAAAACCGGGTCTGGTTGATCTGACATCTTCTCAATCAATTCAATGGCTTCAACTACTAGTCCAGCACGACCCAAGAGATCAACCATACAACCATAATGCTCCATTTCTGGCTCAATGGCATACTTCTCAGTCATTATCTTAAAATAATGCCGGCCCTCGTTGACCAAGCCTGCCCTACTACAAGCATTCAAGACCCCAATGAAAGTCACATTCACGGGATGGAAACCTTCCATTATGAACCTTTCAAAGAGCACAAGAGATTCCTTCCCAAGTCCATGTGTGGCCAACCCACAAATCATAGCGTTCCATGAACAAACTTCTTTTTGAGGCATTTGGTTAAAGGCAACTCTAGCCAGCTCAATACACCCACATTTTGCATACATATCGATGAGACCTGTACCAATGGGAATACTGATTGGAAAATTGAAAGAGCTAATAATGGAATGAATTAATCGGCCCTGATCAAGCAAACCCAATTGGGCCGATGCTGACAGCACTGTAACCAATATAGCCTCATTCGGAATCAACCCTTTCTCTCGCATCTCTCTAAAACACTCTAACCCTTCTTCCAATTGCCCGTTTTGTACATAACCCATTATCTTTAAACTCCATGATATAACATCTCTTTCAGGCATTTCACCGAACAGCTTCTCCACAACTCCAGTCTGCCCATATTTTACATAACCCCCCAACATCGCATTCCAAGTAACAACATCACGCCATTGAGGACATTCATCAAACACCTTCTTTGAACACTCAACCCTACAACAAGCACTGTACAAGTGAATCAAAGAATTTCTAACATAAACATCTTCACCAAAACCAAGTTTTACAACATGGGCATGGACCTGAGTCCCTTCAAACAACGCCAAAGCCTTACTACAAGCCTGTAAAACAAAAGGAAAAGTGTAGTTATTGGTCTTTAAATCACTTCGGCGCATAGAGGCGTAGAGAACAACCGATTCACGAGGCGAATCGCTCTTGGCGAAGCATCGAATCATGTTGTTGGAGGTGAAAACAGTTGGGTTTTGGATTGATTGAAAGATGGAGCGAGGATACACAATTGGGGATGATGATGATGATGATGATGATGATGATGATGATGGGGAGAGAGCCAAGGCGGCAATGAGGTGACCCATGAGATGGGTTTGGGCGGAGAGACCGAAGGTGATGATGAGAGCATGGACTTGCTTGGTTTGGCTGAGAGAAGGGCGTGGTGGGAGGGAAGAGAGGGGGGAGGAGTGGAAAGTAGCCGTTGAGAAGTAGTGATGATTTGAAAGTTGTTTTGGGAGGGAAGAAAGGATGATGATGATGTGTGTTAGCTTGGTGGATAACATAAACCAAAGATGAAAACTTTACTCTCAAACTCGAAAGATATTTTGTGGGTTCTGGAAATTTGGAGTGGGTGATTGAGTTTGACACTGTGGTGTGCCTCTTACCTGAGCTGGTGTGAATATTTTCACTCATCAATCAAATATGGATTTGAATGTCTGTATTTTACTCTTATCCTTTGTCTGAAGGGTAATGCCTATTTATCTTAGAGAATGTTAACAAATTCCAAAAGAGTGGTGATTCATTCCACTAATTTTTTGGACCACTAATAGCTCTAATGAGCTTAAAAAAAAAAAAACAAACAAACTCAAGTTAAAACATCACATCACTTTGGTGGGGGCCACTGTGCTACATCATTAGTGATGCTCTAGAGCTCTCAATTTAGTGCTCTAAAACATTATTCATTCCAAAACCCATTTCTAGCGACAATCGTGTACCATATACATTCTTGTTATGTATTTTTATGATAAATATTATATATATATTTTTATAAAGTTCAAAAATAAAATTATGTATTTTGTACTAATGTTATTAATTCTACTAACAAAAATACATAATATTATCACAAAATATGTAACTTCATTTTTAAATCACAAATTGTTGTAATTCTACTAATGTTATGTTTGGTTGGGGGATTTAGAAGGGATTTGAAAAGGGAAATGGAAAAGGTAGGTGAAATGTGAATAAAATATGTATATATTTCACATAGTTTCACATACCTTTTCCCTTTCCCTTTCCAAATCCCTCCCCAAATCCCCCAACCAAACACACCATAAGAAAAATACATTATATTTACGACAAAAATACGGAATAGGGTGCATATGATACACACATCTTAAGGGGTATGTATCATAGAATTTTTCTTATTGAATAGGGTGATTTGGTGAAAAGTTTCTTATGTTTAGTTTGTAAGATCATCTCCAAAGGTTTACTTGAATTTTCATCAAATTTGAGTAAAAAAAAGACGAATTCCTCTATCTGATATCGCCTGTTCCAACAGAAGAATTTGAGTTTTCATCAAACCATCAGTCGACTGGGCGGGCGACCGGCCGGTCGACCGGTCAATGCAAAAAATAAAAAAATAACAATATAAGCATAGAAGAGATGGTGGATGAATTCATGGTGTGTGTTGATAGGTTAATAGCATCAACATGCTTTGAGTTTGTCAATGAGAGAGAAAGACTCTTAAGAGGTGCTAATGGTGGTAGTGATGCTAGTGATGGTGGTAGTGGTGGTGAAGTAGTGATTGATATTGATCTGTTGTCCTCTATTAATAATAGTGAAGTGGTCTTTGTTAAGAACAACAATGGTGGAGGTGTGGGTTGTTCAGAAAACGTTGTGAGAGAGTGTAGGATTTGTCAGGAGGAAGATGAAGAGCATCAGATTGAGTCTCCTTGTGCCTGCAATGGCACTCTCAAGGTTCATTTACTTTTTTTATGGGTTTTCTCTCTCTCTCTCTCTCTTTTTTCCTTTCCTTTTCTTAAATTTCACTTTTTTGCTTCACATGTCTGTCCTAGGTTTACCCCATTTCTATTAGCTTCCCTATTTCACCACAAGAACCCATCAATCATGCCATCAGGTGCAAAGAAGAGAAAAAGTGCCAAGAAAAAGCAGCAAAATGAGGAGGCAAACAACAACAAAAACAAATTAGCAATTCACTTTTTTGCTCCCGCATACTACTTGCCCAGTTTGGTTGATGAAGATAGTGGGAATTGTTCAAGGAAGAGGACGACTGGGGGGAATTGTTCAACAAGTCTCTTTTAGCCATGTTTGATTTTCACAGATGTTTTGGGGATTGAATTAATGATCGAATAACAATAATATTTCATTATCAAATTTTTGAATTGGTATCATTTTGGATTATTTGATCGGATTTCTCCTTATTGAATTTGGACTAGATTTGGATCAAATCTGATCCATTGGCAGCCTTTTTGTTTTTTCTTTTTTTTCTTCAACTGCAAAATTGCTCAATCAGTAGAGAAACCATTCTTTTGTTAGAAACATATCTCGGCTGAAGAAGTAAAACAAACCCAAAATTTAGCAGTTGGGAAACATGGAATTATTTATAGATTTCATGACTTCAACTCTCTCAAAAAAAGAAAAGAAAAAATAAATAAAAGAAAAGAAAAGAGAATTTAGGAAAATGAAAACAAATTATGGGATTGAATTAGACATGGATCACTATGTTCTTATGGTGGACATGTTAAGTATATATGGATATCTCAAGGAAACAAAGCAATTAATTGTTGGTGGTCGACCAGGGGGTCGACATTTCAGTGTAAAATTTTCACAAAATTTTGCTTGAGGTGGTCATCTGGGAGGACGTCTGGCCGGTTGTCCGGTAGTCCACACTCAACGACTATACACAGTAAATTGCTGAAAAGTGCAAAAGATCCTTAGTTTGGTGAAACGTTTGATATTTTCTCAATTTGATACCGTTTTGGTGAAACTGTTGGAGCACAAAAAGTACATTTTTTTCATCAAATTTGAATTTGATGATGAATTTGGTGAACGGTTGGAGATGGTCTAAGTTGAGTGAGAAATGGTGAGAAAAGATGAGTATAGTGAGAAAGAGAACTATCTTATTAAACATATTTCATTTCTCACAAAAAGTGATGTATTTAGTGAGAAACAAGTTGATTCATTATAAAATATTTATAATACAAAGATTGACCTTTAAAATACAAATGAAAAAAAAGAAAAGAAACCTTACTCATATCCATCTCTTACATATTTTGCTTTCTTACTCATCTAAACATGTTGGTGAGAAAACACATTCATTTTTTGACCTATGAGAAAACCATAATAATTCTTTTCTTTTCACGCCCTACAAAAAGATGAAATTCATTTTATGTAAGACAGTTGTGTTATGATCAATCTTTGTGTTCTTAGGCTCTCAAAATTGAGACCTTAAAAAGCATTCCTTAATTTTACTTGTAATAACATAACTTGTTGAGTTTTAATTTTTTATGGGAGTTGCTATTCCCACTCCACTTTAATCCAAACACACTCTCTTCTTTGCTCCAAATATATTAGAGAAAATTAGTCTAAGGTCCCTATCCCATTTTTAGTAATGGATAAAGTCCATAATGTTATGTTATGATGTCTAAGGTCCCTAAATCCTGACCCCATATATCACAGAGAAATTTGACAAAATATCGAATGAATCGAGCATGAAAGCTTCGGCTTTATCATCATCATCATCTCCAGAGAGACCAGATCATTGCTCGATTCTTCCAACGTTTCTCTCTTCTCTCCATTTTCTCTCTCTAAAATCTCAACCAAGGAAAATCACAACTCTAGTGAAGAAGGTATAAAGAGATAGATACGAAGTGGTTTCGATCTATTGCCTGAAACCAACCTGTTAGGAAGTGCTATGTTCATTGAAGATATTTTGTCAAGTTGTAACTATGATTCGGTGGTAAGTTCCAACAACAAGATTGAGGAACTTGCTGTTGGGAACAGCAGTGTGAATGGTTCAGCAAGTGATTTGTCCCATATTAAATATGAGACATTCACAGATTCACCAAAAGAAGCAAATGTTGGTGACCTTGAGATGCAATCTTCAATGATGCTTCTTGAGCAGGAGACTGATGTAAAAGGGAGTGAAGAAAGTAACAGAGATGAAGTCTTATCTAATGTTGCAGTCACATCTAGCCAAACTACAAGTGAAGAGGATATAGGTCGTTCTTGGCATTATAAACTGGCAAAATTGAGGCAAATTAAGCACTGAAATGGAAGAATCACATCCTAATTGCCTAGCATAAAGTCCAGAGAAAATGTCTTACAGTCCACAGAATCTACAATGTCTTTAGGTTCAAAAGAAAAATTAGTTAGTTCTATCTCCTCATTGTTGATAAATGTATATATACATACATATAAACACAAAATAACTTGAAATATTTTAATCAAAGTAACTTACAATTGTTTTAACAGAAGTAGAAGAAACACTGGGTTGCTTCTGAATACATTCTTTAAAACAGAAATTTACAGAAATTTTAATATTTGACTAGGTGTTGGTTCTCACTCAGATAGTTTCGAATCAACTCTGCCTACAAATGAATTAACCATTACAATTTATAGATAGAAAATTTAACTATGCAGCATGTGACTGGGAGTTAATCAAGAGAGCAGCTGGCAGCACATGAACAAAAGCAAGCTGTCGGATGCTTTCGGCTGATTGACAAAAGTTAAAGCAGATTTTAGCAGATTGATTGAGTGATGAATAGTAAAAGTGAATAGTGACTTTTTACTATTCATTACTTTTGGTGGAGACATATTATCAGGGAATCAATATAAATACAAATTGGCAGCTTTTCTTAAAAGAGTATTGATTGAAGCGAATTTGTATCTATGTGGAATCCAATGCAGAGCTGACTAGGCATATGGGTCCTGAGCATCTTGAAACTCGAGTCCATATGGGTTTTGAGTAGTTGAACCTTTAGAAGAGTCTGAATTGTCTGATCCTTCTTCTGAATTGCTGTTATCCGAATCTGATTGGGCTTCGGCCTGATCAACCAGTAGACGAGCCATTTTGAGCAACTCATCTCTAGATGATTTGGGCTTTGGCTTGGGCTTATCTATTGACTTAGATTTATCCTCTGATTTGGGCTTAGCAATGCTGGGCTTTGCAGTCTTTGATTTATCCTTTGATTAAGCCTTTAACTTGGATGACTTAGGCTTAGAAGAACTTGAAGTTAGGCTTCCAAGGTTGATTGTAGGAAGTTGGCTTCCTTGTGTTAATTGAGCAGTTGGGTTCTGCTGAGCTTTAACCATTGCAGGAGTTGGAGCATGAATGTTAACCGGGAACTTAGTTTGAACAAGTTCAATAATGCGGGAAATTTTGTAACTATCCCACCGTTTAACCGAATGAATTCTTTGAACAACATCATCAGAAATGCCATAATGCCATTTAAATATCCAAGGGATTTTGTATTTAGATATACAAATGAGCAATTTAGGGAATTTCTTCTGTTGTGGAGTGAATGAGAAAATAGTTGAAAAATAGTTAGCCTGTTCCAGCACAATGGCTAGGAAGATATCTGAAATGGCGCCATAATGAGTCCACAATCGCAGAAACCAAGTAGGTAATTTAGATTTAAACTTTTGATCAAATTGGATGAACCAGGAGTGACTAAATGTATCAGTTTGATAGAGAAATATTTTGAACCAGGCATCAATATAGTCATAATAACTATACTGAAGGGAGTGATTAGGTATATCTCAAAGTTGAAAAGGAGAACCCCATTCAGCTAGGGAAATGACATTATGAATATAAAGGGAATGGTAAACAACTTTACTAGAATAGGTGCGGTCATAAATAGGTTTAATCACAATGGACTGATGGTTGAACAAAATATCTTTATAGAAGGTGATGGTTTTCTCTGGATGCATGGGAACAAAATGCCATTCAGGAGGAAAATAAGATTTAACCAGGTCATTAACAGACTGACTTTTAGGATGACTAGGTTCTTTGAAGAACAGATTAGTAGTGGTGGATTTAACATAATCAGATCATGCAGTTTTAATTGGATTAGGAGGGTATGGAGTAACTGCTTGGCTGGATGAAGCAAAGGGATCAATGGCCAAAGCAGAAGTGTAACTAGGTTTAGGAATGTTACCAAGAACTTGGTAACGGTTAATCATTTCAATAGGATGGTATTGGGTTACTAGCTCCAAAGGAGGAGGAACAATATGTGGACCAGATGGGACCAAGGCTTTAGAAGGAGGCCTAGGACGAGACATCTGTTTAATAGAAATAAAAGCTAGCAATGAAGATTAACAACCATTGAGAAGGTTTAAATAATTTTGATGGTAATTTAAACAGTTGTAGTAGAATCTGGCAGTAGTTAATATATTGGGCATGTTTAGTAGTTGGTTTGGCGAGTTTTAGTCGGGCAATGCGGTGAGCAGTTTGGTGTATCAAAGCGTTGTAATAGGTAATTTGTGATTTGTGGTAAGAAATGAAAGGAGTAGCCATGTCTATCTCCCCTGTAAAAATTCTCGGGTAAGAAAATCAGGAATAGAATTTTGACAACCAGGTATATAGGTAATATCAAAATAAAAAATGCTTAAGATAGATTGCCAGCGGACAAAAATTTGCTTACTAGCAAGATTTTGAACATCTTTTTTCCAAAACATATTTAGCAGATTCGCAATCAACACGAAGCAAAAACTTTTGATTTAAAATATCATCTTGAAATTTAGTAATACATAAAACAGTAGATAAAATTTCTTTTTTAATAGTACTATAATTGAGTTGGACTTTATTCCAGACACCAGAATGATAACGAACAATTTGTTCAAAGGACTGAGGAGTGACTTTTTGAAGAAGAATGCCACTACAACCAATATCAGAACCATCAGTTTGAATAATTTTGAATTAATTTTTTGTAGGAATACCAAGACAAGGAAGAGACTGAACATATTGTTTGACTTGTTTAACAATAACAGTATGAACCGAAGACCAAGGAGGAGGATTATCCTTTAACTGATCAAACAGAGGTTGACAAGTTTTCCTAAGGTCTTTATAGAATTCAGCAATATAATTGAGTGATCCTAAGAACCTTTGTAACTGGGTTTTATCCAAAATTTCATCAGGAAACTTAGACGCAAACTTAATGTAGCGACTAATAGGTAAAATTGTATTCTAGTGAATATCATATCCTAAAAATCTGACCTTAGTTTGAAACAATTTAATTTTTGGAGCAGAGATAACTAGACCATGACTTTTAATAGTGTAAAAGAATGCAGTTAAATGTTTCCAATGTTCACTAATAGATTTAGGATAAATTAATATGCCATCGATATAGACAATAGAAAAATGACTAAATGGGTTAAAAATATCATTCATTATATTTTGAAATTCACTGGGAGCATTTTTTAATCCAAATGGCATTACATTCCATTCATAGTGACCAAAAGGTATAGTAAAGACAGTTTTATATCTATCGGTAGGGTGAATTTGTATTTGCCAAAAACTACTTTTTAAATCAAATATACTAAAAATAACAGCTTGGCTAAGTCTTTTAATCAAATCGTTTTTTATTAGGAATAGGATATCGAATCCATTCTAAAACTTTATTTAATGGTTTATAATTGATGACAAATCGAGGGACACCTCGTTCTAATTTAGCATTTTTATTAACATAAAAAGCAGGACAAGACCATGGTGATTTACTTGGACTAATTATTCTATTTTTTTTAATAATTCATTAATTTCTTTTTTACACATTTCAAGCAATTCATGATTCATCTGAATAGGGCGAGATTTAGTAAGAATTTGTTTTTCATTAAATTTTTTAATATATGGTAATGTGACTACATGCTTTTTCCTATGCCAAAATGCAGTAGGTAAAGTCCAACAAACAGTTGTTTCTAATTTTAATTTGAAATCATTAATTTGGGAAATAATAACGGGATCAGTTAATTGTTGATCAATCTTCTTATAATTGAATTCTTCTTTGAGAAAATGTAACTGACGAGTTAATCGATTAAGAGTTTGAGAAATAGAACAATCTTTTAATTGATTTAATTCTAGCATTTCAGGAGGAGATAAGAATTTAAAAGTAACAAGTTGTCCTAAAACATGAGTAGTTATTCCTTCACTAGATGTAGTAAATGGATATAATAAAAATAAAAAAAGAGTTCCTAAAATAACTTTATCAGTCATATTTTTAACCAAAACGAATGATGTTTTAAAACAAACATTATTTTGACATATATGAACTTTTGGTAATTTATATTTAATATGCATTTTACTACCATTAGCAGAAGTTAATTTCTCATGACATTTTTCATAATATTTAGTATGGAGTAATCCTTCTTGAATACAATTTAGATCAGTACCAGTATCAATTAAAGCAATAACATCTAATTCAGAAGTATTAATAATTAACTTGACTTTTGAATACCATTTTTGAATATGGATTTTATTAATAAGATTTAATCTTTGGAAAATGCTAGAGGTTCCAAATTTTCTACCAAATAAATGACCAAATGTCTCACATGGGTGTGGGGTCCACAAAATTGCGGACCCCACACCCATGTGAGACATTTGATCATTTGTTTAGTAGAAAATTTGGTGTCCCTAGCATTACCCTCTTAATCTTTTATCTTCAAGATGTTGAGAGTGGTGTGATCGATTATCAAATAATAGATTGTCAGGATTAGTAGGGTCAGAATCATGTTCAGATTCATTAGGAGATTCATTTTTATTGTCTTGGAAATTATCTAGATTTATTAAGTTTTAATGTAATAATTTCATCTTCTAAAGCTCTATCTTTACTTTGTAAATCTTTAATGGTTTGTTTAATCTGATTGATTTCATGTTGTAAATCCTGTAACGTGATTTCTTTGTGTTTATTTTTAAATCTTTCCAAAGTTTTGGATAAACTAATTATTGGTTTATCAGGCTTAGGTTTGTTATCAGGATTGGTTAATAAAGATTTTACTTTATTAGTATATTTTTGTTTTAATTCTGGATCATCTAGGCGGCTAATTAATTCAATAAGAGCAGATTCTTTTTAATTCTGTTTAGTAAGAACAGTAATTTGTTTAACTGGTTTACAACAAACATCATTACATCCTAATGTAATATTATTATCAGAAGTATTACTAGGTGAATGATAATCAGATGAAATATCAGAATTATCAGAAGAGGAATTACTAACAGAATGGTTTAATTGAAAGATTTCATATAATTGATTTTTTGATTCGTCATTAATTTGTAACTGATTAACTTTATCTTTTAATTTTTGTTTTTCTTTACATTTATTAGAATAATGACCTTTTTTACCAAGTTATAACAAGTAATATCTTTATTAGATTTAGATTTTGGATGTGATTTCTTATAATATTTCTTTTTGGGTTTAGTATAAAATTTATCATTTGATTTGGAAGGTGAATAATTCTTTTTGTATTTATTAGAATATTTGTAAGATGATTTATGTTTATGTTTGGAGTATTTATGTGTTTTTTTACGAGAGGGTGCTATAGGAGGTAAACCATATTGTTCACAGAAATTTCCTAATTCATATTTAGCTTTATGTTTATCTTTAGCAGCTTTTTGACTAAGTTTAAGGTCAATACACATTTTTAATCCTTCTTTTTGGATAGTACTAATGATATCACCATAAGTTAAGTTATCATATTTAATAACTCCAGTTGGTTGACTTAGAACATCTCTTATTTTGCGTGCAAACAGGCTAGGTAATCCATTAATGAATTTTTCTTTCCAGAATGATTTAGTTCAGTCGTCTCTTAACATGACTCGTGAGGTAAAAACATCTTTATACCACCTAAAATCACTTAAAGTAAGACAAGTAAGATTACTAAGTTGATCATGTATGTGAGAATATATATTAGTAGGGGTGCCTATGAAATGTCGGACTATGGTATATATTAATGTATTAATACCATAAGGTATATGGTAACCAATATGTTCATCAAATATAGGTAGACCATTTTCATCTTTTTGATTAGCATGAAGAATAGATCCACGTTGATCTTCAGTAAGGTATTTCTCCCACCAAGATTTGAGCATACCAGTAAAACCAGAGGTTATTAAAGAAACAATTTCAGGTTGAGCATAATCAGAGTAATTGCTAAGATAACTATTGGCAACCATAGATAAGTGATTTAATTTTTGAAGTATTTGATCTTCACTAAGACCATCAATATTCCATTCGTATAATTTTTTAGCAGATACAGAAAATTGATTGTTAAGATTAGTTTCTTCATATTGGAGATCAGGTGGAGTAGGTCGTGAGTACCAATTTTTTGTGATTTGAGGATTAACTTTAGGATAATGAATTTTATTAAGAGTAGTAGATTGAAATTGTTGGGCTAATTGATTAATTTCATTATCAGTTGTATCAGTTTTCGATTGATTAGTATCTAAGGAAGTTTGCTGATTTAATACAGTAAGACCTTTTCCAGTAGATGGAGAAGCAGACTCAGAAATAGTTAGTTTAGTTAGTAATTGTTCAATGGCCTTAACAGTGGAATGATCTTTGGTGACTAAACTAGTTCGTTTGGAACAATTACTAGGTAGATTAAGTGAAGGTTGATCTAAAGTTGGTTTAGTAGATGTAGTATGTGCTGAATAATCATATAAGTTAGTTTCTTTTTTATCTAATTGTTTACCAATTGTTTGGAGACATTGATTAGTGTAATTATTTTGTTCAATTACTTTTTTAATATCAGGGTCAGTACCAGGCAATTTAAAAGGAGAGGCTGGAACATCAGATCCTTGATGGTCAATAATACTCGTAGCTAAAGGAGGATGACTAGAACTAACATTAGTATTAGGCGAAGTTTTCCATTTATGCTTTGTGATTGTATTAACTTTTTTGTAATAATTTTCGAAGTATTCAAAGAAAGGAATTTCCATACTATATTCAACCATGAAATCATACCATCTTTGAGTTATTCTGGATTGTTGTTTAGTATCATATTTGTCACGATAAGCATGTCTTTTAGTCCTATTTTCTTTAGACCTAAATTCAATAAGAAGTTTATCAAGATCAGGAGCAAAAGAATTTCGAATTGTCATTAATTGAGGATTGATTGGGGGTATAACTTCAAAATCAGTTTGAGTAGGAGAATCTTGAGACTCAGTATCTTCTTCTAGTAGATGTGTGTGAGCATAATAAACAGGTTTTCTGATTTGAGAGGTTGTCGAATTATCTATGCCTTTCATTTTACTATGGGAAGTTTGACCAAGATTAATCTGACTATTTTTTTGAAATAAGGGTGTATTGAATATTTCATCTTCAGTTTTAATATCAGTAGGTACACTAGAAGTACTATGACGAAAAGATTGAGATCAATTAAATTTAATCTTAACAGATCCATCAATAAATTGTTGAATATCTTGAATATCTTGACAAGTAGATTGTTGTTGATTAGGTTGGTAATTTTCATTAATAGTAATCCATTGTTCAGGGAGAGTAATATTTTTCCATTCAATCATTTGAGGAATATTAATATGTGTATCATTACTACTACTTTGAACCAGTAAAGTTTTATCCTTTGGACTTTTATGTAAGGCTTGAACATTTAAATTGGTTTTAATACATTTATAATGAACACGATAAATTAAAGCAATATTATGCACTTTTTCTTTCATATTTGTGAATGAACCATATAATTGAATATTTAATGTTAAAGCATCTAATATATGAGGATCACGAAGACTAAGTGTAAAATCAGAAAAACAATTAAAATGAACGGGTCCTTTGTGGAGACCAGTTTCCATCATACCCATTAAACTATCATTATAATCAATAAAACGAGCATCGCTTAAACACAATAAAACAGAAGTATTTTTACCTTGTGGAGTTAATTGTTTTATTCCAACTTGAATTAATCCTAAATGAATAAAATTATGACTAGTTTGTAATGGCGTTTAATAGTATTAGCATTAAATAATTGACAAGTCTCACGAGGTTTCTCTAAAGCATAAACTCTTTCTAATGTTTTAACCTGGAGATTAATTTTGAATGTATTTTGTAGAAAACTAGTTCTATAAATTTCTTTAACTGATAATTTTGGTATATTCCAACTTAAATCAATTTTATCATTCTGTATTTGTGAAAACCCATCTTTAATTATTCCTTAAAGAAAATAAATAAATAAATAAATTAATTAATTTTGTCTACAGTCTATCTGAATTATATATTAGTGTAAAAGTTAGTTTTAAATTGACTCAATTCAATCACTAACAAGACATTATAAAAAATAATAATTTTGTGGGTGTTCAATATTTGTTGTTTATAAATTATTTTAACTAGGATTCAATATAATAACTATTCTTACTAAATACCTTAGTTAAAAATCTTAGTGTGTCAATTTTCAGAAACCCACACAAAAAAAAAAAAAAAAAAAGAGGGAATCAAACCTTTGCAGAATTTTGGTGGAGGCTTTCCACATGTTGATTTGCATGCTTGTTTAGGGAAGAAGAGCTAATGATGCTCTTGGAATTGAGAGAAAGAAAGCCATAGAACTTGGAGAAAGAGAGCAAAGAATTTAGTGAAAGTCACATTTCTTAGAACTTGGAGAAAGTGGATGGATTTATTAATGGAAAGAATGTGTGAGAGGGAGGGAGGGAGAGAGAGCTAGCCTCGGAGAAGATCTATAAAATGCACCTAGTAGTCATGCACATTTTGAAGGCTAAGCATAAACCATATACATCCAAATAGAGGGAATTCTTGTGGAAGAAGAGGAGGAGGTTGAGGTTGCATATTTTCCTACCATTTCATTATTCCATTTCAATCCTACTACTAAGTAAGAAAACCCTCTCAACCCTCTCATTTTTTTTATAATTGAAATTTTTCAGATTATGTACATTTGATACATTGTCTAAAACTGTGTTGAGAATAATCTGTCTTGAATCTGCCAGCATGTTACCTGAATTTTTAGACAATTTTATACTCAGAATTTCGAGATGATTTCTTCTACAAAGTTGTTGATAATGATGTCTAGTTTATCCAGAAATTTTTGGAAACAATTTTTGAGCTTTCTACGAATTTATACAAATTTTTAACTAAATCTGAAACTGTGTTGAGAACAATCTGTCTTGAATCTGCCAGCATGTCACCCGAATTTTTAGACAATTTTATACTCAGAATTTTGAGATGATTTCTTCTACAAAGTTGTTGATAATGATGTCTAGTTTATCCAGAAATTTTTGGAAACAATTTTTGAGCTTTCTACGAATTTATACAAATTTTTAACTAAATCTAAAACTGTGTTGAGAACAATCTGTCTTGAATCTGCCAGCATGTCACCCGAATTTTTAGACAATTTTTTACTCAGAATTTCGGGATGATTTCTTCTAAAAAGTTGTTGATAATGATGTCTAGTTTATCTAAAAAGTTTTGGAAACAATTTTTGAGCTTTCTACGAATTTATACAAAATTTTAACTAGATCTGAAACTGTGTTGAGAATAATCTATCTTGAATCTGCCAGCATGTTACCCGAATTTTTAGACAATTTTATACTCAGAATTTCGAGATGATTTCTTCTACAAAGTTGTTGATAATGATGTCTAGTTTATCCAAAAGATTTTGGAAACAATTTTTGAGCTTTCTACGAATTTATACAAATTTTTAACTAAATCTGAAACTGTGTTGAGAACAATCTGCCTTGAATCTGCCAGCATGTCACCGAATTGTTAGACAATTTTATACTCAGAATTTCGAGATGATTTCTTCTACAAAGTTGTTGATAATGATGTCTAGTTTATCCAAAAATTTTTGGAAACAATTTTCGAGCTTTCTACGAATTTATACAAATTTCTAACTGAATCTGAAACTGTGAGACAGATTTTACCATGTATTTGAAAATTTATTTAAAATTTTATACTAAGCCAAATCTTGTAATTTCTAACTAGAAGATGAAATTTGAGAAGTCTAGTTTCATAATAAATCCTTAGATTATGGGTTTGATCTATAAATTTAAGCATGGAATTAAAATAAGGAAATGTGACAAATCTGTGTCATAAACACCCTTGGAATTTGTTTAGAATTATTTATAAGTTATTTTTGGGAAAAGCTTTCTGAAAAATAACCATAACATGTTTATTGAGTATCCTGTAGATTGATATGAATTTTAGAGTTGTATAAGTAATGTATTTATAATTTTATTTGCAAGATATATACTCTAAAAATTTTCTGGACAGAATAAAATCACCACTTTAATATTATGCTAGTCTAATTTTGTAAATCAAAAATTTGTGCATGTGTGTATTTAGGGTTTAATTCTTGTATCTAAGTTATTATTTCATATCATGGTTTAAATAAATTGTTTATTTAAATTCTGTACTTTTATTTAGTATTGTGTGACCCATGCAATATTTTATGATTGGGAATTTTAATGAGTTGATATAACATTACTTGTGATTAAAAATTTGGAGTTATTTGTGATTAATATCAAAATTAACTGAAATAATTAACGGCATATACAAAGTTAACAATCGACGATTAATACCAGTTGTTCGGGGTGAGTCTTGGTTTAAAGACTGTATGGAATTAAGAGTTGACGGTTAACACCGGTTGTTCAGGGTGAGCCCTGGTTTTGAGAATTCTCACGTAAATTGTGTTGCGAAACTCTAAGATGGCACGGGACTTATTTGAACCCTTTTCGGTATTCGGTTTTGGAATAAGGGTGGATGTGCAGGTGGCACACAGGGAGGTTGCTTACCCCTGGCAGACCGTTTCCTTGGGGCAGACCACGGATGCCACTACTTGGGTATATAACTCCGGACGTGGGCATCCCTGGTAGTTACGGTTGGTAACACTTAAATATTTGACCAAGGGAGGGTTTCAAATTAACCGTTGCCATGCTTAGTGGTTGGTAAGTTAAATCTCTTTGGCGAGATTTCGAGTGTCACCTAATTTATTAAAATTACTGAAACTATTCTAATGGTTGTAATTTTTGTGTATAATTATATTGTTATCTCATGTTTATAATATTATTATTTGTCTCTTAAAAAGAATGGTAGGTTGGTTACGTTTTCTTACTGTGTTGCAAAACTCATGGCATATATTTTGTTGCCCTGGCGTTTCATGCCAGATTATGTTGAAGAAGGGACTGAGGCTGAAATTGGAGCTGCTGCCAATATCGAACCTTGGCTGACTTAGAGTCAAGATTTTATCAAAATAAAATCCTGTTATCCCTTGCATTAGGATTTAACTATGTTGTGACGTTGTATGTGAACTTGTAGTTTTATTTTGTTGTTGGACTTTGGCTTTGTAAGAACTTAAAAGTTCCTAACTAGTAGTTAAAATTTTATCTAGCAAGTTATTGTTATTTAAAATCTTATGACGTTTCAAAAAAAAATTTTTTTTTTTGGGGCGTCACAGTATTTCAACATCTTCTTCATTAATTACTAATCTTTGATTGGCTATTGAGGGCAAAGTGGTTGATGACCGAGAACTGACTGAAGAATTACTTCTAAATAATCGACTCATTTTTCCGTTGATTAATCTGTTTTACAGGAATCTTAATACATTGTCTAAATTTATCATATTTTCACATACTAAGGTTTCACACATACCCATTTCGGTTGACCCCTAAAATCCAATACTGCCTAACCAAAGGACTTACCAAGGATTGGGACGAAGACTAGGTGGCTAGTTCCAAAGTGAAAAATACAGATATAATTTTGGACAGATTAAGAAGACTGAAACCAGATTAATAGACAGAAAATAGAGAAAGATTAAGCAGAATTAACCAGACAGTAAGCAATAGGTAACAACATAACTTGGCTCTGATACAACACCTTGATACACCAAACTGCTCACCCATTGCCCGACTAAAACTCGCCAAACCAACTACTAAACGTGCCCAATATATTAACTACCACCAGATTCAAGCTCGTCGCCATTTACTTGCTGATTACTACAACTGTTTAGATTACCATCAAAATTATTTAAACCTTCTCAGTGGTTGTTAATCTTCATTGCTAACTTTTATTTCTATTAAACAGATGTCTCGTCCCAGGCCTCCTTCAAAAGCCTTGGTCCCATCTGGTCCACATATTGTTCCTCCTTATTTGGAGCTAGTAACCCAATACCATCCTATTGAAATGATTAACCGTTACCAAGTTCTTGGTAACATTCCCAAACCTAGTTACACTTCTGCTTTGGCCACTGATCCCTTTGTTTCATCCAGCCAAGCAGTTACTACATACCCTCCTAATCCAATTAAAACTACCCGATCTGATTATGTTAAATCCACCACTACTAATCTGTTTTTCAAAGAACCTAGTCATCCTAAAAGTCAGTCTGTTAATGACCTGGTTAAATCTTATTTTCTTCCTAGATGGCATTTTGTTCCCATGCATCTAGAAAAAACCATCACCTTCTATAAAGATATCTTCTTTAACCATCAGTCCATTGTGATTAAACCTATTTATGATCGCACCTATTCTAGTAAAGTTGTTTACCGTTCCCTTTATATTCATAATGTCATTTCCCTAGCTGAATGGGGTTCTCCTTTTCAGCTTCGAGATTTACTGTAACGCCCTCAAAAGAAAACATTAAACCAACATTTTAGACATGCATTGATACAAAAGAAATCAACCATTCCTATTCATCAGAGTAATCCTTACAACTGTATTACATGTTAACAACAAAAGCAAGTGCCCTATGGGCTTACAGCTTTCCAAGTTAACACTTGGTTACAAAAAAGAAGAGTACAAACTCAAAACATATTAAGCCCTTGGCTTGAATTTACATGTAATACATCAAAATAAACAAAATAAAGAGTCTTCAACTCTCATCATCATCCAAGCTATATCCTTGGAGGTGGCATACTACCTATACTTGAAAATAATGTCCCATAAAGGGTGAGCCAACGCCCAGAAGAGATATGCTAAACACAGTATGAGCAATGACTAAGACATTAGCAATTGATAAACGTTCAATTTTCATAAACCAATTCATAACCCATTTCCATTTCATGACCACTATGTTCATTCTTCATTCCAGTTTCCATTTCTTATCAATTTCACAGTTTACATCATTGGCTCAGAACCTGGCCAACCACTTATATGAGACAATGACTCATATTAAATACTTCCCATTTTTCAATAGATAAACATATTAGTTGTATCAACATCTCAACAGATAAGCATACAAGCTATATCCATATTTCAACATATATGCATATTAGCTATATCAACACCTCCAATGACAAGCATATGAGCTGTATCAATACTTCCAAAGATAAGCATATGAGCTGTATCAACACATTATCTGACAAGCATATGAGCTGTATCAGTGGAGTCCATCCCCTATCTCCTTCCAAACAACATCCGGTTTAGAGGTTCATCCCCTATCTTCCCCTAAACCGTGGAGTACATCCCCTATCTCCTCCCACACACACAACATATATACACAAAGGTCATATACGCAATCAATCAATACATAACGTTAATGTATTCTATCAACTGTTATACTCTATGACATATCCAATTGATTAGTTTTAGTTTGCCTAATCATCATGCATTGTCTACAACAATCAAAACTACCCTCCACCGGTAGCCCAAGCAATTATTTCTAAACAGATAATAAAAGCTCCAACAGATAAAATATCAATGTTTTCAAAAGTGAGCAATTAATAAATCTAACTCCACTATTCAACCATATAATGAGTCAATTTCATTATTTCCAACTCAATTCCATATAGCAACAATTTTCCCAAATTAATTACACCAATTAATTTTAAACAACAAATTAGGACTTTTACCTCCAACTCTCAATATCAACCCAAAGGTTCCAATATCACCAACCAACAACTATATCATCATTTTGAAACCCAAAATACATATTATGAGCCCCAAATCACAAAACCCCCCTTTAACATATTTTGAAACCCTAAGTCCCAAAGTCAACCATTTAAACAATAAGCTCAAAATCTATGTCAAAACCCATAAGCGTGAGTAGGAATCCCTACCTCAAAGATGACACCCAACGAAGAAGATGGTGTAGACGAAGTTGCTCCAAACCACGAGTTTCTCGGATCAAAAGATAGCCCTCGACGATCAATAACCTTTTTGTAAAGGCTGAAGGTGAGGAAAACACCCTAGCTAGATCAATATCTAGAGAGAAGGCAAGGTTTTAGAGAGAGAAGCTCTCAAATGGCTCTTTCGGAAAAGTAAGAGAGAGAAAGAATGAGAAAAAGTGATTTAAAACTGCCCCACAACCAACTGATATACGACATTCCCGCTAGAGTGGAAAACACAACGCTCGAGCGTCAAGAACAAAAACTAGGTCCGCTCGAGCTTAAAAAGACCCACTCGAGGGCCAAGACACAAGAATAAAGTAAACCCGCTCGAGCGCGAAAACCAGTCCGCTCGAGCGTAGATTTCCCCTTCCCAGAACTTACACCCAAAGGTACTACCCGCTCGAGCGCCAAAGTACCCGCTCGAGCGTCACCGCTCGAGCATAGAGAAACCCGCTCGAACGTAAAAATTACACCTGCAGAAGTTTTGCAGGGACACGAAAAACTGGGAGTGTGCAATATCCGCTCGAGCGCAACAAGACCCGCTCGAGCGGGACGACCAAAAACCTGGCAACAAGATTTCAGACCAAGGTTCAATCCACCTGTTTGAAACAAGCCCAACACATCTTATAACTCAAACAAACGGAATTAAAGGATGACAACAAGATAGATACAACTACTAACTTCACGGAACCGAGTCCGGAATACAACAGAACAGTAAAGGGACAACCGGGATCGCTATATTTACCTAATCACTTCCTTCAGTATATTTATTATGACTATATTGATGCCTGGTTCAAAATATTTCTCTATCAAACTGATACATTTAGTCACTCTTGGTTCATCCAATTTGATCAAAAGTTTAAATCTGAATTACCTACTTAGTTTCTGCGATGATGGACTCATTATGGTGCCATTTCAGATATCTTCCCAGCCATTGTGCTGGAACAGGCTAACTATTTTTCAACTATTTTCTCATTCACTCCACAACAGAAGAAATTCCCTAAATTGCTCATTTTTATATCTAAATACAAAATCCCTTGGATATTTAAATGGCATTATGGCATTTCTGATGATGTTGTTCAAAGAATTCATTCGGTTAAATGGTGGGATAATTACAAAATTTCCCGCATTATTGAAATTGTTCAAACTGAGTTCCCGGTTAACATTCATGCTCCAACTCCTACAATGGTTAAAGCTCAGTAGAACCCAACTGCTCAATTAACACAAGGAAGCCAACTTCCTACAGTCAACCTTGGAAGCCCAACTTCAAGTTCTTTCAAGCCCAAGTCATCCAAGTTAAAGGCTCAATCAAAGGATAAATCAAAGACTACAAAGCCTAGCACTGCTAAGCCCAAATCAGAGGATAAATCTAAGTCAATGGATAAGCCCAAGCCAAAGCCCAAATCATCTAGAGATGAGTTGCTCAAAATGGCTCGTCTACTGGTTGATCAGGCCGAAGCCCAATCAGATTCGAATAACAGCAATTCAGAAGAAGGATTAGACAATTTAGACTCTTCTGAAGGTTCAACTACTCAAAACCCATATGGACCCGCGTTTCAAGATGCTCGGGACCCATATGCCTAGTTAGCTCTGCATTGGATTCCATATAGATACAAATTCGCTTCAATCAATACTCTTTTGAGAAAAGCTGCCAATTTGTATTTATATTGATTCCCTGATAATATGTCTCCACCAAAAGTAATGAATAGTAACAAGTCACTATTCACTTTTACTGTTCATCACTCAATCAATCTGCTAAAATCTGCTTCAACTTTTGTCAATCAGCCGAAAGCATCCGACAGCCTGCTTTTGTTCATGTGCTGCCAACTACTCTCTTGATTAACTCTAAGTCACATGCTTCATAGTTAAATTTTCTATCTATAAATTGTAATGGTTAATTCATTTGTAGGCAGAGTTGATTCGAAACTATCTGAGTGAGAACCAACACCTAGTCAAATATTAAAATTTCTGTAAATTTCTATTTTAAAGAATGTATTCAAAAGCAACCCAGTGTTTCTTCTACTTCTGTTAAAACAATTGTAAGTTACTTTGATTAAAATATTTCAAGTTATTTTGTGTGCTTATTATTCCTGCTTCCATTACATTATGTATTTCTTATTTCCTGCTTCCACCCCCTTTTGGTATCAGAGCCAAGTTATGTTGTTACCTATTGTTTACTGTCTGGTTAATTCTGCTTAATCTTTCTCTATTTTTTGTCTATTAATCTGGTTTTAGTCTTCTTAATCTGTCCAAAATTATATCTGTATTTTTCACTTTGGAACTAGCCACCTAGTCTTCGTCCTAATCCTTGGTAAGTCCTTTGGTTAGGCAGTATTGGATTTTAGGAGTCAACCGAAATGGGTATGTGTGAAACCTTAGTATGTGAAAATATGATAAATTTAGACAATGTATTAAGATTCCTGTAAAACAGATTAATTAACGGAAAAATGAGTCGATTACTTAGAAGTAACTCTTCAGTCAGTTCTCGGTCATCAACCACTTTGCCCTCAATATCCAATCAAGGATTAGTAATTAATGAAGAAGATGTTGAAATACAGAATGATAAAATTAATTTAAGTTAGAATATACCAAAATTATCAGTTAAAGAAATTTATAAAACTACTTTTCTATAGAATACATTCAAAGTTAATCTCCATGTTAAAACATTAGAACAAGTTTATGCTTTAGAGAAACCTCGTGAGACTTGTCAATTATTTGATGCTAATTCTATTAAACGCCATTTACAAACTGGTCATAATTTTATTCATTTAGGATTAATTCAAGTTGGAATAAAACAATTAACTCCACAAGATAAAAATACTTCTGTTTTATTGTGTTTAAGGGATGCTCGTTTTATTGATTATAATGATAGTTTAATGGGTATGATGGAAACTGGTCTCCACAAAGGACCCGTTCATTTTAATTGTTTTCCTGATTTTACACTTTGTCTTTGTGATCCTCATATATTAGATGCTTTAACATTAAATATTCAATTATATGGTTCATTCACAAATATGAAAGAAAAAGTATATAATATTGCTTTAATTTATCGTGTTCATTATAAATGTGTTAAAACCAATTTAAATGTTCAAGCCTTACATAAAAGTCCAAAGGATAAAACTTTATTGATTCAAAGTAGTAGTAATGATACACATATTAATATTCCTCAAATGATTGAATGGAAAAATATTACTCTCCCTGAACAATGGATTACTATTAATGAAAATTACCAACCTAATCAACAACAATCTACTTGTTAAGATATTCAAGATATTCAACAATTTATTGATGGATCTATTAAGATTAAATTTAATCGATCTCAATCTTCTCATCATAGTACTTCTAGTGTACCTACTGATATTGAAACTGAAGATGAAATATTTAATACACCCTTATTTCGAAAAAATAGTCAGATTAATCTTGGTCAAACTTCCCATAGTAAAATGAAAGGCATAGATAATTCGGCAACCTCTAAAATCAGTAAACCTGTTTATTATACTCACACACATCTACCAAAAGAAGATACTGAGTCTCAAGATTCTCCTACTCAAACTGATTTTGAAGTTATATCCCCAATCAATCCTCAATTAATGACAATTCGAAATTCTTTTGCTCCTGATCTTGATAAACTTCTTATTGAATTTAGGTCTAAAGAAAATAGGACTAAAAGACATGGTTATCGTGACAAATATGACACTAAGCAACAATCCAAAATAACTCGAAGATGGTATGATTTCATGGTTGAATATAGTATGGAAATTCCTTTCTTTGAATACTTCGAAAATTATTACAAAAAAGTTAATACAATCACAAAGCATAAATGGAAAACTTCGCCTAATACTACTGTTAGTTCTAGTCATCCTCCTTTAGCTACTATTATTATTGACCATCAAGGATCTGACATTCCAGCCTCTCCTTTTAAATTGCCTGGTACTGACCCTGATATTAAAAAAGTAATTGAACAAAATAATTACACTAATCAATGTCTCCAAACAATTGGTAAACAATTAGATAAAATAGAAACTAACTTAGATGATTATTCAGCACATACTACATCTACTAAACCAACTTTAGATCAATCTTTACTTAATCTACCTAGTAATCGTTCCAAACGAACTAGTCTAGTCACCAAAGATCATTCCACTGTTAAGGCCATTGAACAATTACTAACTAAACTAACTATTTCTGAGTCTGCTTCTCCATCTACTGGAAAAGGTCTTACTATATTAAATCAGCAAACTTCCTTAGATACTAATCAATCGAAAACTGATACAACTGATAATGAAATTAATCAATTAGCCCAACAATTTCAATCTGCTACTCTTAATAAAATTCATTATCCTAAAGTTAATCCTCAAACCACAAAAAATTGGTACTCACGACCTACTCCACCTGATCTCCAATATGAAGAAACTAATCTTAACAATCAATTTTCTGTATCTGCTAAAAAATTATACAAATGGAATATTGATGGTCTTAGTGAAGATCAAATACTTCAAAAATTAAATCACTTATCTATGGTTGCCAATAGTTATCTTAGCAATTACTCTGATTATGCTCAACCTGAAATTGTTTCTTTAATAACCTCTGGTTTTACTGGTATGCTCAAATCTTGGTGGGAGAAATACCTTACTGAAGATCAACATGAATCTATTCTTCATGCTAATCAAAAAGATGAAAACGGTCTACCTATATTTGATGAACATATTGGTTACCATATACCTGATGGTATTAATACATTAATATATACCATAGTCTGACATTTCATAGGCACCCCCACTAATATATATTCTCGCATACATGATCAGCTTAGTAATCTTACTTGTCCTACTTTAAGTGATTTTAGGTGGTATAAAGATGTTTTTACTTCATGAGTCATGTTAAGAGACGACTGCACTAAATCATTCTGGAAAGAAAAATTCATTAATGAATTACCTAGCCTGTTTGCACACAAAATAAGAGATGTTCTAAGTCAACCAACTGGAGTTATTGAATATGATAACTTAACTTATGGTGATATCATTAGTATTATCCAAAAAGAAGGATTAAAAATGTGTATTGACCTTAAACTTAGTCAAAAAGCTGCTAAAGATAAACATAAGGCTAAATATGAATTAGGAAATTTCTGTGAACAATATGGTTTACCTCCTGTAGCACCCTCTCGTAAAAAATCACATAAATACTCCAAACATAAACATAAATCATCTTACAAATATTCTAATAAATACAAAAAGAATTATTCACCTTCCAAATCAAATGTTAAATTTTATACTAAACCCAAAAAGAAATATTATAAGAAATTACATCCAAAATCTAAATCTAATAAAGATATTACTTGTTATAACTTGGTAAAAAAGGTCATTATTCTAATAAATGTAAAGAAAAACAAAAATTAAAAGATAAAGTTAATCAGTTACAAATTAATGACGAATCAAAAAATCAATTATATGAAATCTTTCAATTAAACCAATCTGTTAGTAATTCCTCTTCTGATAATTCTGATATTTCATCTGATTATCATTCACCTAGTAATACTTCTTATAATAATATTACATTAGGATGTAATGATGTTTGTTGTAAGCCAGTTAAACAAATTACTGTTCTTACTAAACAGAATTAAAAAGAATCTGCTCTTATTGAATTAATTAGCCGCCTAGATGATCCAGAATTAAAACAAAAATATACTAATAAAGTAAAATCTTTATTAACCAATCTTGATAACAAACCTAAGCCTGATAAACCAATAATTAGTTTATCCAAAACTTTGGAAAGATTTAAAAATAAACACAAAGAAATCACGTTACAGGATTTACAACATGAAATCAATCAGATTAAACAAACCATTAAAGATTTACAAAGTAAAGATAGAGCTTTAGAAGATGAAATTATTACATTAAAACTTAATAAAAGTCTAGATAATTTCCAAGACAATAAAAATGAATCTCCTAATGAATCTGAACATGATTCTGACCCTACTAATCCTGACAATCTATTATTTGACAATCGATCACACCACTCTCAACATCTTGAAGATAAAAGATTAAATCTTATTAATAAAATCCATATTCAAAAATGGTATTCAAAAGTCAAGTTAATTATTAATACTTCGGAATCAGATGTTATTGCTTTAATTGATACTGGTACTGATCTAAATTGTATTCAAGAAGGATTACTTCCTACTAAATATTATGAAAAATGTCATGAGAATTTAACTTCTGCTAATGGTAGTAAAATGCATATTAAATATAAATTACCAAAAGTTCATATATGTCAAAATAATGTTTGTTTTAAAACATCATTCGTTTTGGTTAAAAATATGACTGATAAAGTTATTTTAGGAACTCCATTTATATTTTTATTATATCCATTTACTACATCTAGTGAAGGAATAACTACTCATGTTTTAGGACAACCTGTTACTTTAAATTCTTATCTCCTCCTGAAATGCTAGAATTAAATCAATTAAAAGATTGTTCTATTTCTCAAACTATTAATCGATTAACTCGTCAGTTACATTTTCTCAAAGAAGAATTCAATTATAAGAAGATTGATCAACAATTAACTGATCCTGTTATTATTTCCCAAATTAATGATTTCAAATTAAAATTAGAAACAACTGTTTGTTCGACTTTACCTACTGCATTTTGGCATAGGAAAAAGCATGTAGTCACATTACCATATATTAAAAATTTTAATGAAAAAAAAATTCCTACTAAATCTCGCCCTATTCAGATGAATCATGAATTGCTTGAAATGTGTAAAAAAGAAATTAATGAATTATTAAAAAAATTGAATAATTAGTCCAAGTAAATCACCATGGTCTTGTCCTGCTTTTTATGTTAATAAAAATGCTAAATTAGAACGAGGTGTCCCTCGATTTGTCATCAATTATAAACTATTAAATAAAGTTTTAGAATGGATTCGATATCCTATTCCTAATAAAAAACGATTTGATTAAAAGACTTAGCCAAGCTGTTATTTTTAGTATATTTGATTTAAAAAGTGGTTTTTGGCAAATACAAATTCACAACACCGATAGATATAAAACTGCCTTTACTATACCTTTTGGTCACTATGAATGGAATGTAATGCCATTTGGATTAAAAAAATACTCCCAGTGAATTTCAAAATATAATGAATGGTATTTTTAACCCATTTAGTCATTTTTCTATTGTCTATATCGATGGCATATTAATTTTTTCTAAATCTATTAGTGAACATTGGAAACATTTAACTGCATTCTTTTACACTATTAAAAGTCATGGTTTAGTTATCTCTGCTCCAAAAATTAAATTGTTTCAAACTAAGGTTAGATTTTTAGGATATGATATTCACCAGAATACAATTTTACCTATTAGTTGCTCCATTGAGTTTGCGTCTAAGTTTCTTGATGAAATTTTGGATAAAACCCAGTTACAAAGGTTCTTAGGATCACTCAATTATATTGCTGAATTCTATAAAGACCTTAGGAAAACTTGTCAATATCTGTTTGATCGGTTAAAGGATAATCCTCCTCCTTGGTGTTCGGTTCATACTGCTATTGTTAAACAAGTCAAACAATATGTTCAGCATATATTGTTTGTGTTGATAGTGTTGAATACAATGTTTCCTACAAGCCAGAGAGATTTTGTGTTGACAATGTTGAATTTCTTTAGATTGTCAGAATTTCTCTGGATTTGGACACTTTTCTCTGGATTACCCTTGAATTTTCTCTGGATTTGGCAATTTTTTCTGGATTAAATTTTCTTTGAATTTGACAATTTTCTCTGGATTACCCTTGAATTTTCTTTGGATTTAGTAATTTTCTCTGGATTACCCTTGAATTTTTTCTAGATTTATTTTATCTGGATCGAATTTTCAGAGGATGGGCTTTTAATTTGTTATTTTCCACTAAGACAAATGAAGCTTTAGTTTTGACAAAACAATAATTTCTTTATGAACGACTTTCTAGCCATAATATTTGAGGTTTGCACCATATTTGACAATGGTACGATAGTTTCTATAGAATGATGATTGCTTGTTGAGGTAGAATCATTGGCTTGGATTGGTGCTATCTCAATGCGTAGGAGATTTAGTCATAAAAGTTGAAACCTGTTTTCACAATATTAAGAAGCAAGGTCCAAGAATGAAGATGGGTTGGAATTTCTGTTTGCATTCATGCTGTCAATTGGAGACCATTCGACAATTAATATTGTGATACTTAATTGAAACAAGCCTTCTTTGTAAAATTTTAGAATTGTATCTGATGCAGATTTACCCTGTAATATAAATACATATACATATATCAATTATGACTTTTACTTCTAGATTAATAGTTTCGTTCTCTTTTGTTTTGTCATCTTTTAATATTTTCCCGGTTTGGAAGAGATGGATCCATGTAGCAACCCTGAGTATTTAGGACAAAGACTCATTGAGTTGAGTAAAGTTTTCCTGGTTTTGAGCAGTTCAGGATTTATATGTTTTTCACTTGTGGCTATTGTTCAATTTTCTCTGGTTTGTTGTTATCTAAATGGCTTACAGTCTGGTTTGATAAAAAACACAGGGAAAATTATGAGCAGACCAGAGAAAATCGGTCAAAAACGTAGAGAAATTCTTTGGGAAGTCCAGAGAAATTCTGGGAGAGTATTTCTCTAGAGAGAAAATCTCTGGGAGGTCTAGAGAAATTCTCTAGGTCGAATTTTCTCTGGATCGATATTGAAGGACCTTAGACATTATGAAAATATTGGGTATCCTTTTTGCTATAAAATCTTAATACTAGGGACCTTAAAAAAAATCCCCAATATATTAATACCCTTGGAATTTTGATTTTTTCAATGAGTGTGTTTTGTGTAAAAGGGTATTAATATAGTTATGTATAATAAATGACAAAAATGAGTGTATTTGGAGTAAAGTGGTGTAACGCCCTCAAAATAAACCCATATCATACATTCGTGACATCCGTAAACATAAGAGAAATAAACATATTTCCATTCATCAGAGTGTTTAATCCAAAGGTATTACATGTTAACAACAAAAGTAAATGCCCTACGGGCTTACAACTTTTCAAGCCAACACTTGGTTACAAAAATGAGAGTACTAACTCAAAACACAAAATAAGCCCTTGGCTTGAATTACATGTAATACACAAAATAATTACAAAAGTAAGCCTTCAGCTTCTAAAACCTCCCAAGCTAAGTCCTTGGAGGCGGCATATCACCCGCACCTGAAAATGATGTCCCATATAGGGTGAGCCAACGCCCAGTAGAGATGTGCTAAACATAATATGAGCAATGACTAAAACATGACCATTCGATAAATGTTAACACTAGTCAACCAACTTACAACACCATTCAATCCCATGACAAATATGTCCACGTTCATTTTACTTTCCATTACTTAACAAATTTTCAATTTATAAATATGGCTCAGAACCTGGCCAAACAATTTAAATGAGATTACAACTCATATTAACAATACTTCCATTTCAAATGAGATTACCACTCATATTAAAACACTTCCATACTTCATAATAGATACATATATTTGTTGTATCAATGTCACATTAAAACACCTCCATACTTCATAAATGACACACAGATTTGCTGTATCAATGGAGTCCATCCCCTATCTCCTTCCAAATAACACCCGGTTTAGGAGTCCATCCCCTATCTTCCCCTAAACTGTGGAGTACATCCCCTATCTCCTCCCACACAAAACAATGTATATAAACAATTATCATATACACGATCAATCATTACACAGATTCGATGTATTAGTCCAACCGTCATATTCAATGACATATTCAACGTGATTAGTTTTAGTTTTCCCTAATCAACATGCTGTGTCTACAACAATCATGACCATCCTCCACCGATAGCCCAAAGCAATTATTTTTAGATAGATAATAAATGCATCAACAAATAAATTATCAATATTTTCAAAAGTGAGTGATTAATCAATCCAACTCCACCATTCTTTCTCATAACTTCCCAATTTCACTATTTTACAATGAAAGTCATTAATTACACTAATGACCCAATAAAACCCAAATATGGCATTTTCCCAATTTTCCAATATTGACCCAATGGTCCAAATATTATCATTAAACAACCACAATCTCATTTTAGGGCCCAAATACACATGTATTGGCCAAAAGAACCAAAACCCCTCTTTTCATATTTGAACCCCTAACACCCACAATTACCCAACTTCAACATTACATAAAAATGACAACAAGTTTATGTCAAAAACCATAAATATGAGTAGTTATCCCTACCTCAAATTCGGAGCCCAAAAGAGAAGGTGAAGAAAATCGAAAGTGCTCCAAACCCTAAGATTTTCGAATTGATAGATAGCCCAAGCCAAGCTCTACACTTTTTACAAAGGGACAAGGCTAGAAACACACTAGAACTAGATCAAACCTTAGAGAGAAGGTGAAATGTAGTGAGAGAAGCTCTCAAAATAGATTTTGAAAAGTAAGAGAGAGAGTGAGAGTTGAAAAAGTGATCTAAAATGACCCAGTTGCCAACTGATATACGTATGACCCGCTCGAGCGAATAATAGAACGCTCGAGCGTCAAACACAAAAACTGGACCTGCTCGGACGCAAGGATACACGCTCGAGCGCCAAGACACAATTGCAAAACTCCACCCGCTCGAGCGCAAAGGAACACCCGCTCGAGCGTAGATTACACTCTTCTAGTACTTTTACAGGCATCGAACACCCGCTCGAGCTCCAGGATACCCGCTCGAGCGCTACTCGCTCGAGCGCTACTCGCTCGATCGTAAAGAAATACCCTCATGAGTGAAAAACACACTTGCAGTACTTTTGCAGACAGACAAACTACCGAAGGTATGCAAACTCCGCTCGAGCGCAAGAAGACCCGCTCGTGCGGATCACCAAAAATCTAGGCAACAAGAGTTGGGACAAAAGCTCAACCAACCTGTTCGAAACACGCCCAAGACAATTCTAAACTCAAACACCAAGAGTTAAAGAACGGAAATGAAATACAGCCAACAACAACAATCAACGGAACCGAGTTCGGAATACAGTAAATAAGGAAGGGAAAACCGGGATCGCTATAAGTGGAGTGGGAATAATGACTCGTTTTTTTATTTGTCACAAATTCAATCATATAAAATCCAACTCCCTTGCTATGTCATTGTAGGTCTTTAGCATTCTTATTTCCTCTGATCAATATTTTTTTTTTATGTTTGATTGTGAAAAGGCTTTGAATATGTCATGTATCTAATATTTGTAAAAAGAATTTATGCATAATCTAATTCATTTCAAGTGTAAATCTAATTGTATTTGGGTAATATTGTGTGTGTTTGGTTTGAGTTTTTTGAATTAAGTTTTTTGAAAACTGAGTTTTTTGTTTTTGATATTTTTTTGTTTTTAGTGAATTTTTTTAAAATTTTAAGCCTTTTTTTTTTAACATTTTTAGATGCACCTTACTTAGATGTATCTAAAGTAAAGAATTTGTAAAAAAATATTTTTAAAAATTAATAAATACCTAAAAATACGAAAAATATATTGAATTCTCGTATTTTTTTTTATATTTTTGGTATTTAGTGAATTTTTAAAAGATTTTTTCACAAAAATTATACTTTTTATGTGTATTTATGTTAGGTGTGTCTAAAAATTAAAAAAATTGCTTAAAATATTGAAAAAATTTAGTAAAAAGAAAAAAATACGAAAAATAAGAAAGTAGAATTTTTTGAAAAGTATTTTTGGAAACCAAAGACAAGTGAAGTTACTTTTTTGAGATATATTTTAAAATATAAATTCTAAGTATCTATGTAAAGATTTTAAATTCGCTTTACTTAAAATTAATATATTTTGACGCTAGTTTATATTAAAAGTAGAATAAAAATATCTAAGACTTCCATTCTTTTTAAGTTCATGTTAAAAAATTATAATTAGATACATGTAATATGGGTTGTTAGAGAGTTGCAACATAATATTGTGGCAAAAATGTTATAGTTATTGACTTTTCGTTGCATTGTCTTGTCTACCAGATAAGAATTCACTTATTTCTCTTTCATAAGTAAACAACAAAGCACATGATGTAAGTGGAAGTATTTTTAGTTAATTGTGACTTTATTGATGTTTAGGGTAGTGAATTTGGTGATTTGATTCATGTAGATAGAGAGGGTAGTCAAAGAAACAAACGAAAGCCTAGGAAAACTTGGTTGTATTATAAAATTGAAAACAACTTTAATTAGTAAAAGAAATATATTTAGATGTGTTTATCCTTAAAAAAGAAAAATATAAATTTTGGTGTGTGGACGTTGTAGCTTTTTCCCAAAATATAAGGCACGTTTCCACCCAATATTGTGCCAATTTGCTTTAACTAATATAGAGTCATCACTTAATTTTTATGGAGAATTCAAAAACCTTTAACGATAAAAACTAAGTTAAAGACTTGATCCGTCACAACCAGAGATTACCGGTTCGAGAGTTGAGGTACAAAAGGGAAAGCTCACTGAATGAAAGTATCCCTTCTTGCCCAATATGAAGATTGGCCTCTACTAATTATCTATTTTATGATTTTAATGGTTAATTATTCAAACAAGCCATTTTAAGCTTAAAAACCCTTAACTAACCTAAAACTAAGCAATTTAAATAAAAATAAACATCATTTATTTTAATTTCAATGAATAAAGCCATATTCCTTCAAAAAGGATTTTCTAATAAGACATGGATTTCATTCCATCATGGCCACAAACATAAACTAAGATAAGCGATATTTACAAAAATAATTCAAAACAAACAATTTTGCAAGAAAAACATATAACTTGCATAATTGAAAAGACAACGCACCAAATTATGTAAATGCTATGAAGGAAATGAGAGACTTATCTGGATACCCTCTTTCAACATATTACATACAATACATAAATTAAACATGAACTCTAGCATAACATTGTTTCAAAAAGGGGAAAACACATGTTTTGTAATGGCATTTCATATGTATTCACCATATAATTTTGTTAAACATCATACATATCATTTAACATTTTCAGGTGCTGATGGTATGCCTCCGCCAAAGGGATAACTTAGGACGAAGTTGGAGCTGAACGCTCATTTTTGTGTTTAACTTTGTATAAGCCTTGGGCTATTGTGTATTGGGCTTAAGACCTACTTTTGTTGTAACCAAATACAATCTTGGAAACTTGTAGCCAGTAAGGCATGAAATTGTAATAGCTTAGATAGTACTGTTTATTGGTCACATGCCATAGATTCTAGTTTTAACATTTATGAATGTATTAATGCATGTGATATGATTTTGTAATATTAACAATTTTGTACATATATAGAATGTTTTGGAATTTAATTAAGCTTCCGCTTGTTGAATGAATATTGTATATCTATACGCCTGAGATGTAGAATTGAAAGTTTGGGTCTTGGTGTTTTGCGGAGCATTACATATGTGATGTTGTGAAAGCTTCGAGCTTATTTGTTTTGAGACTGAGTGTCCATTTTTGTTGCACCAAGGCCCTTGTCTTGATATTTGTAAGCCATTAGGGCATTTTGTTTGAAAATCTCTAACTTCTTGAACTATGATGACATTACTTTATCCATAATTGAACTTGAAATTGTAATCTTTTGACTTTAGTTCAATGAGAAAGAGAGTCTTTCGTACTAAAGTCAACTTTGGATTCCATAAAAATTCTAAGTGAAACATTTTATTAAATCAAGTTAGTTAAATTAATCATGGATTGGTATTTGTTATTGTTTTAAATATTTTGGAGCGTTACAATGGTGGTATCCGCCGATGGTGGGGGTAGGAGGCTTTGTGAAGATGGGCTTCGTGATAGTAGTGGCTCCACAGTAGTGTTGGTGGTTGGTAAGGTGATGATGGTGGCGGCTAGTGAGGAAGGGTTTAGCCTGGTTGGGGAGGAGGCTAGTGGGTTTTGTTCTTAAAATATCAAATTTCAAAATTTATTCATACTTTTTAAAATTTTATACTATTCTAATTTATTGAAATGTGAATATTTACTATCACGCCCTGAAATAAATGCCATAAATTGGCCCCCAACAACAAATACACAATGACATAAACACAGTAGTAATATTTCATTAATCAGAGTTAATTTACAAAAAGGACACATGCGATACACATTCACAAGCTCTACCATGAATCTATAGCATGCAATACCAACTTAATGATCAACAAAATAAATGCCCTATAGGCTTACATCTCTCCAAGACTATACTTGGTTATAACAAAATAGAGTCTTAAGCTCCATACATATAAAGCCCTAGGCTTGTACAAATATTAAATACAAAATGACAAAACAGAGCCTTCAACTCCCCAGTCCTCTCAAGCTAAGTCCTTGGAGGAGACATGTCACTAGCACCTGAAAATGGTTTTCCAAGTAGGGTGAGCCAAAGGCTAGTAAAAACAATCTAACACAATATGTGAATATTAACGAAGATATAAGTAAGATGCACATGCTCAAATCCCAAGTGACAAATCTCGTATAACCTTTTTTAAAACCATGTTATATCAAACTTAAATCTCAAACTATTAGTTATACCCACTTCATTTAGTCAACCAAACCGATGATATACCCCGTAGGCCTCCAACCAAACATAATTATCATACAAAAGATATTCACTTGCCATTTTACGAAAATTTCATCCACGGGAATTGGCACCCATGTATACGCGCGGTTTTTGGGACTTTCACCCTAGACACACATGCCAACTTAATTTAATGAAGTCCATCCTCTTTTTCCTCCCAAACATGGAGTACATCCCCTTTCTCCTTCCAAACATCATACATGTACAATGTATACCAAGAGATTTGTTTCAATTTGCCTAATCCCCATCAATAGTCCAAAACAGATATTTCTCAATAGATATACAATCTTTATAACTGATAAATTGTCCAAATTTCCATAGGTGCGAGATAATACATGTCTAATTCCACCATATATATAAACCTCTATCCAATTTCATATTCCCAATACCAATTTCATTATTTATACAAAATAACTATTGAAGAGCTTTTAGGGCAAAACTCTATTTTTCCCAATCTCATTCCAAACACCAAATCAACTATTTTAACACAACACAAGCTCATATCTACTCCCATAACCATTTCCAATACGTTAATTCAAAAATCCGTCTTTTGATTTAACCCATACCCTAGGTTTGTTCAAATTCACAACAAGTCTCAACATTTCTTACCCATCAACAAATAACCAAGTTAAAACTCATAGAAAAGTGTAGAAAGTCCTTACCTCAAAATGAGAAGACGAGCAAAGCAAGGGGGAAACTTCAAAGACACCGAAACCCACTTTTGTTCAGATGAAAAGAGAGCCTATGATGTGTTCTATCTTTTTAACAAAGGCATAAGGGTGGAGAAATCACTAGATCTAGATGAAAAAGTAGAGAGAATGTAAGTTTTAGAGAGAGAGGGTCTCAACTTTAGGGTTTGGAGAGAAATAGGTCTGAAAAGTGATGTAAAAGTCATTTTCGCGAACTAATATACGAACAGTCTGCTCGAGCACAAGAGTTGACGCTCAAGCGTCAGACACAATAAGTTATTCCACTCGAGTGGAAGAAATGATGCTCGAGCGTAGAATGCACACTTCCAGTAGTTTTGCAAACAGAAGAACATTGCTCGAGTGTAAGAATTGCCGCTCTAGCGCACATCCGCTTGAGCGCTCGAGCGAAGGAGCAAAAATCTGAGCAAAAAAAGTTTAGAAACTAAGCAGTCAACTTGTCCCAAACGCAACCACAATAACCCAATAGCCAAAATTAATGAGATGCAAGGGAAGTAATACATATACAAGAACATGGAACCAAGAAACTTGAGTCCAAGATGCAAAAAGGGTTGGGTTAAAACCGGAATCGCTATAACCTTCTCCCCTTAAAGAATTTCTTCCCTGAAATTTCAAATCAAGTTTTACAGTTATGTTTAAACCAAACACAATAGCGATAGATAATCAATTTCCATACCATGATCCATTCTCCGGTCATTCATTTACATCAACTTGATATACAAGTTCCAATATTGAAAGTAAAATCCACATTTTCCAGAACATTTACAATGTTTATATTAAATTCATGTTTCCAAAACATACACAACATATACAATGTTTTCATATTTCATTAACGTAACAAAATTTCCTTACATGCTCAAATATTAACAAATAAGTCTGGATACTGCTCACGTTCCCAAGTTGCTTCCTCAATCCCGTGATGTTTCCACAATACCTTCACCAAAGGAATTGTCTTGCCTCGCAAGACTTGTTCCTGGGTATCCAAGACTCTCACCGGTCTCTCCTCATACGAGGCATCCTCATCTACCTCTAAGTCGGTCCAATCCAACACATGTGATGGATCCGGCTCATAAGCATGCTAATATGAAACACATAATGAACCCCGGGAAGCTGTGGCGGCAAGGCAAAAAGATAAGCTACCTCCCTAATCCGCTCAAGGATCTCAAAAGGCCTAATGAATTGAGGGGACAACTTCTCACTCTTTCCAAACTTCATTAAACCCCTCCTAGGTGATATCTTCAAAAAGACATGATCTCCCACCTCAAAAGACAAGGGTCTCCTCCTAAGGTCGGCATAACTTTTCTGGCGACTTTGGGCTGTAACTAACCTCTTACGGATAAGTGCAACCTTCTCCGTCGTTTCTTAGACTAACTTCGGGCCCAACATCGGTGCATCACCCACCTCGGCCCAATACACATAAGATCTACACGATCGGCTATACAAGGCCTCAAACGGTGCCATGTCAATGCTCGATTGGAAGCTATTATTATAGGCAAACTCCACCAAGGGCAAGTGCCCCTCTCATGAACCCTTAAAGTCAAGAACACAACTTCGAAGCATATCCTCTAAAATCTGAATGGTGCGCTCTGACTGCCCGTCAGTCTAAGGATGATATGCTATGCTAAAAGTCAATTTTGTACCCAAGGCACTCTGTAGGCTGTGCCACAACCGAGCCATGAAACACAGATCTCTATCCAAAACAATTGTAACTGGGACTTCTTGTAACCTCACTATGTCCCTAATGTAAAGGTTGGCAAGATGATTTACCGAGTCACTCACACGCATATGAATAAAGTGTGTTGATTTCATCAACCAGTCAACTACCACCCAAATTGCATCACTACCTCGCTGAGTTCTAGGAAGACCCACAACAAAATCCATCGTGACATGCTCCCACTTCCACTCGACTATAGGCAAGGGTTATAACAAACTCGCTGGCTTTTGATGCTCGGCCTTCACTTGTTGACAAATAAGGCACCTCGATATAAACACGGCTACATCCTTTTTCATACCTCTCCACCAAAATTGGTGACTAAGATCGTGATATATCTTTGTGCCTCCCGGATGCACTGCAAGGCGTGCATAGTGAAACTCTCGTAGTACTTCTTCTCAGCAAGACTCTAGCACCAATAAATGGTCACGGTATCTCACACTCAGGTCAGGATACACATTCAAGCCCCTCTCTACCTTCCCACTGGAGATCTTCTCCCGGAGTGATTCCACCTCAAGGTCGCTCTTCTGTGCTTCTATCACTCGATTCACAAGTGTAGGTTGTACAACTACCGAAAACAAAACTGCAGACTCAACGGACTCGCCAAGATGCAAGTCAAACTCCCCAATCGTATCCAGTATCTACCATTGCCGGATGGCAATATAAGCAACACTGCTAATGGATTTTCGACTTAAAGCATCGGCCACAACATTGGCTTTTTCCGGATGATAATGTAACTCAAAGTCATAATCTTCTATGAGCTCCATCCACCTCATCTGCCTTAAATTTAAGTCTTTCTGTGTAAACAGATATTTCAGACTCTTATGATCAGAAAACATCTCAAACTTCTCACCATACATATATTGCCTCTAGATCTTCAAGGCAAAAATCACCGCTTAGGTCATGAGTAAGGTAGTTCCTCTCATGTGTTTTTAACTGTCACGAGCCATAGGCTACTACATTCCCTTCTTGCATCAAAACACAACCCAAGCCTTCTCCTGAGGCATCACAATACACTGAATAGCGCAAACCCCTCTCCGGAATAATCAATACTGAAGTAGTGGTAAGTCTAACCTTAAGCTCTTGAAAAGATTTCTCACAAGTCTCATTCCACACAAACTTAACTCCCTTCCTCGTCAATCTAGTCAACGGTAAGGCTAATCTAGAGAAATCCTTTACGAACCGACGGTAATACTCGGCCAACCCCAAGAAACTACGGATCTCAAAAGCATTCTTAGGTTGCTCCCAATCTTGCACTACCTCTATCTTGGATGAATCTACAGTCACCCCTTCCCCGGATACCACATGGCCTAAAAACTTAACCTCTCTCAGCCAGAATTCACACTTCCCAAACTTAGCATACAGTTTGTGGGCTTTACGTAACTCAAGTACCACCCGCAAGTGTTCCTCGTGTTCCTCCTCAGAGGATGAGTAAATCAAGATGTCGTCCATAAATATGACAACAAAATGGTCTAGGAACTCACAAAAAATCCGGTTCATCAAATCCATAAACACGGCTAGTGCATTGGTTAGTCCAAAGGGCATCACTAAAAACTCGTAATGGCCATACCGCATATGGAATGTCGTCTTTAGGATGCCCCCCCCTTACTCTCAACTGGTGATAACCCGATCTTAAGTCTATCTTAGAAAAGCAACAAGACCCCTTCAACTGATCAAACAAATCGTCTATACGAGGCATTGGGCACTTGTTCTTAACAGTTACCTTATTCAACTTACAATAATCTATACAAAGTTGCAATGCACCATCTTTCTTTTTAGCAAAAAGAGCCGGTGCTTCCCATGGTGAAGTATTAGGGCGAATAAAACCTTTATCTAACAATTCCTGGAGTTTGTGGCTTGACTTTTCGCACTCCTTTCGAAGGATGACTAGCCCTACAATTTGGGCTCTATCTGTGGTTCTGAATCTGATTTCACAAGTGTAATGTGAAATAATGAAAACACAAAAGAGTCCAAATTCGACAATTTTTTTCGAAAAATCGATGTTTTGAATAATATGTCAAAAATGGATTGCTTTGTTAGATTTCAGAGTCACCACCTAAATATTTTTGAAAAATTTAGGAAACCAAAGACTCGTGCCAAAGGTCATTAGCCCATCATCACTAAAGTTGTCTCGGCTCGGGAACTTAGGTATGAGAGGGGAATGTCATGAATTGAGCACCCCCCTCGCCCGATCAAAGATCAACCTCTACTAATCATGATGTGATTCTTATTTACATTATATGCTCTTGTTCCGATTTATTAGACTAACTTACTATGTGATACGCACACAAGTATAGACTATTTTGCCAAAATTAGAACATTTGATTTCATGTTTGTTTTTTGAAAAGAGTTTGTGAATGTGCCACTTAAAAAAGTGGGCTTAAATGAACATTACTCAAATTATCCCAAGTCAAGCAACTAGCTTTCATCCACAGGCATTCAAACAGTTATATCATTTAAGCAATTAGCCTCATGGTGAACATGCTGAATATGGCAACAATCATACTCATGCGATTATGCTAAATCGAGTAAGAACTCACCTAGTACTCTAAGCCAAAATAAACAAAAGAGTTAGAAAAAATGCATGATCCTAACTAATGCAATATGACTAATGCAACGCATACGATATGCAATTACTAGGCTCGGTTACTTAACATAAAATGTGAATCAATTTGACAGCATGCAGTCTAAGCACGTATTCAAAGAGGTATTTAATTTCAATGCAAGTTAGAATGATGAGTCGAGCCTTAATGCATGCAATACTAGTGGATGCAAACATGAGAGATGCTAAATGAAACATGATGCTTCTAAACTAAACGTCACAAGCAGGTAAATAAAAAGGAGAAAAACGTGGGGCTGGAAGACATACACATTATTACAACATTTGCACCCTCATGCAGGAGGATCCGAATAAACTAACTAGCTAACCTAATTACTACGAATTACAAACATAATGAAATAATCAACTAAGCTAGCTAATTAATTATTACAACAAATTAAAACTAAACAATGAATTACACATCAAAACAAACTAATTAATTACATGAATACAACATGAAATAAGTGTTAAGCTAGCTATTCTAATTACTCTGCCTCGGGAAACGAGGAATGCTCATGCATGCACGGATTTCCACCCGAAACAGGCCACTATTCTGCTGCCAGATGCCTCTGTTGCATAGTAAAACACTTGCACTATTTTTCATCTCAAAACCAACTCTATTCTGTTTGAAAAGGGCATTGCTAGATTTTGTAAAGGTGGTTGGCAAGCTAGAAGTGGTGGCCTGCCGGCCACAAATGATGGTCTACCGGCCATTGATGCTTGGTTTTTCTTGCTGCAATAGAGAGCAAACAGAGCAAGCACAGGGTCTTCTCAAGGGTTGTTTGCACAACTTATCCCTCCTTATCATCAAGCAGCTCAAAGAAGTAGTAAACTTGATTCACAAACCATCAATCGATGCAATTTCATTAATCGATGCAATTTCATTGCATGATGACCTATGAACCAAAGTGTGCAAGTTCAATAAATGCAACAAATAAGACTCTCAAACCCCCTCCCTATCATGGATTGATCAAGGGAAGTGGTTAACAATGACTCTTGAACCATTTTCAGCAGTAATGAGTATGAAACGACTCAAGACTCAAGGGTTCAATTAACGTTCGATTAAACCCAAACCAAGTTATTATTTTGCATAATTTTAGTCCAAATTTTATTATTCCATTTTAATTACGTTTCCATTCTTTAATTGATTAAGTCCAAAGGTGAGCTTTAAGTCCTTTAATGGAAAGAAACATCAAACCAAGAGTTGTTTTAGGCATGGGAGAAGTATCGTGCCATTGGTTATGAACCCCCAAAGGGATTAAACCATTAAATATAAGACCTCAATCTCATGCTTTAAACAAACAACTAATTTGAACCAATTTTCAAAGCAAAGCAAAAACTAAGAAATAAGGGAGGTTGCAGAAGTGATTAGGGGTAAAAACAAGTATGGAAAGCCATAAAAAACTACTATCAACTCAAATAGGATGGTAGCTAAGGCCCAAACCACCAAACCTATGAGGATAATTAAACTACAAGCATGCAATACAAGGCTTAAATGTAATGAACAACCAAAAATAGTCCTAAAATAGTACTAAATAAGTCCTAAAACATGCTAGAATTAAGACAAAAAAAAGCTAGAATAGTAAGCTAAAACGTAGAGCTATGTAAGCTAGTGAACAAGACACAAGGAGGGGAGGCCAACCCCTCCAATTTTGGACTTCAAAACATGCTTTTAGCTACTGAAATAACTCTGAAAGTGAGTATTTAAAAGCTCAAAAAAAGATATTGTAAAGGTGGGAAACACAAGGGTAAAGGTTAGAGAAGCAAGGCGGGAAGAAGGGCGAACCACTCCTCCACCCGTTAAGGCCTTTCACCACAATTTTCAGCCCAAAAATACAGAGTTTATATAGCCCAAAAACAGTAGGAAAAGAAGCAACCAAAGCAATGAAACAAGCTAAGCCTTATACCTTTTGAAGAGAAGAACACTTTTAAGCAATAATTCAACACATACACACCCTCAAGAGCTCAAAGTAGGCTCAAAAGTACCTCAGCTCAAAGATGGCAATGTTTGGTTAAGAGTGTATAGGCAAAAGCTCAAGAAATTTCAAGAGAGAGAGAAAATTAATTTTTGCTCTAATTTTTTTAACCCTCAAAAATGGAAGAGGAGATCCTCAATTTATAGAAAAACAGGCCACTCCCTCAGAAACATCCATCCATATACATGGGAGCAGATGTAAGCATCTATGTAAATAGCTGGCACCGTTAGCATAAAATATCTACAAAACATACTTGCAGTCGGCAGGCAACCAATTCTAGCCGGCAGGCCACACACTTGGCCGACAAGGCACAAGGATGGCCAGAAGCACACAAAAATGGGCCTGCAGATCCCAGGTTTTTCAGGTTTGAAAGGCTAAAGTTTTGGTGCAAAAACAAGGCACAAGGTTTGCAGGGTTTTGAGGCTTAGAACTGTGGCATTCCGCTGAAGACTTTCGAGCACTTGACAAGCATATACATTTATCATTGGGTATGCAAGTGATGGTGCCCAAGTCATAAGGGCGGTCAAAAATGGGGTGTCTACAGAGTTGAATCTTGAACTCACTCAACTCGGCATGTGCAAATCTATACGGTGCCATAGAAATCGGTGCTGTGCCAGGCACTAAATCAATAGAGAACTCGATCTTTCAGTGAGGTGGTAAACTAGTAAGATCCTCTGGAAAAACATCCGGGTATTCACAAACTACCCTTGACAACTCAACTCGTGCTTCATCATACTCGGTACTCGAGAAGTTAGCAAGAAGGCAACTAAGCTCAATCCGCTCACACGGATCAAACACCGGTGATAAGACTCTATCAACCCGGTCCCCTAAGAAATAAAACAATCACCACTCAAGGTAGAAACAGTAACCCTCTGATGGTAGTAGTCTATAACAGCCCGATAGGATGACAACCAGTCCATACCCAATATAACGTCAAAGCTAGATATATCAATCAATACAAATGCAAATGGAAGTTGGCAACTGACAACCTCTATGTCACAACCCCGACACCCCTATTTCAAAACAACCTCACCACCAATAGGTGACTCTACACAGATAGGAGATGCTAACTGAGCCAACTTTAACCCCAAAATCGATGCAAATGCAGACGAGATAAATGAATGAGATGCACCCGTATCAATCAACACATTAGCAATTGAATTACAAAACAACAAGGTACTTCTCACTACCGAAGGCACTGGTATTAGATCTAGCGCGGTAACAGCGTATACATGTCCTATAGGTCTCTACTCAACCTACTCACCCCTCGGAGCATAAGCCTGATGCACTGACTGAGCCGAAGAGGCTCCCTGATTGGTCCTCGAAGCCTGTGCTGGCTGGTGGCTTTGTGTCTGTCTTGAACTAGACGCGCCAGGTGTGCCACCCAACTGTGGGCAAACTCTCTTCATGTGGCCTACCTGCCCACACTGATAACAATTGAGCAGCTAGCCTCTCCCCTGACTCTGGCTCTGAGAATGAGCTGAAGACGATGCAAAACATTGCCCCCCTCCTCTCTGCGGGCAAGCTAGAGACTTGTGGCCTAATTGACCACATTTGAAACAAGTAATGTCTCCCTGACAACCCCTTCCAAAACCCAAACTCGGTATTGGAAAAGTAGACCTCGACTGAGCTCCCTAGGATCGCTATGGATTATAACCCCTCTGCCTCTTACTATCCCCCTGCACATCCTGACTCCTCTTGGAGCCCCTCATCCTCTCTTCCTCTATCTACATTAAGGTCTCCAAATGAGCTGATGCCTCCACAAGGCGTCCATAATCCCTAATCATCGACCCGACCACTTTAAACATGAGCTCAATCCTCAACATCTTCTTAAACTCCAAACAAAGACACTCCTCAATTGCCACTAACTCTGGTGTAAACCTAGAGAGGCTAGTGAATATGGCCTCAAACTCGGCTATCGGAGCGTTCAACTGCATAAGCTTGGAAAACTGGTCCTTCAACTTCTCCCTAACCGTGGGAAGCAAAAACTTATCCTGAAAGGTGCTGATAAAAGCCTCCCAAGTCACCCCAATGTGCCCACGCGAATACTTCCACCACTGACCCGTATCTCTTTTTAGCTAGAAGGATGCCAAAGTCACTCTCAACTGGTCGTCTTCAATGCCAAGCATTTCGAACGTCTTCTTTATTTGCTCTAGCTACTCATATGCCTTCAGTGGCTCCTTGGGATCACCCAAAAACTCATTCGGATTTGACCGGAAAAACTCTCACTTCAGAAACGATGGCCCTGCCTCAACTACTTGGGTCTGGACTTGATTCTCAGCCTTGATAATGTCCATGGATTCCTGCAATGCTACGGCCATTTCGCAGGATAAGGCACCCATGGCCTGTTGACCAACTGGTTTGGCCACGTTGGCCTGACTAACCCCTTTTTCCTGCGCCGGAATATCATCCGGTAAAGGCACTTCATGCCTCCTAGGCCTACCACGCCTACCACCACCATATCCACATCCTGACATCTTAATAGAGATAACAAAGAGATTAGTACATTTACAAATGTGCCGAAGCTAGCTCACTTGCGTCCTAATGCAGTGGACAATAGTAATTCACTCCACATAAGTACGTAATCACGTAAACGCATACGAATTTCATTCCTAGATAATGACTGTTCCACGGCATTACAAGAGTTCCAATTAGAAACAGCAGTAATCAAATGCTCTTCTAATGGGACTTCTAGAAACCCATAGACTCAATCAATATCCTAGAAGTTAGATATCATACCCATATAATCACATAAACATGTTATCACAAAACATTACAAACATATAAACATCCTTCAAGCGAGATAAACCCATTGTGGTACTAACCACTTCCCACATATCTAAAGTATTCAAACCTGGTATGCTCTGATACCAAGTTGTCGCGCTTTGAAATAAATGCCATAAATTGGCCCCCAACAACAAATACACAATGACAAAAACATAGTAGTGATCTTTCATTAATCAGAGTTAATTTACAAAAAGGACACATGCAATATACATTCACCAGCTCTACCATGAATCTATAGCATGTGATACCAACTTAATGATCAACAAAATAAATGCCCTATAAGCTTACATCTTTTCAAGACTATACTTGGTTACAACAAAATAGAGAGTCTTAAGCTCCATACATATAAAGCCATAGGCTTGTACAAATATTAAATACAAATGAAAAAACAGAGCCTTCAGCTCCCTGGCCCTCCCAAGCTAAGTCCTTGGAGGAGGCATGCCATCAGCACCTGAAAATGGTTTCCCAAGTAGGGTGAGACAAAGCCTAGTAGAAACAATCTAACACAATATATGAATATTAACAAAGATATAAGTAAGATGAACATGCTCAAATCCCAAGTGACAAATCTCTTGCAAACTTTTTTAAAACCATGTTATGTCAAATTTACATCTCAAACCATTAGTTATACCCACTTCATTTAGTCAACCAAATTGAGGATACACCCCGTAGGCCTTGTAGACACCCCATTTTTGAAGGCCCTTTAAGACTTGAATGTTCTTGCAGGTACATCCGATGACGAGTCTGTTTGCTAACCGAGCGCTTGAAGTCCGTGGCAGAACGCCACAGGTTTGAGCATTTTAAACGCTGCATCCATTTTGTCTCATCTTTGGACCATGCCTGGTTCTTTTTAGCCTAAAGTTTCTGATGGCCTGTCGGCCATCCTTGGAGGCTGCCAGCCGCTACTTCTCCTTTGCCGGCCATTGATGCGCCTTGCCGGCCACCATTGTTTGCTGCAGATATTTTGTGATATTTGGTGCTAGCTGTTTGCACAGATTCATACATCTTCTTACACGTGTGTGGCTGGATGTTTATGAGGGAAATTTGTGTTTTTCTATATATAGGACCCCTCTCTCTCATGTAAAGGGGTTAGAAAATTTTGAGACATAAAATTTTTCTCTCTCTCTAGATTTCTCTCTTTCTTACAATTTTGTGCCTAAGTGCTTGTTTTCTCTACACTTTTACATACAACGCCTTAACCAAAGTTGCTAGTCTTTGAGCTGAGGCAACTTGGGACCTTCTTTGAGCTCTAGAAGGCGGTTTTGGCTTGGATTATTGGCCAATTTGTGCTTTGCTTCAAAGGTATAACACTTGCCTTGTTTATACTTGTCTTGTATACTTGTTTTGCCATCTTTTCTTACTGTTTTGGGGCTGGTTTTGAACTGTTAAAAGCTCTATTTTTGTGGCTTAAATTGGTGGTTTGAGCCCCCTTTTAGTTAGGGGGTGGTTCACCCTTCTTGTTTCTTTGTGTTTAAAGCTTTTATGCCTTTATTCATCACTTTAAAACTAACTTTTTTGGGCCTTTTAACCACTAAATTTCAGAGGTTTTTCAGTGGTAAAAAACTCATTTTGAAGTCCAAAATTGGAGGGGTTAGCCTCCCCTCCTTGTGTCTTGTTTGCATGCCTAGCTAGCCTCATGTATTAGCTTAATGTTATAGGTTTTTGTGGCTCAAGTTTAGCACGTTTTAGGCTCTGTTTTGACTTATTTTAGCTCTGCTTTAGGTTGGTTAAGTCTTTTGAGTTTTTTTTTGTATAGTTGTAGTGTGAGTTTCTTGCACTAGTTTGTTGTTTTAAGGCTTTAATCATCATTGGTTTGAGTTGATTGCATGTTTTAGTGCTTTTATCATTCAATTTCAGTACCTAAATCTCTGCAATCTCCCTTATTTCTTCACTTTTTGGTTTTGGTTTTGCTTTGAAAATGGTTTGAAACCACTTGTTTGCCTAAGTGTGAAATGGAAGAGCTACACCTAATGGTTTAATCCCTTAAAGGGTTCATTACCAACAATGTAATGCCTCTTTCATGCCCAAAGCAACTTATGGTTTGAACCCTCATTCTATTAGAGGACACTCACCAATGGACTTAATTGATTAAAGGATGATTTGGTAATTAAAATGTGTAAACAAAATTGGCAAGTAAAAAAAAGCAAGATAAGCATTCTTTGTGTTGCATTGCATGTGTTTAAATCGGACGTTAATTTGAACACAAGGCAAATGAGGCATTTCATACTCAATAGTGATGAAATATGCCATTTTCTTAGGTCTCCATTGCCCTTGATCATGCATGATAGGGTGATGGCCATTTGAGTCTTGTTTTTGCATTCATTGAACTTGCACAATTGGTTTCACAAGCCATCATGCAATGAAATTGCTTGATTGGGGGTTTTGTGAACCAAATATTTTCCCTCCTTTGATTTCCTCATGAAAAAGAGAGACAAGGTGTGCAGACAACCCTTAGAAATACCCCCTTTTTGCTTTGTTTGTGCTCTGTTGCAGCATGGTGATCCAATGCATCAGTGACTGGCAGTGCCCTATCCATGGCCGGCAATGCCTCATTTCTGGCCAGCAATGCACTTTTTTGGCCGACAGAGGGCCGGCAGCATCTATCCATGGCCTGCAGGCCACTGATGTAGCCTTCAACAAAGATTTGGTAAGGTGGAGTAGAAAGGTTCTAGAAATTCTCAACCTTGCAAATAGAGGCTTTCGAGAGCAAAACGGAGGTATTTTCAGGGCGAAACTCGAGCATGTGCATCTTTCACTTCCCGAGGCGGAGCAGTGGCAGCATAGTCTAATACCTTGCATGCTTAGTTAGTGTGCATTTCTTTGAATTAATCATTTTGCTAATTAGTTAAAAGTGTTGTAATAATTAGTAATTATTTTGCCAGTTATTCATTTGATTTGTAATAATTAGTCTAAATTAGCTTAGTCTAATTAGATTAGCTTAAATTAGCTTAGCCTAGATTAGCTTAGTTCTTATTCATTCGGACCCTCCATCGCGAGGGCATAATGTTGTAATAAGTGTGCGTGCGTGTGTGTATGTTTTCCAACCCCATATATTTCTCCCTTTTATTTACCTACTTTTGATGGTTAAATTAGGGACATATTTCAATTAGCATATCGCATGCTTGCATCTATTTATTTGTATTGCATGCACCGAGGCTCGACGCATCATTCAAACTGCATTGCAATTTTCAATATTTATTTGAATAAGTATTTAATCGCATGTTGTTCAAATCGATTCATATGTCATATCAGTAGCCGAGCCTATTAATTTCATTATTGCATGTGTTGCATTAGACACTTAATATAGTTAGGATCATGCATCTTTCTAAGTAGTTTCTATTTTGGCTCGGAGTACTCGGTAAGTTTTTATGCTTTAGTGTACTTGCATAAGTGTGAATGTTGCCATGATTGGCATGCTTGCCATGAGGCTATCTGCTTAAATGCTAAACTTCATGAATGCCTGTAGATGAAGGCTTGTTGTTTGAATTGGAACGATTCAACAAATGTGTGTTTTAAGCCCACTTTGTTGAATGACAAATCATGTTTTAAGCCCACTATGTTTGGTGGCAAATTCATATCTTTAAGCCCACTTGAGGTGGCAAATTCAAACCATTTTTCCAAACAAACATGAGTTGAATTGTTCCAAATTGAGCAAACTAGTCTATACTTGCTTGTGCGCATCACATAGTAAAACTAGTTTAATAACCTGGACAAGAGCACATAATACTTATAAAAGATCATATCATGATTAGTAGAGGCTGATATTTGATCAAGTGAGTGAGGGTGCTCAATTCATGACCTTCCCTTCTTGTACCCAAGTTCTCGAGCCGAGACAACTTGGTGATGAGAGACACGTGGCCTTCAACACGAATCAGGGTTTCCTAAATTTTTCAAAAAATAAAATATTTAGGTGTCGACTCTATATTTAGCAAAACAGCCCAATTTTGACATTATTTGATTTAAAATCGATTTTCCAAAAAGATTTATAGGATTTGGACTATTTGGTCTTTATCAGTTTCACATTGCACTTGTGAGACTAGATTCAGAACCGCGGGAGTCCGAACTATGAGGCCTTTCATTTCAAACCTTCCGAAAGGAAGTGCGAAAAAAGTCGAGCCCACAGTTTCGAGCAACTCTGCTAGGGAATTAGAAAACTTGACTCGAACGCATGATATGTTTTTTTTATCTACACATATGTGTTTCTTTACATTTGCATTTGCATTTGCATCGGTGCGCCTAATTCACAGTGTTTGCCATCTACTATTCCTGAGCGATTTCAGGAGGTTTGCTTGGAAAAGCTTGCCAAAAGGCTGACTGGTTGCAGGCTCTACCACGATGGGAACACAACCTTTGGATTTGGACTACCGCTCTACCGTTTGATCCTCCTTTCACTTCTCGGTGTTAGGTGTGAGAGGTATATTAGGTGGTCTTACTGAGGTACCCTTTTTGACCAATCGACCTAGTTGCATATCGGAAGCCATAGAGACTGTTCCAAACTAGGACAGGTTGCTCACCCGAATACAAGAATTGTATGAAACCGCTTGTTTTGCGTAGTGAATCACTACTTCCTGACGAAATTAGGACAGGGTAACCCTACCCCATCATAGGGGTGTTTTGGCTCTTAATTGCTTGATATGTGTTTTTAGAGTGAAACTCTGCAAGAATGTATATATCAGTTGCAAGTCTGGGTATCAGTTTTGAGGCAAAAATCAGTGTTGAGTACAGTTCTCTAGCTTATGATTGCAACTGTGTGTTGTTTATGTCTGAGCCGAAGTGCTGTGCGATTTTTGATTTTTGTTTCTTTTTGCTTTATTTTCTTTTTGCAAGGTAGTTTTTCACCATTGCTTCAGACGATTCTGTTACCCCTCAAGCACTCTGGATCAGCGTTAGAAGGATTTGTAGATCTGGAGATCTAGTCAGGGGACAACCAATGTTTGTTTCACTCCCACCGGTTACCAGACGGGGGAGGATCAGGCAAAATTCACCAATCCAACAATCACCTTTTGCTTCGCCTGTGCCCAGTCAGGCCCAGTTTTCTACTTCTACTCTAGATAGAGAGTATTCGCTAGTTCCGGTAGCTCAAAGTCCCCTACTCAGTATGGAAGATATGCTTCATCAGCTCCAGCAGACTATTGAGACTATGTAGCTAGATGCTGCCCGCCAAGCTGAGACCACAGGTCGCCAAGTCAAGGTCGTAGCCTGCCAAACAGAAGTGATAGAAAGGCTTCAGCAACAGCAGCCACAACCGACAGTAGCCTCAGCATCCCATGCACCCCCAGCAGGAATTTCGGCACCCGAGGTCACAATTAATGTCCAGAAAAATGCTGGCATTCCGGTAGATCTGATCCCACCTCAGATCTCCAAGGCACCAATTTATCAAATGGAGGCTCCGTTTGAATTCGAGGTTGACCCCACTGCACTAAAGGTCAACAAGCTAGAAAAGCTCTTCGAACGGGCTCAGGGCGTCAATTAATCCCTGATATTGAGGATGGCTATACAGATTCCGCAATAACTATGCCGGACAGATTCAATATGCCGTATATAGACCGGTTTGACGGTTTCGGGGATCCTATGGTCCATCTACGGTTATTCTCTGACATTCTATGACCAATGGGTCTCAACAGACTACAGAAGTTGTCACTTTTTGGCTGGACCCTGTTGGGTATAGCGGCCATTTGGTATGCTAAGCTTGAAGACTCTGCAAAGAGAAACTGGGAGGAAATGGCCGAGACCTCATAGCGCAGTACTCCTACAATACTCAGATCAAGGTCACTACTCGTGATCTCGAAGCGACCCGTCAGGAGCCGAAGAAGGGTTTCTCAAATTTTGTGACTCAGTGGAGGGCCAAGGCCACTGTGATGACTATTCAGCCATCCGAGAATGACCAAATCAGAATGGTGGCCCGTAACTTGCAAGGGAGATTATTACAGAAATTGATAATCTTGCCTTTGTTTACATTTACTGAGCTCCATGAAATAGGGGTCCAAATTAAGGATGCGATGAAGTAGGGTTTGATAGACCATGAGAAGGAACAGCTCAAAACGTCCTTTACACATAGCTCCAATGCAGCCACGACTGGTGGCACCTCTGCACGGCCTTCGAATGTGAGCATGGTCACTACCACACCCAAGACCACCAATCCCTTTGCCGGTACATCCAACACAACTTCACAAACCTCAAGCCATCAGGCTTGAGGCCAGAGGGTTTTCACCCCGCTTTACATGTCCTTATCTAAAGCCCTAGGGGTCCTAATCAAAAAGGGACATCTTAAGCCATTAGAACAACGCCCATTACCCGATCATCTCCCACCTAAGCACAACCTGACCAAATATTGTGCTTTCCACCAACAGCATGGTCATGATACTGATCAGTGCTTCAGATTGCGTCATGAGATTCAAGATCTCATTGACAGTAAGGTGATAGCACCTCCCGAAAAACCCAACGTCACTACAAATCCTCTCCCACCACATAACCAAGTCCCTCCACCCTGGCAAATAAACCTCATCCACACACTGGCCATCCCTTATGACCCCAATATATATATATCACCGCCTCCCACCTACCTAAGCCAGCGTTGTTCATCCCTGAGAGCATAGACTTGTGCATGATGAGCGCATCTTCACACCAACCCGAACTCGTGGTGGTGGCATTGGAAGATAAAGGGAGGTCAGTCTTGGTAGAGAATATCAGTCCATTGCCTGAGGGCTTTAAGGATTTATTTGAAGGGACATACGACCCAAGCTGCTATGTTGTGATAATCAATCAAGCTAAGCCAAAAGTGGTATTGCCGATTGGGATGGAGGTCAGTGTAGTCCGAGAAGATGGACCAAGTCAGATATTAGATGATCTAGCCGACTTGGAGGAGGATATAGACAATTTGTAGTTCTTTGATAAGCAAGATCAAGGAGACATGCAATTTAATTGGTTTGATCTGAATGGGTCAACAGACAATTCTGGGTGGCTAAGTGATGAACTTGATATAGATGAGGGGACTGAATCAAAGCTTGGAGAACAGAAAGCGGGAACCGCTGTAATGGCCGGAACGACCGATAGGAAGGGTAAACTACCGAAAAGTGCTAGTAAAAAACATTTGGCTCAGGAACTGAGCATTGTTAGCACTGTACATATAGAACAAGAAGCAACGCTAGAGCGGTTTGGGCAGGAAATGAGTGAAAGTGATCAGAAAGTTGGAATAGCTTAACGCCTCGTGGGGAATGTTTCTGCTGAGGGAACACTCAGACTGGAACTGTACAATTGCTTGTCGGTTGCCGAAGGTATGCGGTGGGAAGATGATGATTTGTGTCTTGCCCACATTGATGAGGATTGGGGTGAAGACCTTCCTAACAATACTTGGTATGTGGAGGAAGTCGACCATATGACAAGAAGTGGCTGATATTTCAAACCACCGCATCTGGACCAACCTGAGGCATTTGGGAAGGACAAGGAGGTAGAGAAACGGAAGGAAAAACACTTAGAGGAAGAAACTGTGCTAAAACAATTGAGAAAGATTCAAGCTGACATATTTATCTGGGGGCTGCTTATGGCTTCGTGAGTGTACAGACAGCCTGTACTGACAATGATAGATAAAGTGAAGTTGTCCATTGACACCATCCCGGAACAACTAGTGGGGTTAGTCTTCCTAGGAGGCGCTGCACCAACTTTGACCTTTTCCGACAAGGAATCATCGCCGAAAGGCTCTGCACACAACAAGCTTCTATACATATTCGTAGAGTGCCGGGAAAAGTGGGTGCCAGTCGTATTAGCCGACACCGAGTCAGCAATCAACGTTTGTCCATGTCACACGGCTTATGCTATTGGTCTAAAATCGGCTGATTTTGTGCCTACGGCCCAGGTGATCCGGGCGTATGACAATACAAGCGGAGAGGTAATGGGAACAGTGCAGATCAGAGTGCAGGTGTAGACTGCCCTGAGAACTCCCGAGAAAATCTCGATTTGTTCTCTAGCTACTACAGTTCGGACTCAATGTCGCGGTTTTGAATCTAATCTCGCAAAGTGCAGTGCAAGATTAATAAATCACCAAAGAGTCCAAATCCGGCAAAACATTTTGGAAAACTAATTTTAACAAAGAAGTGCCAAACATGGACTGCTTTGCCAGATACAGAGTCGCCCCCTAAATATTTTATTTTGGAGGGAATTTAGGAAACCCTGACTCATGCCTAAGGCCACGTGTCCGTCATCACCAAAGTTGCCTCGGCTCGGGAACTTGGGTACGAGAGGGGAATGTCATCCAATGAGAACCCCCGCTCGCCCGATCAAAGATCGGCCTGTACTAAGCATGATATCTTGTTTTTGAAAACATATGCGTTCTTATTCCAGTTAATTAGCTAGAATTACTATGTGATGCGCACAACACACAAGTATATACTAGATCGACTAATTTGGGACAAAGCATCACATATCCATTTTTTTGGAAATGGTTTTGAAGTTTGCTACTCATAAGTAAGCTAAAACACGGATTTCAATGAATCGTTCCAATTCAAGTAATCCAACCTTCACCCACAGGCATTCAGGCAGTTATATCACATAAGCAATTAGCCTCATGACAAGCATGCTGTCATGTTAACACTCACACACATGCAAGATGCTAAAGCATAAACACTCACAGTGTACTCCGAGCTAAAACAAAGAACTAGTTAGTAGTCAATGCATGATCCTAATTCATGTCAAGATGGGTAATGCAACATAGGCAAAATGCAACTAAAATAGGCTCGGCTATTCTAAGATGGCATATGAGATGCGACAATTCGATACATGTATTCAAGTAGGGACTGAAATACAATGCAATTAGTATGATGCGCCGAGCCTGGTGCATGCAATACAGATGAATGGATGCAAACATACGAGCGTAAGGTATGCTAAATGAAATATGCCCTAAAACTAACCAATGTAAGCGGTTAAGTAAAAGGGAGAAAGAAATGGGGGTTGGAAGACATGCATCACACACATGCATGCTTATTACACCAATTGGCTCTCTCGAGGGAGAGACCGAAAGAATAATACAAACAATCTAATTAATTAACTAACAAGCTAATTAATTATTACACAATCAAATGAATAACTAGCTACAACTAATTATTAATCCACTTAAATAATTAACAAATTAAATAAGCTACAAAAAAACAGTAAAGAGGCCTCGGGGAGAGGGACAAATGCATGATCGGTCAGCTTCGCTCGGAAATCCGTTGCCATGCCTCATGTTGCCTCTGTTTGCACTGCTCTGTACCTCTACAAAGTATGAAAATTCCCAACGCACTCCTGATTCACCCTATGGGCACTGTGGGAGGCCATCGGCCAAAAATTAAGGTCATCGGCTAAGATAAACAGGTCATCGACCAAATATGAAGCCATCGGCCAAACACTTGTAGCCGACCGGCACTAAAGATGGCCGATCAGCCATCTCTTTCTGTAAAATGCTCTTCTGCTGCAGCAGAGGACAAACAGAGCATGGCAATGCATTTACAAGACAATGTTTGCAGCTACACCCCTTATCATGTTTAAGACTCAAAGGAGTGTAGTTCTCAACCCTCGGACCATTAATCGCGCATTTCAATGCATGATGGCCAAAAGAGTCAAGTGTGCAATTCAATATCAAATGAAATGCACAAAACACATAAGGGACCTTAACCATTATCATGTGTGATCAAGAGGCAAGGCATGCACACACAATGCTATGCAAACATGCAAGCATGATGCGATGAAATTAGCATGCAACAACATGTAATGGAATTAGCATGTAACAACATGCAATATAACAGGTATGCAACAAGCATGCAACAACATGCAAGGCAAGCATGCAACAACATGCGAAGATGGACTTAAACTAAAATGGACAGCTCTCTAACATGCCCAAATCAGTGGCCAAAAGTGCTAAAATGATGGTGCCAAAATGCAAAACAAACATGCATGCAAATTGGTTCATAAGCTAGGCAACAAGACACAACTCTCAAACATGAGAGAGGCGTGACAAACATGAGAATGTGGCAATGCAATAAGCTCTGAAAATATGCGAGGAATGATGCCAAATAAACCAAACAAAGCAAGTATAGCATGAAAGAAAGCCTAAAGCTTAAAGCTAGCCAAGGGACTCAAACCATGGCCATGCAAGGCAAGCCCCAAAGGGCCAAGGGCACTCAAAACAGTCCCAAGGCGGGTCAAGACAAGACCAAAGACATGCTCAAAACTAGCCAACACAAGCTAGAATATAACTCCAAAAGGGATGAGGCATGCAAGGCTACAAAGGGGTGTTACACTACACCTATCAAAACCAAAATGGCATGAATTGTCCAATGAAAAAAAGAGTTATGGCATATCAAAATAAGCCCAAATACCCACTTAGATGGCATCCCAAAGACCTAAGCATGGAGGCATACACAATGGTCCATTCATGGGGCATAAGGCATCAACTCTTTGAAGCATTAAAGGGGTGATAAGTGCCAGTATGTGAGCATGAAACATGAACTGAAATAACATTACAAATGATGCCAAATCATTGAAATGAGCCAAGTAATGCATGCTAGAGGACTCAATAGTCAAAGCTAACAAGCTAGATTGAACCATGGCTATACAAAGCAAGTCATGCATGACTAAAACAACCTAAATCAGAGCTAGAGCATGCTAAAACATGGACAAAAGCTTCTTGAAGTTAAGCCAAAAGCATGCTAGAATGACATGTTAAGGCATGATGCATGTTAAGGCAAAAGAGAGGATTGTAAGACAAGTACATGAAGCATGTAAGAGCCAACTAAACCCACCCAAAACAGAGTCATGGCATGCTAAAACAACACCAAAAACCCACTAAAATGAAGTCAACATAAGTTAGAAAGACATGCTCAAACATGAAGCATATAAGACTAGTTTGTGTTATTTTCACTACAAGTGTATTAGGCATGCATGGAGTGACAAAACCAAGCAAAAACAATGTTGTATCATGGCAAAACAAAGCCTAATACATACTGAAATGAAGCTACAACAAGCTAAGCCAATGTGCTATCAACATAAGCCACTTATGCATGCATACAAAACAACAAGGAGAGGGGATGACCCTCTCCTATTTAAGACCTCAAAACTACCTTTCCACCATTGAAAATCCTCTGGATTTCAGTGGTAGAAAGGTCATGCAAAGCCAAGAACAAGGGCCAACAGGGATGACCTAAAACAAGGCCTAACAAGGCCTAAGAGGGGATAGACAACCCCAAACCAAAAAGTGATCTTAAACAAAGATCTAAAACATAAAAAATCTAAACTTTTATCAGTTAAGAGTTAAGTTTAAAACAATAAGCAAGTAGGTCTAAAAGCTTAAGCAAGATGGGGATTTAAAAGCAAAAGGCTCACCCTTGAAGACCACCTTCAAGAACACAACTCCAGCAGCCTCCTCTGACCAAAACCAGCTCAAGAACACTAAAAACAACTCCTAAGGGCCTCTGTAACCAAAGGATGGTGTTCTACTAGGTGCTCTAGTGCAAAAGTATGAACAAAATACACTTTTGAGCACAAATACACACACAAATATAGAGAGAGGGAGATATAGAGAGAGAGTGATATATATCTTCTTCTCTCAACTTTCTGAACCTCTGGAAAGGGAGGGGAGGCTCCCTTCTTATAGAATTTCAATTCTCAAGCCTGTTGAACAAGCTTGAGTCTTGAAACAAATCCCTTCATACACATGTATGGAGGATGTGAATTGTGCATGCCAGCTATGACAGCTGGCATAAAATATCTGCATAAAGTAGATGAACAGGGCTCGGCCAGAAAATATGGCCGATCGACCAACATAAGTGCCGATCGACCAAAAAAAGTGCCGATCGGCCAACACTTTTGGCCGATGGCAAGAAAACAAGGCCGATGGGTTGAGGGGATGGCCAACAAGCCACCCTCTTCCCTCAGAAGCAAAAACACAAGTCCTTGGTCCACAACCAAGCACAAAATAGACAAGTTAAGAGATCTTGAGGCAAGGCACACGATCGAGACCTCCGGGAAATCAAAACGAACACAAACATGGATGATCATCGAGTGTTCAAACGATGACGTCCAAGTCTTGAGGACGATCAAAATGGGGTGTCTACAATTGCCCCTCTTTGACAGAACTCGAAAGTCATAAAAATGACGGGAGTGAATGTCAAAGCCCAGAGACGACCTATTTTTGACAGGGCCGAAGACTTAGACAAGCATACAAGATAGCAAGATATGTGCCCGCGAGCGGGGGCAAAATGCAAGGGACATGTACGATACCGAACATAACTTATGATCATGCAAAAGGAGCTATAACGAAGCATATCATGCAATAGTTTTTAGCAAGCAAATAAAAACCAAACTACATTTCATGCAGAAAGGATGTAAGAGAATTATACAATTCTCGCTACGTTTCCTGCGAAGAATATACAACACCGTTTGGTTCGTCTAGTTGCGCCAGCTTCAAATGAACTGTACATACAATATTGTGCCTGCAAAAGAAAGAAACTTAACAGGTACAATATCGTTAGAAACATGCATAGCAATGCAAGTGAGAAGTGCGTGACAATGCAAGTGAAGTGTGCATAACAATGCAATGCACTAGCAAGTGCAGGTAAAGTGCGCAAGGTAGTGTGAACAATGCACTAACAGGTGCAGGTAAGGTGCACAAGATAGCGCGATGCGCAAAATAGCGTGAATGAAATGAAATGCACTAACAGGTGCAGATGAGGTGCGCAAGATAGCGCGATGCGTAAAATAGCGCGAATGAAATGCAATGCACTAACAGGTGCAGATGAGGCGCGCAAGATAGCGCGATGCGCAAAATAGCGAGAATGAAATGCAATGCACTAACAGGTGCAGATGAGGCGAGCAAGATAGCGCGATGCGCAAAATAGTGAGAATGAAATGCAATGCACTAACAGGTGCAGATGAGGTGCGCAAGATAGCACGAATGAAATGCAATGCACTAACAGATGCAGACGAGGTGTGCAAGATAGCGCGATGCGCAAAATAGCGCGAATGAAATCCAATGCACTAACAGGTGCAAATGAGGTGCGCAAGATAGCGTGATACGCAAAATAGCACGAATGAAATGCAATGCAAGCAAAATGCAAGTAAAGTGCACAAAACAGTGCGATGAAATGATAGTATAGTAGATAAAAAAGAGTGACATACTCACTACTACAAATATAGATAAAGATCACACTTTTTTGGTGTGATGTATGTTTTTTAATCACACCTTTTAAGTTTTATTAAAGTGTGGTCTTTAGGAGTGTGATTAAAAATGGTCATTTTTAATCACACTTTTTAAGTGTCATTAAAAAATGCTTTCATCACATCTTTTAAGTGTGATTAATAATATTTAGATCACACCTTTTAAGTGTGATTAAAAACATTTAGATCACACCTTTTAAGTGTGGTTAAAAACATTTAGATCACACCTTTTAAGTGTGATTAAAAATATTTAGATCACACCTTTTAAGTGTGATTAAAAACTTTAGTTCACACCTTTTAAGTGTGATTAAAAACTTTAGATCACACCTTTTAAGTGTGATTAAAAACATTTAGATCACACCTTTTAAGTGTGGTTAAAAACATTTAGATCACACCTTTTAAGTGTGATTAAAGACTTTAGTTCACACCTTTTAAGTGTGATTAAAAACATTTAGATCACATCTTTTAAGTGTGATTAATAACTAATAAAACCTGTGATAAAAAAAAAAATTGACATATTTAAAGAATAATCAATATTATTTTTGCACGCGCATTTGAATAATGTAATACACACTATATACTATATTTCGAATCACAACCATATATTGAATGAAATAATATCATATATTTCATAAATGAAAGTTTAATGTTTAAAAGTATATACAAAGAAATTAATAAAAAAAAAATTAACTTTGATTACATACATTAAAAAATAAAAAATAAAAAACTTGAAAAAAATAAGTTCTTGAATTCTTTGACCATATTTTGCATCTCTCCAAGAAATTTTTGACCTGAAAAATAAAAAAACAAATTAATTTAAAAACCGCCAGAAGCATATGAATAAACTTACTAATTAATTTATAAACTTACATTTAGATCACACCAAAAATAATTTAATTTATCCAGTTGTTAAACTGCCCCCAATAGGATTGATACCTGGTGGCCTTCTTTTACAAGAAGTCCTGACAAAAACACACCAATAAACTGAGTCCCTTCCATTATCAGGATTTTCATAAGATAATCATTAGATATTGAAATGCTAGAAACAACATATTCTGAATAATAATCATCATCCATCTAGAAAAATACAATAAAGTCAATTAAAAAATAAGATGAAAGTTGTGATATCCAACGCTGATGAAAATTCTCGAACAAGATTAAGGTCTATACTCGATAAAACGAGCCCATAATTTATTCATCATTCTGAACAAATAGGATTTTGGAGTTAGTTAACTAAATCTCACATACTTACTTGGGGAAGGTAACAAATAAAAAAATGGGAATAAGCATCACAGAGTAGAACTAGACAAAACCCCTTATGCATAACAACAAATGTTAACAGAGCCATGAATGATATGTATAATTCTAAAATTATTAAAAATTATAGGATGGCTAAAGAAGAACTTGACATAAACAAGGGGATTTATATTACGAATTGCTGAAGGTCACTAGAAACATTGACTACAAACTTGAGAGTGACTAGAAACATTAGCTCGCTCACCCTTTTCTTCTATAGCTTCATCTTTAAAAAGCTTCTCAATCTAAACAATGGCCCAAGTAAGAACATAAGCAAAAGGAAAAGAAAGAAAGAAAGGAGCAGATTTCTCATCATTCCATTCGATGTGTCATTGTCTAACATACCGCCATTAGAAACAAATAAAACAGACAAACTTTGAAACCCAAGTGCTACCACAATCAATATCTGAAACAAAGAGAAGGAAACACAAGATATTAAATCAAAAGGCAACAAGAGAACTTCACAGGATATTAAGTTTGTGGAAGTTAGGAATTTAGAGATTTACTAGTTTAATTTGCTATAAGTTGCTGGTAAATGTGAAGATTGCAAGTTTATTCAAGAAGTTGTTTCTATCAGATAAAGCATTAAAAAATAAATAAATAAATTTAACTCCTTTTACTTTAGCCTCGTTTCCTATCTTTTTTTATTTCATTTTGCTTTCCCTCAATAAATCTAAGATCCAAACATGGCCTAAAGTCACTTTAAGGATTCTATAAACTATAAAAAGGCAAAGCACAATAAAGAAAATTCACAACCTTGAAATATCAGTCAAAGCACAGCAGAACATTTGCAAACTTAAATTATATAAATATTTGAACAATGAAAAAAGATGCAAATTCAAGATGAACCTTAGGTAGAAGTACCTGTTTCTGAAGATTCAATAAAGTCAATATTTCTTTTCTCAACTCAAGATACTCTGCACATACAGCTTTGGTTGGAACCTTTGGTTTTAAATTAACCTATGAAAAACAAGGGCATGATTGCTTATTAAGAAGCATTTTAATGGAAGACAATGTGTAAGAAGTGACACCATAAGATAGCAAATTCTGAAACATCGTCCTTTCATGTTTAGAAACATCTAATGAAGAACAATATGTAGTAAACATTAACATGAACATAGTTTGCAACTCTATACAGCATTTAAACAAAGTCTCTTACATGCCAAATAACATATCACCAGTCTGGAAAGCATTTAATTGCCTTGTAAAAGCATATGTAAAGCACTGTAATAATGATTAGATAGTAGTTACATTCACATTCTTGGTATCTGTAGAGTCACACCACCAGAGCAATCATTTTCATCATCTTACTGCTATCTTCCAAACTAAAAGCAACAAATTCCAAGACCCTAGTAAAAATCAGGAATATTATAAACTGTAAATGCAAACTGCATCAGTTTCACTCAATTTTTCATTCAACAGCATGATTCAGAACATTTTGGTGGGAAATCACATCAAACAGTAAGAATCGAATCGTGAATCACACGATTCTAACCACCACACAAACAACTACATGCACTATAGAACCAGAAGCAGAGCACTTCCCTATAGAAAGGCAAGAAAAGTAGATAGACATACTTGCTGGGGTTGTCGAAGGGGCGCCTGCTGCTGTGACTCTATCTGTGACTGGATAACCTGCATTTGTTGATGAGTTTTGTTGCACAGAATTCCTCATACTATCCTTCACGAGCTCTGCTAAAGCCCCAAGATTACTAATGATGGAAGGGGAAAATACGTAATGATAGAAGGGGAAAATAGGTTAGATAATTGTGATGAGAGGGAGAGAGAGAGAGAGAGAGAGAGAGAGAAGCCAGATATATAACAACTTTCAAGAAATGACAGTTCATGAATCAAAACTTAACGAGAGAGACTAATGAAGTAAACGTAGAAAGAGTCACAAAACAAATGATACATGTGAGCACATTATCATGCACATAAAGATCCCAAACATGCATAACATACCTAAAATAGCACAACATTGATTCCAATTTTCCATGGACAAAAATCATATATACCTAAATAAAGTAACATAGTTCACTATTTGATACCAGATTTGATAAAATTTAAACCAGACCAAGCCTGCCTAGAACAGAATTCAAGGTCAACCCAAGAGGAATTCAAACAAATTGCTTCCCATATATACTGCATAAATAATTTTTTTCCACCAATATCCTACTTCAGAGTTCATTTCTACTTTATCAGAAATTCAAAGCCAATAGTCTACTAAACAAACGTAAATAAAAAAAACCAATCAAATTCAAGCTTATAACATAAAAACAGCTTCACTCACCTATACCCCGCTGTTTGAAGGAACATCTTGAGTAGTTCGATGGCTGAGCACTGTTTCTGTAACTATCAGAAAGGACTTTCAAGATACAGCCTAGCTTACCAATATGACAACTCAGCAACTGAGACAAGACTTCCATTGGGACTTCTGAAGAAGCTTCAAACCCCACATTTGTTAGCACACGAGCTATCACTTTTCTAGACATCTCTGATGCTTGCTCTTGACTGAGAAGTTTCCTGTTTCCATGAGATCCATTTTTTCCACGACATTGATTCCCTCATTGTTCCATGCTCAGGTATTCTGGTCTAATACCAAGCCTCTCAATCATAATAGGGCTCCTTGTCATAATTTGGGGCAGCATATCAAGAACACCATTAAAATCCACTTTGTGGTTTTCTTCCACTCGGTTTATGTGAGGAAGAGCACTATCAGGGACACAATTAAATGGACACATCGTTTCAGGGAAAAAATATGTATCATCATCAATTGCATCATTGTCATTTAAAACCGAATTTCGGAGCATGTTTGATCCATTTTCTAACATGGGATTGCCAAAACCATTAGTTTCATCTTCCTTAAATGCTACTCGTCTTCTCTTATGCTTCTTGAGGGTTTTAAGATAAGTAGACATCAGCTCAGGTGTACGCTTGTCTGTTTCCCGATCCCCAAATGATAACCTATATGGTTTAGTAGCTTTATACCTCTCAAAAAACTGAGTATACCATGTTTCTAGCAATTCTTCATGCCTGAATATCTGGGCCATGTTGTCCATATCTTTTTCACGATATCTTGGTCCAATACCAATGGCTTTAGATTGGAGCTGCAAAATTTGTTAACAATATGAGTAAAATGACTCAACTATAACAGAAGTGTGAAATTGAAAACATATCATTTTAATATGCACTACTTGTGATTCCAGCACATAATAGTAATAATTACATTGCATAATGGCCAGATAATAGTTTTCGAAAGAAGTCATCATATACATCTTTCCAAAGCTATTATCCGACAAATTGCTGTACTCTCTATCCAATGCAATTAGTACCATTATGGGCTGGACCAGTGTTTTTAAAGGCTCAAGGCGCACTAAGGCGCTGAAGGTCTCTCGGGGCCTAGGCGCAAGGCGCAAGGCGAGGCGTGAGCTTTATTGAAATAAGGCGCACAGTCTTCGTAAAAATAGAAAAATTAATATAGACTAAAATAATTAATTCATAAATAAAAATTATTATGATTATATGATTATACAATTAATTCAAAAAATAAAAATAATTAATTATTATGATTATAACAATTTCAGTATAATGAATGTAATGTATCTAATTTATTTATTTCAGTATAATCTATTTATGTAAGAGTCGCACCCTCAAAAGGTGTGCCCAATCTTTCAAAAGGCGTGCCATCAAAAGGCGCGCCATCAAAAGGCGCGCCCATGTTGTCGTCGAGCGCCGAGCGGCGCATGATGCGCGTATCTGCCTTGGTTATTTAACCAAGACGGATGCTGAGACTGAGGCAGAGACAAAACCTGCTAAAAAATCTCTGAGAGATAAACTCTGTAATACTCTGTAACACTCTGTTGCCCAGGCTGAAACCGTTGAACACTTTCATTCGGAAATACTCTGTAACCAACCCTTTCTCTGAAACACTCTGCAACCCATAACATGGACTCTTCTTCCCGTCCAGCTACCCAGAACATGGCCTCCTCGTCCCGTGGTCTGCTCACTCTCTTTCCCGACCTCAACGAGTCAACAAGAGAGATAACTGGTGTGGTGGCCAGTGAACCTCAACCAAGCGCCCCAGGTTTTACTCCGTTGAACTTTCCTATGCGGTCTGTGGAGCAAAAAATGGCAGGGCAAACGGATATTGAAGCCAATCAGTATACATTGAAGTCATGTGTGGAAACCATGACTGCGGTCACAAACTTGTCGCACCGGCTGCAGAGTAGGACAAATGAGGTGCAGCATTTAAACGCTCAACTGGCTCTGCTCCAGCGCATGTATAAGGATGCGCGAGCAGAGATAAGTGTGCTAAAGGCGGAAAACAAGGAGCTGAAGCGGAAGGCCACCGTGATGTTCCGATTTGGAGGTCCGCCATATGCTGCAGTGGAGGAGCAAGGGGGAGTGAATGTGCTTGGTGGATTAGGAAGCACAGAGGCAGCACCGTCAAGGACCGCCCAGGACGGAGGCAAAAAGAAGAGACCGGCGGCAGAGTAGGTCGGTGGGTGGCCGTCGGCAGAAAAGAAAACAAATCAGTTGTGGTGGTGATGGTGATCTTGTGTGGTTTTTTTTTGTCTTTTTTGTTTTTTTTGTCTTTTTTGTTTTTTTTTTTTGTTTTTTTTTTTTGTGGTTGTGGTGTAAAATGTGGATCGGGGTGAATCCCGGAGATGAATAAAATATGGTTTGTTGTGCAAATTGGAAAATGGTTTTGGGTTTTATTTTATTTTATTAATATAGCACAATTTTTAACATAAGTAAATATTTAATATGTATATTATTAATTTTTTTTTAATAAGAAGAGAAGAGAAGAAGAAAAAAAATCATTAATTTTTTTAATATATATAGTATTTTATTTATTTCTTAAATTTTAAAATTTTTTTTATAAATATTTTTATTTTGAAACATATATATAATTTATTTTAAAACATATATATAATTTATAAAGGTATATATATAATATATAAATAAAAACATATCATATATATAAATATAATTTATAAAAACATAAATAAAAATATATAATAAAAATAAAAAATAAAAAGTTATAATAATATAATATAAATTATAATTTATACTATACATATATCTATACATATATATAGAAACAGAGTCGAAGAGAGAGAGAGAAGAGAGAAACAGGCAAAGTGAGAGAGAGAGAAGGCGAAGGCGAAGGTCGATGGAGGTCGTCGGAGCTCGTCGAAGGTCGATCGAAGCTCGTCGGAGGTCGATCGAAGCTCGAAGGTTGTCAATCGACTGTCGAAGCTTCAAACTCGACTGGTTAGGGCAAACTCGACTGGTCGGAGCTTCAAACCCAGCTGATATGGTACATGAGTTCTGATCCTCTGTGATTTTATGCCATTCGAAAGCTTCATCTGAGTCGAATCTGAGTCGTTCGATCTGATCTACAGATTAAACGCTCAGTCGCGCCTAGGCGAGGGCCTTGCGCCTCTCTCGCCTGGCTTAAGGCACGGCTAAGGCGCTCGCCTGGCTCAAGCCGCCTCGCCTGGTACCTGTACAGGCGCAGATGGTGCACCTCGACTCGCCTTGCGCCTAGGCGTGCGCCTAGGCGCGACTTTGACAACACTGGGCTGGACCCACAACAATCACCCCCTCTAGTCCATAGAGAGAAAACCACCACGTAACATTGTAATTGAAGCTCATACCGGCCACTTTGTGCAGAACAAAAACTTCTCTTTAGGGACAACTTTAGTCATCATATCAAGTGATTTTCTCAATATGAATTTTATTCAACTTCATAATCCTTCTACTCTATGTTGATGGCATTTAATAGCGGGACATGATGTGAAGATGATTAACAAGCTGAAATAGGAATTATCCAAGACAATTGACCTGTAAGAGTTAGGAGATGCACGTAAACTATTAGGAATATAAATAATTTGTGACAGGAAAGCTAAGCAGTTGTGGTTGTCACGAGTGAAGTATATTGAATGGACGCTTGAAATGTTTAATATGAAAGATGCTAAACCTATAAGCACAATTATATATAACTCTTATCCTTATGAGATTAGGTGAAGAGTCTAAAATTTATCTTTATCATTATTTCATAGTTTGGCTTGCAAGAAGAGCTACAAAGGAACAATTCTACCTATTCACCATCTAGAACATTATTAACACGAGTTAAGATCTGAATTTTAAAATTTATACTCTTCTGCATAGTTTTCGTAACCAACAAGCTCACTAATGGACAGGTGCCTGGTTCTCCTTGCCTGGACAGAGTAGAGGTATCAGGCCTATCTTTACATGATTCAGACCTTAGAGGTTGTATCATGAGTGCTGCAAAGTTAGGTATTATACTTCGGAGGGTGTATCATGGCATAACGTAGTTACATAGATGGTAGCTACGATATCTCTCAACGTGTCAAGTATTTGATCAATGACCCTCTATCTCTAAGATCAATTAAGGAGTTGCATGTTGGTCGAGCGATGCTCCTGGTCGCTCCTTGGCATACCCTATGGAAATGAGGTATGATGGTCCATGGTCGAACAAGGGCTCATTTGGGCGAATTGGGACTCGAGGGTGCCAAGCCACAGTGCTTGTTGTTGAGCAGACTGGTTGAGTAGATGAGCTTGCCTCAGTCTATACCTTAGACTCTTCATATTTTGACTCATTCACCGAGTGCTTGGGCTTGCTAGAGCACCGAACGCACTAGAGAGCCGACCGACCCCACTCAGACTAGATATAAAACCCCACTTGCAAAAAAATGATATTTGATATGTTAAGCATCAAAGATGCCAAGCATGAGTTAATACTATCACAAACAAAATGGAAGGCAACCTTTATTCAAGCTAAGCCCAGCAAGTACTCACTACACTCAAAGCTAGTAACTCGGCTTAATTAATAAGGAAATATTTTCTCAAATTTTTTTTTTTTTGAAGATCTTTATTTAATTGTGACCTTTTGCCATATCCTTGTAAATGCAAAAAAATATTAATCCTAAGAACATATATGTCAAGAAAAAGGGATGATCAATGACAAGTATGATGCCAGTATGCAAATTGTATGCCTTCATTACTCCAATTTTATGCCATATTTCACAGGGGGAAAAAAATGATCTTAATGTATAGTCAGTAACAAACAGGCATTGAACCCAAGAGCAGAACCAAGTCAATGCACAGAATCAAACACCATGTGCACATGTAGGACCCACTATATTCAAAAAATAATGAGACCACCATTATTTTTGGAAAAGATGGGACCTACATGAACACATGATGCTTGCTGTGTGAATCCATGAAGGAGGAGAAAAAAATCTTGTCCAATTATATATTAACAATATTACAAAATACAAACTCAATTCTAAGATATCAATCAAGTAGCTCATTTTAGATAAATAGATATGGATATAACCTGAAAGGATTTGAACATGATGATCAAGGATGGAATTAGTATTGATATTCAAATGGAACTAAAATGGACGAATAATAAGAGTTTACCTTTGATATTATGTAGTCAATCAGATTGAATTAGTATTGCTTCATCCTATTTGTGCATTCAATGAAGTTGTCTTAAACAACAAACCATCAAAAATAAATAAATAATGAACTCGCACTCCTATCATACAAGCCAAACATTTTTTAAAAAAATAATAATGAACTACAATAACTTCTGAATATTTTTTAGATAGCGGAATGCTATCATTTTCTTTTTATAATAAGATTTTATTTGAATAAATTTCAAGACTTAAAATAGTAAAAGTTTGATTATCATCACGTTGCTATTATAAAATTTCAAGAATAAAAAAGACAATCTAAAAAATCTAATCAGCATTGTATAACACATTGAAGTGGACAGATGTATCAATCTAAAAGAAGAAATGCCAAAGAGAGGGAAAATTTTGGTTTATCTCTTTGTCTTGACTCTTGGGATATTTATTTATTTTTTTCACTATCTTTTTTCAAGAACCGTCTAAACTTCCAACTAACAAGTTGAAATGATTTTTCATTATCTCAGTTAAAGTATCAGCCACCCATTGTTAGAGGCTTGCTACTTCAATTAGGCACTATGTTCTTCAAATGGATCTCTTAGCAATTAGCATTATGCATTAAGATGAATGAGGAAAGCATTGATCATCTGTTTTTACATTGCCCTATAGCTGTGGCAGTATGGCAGGTTGGCAGAGGATAGCTTGATATTAGCTTCATATGCTTGGCTCCTTTTCATTGATCAACAGAAGCAAACAAAAACATGAATATCAATCGAAACTATATTAGGAAAAAAAATGTTTAAATTTTAGATTTGATATATTAGATTGGGACAATTTGTGTTTCAATCTCACACTATGTCAAAGCACTGGACATAAATTTTACCCTGTTATTACTAACCAAGACCCTCACTATCAATTATCTCATGAAAGCCTAATAAACCATTTTTTCTTTTATTGCCAATATATATAGATATATATAATATGCATACATCATAGCACCATTGATATAGCTTTCTCCATAATTCAAACCTTTGTCATCACAAATTGTCAAATAACTGAAAATAATTTTTTTAAGAGGCATTACAACAAACACCAATCATCCACCACAACAGATACCCATTTCATCATTACTTATAAAAATAAAAAATAATAAAAAGAAGAAGAAACAGTAGCAGCTAATTTCAACAAAGATGATTAATAAAATAATAAGATTAAAAAAATAATACGCAATTGCGTAGTGATGGCAAGAATAAAGCAACAATTACAATCAGAACAGATTACAATCAGTTATAAAAACTTTATTGTTTTCGATGTTTTCATGAAACGAGTTTTTTGAAACTCAGACAAGTGTTTAAAATAGTCCATTAAAATGCTCTGTTTCTAAGAAATTCGCTCGAAAATATAGAACAAAAAAAAAAGATAAAAATTATTTCAGAAAATATAGAAGAAAAAAAAAGGATTCAAAATTTGGTTTTTACTGATTCCTCATTTTGCTATTTGCTCATATTTAGGTCATTTGGAAAGAATGAAGTAAAATCTCACTGGTACTGCCTAATGCGAACAACTAATTGGCTTCGATTGGTGAAATTTAACAGTCCAGAAACCTGTTAGGGCTGTCAGGGTGAAATTTAATAGAGAAGAAGAAGAAGAAGAAGAAGAAGAAGAAGAAGAAACGTCGAAACTAACCTGTTAGGGCTGCAAGTCGAAGCTATGTTGAAGAAGAAGAAGAATCGAAGCTCTATTCAAAAATAAGAGTCGCAACTTTCGTTTACCCTAAACCGATTGATGTTGAACAACTTTAGGGCTATGCGAGAAAAACATAGATAGATATTAGATAGCTTCAAAGATTCGGAAAATAGTTTTAGATTCAGAAGAGAGAGAGAGTGAGAGGGAGAGAGTGGAGGAGAAGAAGCAAACCTAGTAGTCGATTGGTTCAGTAACCCTAGCAACCAAAGAGAAGAGATGAGATGATCACCCTAGCAATTGATTTGGCCTTCATCATCATCAGATAGAGAGAGAGAGATTGAAACCTTGTGATGTTCCATCAAAATAGTAATTTTGGGGAAAAAATATTGGCGCCCAAAATTTCATTTTAGCGCTTTTTTCTTATTTATTTATTTATTTACTTCCATTAGAATGTGTGATTAAAGATATATATATATATATATATATAATCACATTTTAATTAGAAAAAAAAAATATATAATCATACTTATTTAAAAAGTGTGATTAAAAAGTAGTAGGGTATATATAATCACACTTTAATTAGAATGTGTGATTAAAAAAATATAAATAATCACACTTTAATTAGAATGTGTGATTAAAAAATATATATATAATCACACTCATTTAAAAAGTGTGATTAAAAAGTAGTAGTGTATATATAATCATACTTTAATTAGAAGGTGTGATTAAAAAATATATAAATAATCACACTTTAATTAGAATGTGTGATTAAAAATATATATATAATCACACTTATTTAAAAAGTGTGATTAAAAAGTAATAGTATATATGTAATCACACTTTAATTAGAAGGTGTGATTAAAAAAATGTATATATAATCACACTTAATTGAAAAGTGACATAAAAAACAAATATTATCACACTTAATCAAATTAAGTGTGATTAAAATATCAATCTAATTTTTTTTATCACACTTTCAATAAAAGTGAGATATTTTTTTTTGTCAAAGTGTGATCTTTAACTATTTTTGTAGTAGTGACTCCAACCATGTTTGAATCATGAGAAGAGAAAAAACAAACAATCAGGTGCGTATACAGTGCAGCCTGAGTCAAATTCCAAACACGCTGAAATCGTGTGAGGAAAGGGACACTCAAACCACGCTGAAATCGTGAGAGGAGGTCCAAAACACCCCGCCCAGGTATGTTCAAAACACAACCTGAGATAAATTCCAAACACGCTGAAATCGTGTGAGGAATGGGGACACTCAAACCACGTTGAAATCATGAGAGGAGGTCCAAAACAACCCTCCAAGGTGTGTTCAAAACACGACCTGAAATAAATTCTAAACACACTGAAATCGTGTGAGGAATGGGGACACTCAAACCACGCTGAAATCGTGAGAGGAGGTCCAAAACAACCCACCCAGGTGTGTTCAAAACACAACCTGAGATAAATTCCAAACACGTTGAAATCATGTGAGGAATGGGGACACTCAAACCACGCTGAAATCGTGAGAGGAGGTCCAAACAACTTGCCCAGGTGTGTTCAAAACACAACCTGAGATAAATTCCAAACACGCTGAAATCGTGTGAGGAATGGGGACAGGGAGAAACATAGGGACATATCCCCGCTGTTTTGGAATGGTACGGGCATTGGAACGTATTCCAAATGCTCCAAACCAGAAAATGAGAAACAAAGGGAGACATCCCCGTGTTTCGGAAAGAATGAGAAACATAGGGACATATCCCCGTGTTTCGGAAAGAAGGAGAAACATAGGGACATATCCCCGTGTTTCGGAAAGAAGGAGAAACATAGGGACATATCCCCATGTTTCAGAAAGAAGGAAAACCTCTCAGTGTATCACACGCAAGAGAGGAAAGGACTGTGCAAGAAAGCGCAGTCATCCAAACGCGTGTCAAACGCGAGAGGAGAAAGATAGGTCAAAACACATGCCTCATATCGTGGTTAACTATTGAACATTCTGAATCCAAGTTCAAGGTTTGAGAGCAAAGGGGTTGAATCTTGAGGCTGAGAGCGATCCTAGGCTGCACAATCTCAAGAACGATTCCACACAGGTCTTCGCAGGATGGCGCAAAACATTTTTTGAAATCTTTTAAGAAAGCGACTAATCGCTCGCGCAGAAGACAATGTAGAACCAATCTAGATCAAGCCAGGATCCTTCTCAGTGCTCACATTAACAAGCATGATTTCATTCATTAAGGGCTTAACACACCTCTCTTTCTCTCAATTGATCAAATTTTGCAAAACCCAAGGAATTCCTTCCTCTTTGTTTTCACCACAGTGTTCAAAAAGTTTTGAAAAACTTAGGTCAATGCAATGATTTGAAGGCACAGAAGAGCAGGTGCAATGCATTGCCATTTCATTCAAGTTTGCTAGCACAACAGGCTCAAAGCAGAAACAAGCACAAAAGCATGAAAACCATAGCTGTTTCACTCAGATCTTCTGGTGTAACTGGCTCCACGGCAGAAACAGACTCAAAAGAAAGTGAAAAGACAAACACAAAACAAAATAGTGATATCCAAGGTAACGCCCCTGGGATCACTCGACTCCTATGCAATAGGACTGATTCGATACAACAAGACTGACCCAACTGACATAGTACAAAAAGACTGACTATATACAAGATAAAAAACCTAATTGAATACCCAAGTCAGAAAGTACAAATGCTAGCATTTGCAAATGCTCAAAATAGTGCGTTGCCATACGCCACATCTGAAGTAAACTGAGTGCCGCCCACAAGTGGTTCATCCCCTGATCACATCACATTATCCTCCAGGTTCACTAATCCAGTGACAATAGACTTTGTTGAGCTTGGTGGGAGGACGACCCCGTTGTCAAACAAGTCTTGTACTTCATGGCAAAGACAGAAGCAATTGTCGGTGCTATGACCAGTTTGTTGATAGTACGCACAGTACTGGGTAGCGTCATGACCAGATGAAAGACGACTAGGGAGAGGCCGTGGCTCGAGGGGTTTGAGATGCCCTTTTTCGGCAAGGATTTGAAGAGCCTTGGACAAAGGCATGTAGAGGGCATGGAAGACCCTGTGACCTCGGGGTAGATACTTCGAGGTTTGTGGACTTTTGCTGGACGTACTAGCAAAGGGGTCAGCAGGTGCTGGCTTGGTCTGTTGATCTTTCCCGGCTGTAGGATTAGGGTTGGGAGGAACAGTTCTGGTATAACGGCCCTTCTCCTGATTTTTCCCTTGGCTTGAACTGCCCTCGTTCTGAGTGACAAAAGTGTCATACACAGTTTTTGTAACAACTGCGAGCACTTGCTTTTTGTTCAATCCCCTGGCTTTCAAAGCCTCAACAGACTGCAGAAGTTGTTCATAGGGATCAGCGTCCACCTCTACCTTGTTCTTACCACTTGCCTCAGCTTGTTCGAAGGTTTGGGTTGCTACATCAGAGCGGAGCTCTATTGTTGTTGACATGTCATTGCCGGAACTTGGGATGGTTTCGGGTTGACTGAGCTCAATTACAATTCGCCCCAATAGTGGAGGCTCTTTCGGCATGAAGTTCCTGGCATGTGATATGATTGATGGCGGAGCCGACATTCCGAAGGCTGGGTCAGCCACAGACCTCTGAAGATCACCAATCATTCCCATCAACTCAAAAGTGGTGGGCTCACGGGTTTGGAATAATTGGGGTTCATAGATTGGATGTGCAGCAGGTGACCTGGGCGAGCGTTGGATTTCAACATCGGTCTCACTCTGCATAGCGATTCCTTGGTTTAATGCTGCTGTCATGACTACAATTTCTTCTGAATTTTGCGTCATCACGAGTCTGCTGAACTGAATAGAGGTGATGTGGCTGGCGATTTAAAGGATCAGATGAACCGGTGAGCCTTGACTGGCCTTTCTCTACCTTGCCTCAGTGAAGGAAAGTACCGGCTGCTCTTGAACTGAATCTCTGACCTGACAAAGTCTATCAGCACAAATCCAATGAATCTCGGAGAATGTTGGAGCCTTCTGAAGCTACGATTCCCAGACTACCTTGCAAAAAAGAAAACAAGAAACATCTCAGCCCAATTTTACCAGAACGGATACAAGCAAAAGCTATATGACTGCACTCTCCACTGAGTTCTACTCAAAATTCTGCTTGTAACGTGATACCCTTAGGTAACACTGATTCCCAAATACTGATGCCCTCAGGCCTGATACCCAGACTTGCAAACTGATACATACAACCCTGTAGAGGCACACTCTGACAGCAAATATCATGCAAGTAAGAGCCAAAACACCCCTATGTTGGGTAGGATTTCCCTGTCCTATTGTCAAGAGCTAGGGTTTCACTATGCACACAGTGGTTTCAAACAACCTACAATGGGGTAAGCAACTTGTCCTAGTTTGGAATAGTCACTATGGATTCCGAATATACACTAGGTCGAATGGTCAAAAAGGGTGCCTCGGTGAAAATCGAGGTTTGTGTTCCCGTCGTGGCAGAGCCCGCAACCGGTCAGCCTTATGGCACGTTTCTTAAAGCATGCCTCTAGCAAACCGTTCAGGAATAGCATACGGAAAACACGGTGTCCTAGGCGCACCAATGCACATGCAATGCAAAGAAACACATAAAAGTAGTCAAAACAAGATATCATGAGTTCAAGTCAAGTTCTCTAACTCCTTAGCAGAGTCGCCAGAAACTGTAGACCGCCCTGAGAACTCCCGAGAAAATCTCGTTTTGTTCTCTAGCTACTACAGTTCGGACTTAATGTCATGGTTCTGAATCTAATCTCTCAAAGTGCAATGCAATATTGATAAATCACCAAAGAGTCCAAATCTGGCAAATCGTTTTGAAAAACTGATTTTAATAAAGAAGTGCCAAACATGGACTGGTGTGCCAGATACAGAGTCGCCACCTAAATATTTTATTTTGGAAAGAATTTAGGAAACCCTGACTCGTGCCTAAGGCCACGTGTCCATCATCACCAAAGTTGCCTCGGCTCGGGAACTTGGGTACGAGAGGGGAAGGTCATCCAATGAGAACCCCCGCTCGCCCGATCAAAGATCGACCTATACTAAGCATGATATCTTGTTTTTGAAAACATATGCGTTCTTATTCCAGTTAATTAGCTAGAATTACTATGTGATGCGCACAACACACAAGTATAGACTAGATCGCCTAATTTGGGACAAAGCATCACATATCCGTTTTTTTGGAAATGGTTTTGAAGTTTGCTACTCATAAGTAGGCTAAAACACGGATTTCAATGAATCATTCCAATTCAAGTAATCCAACCTTCACCCATAGGCATTCAGGCAGTTATATCACATAAGCAATTAGCCTCATGGCAAGCATGCTGTCATGTTAACACTCACACACATGCAAGATGCTAAAGCATAAACACTCACAGTGTACTCCGAGCCAAAACAAAGAACTAGTTAGTAGTCAATGCATGATCCTAATTCATGTCAAGATGGGTAATGCAACATAGGCAAAATGCAACTAGAATAGGCTCGGCTATTCTAAGATGGCATATGAGATGCGACAATTCAATACATGTGTTCAAGTAGGGACTGAAATACAATGTAGTTAGTATGATGCGTCGAGCCTGGTGCATGCAATACAGATGAATGGATGCAAACATGCGAGCGTAAGGTATGCTAAATAAAATATGCCTTAAAACTAACCAATGTAAGCGGTTAAGTAAAAGGGAGAAAGAAATGGGGGTTGGAAGATATGCATCACACACACGCACGCTTATTACACCAATTGGCTCTCTCGAGGGAGAGACCGAAAGAATAATACGAACCATCTAATTAACTAACTAACAAGCTAATTAATTATTACACAATCAAATGAATAACTAGCTACAACTAATTATTACAACACATAAATAATTAACAAATTAAATAAGCTACAAAAAAACAGTAAAGAGGCCTCGGGGAGAGGGACAAATGCATGCTCAGTTGGCTTCGCTCGAAAAGCCGTTGCCATGCCTCATGTTGCCTCTGTTTGCACTGCTCTGTACCTCTGCAAAGTGTGAAAATTCCCAACACATTTCTGATTCACCCTATGGGCACTGTGGGAGGCCATCGACCAAAAATCAAGGTCATCGGCTAAGATAAACAGGTCATCGACCAAATATGAAGCCATCGGCCAAACACTTGTAGCCGACCGGAACTGAAGATGGCCGATCGGCCATCCCTTTCTGTAAAATGCTCTTCTGCTGCAGCAGAGGACAAACAGAGCATGGCAATGCATTTACAAGACAATGTTTGTAGCTACACCCCTTATCATGTTTAAGACTCAAATGAGTGTAGTTCTCGACCCTCGGACTATCAATCGCGCATTTCAATGCATGATGGCCAAAAGAGTCAAGTGTGTAATTCAATATCAAATGAAACGCACAAAACACATAAGGGACCTTAACCACTATCATGTGTGATCAAGAGGCAAGGCATGCACACACAATGCTATGCAAACATGCAAGCATGATGCGATGAAATTAGCATGCAACAACATGTAATGGAATTAGCATGTAACAACATGCAATGTAACAAGTATGCAACAAGCTTGCAACAATATACAAAGATGGACTTAAACTAAAATGGATAGCTCTCTAACATGCCCAAATCAGTGGCCAAAAGTGCTAAAATGATGGTGCCAAAATGCAAAACAAACATGCATGCAAATTGGCCCATAAGCTAGGCAACAAGACACAACTCTCAAACATGAGCGAGGTGTGACAAACATGAGAATGTGGCAATGCAATAAGCTCTGAAAATATGCGAGGAATGATGCCAAATCAACCAAACAAAGCAAGTATAGCATGAAAGAAAGCCTAAAGCTTAAAGCTAGCCAAGGGACTCAAACCATGGCCATACAAGGCAAACCCCAAAGGGCTAAGGGCACTCAAAACAGTCGTAGGACGGGTCAAGAGAAGACCAAAGGCATGCTCAAAACTAGCCAACACAAGCTAGAATACAACTCCAAAAGGCATGAGGCATGCAAGGCTACAAAGGGGTGTTACATTATACCTATCAAAACCAAACATGGCATGAATTGTCCAATAAAAACAGAGTTATAACATATCAAAATAAGCCCAAATACCCACTTAGATGGCATCCCAAAGACCTAAGCATGGAGGCATACACAATGGTCCATTCATGGGGCATAAGGCATCAACTCTTTAAAGCATTAAAGGGGTGATAAGTGCCAGTATGTGAGCATGAAACATGAACTGAAATAACATTACAAATGATGCCAAATCATTGAAATGAGCCAAGCAATGCATGCTAGAGGACTTAATACTCAAAGCTAACAGGGTAGATTGAACCATGGCTATACAAAGCAAGTCATGTATGACTAAAACAACCTAAATCAGAGCTAGTGCATGCTAAAACATGGACAAAAGCTTCTTGAAGTTAAGCCAAAAGCATGATAGAATGACATGTTAAGACATGATGCATGTTAAGGCAAATGAGAGGATTGGAAGACAAGTACATAAAGCATGTAAGAGCCAACTAAACCCATCCAAAACAGAGTCATGGCATGCTAAAACAACACCAAAAACTCACTGAAATGAAGTCAACGTAAGCTAGAAAGACATGCTCAAACATGAAGCATATAAGACTAATTTGTGTGATTTTCACTACAAGTTTATTAGGCATGCATGGAGTGACAAAACCAAGCAAAAACAATGTTGTATTATGGCAAAACAAAGCCTAATACATACTGAAATGAAGCTACAACAAGCTAAGCCAATGTGCTATCAACATAAGCCACTTATGCATGCATACAAAACAACAAGGAGAGGGGATGACCCTCTCCTATTTAAGACCTCAAAACTACCTTTCCACCATTAAAAATCCTCTAGATTTTAGTGGTAGAAAGGTCATGCAATGCCAAGAACAAGGGCCAAAAGGGATGGCCTAAAACAAGGCCTAACAAGGCCTAAGAGGGGATAGACAACCCCAAACCAAAAAGTGATCTTAAACAAAGATCTAAAGCATAAAAAATCAAAACTTTTATCAGTTAAGAGTTAAGCTTAAAGCAATAAGCAAGTAGGTCTAAAAGCTCAAGCAAGAATGAGGGTTTAAAAGCAAAAGGCTCACCCTTGAAGACCACCTTCAAGAACACAACTCTAGCAGCCTCTTCTGACCAAAACCAGCTCAAGAACACTAAAAACATCTCCTAAGGGCCTCAGCAACCATAGGATGGTGTTCTACTAGGTGCTCTAGTGCAAAAGTATGAACAAAATACACTTTTGAGCACAAATACACACACAAATATAGAGAGAGGCAGATATATAGAGAGAGAGTGATATATATCTTCTTCTCTCAACTTTCTGAACCTCTGGAAAGGGAGGAGAGGCTCCCTTCTTATAGAATTTCAATTCTCAAGCCTATTGAACAAGCTTGAGTCTTGAAACAAATCCCTCCATACACGTGTATGGAGGATGTGAATTGTGCATGCCAACTATGACAGTTGGCATAAAATATTTGCATAAAGCAGATGAACAGGGCTCGATCAGAAAATATGGCTGATCGACCAACATAAGTGCTGATCGACCAAAAAAAGTGCCGATCGGCCAACACTTTTGGCCGATGACAAGAAAACAAGGCCGATGGGTTGAGGGGATGGCCAACAAGCCACCCTCTTCCCTCAGAAGCAAAAACACAAGTCCTTGGTCCACAACCAAGCACAAAACAGACAAGTTGAGAGATCTTGAGGCAAGGCGCGCGGTCGAGACCTCCGGGAACTCAAAATGAACACGAACATGGATGATCATCGAGTGTTCAAACGATGACGTCTAAGTCTTGAGGACGGTCAAAAATGGGGTATCTATAGCAGGTTGGACCCGCTCAACAGGATATTAAATTTCACGTCCTGGATGTTCTAATCACTTTCAAGCTGCTACTTGGGTGACCCTGGCTACACCAAGTAAAAACTGTCTCTTTCACCCTCCACCAAATGCTAAAGTACCCCCATGGAAAAGGGGTGGCCATAGTCTTCAGGAATTCATCTATACATCCTTCGCCAAAGGTCACTACGTCTGTGCTGGAGATTGTGCATGGCAAAGAGGATGTCTTCATTTCGGGGTTTACCTTGGCTGAGGCTCGGGTAGTGCAGAATATCTTGGCTGTTGATGAGAGCCTATATGTCAGTGCCCAATCTATATACCTCATGAATAAGCTACAACACATGCCTGGAATGGGATTAGGTAGAAGTGGCTAGAGAGGCGTCGCTGCATTGGCTGATGTGCCACATAACCCTCATGTGTCTAGGCTATACGCCCACCAAAGAAGACTGGGTGAGAAAAGGGAAAGAAATGGTCGGAAGGGCCAGAGCTAAGCAGGCTGGAAAGCACTACGAGCTTGTGCACCGACCAATTCGGGGAACCCTGAATAGCTATTTTGTGAGACCCCTAACTTTTGTAAACCCTATTAAGTCCCTTACTTTTAAATATTTCTTTAAAATTGCTCAACTGCTTAATTAATTGCAATTTTAACCCTAGGATCAAAATACATGCACCAACTAAAAACTCGCAAACCCTAATCGATTTTGATGACTTGGAAATCATTTCTAATATCCTAATACTGATTAATTGACTCCATAAACATAGAATTACCACTTGAAAACCCTAGGTTTTTCTGATTTTTATGACACTCGTCGATTGATAGCTTTTTTATTCAAAACAAGAAATTCAAACCGAATTGGATTCTCTAACCCTAACTTAATTAAATTCTACTCTAAAATAAATGTTCCAATTCATAAATTAAGGCCTTAGCCCTCATATTTTACTTAAATAACAAATTGACCCCGAGTTCGTACCATTGTATATATATATTTGTACCTCTTATTCATCAAATCTTTTTGTACACAATATCTATGAAATTTGTACACAAAATAAATAATTTTATACACAAATATCTTCATATCTATATATAAAATCAACAAAAATCCCTCAAATCTTGAGCACATGGCTAGCCATCATACCTCCTAGGCTATAATCATTGCACTTTAGAGACAAATCCCTTGAATCATGGAAATAATTATGACCTTGGTACCAATTCTATATATATACATGCATATATCTAATGTACTTGTAACTAGAATGGGTTAAATTAGACTTAAGCCTAACTAGATCATAATAAAATACATAATTAAGGTCCTAATTATCCACTATTCCATTTCATTTGAACTAAATACAACTCAATTCCATCACATTTCATCCAAAGACAATTCACACCATTTTTCCTATAAATACACCACCATCCTCCATCTATGAGAACATCAATCACCACACCCACACACCCACATGTCATCGAGAGAGGGAGAGGAGTGGAGAGTGAGCTTGTGGGAGGGAGAAAGAAGAGAAAAAGAGCAAGTCTTGCAAAACTAGTTCCATAAGCATTTAAGTAAGCCACAACACAACTCTCTTTCATTTTTCTTTTTCAAATACATGTTATTAGAAGTTTTAAATGGTATTTTCAGATATGTTTTAATGATATTCTTGTATTAAAAATGAAAGGAGTTGAGCCTTGATTCTACCCTTCCTATATTTCTCTTAATCGGTATAAGACTACCTTTTTCCATATCAATCTCTCAAAATTTCCAAAGGCACACCTTCACCTTAAATTTTTGAGTTTAATACATATTATTTATCATGTTTCACCACAAGAGAAGTGGAAAATTTCCCCTAGCCAACCTCTTTTCTTACCAACTTTTTTTGTTACAAGAATTGTGCCAGAAAAATCTGTTTTATAGACAACTTTCGAAATTTTTATAAAAATGTAGAAAAATCTTCTGGACCTCTCTTTTATTTAAAAATCTTCCTTGAGGAGTTATCTTTCAACTAAAATTGGTTTCATTGAAAACGAGTGACCTATTTGTGAGAAACTCCAATTTTCGTAACGGTCGACAAATCTGGACAGCGTTGGAACAATTCTTAAATAACTAAAAATCTAGAAGAGCTATCACATTTCCAAAACATGTTCTGAAAACTAGATTAAATTCTCTACGAACCAAATGAAGGCCAAGTTTAGGAAAAATCTGAAAATGCCTTTTTGTTTACAATTTCTATGACAATGAAATCTGGAAATTTAGTTTTGCATGGGTGTTTTATGCTCTTGTGTTCATGAATATGCTTATTAGTTTATGATCATGTCTTGTTATGGTATTTCATGTGTTATGGTTAGGTTCCTTATCTTCTTCATTTTAATGATGCTCATGCTTATGTGGATATTACTATCTTGTTGAGTTTGTTCTAACTTGACTTAAAACATTGATCCAAACGGAAAACTTAATTGGGATGGTATTGGGTTTTCGATCACTTGAATATTGAAGAGATGATAATTTTTTTATGTATGGATTGATGGGATGTGCTCCCTAATTGGAGGTTAAGTCGTGCGCAAGCAGTTGTCGCGTAAATCCTAGAATGGAACGGACGTATTCGGACTCTTTGCGATGGTTTGATTGGTGAGATATGGTTGGGTCCGGATGGGACATTTAGGAGGATAAAACCTTTTTGGAAGGATAAGGTTGGATTCTGGGTGATAAAACTTTTTTTCTTTTCGCAGTTCCTTTTGAGGCCTTGTGGTTAGCGCTACGCGGTAGATAACCGTTGGCAGGCATCCAAGGTTAGTTCTGCAACCAAGCAGCAAAAGGAGGAGTTCTGAATAGTTCGGTGTCCAATTCTTGTGGTTAGGAGGATGAAATTTCTTTGGGGGATTTCTAGAATACAAACCACTAACATTATAACCTTTGTTATCTATTTGAATAACATGTTTGTTTCCTCTATTATTAAAATTGCTGTTATTGACTTGAATATCATGCTTCACTACTTGCTTACTATAAATATGATGGTGTATTGGATTGGGAAAAAGGGACGGGGTGTGTGTGCGTTTACTGGGTATTTAAAGATCATGGCGTTTCGTGCCAGGTATTGAAAACTATTAGACCGGTCGAAGGCAAAGCTGAAGTATTTGAAGACGTATGGCTATCCTATGAGAGTTAGGAGCTAGTTATGTTAAACGTGTTTTGAGAATTCCCATGTTGTATTAAAGACATGATTTTGTAATTTGTATATATATAACATTTGTAACCTATCCTTATACCCCGTCAACTCATGTAGGCCTTGTGTTAATACCTTGTCAAGATCTGTCAAAAAGGTAGCTTTGCTATCTAAGGTGGTTAGACTTTGAAGGGAGACTATTTTGACTCCTCTGACCTTCCTGGGATCTTGCTTGGTTATTATCTAAAGGACTCATTAGTGACATTTCCTACTCTTGTAACCTTAGATAAACCCTGTATTTAATGGTTAATATATTATCTGATGTTCCTGACTTTTGAGGCATCACATATTTTGTTCATGAGGGGGAAGACTTCCCATTCTGTGGTTTCCCCGAACCTTGGTTCAACTCTAAGAAGCAGCAGGTGCCCGACTTTGAGATTTTCTTTGACTTGCTGCTTCAAGAGAGTGACACAGAGGAACAAACTGAACTAACTGTTGAAGCTACTAAGGGCACTAAAAGTGATTCCAACAACAATGAACTTGAGGTAGAGCAGCATTGGCATGTCTCTTTTCGAATCCTCAGATCAACTCAGAGAGCTTGGGGGATGACCTAACCGTTTCCATGATTGGAGACCAACCAGGTGTGAACCCTTTCAGTGGTATCTTGGATGCATCTAACGCACTATCCCTCACTTGGTAGCTGGAGGAGGGCTTCCTATCCAGTAGTACTGAATCGGGTAGTGAGTCGAAATCTGATTCCACAGAGTCTATGGGGTCGGAATCAGATTCCAGTTCTTTTGAGTCTGAGTCCGGTATTCCTGGGGTTGATAACCCAGATGTCGAGGTTTTGTCCAGATCGTCTTTTGCCTTTTCTTTTGAGTCGATTGTAACCGAGGAATTGGATGAACTGGACTTTGTGAATGAGAATGCCATCGCGGGTTTTGAGTACTTCTCTGTGCCACTTGTATATTGCATTGATCATGACTTTCAAAATTTTAGTGAAAATGACGAGGAAGGTATTCCTCTGGTTTTGAAACATTTGATTAATCGAGAGGATGAGAGGTTTATAAAACCCCTCGTTGATGAAATCATTCCAATTAATGTGGGTACTGAGAAGGATCCGAGTCTAGTCCAAATCGAGTCCACGTTGTCTTCGGAGGAGCGCGAGCGTTTAGTCACTTTATTAAAAGATTTCAAGGACGTTTTCGCGTGGTCCTACGAAGACATGCCTGGAATCGATCTTGAGATTGTACAGCATCGGATCCCTCTTGACCCCGAGGCCCGACCCACCAAACAAAAATTACGGAGAATACACCCGGATTGGGCTTTGAAGATTAAGAAAGAGGTCACCAAGCAGATATACACAGGGTTTTTATTAGTATCTGAGTATCCGACTTGGCTGGCCAACATTGTTCCGGTGCCGAAGAAAAATGGCAAACTTCGAGTGTGTGTGGATTTCAGAGATCTGAATAGAGCCAGTCCGAAAGATGACTTTTCTTTGCCGCACATTGATGAATTGGTGGACTTCACCGCAGGCCATGCATTGCTCTCCTTCATGGATGGATTTTCTGGGTATAACCAGATTCTGATGGCACCTGAAGATAGAGAGAAAACCACTTTCACCACGGCGTGGGGAACCTACTATTACAGGGTGATGCCGTTTGGGTTGAAGAATGCTGGGGCTACCTATCAATGGGCTGCAACCACAATTCTTCATGATATGATCCACAAAGAGGTCGAGGTGTATGTGGACGACATGATTGTCAAGTCCAAGGAAAGAGAGGGCCACTACACCGCCTTGAAGAAATCCTTTCAACGGATCAGAGAATATCGGTTGAGGCTGAATCCACAGAAGTGTACTTTTGGTGTGACAGTAGGGAAAATACTGGGTTTGTTGATCACACAAAGGGGCATCGAGGTAGATCCTTCTAAAATGAAGGCCATCTTAGAAATGCCACCACCAAGGACTGAAAAGGAGGTGTGAGGCTTTCTAGGTAAAGTGCAATTCATAAGATGGTTTATTTCAAAATTAACCTTGACTTGTGAACCACTATTTGGTCTCCTGAAGAAAGAAAAGAAATTCCAATGGGATGACCGATGTCAGTTTACTTTTGAGTAAATCAAGAGTACCTTTAAAACTCGCCCGTGTTGCCGTCGCTAGAGCCGGGGAAGCCGTTGATTCTATATCTGTCAGTTACGGACACAACGATAGGATGCATGCTTGCTCAGGAATCTGAGGATAGAGTGGAGAAAGCCATCTATTACCTGAGTAAGAAAATGCTAGACTATGAGACCCGTTACACCCCGCTGGAGAAGGCTTGCTTAGCCTTGGTATGGGCTACCAGGAAGCTAAGGCACTACTTGTTTGCTCACGCCGTAATTCTGGCTTCGAGATTAGATCCTATCAAATATCTCTTTGAGAAACCAGTGCTTACAAGTAGGCTAGCCCGTTGGTTACTTCTTCTCTCCGAATTTGATTTGAAGTATGTCACTCGCAAGTCTGTTAAGGGGAGAGCAGTAACAGAGTTCCTGGCAGATCACCTAGTAGAAAGGGATAAAGTAGTAGAATACCCGTTCCCAGATGAAGCTATTCTGCAAGTCGATTAGGAGATTTGGACAATGTACTTTGACGGAGCATCTAACCAGTACGGTTATGGGATAGGGGTGTTGCTGATACCACCCGACAATTTCCATATACCTTTAGCCTTAAAACTCCAGTTTAAAGTATCCAACAACGAAGCAGAATACAAAGCATGTATCGCTAGTTTGGAAGCTGCCTTGAAACTAGGGGCAAAAAGGTTAGACTTCATTGGGGACTCGAACCTGGTTGTGTCTCAAGCAAAAAGAGATTGGAACGTCAAAGAAGAAAAGATGAGGATCTATTACCAGACCTTGGACATTCTGATTCCTAGGTTTGAGAAGTTAACCTTCATGCATCTACTAAGAGAGAACAACAGGTTCGCTGATGCCTTATCAAATCTATCTTCTATGATATACATCCCATTTGGAGTCCAGATGCGTCCGATCATCATTGAATAGAGATATAAGCTGGTCTACGAGTTGATCACCGCAATAGATAAAGTATAAGATCAAAACCCCTGGTCTTATGATATTTGGAACTTCTTGGAAAATGAGGTTTATCCACTAGGGGTAAATGCCAAAAATAAAAGGGTAATATGGCGGATGGTCGTTCAATTTATCATCTGCGAGGGTAAGTTGTATAAGAGGGGTCATCTGGGAATGCACAAGCTATGTGTTAACACAGAAGAATCGAAGCGCCTAATGGAAGCCATCCATGGGGGAGAGTGTGGAGCACACATGAGCGGAGTAATGTTAGCCCAAAAGATTCTCAAGCAAGGTTACTATTGGTCTACCATGGATGAGGATTGTATTGGTTTTGTTCGACGATGCCACAAATTCCAAATCCATGCCAATCGCATGAATATCTCGCCGTTGAAGCTGTACAATACGACTTCACCATGGCCTTTCTCAGTCTGGGGAATTGACGTCATTGGGGCAGTTACACCGAAGGGGTCAAATGGGCATGAATACATTCTGGTGGCAATTTATTATTTCACGAAGTGGGTGAAAGCTTAGTCTTATGCAGTGTTGAAGGCAGCGCATGTGGCTAAGTTCATCCGAAACAACATCATTTACCGTTATGGAGTCCCAAACAAGATTATTTCAGATAATGGCTCCCATTTCAAGAAAGAAGTGATCGACTTGTTGGAGAAATACAATGTGGCTTTTCATAAGTCATTTACATATCGGCCGCAAACCAACGGAGCTGTTGAGGCCACCAACAAGAACATCAAGCACATTTTGCAGAAAATGGTTGAGACCTACAGGGACTGGCCAGACAAATTGTCGTTTGCTCTCTAGGGCTACAAAACTTCAATTCGGACATCTACTGGGGTAACTTCGTACTCTCTTGTTTATGGGATGGAAGTTGTTCTGCCAATTGAAATAGAGGTTCTGTCGCTGCGGGTTATGGGTGAGGGCCAGATAGCAAAAGCGGATTGGCAGCAAAACAGGTTCGAATAACTAATATTGTTCGATGAGAGAAGGCTGAAAGCACTGTACCATGTTCAAGGATATCAATGTAGGATTGCTAGGGCTTTTAACAAGAAAGTTAAGTCTCGGAATCTTAAGGAGGGGGATTTGGTACTGAAACACAACCGAGCTCCCATTCATGACCCAAGGGGCAAGTTCAAACCCAATTGGACTGGTCCTTACATTATCAAAACTATTTGGTCGGATGGAGCTGTTATTCTCATGGACCTGGATGGCCTAGAATTTTCCCAACCGATCAACATGGACAAGTTGAAGAAATATTACCCCTGAGAGGCTCGCTAGGCCGAAAACTTAGAAGGGCGACCTAGGCAAAAGTTAGAGCACAAAAAATTAGAAAAAAAGAAAAGAAAAATTGAGCTCTCAAGGTTGAAAACCCAGAAAGGTCGGCCTTGGCAAAAATTAGAGCGTAGAGAGAGTTAATACTCGAGTGAACCCGAACCGAACTACGTAAGGCCTGATTCCCATCTTTGGGATACGTAGGCAACTTCATTTTGAAACTCGACCGTAAACACCTCCAAATTAACTATGTCCATATGTTGATTGGGTCATCTTTTGTCTATTATCTGAAAGTTTGGTTGTGATCCTTACTCTGAGAGAAGAGCTGACTACAGTGTTGAGCAGTGCCATTCAGACTAGGGGCAATTTTCCATTTTTGGATTCGGGGTTGTACGTCTCGAGAATAGATTCCATGTGTGTCAAGTTGTGATCCTTATTGAAAATGGTTTTGAAAAGTTTTGATAAAAGTTGATTTTGTTCAAATTAATCCTTTTACAACTTAGACAATTTTTGGACCAAAAGGAAAATTTTCAATGTTCACAACTTCAATTTCATTGATTTCAATACAAAGTTCTCCAACTCTTGATACAAATCAAAGTTGCTTTTATTACATTCAAAAGAAAACTTGAAAAGTAACATCAAAGCAATAAACTTGGGGTATAGATGAGTCAGGTGTTCCTGCGTCCCCCGCTTGTGCTTGTGGAAGCTCCTGATGCTAAAGTGGGCCCAGTTTGTGCCTTATCTTCGAGCCAAGTTAGGCACTCACCAGAAAGTGCGCAGTTGAAACTAGGGGCAGGAGCTAGAAGCTCTCTCGTCCTCCACACAGTGGGATATCAGGCCAATTGTGAACCTCGGATTGGGAATGAAGCCGGATACTCTACCCCCTCTTCTGGGCAAGTCTGGTCGTGTCCAAACTGATGCCTGAACTAGAATGGAAAGTAGAATACACAGTGTGTCAAGCCAATCAGCTGAATGCCAGGTTGTCGAGCCATGTTGTAGCTCATCTCGAGAGATCAAACTAGCGGCAACGCCAAGCTGTGTCAGTAGTAGACCTGTTGCATATCCAATGGCACCACCATCCCTCGTTCGAGAAATCCACTAGCCATTGGCGAAAGGAATGGCCTCGTGCTGAATATGCAGGGCAAGAATCCACTACCTTCAACCTGTCCATGAGCCATATCTGGGGAGCGATGAAAGAAAAGAGAGATTAAAGAATAGGGAGGTGTGTGTTGAGAGAAGAGAGAAAAGGGCTTTGAGAGAAAAGCAGAGTATGAGTGCCGAGTGATGTGAGAAACACATATTAGAAGGGGCGGGAAACATTACCTGAAGAAGTAGTGGACTTACTGCAAATTTGTTTATCTCCCACTGATGGAAGGCGTCCAAACCCATCAAAGTCTCGGCCAGCACCAAGCCCATATAGCTCTTGCACTCTTTCAAGTCTTGAGCCACCTCAACTAGCCGAATGCTAGACCCGCCAAAACTAGGGGCAAGGAGAAAATGTGCTAGCATGCACAAACAAAGGGCGTGTTGTCGAAAACCCCGCCAAAGAAGATCTCCTCGATCAACGGCGTCAAAAAATTGATCAATCACGCTGGGGATGTCCAGCTCTCCATTGTGAACCAAGGCTCGGGCATCATGTAAAATGAGACCACACATTCTTACCAAAGCTTGGATGTGACCAAAACGGGATTGAGGCAGAATTTCCTCATCACGCCGAGACTCCATTAGCACTTGAAATTCTTCGATTATTGGGCATAGCTCTTGTCCCCCGAAGCTAAAGACATGTGTAATTGGATTCCAACATCTTGGCACGACATGAAGGAAGCGGAGAACGACTCAGCAGGAATAGAGCATTTATGCTGAAACCTTTGAAATTCAGCTTTTCCGAGCCATCCAAAGTTGCAATCCAATCGGAGAGTTTTTGGGAAAAAAATGGCTCCATTTGTGAAGAATTTGCAGTTAAAATGAAGAAATCACGAAGCTCAGCCTTTTGTAGAAGATAAGGCAGTGAATGGAAGCCAGGTGTCAACAATGTGGAGGTCCTGCACATTGATGGCCGGCAAGGCATCATTGATGGTCGGCAAGAGGTACAAATGGCCGACATTCACCCCTCAAGGCCGGCAGTCTTCTTCCTTAGCCTGATGTCCTTCTTTGTGTTGGAAGGTGTTGAAAGCATGTGTTTTGTGTGTTTTAGAGTCCTGTTTTGAGTCTTTTCGGGCTTTAGCACGTTTGTTGAGGTCTACTTGTTTTGTTTTGCTTATCGAGTTGTACTTGTGTTGTTTTGTTTATCGAGTTATTGTTTTGTTGTTTATTGAGTTGTACTTGTTGTTTACCAAGTTGTTTTGTTATCAAGTTGCATAGTGCTTTGTTTGTATGTCAGTAGTTGGTCGGTTCGTTACCTGATTCAGACAGTTGTGACCAATATAAGTATTCGGTTTTCAATGTCAACTTTAATCTCTTTTTTCATGCAATGTGGTGCTCATGATGCAAAATACAACGCTCTTCCTAAAAAAAGCTTGGTTTTCATTCTGGTCATGGTTGTTTTCACAAAAGGTGCAGTACAAGTTTTTAAAGAATATAAAACTCGTCCGAAGCTGTACAATGTACTAACACTATAAATCAAAAGAAACTAAGCAAAAATACAAAGATCAACGCAAGTCATCTCAAGATCTAGTGGCCCTCTTCGTCTTCTTTCTCGGAGCAGCAGCAGCACTGTCTCCATCGGTGCCACTGTCTGAATCTAGATCAGAGTCTGAACCGGAGTCATCTCCACTCTCCGCCTCGGAGCCCTCCTTAGCATTAGCATCCCCACTCTCAGAACCTGAGCCAGCGCCATCATCTCCACTCTCTGATGACTCAGCATGCTGACTTGCTGCCTCCTTGGCCTTACTAGTCTCAGTATCATCCTCGCTCAGAATAGGCTTTGAAGGACCACTCTCAGCTCGGGTGCCCCTGGCTCGTTCTCGACTATGTGTTGGAGCCTGTCTTTTTCTCCTTGCTATCAGGGGAGGCACTGCTGGTCCTGGTGCTGCTCCTGCTAGTGCACCTGGTATGGGCGGGACCTGAAAAGACAGTTGTCATATGTCAGCCACAGTATGCGTATCAGATGCAAGTATGGGGTAGAATGAGTTTATGCTGAAGTCAGGTATAGTGTATGAATACAGTATAGAAGTGCAGTATTTCAGATACAGTGTGGGTAAGTTCTCATGTCAGTTTTAGTGTGTCAGTGGAAATGCAATGACTGAAATGTAAGAAAGCTAAAGACATCACCTGAATGCCATGGAAGCCGAGCAGTGCCTCCCTCCTCTATATCATGCCCTCAAATGAGGCTAGTAGCTCAAGCAGATCCTCGATATATCCTAGAGGTGCCTGTAAATGCATTGGGTATGATTAATGTCCAGAACAAATAAATAGCAGAAAGAGATGGGAAAATTGAAAATGTGGTACATACCGGAGGTGCATCCTGGGATCTGGTGTATCTATGCCCAGGGCTCAATCGGGATCTGATAGGCCTCCCCAGTATACCGCCAACATGTAAGTGCAGTAGGTAGCTCTAGCCACCCAGTCCCCTGCCCCACCTAAGAAGCCCTTCTACCACGGGCTCTGCTTGCCCGGGTCGTTCTACGTCTCCCTCTCGCGGCTGGAGCTCTCACTCCCTCACCCCGGCGAACACCGGTTAGAGATGGCATCAAGTGTGTTTGGATAAAGGCTGTGTAGTCGCCTTCTACACGGAAATACTCTACCTCCAAGCCTACCATGAACTGGATCACCTTTTCGGCAGATAACTTATTTGTCGCTCTCATAAACACTAGCGGTGCCATCGGTATGAACTGAGTAAGCAAGCCCATGGTCTGGTGCACAAAGCGCTCACCTGGAAACCAGGCTTGGCAGATCGGGCCCTCAAGTAGAATATGATAGTGGGAAATGCCCCAAGCCACATGGTACTAGGCTCAAAGCTCTGTCGGTATCACGGCCCAGGGCTACCATGTGATTTGAAATGGAAAGTGAACAGGTTATTAGTTGTTGTCAGTTGCTAATGTATGAATCAAATAGCTCTAAAGCAAAAATGACTATGTTTCGAGTTACCTCGTGCGCCTCTACCGTGTCGAAGTACTGACGGAAAAACATGAAGGGCTCACGAGTTCTAAGGCAAGCTGGCCGTCGTATACTCGAGAAAAGGGGACCGTCAATGGAACCTCATCTACAGGCTCTGGGGAAAGAGTCGGGAAGTATGCGTACACACATAGCTGCGGGGAGAATACAGAGGTATGTAATCAACACAGTATGAACAGATGTAGAAAGTACAAAGTAGAAAGCACACAATATAAACAGATGCCGAAAGTGCAAAGTAGAAAGCCAATGTGTTGAACGGATGTAAAGCAAGAAATGCTGACCAAAAAATGTAAAGTGTAAAAGGGAGTTGAGAAGTGTACCTCCCAAGCTCGCCAGTAGCCTCCAACTTAGTTTCCTCACCAACAGGAGGAAGAACTCATATATCCGTACAATGTGGTGAGGCCGATTCCGCCCCAATCATAAAACTGAACTCGAGGAAGAGTCACCATGGCACTCAGCAAATACAGGCCCACGGTGTTCCACCTATTTGAAAACAGGATGGTACCGAAGATGAACATCAGGAAGCCCCTAGCATACTGCGCTATCTCCTCTATCGTCTCAGGCTCGGTCCCCCTGAACTGCTCCACAAACCAAGTGCATCGCACCATGCCCGGCCGGTAAATCAGTGGATGTGCCCCAAGCAGCTCGAGCCAGGCTGCCCTCCACTCCCCTATATTTGGGTCAAGAGGGATCGAATCACCCCCTACGCCTAAGCCGGTGATCATGGCCAAGTCGTAAGGAGTCATCGTCATCTCCCCTGTGGTGGGAAAATGGAAGGAGTTGGTGGTGTCCCACCACGTCTCCACTAGTGCTCCTAAGAGAGGACGGCTCGTGGTAACTCGAGTCAAGCTGGAGCAGAAGAGGCCGAAGCCTACCTCATCAACAATGTCACGAACTCCAGCTAAGAGCTCGTCATACCAATCTCGAGCAGTCATCGCACCATAGCCCCTAAAGGCGCAAGACTCACCCTGTGGCAGTGCATGAGATGTAATCAGATTAAGGCAGTGTATGAGACACACTCAGATGAAAGCAATGCAAGAAATGCGAACAATTAAAGGTAGAAATGCATAGAAGCGGAGTTTGTACCTTAACGACAGTGGCCGATAAATGAGATTCTGGCTCTCTCAACAGGAGGTCCCCTGGCGCGTCGTCAGCAAACTCAGTAAAACATCTGATGCCTTCGGTAGTAGGCAATATGTGTGTCTGAGGATGATACCTCGCTAGATCAAAAGGCTGTACACTCAATGGTAACGGCTCAGGCTCGGCCTCGATATCCGCTTCGAAGTCTACTAGGGGAAGCTTGGGAGAAGCCCCATCATGAGAAAAATTGTCCGCCATCTGAAAATAGGTGCGAGATGGGTGAAAAATGAAGAAAAGTGAAGAAAATGGGTAAACTTGGAAAAATCAACCCTAAGAGAGAGAAAATGAAGAAAAAAGTCAAAGACGGGAGAAGTGCAAAGAACTCAAGAGAAACTTGAGGGGAATGAGCCTAGAATGGTGGAAATGAGAAAAGAAACATTGAAATCAAATTCCAATCGGTTCAAAGCGAAGAGAACTAGGAGGATTTAGCGAATAAAGTTTGTGTGGGGTGTTGGAAACGTGTAAGAGGCTTAGATCTAGAGAGGGCAAGCACCTAGAAAGAGAGAGAGAGAGCATTTTCGGTCAAGAGGGTGTGAGGAAATGAGCCCTAGTGGCTTGTATTTAAAGGCCCATGCCTAAAAAGTCAGTTATGCCCCGAACTGCTATCGATGGTCGGCAAGGCATACTGGTGGCCGGCGGCCCCCTCTTGTGGCCGATGGGTTTCCAAAGGTCTCCTCTGTGTCCCTGGTTCTGTTTTGTGTCCTTAGATTTCAAAATTAAAGGGGATTGCTCATTATTGAGTTTAGAATGTCTCTACGGAAGCTCAAAATTGCATTTCCAGTGCACGATGTTCGTCACTCATTAACATACGCAAGGTGTATCCTTTTTAACATAATGTAACTTTTCCGAGAGGTAAATTAGAAGTTGTTCTTGAATTGGTTTTGACGCATATGCTTTTGTTGTTGTTACATGGAATGTGCATTCTGCTTGTACTGTCGCGTAGAATATGCTCTTACTCTAGCTGCATAGAATGTGCTTCTGCTCTTACATTATGCATAGAACATGCTTATTGCTTTCATTCTTGAATCATGCATGGAATATATGCATTTGTCTTTAAATCATGCATAGAATATGCTCTCAAGTTATTTGATTCGCATAGAACATGTCATTATATCTCAGTTGTCATGCATAGAATATGCGCTTCTCCATTATTGCATAGAACATGCACTTTTCTATTGTTGCATAGAATATGCTTTCATTCTTGTTTCATACATAGAAAATGCACTGTCGTTACATAACACGCTTTTGTACACAGGCACGATATTGTATGTACGGTTCATTCAGCAGAGCCAACACAGACAAACGATATTGTATGTACAGTCCATTCAGAGGAGTTCTAGGTAAAGTCATTCATGTCCTTTGAATCACATCCTTGTACTCCTTCTCCTCGCGCGTGTGACGCGTTAGGATTATTTCCTTCGGTTAAAAACATTTGAGTGTGTCTTGATGTTCACCACCTCCTTCAGTTACCGCCCTTTGGTTAAAAACATTTAGGTGCGTCTTGGTGTTTACACCACTCCTTTTGGTTATAAGCATTCGGGTGTGTCCTGGTGTTTACACCACTCCCTTTGGTTAAAAGCGTTCGGGTGCATCCCAGCATTTACACCACCTTTTTCCCTCGCGTGTAAGACGCGTTGGGATTGTTCGTTTTGGTTAAAAATATTCGGGTGCGTCCCAGTGTTTACACCCCTCCTTTCGGTCAAAAACATTCGGGTACATCCCAGTGTTCACACCATCCTTGTTTTCTTCCACGTGCGACACATTAGGATCTTGTTTAACATCTCAAGTACGCTCGATGATTTTATTGCTCTTCATCTTTTATGTGCATCGCGTAGTTAAGCTTGCATAATTTTCTTACATCCTTTCTGCATGAAATGTGGTTTGGCTCGTAATTCTCACGCGTGATGTGTTTGCTTACTCCTTTTTATGATTGAGATTCCTGTGTCCTATTTCGGTCTGTTTAATTGTGGCATTTTCATTGCATAGCGTTTGCATTTAATGTTTCATTGCACAATCTCATTGTATGATCATAAGTTATATTCTTGCATCATGCACATCATTTGCATCTTACCCCAGAACTACACTAGTTTGATTCCTTGCAAAGGGATACGTAGGCAGCCTGCGGGGGCAACCATTTGTTTTCTGTCTTGATTGTTTGTCCAAGTCTTATGGCCTTGTCAAAATGGGTCGTCTCTAGGCTTTGACATTCACTCACATCATTTCATGACTCCGAGCTCTATCAAAGAGGAGCAACTGTAGACACCCCATTTTTGACGACCCTTTAAGACTTGGATGTTCTTGCAGGTACATCCGATAACGAGTCTGTTTGCTCGCCGAGCGCTCGAAGTCCGCTGCAGAACGCCATAAGTTTGAGCATTTCAAACCCTGCATCCATTTTGTCTCATCTCTGGACCATGCCTGGTTCTTTTCAGCCTGAAGTTTCTGATGGTCTGCCGGCCATCCTTGGAGGCTACCCACCACCACTTCTCCTTTGCCGGCCATTGATGTGCCTTGCTGGCCATCAATGAAGCCTTGCCGGCCACCATTGTTTGATGCAGATATTTTGTGATATTTTGTGCCAGCTGTTGCACAGATTCATGCATCTTCTTACACGTATGTGGTTGGATGTTTACGAGGGAAATTTGTGCTTTTCTATATATAGGACCCCTCTCTCTCATGTGAAGGGGTTAGAAAATTTTGAGACATAAAAATTTTCTCTCTCCCTAGATTTCTCTCTCTATCTCTTACAATTTTGTGCCTAAGTGCTTGTTTTCTCTACACTTTTACATACACTACCTTAACCAAAGTTGCTAGTCTTTGAGCTGAGGTAACTTGGGACCTTCTTTGAGCTCTAGAAGGCAGTTTTGGCTTAGATTGTTGGCCAATTTGTTCTTTGCTTCAAAGGTATAACACTTGCCTTGTTTATACTTGTCTTGTATACTTATTTTGCCATCTTTTCTTACTATTTTGGGGCTGGTTTTGAACTATAAAAAGATCTGTTTTTATAGCTTAAAAATGGTGATTTGAGCCCCTTTTTAGTTAGGGAGTGGTTCACCCTTCTTGTTTCTTTGTGTGTAAAGCTTTTATGCCTTTATTCATCACTTTAAAACCAAATTTTTTGGGCTTTTCAACCATTGAATTTTAGAGGTTTTTCAGTAGTAAAAAACTCATTTTGAAGTCCAAAATTGGAGGGGTTAGCCTCCCCTCTTTGTGTCTTGTTTGCATGCCTAGTTAGCCTCATGTATTAGCTTAATGTTTTAGCTTTTTGTGGCTCAAGTCCAGCATGTTTTAGGCTCTGTTTTGACCTGTTTTAGCTCTGTTTTGGGCTGGTTAAGTCTTTTGAGTCTTGTTTTGTCTAGTTGTAGTGTAAGTTTCTTGCACTAGTTTATTGTTTTAAGGCTTTAATCATCATTGGTTTGAGTTGATTGCACGTTTTAGTGCTTTTATCATTCAATTTCAGCACCTAAATCTCTGCAATATCCCTCATTTCTTCACTTTTTGGTTTTGCTTTGAAAGTGGTTTCAAACCACTTGTTTGCCTAAGTGTGAAATAGAGGTGCTACACCTAATGGTTTAATCCCATATGGGGGGTTCATTACCAACAGTGTAATGCCTCTTTCATGCCCAAAACAACTTGTGGTTTGAACCCTCATTCTATTAGAGGACACTCACCAATGGAATTAATTGATTAAAAGATGATTTGGTAATTAAAATGTGTAAACAAAATTGGCAAGTAAAAGAAGCAAGATAAAATTCTTTGTGTTGCATTGCATGTGTTCAAATTGGACGTTAATTTGAACACAAGGCAAATAGGATATTTCATACTCAATAGTGATGAAATGTGCCATTTTCCTAGGTATCCATTGCCCTTGATCATGCATGATAGGGTGATGGCCATTTGTGTCTTGTTTTTGCATTCATTGAACTTGCACAATTGGTTTCACAAGCCACCATGCAATGAAATTGCTTGATTGGTGGTTTTGTGAACCAAATATTGTCCCCACTTTGATTTCCTCATGAAAAAAAGAGACAAGGTGTGCAGACAACCCTTGGAAAAACCCCATTTTTGCTCTGTTTGTGCTCTGTTGCAGCATGGTGAGCCAATGCATCAATGGCCGGCAGTGCACCTTTTTGGCCGGCAGGGGGCCAATAGTATCCATCCATGGCCGGCAGGCCATTGATGAAACCCTCAGCAAAGATTTGGTAAGGTGGAGCAAAAAGGTTCTGGAAATTCTCAACCCTACAAACAGAGGCTTTCGAGAGCAAAACAGAGGTATTTTCGGGGCGAAAACCGAGCATGTGCATCTTCCACTTCCCGAGGCAGAGCAGTGGCATCATAGTCTAATACCTTGCATGCTTAGTTAGTGTGCATTTCTTTTAATTAATTAGTTTGCTAATTACTTAAAAGTGTTGTAATAATTAGTAATTAGTTTGCTAGTTATTCATTTGATTTGTAATAATTAGTCTAAATTAGCTTAGTCTAATTAGATTATCTTAAATTAGCTTAGCTTAGATTAGCTTAGTTCTTATTCATTTGGACCCTCCTTCGCGAGGGCGTAATGTTGTAATAAGTGTGCGTGCGTGCGTGTGTGTATGTTTTCCAACCCCACGTCTTTCTCCCTTTTATTTACCCGCTTTTGTTGGTTAGATTAGGGACATATTTCAATTAGCATATCGCATGCTTGTATCCATTCATTCGTATTGCATGCACCAAGGCTCGGCGCATCATTCAAACTGCATTGCAATTTTCAATACTTATTTGAATAAGTGTTTAATCACATATTGTTCAAATCGATTCATATGTCATATTAGTAGCCGAGCCTATTAATTGCATTATTGCATGCGTTGCATTAGACAATTAACATAGTTAGGATCATGCATTTTTCTAAATAGTTTTTATTTTGGCTTGGAGTACTCGGTGAGTTTTTACGCTTTAGCATACTTGCATAAGTGTGAATGTTGCCATGATTAGCTTGCTTGTCGTGAGGCTATGTGCTTAAATGCTAAACTACATGAATGCCTGTAGATGAAGGCTTGTTGTTTGAATTGAAATGATTCAACAAATGTGTGTTTTAAGCCCACTTGTTGAGTGGCAAATCATGTTTTAAGCTCATTATGTTTGGTGGAAAATTCGCATCTTTAATCCCATTTGAGGTGGCAAATTCAAACTATTTTCGCAAACAAACATGAGTTGAATTGTTCCAAATTGAGCAAACTAGTCTATATTTGCTTGTGCGCATCACATAATAAAGCTAGTTTAATAACTGGGACAAGAGCACATAATGTTTATAAAAGATCATATCATGATTAGTGGAGGTTGATCTTTGATCGGGCAAGCAGGGGTGCTCAATTCATGACCTTCCCCTCTCGTACCCAAGTTCCCGAGTTAAGGCAACTTTGGTGATGACGGACACGTGGCTTTCGACACGAGTCAGGGTTTCCTAAATTTCCCAAAAAATGAAATATTTAAATGGTGACTCTATATATGAGCAGTCCAATTTTGGCATTATTTGATTCAAAATTGATTTTCCAAAAAGATTTGTAGGATTTGGATTCTTTGGTGTTTATCAGTTTCACATTACACTTGTGAGACTAGATTCAGAACCGCGGGAGTCCGAACTGTGAGGCCTTTCATTTCAAACCTTCCGAAAGGGGGCACGAAAAAAGGCGAGCCCACAGGCCTCCAACCAAACATAATTATCATACGAAATATATTCACTTGCTGTTTTACGAAAATTTCATCTGTAGGAATCGGCACCCATGTATACGCGCGATTTTTGAGACTTTTACCCTAGACACACAGGCTAACTTAGTTTAATGAAGTCCATCTCATTTCTCCTTCCAAACACGGAGTACATTCCCTTTCTCCTCCCAAACATAATACACGTATAATGTATACCAAGAGATTTTTTTTAATTTGCCTAATCCGTATGCAATTTCTACAACAAGCCTGGCTATCCTCTACCGATAGCCCAAAACAGATATTTCTCAATAGATATACAATCTTTATAATAGATAAATTGTCCAAATTTCTATAGGTACGAGATAATACATATCTAATTCCACCATTTATATGAACCTCCATCAAATTTCATATTTCCAATACCAATTTCATTATTTATACAACATAATTATTCAAGACCTTTTAGGGCAAAACCCCATTTTTCCCAATCTTATTCCAAACACCAAAATCAACCATTTTGACACAACACAAGCTTATATCTACTCCCATAACCATTTCCAATATGTTAATTCGAAAATCCCTCTTTTGATTTTAACCCAAACCCTAGGTTTATTCAAATTCACTAGGTTTATTCAAATTCACAACAAGTCTCAACATTTCTTACCCATCAACAAATAACCAAGTTAAAACTTATAGAAGAATGTAGAAAGTCTTTATTTCAAAGTGAGAAGACGAGCAAAGCAAAGGAGAAACTTCAAAGACACCAAAACCCACTTTCATTCGGATGAAAAGAGAGCCCACGACGTGTTCTACCTTTTTGACAAAGGCACAAGAGTGGAGAAATCACTAGATTTTTATGAAAAAGTAGAGAGAGGGTAGGTTTTAGAGAGAGAGGGTCTCAATTTTAGGGTTTGGAGAGAAATAGATTTGAAAAAGTGATGTAAAAGTTATTTTCACAAACTGATGTATGCACAGTCTGCTTGAGCGTAAGAGTTGACACTTGAGCGTCAGACACAATAAGTTATTCTGCTCGAGCGCAGAATGCATACTCCCAGTAGTTTTACAAACAGAAGAACATCGCTCAAGCGCAAGAATCGCCACTCGAGCGTACACCCGCTTGAGCGTAGGAAATGCCACTCGAGCGTAGAATACACTCTCACAGTAGCTTTGTAGACCTACAAAAGTACTGAGAGTTTACAAAGCTTGCTTGAGCGCAAGAAGTGTCGCTCGAGCAGATGAGCAAAAAATCCAGACAACAAAAGTTTAGAAACTAAGCAACCAACTTGTCCCAAACGCAACCACAACTACCCAATAGCCAAAATTAATGAGATGTAAGGGAAGTAATACGTATACAACAACATGGAACCAAGAAACCAGAGTTCAAGATGCAAAAAGGTTGGGTTAAAACCGAAATCGCTATATTTACACTTTTAAGAAAAATAATATTAGTTGTATTCATATAAAATGTGAATATTTACATATTTTTGTGTTATAAAATATATAATATATAATTCCATATAGATATCGTTGTTGGAATCCCCAAAATTTGGAATACTCAACGCTTTGTTCTTCTAGTTAAGCATATTTTTCAAATGGATTATCTTTTCTTATTTTAATGCTTCATTTAGAGAGAATTTCTTAGTAAATCCAAAGTAATATTTTCAATTTTTCATATTAGGTTTACGTAAAAATATTTATATTTACTTATTACCATCTATATAATTGGTGAAAATAGTATCATTTGCAATCGCATATAACTAGTTGGGTTATTAGAATTTTAACAAGACATCATACAATTATGCTTTTTTATTTTGTGAAAATTTCATTTTAAGTTTCAAACTATCACTTGAAAATCAATTTTGCTCATGTTTTTTTAACAATATCAATTCTACACTTAAATTGTTTAATTTTGAATCAATTTTACCTATTAGTTGCCATCTACAATTAAACGAAAGTTACTGATGTGACACCAAAATTTATTTTAAAACTCATTTTACACCTAAATTATTCTTAAAATATCAATTAGACCACTTATATATATATATATATATATATATATATATATATATATATATATATAAATTTAAATATCTAATAATAATTTTCATCTAAAAAGGACTGATCCGCTAGTTGTATGTTGAAAACTGTGTGGGTACATGTTTTGAGAGAAATATCTGTTTTGAGATTTGGGAAACCTTATTAGAGGGTGAAATTATTATTAAATATTTAAATTTAATTTTTTAGATATCCAGAATCTAATTGATATTTTGAGTTAGTTTAAGAGACAAAATAAAGTTTCAAATAAATTTCTTATACCGCGTCAACAACTTTGATTTGATTATAAGAAGAAAAAAATTGATGTAAAATCAAATATCTTAAATATAAAATTAATATTATTAAGGGGTAGATTGGGAACATATTTTTTTCGTGATGTTTGAGTTTTTTAGTTAAAATATGAGATGAAAAGAATTAAATATGTTTGGGACGACTTTTTAGTTTTTCCGAAAATATGTGCAATAAATAAAGTGAATAGAAAACAATCTTTAAATTTTTTAAATTTATTGATTTTAATTTTTATTGATTTTTTTTTTTAACTTTTAAGCTAAAATCTCATATTGGAAATGAGAACTAAGAGCATCTCAAATCGTTTTATCAAATCCTTCACCAAATTTAAATTTGTTGAAAATTTTGGTGAAAATGAGGTCCAATAAAAGGAGGAAGCAATTTTTTTTTTTCAAATCGAGGATGATCCAAATCTTTCACCGGATTTTCAATAAGTCTTTTTCCATTTAAATTTGATGATATTATTAAAAGATTGAGGATTGGAGTTGAGATTTTTCCACCAAAATTGATGAAAAGCGAAATTTGAGATGAGAAAGTAATTTTTAAAAGGGCACTCGGTCCAAAAATTCAATTTCAGATTTTCTTTGCCCAAAGGTCCACACTCTAAAATACTGGGAAGTTCTATTTACACACCATATTTTGTCTCAAGAAACACCATTAATTAGTTTACTTTTTATTACAATTTTAACCTTAGGTAAAATGACTATAAAGGACAAGCTATGATACACACCATTTGTATAATTACCATAAAGGACAAAAATAAATATAATACACATCAACAATCTCAAATGTGTTACTTACGCATCTTGTCTCTCAAGAATCCAAAAACCCTAAAACAAAAACCAAAAACCCTTAAAGAAATAACCAAAAATATATGTATTATTGAATATTTTGATTGGATATGCATCTAGCAATACTCATTCAGAACAATGGAGCAAGGAAAAGGTTATTTTTTATTTTTTATTTTTTTTGTTTTGGTTTACTTACTGAGTGGTAAACAGTTTGTGTTAGTTTGGTTATCTAGAGTCAAATAATAAATTAATGTTCGACTACCTACAACCGAACAAATTTTACATGTTCAGTTTTATAGTGTACTTTCTCCAAATATTCGGTTTTAAAGTATCGAACAAAAACTATTCATTCGGTTAAAAACAATTGAACAACTGCACTTAGTTCGATTCTGTACTGCCATTAAATGAAGTTTTAGTGCTCTCGATAATCATAGATTGTTGCAATGCCCTAACTACACTCCCAGATCCACCCATTTTTTTCTTCTCAATAGTACAATCCAAACTCCTTGTTAGAAAATTCACTTCCTGTGATCTTCCAGGCCACCGATGCTGATCATTAGGCTTTGAATTCTCCGTCTAATTCCTCACCGACGTTGCTTTCCTTCTCTCCGCCCGATTCCTCACCGGAGTGAGGGTAAAGATGGAAGATTGTAGGTAAATTGTGGGTGTGGTGTGTGAGGAAGAGTAAAGATGGAAGATTGTGGTGTGTATTGAGCAAAATATTTATTTATCAAAATAACTAAATGTGTGCCTTGAGTAATGGTTTGCCTTGAGACAAAATGTGGTGTGTAAATAGAGACACCCTAAAATACTTTATCCATAAGGACAAATTCCCTCAAAATGACCAAACTACCCTGTATATATATTTTTATTTTCCAAACCAGACCTAACCAAAACACAATCTCTCTCATCTCTCTTTCGCCTTCTCTCTCTTTCTCTTTCTCCTCTTTTCCACGCCGATCTGAACCTCTACGACGGTGGCATCGCCACCAAGCCATCGTTTGTTCCTTCGTGCAGAGCTGGTAGTGACACCAGAGATCTAGAACCGCGTGACCATAGATCCACCACGAGATTGCGATTTACTTCCTCCGATCCTCACTGTCACCTTATCGCCGTCTCGCTTGCACTGCTAACGTTCTCCTTTAGTCCCTCTCTCTCTCTCTCTTTCTCTCTCTCTCTATCTCTCTTTAGAATCTTCTCCTTCACACCATCTCATTCACTCAATTTTTTTTTTTCATTTCTAACCCTAGGTTTTGGAACAACTGAGTTAGTTTTCGGCGAACTTTCCACCACCACCACCACCACCACCGTTGTCTTCGAATCCTAGCCATACTGGTTTTGGTGATTTCGAAGATGGAGTAGAGCTCTGGATAGGCCTGTTGTTCTTGTGATGATGTTTGTACTAGGGTTTGAGTTGAGACCAATGGTCCAGAGATCTACGGCAAAATACTCTTTCAAATTCCTCTTAAAACTTCGCAAAACCATTTTGAATTTGAAATATTAATTTTAAATTGTTTTGAGTTTTTGCAAATACTCGAATGGGCTTTGAAAGTATTCCAAAGTTTTGTTTTATCAACTTATATATTTGAAAATTTCTATTTATTTATTTTTTATTTACATTTGAGCTCAGATCTATGTTGTTGTTGAATATGCAGGTTATATCTTATTTATTTATTTATATTTGAACTCAGATTTTTGTTGTTGTTGTTGTTGATGGTGATGATGATGATGATGATGATGAATAGATAGGTTTGGTTTGGTTTGGTTTGGTTTGGTTTGGTTTTGAATAGATATGTTTGGTTTGGCTTGGTTTTACAATAGATAAGGGTTTGTTTGGCTTTATATTTTAACATATAGGATTTGGTTTGCCTTAGTATTTTAGATAGAAAAAATAAAAAAAATTAAACAAATAGTTTTGCATTTGAACAGATATTTTGATTGAATAGATAATCTTCATTCTCTTATCTCTCTAATTTGCAGAGATAAAAAAAAAATTAAAACATATACAGTAAAATAATTTCAACAGATAGAAAAAAATAAACAGATAATAAAATTTGAACAGGTATTTGAGCAAATAAAGGGGAAAAATTGAATCGATAATCAAAATTTTGAACAAATAGTCAAAAAAAGTTAACAAATAAATTAAGGGATAAAATTAAAAACAAAATGTCCTCCAAAACCAACAAAAAGACTTCTGATTAAACTATTTCACAAATGATGGACTTCTTACCAACAAAAAATATCCAATAGACCTAACGCCTTAGACAATTATTAGAGTTAGGGGTGTAAAAATGGCTCGAGTTTCGTGGACGGTCAGAAGCTCGCTTGTGGTTCGAGGTGGGCCCTGCCCGTTTCGGCTCGGGCCCGAGTCTAGCCCACTACCTTGGGCTTGGGATTGGACTTTCCATTTGAAACCCAACCTAGCCCAAAAAAAAAATTGGGGGCCCTACTCTGCCCTCTCTTTGCCAATGGTCAAATTTCAAAAAAACAAAATAAAAATAAAAGGCAACTTGCAACGATTAAATAATTAAAAAAATAAATAAAAGATTGATATTGCAAAAAAAATTTAAAAAAAAAAAACACAACACAATGGTCATTTCCTTGCAATAAATGAATGAATGAAAAAAAACTATATACATAATTCTAGACCCATGTCCCTATCCAACTTGCCCCTCATACTACATCTCAATTGTTGTTGCCCATTTTTCAAAATAAATCTCACAAATAATTCTCTCTATTAAATTCTCTCAATCTCTCTTAAACTCTCGATCTCTCTCAATTGTCAATTAATTTTGAAGTGTCATCCATAAGTGGTAGTTGCAATTATGCAACAATAAAATTTTATCAGAAGAAGCTAATTTATGTATCGCATTCGCTAGTCGATAACATTAATTAGTTTAATTAAATTTATTAGCTACTCATTTTTTTCATTAATTATTTGTGAACATATATTAATTATTATTTTTTACTCATTATATTTACACATTATTTAAATTAATTGTTAATTCTTATTTATTGTTTTACTTACATTACTATGGATCCTAATATTTTTAATGTTTATGTCAATGTTGATACATATACTACACAACATGAATCTGTTGATTCTCCTTTTAATATCCCTCTTCCAACAATTGGATCATCATCTAGGGGCATAATTAGTACTGTTTTGGAACATTTTGAAAAAATATCTATAAATAATCCTGATGATACAATTACATTTAAAGAAAAATGTAAATATTGTGCACATTTACTTAGTACTGCATCTATAAGGGCTATTAATCATCTAAAAAGGCATGCTGATAAACATTTATAAAGTTACACAACTTGATATTAGAAGTCAAATGCAACTAGAGGCTTCATCAACTGCTAATTTATAAATATTTTCATATGATCATATGCGTGCATAAAATTCTATAGTTGATTATATTATTACAAAAGAACAACCTTTTACTACTAGTGAATGTCCCAATTTTACCGAAATGATTCACGAAAGTTTTGCACCGCAATATCAAAGTTTTTTAAGAAATACTATTAGAAACAAGATTTTAAAGAAATTTGAGGATATTAAAAGTGAATTTTTTGACATCTTTAAAAAATTGAATAGAAGAGTTTGTTTAATATCTGATCTGTGGTTAAATAATGGTTTTCGAATATCAATGTATCACTTTATATTTTATTGATAATGATTGGAAATTAAATAAAAGATTTATTTCATTTAAATTAGTTGAACTTCTATACACTGGTCATTCGCTTGGTATAGAAATAAGAAATATATTATATAAGTGAGTTTTACAAAATAAAATATTTACGATTAATTTAGATAATGCAGTATATTATAATCAAACTGCAACCCATTTAAAATCAACTTTACAATTGCTTGTTGATGGTGATTCATTTTATGTTCGTTGTTGTGCCCATATTTTAAATTTGATTGTTAAAGAAGCTATGCATGCATACGAGACTTATGTACTTGTAATAAAAAATACAGTTGTTACTATTATGTCTTTTGTTAATTGAATTTCGAAATATAGAAAAATTTGTTAACAAGAAAATGTCATTAAAAAATTAATTTTAGATATATATAGTAGGTGAAATTCAACGTATAATATGTTAAACAAGGTTTGTAAACAAAGAAGAGTAATAGATTTATTTTTACAACAACATCAACAAAAGGAGTACTGCCTTGTATAAAGGTTTTTTAAAAATTTTTGATACTTCAACAAAATTATTTTCCTATATATATATATTCCTACTTCACTATTTGTTTTACATATACTAGCAGAAATAATTAAAGTTTTCGTAAAATATATGGGTAATGAAATTATATTTATTACTTCAATGAAAGTAAAATTTGATAAATATTTTAATCATTCGCCTCATCTTTTAGGTTTAGCCGCAATAATTGATTCTAGGTGTAAAGAAATTAGTTTATAAGAATTTTTAGAACGTATTTTTGTTGATCAAACACAATTTGCCCCTATTATACAAACATGCAACAGATTATTTGAAGAATACAGGGCAGCTGTATCTATAAATACACCTACACACACTACACTAGTAGTCTCATATCGAGACGGAAGATTAAGTGTTTTTTAGTAATAAAAAGTAGAAAAATATCTCAACATACAAGCGTAAGTAGTTATGAACTACAACGTTATTTGGAAAGCCCGTCAGTGGATGATTTCAATAATTTTGACATTTTGGAATGGTGGAAATAAAATGAAATTATGTGGCCTGTGGTTTTACAAATGACCCATGATATACTAATCGTTTCTATTTCTACAGTTGCTTCGAAAACAACTTTTGGTGCAAGTAGACAGGTGTTGAGCTATTATCTTAGCAGACTTTCACTCCAAATGGTTGAGGTACTGATGATATTTAAAGATCATATGCATGCGTTTATGAAAATACAAAATTATAGTGAAAATGAGCGAATTCAAAATGATTTGGATGACATATCCTTGGGTAACGAGACTAAAATATCTGTGTCCTCCAATGATTGATCAACAATTTGTTTTTTACTACTTTTTTTTTTTGGTATTTGATTATTGAGGTAGAATATAATGTAAATGATTGGTAGGCTAGTAGGTGCCAACCTAGTTAGGATGCACTTGACCTATAGTAATGCAATTGCTCTACCATTATCAATCATTTACACCCATTTTATTTAATGATATAATTTTTTGTAATATTTTATTTCATTTTGAAATAAAAATTATTCATTCAATAAATGTTATATAATTAATTTAATATTGTAGTATTGAAAGTTTCATTTTCATATATATAAAATTATTCATTTTGAAGGGGAAAAAAATTACATAATTGCATACTTTTTTAGTTATAAATTCATAAATAAAAAAAAACATAAGCCATACATAATTAAATTTAAATATCACCATGAAACATAACCAAACAAAACATCTCATTAATCATAACTAAAATATTATAGTATAATTTTTATTTTATTTTATTTTTTTCCTAATAAATAATCTACATAGATAATGCATTTATCGTTCATTTTTTCAACAAAAAAAAAAAAAAAAAGATCTGACTAGGCCCAGCCTGCGGCCCGAGCCCAGGCCCACCAGCCTGGCCCTAGCCCCTATTATGAGTGGGCCTAGGCTTGGGCCTGGGTCCCACTTTTCAGAGCATGGCCCGACCAACTAAAAAGCAGGAACTCAAGAGGCCCACTTGGGCTAGCACAAGCTCGAGCTCGAGCCCGAAAGATTTTGATAAAAATATTGGAGCAACTCATATCAAATTAAACTCTTTTTCTTTTTGTTCAAAAAAAAAAAAAAAATTTAAATATTTTATTTAAATTTAAAATCAAATTAGACCAAAAATTTTAGTGAATGGTCCCATCTCCAATCCTTCATTAGATCTTTTATTAAATTTAAATTTGATGAAAAATTGATAAAAATGATACTCTAATTGTTTCGTCAATTTATTTTCGTCAATTTAGTATTAAATGAATAAAGTGGTTCTTTTTTGAAAGGAGTGTTTATTCTTTCATCAAATTTATTAGTGACTGTTGGAACGTCCTCCAGACAATCGACTTTAAGATGAATTTGATGAATATTTTATTGAAAAATGTTTGAGAGCCACAAAAAGTGTGGCTCAAATCGCTCAAAACTGCTAAAACGATGTCATTTTGTGTCGTTTTACGCCCAAAATGACGTCGTTTTGACAGTTTTGAGCCATTTGAGTCATACTTTTTGTGGCCCTCTACCATTGCTCTATTTTATTCTAGACGGACGATGCTGGTCGGTCAATCAACTAGATTAGATGAAATGGTTAAAAGATCAAATTTTTACCCAAATTTAATGGAGTAGATATCTTAGGGCCTGTTTGGTAACCATTCCGTTTTCAGTTTTCAGTTTATATTTACAAAATTTTAAAAAACTGTCATAAAAACTTATTTGATAATTTTTTTGATTTATAAATGGTTGTCTCAGTTTATAAATTTGAGGAAAAAACGTAAACTTAAAAAATGAGTTTACGTTTACAGTTTTTATTTTTTTTTTCAATTAAATTTTTTTCGAATAGTTTATTTTCAATTATTCTTTTTTCAAATAATTTTTTTTCAATTATTTTTTTTTCAATTAAATTTTTTTCAAATAAATTTTTTTCAATTAATTTTTTTTTCAAATATTTTTTTCCCAATTAATTTTTTTTTCAAATATTTTTTTAATTATTTTTTTTTTCAAATATTTTTTTCCCAATTAAATTTTTTTCCAATTATTTTTTTAATTAAATTTTTTTCATTTTTTCCAATTAATCTTTTTTTTTCAATTAATTTTTTTTCAAATATTTTTTTACCAATTAAATTTTTTTATTAATTTTTTTAATTAATTTTTTTTTCAATTATAATTTGTGTGATCTCATTGTCATAAATAATAAAAATAAATATAAATATTTTAAACTTAAACAAATATATTTTTTAATTTATATTTTTAAATTTTTTAAAATATTTTATTCAAACTAAACACATTTATAATTTATATTTTTTAAAAAATAAACAATATTAATTTATAAAATTTTTATAAACATAGACTAAAAACACAAACGTTACCAACATATCTTACAAAACCAAAATTAAATTGACACTTGAATAAGTTGGGAATTTATTTTTTGACAAAAGAGAAATAATACGACGCCACCGCTGGGAGGGTGAGCCATGGAAAACATCGAAGCAGCTTTTTCTGAGTAAAGAGATCCAACGCGAACAAAAACTTTATTTGGAGCTGAGCTGACCATGTGATTTCAACTCTGTGTATGTATGTGATTGTCATATCCAATTTCTTCTTTGCAATAATGTTGTGAAGCAATATATTTCATTCTCTGTATGCCTCATTTGTTTTTCTAAATTCTTGTACTGTTCTATTTTTTTTTTTTTTAAATGAGTTTCTGAGAAAATTTATGTACTTTTAATAATCTCCTTGTTCTAGTGAAGCTTGTTGGTCATCTTTATAAATTACCATGTTAGAGCATCTCCAGCACTTCACTTTTTTTTTTTCATCAAATTTGTTCAACAATTTAGTCAAAAGCTTGTTTTGATATAGCTATTAGCTCACTCCAATGATGAGAACCAAATTTTTTTGAAAAAAAAATACCTAACCCATGCCAAATACCTCCTTTAACCAATTTTGGTAATAATAATAAAAAAAATGATCTCCAATTCTTCATCCTTTAACAATTTGATGAAAGATTTGATTCATCTCTTACTTGGGGAAGCTTCTATTTCCACACACCAAACCCTTGACGTGCCCATCTCTTCTCAAGGTACACACTCAATGATTTTGAAATATCAAGTTTTGCCCAATACATAACCTTGCTTGTCAAAATTACCCGACTTCTTCAACCTTCAAACCTAACCTAACCTAATCCTAGCCACCACTCACTGCCGCCACCACGAGCCCGCCCACCCCACCTTTGGTCGCTACTACTACCATTTCCAACGGTCCTCCTCAACCTTACCCCACGCTCTCCAACCACCCCTTTTGCCTACCTAGCCCTTTCCTCCTCCACAACCTTCATAACTGCAATACACCACTCCAACCCTCCCTACACTTTGGCTATGGTGATTGCGATAAAGAGAGATTCACACACACAAACGCACACCCGCACACACAAATGGATTGCACAACTAGGGTTTTGAGATAGAGAGAGATCGAGGCAACTAGGGTTTCGTAGAGAGAGAGGGGTTGCGACAATGGTTTTGGCGAAAAGGAAGAGTGGTGGTCGTGAAGGTGCCATAGAGGGGCTACGGGTTGAGTTTGCAGTGGTGGGAAGCTCGTGGCAATGAGAATTTCGCAGTGGAGGGGTTGTAGCGAAGGTGATTCGCGGTGGTGGCAGTAGCCAGGGTTGGGGTTAAGAAATTAGGGTTTTGGTGGAGAAGATGAGAACATTTTGATAATTTTATGATATGACAAAATTGTAATAAAAATTATTGGCCCTTTTGTGCTTAATGTGGTTGCTTTGGTTAGAGCGAAATCGTCGCGTTTTTCAGGGGGTTGCTTGGTCCATGACTTGGCTAGAAAATAGGGTTCTCCAAGTTCTGTGTGGTTAGGTGTCTGGGCAGGTGGATCCAAATTTGTTTACCTTTGTAGATTTTATAGATGATGTGATTAGTTTGGTGTTTCTCTTTTTTTTGGGGGCTCCAGTTTTGTATTCTTTAGCATCTTCCTCCACCAGTTGTTTCTACCCTTGCTGTTGATTCTCCTTCTTCTGATGACTCTGATCTTATCTTGCTAACCGTAAGTATCCTCTTAGCATCTGTAAACAGGTAGTCAAACTTGGTTTTGCTAAAACATGTTTTTCTCTTTCATACTGTACGCTTTTGTTTGCTATTCACTCTTTTTCAGAACCTCAGTTTTATAAGGAGGCCTGTCAGGATTCTCATTTGATTCAAGTTATAGAGGATGAGTTGTTTGCTTTGCAGAAAACTAGCATTTGGGAGTTGATTCCTTTGCTTGCTGGTAAGAATCTGGTTGATTGCAAATAGGTCTACAAAGTCAAGGCTCATTCTGATGGTTTTCTTGAGTACTACAAAGCTTGCTTGGCTGCCAAGGGTTTTTCACAGGAATATAGTATTGATTATGAGGAGACCTTTGCCCTCATTACCAAGATGACTACTATCCGTACTTTGATATCTGTCGCTACTGTTCGTCATTGGCCTCTTTATCAGATAAATGTTAAGAATGTTTTTCTTAATGGTCATCTTACTGAGGAGGTTTACATGCATCCTCCCTTTGGCCTTCAGCATTCCTTTGGATAGGTTTGTCGTCTTCGGCGTGCTCTGTATGGTCTAAAGCAATCTCCTCGTAGTTGGTATGATCGCTTTCAAACTACTGTTACTGAGCTTGGGTTTCATTCTTCTGCTCAAGACTTTGCTTTGTTTCTCCTCCACATCTCTGTTGGTTTTGTTGCCTTATTATTGTATGTGGATAATATGATTATTGCTGGCTCTGATTCTTCTGTTATTTCTGAGGTCAAGCAGCGTCTTTTCCGTATCTTCAAAATGAAGGATTTGGGTCCACTACGGTACTTTCTTGGTATTGAGGTGGTTTCTTTTCTCTCAAAGGTTACTTTCTGTCTCAGGCCAAGTATGTTAATGAAGTTATTTATCATGCTGGTCTTACTGACATTAAGATTGTTGATACCCCCATTGAGCTTAATGTGAAACTTAACACTACTGATGGTTTTCCTCCGCCTAATCCTACTTTATATCGAAAGCTCGTGAGTTGCTTAGTGTATTTGATAGTTACTCTTTCTGATCTTGCCTATATTGTTCATGTGGTTAGTCAGTTCGTTTCTGCTCCTTGTTTTACACATTGGGCTGCTTTGGTTCGGATTCTTCGCTATCTTCGGAGTACTATATTTCAGGGTTTACTATTGTTCTCCATTTTCTCTTTGGACTTGGTAGCCTATGTTGATTTTGATTGGGCTGGTGATGTAACTGATCGCAAGTCAACGTGTGTTTGATTTGGGTGTCTCGTAGTCTTCTCTTTGATGCGGAATATAAGAAGCTCAAAGAAGAGTAAATTTAAAGAAGCGGCGATATTTGAAAATTGGAATGGTTTCAAAAAGAAATCGATAGGAACTATATATAATCATGTTTCTAATATTATTATAGTTTTATTTTATGATTATTTTTATGTTTCTAGGGTTTTTAGGCGAGGGGCATTTTGTTAATTTTATATTTGCCTACATTGGTCGTCGGGGTCGCCCATGGGTCGTCTTGTGAGTCAAGTTATTTAATTAGTCTTTGTTTTTGTTTCTTATTTAGTCTTAAATTAGTTTTGGAAGTCAAAGATATTTTGGTAGTTTCCTATTTTAGTTCTAGCTGGTTTAGGAAGTCTCTTGGTATATATAAAGCCATGTAATGCCTCTAATTCAATAGAGTTGATATTTTATCAGAAGTTAAAAGAGCTTTAAAGCTTCTTTATGGATTGTGTGATGCAATCAAACCCTAGGTGTGATACCTATGGAATCTAGGTGTGATGCCTAGACCTATCTTCTTCTTCTCCTCCTATCTTCTTTTCTTTAATTTCTTCCTTAAATTTCAGCACTTCCATGGCCTAATTACTATTCACGGGTACTGTTTACAGCACCCGTATCAGCCCCTGTTTTGATCTCTTTCGTCTGGTTTATTAATCCTAAACCAAGTTCATTCCATTCATTAATTGAAATCCTAAAATTCCTATTGATTTTCAACTTTAAGCAACCATGAAAACCCACAGAAAGTCTGTAGCGCTGTCCCTATTTGTCCTGCATCACTCTGACCTCTCTCTATTGTGACAATCACAGTGCTATTCAGATTACCCACAACACTATCTTCCATGAGCAGATGAAGCACATTGAGATTGATTGTCACTTTATCCGTTAGCATCTGTAGTCTAGCTCTATCTCGCTTCCTTTCGTCTCTTCGTCTCTTCGGCCCTACAATTTGCTGACTTCTTTATTAAGACTCACACCACTGCTAAGTTTGAATTTCTTCTTGGCAAACTTGCGGTGTTTTCTACTAAAACACCTTGACTTTGACTGTGGGTGTGAGAATATTCGGCTTTATGTATATATGGCATTATATATATTCTGTATATATTAGAGATTGAGTATATATTCTTTTTTTCTTTTTCAGTCCTAGGTGAGGTTGTTATGTAAACTGAGGTACTCTTGTATTACAGACACAATTGAATATACATAAATTATTCAGAAAACTTACAGTATATGCCTGTTGTTGAACGATTGAAAGACCTCAGATGGGGTAGCACGTCACCGATATATTCAGCTTTAACACACTTCAGATTTATAGTTGGCCATCATGAGCAATGCTTCATATCTCGGCTATCACATGAAGTTGAAGATGAATTCAATAAGTTGGAGAAAGGCTTGAAGTGTATAAATGGTGAAGGCTTACCAACTGAAATTACCAAGGTATTCAAACATGCCAATGCTTTTTTCCTTGACCGTCATTGGACTGTTAAAAATCTATCCTAGTTCGGGATTGAAAATATGGATAAGCTGAAGTTTTGTTTGTTGGCAGAATGTAATGAGCTTCAGTCGGTCATTGATGTAGAAGAGTTTTATCAAGAAGTGTGTGATTCGGATTTTGATGAAGAAATTATTCTCGAGTCACTTCAATACTTGAGCATTCACCAAGTCCCAAATCTTTCTTTTATGATGATAGTATTGATGAGGAGACTGAGGACATAGATGCTGAGATTCCTTATGTTGATCCTGCTGAAGGTGCTAGCTACCCTATCTCGCTTTCTCGAGCTGTCGAATCCAAGTTTTCGCTTGCCTCTCTTGAGCCAAATCCTCTTTTCGTACCCTTGCTGTCCTACCCTGCCTACCTATTATTGAGGGAGTCTGTAGTTACCTGTCTATAGGTTGTAGTCAATCTAATCTTTTGCTAGTTGATCCATTAAGTCTCCATCCCTTCTAAGTGGGACAAAGATACTGGCCAAGTAGTCTTGATGATCCCTGCTAACCATTGAATCATTCCACTTTAATGAGTCCCACAACTGATTCTCTCATTTGATCACCTTCATATCTTTACTAGAAACTTCCTTGGTAGAAAGCCTTTCAAGCTTTGGGCAATAAAAAATGACCAACCTCTCTAATTTTGAAACTATACATAAACCACTGGAAATGTTGATCAATTCTGGCAGTTCAAGAAGCGACATCTTCTTCAAACTTGGGAGAAAATTACCCGATTTTACTTTGGAACATTTCATACTTATTAGGCTATTAATCTTGGCACAGTCTTCAACTATGAGCTCTTTCAAGTTTATGAGATTACCAAGCATGCCTAGTGTGAAAACGGTAATCAAACTCGGGCATGTATGCAAGGCCAAAGACTTCAGATTCGAGAGACCCCCCCTCCGAATTGGTTCTTTACAAATGCTCTCCATATTCTTCTTAACTATTCCAAAGGGGCACCATTATAAGGATCACTTATGCTTTTCCTGCTTCCCAGATGGTTTTCCAATACCAGGAGAATACCGGACCGAGTCGGGTCAAGCCAGTTCGGGTTCTAGTGGTGTTAAGTGGACAAAGCAGTCATGGGATCGCCAGAGAAGGGGTTGGGGAATATTTCAAGAAGCCCCTCAAGGATCAAAACAGGGGAAGCCCATCTACGACTAATGCCCTATAGACAAGTAATTTCTCATTATTCAATCAGCCAATTTTTAATTATTATCTCTTAACAAAAAGGAATAAGTTTTGTTTTCTAAAAGCATTTGTTCACAACATATCCCATTCAACAAAACTAAACTCTTTAATGTCCTAACTACTGAGATTTTGTCACTACAAAGGGTATTTTTTTTAATTATTATTATTTTTAATTCCTTCTTGTAGTTTATGCAGATCTTCCAAATATGTATATTTTATTGTTGTTTTAATTTTCTCATATTGCCCTTCAAAGTGCCATTGCATTGCAAATAAAGCTTAGGCAAAATTCAACATGTTTCACAGCCTTGTCAAACCCAAACCAGTGTGGTGTTGAGGGACATGATATATTATTTTTAAAAGATGATGACACATCCAATTAAACAAGTATTCATTTAGCAAGATTATTGCGAAGAGTTTGACAGAATTTAGGTCCTCTACTCATTTCGAATAAAACAATTGAATAGATTATTTTGTTATCAACATTTTGTAACTGAGAGAATCAAAATTTAAGCTTGTGTGCCAATTAGTAGTCCCAATACTTTGGATTAATCCTAACTAATATTCGTAATGTCCTTGTGGTTTAATGATGAAGAATGTCACACTGCTAATCATCATTGCCATTTGCTTTTGAGTGACAGGTTTTACAACTCCTTGAAGATGGAACAATCCTTTGAAGCTGAGCTTGAGGTTGTATTACGGTAATGGTGTCGGTGGCAATGAAAAAGAATGTATCCACAAGCAGAGCTTCAGCTTATATAGTAAGGCTTGTTGAACTTATTTCTTCCAAGTGCTTGTGAATGCGTTTGCATTTTATTCCTCGTGTATTTGTTTTTGAGGTTTCTCTTACACTTTGGGTGTTCCCTTTGTATTAATTTAATTATATGTTGTACTTGATTCTCATTGTGATTGTAATTTTTGGAGTTCATTGTAACATGATACGTTAATAAAGAAATAGTCCTCGAATATGTTACCTAGATGCATATCTCAATCCTTTTTTATAAGCTTGATATGAACATGGCTTATTTTACTGTTTCTCTTATTGTAGATGCTGTTGATGCTGTTATCTCAACCCTTCTTTCCCAAATACTTAAAAAAATTGAAAAAACAAGTCCTGCAGTTTGGAACTAAACCAGATTGTTTATATATGTATATAAAAATCATTACTTATGATAGACCTTGAAGTAATCATATCATACCTATGTTACACCTAATCTGAGTTAATCCTATAACCGTCAGTTGCTCGACAGTCTCACTAATCTGTTTTATTAATAATGGTTGCTTCAACAATGGTTTATTGTTCAGGTTGTGATGATGGCAGGTTGATATATACCTGGTTTCAAATCAAACCAAAACATGTCAGACTAGTTCGGTCTAGTTTAGTTCCAAATTTTATGGACTGTAAGTAGGAATGTAATCCCTGATGTCCTTTTAAACCGAACCATGCTTACTCCTAACAACTCCCATGAAAAATGCCAATAAGACTATAACATCCCAAAATTTCTTGTATGGTTGTGTGCACTAGTTTCAGGATGTGCCTACAAACAATAGATCACCTCTCATGTTGATTCCTGCCTCTTTCTGTTTCACGTTGTAATGTTGGATTTCATATGCATTCAGCTCTGGCATTCCATTCATCTATCCAAATGTTTTGCCAACATTCTTTTTTTTGTTTGTTGGTCGGTAGGAGCGGAATAGAGAATAGGGGAAGTTGGTTTGCGCAATGGTGGGACTCAAATATAGGCTACACACCTGGTCAGTAGACGTGTCAACGGATTGGATTTGGGTAGGACTTGTCAAAATCCGATTCCTGACACGGTCAGATTATGACAAATCTGATAAGGGATTAGATGAATCTGAATCCATATAATCTCAATACCCGATCTAAAAGTCCGACGTGATCTGGTTTTATTATAGTACTCTGTTTTGATATGAATTTCACTTTTTATTGTGTTGCTCATTAATTTTTTTTTTAAAAATAGTAGTCTTAAAATTTTGACTGAAGCATTACATAAACAAAAATTATCAAGATTTTATAATCTTGATACTCTTCTCAGCTATACATGTGAATTTTCTGATTATCTACAACTCTCTGGTAAGTTTTTAATTAATTCGTAGATTATAAGCTCAATCCCTTATTGATTGTCCTGTGATCTGAAAGTCTTTTCTTTTGATCCAAAATCTATTACTTGAATTTGTTTTCAGTTTTTAAAAATATATTGACATGACTTGTCTAAGAGAACCAATTTTCGCAATGAATTTTGTTCCTTTTCTCTACTTACTAGCTGTACATTCAAACAATCTGTGTCTAATACTTCTACATTACAAACATCTCTTTTGAAATTGTACACAAAATTAGTCTTCAACCTGACCTAACAGTAATCCAATTTCCCGACAACAAAAAGTCACTCTCCGGCTGATGCTTCCATGGCATTATACTCTTTCTTTCCTCACAACACCGTGATGAAAATGGAATTCTTTTTCTAAACTCTCCTCCAACCGATTCATCGGATTCATAACCTTCCTCACAAATTCCAACATCCAATATACTTGCTGGCGAGCAAGCCCATTCCTCCTTTTTGAAACTCCCTCTCTCCAATGTCCCCAAAATGAATGGATGGTTAAGTAGTTCTTCAGTTTTCCACCTCTTTTTGGGATTCCTCTCCAAGCATTTTGCCAAGAAATCGAGCCCTTCTTTTGAGAATTCATGTGGAAACTGTGGTATCTCATTGCTACGTGCAATCTTCATCATGAAAGCCATTGGATTCAAAGCCTCGTCGCCCCAAGGAGGCCTACTGGTAGCCATTTCAATAACCGTGCAGCCAAGAGACCAAATATCGGCTGCAAAATCAAACCCTTCATTCCTCAAAACTTCCGGAGCCATCCACAAGGGAGTCCCAGCAAAAGACTTAGACGATTGCATTGAACCCCCATTAGTTTTCGAGCAATTTAGCCTCTTCGCACATCCAAAATCTGCCAATTTGACATCTCCAGATGATCCCAAGAGCACATTCTTGCACTTGAGATCGCAATGCACGATTCCATTCTTGTGAAGATGCTTCAAACCCAAAAGAATCTCCCTCGTGTACAATCGAATCAATCTCTCATCCAACGCCCCTCCGAATTTCTCCGCCACATCGGATAAACTTCCTCCCGCCACGTACTCCAAGAAGAGATTGAATTCCTTCCCACCATTAGCCCCATTTGACTCCCTCCCTATGCAATGTACAATATGGGGAGAGTTCAAACTCTCAAGGATGTTAGCCTCATTCTCAAGGGACCGAAGTCCGGCCTCGGATTGTGCGGACTTCACCACAAAAAGCGCCCCAGTGGCCTTGTTCATTGCCAAGTGTACGACTCCAAATGATCCGGATCCAACAAGTTTTCCCTTCATCCATTCACCAGGTTGAGGCGACGCGCAACGCCAGTTTCGGGCCATATCTTTTGCTTCACTCTATTGTGGAAAAATTGGATTTGGAAAACCGTTTGGTCACTCTTAAATTGGGTACCAATTCAATGTCAATAATTTCCAGTCTTGGAAAATGCATTCATGTTTCTATTTTTTCGCAGAGTAGCTCTGTGGAAATCAAGAAAAAAAATGAAATATTTTAAAATCCAGAGAATGCAGAAATACCCAGAGGAAAAAATAAAATAAAATGAAAGTTTTGAATCAAACTAAACTAAATACCTAGAATGGGAAAACAGAAATTTTACAACCAATGCTAGAACAGATGTCTCACCGTAAAAAAACAAAAGCAGGGGATATGAACTTGAGACCTAACCATCCAAATCAGTAACTAAGATAGCCAAAAAATTCAAAGAAAAATATGTGAATTCCAGGGAGAAGAGCGGTTTCCCGACAACGGAAAACCGCTCTGACGATGAATTTCGGTTTCTCTTTCACCTGCAGTTGATGGTATTGCTTGGTTTCTTCCAAGTTGTGTTGGATATGAAAGCTAGGTTTTCAAATGGAGGATTAGAAGTATTTATATAGGGAGCGGTTGGTGACCCAAGCATTGTGGGAGTTTGATTGGAGGGGAGCCTATTGAAAAATGGGTAGTTGCCACGTGGCATTCACATTTTCAATTTGTGGTTCATTAGTTAGAGATTTGTTTGGGGTCATTCTGTAATTTCAGTTGCAGACAAGGGTGCTTTGGTCATTCAAAAGAAAAAGGCGGTTAATAGCAGTTTTCAGTTATTAACGATTACCACAGAAAAGATTTGACCCACTATTCAGATTTGTTTTCTTGATTTTCACTGCATGGATTTGACCCACAGTAGATCTCATCTATGAGTATTTTTTTTTTTTCTTTTTGCTTTTTTTTTGTTTGTTTGTTTTTCTTTTGTTGTTTTTTCTTTTTAATCAACATGGCAAAAAGCAAATCCTCACCCACTAACAAGGAGTTATTTACCAATCTCAAGTTTTTTTAAAATTTATTCAACAAATGCAGGTTTTTTGAACTTGATTTTCAGTTAATTCATGAAATTACTTACACTTCAAGTCCTGTTTTAACACAAGTTTCAGAATATATAAATTAAAATTAATATTATAATGTGTACTTAGCTTAAGTGGTATGAGTCCTCGTACTTAAACCCATGGTCATGGATTCAAGCCTTGCCCATCTCTTTGTTTAACTTTTTTTTAAAAAATAAAAAATACTGCCACATGACATGAGGAGAGTAAAGATTCAGGACACCATAAGAGGTGTTCACTTTATAATAGTATAATAGTATAAATAGATAGATTATGGGTTGAAAACATAACTTCGATAAAGTTGTGGTTTTTTGCCATAATAATAATAATAAACTCATGTTAAAAGCATAATTTCAAATTTAATATATTGTAATCAACAAAGGACTTCATAAAAGAATGTTGGTTTAGAAATCATTTTCAAAATCACACAGGTTGCTACTGTTGGGTATTTTTTTATTTTTTTTTAAATTTATTTTTCCCTAATCCAAAATGGCCATTTTCTCATTTTGTCTATAACAAGAATTAAAATTAAAAATTGAATTCAATCAGATGATAATAAAACTTCCTCAAATACAATCATTTAAGTTTTTTCTCTTGTTTTGAATGGACAACCGCTCTATACAACAATCAAACATGACCCATCTTCCTCTTATATTCAATGATAAAACCACCATTACCAATCTCAATATTTTTTATATTATTATAATAGGTAGAATAAGAATAGAAGCTGCACAGTGAAACTCGAGCCCAGATATCACATACTTCTGCAACCTCAGATTCTTACGGAAATTTCACAACCCAATCTTCTTGGTAGTGTAGTCATAGACCGCCTGAAAAAGACTTCTAGAACCTTCCTCTTTCGGCAGCTTAAGAAGGCGAGCAACTCTCTCAAATCCTGCTTGGTGCCTCCTCAACAAGGAATCATCTATTGCTTCCCGCTTTATCTCTTTGTGGGCATGTTTTGGATACGACAATGCCCACTGCATCGCCCATATGGCCAAAGGGCGCATGTAGGCGAGAGATCTATATTGGTCATCCGTGTTCCAAGCTTCTGGAGTTTGAAAAGCATAGCTGTCAAAAGGAACAAAAATGCGTCGACACAAATGAAAACCCATTCAGTGAAAATCAAGAAATGTGAAAGACGAATAATTTTAACTATAAAACATAAATGTGGAAATTTTGAACCCAGTGAGTAATTTGACCATCAAATATCAAGAAAAGGAAACTGCACGTTGAGTTAGCTTCCACCTAGGTGGGTTTTTTCTCCTTACAACAGAAATCTTAATCAGACCCTCATCACGATTGGGTCCAAGTTAAGGTACAAGTTCCAAAATTAGGAATATGATAGACAAACTATGTAACTGCGAAACACCATTTTGAAACTAAACCTTGTGCTAGATATTAAGAATCCTAGGAACCATCATGCTTTCATAAATTTAGGAAAATAAAGAATGTATGAATTGAGGTCATATAAATTTTTTAGATATGGTAAAATATAATCAGGATTTCAGATTGAATTGTTCAGAAAATGATTCTTCATAGTTGAAGTATTTGAAAATCAAGAGTAATATGTTGCAATCAACTGTCAATTATCCCTTCCTTTTCTTGTACTTGTTCTTTCTCATCTCACCAAAGGATAGGTTTCAGATGTGTAGAATTGAGTGGTGTGACTTCTATGAGGACTTGAGACCAAAGGCTTCACCCGGTGAGGTGCTCCCTTACTAGGCATGATGCCTGGGTTCTGAGTCTCACCATAGGGCGATTCACCCTTCCCCTTATTCCCCTTCTATGAATTGTTATAATAAAAATAATAATAAAGGCTTGTACGAGGACTTTGACCCAACTTTCTAATTTCATCATGTTTCCAAAAACCGGAGTTAAAAACTTGCAGCTTTCCATGGATATACCGTGAAAGGATGAAGGGTTGTCATGATGATCCCTAGAAGGGCATTGCATCAAGTAAAAATCAAAAAGCCAGAACAGTATGTGCGGAGAACTGAAGATCTATACCAGAATTGTTAAACAATGAAAATTCATTTTCAAATTTTCACACCATCAAACAGTCTCATTTGAAATTTTCTTTCAGAATGTTTCAAAGGCATTAGATCATTTCATTATTTCTATAATGGTCATTGTTGGAAAAAATGCTGAAATCTATTGATTGCCTTTGCCGTTGGATATAGACTATTGCTATCCTTTCCTTTGTATTGCATTTCGTAAGTTAATTTCTCTACTCGATAATATATTTTTTAAGTCAAGAAAATAAAGTACTCATTACGAAATGCAACAGAAAAAGGAGTTATCTCCTATTTGCTAAGTAAATTCACACCCAAGGGTTCTGGATTTCCTCCTAGTGATCGAAGTATTGGTTATCTTCGCCTGCAAAGTTGCCAAAATAAATCACTACCACGTAAATAAGGGAAAAGTAAGAAGGCTGAACTCACCCAAGTCCCTCTTCAGACCAAGCAGCCTCATGAACACCACCGGCAGTTCGAAATGCCATTTCAGCCATATCTTCGTGGATCATAGTTGCAGCGACAGCATATGTAACTCCAGACCATATTTCCCTTGACTGCATTGATGAAATGTCAACTTCTCCATTTGGTAGCATCCCATTCACAGCACCTCGCTTCCCATCCTTCACTTTTAACACATTGAAATTATAAACCTTCTTGAGGGCACTTTTTGCTTTGTCTTCGTCAACAATTGGTAAAAGACCACATGCTCGAGCATACCTACAAAGAAGAACTTGATATTTATAAACAATAATTTTCCCTTCAAATCTTGACTAAAAGTAAGAAACCTAAGAATCATTAGTTAGCATTTTGGATATTGCTTCCAAAAGAAAAACATACAAGCAAAATCCGCTTTTAGAATTAGGAAAAGTAATCCCAAATCCTACCCAATAGAACAGGTGTGTAAAAGAAAAACACATTTTTTGGTACATTAGAGGTCATAGTCTAAGGAGGGGCAGAATTGCCTGTGGCAAAACTTATACCCTTGATGTCCTAGTGAGGTGTAGGGGTTCTGGCCAACAGTGCTAGCCATAGTTGGTTAAATAAAGCACATTTAGTTTCATATCAAAGTTCAATTAAATAATTTTTAGATTATTTGTTATCAAGAAATATTAAAGTTATTTTCTATTGCAGCATACCATTGTCCAGCCAACTGATCAGCTTGAATAGATGAACTTGTACTTCCACCGCTATTATCGTAGTTGAAGTAAGAACCATTCCATAACTTCTCGTATACTTTTTTGGCCTTCTGAAACTTGAACCAAAAATAATCCTCGGCGCCCTTGTCACCAACTTCATGTGCCATAGCCGAGGCAGCCTGCAAGGCTGCTACCCACAGCCCACCACAATATGCACTCACTCCAGAGACAGACCACGTATCATATGTTTGGTCGGGGAAGCCATCGTTTTCTATCATCCCATCTCCGTCCTTATCGAACTGGTCCATAAAAGCCATTGCAACATAAACCGAGGGCCAAACAGCTCGTGCAAACTGCTTGTCCCCTGTGGCAACTACGTCCCTGTAAACTTGCAGTACAAATTTCGGATTCAAATCTTTCCACCTATCTGTGTTATGAAGGTTATATGCATTTACTTCAAACCATGGGTCGTTTATTCCAATATCATGAGGAACAGCACCAAGAACCTTTCTTGAGACCCATTTTCCGTCATGCAGAAGGCTCATCTTACTGGGATCGTGCATCATTACGGCTGCTGCAAAGTCTCTCTGGATGCTGAGTTCAATTTTCGGAAATAGCATGACTAATGCAAAAGAAGAGTAAAAATGAACATCGTACGTGTTCCACATGTGGTATTCAATCCCCTCATAATAGAGGAATTGGCCAATATTCTCCTCTCCTTTTTGAAGCAAATTTGTTCCAAAAGCAGAATTTAATGTTACTGGAGTGTGTATATCCTTGAGAATAGAAGTCATCCTCCCAAGAATGTCATCAGCAGTGTCGTTCTGATGGGACATGTGGTTAGTGTTATTAACATCTGAACTGGACATATCAAGGGAAAACTTTTTTTGTCCAACGCTTGCTAAACTATGGACCGGAGGAGATCCATCTGTAATAGGGCAAAAGAGCAGATTCAGATTCACTACTTCAGTCACATTGAGAACCATAGGCTTATGTTTAAGAAAATACCTGTCCAAACTGTTCCTCCTGAATTCAGATAGTAGAGCTCATTAAAAAGAGTGACTGCGTACCTGCAAAGAATCATAAAAAAATTTAAATTCTGATCATAAGCATGGTTGGCAAATGACACCTCGAAGCTCACCATTCAGGAAGTCTCTTGTCTTCAAGAATAGGTCTTTGCCATGCTTCTATCTGGGATTCCCAAACTTTATGCTCTATGTTTCAAAGAAAAGAAACAAATATAACGACTTCAAACATCATTGAAAAGGCAAATTCTGCTTTAGAGTAAAAAATCATAAATGTATCAATATGAAAACAAAGGAACCAAACATTTTGTATGATAAATAATCGACTACCGTATACAAGACCCAAAAGCTTAATCTAAATTTTCCAGTCCTAAATCAATCATCTACTGCAGAAAGGATACAAGGAAACTGTACCAAGAATAGCATCACGTGCAATATTTGAAGCAGCATCGCCACTACCATAAAATTTGCTGTAACGCCTGGTTACAAAATGTATTTTTAGCACAATGATGATCTTTTAATCTGTGAAGTTAGTCAGACAAGCGTTTAGCCACCCACCTGTAATAAGTTCTTCCATTCATGAAGTTTACCTCAGGGCAGTCCCATGCCAATGAAAATGTAACAGTACGTACTGCATCTGGTGGAATTGTCACAGAAGCAGCAATGGCTGCTCCAATTGACGATCCTGGTTCTGAAGGCGTCGATGTTTCAGTGGAATCAAGGCGATCAAAGGATCCATGCTAATAGAATAAAGCCAAATATCAGAGACTGTAAAAATCACAATAAAATAAACACCAGAGAAAAGTAACCCAAAAAAATAAAATAAAAAGTAGATTGTGCTTTTTCTTATTTTGCATTTGCATTAAGAAAAAATCTCAAGGATCACCATACATCAGAAGATAACTCTCAAATACATTAGACCAAAAATAAATAAAGAAAGAAAAAATAAAGAAAAAACTTTGACTGAGGTGAAACTAGACTGTAAAACATATTTCCAATATAAATGGAAAGGTATAACATGACTACAATCATGAAACTTCACGAGTGGCGTCTAATCCTTTAAATTTCTCAACATCCAGCCGGAATGTTCAATAGAACTTACCAAGCTACAAAAGAACACGGCTATGAAACCCTTGTGGTATCCATGCACAAGGAAAAGAAAAGAAAATGAAATCTAGGCTTATTTGATTCCTAGCTAGGAATGGAAAGGAATAACCCTATTCATGTGACACCCAAAAGCATATCACGTGTTATAACATATCAATATCTATATCTGAATACCAAAATAATTATTCTATGGACTACCTTATTCCACAAAATATCCGATTTAATTAGCTTACAACGTTCTGGATATCAAAAATACAAAGAAATGAGATGGAAGCCTTGAGAGATGGGCATCCTCGAGTTTAAATCAAGTTTTGATGCTTTTGACTTGGAAAACAATCTTTTACCCATGTTTATCATTGATTTTGCAAGGCTTATGATAAGTTTTCTTAGGCCCTAGCTCAAAGAAATAGAAAGAAAAAGCTGAAAAATGCAGGATTTTCGAACAGCACCTGTCCTCCTAGAACCGCACGTGCGATTTGGATTTCCGCACGTGCGGCCCGCACGTTCCCTGACCAAATGCGGATTTGGTCCCACACGTGCGGAATTCCCCTGTTTCAGCCCAACTTCAAATAGACATCTCTCTCTCATCTGGACTCGGTTTTAAGCGATTATTTAGTCTAAATTCAAACCCCAGAAGTCTAGTTTTCAATGGTAGTGGTCTCACTTCCAAATTCTAAACATACAAAGATATATGTCTAAATTAGTGAAGGTTGCTCACTTTCTTCTTAACCATTTCATGCTAATTCCTTTCCTAACTTAGTTTTCTTTCATTTCTTCCTATCTACTTAAACCCTATATATCTAAACATGATATTTTTCAATGCATAGCATATGAAATTGTTGTAGAATACTTAGGGCTTTCAATGTACGTTTTCTGCACACTTCATTCTTCAAGCCTTAATCACTTAGAATATTTCTAGGCATGCATTTGATACATGTTTGACATTTGATTTAGAGTCGAATTAGGCTTAGAAAGGTCTTAGATAATCTAAAGAAAGATTAAGAAACACTAAGCTAAGTTAGAACACTAGACATGAATTTATAAGCTTTCTAGTCTATGTTTCCAATGTATTGTTTATGCTTTGTGTAGGTTAAGCTTTAAAGAAGTTACACCCTCGTTCTCGGAGCCATTTGTGAGTGATAGTGTAATAAAGTTATGTTTCTTAAATTATGATTTGAAATGCAAACATATGGTATGTTTAAGGAAACTATATTATTGTTTTGCTTTGAATGAACATCATGTACTCTTGTATCATGTATTAAGATGACTTCTTGGAACACGTTTGTTCTTGGAAATCAAGCCAATGACCTCTAGCTAACTGAGCTCTTTGCCACCTATTGTGGACAAGTTATTCAAAAAGCCTTGGAATGTTCATCGCTATGTATATGCTTGCAAGTTAAGCTTTGTTTATCATGTACAAATTATATTATGTTTGATATGAGCTTGTGCTTGCTTTTAATAAAGTTTATCGGTGTTCATTCATTTACCACTTTATTGAATTACTATTCACTGGACAATGGCTCATCCCTCTCCCTTATATGTAGGTGACAAAGAGTTCAAGTATAAAGAGAAGTTCGCTAGAAACCGGTCTTGTGCGCTTGTGCTGAATTGTTTAAGTCGTGACTTGAGTGTTGTATTTTAATTTATTATTGATGTTTAGTGTTGTAAGATAATAATCCAAGAATGATGGATGCTTTCATTTCATATAGGTATACATTGATCTGAATGGATATTTTAAATGGACTCAATATAAGAAAATAATGACTTCCACACTTTATTAAAAGAACTTTTGCCCAAATTATATTAAGAGTCCGACTTGCTTTTGTTTAGTAGGCCTTTGGTAGTCAAGGACTACTGGCCAATCACTACACCATCCTGTTTGGGGCGGGTTGGGGTCGTGACAATCCATGCCCCACTCTACACAAGTAAAGAACTACATTCACAAGATGCTAAAAGCATTTAAGTCAGAACCTGATACAGATTATGGACTTTAGCATCTGTTAAATTTACACTCAAACCCACTTCCAACCTACATGAAATGGCAGAACCCAATCAGCTTGTAGCTGCATTGTCAAACGAAGCAAGACCATGTCGGATAAAACATGTGATGGATATCATCAGGTCCTATATGCCTCATTCTGTTTAAATCTACATTGATATCTACTCAATATTTCTTTTTCTGGTCACATTTTATAAGATTTTGGAAGCTTGATTAGAATTTCATGTCTTAATTTTGGCAAAAGAGATGGAAATCCCTAGCTAAAAATTCAAAACCTTCTGAGGCATGGGCTAAGCCTGAGATATTAGAAGCGTTTAAATCATAGAATAAGCTTGAAAGGAATCTTTTGACTCAAAATTCGTCATATCAAGTAATTAAGTAATAAAAAAGTAATATTAATGAAAATGATATGGGAGATAAATAGGTAGAATGAATGATCATCGACTTTTGTTGAGGGATGTTCTGTTTTCATATAAAATTACATTTTAAAAAACTACACGAGCACAAGTATAGAAAGTTCAAATATCAAAAGACGAGAACCCATATGTGGGGTAAATGTGAAGAACAGAGTTCATTATACTAGTTCCTTAAAAGTTATGTAGGCAGGGTAGCAGAGACCAAAATATAAAACCAGTATTCCTAAAACTGCACAGGCATAAGGAATGGGTCAGCCAACCTCTTTAATTTCCTGCCACATATGTTTTGCTGTTATACCCTCAGAGTTTCCAGCTATCACAAAGCAAGGACACTCCGAAACATGAACACCATTTGTCTCTTCTGCTGCAATTGCAAAAGTTATAGGGGATAGTCCATTTGCAGTCCTGTGTTGACATACGTGGGGTGTTATCAATAGAAAAATCATAATATATTTGATAAAACATTGAACAAGCCAACCCATGTCAAGAAGACTTAAAATTCATAGCAAGAATGGGAACTTGCATGTGATGCAGGAGGACACCATGAACATCATCCTTCGTCCTAGCAAGACAATTGACTTTGAAAGTTAGGATACAACAGAATTTAATAACATATGCAACATTCACTATAGCTCTAATAATGTTTCATAAATGAACTCAATTTAATGTCTGTTCTTACCTAAGCTTCGAATTGTAGTGATGACCAGAAAATTCAGAAACCCCACCAACAGAATTCTAAATGCACATAAACAAAACTTTTGTTAGTTTTCAGGCCTTATACAATATTTTTCGGAAGAATCAACGCAGGAAACAGATAGTGACTGGAGAGAAATTATCAACAAATGGATTGGATTTAGAACCAAAATTGATTATTATTTTTTTAATAAAAAGTTTGTGTGTTATTGGGGAAAAAGGAATAGAAAGGTTAACTTACTGCCCATGTGAAAAGCAAAGTGACATCTGCAGCAGTCTTTCCCGAATTAAACAGCTGAAGAAAATAATTTAAAAAAAAAAAAAAATCCTTTTTATATCAAGACTACCAATGGAAGATCAGCTGTTAAACAAACAATTTTCAGCAAAACCACTTTCCTACCGTGAAAGTAAAAACTGCTACGGGAAAACTGCTCTGCTTATAATTATGGGGGATAATTGGAGAAATCTGACGACAAACTATCCTAAGATATGGATCAGGTTCACCTGCAATTATAGAAAAGGGTGACCATGAGTCACATTATCCATATTGAAAGTGAATAAACTAATAAAAAAACCAGTTGATCATACAGATTACCTTCATATACCGTCCACGCCCTAGGATACAATGCATGATATGTAGAATTATGCCCCTTCAGGTTCCAGTCCCAAGATCCAATCCCAGATGCAGAACTTTCTCTGTTCATTTAAATGACCTTTGATGAGGTTTCCTTTGCTTTTATCACATACAAATTTTCATATCCAATAATCCAACTAAGATTAATGATTTTCAATAATCAATCAAAAAGCAAAATGATGTATTATGTATATACAACACATGCTAAAGAAGAAATAAAAATCAAGTTGATGTAATGGGGAGGCAAGATCATAGTTACTTTAACACTTCTGGGTTCCCTGGGCAGAGTACAGTGGAGTATTTTTCACCATTAGAGCGTGAAACAAAAGCCTGCATAACGAATCCACATACAGATTAAAAACCTCAAATCATATTTGGAGATGAATAACTAACTGGTAACAGTGATAAAATGCTTTTTAAAGTACATCAGCGCTAACAAATCTGGGAAGGAAAATGCTAATGACTGCCCAAAGGACTGTCACTAGACTTGGTAGGCACACAAAATGTGGATTGAAATGTGTGAAAAGTGTAATAGAAATATATGAAAGTGCTTTGGGATGTGTACAAAATACCTTGAGATTCTAACTTATTTTTTTCGCGTTTCCTCACCTTATTGACAGCATTAGCATCCGCCATCTTAGAAATAGTAGTGTCTAATCTTGAGATCACAAAAAATACAATGTTGTCAGCCTGATCAGCTTAAAAAAATGCTTGACAATGCTTCATCTCCAAGTACTTGAGGTTGGCTTCATGAATCCATTTCTGATCCTTATATCAATCTTCCTTTATCTAAGGATTCCAAGGCTAGACCATAGGTAAAAAAGTGGGCCCTGTTGCCTTTTCTGAGTCTTGAAATTTTTCTTTCTTATTGCCCTTGTAACCTTCAAACTAGAAGCAATCACTCCTTCAGACTGGCATGTCTATTTTTCTTTGTTGCAAATGACCAAACCATCTTTCTGTTTTTTTTTCCGGTGATGTGTTACCATGACCAGACCATCTTAACTAACTTCCTTTCATTTTGTCTTTAATCACTGCTACCTGAACATATTGATATGTTTATTCAATCCCCTTGTTATCTGCCACTAAAGCACATCAACATCCTTAATCTAGTTAAACTTGCATCCTACCAATAGAGAATCAAATCTGCCCTCCAAAAAATTATCTTTACAGAGGATAACATCTAAAAATCAGCCAGATGGATTTCAGTAACCTTTTCCACAGTGCCTAGCTCTGTGCATTCATTTAAACATCTCCATTGGGCTGAACTTCTTTTTTGAGAACATTTCTTGACATCCCAACACTGTGGTCAACAAAGCATACTTGCCCTTAGGCACTTCCATAAGTTAGTGTTACCTTGATATATCTATATTCACACATCTTAAAGCAATCCTCTATTTCACCTATTGCGTTCTAATTATATGGGCAACATTATGCCCAATATCAGCTTCTACATAGACAAGCAATGGAAAATAATGAAAATGGTCACTTTTGGCTATAGATGCCATCAACTTTCACTATTTTCCCATTTCAACCATAGTTTCACCGAAGCCCCTTTCCCTAAATTTATTATGTTTATTGCCTTCATGCTTGTCCAGAAATCCTTAAACCCCAGTAGAGAATTAACATTTGCTACGACTTTTCAACTAAAACTACATCATCAACAAACAACATACATCGTGCAAACCTTCCTAAATAGCCTTAGAAGTTTATGCATACAAAGGAAAGATTAGAACTTGAAACAGTAACATGCATTGCTTCATTGCAAGTTCAGTGACCTCTTCTGCATTTCTTCTTATGCTAACTTACTGCTCTATTGAGCATGTCCTCAATCACATGTGATTTAATTAATTTGCCTTTTTGTCCAAAACCACCGCATTACCTCTCTAAGGACCTTATGAGGATCCAATATACTGATGATCACACTGTCATCAAAAACTATCAAGAGCATTGTGTTTAAAAACAAACCCAAACCAAACCAAGCCTTAAGTCCCATCAAATGGGGTTGGTTACATGAATCCTTCTTCTCCACGCGGCTCTATCAAAGGCCATTTCGTCAGTTAAATTAGTCAAAAGAACAAAAAATAAAATAAAATAAAAAATAGAGTTAAGAAAATTCTAGATTGTTTAATCTCCTGTGCAATCTAATGTCATGCATCAGAAGACTTTACTTTTGTAATCATACCAACAGACATTATCCATTGTTTAAAATAAGAGACTTGGAAATCCTGAAGCAAAATTCTGAAAAGCAGGAATCACAGGATTTGCAAGAGAAATGTTGGGGACAATCTAAGTCCCAACAATTGATGAATTGATAAAAGGAAAACATGAAAATAGTGGAATGCCTGAATTACATGAGACATGTTGATCGCCTCACAAGAAATCCATCAAACTTACGGAAAATTGATTTGCTAAAACTGGTTTGTCTTCACACATTCTAGGGAATAGTTGCAAGCGCTGAAATTCTCCTTTGTAGTTTCTTTCAATGCTTCCTGCACTGAAAATCATTTTTTTTTCTCAACAATCAAGATGATTTTTTTCTTTTTCAGTTTTTCTTTTTTTATATGTGTGGTGTGTGTGTTAAGAAACAACCAAAAAGAACATTAAAATAGCTGCAAATTAGTATATATATGAATGATTTTTTGGCAATTTTTATTTTTTATAATTAAAAAAATAATAAAATAAAAAATAAAAAAAGTCCTTAGACACACATTTGGTGAACAGCCTGCTGTCACATAATGCCATGGACACAAAATGTTGCATCCCAAGTTGGTCAGAGTGCTAGGCACAATAGCTTTGAATATTTTGAAATGGGGAAAATTTTCATGTGAGTGCTTGTAAACTCGCTATATTAATCTCTCAACTAATATCTTCATTTTGGTATGTTGCAGTACCATGCAGAATATTATAACGACAAAAGCAGTACTTTGTAGTTTTAAAACACGTTTCCCACCTCACAAACACACGGTTAGATTGGTGAAATAAGAAGATTTAAGGTCTGTCCAATCTCCAATAGGGAGGAGTATCATACATATGATAAATCAGAGGAAGGTCTCTGAATAGATACATAATGGGTAATGACATATGTTCTTTTCTTTTTCTTTTGATAAAGAATGGACTGTGGTCATTGGTGAAGAAGATTGACTTACCCCATACCACCTAGTGGAACACCATGACATGGTGTGACTGAGCGTTTCATAAAAGGATTAATAAATGATCCCTGAAAAAATGAAAAGAGATGCAAAGACTAGTTATCTTACCATAATGAAACAACCATAAAAATAACTTGCAGATTTTAGTGAAAGAAAATTACCCTTCCTTTGGCGGCTTCTTCTCGGCAATGACGCCATAATCGATAACCTACTGGAGCCTGCAACAAGACAAAGAGAGATGCTATTGGTAACAAAAGCTCAAAGAACTACTGCCTGAGTCAACACTTACGTATCCGTCATGTACTTCGCTGCATCGCTAATGTTATGGCAGATTCAATTTCAAGTAAATATGCTAGTACGCATTTTTATGCATATTATATCGGTTATGTTGTTGAGATATGCCACTTTTGAGTTCACTTTAACTTGTAATTTTGTGTTCAATAATTCTCAGAAGCACCAGATCACTACCAACATAGAGTAAACATTTTTCTTTTTTAACAAATATCAGAATTCATTTTAAGTGACATAACTTCAGTTTTCTAAGTTATAAATCGAAATAGACCACCTCAAGTGGCAGGGATTAAGATTCAATTTCAATGCACCCCAAATTTAAAATAGAACCCAAGTCAACAGGTTGGTACATTTATGGTAAACAATACAGCAACATAAAGAGACTTTTGATCTTATACTAAAAAAGCAATCTCACATACTTATGGATGGAGAGTCATTGACCATAGAGGAGGTTCAATATATTTTTTGGCAACTTGAGCACAAATCACTTAAAATATCCTACAACTTCTTAATTTGCATTATTACATCCGCCAAAAAGCAGATTAAACTTCATTCTAAATAGTGTGAAAATTTAAACTGAATCACAGACTTGGTTTATCTAAAAGCTAATTTGCAGAGAACATGTGCTTGTGTGAGCAAGCCCAAGGTTTAATATAAAATTACATACCAAATGAACTATCTCTAGCATACTTAGAGAGAACTCTGAAAGGGGATTTCCCTCGCTATTTATTTTCCGCTGCCAAGTCAGAGATGCAGGTTTTGCAGGGTCAACCTTAATCTGGAAAACACAAAAGTATAGGAATAAGATGAGCACTAAATCAAAACACCAACTTCGAAACACGTTAAAAGTTCTCAACAGTACCTTGGAAATCTCAGAAGCGGCAAAGGGTCAGTATCAGCTGTATTTTAACTCATATAATAACTAGTTTATGATTAAGACTCTCCCATTTACATTGAAAACCCTCTATCTATGTTAAGCCTTTGTTTAGAATAAGGAAAATAAAGAAGTTTAATAAGGTCATGTACAGTAACCAATTTTGGAAAGAAAATGAAGCCAAACCAATATGCATATATCCAAACAAAATGCAAGTCTGTTTAATGATTTCACTAAATAAAATAGGAGAAAGTGTTCCCCACCACTGAGTTGCATGAAGCTTTGAGCATTTTCGAAAATCTAAAACTCCATTCCTAATTGAAAAATATATTTGGCTTTAGTACTCAATCGAACCAAGGTACACCTTTATCACTTCTTTCATGCCTAATTAAGAATTCAACTCCCACCCTTCAAATATCATCTACAACCACAAAAAAAGTGGAGCCTGAGTCGATATTATATTTTATCCAAACACTTGCCTACCCAAAGAAGAATTTGTAACATACTTCTATCATGAAATAGGAATTATAGTTGTACACTCGCTAAAACTCCTTCTCAAATGGATTTTTTAGGGTAATTATATTTGCACACTACACCACAAATATTCTCAGTTCACACCATTTTGTTGTTCGGATATCAACTCCCAAACAAAAATCAATTGTTCGAACAAAAACCGTGTTCAATAGTTGATATCCGAGCAACTGTTTTTATTCGGAAGTCGATATTTGAACAACTGATATTTGTTCAGAATTTGATATCGAACGGCAAAATGGTGTGAATTGAGAATACTTGTCGTCTGCAAACAGAAGTTCCTAGATTTTTAAGGCAGATTTATTCTTTTTGCAGCATTAGCCTTGAAGAAAACAAGCAAGTAGTGCTTCTCTGTGGAGGACAATCAGAATCCAGCATGCTATGGACCTGCTGCGTTTTGTTCAGAAATCAGGAATGCTAGGAGGAGTGCTGGCTATCTGAACTCGATAGTCAACTGTAAACAACTCTGATGCCAACAACCATTAACTCCCCATGACCTGTGTTAATATCATTTCTACTTGCAAAGTCTGCAAATGCTTTCATTACAATTTTTAAGCCATCGCAGAAGAATGCTAGTGAATGTATTGAGCATTTGTGGAGGGAAGGGAAAAGAGAAAGTAAAAGTGAAAAAAATTGCGTTTGGGTCTTGAATTTGTGTAGGAATTTCTGAAGGGAAAGACAAAAGAAAGGGAAAAGTAACAACAATTGTGTCCGTTTCTTTTCATGCAAAAAGATCCCACCCCAACAATGATAGAGTCAATAGAAAACATCCGAAGGACGAGTTGACCTCAGAAAAGCATCCAACACCAGAAAAAATTAGATACAAAGAAACTAACCCAATGTAGGACAAGTGCACGAAATAACTCTCCCACAAGCTCCAATACCAAACTAATGTGAGACCACCACTAAAACTCAATATATGGTCTTAAAAGGTAGAGAAAGGTTATAGTCTATGTCAACAAAAGATCCAATTTGCTAGGTTTTTAATGTGGAAGATTGCTGGATTTGTTGAGAATGAAATGCTGGAATATCTGGACAGCAACTAATATAGGGTTTCAATCTTTAAAAGCCAAAAGAAAAGAAAAGGGATAATGTTCGTTAAAACTTGGCAGGCAATTATCTTAGGACTGAAACATGGACATCTAAAAGGAAGTAAACAATTAATCCCAAACAATTATTATCTTTGTTTTCCAAGAATTACATAATCTTTAATTTCAAACACCAATCTTTGAAACCTGTAAAAGGGCTCTGCAATAAGGATGTGAATGAGCACAATTGAGCCAAATACTGTGCCGTTTCTTGTAGTTAAACTTTTAAAGAGCTTGACCCAAGCTTGAATTTTACTTAAGCTCGACGGGCCTGCTTCAAGCTTTCTTAATAGTTGTTTCAATGAGCTTGAGCTTGTACAAATGACCCCAACCAAGTTGTCTTCTTCTCTTTTCTTGTCTAGTTGAAAATTTTCATGGGGTGGCAAGCTTCTTCACTAAACTATCGTTTTTTTCTTTCTAAATCGAATATTCCAAACTAACGGTTGGCACACGCGATGCGTGTGCAATTCAAATAAGTAAAAACAAAATAAAAAAAATTACTATATGTTGTGTGCCACTCAAGTGGTAAGAGTATTCGTTCTTAAACCTAATGTCTTAGGTTCAAGTCTTTCCACCCTCGAATACAAAGTGAGGCATTTTTTATTTTTTGACTATTTTTTGTTTTTTGTAATAGAGAAATGTAACACTTGGCATATAGAGAGGCAAAGGCCTCTGGACACCAACTGAAGCCTTTGCTTTATCTAATAGTATAGATTTTATCAAGAAAAAATAACCAAGTACCATTTAAGCCAAAAGCTTGCTTGATTCTTGTCATACATTACTCCCTTTCATAAGTAGCCTTTTCTATGTAAATTGTATATTTGATTTAGTTTCCTACAGAGTAACATAAAAGTAACTGCATGATCTTAATTGAACCAAATCTAGTGTTGAGCAAGTTTGGGTTGTGAAGCAGTGCAAGCATAAACTTGACCTTGGCTCTTTCTGTGAATAAGAAGCTTGGTTGATTTAATACACATAAATTATGAGATTAAGTGGAAATTACAGCACACGTATACTTCTCTATTACACAAAATTGAGATTTACAGTTTAAATCATTAACAAAAATAAAATTTAAAAATTGATCTAGAGATGCAAGAAACTTTGTTTACACTTGTAACTAAGGTCATGCTCAGTGCACAAGGTTCTTGCTTGCAGAAGAGTTTGGGAGTGGGAGGGGTAGTAGATAGGCAACCTTCTCCCACTTTTCTTTTCTGTTTTTTTTTTTTTTGGCGGAGAGATTGGTTTTGTGACCTGAATTTGAGTCAAGAGGCTGGGGGAGGACATGATCCCTTGTCAACATGAGTTACAATAAACATAGTAAAAAAAGCCACGTTGATGGCCACAATGCAAAATTGCCAAAAAAAGAAAAAGAAAAAACACGTTGAACGTAAGGCCAAGAACTACTCAAATCAAATATGCAACTTAAAACTCTCATGTATATGAAGGGAGGCCTCATTGCGATTGCTCAATGCAAAAGGAACATGAAAAGGTTAAAAAAAAAATTAACAACTAAATCAAGTACATAACCAAACAGACAACCTACCTCATCAATACAAGAATTCCAAGATTCTCCTTCTCCATCTCCTTCATCAAAACCATTCACCAACATCTTGCCTAAAAAAGTAAATGAATAAATAAAGTAAGAAGATTAACCATAATATAATATATACAGACAAGGAAGTCATACTGATTGTATCCAAAACTTGGTTGCCAGAGATGTAATTTACTATAACAAGTACAACCCTCACTCTTTGCATGATTCAATTCTTTCCACCATCAACCAAACTAAACAATTAGGATTTCTCAACTAACATCAACAACCCAAAATCTAAATAAATAGCATGAGTTAGTGGTTAATAATTCTAACATAGTATCAGAACATGTAATGGATCTTGTGTTCGAACGATACCGACTACCCAAAATTAAAATAAATAAATAAAATAAAATACCCAAAACGGTTTCTCAAAATAATAGAGTTGGATTTGATCAGAATCAATTCAATCTACTAAATTTGGAATCAAAACAAACTTTTTAAAGCATGGAGGGTACGCATGCAACAGTAAAATTGCCAAGGAAACACAATGAATTAATCAACCAAGGCCACAGCTCACCTTTTCAACAAGACTGGTACATAAACTTATATATATATATATATATATATAAATCATTCAATATTTTCAAAAACCAAAAACAGTTATATTGTGAGTTGATCACTGACAATTATGCTCCAAAATTCATCAAATTATGTGCTAAACAAAAAATTACCCATTATAGGATTGGACATGCAGGGTAGATTATATCAATTGGGTTTAATTAAAACAAGAAAAATCAACAGTTGACATCATAAATTCCGATCATCCGACTCAGAACATTCAATCAAAAGTCTGAAATTGCAATGCATGACATACATGATGATAATGGAAGGATTGTAAGAACCCTAACCTGACAGGGGTGATCTTGCAGAGAAGAGAGAGAGAGAGAAGAGAGAGACGTTATGCGCTGAAGATTTTAATGTTAGATACCGTATAAATGCTTCTTTGTACTGTTATGGATCCGCCACAAGGAAGTTGAACTCCTGAACTTGGACATTTGTGTTGTATATTTTCACCGTTAGTCCCTAGAATTTAGTTTATTTATTGTATAACCATGATTTATTAGGTTCTTTGGTAATTTGCACTTGGTATTATTATTAGGTTCTTTAACGTTATCTTGCCACGTCAGCAATGAAGAAAATTTTATACCTCAGAAAAAGTTTAGATAATTATACGTATTGCCATTTTGTTAAAATAAAGTTATACGTATCATATATAATTAAGGGTACTCGTAAAGATATCAAATTTTTATTAAATAAATAATTAAATATTTTATATAGGTGAGGGTCCGTTATTTATTTGATAGAAAATTTAGAATTTATAATATTTTTCATTAATTAGTGTAGTAATAAATGATATGACATAATTTTAAAATTTTAAATTTATATAATTTTTATAATTGGTAGAGTCTATAATTTTAAAGTAACAATATCATAACATATATTGATATATTAATTAATATATCAATTGGTACGTATAATACTACTAATTTTGTTATAACATAGGTATGTTAGGAACTATAATTCGGGTGAATTCAGTTAAATTAAGAGTAGGGCGAATTACACTACAGTCCCTATAGTTTGAGACTTGTGTCACTTTGATTCCTAACTTTTCGATTGTGAGACATTTGACCATAAATTTTGAATATTGTTTCAAATAAGAATAATTGAAGATACCATTGCTCAATTTCAAGTGCAAAATCGTCAATTTGATAAAATATAAACAAATTTGACAAAAATAAATATCAAAAAAATATTTTAAAATTATTTATACCCACCAAAGATTTATGTAAAATTGATAAATCTTTTACACATTTATTTATTTTACAAAATTAATTTTTATTATGTGTTTGGATGATGATTATGTAATAGTTGATTGTTAAACTTTTAATATATAATCGATATATTTAATATATGAAATGTTTTTAGTTTTGGATTTTTTTAATTAAAGGATTGATTTAATAACGATATCAAAGTTGTCGCTATATTTAACTTTTGAAAAAATATAAACTAACTTAATGAAAATAAAAATAATAGTCCATTATATGATCATCATCTAAACACATAATAAAAATTAATTTAGTAAAAAAAATGTGTAAAAAATTTATCAATTTTACATAATTTTATCTTTGGTGAGTAGAAATAATTTTTAAAAATTCAAAAATATTTTTTTTGACATTTATTTTTGTCAAATTAATTTATATTTTATCAAATTGATGACTTTGTCCTTGAAATTGATTAATGGTATATTTAATTATTCTTATTTGGGACAAGATTCAAAATTCAGGATCAAATTTATCACAATTAAAAAATTAAGGATCAAAATAACACGAGTCCCAAACTATAAGGACTATTAATGTAATTCACCCTTAAGAGTTTATCAAAATTCATTTTAAAATATAGAAGAATTAACATTTCATCCGTATCATACAAATAAAATATTTTAAAAAATAATTATATATTAAAAACAATTATTTTCATACAAACAATCATACAAATAGTTAAAAAATAATATTAATATCAAATAATAATTAAAAATATTTTAAAATGTAGAGATAGAAGATATTTAAACTCAAATATCTTTTAATTATTTTCATAATATTTACCGTTGTTATTATTTTAGTCTTGTCATCAATGGTATGTTTTATATATTAAAAACAAAAATGTGTTATGATATAAATAGTAAAACATAAATAAATTATGTCATGAAATTTTATAACTGTAATTTATCTTATGTTCATTTGATAATATTACAAATCAAATGTATCAATTAACTTTTACTTTTTATCTTCTTTGTGAAACTCAATAAAAAATAGTCAACATTAAAATTAATTTACAAAATAAAATAGCAAACAGAACAATTGGAATAGTCCCTTTCTCAATTACTCCTCAAATTAATTTTTACCTTGTTAAGCATAACTACAATATATCCCCTCAAATAGATCCAATTATAAGTCAACTATTAAAAATCCAAATTCGAATTCAAGCTTGAGCTAGACCGGTCTTGCCCACCCTTTTAAAATTAATATATATATACATATATATTTAGTTTTCATATTATAAAAAACTAATTATACCAATGCCTCTTTAATTATTTACGAATATCAACTTATCTCATAAAATAACTTTTCTTAGTGTGGACTCACTAAAACGATTCTCATTGTTTGAATTATATGTCATTTTTAAAATTAATCTATTAAATAAATAAATAAAACATATTTGCATATAAAATAATGTAAATGAATTGCCCCACAAATTAATTTTTTTGGCTTTTTTAATTGAACCATTTTAGTGTTTAAAGTCTAACCTATTGATAAAAACTATAGTCTAGGCTTGATTTTTTTTTTACCAAATTATTTAGACTGTATAAGTTATTCAATTATAAATTACATTAGAAGATGGAATATGATTTACTTTAAGAGTAGTTTTCACACTTCATTTGCAGATTTTTAAAAGGAGTAATATTTTGTGACCATATTTTGATATCAAATTTTGATACCATGTATTGTACCACCTCACATCATTTGATGGGCATTACATGACACATATAATTGCCTTTATGGCGTGACGTCATACACTAAATTGTCAAATTTCAAATGACATATGGCTTAATTATGAACACAATTTTGTTTTGGACTAGCCATTTAAAAGATTTAAAATTAGATTTACAGTTTGATGTGAGTTTTATGCCAAATATATTTCTTAAATTTTAAAAATTAAAAAAGAAAAAGCTTTTGTAAGAATTTTTATAAAAAAAAATAGAACTCTGCATAATAAAATTTAAAAATTAACATTGATAAGTCATGATTAATATGTATTGTATAGATTCATGTTTAATATTATACTATATACATACTAAATTTGGTGAAATAGATATAAATATATATTTCATACCATAACCATTGAAACTAAAAATAGTAATTACATCATTGCATAAAATTTAAAGAAACAATATTAATATATTATTAATAATGATTAAGATGATTTATGGATTTAATGATTAACTTAATTTATGTAAATTAGATTTTAAACTAATCACAAAATGACATGTGTATTTTAAATGTTAAAAATTTAAAAAGTATGAGAAAATTAGATTGAGATTTCCAACCTCAAAGTGACCACAACGTTTTGAAGTCATGATTAATCTGTATGGCATGGATTCATGTTTACTATTATATTATATACAAACTAAATTTGGTGAACTAATGTTCCATTGTTATTGTAGTTTAAAATTTTGATTTATTTTTCATATCAATATCATAAAAGAATCACACATTTAACAATTTGAAAGATGATAATTATGAAAATAGAAATATATTACCATAATAATTAAAAATATCAATAATTATAACTAAAGTGAAATAACTAATGAATTCATGTCCGTGTATTTTTGTATTTTATTATTTAAAAAATATTTAAAAAAATGGATTAGGAGTTTTAAATTTGTTGACCTAATAATTGTTTTATATAATGTGTTATTTTGGCAACAAAGTTTTAAGCTGCGTCTGGCTGAGAACGCCAATGCCAGACGCCAGTGTTTTTCGACAAAAATTGATTTGGGATTGTGATTATAAGCAACTACATGAAATTACGATACTACCCTCATTGTTGTTTAGGGTTACATATTGCAATAGGGCTTACACAGATTGGAAAGAGGACGCCGCTTGGTTACTGCTCCTCTTTTGCCGCTGCGACGTTACTGTGATTGCTTCGCCTCGCCAAACCAACGTCTCACCCGTCGGCCCTCCGTAACGCCTCCGACGGCACTCTTCCACGTCGGCTTTGTCGTCGGTGTCTGCGCAGAATCAGGTATGCCTCCACCTGCAGCCACGAATCTGAAATCCCTTGGAGAGTGAACCCAGATTTTTTGTTTTTTTGTGGATTTTCACCCAAATACGGCTTGTTTGTGGAGAGTGAACCCTGATTTGCTTGAATCTTGCTTGTTTCCCTTCGATTAGTCCACCATGTTTGTGTTTCATGTTTGGGGATTTCACTGGTCTATACGGCTGCCTCCCTGTTTTCCATATGTTGGTTTCAATTAGCTAGAACTTTAGAGAACTCATTTTTTTTCTTGGTTGGTATTATATTTGGTTTTTCTCATGAAATATAGTTACAAAAGAGATTATTTCTTTTTTCTTTTTTATGCTTCAATCATGTATTAGACTTAGGTAAGAACATAGGTAAGAACTATTCTTGCAAGGATTTTCATATTTTTATAATATGCAAGGGACAAGATCAAGCCTAGTGCTATGGAAAATTCTCTCACTCTAATTAGGAATGCCCGTATGAGGAAGTTGTAAATGAAGACACTTTGGTATGCATCAATTTTTTTTTTTTTGTTCATATGTGATATGTTACTTTCTGATTCCTTATGAAAGCAAAATCAACTTACCCAAACTTCCTTTATTATTTTAAATATTTAAGAATATTTTGAATTCAATTCTAAAGGGGTGTTTAATCATGGCGTATTAAATCATTTGCATTTACTCATACAATACAACCTTATTCTTGGCAAGGGTAATCAGTTCTCCATTGAAGCATTAACTACAATTGGTATATAAAGCAACTCAACAAATGATCAACTCTTCGTAACCAATTAACATAAAGGTGCACATAATTTAGACTTGTTAATGATCAACAAATGCTCCAAAAGCAACTCAATTACAACACATATTGAATTCTCACTTTAAAACATATATGTACACATGGTTAGATTCTGACTATGCTTTTCATAGTACTCAAAATGTGTAACTGTGTTTTACGAAGTATGCTTAGGGTACAGTCTTGGTTATTCATGCAGCCTAATTGTCAAACCATAATACTGTACATATATGAAAGAAGTAGCATGGAAGAAAGTTCTGTCATTAAACTTCTTTCATGTGAGACCAACATTTACAGTTCTTTGTTAATAACATTTACGCATCTGTTAATGCAAACAACAGAAATGGCATCATCGATGTCAATTGCCACTTCTTCATGGCCACGAAGGATGTGTGCATGCGGCTTTGGACAATGCCTCGTAAAGATTTGGAGATCTAGCAAAAACCCAGGTCGTGCATACTACGTTTGCCTGTGTCGAACGGTGCGTATCACCTCTCCTCTATACATATAGTTGTTACGTACTTTGTCCTTTGTGTTTATAGCCCAACTTGTGCTATCTAACAATTGCAATTGTGTTCCAGTAGTGCTGTGTTCCGTGGGTTGGTTGGTGTTATGAGTTCCGCGGTGAAAGTGTTACTAATGACCACCCACCAATTGCAATCGATATTGGGTTACGTGCGGACGTTGTTCGCATGGATTAGAGCCTCCGTACCCTTAGGACAGTCGTCAGTGTATTGTGCGTTATAGTCGTTATCTCGTTGTTTTGTATGTGATGTATTTAAAAAAATACGGTGGTTTGAATTCTGTTGACTAGGGTATTGTAACCTAACTAATGTATTGCTCCATGATGCCTCGAACTTGCAATCAATTTATGTGGACTACTGTTTTGGTTTAACTACATATGCTTCATATAATTTATTTTTATAGCCATTGTGCATTCCTACGTACTCTATGTTTTTGCTTGCTACTTTTTCTTTAAACTGTAATTGTCAAACAGTGCTTGTGCGATGGCATCCCCCCGTACTTCACCTCGCACTCCGTCAAAAACTCACGGGACTGGTGTCGCACCAACCCAACAACAACCGGTACACAAATGCACCTGGGACAGCGACAAGACAAAGCTTTTTCTGCAACTGGTCATAGCTGAGATAAGGGATGGTAATCACCAACTGTGCTTCATGTCAATGAGTGGATATAAGAAACTTGCCAAGAAGTTCCTGGACAGAACCGGCCTCTTACATTCTGCGACACAGATGAAAAATAAATATGACAACTTGAAGAAAGATTGGATTTCTTGGAAAAAGTTACAGGATTCTAGCCAAGGCTTCACAGGGATTGGGTATGACCACACATCGGGATTATTCACAGCCCCAGACCACTAGTGGGCAAAAATAGAAGCGGTATGTACTAATGAATTTGTAGTAGAAAAATATATGTGTTACGTAGTTAATCACTTCATTATTTTGATTACTTGTTATACATTTATTGCCACAGATGAAGCATCGATGTGCAAAGTTCAAGACAAAGCCACTAGAGCACTTGGATCTTATGGAAAGGGTGTTTGCGGGGCGCGGCTGCAACGGGAAAACATGCGTGGACGCCATCTGAAATCCGCGACACTAATGCAATCGGTGACAATGCTGCAACTCTTGACAACGGCATGGGCCTTCTCAGTGGTGGCACACTACCACATGACGTGCCAGATTGTGTCGGCAAGAATGTGATGGACTATTCGCTGTTTGACGATGCTCCTCCCCATTCCACAGCTGATGGGTCAGCCAATGCCAAACGTCGGAAGCGGGCAGCCCCTGGTACTGTGGCAAGCAACATGGACAACCTTGTTGAGGCCGTTAGTAAACAAAATAGGGAACTAAAAATAACACAGTAAGTTGTTACAGGAAAGGGCGAAAATGCTGTCAGAGACTGTCTTGCCAGGCTGATGACGATGCCCGGGTTACAAGGTGGTGGGCCGCTATTCTCATTTGCTTGCTCGCTTATGGATTCACCCGATAACCGCGACCTAATTATGGGCCACCCCCTGGATTACATTGTGAATTGGCTGAAAGAGAAGCGTGTAATCACCCACCAACCTATTGTGGTAGAGCGGAGTCGTGGCATTCGTTTATTTGGACATGACGGTGTCGTTGATATGGACTAAGCACTGGGACAGCAACAACTTTATTTTCAAACCGCTTTTGCATTTCTTGTTTTCTCTTATTTTATTTTTAGTACGGGTTTGGTTTAACCTTTTTTTAGTTCGAATATTTTGGTTTATTGTACTGTTACTGTAATGTTTGTTGGATAAAAACTATTAGGATCGTGTTGTCTTTTCTACGTACATGTGTTTGGACCATATTTGGGTTGTTCAGTTCTATTTGCCAAGTTTCCACATATATATATATATATATTTTCGTGGGTCATGCTGTTTTGTTTTGTTGGTATTATATTGTCATGCACATGACTGTTGGTTTCAGGTTTATGACAGAGGGCCAATGTATGGGCTTGTCAATTTTTGTTTGTGCAATTCACTTCCCGGGTTGCATGTGACATGGTAAAAAATTTGGATGTGTATGAATGAAGTCATGTCCTGTGTGAATTGCACATTGGTTGGAAATGTACACCTATTAGTACTTTAATCACATGCACGCAGGAGTTGGCAAAAAAAAAAAATATATATATATATATATATAATAATGAAGCAAGTGGTCTATATATTGTAGCTCAGGCATGAGGCAATTGGTATATACATGTTTCACCATTAACTTACAAGTTGGTCTATTACCAAGTGTAAGAATTCGCTACATATTTGGCCTAGTTGAAGACTAGTTAACAACTCTCAAGAACATCACCCGACGACATATGAGTATGGTGGCACACGTCAAGTGTAGAGTTAAATTGTATTTTTTTATTCACTTTCAGGCAAAGCATCCCTAAAGAATTTTTTTTTTTTTTTGGTACACAATTTGTATTTTTTGGTTCACATTATTGGTGTGCAGTAGCAATGGATCCGCATGAGGGTAGTTCCGCAATTGTCATACGAAATGGGGGAATTAATGCTTGGATTCGAGAGACAATTGCGGAGATGGAAATGACGACATCGATGATATGGGTCGAAGTTTCCCGTGTTGCAAATGAATATGCGTATGTGGATAGGACTCTGTTTTCATACATCTGCATTGACTGGTAGATTATGGATGGAGGAGATGCTTACAGGTCGACAAGAAGCATTTCAGGATGCCGAGGTGTAATGCCTTCAAAATAATACATAAAACCCATCACTTTAGATATGCATTGATATAAAAGAAACCAACCATTTCTATGCATCCGAGTAGTTCTTACAACAGTATTATATGTTAACAACAAAAGAAAATGCCCTGGTTACACAAAAGAAGAGTACTAACTCTATACAAAATAAGCTCTTGGCTTGATATACATGTAATACAAACAAAATAAACCAAAAAGGAGTCCTCAACTCTCATCATCATCCAAACTATGTCCTTGGAGGTGGCATACTACCTGTACCTGAAAATAATGTCCCATATAGGGTGAGCCAACGCCCAGTAGAGATATGCTAAACACAGTATGAGCAATAACTAAGACATTAGCAGTTGATAAATGTTCAATTTCCATAAATCAATTCATAACCCATTTCCATTTCATGACCACTGTGTTCATGTTTCATTTCATTTTCCATTTCTTATCCCTTTCACAATTTCATCAACGGCTCAGAACCTGGCCAACCACTTATATGAGACAGTGATTCATATTAAACGTTTCCCATTTTACAATAGATAAACATACTAGTTATATCAACATCTCAACAGATAAGCATACAAGTTGTATCCACATTTCAACAGATAAGCATATTAGCTATATCGACACTTCCAAAGATAAGCATATGAGCTGTATCAACACTTCCATAGATAAGCATATAAGCTATATCAACACGTTAACTGACAAGCATATGAGCTGTATCAGTGGAGTCCATCCCCTATCTCCTCCCAAACAACATCCGGTTTAGAGGTCCATCCCCTATCTTCCCCTAAACCGTGGAGTACATCCCCTATCTCCTCCCACACACGCAACGTATATACACATAAGTCATATACACAATTAATCAATACATAACGTTAATGTATTCTATCAACCGTCATACTCTATGACATATCCAATTGATTAGTTTTAGTTTGCCTAATCATCATGCATTGTCTACAACAATCAAAACTACCCTCCACTGGTAGCCCAAGCAATTATTTCTAAACAGATAATAAAAGCTCCAACAGATAAAATATCAATGTTTTCAAAAAGTGAGCGATTAATAAATCCAACTCCACTATTTTACTATATAATGAGCCAATTTCATTATTTCCAACTCAATTCCATATAACCACAATTTTCCCAAATTAATCATACCAATTAATTTATACAACCAATTAGGGTTTTCTACCCCATTTCCCAATATTGACCCAATGGTCTATATATCAACAACCAACAACAATATCATTATTTTGAAACCCACAATACACATTTTTAGAATCAAAATAACAAAACCCTCTTTTAACATTTTGAAACCCTAAGTCCCAAAATTGTCCAACTTCAACACTTTATCAAAACAACCAAAAATCTATGTCAAAGACCATAAGAGTGAGTAAGAATCCCTACCTCAAAAGTTGACACCTAACAACGAAGATGAAGAAAATGGAAATGCTCCAAATCCCGAGATTCTTGGATCGAAAGATAGCCCTCGACGATCAACAACTTTTTTGTAAAGGCCAAAGGTGAGGAAACAACTCTTACTAGATCAATACCTAGAGAGAAGGCAAGGTTCTAGAGAGAGAAGCTCTCAAATGGCGTTTTGGAAAAGTAAGAGAGAGAGTGGAAGTGTAGAAAATGATTCAAAAATGCCCAGCTGCCCTCTGTTATACGACATACCCGCTCGAGCAGAAAACACAACGCTCGAGCGTCAAGAACACAAAACTAGGTACGCTCGAGCTCCAAGACACAAGAATAAAGTACATCCACTCGAGCGTGAAAACCAGTCCGCTCGAGCGTAGATTTTCATCTCCTAGAACTTTTCAGAAAAAGAACTACCCGCTCGAGCGCCAACAAGCCCGCTCGAGCGCGACCCGCTCGAGCGCAGTAAACCCGCTCGAGCGTAGAAAACACACCTGCAGAAGTTTTGCAGGGACACGAAATACTGAAAGGGCGTAAACCACGCTCGAGGGCAGAATGACCCGCTCGAGCGGACCATACAAAAACTGGACAACAACAATGGGAGCCAAAGCTCTACCAACCTGTAACAACCAAGCCCAACACAACCCATAACTCAAACAAAAGGAATCAAAGGACGACAACGAGGTAGATACAACTACCAACTCCATGGAACCAAAGTCCGGAATACAACAGATACAGAAAGGGAAAACCGGGATCACTATAACCTTCCCCCCTTAAAGAATTTCGTCTCCGAAATTAAATACAGGTTTTTCAAAAACAAGATTTTCTCAATTCCCAACATTACTACAATGCGAAATTTAATAACTCGACCCATTACCGGTCTTTCCATCTCTATTCAAGAGGCAATTCACCACATATCTCAATATGTATCAACAACATGCTTTTCCCAAAATTCAATAATTTCTACATACATGTTTCACAATTTTATATCATATTCAACATTCATGATATATTTCCATTTCTACAATACATTGAACATACGCAATGTTATAACAAATCTTCATTAACCAAAACATTCACAATGTTTCACAACTTAAGACATATATAATGCTCTTAAAGTTCAACGATATTACAAAATTTCCAATGCATGGTTACAAATCAACAAACAAGTCCGGATATTTCTCACGGACTTCCAACTCACGTTCCCAAGTGGCTTCCTCCACTCCGTGATGTTTCCACAAAACCTTTACCAAAGGAATGGTCTTGCCACGCAGGACTTGATCCCGCCTATCCAAGACCCGAACTGGTCTCTCTTCATACGAGGCATCCTCATCTACCTCTAAGTCGGTCCAATCTAACACATGGGACGGATCCGGCTCATACTTCCGAAGCATACTCACATGAAACACGTCATGCACTTCGGACAATTGCGGTGGCAAAGCTAAACGATAAGCAACTTCCCCAATCCTCTCAAGGATCTCAAATGGACCGATAAACAGAGGGGATAACTTCTCACTCTTCCCAAACCTCATCAAACCTCGCCTAGGTGATATTTTCAAGAAAACATGATCACCTATCTCAAACACCAAAGGCCTCCTTCTACGGTTGGCATAACTCTTTTGGCGACTCTGGGCTGTAACAAGCCTCCTACGGATAAGCTCAACTTTCTCCGTCGTCTCCCTAACCAACTCCGGACCCAACAAAGGTGCATCACCCACATCGGCCCAACAAACTGGAGACCTACACGGTCGGCCATACAAGGCCTCAAGCGGTGCCATACCGATGCTAGACTGAAAACTGTTGTTGTAGGTAAACTCCACCAAGGGCAAATGCCTCTCCCACGTCCCACTAAAGTCAAGGACACAACCTCGAAACATATCCTCAAGGATCTGAATAGTATGCTTGGACTGCCCGTCAGTCTGAGGATGATAAGCCGTACTAAAGGTCAACTTAGTGCCCAAGGCACTCTGCAAACTCTGCCGCAACCTAGCAGTAAAACGAGGATCTCTATCTGAGACGATCGTCACTGGGACCCCGTGCAATCTCACTATGTCCCGAATATATAAGTCGGCGAGATGATCTACCAAATCTCTCACGCGCATAGGGATAAAGTGCGCCGACTTAGTTAACCGGTCTACAACCACCCAAATAGCATCACTACCCCGCTGAGTCCTCGGAAGACCTACAACGAAGTCCACAGTGACATGCTCCCACTTCCACTCGGCAATAGGCAAGGGTTACAACAAACCCGCTGGCCTCTGATGCTCGGCCTTCACTTGCTGACAAGTAAGGCACTTTGACACGAAAACAGCCACATCTCTCTTCATACCTCGCCACCAAAACTGGTGACCCAAATCCCGATACATCTTAGTGCCTCCCGGATGCACCGCAAGGCGTGAATGGTGAAACTCTCAGAGTACTTCCTCTCGGCAAGACTTCGGCACAAACAAATGGTCTCGGTATCTCACACTCTGGTCGGGATACACCGTCAAACCCTTCTCAACCTTTCCACTGGAGATCTTCTCTCAGAGGGATTCTACCTCAAGGTCACCTCTCTGTGCCTCTAACACTCGGGTCACGAGTGTAGGCTGCGCAACAACAGAAAACAAGGCCGCAGCCTCAACAGATTCGCCAGAAGCAAATCAAACTCGCCAAGTGCACCCAAAATCTCCCATTCCCGGATGGCTATACAAGCTACATCACTAATGGATTTCCTGCTAAGGGCATCGGCCACAACATTGGCCTTTCCCGGGTGATAGTGCAACTCAAAATCATAGTCCTCAATGAACTCCATCCATCTCCTTTGCCTCAAATTCAAGTCTCTCTCTGTAAATAGATACCTCAAACTCTTGTGGTCCGAGAACACCTCGAACCTCTCACCATAAAGGTAGTGCCTCCAGATCTTCAAGGCGAAGATCACTGCTGCTAACTCTAGGTCGTGTGTAGGGTAATTCTTCTCGTGTATTTTCAACTGACGTGAGCCATAAGCTACCACTTTTCCCTCTTGCATCAACACACAACCCAAACCCTCTCGTGAGGCATCACAATAAACCGCATAACCCAACCCTCTCTCCGGAATAATCAAAATCGGAGCGGTGGTCAATCTAACTTTCAACTCCTGGAACGACTTTTCACAAGTCTCACTCCACACAAACTTAACCCCTTTCCGCGTCAATCTAGTCAACGGCGAAGCTAGCCTGGAGAAATCTTTCATAGACTGACGGTAATACTGTAGACACCCCATTTTTGACCGTCCTCAAGACTTGGACGTCACCGTTCGAACACTCGGTGATTATCCATGTTTGTGTTCGTTTGGAGTTCCCGGAGGTCTCGGCTCGCGTGCCTTGCCTCAGGATCCCCGAACTCGACCTTTTAGTGTCTGGTTTTGCACCAAACACTTGCATCCTGCCTTGGAAGGGCAAGGTGGGGCTTGTAGACCATCCCCACCCATCACCGGCAGTGGCTAGATGCCACCGGCTGGTTTTTGCTGCCAACGGCAATATAGTTTGCCGGCCGGCACTCTTTGTTGCCGGTCAGCACTATTTTGTGCCGGTCGGCACTTTGTTTGGCCAAGATGGCATTTTTTGCCGGCCGATTGCTGTTCATCTGCTTTTGCAGATATTTTTGGATAGCTGTATTGCTTTTGCTCCCCTCCATACACGTGTATGGAGGAATCTCCCTCTTGCAAAGCTTGTCTTGTAAGCTTTACAAGAGGCATATAGAGAGGAACTCTCTCTAAGGCAAAAAAAAGAGGCTTTAGACATTTTTTAGGAGAGAAGACAGAGGAGAGCTCTGGTTTTCTAGGGTTAGAGTTAGACATACACAACCTATCTCTCTTTCCCTCTCATTTTGCACACTAGGTGTTTTGTGTCTCATTATTGCACACAAACACCTAGTGTTTCACCTTCCTCTTGGAGCTGAGGTTCTAAAGAGTGTGTTTTGAAGTTTTTGTCTTGGATTCAAGCTCAAGGAGGCCATTGGAGCATCTTTGTTGAAGAAGGCATCAAGGGTGAGATTCTAGCCCCTTTTTTCCCCATTCTTGCATCAATTTTCTACTAGTCTTAGAGCTGTTTTTGTGATTATTGTATAACATAAAAAACTTCTATTTTTAAGCCCTCTTTATTGTTTATTTAGAGTGTTTTGTTGTTTGAGGGGTGTTGACCACCCTTAGGCCTCAAAAGGCCTCATTTTGAGCCATTTTGTGCTAGCTCCGGGATTTTGGTGTTGAGGTCTCTTCACCACTGAAATCTTGAGGGATTTCAGTGGTGAAGATGATGCTTTGAAGTCCCAAGAAGGAGAGGGCCACCCCCTCTCCTTGTTGTCCTTGAAAAGGACCTATTTTGGTCTCTTAAGGAAGCCTATGCTTGAGTGTGTGTTGAGCATATTTGGTTTGTTTTTCATGCTTATATATCCATGATATAACATGATTTCAAGTTGGTTTTGGAACTTCATGCATGTTTAGCATAGTTGCCATGTAATGCCTTATTTGTGCCTTAACATGTTCTAGGTTGTTAGCCTTTGTTGGAGCATGTTTTAGGCTTGCATTTGTGAAGTTTATGTGCTTATTTTGCCATGTTTTAGCTCTGTCCATAATCGTTTGGGTTGATCTTTGCATGCATTATATAGCTCCTTTGTATTTGGGCTTGTTGGCCTTGAATATGTGCATGTGTAGCATGCCATCTCTGCATTGTTTTGGTGATTTGGAATCATCCTACATGCTATTTCAGTCCCATTTCCATGCTTGTTTGATTACCTTGCATGCCTCTTTAATGCTTTGAAAGCATGTGTTGCAATGCTCCATGTTTTGGTCATGGTGTATGCCTTTGAATTTGGGCCACTTAGATGTCATCTAAGGAGTCCTTTGGCCTTGTTTTAACATGCTAAAAATCTGTTTTTAGTTGTTTAATGCATGCCATGTTTGGTCTTGTTTAAGTGTAGTTCAATGCCTTATTGATTTGCCTTGAACACTTGGACTATTTGTTGCATGCTTGACTTGATTTATAACTTGATTTGGCATCATTTTATAACATGATTTTAGGGCTCATGTTGCATGCTAATTTGTCCATGTTTCCCCCTTTCAAGTGTGCTTGAATGTTGTTTGTTTTGTGCTTAAGTGTTGGTCCTTATGTGCATGTGTGTGTGCATGCCATTTAGCCCTCACCTTTTAGCACAATGGCCACTGTTTTAGGCCTTATTAGAGCTGCCTAATTCATGTATAAGTCCATGTTGCCATCCATTTGCATTGCCATATGTATGCTTGCATGATTGCATAAGTGCCTTGCCATGTCATGTTGCATTCCTAGCTTGTATGCCTAGGTTGCATTGCATTTTGCATGCATGCCTTGTTCCTTGAATTGGTGATAGGAATTGGGCCTAATTTGTTTGATTGGTTTGCATGCATTTGAAACCAAAGTTGCATGCTTGGTTCCTTGGGCCATCATGCATGGAAATGCGTGATTGGTGGTCCGAGAACCGAGGCATATGTCCCTTTGAGTCATTACAATGATAAGAGACATGGTTGGTGCATACATGCCTTGAAATATGCTGCCATGCCTTGTTTTGCCCTCTGTTGCTGTGAGTTGCAGGTCCTGCAGGAATACTCTGCCGACCGGCAGTGTAATGTGCCGACCGGCACTATTTTCTCTGCCGACAGCTTCAACTTTGTGCCGATGGCCATACAACACTGCCGGTGGAAATTTCATCTAGCCGGTGATGATCCCCTCTGTCCAAGGATGTAGTCCTGAGATTTTGGCAGCCTCCAGAGGAGCACAGGAAAGAAAACAGAGGCAGCCTACGCATGGCGGTGCGCTTCCCGAGGCGGTTTACTGTTTTCTTAGAATAATTAATTTGTTAATTAATTTGTAATATTTAATTAGTTCGCGTAGTTAATTAATTTGTAATATTTATTTGGTCCCTCCGAGCGAGGGCAAATCTGTAATAAGTGTGTGTGAGTGTGTGTATGTCTTCCAACCTCACTTCTTTCTTCCCTTTTACTTACCCGCTTTAATGGTTAGTATTAAGGCACGTTTAATTTAGCATACCTTATGCTATGCATGTGTGCATCCATGCATTTGTATTATATGCATTAGGCTCGGCACATCACGCTAACTGCATCAGTACTTCAATTCAAAAAACTGAATATGTGATAATTGTGCATTTTCACATGACATGTCTAGGATTAGCCGAGCCTATCTTAGCGACATTTTGGATGCGATGCATTAGGCACTCCACATGGACTTGGATCATGCATGTTTGTTAACAAGTTCTTTGTTTTGGCACGGAGTACTATGTAAGTATTTCCGCTTTAGCATATCGCATGAGTGTGAATATTGCCATGACAACATGCTTAACATGTGGCTAGATGCTTATGTGTTAAAATGTTTTGAATGCCTGTGGGTGAAGGCCGGATTGTTTGAATTAGAAAAACTCGTTGAAATCCGTATTTTAGCCTACTTGCGAGTAGCAAATTCCAAAGCATTTTCAAACCAAACGGATATGCAATGTTTATTTCCAAATTAGGCAATCTAGTCTATACTTGTTTGCTGTGCGCATAACATAGTAATTCTAGGCTAATAAATGGAATAAGAACACGTAAAGTTTTCAAAAACGGATATCACGGTTAGTAGAGGCCGGTCTTCGGACCGGGCGAAAGGGGGTGCTCATAGCTGACCTTCCCCGATCGTACCCAAGCTCCCGAGCCGAGACAACTCCGGTGATGACGGGCACGTGGCCTTCGGCACCGAGTCAGGGTTTCCTAAATTCTCCCATTTAAAATATTTAGGTGGCGACTCTGTATCTGGCAAAGCAGTCCATATTTGGCACTACTTTTTCAAAAATCTGTTTCTCAAAACGATTTGCCAGATTTGGACTCTTTGGTTCAGATTAAGAACCGTGACACAAGTCGAGTCCGAACTGTAGCACGAGGTCCCACGCGGGCGCTGTTACAAATACCCAGCTAATCCCAGAAAACTGCGGATCTCAAACACACTCTTAGGCTGTGCCCAATCTTGCACTGCCTCTACCTTGGATGTATCAACAGACACCCCTTCCCCGGATACCACATGGCCTAAGAATTTGACCTCTCCTAGCCAGAACTCACACTTCCCAAACTTGGCATACAGCCTATGGGCTCTAAGCAATTCAAGCACCACTCTCAAGTGTTCCTCGTGCTCCTCCTCAGAAGGCGAATAGATAAGAATGTCATCCACAAAAACGACCACAAATCGATCTAAGAATTCCCGGAAGATCCGGTTCATCAAGTCCATAAAGACTGCCGATGCATTGGTAAGCCCGAATGGCATCACCAGAAACTCATAATGGCCATACCGCGTACGGAATGCCGTCTTCGGAATATCCTCCTCCCTGACCCTCAACTGGTGGTAACCCGATCTCAAGTCTATCTTAGAGAAACAACGAGAACCCTTCAACTGATCAAACAAATCATCTATATGGGGCATAGGGTACTTATTCTTAACTGTAGCCCGATTCAACTTTCGGTAGTCGATACACAATCTCAAGGCACCATCTTTCTTTTTAGCAAAGAGGGCTGGTGCTCTCCACGACGAAACACTAGGGCGAACAAAACCCTTATCTAGCAATTCCTGGAGCTGAATCTTCAACTCACTCAACTCGGCTGGGGCAAAACGATAAGGTGCCATAGAAATCGGCGTTGTGCCGGACACTAAATCAATAGAGAACTCTATCTCTGGGTGAGGTGGCAAACTAACGAGATCCTCGGGAAAAACATCCGAATACTCATAAACCACCCTCGGCAATACAATCTGGGTCTCATCACACTCACCACTCATAAAGCTAGTAAGTAGACCACTAAGCTTATTCCGCCCTCGCGGATCATACATCGGTGGCAACACACTACCAACCCGATCCCCCAAGAAATGGAAACACTCCCCGCTTAAGGTACAAACTGTGACCCTCTGGCGGTAGTAATCAATAACAGCCTGGTATGACGATAGCCAGTCCATACCCAAAATAACATCAAAACCCTTTATGGGCATAACAACAAAGGGAAAAGGAAGCCTATGGTCGGCGACCTCTATATCACAACCTCTACATCCGTGTTTCAAAATCAATTCACCCCCAACAGGTGATACTACACAAATAGGAGATGCTAACAGTGCCAACTCCAACTCCAACACAGATGCAAATGCAGCAGATACAAAAGAATGTGACGCACCCGTATCAATCAATACACTAGCAACCGAGTTGCCAAACAGAAAGGTACCTCTCACTACTGATGGAGTCGGTACTAGGTCCTGCTCGGTAACAGCATACACACGCCCTGTAGGCCCCTGATCCACCTGCTCACCTCTAGGAGCAAAAGACTGCTGCACTGACTGGGATGACGAAGCTCCCGGATTGGCCCTCGAGGCCTGCACAGACTAAGCTGGCTGATAACTTTGCGTCTGCCTAGAACCAGACGCTCCTGAAGTGGCACTCAACTGTGAGCAATACCTCTTCAGGTGCCCAGGCTGACCACACTGATAGTAAGACAAAGGCTGGCCCCTGCTCTGACTCTGGCCCTGAGGTCTAGCTGAAGAAGAAGCAGCTCGCTGACCCCCTCCCTTCTGCGGGCAAACTGAAGACTTGTGACCCAGCTGGCCACATGCAAAACAAGTCAAGCCTCTCTGACTACCTCTCCCAGAGCCCGCACTCGGCACTGGAAAGGTCGATCTAGCCAAACCACCCTGAGACTGCTGAGGGTTAGAACCCCTCTGTCTCATGCCATCACCCTAACCATCTTGGCTCCTCTTGGATCCTCTCTGCCCTTCATCCTCCTTCTGCATCATAACCTCCATATGAGCTGCAGCATCAACCAAACGTCTGTACTCTCGAATAAAGGACCCTCCAACTCTCAGCTTGAGTCCACGCCTCAACTTCCTCTTAAACTCGAAGCAACGACGTTCCTCGGACACCACAAGTTGAGGTGCAAACCTGGACAGACTAGTAAAAGTAGCCTCAAACTCGGCCACTGACAAGCCCTGCTGTTTAAGCTGGCAAAACTACTCCCTCAGCTTATTCCTAGCAGCTGAAGATAAAAACTTCTCCTGAAAGGTATTCACAAAAGCCTCGCATGCACCCCCAACGCTGCCCTTCTCGTACTTCCACCATTGACCCGCATCTCCCTTCAGTTGGAAGGATGCCAAGGTCACCTTTAGAGCCCCGTCCTCGATGCCAAGCATCTCAAACGTCTTCTCCATCTGTTCCAACCACTATTTAGCCTTAAGTGGCTCCTTCGAATCCCCAACAAACTCGTCCGGGTTTGACCGGAAGAATTCCCTCTTCAAGAAGGAAGGCCCTGCCTCAGCTGCGTGGGCCTGCTCCTGATTTCCAGCTCTGAGAATACCCAAAGCTCCTGCTATTTCTCGGGCCAAGGCACTCATAGCCTGCTGACCCGCTGGCTCGGCCACATTGGCCTGACCAACTCCCTCCTGCTGTGCCAGAATATCATCTGGTAAAGGCATCTCCTGCCTACCACACCTGCCACGCCTACCACGTCCTCGTCCTGACATCCTAATAAAGGTAACCAAGACCATTAGCACATTCACAAATGTGCCGAACCTATAACACTCACGTCCTAATGCATGGACAACTGTAATTCACTTCACATAAGCACATAATCACGTAAGCAACTACGAATTTCATTTCCGGATAATGACAGTCCCGAGGCGTTACTAGAGTTCCGGTTATAAACAGCATTGATCAAGTGTCTTTCCAACAAGACTCCCAGAAACCCAAGGATCCAATCAACATCCCAGAAACTACATTCCATACCCACATAGTCACATAAGTATGTTATCAATTAAACACATAGCATATGACACTACATCTAAGTCTCTATCAAGCGAGACAAACCCATTGTGATACTAATCACTTCCCACGTATCCAAAGTATTCGAACCCGGTAGCTCTGATACCAAGTTGTAACGCCCTCAAAATAATACATAAAACCCATCACTTTAGACATGCATTGATACAAAAGAAACCAACTATTTCTATGCATCCGAGTAGTTCTTACAACAGTATTACATGTTAACAACAAAAGCAAATGCCCTATGGGCTTACAGCTTTCCAAGTCAACACCTGGTTACACAAAAGAAGAGTACTAACTCTATACAAAATAAGCCCTTGGCTTGATACACATGTAATACAAACAAAATAAACCAAAAAGGAGTCCTCAACTCTCATCATCATCCAAACTATGTCCTTGGAGGTGGCATACTACCTGTACCTGAAAATAATGTCCCATATAGGGTGAGCCAACGTCCAGTAGAGATATACTAAAGACAGTATGAGCAATAACTAAGACATTAGCAGTTGATAAATGTTCAATTTCCATAAATCAATTCATAACCCATTTCCATTTCATGACCACTGTGTTCAGGTTTCATTTCATTTTCCATTTCTTATCCCTTTCACAATTTACATCAACGGCTCAGAACCTGGCCAACCACTTATATGAGACAGTGACTCATATTAAACGTTTCCCATTTTACAATAGATAAACATACTAGTTGTATCAACATCTCAACAGATAAACATACAAGTTGTATCCACATTTCAACAGATAAGCATATTAGCTATATCGACACTTCCAAAGATAAGCATATGAGCTGTATCAACACTTCCATAGATAAGCATATAAGCTATATCAACACGTTAACTGACAAGCATATGAGCTGTATCAGTGGAGTCCATCCCCTATCTCCTCCCAAACAACATCCGGTTTAGAGGTCCATCCCCTATCTTCCCCTAAACCGTGGAGTACATCCCATATCTCCTCCCACACACGCAACGTATATACACATAGGTCATATACACAATCAATCAATACATAACGTTAATGTATTCTATCAACTGTCATACTCTATGACATATCCAATTGATTAGTTTTAGTTTGCCTAATCATCATGCATTGTCTACAACAATAAAAACTACCCTCCACCGGTAGCCCAAGCAATTATTTCTAAACAGATAATAAAAGCTCCAACAGATAAAATATCAATGTTTTCAAAAAGTGAGCGATTAATAAATCCAACTCCACTATTCTACTATATAATGAGCCAATTTCATTATTTCCAACCCAATTCCATATAACCACAATTTTCCCAAATTAATCATACCAATTAATTTATACAACCAATTAGGGTTTTCTACCCCATTTCCCAATATTGACCCAATGGTCTATATATCAACAACCAACAACAATATCATTATTTTGAAACCCACAATACACATTTTTAGAATCAAAATAACAAAACCCTCTTTTAACATTTTGAAACCCTAAGTCCCAAAATTACCCAACTTCAACACTTTATCAAAACAACCAAAAATCTATGTCAAAGACCATAAGAATGAGTAAGAATCCCTACCTCAAAAGTTGACACCCAACGAAGAAGATGAAGAAAATGGAAATGCTCCAAATCCCGAGATTCTTGGATCGAAAGATAGCCCTCGACGATCAACAACTTTTTTGTAAAGGCCAAAGGTGAGGAAACAACTCTTACTAGATCAATACCTAGAGAGAAGGCAAGGTTCTAGAGAGAGAAGCTCTCAAATGGCGTTTTGGAAAAGTAAGAGAGAGAGTGAAAGTGTAGAAAATGATTCAAAAATGCCCAGCTGCCCTCTGTTATACGACATTTTCGCTCGAGCGGAAAACACAACGCTCGAGCGTCAAGAACACAAAACTAGGTACGCTCGAGCTCTAAGACACAAGAATAAAGTACATCCGCTCGAGCGCGAAAACCAGTCCGCTCGAGCGTATATTTTCATCTCCCAGAACTTTTTAGAAAAAGAACTACCCGCTCAAGCACGACCCGCTCGAGCATAGAAAACACATCTGCAGAAGTTTTGCAGGGACACGAAATACTGAAAGAGCGTAAACCACGCTCGAGCACAGAATGACCCGCTCGAGCGGACCATACAAAAACTGGACAACAACAATGGGAGCCAAAGCTCTACCAACTTGTAACAACCAAGCCCAACACAACCCATAACTCAAACAAAAGGAATCAAAGGACGACAACAACGTAGATACAACTACCAACTCCACGGAACCAAAGTCCAGAATACAACAGATACAGAAAGAAAAAACTAGGATCGCTATACGAGGGACGTGTGCATGGCACTGTGTAACACATTAGTTACCGATTTTGGCCTCCAACTGCCACATCGCCCGCATGGGTTGGATGCATTTGAGAGTGTCGGCATGTTCATATTCGTGTTGCGAGGGTTTCCCAATTGGGATATTAAAGACCGTTTCCAACACTCAAGTGAAACTGTGTGGTGTCATGTTATGCGCGTGCTAAAAGCAATGAAGGAATTTACCAAAGCACACTGTCGACTGATTCGGTCGCAAAGCAGTAAACATCCGTACTTGGACTCGCAACGAAAATATTTTCCATTCAGGGTTAGTGTCCAAAAATCTGACATTTTGTGAAACTGCATGTAGTAAACTGTTTTCATAAATTAATATGGCAGCAAGGAGGAGCCTAATTTTTTTGTTTAGAGTTTCCAACTTGGATGTCCATGTTGCTTATGGAATTGCTGCCCATGCATTTGCAGGACTGTATTGGCGCGCTAGATAGGACACACGTCGAGGCAAATCTGAAGCCGTGGGAGGCGCCACCATATTTTGGCCGAAAAGGACGACACACGCAGAACATCCTTGCAGTTTGTGATTTTAACTTATGTTTTACATTTATCTCGTGTGAGTGAGAGGGTAGTATGCATGATAGCCGAGTTTTTAACGAAGTAACACAATACCCGGCCAAACAATTCCCATACCCAGAGAAAGGTTAGATATAATGGTGGTAGGCAATGTTGTTGGATTACATTTTTTTTTTCATTGTTAACTAACGTTACTAATATAAACAAAGTGTATGATACGCAGGGAAGTATTATCTCGTTGATGCTGGGTACAAAAACCAGAAAGGCTTTCTTGCCCCGTTCAAGGGCTGTCGGTACCACCAGGAATAGTTTCGTGTCGGTGGACGAGCAAAAAATGCAAACGAAGTTTTTAACACGGTCCACTCATTGTTACGGAGTGCAATAGAACGCACGTTTGTGCGTATGGAAAGCGCGATGGGATTTTCTACATAACATGCCTCGGTTTGATTTTGGGAAAGTGTAAGTGCCATTGGTGGGGGCTTCAATGGCACTACATAATTTTATATGCTGCAATTCAAACGATGATGAAGCGTTCAACAAGGTGGCCAATGCAGAAAATTTCATTTTTAACGACATGCCGAATGCAGCGGGTGTGGGTGACAACGATGAAGGTGACCCAGAGGGCGATGATGACATAGAAATGAACGAATTTAGAAAATCCATTAGGAATGAGTTGGTGCGTAATCGACATGAGCTCGGGCTGTCATCGCACTTGTAGTATGCAATGTAGGGAAATGATATTATTATTGTGTAGCAATGGTGTAGTACAATAACATTATGTACTGGTGAATACAAATGACGTCCCATGCATGAAAAAAAAAATATGGAAACAAAAAAAGATTACATTTTAAAAAAAAAAAATTATAACAATAAAAATGTACAATTTAAATAATTTTTTTTTCCAGTACTGTAGTAAAATTTTGTTTACCGTTATATTTTTATTTAGAACATTCAAATGCCAAATTGAAATAGGAAAAAAAAATTGAAATTCAAAGTAACTTTGCAGTTTTAAATTAACAAATGTGAAAAATTTAGAAATGGTTTCGTTACTACAAACTGATAATTCAGTTTCAATAAGCTAATGCATCAAAAAGAGGTGTTAACGTTAATAGTCAAATAAAATTGGTGCAGGATCATGCAGCCCAATATAGTTACATTGGGTGAGGGCATTTTGGTAATTTTACAATTGTACACCATGATATGATAACTTAAAAAAATATTATCTAAAAAAGTAAAAAAACAGTTTTTTATTAACTTCCCAAGTCACTTTATGAAAAAACCAAAAAGCTTGGTTAAAAGCAAAAAAACTAATTTTTACCATCTTTCCAAAACAGGCTAATATATAGATAGAAGTATAGATATAGTTATAAATTTCATACCACAAAAATAATATTTATATCCTTGCATGTTTTGAAATCACAAAATTTAAGGAAATAATATTAATATATTATTGACAATGATTAAGAAGATTTTAAAATTAACTTAATTTATGTAAATTAGATTTTAAACTAATCACAAAATGATATATGTATTTTAAGTGTTAAAAATTCAAAAAAGATGAGAAAATTAGATTGTGATTTCCAACCTCAAGGAGGCCACAATGTTTTTAAGTTATGATTAATATGTATTGTATGGATTCATGTTTACTATTACTAACATATCACCCGTGTTATGTATGGGATAAAATAATATATTATTTAATAAAAATATAATAATTATATTTAATTTTTTTATACTATGTAAAATAGAAGTTAAATAAAAGTTAATCAATCGAGATTTTCTTAATTGTTTAAAATTAAGAAAATAAAAAAAATTAATATGAGATATTGATCATATAGCTTCTCACTAAAAATCTCATTTTGCTTATGTAAATGAGAGTATAAAATTTACTTTATGTAAGTGAAACAATTTACTTTTTTTTTCTTTTCTCGATGTGAGATTATAAAATAAAAGTTAAATGAAAACTAGCCAATTGAGGTTTTGTTAATTGTTTAAAAGTTAACAATTGTTTGGGCGGGAAGTTTATTTCGAATCAAGCAATTTTAGCCGTTTAATCTTTAATTAGGTCAATCTTTAATTTATTTTAAATCAAACAAATTTAATCAATATATTTTGATCAAACCGCTAAAATCGCAGTTAAACCATCGAATCAATTAAACCGGATAAAATAATTTATAATTTAATAAAAATATGATAATTATATTTAATTTTTTTATATTATGTAAAATAAAAGTTAAATGGAAGCTAATCAATCAAGATTTTCTTAATTATTTAAAATTAAGAAAATAAAAAAATTAATGTGAGATATTGATCATAAGGCTTCTCACTAAAAATCTCATTTTGCTTATATAAATAAGAGTATAAAATTCACTTTATATAAGTAAAACAATTCACTTTTTTCTTCTTTTCTCGATGTGAGATTATAAAATAAAAATTAAATGAAAGTTAGCCAATTGAGATTTTTTAATTGTTTAAGAGTTAACAATTATTTGAACGGGAAGTTTATTTCGAATCAACCAATCTTAGCAGTTTAATTTTTAATTAGGTCAATCTTTAATTTATTTTAAATCAAACAAATTTAACCAATATATTTTGATAAAACCGCTAAAATCGCAGTTAAACCATCAAATCAGTTAAACCAAAAACGGTTCACCCTATTGGCTAGGTCAAAGGACCAACTAACTTATACAAAAATTAATTAATTAAAATTTTTAAATTTTATTTTAATTTTAAAATTTGAACTGTCTTGAACTGAAACATACACAACACTACTAGGGGTGGGCGCGGGTCGGTTGCGGCCACGGAACCTCCAATTCGCCATCCGTCCGCCAGATTGGCGGATTGAAGAAAATCAATCCGCATCCGTCCGCCAATCCGGCGGATGTGGATTGAGCGGATTGGCGGTTTGGCGGATGGATGCGAATCGGTTTGGCGGTTTAAAATTTTATAAATTTTCAACATAATTCAACTTGTGTACTTCCTCAAAAAAAAGAAAGAAAGTATTACAGTCAATGACTTAAAAAAGTATTACAATCACTGTATGCCTTATCCAAAGAAAGAAAGTTTGAAACTTTAGAATATCATGATCACTGCATGCCTCATCCACATATTACAATCACAACATGATTCATCCCCATAAAGTATTACAATCTGTGATTCTTAAAATATAATAACAATTCAAACCACCAAAACCATGAACAGAGCAGTAGTAGAGATTGAATGTCTCTGTATTGTTACATCTACATATGTTTTTGAAAACAAAAACCAACCAGCATATATCATGTTTTCTATTTATTATTTTTAGAGTTAGATTTAAAAACTAAAAAATATAGATGAATAATGCGTTTATTTTTTTCAATTCAAAAAATATATTCAAGTTGAAAACTTTTTTTCAACAGAATATTTAAATTCTTTTTTAATTGAAAACACAAACATAATATTTAAACAAATTGAAAATACAAAGTCTTATAAAGTACTAGGGGTGCTCGCGATTTGGCGGTTTGGCGATTCGGTTGCGGCCAAAAAATCTCAAATCCGCCATCCGTCCGCCAAATTGGCGGATTGGAGAAAATCAATCCGCAACCGTCCGCTCGTCATCACGCATCCGTCCACATTGCGGCGGATCGGTTCGGTTCGGTCGGTTTTGGCGGATCGATATATCCGCTGCACACCCCTAAACACTACAATATTAAATGGGAACATAAGGTTTATATAGTGAAACAATTCATTTTTTCCTTCTTTTCTTGATATGGGATTGTAAAATAAAAGTTAATAGTTGTTTGGATTGGAAGTTCATTTCTAATCAAGTAATTTCAGTCGTTCAAACAAATCTAAGCAATATATTTTGATAAAACAACTAAAATCGTGGTTAAGTCAGTGAATCAGTCAAATCGAAAACGATTCAGCTTAATTGGCTAAGTTAAAAGACCAACCAATTTACAACAAAATTAATTAATAAAAACCTTTAAATTTTATTTTAAAATTTAAACCATCTTAAAATGAAACATACACAATACTATAATATTAAATGAGAGCATAAGATTCACTTTATATAAGTGAAACAACTCACTTTTTATTTCTCTTCTAGATGTGAGATTATAATTATTTTAAAGTTAAATATTATGAGAGTTTCAAAATTTCATACAAAATTATTTTTAAAGTCAAAACATCTATGTAGAATTGTACAATAAAAGTTAAATAGAAGCTAACCAATGGAGATTTTTTTAATTATTTAAAATTAAGGGGGAAAAAAATGGTATTGATTATATGGCTTCTCACTAAAAATCTTCTTTTGCTTATATAAATGGGAGAATAAGATTCACTTTATATAAGTGAAACAATTCATTTTTTCCTTCTTTTTCCAATGTGAGATTGTAAAATAAAAGTTAAATAAATATGTACATTGGATTGCAGATTGAAGCTGTGTTTACAAAAGTACCTTCACATAGCATGGGTGATATGCTAGGAGTATTGTACATGTGTTCTTAAACGCACAGACAAAAAAAATTGGCATTGATTATAGGATTTTTCACTAAAAATCTTCTTTTGCTTATATAAATGGGAGTATAAGATTCACTTTATATAAGTGAAACAATTTACTTTTTCCTTCTTTTCCCATTGTGAGACTGTAAAATAAAAGTTAAATGGAAGCTAACCAATGAGAATTTTCTTAATTGTTTAAAATTAAGAAATTTCAAAATTTATTTAAATTGGAGCATAAGATTCACTTTATGCAAATGAAATAAAACTTTTTCCTTTTTTTTCTTCTCGATTTGCGATTGTAAAATAAAAGATAAATGGATGCTAGCCAATGAGAATTTTCTTAATTGTTTAAAATTAAGAAAATTCAATAATTTTAGAATGACGGTTTGGACCTTCTAGAAGGCTTCTCCCGTAAAACTTCCTTTATAAGATTTATTTTATATAAGTGAAACAACTCACGTTTTCTTTCTTTTTCAAATGTGGGATTGTAACATTTTATATAAGTGAAACAATTCACTTTTTCTTTCTTTTCTCGATGTGTGTTTATAATTATTTTAAAGTTAAATATTGTGAGAGTTTCAAAATCTCATATAAAATTATTTTTAAAATCAAAACTATGTGGGATTGTAAAATAAAAGTTAAATGAATGTTAGCCAATGGAGATTTTCTTAATTCTTTAAAATTAAGAAAAAAAAAATGAGTATGAGATATTGATGATAGGGCTTCTCAATTTCATTTTGCTTATATAAATGGGAGCATAAGATTCACTTTATGTAAGTGAAACAATTTACTTTTTCTTTCTTTTTCCGATGTGAGATTGTAAAATAAAATGTAAATGGAAGCTAGCCAGCAAGAATTAGAGAGACATAGTTTAGGTTGGTGAATTTATCATACTTGGTCATTTTGTAAACTCATATGCATATTAAAAAAACAAAATCAAATTCATGGTAAAGTCATGTTATGTGATTTCAATGTATGTATTTTAATAAAAATATATGATCTATTTATAAAATTATATATATTGTTTATTTTAAAAAATTAAATATAATAAAATTACGTGATTATAAATGATAATCTCGTTCAAAGTAAATCGAACTTTAATTTATTTAGAATGTTGCTAATAAAAATTGAAAATAAATCAGAGTCAATCAATTGACCTCTTCTCCTCTCTAACATGTGCCTTGTGACATTGTCATCCATGTGGTCATAATCGTGGAATTAACTTGCAACATTGCATTTGGAGCAAAATATTGTTTTAAAAATATAATTAATTGTAGTCATGCAAACAAGATAACTCAAATCTGGGAAGATGAGTGATGGCCTCCAAATTTTGAAACCATTTTATTATAATAATAATAACATTAATTATTAAAAAAAAACCTTTAAATTATATAAGTTGGCCTCCTATTAGAGAGAAATATTTCACTGTGCAGTTTGGTGAACCATCAATCTAAATTATGATAAAAACTTCCAACCTAAACTATCCCATTCTAAACAATTCACTTTTTTCTTCTTTTTCCAATATGGGATTATAAAATAAAAATTAGTCAATGGAGATTTTCTTAATTATTTAAAATTAAGAAAATCAAGAAAATTAGTATGAGATATTGAAACTCTCACAAGGCTCTTCAATAAATGGGATGCGAGTATAAGATTCTTTTTTTTTTGAGGGGGGGTGAATAAGTCATAAACAAAAAACACAGAAATTACAAATTTACAAGGGACATACCCCAGGCCCTAACAAACGATTACAATAAACAACCTAAAGCAACCTGCCAAAGAGACAAAAAATCGAGCCAAAAAACCAAAACAAAAGCATGGCCTAAGTATAAGATTCTTTTTATATGAGTAAAACAACTCATTTTTTTTCCTTTCTTTTCTCGATGTGGGATTATCAAATAAAAGTAATTATTTAAAATTAAGAAAATCAAGAAAATTAGAATGAGGATTTGAAGCTCCTAGAATGCTTCTCACTAAAAAGTCCCTTTTCATTATATAAATTAAGAAAATCAAGAAAATTAGTATAAGATATTGAAACTCTCATAAGACTCCTCACTAAATGGGATGTGAGTATATGATTCTTTTTATATGAGTAAAACAACTCATTTTTTTCTTCTTTTCTTGATGCGTGATTATCAAATAAAAGTAATTATTTAAAATTAAGAAAATTAGAATGAGTATTTAAAGCTCCTAAAATGCTTCTCATTAAAAAGTCTCTTTTCCTTATATAATAAATAGATATACCATAAATAAACTAAATTTGGTGAAGTAGTGTTCCATTTTTATTATAGTTTAAAATTCTGATTTATTTTTCATATCAATCACTACTATTTTAAAAGGGGATATTTACCAATAAATCATATCTCACAAACAAATACTCCAATTAGTCCCAAGTTTTTTCTATTGATATGTTAAGTCCTATTAGTGGAGAGTTTCTTTTCGTGTGGTCCTATTTTTGATTTTGGTAGTGTTTTGGTGGACAACTATACCTTTTTATTAATGTGATAAGTATGATGTGATACTCTAATGTAATAGGTATTAATGTAACACTCCGACGATGCAACACTACAAAAAAATTAAAAACTCCTTAGTTTATTTTTCCTAAATGTGACAACGCGGTGAATACGACGTGACACTCCAAAACTTTTATTCCAAAAAAAATAAAAACTCTTTAGTGTACATTTCCTTAATGCGATAACGTGACGGGTATGATGTGATACTTCAAAAAAAATAAAAACTCTTTAGTACACTTTTCTCAAACGTGACAACGTGACGAGTATGACATAACACTCTAAAAAGAATTAAAAATTCCTTAGTGTACTTTTCTCAAACATGACAACGTGACGGGCATGATGTAACACTCTAAAAAAAATTAAATACTTCTTAGTGTACTTTTTCCAAATGTGATATGTGACTCTCCAGCGTGGTAGGTATGATGTGGCACTCTAAAATATTAAAAAACTCTTTAGTGTACTTTTTTAAAATGTGACACTCTAACGTGATGGGTATGATGTGATATTAAAAAATTCTTTAGTGTACTTTTTTTAAATGTGACACTCCAATGTGGCGGTTAAATAAGTTATTACACATCCAAAAGGACTAAATGGATCACAAGAAAAAATATGAGACTATATAAATTACAAGTCCAAAATATGAAATTTATTAGTCAATCTCCTTGTTAAAAGTATGATCACCCTCACTTTTTTTCTCTCTCTACATTTTCATATTTTTCATATTTCTAAAATACCCCTCACTTATTTTCTACTACTATTTTAAAAGTGTGAGCACCCTCACTTGTTTTCTACTTTTTCATATTTCCAAAATACCCCACTTGTTTTCTATTTTTCCATATTTCCCTAAAACCCTTCTCAACAGTTGCTCCTAAAAATGCACCATATAGTAACAGTCACAAGCACTATGTAGTAATAAACACTAAGATTTTTGAATTCTTGTGAATGACCGCTTTACGGTTTTCATCCTTTAGATAAGTTAATAATAATAATAATAATAATAATAATAATAATAATAATATTTGAAACTATTAAAAAAATCTAATTTAATCCACAATGATGCGGCATAACTGACGCTAATATATATTAATTTTTAATTTGTCACACACATAATTATAGTAGTAGATATAGTGTCCAATTTTCTTGTCATATTATTGTAATTGAATTTGTAGATATAAAATTGTGGATCTCCAACATTTTTCATATAATAATACATAATTTTATGGCTGAGTTTTTCAAAAATTCATGTAACGTCCCAAAGTAATTAACATAAGAAAACTCAACATATTCCAATGGCATGATCTTATTTCCAACTTAATACCTTCAATTGTATAAATGTAATGAGATATAATGCCTCATTATTAATATCATCATCAAATCTTTAACATTTGTTATAATGATTCTAGTTTAGACCCGACCCATTTTCTTATTTTTGAATCCGAGACCTGTGTACTTAATTGTTGTTTACCTCATTTCCATCTTATTGCTTGTTGAGATTGGCTATTGGGAGTTTTAATTGTGTTTGAAATAAGTTGGAAAGTTAGTTTTCCATGAGTTATTGCCCATATTTTTGCTTCTTCTGTTGAGCGATGGACTGCAAAACTCAGTCTGTTTTATAGACAAGTGTAATGTGAAATAAATTAAACAAATGAGAGTCCAAATCTGGCATATTTTTAGAAAAATCTATTTAAGAGGCCAGAAATGGACTGCATTGCCAGATTTCAGAGTCGCCATCTAAATATTTTTGAAAAATTCAAGAAACCTACGACTCGTGCCAAAGGCTACTTGTCTGTCATCACCAAAGTGTCTTGGCTAGGGAACTTATGTATGAGAGGGGAAGGTTATGAATTAAGCACCTCACTCACCTGATCAAAGATCGGCCTCTACTAATCATGATGTGATTCTTAACAACATTATATGCTCTTATTTCGATTTATTAATGCTAACTTACTATGTAAGACACACAAGTATAGACTATTTCACTTACTTTGAAATGCTTTGATTTCAAATTTTTTTGCAAAGAATCTTGAATATGTGCCACTTGAAAAAGTGAGCTCATATATACATTACATCAATTAATCCCAATTTAAGCAAAATAGCTTTCATCCACAGGCATTCAAACAGGTATATCAAATAAGTACTTAGCCTCATGGTCATATGCTTGATATAGCAACACAAACATTTATGCAATATGCTAAAGCGAAAATGCTCACCTAGTACTCAACCGAGGTGAGCCAAAATAGGAGAAAATAGTTAGAAAAATGCATGTTCTAATATGCAAGTGACTAATGCAACACATACAAAGTACAACTACTAGGTTCTTTTTTTAGTATGTCGTGTGAATTAGCTCAAAGCATGCGTTAGCGCACATATTCAAGTAAGTAAGAAATGACAACAATGTTAGAATGATGAATAGAACCCAATGCATGCAAAAATGGATACAAGGCATGGCAATCATATGAAAATGTAACACATGATGCTACCATTCTAAGCATATAAATAAAAGGGAGAAAGAAATGGGGGTTGGAAGACATACACAATATTACAAGTGTGTCCTCATGCAAGAGGGTCCGAATGAATGTCCTATTTAAACTAATTATTAAAACACCAAATAAATGAATAAGCTAAATTAACTGATTATTGCAAATTCAACGAATCTAATTAATTAATTATAACGTACTAAAATTAAAGAACTAAACTAATGGGGCGGGAGATGAGGAGTCGCATGCACATGAATAAGAACATCTTCCGAGAAACCTCTCTGTTTACTACCAGTTTCTGTTCTGTTTTGCAGTCAGAAAATTAATCTGTTTTTGCCTCAGTTTCTGCTTTGTTCTTCTATGAAAATGACACTGCCTGTATAAAATAGGGTGGCCGGCCGACGTTGAAAAGTGGTCGGCCGAGAAAAAAGTTGGCCAGCCGACCAACAGAGTGTTTCCAATGGATGTTTGTCCTTTCTGTCTCTCCCTATCATAAAACTGATCAAGGGAGAAGTAGACTTGATTCACAAACCATCAAGTATCACAAAGTTGTTGCATGATGATCTATGAACCGACAGGACAAAAGATCAATAGATAGAAATAAAAGACCAACAACACCTCTTCCTTATCATGGAGTTACCTCAAGGGAAGTGGTTGACATTGCTTCTTGAATCATTAATATCACTAAAGAGTATGTAATGAGTTAAGATACAATAGGTTCAATATAACGTCTGATTAAACCTAACTTAATTTTATTGCTCTTTTTACCACTTTCATTCCAATTTTAACCTCTTTTACATTACCTTGCCATTCTTTATTCATTTTTGTCCGAAAGTGATAATTACGTCCACTAAGTGCAAAAACGATAAAGAGAAGTGTCAAACAAAAAGTTGTGCTTAACATGAGAGAGATGTAATACCTTGGTAATAAATCTCTGAAGAGATTAAACCATTAAGCATGGAAAGTCTCTTTCTCATGCCTGAAGCAACAAACTAGTGTTTAAAACAACTCTTAACCAAATAAAGAAAAGAAATGAGGGAGGTTGCAGAGATGATTAGGCAAAGGTAGTGATGACAAATATGAATATTTACATGGAAATTATGTAAAGAATGCTATCATTCCAAATAGATTGGTATCTACGGCCTAAACCACCAAATCTATGAGGACTTACAATAATATAAGTATGGTATTCAAAGCATAAACTAAATAAACAATTAAACAGCCCCAAAAACTAAAAAACAGTGCTAAAAACTAATTGGAAAAGTTAGAAAAAACAAGTAAAAGAAGAAGAGAACAAAGCTAGTAAGCAAGCCTAAGGAAGGGTGGCTAACCCCTCCACTTTTTGGACCTTAAAATAACATGTTTTAGCCTCTTAAAACTTTGAAAATCAGTAGCCAAAAGTTGAGAAACAAGTGTGAAACACAAGGATATGAGCTATGGAATAAGGTTCAAGAACGGGTGGTTAACCCCTCCACCTCTAATAACTTTTAAATCACAAGTTTCAGTCCATAAAACCAGTCCAAAATAGAGTATAAATACCAAGAAAAAGAGGAGATAAGAATAGTTTAAGAGAAGACACTCTTTGGTTCACAAGCCACAAAGTGTTCACCCTAAAGAGCTGAAATTTTGACTCAATAATCTTAGCAAGAAGCCTCAAATTTTTGGTTTATGAAGTGTATGTGTATTGCAAGATAGAGAGATAGAGTGTTTGACAAGTTTTTGGCTCTTGAAAATTTTTTTCTAACCTAAAATCAAGAGGGATGGTCATCTATTTATAGAAAAATAGGTTCCTCTGTCGGAATATCTGTATTGAGTTAGTTGGTGCAAGGTATGAGGGGGGGACAACTGGTAGCAAATATCTGGCTACCGCTGGACATGACCGGCCGGCCATAAAGGGGGATGGCCAGCCAATAAAATTTGGCCTGCTAGCTACCTGTTGGCCAGCAGGCCTCTAAGTGGTTAGGCTAGAAAAAAATAAGTTTTGGTCCAAAGGGGATGCGAGGTTTGGGCTCTGAAGTTGGAAAACTGAAGCCTTTTGTTGAAGAAATTGAACGATTTGTATAACGTACTAATTCATCATTGAATTCACTATGAGGCTCCCAAGTCTTAAGGAGTGGTAAAAAATGAGGTGTCTACAAATTGTTCAAAAATGGGCGCCTTATGGTAAACACTCAATGATGAATTAGTACGCTATACAAATCGTTCAATTTCTTTAGCAAAAGGCTTTGATTTTTCAACTTCAGAGCCGAAACCTTGTACCCTCTTTGAACCAAAACCTAATTTTTTTCTAACCTGACCACTCAGAGGCCTGCTAGCCAACAGGTGGCCGACAGGCCATGTCCAGCAGTAGACAGATATTTGCTGCCAGCTGTCCCCTCTCATGTGCATACCTTGCACCAGCTGGCTTAATACAGATATTTCCGATAGAGGAATCTATTTTTCTATAAATAGATGACCATCCCTCTTGATTTTAGGTTAGAAAAATTTGTCAAAATCCAAAAACTTGCCAAACACACACTCTCTCTATCTTGCAATGCACATGCAACATACATACACTTCCTAGGCTTTACCTGTATTGAGCTAAACTCATTTTGTTGTACCCAAGTATCGACTTGGAAAGTTGTAGCCACTAAGGCATATCATTATTTGGTTTTGCTTTTACTTTATTCCATGTATTCATGCTATATGCTATACATTCAGAATCTAGAGTTTTATGAATGTATATTGCATATGTCATCTTTCGTAGTAATCAAAGCTATGAATGAAATAGAAGATATGATATTGTTGATCATTTGGAAGAAATGTTATGAGTTGGATTATTGTTATTTATTTTAGGGCATTACAACTTGGTATTAGAGTTACTGGGTTAGAATACTTTAGGATCATGGGATGTGGTTTTTATTACAATGGGTTCTCTTGTTTGATGATAGTAGAAATAGACCCAGTATGCTGTGTGATAACATGCTTATGTAACTACATGCGTATGTGATTTAATTTATTAGATATTGATTTGGTCTACGAGTTTCTAGAAGTTCTGTTACTTGATTAATGCTAATTTCTAATTGGAACTCTGGCAATGTCACGGGACGGTCACTATTTAGAAAGGAAATTTGTTTGTGTTTATTTGATTAAGTGTTTAAGTGGAGTGAATTACTTGTTGTCCATTGCATTCGGACGTGTGTGAATTAGTTTTGGCACATTTGTGAATGTGCTAATCTATTGTGTTACCTTTATTAGGATGTCAGGACGTAGACGTGGTAGTGGTAGGTGTGGTAGGCCTAGGCAGCATGAGGTGCTGGTACTAGATGACATTCTGGCGCAGGAGGAAGGAGTTGGTTAGACCAACGTGGCCAATGCAGCAGGCCAACAAGCCATGGGCGCTTTGGTCCAGGAAATGGTTGCTGCTTTGCGGGAGTCTATGGACATTCTGAGGGCTGACAATCAAGTCCAAGCCCATGTTGTTGCGACAAGGCTGTCCTTTCTAAAGAGGGAGTTCTTCCAGTCGAATCCGAATGAGTTTTTGAGGGACTCGAAGGAGCCATTGAAGGTAGATGAGTGGCTGGAGCAGATACTGAAGACGTTTGAGATGCTTAGTATCGAGGACGATGGTTTGATGGTGACCTTGGCATCCTTCCAGCAGAAGGGAGATACGGGTCAGTAGTGGAAGTATACGTGTGAACGCATTGCGGTGACTTGGGAGGCTTTGCCAACGCCTTCTAGGACAAATTTTTGCCTCCCACTGCTAGGGAGAAGTTAAGAGATCAGTTCTTGAAGCTCAAACAACTAAACACACTTGTAGTAGAGTTTGAGGCTGTTTTTATTAGCCTCTCCAGGTTTGCACTGGAGCTTGCGGCAACGAGAGAACGCCGTTGTGTTGAGTTTGAGAAGCGTCTGAGGACGGGGCTCATTTTCAAGGTGGCCGCATCTATGATTAGGGATTATGGTCGTCTTGTGGAGGTGTTAACTCATTTAGAGGTCGTGATTCAGATAGAGGAAGAGAGGATAAGGGGCTCCAGGCAGAGGAGTCAGGAGGTTCAGGGGAAGACTCAGGGACACCAAGAGGCAGAGGGGTTCCATCCCATAGGAGTCCCATTAATCACAGTTCATATCCACTTTTCCTGTACCGAGTTCTGGTTCAGGAAGGAGTAGTTAGGATAGGATCACTTGTTTTAAGTGTGGTCAGTTGGGCCACAAGTCTCTAATTTTCCTGTAGAAAAGAGGAGGGCAATAGTCTGTGTCGTCTGCGGCTTGTTCACAGAGCCAGAGTCAAGAGAGAGGGCAGCGGCCTACTTGCTATCAGTATGGGCAGTCAGGGCACTTGAGAAGGTTTTGCCCTTAGACAAATGGCACACCTGGTGCGTCTGGTTCGAGATAGACATAGAGCCATTAGCCTACCCAATCAGCATAAGCCTTGAGGGCCATTTAGGGACCCTCTTTAACTCAATCAGCTTATCAGTCTTATGGTCCGAGGGGTGAACAGGTAGAGTAGAGACCTACAAGGTGTGTGTATGCTGTTACCACACTAGATTAGTTGCCATCACCCTCTATTTTGAGAGGTAACTTTCTATTGTTCAATTTTATTGCCAATGTGTTAGTTGATACAGGTGTATCTCATTCATTTATTTCGTTTGCATTCGCATCAGTATTAGGGTTAGAAGTGGCTTAGTTAGCATCTTTACTCAGGGTAGAGTCCCCAGTTGGGGGTGAGGTTGACTTGGACTGGGGATGTCATGGTTGTAAGATTAAGGTTGCCAATCGCCGACTTCTTTTGCTTTTGTATTGCTAGACATGTCGAGTTTCAATGTCATTTTAGGTATAGATTGGTTATCCTCGTATCATGCTGTTATAGATTGTTACCGTTAGAGAGTTACAGTGTGTATTTCGAGCGGTGATAGTTTTATTTTCTAGGGAACTGAGCTGATAAGGTCTTGTCGCCAGTTTGTGACTTGCGTGGTCGGAGTGAGCTTAGTTGTCTTCTTGCAGCTTTTATTGGGTAGTGAGAGTGATGTGATTTGGGTTGAGTTGCCAATGGTAGTTTATGAATACCTGGACGTCTTTCTATAGCTCGCTTTTCGTGCTCTTTTCGGATATGATCAGCCCTACAGTTCAGACTCTCGTGGTTTTGAATCTGATCTCACAAGTGTAATGTAAAATGGATAAACACAAAAGAGTCCAAATTTGGCAAATCTTTTGAAAAATCGATTTTGAATAAAAAATGCCAAAAAATGGACTGCTTTGCCAGATTACACAGTCGCCACCTAAATATTTTTAAAAATTTAGGAAACCCATGACTCGTGCCAAAGGCCACGTGTCCGTCATCACCAAAATGTCTTGGCTTGGGAACTTAGGTATGAGAGGGGAAGGTCATGAATTGAACACCCCATTCACCCGATCAAAGATTGGCTTCTACTAATCATGATGTGATTCTTATGTACAGTATATGCCCTTGTTCCGATTATTAGGCTAATTTTACTATGTGATGCACAACAGTATGGACTAATTTGCAAAAATTGGAACATTTTGATTTCATGTTTGTTTTGAAAGAGTTTTGTGAACGTGCCACTCGAAAAGGTGGGCTCAGGTGCACATTAATCAAATCATCCCAATTTAAGTAATTAGCCTTCATCCACAGGCATTCAAACAAGTATATCACTTGAGCACTTAGCCTTATAGTAATCATGCTTGTCATGGCAACAATCGCACGCATACAATATGCTAAAGCAATGAATGCTCACCTAGTACTCAACCGAGGGAAGCCAAAAAAATAAAATAGTTAGTTAAAATGCATGATCCTAACAATGCAAATAGCTAATGCAACACATGCAAAAACGTAACTAATAGGTTCGGTTGTCTAATATATCATGTAGATCACTTTGATAGCATGCAGTGGCACACGTATTTAAGGAAGTAATAAATGACAATGCTGTTAGAATGATGAACCAAACCTATGCATACGAGAGAAATGGATGCAAGGCATGGAAAATGCTAAAAGAAACATGATGCTCTACGCTATCCATCATAAGCAAGTGAATAAAAGGGAGAAAGAAATGGGGGTTGGAAGACATACATATTATTACAATTTGCCTTCATGCAAAAGGGTCCAAATGAATGTCCTAGGTAATTAAGCTAATTATTACAATGCCACAAATTAACTAACTATTCTAACTAATCAATTAAGTAAACAGAAGAATTAACCAGCTATTCTAACTAATTAATACAAATTAGAATTAAACTAACTAATTCGTTACAAGGCTGAACTAATTAATTACAACATATTAATATTAAACATAATTGTAGCGAGCCCTGAGGAGCAAGAGATAACTCATGCATGAATGCGGATTTGCACCAAAAAATGCTCTCTGTTCTGCTGCTAGAATGCTTCAGTTGCATAGTCAGAAAATTGAACTGTTTTTGCCTCCGCCTCTACTCTGTTTTGTAAGAAAAAAGACACTGCTTGGCTGAAAAGAGGTGGCCGGCTGGCCAGTAAAAGTGGTCGGTTGTACGATAAGGTGGTCGACCGCCCACTAATTTTGGGTTCTCCCTTGCTGCAATAAAAAAGAAATAGAGCACAAACAGAGCATTTTCAGGGGATGTTTGTCTACCTTGCCTCTTCTTATCATCAAGCAAATCAAAAGAGGAGTAGGCTTGATTCGTAAACCATCAATCGACACAAATTCATTGTGTGATGATCTATGGATCAAGGGACACAATCTTAATAAATGATAATGAAAGACCTACAAACCACCTCCCTATCATAGGATTGGATCAAGGGAAGTGATTGACATTGACTCTTGAACCATTTTCATCACAAGTATGAAATGACTCAAGACTTAAAGGGTTCAATTAACGTCCGATTGAACTCCAAACTTGATTTTATTCTCTTGTTACCACTTTTACTCTAATTTTATTACCTCTTTCAATTACCTTTCCACAAGTTTCAGCCCATAAAAGCAATTGAAAAATAGTCCAAAAATAGCAAATGAAGAAAAGAAATATGTAAGGGAAAAAAGCTAGAAGTTATACCTCTTGAAGAGGAGTAACACTTTGAATTAAAAACCAACAATTTCTCACCCTCAAGAGCTGGAATTCAAGCTCAATGACCTCAGCAAAGAACCCTAAAAATTTGGTTGAGGAAGTCTAGGTAAAGTGTGTAGAGGTTGCATGGTAGAGAGAGAGAAATATTTTCCAAGAATTTGCTTCACCAAAATTTTTCTAACCTAAATTCTAGAGGGAGGGTGAAGTATATATAAAAAAATATGTTACTATCTCGGAAATATTAGTATAGAGATAGCTGGCGTGGTGCATGCACCTGTGGAGAAGCTGGCATAACTGGCAGAAAATATATATTTTGCCGACAGTACTGGCCTGCTGGCCACTAAAAGGGCGGTTGTACCTCACTTTGGCCTGCCGGCCACTGGTTGGCCTGTAGGCCTCTGAGTGGTTAGGCTTGGAAAAATACTATTTTGGTCCAAAATTGGTGCAATGTTTGTAGGCTTCCAAGACTCAAAACTGAGGCTTCCTGCTGAGGAAATCAAGCTTTTGTCCAGTCTATACATTCATCATTGGGTGAGCAATCAGAGGTGCCCAAGTCTTAAGGGCGGTAAAAAATGGAGTGTCTATAGTTGCCTCTTTTTGACAGAGCTCGAAATCATGAAATGACGTGAGTGAATGTCAAAGCCCCGCGACGATCCATTTTGATAAGGTTGTAAGACTTGGGCAAACAATCAAGACATAAAATAAATTGGTTGAACCCAAAGGTTGCCTACGTATCCCTTTGCAAGAAATTAAACTAGTGTAGTTCAGGGGGTAGAATGCGAAATGCTACATGACTGATGCTATGCAACAATTGATAATACAAACGAGCATACCACTCGAAAATGAGATTCAATACAATGCAACAATTGAAATCAATAAATGAGAAGACTACGTTTCTGCGTACCAAAAACAATCCAAGCCACACTTTCACATAGCGAGGCGATCCTAACTACACTTCTGCGTAGAGGGGACATGTAGCAAACCAAAGTACACTACCGCATAGAGAGGTACAAGAACGAACCAAGCTACACTTTTGTGCAGCGAGGAATAAACAACCAAACCACATTACCGCATAGTAAGGAGCAAGAACAAACCAAGCTACAGTACCGCGTAGCGTGGTCAACAAGAAACAATCCTAACTACACTTCCGCATAGAGAGGAGCAAAACAACCCGAACTACACTACCTCTTAGAGGGGTTAACAAGAACAACCCAAGTTACACTACCGCGTAGCAAGGTGATCTTAACTACACTTCCGATTAGAAAACAAACCAAACTACGCCATTGCGTAGTAAGGTACAAGAACAAACCAAGCCACACTACCGCGTAGCAAGGTGGTCCTAACTACACTTCCGCGTAGAGAGGATAACAAGAACAAACCAAACCACACTTCCGCATAGCGAGGCGATCCTAACTACACTTACTCGTAGAGAGGATAACAAAGCAAACCAAGCCACACTACCTCGTAGCAAGGTGATCCTAACTACACTTCCATGCAGATAGGATAACAAAGCAAACCAAGCCACATTACTGCGTAGTAAGGTGATCCTAACTACATTTCCGCATAGAGAGGATAACAAGAAGAAAACACAAACCACACTCACCTGACAAGGGTGGATACAAGAACTGAAAAGCACGATGGACATGAATACGACACAATACAATCTAATTAAGGCGAATAAAATTACGTTGCATGCTTCATGCAACATAATAGATGTCCAAAATAAGATATAATGCATGTTCTATGCCAGATAAGATGCACTAAATGTTCTATGCAAACGACAGGCAAATCAAAAAGATAGACAAAAGTGATCTCCAACACACCACTTGGAGGCTCTTTAAAATGCTCAAAAGGATACAACTTGCTCACATTTGAAACCGGGACACATTCATGCATTAAAAGCAACGGGAACCGGATTGGTGCAACCGGAATACAACCTCGACATCCCCGGAATCCGCACCAACTTCAAATACTTCAATCCTTTTTCTCTAGACCCAAAACAGGACCTCCCATACACTGTTAGGGCAAGAGAGCAACAAAAACTAGCTTGGGACCACAAAAGAAGCCGGTCAGCCACTAATGGGGGACGGTTGGCCACAAAGGTGGACGGCCGGCCACCCGTGGGTTTTTCGGGGGTAAAAAGGGGATTTCGGCTCAAGTCCCTTAAATACACCACCCAAGCTTCATTTTGCACATGCCCACACCACCGAAAACCTTCTTCTTCTCTCTCTAGGTGCTTTGTCTCTTTAGATCCGTGCTTTATACGCGTTTTCCAACGCCCCACGCAAACTTTATTCGTAAAACTTCTTTGGCCTTCTACATTTTGAATCGATCGAATTTTGTTTTCATTGATCTTTTTGGGTTTTCATCACTTTGGGCTTATTACCCTCGGGTTTTTCTTGGGTTTCTCACTTTTTCCTGGGTTTTCACTTTTTTTCATTTTCTCTCTGTCTCTGTCTCTCTCCCAGGGTTGACTTTTCAGGTTTTCTGCCATTTTCCCTCATTTTCTCCATTTTTCACCGCCTTTTCGGCTATCCACATGGCGGATGAGATCCTACATGACGATACCCCTCTCGAGGTACCCATACTTTCATCTACTGTTGAGGTCGAGGAGCCAGTAGTTGCTATAGCCGGCGGGGCGGCGGAGGACATTGCAGTTGAGTTTGCGGCGAAGAAGGTCTTTCCTCCAAAGCCAGAGCCAGAGCTATTGCCACTTAGGTTAAGGCCATTTGACCCGGCCACTTATCACCCGCACACGCATGCGATGGCACTCAGAGGCATGCTGCGCTTCAAGGACTTTATTGACGACGCACCTGAGGATGTTTTGTTGAGGGAGCGGACCTTCCACCTTTCTCATGGCGCCACTGAGGTACAAACTTTGTTTTCATGCACTTTACCTTGTCATTTCATTTTGTCTTTCATTACTGTCTTCCATCACTAACTTCCATCACTATTGCACGACTGATACTTTCTTGCCTTATCACAGGGTGACTCTCATTCTTGGCAAGGATACGGGACGGTGACAGTGAGAGATTGGTATCAAGAGCTGCCTGCCTGGGTTCGTGAGTTGGTTAACGAGATGACTTTAGCCAATTCTGCACCGGGCTCTCACGACACTTGGCTAGCTGGGCCTTACTTGGAGCGTTGTTGGAGAGGTGGTGGGACACCACCAACTCCTTCCATTTCTCTTCCACTGAGGAGATGACGATGACCCCTTATGATTTTTCGATGATCACAGGCTTGTGCGTAGGGGGTGATTCGATCCCTTTTGTTATAGACATGGACTGATGAGAGGTAGCGTGGATGTATTTGCTTAGGGTACGCCTCCGTTGGATAGGCTAGCCATGGTCCGATACAGCTAGTTTTACAAGTGCTTCCACGGAAGTCAGCCAGAGACACAAGAGGAGGTGGAGCAGTACACGCTGGGCTTTTTGATCTATCTTCTTAGTGCCACCTTGTTTACAAACAGGTGGAATACTTCTCAGGAATAGCAGATGGCAAACACGGTGTCCTAGGCACACCAATGCAACTACAATGCAAAGAAACACATAAGTGTAGTCAAAACAAGATATCACGAGTTCGAGTCAAGTTCTCTAAATCCCCAGCAGAGTCGCCAGAAACTGTAGACGTCCCCAAATGCCCCGGGAGGATGAGTCCCGTTCTGTTCATATTGGGTTCATTACAATTCAGGACTCTCCAATTTGTCACGGTTCTTAATCTGAATCAAAGAGTCCAAATCCAGCAAATCGTTTTGAAAAACAGATTTTTAGAAAAGAAGTGCCAAACATGGACTGCTTTGCCAAATACAGAGTCGCCACCTAAATATTTTATTTTAGGAAATTTAGAAAACCCTGACTCGGTGCCGAAGGCCACGTGTCTGCCATCACCAAAGTTGCCTCTGCTCGGGAACTTGGGTACGATTGGGAAAGGTCAGCTATGAGCACCCTCTCTCACCCGATCCGAAGATCGGCCTCTACTAACCATGATATCTTGTTTTGAAAGCATTATGTGTTCTTATTCCGGTTATTAGCCTAGAATTACTATGTTATGCGCACAGCAAACAAGTATAGACTAAGTCGCCTAAATTGGAACAAAACATTTCATGTTTGTTTATTTGAGAATGATTTGATGGTGCTACCCGTGAGTAGGCTAAGACATGGATTTTTCCACCCTCGAGTGGGCTTAGAAAATATGGTTTTGCCACTCTCAAGTGGGCTTAAAATTCGCATCCAATGCATTGTTCCAATTTAAGTAACCCAACCTTCACCCACAGGCATTCAGGCAGTTATAACACGTAAGCACGTAGCCTCATGGTAAGCATGCTGTCATGGAAAACACTCACACTCATGCAAGATGCTAAAGCATAAAAGCTTACCTAGTACTCCGAGCCAAAACAAAAGCTAGTTAGTAATCAATGCATGATCCTAGCTCATGTTAAGATGGCTAATGCAACACATACAAGATGCAACTACAATAGGCTCGGCTATTCTAAGATGCCATGTGACGATACTCCAATTAACATGTATTCAACTTTGGAATTGAAATACAATGCTGTTAGTATGGTGCGCCGAGCCTGGTGTATGTAAGACAAATGTATGGATGCACGCATACATAACATAAGGTATGCTAATTTAAATATGACCTAATACTAACCATCAAAAGCAGGTAAGTAAAAGGGAAGAAAGACGTGGGGTTGGAAGACATGCACACACGTACCCACACTTATTACAAATATGCCCTCACTCGGAGGGACCGAAAGAATAATACAATTAATTAACCTACAAGCTAATTAAAATGTTACAGACCAATTAAACTAATTAAACTAGTTAAGCAAATTAACTAATCTAAGAAAGCAATAAACAGCCTCGGGAAGAGGGCCCAATGCAATGCGTGTTCGACTCCGCTCGGGAAGCCACTGCCATGCACAAGTTGCCTCTGCTTTGACTGTTATCCTCCTCTAAAGATGGCACAAGTCCCAGGGTTGCTTCTCTGAGTGCTGTGGAACACCACCGGCTAAGAGGAATGGCCAGCGGCCAAGGGGAATGGTCACCGGCCACTAATTAAGCTATCGGCTATTTATGGATGGCCGGTCGGCACTAGAGATGGCCGGCTGGCCAAAGCATCCTGCAGAATCTGTTTTTGACAGCAGCAGAGGGCAAAACATAGCATGGCAATGCATTTCAAGAGATGTATGCACCAACCACACTCCTTATCATATTCATGACTCAAAGGAGGATGAGTCTCGATTCTCAGACCACCAATCGCGCATTTCAATGCGTGATGGCCCAAGAAACCAAGTATGCGTTTTGATATGGAATGCAATGCACATAATCAAACAAAGGGGCTCTACCTCTATCATACTTAACTCAAGAGGTGAAGCATGCATGCAAATGGAATGCAACCTAGATATGGAGGCTAAAGATGCAAAATGAGCATGCAAGGCATGTGACAACTATGCTAGTGGCAAACATGTAACAACATGTAAGGTGGACTAAGCATAGGAACAATGCAAAGCAACTTAACCAATGAAATACATGCCAAATGCATCATGATTTCAAGCAAGCAATAACATGTAATAAGCCAAGTATGCAACAATGCACAAGGCAAGCATGCTATAACACATGAAGGATGGACTTAAACTAATTTAGGCAGCCCTCAAACAAGCCTAAAACAGTGGCCATAAACTATGGAGATGGGGCCAAATGCACATACAAGCATGCATGCATACATGATCCAATTCCTAAGCATCAAAAGGCAACTTTTAAGCACACTTAAAAGAGATGATCATGGACATATGGCAAACATACCAAACTCTGAAATTGTATAAAATGGAAGTGCCAAACCAACCAATTAAAGCAAGCAAAGCATGCTCATGACATCACACATTCAAGGCCTACAAGCTAGAATGCAAAGAGACTATACAAAATATGTTAAGCATGACCAAAGCAACTGAAAATAGAGCTAAAGCACACTAAAACATACACAAAAGCTTCACAAAGCTTGGCCAAAACCATGCCAGAACAAGGGTCAATACTTAAAGCATGTTAAGGCCAAAACATGGCCTTACAAGGCATGTATGCTAAACAAGCATTGTGTGCCTAAACCAACTAAAAACAGAGCTATATTATGACATAATAAGCACAAAAATCAGTTAAGGCATGATCAACATGGACCTAAACTAGATGCTCCCTCAAGAGGCTAAAATGGCCCTTTTCAAGGACAACAAGGAGAGGGGATGGTCCTCTCTTTCTTAGGACCTCAAGGTACCATCCTCACCACTGAAATCTCTCAAGATTTCAGTGGTGAGGAGGCCCAAACACAATGGTCCCGAAGCTCACCAAAAATGCACAAAAATGGAGCCTAACAAGGCTTAAGGTGGGGTCAAACAACCTCAAAGCTCAAAAGACACTTAAACAACTATTTAGAGTAGACAAAAACAAGACTTTTATATGTTATACACCAACTCTAAAAACAGTTGCAAGGTAGTCAAAAAAGCTATGCAAAAATGGGGTAAAAAAAGGCAAGAATGTTACCCTTGAAGACCCTCTTCACAAATGGTGGACCAGCTGCTTCTTTGGCTCAAACTAGCTCCAAAACTTCAAGAACAGCCTCTTAGTACATCAGTAGCTAAAGTAAGGTGTAATGGTGGGTGTTTGTGCACAAAAGTAAGACAAAACACACACAAAACACAAGAGAGAGGGAGATATAGATATAGGATAGATACACAACTCAAACCCTAAAACCAGAGCCCTTTGAAAAATGTTGTCTAACCTAAAAGAGGGAGAAGAGGCCTCCTCTTATAGAAGATTCAACCTTGTAAAGCTTCCAAGGCAAGCTAACAAGGTTGAAATCCCTCTATACACGTGTATGGAGGGGAGCAAAGGTGGGTGCCAGCTATTACAGCTGGTACAAAAATATCTGCAAAAGCAGGTGAATAGTGGTCGGCCGGCAAAAAATACAATTTGACCAAAATAGATGATCGGCTGGCCACAAAAAGTGCCAGCCGGCCAAACATTTGGCTGGTGGTAACAAAACAATGGCCGGTGGCCCCAAGCCATGGCCGGTGATGTGTGGGGATGGCCAATAAGCCATTCCCTGCCCCCTTCAAGGCAAAACACAAGTGTTTGGTGCAAAACCAATCACAAAACAGTCGAGTTGAGAGATCCTGAGGCAAGGCGCGTAGCCGAGACCTCCGGGAACTTAAGACGAACACAAACAAGGATGATAACCGAGTGTTCAAACGGTGACGCCCAAGTCTTGAGGACGGTCAAAACTGGGGTGTCTACAGTTGCCCCTCTTTGACAGAATTCGAAAGTCATAAGAATGACGGGAGTGAGTGTCAAAGCCCAGAGACGACCCATTTTTTACAAGGCCGAAGACTTAGACAAAGCATACAAGCAGCAGACAAAGATATGCGCCCGAGGGCAGGGGCAAAATGCAAGACAATGCACAATGCTGAGCATAACTTATGATCATGCAAGAAACATAGGGACATATCCCGGTGTTTTGGAAAAGTATAAGCATTGGAACATATTCCAAATGCTCTTAACCAAAGAGGGAGAAACATAGGGACATATCCCGGTGTTTCGAAACAAAGGAGAAACATAGGGATGTATCCCAGTGTTTCAGAGTGGTTCAAGCACTGGAACGTATTCCAAATGCTCTTAACCAAAGAGGGAGAAACATAGGGACGTATCCCGGTGTTTCGAAACGAAGGAGAAACATAGGGACGTATCCCAGTGTTTCAGAGTGGTTCAAGCACCGGAACGTATTCCAAATGCTCTTAACCAAAGAGGGAAAAACATAGGGACGCATCCTGGTGTTTCAGAAAGATAGAGAAGCATAGGGACGTATCCCGGTGTTTCGGAATGAAAGAAAAACATAGGAACGTATCCCGGTGTTTCAGAAAAAGAAGGAGAAACATAGGGACGTATCCCAGGTGTTTCGAAAAGGAGAAGAAACATAGGGACGTATCCTGGTGTTTCGGAATGAAGAAGAAACATAGGGACGTATCCCAGTATTTCAGAAAAGAAGAAGAAACATAGGGACGTGTCCCGGTGTTTCGGAAAGGAATGAGAAACATAGGGACGTATCCCGGTGTTTCGGAAAAGAAGAAGAAACATAGGGACGTGTCCCGGTGTTTCGGAAAGGAATGAGAAACATAGGGACGTATCCCGGTGTTTCGGAAGGAATGAGAAACATAGGGACGTATCCCGGTGTTTCGGAAAGAACAGAAATGTAGGGACGTATCCCGGTGTTTCGAAAAGGTATAAGCATTGGAACGTATTCCAAATGCTCTTAACCAAAGGGGAGAAGCATAGGAACGTATCCCGGTGGTTAGGAAAAGAAGAAGAAACATAGGGACGTGTCCCGGTGTTTCGGAAAGGTATGAGAAACATAGGGACGTATCCTGGTGTTTCGAAAAGGCGGAAAAGGGCGTGCATAACAATGCAAGTGGAATGTGCGTGACTACGCAAGTGAAGAGGTGCATGGCAATGCAAAATAGATGTGCACAAAAATGCAAGTAATGAGCATAACAATGCTAGATAGATGTGCATAACAATGCAACGAATGGTGTGCGTAACAATGCGAGAAATGGTGTGCATAACGATGCGACGAATGTGCAACTTCAAAAGCGCGTTTGAAACAAAATGCCGAATAAGGAAATACAAGCCTTAATGAGACCAAATCCAAACGCGACCTCCGATTTACCTCTCGGAGGGGTTTGTAACACATTCCGCTTGAAAAGGATACACCTTGTTTATATTGGCGAGAGATAACATCTGCTACTGCTTTAATTGCCATTCTAACTTGAAGCAGACTTAAGCTTGGAGTAGAGGCACACTCATTCTTCGGAGCACTGACAAGGCCTGAAGAGGTACATCCGGAGTACAATCACGAAATTTGCTGAAGGTGAAACACACTCACATGCTTCGGTTTTCCCTATTTTCTTTTGCTTTGTAGTCTGGAACCCATATAGCTTCAAATAGGTCCTTGTTTTACTGTTCTTGCATGACCTGGGTTGAACCCTGTGGTTTTAAGAAAGAACAAATTCTTGTTTTGCACAAATGTGGAGAAGAATGGCACAGCACTCCTGAGCACAAAACGATTTGATTGAAATTGAGAAATGAGTTCTTAATCAGGTATTGAGCCTAAGACTGAACACAGCGCACTACGACTCAACAATGGAAAACAAAAGGTAAACAACCAAAACACATCGAGTCATGCTCGGGACGACTCAAAGCAAGAATCGAGACAAACAAAACAAAAGACACGACAAACAGACGTGTTACAAAGACAAGAGACCTCTTAGTATGCGAGGAGCCAGTTTTTTTTTTTTTTTCGGGGTATTATTTCCCACCCTTTTTCTCATTTGTGATTCTCACATTACTCGGTCCTCAGGCTCTATTTTTCTGAAAAAGCCCTTTTTCTCACTTTTTCTCTCAGCGCACATCTCTCTATTCTTCAATCTCTCATTTTTTATCCCTCCCCTGGGTGGTTGATGGATAAGCTGGAAATTGTCGGCTCTTGCCTCTGGTATTCTACCAGATTCTCATTCTTGTTCACAACAGTGAGTTTCTCCCACAGAGGGGCTGCACTACAACTGGGTGTATAGCAAATCTGCAGCTAACATCGGTTGATGATGCTCTGCTGGGGAGTTTGGACGTGATCAGATCTGTCCAGATAAGGGAGTGGAATATCTTGTCCCATTCCGGTTCGTGCTTCGCACTTGGATTGATACCTCGTTGCTTGGAGGATGTGAGAGCTTTCTGCCCTTTTGCGGTCAGCTTCAGTGGTGCCCTTTTCTGGCAGGTAGAGTGCCCTTTTTGGCAGGTAGAGTGCCCTTTTTGGCAGATGCATTGACAACAGGGGAAAGACAGGAAGCCTGACTCAACTGTGCCCCTAGTTCATTATTTTGACCATTTTTTGTTTTTGGCTTTCTACTAAAACAATTTTGACCAAAATGAGAGTTAGATTAACATGCTTGTTCAATTTTCTGATTTAAAATCATGCAAGTCAGGCTATGAGCACTGACAATTTTCCCTTTTTGGGTCCAAGAAATGGTCCAGTTTTGGAAAAGATGGAATAATTTTTGAGAGATTAGTCAAGCTCAGTAAAAATTCTCAAAAATTGTTTTTGCAAACAGCCACTGCTCAACGAGTACGAAACTTACTCTTGAGATGCACAACCTCAGATCCCAAGGAAAATTGCCCCTTGTTTGAGGAGAGCTGCATGGCAACGGAAAGTTGCCCCTTGTTTGAATAGCACCGCAGCACATTGGCAACGGAAAGTTGCCCTTGTTTGGATAGTACCACAGCGCGTTGTAATCAGTCTTCACAGTGAAGGTCACAACCAAACTCTCGGATACAGAGAACGCAAAGATGATCAAAACCATCACATGGACACACTCAATTTGGAAGTGTTTGTGGCTGGACTTCAGAATGAAGTTGCCTACGTATCCCTAACATGGGAATCAAGCCTTACGTAGTTCGGGTTTAGGTACACTTGGGTATTAACCTCTCCTTTTGTGCTCTAACTTTTGCCAAGGCTGCCTTTCTGGGTTTTCAACCTTGCGAGCTCTGTTTTTCTTTTCTTTTCTTTTCAATTCTTTTCATCTTTTCTTTTTCATCTTTTCTTTTTCATCTTTTCTTTTCATTTTCTTCATTTTTCTTCTTCTTCTTCTTTTTTTGTTCTTTTTGTTCTTTTTCTTCCTCTAACTTTTGCCTGGGTCGCCCTTCCGGGTTTTCGGCCCAACGAGTCTCTCAAGGGTAAAAGTGTAGCTTTGTCCATGTCAAATGGTTTTGAGATCCCAAAGTCATCTAAATCCAGGAGAATGGCTGCTGTTCGCTGACGATGCAGGAGTCCATCCAATGGGGGGGCTGAATTTGCCCCTAGTGTTGTGGATCGGAACTCAGTTTTTCTTCAGCAATACTTTCTTCTTCCTCCCTCTGGGGATTTGGCATTCCTGCCGACCTTCTTGGATTTGTGGAATGATCCATCTTCGGCTCTTCGAGCACATTTGAAATTCTTTGCCCCTAGTTCTAGGGGTGCTTCTGATCTAGCTTTGTAAGCTTCTTTTGATGACATTCGATCTTCTAGATCTAACTTTTCTTGCCGTTGATTCACGGGCTGCTTCGAATCTGGCCACACAGGCCTCACATTGTAGTTGACCTTTGAACTTTCTGAGTTCTAGTCCAAGGTTTGAAAATGAGGGGTCGAGTCTCGAGGCTGAGAGCGATCCTACGCTGCACAATCTCAAGAGCGATTCCACACAGGTTTTCGCAGGACCGCGCAAAACATTTTTTGAAATCTTTTAAGAAAGTGACTAATCGCTCGCGCTGAAGACGGTGTGGGACCAATCTGGATCAAGCCAGGATCCTTCTCAGTACTCACGTTAACAAACATGATTTCATTCGTTAAGGGCTTAGCATGCCTTTTTATCTCTCAATTGATCAAATTTTTACAAATCCCGAGGAATTCCTTCCTCTTCGTTTTCATTACAACGTTCAAAAAAGTTTTGAAAAACTCAGGTCAATGTAATGATTTCAAGGCACAGAAAAGACACAGCTTCTAGTCAAATACTGCCATCTCATTTAGAATTTCTGGCACAACTGGCACACGGCAGAAGCAAACACAAGAGTGTGAAAATCACCGCTGTTCCATTCAGATCTGTTGGCGTAACTGGCTCCAAGGCACAAACAGACTCAAAAGAAAGCAAAAAGACAAACACAAAACAAGCAAGTGATGTCCGAGGTAACACCCCCGAAATCACCCGACTCTAACAAAACAGGACTGACTCGATACAACAAGACAGACCCGACTGACTCAGTATGAAAAGACTGACTCAATACAGAATGACAAGACTGACCCAATACCCAAGTCAGAAAGTACAAAACTAACATTCGCAAATGCTCAAAATAGTGTGTGCCAAACGCCACATCTTGGAATAAACTGAACGCCGCCCGCAGGTGGTTCATCCCCCGATCACAAAGTCGCATTATCCCCCACAAGTTCACTGATCAAGTGCCGATAGACTTTGCAGAGCTTGGTGCGACGATGACCTCATTGTCAATCAGATTTTGTATCTCGTGGCGGAGACGGACACAGCTGTCGGTGTCATGACCGGTTTGTTGATGAAAAGCACAGTACTTAGTTGGGTCATGCTTTGCAGGGAGAGGATCGGGTAGAGGCCGTTGTTCTAACGGTTTCAGATGTCCTTTCCTGAGTAGGACCCCTAGAACTTTAGAAAAAGGCATAAAGAGTGGGGTGAAAACCCTCTTGCCTCGGGGTAGATAGTCCGAAGTTCGGGGGTTTGAAGTGGATGCACCAACAAAGGGGGTGGCTGCTCTTGGTGTGGTGGTGACGACCATGCCCACGTTTGAAGTCCTAGCAGCTGCGTCACCGCTGGTGGTCACATTCGAACTGCGGGTAAACACCCTCCTAGGCTGCTCCTTCTCCTGATCAATAAGGCCCTATTTCATAGCGTCCTCGATTTGCACCCCAATCTCGTACATGTCCGCGAAGGTGGGAAGGGGTAGGACGATCAGCTTTTGCATCAGCCTGGGTTGGAGGTTGTGTACAACCATCCTTATCTGGTCTTTGTCGGAAGGCCTTGTAGTCATCATCGAGGCCTTTGCTCTCCATCTCGTCACAAACACTGAAAAACCCTCATTTGGCTCTTGGCGGGTGACTTCAAGATCACGAGTTATTACCTCGATTTGTGTGTTGTAGGAATATTGAGCGGTGAAGGCCCCAGCCATCTCTTCCCAATTCTGTTTCATAGAGTTCTCCAATTTCGCGTACCAGATTGCGGCTATCCCAGACATGGTTCGGCCGAATAGTGACAGCTTCTGGGCTGTGGTCAAACCCATTGGTCTCAGGATATCAGAAAATAGTTGGAGGTGCACCATTGGGTCTTCAGAGCCATCGAATCGATCGATATGTGGCATCTTGAACCGATCCGATAATGTCACCACTGAGTCAGTATAACCATCCTCTATGTCCGGAATGGATTTCATGCCTTGAGCCTTCTTGAACAGCTTTTCCAGTTTGCTCATCTTTAGTGCTGTGGGGTCCGTCTTGAACTCAAAGGGGGAGTCCGGTAGGTTGGTGGGTGTTTTGGATAGCTGGGGTAGAACCGGGGGTGGAGGTGGCCCGAATGGAATGTTCATATCATCCTGGACGTGAGTCGCCTCTCCGAGTATGGGAACTCTCAGTGGGGGAGGAGCCTGGCGTGAAGTAGGTACTCCAGTTTGCTGCTCTAACCTGGCAATTGTCTTTGCCTGTTGAGCTATGGCCACAGCCTGTTGTTTGGCGAATTCCGCTTGACGGACAGCGTCTTGCTGCATGGCTTTCATGCTATCCTGGAGTTGGCGCACCATCTCTTCCAGACCCGACATATTGTTCTAATCTAACTGAGCAACCGGTATATCTGTGTCGGCAGTAGGCTTGGAAATCTCAGCTCGACTGCTCAAAGATCACTGATCTGGTAGCTGTTGTACTGGTGGTCTGTGCCTAACAAGCCTTCTCTGGCCCTGATTACCCTTAAACTAAGTCTCTGACCTGATAAAGTCTATCAGTACAAATCCAATGAATCTCGGGGGATATTGGAGCCTTCTGAAGCTATGGTTCCAGGACTACCTAGCAAAAGAGAAAACAGGCAGCATCTCAGCCCAATTTCATCAGAACAGGCATAGGCATAACTGAATAACTGTATTCTACTACTGATCACTGTTCCTCAAAATCACTGCCCCAAATCTGAATCTGATACCCGCAGATATAACTGATTCTCAAAACACTGATGCCCTCAGGCCTGATACCCAGACTTGCAAACTGATATATGCATTCCTGTAGAGGCCAACTCCAAAAAGCACATAGCAAGCAAATGAGAGCCGAAACACCCCTATATTAGGGTAGGGTTTCCCTGTCCAATTTTGTCAGAAGTTAGGGTTTCACTACGCACACAGTGGTTTCAAACAACCTAATATCGGGTAAGCAACCTGTCCTAGTTTGGAATGGTCACTATGGATTCCGAATATGCACTAGGTCGAATGGTCGAAATGGGTTCCCCGGTAAAACCGAGGTTTGTGTTCCCATACTGGCAGAGCCCGTAACCGGTCAACCTTATGGCACGCAGCCTCAGGCTAACCGCTCAGGAATAGCAGATGGCAAACACAGTGTCCTGGGCGTACCAATGCAAATGCAATGCAAAGAAACACATAGGTGTAGTCAAAACAAGATATCACGAGTTCGAGTCAAGTTCTCTAAATCCCCAGCAGAGTCGCTAGAAACTGTAGACGTCCCCGAACGCCCCGGGAGGATGAGTCCCGTTCTGTTCATATTGGGTTCATTACAGTTCAGGACTCTCTAATTTGTCACGGTTCTTAATCTGAACCAAAGAGTCCGAATCCGGCAAATCGTTTTGAAAAATAGATTTTTAGAAAAGAAGTGCCAAACATGGATTGCTTTGCAAAATACAGAGTCGCCACCTAAATATTTTATTTTGAGAAATTTAGGAAACCCTGACTCGGTGCTGAAGGCCACGTGTCCATCATCACCAAAGTTGCCTCGGCTCGGGAACTTGGGTACGATTGGGGAAGGTCAGCTATGAGCACCCCCTCCCGCCCAATCTGAAGATCAGCCTCTACTAACCATGATATCTTGTTTTGAAAGCATTATGTGTTCTTATTCCGGTTATTAGCCTAGAATTACTATGTTATGCGCACAGCAAACAAGTATAGACTAAGTCGCCTAAATTGGAACAAAACATTTCATGTTTGTTTATTTGAGAATGATTTGATGGTGCTACCCATGAGTAGGCTAAGACATGGATTTTGCCACCCTTGAGTGGGCTTAGAAAATATGGTTTTGCCACTCTCAAGTGGGCTTAAAATTCGCATCCAATGCATTGTTCCAATTTAAGTAACCCAACCTTCACCCACAGGCATTCAGGCAGTTATACCACGTAAGCACGTAGCCTCATGGTAAGCATGCTGTCATGGCAAACACTCACACTCATGCAAGATGCTAAAGCATAAAAGCTTACCTAGTACTCCGAGCCAAAACAAAAGCTAGTTAGTAATCAATGCATGATCCTAGCTCATGTTAAGATGGCTAATGCAACACATACAAGATGCAACTACAATAGGCTCGGCTATTCTAAGATGGCATGTGACGATACTCCAATTAACATGTATTCAACTTTGGAATTGAAATACAATGCTGTTAGTATGGTGCGCCGAGCCTGGTGCATGTAAGACAAATGTATGGATGCACAAATGCATAGCATAAGGTATGCTAATTTAAATATGACCTAATACTAATCATCAAAAGCAGGTAAGTAAAAGGGAAGAAAGACGTGGGGTTGGAAGACATGCACACACGCACCCATACTTATTACAAATACGCCCTCACTCGGAGGGACCGAAAGAATAATACAATTAATTAACCTACAAGCTAATTAAAATGTTACAGACCAATTAAACTAATTAAACTAGTTAAGCAAATTAACTAATCTAAGAAAGCAGTAAACAGCCTCGGGAAGAGGGCCCAATGCAATGCGTGTTCGACTCCGCTCGGAAAGCCACTACCATGCACAAGTTGCCTCTACTTTGACTGTTATCCTCCTCTGAAGACGGCACAAGTCCCAGGGTTGCTTCTCTGAGTGCTGTGGAACACCACCGGCTAAGAGGAATGGCCACCGGCCAAGGGGAATGGTCACCGGCCACTAATTAAGCTATCGGCTATTTATGGATGGCCGGTCGGCACTGGAGATGGCCGGCCGGCCAAAGCTTCCTGCAGAATCTGTTTGTGACAGCAGCAGAGGGCAAAACATAGCATGGCAATGCATTTTAAGTGATGTATGCACCAACCATACTCATTATCATATTCATGATTCAAAGGAGGATGGGTCTCGATTCTCGGACCACCAATCGCGCATCTCAATGCGTGATGGCCTAAGAAACCAAGTATGCATTTTGATATGGAATGCAATGCACATAATCAAACAAAGGGGCTCTACCTCTATCATACTTAACTCAAGAGGTGAAGCATGCATGCAAATGGAATGCAACCTAGATATGGAGGCTAAAGATGCAAAATGAGCATGCAGGGCATGTGACAACTATGCTAGTGGCAAACATGTAACAACATGTAAGGTGGACTAAGCATAGGAACAATGCAAAACAACTTAACCAATGAAATACATGCCAAATGCATCATGATTTCAAGCAAGCAATAACATGTTATAGGCCAAGTATGGAACAATGCACAAGGCAAGCATGCTATAACACATGAAGGATGGACTTAAACTAATTTAGGCAGCCCTCAAACAAGCCTAAAACAGTGGCCATAAACTATGGAGATGGGGCCAAATGCACATACAAGCATGCATGCATACATGATCCAATTCCTAAGCATCAAAAGGCAACTTTTACGCACACTGAAAAGAGATGATCATGGACATATGGCAAACATACCAAACTCTGAAATTGCATAAAATGAAAGTGCCAAACCAACCAATTAAAGCAAGCAAAGCATGCTCATGACATCACACATTCAAGGCCTACAAGCTAGAATGCAAAGAGACTATACAAAATATGTTAAGCATGACCAAAGCAACTGAAAATAGAGCTAAAGCACACTAAAACATACACAAAAGCTTCACAAAGCTTGGCCGAAACCATGCTAGAACAAGGGTTAATACTTAAAGCATGTTAAGGCCAAAACATGGCCTTACAAGGCATGTATGCTAAACAAGCATTGTGTGCCTAAACCAACTAAAAACAGAGCTATATTATGACATAATAAGCACAAAAATTAGTTAAAGCATGATCAACATGGACCTAAACTAGATGCTTCCTCAAGAGGCTAAAATGGCCCTTTTCAAGGACAACAAGGAAAGGGAATGTTCCTCTCCTTCTTAGGACCTCAAGGCACCATCCTCACCACTGAAATCTCTCAAGATTTCAGTGGTGAGGAGGCCCAAACACAATGGTCCCGGAGCTCACCAAAAATGCACAAAAATGGAGCCTAACAAGGCTTAAGGGGGGGTGGGGTCAAACAACTTCAAAGCTTAAAAGACTCTTAAACAACTATTTAGAGTAGACAAAAACAAGACTTTTATATGTTATACACCAAGTCTAAAAATAGTTGCAAGGTAGTCAAAAAAGCTATGCAAAAATGGGGTAAAAAAAGGCAAGAATGTTACCTTTGAAGACCCTCTTCACAAATGGTGGACCAGCTGCTTCTTTGGCTCAAACCAGCTCCAAAACTTCAAGAACAGCCTCTTAGTACATCAGTAGCTAAAGGAAGGTGTAATGGTGGGTGTTTGTGCACAAAAGTAAGACAAAACACACACAAAACACAAGAGAGAGTGAGCTATAGATATAGGATAGATACACAACTCAAACCCTAAAACCAGAGCCCTCTGAAAAATGTTGTCTAACCTAAAAGAGGGAGAAGAGGCCTTCTCTTATAGAAGATTCAACCTTGTAAAGCTTCCAAGGCAAGCTAACAAGGTTGAAATCCCTCTATACACGTGTGTGGAGGGGAGCAAAGGTGGGTGCCAGCTATCACAGCTGGCACAAAAATATCTGCAAAAGCAGGTGAACAGTGGTCAGCCGGCAAAAAATGCAATTTGACCAAACTAGATGATCGGCCGGCCACAAAAAGTGCCGGCTGGCCAAACATTTGGCCCGTGGCAACAAAACAATGGCCGGTGGCCCCAAGCCATGGCCGATGATGTGTGAGGATGGCCAATAAGCCATTCCCTGCCCCCCTTCAAGGCAAAACACAAGTGTTTGGTGCAAAACCAAACACAAAACAGTCAAGTTGAGAGATCCTGAGGCAAGGCGCGTAGCCGAGACCTCCGGGAACTCAAGATGAACACAAACAAGGATAATCACCGAGTGTTCAAACGGTGATGCCCAAGTCTTGAGGACGGTCAAAAATGGGGTGTCTACAACGACCTTCATCTGGACTCATCTCATGCTGCCCTTGACCGGAGTTCGTGTAGACGACGCAGCAGGCGCCCCCTTGGCTGGAGAGGCTGTACATGATGCTAAGGCTAATGTTGGAGGAGCCCCTCCTACTGTGCATGCAGTCGGTTGTTTCCTACTATGATTCTGTCATGACCCCACTCCGCCCCTAGTAGAATGATGTCGTGATGGCCAGTAATCCGAGATTACCGAAGGCTAACTTACAACGATTCACACACGATCAAAGTATACATATGGGGCTTACATATGCAGAAGCAATAAATTTCAATCTAATTAGTCCATAAGAGCTGTGCATAGATTAAATGAAATGACATACATAACGTGGTTTTACAAATTGAATACAAATAAAATAAATACATAATACATCTTGATCAAAAGGCTTCTCAAGCCGACATATACAAAAGACATGCAATACAAAGCTAAGAAGCATAATCTTCAAGATGCTAGCAAAAACATGAGTCCAAAATGTCTTGCAAAACACATCTAGGCGTCACCGCCTTCTTGCTCGTCACCTATATATATATAAGGAGAGGGTGAGCTTGGATACTCAGTGAATGGTATAAGTAATAAAGGTTTGAATGAATGATATCCGAGATCTTTTCCAAAACAATACATATCATAACTTTACAAATCAAAGGGATGAATCAAGTTCATCTATCAAATCTTTCAAAGCTTCTTGGATGTTAATAACATCTACATAATACTAAACGATGACATTCCGAACAAACAAACCCACGCGGAAAACCGTCAGTGGCAAAACAAGGGTGCAGTTGCATTATAGTCCCCTGGCACTAAGGACTTTCAAAACAAGGGTGCAATTGCATTATAGTCCCTTGGCACTAAGGACTTTCAAAACAAGGGTGCAGTTGCATTATAGTCCCCTGGCACTAAGGACTTTCCCAGAATGTTATCAAAACAAATATAATACGTGATACAAAACTAGGGACAATCATTCATGCTTGATCAAATACTTTTCCAAAACGAAACAAAGCTTTATCAAAACTTTATAACATAACTTTATTAAAAATACCACTCACATAGCTCTTCAGACGTCGGGGTTAAAGCAAGGGTCCAAGTCCTACAGACACATGGCAAAGTCTACTGAATGCACTTCAAGGGGACAAGAAAGAATGCTCAAAGATGGATATGAAATGTACTCTCAAGACAAGCCTTGCATGAATGCAAATGATCCCGGTATTTCCTTCAAGACTAGGTCAAGTCAAAGCAAAACATGCTGGAAGTTAAAACACTGTTTTTCATATCGGGAAAAACATGCTGGGTACCAACCAGGTCCTTGCCGAGGTCCCACACCTCTTGGTCGAGGTGTGGTTACCAAGGCTTCGGCGAACGGCTGTCTGCCGAGGTGTTCATGCAAGATAGACTAATGGTGCAAGTGATCATGCAAGGTAGGCCAAGGTGAGATACTATGCTTGGCCTAAGTGTGAGATCTAGGCAAGAGTGGTCTCGGTGACCACACCTAGGGAAAAGTGAAGTCTAGAAATCTGGATTTCCTTCCTTGAAGCACATGAAGAACATGAACATGAAGAACATAAAAAACATGAATGCTAAAATCATAACTTCTTTATTCAAAATCTGAGATTTCATGCTATGAGTTAAAAAAGATGGACCTTGGTACCCATACTTGAAGATCTTAAGAAAACAAACACAAAAACATGGATCTTGACACAAACTTTCAGATCAAAACATGGTTTTTCTTCAAGAACACAAGAACACTATTTTCCCTTTCTAAAACAACTTTTAACCAATGCATGGCTCATGAATCATTCTAGATCATGCAATGCGATCGAATAAACATAAAGATTAACAAGAGTAGATCAAGAATCTAACCTCCACACTCGGATCAAACGGTTTAGACTCTAAGGATCAAGCTTGGAAATCTACTTCTCTCTCAAGAACTCCTCTTCCTCTCTGCCTAGAGCTTCTCTCTTTACCATACAAAAGATATGACAAAATGATATGTTTTCTCTACTGCCAGTAGACTTAACCCTCTGCTAGGACACGTGGCACCACCAGATTGGGTTTCCTCAAAAAGGTGATTGAAAGACAAGACATGTGTAAGACAAAGTGTATATAACAAGTAAGGTGACATGGGTACTCCGGCAGGTAATGACCTCGGATCAAGACATAGGCTTCGGAAAGTAAGGTCTCAATGATCTCGGCTAGGAAGGATAACACTTGGCCTAGCTGTGCCACACCTCGGTCTAGGTCATTCCAGTCTAGGAACAAGATCACTTAGGTGCAAGGATAACATCTCGGCCTAGATAATACACATCTCGGCTTTGGTGATGAATACCTCGTCTTAGATAATGACATCTCGGCCAATATGCCAGGGTGAAGGCGGAGGTCAACCAAAGTGGTTCCAAGATGGTCCTAGGCATAAGAGGTTCAAAGGTGCCACCTAGGCTTAAGATGACCTCGGCTAAACACACACCAAACAAGGAACAAGGCATGCAACAACACTTAGATAAAACAAAACAGGATTTCATGAATGCAACTTAACAAGACAAATTCATGTGAATGCATGCGAGCATGACTAAGATAAAGTGAGGGTTGTTACAGATTCTCTGTGGGCGACCGAGCGGGATGACTTATTAGATCCCGATAGAGCCACCGGCGGTGGAGCATGGGTATGTCAGGGCTCTAGGCACACCACAGGTATGAATCGTGCTTTATAATTTATATTTCGCATTTTCTCTTTTGGATACTGATTGTTCAACTTCACTTGCAATCGCTTGCGGAGTATACAGATGGTCTCCTTTAACTGGTTGCCTCTCTAGTCCACATGGTGCAGAGGAGAGAGATACTGCTGGCACTCTACAGTATCCAGGTATTCTCTCTTCTTCTCGTGCATTTCATTGCTTACTCATACTGCTGTGCACCACACAATACCAACATGCCATACTCCCACTGATATGCGATACTCATACTGTAGACTGATATGCATTCTGACACTGCCTCACCTTGAACTGACACACTGCACTTGTGCTGAATCTTCCTTGTCCATAAAACTTATATCGTAGTTGATACTCTACTGCTTGTTTTCAGGTTTTCCCTGTACCGATGGTAGCAACGGCACTAGCAGCAGCGATGGCATCGGCAGCACCTTCTTCAGCGACGGGGATAAGATGTACCAGCACACGAATGAGATGAGCATCAAGGTCGGGACAGAGGTAGGGGTGCTCAAGGCTGGAGCAGCGAGTCCCAGATAGAGGAGACGTCTTCCTCTTCGGAGCCGATTTTGTGTGGAGATGATACTGAGACCAGCGATACCAAAGAGGCAGCCAGCCGACGCTTCGAGTCATCTGAGAGCGAGGATGATGATGCAGAGACCAGCTTCGAGCCAGGGAGTGGAGATGTGTAGACACTCCATTTTTGACGGCCTTTTAAGACTTGGATGATCTTGCAGGTACATCCAGTGGCGAGCCTGATTACTCACTGAACGCTCGAAGTCTGCGATGGAATGCCACAGGTTTGAGTTTTCCAAACCCTGCATCCTTTTTGCTTCATCTTTGGACCATGCTTAGGTCCTTTCAGATTGAGGTTTATGATGGCTTGCTGGCCATTTTTTAGGGTTGTTGGTTATGACTTTTGGCCTACCGGCCATCAATGAAGCCTTGTCGTCCATCACTGATGGCCAGCCGGCCAGCAGTGTTTCAGTAGATATTTTGTGATATTTTGTGCCAGCTGTTTGTATAGATTGGTACATCTTCTAACACGTGTGTAGCTGGATCTTTGTGAAGGGAATTTGCATCTTCTATATATAGAACCCCCTCTTGCATGTGGAGGGGTTGGAAAATTTTGAAGACAAAACTTCTCTCTCTCTCTAGTATTTCCTCTTTCTCTTGTTATTTTGTGCCTTAAGTCTAGTTTCTCTACACTTTTGCACTTGAACCCTAAAGCAAACACTCTCACCTTGGAGCTGAGGTCTCTTGAGGTCTTTCTTGTGCTCTAGAAGAGGATTTTGGTTTGATTTAGCTTGTTTTTGTTGCTCTAAATTGTATCTGGTCTTCAGGAGGTATAACACTTGCATTTTAAGCTTCTCGTCGAAAAATTGCAGGTTGTCTAGATCTTCTTCATGATTTGCCAAATCGTCCAAACCTTGGTTCGGGCCATCCTCCCTAACCACAGTGATATTTGCCAAGGTCTAGAGGACCACCTCAGGCTTGAGTTGAGTGATATGAACAATGTAATGGCTCGGGTTGTACTCTCTTTCCAAGGAGCTTCCAGGACGTTCCGATAGCAGACTAGTACCTCCCTTCGAGGTCAACATCTTGTCTATTGCAGGTGTTGTCACCATTGATCTGTGAAGGTTAGATTGTAGGTTAGATATATCCATCATGCATAAGTATGTGCCCTCAAGAATGAACAACATCGGTTTCGGTAGGTGGGAGGGGGTAATGTAGATGCTGGGGTCATATGAGGTGGACAGTGTATGGATAAGGTGAAGATTTTGAGGTAGGGGAACTTGGTTATAAACAGGGAGTGGGTTGGTACTTACGTTTGGTTTTTGGGGTTGGGCAATGACCTTGTTTTCAATGAGATCCTGAATCTCATGATGCAAATGGAAGCATTGGTCGGTATCATGACTGTGCTGCTAGTAAAAAGCATAGTATTTTGCAGGGTTGTGCTTGGGTGGAAAAGGATTAGAAAGTGGGCGAGGTTATAAGGGTTTTCGGTGCCCTTTCTTGATTAACACCTGCATGGCTTTGGACAGGGTCATGTATAGTGGGTGGAAAATTCTACTCGGGGATTGGGTAGGGTAGGATGATGTTTATGGGCTTGTGTTGGCGAAGGGGTCGGTAGTTTTTTTTTGTGGTGACAACACTTACGTTCGATGGCCTCACAACTGTGCTACCACTAGTAGTATTAGAACTGCGAACAAACGGCCTCTTAGCTGGCTCCTTATCATTAGTAATAATTCCCTGTTTCATGGCATCTTCAATTTGCACCCCCATTTCATGAAGCTCTTTGAAAGTAAATAGGGAGAGAACAATCATTTTCTGCAGTAGCTTGCCATGCAGGTTTCAGACAACCATTCTAATTTGATCATTTTCTGAAGGTTGAGTGGTCATCATGGACGCTTTGGCCCTCTATCTCGTCACAAACTCGGAGAAACCTTCCTTTGGCTCTTGACGCGTCGCCTTAATATCACGAGTTGTGACCTCAATTTGAGTATTGTAAGAGTATTGTGGAATAAAGGACTCGGCTAACTCCTCATAGTTCTACTTTATAGAATTTTCCAGCTTGGCATACCAAATGGCCGCTATGCCTGACATAGTGCAACCAAAGAGAGATAACTTTTGCAACCTAGTCAAACCCATTAGCCGCAAGATATTTGAAAACAATAGTAAGTGAACCATCGGGTCCCAAGAACCATCAAAGCGGTCAATGTGCGGCATCTTGTACCGTTCTGGTAAAGTAACCGTAGACTTGGTGTATCCCTCCTCTATGTCTAGAATGGAGTTGACCCCTTGTGCCTTTTTGAACAATTTTTCTAGTTTGTTGACTTTGAGTGCAGTTAGGTCAACCTCAAATTTGAATGGTGCCTCAGTCTAATAGGCCTGGGCTCTGGAAGCTTGTGCTAGGATGGGTTCTGTTTGGATTGGGAAAATTGGAACACCCTCGATTTGTGGATCTTGAGCAGTGGCACTGGGCATAGGGATAGCTGCTGTGGGTACATGTGATGCAGAGGCCGCAACTGGCTGCTGCTGTTATTGCTGTAGCCTAGTCATAACCTCGGCCTGACAGGCCGCATCATACTATAGTGTCTCAACTGTTTGTTACAGTTGGAATATTAAGTCCTCCATATATGTTAGGGGATACTGTGCCATTGGAATAGGTGACTATTTTTGAGCTGAACTATATATGGATAACTGTTCTTAAACCGGATTGAATACAGGTGAGCTGAGAGGTGATTGTTGTAAGAACTAGACTGGTGAATTTTGTCTAATCCTCATTTGCCTTGCAATTAATGACAACGAAGCAAACACAGGCTGTCCCTGAACAAGATCCCCGACCTTTCAAAGTCTTCCAACGCGGGTCCAGAGTACTTTGGGGATATCAAAACCTTCCGAAGCTATAGTTTTAAATTACCTAGCAAAAGAAATAAAGAAAGACAACAGTAATCAGAAATCGTACAACACCTTAGCTAAGATGTTATCAAAACAGACATGATCAACGCTGCAGGACTGTACGCCACACTGAATTCTGCCCCCAAAATAGATTCCAACTCTGCCACTGATATGAACATTCCTGTACAGTTTCACTGTAAAGCACATACTAGTTAAGAGAGACCCAAAACACCCCTATGAGGGGGTAGGGTTACCCTGTCCTAGTATTTGTCATGAACTAGGGTTTACTATTTCATTCAAGCGGTTTCACTCAATGCTACATACATGTGAGCATCTTGTCCTAGTTTGGAACAGTCACTATGGCTTTACTATATGCAGCTAAGCCAAATGGTCAAAAGGGGTACCTCAGCAAGACTACCTAATATACCTCTCACACCTAACACCGAGAAGTGAAAGGAAGATCAAGCGATACGACGGTAGTCCAGATCCAAGGATTGTGTTTCCAACATGGCAGAGCCCATGATCGGTCAGTCTTTTGGGAAAGCCTCTGGCAAATCGTCCAGGAACAGTAGATGGAAAACACAGTGACTTAAAGCACCGATGCAAATTCAAATGCAAAGAACATATAAGTGTAGATAAAATTTCACATCATGAATTTCAAGTCAAGTTCTCTAAATCCCCAGCAGAGTCGCCAAAAACTGTAGCTCGCTTTTCGTGCTCCTTTCGGATACGATCAGCCCTATAGTTCGGACTCCTGTGGTTCTGAATCTGATCTCACAAGTGCAATGTGAAATGGATAAACACAAAAGAGTCCAAATCTGGCAAATCTTTTGGAAAATCAATTTTGAATAAAAAATGCCAAAAAATGGACTGCTTTGCCAAATTATAGAGTCGTCACCTAAATATTTTTGGAAAATTTAGGACACTCATGACTCATGCCAAAGGTCATGCGTCCTTTATCACTAAAGTGCCTTGGCTCAAAAACTTTGGTATGAGAGGGAAAGGTCATGAATTGAGCACCCCACTCATCCGATCAGAGATCTGCTTCTACTAATCATGATGTGATTCTTATGTACAGTATATGCTCTTGTTCCAAATATTAGGTTAATTTTACTATGTGTTGCATAACAGTATAGATTAATTTGCAAAAATTGGAATATTTTGATTTCATGTTTGCTTTGAAAGAGTTTAGTGAATGCGCCACTCGAAAAAGTGGGCTTATGTGCACATTAATCAAATCATCCAAATTTAAGCAATTAGCCTTCATCCATTGGCATTCAAACAAGTATATCACTTAAGCACTTAGCCTCATAGTAATTATGGTTGTCATGGCAACAATCGCACTCATACAATATGCTAAAGCAATGAATGCTCACCTAGTACTCAACCGAGGCAAGCTAAAAGAAATAAAATAGTTAATTAAAATGCATGATCCTAACAATGCAAATGGCTAATGCAACACATGCAAAAATGCAACTAATAGGTTCGGTTGTCTAATATATCATGTAGATCACTTTGATAGCATGCTGTGGCACACGTATTCAAGGAATTAATAAATGACAATGTCGTTAGAATGATGAACCGAACCTATGCATGCGAGAGAAATGGATGCAAGGCATGGAAAATGCTAAAAGAAACATGATGCTCTACGCTATCCATCATAAGCAAGTGAATAAAAAGGAGAAAGAAATGGGGGTTAGAAGACATACACATTATTACAATTTGCCCTCATGCAAGAGGGTCTAAATGAATGTCCTAGGTAATTAAGCTAATTATTACAACGCCACAAATTAGCCAACTATTCTAACTAATTAACTAAGTAAACAGAAGAATTAGTCAGCTATTCTAACTAATTAATATAGATTAGAATTAAACTAACTAATTCGTTACAAGAAAAAACTAATTAACTAAGTACAACATATTAATATTAAACATAAATGTAGTGAGCCCCGGGAAGAGAGAGATAACTCATGCATGAACGCAAATTTCCACTAGAAAATGCTCTCTGTTTTGTTGCTAAAATGCGTCTGTTGCACAGTCAGAAAACTGAGTTGTTTTTGCCTCAGCCTCTACTTTGTTTTGCAAGGAAAAAGACACTGCTTAGCTGAAAAGAGATGGTCGGCCGGCCAGTAAAAGTGGTCAGTCGTAGAGTAAGATGGCCCACCGGCCACTAATTTTGGCTTCTCCCCTACTGCAACAAAAAACAAACATAGCACAAACAGAGCATTTTCAGGGGATGTTTGCCACCCTGGCGCTCCTTATTATCAAATAGATCAAATGAGGAGTAGACTTGATTCGCAAACCATCAATCGACACAAATTCATTGTGTGATGATCTATGGATCAAGGGACACAATCTCAATAAAAAGATAATGAAAGAGCCACAAGCCTCCTCCCTATCATAGGATTGGATTATGGGAAGTGGTTGACATTAACTCTTGAACCATTTTCATCACTAAGAGTATGAAATGACTCAAGACTCAAAAGGGTTCAATTAACGTCCAATTGAACCCTAAACTTGATTTTATTCTCTTGTTACTACTTTTACTCCAATTTTATTACCTCTTTTAATTACTTTTCCATCCCTTAGTCATTTTAGTCCAAAAATGATAGTTAAGTCCACTAAATGGAGAAGAGTGTCAAACAAGAAGTTGTTTTGGGCATGAGAGAGAGGTAATGCCTTGATAATGAACCTCCAAAGAAATTAAATCATTTTGCATTGTATGGTCCCTTTCTCAAGCTTAAACAACACTCAGTTGAAACAACTCTCAAAGAAATAAAAAGCCAAGAAATAAGGGAGAGGAAAAAGGTGATTATGTATAAAAACAAGTAGGAAAAGCATGAAATAAATGCTATCAACTCAAATAGGTTATTGTCTAATGCCTAAAACACCCAAACCTATGAGGACAATTACACTACAAGCATGCTATACAAAGCATAAATGAAATAAACAACATAAAACTGTCATGTCCTCAAAATAATAACATTAAACCCATCAAATAAAACATTCATTGACATACGAAATATCCACATTCTTCTATTCACCAGAGTTTCATTACAAAAGTATTACATGTTAACAACAAAAGCAAAATTCCCTACGGGCTTACAGCTTTCCAAGTTAACACTTGGTTACAACAAAAGAGTGCTAACTCCTCTACACATTAAGCTCTCGGCTTGAATATACATGTAATACATCAAAAAAGAACTTAAACAACAACAAAAAAAAAATCTGCCCGCCTCTAGCCTCCCAAGCTATGACCTTGGAGGTGGCATGCTACCTGTACCTGAAAATGATATTCCCATATAGGGTAAGCCACAACCCAGTAGAAATACACTAAACCAACCATGAACAATGACTAAAAGATTAGCAATTGATAGATGGCCAATACTGATACATCCACATAAATCACATTTTTTATGTCATACGACTTATGAGTCCAAGTTACTTTTCATTTTCCCTTTTTCAACAGATAAGCATATTAGCTCTATCATCGTCTCAACAGATATGTATAAAAACTATATCTCACATTCACAGATAAGCATATAAGCTATATCTACATTCTCAACAGATATGTATAACAACTATATCCCACATTCACAGATAAGCATATAAGCTGTATCTACACTTCACAAAGATAAGCATATGAGCTCTATCTTCACTTCTCTAGACAAGCATATGAGCTGTATCTACGGAGTTCATCCCCTATCTTCTCCCAACACTATCCGGTTTAGAGGTACATCCCCCATCTTCCCCTAAACCACGGAGTACATCCCCCATCTCCTCCTCTACAAATAACGTATACAAACACATTGGTTCTATATACAATCACTCAATACATACAGTTAATGTATTCTATCAACCGTCAAATTCCATGACACATTCCATTGATTAGTTTTCATTTGCCTAATCATCATGCATTGTCTACAACAATCACGACTATCCTCCACCGATAGCCCAAAGCAGTTATCTCTAAACAGAAAATAAATGCACAATGGATATTCAATCAACATTTCAATTCGGTGAGTGATAAATAATTCAACTACACCCTTTAACCCCATACATTCCCAATCTCAACAATTCCATTTCATTTCCTCATTTCTCACAATTAATTATCCCAATTAATCAAACAATGTAATTAGGTCGTTTTCCATAATTAACATTTCAACCCTTAGGTCCCATTTTCATCAATGATTCAACATTAATTCCATTTCTCTATGCCAAACATGCATCTAGGTTTATTATAAATAAAACCCCAACTTTTGTAAAAATAACACAAAAGCCCCAAACTTTCACAAAATTACCAAACCAACCCCAACATCTCAAAATACTAAAATTTAAAGACAAAATCCATAGAGAGGAGTAGGATATCCCTACCTCAAATCCGGAGCCCCAAGGGAGAAGATGACAAAACCCTACGTGCTCCAAATCCTGAAATTTTCAGATTAAAATGTAGCCCTCGACGATCAACAACTTTTTTGTAAAGGCCAAAGATGAGCAAATCACTCCTACTAGATCAAAACCTAGAGAGAAGGTAGAGTTCTAGAGTGAGAGGCTCAACAATAGTGTTTTTGGGAAAGTAGGAGAGAGAAGAGAAAGTGAAAAAGTGATTTGAAAAGTCAAAACTCGAAACTTAAACCCAGTCGCCCCGCTCGAGCGTCAAACTCTCCGCTCGAGCGTCACTCACAGACTCCCGCTCGAGCGTCAACAATCCCGCTCGAGCGGCGGATACACACTCCCAGAACTTTTACAGAACCAGGTCTCCACTCGAGCTTCCAACTCCCCGCTCGAGCGTCACTCACACAATCCCGCTCGAGCGGCCAACCCCACGCTCGAGCGTCCAACACTGCACAGGAAATACTGGATGGGTGAAACTCCCGCTCGAGCGCCAAAACCCCCGCTCGAGCGGACAGGTCAAAACCTGGGCAACTAGTTTTGGTTTCTAAACTCAGCCAACCTGTAACAAACCTGCCCACACATCCTATAACCCAAATACCAAGTAAAAGGGATGTAAACAAGATAATAATCAACTACCAACATCCACGGACACATGTCCGGATCACTGTACAACAAGGGTAAACCCGGGATCGCTATAAAAACAAGTAGGAAAAGCATGAAATAAATGTTATCAACTCAAATAGGTTATTGTCTAATGCCTAAAACACCCAAACCTATGAGGACAATTACACTACAAGCATGCTATACAAAGCATAAATGAAATAAACAACATAAAACAGTCCTAAAAGAGCTAAAAAAAGTGCTGGAAATTACATGGAAAAGCTTGAAAAAGTTAGCTAAAATAATGAGAAAATTGAGCTAGTAAACAAGCATAAGGAGGGGGTGGCTAACCCCTCCATTTTTGGGACTTCAAAACAACATTTTTAGCTTTTGAAAAATTCTAAAAATCAGTGGTAAAAAGTTGGAAAAAAGTTGAGGAAGAGATGGGAAACACAAGGGCAAAAGCTTAGGAAATAAGGTTCAAAGAAGGGTAATTAACTCCTCTACTTTAGATAGCTTTTAACCACAAGTTTTAACCCATAAAAATAGTTGAAAAATAGTTCAAAAACAACAAATGAAGATAAGAAATAAGTAAGGGAAAGAAGCTAGAAGTTATACCTCTTGAAGAGGAGTAACACTTTGAGTTAAAAACCAACAATTTTTCACCCTCAAGAGCTGGAATTCAAGCTCAATAACCTCAACAAAGAACCCTAAAAATTTGGATTAGGAAATCTAGGTAAGGTGAGTATAGGTTGCAAGGTAGAGAGAGAAATATTTTCCCAGAAATTTGCTTCACCAAAATTTTTCTAACCTAAATTCTAGAGGGGGAGGTCAAGTATATATAGAAAAATATGTTACTATCTTAGAAATATCAGTATAGAGGCAGCTGGTGCAGTGCATGCACCTGTGGAGACAACTGGCACAGTTGGTAGAAAATATATGTTCTGCCGGCATTACTAGCCGGCCAGCCACTAAAGAGGACAGCCGTACCTCACTTCTAGCCTGTTGGCCACTAGTTGGCCTGCAGGCCTCTGAGTGGTCAGTCTTGGAAAAATACTATTTTGGCCCAAAAGTGGTGCAAGGTTTGTAGGCTTTTGATACTCAAAACTGAGGCTTCCTACTAAGGAAATCGAGCGTTTGTCCAGCATATACATTTATCATTGGGTGAGCAATCGGAGGCGCCCAAATCTTGAGGGCGATCAAAAATGGGGTGTCTAAACTTTCCTAAGGATCTTACTAGTTTGCCACCCCACCAAGAGATTGAGTTCTCCATTGACTTAGTGCTTGGCACAACACCGATTTCCATGGCACCGTATAGATTTGCACCTGCTGAGTTGTATGAGTTGAAGATTCAACTCCAAGAGCTGTTAGATAAGGGCTTCATTCCCCCTAGTACATTGTCTTAGGGAGCACTAGCTCTTTTTGCTAAGAAAAAGGGTGGCACTTTGCGACTATGTATAGATTACCGGAAGCTGAACCGAGTTATTGTTAAGAACAAGTACCCATTACCTCGTATAGATGATCTGTTTGACTAATTGAAGGGGTCTTGTTGTTTTTCTAAGACTGACTTGAGATTGGGTTATCACTAGTTGAGGGTGAAGTAAGAGGATATTCGGAAAGCAACATTTCGTATGCGATATGGCCACTATGAGTTCTTAGTGATGCCTTTGGGCTAACTAATGCACTGGCTTCATTTATGGATTTGATGAATTGAATTTTCCATGAGTTCTTAGACTGTTTTGTGGTTGTCTTTGTTGATGACATTTTGATCTACTCACTCTCTAAGGAGGAACACGAGGAACACTTGCGGGTCATACTTGAGTTACTTAAAGCCCACCATTTATATGCTAAGTTTGAGAAGTGCGAGTTCTGGTTAAAAGAAGTTAAGTTCTTAGACTGTGTGGTATCTGGGGAAATGGTGACGGTAGACGCTTCTAAGACAAAGGCAGTATAGGATTGAGAATAACCTAAGAATGCCTTTGAGATTCGGAGTTATTTGGGCTTAGTTGGTTATCACCGACGTTTTGTGAAAGACTTCTCTAGATTAGCCTTACCATTGACTAGATTGATTAGTAAGAGAGTGAAGTTTGTGTAGAGTGAGACTTGTAAAAAGTTATTCCAAGAGCTTAAGGTCAAACTCACCACTGCTCTAGTGTTGATTATTTTCGAGAGGGGGTTTGGGTTATTCAGTTTATTGTGATGCATCTCGAGAAGGGTTGTGTTGGTTATTGATGCAAGAATGAAAAGTAGTAGCATACAATTCGCGACAGTTGAAAACTCATGAGAGAAATTATCCTACTCACGACTTAGAGCTAGTGGCGGTGATTTTTTCCTTAAAGATCTAGAGGCATTACTTATATGGTGAGAGATTCGAGGTGTTTTCCAATCACAAGAGTTTAAAATATCTATTTTCACAGAAAGATTTGAATTTGAGGCAGATGAGATAGATGGATTTTATGGAGGATTATGACTTTGAGTTGCACTATTATTCGAGGAAGGCTAATGTAGTGGCCGACGCTTTGAGTGGGAAGTCTGTAAGCAGTATAGCTAGTATTTCCATACGGCAATAGGAGATATTAGGTGCTGTTGGTGAGTTTGACTTGTATCGTAGTGAGTCCATTGAGTCAGCCTTTTTGTTCACTGTAGTTGCGCAAACTGCACTAGTGAGCCGAGTAATAGAAGCACAGCGAGGTGATCTCGAAGTAGAGGCTATCTGAGGAAAGATAACTAGTAGGAAGGTGAAAAGGGATTGAGTGTGTATCCTAACTTTAGTGTGAGGTATTTGAGCCGCCTTTACTTACCAGAATCTTTTAGAGAGGAGGTACTCCGAGAGTTCCTTCATTCACTTCTTACGGTACACCCAGGAAGCACAAAGACGTACCACGACCTTAGCTGCCAGTTTTGGTAGAGGGGAATAAAGAGAGACGTAGCCTTGTTTGTTTTGAGATGCCTTACTTGTCAATATATGAATGCTGAACACCAGTGACCAGCAGGTTTGTTGCTTACTAGTGAATGCCTTACACATTTTGTACCTTTGTGCACGAGTGACTCGGTAAATTTTCTTGCCAACCTTTATGTTAGGGACATCGTTCGACTTCATGGGGTCCATGTGATTATCATTTCGAATAGAGATCCTTGTTTCATGGCTCGGTTGTGGCAGAGCCTACAGAATACCTTGGGTACTAGATTGATGTTTAGCACTACCTATCATCCTCAGACTGACGGGCAGTCTGAGCAAACCATTCAGATCTTAGGACATGCTTCGGGGTTGTGTTCTCAATCTTAAGGGGTCGTAAGAGTGACACTTCCCTTTAGTGGAGTTTTCCTATAATAACAACTTCCAAGTGAGTATTGGTATGGCACCATTTGAGGCCTTATATGGCCGACTGTATAGATCTCCAATGTGTTAGGCCAAGGTGGGTAATGCACCTATGTTAGGTCCTGAATTAGTTAGGGAAACGACAGAGAAAGTTGCACTTATTCGTAAGAAATTGGTTTCGACTCAGAGTCGCCAAAAGAGTTATGCTGACCGTAGGAGGAGACCTTTATCTTTTGAGGTAGGAGATCACATGTTCTTGAAGCTATCACTGAGACGGGATTTAATGAGATTTGGGAAGAGCGAGAAGCTGTCTCCTAGATTTATTAGGCCTTTGGAAGTTCTAGAGCGGATCGGGGGAGGTAGCTTATCGTTGAACTTTCTGGGGTTCATAATGTGTTCCATATTTGTATGCTTCGGAAGTATGAACTAGATCCTTCTTACGTGTTAGATTGTACTGAGTTAGAGGTAGATGAAGATGCCTCGTATGAGGAGAGACCAGTACGAGTTTTAGACTCTCGGGACCAAGTCTTGCGAGGCAAGACTATTCTTTTGGTTAAGGTGTTGTGGCGACACCACGGGGTTGAGGAGCCGACTTAGGAGCGTGAGGCAGAAATCTGTGAAAAGTATCCAGACTTATTTGTTGATATTTGAGACTTGTGTTGGAAATTTCATTTACGTTGTGATATATATAAACATTGTACATGTTTTAGAGAATTGAATCGTAATTGTGGATGTTGAAAAACTAGGTGTATTCTTGTTGCAAGGTTGGATGGCATATGATTGGTTTTACTTTCTATGAATGTTATTGGTTTTAAATTTCGGGGACGAAATTCCTTAAGGAGGGAGATTATAACGATTCTGGTTTAGACCCGATCCATTTTCTTGCTTTTGAATCTGAGAACCCGTGTACTTAATTGTTGTTTATCTCATTTCCATCTTATTATTTGTTGAGATTGGTTATTGGGAGTTTTGGTTGTGTTTGAAATAGGTTGGAAAGTTAGTTTTCCATGAGTTGTTGCCTAGAGCGGTGGTCTTTTACAACTTGTAAAACTACTGGAAGTGTGATATCTACACTCGAGTGATGCTTCGTGCGTTCGAGCGCTCGTTTGCAGTTTGCAAAACTATTGGGAAAGGGTCATTGTGCGCTCGAGCGGTGGTTTTGGTCACTCGAGCGATGTTAACTTTTTGGTTCTGTTAGCTCGAGCTGTGTTTTGGTTGCTCGAGCGGTCTGTGCGTATATTAGTCCAAGAGAGGGCCATTTTGAGTCACTTTTTCATTTCTCTCTCTCTCTAAACATTTCAAAAGCCTAAAAACCTTCACATACTCTCTCTAACTCTTACTTCAAGCTCAAAATACTCCCTATCCTTTGATTTCTTCACCCTAGTCCTTTGGAAAAAAAGACATTGAGTATATCGAGGGCTTCGCTTTAATCAGAGAAGTTAGTGTTTTCGGCTCCATCAAGTTCTACCATTTGCTTCCTTCTTATCTTCTACTTTGAGGTAGGGATTTCTTTGATTATTTTATATGATTTTTAGCTTAGTTATTTGCTCTTTGAAAAGGGTTAAAGATTTGGAGATTTTGGGAAAACCTAGGGTTTGGGTTTGAAATCAAAAAAGGGATTTTCCAAATGGATTCTTGAAAATGGTTGTGGGAATGTGGTTTTGGGTGAGACATGTTAAAATTGTGGATATTTCTTCTTGAAATTGATTTTGTAAAATAAAAGAGGGTTTTGCCCTAAATTTCGGATATTTGGAATTGTGTAAGGAAATAGAGAATGTTGTGAGCTTTTTTTCTTTTTTTGTTTTTTGTAAGATAGGAACGATGGTTATGTTGATGATGGTGGTGGAGTTGGATATGTGTAGAGCCCCCATTTTTGACTGTCCTTAAGACTTGGGCGCCTCTGATTGATCATTCGATGGTGAATGCTATGTTGTGCAAAGGTTCGATTTCTTCGGCAAGGAGAGTTCCAAATCCCAACCTCACATCCCATTTTTGGACCAAAACTATTTTGACCAAAATGATTTTAGACCTTAAAACCTGCTCTTTTAAAATATTTTTGAAAAAAAAGTTTCTACGATGTTTCAAGACTCACATTTCGTTAAATGTTGCGCTTAGCAAGGACAAAGTGGAAATAAATGAAAGAGAGGTAAAATCTTGAAAAAAAAATCTTCAAAACACCTTATTTATAGGTTTGGAGTTGAAGAAAATAGGAGGGGAGGGAAGAAAACTAGCTGAAGAGAAGTTAGGCATGAATTCGGTTAGGACCGAAACTGAGCAGTCTTCACTAAAAGAGGCATATCCTTTTTTTTAGTTGGAATTTTGATGTGAGGCTAACACCATTGGAAAGAAGACTTCCGGAGCTTGAATTTAGACTCAAGAATGACCTGCAAAGGAGTTCGGATGAAGGAGATATGCCTATTTGAAGTTGGACCTGGAGCGCAGATTTTTCTAGCCGGCCACTAGTAGAGTGTGTCGGCCATGAATGGAGCTTTTCGGCCATGTGTCGGCCAGAGGTGCATTTTGTTGGCCACCAGTGATGGCTGTCAACCTCCAGTGATGGTCAGTCGGCCACTGGTGTCCAAAAGGCAGTTTTTGTGCAGATATTTTCCTCCAGCTGTTTTCACAATGTTCCAGCTGTCCATTTTGAGATATTTTCGACCTGAGCTCTCATTTTTCTATATATAGAGGACCTTCTCTATTGTTTTCAAGGTTGGAAATTTTGGGAGCCTCTCTCTCTTCAATCCTCTCTCTCTACAATTCTCTCTCTCTAGATTTCCCCTTCTCTTGCCCTTTTGTGCATACAAGTAGAGATACACTTCTAGTTTGCCTATCAACCCTTAACCAAAGTTGCTTATCTTTGGGTTGAGGTTGCTTGAGACCCTCTTTGAGCTCTAAAAGGTGTTTGTGGCTTGGATTGTTGCCTATTTTGTGCTTTGGCTCCAAGAGGTATACTACTTGCTTTGCTAGCTTGTTTTGCACACTTATTTTCCCATATTTTTCTACTATTTTTGGGGTAGTTTTCAACTGTAAAAACCTCTATTTTTATGACCTAAACATGGTGGTTTGACGCTATTTTGTGTTAAGGGGTAGTCCACCCTTCTTGTCTCTTTGCTTGTTAAGTTTTTGTGTTATTATTCACCACTTTCAAATCAACTTTTTTGGGCCTTTTAACTACTGAATTTTAGAGGTTTTTCAGTGGTAAAAATCAAATTTTGAATTCCAAATTTGGAGGGGTTAGCCTCCCCTTCTTGTGTCTTGTTTGTATGCCTAGTTAGCTCCATGTGTTAGCAATGTTTTTCTAGCTTAACTTAGCTTAAGTCCAGCATGTTTTTGCCTCTAAAATAACCTGTTTTGGCTCTGTTTTGGGCTGGTTAGTTCAGTTGAGGCTTGTTTTGCATTGTTATAGTGTTAATTCCTTCACTAGCTTTGTGTCTTAAGGCTTTAACTATCATTGCTTTGAGTTAATAGCATGTTTTATGCTTTTATCATGCATTTTCAGCACATACAATCTCTACAACCCACTTCATTTCTTCACTTTTTCATTTGTTTTGAGGGTTGTTTCAACCTTAGGGTTGTTTAAGGTTGAGGTTGAGGCTCATGCTTAATGGTTTAATCCTCTTTTGAGGGTTCATTACCAACGGCATGAAGCTTCCCTCATGCTTTGAACTACCCCTTGGTTGACACTTCTTTCGCTTTAGAAGACACTCACCAATGGACTAATTAATTAATGAATGGTTCGGTAATGTAAAATGAGTAAACAAAATTAACAAGTAAAATAGGCAAGATAAGCATCTTTCATGTTGCATTGCATGTGTTCGAATTGGATGTTAATTCGAACGCAAGGAAAATGGGACATTTCATACTCAAAAGTGATGAAATGTGCCACTTTCCTTGGTCTCCATTGCCCTTGATCATGCATAATATGGTGGTGGTTGTTTTGTTCTTGTTTGTGCATTCATTAAGCTTGTCCAAGCTTGGTTCCTTAGCCATCATGTATGGAAATTGCTTGGTTGATGGTTTGAGGGCCAAGAGTTACACTCTTTTGAACTTGTGTGATGATAAGGAGCGTAACAGTACAAACACTCCTTGAGAATACACTGCTTTGCCTCTGTTTCCTCTTTGTTGCAGCAAAAGGAAGTTCAGGGCCGGAATGGCCGACCGACCACCAACAGTAGTCGACCGGCCACCAACAGTAACCGACGGCCACCATTGGTAGCCGATCGGCCATCAATGAAGAAAGTTGCTTAGTGTGATGGAAAAGGGGAGCAGAGGTGTTTTGGAAGTTGGTAGTTTCTTTGGTGTTCAAGTGTGCAAACAGAGTCTTACAGCAGTGAGGTAGTGGCATTTTCGGGTGGAAACCAACTGAGCATGCATATGTCCCTCACCCCCCGAGGCCATTTAGTTGCTTTGCTTAGTCGATTAGGGGTAGATAGTTAATTATTTAATCGCTTTATTTAGCTTAGAATAGCTAGTTAATTCAAGTGTTGTAATTAATTAGTTAGTGTAACTAGTTATTCGATTCCGACTTGTAATAATTAATTAGCTTAGAATAGTTAGTTAATTCATTTCAAGTGTTGTAATAGTTAAACATAGCTAGTTGCTTAGCTTATTCATTCGGACCCTTCTTCGCGAGGGCGTAATGTTGTAATAAGTGTGTGTGCGTGTGTGTATGTCTTCCAACCTCACGTCTTTCTCCCTTTTATTTAATCGCTTTCGATAGTTAGATTAGGGACATTTTCAATTAGCATACCTTATGCTTGCATGATTGTATCCATTCATTCGTATTGCATGCACCGAGGCTCGGCGCATCATTCAAACTGCATTGCAATTTCAATACTTATTTGAATACGTGTTTAACAGCATGTTATCAAATTGTTTCATATGCCATATTAGTAGCTGAGCCTATTAACTGCATATTGCATGTGTTGCATTATGCATCTTAGTATAGTTAGGATCATGCATCTTTCTAACTAGTTTTTTGTTTTGGTTTGAAGTACTCAGTAAGTTTTTATGCTTTAGCATACTTGTATGAGGGTGATTACCATGTTGCCATGTTTTGCATGTTTGCCATGAGGCTACGTGCTTAAATGCTTGAATGCTTGTGGATGAAGGCTTGTTGTTTGAATTGGAACGATTCAACAAATGTATGTTTTAAGCCCACTTTGTTGAGTGACAAATCATGTTTTAAGCTCACTATGTTTGCTGGAAAATCCGCATCTTTTATCCCACTTGAGGTGGCAAATTCAAACCATTTTTGAAAACAAACATGAGTTGAATTGTTCCAAGTCTTGCGACTAGTCTATACTTGCTTGTGCGCATCACATAGTAAAGCTAGTTTAATAAACCGGAATAAGAATACATAATGTTGATAAAAAAATCATATCATGATTAGTAGAAGGCGATCTTTGATCGGGCGAGCGGGGGTGCTCATTTCAGGACCTTCTCCTTTCGTACCTAAGTTCTTGAGCTGAGACAACTTTGGTGATGACGGATACGTGGCCTTTGGCATGAGTCAGGGTTTCCTAAATTTCTCAAAAATAAAATATTTAGGTGGCGACTCTATATCTAGCAAAGCAGTCCAATTTTGGCATTATTTGATTTTAAATCGATTTTCCAAAAAGATTTGCCGGATTTGGACTCTTTGGTGTTTATCAGTTTCACATTGCACTTGTGACACTAGATTCAGAACCGTGGGAGTCCGAATTGTGAGGCCTTTCTTTTTAAACCTTTTCCGAAAGGTGGGGCGCGGAAAAAGGCGAGCCCACAATATGTAATATCACTCCCATTGTAAAACAATGAAATTGTATATTTTGATTGGAAACTATCTGTGTATAAAAATAACTATTTTGGGCTATTGGTTTATGATAGTCTTGATTATTGTAGACATTGTATGAGGATTAGGTTGAATTGAAACTAATTTCTCATACATTATGCATTGAGCATCATTTCATATTGAACATTGTAAATGTAATGATTTTGAGAAAAATTGGTGAATACCTTGGTGAATCTGGTTAGGAGGTGTAGTTGTGGTTATTACGTCGGCTTATGTGTCCTTGGTGAAAGTCCAAAAACCCGTGCAATAAGGTGCCGATCCTTCCGGATAGTACTGGTAAAATGGTTTTGGTAGTGTTTATATAGCCTACTGGCAGACACATACTTAGAGATTCCCAGTATGTTGTATCCACTGCCCTGTTTTCTGTTATAAAAGGATCAGTGTGTTTGGTTTGAGTTTTCTAGATTAAGTTTTTTGAAAATTGAGTTTTTTGGTTTTCGTATTCTTTTGTTTTTAGTGAATATTTTTTAAATTTTAAACATTTTTTTTACTTTTTTTAGATGCACCTTAGTTAGATATATATAAAAAGTAAAAAATTTGTGAAAAATTATTTTAAAAAATTAATAAATACATAAAAATACAAAAAATGTCTTGTATTTTTTTTTTGTATTTTTGGTATTTAGTAAATTTTTAAAAGATTTTTTTTATAATTTTTTACTTTTTAGGTGTATTTATGTTAGGTGTGTCTAAAAATTAAAAAAATTTCTTAAAATATTAAAAAAATTCAGTAAAAACAAAAAAAACACGAAAAATAAGAAAGTAGAATTTTCTGAAAAGTGTTTTTTGAAAAATGAAAACAAGCAAGCTGATTGTTTTTATGAATTGATTTATAATTTGACATTACATTGTTTTGAGATGGAAAACGAGGAATGTTTGACAAACGACGTTCATATGCATTCACCTTATAATTTTGCTAAGATTCATATACTGTGTTAGAGTATTTCTATTAGGATGTGGCTTACCCTATGTGAAAAATAACTTTCAAGTGCTGATGATATGCGTCCACCAAGGACATAGTTTGGGAGAACTTGAAGCTAAAGGTTTCATTTTGTTTATGGATGTAATTACTTTTGTTTAAGCCTCAGGTTTTACCTGTATTGAGTTAAACTCATTTTGTTGTACCCAAGTATCGACTTGGAAAGTTGTAGCCATTAGGGTATATAATTATTTGGTTTTGCTTTTACTTTATTTCATGTATTCATGCCATATGCTATAGATTTAGAATCTAGGGTTTTATGAATGTATATTGCATATATCATCTTTCGTAGTGATCAAAGTTATGAATGGAATAAAAGATATGATATTGTTGATCATTTGTAAGAAATGTTACGAGTTAGATTATTGTCATTTATTTTGGGGTGTTACATTTGTATTCATTATACTCTAGAGATTAACAAAAGTATTCCACATGTATTAATACATTCAACATTTCTTACAATATGAATCTATAGCATATGACACATCAAGTCAAAAATAACTTAATGCCCTCAAGGGCTACAAGTTCCAAGATTTATGCTCGGTTACACAAAATGGTTATCAAACCCATACATTTAAAGCCCCCGGCTTGTCAAAAATAACAACAAAAGAAAAAGAGCCTCGTGCCCTCAAAATACACTCTATGCCTTTAACTCGGCGCGATCACCACATCTTGTCTTACACAAAATCCAGTACGGTGAGCACAAAGCCCAATAGGAAAATCTTAGCAAAGTATATATGTTTTATACAGTCTCTTGAGATGAATGCATATGCCATGTCATACTCAAAATATATTTCTCTATCTTTTGAAAATCTTATGCACAATGCAAATTTGAAAACACAACAATTCAATAATTTCAATATAGTTCAAAGGGTGGTAAATACGAGTCAAGTAATCCCTAGGTTGGTGTCTGCAAGTAGGCATATCAAGCACTTCACCATCGTACTAGTTGTTGACCGGAAGGCACGTGGTACCTCATTCGCGCATGTTTTCAGTCTTTTATCATGGACACTTAGGCCAACCTAACCAATACCAAACTACACGTCCTATTCGGACTTACCAACGTATTTATCCCAAAACAATTCAAGATGATCTTGTTTCACAAAACAATTCCTTTCTCAAGGCAATAATTTTCAATAATAATAGTTCCATTTTCAATTCCACCTCACAATCTTCCATTGTGATCAAATATCCATATCTCTCATCAATGCAATTTCACAATATAACTTTCGAGAGATAAATAACAATATCATATTACATGCATTCTCCACATGTTAATCATCATTTTTAAACTTGGTCTTTCCAAGACAAACCAACAATAAGTTATTCATCAAGCTTCAAAATCAAACATTTCTCATTTCTCCATGAAATCCCTCTTTAGATACAACTATAGAAATTCCTCCATCATTTATTTACTACAATAATTTATCAAGCATGAATTTCATAATATCTCAACATTTTTCCTAAAATCCCCAAATTTCTAGGGTTTCCACCAAAACTAGGTTTTTGTCTCATTTTTGAAAGGATTTTTCCAAAATAACACTCACACTTTAGAACATAGCTCATACTCTCAAAAGTTTGGAGAAATATAGAGAAAATCCACTTTTAAAATCATCAAGATTTCATGAACCCAAAAACCATAGTTCAAACATGAGAGAAAGATTTCAAACAAGCATAGACTTGCACAAATATATATATATATATATATATATATATAACTCTAAAAATGTCCCTACCTCAGGCTTGGTAGAGGAAGGAGATGAAAACCCTAAAATCCAATGTTTGTGAAATCTTGATTCGATCGGTGAGAACATAGCCGCTTGTCCCTCTTTTCGATTTGGTGTAAAGAGCCCTATCAAAATCTTGATAGTTTTTGTTAAATTTTAGATAGAAGTTTGAGTTTGGGTAGGTTTGTAAAGAGATTGAGGAGAAAAGATTAATATATATATATATATATAGAGAGAGAGAGAGAGAGAGAGATATGAAAAAGTGAGTAAAACATGTTTTTGGCATCAGATTTGAGGAAAATAGCTTAAAATTCGAGACAGATGCGCCGGAATCCGCACGAGTGGTTCAAATTTCGCACGAGCGGATTTTACCCCTTAGAGCATCTCCAACCATTGTTGCTATAATGCTATTGCTATTACTATTACTATAATTTGGCAATGAATAGTGCTATTTTGCCAAATTATAGCAATGGTGCTCCAATGGTCATTTGCTATTTTAACAAATCTCAAACAACTTTTTCTCTAAGTTTGTAGGTGTTGTTTGAATATAGGTTTTTTTTGTGATTTTATTTTTGTTTATTTTTTGTCTTTTGTGACATTTTTTTACCTGTTTGTAAAAAAAATTATATATTTATATTATTTCCAACTAGACAAATATAAAAAAAAAATAAATAAATAATTGGAAAAAAAATTAAATATAATTCACTCCACCATAAAACATATCACTACATATTTAATAAATTTTTTAATTACACATAAAAAATAAACAATCACCAATTACCCACCAACAATCATCCATCATTCACCCATCATTCATTCACCAACAACCTACCACCAACAACCATCTATTATTAACCCAGCATTCATTCACTAACAACCATTCACCCAACAACCATCCATTATTCATCTACCCACCCAACAACCACCCATTATTCATCCATCCACCCAACAACCATCCATCATTCACCCACCCACAATTTTCTCTATAAATATAACACAAGATTTTCTACAATTTTCATATTCACCTACCCATCATTTTCATATCTTCTAAATTCTCTGTACCCACTCAAAAGATTTTCTACAATTTTCATATTCACCTACTCACCCATCTACCTAAAATGAACAATTTGACTAAAGCCATATTGAATGGAGATTTTAATGAATCTTCATCATCTGATGATGATATTGGCCCTGTTTGGTAGGGCTTATTTCCAGCTTATTTCAACTTTTAACTTAATTTAAGCTATTTTGATGTGTTTGGTTTAACTTAACAACACAGCTTATAGCCTTTTGTAAGTCAAAAATCAACTTATTCTTTGAGTGGGGGAAGATAAGCTTAATTTATAAGTCAAAAATCAGCTTATGTTCACAGTTCTAAGCTATAAGTTGTTAAGGTATAAGCTATAATCACTTTTCCACAGCTCTACCAAACGGGGCTATCATCATGATGCAACTGTTCACAGCGCAACAACAAAGAATACAGACGTTAAGCCTAAACCAACAAACCAGACGTGTTGGTTCCACAAGTGGTCGTTGATACATTAATCATAAGAGGGTCAAAGGCGACGAACAAATTTATAGAGATTATTTTGTAAATAATCCTGTCTATCCAGAAGAATACTTCTGAAAATGTTTCAAATGAGACGGTCATTGTTTGTTAGTATCTTACATGATATTCAACAAGTGAATGAGTACTTCATCCAAACCTGTGATGCCACTGGTGCTCCTAGATTATCCGGTATTTAGAAGATGACTGCAGCACTTTGGATCCTGCAGTACGGCGTGCCTGCTGATGCTGTAGACGAGTACATTAGAATCGGCGATAGTATTACAATTGTCGCCTTTAATTTTTTTACCAGATCAATTATTGCTACCTATGAAGTCGTTTACTTAAGATCCCCAAATGAAGCAGATGTCGCCAAATTATTACAAGAGGGAGAGCAGCGCAGATTTCCTGGAATGTTAGAGAGTTTGGATTGTATACACTGGCATTGGAATAAATGTCCAACTGCCCAAGCCGGTGCTTACACTGGACACTATCACAAACCAACAGTTGTACTCGAGGCAGTTGCCTTCTATGACTTGTGGATTTGGCATGCTTTCTTTGGCATGCGTGGCTCTCTAAATGATATTACTGTTCTTGACAGGTCGCATTTATTTGCTGAATTAATTAGAGGATGTGCCCCTGCTACTAACTACACCATGAATAATCACGCGTACACCATGGGGTATTATCTTGTTGATGGTATCTATCCTCGTTGGGCAACGATTGTGAAAACAATATCTCAACCTCAAGGCACAAAGAGACAACTATTTGTGAGGATGCAGGAGGCATGTCGGAAGGATGTCGAAAGGGCATTTGAAGTGCTCGAAACACAATTTAATATTGTTAGAGTTCCAGCTGGAGGTTGGAGTGATGAGGATCTGTACTATATCATGAAGATGTGCATTATTTTGCACAATATGATCATGGAAGATGAGCGTGATATTCTAGAAAATGAATGTAGTGTAGCACAACTTGAGACTGATACTAGTAATACCTGTTGTCAAGTGTCACGCGATCCGAATGAGGAGTATGCTCAATTTATGTTGAATCGGCAGAGGATTTGATCTACTGAAGCCCATAATGCAATTCGTAATGATCTAATTGAACACTTGTGGTCCCAAGCTGGAGAGTTAGATTAAGTTTGTATTTTATCTTTTAATGACAGTTAATGTCATTTAATGTCTTTTTATTATAATAAAATTATCTTCATTTAATGTCTTTTTATTTTATCTTTTTATTGCCTTCATTTGAAAAAATATATTTATTTTTTTGCATTATACTTTATTGAAATATTTCATTACATTGTGAAGTAGAAAATAATATTACATTAAAATACTCAAAAATATTTTAAAAAAAACAACATGAAATTTTATTACAAAATAAAAAATGACATTGCAAATAAAAACTAACAATTACATCAAAAATTAAATGATATTGCAAAATTTAAAAATACATTATCCTGTAATCATTCATCAGGAGGTAAGGGAAAATAAAAATTTGGGCTGCTCACATTTGAGGACCACTTGGCGAATATCTCATTTTTTCGCATTGTGTAATACGATTTCATCTGAGGGTCCAAATAAAAAAATGTCCGTAGTCATAATTTTGTGTTCTTCCTTTTTCATCTCAAAGTCATGTTTTTTCATCTCAAGTTCTTTCATCTCCTGCAGTGCTTGAATCCTTTTTTCTTCTCTTTCCTCTTTTTTCTTTTCTGTCTTAGCAAGGTGTTGGTTAAATGTCTCCAATTGTATGCTCATTTTTTAGACTTTAGTGTCAATGACTTAATTTCTCCGAAATAATTCTTTTGTAGCTTTCCTACTCATAGGCCTTTTACCCCTTGCCGAGACACTGCCCTCACCAACAGTTGAATTGTTACCAACACTTGGACTGTTGTCGTCTTCAAGAGAAATGCAATTATCCATAGGGGAATCGGGGGTAAACGCTATATGCATCCTTGACTTTACCGTATTCGTATGAGCTACATCTTGCCACCTGATATTGTCTTGCAAAATTGGCCAACAATGTTCAAAAGCAAAATGTTTGTGTAACGCCCTCAAAAATATACCCATTATATATATCATTGACATGCATTATTAAAAGAAAACACTTTAATAGTTCATTATAATATCCATCAGAGTCTTACTAAACAAAAGCATTACATGTAACATCAAAGTAAATGCCCTACCGGCTTACATCTTTCCAAGCCAACACTTGGACACAAAGTATGAGTTCTAACTCAAATATAAATAAAGCCCTAGGCTTGAGTGTTTACATGTACTAACAATGAAAAACAAATAACTAAAAAAAATAGTCTTCAAAATCCAAGTCCTTCCAAGCTAAGTCCTTGGAGGTAGCTTATCACCTGGACCTGAAAATGATGTTCCCATAAAGGGTGAGCCACAGCCCAGTAGAAATATACTAAACCACATATAAGCAATGAATAAAGCAATAGCATTCAACAGATGGTTAACCAAGATAATCAATTACTTCATTTTACAGTCTCATGACACTATTGTCTAAGACACGTTTTACTTTCCAATTTTATCAACATGGCTCAGAACATGGCCAAACTTACAACAGTGAATTACATATATCATATTCACATCCTTCCAATATCAACAAAACAAATGAGACTCAAGCTCAAATCAAAACACTTCATACTTCCAGATTGATACACATTTTAGTGTTGTATCAATAAAACACTTCTATATAAATAAGCACACATAAAAGTGATGCTGATGGAGTCCATCCCCTATCTCCTCCCAAAACAAAATCCGGTTTAGAGGTCCATCCCCTATCTTCCCCTAAACCGTGGAGTACATCCCCTATCTCCTCCCACACAAAACAATGTATGCAAATGCAATGCTCAATCAATACACGTATTTTCTGTATCAATGCAATAGTCAAAATTAATGACTTAACCAATGTGATTAGTTTCAGTTATTCCTAATCCACATGCAATGTCTACAACAATCACGACTATCCTCCACCGATAGCCCAATACAGTTATTTCTAGACTGGAAATAAATATATCAACAATTCAATAGACAAATGATTCAAATTATCCAACTACGCCATTTAATCAATGAATTCCCCAATTCCATGAATTTAACCATCTTTTCCCAATTCCATGAATTAATTATACAAATTAATTTAATAATACAACTAGGGTTTTTCCCAAAATTTACCAAAGTATCCCCAACATATCAAAATACCAAAACTTAGAACAAAACCTATAAATGGAGTAGGAAATCCCTACCTCGAAGAAAACAACCCAAATGGTGAAGACAGAGATGAGTGCCCAAATACCAATGTGCTCCAAATCGCCAAATGTTCAGATTAAATGAAAGCCCTCGACTCCCTCTATATTTTTAATATAGCAACTAGGGTAGAAACACCCTCTAAATAGATCAAACCTAAGAAAGAAGGTGAGTAGGGAGAGAGAGAAGTCGGACCTAGGGTTTGGAATCAAAAGAAGATGAAAAAGACTGATCAAAACCCGCTGCTGCGTATATAAACTGGACAGGCTCGCTCGAGCGAAGACTTGGTTGCTCGAGCGACCAGACACAAAAATCTACGCTCGAGCCAAGGAGGCCTTGCTCGAGCCAACAACCCAAAAGCTCGCTCGAGCGAAAGAAATCTCGCTCGAGCGAATAACTCAAACCCTCAGGTCTGAAACCAGACACACGCTCGAGCGAAGGAACTCCCGCTCGAGCGAAGAACGAACTAACTCGCTCGAGCGAAGAAAAGCTCGCTCGAGCCAAAAACCTCTGCTCTCAGGTCTTACTACAAAATGCAATCCTCGCTCGATCGAAGAAACCTTGGCTCGAGCGACGGACCAAAACAAAGAGTTCGCTCGAGCGAAAAACTTCTCGCTCGAGCGAAGGGTCAAAATTCTGGGCAGCAACCCTTTGCTCCCAAGCTCAACCAACCTGCTATAAACCTGCCCATTGCAACTCCCAACTCAGAAATAGGAAATTAAAGGACGGTAACGATCATAATACAATGGCAGGAGCTACGGAACCTAAGTCCGGATACAATAATCAAATGGGAAAAGACCGGGGTCGCTATAGTTTGTTTTCATCTTGATGGTATAACAATTTTGCTTGAAGCATCTGTATCAAAAAAATTGAAACATTATTTAATTAGTTAATTTTTATACGATACCAGAATAAGAAACTAAACATAATAATTGAAGATGAAAACTTACTATATCAACTTGAGAAATCCCACTTGGGTGAAGATTTTCGACTTGCGCTAAACACCCCCGAAACTTGTTACAACATTTCATGATTATACCCCATCAAGATTGAATAGACACTTGTGTTCTGGACTAATCATTCTGAAGTAAGCAATAATTTTTGTAAATTCTCCCCCAAAAGTGAACATATGATTACGAATTGCCAACAATTGGGTCTTCCGAAATGTGACACCAAGATTTACAAATTGCCATATCTTCTTCAATGGTAAATGATTTTCCTCTCTTTGTTTTTGATGAACCTTCCATAGTGATTGGATGAAAAAACTAAAAAGAAAATAATTTAGAGGTTTGCTATGAAATCAAATTCAGAGAAGAGAGGAGAAAAGAAAAAATAAATCCAAATGTTTGTGTGAAATAAAATTGATATGAAGGGTTTCAATTTATAGAAATTCAAAATATTACCGTTTGGAGGAAATAGTCGTTTGAAGATAGCTGTTGTAAAAAAAATTAATTTTATTTATTTTTATTTTTTTTAATTTTAAACCAAATAGAGCACAACGGCTCTTTTATACACAATGAGACCATCTCCACCGTCCACGTATAAACCATCAATGGTTGATATGCATCGTCTAGAATAATCCACCCTCCTCCCTTCGACCGATATGCACTGTCTTTGTCTCTCTCTCACTCTGTCTTCCCTCTCCTAAAACCACTCTCCTTTCTCCTCCTCCATGATCGAAACCTCTCTCTCTCTGTTTTCCCTCTCAATCTCTCACTCTGTCTCCCTCTCTCTCACTCCGTCTTCCCCCTCTGTCTGTTTTCACTCTTCCTCTCACTCTCTCTGTCTTCCCTCTTCTCAAACCAGTCCCTTCTCCTCTTCCATGATCGAAACGTCTCTCTCTCTCTCTCTCTACCTATGAAGCTGTTTTCATTCTCCGTCTCACTCTCTCACTGTTGTCCATCATCCAAACGTCTCTCTCTGTCTGTGTCTGAGTGTCTCTGTCCTTGAGCTCAAGTCTTCACTGATCTCTCTCTCTCTCTCTCTCTCGCTTTCGCTCTGTCCTTGGTCCCAAGTCTTCACCTCCATACAATCGTCCCCCATTTCGTCTCTCTCTCTCTCTGTGTCTCTGGTACGATCTCCATCTATATACATACTCATATATATAAATATATATGCTTTGATTTTTTTTCTTTAATTTTCTAGTTGTTGATGTGGATTTGAGGTGACCGCGATTTTTGAAACTCAAATCTGGCGATGGATTCAAACCGGATCTTCAAAGAACTCAAGCATCTTTGGAGGGATCTTCAAAGAACTTGGTATGTTTGCCATAATTTTCTTAATTATTTATTTTGATTTTTTGTTTAATTTTTGTTCAACCATCTATTTTTGTTAAATTGGTATGTTCATCCATTAATTTTATTTTTGTCCATCTGATTTGGTTTGGTTTATTGTGAATGTATACCATCTGATTTGGATTGACTGAATTGGTGATAAATGAATAATTTTTTTTTTAAAAGAAACCAAATTTTGGTAGTCAAATTCATTCTGAAATTTGTTGATTTGGCAACAAAATAGAAAATTGGGTTTGATTCTGAAAATTGGGTTTGATTTTGAATTTTTTGGGTTCCTTACTGTTTCAATTCTGTTTTTTTGAACTGAATTTGGTGCCAAATTTCTATTGATATTTGCTGATTTGGCAAGCTTGGGAGCTGCTATTCAACTTGCCAAATTTGAGAACAGATATGGCATCTGCTATGTTTGGCAAGTAAAATAGCAGGCCATTGGAGACCTTTTTTTGCCATTCCTGTCAAATTTTAGCTTTGGTAGGTTGAATAGCAACTCCATTGGAGATGCTCTTACAAGTGGTTTGAGCTAGAGAAAAACCTAGAATTCCTACCAAAATTTGCATGAGCGGTTTTCAAATTCGCACGAATGGTTTTTCTGTCCACAATTCCCCAAAGATCCTAAGTGATTCCGCTCGAGTAGTTGTCAAATCCGCACAAGCGATTTTTCCAGCAAAAGCCAAAATTTTGATTTCACACCTTGATACAAGTTCCAATGTCCAAAACTCAAAATTTTAACTCAGAAACGTTAAGAGAGGTTAAGTAAAAACATAATTGAAATCTCAATGACCTAATACGATAATCAAAATGCCGAAAGTAAAACAAACTATCTGACTACGCAATACGGGTCAAGTCTAAGACGCAGGACATCACAATTCAAATCTGAATTCAAATATATACTTGATAGAATTTGACAGGTTTGTGAGACTCATCACAAGTGTTGTTTTAATGATACGAATTGTTCATTTTGTACGACTCTACATGTAAATTTATTGTAATTGTTTGAAAAAATAGTTTATTTTTAAAAATATATTTGTCGTCTATTTTTTTAGAGACATGTGATAAAATAAAAATGTTATACTTATCAGATCAATATAATTTTTTTTTCTATGAATGATACATAGTAAGGGTTCTACAAAATAAACGGTGCGAATTATCAAAATAAAACTTTTGGTTGGTGAGCCCCACGAAGCCGTCAAGTTTTCTCAAATTTAAACTCAACCCTAATTTTAAAAGTTAAAAATTAGAATTTTTTATATAGATCGAATGGTCATACTCCTACTAATCATCAAAAAATTGAATTGAATAGACACATCTATTCATTTAGAGACACTTTATCTTCTATCTAAGGTGTAAGTTTTTCATTATTTTTCACATATACAACTTTTACTTATGTTGTGCTTTACAAGAGAGAATCCAACCACTTAGCACACATTTGTCTTTGTTACGAGGGCACACATTTGTCTTTGTTACAAGGACTTTTACAAACTCAAAATTTTTACTATAAAATTTGTTTAAAAAATACATGTGTGGTTGAGATTTATTTTAGAAGTAGGACTCATCATTTAAGAATTGAATCTAAATCATTTATCAGGATTCTCGATAAATTCTGGGTTTAAGTTTCTTCTTTCTTACCATTTCTGCTTAGTTATTCATCGGTCAAAACAAATTTGTACATCATCAGTTTATTTTATATCAATGGTTCTACAGCTTTCTAATACCAAATGTCTCACTTTTTCATCCACTGTAAAGTATTATTTTTGTGTTTGGTTGATAAATCCACAGAGTTTATAAATTCACTATGAAATACTATTTTTCTAATATCTATTTCTTTTATATTCTTATAAAGTTTTCAATGTAAAAAATATAATTACAAATACCACGAGTAATGCACGTGTATACCACTATTAGGATCATAAAAGAACCATACATTTAACAACTTGAAAAATGATAATTATGAAAACAGAAATATATTAACATAATAATGAAAAATATCAATAATTATAACTAAAGTGAAATAACTAATGAATTTATGACACATGTATTTTTGTATTTTATTATTTAAAAAATATAATAAAAAAAATTGGATTAGAAGTTTTAAACCCAATAATTTTTTAATATAATATATAGATAAAAGTATATATATATATATATATATATTTCATAATATAACCATTGAAATTAAAAATAGTAATTATAACATTGTATATTTTGAAATCACAAAATTTTAAAAAATAATATAAATTAATATATTATTGACATTGATTAAGAGGGTTTAAAAATTAACTTAATTTATGTAAATTAGATTTTAGAGTAATCACAAAATGACATTTGTATTTTAAGTGTTAAAAAATTCATAAACATATGCATGATTTTTTTATACAAATAGCTAATGCAATACATACATAAAATGCAACTAAGGATTCGACTACTAATATGTGACATGTGAATTATCTCAAATCATGAGGTAGCGCACAAAATCATGTTTTAACTGATAAATCCCGTAAATGCAGAGAGCTGAATCCGGATGCATGAAAAGTGGATGCAAGGCATAGGTATGATAAATAAAACATGATGTTTATCAACATACATAGAAGTTATTACAACAATTAATAAATAAAAGACGTGGGATTGGAAGTTATTACAATAATGAATGAATAGAATATGTGGTGTTCGAAGTTATTACAACAATGAATGAATTGATTCAGCCAAATGAAACTGAATCTAACAAATCATAAGATAATAGCAAATAAATTACAAACAGCAGCCTAAAAAACCAAGGATATCATCCTCTATAAGCTGCACTATTTTGCCTGGAGAAAGGTTAGTCGGCCGGATAAAAGTTTTGCTTGGCGGATTGTTTCTTGGCCTATCAAATGAAAGTTTTGAGGGAAGCTGTGTTTTGTGCAGTAGAGCCAAAATAGAACAACAACACCTTCCAAAGGGTGCTCATCCTTTCTTCCTCTTTCTCTCTTAGAGAAACTCAAGGAAGAGGCAAAGAGGCCTCAATCCCCAATTAACAACACAAAAAGCTATGTACCACGGGATATTTACAATAGTTTATCAAATGAAATGGATTGAGGTTGGAAGAAATCAAGTTCAAGAAATAAGTGGAAACCGACATTCATCTCTTTGTGGATAAGGGTAAATTAATACCTAAATCCATGATATCAATTTAAGAGAGTAGATTGCCACCATTTGTTGGTGAAAGCTTTGCTTTGAAAGTAAGAGATTCATCAAAAGTGATTGAAGACTCATCTTCCTACTCATGGAATAAGGATATGACATCCCTTTCCATGCTTAACTCAGATTGAGAAGAGAGTTTTCAACACCTTTGACCTAAAACTCTTACTTTACTTCCAAGAAAACAACAACAACAATGGAAACTAACAACTTTCTCAACATCAGCTCTCGGGAATCATCCAACTAGCTCCATGCTACAACCACAACTACTCATTAGGATTGAGTATTGATTGAAACACATGAACCAATATGCTTGGATGATGAGAAAGGTGAAGCGAAATAAAAAGGAAATAAGTTATACTACATAATCAAACTTGTGGATAGGTGTGACAACCACCTCCCTAATTAAGCAAATTAATTATCTTAATTATATTCTTACCGTTACTTATATGGTTATGCCATATGATATATGCTTGTATTGATTGGCATTGTATTGGTATTGTTATTATGTGCCATATGAATTAAACATGTCTGACTCGTTAAATTTTGTCAGGTTGGAATTAAGTAATTGAATAGGAATAGAGCCTAATCCACATTAGGACAATTAAATTCAATTTGCTTTATGCCATAAAATGATGAGATTAATTTAATTTACGTGAAGTTAATTTTATTTAATTTCTTAGCCTTGGTTGAATGAATTGAAAAATTAATAAAACAAATAAATAAATAAATAAATTGAATACAATAAGGTGTGCATGTGTCCTACTCATCTATGCATCCATGTAGTTGGTATAAGGCAAATAGTGGGTCTTGTTGGGTTTACAGTATTTAGACACGTAGAGAGAGAGAGGGAGCGGCTTTGAAGGTGAGAGTTCAACACGGAGAAGAAGAAAAGAAAGAAGGAAGTAAAGGAGTGGCTTAAGGAAACATACACCTACACCTTCTTCTTCTTCTTTCGCCATCTCTAGGTAAGATTTCTCCACTCTATTCCCATGCATTTGAAGAATCATGCTCATGACTATGGAATTCAAGATTAACCAAGAAAAATATAGGTTAAGAGAAAGATTAGTTCTTGTAATGAAAGGTTGTTGCATGCATGGCTTTAAATGAAATAAATGAGTGAATTAACTCTTAAATTCAGCTTGCATGGTATGAATTCTTCATATCCTTGTTGTTGCTTGTAGTTAGACATAACTTCATGCATGAGCCTCATGAACTCAAATGATTTCTTCATGAGTTTGTTTTGTAATTCAATCGAAATGTAATCTTTGCAAATTGAAACTTTGGGAGTTGATTTCAAGTGTTAATCTCTAGTTTGATCTCCCTTTACTGTTGAGGGTCCAAATTCAAGGTTGTTGATACAAATCTATGGGTTGAAACATATGAAATTGAGACCAAAAGGTGGTGAAATTGAAGACCCAAAACATGGCAGATTTTCAGACTCAAACAGACCCAGCACCGCACATGCGGCCTGGAGCCCCGCATGTGCAGAAAATAGGACAGAATTGGAGAAGCATTCTGCTTTAATCGCAGGTGTGGGAGGCAGGTGTGGAGGTGGCCTCGCACGTGCGGCAAAGACCCCTGCACGTACGGCAGTTAGGGTTGTCCGAGTTTTGTTTTTCGCCCCTGTTTTTCACCTTCCGGGCCTCTATTTGCATGGTTTTGAAGTGTTTTCATGATCATTTGCATCTCTTGAGTGCATTAGATTGATTGAATAAATGAAAGTTAGAACCGATTAGAACCGAATGAGTGAACTACGAATAAAAATTAATCAAATGAACAACGAACTGAATAGAAATAGAAATGATTGAATCTAACATGGATGTAATTGAGTTGTTGTGCTTGAATTGTTTGTTTAGGTCAGACACTGCATCCTTAGTGCATTTTAACACGTGTTCCAAGGAGCCCACTGTAAGTAACAATGTTATAAAACTATGTTCAATTATATTTATTTTCTGAATAATTAACTATACTGCTTTCTAAAATGATACTGTTTATTAAATGAATGATTGTCCTATTTTAAAAACTGTACTCGTGGCATCCATAGTAACTGACTATTACTGCTACTGCTACTGCTACTGTTATAGAGATCTCTGTCAGTTCCAATGTTGGAACTACTGTTTACTGTTTTGATGGCCATACCTACTGTACTATTCTGCTATTGGATGTATCACGTGAGACTGCTATGATTCCTATATGACAAATATGATATGGAATATGAGATATTGATCGAATAAATTATTTACTGATACAATTGGCTGTTTTAAATACTAAAAGGGCATTCATTCTTCACCCCTTTACACATGTGTTATTCACTGGGCTTTAGCTCACTGTTTATATATATATATATATATGTGTGTAGGTGATCAAGCACCCGAGCGAAGTTAGCAGCGTCGACCCAATTCCTTTTTGTCAAGCCAACCTATTATGCCTCACTGCGTGAGGCTCTAAACTGTTATTGTCAAGGCTTTTGGGGAATCTAATTCCACCATTTGAATGTTATATGATGTTAAAGTGAATGTTTTATAGTTTGTTTTGGGCTTGGGATTTAATTCCCTACCATGTTGTTTGTTTTGAACTTAAGCTTTTATGTGTATATTGGATATGGACTTGAACTTATGTATGCATGGATATAGATGTATATATATATATATATATATAAGTTTTTTGTTCATTCAAGTACCCACAGCTCTTTGGACATTATGTTTTAATATGTACAGGCTTCCGCCGGCCTCCTTTTACCGTTTAATTGTTATTATTGTTAAGCAGGCCTTTGGTAATCACGGATTACTGACCAGTTACGATGCTACACCTTTAGGGGCGGGTTTGGGTCGTGACAATAGGTGGCTACTTTCTAACTCCCTCCACATCCACAAGGTTTGATTTTACACATCTACATACTAACAATGAATTGTAGCACTACAAAGCAAGAAAGAGCATGCAAGAGTGTAAGAAAGTAAGGAATTCAATAAACTCAATAGGTGGGTTGGCTACATCCTAGTCACCCCATATCCATGAGGACCCATCATGTGATTATGACACACTAACAATGAAATACAAAGCTTAAAAGGAAGAGAGAGAGAGAGAGAGAGAGAGAGAGAGAGAGAGAGAGAGAGAGGTTGATGAAAAGGTTCAAAAGTTCACCTCTTGAAGAGAGGGTGAACCTCTTTGTTGTCAAACTCCTTTCTAGCACCCTTAAGATCCTTTAGTATGACTTAGAATCCTCAGCAAGGAGTTCCAATCCAAGGTTGGATGGTGTTTAGGTGATAGAAGCAAGATAGATGGGGATTGAAGATGACTCAAGGGAGTAAGAGTGTTAGGCTTTCTAACAAATCTCTAGGCCTTTTGGATATTTTGTAACCCTAAGAAATGAGGTTGAGTTGTGTGTATATAGAGTTTTGGGATGAAAATATCTAAGATACTTGTGTAAAATTTGCAGAAAAATTCAAATTTTTTGAAAATGCTCTATATCCGGACAATTCAGTAGGTCGTACCATTATTAATCCAGTCGACTGGCCATAAGTAGTTATATAGCCAGTGAGAAAAATGTACCGCTAGATCAATAGTGTAAGCTAGCATAATATGAAAGGAAAATAGGTATTCTAGAGAATTCCACCACTCCATTCACTTCCATTTTGTCCTTTGCTTGGTCCATTGAAAAAGAAAACGTTTGGAGTTAAAAAATGTGAGCCTTGGAACACTGTAGAAATGTTTGGAAACATGTAACCCAAAATATTTGGAAAAATGGTTTTGGCCAAGACAGGTATAGGTTGGGATAGTTGGAATTAAAGCTTGAATTTTGGCTTTCCTGTTGAGGAATTCAAAAGATTGCACATTGCGACTTTCGTCAGCAGATGCTTGGGAAAGAGCGCCCAAGTCTTAAGGCCGGGCAAAATGGGGTGTCTACAGGAGGCAACAGTTGAGAAGCTTAGGTATGCTTTAGATTCTGGCATCTTCAAGAATCCTCCCCCTCATTTCATCTCAAAATACATGGCAGCATATACAAATGTCGTGCAACAAAAACTACTGGAAGTGGAAGAAAAAGACAAAGAGAGCTTGGTTGATCAAGCGACTGTTCAATGTGATGATGTGACCCATATGCAGCCTAGTAATACTAGTGAGGAGGACATAACTAATCTGACCGTTGGTGGTGAAGCTAACGTCGCGCTTGAAAATGTAAATCCAACGGCTTGACCCTAACGACATTTTATTTATTTTATTTTTTCTTTTGAAGTTGTTACCGGGCTAGCTGCCTCATCTTTTGTAATGATTTCTGAGGTGAATGAAAATATTCAAATTTTTGCACGTTATATACAGTTATTTCTGTGTTGTCTACTTAACAAATTAATTGGCATAACTAGTTGAGCAAAAACTACCTCAATAGAGATTTTTAAAGTTGGAAACATCCTCTAACCTACTTCGCCGAGCAAAACCAGCTCGGCTAAAATTTTCAAAGTTAGAAACCTTCTCCAATCTGCTTCGCTGAGCAAAAACAACTTGGTAAAGATTTTCAATAGTGGAAACCTCCTCCAACCTACTTTGCCAAGCAAATACAGCTGGGCAAAAATTTTCCAAGTTGGATACATCCTCCAACCTACTTCATCGAGCAAAAATAGCTCGGCAAAGATTTTCAAAGTTGGAAATCTCCTCTAACCTACTGTGTCGAGCAAAAATAACTCGATAGAGATTTTCAAACTCCAACCTACTTCGCCGAGCAAAACCAACTCGGCAAAGATTTTGAGAGTTGGAAATCAACTCTAATCTACTTTGCGGAGTAAAACCAGCTCGGCAAAGATTTTAGAGTTGAAAACCTCCTCTAACCTACTTTGCCAAGCAAAAACCAGCTCAACAAAGATTTTAGAGTTGGAAACCTCCTCCAATCCACTTCGCTGGGCAAAATCAGCTCGGAAAAGATTTTAGAGTTGGAGACCTCCTTCAACTTACTTTGCTGAGCAAAAACCAGTTTGACAAAGATTTTAGAATTGGAAACCTTATCCTACTTCCTCGAGCAAATTAACTCGGCAACAATTCTCAAAGTTTGAAATATCCTCAAACCTACTTCATCGAATAAAAACTAGTGCGGCAAAGATTTTCAATTGAGCAAAAGACAATCACATATGTTACCCCTTAGTCGCTAAATCTAATCACAACCGAAGTAAAATAAGATAATAGTACACGTTGCAAAGTATTAAAACAAAAAATTATCTACTTGTCTTATTGATAAAATTTGGGAGGATTACAAAGTAAGCTAAAAATAAAACAACTTAAGGTTGGCAGTGTTCCAAGGCCTAGGAATAGCTCGGCTATCTATATCTTCCAAGTTGTATGCTTTTTTTCTAGCTAAGTCCACGATTTTGTATGGTCCTTCCTAATTTGCTCCTAACTTGCCTTTGTCGGGCCAACGGTGTTGCCCATCACTTTTCATACAACCCAATCTCCAATCTTAAATTGTCTTGAATGCATGGTTTTATTGTATTTCTTCGTCAATTCCTGATGGTATGCTGTGATGTGAATTAATGCTCTCTCTCTTCTTTCTTCAATTGCTTCGCTGTTCAAATCAGATTCAAAGCTTTCACTTCTAATTCTTGGCATTCCAATTTCCAAAGGGATGACTGTTTTCATACCATAAGTCAAGGTGAATGGCATTTCCTTGGTTGATCGCCTTGGTGTTGGTATGCCCATAATACGTTGGGTAGTTTTTTGACCCATGTCCCCTTAGTTTTCTGAAGGCGCTTCTTTAGTCCATCCAAGATCATTTTATTCAAAGCTTCTGCTTGGCTGTTGGATTGCGGATAGGTCGATGTTAAGTTATAAATTTCTATCTTCAGCTCTTCATAGAATGCTCCAAAGATTTTTCTATCAAATTGCGTGCCATTGTCAAATCTTAAGGCTTTTGGGACTCCAAGCTAGGTAATAATATTTTTCTAGACAAACCTCTTCATGTCTTTTTTCCTTGATTGATGCCAAAGGTTCTACTTCTACCCATTTTGAGATATAGTCCATCGTCGCGATAAAAAAAAATTCATGTTGCCCGGTGCAGCTAGTAATGGCCCCACTATATCCAACCCCCATAGAGAAAATGTCCAAGGACTTGTCAAGGGAAGCAACTTTCCAGTCGATTGATGAATCTAGTGTGCAAACTTCTAACATATCTCACATTTTTTAACATATTTCTACGCACCAACCTGCATGCACATCCACCAATATCCTTGTGAGATAGCGCAGCAAGCCAATGATCTCCCCCTTATGTGACTTCCACACTTGCCTTCATGAATTGCAAATAAGAATGCTTCAACTTTGCTGGGATGGACACATTTTAGATATGGCCCTGTGAAAGACTTCTTGTACAGTGCTCCAGATGGAAAGCCAAAATCACACAAATTTTGTCTTGATCTTGTTAGCTTCCTTGTTTTCGGTGGGCAAAATTATGTCGCTCAGAAAGATGATGATGCAAAGTACTTATATTTCTTTAGGCTCTTCAATGCTAGGCCTTGGTAAGAATTCTATCAGTAAAGGATTAGGAGTCGACATATCTATTATGGAAACTAGCCCGACTAACTCATCCGCCTTGCTATTTTCTTCACGGTCAATTTATTTTACTCTTATTACTTCAAAATTTTTAATTTCCTCTCTTACTAGCACTAGTACTTTGCCATCTTGTCATCATTTGCTTCATATTCTCTAGAAACTTGATTAATTACAACTTGGGAGTCGTTGTAGACCATTAGCTCAGTTGCCTTCATTCAAAAGGTACTTTTTAGCCCGGCTAGGATTGTTTTGTACTCAACTTCATTGTTTGAGACCAGGAATCCAAGTCTAATCGCCTACTCCACAATCAAGCCATCTGGTGAAATTAAAATGATGCCTAGCCCGGCAACATGCCTGTTTGAACCTTCATCCATGAAAAGCTTTCACATTTCTCCAACGAATAACTTTCCGCACCCTGCAGGATCCTAATACTTCTTAGGGTTTAGGACTTCAATAATCTCTTTGCTCGGTTCTACTGATTGTGCGCCTCTTTCTTTTCTTTGTTGCCCTACTAATTTCTTTTCAGGCACATCATTACTAGGCTCCATAACTTGTATGACCTTCCTCCTCTCGCGATGCTTTATTGGGTCCAGTAGATTGATTAACTATTTCCAAACCCGTTGGTGCGCTGCTAGGTTCTTCTGATTGTTGTAGATCCTTAACTTGTAAAATGGCGGTAGGCCATGCAACTTTCACGACCCCTATTCCCCTTTGTTCGACTGATTCTACAAGATTAATCGAGCATATTGGATGAGTTAAAGGTGAACTCAGGAACAAAATCTGCCAAAGCTTGTGCTTTTATTGCGGTTCTGGGTTGGAAGTTGACGTCAAATTGTCCAAATTCAACCGCCCATTTCAAAATTCGTCTAAAAAAATCAACCTTTTCAGACAAATCTTTCAAAGGAAATTCTATTAACATGACTATTGTATGGGCATAGATATAATATGCTAACTACTAGATGCCATCATTAAGGCCAAAGCTAACTTCTCCAACGGTAGGTACTTTGTTTTAGCACAAAGCAAAGTCTTGCTCACATAAAAGATTGTCAAGTACTATATTCTTTCTGCGTGAATAAGTATCGCATTAACAACATGTTAAGAAACTACCAAGTAAAGAAAGTTCCTTTCTAGGTTTGGAGTCACCAAAAGCGAAGCTGAAGACATGTGCGTCTTCAACTCATCCAGAGTGTAGTCATATTCTTCATCCCAAAGAACTTGGATTTAAGCGTTTGGAAGAAAGAATATGGCGATCTAATGATCGACTAATAAATCTATTTAATGCAGCTGCCATCCCGACAAGATGCTACACATCTTTATGAGAGTCTGGCTTCTCTAACTCTTGGATTGCCTTGACTTGCCTAGGGTCTGCTTCTATTCCACGGTTGGTCACCAAAAAGCCTAAAAACCTTCCTGACCTTACACTATGCATTTGGATGCGTTCAAACACAACTTGTAAGTCTTAAGGATGTCAACATCTCTACCAAGTCACTAAGATGATCCGACTCACTCTTTCTTTTAATCACCATGTCATCAATGTAAACTTCCATGGCCTTACCAAGCAAAAGAGCGAACATTTTCATGATCATTCTTTGAAAGGTGGCCCCTATGTTTTTCAGATCAAAAGGCATAACCTTGTAGCAGTACAAGCCCCTTGGAGTTATGAAAGAAGTTATCTCTTGGTCCGGTTCATACATAGCTATTTGATGGTAGCTGCGATACGCATCCAAAAAGCTCAATCATTTGTGCTCGGCTGTTAAGTCCACCAATTAATAAATTCTTGGCAAGGGGAAGCTATCCTTGGGGCATGCCCTATTAACCGTCTTGTAGTCAACGCAAACGTGCCATTTGTCATTCTTCTTCAGCACAACGATAGTGTTTGAAATTTACTTAGGGTAATAGACTTCCTTGATTGCCTCAACTTCCGACAAGTTCTCAACTTCTTCTGCCACTATTTCAACATGATGTAAAGCTAATTGGCATGTTTACCGTATAATCGGTCTAGCATGAGAGAAGATGTTCAATTAATGATAGATGAAGCTTGGATCAACGCCAGACATATCATAAGGTGTCCAAGCAAACACCTCAATATTAGAGATCAAAAAGTTCATGATCTCGAACACCTTTAAGGATGATATAGGAAAAAGACTTTCTCTAGATCATTGTCATTGATCCATACCTCCACTAATTCTTCCACTGCCTTCTCCTTAACCATTTTGTCAACATCCTCCAGAACTTCTTTGTTCTCTGGTCCTTCTATCATTTGGACAAAACCTTTGATAACACGACTGTCATTCATTACTACGAAGCTTTGCTTCGATATCACCTGGTCTCCCCAAACTTCTTCAATTCTTCCAATTACTGAAGGGAAGTAAATCACTTGATAGTAAGTTGATGTAACTGCCTGCATGGCATGCCACCACCCTCTTCCCAAAATAAGATTGTAAGTAGATGGGACTTTTAACATCCAAAATTTTACTTGCTTTACGACCGAGCCAGCTTGACCAGCAATATGATCTTCCCCACAAGTCATTCTAGATGCGAGTTAAAGCCGACCAAAGGAGATGTTGTTGGCACTAAGTCTTTGTTCTCTAGCTTCAAATGCTTGAAAGCGTCATAATATGTTATTTCGACTAAGCTTCCTTGGTCAATTAGAATCCTCTTAATATCAAAGTCCTTGACGCTCAAAGTGACAACTAGTGAGTCATTGTGAGAAGTCTGGATCCTCTACAAATCCATACTTGAGAAAGATATCACATCTTTCTACTCAGTTTTCCCCTTCTTGCTGACTGGCTGCATGCTAACTTCCTTTATGTGCTTGGCCTTCTTGATCATTCCCCTGAGCTCATATACTTGCTTAGGCTCAATGATTCTATGAATCACGTTGATTACTCCATAGGGAGGAACGCCTTTAATTGCTAGGCCATTTGGAATGGCTTGATTTTGAGGAGCCGCTTTAGCTCCACCTTTAATGAATCAATCTAAATCACTTGCTGCCATTAATTCTTTCAAGTGTTGTTTGAGTTGCACACAATCTTTAGTACAGTGTCTTCTTTCATCATAGAGGTGTAATGGTACTTTGGATCATAGCCCCTCTGAGCTTCACCTAACTTGGCCGACCACCGAACATATGGCTCGTCTCAGATTTCACTCAAGATTCGGTAGATGGGTCTATTGAAGACTGTAGTAATGTCAATGCGTGCTTTCAACTTTCTTGTACTCTCTTCTTCGTTATTGCGGGGATGGTTAGCCTAGTCGTTAATGCGGTTTCTTCTGTTGCGATTGTTACAGTTATTTTCTCTCTTAACCATGTTGACCTTAGCCATACTCTTTTTGTTTACCACTACTAGATTCATCTTCACAGTAGGCCAAGCTATATCTTTCTCAACCCTAATGTGTTGGTTAATTCTCTCCACCAAAGTCTCCATAGTTTGAGGAAAGTCATTGTCAGTGAGTCCCTCAATCTATGTTCGATTAACAAGCCTCACTTATACTAAGCAATGGCCAAGTTAATGGGGCATTCACTAATTTCATCGAATGTCTCCCAATACCTGGTGCTGTACATTTTCAATGCCTCTCCTATGTCCATATTGACCTTCAACAAGTGGTCAACTGCTTTTGGCAACCTGGTATTTAACTTGAATCAAGTAACAAAAGCTTCAAGCCAACTGTGTCCAAGTCTCTATGCTACCTTCTGGTAGCCTCTCAAACCATGTCAGGCCTAACTCTCCCAATCTTGATGGAAACAAAATGCACATTAAGGCGTCATTTTGTATGTACACAGCCATGACTTGCTAATAGTGGCTGATGTGCATGTGGGGATCAGTTTTTTCCTCATAGATGGTGAACTTAGGTTGATGAAAATCAATTAGGAAAGGCACATTCTCAATTTCTAGGGAGAATGGCGAACTCTGCAGCATTGCCAACTTTCTATCAGGTGGCATGTGAACAATAATATGTGGAGTTGGCACTGTTACTTCCACACTGCCATTCGTCCTAGGAGTTATCCTCTATAAAGCTAGTATCCTCTGGGCTTTTCTTAAATGTGCCATTTCATCAAAAACTATCCTTAGGTCCTTCGATTTGGCTAAGTAAAAAAATCTAAACGTCGAAAGAGTGTGCAAGAAATGATAGGTGCTCCCCTCAGTTGTTGAACTTATCATCCTTGAGCGTGAGCTGCCTGTTCTATAACTTCTCTTTCTATCATAAAGCAAATGCGTGACATGCCTCATTCGGTTTTTAGGATGATGGGATTAAGTGCACTCATCGTGGATTTCCACCCCAGCAACACCTTTTCCCTTCATTTTGTACTTCAACGCCTCTATTTCCATTCTCATTCTTTGTATCACCTCAACTTGGTGCCTCATTACCTCTTCCAAGCCCCGATCGCCATGACATGTTCTCTGTCGCTGGTGCCTATTTGGGATTGGAGAATGCTAAGAGGTGTACGCATGCATGTCCCGTGCATCTCTGTGCGAATCTCTCCTGACTTTCTCCCTAGAGTGTCTAGGTTCGCCATTGAAGGAACAAGAGAGCAATCCCCGGGCCTCCTAATTGCCTTAGGCATGGTTCCATTCATTGTGGATTTGAGTGTTCATCAATGTTAGCCATTTAAAACTTCAGGCAAAGCTTGATCTTAAAGGTTTTGTCTGCAAATCTCACAGATGGCACCAATTGTACGAGGTATGAAATATTTGTCACACATGTACTACTCGTGATCATGCTTGTATCTTCTCAAACAGCGTTGCATAGCTTGCAAAACAACTCAAGTGAGCTAACCAGCAGGTGTGCCGAAAAACCCCTCAGACCCCTCAGATGCTTAAGTTAGTTCTTAAGATCAATACAAGGAAAGCTCTCTAGAAATTTAGTGAGTAAAGTTGCATTACCTCCTTAGGGTTTACCTCTAAAATTTTATGTATTCTGTAAGATATACTTCTAGTGGGACTCTAATTCCTCTTCGTAGAGTCTTATCAAGAATCTCTTAAAGGAAAATGCCTATCCCTTAACACCCATATCTCCAAAGTTCAAACAAAATAACATAACTGTTAGCTCGACAATCAGGCTAAGAACGCCATTCTGGTTAGTCAAGGACCAAGTGACTGTATTAAAATGAACCTTGTTCACCTTGAAGAATGCCAAGCAAGGTGTCATGTCATGCCAATCTTAGACACAAGACTCAGCTCGGTTGTTCGACTCGGTCATGTAGCCAACATCTCATCATAACTTGCCAACCGTTGTCCGGTCTTCCAAAGATAACACGGTCCCAAAGCCATTTCAGCTTAGAATGACGTAGAAAGCATGACAAAGACAATTTAGCTTGGCCCAAACCCAAGGTCCATGTAAACGTGGCTGGACTCGTTGCATGCCGTGAACCCGAGGCCCATGTAAACTTAGCTCGGCTCATTTGCATGCAAACTTAGCCCAACTCATTTGCATGGCCCAAAGCCAAGATCCACGCAAACTTAGCTCGGTCCATTTGCACGGCCCAAAGCCAAGATCTACACAAACTCAACTCGGGCCATTTGCATAGCGCAAATTACCCTCTCATATTCATATCAAATTAAAATAATATCATATTTTGACAAGAAATAGCATTTTATATTTGACTTTTTTATTATAAAAAAGAAAAAGAAAAAGAAATAACTTTTACACCACTAAAAAATTAATGTTATTAAATTACGACATTTTAATATTATAATATATCAAAATTTAGGATCATGCTAGTATACACATCCCTTTGTGGTATGTACCATATGTAAATTATAACATTTGCAGAGTTGATTATCACAAATGTCATAGCTAAAAATAATAAGGGGAAGTAACCAATAAGTCCTATTTTGCCCTTAAGATTATTATCAAGTCCTATCAAGTTTCAATATGGACAACTAAGTCCTATTTTTCTTAACATATTTCTAAAAAATTCATTACTCCATAATGGTGGATGTTATCTCAATTTTACCTCTCATTTAATATGAAAATATTTTTAATCTAAGTAAAATAATATTTTTTTAATTGTAAAAATTATGATATTGTATTAAAAAAATCAAAAATCACAATAAAAAAAATCATCAACAAGTTCTATTTTGTTTTGAAAATTATTATTGAGTTATATCAAACTTCAATATTGACAAATAAATCTTATTTTCTTTTTATAAATTGTTATACAAAAAATTCAATTGTTCATAATAGTATACTTTATTTTCATTTTATCTTTTTAATTAAAATATGAAAAAAAAATTCATAAATAATTTTAATTTATTAGAAATTTTATAATTAAAGTATTTTTAATTGTTCAAATTGAATGATTTTTCATAAACAAAATTATAAGTATAATAAAATTTTAATCAAGTTAAAATTATTTATAAAATTATCATTCATATTAAATAGGAAGAGAAACTCCACCAGGTTGTTTAACAACTCCACCAATCCCAAGCCCAGGTAAAGAAAGTGTTGTGTGTTAGTTGGCCGACATCTAACACATTAAAAAGGCGTTTAATCCTGTAATAACCCTCACCACTGTTTACCGATAAACTACCGATTACTGCTAAACTGAGACTGATTATGAAAAGTAATTGAACTGATTGAAATATTGAACTGACTGACGGAAATCTGAAACTGATTGATTGACTGTATCTGTTTAAATGCATTATCTATCTGTTTGACTGTTTGATTATCTGTTCATATTTTATGTTTAAATTGCGAATTGAAGGCCTTATCGGCGGCCAAACAGGAGATCGATTAGTGTTTTATGATCATCATAATTTATGTGATTTTATGGCATATTTATCTGAAATTTGATTTAGTATGATTAAACTAGATTAAGTAAAGGTAATTAAAGAGTTAGGCTTATCTACAACTTTGCCATTGTGAGTGGGCCACTTCATGAACTATATTTGAGCCTTATTATACACTTAGGCAAACATTTCATCAGCTCATTTCCCTTGCCTTAGCCGACCAAGAGAGAGAGGGGGAGAGGAATTGAATTCCTTCTTGTGTTTTGCTTGGAGAATTGAAGAAATTGAAGGTTGATTACATAATTAAGCTCCTACACCTTAACTCAAGACTTAGGTAAGGAGATTTAATCCCTTATTGTTGTGTTTAAGTTGATTCTTGCATGGTTCATGTCTAATTGAGGAGCCAAGTCATGATTTAGTTCTAACATGTTGAATTATAGCTTAATTCATGCATGCATGCCTATATTATTGAATTTTGAGTTGATTCCATGGAAAATTGTCACATGCATGCTCATATTTATGTTAAGTCCATGAATTCATCTTATCTTTGAAGATATTAGCTCAATAGAGCATGTATTTGAGGCTTGTAAGTTGTTTAACTTCATGCATGTTGCATGTCCATCTTGTTCATGAAAATTGGTTTGAAATTGGATTTAATTGAAACACCCTTGGGCTTTGGTTTCTTAAATTGAGCTTTGAATCAGGTTATTCTATGTGTTTACAAGTGTTTTCCAGAAATTTAGCCCAAGAGGATCGAAATTTATGCATCAAAACATGATTTTGAACTTGGGACTCAAACCTGGAAAATCCAGATTTTTGACTCCCGCTCGAGCGGGAGACTTGACGCTTGAGTGGGAAAATCGAGCTCCCAGCATCTTGCATTGATTTACAGTCCGCTCGAGCAGAGTATTATACGCTCAAGCGAGGGAATGTGTCTCACGTTCGACCAGGCGTCGAGCGTCCGTCGAGCGGGAATTTCACCTATCCAGTACTTTTACAGTCCGCTCGAGTGGGGGGATTTTCCGCTCGAGCGGGTACCTTTGTTGCATGTCCGCTAGAGCGGGGAAACCTGCACTTGAGCGGGGCTCTGTTTTTTTTCTAAAAATTCTAAAACTGTTTTCTGAATGCATCTTTGCATCCTCATCCCATCCTAGGCATTCTTAGGCCTAGTTTAAGACATCTTAACAAGGATATAGATGTAGAACACACCGAGGCAAATTAGGGATTAAATTATTATCTTTCCCAACTGCATAGCTTAGTGTGTGTTCAATCTGTAAACTGTGTAGGGTTGGCGACTGGGGACGCGCTCTAGCCTAACTGTAGCCCAGAACTCTGTGAGTAACAACTGTGTAAAGATATGTTCAAAAATGATTATCTTCTGAACAATTGAACTGTACTATTTCTGAATTGATACTGTTAATAGAATGAATGTATGTCCTCTATTCTGAACTGTATTATGGCATCCTTAGCAACCACTGTTACTGACTGATACTGTTACAGAGATCTCTGTCGGTTCCCTTATTGGAACCACTACTGTTTACTGATTGATGGCCATCATTGGCTATTCGGTCTTTCAAGACCTACTGTTTACTGTACTGATTTAATGAATTGTTTTCATTACTATAAGGACATTCATTCTAAACCTCTTTACGCATTATGTTATTCGCTGGGCTTTAGCTCACTGCTCATATATATATGTAGGTGTACAGGCACCAGACCGCGGCTAGAAGCGTCGGGGTAAGCTCCAGTTTTGTCAAGCCAACCACTGTGCCTCACTGCGAGGTTCCGAGCCTGTCAAGCTATGGCTTAGGGGTGTTTTAATTTCCCCCGTCTGTCTCTGTAACTGTTTTGTTAACTGTATAGACTGTATAGATTGTTACTGTATTGTTTAATAGGGATTAGGTCCCTGATCTGAATGATTATAAATGTTGTACATATTGTTCTGCACTGTGTATATATATATATATGCATGAAAAGTTTTTTTGGCATATAGACTGTCACAGCTCATTGGACATTGTTTATTTACTATATTGGCTTCCGCCAGGCCCTGTACTCTGTTTTACTATATTACTGTTAAGCAGGCCTTCGGTAATCTCGGATTACTGGCCGGTTACGGTGCTAAACCCATAGGGGCGGGTTTGGGTCGTGACAAAGTGGTATCAGAGCGATATTTACCACGAGTTATACCGCACACACATGTCCAAATGAGCTATAGGATGTCCTAAAAAAGTGATTAGGGCATTGCATGAACTTGTTAAAGTATGTGTGACTATGACATGACTGAATATATGCTAATGTGACAAATTGTTTAAGTATGCAACTGCTTATGCTTATAATTGCTATAACTGCTTATAGTGAAATGGATAATACAAGAACTGCAAATGAATCTGAATCCTCATCCTCTGAGGTAAGAATGGCAAGACTGGAGAGAATGATTAAACTCATAACTGAGAGATTAGGGCAACAACAGAACCCACAGCCCCCACCTCCTCCAGTACAGCCAGAGCCACCTGTTAATGATGACATAATTGCACTGACACATAAGTTCAGCAAGATGAAACTGTCATCCTTTCAGGGAGGCTTGGAACCATTAAAAGCTAAAGCATGGGTCCTTAAGACAGAAAAGTTATTTGAAGTGTTTCCGTGCTCTGAAGCACATAAAGTACTGTTAGCTACCTTTTCCTTGCAAGAAGAGGCCAGAAGATGGTGGATGCTTATCCGTGATGTCAACACTGTAATGACTTGGGCTCAATTTAAAGGAGCCTTCTTTGAAAAGTACTTCCCTCCGTGTGTCAGGGACAGAAAAGTAACTTAATTTGAACAGCTGAGACATGGCACAATGTTCGTTGCTGAATATGAAACAAAGTTCACCGAGCTTGCTAGATATGCACCACACATGGTGGACACTGATTATAAGAAGGCCAGAAAGTTTGAAGGCGGCCTTAATGTTGCAATACTGGACAGAATTTGTTTTGAAGCTACCGAACTATGTAAATGTTCTTGACCGAGCTTTGATGGCTGAATCGAACATCGAGGCACTGAAAACTGAAACACCAGCATCTGAATGGCGTGGTAAAAGGCAGGGTTTTAAATTCAAGAAAGGCAAGCATAACCCATTGAACAAGAAACAGAATACAGGGTCAACAACTAGCCCCAGCCAAGGGAGTGGTTTTCATACCACCCTGTTTTGAGTGTGGCAGGAAGCACAAAGGGGTCTGTTACAAAATATCTGGAGCCTGTTACAGGTGTGGCAAGGTGGGCCACATGGTTAAAGACTGCCCCTCTACTCCACAAGCCAATAGTAAAGCTGCACCAAGCGTGGCAGCATCAACTGTTGCACTAAAACCGAACCCCAAAGCTACCGGGAAAGAGCCCATGAGGCAGGGCCGAGTGTTCGCCCTAGTACCGGGAGATGTGCAGAATACCGAGACCGTTGTGTCAGGTATTCTCTCTATTTGTACTCAAAATGCTTATGTACTGATTGATTCGGGGTCTACGCATTCATATGTGTCGCATGCTTTTTCGCGAAAACTAAATAGACCATTAGAACCCATGAATTATCTGTTAGCTGTATCATCACCCGTTGGGGGATCCATGACTTGTGCATATATGTACCCTGCTTGTGAAATTATTGTTGGAGATGCACATCTGTATATTGATTTATTGCCACTGAACATTGATCATTTTGACGTAATATTGGGAATGGACTGGTTAACGAAATACCATGCTACTATAGACTGTATAATGAAACAAATAGTTTTCCGTCCACCTGGTTTGCCTGAATTTGTGTTTAATGGAAGTGAAGTAGTACCTCCTCCGTATTTGATCTCATCTGTGAAAGCTGTTAAATTGATTAGAAAGGGGTGTAAAGGGTATCTGTGTTCTGTATTGACTATATCTACTGATGATAATGCTAATGTGAACAGTATTCCCATAGTCAAAGAATTCCCAGATGTTTTTCCAGATAATCTGCCGGGGGATTTGATTGACAGGGAGATTGAATTCACCGTTGATGTGATTCCAGGTACCCAGCCAGTATCTAAAGCTCCTTACCGAATGGCTCCGACTGAATTGAAAGAATTGAAAGTGCAACTGCAGGAACTGTTAGATAAGAAGTTCATCAGGCCCAATACTTCACCGTGGGGCGCACCTGTTTTGTTTGTGAAAAAGAAAGACGGCTCACTGAGACTGTGTATTGACTACCGTGAACTAAACAAGGTAACTGTGAAAAATAAATACCCATTGCCACGTATTGATGACTTATTTGATCAGTTACAGGGTGCTCAAGTGTTCTCTAAGATCGACCTCAGATCAGGATACCATCAGTTGAAAGTTAAACCAGAAGACATTGACAAAACTGCTTTTCGAACGAGGTATAGACATTACGAATTTTTAGTTATGCCTTTCGGAGTTACCAATACACCTGCTGCATTTATGGACCTCATGAAAAAAATCTTTAAACCATACCTTGATGACTTTATTGTTGTATTCATTGATGACATACTGATTTACTCCAAAGGTATAGAAGAACATGAACATCATCTGAGACTTGCCCTACAGACCCTAAGAGAACAGAAACTTTATGCTAAACTGTCTAAATGTGAATTTTGGCTTGATCATGTTATGTTTTTGGGGCATGTTGTTAGCAAAGATGGAATTTCAATCGATCCACAGAAAGTTGAAGCGGTAGTAAACTGGCCTAGACCAACAAATGTGACAGAAGTCCGAAGCTTTTTGGGTTTGGCTGGATATTACAGAAGAATTGTCAAAGATTTCTCCAAAATTGCCATACCATTGACTCAGTTAACTCAGAAGGGGATATCATTTGACTGGACTGACCAAAGGGAATCAGCATTCCAAGAGTTGAAAACTCGACTTGTAACTGCACCGATTCTTACCCTACCTTCAGGTACAGATAGTTTTACTGTATTTAGTGATGCTTCTCATAAGGGTTTGGGATGTGTTTTAATGCAGAATGGGAGAGTTATTGCTTATGCTTCCCAACAACTGAGACCGCACGAAAATAATTACCTAACCCATGACTTGGAACTTGCCGCAGTGGTATTTGTATTGAAAATCTGGCGTCACTATCTGTATGGGGCGACATGTGAGGTGTATACAGATCACAAGAGTCTGAAATACTTCTTCACACAGAAAGAACTGAACATGAGGCAGCGGAGATGGCTAGAACTGATTAAAGACTATGACCTACAGATTTTGTACCATCCGGGAAAAGCCAACACCGTTGCCGATGCACTGAGCCGGAAATTGATTAGAAATTTAGCCTGTTTGCTCATCGGGCAGAAAGAATTGCTTTGTGACCTTGAAAAATCTGAAATTAAAATTATTTTGCGAGAACAAGGTGGAACAATAGCTGCTATTTCTGCTCAACCGGCACTGATTGAAGAAATTAAAGAGAAACAACAATCGGATGACTTCTTGAAGAAGATCATCGAAGAAAGGGAAACTAAACCAAGACCGGGTTTCAAATTTGAAAATAATGTACTAAAATTTCAAGAAAGACTGTGTGTACCGAATGATACTGAACTGAAAAGAAGGGTTCTGCAAGAAGGCCACAATTCAAAACTGTCTATCCATCCAGGGAACACGAAAATGTACCAAGATTTGAAATTGAATTTTTGGCCGGGAATGAAGAAAGGAATTGCTGATTTTGTATCGAAATGTCTTGATTGCCAACAAGTTAAAGCCAAACATCAACGACCCGCAGGCTTATTGCAGCCCTTATCCATACCGGAGTGGAAATGAGAACATATCACCATGGATTTTATTGTGGGATTGCCTCGCTCCAGTAAAGGTATGGATTCAATTTGGGTTATTGTTGATAGACTGACTAAATCTGCTCACTTCTTACCTGTTAAGACAATTTATAATGCGGACAAATTGGCTATACTCTATATTGATGAAATTGTTAGACTGCATGGAGTGCCTGTGTCCATTGTTTCTGACAGGGATTCGAAATTTACATCGAGATTTTGGCAAAGCTTACAGCCTGCATTGGGTACTGAATTGAGACTGAGTAGTGCTTATCATCTTAAGACAGATGGCCAGTCAGAAAGGACCATCCAGACTCTGGAGGATTTATTGAGAATGTGTGTCCTTGATTTTCAGGGAAACTGGGAAAGCCATTTGCCCTTAGCCGAATTCGCCTACAACAACAGTTATCACTCAAGTATTGGTATGGCGCCTTTCGAGGCATTATATGGCAGAAAATGTAGGTCTCCGATTCACTGGGCAGAAGTTGGAGATGGGCCTTTGCTCGGACCTGAGATTGTATATGAAACGACTGAGAAAGTGAAACTGATACAACAGAGACTGAAAACTGCACAGAGTAGGCAGAAAAGTTATGCTGATGTCAGAAGATGAGACAGAGAATATGAAATAGGTGATCACGTGTTTGTGAAAGTGACACCGATGAAAGGCCAGACTCGTTTTGGAGTCAAAGGCAAGTTAGCGCCAAGATATGTCGGACCGTATGAGATTATTGAGAAAATCAATCCGGTGGCGTATCAAGTTGCGCTTCCTCCTGAAATGGAGCCTATGCACGTCTTCCACATTTCTATATTGAGGGATTACCTCCAGGATCCTTTCCATGTGATAAAACCTACTCGTGTAGTGCTGAGTGATGACTACACCTACGAGGAATGGCCTATTCAGATTGTAAACAGACGGATCAAGAAGTTGAGAAACAAAGAGATCCCGTTAGTAAAAGTCGACTGGCAAAACCATGGTGGCGTGTATGCCACTTGGGAAAGGGAAGATGACATGGCTAAAAGATATCCTGAACTGTTTCCACTGAATCCTGTTTTCTTTCAAAATGAAGGTAACTCGAGTTTAGAGGACTAAACTCTTTTTAAGAAGGGGAGACTGTAACAACCCTCACCACTGTTTACCGATAAACTATCGATTACTGCTAAACTGAGACTGATTTTGAAAAGTAATTGAACTGATTGAAATACTGAACTGACTGACGGAAATCTGAAACTGATTGATTGACTGTATCTGTTTAAATGCATTATCTATTTGTTTGACTGTTTGATTATCTGTTCATGTTTTATGTTTAAATTGCGAATTGAAGGCCTTATCGGCGGCCGAATCAGAGATCGATTAGTGTTTTATGATCATCATAATTTATGTGATTTTATGGCATATTTATCCAAAATTTGATTTAGTATGATTAAACTAGATTAAGTAAAGCTAATTAAAGAGTTAGGCTTATCTACAACTTTGCCATTGTGAGTGGGCCACTTCATGAACTATATTTGAGCCTTATTATACACTTAGGCAAACATTTCATCAGCTCATTTCCCTTGCCTTAGCCGACCAAGAGAGAGAGAGGGAGAGGAATTGAATTCCTTCTTGTGTTTTGCTTAGAGAATTGAAGAAATTGAAGGTTGATTACATAATTAAGCTTCTACACCTTAAACTCAAGACTTAGGTAAGGAGATTTAATCCCTCATTGTTGTTTTTAAGTTGATTCTTGCATGGTTCATGTCTAATTGAGGAGCCAAGTCATGATTTAGTTCTAACATGTTGAATTATAGCTTAATTCATGCATGCATGCCTATATTATTGAATTTTGAGTTGATTCCATGGAAAATTGTCACATGCATGCTCATATTTATGTTAAGTCCATGAATTCATCTTATCTTTGAAGATATTAGCTCAATAGAGCATGTATTTAAGGCTTGTAAGTTGTTTAACTTCATGCATGTTGCATGTTCATCTTGTTCATGAAAATTGGTTTAAAATTGGATTTAATTGAAACACCCTTGGGCTTTGGTTTCTTAAATTGAGCTTTGAATCAGGTTATTCTATGTGTTTACAAGTGTTTTCCAGAAATTTAGCCCAAGAGGATCAAAATTTATGCATCAAAACATGATTTTGAACTTGGGACTCAAACCTGGAAAATCCAGATTTTTGACTCCCGCTCGAGCGGGGGAATTGACGCTTGAGCGGGAAAATTGAGCTCCCAGCATCTTGCATTGATTTACAGTCCGCTTGAGTGGACTATTGTACGCTCGAGCGGGGGAATGTGTCTAACGCTCAAGCAGGCGTCGAGCGTCCGTCGAGCGGGGATTTCACCTATCCAGTACTTTTACAGTCCGCTCGAGCGGGGGGATTTTCCGCTCGAGCGGGTACCTTTGTTGCATGTCCGCTCGAGCGGGGAAACCTGCGCTCGAGCGGGGCTCTGTTTTTTTTTTGAAAATTTTGAAACTGTTTTCTGAATGCATCTTTGCATCCTCATCCCATCCTAGGCATTCTTAGGCCTAGTTTAAGACATCTTAACAAGGATATAGATGTAGAACACACCGAGGCAAATTAGGGATTAAATTATTATCTTTCCCAACTGCGTAGCTTAGTGTGTGTTCAATCTGTAAACTGTGTAGGGTTGGCGACTGGGGACGCACTCTAGCCTAACTGTAGCCCAAAACTCTGTGAGTAACAACTATGTAAAGATATGTTCAAAAATGATTATCTTCTGAACAATTGAACTGTACTGTTTCTGAATTGATACTGTTAATAGAATGAATGTATGTCCTCTATTCTGAACTGTACTGTGGCATCCTTAGCAACTACTGTTACTGTTACAGAGATCTCTGTCGGTTCCCTTATTAGAACCACTACTGTTTATTGATTGATGGCCATCATTGACTGTTTGGTCTTTCAAGACCTACTATTTACTGTACTGTTATGCTAATGGATGTACCACATATGACTGCACTGACTGAACGACTGAAATACTGATTTAATGAACTGTTTTCATTACTGTAAGGACATTCATTCTAAACCTCTTTACGCATTATGTTATTCACTGGGCTTTAGCTCACTGCTCATATATATATGTAGGTGTACAGGCACCAGACCGCGGCTAGAAGCGTCAGGGTAAGCTCCAGTTTTGTCAAGCCAACCAATGTGCCTCACTGCGAGGTTCCGAGCCTGTCAAGCTATGGCTTAGGGGTGTTTTAATTTCCCTCGTCTGTCTCTGTAACTGTTTTTGTTAACTGTATAGACTGTTACTGTACTGTTTAATAGGGATTAGGTCTCTGATCTGAATGATTATAAATGTTGTACATACTGTTCTGCACTTGTATATATATATATATATATATGCATGAAAGGTCTTTTTGGCATACAGACTGTCACAGCTCATTAGACATTGTTTATTTACTGTATTGGCTTCCGTCAGGCCCTTGTACTCTGTTTTACTGTATTACTGTTAAGCAGGCCTTCGGTAATCTTGGATTACTGGCCGGTTACGGTGCTAAACCCATAGGGGCGGGTTTGGGTCGTGACAAATCCCTTATGAAAATGTATCATACTTTGAATCGATTAAATGTTAGGTCATTCCCCTTTAGTGACGTGTTGCGCCTGCCTTCAAGTGTTTTGAAAAGTGAGCAAAGGGCATCACATCGACGCTTGGGTGAACTGAAAAATAGGCAAAGGTTTCCGTATTTTTTTAGACGAGTGCGAATAAAGAAGCTAGTCCAAGACTATAAGTTTATGGTAGCAACATGGAATCTAGGAACCTTAACTAGTAAGACTATGGAATTGGTAGATGTCATAATTAGGAGGAGAGTTAGTATAGCTTTCGTACAAGAAACTAAGTAGACGGGTGAAAAAACTAAAGAAATAGAGAATACCAGTTTTAAAAGGAGACACATAAATGGGGTAGGAATAATAGTTGCTAAGGGTCTTGTTGAAAATGTAATTGCAGTCATTAGGAAATGTGATAGAATTATATTAGTTAAATTAGTTGTTTGAGAGAATATAGTGAACGTTATTAGTGCATACACCCCCCCAAGTAGGATTAGATAATCAGACTAAGAGAGATTTTTGGAACCAAATGGATGAGGTATTGCAGAAGATACCTGTAAAAGAGAACCTTGTTATAGGTAGGGATTTCAATGGCCATGTAGGAATAGATAAACTAGGTTATGAGAGGATACATGGTGGGTATGGTTTTTGTGATAACCCTATCCCGCGTTATGCTAATTGATCTTAATTATGATCGTGATCATATGCTTGATATGGTTTTGAGTGATAATTATATGATTATATGTGTTTTTGTATTCCTATATGTTCACCGTAGGAAAATCTGTTTGATTTTCTGCTTTAGAATTTAAATTGAATGTTGTAGAAGCATCAGAAACTGAAATTGACTACGCAGTTGTGATTAGCGTAATTTTTAGAGCCTACAGTGAAATTTAATTGAAAACTAATTTGGAACGAAATAATTAGCTTAAACTGATTGAATTAAACTCAATTGTTTAGCCCTAATCAAGATGGATTAGTTTGAACTAGCCACTTAGTATGTATAAGGGCCAAACACACTTAAACTCCCTATTTGAGCTCAAAAATCTGATTATATGCTCTAGAGAGAGAGAGAGAGAGACTACACGATTCTAGAGAGAGAAGAGGCACAAATTGTGCATTTTGGCTCAAAGCTTGTGAATTTGGAAGCTACACTCAAGAAATTAGCTAGAATTTTGGAGATTAGAGGTTCTAGGTGAGTAGTTGTGCATAAATTTAAGAATTTGAATTTGTAATTTTGTGAATTCAAAATTTAATGGTAATCAAGAGCATGAATTGAGTTGATTATGATGAAATTGAAATCTATATGCACATGCATGAATAGGATTGCCATGAATTACCATGAATTTGCATAATCAAGCATGAATCATGTTGAACAACAAGAATTGAGCACCAAATTTCACATGCATGCATAATTTTTTGTAGCTTTATGATTTTGAACACCACCTGTACCATTTGAAATGGGATTGAAGTCAATATTTCACATGCATGCATGATTGATGAAAACATGGAGTTTGCATGAAGTTGAATACATGAGTTTTGAAGTTTATGAAGAGAATTCAAGACAATTTATGAGGGGGATCATGATTTTAGCCAATTGGTCCCAATTACTTATGTTCTTGTGTTATATGATGTCCTTCTATGCTTTTGTATAAAAAACATGAGTTTTGGAGCCTTTTTCGGTTGAGTTTGAGCTTCATGAACAATTCTGGAAATTCCAGAATTCATCAGGTCCGCTCAAGCGGGGAAAGCGCTACTCAAGCGTAAAATGTTAGCTCCCAGACGTTTTGCAGACATTGATGTCCGCTCGAGCGGGCGGGGAAGAATTACGCTCGAGCGTCTAGTCACATGTTTGACTCTCAGCTCGAGCACCCGAAATCACACTCGAGTGCAAAAATGAGGTAACCAGCACTTTTGTAGACAAAAGGGGTCCGCTTGAGCGGGAGCCCTGTTTCAAAAATTTTAAAAAGTTATTTTGTGTTTCATTTTCCGTTCTCTTCCATTTCTAAGCACTCTTAGGCATGCATTGAGGTTTGTATATGACCTAAAAGGCAAAGAAAGAAGCCTAAGAGAAATAAATAGATTAAAGAACGGATTGAATTGTTTGTGATCCAATATGTGTTATGAATTGTATAGGGTTGAGCACAAGGACGAATCCACCGGCAGAACACTGTGAGTAATATCTTAGTAAAGATATTTTGAAGTATGCTATTTTTTCAATTGCTTACTTCTATTTGAGTTTCATAAGTTTGTTAATTTGAATTGTAGACAAATATTCATTATGCCATTTGATTGGATAAGGCCATCTGACATGAATAATTGGGCCAAAGGCCATTTGACATGAATGATTGGACCAAAGGCCATTTGACATGAACGAATGGGCCAAACGCCGTTTGACATGAATGATTGGGCCAAACACCGTTTGACATGAATGATTGAGCCAAAGGCCGTTTGACATGAACGAATTGGCCAAAGGTCATTTAACATGAATGAATGGGCCAAAGGCCGTTTGACATGAATGATTGGGTCAAAGGCCGTTCGACAAGAGTGAATTGGGCCCCAGGCCATTTGACATGAATAAATTGGGCCCGGGGCCGTCTGTTAGGAACAAAGTGGGCCAGAGGCCATTTGGTATGTTTGGGCTTGAAGCTGTTAGTGTACCAGATAGAAACATGAATGGGCCCAAGGCCGTTTGATACGTCCGTTTAAAATTTCATTCATGTACCTTCTTTATTTGATACTATTCACTGGGCTTTCGCTCACTGTAATTCATGTGTATGTAGGTGAGCAAAGAGATGTTCAAACCCAGCCTCGGTGAAGTATGTGAGGAAAGTCAAGTTTTGTGGAGTCAGCCTGAATGTCTCATGCACGAGACGCTATCTTATTTCCTTTGGTTACTCTTTTGTTATCTTGGTGAACATGTCCCAATCTCCCTTGTATATAAGCTTTTGGTTTGGCTGACTGTGACTTGAATGCTCCTGTATAGACAAATTCATATATGGTCTTTCTTTTTGTGTGGGTTATTAAAATACATATATGAAATGTCTTGATGTACCATGTAAGCACAGCTCTATGGACAAAATCTTTAAGCTTGCTTCCATTTTGGCTCCTTAACTCTATTGAAATATGTTTAATCAGGTTTGAGGTCATAAGTAATCTCCTGATTATTGGCCGGTCATGACCTTAATCCATAGGGGCGGGTTCGGGTCATGACAGTTTTGGAGATAAAAATGAGGCTGGAGAGAGTATTTTAGATTTTACATTGGCTTCTGACCTGGTGGTGGCCAATACTATGTATAAGAAAAGAGAAGAGCATTTGATAAGATTTAAGAATGGGTCAATGAGGAGCCAAATAGATTAATTTTTAGTGAGAAAAATGTACCGTCTAAAATGCAAGGATTGTAAGGTGACTCCTGGAGAGAGCCTGACATCTCAACATAGGATTTTGGTACTAGATTTATGCTTTAAAGGGAAATACTAAGCTAAGAAGGATAGTGGGCGTCGTAGGATGAGATAGTGGGATCTAAAAAGGGATAAACTAGAAATATTCAAGAATAAAATGAATGAAGAAGGTACTTGGGACTTAGAAGATGAGGCTAATAATGTGTGAAACTTGATGACCAATTGTATGAGGAGAATCTCAAGAGAAGTCCTTGAAGAATCGAAAGGAAAGGAACCTAACTCTAAGGAAACTTGGTTGTGGAGTGACGAGGTTCAAGTAGTAATAAAGACGAAAAAAGAGTGCTTTAAAAAGTGGAAGAATAATATAATTGAGGAAAACCTTAAGAGTTACAGATTGGCTAATAAGGAGCTCAAAAAAGTAGTAAGAGAGGCTAAGTTGAGCCTATGATAACCTATACACTAGACTAGATAGTAAGAAGGGAGAGAAGAGAATATACAAACTTGTTAAGATAAAAGAAAAGAAAATAAGAGATTTTAATCAGATTAAGTACATCAAGAGTGATGACTCAAAGGTGTTGGTGAAGGATAAAGAGATTGGGGAGGGGTGGAAGAACTATTTTGAGAAGTTTTTAGATGAGGAACATGGATGAAGATCAAAAGAGAAGAAAGTAACCAGCAATAAGGAAAACCAAGACTACAAGTTTTATCGTAAGATTAGGAACTTTGAAGTGGAGATTGCACTTAAGAAGATAAAATCGAATAAGGCTTTAGGACCTAATGATATCTCTATTGAAGTTAGGAAATGTTTGGGTAAGAAAGGGGTTGTTTAGTTGACTAGGTTATTTAGCAAGATTTTGTTGACTAGGAAAATTTCAAAGTAGAATAAGAGTATTTTAGTGTCAATCTATAAAAATAAGGGAGATGTCTAGAATTGCAACAACTGTAGAGGAATCAAGCTAATGTGTCATATAATGAAAGTGTAAGAGAGAGTAATGAAATGTCGATTGCAAATTATAACAGAGGTGTTAGAGAATCAATTTAGATTTATGCCCGGTAGGTCAACAATGGATGCGATCTATCTTTTTATGAGCGTAATAGAAAAGTATAAAGAAGAAAAAAGACATTCATATGATTTTTATCGATCTTGAGAAAGCATATGATAGAGTGTTTCGAGATATAATTTGATGGGTGTTAGAGAAGAAATGGGTGACAAAATGCTACATTGATGTGATGAAGGACATATATGAAGGTGTGGTGACCACTATTAGATCATCGGCTAGAGAGACAAGTGAATTTCTAATTACTGTGGGATTACACAAAGGATCAACCTTAAATCCTTATCTTTTTGCTTTAGTTATGAATGAGTTAACAAGAAATATTCAAGATGACGTGCCATGGTGTATACTTTTTGCAGATGATAACGTGTTAATGGATGATACTAGAGAAGTGGTTAACACTACGTTGGAGATTTGGACAGAAGCACTTGAATATAAGGATTTACGATAAGCAAAGCTAATACAGAATACATGGAGTGTAATTTTAATAATAGTAACAGTGTAAACAGAGGAGAAGTAAAGATTGAGAATCAATAACTACTTAAGAGTGAACATTTTTGTTATTTAAGATTGATTATCACAACAACTAGGGAGATTTGAGCAAATGTGGTCTATAGAATTAAGGCGGTGTGGCTTAAGTGGAGGAGCGCGTCTAGGGTACTACGCGATAAACGAGTACCCACTAGACTAAAAGGAAAGTTGTATAGAACGGCTATTAGATTGACGATGTTGTGTAGGACGAAATGTTAGGTAACTAAGAAACAACATATAGATAAAATAAGTGTTGCTGAGATGAGGATGCTAAGGTAAATGTATGGCAAGACTAGAAAAGACAGAGTTAGGAATAAGTATATTAGTAAATGGGTAGAAGTAGTATCAATAGAAAATAAGCTAAAAGAGAATAGATTGAGATGGTTTAGACATATCCAACGGAGGCCAACACAGGCAGTAGTGAAGAAATGCGATATAATGACGGTAAATGAAAGTGTTAAGGGAAGGGGCAAATTTAAATTGACATGGATTAGTATAATAAATAGAGATATAAATCTTCTTAATTTGACTAATTACATGGCATTTGATAGAGTCGAGTAGAGAAAAATGTTTTATGTAGTCGATCCTATTTGATGGGACTTAAGACTTGGTTTGGTTTATTAAATAGGAAGGGTAAAATTGGGATAATAAAAACTATTATAGAATAATGAATCTTTTGGGAACCTCTTATCATAAATAGGATTTAGTTGTTCATAGTAAAACTTGATAGGACTCATTAGTAATCTTGAAAACAAAATTTTACTTATTGGTTATTTTTCCAAATAATAATGAGTAAGTTCAAAACTTTTTTAATTATAATCGAAATAATAATTATAATGAATCATAATCAAATTATAATTAACATAAAAATAAGTCATAATCAAATATGAAAAATATTATAACTGAATCATATAATACACATCTTAAAATACAATGTATTAAAAATTTCTTCAAAATTTAATCTTGACATTACCACTTTAGCACCCACCATTATAAATGTTCTAATGAATGTGCACATTCTCCCCCCAATTTCAATCCTAGTGATTTTAAAGTTTTGAGTGTCATACTGTTAGGGTGTGTTTGGTAACGTTTACGTTTTCAGTTTTTATTTACAAAAATTTTATAAACTGGTTTTTGTTTATTTTTTATTTATTTTTAGAAAAACATAAACTACAAACGCGTTTGGTAATTGACAAAATGTTTACAAAATTTAAAAAATATAAAAAAGAGTAAAAAATGGCAAGTAGTGGCAAGTGGCGGCGAAAAGATGGTGGTGGCACGTGGCGGCGAAAGACGGTGGGTGGTGGGTGGTGGGTGGTGGCAGGTGGGTGGGTGACGGTAGCGGGTGGTAGCGAGTGGGTGGTGGTGGTGGCAGTGATGGGTGGTGAAAAGTGGTGACGGTGGGTGGTGGGTACCTCGTGGTGGTGGGTGGTGGCGGGTGGTGGGTGGTAGCGAGTGGGTGGTGGTGGTGGTGGTGGTGGTAGTGGTAGTTGTGGCGGTGGCCGGTGGTGGGTGGTGGTGGCAGGTGGGTGGCGGATGGCGGTTGGTGGCGGGTAGGTGGCGGGTGCTGGTAGTGGGTGGGTGGATGACAGTGGCGGGTGGTGGGTGGTGGCGAGTGGGTGGTGGTAGCGGTGGCGGTGGCGGCGGTGGCGGGTGGTGGGTGGTGGTGGCAGGTTAGTGGCGGATGGCGGGTAGTGGTGGGTGGTGGCGGGTGAGTGGTGGGTGGTGATAGTGGTTGGGTGGGTGACGGTGGCGGGTGGTGGGTGGTAGTGAGTGGGTAGTGGTGGTGGTGGTGGCGGTAGTGGCGGCAGGTGGTTGGTGGTGGTGGCAAGTGGGTGGCGGATGGCGGGTGGTAGTAGTGATGGGTGGGTGAGTGGGTGACGGTGGCGGATGGTAGGTGGTAGAGAGTAGGTGGTGGTGGTGGCAGGTAGGTGGCGGGTGGGTGATGGGTGATGGTGGTGGTGGTGGTTGTGGTGGTCGCAGGTGGGTAGTGAGTGGTGATGGCAAGTAGGTGACGGGTGGTGGTGGCGGGCGGTGGATGGTAGTGGCGGGTGGTGGGTGGTGGATGGCAGGTGGGTGGTGGGTGGTAGTGGTGGTGGTGGTGGTGGTGATGGTGGTGGTGGTGGCAAGGGGTGGGTGGTGGTGGTGGCAAGGGGTGGGTGGTGGTGGCGAATGGGTAGCAGGTGGGTGGTGGTGAGGGGTGGAAAGTGGGTGGTGGGTGGTGGTGGCGGAAGACGGTGGTGGAAAATGGTGGCAGGTGGTGGCTAGTGTTGGGTGGTTAAAAAAAAAAAAACTGAAAACTCAAAATGGAAACACATTTTTTGTGTTTTCATTTTTTGGCCAAATTTATAAACTGAGACTACTGATTTATAAATCAAAAATTTTACCAAACAAGTTTTTATTTGAGTTTTTAAAATTTTTATAAATGTAAACAGAAAACTGAAAACGTAAATATTACCAAACGGCACGTTAGTGTTCTTTATTAAGGGCGGACAACTTTTGAGGATCATATATATAAATAATGAACTTTTGAGGACCATATATATAAATAATGACCTTTCATTTTGTAGGGAAACACATTACGCTACGAAGTCAAACTCTTTTTTTAGAGAACACTAATCTAATGAACGTTGAGAGTGACCCCATATTTTCCTTACGTTACGAAGTCATACTCTTTTTTTAGAGTACGCTAATCTAATCTAACTTAATGAACGTTGAGAGTGACCCCATATTTTGATAGGCGGTGGATTCTGTGGTCTATAATTTGAATTAGAGGTGTTGTTTGGCTCATGACACTCACCACACATCTTATTTTGGTAGTTTAAATTATTTATTTTATTGAATATATAAAATTAAATTGATTTGATAATTATAATTTATTTAATTTATCAAATTTATCATAAAAAAAATAGATAATAATTATATTTTTAAAAATAAATTATTCATTTTTTAAATATATAATAAACGTAATAAATTGAATAGGTTACAGGGGGTCCTCCGACGCTCAAGTCAGTCCTCTAATATTATCAAAATATTTAATAAACTAATTTATAGAGAGAAATTGCGTATCTCAACCCATGAGGGTATTGCCTATTTTTAATATCTAATGATTTACTTAGCAAGTAGTTTGAATGTTCCAGAAGTCGTATCGCAAACAATCTTTGATTGTGAAGGACTTCTCTATCGATAAGATTTCATATCCTGATGAGTTTTGCACAACATAAAACACTAATGCAGTGTTTGATAATAATTTGATAGCTGTCATACACATGATAATTTATAATTACACCACGTGACAATGTCGGGACCTATATAATTCATGTAATTATTTTTATTCCCTCTCAAAAATAAAGAGTAAAACGATAGAAAAAATTATTAAAAAAGTGCCGCAGGGTATAGCTCGTCTAAAATAGTTTTGTAAATGATGGAATTTTCAAAATTATTAAAAAAGTGCCACAGTTTTAACTTAATCTAAGGTAAAACTGGTGATCATTTAGCTTTCCGAAATCTCAGGGGGGGCATTTGTCATACAAATACTTCTCCCGAGATTTAGGTAAATTACAAATATTTTCCTGAGGTTTCGGAAATTACATCCCCCTGAGATTTATATTTTCATAATAATTTGCCCCCTGAGGCTTATATTTCATAACAAATTACCCCATAATTTGTTATACAAATATAGCATTCAGGAAAAAATTTGTAATTTCTCAAACCTTAAGGGGTATCTATAATTTAGCCAAACCTCGAGGGGGTATATGTAATTTGCCCTTTTTTTTAAACATTTTAATCAAAAAAAAAAGAAATTAAAACTTTTGAGGTCGCTATATACATTTAAAAATATACATAAATTGTACAAATTTTTTCTAAAAATTTATTGAATATAACAAAATATAAAAATATACTGAATTTTTGTATTTTTTATATTTTTTATTCAATGAATTTTTGAAAGATTGTTTTCACAATTTTTATACTTTTTAACTGTATTTAGATGGAGTAGATCTAAAACCCAAAATAAATAAATAAATAATTTTAAAAAACTCCAAACCAAACAAATTTAGTTTATTTAAGTTATTTCTACCTAATAATAAATAAGCATAAATTATATTAAATAGTCTGACACATATTCTAAGAATAAAAAAGTATAAACAACTCAAATAAACTACATCAATTAGCCCCAAGGGCTTGTTTGAAGAAAATCTCAAAAGATGGGTAACAAAATCGAATAACCGAGAATGAAAGGTCACAAGAGAAAAAAGAAACAATATATAGATAGTAATATATACGACAGTTGCTTTTGTTAGTTTATTTTTGGCATTGTCCACGCGTTTTTTTGACAGGTTCGAAAGTTGCTTTGTTTGGGTTATTATCCGCTGCCTGTCGGTCACTTTGAAAGCTGTCGATTTTTATATTATGAGTGTTTTGAAAAGTTGATAAAAAATTGACTTTTTAATTTGACTTTTTTAATTACTTTTTTAAAAGAACTTGGTAAAGGCTAAAAAATTGACTTTTTACTAAATTTCCAAATTGCTCCTCTGTTTGGAATATAAATTTAAAAAAAAATTAAAAAATAAAAAAGAAAATATATTACTTATGTTTCACTTTATTTATTATTATTTTTTTTAAATTGCTATCCAAATTTATAAATTAAACACAAAGTCAACAATGATTCATCCCACTAAAAACATCACCACTAATAGCACTAACGCATTAAAAAATAAAAAAACAAAAAAAAATACAACTCCAAGACCAAAGAATAATGCTTGGGACCCCCTTTTGGGGGTCACCCCCTCACCCCCCTTGCCACGTGGCGGGTGGTGATTGGAGGAGCAGGAAAAAAAAGAAAAAAAAAAAATGTAACCAATGAGAGAGAGAGGGGGTCAAAGGGGGTGGGGGAAAAGGAGGGATGAATCATTGTTGAAGACCAAAATATCACATCATTAATGGCGAGACCCACTGCCACCTAATTAGTGGAAGCACTAATTAGTGCTCCCAAGCATTTTTCCTATTACAAAATGAAAATACGAAAAATACTCTCTCGTGAGCAAATAATGTACTACCACGTCATTGTCCTTCAAGTGAAATGATATGCAGCTCCAAACATTTTTTATTGTTTTTTGTCTTGGAAAAAAAAAAGGTAACAGCTGTCCATGTCGGCAGAATCCTGTTTCATTACGTCACCCAATCCCAATTAAAAAGAGCGATGAAAAACAGAATAAATAATATAAAAACTAAAAATAACAAAGCTACTCTGGTGATAAATTTAAGTTTGAATTTTTCTTCTCTAAAGATTTAGGTGCTGATTATAAATTCTATTTTCATATACTTATTTATTTTAATTTATATATTTAATGAAAATTTATTTTAATGATAATTATATTCTAAAGTAAAATGACTACATAATGGACATTAAAATATACTTTTAATATTCTATTCCAATTTTCTCCATATGCATCTTTTTAAAACAAAAAAAAAATTTCTTCAAATTTTCAAAAGAAAAACCTTTGGCTAGGTCACACTATCAACAACAATTGCAAATTTCATGAATTCCCCAAAAAACCATTTCCATTTTCTCCTTCTATTTTTCATCTATTTTCTTGAGAAAATTCAATTTTCCCAGCAAAAGTTTGCAATTTAAGCGATCCAAGGCCTCAAGCGCTTCGTCTAGCTTTGTAATGACTCGGATTCTACTTTGTATTGGATTGGTGTAAATTGGTGTCCATCACCTTAAAACTTGTATGGTTGTCGAACTCTTGGCATTGATGGGTTAGCAAGTGAACTTTAAATGTTATAATTGAGGATCCTTAGGTGATGTTTGGAATCTTGATTGAAGCCTTAACAAAGTATTTAAGCAAGAATAAGATCAAAAGTCCCAAATTTGAGTTTTCATTTTTGACCAACCTTCACTCTTTTGTCATTTTCTCCTTCTATACTTTGAATTTGAATGTGAAGCTAGAACCATTGGAAAGCTTGTTTCTGGGGCTTCAATTTGGACACATGACTGACCTAAAATGGAGTCCGAACGAGACAGTTATACTTGTTTGAATTTTGAGTTTCTGTATTGGAAACATGCCCGCTCGAGCGAGATTTTCTTCGCTCGAGTGAGATTTTCTTCACTCGAGCGAACTAGGTGATTTTCCGAGATTCTGGGAGCTTCTTTTCTATGCTTGAGCCAAGCTTCCTTCGCTCGAACAACCAGGTTGCTAATAGACATGATAAAGTGACTTTTTGGCCCAAAAATTTTATTTTTCTCCCTCTCTTCTTCTCCCATCCTCCAAACCTCCAAACTCTTAATTTCTCTTCTTTTTACCAAATATTCACCCCAAATCTTTCAAAAAGGTTGAAGAACAAGCATGGATTAAGACTTTTACAGATTGTTTTGCAATTTCATTGGAGTTTCAAGATGGGTCTTCATCCTTAGCTTCCAATCTTCAGGTAGGGATACTTTTATTCCAATATTTCTTTATTTTGAAGAGATTTCATGATGTTGTTATGACTTATGAGCTAATTTGAGGATATTGTTGGATTAAACCCATGTGGTTTACATAAATAAACTATTTTACTTGACTTTTGCTTGAAATTTGTTAACTCCTTTTTCAAAACATGTATATAAATATTGTTAAAACTCATATCTATGATGAAAGAGAAAAACCCTCAAATTTGGTAAAACCCTAAATTCTCAATTTGAGTAGAAAACACTAAATTGAATGGAATTTCTTTGATTCATGGAATATTGTGAATAACAAAAAGATGAAAGATGTGGATGTTGATATGGTAAAGGAATTGTGGCTTGGATGTTATTTTTCTGTGAATGTTGTGTTGTATTCAATTCGTTTGTAATGTTGGATACTTGTTGATGGAATAAAATGTGATTGAATTGTTAATTGTGCATAAGTCTGGGTAAGAGTCTGTTTTGAAAATGTGGTGCTGTGTTGGTACCCACGAGGGGAGTTTAAAAGCTGCCCAAATGCCCTGTCTAAGTTTATCGCTGGACAAATGTGGGAAAAATATTTTCGAGTGTCCACACAGTTCTGTTGTATTATAGTCGACGAAAGTGGAAAAACGGATAGTTTTCTTGGGTGCCCATTTCCTACCATATAATGGTTGGCAAATGTTGGGATGGTTTTTAAAACAAAAGCAACTGGTGTTGGACTCTTACAGGGGACTCATGGTCTGTTTTCTATTGATGTGATTGTTTAATTTTTTTGTTGTAAGGAAGTGAAAGGTGATTGATATTGTGCAATTGACATGTTATGTACATAATTGATGAACATTACGAGTATACCTAAACTCTTTAGATTATTTTGTCTCGATGATGCCATAAGCTTACTCAAATAATTAAATATTTGGTTAAATGTATTCCTACTGAGCAAGTTGCTTACCCCTATTTTATTTTTCAAGAAATAATGTTGTACAACTACAGTGGTTACTTGAAGTAAGTTGTGTTGGGATTGACAATTGAGAATATTTTTCTTTAAAGACTTATAGTTTTATACTAGAACTGTTAGATCTATTTTGTTGTTGTCTTGTATACCCAAAGGGTTCTTCTTTTGTAATTGTCATTTTGTTTGTTGAACTTGGAGTTGGATACAAGGTTTCATGGACATGTAAATATGGAAATCGTAAATTTAAATCTTGGTTCAGTGAATAGGATGGCTTTGGAGTGTATTGTTATATTGGTTGTGATGGATTCATGTATGAAATAACAGGGCATTACAAGCTCTTTTGAATAGAACCCATCTCAAGAACTCACTGTTCTTCTTACTAGTATTTGCATCCACACAATATAATTTTTAGTAGATCACAGTCAATTTTGATTGTTTAGTAAAGCTTTAAAATAAAATGGTAAATGCAATCACGAAACGGAAAGTATGAGATGCCTCACATTCAACAATGCAATAGAGGATCTGTAATGGTGTTGTCAATGGAAGGTCTTCAATGGAATGGAGGTCTTCAATGGAGGACTGTGATCTTCACTTTAATTGTGGTCTTCTTTGTCTGAAATGGAACCGTAGTGGTGGATCTATAATTTTCAACAAGTGTGTGGAAAGAGGGTTGAGATAGTGTATGTAAAATGATATGGGTGAAGAGTATAATTGAAAATTTAGTGTGTGGATTGAGGAAAATAATTAATAATCAAATTAATAAGTGTGTGCATTTAGAAAAAAATGTGCACTGAGATAAGTAGGTATGTGGAAATATAATTTTCTGCTAAATTATTATATCCATAGGCAAAAGACATTGCAGAATGACCAAAATAACCATGTATATATATATATATATATATATTATATGCATGGTGGAAACAAACCATTAACTTCTCTCTCTCTCTCTCTCTCCTATCTCTATTTGTGTATTCTCTCTCTCTTTCTCTCTCTTTCTCTATGACTGTTGTAACACCATAACGGTGAGGAGTCAATGCCATCTGAGATCTGTTATCGCCGCCGATGATCTCCGTTGCCATCCATATCTACAAATGGTGGAGGGACCTTAGATTGATGATCTTTTCCTTCATAGCTTCGGCGACACCACCGTAGCGTTGCCCTTCCACGTCATCGTTGGTGAGAAGAGTGGTTGGATCTACGACTTGCACGGACATTCAATGTGAAGTTGCCCCACTAGACCCCTCACAGGTAAATTCTTCTCATGACTCTTTTTTGTTCTCTTCATTATCATCTACTTCTCCTTCTATTACATTTCCTCATCTCACCCCTTCATCACACACTTACTCTTTGCTATTACAATTCGACATAGATCGAAGAACACACACTTTCTATCTCTCTCTTTCTCTCTCTCTCTATATATATATGAGTTTCTAGAACAGAAGAGCCAAGGTGGTAAACATCACACTTAAAGGGCCAAAATGGGAAGGATTGTAAACATGAAGGGCAAGGTGGTAAAAATCAAACTTAAGAGGCTAAAGTGGGAAAGATTCCAAACATGAAGGGCCAAAGTAAGAAAATCAAACTTAAAGGGCCAAAGTGAGAAATTGGTGAAACTTTACGAGGGCAAAGTGTAATTTACCCTTATTTTTAACTTTTTAAGTAAAAAATGACTTTTTTAATAAGTAAATTACACTCACCTCTCATGAGGTTTAAAAATAATGCATTTAGTTTTATATTTTTGATATAATTATAATGACATCCATCAAGGATTTAATTCACATAACATCTTGATCTTTTTTCTTTAGTAATTTGTTAGATGTAAAAATGGCGTTATCATCTATTTTCTATTAAAATATATATATTTATCTTTATTTATTTCAGTATCTATCCATCATTAGCATTAATTTTGAAAATTTTAACCAAATGCCCCCAATGGCGAAACTACATTGGGAGTAGGGTGGACAAACGGTGGGTTGGACTACTACATAATAAGGAATTTTGTGTCTACCCAAGCCTGACCTGCCCGGCCCTAACATCGGGTCTCTATATCTACCCAAGTCCACTCAAAAAAAAAATTATAAATCTCAAACAAACCCGTCGGGTTATTTGTTAAAAAAAATTAAAACGTTCCATAATTAAATTCAATCACATGTTATATTTCCTAAATAAATATATTGGTATCTTTATAAATTGAAAGATATAGTGTATAAATTGAAGGATTACTTAAATAAATTCAATCACACATCATCATAAATGTGAGTTTCAATAAAATCAACGAAGATAAAGTCTTGATCCCCCCAAAAAATATATTTTAATCTATTATAAATAAATAAATAACTAATTAATTGAATAGTGAGTCTGGCCAATTTGAGCTAGGTTGAAAGTATAAATCTCAAGGCCAATCCATTAATCTTTGAGGCTGAAAATATTGGCCTAGTATGGCCCTATGGGTTAAAACAATCTTCCCAAGCCTTAAAAAATAAGACTGGATCAGACAAGCTGGGCAGGCTAATGGGCCGATGTTCACCCCTAATTGGAACTAAAGTTGTAACATCCCAAAATAAATAGATATTTAAATCCATAATAATAATTTGTAAGGCATGCGAAAAGCCACCATTCTATATGAGCATATGGCATTATGACATCAGAGTCCCTTGAATCTATCCAAGAATGTATAACATGCTCGACATATACATTGATACAGCAACATTAACCTTAGCACATGATCAAAAGAATAATACTTGAATCTTTGCAAGAAAATTCCTTAGAGACTACAAATTTCCAAGGCTTAACCCGGTTATATCAAACGAGTTGAAACTCAATACAAAGAAACCCTTGGCTTAACATAAAACAAAACAACAACCAATTGAGCCTTAAGCTCCATGATCCTGCCAAGTCCTTGTCTTGGCGGAGGCACGCCAATCCACCTGAAAATGGTTTTCTATGTAAGGTGAGCATAAAGTCCAATAGAAGTAATCTTAATAACATGTATGATGCTTAATAATGCCATAAGTTGAATGCATATGGAATATCATGATTAAACATGCATTTTCTCTTTGAAACAGTGCAATGCAAGATTTCCAAAACATCTTTCCAGTAATCCTCTTCAAAACGATAAGATGGTAAATATAATAAATAAACCTCTAAGGCTCGCGTTCATAATAGAAAGCTATACAAGCTATCTATGCCATTTCTCTGGGATTATCCGGATGGATTCAACACTTACGGCGTGGGTTTCTAGTCTTACACCATGGATACACAGACCAACTTAATTACCACACACATTTATAGCTTCACTATTATATTTACCCTTTCCAATATTACAATACATGTATTTCAAAATAGTAATACGTTTTCAAAATACAAAACAGCAGTTTACAAAACCATGCTATGCACAATGAGATGAATGTTTTGTAAATAAGTCAATTGCCTAATCCACATACAGTTTCTAACACACAGTAATGCTATCCTCTACCGATAGCCAAAACCGTTATCTCTAAACACTTATTGAAAGATAACAATAATAATATAACCAACATAATCTCAAATTCAGAGTCCCATGATTTTTACAAAATCTCAATGATTTCCAATAACCAACATTCAGAAACAGAAACATTCAATTTCCAAATCTATTCAAATTGTTTTCCAACAAAACATTGAAAAAAGAGTAAACATTACTTGATACTTTCCAATGATTCAAAGAAAATATTTTTCAACTAGGCCACTTTCCACCAAAAATTCCATAACATTCCCAAATTTCATTTTCTTTCCAAAACAATAACCATTAGATTTCTAATCTCAACCCATAACCCAAAACCATAGTCTTTTCTCAAAATTTATGCATTTTTACATATATAATCCAAAACCTAACTTTTCAAAAACCTATAACTAAAGGAAATAGCATATCACGAAGTTAAATAACATGCATATCGTTAATAAAACCCCTACCCCAAAGCAAGAAAAGGATAAAACCCAAGCCCAAAATTCGATGGCGACGAAAACACAAACTTTCCATATTAAAATGAAGCCCTCAACATTCTCTACCTTAAAGTCTTAAGTACTAGGGGTGAGAAATGGGTAGAAGTAAATGAAAACCAAGGTTTCATGGTTAAGGAACTTGGAAATGGTGGAACAAGAGATAGAGAAAAGAATATGAGCTCAAAAAGATATTTTTTGCTTTTCTAAGTATTTATAGAATAGGTTCTTCGTGGGCGCAAACTCAAGATTGCGGGTGCAACCTATATATTGCGGCCCCTCCTGGGCCACACACTTTTCTCCCATACACAAACTTGAAGACGCATTTTGGTCGCGGTCTAGTTGCGGTCCATCCTGGGCACGTCCCTCAACAAAACACATTATGAGTGCGACAAGGACCGTCGCGGTTGCAACTAGCCAAACTGGGCATGCTCATAGGTTTCAAGGTTCTACACCAAGGTTCTCGGCAACAAAAGAGACCCAACACCAAGAAAATAATCCACAACAGGTGTTAACCCAAAACAAATGAATATGAAAGGTCAGGTCTTAACCCGAACCGTAACAAGAGTGCCATGACACCCCGAGATTTTGACAATTATTATCTCTAATATTCATAACTTTCATTGTAACGCCACAACCCTACACACATCATCGATATTGTCTTCTTTGGGCCACGCCCGCACAGATTTGTTCTTCCCAGTGAGTCACCCATCCTAGAACTACTCCAGTTTAAGCACGCTTAACTGGAGAGTTCTGCTAGGGATCTCACCACACGAGAAAAGGCCTCGATGCTATGTTAGGGTCTAGGTTTTTACTTTTATAGCCCAAGAACTCCCTCTCCATTCCCGATGTGAGACATCAAGGCCTTACAATCCACTCTCCTTAGGGCTGCACGTCTTCGTGCAATAGCCTGCTAGCTCACAAGCCCGCCCACATGCACCAAGAGACACTAGGGGCCCACACTCGGTACGCTGGAGATTCGGCCCTGATACCATTTGTAGCACCCCAACCCTTCACACATCATTGATATTGTCCACTTTGGGCCACGCCCGCCTGGATTTGTTCTTCCCAGTAGGTCACTCATCCCAGAACTACTCCAGCTTAGGCACATTTAACTGGGGAGTTCTGCTAGGGATCTCACCACCCGGGAAAAGGTCTCGATGCTATGTAAGGATCTAGGTTTTTACTTTTATCGCTCAAGAATTCCCCCTCCATTCCCGATATGGGACACCGGAGCCTTACAATTATATTATGTCTAATATATAATGTGATCATCTTCTAATTATCTAAAAATCATTTTTTAACTCTCTATTTGGTTATTTGTTACAATTTTTAGTCAATTTTATTTATAATAGAGGTACACGTTACTTCTTTTTTGTTTTTGTTTTTTCTTTTTATTTTGAAAATTAAAGAGGCATTCATGCTCTTTTGCTTATTAGATTATGTTAACTAGTAAACTGATTTAAATGGTGGTGTAATCAATTATATGTTGAGATATAATTAGTTGTTTAAAATTTAAAAAGGATTTAAAAAATATTAACTAATTAAATTTATTTATTTTCTCCACATAAATTACATTTTTCACAACACTTATGCAAGAAATAGTTTTCTATTAATAATGTACCAAAATTAAAGTGTTGTTTGATAAAATTGAAAATTGAAAACTGAATACTAAATTTTTTTAAGTTGAAGAACTGTTTGATAAAAATTTAATTGCTGAATAAAAATAAGTTGTTTGATGTGTTTAATATGAAATTTGTTATTTTTTAATTTTATATCAAGTTAATGAGTTGGTGGCGGTGGCGGTGGCGGTGGCGGTGGTGGTGGAGGAGTAGTGCCAATGATAATGATGGTGTAGATAAAGAGATAGTGATTGTGGTGATGATGGATAGGTAATGTAGTGGTGATGAAAATAGGTGGTGGCAATGGTGTAATGATGGTGGTGGTTAGTTATGATAACAGTGGCAATAGTTATGGAGACAAGGGTTGTGATGGTGGTAATGATAGTGGTGACTGTGATAGTGATAGTAAAATGATGGTAGTACTTATAGTAATCATAGCAATGGTAATGAAAGTTGTAGTCGTAAAAGAGTGGTGGATGATAGTGGTGGTAGAGGCGGTGATGACAGTAGCGGTAGCGGCAGCGGCAGCGGCAATGGCAATGGTGGTGGCGATGGAATAGGTTGTAAGGCTATAATGGTGTATGTTGATATTTATGTATAAATATTTATAAATTTAATTAGAACTAAGTAAGTTTTTGTCACTTAAATTTTTTTAAATACATTTTAAGAGCTATTTAAATTTTTAAGTGATACTATTTATAGTTATTAAATACCACCTAAATCAAAAAATTAAAAAAAAAAATTAAAAATAAAAATAATGCACACAACTTAGCCTCCTCAATATAATTTCTACTTTCGCCCAGGCATCTATGTGTAAAAATATATAAAATTGTGTAAAAAGTTTGTATGAAAATATTTGAAAAAAATATAAAATATATATTGAAATTATCAATAGAATAAAGAATAATTTTAGTCTTTAAAGTATGTATTCTTTGTCATTTTAGTCCATCAAGTTTTAATTTTATTATTTTGATTTTCAAAGTTGTCAATTTGAGTCAATTTAGTCATATCTCTAACGTCCGCTTACATTTGTAACAGGAAAAATATTTTATCATTGGGCAAAAGACAATTTTTGTCCCTAAAGTATGAGTTTCTTGTCATTTTAGTCCCTCAAGTTTTAAATTTTGTCATTTTGGTCCTCAACGTTATCAATTTGAGTTAGAACCAAATTGACAACTTTAAGAATTAAAATGATAAAATTTAAAACTTTAGGAATTAAAATGAGAAGAAATACAAACTTTAGGGATCAAAATTATCTTTTATCTATATTTCTATTATCAATGTAAATGGACATTAGATTTAAGACCCAATTGACTTAAATTGACAATTTTGATGATCAAAATGACAAAATTAAAATTTGAGGGATTAAATAAAAAATAACACATACTTTAAAATTTAAAACTGTCTTTTATTCATATTTTAATTTAAATTTAAACTAAAACAATGACATTGTCACAAATTTTATGTGCATCTCACACCAAGTGATGGCTGAGACTCCCCTAAAACTTACGATTTGTTAGTAAAAATGCTAGTGTTCCTAACTTCCTAGGCACTATCGTCACCACCAACCACTATTAAATTGAGCAACAATGATACATCCCATTAATTTGGGAGCATTAATGGACCACTAATGAGGTGGAAATTCAAAAAAAAAAAGAAAAAAAAAGAACTTAAGGCCAAAACATCACATCAATCAGTGGGACCCACTCTCTAGAGCTCCTTTAGTGCTCCTAATTTAGAGCTCCCAATCATTTTTCTAAATTGAGATTCAAAACTTTGATGCCAAGCTAAAATAATCAATATTCAAGCTGAAATCAGGGAATCACATACCTCTTGCATGATTCCAAGAGATTGTGTTTGAGGTATTGTTTGGAAAGTTTATCTAAACCGGTCTAAATCAGTCACACTAATGATTTTTGTCCAAGTCACCCACACCATCCAATTAAAGGGTTCGCCAATAATTTTTAAAATTTTATGACCACGACATTTGGTTTTTGATATCAACTCATCAGTATTCACGATATTGATACATGTAGAAAGTGGTCAATAAAGAAAAATTCTCTGAAATGTAATGTATATGTAATTTTATTATAAAACAACATAATTTTTACAAATTTATATAAATGATCTTACAAAAATACGTAGTTCAATACAAATTCATATAAATTTTAAGTTTTTATCAACTTACACTAATTTGTATTCAACTTACATATTTTTATAAGATCATTTATATAAATTTGTAAAAATTTACATAATTTTATAATAGAATTATATACGATATGCATTCTATACTGGAGCTTTTCCTTGTCAATAAACTGACTAATATGGTCGAGAAAAAGTAAAATATTTTTTTTCATCAAAAAGTATAAATAAAATCTAAATCAAGTGAACTCAGGGGTGAGTGGCAACCTGGTAAGGGCCTGTGGTTTTAGCCCCTAGGTCCTGGGTTCAACTCCCCTCTGGGCCAATCTTCTGGGCGTAGCACAGTTGGTTAGGAGGTTGACCTCAAGGATGCCTTATCAGCTACTTGGTGTGGGTTTAATTCTCCCCCACTGTGCGAGTCTTGACTTAAGCGGAGCTTGCCTTGGGAGGTCGAGACAAGCTTTCAGGTTATAGTCTCTTACTCGGAACGGACAACAGAGCCTTGGGAGGTCGAGACAAGCTTTCAGGTTATAGTCTCTTACTCGGAACGGACAACAGGACACCCTGGTGATCTCCTCAAGGGGCGCTGCCTTGGACCTGCGGGAGAGTGGGAGGATTTTCCTATAACCAAAAAAAAAAAAAAAAAATCTAAATCAAGCAAGCCTCCGTTGGGAGTCTATACAGTCAATAAAAATTAAAATAGTTAATAAGATAAAATTTCAAATTCGACACGTCAATCAATCATTTTTTTTCTCACAATCATCAGTTTAATTTAAAAAATTCACAAATTATTGAAAACACAATTTTTTTAATCTCATAAAATAACTTTAAATAGTTTAAAAAATCAACTAAAATAGCCAACATCCCAAAGGAGGGCTATTAGTATGTAGGGCTGCTCAGTGGATATTTCGATCCGCTCAAATCAACCGAACAAAACCGATTTACCGCATTTTGGACGGATGAGTGATAACAAACGGACGGTTACAGATTATTTTTTTTTCAATCTGCCTAGTTTTGGATGGATGGCAGATTTGAGGTTCCTTTGAAGGCAATCAAATTGCCAGACCGCGAGCACCCCTAGTAATTTGCAAGACTTTGTGTTTTTAATTTATTTAGATAGTTTGTTTATGTTTTCAATTAAAAAAGGAATTGGGGTACTTGCTGTGCACCTAACACAGGAGGCACTGTTGTGCGGCCCTTATGGGGTTATTTTAGGATCCGTTTTGATAATCCGAATCGTTCATATTTTAAAGTACATCGAGTAGAACATACCTGTAAAACATTAAGTTAATCGGATATCGTTAACCATTTCATCCACTCACATTTGTATCTTGAAAAATAAATGATATTGTAATTTAAAGTATTAAAATAAATACAAATGTAAGTGGATGAAAGGGTTAACAATATCCAATTAACTTAATGCTTTACAAGTATATTCTACTTGATGTACTCTAAAATGTGAACGGTTCGGATTATCAAAACAGATCCCGAAATAAGCCCATAAGGGCTGCACAACAATGCCTATTGTGCTACGTACACAGCTAGGAATGGCAACAGGCCGGGGTGGGGCCAGGGATGACACTCCCCGTCCCCAATCCCCGTAGGTAAAAAAATCCCCGTCCCCCCCTGATCCCTGGCAGGGAACCCATCACCTCCCCCGCCTCCATCCCTTAACGGGGATCGGATTTCCCCGACCCTGAAAAATCCCTGACAGATCTGTTCAACACACAAGAACTACCAAAAAAAATATATAATTAACCTATATAATGGACACGACAGATTTGTTCAACACACACACAACAACTGTTCAGATCAACAACAATCATCAACAAAATCATTAACAACAACAGATATATATACATATAACTTAAAAAAAAAAAAAAATTTGTTCATCAACAACAAAAAATATATATATATATATATATATAGGGAGGGAGGACCTTCACGATCTGTCCATTGAACAAGACATCCATCGAACCACGATCTGTTCAGATCGGGGGCTTCACGATTCATGATTTGCTCTTCTTCATTTCTTCAGATCTGTTCAGATTAGTGGCAACTGTTCTCTCGCTACTTTACGGGCTTCACAGAGGGCTTCAGATGGGTGGTGGTGGTGGTGGTGGATGATGTTAATGATGATAAGAAGTGAGAAAGTGAGGGAGAGTGAGAGAGAGATGAAAGACGCGGTAAGAGAAAGAGATCTGAGTCAGTGAGTGAGGGAGAGAGAGATGAGAGACGCAGTGAGAGAGAGAAAGAGAGAGAGAGAAATGAAACTGTGAAAGTGAGATGAGGTTTGGTTTATATATATATAGAGGGGTAAAAATGTAATTTCACTTCGGAGATAAGACAAGGACGGGGACGGGGACGGGCATGGCTAGGTACGGGGCTGGGATACTTATCCTCGTACCCGGCCCGAAACCGATTGGGGATTAATTTTGAATACCATCCCTGCCCCGTTGGGGATATTTTCGGGAAAAAACCGCTCAAATCAGGGTTGGGAGATCGGGTTCCCGTCGGGTCGGGTTCAAATAGCCATCCATATGCATAGCAGCCAACCCAATTCCATTCAAAAATAGTTAAGATATTCTGTTGTGTTTTCAATTTGAAAATATTTTTATCAAATGACAAGTGTTCATATTTGATATTTTTGTATGAAAAATATAAGGCTTAATTTTGTCATTTAAAAAAAAAATCAAATTAAATAGTTTTTGAATAATAATAAAAAAAGTAACAAAATAGTTTTCATAATACATGGTTTTCTTATATGTTTTTATTATTAGTGCTTGATAATTTACTTGATAATCTTTTGGTTATATTGAGTTGGATTATTATCCCAAAAAAAAATGTTGATAAGTTGCATTATGTTTAAAATTTGTAAAAGTTTAACTGACAAATTGATTCGCATCCATCCGTCAATTCGCTCAATCTGCATCTGCCAATCCGACTGACGAATGCAGATTGACTTTTTTCAATTCGCCAATCCAACTTGACGGATGACAAATAAGAGGTTCTCTAACCGCAATTGAACTGCGAGTACTCCTATTAATGTGATACTTGCATTTTTAAGTAGTTTTTTTTTTTAATTTTTTTAAAATTGAGAAAAAATGATGCCTTTGATAATCATTACAAAAAGTTTCTTTTTAAAAGTCTTTTTCAAACTAAAATGATCATATTACTCTTTTTTTTCTAAGCACAGAAAAGCAAAAAGATGCCAATAATGACGGATGTAAAAAGTTGAGCATAAATCAATCCACAAAATAAATATCTTTTGCTTGAAAAAGTCAAAACCTAACGATTCCAGCACAACAACAACTAAAAGCCAAAAAATAGTATCAAAATATTGCTAGTTGTGTCATCATTTTTCCAAACAACAATTTCATAAACTAATTTTTACTTGTTGATAAGTTCGTTTTTATATTTTTTTTATAGAAGGGTATGACATTTGGTCTAATGATTGATCTTTTATGAAAATAAAAACATACTAAATGAAAATGACAAATTATTATTTTGAAGTAATTTTTTTTTTAGTTTTATCACATTGCCTCTAGATCACCGTCAAACGACTACCGATCAGTTGTAGAACCACCACCAACGTTGAAAAAGTTACTGGTAGCTGGTGGTGATAATAATATAGACAAATTAGGTTGACAAATAAAACTACTGTCCAAGTAAACCTAGGCACATTTAGCGCCCAGGCACAAGTACGATATGTTAAGAAGTCCAAAAATTGGGTTTTTATGCTTGTTTCTATAGCCCATTCCAACCCTAATTTCTATGCAAGTATAAAAAAATGGCCTACCCTTTGTAAAAAAGAATTCTTCACATATCAATATTTAAGCTGAAGTTAGGAAGTCATATCTCTTGCATGATTCCAATAAGAAGTTATGTTTGAAGGGTGGGTTAGATATTTGGTCTAAACCGACCTAAACCAATTACATGATCTATTTTTGTCCAAGTCTTATATCTCAGCCATGCCACCCAATTAAAAGGGTTGTTAATGATTTTTAAAAATCACGATGACAATACTCAATTTTTGAAATCTTCATATCGATATTCATGGTATCGATACATATCTTAATATCACAATTTAGAACCATGCTGCAAAATTGATCAATAAATTGACTAATACGGTAAAGAAAAGTAAAATATTTTTTTTCCATCAAAAAATATAAACAAAATCTAAGCAAGCCTCTTTTGGAAGTCTATACAACCAAAACTCCGAGTTGCCAATGGGTTGGTCTCTGAGACTATTGCACTAGTCCGGTAATTGCATGTTTAATTTCTTTATTATTTTTTATAATTAAAAAAGAAAGGATGCATTTGATAATTGTTAGAAGAAACAATAACCTTTTTCAAACTTTTTTTAATAAAAAAGGGATAAACTACTAATAAATCCTAATAGTTAAACTTAATTTCCATCAAGTTGTAGTAAAATTATTGCTAAAAATAACTTTTTTTGACAATTTTTTGCATATGTTGCTAGAAATTGATAATTAGTGATTTTTTTTTCATAATTTTTATAAATTGTCGCTAAAACTTATAATTAGTGACGTTTTTCTGTGATGAATTTTTCAAACTGTGGCTAAAAGTTGAAAATTAGTGAGTTTTTTTCTGACATTTTTTTAAATTGTCGTTAAAACTTATAATTAGTGACAATTTCTGTGACAATTTTCCAACAGCCACTGAAAATTAATAATTAGTGATATTTTTTAATAGTATTTGATGAAAAATGTCATTAATTATCATGAGACCTATTGGACAATAAATTCACCTATTATGATTTACACATAAATTCTCCATAAAAAAATTACCATATTACCTTTATTGGGCAGCCTTTGTAAAAACAGTGAAATTTCTAAAAGTATTGAGGGTATAATTATTTTTTTCACAAATTTACTAAAATTTTATTATTTATGAAGAAACCTTCCCAAACAGACTTATTTGGTTGTATTCCCAAACAGGGATCTCCATGGATGAAAAAATGCAACCAAAATGAGAGAGATGGACAAAGTCAAGCATAAATCCATCCACAAAAATGCAAAACAAAATGATACTAAGGCCTCGTTGGGAACATGTTAATTTAGTAATTTTTTAGTTATTTGGCTAAAATATAGGCTAAAAAAAATTAGTATATTTGGGATGATTTTTTGACTTTTTACGAAAAGATGTGCAAAAAATAGAGAGAAAATAGAATCTTTAACTTTTTTGTATGAATTGCCAATTTTTTAACTTTTTTAATAACTTTTTGACTTTTTGACTAAATAGATTGGTTCCCAAACGAAGCCTAAACTATCTTTTACTTGCAAAAGGTCAAAACAAGAAGGTAATATCAAAATATTACGACAAGTACCGGTTGAATTGTATGCCAATTGACTTTAGATTTTTCCAAAACCACTACTATTTAGTCTAAAAGAATTAAAAAATAATTTTTTAATAAAAATCTAAAAAATTCACACATAAATAATATAAAAAAAAAATTAGAGAACTTATATCATAAATCCAATTTTTAAACTTATTTTGCAATACCTCGCTAAACTAAGGCCATAAATTTTTATTATATTTTAGTTTAAAAATTACTTTTTCTATTTTGGCTATACATATTTTAAATACACTCCCCAACAAACTTTCTATTATTTTTATTAATTTTAATTTAAAATTATTTTAATAAACTCTACACAACTAATTCCAAAATATCAAAAGTAATATTTTTTAATGTTTGATTAATCCAAACCACTAACTACATTTGTTGAGTCAAATTCATCAAAACTAAAATAGCTAACTTTAATAACTAGTTTGATGGAGTTAAAATTTACTGAATCACTTACTATTTTAACTAAAAAATTGAAAAAAAAAACAAAAACAAAAAAAAACACTAACTTGATGGAGATGCTCTAAAAGAATATGCATTTCATTTTAAACAATTTACTCTTGTAGTTATTTTGTGTTAATTTTTTTTTTTTAAAATCTCATAACTTGAGTTTTTTCAAATTCGTTTTTTTGAGATCTTTCAAATAAGATCAATATTAAATATAAAATTAAAAAAAATTGAATAAAATAATTTTTCAGTCAATCGAAACAATAAAATAGTAATTTTTGTGGATGTAAGCAATCGAAACTCCTTTAGTAGTTTCAAATGGATAGATCTCCAAAAAATATATGAAATAAAAATAAATAAATAAAAAGATTGTCCAAAATGGACTACCAAGTATAAAGTTATCACCTGTTGAAATTTAACACGATAAATGATTTGAATAGATAGTTATCTGAAGGTGTAAGTGATTCTATTCAAATTATTTATGGCATTAATACTTCACTAGGTCATTTTTATGCTAGGTATCCATTTTGAACAATTTTTTCTTTATTCCATGTATTTTTTTGGATAACTATCCATCTAAAATTACCGAAAACAGTTTCAAGCACTAATTTTATGAAAAAAATGTTGTTTCATTGTTATGGAAAGTCAATCTATATGTCCCCGTACTTGAATGTATGTGTTTAAATTATTTTAACATCTTTGTTCTAATAATTTTAATCTATATGTTCAAATTATTTTAACCTTTACATATATTTTGTGCTAAATTTTTTTAAAATCTCATAACGAGTTCTACAAATTCATTTTTAATAAAATTGATATCTATAGATTTATTTATTCTGGATCTTTCAAACAAGATTAATATTGAATATGAGATTTCAAAAAAAAAAAAAAAACTTTAATAGATTAATTTTTTGATTAATCAAAACAGCGAAACAATATTTTTTTTTTTAGAAACTAAGTACTCAAAAGCGCCGTTAATAATTTTGGATGGACATCTCAAAAAAATAATTGAATACAAAAATCGTACAAAACATACTATGAAGCATAAAGTTATGTCACGTTGTCAGAAATAATTTGAATAGATAACTATAAATGATTTGAACAGATGGCTTTATGCTTGAATAATTTATGGTGTTAAAACTTCAATAAGTCATAACTTTATGTTTGATGGTCCGTTTTGAACGAATTTTTTTTATTGCATATTTGTTTTCTAGATCTATCGATCCAAAATTATCAAAGGCGGTTTCAAGGGCTTATTTTCTAGAAAAACGTTGTTTTGCTGTTTTGATTAACCAGAAAGTCAATCTATTAATTTTGTTGTTTTTTTTTTTTTTTTGAAATTTTATATTTAATATTGATCTTGGTTGAAATATCTTGAAAAAAAAAAAATTCATATATATCAATTTCGTTAAAATCATATTTGTAGAAGTCAAGTTATGATATTTTAAAAAAAAATTAGCCCAAATTACACATAAAATTGAAATAATTTGTACAAATAGATTCAAATATTGAGACAAATAGATCAAAAAAAAGTTTGCATATATAGACAAAGGGAAATTCTAACATACACAGGTTTGAAAATGATATACACTCTTAATTATGTCATTTTCTTTTTTAATTATGATCAATTTTCTTTTTTAGTTATAATATTATTTTAGTTATGACTCACAATTTTTTAGTTATATCTCATGTTGTGTTTGGTTAAAACATATTTTATTTTTGTAGCTATGACTCAAAAAATATAAATATGTCATTCCTTCTTTAATTATAAGGTATATATAGTATATATCTTTTGAACAATGTGTGTAATTTAAAATAATTTAGACAAATAAATTAAAATAATTTAAATAAATAGATATCTAAAGGTGTGAACAAAAATTTGTTTATGGTGTTAAACCTTTAATACGTCGTAACTTTACATTCGGTAGTTCATTTTCTCTTTGGATGATTTTTTATTTTATTACATATATTTTTTTGAGATTTATCAATTCAAAATTACTAAAAAAATTTGATTAGTTGAAAAATCAATCTATTAAATTTAATTTTAAATTTTCATATTTAATATTAATCTTATTTAAAAAAATTCGAAAAGACAAATCTACAAGTACAAATTCAAGTTATGAGATTTTAACTTTTTTAACACAAAACACACTTAAAAAACAAAAATGTCAAAAATGATCGTTATCTCCATATGTTTGGACTCTCCAATCAAAAAATGCTTTGCGTATGTCCTTATAATTAACAAAAACCAAAAATTTAGACCTAATACTCAAGGCACCACACTACTTGGATTTACCAACAATTTTCAAAAAAATTAACTTTTTAAACTTTTTTTTGTCTGAAATTTTATTTATTTATTTTTTAAACTTTTCAAGTTCCTATAATCTAGTAAAACCTAAAAGTAAAAAAATTGACTGAATTTAAACAATAATAAACAAAAATACCATAGACAAGAAGAAAAATAAAAAAAAAAAAACTACCAAAAAGTAACAGCCACCCACCCCCTCATATAAATGGAAAAGGGAATGGGGACCGCGCAGCAGCAACGGTTGTGCGGCGCAATGGGTTCATTGTGAGGCCTATTTTGATAATTTAAACTGTTCATATTTTACCGAATACATCAAGTAAAACATACTTATAAAAAATTAAGTTAATCGGATATCATTTGCTCATTCACCAACTCATATTTAGATCTACAAAAATAAATAATAATTGTGATTTAAAGTATTAAAATAAATATAAATGTGAGTTGATGAATGAATAAATGATATCTTATTAACTTGATTTTTTACAGACATGTTCTATTTGAGATATTCGACGAAATGTGAACGATTCGAATTATCAAAACAGGTCCCGAAATGAACCCATTTCACCTCACAACAGTTACTGACGCGCGGGGTGCGCAGCAGAATACCCATTCCCAAAATGTTTACAAATTAATGAAAAACTTTGTTACTTTAAAATCATAAAATTTTTCAAGAAATTGATATTTATTTATTTATAAAGTTGTCATTTCGGAACCCATTTTGATAATCCAAACCGTTCACATTTTAAAATACATCAAGTAAAACATTCTTACAAAAAATCAAGTTAATCGGATATTATTTACCCATTCATCCACTCATATTTGTATTCATTTTAATACTTTAAATCACAATTGTTATTTATTTTTGTAGATCAAAATAATATCCGATTAACTTGATTTTTTACAGACATGTTCTACTTGATGTATTCTAAAATATGAACGGTTCAAATTATCAAAATAAACCCCAAAATGAATCCATTTCACCACACAACAATTGCTGTTGCGCAACAATATCCCTAAATCCTTTTCCCTAACTTTCACCGAAATGATATTTTTCCTGTTTTCTTTTCCTTCTACCTCTGACCTAGCATTATTTAGTGGGATGAATCATTATTGTTTTTCAAAGAAAAATGCTTGGAAGCACTAATTAGTGCTCTCACTAATTAGGTGGCAGTGGGTCCCGCCATTAATGATGTGATGTTTTGGTCTTGGAGTTGTATTTTTTTTTTTTTTTTACTTTTTTGAGTGGATGAATGAGTGTGTGTAAATAAAATCATAAAATTTTTCAAGAAATAGATATTTATTTATTTATAAAGTTGTCATTTCGGAACCCATTTTGATAATCCAAACCGTTCACATTTTAAAATACATCAAGTAAAACATTCTTACAAAAAATCAAGTTAATCGGATATTATTTACCCATTCATCCACTCATATTTGTATTCATTTTAATACTTTAAATCACAATTGTTATTTATTTTTGTAGATCAAAATAATATCCGATTAACTTGATTTTTTACAGACATGTTCTACTTGATGTATTCTAAAATATGAACGGTTCAAATTATCAAAATAAACCCCAAAATGAATCCATTTCACCACACAACAATTGTTGTTGCGCAACAATATCCCTAAATCCTTTTCCCTAACTTTCACCGAAATGATATTTTTCCTGTTTTCTTTTCCTTCTACCTCTGACACAGCATTATTTAGTGGGATGAATCATTATTGTTTTTCAAAGAAAAATGCTTGGGAGCACTAATTAGTGCTCTCACTAATTAGGTGGCAGTGGGTCCCGCCATTAATGATGTGATGTTTTGGTCTTGGAGTTATATTTTTTTTTTTTTTTACTTTTTTAATGCATTAGTGCTATTAGTGGTAATATTTTTAGTGGGATGAATCATTGTTGTTTTTCAAAACATCGAAAGCAAATCTCAACCCGTTCCCCAGATCTCAGCAGGCAAATCCTAGACACAACCAAGTGATCCCATTATAGAAGTGAACCATGTCTTTGGGAGCTTCTATTTACACATTCACCTTCCCCTCTTTGCACACACTTCATAAAAATTATTTTTATTATAAATTTTTTTTCAAATGAAATTACTATTATAGACATCAAATAAACACATTCGGAAATTAAATATTGAAAAAATAATAAAAATTCGGAGTCTACTTCCGAACCAATTGCTTATTTTCGAAAAGTTACTTCTGAACCAATTGCTTATTTTCGAAAATCTAATTCCGAACTAATTATTTATTAAAAAAAATGTGTAAAGAGGAAAATGAGTGTGTAAATAGAAGCTTCCCATGTCTTTTGAGCACTTATAGTGATGAAAAAAAATTAGGTACGAGAGAGATGACTTATCATCACAGATTCATGAAACACAACAAAAATTCTCAGTACTGGCTAATGATGTTGAAAAAAAATTAGGGATGAGAGAGATGACTTATCATCACAGATCTATGAAACACCAACAAAAATTCTCAATACTAGCTAATGAGGTTTCCAGAGAAATAGCATAGCAGAGAGACACCTTAATGGCCTTATTTAAACAAATTTAAGCAAGTTTGGCAATCTGCAAAAAAACTAAAAAGTCAAAAAATTACTCAAAAAATTAAAAAGTTATCACTATTTACCAAAAGTCAAAAATTACAACTGCACAACTCTCAATCCTAATTTTTTCCTACACACTAATTTATTCAATTTTTTAATACACATTTTTTCATAAAAAGTCAAAAAATTAACCTAAACATCCATATTTTTTCCCGCAATTTTTTAGTTTAAAAGATAAAAAATATACTTATTTAGGACACACCAAACAACCCCTTAGAGTAACTCCAGTTTACTAAACTTCCTGCGGAGAGAGAAAAAAGAATTCCAAACTAGCAACTAGTGATCAAAAAACTCTTCCAACCGTAGCAAAATATAGCGTCCATACATGGCAAAAAGAATTAGGAAGTTGCCTGCTTCAGATATGCTATGAGGTCAGCACGCTCCTGCGGCTTCTTCAGTCCTGGAAAAACCATCTTCGTTCCAGGGATGTACTGCACAGAGACAGACAGACAATTAGTTCATAACTCTCTGTTGTTCGTTTAACGAGTACATGGTGGGAACCTCTCAATACACCCATTTAAAACTTCTTATACCCACCACATGCATTTTAAACCTTGTACCGTATAAAGAAACATGTATACACATGGGGATTTAGAAGCTCCCGGGCTCACAAGTTCCATGTTAATATTCCGCCCAACATACAATCTAATAGTGATGCTAATGAACATTCTGTTGAAAGGACACTATCAACAATTTCGTATGAGCTATGCTAATTCCTTAAATTTAAGACGCATGGACACTTCTAATAAGGTGGTATATCTATGCTCCTAACACGTGTCCAACACTCGTCCAAACATATTCTATTTTTTTTTATTTAAAAGAACAAAAATTTAGATCCGAACAATTGGAAGACAGACATGTCCATCGCTTAGACATACATGAAACTAATTATAAATTTAAACAAAATAACTTAAAATACAAATGCTAAAAAAAAAATCAAAATTTATAGCAACTAGAGTTATAATGCATTCCTTTATTATCTTTGAATGATATGTTCATATATATAATATATAAGAAATATATAAAACTATATATTTGTGCATGTTTCCACATGTCGTGTCCTGGATTTTTTAATTATTGTCACGTTGGCATGTCCGTATTATATCCGTGTCATGTCACCTATCCACATCCTTGCTTCTAAGATGTCAATGGGAGCTGAATTCTAGCATTAGGAGAAATTTCAGTCAACATATCGCTCTCATTTTTCACTTGCTAAGCATGATATCAACTTGTACCTCTAAGGATTAAAACAACCCACAACTTTTTCTCAAAAAATAAAAAAATAAAAAAACAACCCTTAACAAAGAGGCTGGGAAGAACAACAGTCCAGCAAAAAATAATTCACCAAGCTTGCTTCTTTTGGAAGGTTCTACCATGTTAGGCAAACATATTTAAGAAATCAGAAAACTTATTTAAGAAAGAACACCTTCCAAGTATGCAAAGTTCTCACATATGGCAAAAAGTCACCCTCCATTAGAAGATTAGCCCATAAATGGTGTTGTATAAGCAAAATCTTGCCATTTTACACTAGATGATGTTGTTTTATTATCTGCCAGAACCTAGTCAACTCAGACCTGATCTGACCTAGGAAGCTTAAAATGAAACCCTTATTCCTTCCATATTAATTCCATACCTAATCCATTCAAACCCTCTTAAAACTAAACCTGCTTGTATCACTTTTGCATAAATCCCAGTCTAGAAAGCACAAGGCAATTTGAAAATTAATAATAAAATAAAAAAAGGGCTTTTGGTCTAAAAATCCAAAATCAAACTTTCTATGTCCAAAGATCCAGCCACAGGAAAACTGTCCACAAGGACATGCTAAAGCAAAATGTCCAAACTACCCCTTCACATACATATATCAGGTTAGAATCTTTCACTCACACACACACACACACACACACTTTCTCTCTCATCTAACCCTAACATCTCTCTCTCTCTCTCTCTGCTCCTCATCTTCTTCAAAGTTGCCCTTCCTCCGTTGCGCCTATCAGTCTCTCTCCCTCCCTTCGTCACTACCATCTACACCACTTCCCGATCGAAGATTTCAATTCTTCCATGGCGACGAAGCCTGAGTTAGTCATGGCACGATCGCCCTCACCGACTGAGTTCACTTGCTCATCCACAGATAGAAATCCATAGCAGAGATGGCGTTGTTGGTGGTGTGCCATTTCCAGTGACAATGTGTTAAGGAAGCGAATCAGCACTCAGTCTTCGGCGACGGCATCTGAGATCTACTACATCTCCGCTTCCATCTAGATCTGCAAACGGTGGAGGCCCATCGTCTTCTTGGTTTGGTGGTGGAGATGATTTATCATGTGAATGATGAGGAGGTCAATTGTGTGGGTACCAGAGTTAAAGCTTCGTTCGCTCCTTTCTTTTATGATGTGTTCAACACTAAGATTTGTATCTGTTTATCTCCAACAGTCTCTAAGTTCACCTCTAATAGTCTTTGAGTTCAGTATCACCGAAACATGGACGACGGTAGTGTTGCCTTCAGTCTGAAATGGAGATGAGATTAGGTTTTTGAAGATGCGTTGAAGAAAAATCGCAAATCTAAGTCCATCTCCGATCACACCAAGAAATCTTAGAAGGTACAATTAGACTCTCTCTCTCTCTCTCTCTCAGAGAAAGTAAGAGGTACAATCGTAGATGCTTAGTTGATTTTTGTAATTCGTGTTTCGTGTGCATGAAATAGTGATTGTGAGTGTTTCTATTACAACCTCAAGCATCTTACAGGAGTGAAGATTATCGACCATTGTTTCGTCTTCCGCCTAAGGAACCCTAGAGTTCCTGTTTAAACCTTAGAATTTTTATTTTTTTTTGTTGATTGTTGATGTAGAATTATTATTGTTGTTGTTGTTGAACAGATAGTGGAATGAAGTTTTTTTATTTTTGGTTGAACAGATTTGTTACATCTCTATTCAAATATGTAAGAATTTAAACAGATCTGTAACAAATACGTTCCAAAAATTGAACAGATATGTAAAATTTTGAATAGATCTATAAAAATTTGAACATATCTGTGACAGATTTGTTCAAAATTTTAAATAGATAGATTAGACCTTTGTATTTTTAAATAGATAGAGAAAAGATTCTAAACAGATAGAGAGAGAAACCCACGGATTTTGAATTAGATAGGGAAAAAAATTCAACAGATAGTCAAAATTTGAACAGATAAAAAATAATTTGAATAAGTAGATACAAATTTGAACAGATAGTCAACAAAAAGTCAATAGTAAAAAAAAAGTCAACAGATAAATTAAGGAATAAAATTAAAAACAAAATGTCCTTCAAAACAAATAAAAGGATTTCTCACCAAATTATTTCACAAAAGGTGGACCTCACCAATAAGAAATACTGAACCTAATGCCTTATACCCTCCTTAAGTGGGATTTTTCAATAATTAACCCTAAAAAAAATGGATACAATTGGGACACGACCTCAAATCACTACATATTTGCACTATATATACATAAAAATAACAAAAAACGAATCTCTTTTTAGGCAACATATATTTATATTTAATTATACAAAATGGTTAGTAATTATTTGTTCTCCACATTTAGTATGTTGGCAAAGAAGTGTAGTCAAAAAATCCTTACATCTATTTTAAAAAAATTATATTCCTAAATGGGTATAAATACACATTGTTTGGATTTTAATCATAACTTAAAGTCCCAAGTTACTCTTCAAACTTGCACCAAGACTCATATGCACATAGTAAGGGAAAAAAAAAATGTAACAGTGAGATTAGAAATCCGACAGCGGTCCAAGCCCGTCATAGCTCCCCGAGCTCTTCCACAAAGTCTTCTTCGCTGGTGAATTCCTCAGTACCTGGTGTTGACACCATTCTTTTAATTGTCCAGTAAAGCCAGAAGTAAGCATTCTAGTTATTGAAGAATAACTATTCCTGTCAGGGTGTCTTGCTAAGGTGGCATTAGCAGCCATAACCATATGCTGACCAAGGTTAAGGATACTATAATCAGATTTTCCATTTATATTCCATTCTCAAAGATCACCTCTAGTAAAGGGAAAGGGTGTATCAAAATGTTTTCCTCCAATTGAAGATCGATGGGTGCTAAGCGATGATAATAATTCCTCATTGGTGGTTGAGCTGTGACCATAGATGTTTCATTAATTTGGGTAGGATTATTGGAACTTGGAAGTAAATTATTCATATAAATTTTGTAATAAATTATTGTCTTGTAGAACATTAATTGATCTTTTTTGTTCTTTTTCTTTTCCTTCTCTTTGAGATGTTTGTTGAGAGGTAGAAGTTCCTGTGTCTACAGTAGGATACTTAATAGGGTCAGTATCATTAAGAATCTTGCATAGTGTTTCTTCTCTTTGATATATTTCAGACATGAATTGAAGTCGAACATCTCCATGACCTGGAGGTCGCAATTCAAATGCAGACTCGAGACTTCAAGTACACAATTTCTACAAACAAATTAATCCTACAGGGACGCATCCTCCCAAGGGTGATACTATACTTAAGGCAGTTTCTAATGGTTCACATTCATGTCCTAATGATTTAACGCATATTGATGATATTAAGGAATGTGATGCTCCAGAATCAAACAAAACATGAACCCAAAAATTAATGAGCACAAGATTACCTCTGATGACAAATGGGTCCTCCTCTTCTTCCCCTTCTATTAAGAAAATCCTGCTAGTTGCTTTCTGGTTATTGCTTGGTCTAGGCTTCCGGTTGCCTCTTGCCTTCTGGTATTGCTGCCCAGCCGGTCCTAACTTGTTCATCCAAGGTTTCTGCCTGCCAATCGCCTGCGTGTTCACGCCAGAACCTCCTCCTTGATAGCCCATTCTAGTGAATTGGGGACAATCAGTTTTCTTGTGCTCCAGTTGCTGGCAATGGTAGCACTAAATTGATCCAGCTGGCCTTGCTTGAAAATTTCCCCTCTAGTACTGCTGTTGCAGATGTTGCGGTTGTTGTGGCCTGGAATAAGGTTTTTGTGCAATGTTCCCTTGGGTGTTCCTCTTTTTGTCCTACAGAGGACTGATTCTCTCTCTTCTTATTCCAAATTCTTTTAGCATCAGCCTCTTCCCTCTTTGCGTATAGAGCAGTATCCACTACATATGCAAAAGTGGAAAGTCGTAATGGCAAAACCCTTCCTCTAATTGTAGGGTCTAAACCCCACTCGAACTTCCTTTCATTTTCCTTATCATTTACCACATATTGAGTTGCATATTGGGCCAACTCTTTGAACCTTGCCACATACTGGGCATTGTCATTGTGCCCTTCTCTAGCATATGAAATTTCCAAATTCTTTCCTGCCTAACAATGTTAGGGAAGTACTTCCTCAGGAACAGTTCCTTGAATTGTGCCCAAGTCATATTCATGATATCCCTAGAGTCCTTGATCAAGGTCCACCAATGGTCTGCCTCACCTTCCAATTGGTAAACCGCCAGGACGATCTTATCCACATGCTCAACTATTCCCATTGTTTCTAGCATTTTCTCAATTTGCCTGATCCAATTCTCTACAATCCTTGGATTGGGTTTGCTGGTGAAAACCGGTGCCCTTTGCTTCCACAACTCTGAAAATAAATACGTCCGTTCATTCTAATGTGCCCTTAACGTCCCCAATTCTTCCAAAATTTGAATTTCAACATTCCCTGGAAAATTCGCAACAGGTGCAGGATCGTGGTTATTAAGACCATGGTTACGGGCTCCGGGTGCCGCATTTTTGTTAACATTGTAGTCGGTACGATTGAAATTACTGCTATATCTACATAGTCATTGGCTCTTGTATGTTTCACCATCTATCAAGTGCGAGGTTAAGTATGAGTTGAGAGTTTAATTATGTTAGCGAGTCACAAAATCTAGTTGACTAATTATCTTACTAAGGTTCAATCAATCTAGAGTGTAAAGCAATCCCAAGAAGTAACACAAGGTATAAACAAACATATATTATATATATAAAAGTTAGGCGTCTTATAAAAGTTACATCATTAAGATTAGAGTTTGTATAACACACTTCTATATAGAAAATTACACAAAAATACGCTACATTACACCCCTAGTCTACTGCTGGCTCCCTGACTAGTCTGGATCATCCTCTGAGGGACCTAAGTGCGTGACATGGGGGTGTACTCTGAAGACACTTCAATAAGAGATGCAGGGGAGTACTCTGGAAATGCTGGTGTCAAGGCCATCACTGGCCCTGGGTAAGGAGGTCAACGCTTTGCTGGACTCCTCCACTCCGAAGAATTTTCCCTCTTGGAAAGTCCGATTTGAGACCCTTCTTTTATCTAGTGAGCCTGCTTTACCATCCCTCACCATACCACCTATGCTTGAGTTGAAACCACTCCCAGCTACGCTCAAGTATGCATTTCTAAGGCCTTAAGACACATTGTCTGTCATTATTGCATCTGACTTAACTGCTGAGCAAGAGAGTCAACTGCTGAGTGTTCTTGGGGCACATCGGAGTGCCATAGGGTGGTCAATCACAGATTTGAGAGGCATAAATCCGTCTGTGTAGGGGTGAGCATAGTTCGGATTGGTACGGTTTAAGAGTAAACCACTTCCATGAATTTTGGAACCAAGCCAAATGATAAAAATCTTGGAACCAAACTAGACCAAATCAATAAAGCGCAGTTTGGTTCGATTTGGAACCACGGTTTTTAGAAATCTTCTCATTATTCACAATATGATCACAATATATAGTTTACAACCTAAAAACTGTTTAGAAGAATATTTAGAACTAGCTCTACTACTATACAAGAACACACTTGCAAAAGTAGAGGGATGTAACTTACGTACATATATTTAATACTAATAAAATATTTGAGAGTTTATGGTAGTTACCAAATTATATATATGTATATATCTAAACAGTTCGGTTCGGTTTAGTTCTAATGGGTTTGTAATTATAAAATCACGGATTGAACCACGAAGTACAGTTTGCCTATTTTAAGAACCAAGATCAAACCGTACAATGAGAAAACCAAATAAAACCAAGTGGTTTGGTTTGGATCGGACTAGTTTGCGAAATTTTCGGTGTATGCAAAATTGAGTCGTTGTGCTCCTTTGACTCGGGATTCCAAAAAGGCCAAGGCCACTACATTGGCACCACCACTGCCACCACCATTTGAGCAACCCCGACCAAAGTGGGCTAATCGGCCTATTCATAAGCTCACTCAGTTTAATCTTACCTACTTTCTGAATGAGTCGGCCACCTCGTGGGCTGTCCACCAATTGCGAGATCGCCATCTTTTGGGCATTTGCACTGTTACTGCCCCCTGCTTACTCACGACTGGTCTGCCTCTATTACCAGAACATGTACATGGCACCGGTGGAACCATCCACTTTGTTCACCACCATTGGTGGTGAGGTTTATGAGATCACAACCGATATGATTGTGGAGACCTTAGGCTATCATACCTCTTACCCTGAGGATTACCCATTCTAGCGCATTGAGGATGACACCCCATTCCTCAACTCATTCAACAACACTTTATGGGGTCACAAGGTGATAATTATTTCACATGCCTCCTTTGGAGCAAGATCCCAACCTGTCTCTTGTTTATTGATTCCATCTTGGCAAAAAATGTGTTTTCCCTCGGGCACAATGCTAAACGACATAATGAATTTATTCGGGCCCTACATCACTTCCAGTTTTCCTATTGAGTCGACTTCCCCAAGCTTATCTAGCAGTACCTATGCAAATTTTACCGGGAGGAAGTGGCCTTCTAACCTATGCAAAATGAAGTTTGGCTGTTTCCGTTCGCGAACCTCATCACACTCCTCCAATAGGATGAGACTTTCCATCTTGACCCTAATGATAAGTTTGATACAATCTTTTCACAATTTGGTGAGCAGGCCTGGCAACACAATACTTCTCATATTCCTCATCCGGACATGGCCCTAGCCTAGGAAGCATAGATATGGATATGAGATACGGATACAACACGATACGGATACGGTGATATGACAAAACCTAAAAAAATAGGATACTAGTACGGTTAGGATACGTTTGTAAAAAATATATTTTTTAAAATTATTAATAGTAAGTTACACATAAACCAAAGAACGTTAAGAAACCACAATGTAATTTTATAATGCAAAATACTAACCTTTAAAAATTTTGTATTAATTTAAGCTAGTAGCTTGTTTACTTTTTAAATTTTTAATAGGTCTTGCAAATATTTCATTTCAATATCAAGGTTAATATATTTATATTATAATAATAGAACAATTCACAACTTGTCCTTTTACTTTTTCCTTTGATACTAGTGAAAAATATTGTATTCAAAGTTTACTTGCTTATTTATTTATTGATATTTAATTTTACCATTGTCATATTCTCTTATTGATTCTTACTTTCTATGTAGTTATAGGGGACATACACGAAATAATTAGGATACATTAATTTGATAAATTCTATTATTTAACTCACTATGCTCTTCTTATCGAAGAACTTAACAAAGTATTAGAAAAATATTCTTATATTTATACTTGCAATTGTATTATATTATATTACTATGCAAGAAATGTTACAATTCTAATTTCATAAAACAAGTAAACATGATTTGGAGTATCCGATACTTCAAAATTAAGTATCCGATACTCTAAAATTAATAAAAAAATAATTAAGAAGTATCCGATACTTTTAATAAGTATCTGATACGTATTCGCGAGTATCTAAGGAATATCGGTATTCGATACGGATACGATACGGATATGTCACCCTATTTGAAGTATCCGTGCTTCATAGGCCCTAGCTATTCCCGAGGATGTTTCCATGGTTGATCCTCCACCCCCTAGTTCCTCCAATGGGTGAGCCCTTCTCCATGATGACGGAGCAGTACCATGCACTCCTAGCTGGCCAAGCTCTCCTATAGCAGTCTGTAGACACACTATAGACATCCTTCCAGGACCACCGGGACCACATGACTACATTTAAGGTTGATTTCTACGCTCACCGGGATCAAATGGCCACCTTCCAGACAAACTTCTATGTGCACCAGGGCCATATAGCAACTTTCCAGTATGATTTTTATGCTCACCGTGCTTAGAGACAGCAAGACCTTTGAGACCCAGTCAATGCTTTGGGCGTTACTTGGTCATTTCCCCCCACCGTCGGATCTGTCTACATCTTAGTGGGGTTCTCAACCTCGTGCTTCATCTTGTAGCTCTTGGGTTCTCTGTGGAATTTTTGTTTCTGCTATGTGTAACTTATGGACACATTTCAGACTTCTGACATTCATTTGGGTTATATTCATCTATCTCTTATAGATCATTTATATTTGTATGCTTGCATGCCATTGATACCAATGTAAGTTAAGTTGGGGGTGGGTATGTTTGCATGAGAAGTTGGTGGGTGCATGAAATTGTTTTGCGAATTGCATGACCTTGCATGACAAGTGTCTGCATATGAGTTCTTTATAGTATAATGTACACACTAGTCACATTTTGCACCATAATTCCTGATTTGCCATAGCATCTTTTGAAAATTGTGAGAGACACAATGATCATATGTTCGGGCGTATGTGTTGCTTGTCATTAGGTGTGTTATAGCTTCGGATCCATTCGGAATCATGTTTCGGTTGTTTTTCTTCCTCCATCGGAAAATATAAGTGAAATAATGCATTGTTAGCACACTCACATTGGTCAATGAGAAAGTTGAAGATGCATGACCATCCCAAAAAGGAGATTTGTGGTTATGCTTATTCATTAATGGTGAGCAACAATTTCATATTTTAATTTGTTGGTTGGCATAACATGAGTCCACAGTGGATAGGGAGTTATTCGAGTGGAATTCTCACATGCACACTTTGATCTTCATGAGCACAATTCTAGTGAGGAGTGGAATTTTGAGTTGTACACTAAGTAGATGATGTGTCTAGCAAAGTTTCTTGATTAAAAAAAAAAAAAAAAATTTGTCCTTTAACGCTTCTAACTTAGTAATCAGGCCTCATGCCTTAGTAAGTAGAGAGTGTTCATGTAACACCCCAAACTCGCCTTTCTAGAGCCTGGTGCGTTAGCTAAAAACTCAATCAATTTCGTCAAATGTTAACCCTCAACAACCACAATACTAGATAAACATTCTCAAATTTACAATGGTCCCCAAACACGAAATAATACATGAATCTCAAATTTGACATCATCAATAATTCTTCATAAAACCTGGCCTTGTACTAGACTCTACTTCAAACACAACTTGATTCTGCACTGATGGGAAAAAGGGATAAACTTAATAGCCTAGTAAATAACTAACTATCACTACTAGTTGGACCAAGTATACAAAAAATAGTGTATAATCAATAACTATATTTACCAACAATTCAATTAATAAAACAATTAATTTGCAAGATAATTCCATGGCTGAAAAATAAATAAAATGTAACAACATATTCTAATTAAAAAGGTAATTAAGTGATTCAATGCAAGTTTATTTGATCAAATCAATAGTTCGATATTCAATGGTTTGATGATTCAATTTACAAAACTCTAAGTCTTGATGACTATGGCCACTTAGCCCATGACAAGACCCAAAACTACATATAGGCCGGTGGTAAAGAGCCCCCCACCCACCAAACAAAAAAAAAAAAAAAAAAAAAAAAAAACTAGCTTCTGTGCCAATAATTAACCCCCGTTGGCTAGGGTCTAAATCATAGTCAGATTAGAGTTATGTTCAAAAATTCAAATAAAGATTTCTTTTAAAAATAACATATTCGATATTTTTAAGACACAATTTGGTAGAGGTTTTTCAAAATAGTTCCATAAAAAAAAGTCAGGTAAAAAAATTAATATGTTTGGGATGAGTTTTTGGGTTTTTACGAAAAAACATGCAAAAAGTAAACAGAAAATGGAATCTTTAACTTTTTTGCATAATTTGTTGGTTTTTTGACTTTTTTAGTGACTTTTTGGCTTTTAAGCTAAAATACACACCTCCCAAACAACGCTATTATCCATGTCAAGTTCATGTTCTGCGAGTTCGACACTAACCCGACTTATTTATTTATTGTGTTATCGTGTTGTGTCATAATCGGACTTGTGTTGAAAAATGCTCAATCCTAACCCGATAACTTCGTGTACAATTCGTGTCGTGTTAACGTCTTGTCTCAAAAATTCCTACCCCTAAATAGGACAGACTGTTACCACATGGTTGAAGTCCTCATAATCAAAAGCTGATAATCCATTTTTCTCAATTAATTTGCCAAGAAGAGTGCATTGAGTCATTGACAAATCATGAAAAAATTGAAGTAGTAGAATTATCATACATGTCCCAACTAAGTTGTGCAGACTTTAACCAGATTAGAAAAGAGACGAATTGCATGCCCAACTTCCCAAGAAAACAAAAGACCCAAAAAAACACTATAGGCCCACCTCAGGGCCAAAACTAAATACCTAGCCCTATTCTTCGGTTTTCTGAACAGCATATTTGTCTTAACAGTGATTAAATACATAGGCATCAGAAAATAGGGCAGACTGTTATCACATGGTCAAAGTCCTCATGCTTGCAATTCATCAAGGATGAGACAAGTAAATGATTGGTTTCACCAATTCATACATATATAATAAGAGTTACAGGAATAGCATACTACATAACCCTTCATGAAACATACTTTTTTTAGTCAATCAAACGCTTTACAAAATGCTATTTTCCATATTCAAAGACCATCACCCCACAATGGCTGACAAGTGACTCCAACTCCACAAAAGACAATCATTTATGCAGGCGCGCACAAACAAACAAAATAGGGTTAAAATTAAGTACAAAAACAGCGAAACATATGTTATCCGTCAATTTATGAACAATGTATCTATTTCTACTCCTCTCAATTTTGTAATTGCAGGTAAAATCAGTCCCAAGTCCTAACCAAAAATTAAATGGTCCCACAGTTTCCAGAGTATAAGACAGTCAACTCCATACTTGGGCATTTATGAACTGATCCAGGGCCTTATCTCAAAAGGAAAAAAGGATCTATCAAGTAATTCATCCAAGTTTCCAAACACAAATCCAACTATACAAGCATGATAATAAATTAATGATGAAGTTCCAGACAATACAACACATATAATAGACTCCAATCGAAATTACTATACCAAGATCAAACAACATAATTTTGGTCAAATGAAAAAAGATAAAGGTGTGTTGAGATTATAACAGCCCATTTGAATTGAGCGATTTGGTGAGAAATAATAAGGAATGAAGAGAAAGAGAACTCTTACTCATGCTGGTTTTACAAATTAGGTGAGAATTATTTTGCCAGTTCAATTTCTCACAGAAAATGGTGTGATTTGGTAAAAAACAAAACTGAAGGGCTGTATATTTTTCAGGACACCGAAATTGTCCATCAATATACAAAGGAAAATAAAATCTCACCCATATCCACATGCTTTTTGTTCTACTCATCCAAACAAGATAGTGAGAAACCACAATCATTTTTTTTTCCTTTTCTCACTTGAATGAGATATCACAATGATTTCTTTTATTTTCTTTTGTTACCTAATATATAGACTGAAAACTTTTCATAAAGATTCCCATGAATGTTATGCAACAAACCAAGTAAAGAGGGAACCAAGTAAAGTTTCATACCTTCTTTGGGTTAAGCAAGTAGTCATATAATGTATTCTCTGACCAGATAACAGCCATATTTTTGTTGGCATTAGAATATGAGTACCCAGGAGCTGTGCCAGACTGCCTTCCAAAAAGGCCATGCAAATTTGGTCCTGGATTTTTCGGTAATAACATAAAATTATCCTCAAATGTTGAATGGGAAGAAGGGGAAACTCAGAAAAAGAAAGCTACAAAAAAATATTTTGTATGAGGCCTCCATGTGTTGTGTGCTTCATGTTTTAAAATTTCCACCTCAACATGTCTATGTAGTGTCTATGTCCGTGCTTCTTAGTTTGTAGTAATTTAAAAAAAACAAATGACCAATTTAAACTATCATCCAACTAGTAAATTTTCTACATCTTAAGCTGTTTAATTCTACGATCACACATATCTAATTTTCTTATCCATGAATGAACTAATTCTGAAATTATCACAATTTATATTTTAAAAACAACCAAACAGGCGGGCAATAACTAGATTGTTATATAATTACAACAACTACAAAATCAAGTAACACCCACGAGAAAAACAAGCCTTACACAAAAACAATAAAAATCAATCTATATTATTATTGAAAATAAATACAACAAAATGTGAATTTAGCCAATTTTTCACTCAAATTTGATTTTTTTTTTTTCTTCAAGGATTAGATGAGATCATGAGATCAGAAAAGAGGGATTAGGGGGTCTCGTTTTGGGAACCTTGTTTGTGGCCAGCTCCTTTCTCGACGGTGTGGCACTGAGCGCACTTGGTCCTGAAGATCTTGTCTCCAGATTTCGGATCGCCTGGAGGTGCTTGATCGAACGTCGCCATTGCAGAATGATCTCTCTCTCTCTCTCTCTCTCTCTCTCTCTGAGGTTTGAGAACAACGCCCAAGAGCTTCTGACGAGATTTCTAGGACTTTCTGTTTGTGAGTAGAGGGACTCTTTTCTCACTGGTACCTGTTTCTGGGACTTTCTGTTTGTTAATGAATGGAGAAGTTTTTTTCTAAAAACAGAAAGAAAAAAAAATGAATGGAGAAGTTATTTGGTGATTCTGGAGCATTAATTAGCTCTCGTTTGAGAAATTGATTATTTTAATTTTTAATTATTTTAATTAGGAGTGTAATTTGGATGGATTCAATCTGAGCAATCCAAACTTTGTTCGAAATTTTTTAGGGGTTGAACAAGATATTTTGTGGGCTTGAACTAGATGGAAGTGATTTTGAGGCTTAGGCCGCGAGTTGGGTTGAACTATGCTTTGGGAAGGCCTAGTGTGAGCCGAAGAGTAGATGGAACCAGTCAAAGAAGTTTAACCAAACTACCAGAGGGCTCATATTCTTGAACCTAGCTACTTTTTAATGGCAGTCAACGCCTTGATCGAGCTATCAAACGGATCGAGAATAGGGATTTGACCAAGCTAGGAGAAGAGTCGTGCAATGTCAGCATGGTGGCGCGTTGTGCAAGCTATGCACGGCGTTGCGTGTTGCACGGCTAAACCAGTGGTGGACAGAGCAAAAGTAGCCCTGTCGCACAATGGGAGTCGAGCAAAGAGTTGTGTCATTTCACTTGGTTAGCAGTGAAGAGGTGTTAAAGAATAAGCATTATCCTTTAGGAATGTGATTCATAGAAGAACTCTACAAAGGAGAGTTAGAGTTCTATTATGATTGTGACATGCGGAATCTACAAAAACTCAAGCTAAATCCTAATCTCAAGTATTGCAATTCATACTCCCGAATACACAAAGCTTTTGCCTCTTTAGTCTGTTCACTAGCATAGGCTTCGAAAGAGTTTCCGGTACACACCTGCGGGCTAGCTCACGTTTGTAGTTTCAAGTGTTGCGACGACATTTGGAGGAGTGCAAGCTTGATCAACAAGATTATACGAGTGAAAATTATTTCATACTCGTGTAATTGGCGTCGTTTGTGGAAAGATCAAAGAACTTACCTTTTGATCAAGTTTTTATTTAGTAAGTTGTAATGACGCACAACGAAGATCTTCTTTAATTCGCCACAGATGGCCAGACGCCAAAAGTGAACATGAGGCATGATGATTTGCCTCCTGCTCTGTTGATGGCGGACTTACACCCTCAACGGCAGAACCCTCACAAGGGTGCGCGAGAAAAGTGGGGTTTGAGCTCTCACCACTTTCAAAGCCCAGATGGACAAAGGCAAAGGACAGATAACCAGGTTCTAGAGGATCGTGTGAGGGAGTAAGATGAGTTAATAAGAAGGATGGCAACAGACATTGAGGTTTTGAAGCGCTAAATGAAAGGCAAGGGCGTCGCTGGTGTGGAGATCCTGAGGGACAAACACAATCTCGTTGTTCTGGAGATTGAGATGGTTATGCCACGCTCACACATTCTGAGAGTAGAAGCCTCAGTGCAGGCGACACCTATTTAAGGACTTTCAAAACTCGTTACTCTAGGCCTCAGAGGACAAGATCTGAAAGATCATACATTGAGGGAAGTTGTTGTAAACCTTCGGACACTCATCAAAATTATTCGTGACATACTGAGTTCCCAGATCGAAAGATCTGCGGACTGTTTTGGAGAAAAAGGTACGAATGAGAGAAGTTACCTAGGTGTAAGACCCCCAAAGGGTATCTATTTTGTAGCGATTGGCTCCTAAGACGCATGGAAGCATCGAGGTTGTAATACCAATGTTGCACTTCACCTACGAGCCAGTAGACAGAGCACTGGCGAGATTACAAAGCTCGCCATTCGTTTCGGCGATAGAAAACACATTGCTACCTTTAGGTTTTAATCAGATCTACAATGGGAAGGCAGATTCATACATGCACCTTAGCTACTTTCAACAAGTAATGACTATATACAGGTGGAATAATGACTTGATGTGCATCCTGTTTTCATCAAGCCTTGGGGATTTGAGCTTCACCTAGTTTGAGAAGTTGTTTGAAGAAAGCATTGCCTCCTAGGCGCAGCTTGCAGAGGCATTTGTCATTAGGTTTAAGACAAACACCAAGATGCCTATGGAGGTCGATCAATTGCTCACCATTGACATTGGTGAGAAAGAGACATTGAAATCCTACAACAATAGTTATTGGAAGACGTTCAACCAAATTGGTGAACGTCCTACCAACATAGTGTAGACACCCCATTTTTGATGGCCCTTAAGACTTGGGTGCCATTGATTGATCACCAATAATAAATGTGTACACTTGTCAAATGCTTGATTTCCTCAGCAGGAAGCCAAATACTCTGGACCCGAGTCGGAAGACTTTGCAAAGTCGGGGATCTTGTTTGGGGACAACCCGTGTTTACTTCACTTTCACCGGTTACAAAATGGAGAAGAATCAGGCAAAGTTCGCCAGTCCAATTCTTACAGCAATCACCTCTTAGCTTGCATGTGTCCAGTCCGATCCAAGAATAGTCAGCTACTTCCAGTTCAGCTCAAAGATAATCACCCATTCCCATGGCACAGTACCCCCCAGCCAATATGGAGGGATTAATACTTCAGTTACAGCAAACAGTTGAAACACTACAACGTGATGCGGCCCGCCAAGTTGAGATTACGACTCGTCAGGCTGAGGTTATAACCAGGCTACAACAACAGCAATCGCAGCCATCAACGGCTTCTGCGTCACATGTACCCACCACAACTATCCTTGTGCTCGGTGCCACGGCTAATACTTCCAATGTCCAAGAAAACTAGGGCAATCCAACATAGCCAATCTCAGCACAAGCTTCCAAAGCACCAGTTTATCAAACCGAGGCACCGTTCAAATTTGAAGTCGATCCAATTGCGCTCAATGCCAGATCGGTTTAAGATACCGCACATTGATCGATTCGACAGCTCCGAGGATCCAATGGTCCACTTGCAATTATTTTCTGATATCTTGCGGTTGATGGGCTTAACTAGAGCACAGAAGCTGTCTCTCTTTGGCCGCACCATGTCGGGTATAGCAGCCATTTGGTATGCTAATTTGGAAGATTCTGTCAAACAGAATTGAGAGGAGATGGTTGAAGCCTTCATTGGTCAGTACTCTTACAATACTTAAATCGAGATCACAACTTGTGATCTTAAAGCAACACACCAAGATTCGAAGGAGGGTTTCTCTGAGTTTAGGACAAGATGGAGGGCCAAAGCCTCGATGATAACCCTTCTGAGAAAGACCAAATCAGAATGGTCGTCCGGAATCTGCATGGCAAGCTGTTGCAGAAAATGATTGTGCTCCCATTATTTACATTTACAGAACTTCACGAAATGGGAGTGCAAATCGAAGATGCCATGAAGTAGGGGCTTATTACAAATGAAAAGGAGCTGGCAAAAAGGCCGTTTGTTCGCAATTCCAATGCTACCACTGATAGCACAACTGCGAGGCTGTTGGATGTAAGTGTTGTCAGCACCACAAAAACCGCCGATCCTTTTGCCAACACAAGCTCACAAACATCATCCAACCCCATCCGACCTCAGAGGACTTTTAACTAACTGTACATGACTTTATCTCAAGCCATGAAGGTGTTGGTAAAAAAAGGGCACCTAAAACCCTTACAATCTCGCCCACTTCCTGATCCTCTTCCACCCAAATACAACCTCGCAAAATATTGTACATTTCATATCATGGTCATGACACTAACCAGTGCCTTCGATTGCGTCATGAGATTCAGTATCTCATCAACAACAAGGTGATCACTCCACCTCAGAAACCGAATGTAACCACAAATCCACTCCCAGCCCAGAATCAAGTCCTCCCACCTCGAAATCTTAACCTGATCCATACACTAATCACCTCTTATAATCCCAGCGTATACATTACCCCCTTCCACCTCCCAAAACCAATGTTGTTCATTCTTGAGGATATGAACCTGTGCATGATGAGCACGTTTGACCTATAGACTAGGCTTTCTAGATCAGTGGTGACAACACCTGCCGTAGGAGAAGTTCTAACTGCGATGAAAGGTACTAGTTTGTTGTTGGAGTGTCCTGGGGACTTAGCTAAGAGGGTGTATGACCCAAGTTGTTATACTATACCAGCTAGTTAGACCAAGCCTGAACTGGTGCTACCAAGCTTGGCAGACATCAATGTGGTCAAGGAAGATGGCCCGGGCCAAGGTTTAGATGATTTGGCAAACCTTGAAGAGGACTTGAACAATTTGCAATTCTTTGATGAGCATGATTAGGGAAATGTACAGATCAGATGGTTCGACCTGAACGAATCGATTAATAAATACCGAATCGCAGAGATAGAAAAAGAAAAAGGAAAAGAAAAAGAAAAAGAAGCTAGAATGAAACCAGAAGAAAAGGAAGCAGAGATAGTTGTAATAGCCGGAAAGGCTGATGAGAAAGGAAAGTTGCCGGAGAGCGCTAGTGCAAAAAACCCAGCCCAGGAAGTAGGCGTTGTGAACACTATGGATACTGAATAGGAAGTTGCATTAAGGCAGTTTGAACGAGAAAGAATTGAAAACAGTCGGGAAACCGTAATTTCACAGCACCTTGTGGGGGATACCTATGATGTGAAGGTGATACAAGCAGAACCGGACAACTGTTTGTCGGTCGCTGAGGGTGAATGGTGGAACGATAACGATCTGCATCTGGCCCATACTGACGAAGACTGGGGCAATTGCGTTTTAGATAATACGTGGTATGCTGAGGAAATAAGCCATCTCACCCGTAGTGGACGGTGTTTTAAGCTGCCGCATCTGGATCAAGCAGAGGCGTCTGAATCAAGTAGAGGCGTCTGGAAAGGATAAGGAGATAGAGAAACAGAAGGAGAAACAACTAGAAGAAGAGTCAGTATTGAAACAGCTCAAGAAAATCCAAGCTGACATCTCCATCTTGGGTCTTCTCATGGCGTCATGAGTGCACCGGTAGGCAGTGTTGTCGGCAATGGACAAGGCTAAATTGTCCATTGACACTACGCCCGAGCAGCTTGTGGGTTTGGTCTTTTCAGGTGGTGATAGGCCAATGCTTACTTTCTCTGACAAAAAGTTGTCGTCTAAGGGCTCGGCTCACAACAAACCATTGTATATATTTGTGGAATGCAGGGAGAAGTGGGTGCCGGTGGTGTTAGTAGATACCGGTTTGGCTATTAACGTCTGAATTTCCCGTACTACCTACGTAATTGGCCTCAAACCAATGGACTTTGTTCCCACAGCCTAGGTAATACGGGCATATGATAACACAAGTAAAAAAGTCATGGGCACAGTGCAAATGAGAGTCCAAGTGGGCCCAACTGAGCAAGAGATCGAGTTTTATATTTTAGATGTGCTAGCTACCTTTAATTTGCTATTAGGGAGACGTTGGTTGCACCATGTGAAGGCTGTCTCATTTACTCTCCGTCAGATGTTGAAGTACCCTTATGGGAGGGAGTGGCAATTGTTTTGGGGAATTCATCCATCTATCCACCTTTAGAGATGACTATGCCAATGCTAGAGATCAACCACGGCGACAAGAATGTATTCCTCTAGGGATTCACTCTGGCTGAAGCCCAGATAGTGTAGACAGTTCTATCTACAGATGAATACCCAGTCCATCTATTTTATGAACAAACTGCGGCACGTTCCAGGAATAGGACTCGGAAAGAGTGGTCAGAAAGGTGTTATAGCATTGACAGATGTGTACACAGCCCACATGCCTTTGGACTGGGCTATGTGCCCACCAAAGAGGACTAGATAAGGAAGTGAGAAGAAATGAAAGGCAGAGCCAAGGCCAAGCAAGCCAAAAAACACTATAAACTCATCCACAGGCCAATCTAGGGGACACTAAATGGCCGTTTTGTTCGAGAATGAGAGCATTTCCCTTTCTGTGGCTTTCTCAAGCCTTGGGTAAATTCCTCCAAGTAGCATGTCCCGGGTTTGAAATTTTCTTCGAGCTACAAGACAGCGATGAAGAAAAGACTGAATCAAGCATCAAAGCTAACCAGAGCACGGAAGATGACTCAGACGACAGCGAGCCTGGAGTAAGGGCAGCACTGGCTAGTCTCTTGACAAATCCCGCGGCCGACCTAGAGAACTTGGGGGATAACTTTACTGTTTCCATGATCGAGGGAGAACCGGGTGTGAAACCAACCAGTGGCATTTTAGATGCATCAGAGACACCACATTTTACTTGGTAGCTGGAGGAAGGCTATCTTTCCAATTCTGAATCGGGTGATGAGCCAGAATCTGATTTCATTGAGTTTGTGGGGTCGGGACTAGATTCAAGTTCTTCTAAGTCTGAGTCTGGTATTTTTGGGAATGGTAACCCAGATACCAAAGTCCTGTCAAGGTCTTCATTCAACTTTTCTTTTGAGTTTGTAACCGAAGATTTGGACCTTTTGAATGAAAACCTTACAAATTCTATGTACTTTTCTATGCCGTTGGTTTAATGTATTGACCAGGATTTTCAAAATTTTAATAAAAACAAAGGGGAAGAAATTCCCTTGGCTTTAAAGAACTTGATTAATCGAGAGAAGTAGAGATTTGCTAAACCCTATATTGATGAAATCATTGCTATTAATGTAAGTATTGAGAAGGATCCACGCCTGGTCCAGATCGGATCCACATTGTTTTCGGAGGAGCTCGAGTGTTTAATCTCTTTATTAAAAGATTTCAAAGATGTTTTCGCATGGTCCTATGAAAACATGCCTGGGATCGATCCTGAGATTGTAGAGCACCGGATTCCTCTTAACCTTTAGGCCAAGCAGAAATTGCATAGAATTCGTCTGGATTGGGCGCTGAAAATCAAGGAAGAGGTCACCAAGCAGATCGAGCCAGGTTTCTTGTTAGTATCTGAGTACCCGACTTAGTTGGCTAACATCGTCCCAATGCCCAAAAAGGATGGTAGAATTCGAGTTTGCGTCGACTTTCGGGACTTGAATAAAGCTAGCCTGAAAGATGACTTTCCTCTGCCGCACATTGATGAATTAGTGGATTTCACTGCTGGCCATGCCTTGCTCTCATTTATGGATGGGTTTTTCGGGTACAACCAGATTCTGATGGCACCTGAGGACAGAGAGAAGACTGCATGCACCACTCCGTGGGGTACCTATTGATACCGAGTCATGCCGTTTGGGTTCCAAAGAACGAGAGGGCTACTACACCACGCCGAAGAAATTCTTTCAACAAATTAGGGAATACAGATTGAGGTTGAACCCACCGAAGTGCACCTTTGGGGTAATAGCAGGGAAAATGTTGGGCTTTTTGATCATGCAAAGTGGAATTGAAGTAGATCATTTCAAGATCAAGGCCATCTTAGAAATGCCACCTCCAAGGACTGAAAAGGAGGTGCATGGCTTTTTGAGGAAAGTACAATTCATAAGATGGTTTATCTCAAAACTAACCTTGACTTGTGAACCACTGCTTGGTCTCCTCAATAAAGAGAAGAAGTTTCGTTGGGATGATCCCTATCAGTTTGCTTTTGAACAGGTTAAGCGGTACCTCTAGAATCCACTTCTATTGTCTCTACCAGAGCTGCGGAAGCCTCTGATTCTGTACTTGTCAATGACAGATACGACCATGGAATGCATGCTCGCTCAGGAATCTGAAGATAGGGTGGAGAAGACCATCTACCATTTGAGCAAGAGGATACTAGACTATGTGTAAACACCTTATTTTTGACCGTCCTCAAGACTTGGACGTCATCGCTTGTACACTCGATATTTGTGTTTGTTTGTGTTCATTTTGAGCGCCCGAAGTCCTCGGCAGAACGCCCTGTCTTTGAGCCTCTAAACTTGGCCTTTTCTTTGCCTGGCTAGTGACCAAATCTTGTTGTTTCTGTTTGGAACCTCTTGGTGACCTGTCGGCCACCACTAGAGGCTGTCGACCATGGATTGTGCTTGTTGGCCATTGGTGTGGCCGGTCGGCCACTACCAGTGGTGGCCGACGGTCAACAGTGTGTTTTTCCAGATATTTGTTGACAACTATGCTAGCTGTTAGCACATTGAGCTGCATCTTCCTACACGTGTATGGTGGGGTGTTTCTAAGCTTAAGGCTTGTTTTCTATATATAGAGGGGTTTCTTCCCCATTTTGGAGGGTTAGAAAATTTGGACCAAAATTATCTCTTTCTCTCTCTTACAATTTTGTGCTTTGTAGCTTGTTCTCTCTACACTATTACATACACTACCTTAACCAAAGTTGCTAGTCTTTGGGCTGAGGTAACTTGGGGACCTTCTTTGAGCTCTAGAAGGTGGTTTTTGGCTTGGATTATTGGCCAACTTGTGCTTTGCTTCAAAGCAAGGAAGTTCAAATCAGCAGTGGCCGACGACCACCACCAGAAACTGACCGGCCACCACTAGTAGCCGATCGGCCACCATTGTTGGCCGACCGTCCATCAGCAGTGGCTGACTGGCCCTCTGTCAACCACTAATGAAAATTCAGCAGATTGTTCCTAAGGCAAAACAAATTTGATCTGGAGAAAGAGAAAGTGTAAATGCTTCTATGCAACAGAGGCTTGTAGCAGCAAAACAATGGTCTTTCGAGCAAAAAAATCGAGCATGCATGCATCTCCCATTTCCTGAGGCCTCTTGATTAACTTGCTTAAATAGTTAGTTGTAGCTAATGCTTGCAAGTAATGTAATTATTCAAGTAGATTAGTTAATTAATTTATGTTGTAACTAATTAGCTTAGTTGCTTTGTAATTGATTAGTTAAGTATTTAGCTAATTAGTTTCATTTGTTATATTTAATTAGCTTAGATAGTTAATTATTTAATTGTTTTAATTAACTAGCTTAGAGTAAGCTCGTTATTCATCCGAAGTGTTGTAATAATTAGTTATTTTAATTAGCGTAGCTAGTTGGTTAGCTTATTCATTCGGACCCTCTTTCGTGAGGGCGTAATGTTGTAATAAGTGTGCGTGCGTGTGTGTATGTCTTCCAACTCCACGTCTTTCTCCCTTTTATTTAATCACTTTTGATGGTTAGATTAGGGATATGTTTTAATTAGCATATCGCATGCTTACATCCACTTATCTTGTCTTGCATGCAACAAGGCTCGGCGCATCATTTAAACTGCATTGCCATTTTAATATCTTATTTGAATACGTGTTTAACTGCATGTTATTAAATCGATCCATATACCACATTAGTAGCCGAGCCTATTAATCGCATATTGCATATGTTGCATTAGGCATTTTGTATAGTTAGCAATCATGCATATTTTTCTAACTTGTATCTTCTTATCTTTGAGTACTAGGTGAGTTTTTACGCTTTAACATACTTGCATAATTGTGAATGTTGCCATGATTAGCATGTTTGCCATGAGACTATGTGCTTAAATGCTAAACTACTTGAATGTCTGTGGATGACGGCTCGTTGTTTGAATTGGAACGATTCAACAAATGTATGTTTTAAGCCCACTTTATTGAGTGGCAAATCATGTTTTAAGCCCACTATGTTTGGTGGCAAATTCGCAAATTTTAAGCCCACTTGAGGTGGCAAAATTCAAACCATTTTCGAAAACAAACATGAGTTAAATTGTTTCAAATTGAGCAAACTAGTCTATACTTGATTGTGCGCATCACATAGTAAAGCTAGTTTAAATAACTGGAATAATAACACATAATGTTTATAAAATATCATATCATGGTTAGTAGAGGCTGATTTTTGATCGGACGAGTGGGGGAACTCAATTCATGACCTTTCCTTCTCGTACCTAAGTTCTCGAGCCAAGGCAACTTTGGTGATGACGGACACGTGGCCTTCAGCAGAAGTCAGGATTTCCTAAATTTCCCCAAAACAAAAAATATTTATGTGGCAATTCTGTATCTGGCAAAGCAGTTCAATTTTGGCATTATTTGATTTAAAATCGATTTTCCAAAACGATTTGCCATATTTGGACTTTTTGGTGTTTATCAATTTCACATTTCACTTGTGAGATTAGATTCAGAACCGCAGGAGTCTGAACTGTGAGGCCTTTCTTTTCAAACCTTCCAAAAGGGGGCATGAAAAAGGCACACCACACTATGAGACCCACTACACTCCCTTGGAGAAAGCTTGCCTAGCCTTGGTATGAGCTACCAGGAAGTTAAGGCACTATTTATTAGCTCACTTTGTAATCCTGGTTTCGAGATTAGATCCCATCAAATATCTCTTTGAAAAACCAGCGCTTATGGGTAGGTTGGCTTGTTGGTTGCTTTTTCTCTCCGAATTTGATCTCAATTGTGTAGCGCGTAAGTCAGTTAAAGAAAAAGTTGTGGCAGAATTCCTGGCAGACCAACCAGTAGAAAGGAGATGAGGCAGTGGAATATTTGTTCCTAGATGAACACATTCTATATGTAGAAGAGGAAACGTGGACGATATACTTTAACGGAGCGTCCAATTAGTACGGTTATGGGGTTGGTGTGTTGCTGATAGCACCCGATGGCTCCCATATACCTTTAGCCTTCAAACTCCGGTTCAAAGTGTCCAATAACGAAGCAGAATATGAAGCATGTATTGTTGGTTTAAAAGTTGCCCTAGAACTAGGGACAATAGGGTTGGATGTTATTGGGGATTCGAACTTGGTTGTTTCTTAAGCAAACGGGGACTGGAGAGTCAAAGAGGAGAATAGAAAGGTTTACCATCAGACCCTGGATATTCTGATTCCTAGGATTGAAAAACTAATGTTTACATATCTGCTGAGGAAGAACAACTGGTTCGCTGATGCGTTAGCAACTCTATCTTCTATGATAGACATCTCATTTGAGGTCTGGATGCGTACGATTATCATCGAATAGAAATACACGCTGGCTTATGAGACCATTGCTGCGATAGATGAAGTGCAAGACAAAAACCCCTAGTATTACGATATTTGGAAATTTCTAGAAAATGAGACGTATCCACTAGGGGCAAATGCCAAAGACAAATAGGGAATACGGTGTTTGGCCGTCCAATTTATCATTTGCAGGGTCAAGCCATATAAAAGAGGTCATCTGGAAATACATAAATTATGAGTGGAGGAAGAGGAATTGAAGTGCCTTATAAAGGCTATCCACGGTGGAGAATGCGGGACACATAAATGATGTGATGATAGCCCGGAAGATCCTCAGACAAGGCTATTACTGGTCCACTATGGAGGAGGATTGTATTGGTTTTGTATGGTGATGCCACAAGTGTCAAATCCATGCCAATCGCATGAATATTCCATCGTCAAAGCTTTACAACATGACTTCACCATGGCCTGTCTCAGTCTAGGGAATCGATGTTATCGATGTAGTCTCACCAAAAGGGTCGAATGGACACGAGTACATCTTGGTGGCGATTGATTATTTTATGAAGTGGGTGGAAACTCAATCCTATACAGTGTTGAAGGCGTTGCATGTGGCCAAATTTATCAAAAATAATATCATCTGCCGGTACGGAGTTCCAAATGAAATCATCTTAGATAACGGCTCACACTTCAAGAAAGAGGTAGTGGATCTTCTTGAGAAATACAGTGTGGCCTTTCACAAGTCATCGATATACAGACCGCAGAACAATGGAGCTGTTGAGGCTGCAAACAAGAATATCAAGAACACCTTGCAAAAGATGGTAGAAACCTACAAGGACTGGATGGATAAACTATCGTTTGCACTTTGGGGTATCGGACATCAATCCAAACATCCACAGGGGCAATTCCTTATTCTCTCGTCTATGGGATGTAAGTTGTTTTGCCTATTAAAATTGAAGTCCTGTCGCTGCGAGTTATGGCTGAATGTCAAATGGCAGAGGCAGACTGGCAAAAGAGCAGGTTTGAGGAGTTAATGTTGTTTGATGAGAGAAAACTAAAGGCGCTGTATCATGTTTAAGGCTACCATCGCAGAATTACTATGGCTTTTAATAAGAAGGTTAAGTCCAGAAATCTCAAAAAAAGAAATATGGTACTGAAAGACAATCGAGCTCCCATCCCTGACCCTAGGGGCAAGTTTAGACCCAATTGGAGTGGTCCTTACATCAACAAATCTATCTGGTCAGGTGGAGCGATTATTCTCATGGACCTAGATGGCCTGGAATTTTCACAACCAATCAATAAGGACAAGTTGAAAAAATATTATGCTTGAGAGGCTCGCTAGGCTAAAAACCCAAAAGGGCGACCTAGGCAAAAGTTAGAGCATGAAAAATTAGAAATAAAGAAAAACTGAGCTCGCAAGGTTAAAAACCCTAAAAGGCGACTTTAGAAAAATTAGAGCGCAAAAGGAGAGAGTTAATACTCGAGTGAACCTGAACCGAACTACGCAAAGCCTGATTCCTATCTTTGGGATACGTAGGCAACTTCATCCTGAAGTTTGGCTGTAACTGTCTCCAACTCAACTGTCCTATCCATTTGTCTGATCAGGTCATCTTTGTTCATCATCTGTTAGTTTGGTTGTGATCTTCATTGGTTGTGATCTTTTTGGGCAGCAGAGCCGATTGCAATGCAGAATGTAGTAATATTCAAGCAGGGGCGGTTATGATTTGCCAATTTGGGGTTGTACATCTTGAGGATTGATTCTGTGCGCGTCAAGCAGTGATCATTTTCGAAAATGGTTTTGGCAAGTTTTAATAAAAGTTGATTTTTCTCAAAATTTTACCTTTACAACTTAGACCATTTTTGCAACCAAAAAGAAAATTTTTAGTGCTCATAACTTTAATTCCATTGATTTCAACATAAAGTACATTCTCCAACTCTTTAATACAAACCAAAGTTGCTTTTACATCATAAAACTTGAAAAGAAAGGTCAAAGCAATAAACTAGGGGCATAAGCGAGTTAGGTGCTCCTGCGTCCTCTGCTCATGCTTGCAAAAGCTTTTATAATCGAAGTGGGCCCAACTTGTGCCTCATCCTCGAGCCAAGCCAAACACTCACCAGAAAGGGCACAACTGAAACTAGGGGCCGGGGCCAAAAGCTCTCTCATCCTCCAAGCAATGAGGTACTGAGTTAAGTGTGAAGCACAAATCGGAAATGAAGCCGGGTATTCTACCCCCTCCTCTGGGCAGGTCTGATCATGTCTAAACTGGCGTATGAACCGGAAGGGAAAGTAGAACACGCAGTGTGTGAGGCCAATCAACTCAATACCTAGCTGTCGAGACATAATGTAGCTCATCTCATTCAAGTTAAGCTAGGGGCAATGCCAAGCTATGTCAGCTGCGGGCTTGCTGCACATCCACTTGTATTACCATCTCTCATTGGGAAAGTCCACTAGTTACTGGCGGAAGAAGTAAGCTCGGGCTGAATATTCAGGGCAAGGGTCCAGCACTTTCAGCTTATCCATGAGCCATACCTGGAAAGGGATGAAAAATAAGAGAGATTAAATAATAGAGAGGTGTGCGTGGAAAGAAAAGTAAAGAAAGGGTTTTGAGAGAATATAGAGCATGAGTGTTGAGTGATGTGCGAGGCATATATCAGAAAGGATGGGAAACAATACCTGAAGAAGTAGTGAACTCCCCACAAATCTGGTGGTCTCTCGCCGATGAAAAGCATCCAAACCCATCAAGATCTCGGCCAGTGCTAAACCAATACAACTCTTACCTTCTTTCAAACATTAGGCTACTTCGATTAGCTTAATGCTGGTTCCGCCGTAACTAGGGGCAAGAAGGAACTGCGCGAGCGCACATAAATAGAGGGCATATTGCCGAAAACCTTGCCAGAGAGGGTCGCCTCTGTCACCGATGTCAAAAAATTGAAAAATCAAGTTGGGTATATCTAGCTCTCCGTCATGGGCCAAAGATCGAGCTTCATGCAAGTTAAGCGCACATATTCGTCCCAAAGCCTGGGCGTGACCAAAACAGGGAGAAGGCATGATTTCCTCATCATGCTGGGTTTCCATCAATGCTCGAAATTCTTCAAGAGTCGGGCACATTTCCATCAATGCTCGTAATTGGGTCCAAACATTAGACTGCGACATGGAGGAACGGAAAAACAAAGTGGAGTACGACTCAATGAAAAAAGCACATTTATGTCGAAACCTTAGAAATTTACTTTTTCCCTACCGTCCAAAGTGGCTATCCAATCCGTGAGCTTCTAGGAAAGGAATATCTTCATTTGTGAAAGAAATAGCAGTAAAAATAAAGTTCTGGTGAAGAAATCAGGAAGAAAGACCTTTTGTAGAAGATAGGGCTGTGAGTGGAGGCCAGCTGTCAGTCATTTGTTGGATCCATCACAAGTGGCCGGCCGCCCACTTTTTGGGGCTTGCCGTCCACTTATAGGCCTAGCAGTTTTGGAAGTTTGGTTTTGTCTTGATCTTTGTGTTTTAAGGTCTTATTTTGAGTCTTTTGATTTTAGCAAGTATATATAGCTGTGTTTAGTTGTTTTTTTTTACTTTGTTTCTTTGTTTATCAAGTTGTATTTTGATCGTCGGTTGGCTCATTATCCGATTAAGAACAACGTGCCAATACACGTTCTTTCTTTTGGTTTCAAATTCAACTCCATTTTTCATTTCTGCAAATGTGGTGCTCATGATACAAAAACAATAACTATTTTCATAAAAATGCAGGGTTTTCCCCCGATCATAGTTTTTACAAAAGAGAGTACAAGTTTTCAAAAGCAAAAAGTAAAGCCTAACTGAAGCTATACGTGTGCTAGACTACCAAAATGAAAGAAACTAAGCAAAAAGTACAAAAATCTACGCTAATCGCATCAAGCTTGGAAGACCCTTTTCATCTTCTTCTTCGGAAGGGACTTAGGGACACTGTCTTTATCAATATCGCTATCATCAGAAATAGACTCAGAGCCAAAATTGGTATCATCATCTTCGCTCCTTGATCCCGAGCCACATCATCAACCTCGCTCTCAGACTCAGAGTGTCGATTTACTGCCTCCTCGGAGTCACTGGTCTCAGTATCATTCCCGCTCAAAATTGGCTCTGAGCTGCTACGACTCCGAGCACCTCTACCCTTGTCTCGACCTCGGCTCTCATTTCAACCATGCACCAAAGCCTGTCTATATCTCCTCTCTATCATCGTCGGAGGTGCCGCCGATGCTGCTGCTACCACTGGTGCCCTCTGTGCAGATGGGAGCTGGAAAACAAATATTAACATATCAGATACAATGTGGGTATTGTCGTTACTGAATGTAGTATGCAGAATGGGGGCAAAAGGTACAGTATGAGTATAGTGTGTTAGTGCAGTGTGGGGTGGCATGAATGTTACGGTATGAGTATCAGTGTATTAGTGGGAATATGATAGTGTGGTGCATAACAGTGCGGGAGGCAATGAAATGTATGCGAAAAATAGGAGAAAATACCTAGATACCATAGAGATCAAGCAACGTCTTTCTCCTCTGCACCATGTCAACCAGAGAAGCAACCAGCTGGAGTAGGCCCTCTGTGTACTCAGTCGGTGCTTGTAAGTGCATTTGAATGATCAGTATCTGGATTAATCAATATCTGAAAAGGGAAAGTGCGGTTACAAGCTATAAAGTGTGGTCCATACCTGAGGTGGGCCCCGGGCTCTAACATACCCGTGCCCTGCCTCGGGTGGCTCTATCAGAATCTGATAGGCTGTCCCTGTCGGCCGCCAACATGTAAGCTGTAGACACCCCATTTTTGACTGACCTTAAGACTCAGACGTCATCGATTGAGCGCTCGGTGATTGCGCATGTTGTGCTTGTTCTGAGGTTTCGGAGTCTCGGCTGAGAGCCTTGCCTCCGGATTTCGGGACTCTTTTGTACTTTGCCTTGGTTTGCGAACCAGGTTCTATTTTCTCTTTCCGAAGGGAGGCAGAGGTCTCGTAGACCATCTCTCAGTGGTCGTAGGCTACTTTTCATGGCCGTAGACCACTGTTCCCGTTTGGAGACCAGTTTTCGGTTTTCGAAGCCGTCGGCCGTGCGCCTCGGTTCGGGACCACTTAACTTTCTCCGTTTGCTCCGGTTTTTGGCACACACCTTGTTTCCTCTCTCTAGAGGGACACTATGGCTCAGGAGACCACCTTTGTGGTTGCACGCCATTTTCGATGCTTAACAGTCAGTTTTCGGGGCACCCGGCTACGCATTTTGGCCCCCGAACCCTCGTTTTGCATCTGTCTTGGTTCATTTTTTGCATGGACCATATTTTCATTGTTTGGAAGGTGGTACTAGGGTGGGAGACCACCTTTTCTTCCTGGAGACCACCTTTCTCTTCACCGGCCAGTTTTCTTGATAGGAGGCTGGTCTCATTGGTTTTTGAGCCACATTTACTAGTCTCCCACCATACCACTTGCTTGCATTTCGTGTGGAGACCACCCTAGGAGGCTGCCGACCACTTGAACCTTTTGACCCTGGTTGGTTGACCAGGGCAAGTGGTCGGCTGACCACTTGAACTGGTCGGCCTACCTCCCCCAGTCTTGTCTCTGTGAGTTGATTCCAGCTGTGCCAGCTGGGAGGCACAGACTGGATCCTCCATACAATATGGAGGATCTTCCACCTTGGTTTGAAGCTTCTTGGAGAAGCTTTAGTCCCTCTTGTCTATAAAGGAAGGCCTCCACTTCCTTTGCAAGGGTTCTAAATTTGGCTGAAGCATACACACATACATCCCCCCCTGTCTCTATATTTTGTGTTTAAAAGTGTTAAATTCTTGCCCCTTTGCACACTACCTCTTAGCCTAACACCTCTAACACCAACCTAAGCTTCTTGGAGGGTCTTGAGAGGTCCTAAGGAGTTGCATTTTTGGTCCATAAGCTGCTGGTGTTGCTGAGCTACAAGGGTAACACCTATTCCCTCTTTTGAGTTTTATTTTGCTCTATCTTTTAGCCATACTTGAAAGAATTTTTGAGCTTTGGTGTAAACTAAAAAAAGTCTTATTTTGAGGTCCTTAACATGTTTGTTTAAGATCATTTTTCTGTTGGGGGTCATCTACCCCCTCTCGTGCTTCATTTCACTTTGTTTTGAGCTTTGTTTGCCCTTTTGACCACTGAAATCCAGAGGATTTTCAGTGGTTATCAAAGAGGAGTGACCCTCTCTCTCCTTGTTTTGATTTCTAGTATATTTGGCCTAACAAAGGAGCCCTTATTTGCATGTTTCCAAGCCATGTTTCTGGCCATTTTTGGTGTGTTTTAGGACTTGCATAGGCTCTGTCCAGAGCTTGTTTTGCCATATTGGGTGCCCATCTTGCATGTGTAGAATAACCCTCTTCATAGCCTATCAAAGGAGCATGTCATTCTTGCATGAATTGACCATGTTTCAATGAGTTTTTGGGCTTTATTTGGCATGTCATACCTCTGAATTTTTCTGGTTTAGTGATCTCTTGAATGTTTCATATACTTGTAGTGTAAACCCTCTTCACTAGCTTGTATTGCATACTATTTTGGTCTTTGATTCTAGCACTTTTTGGCCATGCCTTAGACTGATTTTGTGCATGTTTTGGACTACCTTAGCTCTGTTTTTATGCCTCATGGTCGAATGATGCTTGCTATGCATGGTTGTAATGTAATACCCTTGCCTAGTCTTGAGTTTTGAAGCCTATTGCATGCTTATACTGAGGTGTTTTCATGTTTTGGGGCCATTGAACATGTCATTTCAGAGCCTATACTTGTGTCATATTCCCATGTTTTTCATTCTTTGAACGTGTTTGAGAGTTGTGCATGAGTACCTCATTTATGGACCATTGCATGAGCTTCATTTCTATGCATTTTGAGCCATCATTTTAGACCATCTTCCCACTGTCTTGGACTAGCATAGGGACTGTTTGGGGCTGGTTGGGTCATTTGGGCATTGCTTTGTGTACCTCTAGTGTAATGCACTTCACTAGTTTCGGTATCCGGGCCATCTAGCATGCATTGTGTGAGGTGTTTACATGATTCAGGACCATCTTGCATGTCATTTCAGAGCTGGAAAATGTGTGATTGTATGCCATATTTCATCCCTTGCCATGCTTTGGTAGAGTGGCATTTGGTGCCTTAGGTGTGGTCCCTTGCATTTGTGCATGTTTGCATGTGTTTTTGTTGCCTAATTTCATCATGTTTGGCCACTAATTTGAGTGTGGCTGAGGCCCATTCATTTTAGTTTAAGTTCATCTTGCATTGTGTATGCCATGTCCATGTTGTCGCATGCTTGATCGTCGCATTGTGTATGCCTTGATTATGCCTTTGTGTATGTCCATCGTTATATGTGCGTTGTGTATGCTATATAGCATCATGTGCATTGAGTATGCCATTCATAGTTCATAACATTGCGTATGCTAGTTACACCTTTGCATGTCATTCCTTGCATGTTTGCATGTCTTAGTTACATTTCGTTTAGGATTGCATACTAGTTATTGCATTTATATATGCCATGCCATATTATTTGTTTCATTGTGTTCGGGATAGGAGTTAGTCCGAACACGGGAAACGAGGGATGTTTCGTACTCAAAGTGACGAAACGTGCCTCGATTCCCAGGTCGCCGACACTCTTGACTACCCATGATAGAGTTGTTGGCTTTAGGTGTTTACATGTGCATTCATTTTACATTGAGTTGTGCACTTCGACTCCTCGGCCATCATGCGTCGAGATGCGTGATTGATGGCACGAGGATCGAGGACTACACTCTCTAGAGCTGATGCAATGACGGGAAGAGTGGTCAGGCACACATATGTTGAAAATACTTTGCCTTCTCTCTCTCTTGCCTTTGTTGCAGAAAATGCAGAAACCGGGAGAAGAAACCGGTCGACCGACCAGGTTTCCTGGCAAGCCGACTACCTTTTCTGGTTTTCACCACGAAGGGTGGTTGGTAGGTGGTTTCCAATGCCTATAGCTGGTCAGTAGCCTTCCCCTATAGTTTCATCTCCTTGGAGCTTCGCGCAAGTTTCTGAGTTCAATTGCAAACAAAGTAAGCCGGGGCATTGCGATGGATTTCTCGACAAGGCAACTCGAACATGCATGCATCCATTGTCTTCCAAAACAAAGTCGTGGCAGCCCGCATTCATTTAGTTTACTTGCTTACTTAGTTAATTTATTAATTAATTAATGTTGTGTAATATTTAGCTGCAATTCGTGATTCATTTCGGTTGTGTAATAACTAGTTTAATTAGCTTAGATTAGCTAGTCGGTATTGTATTATTTATTCGGACCCTCCGAGAGAGAGCAATGTTGTAATAAGTGTGCGTATGTGTGATGTATGTCTTCCAACCCCACGTCTTTCTCCCTTTTATTTACCAGCTTATGATCGTTAGTTTTAGAGCATGTTTCAATTAGCATCTATATGTTCACATGTTTGCATTCATTCTTTTGTATTGCATGCACCGGGCTCGGCGCATCATGCTAACTGCATTGTATTTCAATTCCAAGTTGAATACATGTATCGATTGTTGCATCTCATATGCCATCTTAGAATAGCCGAGTCTATTGTAGTTGCATTTTTGCATGTGTTGCATTAGGCATTCCTAGCATAGTTAGGATTCATGCATGATTTCTAATTAGCTTCTTTCTTTGGCTCGGAGTACTCGGTAAGTGTTTATGCTTTAGCATCCTTGCATGTGTGTGAGTAACTACCATGATAGCATGCTTACCATGAGGCTATGTGCTTATGTGATATAACTACCTGAATGCCTGTGGATGAAGGTTGGATTATTTGAATTGGAACAATTCACTGATTGCGAGTTTTAAGCCCACTTGAGAGTGGCAAATCACCATATTTTCTAAGCCCACTTGAGGGTGGCAAAATCCGTATTTTAGCCTACTTGCGAGTAGCAAACCGCTTTCAAAACCAAACATGAGATGTTTTGTTCTAACTTAGGTGATCCAGTCTATACTTGTATGCTGTGCGCATCACATAGTAATTCTAGGCTAATAAGCCGGAATAAGAACACATAATGTTCTCAAAACTCGATATCATGGTTAGTATAAGCCGATCTTTAATCGGGCGAGCGGGGGTGCTCACGAAGTGACCTTCCCCAATCATACCCAAGTTCCCGAGCCGAGGCAATTTTGGTGATGACGGACACATGGCCTTAGGCACGAGTCAGGGTTTCCTAAATTCCCCCAAAATAAAATATTTAGATGGTGACTTTGTATCTGGGAAAGCAGTCCATGTTTGGCACTTCTTTCTAAAAATCAATTTTTCAAAACGATTAGCCGGATTTGGACTCTTTGATGATTCATCGGTCTTGCATTGCACTCCGCGAGATTAGATACAATACCGTGACATTAAGTCCAAACTGTAGTAAGCCCCAATGAACAAAACGGGATTCCCTCCTAGGACGTTCGGGCGCGTCTACATAAGCGCAGTAGGAATCACCGGCCAACCAGTAACCTGCATAATGGGAGGGGCCCCTCTAATATCGGCCTCAATCTCCTGAGTAGCCTCACCTGCCAAAGAAGCACCTGCTGCATCGCCCTCACAAACTCCCGTCAGAGGCGGTATGAGATCAGTCTAGATGAAAGTCGCATAATTGCCATCCTCTCTGAAATAGTCGACAACCAACTCGATCACATACTGAATAATCGCCTTAGCTGGGAGGTAATTAGCTATCCTCATGGATGTTGGGGGTGACATGGGAACAATTAGGGTAGATGAGCTCAGAGTCTGTCGTACAAATCGCTCTCCCAAGAACCAAGCCCGACAGAGCAAGCCCTCTAATAAGATCCGGTATCGAGACGTGGCCCAAGCTCTAGCATATTGGTACCTCACTCCGGCTGGCATCGTCGCCCAAGGCTACAACATAATCTGAGGATCTGGTCGACGGACAACCAGTGTTTTATTCCTTACCCCCGGTTATCAAACGGAGGTCGAGAAGATGCAGTGTATCCGAGCAGAGGTTGCCAGAACAGTGGTCTACCCCGTCAGTAGATAGTCAGGCTGAGGCTTTAGTTTTTACCACAGAGATAGATATACCAGTTAGTCAGCTGGAACAGCAGAACATGGCAGGGATGGAGGAAATGATGTGTCAACTCCAAGAAAGTATGAAACTCATGCAGAAGGATGCTGCTCGTCAAGCGGAATTTGCCAAACAGTAGGCTGTGGTCATGACCCAGCAGGCAGAGCTAATTACCCGGCTACAGCAGCAAGCCGGAGCATCAGCGTCACATCAAGCTCCTCCCCTACCAAGGGTCCCACTACCTGGGGAGACACCAAATGTCCAGAATATCTAGGAGGATACAGACATCCCAACAAGGCCGGCTCTGCCCCCATTTCTACCTTAACTATCCAAGGCACCTACGCCTATCAATCAACCGGACTCTCCCTTTGAGTTCGAGGTGGACCCTACAGCGTTGAAGTTGAGCAAGCTTGAAAAGTTGTTCAAGAAATCCCAAGGGGTAAAGTCCATCCCAGACATTGAGGACGGGTATACCGATGCGGCTATGACGCTGCCAGATCGGTTGAAGATGCCACAAATCGACCACTTTGATGGGTTCGGGGATCCCATGGTGCATCTATGTTTGTTTTCAGACATACAAAGGCCGATGGGCCTCACCAGACTACAGAAGCTTTCATTGTTTGGCTGGACCCTGTCGGGTGTGGCAGCCATCTAGTACACAAAATTGGAAGACGATGTCAAGTGGAACTGGAATGAGATGACCGAGGCTTTCATTGCACAGTACTCATATAACACGCAAATCGAGATTACAACCCGTGATCTCGAGACAACAAAGCAGGAGCCTAAGGAGAGTTTCTCTGAATTCGTAACCCGCTAGAGGGCCAAGGCCTCAATGATGACCATAAGGCCGATGGATAAGGATCAAATACGGATGGTTGTGCGCAACCTCCAACCCAAACTGATGCAAAAAATGATCGTGCTCCCCTTCCCTACCTTTTCAGATCTGGATGAGATGGGAGTACAGATCGAGGATGCCTTGAAGCAGGGCTTGATTGACAATGACAAAGAGCAACCCAGGAGAACCTTCAATCGAAACAACAATGCAGGCACAAGCAGTGCTGCAACTGCTAGAGCTTCGGAAGTAAGCATGGTCACCACCACCCCCCCAAGAACCCTGGCAGCTACACCATTCTCTGGTGCGTCCGGAAGTAACACGCAAACAACCAAATACCAACCTCAAGGCCAAAGAACCTTCACTCCATTATATATGCCCCTGTCCAAAAATCTGGGGGTATTAATCAGGAAAGGGCACTTGAAGCCCCTGGAGCCAAGGCCATTGCCAAATCCACTTCCTCCCTCCCATAACCCAGCCAAATACTGCGCATATCACCAACAACATGGTCATGACACCGACTAGTGTTTTAGATTGCGTCGTGAGATTCAAGATCTCATTAACAAATAGGTGATTATGCCTCCAGAGAAACCTAACGTCACAACCAACCCTCTCCCTCCACACAACCAAGCTCTACCTCCCAAACACATCAACTTTATCTAGACTGGGGTCGTGTCTTACGATCCTAGCATCTATATCACTCCTTCTCACCTACCTAAGTCGGAGGTGTTCATTCCTGACAGCACTGACTTGTGCATGTTGGATATCTCTTGACCCAACCTAAACCAATGGTGGTGACTGTCGAAGACAGAATAGTGATGACTTCGGAGGAGAATGGGATTGTTGAGTTAGAGTCTGAGGAAGTTGTGAGCTTTGCTGAGGAAGTATACAATCTGAATGGCCATATTGTATCAGCGGGCCAGGCTAGGCCAAACTTTGAATTGCCAGCAAGGGCAGAGATTTGTGTAATACGGGGGGACGGATTTGATCAGAGGCAGGATGACTTAGCAACTCTGGAAGGGGACTTTGCTAACCTCCAGTTTTTCAACGAACAAGATCCAGGAGACATGGCAGTCAATTGGTTTGATTTTGAGGAATTAGCAGAAGTTACCAGGTGGCTTGATGACCAACTAGATGTTGTTGAAGAATCTTAACTGGAATAGGGCTCGTCAGGGGCAAGTACATCAGTTGTGGCCGGAAGGGCCGGAGATCAGAATGCATCGTTGGAGAGTGCCTGTGCTAAGAATTTCGCTCGGGGCTTGGGCATTGTGAATGCAGGAAATGTTGAGCAGGCTGTGTTGAAGCAGCTAGAACAAGAAGGGATCAAAGATTTCGAAAGAGCCAGAAAGGCTAAAGCTCCTGTGGGGGTTGAGAGTGCTGTGTGCACAAGAACAGAATGTACTGCGAGTATAGGAACGCAAGGTGCTACGGGCATATAGATTTTTGTAACGGAGCCGGATAGGTGTCTGTTGGCTGCCGATGGAATGTGGTGGGAAGACGATGATCTATGTCTTGCCCACACGGATGAGGATTGGGGGAGCAATCAACCTGATGATACCTGGTACATCGGCGAAGTCGATCATATGACCAGGAGCAGGCAGTATTTCAAGCCCCCATATCTAGATCAACCACAAGCGTTCGGGAAGGACAAGAAGGTAGAGAAACAGAAAGAGAAGTAACTCGAAGAAGAGGTTGTGTTGAAACAATTGAAAAAGATAAAAGCAGACATCTCCATCTGGGGACTGCTTATGGCTTCTTGAGTACATAGACAGGCCGTCCTTTCAGCCATGGACAAGGCCAAACTCTCGATAGACACCACGTCGGAGAAGCTAGTTGGATTGGTTTTTCCGGGAGGAGGTTCCCCGACGTTGACCTTTTCTGACAAAGAACTACCGCCTGAGGGCACAAATCACAACAAACCTCTCTACATCTCTATGGAATATAGAGGCAAGTGAGTACCAGTGGTTCTTGTCGACACGGGATCCGCCATTAATGTGTGCCGTCGAGGACGGCATATGCAATCGGGTTGAAGCCCGCAGACTTCATGCCAACTGCCTAGGTGATTCGGGCGTATGATAACACAAGCAGGGAGGTGATGAGGACTGTCAAAATTCAGACCCAGGTTGGTCCAGGACAACACGAGATCGATTTCCATGTCTTGGACGTTCCCGCAATCTTTAACCTACTTTTGGGGCGACCGTGGTTGCACCAGGTAAAGGCAATTTCTTCCACCTTGCACTAGATGTTGAAATACCCTCACGGGAAAGGGGTAGCTATAGTTTTTGGAAATTCATCAATCCATCCGCCGTCGGAGGTGTCTACACCAGTCTTGGAAATCGAGCACGGCACGGAGGATGTGTTCTTATCGGGGTTTACTCTAGCTGAGGCTCGAGTCGTGCAAAACGTATTGGTTGTTGATGAGGGGGTGTATGTCAGCGCACAATCAATATACCTCATGAACAAGCTTCAACACATCCTTGGGATGGGATTGGAAAAGAGTGGCCGGAAAGGCATCACAGTATCGACCGAAGTGTCGCACAACTCGCATACCTTTGGCTTGGGTTATCTGCCCACCAAAGAGGACTGGATGGGGAAAGGCAAGGAAATGCTGGAAGAGCCAGAGCAAAGCAGGCAGGGAAGCCATATGAGTTAATGCACGGACCCATTCAGGGTACCCTAAATGGACGCTTCGTCCGGGAGGGGGAGGATTTTCCATTCTACGGCTTTCCAGAGCCATGGTTGAATGCGGAGAGGAAGCGCGTGCCAGGTTTTGAGATCTTTTTTAACCTGCAGTTATCCAGGGATAATGTTGCCGAGGAGTAGACAGACCCATCAGTTGAGGTTGAGCAGTGTAAAAATGTGGACTCCGAGAGCGCTGAAATTGAAATGGGGGTAGCACTGGCTTGTCTACTTTCAGATCCTTCGATTGTACAGAAGTGCTTGGGAGATAACTTCTCAGTGTCCATGATTGGGAATGACTGCGAGCCTACCTACAAGTATTCTGGATGCATCCATCGCACCCTCTGTCATCTGGCAGTACGAGGAGGGATTTTTGTCAAGCAGCACCGGGTCAGGTAGTGAGCCGGAATCTGATTCCACCGAGTCTGTGGAGTCGGAATCAGGTTCCAGCTCGTTTGAGTCTGAGTTCGGTATTCCTGGGGGTGATAACCCGGATGCCACAGTCCTGTCTAGGTCGACTTTTTCTTTCTCTTTTGAGTCTGTTGTAACAGAAGAATTGGACAATTTGGAAATGCTTAATGAGAATGGAATGGATGTGCTTTTTTAGTACTTTTCTGTGCCCTTGATTTATTGTATTAATCAGGACTTCCAAAATTTTGATGAAAACGACGTGGAAGAAATTCCTCCGGTTTTGCAATGCTTAATTGATCAAGAGCAAGAAAGATTTGTTAAACCTTTAGTTGATGAAATCACTACTGTTAATGTTGGTACTGAGGAGGACCCGCGGCTGGTCCAGATCGGGTCCACGTTGTTTTCGGAGGAACGCGAGCGCTTAGTCACTTTATTAAAAGATTTTAAAGATGTTTTTGCATGGTCCTACAAAGACATGCCTGGAATCGATCCTAAGATTGTACAGCACCGGATCCCTTTTGACCCAGAGGCCCGACCCGTTAAACAGAAACTCAGAAAGATCCGCCCGGACAGGGCCCTTAAGATTAAAGAAGAGGTCACCAAGCAAATTGACGCAGGGTTCCTGCTGGTATCCGAATACCCAACTTGGTTGGCCGACATTGTTCCGGTGTCGAAGAAGGATGGCAGGATCTGGGTATGCGTGGATTTTAGGGATTTGAACAGAGCCAGTCCGAAGGACGACTTTCCCTTGCCGCATATTGATGAGTTAGTGGACTTCACAGCAGGGCATGCTTTGCTTTCATTCATGGATGGGTTCTCGGGCTATAATCAGATAGTGATGGCACCTGAAGACCGGGAGAAGGCTGCTTTCACCACCCCGTGGGGGACTTACTATTACAGGGTGATGCCATTTGGGTTGAAGAACGCTAGAGCTACATATCAACGGGCCGTGACCATAATATTGCACGACATGATCCACAAAGAGGTTGAGGTGTATGTGGATGACATGATTGTCAAGTCTAAAGAAAGAGAGGGCCACTACACCGCCTTGCAAAAGTTCTTCCAAAGGATCAGAGAATTTCGGTTGTGGCTGAATCCTCAGAAGTGTACGTTCGATGTTACAGCAAAGAAAATACTAGGGTTTCTGATTACACAGAGAGGTATCGAAGTCGACCTTTCCAAAATCAAGGCCATCTTAGAAATGCCACCACCAAGGACTGAAAAGGAGGTGCGAGGCTTTCTGGGTAAAGTGTAGTTCATAAGACGGTTTATCTCAAAATTAACCTTGACCTGTGAACCACTTTTTGGTCTCCTGAAGAAAGGAAAGAAGTTCCAATGGGACGGCCGATGCCAAGCTACTTTTGAACAGATCAAGGAATACTTACAGAACCCACCCGTGTTGTCACCGCCCGAGTCGGGAAAACCTTTGATTTTGTATCTTTCAGTAACTGAGACTACAATGGGCTGCATGCTCACACAAGAGTCTGAGGACAAAGTGGAGAGGGCTATCTACTATCTGAGCAAGAAGATGCTGGAGTATAAAACCCGCTACACACCGTTGGAAAAGTCTTGCTTAGCCTTGGTATGGGCTACCAGGAAGCTGTGGCACTACTTGTTAGCTCACTCTGTAATGTTGGTTTCAAGATTAGATCCCATCAAATATCTCTTCGAGAAACCGACACTCACGGGTAGGCTAGTTCGTTGGTTGCTGTTGCTTTCCAAATTCAATCTGAAATATGTGACGCGCAAGTCAGTCAAGGGAAGAGCGATAGTGGAGTTCTTAGCCGATCATCCAGTGGAAGGAGGTGAAGCAGTTGAGTACTTATTCCCAGATGAGGCCATTTTGCATATCGAAGATGAAACTTGGATGATGTACTTTGACGGAGGGTCAAACCAATACGGTATGGGGTAGGAGTGTTGCTAATAGCACCCGAAAATTCCCGTATCCCTCTAGCCTTCAAACTCCGGTTCAAATTCTTGAACAACGAAGCAGAATATGAAGCATGCATTGCTGGTTTAGAAGCAGCCTTGGAACTAGGGGTAAAACGGTTGGACGTCATCGGGGACTCGAACCTTGTTGTATCTCAAGCGAAAGGAGATTGGAAAGTCAAAGAAGAAAAGATGATAATGTATCACCAGACCTTGGACTTGTTAATTTCTCGGTTTGAGAAACTAAATTTTGCTCATCTGTTAAGAGAGAACAACAGGTTCGCAGATTCACTAGCAACTCTATCTTCCATGATAGACATCCCTTTGGGAGTCCGGATGCGTCCGATCATCATTGACCAGAAATTTGCGCCAGCCTACAAGTCGATTGCTGCTATAGATGAGGTTCAAGATGAGAACCCCTTGTACTACAATGTCTGGAACTTCTTGGAAAAAGAGGCGTATCCACCAAGGGTAAATGCCAAGGATAAAAGGGCAATCAGAAGAATAGCCATTCAGTTCATCATCTGCGGGGGTAAATTGTACAAGAGAGGTCATCTGGGAATGCATAAGTTGTGCGTTGATGCTGAAGAATCAAAGCGCTTAGTGGAGGCCATCTGTGGAGGAGAGTGCGGAGCGCATATGAATGGGGTAATGTTAGCTCGGAAGATCCTCAGACAGGGTTACTGCTGGTCCACCATGGAGGAGGATTGTATTGGCTTTGTTTGGCAATGCCACAAATGTCAGACCCATGCAAACCGCATGAACACCCCATTGTCGAAGCTGTACAATATGACTTTGCCATGGCCATTTTCAGTTTGGGGAATCAATATGATCAGGGCCGTCACTCTGAAGGGGTCTAATGGGCATGAGTTCATTTTGGTCGTGATAGATTATTTCACGAAGTGGGTCAAGGCCCAATCTTATGCGGTGTTGAAGGCTTCGTACGTTGCAAAGTTCATCCGGAACAACATCATCTGTCGCTACAGGGTCCCAAACGAGATTATTTCAGATAACGGTTCCCACTTGAAGAATGAAGTGATTGATTTGTTAGAAAAATACAATGTGGCTTTTCATAAGTCATCCACCTATTGGGCACAGACCAATGGGGCAGTCGAGGCTGCCAACAAGAACATCAAACACATTTTGCAGAAGATGGTGGTAACCTACCAGGACTGGCCAGATAAGCTGCCATTTGCTCTGTGGGGCAACCGGATTTCGATTAGAACTTCTATTGGAGTGACTCTGTACTCATTGGTTTATGGGATGGAGGCTGCTCTACCTATTGAAATTGAGGTTTCGTCATTACGAGTACTGGCTGAGTGTCAGATAGTCGAGGCAGATTGGCAGCAGAGCAGATTTGAGGAACTCATGCTCTTTGATGAGAGAAGGCTGAAAGCACTGTACCATGTTCAAGGTTATCAACGAAGAATTGCCAGGGCTTTCAACAAGAAGGTTAAGTCCAGAAATTTGAAGGAAGGAGATTTGGTGCTCAAAGAAAACCGAGCCCCCATCCATGACCCTAGGGGCAAGTTCCGACCCAATTGGACTGGTCCCTACATCATTAAGTCTATTTGGTCAGGTGGAGCTGTCGTTCTAATGGACCTAGATGTCCTAGAGTTCTCACAGCCGATCAATATGGATAAGTTGAAGAAATATTACCCCTGAGTGGCTCGTTAGACCGAAAACCCGAAAGGGCGACCTAGGCAAAAGTTAGAGTATGAAAAATTTGAAATTACAAAAACTGAGCTCCCAAGGTTGAAAACCCGCAAAGGGCAGCCTTGGCAAAAGTTAGAGCATAAAAGGAGAGTGAAAATACTCGAGTGAACCTGAGCCGAACTACGTAAGGCTTGATTCCCATCTTTGGGATACGTAGGCAACTTCTTCTTGAAATCTAGCCATAAACTTTTCCCCGATCAACTTTGTCCATTTGATCATCTTTATCATCTTTGTCTATTCAGCATTCAAGAGTTCGGTTGTGATCTCCGGTGCAGTGCTACTCAAACTAGGGGCAACTTTTCAGTTGCTGGAATCCGGGGTTGTGCATCTCGGTGACAGATCTCAGGCGTGTCCAGTTCTGATCCATGTCAAAAATGGTTTTGAAAAGTTTTAATAAAAGTTGATTTTGTTCAAACTAATCTTTTTACAACTTAGACCATTTTTGGACCAAAGCGGAAAATTTTCAGTACCCACAACCTTCAATTTTATTGATTTCAATACAGAGTCCTCCTGCTCTTGCATACAAATTGAAATTGCTTTTGGTTACATTCATAAAGAAAACTTGAAAGTACTAATAAAGTAATAAATCCAGGGCATAGCTAAGTCAGGTGTTCCTGCGCCCCCTCCCAGAGTTGGTCGAAGCTTCTGACGCTAAAATGGGGCCAATCTGTGCCTCTTCATTGAGCCAATCTATGCACTCATCAGACAAAGGGCAACTGAAAGTGGAAGCGGGGGCCAGGAGTTCTCTCGTCCTCCATGCTGTGGCATACCGAGCAAGCTGTGCACCTCAGACCGGGAATGCAGCAAGATACTCTATCCCCTCTGGCGAGCAAGTCAGATCATGGCCGAACTGGCGCTGGAACCGAAAGGAACACATAGTGTGTCAGGCCGATTAACTGAATCCCGGGCTGGCGAGACATACTGTAGCTCATTACCAGTAGATTGAGCCAAGGACAGCGCCAAGCAATGCGGTCTACGGACAAATTGCACATACAATCGAACCACCATCCCTCTTCTAAAGCATCGACTAGGCATCGTCAGAAGAAGTAGCCACGAGCCGAGTATGCTGGGCAAGAGTCCACAACCTGTAACTTGTCCATCAACCACACCTGGGGAGGGATGAAAAATGACAAATTAAAGAATAGAGAGGTGTACGTTGAGAGAAAAGGGTTTTGTGAGAAAAACTGAGCCTGAGGGTCGAGTGATGTGAGCAATATATATGTGAGATAGGAAGGGAAACATTACCTGCAGCAATAGTGGACTCCCCGCAAATCTGGTTGTTTCCCGGTGATGGAAAGCATCCAAGCCCATCAGTGTCTCGGCCAATGTCATGGCAATACAGCTCTTACCCTCTTTCAAGCCTTGGGCAACTTCAATCAGACGAATGCTAGACCCACTGAAGCCCGGGGCAAGCAAAAAGTGAGATAACATGAACAAGCAAAGGGCATGTCGCCGAAAGCCCTGCCAATGATGGTCACCGCGGTCACCGGGATCAGAAAAATGTTGAATCAAGCTAAGGATGTCCAATTCTCCATTGCAGATCAGAGACCGAGCGTCGTGTATAGTGAGCCCACACATTCGTCCTAAGGCTTGAGCATGGCCAAAGCGGAGTTGGGGCAAGATCTCCTCGTTGCGCTCGGACTCCATCAAAGCTTGGAAATATTTGAAGGTAGGACACATCTCTTGACCGCCGAAGCTAAAGACATGTGTTACCGGATTCCAAAACCTTGCCGCGGCATGGAGAAAGGGAAGATGCAGCGGAGTGCGGCTCAACGTGAATAGTGCATTCAAGCCGAAGCCCCGGAAGTTCAACTTTTTCGAGCCGTCTAAAGTAGCAATCCAAGCTGCAAGATTTTCAATGAGGAATGCCTCCATTTTGATTCAAAACTGAGATGAAATGAAAGAACCACAAAGATGGAACTTTTATAGAGGATAAGGCACTGCTTGGGGACACGTGTCAAAAATATGGTGGTCACCGACCACTTTTTCTGGTAGGCCGACCACCCCTTTGGTCTCCAAGGAAAATAGCTGGTCAGCTAGACCCTTCTGGTGGTCGGCCATGGAGAAAAGTTGGTCTTTGGTCTGTTCCTAGTTTCTAGAAGAGAGATCCTAGCTTTTCCATGCGTTGGGAGTGTTGAAGGTCGGAGTTTACCTCTGTTTCGGATGCGTTCCGTCACTCCAATTGTCCGAGATGCGTTTGCTTATCGAGTTGTTGTTCTTTGTTTATCGAGTTATTGTTTGGTTTTGCTTTTTGAGTTGTTAAAGTTTTGTTTATCGAGTCATTGCTTATCGAGTCGTTGAGTTCCGTATATCGAGTTGTTACTCTTTGTTTAATCAACATTGTTGGGATTTGCTTATTGAGTTGTAAACTTGCTAAGGTTTTGTTGTTTCTTAATAAGTTAAGTTGTTTAGTTTGTTGCGTCGGTTCACTAACTGACTTGGCAATTTTCGATGCTCAATTTTCATTCAATCTCATTTTTGTGCAAAATGATGCGATGCGATGCTAAGAATACAAAATACAACAGTTTTTAAACAAAATGTTGTTTCATTCCATCATAGCTTGTTTTTTACAACATCTTACAACAGGGTACAAGTTTTAAAGAAAATAAAACTGCCTAAAAGCTAATGTGCTACAACTACTAGTAATAAAAGAAAACAAAGCAGGAACATTTGCATCAGTGCTATCAAGCGCGAGACTGAGAGGCCCTCTTCGTCCTCTTCGGCTAAGCAACCTCTGCACCATCACTGTCCGAATCGGAGTCACCGCCCTCGGAATCCTCCTCGGCATCATCTCTACTCTCAGAACCGGATCCAGAGTCATCCTCTCTGCTTGCAGATGTCTCTGACTGAGGATGTGCAGACTCTTCCTCCTCGCTGGACTCCGGATCATCTCTGATAGGTGCTCTACACCTGCCTCGGCTACGAGTCGAATCCCCTCTCCCAGCTCCTCGAGAAGGCCTGGATGGCACGGCCTGTAGTGGTGGCATCTAAAAAGGACAATTTGAGTACATTAGCCAACATGTATATCAGATGCAGAGACAAGAATACTACATAGAGTGGGTGTATGCAGATACAATGTATGAATATGGTGTGTCAGATGTGCTCTACGCATACAGTCAAGCAATGCAGTGAAATGGTTAAATACAACATGTCATCAGAAGTATGATAAATGTGAAAAAAGTGAAAAATACCGTAACACCGGCGATGAACAGCTGTGTCTCCCTCCGCAAGACCATGCCCTCGAGTGAGGCCACCAATCCGAGCAGATCATCAGAATACTCCCTGGGAGGGTGTAGAAACAAGCTCAAGTCATCAGTGAATAAATGAATGCCTAAGTATCTGAGTGATAAATGAAAAGTAGTGGAACATACCAGTGGTGAGTCAGGATCACTGACATATCGGTGATCGGGCATAGGAGGCTCTATTAGAATCGGGTAAGATGACCCGCATCGCCATCCAGTCAACTCGATCAGAAGATCTGGCCACTCGGCGTGCTAATAAGTCAGGGGAATTGGGGGAATCTGTCTAGCCCCAGTCCTCGATGTGCCGGCCCTGCTAGACGAAGGAACGTCTGCAGCCCGGGCTCGAGCTGACGATGATGCACCAGCAGCCCTCCTAGTAGGAGTACAGACACCCATCAGTGGGGGCATCAAGTACGTGTGGCGGTAAGTCGCATACTCCCCCTCCTTCGTGTGCAGAGCTGTATAGGTACCCAACATAGCGACATCGACCTCCTCGGGAGTGAGTCTCTCAGCGGACTGCATGTCATCTGGGGGTGCTAAAGGGACACTTTGCTTAAGGATGCCCATCGTCTGGCACATGAAGTGATCTCCCAGAAACCAGGCCCTGCCAACTGGCCCCTTAAACAAAGTCCTATACTGAGAAAAAGCCTATGCCCTCGGGAACTAGAAACAGATATCTCCTCCCAAGGGTGCCCAGGGCCGCTAAGCGATCTGAGGATAACAAGTGCATGAGCCAATCAGATGTCATAAATATGCGAGATGAATCAAAGCTGAAAATATGAAGAACTGAGAGTTCTGAAGTACCTCGGTCGCCCGCACTGTGTTAAAAAACTGTCGCAAGAAGGGCAGAGTCTCTCGAGCCCTCGCTCGGCATCGACCTTCAAATACGTGAGAGTAAGGGATCGTAAGAGGCACCTCCACCTCAAACTCTGGGGCTAGCGTCAGAAAGTACGCGTAAACCCATAGCTGTGGAAAACAGGGCAGTGGCCATCATAATACAGAATATACAGAAAATACAGAGTGCTGAGTGCAGAATGTAGAATACAGAATGTAAAGTGTGCTGTGTACTGTGTACAGATAATGAAAAGCAGAAATGTAAATCAAGAGAGCAGAAGGTACCTCCTAGGCTCTCCAGTAGCCACCAACTATGTTCCCCCGTCCGCGGGAGGTCGCACTCATATAGCAGTAGAGGGTAGCGAGGCCAGCGCCACCCAGTCATACTGGCTGACCTGTGATAGGTCCACCAAAGCACTGAGCAGATACAGTCCAACTGTGTTCCCCCTGTTGGAGAACAAAGTGGTCCCAAGGAGGAACATCAAAAAACCTCGAGCGTACTGCTCTATCTCCTTAAGAGTCTCGGACATGCTCTCCCTATACTGCACGGGGAACCAAGTGTACCTGACTCTGCTCGAAGATCGGTCAATCGGTGGGCGAGCTCCCAACAGATAGATCCAGGCAGCCTCCCATTCGCTCATATCCTCATCGTAGGGGACCGGTCGGCCGGCCACATCAAGGCCAGTCAGCATCGCAAAGTCGAACGGTGTCGTCGTCATATCCCCGGTAGCTGAGAAGTGGAAAGAGTTGGTAGTGTCCCACCATCTCTCCACGAGTGCCCCCCATCAAGGTTCTGCTCGCAGGGTAGCGAGATAGCCCCACGTAGAAGGGCCCAAATCCTACCCCGTCCACCATGTGACGAACGGTCTCTGGGAGCTCTGCATACCACTCCCTAGCGATAATCGAGCCATAACCTCGCGTAGAACGAGAGGATAGCTACATTCAAAATGAACAGATGTTTCAGTTTCAGAATGAAATGTATAAGCTGCGTGCAAATGAAATGAATGAGCTGTGAGTTCAAAAGTGAAATGTAAGAACTGCGTGTTCAATATGCGCTGCGTGCAAATGAAATAAGTGGGCTGCATGGTCACCACCAAGAGTTTGGGCTGCGTGTTCAACTTTCAAAAATAGTGGGCTGTGTGTTCACCTCAAGAGTTTGAGCTGCATGTTTAGATTTCAAAAACTGTGGGCTGTGTATTCACCTCAAGAGTTTGGGCTGCGTGTTCAGATTTCAAAAACTGTGGGCTGTGTGTGTTCACCTCAAGAGTTTGGGCTGCGTGTTCAGATTTCAAAAACTGTGGGCTGTGTGTTCACCTCAAGAGTTTGAGCTGCGTGTTCAGATTTCAAAAACTGTGGGCTGTGTGTTCACCTCAAGAGTTTGAGCTGCGTGTTCAGATTTCAAAAACTGTGGGCTGTGTGTTCACCCCAAGAGTTTGAGCTGCGTGTTCAGATTTCAAAAACTGTGGGCTGTGTGTTCACCTCAAGAGTTTGGGCTGCGTGTTCAGATTTCAAAAACTATGGGCTGTGTGTTCACCTCAAGAGTTTGAGCTGCGTGTTCAGATTTCAAAAACTGTGGGCTGTGTGTTCACCTCAAGAGTTTGGGCTGTGTGTTCAGATTTCAAAAACTTTAGGCTGTGTGTTCACCTCAAGAGTTTGGGTTGCGTGTTCAACTTTCAAAAACAGTGGGCTGTGTGTGTTCACCTTAAGAGTTTGAGCTGCGTGTTCAACTTTCAAAAACAGTGGGCTGTGTGTTCACCTCAAGAGTTTGGGCTGCGTGTTCAACTTTCAAAAAAGTGGGCTGTGTGTTCACCTCAAGAGTTTGGGCTGCGTGCTCAGATTTAAAAAACTGTGGGCTGTGTGTTCACCTCGAGAGTTTGGGCAAAGTGTTCAACTTTCAGAAAATGTGGGCTGTGTGTTCACCATCAAAAGTTTGGGCTGCGTGTTCAACTTTCAAAAAAGTGGGCTGTGTGTTCACCATCAAGAGTTTGGGCTGTGTGTTCACCTTTCAAAAACTGTGGGCTGCGTGTACACGATAAAAAGTATGAGCTGCGTGTTCAGAAATTCGAGTGATTGAGCTGTGTGTTCAAAATGCAAACAGAATGCTATGTTATAGACTAAGTGTTCAAAACAAGCTGTGTGCCTGTCATGACCCAAACCCGCCCCTATGGGTTTAGCACCGTAACCGGCCAGTAATCCGAGATTACCAAAGGCTTGCTTAACAGTAGTACAGTAATACAGAGTATAGGGGCTGGCGGAAGACATTATAGTAAATAAACAAAGTCCAATGAGCTGTGAGAGTCTGAATACAAAAAGACTTTTCATTCAAATATATACAGTCAGACAAAACAGTACGTACATATATACAATCATTCAGTCAGGGACCTAATCCCTATTAAACAGTACAGTAACAGTCTATACAGTTATGCAAAACAGATACAGAGACAGATGGGGAAATTAAAAACACCCCTAAGCCGTAGCTTGACAGGCTCGGAACCTCGCATTGAGGCACATAGGTTGGCTTGACAAAACTGGAGTTTACCCCGGCGCTTCTACCTGCGGTCTGGTGCCTGTACACCTACATATATATATGAACAGTGAGCTAAAGCCCAGTGAATAACACAATGCGTAAAGGGGTTAAGAATGAATGTCCTTACAGTAATGAAAACAGTTCATTAAATCAGTATTTCAGTCGTTCAGTCAGTGTAGTCATATGTGGTACATCCATTAGCATAACAGTACAGTAAATAGTAGGTCTTAAAAGACCGAGCAGTAAGTGATGCCCATCAGTCAGTAACAGTAGTGGTTCCAACGAGGGAACCGACAGAGATCTCTGTAACAGTAATAGTAAACAGTAGGTGCTAAGGATGCCACAATACAGTTCAGAATATAGGACATACATTCATTCAATTAACAGTATCAGTTCAGAAAGCAGTACAGTTCAATTGTTCAGAAGATAATCATTTTGAACATATCTTTACACAGTTGTTACTCACAGAGTTCTGGGCTATGGTAAGGCTAGAGCACGTCCTCAGTCGCCAACCCTACACAGTTTACAGATTGACAAATTGAACACACATTAAGCTACACAGTTGGAAAAGATAATAACTTAATCCCTAATTTGCCTCGGTATGGTTCTACATTTATATCCTCAATAAGATGTCTTAAACTAGGCCTAAGAATGCCTAGAATGGGATGAGGATGCAAAGATGCACTTGAAAAAGCATTTTCAGACTTTTCAGAAAACAGGGGTCACGCTCAAGCGTAGGTTAAACCGCTTGAGCGGACATGCAGACAAAGGTTTCCGCTCGAGCGTAGACTTACCTGCTCGAGCGTTCTGCAAAGCAGTCAAAAGTGCTGGATAGGCGAAAATCACGCTCGATTGGGCGCTCGATACCCGCTCGAGCATGAGACACAATGTCTCGCTCGAGCGTCAATTATTCCGCTCGAGCGGACTTCAAAACAGAACAAAATGCTGGGAGCACGATTTCCACGCTCAAGCGCCAGTCACCCCGCTCGAGCGTGAGTCCAAATTCTGGAAATTCCAGATTTGAACCTCAAGCTCAAAACCAAGTTTTAAACCATAAATTTCGATCCTCTTGGGCCACTTTTCTAGAAAACACATCAAAACTCATACTTTAACATGATTCAAAACTCAATTTGTAAAATCAAAGCCCAAGGGTGTTTCAAATAAATCCAATTCAAACCAATTTCTATGAATATGAAGAACGTGCAAACATGCATGAATTTAAACACTTCAAAGCTTCAAATGCTAGCTCAAATGAGCCAATTCTTTCTAAAAACATGATGAAATCATGGACTACTCTTAAAACATGGACATGCATGTGAGGAATGTGATCTACAACCTCCAAAACTTCAATATATAAACATGCATGCAACGATTAAGCTTCAACACAACAATTTGAGCCATAAGTTGGCTCTAGTCTCCAACCTAGGTCTAAACCATGCAAGAAACAATTTAAACACAAGGATGAGAAGATGAATTTCTACCTTAAGTCTCCAATTCAAGGAAGGGAAGCTCAAATATGCAATTTCTTCTTCAATTCCAAGCAATTCACAAGCTAAAGTGAGATGAAATCCAACTCTCTCCCTTATCTCCCTCTCTCTAGTCAGCAAAGGCAAGGAATGAGCTGAGCAAAAGTGTGCCTAGGTGTATACTAAGGCTCAAATGTTGATCATGGTGTGGGCCACTCATGTGGCAAAATGGTAAATAAGGCCAACTATGCAATTTAGCTCATTTTAATCTAATTTAATCGTACCTAATTAGTTTTCAGGTAACTACACCATAAAATCACATAAATTACGATGATCATAAAACACTAATCGATTTCCGGTTTGGCCGCCGATAAGGCCTTCAATTAGCAGTTTAAACATAAAAACTGAACAGATAATTAAACAGTCAACAGATAGACATACAATTAAACAGATATACTTAGTCAATTCAATTCCATATTTCAGTCAGTCAGTTCAGTATTTCAATCAGTTCAATTATCAATCATAATCAGTTTCAGTTTAACGGTAATCAGTGGTTATTCGGTAAACAGTGACGAGGGTTGTTACAGTGCCCACTCAACAAAATTCTGTGCTGTGAGATATATGCTAAAATAAGTAGAAATATGGTGTGCAAATGTGTTCAGAATGAGCGGATAAGCATACATAGCGAAAGTATGAAATGTGCATGAAATGCAGAATACATTGCAGAGAATATAAAAGTGAAGTACGTACCTCTCGTGCGTGATGAGAGAGATGAGTCTCTGGCTCCCGCAGCAACAGATCCGCAGGCGCTCAGTCATCAAAGTCAGTGAAATGGTAGAAAGTGGCCTGAGGAAGAACGTGCTCCCGAGGATGATACCTCTCGGGATCAAACGGCCGAACTCTCGGGGGCAAGGACATGATGTTCGGCTCACCCTCGGCACCTGGAGGACCTCCACCATGAGGAAAATGACCCGCTATTTGAAGAAATCTGCAAAAATGAGCAAAAAGAGCCAAAATTGGAAAAAGTCAATAAAAGTCAACTCTCAGGAAATGAAAAGTCAACAAAAGTCAACTCCCGAGAAAATGTTCCAAATGTCGAGACAAATGTACCTTAAGTGGTGAAAATGGAGAAAGAAGCTCCGAAATCAAATTTTAATTGGTCCAAAGTGAAGAAAACTGAAAGATTTTGCGAAACAACTTTGCGTGGGGCGTTGGAAAATGTGTATAGAGCACAGATCTAAGAGAGAAAATGGTCTAGGAAGGAAGAAGGACTGATTTCGGCCTTGAGGTTATGAGGAATAGTGATTGGGACATGTGGATTAAAAGAAACAAGTGTAAAAAGACAAAACTGCCCCGAATTTGGGTAGGTGGTCGGCCGACCATCTTTCCTGGTAGGCCGACCACCCCCTTGCACAAAACCTGGTCGGTGGCCTTCCTAGGTGGTCGGTGGCCCTCCTGGATGGTCTCTAATGTCTCTTTGTTCTCCCGGAAAATTTTGGTGGTGATCGGAGTCCCCGGCTCTCGAGAAAGTACAAGGAAAGTGCACTTGTCGGCGCAAAATCCCTCCGCGGGAACTTCAAATCCAATCTTAGATGTGCAGCTCGTTGTTGCTCGCCAAAAGCAAGGTGTATCCTTTTTGAGTATGTTGCGACGCCTCTGAGCAGTAAACCAGAGGTCGCGTTTGAGTTGCCCTCGTCGAGGCTTACATTTCTTTGCTCGATGTTTTGTTTCAAATATGCTTTTGAAGTCGCACTTATCTTGCATTGTTATACACGTCACTTGCATTGTTATGCACGTTTCATTGGCATTGTCATGCCCTCCATGCTTAACTTGCGTTGTCGCGCATGTTTCTTCTTGCATTGCGGTGCACTTTTCCATCGGCACCATGTCTATCCGCGTTTGATGTAGTGTTGAACATATGTTGCTAACTATGTTACGCCTGTTAAGTTTCTCTCTTTTGCAGGCACGATATTGTATGTACGGTTCATTAGAAGTTGGTGCGACCAAACGAGCTGCACAGGTATTGTAACTTCTCCGTGTAAGACGTAGCGAGAATTGAATAATTCTCTACATTCCTACTACATGAAATGTAGTTTTCCTTTGCATTCTAGCTTAAAACTGTTGCATTTATTGTGAAAATTTGCTTCATTACAGCTTGCTGCTTTGCATGATCATGAGTTATGTTCGGCTCTGTGCATGCCTTTTTGCATTTTGCCCCGGCCTGCGGGCATATCTCTTTGTTTATCTCGCCTGTTTGTCTAAGTCTTCGGCCTTGCCAAAAATGGGTCGTCTCTAGGCTTTGACATTCACTGCCGTCACGTATGACTTCCGAGTTCTGTCAAAAAGGGGTAACTATAGACACCCCATATTTTACCGACCTTAAGACTCAGACGTCATCAATTGAGCGCTTGGTGATTACGCATGTTGTGCTCGTTCTAAGGTTTCAGAGTCTCAGCTGAGAACCTTGCCTCCGGACTTCGGGACTCTTTTGTGCTTTGCCTTGGTTTGCAAACCAGGTTCTGTTTTCTCTTCCCAAAGGGAGGCAGAGGTCTCGTAGACCATCTCTCAGTGGCCGTAGGCTACTTTTCGTGGTCGTAGGTCACTGTTCCCGTTTGGAGACCAGATTTCGGTTTTCGGAGCCGTCGGCCGTGCGCCTCGGTTTGGGACCGCTTAACTTTCTCCGTTTGCTCTGGTTTTTGGTACACACCTTGTTTCCTCTCTCTAGAGGGACAGTGTGGCTCGGGAGACCACCTTTGTGGTCGCACGCCACTTTCGATGCTTAACAGTCAGTTTTCGGGGCACCCGGCTACGCGTTTTGGCCCCCAAACCCTCGTTTTGCATCCGTCTTGGTTCATTTTTGGCATGGACCCTATTTTCATTGTTTGGAAAGTGGTACCAGGGTGGGAGACCACCTTTTTTTCTTGGAGACCACCTTTCTCTTCGCTGGCCGGTTTTCTTGATAGGAGGCTGGTCTCCTTGGTTTTTGAGCCACATTTACTGGTCTCCCACCATACTACTTGCTTGCATTTCGTGTGGAGACCACCCTAGGAGGCTGCCGACCACTTGAACCTTTTGACCCTAGTCGGACGACTAGGGCAAGTGGTCGGCCGACCACTTGAACTAGTCGGCCGACCACTTGAACTAGTCGGCCTACCTCTCCCAGTCTTGTCTCAGTGAGTTGATTCCAGTTATGCCAGCTGGGAGGCACAGACTGGATCCTCCATACATGTGTATGGAGGATCTTCCACGTTGGTTTGAAGCTTCTTGGAGAAGCTTTAGTCCCTCTTGTCTATAAAGGAAGGCCTCCTCTTCCTTTGCAAGGGTTCTAAATTTGGCTGAAGCATACACACATACACCCCCCATTGTCTCTATATTTTGTGTTCAAAAGTGCTAAATTCTTGCCCCTTTGCACACTACCTCTTAGCCTAACACCTTAACACCAACCTAAGCTTCTTGGAGGGTCTTGAGAGGTCCTAAGGAGTTGCATTTTTGGTCCATAAGCTGGTGGTGTTGCTGAGCTACAAGGGTAACACCTATTCCCTCTTTTAAGTTTTATTTTGCTCCATCTTTTAGCCATACTTGAAAGAATTTTTGAGCTTTGGTGTAAACTAAAAAAAGTCTTATTTTGAGGTCCTTAACATGTTTGTTTAAGATCATTTTTCTGTTGGGGGTCATCTACCCCCTCTCATGCTTCATTTCACCTTGTTTTGAGCCATGCATTAAGGCCTTTGTTTTGAGCTTTGTTTGCCCTTTTGACCATTGAAATCCAGAGGATTTTCAGTGGTTATTATGTATTTTTGAGAGCCAAAATCAGAGAGGGGTGACCCTCTGTCTCATTGTTTTGATTTCTAGCATATTTGGCCTAACAAAGGAGCCCTTATTTGCATGCTTCCAAGCCATGTTTCAGGCCATTTTTGGTGAGTTTTAGGACTTGCATAGGCTTTGTCCAGAGTTCATTTTTCCATATTGGGTGCCCATCTTGCATGTGTAGAATAACCCTCTTCATAGCCTATCAAAGGAGCATGTCATTCTTTCATGCATTGACCATGTTTCAATGAGTTTTTGGGCATTATTTGGCATGTCATACCTCTGAATTTTGTTGGTTTAGTGACCTCTTGAATGCTTCATATACTTGTAGTGTAAACCCTCTTCACTAGCTTATATTGCATACTATTTTGGTCTTTGATTCTAGCACTTTTTGGCCATGCTTTAGACTGATTTTGTGCATGTTTTGGACTGCCTTAGCTCTGTTTTTATGCCTCATGGTCGAATAATGCTTACTATGCATGGTTGTAATGTAATACCCTTGCCTAGCCTTAAGTTTTGAAGCCCATTGCATGCTTATACTGAGGTGTTTTCATGTTTTAGGGCCATTGAGCATGTCATTTCAGAGCCTATACTTGTGCCATATTCCCATGTTTTCCATTCTTTGAACGTGTTTGAGAGTTGTGCATGAGTACCTCATTTATGGACCATTGCATCAGCTTCATTTCTATGCATTTTGAGCCATCATTTTACACCATCTTCCCATTGTCTTGGACCTGCATAGGGACTATTTGGGGCTGGTTGGGTCATTTGAGCATTGCTTGGTGTACCTCTAGTGTAATGCACTTCACTAGTTTCGATATCCGGGCCATCTAGCATGCATTGTGTGAGGTGTTTACATGATTCGGGACCATCTTGCATGTCATTTCAGAGCTGGAAAATGTGTGATTGTATGTCATATTTCATCCCTTGCCATGCTTTGGTAGAGTTGCATTTGGTACCTTAGGTTTGGTCCCTTACATTTGTGCATGTTTGCATGTGTTTTTGTTGCCTAATTTCATCATGTTTGGCCACTAATTTGAGTGTGGCTGAGGCCCATTCATTTTAGTTTAAGTCCATCTTGCATTGTGTATGCCATGTCCATGTTGTCGCATGCTTGATCGTCGCATTGTGTATGCCTTGATTATGCCTTTGTGTATGTCCATCGTCATATGTGCGTTGTGTATGCTATATAGCATCATGTGCATTGAGTATGCCATTCGCAGCTCATAGCATTGCTTATACTAGTTGCACCTTTGCATGTCATTCCTTGCATGTTTGCATGTCTTAGTTACATTTCGTTTAGGATTGCATACCAGTTGTTGCATTTGTATATGCCATGCCATATTATTTGTTGCATTGTGTTCAGGATAGGAGTTAGTCTGAACACAGGAAACGAGGGATGTTTCGTACTCAAAGTGACGAAACGTGCCTCGATTCCCGAGTCGCGACACTCTTGACTACCCATGATAGAGTTGTTGGCTTTAGTTGTTTACAAGTGCATTCATTTCACATTGAGTCGTGCACTTCGACTCCTCGGCCATCATGCATTGAGATGCATGATTGATGGCACGAGAATCGAGGACTACACTCCCTAAAGCTGATGCAATGACGGGAAGAGTGGTCAGGCACACATATGTTGAAAATACTTTGCCTTCTCTCTCTCTTGCCTTTGTTGCAGAAAATGCAAAAATCCGGAGAAGAAACCGGTCGACCGACCAGGTTTCTTGGCAAGCCGACTACCTTTTCTGGTTTTCACCACCAAGGGTGGTTGGTAGGTGGTTTCCAATGCTTATAGCAGGTCGGTAGCCTTCCCCTATAGTTTCATCTCCTTGGAGCTTCGCGCAAGTTTCTGAGTTCAATTGCAAACAAAGGTAAGCCAAGGCATCGCGATGGATTTCTCGACAAGGCAACTCGAACATGCATGCATCTATTGTCTTCCAAAATAGAGCAGAGGTAGCCCGCATTCATTTAGTTTACTTGCTTACTTAGTTATTTTATTAATTAATTAATGTTGTGTAATATTTAGCTGCAATTCGTGATTCATTTCGGTTGTGTAATAACTAGTTTAACTAGCTTAGATTAGCTAGTCGGTGTTGTATTATTTATTCGGACCCTCCGAGAGAGGGCAATGTTGTAATAAGTGTGCGTGCGTGTGATGTATGTCTTCCAACCCTACGTCTTTCTCCCTTTTATTTACCAGCTTATGATCGTTAGTTTTAGGGCATGTTTCAATTAGCATCTATATGTTCGCATGTTTGCATTCGTTCATCTGTATTGCATGCACTGGGCTCGGCGCATCATGCTAACTACATTGTATCTCAATTCCAAGTTGAATACATGTATCGATTGTTGCATCTCATATGCCATCTTAGAATAGCCGAGCCTATTGTAATTGTATTTTTGCATGTGTTGCATTAGGCATTCTTAGCATAGTTAGGATTCATGCATGACTTCTAATTAGCTTCTTTCTTTGGCTCGAAGTACTCGGTAAGTGTTTATGCTTTAGCATCCTTGCATGTGTGTGAGTGACTGTCATGATAGCATGCTTATCATGAGGCTATGTGCTTATGTGATATAACTGCCTGAATGCCTGTGGGTGAAGGTTGGATTATTTGAATTGGAACAATTCATTGATTGCGAGTTTTAAGCCCACTTGAGAGTGGCAAATCACCATATTTTCTAAGCCTACTTGAGGGTGGCAAAATTCGCATTTTAGCCTACTTGCGAGTAGCAAACCGCTTTCAAAAACAAACATGAGATGTTTTGTTCCAACTTAGGTGATCCAATCTATACTTGTATGCTGTGCGCATCACATAGTAATTCTAGGCTAATAAACCGGAATAAGAGCACATAATGTTTTCAAAACTCGATATCATGGTTAGTATAGGCCGATCTTTGATCGGGCGAGCGGGGGTGCTCACGAAGTGACCTTTCCTAATCATACCCAGGTTCCCGAGCCGAGGCAACTTTGGTGATGACGGACACGTGGCCTTAGGCACGAGTCAGGGTTTCCTAAATTCCCCCAAAATAAAATATTTAGGTGGCGACTCTATATCTGGCAAAGCAATCCATGTTTGGCACTTCTTTCTAAAAAACAATTTTTCAAAACGATTTGCCGGATTTGGACTCTTTGATGATTCATCGGTCTTGCATTGCACTCCACGAGATTAGATACAGGACCGTGACATTGAGTCCAAATTGTAGTAAGCCCCAATGAACAAAACGGGGTTCCCTCCCGGGACGTTCGGGCGCGTCTACATAAGCGCAGTGGGAATCGCCGGCCAACCAGTAACCTGCATATTGGGAGGGGCCCCTCCAATATCGGCCTCAATCTCCTGAGTAGCCTCACCTGCCAAAGAAGCACCTGCTGCATCGCCCTCACAAACTCCCGTCAGAGACGGCATGAGATCAGTCTAGATGAAAGTCCCATAATCGCCATCCTCTCTTAAATAGTCGACAACCAACCCCATCACATACTGAATAATCGCCTTAGCTTGGAGGTTCTCAGCTATCCTCATGGATGTTGGGGGTGACATGGGAACAATTAGGGCGTATGAGCCCAGAGTCTGTCGTACAAATCGCTCTCCCAAGAACTAGGCCCGATAGAGCAAGCCTTCTAATAAGATCCGGTATCGAGATGTGGCCCAAGCTCTAGCATATTGGTACCTCACTCCGGCTGGCATCGTCGCCCAAGGTTACAACATAATATGCAAATAGAGAGTGTGCAGATTGTTAGTTGTCGTCAGTTATCAGAGTATGAATAAGAATACAAGCAGAAATGACTGTGAGTTTTGGATTACCTCGCGAGTAACCACTGTATTAAAGTATTAGCGGTAGAAGGCAAATGTCACATCGTCACAGCTCCGGCGCTGGCACCGGCCGTCATATCGTCACGAGTAAGGCACAGCTGGGGGGATCTCATCCATTGGCTCTAGAGCCAGAGCTAGAAAATAAGCGTAAATCCATAACTGCAGGAAAAAGTCAGTAGTGTTATCAATAATATGTCAACAGATATTAAACAGAAAGTGCAAAGAAGAAAGCACAATGTGCCAATAGATATAAAACAGAAAATGTAAAGCAGAAAGCACAATGTGTCAATAGATATACAACAAAAAGTGCTAAGCAGAAAGCACAATGTATGAACAGATATTGAACAGAAAGTGCAAAAGCAGAAGGGTGTGGTGCATACCTCCCAGGCTCTCCAGTAGCCTCCTACTCGCTCCCCCTTTATGCGGGAAGTGGAACTCATATAATCGTAGAATATGGCAAGGTTGGCTCTACCCCAATCGTAAAACCGGGCCCAGGGTAGAGTCACAAAGGCTCTCAGTAAGTACAAATCCACGGTATTCCAATTGTTCGCGAACAAGGTGGTATTGAAGAGGAACATCAAGAAGCGCTGGATGTACTGCTCTACTTCCTCATGTGTCTCAGGCTGACTCTTGCGGAAGTGCTCGGAAAACCAGCTGAATCTGACCATCGCTGGCCTATATAGAAGTGGGCTCACCCATATCCATATCAAAGAAGATTAGATCACCCCTACTCCTAAGTCTGTGATCATTGAGAAGTTGTAGGGAGTCATCATCATTTACCCAGCGGAAGAGAAGTGGAAAGAGTTGGTGGCATCCCACTACCTCTCCATCAATGCCCCGAGCAGGGCTCGGCTAGCCATATGCCGTTAAAGCCCAATACAGAATCAGCCAAAGCTAGCCTCATCAACAAGGTCGCAGACTTCGGATGAGAGCTCATCATACCAATCTCTGGCTGTCACTGCCCCGTTCCCCTTGCTAGAATGAAAGTCCCCCTGTGGCAAAGAAAGAATGAATCAGATGAAAAATAGAGGTAAAAGAACAGTCAAATGAAAGGCAGTGCAAGAACTACAGTTAAATGAAAAGCAAGAAAGCATGAAAATAAAGTTTGTACCTCAATAGCATCGTGGGAGAAGTAGGAGTCCGGCTCCCTCAGCAAAATATCCTCTGGCATGCCACCGATGAAATCGTCAAAGCACGTCATGCCTCCAGGTGTGCGTACGGGGATGGTAAATGACTTGATCAAAGGGTCTTATCCATAATGATAGCGGCTTAGGCTTGAGCCCTGGAGCGAACTCTGCCTTGAAGTCAACAGCAATGTCCTCTACTGCCTGGCCAGCCTTAGAAACCGCCGGCTCCTTAACTTTAACAGGGGGTGAAGATGAAGGGGTAACCTCAAGAGGGGCGTCATCATAAGGAATGTTGTCTACCATCTGAAAAGTGTGTGAAAACCAGTGAAAAATGGAGAAAAGGGGAAAAAAAAGTGGGAAAACTTGGAAAAAGTCAACCCTAGGAGAGAGAGAAAATTGGAGAAAAAGTCAAAACTCGAGAAAGTTCACAAAACCCGAGACAAACAAGCCCAAAGTGTTGAAAACTTGAGAAAATCAATGAAAACAAAATTTGATCGGTTCAAAGTGTAGAGGACCAAAGAGGGTTTACAAATAAAGTTTGACTGGGGCATTGGAAAACGCGTACAAAGCACAAATCTAGAGAGAGAAAGCACCTAGAGAGAGAAGGAGAGTGATTTCAGACTTAGGTGTGTGAAGAAATGAGGTATGGTGGTGTATTTAAGAAGACCCGTGCCAAAAAGACAAATATGCCCCCAAAATTGCATTAGTGGCCGGTAGGCCACTAGTAGTGGGTGATCGCCCACTATTAGTGTCCAGCAGGCCTCATTTATAGCCGGCAACCCTCTTTTGTGGCCTGGTGCTGGTTTAGTTCCTCTTTTTCCCTAATAGTGTATGAGAGGTTCTCTTTTGGGTTCAGATTGATTTTTGAGGAGCTCGAAACTATGTTCTAATTGCGCCATTCCCAATATCCGTTGTGTTCCGGCGCGCGAATGTGGCCCACTTGCCAATATGAACAAGGTGTATCCTTTTTAAGCATTTTGAAAAGTATAACGATCCCGGTTGTCCCTTTTCTGTTCTGTTGTATTCCGGACTCAGTTCTGTGAAGTTGGTAGTGGTATCTATCTTGTTGTCATCCTTTAATTCCACTTGATTGAGTTTTAGGATGTTTTGAGCAGGGTTGTTACAGGTTGGTTAGGCCTTGGTTTCAATCCCTTGTTGTTCAGTTTTTAGGCGATCCGCTCGAGCGGGTCTCCTTGCGCTCGAGCGGGGATTGCACACCTCCAGTATTTCGTGTTCCTGCAAAACTTCTGCAGATGTGATTTTTACGCTCCAGCGGGTTTGTTTACGCTCGAGCGGTGGCGCTCGAGCGGGTAGTACTTTCTGGGTATAAGTTCTGGGAGGGGGAAATCTACGCTCGAGCGGACTGGTTTTCGCGCTCGAACAGAAGTGCTTTATTCTTGTGTCTTGGTGCTCGAGCGGGCCTTATTGCGCTCGAGTGTGTTCAGATTTTTGTTCTTGGCGCTCGAGCGTTGTGTTCTCCGCTCGAGCGGGTCATGCGTATATGAGTTATCCGCTAGGTGATTTTAAATCACTTTTTGCTTTTCTTTCTCTCTCCTACTTTTTAAAAAAACACCATTGTTGAGCTTCTCACTTTAGAACTCTACCTTCTCTCTAGGTATTGATCTAGTAGGAGTGATTTCCTCACCTTTGGCCTTTACAAAAAAGTTGTTGATCGTCGAAGGCTATCTTTTGATCTGAGAAATTCGTGGTTTGGAGCATTTTCGTTTTCTTCTCCTTCTTGGTTGGGAGTCATCTTTCGAGGTAGGGATAACTTACTCCTTACTATGGGCTTTGTCTTTAAATTTTAGTATTTTGAGATGTTGGGGTTGGTTTGGTAATTTTGTGAAAGTTTGGGACTTTTGTGTAAATTTACAAAAAGGTTGGGGTTTTAGCTATATAAAACCTAGATGCATGTTTGGCAGGGAAAAGTGAAATTAATGTTAAAACATTAACGAAAATGGAACCTAAGGGTTGTAATGTTAATTATGGAATATGTCCTAATTACATTGGTTAATTAATTTGCATAATTAATGATGAGGAATGAGAAATGGATTTGGAAATGTGTGGGATTAAAGGGTGTAGTTGGATTATTTATCGCTCACCCAGTTGAAATGTTGATTATATATCCATTGTTGTATTTAATTTCTGTATAGAAATAACTGCTTTGGGCTATCGGTGGAGGATAGTCTTGATTGTTGTAGACAATGCATGATGATTAGGCAAACTGGAACTAATCACTGGAATGTGTCATTGAGTATGACGGTTGAAAGAATACATTAAATTTATGTGTTGTGTGATGATGTGTATAATTATTGTCTATATGCATTGTGTTGTGTTGGAGGAGATAGGGGATGTACTCCACGGTTTAGGGGAAGATAGGGGATGGACCTCTAAACCGGATGTTGTTGGGAGGAGATAGGGGATGGACTCCATAGATAGAGCTCATATGCTTATCTAGTAATGTGTTGACAGAGCTCATATGCTTGTCTTTGGAAGTGTGATAGTGCTCTTATGCATATCTATGGAAGTGATGATATAGCTTGTATGCTTATCTGTTGGTGTGTGATATAGCTAGTATGCTTATCTATTATGAAATGGGAAAGTGTTTAATATGAGTTACTGTCTCATATGAGTGGTTTGGCCAGGTTCTGAGCCATGGTTATAAATTGAGAATTAAAATGGATTGTAATATGGACTTGTATGTCATGAAACCGTAAAGTGTGATAAGGGAAAGTATCAGTGTTGGCCATCTATCAACTGCTAATCTTTTAGTCATTGTTCATATTTGGTTTAGTATATTTCTACTGGGCTGTGGCTCACCCTATATGGGAATATCATTTTCAGGTACAGGTAGCATGCCACCTCCAAGGACGTAGCTTGGGAGGCTAGAGGCAGACGGACTTTTGTTGTTTTATTTCTTTGATGTATTACATGTGTATTCAAGCCAAGGGCTTAATGTGTAAATGAGTTAGCACTCTTTTGTTGTAAGCAAGTGTTAACTTGGAAAGCTGTAAGCCTTTAGGGCATTTGCTTTTGTTGTTAACATGTAATACTTTTGGTAATGGAACTCTGATGAATAGAAGAAAGTGGAGCTTTTATATATCAATGCATGTCTCTATTGATGGGTTTAATGTTAGTAGTGGGTGATCGCCCACTATTAGTGTCCGGCAGGCCTCATTTATAGCCGGCAACCCTTTTTTGTGGCCTGGTGCTGGTTTAGTTCCTCTTTTTCCCTAATAGTGTATGAGAGGTTCTCTTTTGGGTTTAGATTGATTTTTGAGGAGCTCGAAACTGTGTTCTAATTGCGCCATTCCCAATATCCATTGTGTTCCGACGCGCGAATGTGGCCCACTTGCCAATATGAACAAGGTGTATCCTTTTTAAGCATTTTGCAAAGTCTCTGAGGGGTAAGTCGGAGGTTGTTGCCGAACATCATTTTTGTTCATTCTGTCAAGTTACATCTCTGTTACTTTCTTTTGCGTAAAACGTGCATTTTCGTATGGTTTTTTCATCTTGCTTTCTATTCATGCATAGAACATGCTCTTGATTCTTGCATGGAACATGCTTTCAATTAACATCATATGTTGGTTGTCTGTAATCTTGCATGAAATATGCATTGTCATTATATTGGTGTTCACACTTATTCACTTTGTGTATCTATCATGCCTATTCACTTTGTGCATCTATTGCACTTGTTCACTTTGTGCATCTATCGCACTTGTTCACTTCTTGTATCTATCACACACTTTCATTACATTGTGTATCTATCGCACAATCTCATACTTTTTGCATCTATCTCAGGATGCGTGAAACGCGACCTTGAGCGGTTTTTCTTCTCTTCTCACGATTTTAATGTGATTAGAGTATCTCAAGACACGTAAAACATGACCATGAGCGGTTTTTCTCCTCTTCTCACGATTTCAGCGTGATTAGAGTATCTCAGGGCGTGTGAAACGTAACCCTGAGCGGTTTTTCTCATCTTCTCAAGATTTTAGCATGATTAGAGTATCTCAGGACGAGTGAAACATGACCCTGAGCGATTTTTCGTCTCTTCTCACGATTTCAGAGTGATTAGAGTATCTCAGGACGTGTGAAACGCGACCCTGAGCGGTTATTTATCTCAGGATGCATGAAACGCGACCCTGAGCGATTTTTCCCTCCTCTTCTTATGGTTTTGGCATGGTTAGAGTGCATGTTTTTAGTTCTTTGCTTGAACCCATTTCGATTTAAGCTTGAAGCTCATTCATATGTTGTTATCTTGTTATTGCTTATTGTAGTTATTATTGCTTATTGCATCATCTAGCATGATTGTGACTTTTCAAAATAGCCGGCTTCGCGAAGCGTGTAAGTCTAGCTTCAAGTATTCTTTGTGCACGGCATTTGCATCTTGCCCCTGAACTACGCTGGTTTGATTCCCTGCAAAGGGATACGTAGGAAGCTTTCGGGCTCAACCATTTTATTTTATCTCTTGATTGCTTGCCCAAGTCTTATGACCTTGTTAAAATAGGTCATCTCTAGGCTTCGACATTCACTCACGTCACTTCATGACTCCAAGCTCTGTCAAAGAGGGGCAACTGTAGTCATCCTATTTTTGACGACTCTTAAGACTTGGGTGCCACTGATTGATCACTAAATGCTGAATGTGTACGCTTGTCAAATGCTTGATTTTCTCAACAAGAAGCCTCAGTTTGAACCTACAAACCTTGTGCCTTGTTTTGGACCAAAACAGTGGTTGTTTCAGGCCTGAGCATCCAGGGACCCACAAACCTACTAGTGTGGCCTACCGCCTACTACTAGTGGCTTGCCGGCCACTTGTGTAAATTTTTAGATCTTTTTTCCAGCTGTGCCAACGGTCTCCACAGGTGCATGCACCGCACCAGCTGTGTTTGTATAGATATTTCTGAGGTGGTCTCATATATTTCTATATATAGATGACTCCTTCTCATGTTTTTGAGATTAGAAAATTTTGGAGAGAAAAGTTTGAAAAAATATCTCTCTCTACATTTTTCTCTCTCTCTTGCAACCTACATAACCTTTGCCTTGACACTCTAAACCAAACCTTGAGGGATGTTTGTTGAGGTGTTTAAGCTTGCATTTTAGCACTTGAAAGTGTGAAATTAGTGGTTTGAGAATTCAAGGGATCATTCCTCTTCAAGAGGTATACATTCTAGTTCTTTTGTACAATCTCTTTCTCATCTTTTTTTTTTTCTTTTTTGAGTTGTTTCTCACCTGTGTTTTTGGGCTGAAACTTGTGGTTTAAAGCCATTAAAGGTAGAGGGGTGGATCACTCTTCTTTGAACCTTGTTTCATAGGCTTTTACCGGTGCGTTTCCCACCTTTTTATCAACTTTTGTTGAGGCTTTTACCAATGCTTTTCAGAGGTTTTCAGAGGCTAAAAATTGTTTTGAAGTCCCAAAAATGGAAGGGGTGGCCTCCCCTTCTTGTGCTTGTTTCCTAGCTTAATTGCTCCATGTTTTTAGCTTACTCTTTTAGCTATTTTTACTTTAATTTCAGCACTGTTTTGAGCTAACTTAAGACTGTTTTATGTGTTAGTTTCATTTATGGTTTGTATTACTTGCTTGTAGTGTAATGGTCCTTACAGGCTTGGGGTTTAGGCCTTAGCGACCAACCTATTTGAGTTGATAGCATTTATTTCTTGTTTATCATACTTGTGTTCACCTCTAAGCATCTCTACAATCTCCCTATTTTCTTAGCTTTTTCTCTTTGTTTTGAGAGTTGCTCCAAAATGAGTGTCGTTTAAGCTTGAAGGGTGATATTGTGCTTAATGGTTTAATCCCTCTGGGGGTTCATTACCAACAACATGATCTCCCTCTCATGCCTAAAACAACATGTGGTTTGGTACTCCCCTCCTTTAGTGGACTTAAAGCTTATTATTGGACTTAATTGACTAATGAATGGAAGGTAATTTAAAAAGGGGTAATCAATGGTTTAAAAATGGAACAAGATAATAAAATGGTTTGGGTTCAATCGAACGTTAATTGAACCCATTGAGTCTTAAGTCATTTCATACTTGTTAGTGATGAAAACAGTTTAAGAATCAATGTCAACCCTTTCCCTTGATCAATATCCATGATAGGGAGGAGGTTTTAAGAGTCTTTTATTATGTATTTATCGAAATTGTATCCCTTGGTTCATAAGTCATCATGCAATAAAATTGCACCAATTGATGGCTTGCAAATCGAGCCTACCTCTCCTTTGAGCTGTTTGATGATAAGGAGAGGCAGAGTGGACAAACATCCCCTGAGAATGCTCTGTTTGTGCTTTATTTAATTTTTATTATAGCAGGAGAAATTCAACATCAGTGGCTGGCAGGCCACTTTTATTGGGCGGCAGGCCACTAATTCCGGGTTGCTGGCCACTTTTTCTAACAAGGCAGTGTACTGTTTCCTGTAAAATTAAGCAGAACTGAGGTGAAAAATTAGTGCAATCTCCTGACTATGCAACAGAAGCATCCCGGTAGCAAAATGGAGATCATTTTCGGGTGGAAATCCACATCCATGCATAAATCTTCCCTCGATTCTCGGGATCCGTTAAAATAATGTTGTAATAGTATTATGTAGTATGTTGTACTTAAAGTAGCGGACTTGTAACTAATTGGTTGGTTTAGCTAGAATAGCTAGTTATATGTTGTACTTAATTAATTAACTAAAGTAGTTAGTTAATTTATGGTATTGTAATAATTTGCTAGTATAGTTAATTTACTTCATTTGGTATGTAATAGTTAGTTAATTCGTAGTAATTAGCTAGGACATTTATTCGGACCCTCCTGCGCAAGGGCAAATTGTAATAAGTGTGTGTGTCTTTCAACCCCACTTTTTTCTCCATTTTATTTATTTGCCTATGATGCATAGAATAGAACATCATATTTCATTTAGCATATTCCATGATTTGTATTCACTTGTCTTGCATGCATCAAGTCTCAGTTCATCATTCTAACAAGCATTGTGGTTTACTACTTCATTAAATACGTGTTTAAACCACATGCTATCAAATTGATTCACATGTCATAATTAGTGGCTGAGCCTATTAATTGCTTTTTTGCATGCGTTGTATTAGGCATCTTTCATTAGTTAGGATAATGCATTTTTCTAACTAGTTTCTCTTTTGGCTCACCTCGGGATTTGGGGTAAGCTTTTATTTGCTTTAGCATATCGCATGCGTGTGATTGTTGCCATGTCAAGTATGATTACCATGAGGCTAATTGCTTAATTGATATGGCTCTTGAATGCTTGTAGATGAAGGTTAATTTCTTGAATTGGAATAAATTGAGTAATGTAAATATGCTATCACTTTTTCCAGTGGTACATATTCGAAACAATTTTTAAACAAACATGAAATCAAAACATTCCAATTTTTGCAAATTAGTCTATACTTGTGTGCAACACATAGTAAGTTAGCCTAATAATCGGAACAAGAGCATATAATGTAAATAAAAATTGCATCATGATTAGTAGAGGTCGATCTTTAATCGAGGGAGTGGGGTGCTCAATCCATGACCTTCCTCTCTCATACCTAAGTTCCTGAGCTGAGACAATCTTGGTGATGACGGACATGTGGCCTTTGGCATGAGTCATGGGTTTCCTAAATTTCTCAAAAATATTTAGGTGGCGACTCTGTATCTGGCAAAACAGTCAATTTTTGGCATTTTGATTCAAAATTGATTTTCCAAAAGATTTGTCAGATTTGGACTCTTTTGTATTTATCTATTTCACATTGCACTTGTGAGATCAGATTCAGAACCACGGGAGTCCAAACTGTAGGGCTATCATATCCGAAAGGAGCACAAAAAGTCGAGCTAGACCTAGCTACTGCCCAATACAAGTTTGGCTTGCCAGTTGGGCACAGATTGAGAGATTCTATGACAATGACTCCACTTCTTACCATGGAAGCCTTGATGGAAAAGAGTGTACCAATACATAAGGGTGGAGGAGGTGGCGCCCGCCACAACAGTAAAGTCTGGCACAACAGCGATGTCGAATAAAAAAACTTCGGCCAAGGTTAACACTGTTAGGAAGAAAGGAAGGCCGAACTATAACAATCACGGTGACCTTTCCCAAATTAATGAGAAAACCAAAGCAAGGAGGTTGAAGGTTCGCACCGCCATCACAATGGTTTTTAAAAAACCCATCTATCGAATTCTCAGCGAGATACACAATGAACCCTTTGTTCTGCGGCTTGCCAAATTGGGAGAAGCACAAAGGGGCTATGACAAAAGGTATCGATACACTTTCCACGACAAAGTTGGGCACCAAACTGAGGACTATGTCCCGCTGAAACAGTATATGGAATAATTACTGGCAACAAGCCACTTAGACCAATACATTGAGAGGGGAGCTCGGCCAGCCCCTAAGACCGCAACATGCCAGATGGAATGCTAGTAGACGGTTTGCCTTAAGGTGTGATTAATGTGATCCACGGAATCATCGAGCCTGAACGAGTCTATGTGCTTAGAGGAATGATAAAAAATGGGAGCATATGAGGGAAGTGTTCAACCGACCGTGAAAAAATGGACGACAAAAAGCAAAGAATGTCATCTCTTTCTCCGATAGAGACCTAGCAAGGTTTCAGAATCCCCATAATGACGCACTAGTGGTTACTTTACGCGTCAGGAATTTTGACATCAAAAGGATCTTGATTGATTAAGGGAGTTCATGCGAAATAATGTATAATGAAACTTTTAAACAATTGAAATTGGATAGCAAAGACTTGGCACCAGCCACGTCTGCCTTGGTAGGTTTCAACTCTATACCAGAGTAGCCAGTCAGCAAGATTATTCTGCAGGTTAAAGCCGGCTCGATGGTCAAACAAGTGGAGTTTTGGATTTTGAAAGTCCCATATACTTACAACATCATTCTTGGGAGAGCATGGTTACATGCCATGCAAGCCGTAGCGTCAACTTACCATCAAGTAATGCGGTTTCTAAATGAAGCCAGATTGATTAAAGAAGTCTTGGGAGACCAAATCATGTCCAAGCAATACTTCATGACTGTGAATGGCAGCTGGGTTGCCAAAGGGTTTGTGCAGATGATAAAGGAATCAAAAAGCAATGACATGTTTGGAGACGTCGACAAAGCAACCTAACAGAAGGCTGTTAAAGATCTGGTGGAAGTAAGGATTGATGAGAGTGACCCAGAGAAGTTCTTTTTGCTCAGCTCATCTTTGTCCAGTATTAAGAGAAAATAGATCGTGGATTTTTTTATCTCCAATCTCGAACTGTTTTCCTAGACCCTATATGACATACCTGGCATTGATCCAAACTTCATCTATCATCAACTCAATGTCAACCCCAAGAACTTCCAGGTCGACTTTACACTACACTAAAATAGTAGTCGAAGAGGTGGGAAACCTGTTGGAAGCAAGGGCAATCAGAGAAGTCCATTATCCAAAGTGGATTTCAAACACAGTAGTGGTACCCAAGAAGAACGACAAGTGGCGCGTTTATGTGGACTACAAAACGGTTAACAAAACTTGTCCAAAGGATAGCTTTCCTTTACCAAGGATTGACCAACTGGTGGACCTAACTACAAGACACAGCCGATTTAGCTTTCTTGATATAGATCATGGATACCATCATATCGTTATGTATAAACCAGACCAGGAGGTCACATCCTTCACAACTCCAAGAGGATTGTATTATTACAAGTTCATGCCTTTTTGCCTAAAGAATGTAGGAGCAATATTTCAAGTTCATGCCTTTTTCCCTAAAGAATGTAGGGGCAGTATTATTACAAGTTCATGCCTTTTTGCCTAAAGATGTTTGCACCATTGTTAGGCAAAATAATGGAAGCTACATCGATGACATGGTAATCAAGAATAGGGATGAGTCTAACTATCTCAACGACCTAGCAGAGATGTTCCAAATTTTGAAGACTCACATGCTACGGTTAAATGCATCCAAGTGTACATTTGGCATACGATTAGGCAAATTTTTAAGCTTCTTGGTGACCAATCGCGACATAAAAGCAAATCCTTCCCAAATTAGGGCTATTCAAGAGCTTGAAAGGCCAAACACTAAGGAGTTGCAACATCTGTCAGGGTTAGCCGCCGCGCTAAACAGGTTTATAAATCATTTATCAGATCAGTGTGGACCATTCTTCCAGGCACTTAAGGCAAAGTTCGAGTGGGACGAAGAATGCGACCGAGCTTTAAAAAGCTTGTAGGAGTACTTATCTTCTCCACTGCTTTTAGTGACTCCAGTAGCTAGAGAAGAGCTCTACTTGTACCTGGGAGTCTCCCAACACACCGTTAGTGCGATGTTGGTGCGAGCAGAAGGAATATAACACTTTCCCATCTTCTATGTGAGCAAGACAATGTTGGGCACTGAAACAAGATACCTGTCATTAGACGAGCTTTCCTTAGCTTTAATGATGGTATCCAAGAAGTTTCCGCACTACTTCCACGCGCACACAGTGATAGTATTGACCGCATTTCCTTTAAAGGCCCTATTTGAAAGGGCAAACTTTTTTGGAAAGCTACTAAAGTGGGCAGTGGAATTGGGACAATTCGACATCAAGTTCTAACCTAGAACGGCAATAAAGGCCCAAGCATTAGCAAACTTTGTGGCAAAGTTCACTCTAGGAAGTTATTATGTTTGCCCGGTTGACTTGACCAAGGAAACTGAACAAGGGGGGAAAGTGTCGCGAGAATAGCACAACCCCCTACTACCTAGTAACAAGTTGAATTACCATCTCAAGAAAAGGAACCACATGATGTGCCATTGAGCCCGGCAATGGTTGCACCGCTCACTGAGGTCAATGACACATTGCTAGGGGGTGATGAGGCAAGCCGCACAACGACAAATGCGATTTGCAATGACGTGGCCGAAAGAGAAATGGTAGGGCAACCGCGTAAAGAGATTAACGAACAAACGACGGACAAAAACTTGGAAGAATAATTAAAGTATCGGACCCCAAGTCATCTTTAGACCTATCTACTTGTTGGAAGTTGTTTGTGGGAGAGATATGGAAGCTTTTCGCGGATGAAGCTTCTAATAGGCGGAGATGGACTGGAAATAAGCCTCATCTCGCCAGACAACCTAACTATTGAACAGACAATCAAGCTTGGGTTTCCAACATCCAATAATAAAGAGAAGTACGAAGCACTCTTGACTGGTCTAAAATCTGCCTTCTGGATGAAGACTACCAAGCTAATGGCATATAGTGACTCTTAATTTGTGGTAAACTAAATATCTGGCGAGTACAAAACAAAGGATGACAAGATGGCCAAGTATCAGGAGCTGGTCAGAACAGAGATCAAAAAGTTTGAACTCGTAAGGATAAAACAAATCAGTCGAGATGAAAACATAAAGGCGGATGAGTTGGCCGATTTCGTATCAATGTCAGACACTTCTATCCCAAATCCTTTATTAATTTACTTCTTGCCAAGGCCAAGTATTAAAGAACCTAAAGTGATAGAGGTATTGTGTGCCGAGCTAGGACCTTCTTGGATGGATCCCATCATCACTTTCTTGAAAGACCGAATTTTGCCAGACGACAAAAAAGAGGCGAACAAAATTCTGCCAAAGTCACAGCGGTTTTTTCCCTGTCTCTAGCATTGCATAGAAAGTCTTTCACTGGGCCATACTTGAAGTGTGTGCACCCTAGCAAGATTGAGGCCTTTTTGTTCGAAATTCATGAAGGAAGTTACGGAAGTTATTAAATGGGAGGTCATTGGCTTATCGAGCTATCTCGCAAGGATATTAGTGGCCATGCACATAGGCAGACGCAGAGAAGTATATTAGGAAGTGTGAAAAGTGCCAGAAGTTTGCGCATCAAATCCACCAACCGATGAGAGAACCCTTACCTTTGACCTACTCTTGCCATTTTGTAATGTGAGGTCTAGACATAGTGGGACCACTCCCAGCCACGCCGGGCAATAGGAAGTTTTCATTGCTGCGACTGACTACTTCACAAAGTGAGAAGAAGTAAAAGCACTTGCTTCCATCAAAGAGAAAAACATCAAGAAATTTGTCTGGCAAAACATTATCACTCGATTTAGAATTCCAAAGGCTTTGATATCAGTTAACGGCACTAAGTTTGATGGGAAGATATTCAGAGTCTTCTGTGAAAAGCACAAATTGAGTTCTACAACTCCACCCTGGCTTACCCACAAGCCAATGGTTAGACCAAAGCATCAAACAAGGTGATCCTGGATGGCTTGAGAAAAAGCCTGGAAAATGTGAAAGGAAAGTGTGTTGAAGAACTCCCCTACATTTTATAAGCTTACTGAACAACTCCAAGGCGTTCAACCAAGGAAACACCATTCGCCTTAGCTTATGGCATGGAGGCCATCATCCTTGTAGAAGTCGACCTTCACACCATCAGAAGCGAGAGTTTTCACCCAGACTTGAACAGGGAGGCAATAACCTTGGAACTTGACCTTGCAAAAGAACGAAGAGAGAAGGATCTGACACACATTACAGTATATCAACAAAAGCTATCCAAAAAGTATAACAATGTAGTGAATCCAAGGCAATTCAAGGTGGGTGATTGTGATACCCCTGTTCCGTAATATGTTAATTGGTCCTTAATATGAGTATGATTATGTGTTTAATATGATTTTGTATGCCATTATGTGAAAATATGTGGTTTTGAATTTCTATCTGTTCACCATAGGAATATCTGTTTGACCATCTGCTTTGAAAATTAAATTGAGGGCCTTATCGGCCACAGAACCCGAAATTGATTACGCCATTGCGATTGGCATAATTTTTAGAGCCTACGGTGAAGTTTAATTGAAAAATTGATTCAAACCAGATTAAGTTGATTAAATTGGTGAATAGGTGCCCAATTATTTATTATTATTAAATGGTGCTAGTGGGAACTTATGTAAAGAGGCACTACACCCTCTATTCTCTCCTTATAACTTCATTTGGCTGATTGAACTCAAGATAGAGAGAGGGCCGGCTATAGGGAGAGAGAGGGAGAGAATTGTGCAATTTTTGGCTCAAGCTTGGGGATTTGAAGATTTAACTCAAGAATTGACTAGAGCTTGGGTGTTTGAAGCTCCTAGGTGAGTGAATTTGTGAATATTAGTTGTAATCTTGTGAATTCAAGTTTGATTAATGGTCTAGAACTTGGATTAGTTTGATTATAAGGAAATTGAGTTGATTTTGTTGTATTTGAAGCCAATAGATGCATGCATGTAGGAAATTACTATGAATTTCCATGTTTGAACACAATGTGCATAATCTATGTTGAATCTTGTATGGAATCCATCTATTTGATCATCTCTTCACCAATTAAGTTGATATGAATGAATATTTCTCACATGCAAGAGTAGATCATGGAGGTATGAGCTTTGCATGTTTGAATTTGATGTATTGGTGATGAGTTTGGGTTAATTTGAGGCATGCATGCAAGTAATTCAAGAAATGGGGCTTCATTGTGTTATGATTTGGTGTTGGTATCATGTGAGTATATGTATGTGTGAAATTGGAGCCATAATATGCAAGAAATGTGGTTGAAATGTCGAAATTGAACTCAAGAAACCATTTTGGAAAACCCAGAATTCATGATGTCCGCTTGAACGAGGGAACCGACGCTCGAGCGGGGAATTCAGGCTCCCAGTATTTTTTTTTTTTTTTTGCAGGCATGGGTTCGCTCAAGCGGTGAAGTCCATGCTCGAGCGGGGAGCTATGTAGACAAACCTTCCGCTCGAGCGGCCGAGTTCACGCTCGAGCGTGAATTTGATGCAACTAGCACTTTTGCAGACCAATTGGGTCCGCTCGAGCGGGGACCTTATTTTCTGAAATTTTGTTTATGCGTTCTGTGTTTCATTTTCCGTTCTCCTTCACTTTTAAGTACTCTTAGGCATGCATTGAGCATTGTAATTGAGTTAAAGAGATAAGAATAAAGCCTAAAGAGGAAAATGTGAATTTAAGAACGGATTGAATTGTTGGTGATCCTTTTATGTTCATGGACTGTGTAGGGTCGAGCTCCAGGGCAAACCAACCAACCGATCACTATGAATAATATCGATATTTGGAAGCTTGTCGTTTGTCCAATTGCTTATTTTCTTATAAGCCTTATGCCTTATGATTTGCTAGTTTGAATTGTGGACAAATGTCTGATAAGAATGAATGGGCCAAAGGCCGTTTTGACAAGAAAGAATGAATGGGCCAGAGGCCGTTTTGACAAGAAAGAATGAATGGGTCAGAGGCCGTTTTGACAAGAAAGAATGGATGGGCCAAAGGCCGTTTTGACATGAATGGATGGGCCAATGGCCGTTTTGACATGAATGGATGGGCCAAAGGCCATTTTGATATGAATGGATGGGCCAGAGGCCGTTTTGACACGAATAGATGGGCCAGAGGCCATTTTGACATAAATGAGTGGGCCAGAGGCCGTTTTGACAGGAATGAAAGATAAATGGGCCAAAGGCCAGTATGTTTGAAGCCATCATCACTTGACTTAAATTGTGTACATAAATGTTAAATAAAAATGTGAATTAGGCCTAAGGCCGTTTGGAGTATGTTGTTCTACATATCGTTTGTATCTTCTTATTTGATATTATTCATTGGGCTATCGCTCACGCTCATTCATGTGTTTGTAGGTGAGCCAAGAGAGGTCCAGACCCAGCCCCAGTGAAGTCTGTGTGGAACAACCGAGTTTTGGAGAGTCAGCCCTAGTGTCTCACGCACGAGACTCGTCTTTGCCTTTCTGCTATGCTATGTTATTTTTGTCATGTTGGCGAGGACTGTGCATATGTCTGTATATAGTTTTCATGGGTTGACTTAGTCTTTGGATGATCCTGTTTGTACAGAACTTATACTACTATATTTCTGTTGTGAGTTATTAATGTATATATGTTTGGTTGTTTGGATGTGCCATGTAAGCACAGCTCTATGGACAAAGTTTTGAACTGCTTCCGTTTGGCCCCCATTAACTCTGTTAAAATACATTTGTTTTGGTTTGAGGCCGTAGGTAATCTCATGATTAGTGGCCGGTTGTGTCCTTAACCCACGGGGGCAGGTTTGGGTCATGACAGTGATTGGGTTCTACGCAAAGTCATGGGAAACACTTTGGTGCCTGGTGATGGCAAATTGGGACCCAATTAGAAAGGACCATACAAAGTTGTTGGGTTAGCAGGAAAATGAGCTTACCACATGGAAGATCTAAATGGCCGAGCTATTTTAAGACCATGGAACACAGCTAACTTCAAGTTGTTTTATTTTTAGCTTCAGCGCTGTATTTTTCTTTATTTTTGCTCGGCATCAATAAAATAAGTACAGTTTCCTTTTCAAACTTTGTCGTGTTGCAATTTCACTATGAGTTTGTATTACTTCAATCTGAAATTGGAAATCTTGGCCCGGCTGATTTGCTTGGCAAAATAGGCCGACAGGATTGACCAACATTTTGAAAATCTTTGACCGAGCTAGTTAGCTCAGCAAAGTAGGTTGATAGGATTAACCAACTTCTTGGAAAATCTTTGCCCAGCTGGTTAGTTTTGCAAAGTAGGTTGGCAGGATTGATCAACTTTTTAAAAAATTTTGATCGAGCTGGTTAGCTCGGCAAAGTAGGTTGGTAGGATTGATAAACTTTTTTAGAAATCTTTAACCGAACTGGTTAGCTTAGCAAAGTGGGTTGGTAGGATTGACTGACTCTTTGAATTCTTTAACCGAATTGGTTAGCTTGGCAAAGTAGGTTGGCAAGATTGACCAACTTTTTGGAAATCTTTGACTGAGCAGGTTAGTTTAGCAAAGTAGGTTGGCAGGATTGACCAACTCTTTGGAAATCTTTGACTAAGCTAGTTAGCTCGACAAAGTGGGTTGGCATGATTGATCAACTTTTTGAAAATCTTTGACCGAGTTGATTTGCCTGACAAAGTGGGTTGGCAGGATTGACCAACTTTTTAAATTCTTTGACTGAGATAGTTAGCTCGGCAAAAAAGATTGGCAGGATTGACCAACTTTTTAGAAATCTTTGACCGAGCTGGTTAGCTTAGCAAAGTGGGTTGGTAGGATTGACCAACTTTTTAAAAAAAATTGACCGATCTGGTTAGCTCGGCAAAGTGGGTTGGTAGGATTAACCAACTTTTTGAATTCTTTGACCGAGTTGGTTAGCTCGACAAAGTGTGCATTTAAACTTGATTGAAATATCAAAACACACTGGGCATGCAAAAAGTTATAGAATTTTCATTGATGGAAAAATTGATTATAGAAGATGGGCTAGTAGCCCAGTTACACGGCACCAACACCATCTTTAATGGTTAGATCGGTAATACCTTCTTTAGTGACAATGCTTGGTTGAGTCTAGCTGGCGATCTCTTGCCAAGCTAAAACATCTGGCTACCGTTATTGCAGAAACTGGCAAGGCTGGAGTAGCATTAAGCGTTGGGTTATCTTCTTCATCCACCTTGGAAATGAAATGTCTAAGTTTTATTGTAAGGGATGACCTGCGTACAAAGAATGGGGTGGGTGTACAAAGAAATGTCTAAATTTGAGCCTTTCGATTTCCAAAAAGAAAAAAAAAGAAAAGAAAAACAAGAACAGAGTAGAGAGAGTGAGAGAGAGGACGCCGACGAGGCCGTGTGTGCGAAAGGGTGCCGTCGACAAGGCTGATGCTGCTTCTACTAGTACCGACGGCGGCTGCCGCTACCGTTGTGTGTGCAAAAGGCACTACCGCTGCCGCTGCGTGTGCGAAAGGTACCGACGAGGCTGTTTGATTCATGCTTCTTATGACAATTTTCTGTTGCTTATGATTGATGTTGTTTATGATTCATGGTCCTTGACCCATTAGTTGGTTTTGTTTTTAATTTAGGGTTTCACACTGAACTCTGCAAAAATCTCTTCCTGGAAATATTTGATGAAATGTAAAAGAAAAATCTGTTGATGAAATCTGCTACTGTTAAGGAACATTGCTGTTGATGAAAAATATGTTCTGTTGATGAAAAAATGTTTTGTGAAAAATTAATCCATGATTAATCCACGAAAAATGTTCTGTGAAAAATTTAGATATTGTTGTTTTGTGAAAAATCCATGATTAATCCATGAACATTGTTGTTTTGTGAAAAATCCATGATTAATTTCGACCCTATGTTTTTAAAATCTCATTACTCATTGATTAATCCATGACAATTATGTAAAAAATTATGTAGTGAACTTCATGATTAAATAATTTGCACTGAGAAATGTTCCTTAATTCAATGTTCTGTGAAAAATTGATGAAATGTTCCTGAACTTCATGAAATGTTCCTATGTTAAATAATTTCCAAATTAATTCAATGAATAATTCAATGTTATGTGTATGAAAAATTATGTGGTGAACTTCATGATTAAATAATTTGCACTGAGAAATGTTCCTTAATTCAATGTTCTATAAAAAATTGATGAAATGTTCCTGAACTTCATGAAATGCTCCTATGTTAAATAATTTCAAAATTGATTCAATGAATAATTCAATGTTCTATGAAAAATTATTGCTCTGTGAAAAATTATGTAGTGAACCTGCCAATGTTTTTTTTATTTGTTGTGTTAGACTTCACTGAAATTTTTTTTTCATGCTGCCTATGATAATTTGTGCTCTCTTAATGTCTATTCTATTCTATTTCACTTCGAAGCTACAATGGATATTGATTAAATGAATAATTCATTCAATGTGAGTGAGGAAGTTGAAGAACAAGATAACAATGTTGAATTTAATGAGAGTGATGAAGTTGAAGAACCGAAGAAGGGGATGTATTTTATCTTAAAGCAAGAAGTATACGCATATTACGCAAAATATACGAAACAACTTGGATTTGCTATAGCTTATAGAACACAAAAAGTAACAAGGGATGGGGAAGTAAAGTACATTGGAATTGAATGTACTCGGGCATAGAATAGAACAAAAAGATCAGAAGTAAATCCCCTCGAACCATCTTTGTCGTCAAAAGTGGATTGTAAAGAAAGGGTTAAAGCCACTCTACAAAAAGATGGAAGATATAAGTTAACCATAGCTGTGCTTGAGCACACTCATGATTTGATTCCGACTGACTCACGACATTTTCCAATGAATAAGAGGATTCTTACTCCGGTGATGAGGAGACTAGAAGTTAACGATGCAGCAGGGATTGGGGTTGCTAGGAATTTTCATTCCATAGTTGTTGAAGCGGGGGGATATAAGGCATTAATGTTTGATGAACAAGATGCAGGGAATTATATTCAGAATGCTAGAAGATTGAGACTTGGGGTAGGAGACGCCGAATCAATTACATTTTATTTTCATAAAATGCGAGAAGAAAATTCGAACTTCTATTCGACAATTGACCTTGATGAAGATGGTTGCATGCGAAACTTGTTTTGGGCACATGCAAGAAGTAGGGCGGGTTATAAAGCATTTGGGGATGTTGTCTCTTTTGACACAACCTATTTGACAAACAAATATGATATGCTGTTTGCTCCATTTGTAGGAGTTAATCACCATGGACAGTCAATTTTGTTTGGTTGTGGGTTGCTAAGTAATGAGAACACAAAGACATTTGTTTGGCTATTCAAAGAATGGTTAAGTTGCATGTCAGATACTTCCCCAAAAGCGATTATAACTAACCAGTGCAGAACTATGCAAAATGCCATAGAAATTGTCTTCCCATAGGCTCGGCATCGTTGGTGTTTATGGCATATTATGAAGAAAATTCCGGGGAAATTGAGAGGATATTTGCAATATGAGTCCATAAAGGTTACTTCGAGTAATGCAGTTTATGATTCATTCAAAAAAGATGAATTTGAGGAACACAAGGAAGCAATGATTGAAAATTTCAATTTGAATGATAACGAGTGGTTGGGGGTATTATACTATGAGCGACATAAGTGGATTCCTGCCTATGTTAAAAACATATTTTGGGCTGGCATGTTAACTACACAACGAAGTGAGAATATGAATGCATTCTTTGATAGATATGTGAACTCTAAGACAACCTTAAAGCAATTTGTTGAGCAGTATGACAATGCATTGTGAAGTAAGGTAGAGAAGGAGACAAAAGCAGATTTTAAGTCTCGTAACAAATTGTATGATTGCTTAACAGTGTATCGTTTTGAGAAGCAATTTCGTGCAGCTTACACTAATTCAAAATTTAAAGAAGTTCAACTAGAAATGAAGCGTCTAGTGTATTGTCATGCAAATCTTATCAAAGAAGAGGGAGCAATTTGTACCTATCATGTGAGGTAGGCTGTTGTTGTGGGTGATAGGATGAAGAAAGTGGAATTTGTTGTGTACTTTAATTCAACTGAATGTGAGCTCTAATGTATGTGTCGGTTGTTTGAGTTTAGAGGTATTATGTGTGCCCATTCAGTTTGTGTGCTCATTGAGAGATCCATTTATGAGGTGCCAAATAAAGACATTGTTTCGAGATGGAGAAAAGACTTGGAAAGTGGCTACACATGCATTCCAACCACATATACTAACTTTGGATCTTCTCTACATCTAAAGTTGCATGATAACTATCACAACACGTTGGATGAGATCCTAGAACTTGCTACCAATGATGATGGTAAATACAAAGTGATTCAACTTGGGTTGATGAAAATCAAGGATGAAGTGAGAACAGTTCAATCAAGTAGTGCGAGTAATGTGCCAAGTACTAGTACTTTACCACCTTCAAGTAGTACTTTACCACCTTCCCATACTTCACCAAAAAGTCCACCTCGTATCAATACTACAAGAGAAAGCATCACTCACAAGGTACTCAGTCCTTTGGTTGCTCAACGAAGAGGCCGTCCATGTACGAAATGGAAGGTTAGCAAGGTTAATGCAATAGTGAATCGGTTAAAGGGAAAGAATAAGAAGGCTAATCCAGTACAGGTACATTTTTCATTCCGCACTACATATGTATATTTCAGAATTTGTTAACCTTAAAATATTCATCAATGTCTGGTACTATAGGGTCAGAAGGTGCGTCAAGGTAAACCTCGTAAGTTAAGCTTTCCTTGTACGGGAGGCGTGCAACACACTATGTATGAACCAGTACATGTTAAATATGAAGGTTGTTTCGTGTTTTTTTTTCGATTTTAATTTTATTGCTTCAAATTACTAATTAACTTGTGTTACTATTTCATCATTAGGTGCCACCAAATCAACCTTACTATTTGCCTTGTATGGATGCCACACAAGACAGTATGTATGTACCGGTACGTGTTGAATGTATTTTTACGACAAATTAAATTTTATATTGGTGAATATGTTTGTGGAATTTTTTTTGTAATATTTACTTTATTTTTACAGGCATTGGTTAGCACAATTGGGGACGAAATTGGAAGCACATCTCATACTCAAGCTGGAATGGTCAACAATATTAGCAGTCAAAGTTCGATAGTATCATCAAATTTTGTTGACTTGAACATCGATAGGGATCCGAATGTCCCTTTTTTTTTTAGTTTCGAAGTGCTAATTGTACATGAATTTCATTTGTAAACTTCGGATTGTTTGGCTTCATTTGAAAATTGATGGAATTGGTGGCTGTCCCATTTTAGGTTGAATTGAATTACAAGTTCTGTGTGTATGTAGGTCCTGTGTGTATGTCTTTGTTGAATTTGTTGAGTGAATTGTAGGTCCTGTGTGTACGTCTTTGTTGAATTGAAAATTGGTGGAATTGGTGGAAGTTGTTGAAAGAAACCTGTTGACTTTATGTCTGTGTGAATTACAGGTTCAACACAATGTCTGTGCAAATTATTCATGTCTGTGTGAATTGGTGGAAGTTGTTGTTCCCTTTTATTTATGTCTGTGTGAATTACAGGTTCATTCAAGATCCTTCAACAGATTTCTTGAAACAGATTTCAGGTTCAACGGATTCAACAGATTTCTTGAAAGCAATTACAGGTTTAACAGATTTCTTGAAAGAAATAGGTTCATTCAAGGTCCTTCAACCTGTGTGTATGCTTCTCATTGAAACCAACAGATTCTTGAAATATTCATCTCAATAACAAATATACATCTCAATAGAAGTCAAAGAAATGTGCACATTATACATATTATACACATTGTTAAGCAACCATCATATATAATAACAGAGTCTACATTCATAAGCAACCAATAGATTTTTAAGCAACCAATATAATTCTATTAATTAAGCAACCAATATATTTTTCACCTATTAATTAAATAACCAACAGATTTTTAGCCACAAACATAATTCTATTAAATAAGTAACCAACAGATTTTTCACCTATTAATTAAGCAACCAACAGATTTTTAAGCACCAACAACAAAATACAAAACAAGTAGAAAAATAGATTACATTCATAACATGGTCCAAAACCTAACAACTGAGTCACTTACATGATAAAGTACAAAAATACACAAAATACAATGACATAAGTCATTGCCTTAAAAATCTTCTCCATCCTTTGAAGCCTTCTATCATGCTCATGAATTACATTGTCCATCTCACCAAGCCTTCTCCTTAGATCATTAATTTCTTCTATTCTTATATCTGTCCGAGGTCCAACATTGGAACGGATTGTAGAGGTAATGTCGTCGTCATCATCATCTACGAACCTGAAGCAATTGTAGTGTTCGTTCGCACTCTACAATGCACAAGAATCTGTTAATCAAATCAGACAAATGAAATTTGTAAAAAGTAAAAGATTAATTTATATAACAAATACTTACATATTTTGTTGGGCAAACAAAAAACACACATCCTTGATTTTCATTCTCATTGGTTCGTACAATATACATGGAAGCTTTTTTTCCATAATCACACAATCATGGCTTTAATCTTATGTTCCTATTATTAGTAGAAGATGAAGCCATTTTTTTACCTACATAAAAAATACCAACATATTCAACTGCCTCATACTGATGCATAATGATGCATTCATAGTGATGTGATCCATAAACAGAGTTCAATCTTGATAACAGATTTTGCAAACATCACATTATATAACATATTTTCCCTATTACATGTGGTTGGATATATGGTCATTCCCCCTAGCTTGCAATATTTTAAGTCATATCCTCAGATAATTCTAAATCACCCAACCCGCCCAATAGGAGGGGGTCATCCTCTCTCCTTGTATCTTGGTTGCTTGCCTTGTTGGCCTCATGTTTGAGTATGTTTATCTAGCATATGTTGGCTCCATCTCAACCTATTTTTGACCTTATTTCAGTATGGCATACCTTCGTTTTGGCTTAGTTTAGGCCACCGTTGCATGCTCTATACACTTGTAGTGTAATCCTTGCAAACTAGCCTTACATGCTTGTGTTGATAGCTCATCTTTCTAACATATTTTGGTCCTATCTCAACAAACTTTTGGCCATGTTTTAGCATGCTTAAGGTATGATTTAAGTGTTTTGGGTCATGCATGCCTTGCTTCGTGTAGCCATAGTGCATTCTTGTTTATTAGCTTTGTGTTTTGAGTCCACTAGCATGCATTATTTGGGCTATTCATATGATTTGGCATCATTTGGTATGTGATTTCAGAGCATGTTTGATTTTCATGCCCTCACATCTTTCATTCATTCAATGCTTTGGAGGGTTGATACTTTATGCCTTAAGTAGGAGCCAATATGCATGTCATCTTGCCTAGGCTTTTGGGCTATCATTTTAGTGTGTATTTGGTCTTGTTTTACCATGTTACAACTCTGATTTTTGTTGGTAAAGTCATCTCATGCTTGGTTTTGGTAGGTGTAGTGTAATCCTCCTTATTGGCCTTGCATACTCCATGCTTCATGCCTTTCATGCTATCCTATTTTGGCTATACTCCGTGCATGTTTTAGCCTTGATTTGACATGCTCTAGGATTGTTTTGGGTACTCTTGGCCTTATGGTCCATGTATTGCATAGCTGTAGTGCAATAGGCTTGACTAGCCTTGTGTTTTCATGTCCCTAGCATGCTATGCTTGTGTTGTTTGGATGATTTGGCATCATTTCATATATGATTTCAGAGCATATAGTGTTATCACATTTCCATGTTTATCACTTCTTGATCATGTTAGAGAGTTGTGCTCTTATGCTTAGTTGATGAGCCATTGCATGAGCATCACCATCTTGCCTTACATACCATCCTTTCATAGCATTTTGGCCACTGTTTTGGCATGATTTAGGTCTGTCCATATTCGGTTTAAGTCCATTGAGCATTGTATTGCATGCCTCTTGTGAGATGCTCTTTCCTAGCTTTGATGCCTTAGCTTCTAAACTTGCCATGCATGCATTGTTTGCATGATAGAATCTTGGGCATGCCATCCTAGCATTGGTAGAATAGCATGTTGTTTGCATGTTTTTGCATTGCATTGTGTTTGCATGTTACTTGCATGTGCATGCATTGCATTGTGCTTGACATGCTCATGTTGCATTGCATTGTGTTTGGCATGCTTGAGTTGCATTGCATTGTGTTTGGATAGGGTGTTAATCCAAACACGAGAAACGAAGAACGTTTCATACTTGAAGTGATGAAACGTGCCTCATTTCTCGATCGCTGACACTCTTGATCATGCATGATAGAGTTTAAGGCCCTTATGTGTTATTTGTGCATTCATTGACATTGATTCGTGTAATCTTGGCTTCTCGGCCATCGTGCATTGCGATGCTCGGTTGGTGGCCCGAGAGTCAAGAACTACATTCCCTTGAGCTTGAGAAATGATAGGGAGAGTGGTTGTGCACACATATCTTGCAAATGCACTGCCGTGCCCCTTCTTGTTCTCTGTTGCAGCAAACTGGAGTTGGGCAGCATTTTCTGGTCAGCAGACCAGAAAAAGTGGTCGCAGTAAAAGTGGCTGGCCGACAACTTTTTCTGGTCTGCAGCATACTTAGGTGGTCTACAACACCAATGAGTGGTCGGCAACCTTCCTGTAGGTCTCCATGATGGAGTAAAAGCTATTTGGAGGTTTGTACAATGTCCTGAGAACAATTACAAACAGAGGCAAGTTGGGGCACAGCAATGGATTTCCGAACGAGGCGACCGAGCATGCATGCACTTCTCGCCACGAGGCTCCTTTTAACTGCTTTACTTAACTGCTTTGCTTAGTTAGCTATTTGGTTTTGTACTTAAGTAGTTAATGCACTTAGCTATTCATTTGTGTTGTAATAACTAATTAGTTAACTTGTTAGTTAATTAGTTTCGTTTTGTAATAAGTAGTTTAATTAGCTTAGATTAGCTAGTTAGCTTATTATTCGGACCCTCCGTTGAAAGGGCACAACTGTTGTAATAAATGTGCGTGTGTGTGATGCATGTCTTCCAACCCCCATTTCTTTCTCCCTTTTACTTAACCGCTTTCGATGGTTAGTTTAGGGCATATTTCAAGTAGTATCCTTATGCTTGCATACGTGCATCATTCATTCGTATTGCATGCACCGGGCTCGACGCATCATTCAAACTGCATTGTATCTTCAATTCTTATTTGAATACATGTATCAAGTGTAGCATTCATATGACATCTTAGAATAGCCGAGCCTATCTTAGTTGCATTTTTGCATGTGCTGCATTAGGCGTTGTTGACATAGCTAGGATCATGCATTGATTACTAACTAGCTTCTTTTTTGGCTCGGTGTACACTGTGAGTGTTTATGCTTTAGCATCCTTGCATGCGTGTAAGTGACTGCCATGAAAGTATGCTTGCCATGAGGCTATTTGCTTAAGTGTTTAACTGCATGAATGCCTGTAGATGAAGGTTTGATTGCCTGAATTGGAACAACTCACTGAGTGTGAGTTTTTAGCCCACTTGAAGTGGCAAAATCATGTTTTTCTAATCCCACTTGAGGGTGGAAAATCCATGTCTTAGCCTACTTGCAAGTAGCACTTTCAAACCATTTTACAAAACAAACACGAGTTGTTTTGTTTCAATCCGCGTGATTGAGTCTATACTTGTGTGCTGTGTGCATCACATAGTAAGGTTAGCTAATAAACTAGAATAAGAACACATGTGTTTTCAAAAACAACATATCATGTTAGTAGAGGCCGATCCTTTGATCAGGCGAGCGGGGGTACTCATTTCAGGACCTTTCCCTCTCGTACCCAATCCGCGTGATTGAGTCTATACTTGTGTGCTATGTGCATCACATAGTAAGGTTAGCTAATAAACCGGAATAAGAACACATGTGTTTTCAAAAACAACATATCATGTTAGTAGAGGCCAATCCTTTGATCGGGCGAGCGGGGGTACTCATTTCAGGACCTTCCCCTCTCGTACCCAAGTTCCCGAGCCGAGGCAACTTTGGTGATGACGGACACGTGGCCTTAGGCACGAGTCAAGGTTTCCTAAATTTCCCAAAACAAAATATTTAGATGGCGACTCTGAAATCTGGCAAAGCAGTCCATGTTTGGCACTTCTTGTTTAAAATTGATTTTTCAAAACGATTTGTCGGATTTGGACTCTTTGGTGATTTATCAGTCTTACATTGCACTTTGTGAGATTAGATTCAGAATCGTGACAGGAGTCCGAACTGTAGTAGCTAGAACCATGATTCGCGTCCTTGCGCACGGAGCGGAGTTCGGGCGGTCTACACCTTGGTGATGAGGACTTGAGAGTGTGAGGAAAGGACATAAAACCTGACTCGAATGTGCCCCTAGTTCATCGCTTTGACCTTTACTTTTGGTTTTTTAACTAAAAAGATTTTGATCAACATAAGAGTTTGACTAGCATGCTTGTTCTACTTCTCCATTTTGAAATCATGTGAGTCAAGCTGTGAGCACCAAAAATTTTCTCTTTTTGGTCCAAAGAATGGTTTGAATTTTTGCAAAAATGGAATAATTTTGAGAAAATCATTCAACTTCATTAAAAGTTCTTGAAATCTATTTTCGCAAATGACCACTACCTGATCTACTCCCTTTGTTAAAAATGTAAAGTTCACCTAGAGCTTCATTTTGATCCAAAGAAAATTGGATTCGGCATGGTTAGAGTCTTCTCACTCCTTTTCTCATCTTCTAAGTATGAGGTAGGGATTCTCTAAACTCTTTTATGGTTTTTGACTTAGCTATTTGTCTTTATAAAACAATCTCATGATTTTGGAGGATTTTGGACAAACCTAGGGTTAAAATCAAAAGAGGGGTTTTTAAATGGATGCATTGGAAATGGGTGTGGGAGTGGATATGAGGTTGAGTTGTGATGAAATTATTGGTTTAGATATGCGGAATGTGTTTTTGAAGAAGAAGGGGATTTGCTATAAATGTCTAAAATATTTATTTTGTATTAATAAATGAAATTGATGTTGAAACTATGAAATTAAATTGGTATTGATGAGGATGGTAAAGTTGGATATGTATTATCACTCACCTCTTGAGACTTGGAAAGTTTACCTTTATGGAATATAAATTATCTGTTTTGGGCTATCGGTAAAAGATAGCTATGATTGTTGTAGAAATTACATGTGAATTAAGAGAATTGAAACTATTTTCTCATTCATTTGCATTGATTATTGTTTCACACTTATACATTGAAAATGTTTATCGTTTTGAGAAAAATGGTGAATCTGAGAAATATGAATTGTAATGTTGAACTAAGTTAGCCTGAGTGTCTAAGGTGAAAGTCTCAAAAACTACGCGTATACATGGGTGCCGATCCCGCAGACTAAATTTTTGTGAAATGGCAATAGTAGTGCTTTTATAGCCTACGTTTAAATGGGTCTCGGTTTACGGTTTCCTTCGGACAAAATTTTCGAGAAAGGTTATATTGTTTTGCAATTCCTAGAGTGTGATTTACTGCCCTATTTTCTATTACAAAGGAAAAGATTTATGAACTATGATATTAATGTGGCATGGCATGGTTTTGGAAAGAGACATAAAATATTTTGGCACGAGCATTGCATATGCATTCACCTTATAGCTTTGTTAAGATTCATATATTGTGTTGGATTATTTCTACTGGGCTTTGGCTCACCCTATGTGGGAAAAATAATTCAAGTGCTGATGATATGCCTCCGCCAAGACAGTAGCTTGGGAGGATTTGGAGCAAGAGCTTCATTTTGTTGTTTTATAAAGCCAAGGGCTTTAAATGTATTGGACCTAAAGTCCACTTTTGTTGTAACCAACTACTATCTTGGAAAGTTGTAAGCCTTTAAGGCACCTATTTATCTGTTTTACTTTCTTACCTTATCTCTTGTTGTATATATGCTATAGATTCAGGGTTAGATTTATGAATTTATACCTACATATGTTACCACTTGTATAAGTATTTAGGAGATATGAAAGATAAGTATTTCATCACTCGTTATTATGTAATTAATATCGTGGATGGTTTATAGCAATTATTTCTGGGACATTACACTGGGAGACGAATATCTAATAAAAACTCATGAGCACCGTAGCAGGGAACGAATTTGTCTTAAGGAAATTGTGTCCAACACAAGCCTCGATCACATTTGGTTTCGTTTCCAAATTTTTACAATCTGTTTATAAGTTTTCTACTTTTTTGTAAGTATTTCTGATTTTCTGTATATGGTTTGATTTGGTTTAACCCAAACAATTTACGTTATATTCAACTTATATTTTTTTTTATATAATTTGGTAATATATTTGATGCAATGATTATGTGTTCCACACCATACACATAAGGAATTATTCCAACAAAAATATTGTACACAACCAAATGATCAAAACTAAGTTATAGAACATATTAAAAAATTAGCCTTGATTTGTTCTTGAATCGGGCTCTTCAATAAAATAAAATAAAAAGTAAATTGATCAAATAAAAAGATAATAGAAAGGAGAACTCCAAACTTTTTTTTAAAAATGTATAGTTAAATTAATATTTAGTCAAGAACATAGGTATTAAAATCCAAAAAAAAAAAAAAAAAACCAACCAACTAAACTAAAGACTTAAAAAATAGAAAGAAAATATTTAAAAACAATTCCACTATATTTCTACTTTTGGTGAAGCCATAAACAAGGCTCTTGGTTAAAAAGACCATTTGACTTAATATATAGTATTCATTGAGAGGGAAAGAGGGCTGAGTAAGTCAATTGCATAGGAGTGACTGATTTAAATTGGTGTAAAATTATTTTACGAGTGCCTTCAGGCATGGGTAATTCACTAGTATAAGCAAAAATAATACAAAAAATTGAAACCTTATAATACATAATATGAAATGAAATCATTTAATAGAGATTGTCATTTTTTTTCAACGTTGATTACGAGTTACTCTATCCTCTATCAAGCAAAAGGGGGAAAGGGATCACCCCCAACATCTCATATGGGGTTTGAACTCACAACCTATTCGTGAACACAAGGTTATGAGTAAAAGGGATTGTCAACAATCACCTAAAGATAGATTTACAATACAAAGTCTCCATTAAAGAGGGTACATAAATGATTCAAAGTCTCCATTTTTGAAAATAAATTTACAATACAGCACAGTTGGAAGGAATGTTTGCTTGCAAATTAGTTCAAATATGTTTAAGTCAAAGAATCCCAATACAAATTTATATTGTAGCTCTAATAAAAAATTTAAATTTTTATCTAAATATTGATTTTATCATACTTTTTCTTGAATAAATATGGACTAGTAATTTTTCAAAATCGTTGTATGTTCATGAAGTTCTACCAAAACTAATTAAGCCAACGCTAATTAACATCGATTACGTATTAGCAAATTAAACATTTTGATTTAGTAAGACTAGAAGATAGAGATAATGAGTTAATGTGTGACACTCCAAAGAATACCAAGTGCTATAACTATATGATTATCCATCATTGAATACTCTAAGTCAAATTAACTATCTCGTTACACAAAATATTTCAGATAAAGCTTAGAAATGAGTAGTTAAGAAGCTTTGAATATGTGAATTTCACTATGAACTGTTAAGGCTTAGGAACTAGTCACCTCTTGAGCATAGCAAGCAAGTGTGTATCACATCAAAAGCATTTTTACCTAACATAACTGAATACCTACCTTAATTTAATTACTTTATAGTATTCTAGAGATAGAAACATGGATTTCTAAGGTGAAACCTTAGGAAAAGAACACAATTGGTAAGAAATTAGAAGTGAGAAACATGCCTTGATGAAACAAACTTAAGAATAAAAACACTTAAAGATTATCAAGAGGTAAGGGATGCTTGAATTTGAAAGAAAAGACTTGCCATGGAAACCTTGGTGAACATAAAGAGTTAGGGGAAAGATTTGAATGTGAATTTTGAACACTTAGATATTTCAGGAAACACTAATCAAGGAGCTTAAAAATCTTAGAGCAATGTACTTGTCAATCTGATGCTACGTATTATTTTGTTAATCGGGATTAGTGTTAATTAAGTAGGACTAATGAATCTTAATTAGGATTAATTAAGCTAATCAAGATTGAGTTAAATTAGAGACTAACCTTGATTAATTATAATTAAGATTGATTAATTAAACTAATGATAGAGATTAAGGCATTGATGAAGCAAGCACATAGGTGATGCAAACACATGCCTCCCCTTTTTGTCTCTATTAGCCTTTTGTCTCACTTGTCATATAAGATAAAATCAAAGAAGAGAAAATCTGCTGGAGAAAGAAAGACCTAGAAAAAAGGAGAAGAAAAGAGAAAGAAGAAGAATAAAAGAGAAAGAAAGAGACAAGAAGAGCGTTTGAGGAAATCAACCTAGAACACCACTTTTGATCATCCAAAAGGTAAGTTAACCCAAAATCTTGTAATAGTCCTACCTACTAAGATTGGAAAGAAGTTAGGATTTAATTGAGTAAGTAATGAAGAAATTAGAAAAAGAATGGAAAAGAGATGAATAGGTCGGAAAACAAGCTAGGTGATTAGAACCCTTAATATTTTGATTATGATTGTGATGTTCTTGTTGCATGAGAAGCTAAAGCCTCATGTTTTTATGAACATTTCAAGAGTTTTATAAGTTTGAATTCATGCCTTGAAAGAATAAAAAGAAGGGTATGGAAAATAAAATAAGTTTTGAAGATTTGTTGTGAAAATCATGTTTTGATTTAGTTTGAAGCTTGAAATATTGCATACAAATATTTTTCCATCTATTTTCTATCATTAATTTATGTTTTGAGACTCGAAATATCATGATTTGAAGCTTTGGATGGAAGAGAATGGAAGAAAACATCAAGAACACACACTAACCTGTTCTACCTACTTAAAACCGCTCGTGCGGATTTAAATACTGCACAAGAAGATTGAAAGTGCACTACTGATGTTAGTTATTGCCTCAATCTACACGAGCAGATTTTTCAAGCGTAACAAATTCGCCCAAATGGATTTGCCAACACGTTCACCCGATTTCATCATTTTCGCTTGTTTTGATGCACCAGACCTCATTAAATTCTTTTGAAACCTAAAATATGATTGAACAAGGCTTAGAAACTGACTGAAGTAAGAGTGGTTAAGGAAGAAAATCGAGGTTAAGTTGACGCGTTTATTTTGCATTTCGCTTTATCGGTGTTTGTATGACTGTTTGTGTAGGTCAAGCACTTTGGTGGTGAAACTCATATTTAAGAGCCATTTGTGAGTAGTAGTGTAGTAAGGTTATGTTTGTTAAACTATGATTTGAAATGCTAAACCTATGCTATATTTATGAAAACTATGCTAATATTTTACTATGAATGAACATGATATACTCTTGTATCATGTATTTCTATGACACCTTGGATCTTGTTTTATTATTTGGAAATCATGCCAACAACATCTTGCTAACTAAGCTCCTCTTGCCACCTATTGTGGACCTTGATGTTCTTGAAACCTTTGGAATGTTCATCGCTATGTATATGCTTGCAAGTTAAGCTTTGTTTTATCATGTACAAATTATGTTATGTTTGAACTATGATCTTGTGCTTGATTTTATTAAAGCTTGTCGATATTCATTCATTTACGAATTTACTACATTACTATACAATGGGCAACGGCTTACCCCTATTCCTTATATATATATATATTGTAGGAACAATCTTCTGTGTAAATAAAATAAATTCAAACAAAATAAAATAAAACTTACAGAATATATTTTGTCGAACCGAATTAAAAAAAAAAAAAAAAAAAGACCAAGTCGAGTGTGTGACACTCTGTCCTTAAGACAGATTCGCCCCGCTACGGTGCTTACGGTTGAGTGGCGTCTATCTCCCAGGATACAATGATCTTCACAAACTTGTAGTAGCACTCCACACAAATTTGTACGGCGAACTAGAACCTTGTGTTCTTATACTCTCTTAATTTATCCTAAAACTAGAATGAAGAATAATGTAGTAAATAAAATCTGGACAGCAAAGGCATGAATTGCAGACTGATTTTTGGATCCCTAAACACTACTGGAATGTTGGTATTTATAGGCAAAAAATGTTTGACCCGAACAGGTACCAAGGAAGTAAACAGATGCCATATTTAAACTGAATAGATACAGTTTGAAATACAAACAAATATGTTTGTAACTGCTGCACTGTTTCGGACTGTAGCACTGCTGGACAGTTTCGAAACTGTCTGGGTAGTTTATTAACTGTTCAACAGATGGAATTTGGACCAGATTAGAAGCATAATTATTGGACAATAAATTTGAATTCAAGTTTTAATTTTAAATTAATTTTTCCCGCAATAATTTTTGAAAAAATTCAAATGAATTTCGTCCAAAAAATTAATACAAGAACCGACCCAACCCACACCCGCGCCCAGACGGACGGCGGCGTGCACGTGTGTGGTGGTTTGGGCTAAGGTTCACTTTGTCCATAACTCTTCCCTTCTACAAACTTGGGGTGCCCCTTGGGGCCCAACCCAAGTGTTGTAGGCTAGAGCTTATATACTTAACAAAACTCTCTTAAAGTTTCAATGTGGGACAAGCCTCTCAAGGAAACCCACATTAAAACTTTAAATGTCCATTCCACGAACCCGAAAACGACGTCATGTTCCCATTCACTCATAAATGGTTTTGACGAACCATCTTCACCGTGTGACTTGCCACGCAGCAAGGAACACTTTATCTCTTCAGACCTGCCCCAAAAGACGTTTGGGGACCACTCAATTTTGAGCTCAAAGTCAGCCCAAAATAAGCCTAATAAACCAAATTTTCCAACAATCCCCCACATGAATGGAATTTGATGGAGAGAAAATGCAACAACATGATCTAATTACAGAGAGTACAGAAATTGGAAATATTCTGCAAATGATAGGTAACTTTTGGCTTTGAACCTTCCCTTGTGAGGCACTATCGGATTTACTAGCTAACCAGTGAATATGATGTCTTGAACTGTTCAGCCGTTTGTGTAAACCGTGACAATAGAACTCACACAGTATATCCCCTGACACAGTTTAGTTTTCACAATTGTGTTCATTTTGGCCTTGAACAACCTGGTCTTTCATGAGTGCTCTAGAGAATTGTAACCCTTCACAAATCTCATAGAACCGGCCCAGTTCACACTCATATAGGTGATTCTTATGAAGAGTATCCTGCCATACTCCACTAGGTATACCTAGATATAAGAATCATTAAAAGTATTACTTAACCTCAAACTCTACAGTCATCACTATTTCATCATAGAAATGGGTAGGAGTTTAACTCCCTAGTGATTCTTCTGAGTCATACACCACTCGGTTGTCCCTTTGAACCTAGATCTTGGGATCTCCAATCAACTAGGTTGGGTTGCCGTTGTGGTAACTCTTAATTAATAGGCTTTAGTCCCATTCTCCTCAATGAGTTTTCAACTAACTCTCTTGCTAACTCTTTGGTTAGTGGATCTGCTATGTTGTCTTTAGACTTCACATATTCAATGGAAATAATTCCATTAGAGAGTAGTTGCCGCACGGTGTTATGTCAACGACGAATGTGTCGTGACTTACCGTTATACATATGACTCTGCGCTTTTCCAATTGCTGATTGACTATCACAATGTATGTATATAGCAGGCACCGGTTTTGGCCATATTGGAATATCTTCAAGGAAGTGGCTAAGCCATTCTGCTTCTTCCCCAGCTTTGTCTAAAGCTATAAATTCTGATTCCATAGTAGACCTAGCAATACAAGTCTGTTTGGAAGATTTCCAAGATACAACCGCTCTACCAAGAGTAAAGACATACCCACTGGTGGACTTTGAGTCTCTAGTATCCGATATCCAATTTGCATCACAGTATCCTTCAAGTACTATTGGATATCTAGTATTATTAAGCCCAATGTTACGAGTAAATCGGAGATATCTTAGAACCCTTATAATCGCTTTCCAGTGTTCTACTCCCAGGTTACTCGTATATCTACTTAATTTACTTACTGCATAAGCTATATCCGGGCAAGTGCAGTTCATCAAGTACATTAAACTTTCAATAATTTGGGCATATTCTAATTGAGAAATACTTTCCTGTACATTCTTAAAAAGATACAAATTAACATCTACAGGTGTTCTAGCAAGATGATCATCATCTTTGCTAAATTTGTCAAGTATTTTCTCAATGTAATGAGATTGTGACAAAGCATAACCTTCTGATGTTTTGGTAATTTTCATACCAAGAATTACATCAGCAATGCCCATGTCCTTCATGTCAAAATGTTTATTGAACATTTTCTTAATAGTTTTAATCATATCATTATTACTATCTATGATGAGCATATCATCTACATAAAGACATACAATGACATAACCTTTGTCCGTGTTTTTAATATAAACACATTTGTCACATTCATTAATTTTAAATCCATTTGACATCATTGCCTTGTCAAATTTCTCATGCCATTGCTTTGGTGCTTGTTTTAAACCATATAATGATTTAACCAATTTACACACTTTCTTTTCTTTTCCTGGAGCTGAAAAACCTTCTGGTTGTTCCATGTAAATCTCTTCATCTAATTCACCATTTAAGAAAGCGGTTTTCACATCCATTTGATGAATTTCTAGATTGTATAGAGATGCAATGGCAATTAGCATTCTAATGGATGTTATTCTAGTAACCGGTGAGTATGTGTCAAAGTAATCAAGACCTTCTTTTTGTCTAAAACCTTTGACCACAAGTCTTGCCTTGTATTTGTCTATTGATCCATCCGCTTTCCATCCGCTTTCAATTTTCTTTTGAAAATCCACTTGTATCCAAGAGGTTTACAACCTGGTGGCAAATCCACCAATTCCCAAGTGTGATTTTGCAAGATGGATTAAACTTTACTATTGATAGCTTCCTTCCATAAAGGAGCTTCAGGACTGGACATAGCCTCTTTAAAAGTTAAAGGCTCATTTTCTAACAAAAATGTTAGAAAATCTGGACCAAAAGATTTTGAGGTTCTAGCACCTTTACTACGCCTAAGTTCATCTTCCTCATTTTGATCTAACTCTTGTTCTTGATCATGTTCTTGATCCTGACTAGTAATAGCATCATGAGATCTTTTATTGTTACTAGTCTCCTGTCCAGTCTTATTTGGAAATGCATGTTCAAAGAATGATGCATCCCGAGACTCAATAATAGTATTTACATGCATTTCGGTATGTTCTGATTTATGAATCAAAAACCGATATGCACTACTATTCTTAGCATAACCAATGAAAATGCAATCAATGGTCTTAGGACCTATCTTAGTCTTTTTAGGACTAGGAATAGCCACTTTAGCCAAACACCCCTACACTTTTAAGTATTTGTAGGATGGTACTCTACCATGCCACATTTCATAAGGTGTTTGATTCACTTTCTTTCGGGGTACTTTATTAAGTATATAATTAGCAGAAAGTACTGCTTTCCCCCACAAGTTCTGAGGTAATCCAAAACTGATTAACATGGCATTTATCATTTCTTTTAAAGTCTTATTTTTCCTTTCAGCAATTCCATTTTGCTGAGGTGAGTAAGGAGCAGTGGTTTGATGAATTATTCCATGTTCTTTACAAACTTCACCAAAAGGTGATTCATATTCACCACCTTTATCACTTCTAAGTTTCTTGATTTTCTTACCAAGTTGATTTTCAACTTCATTCTTATATTGAATGAAAATTTCCAAAGCTTCATCCTTGGTTCGAATTAAATAAACATAACTATATCTAGTATAGTCATCTATAAAAGTGATAAAATATTTTTTCCCACCTCTAGTTTGAATTGATTTAAAATCACAAATGTCACTATGAATTAATTCAAGTGGTTCCGTACTTCTTTCAATTGAATGAAAAGGAGTTTTGAATAATTTTGCCTCAACGCAAATTTCACATTTATAATTTGAATCAATGTCAAATTTAGGTAAACATTCCATATTAATTAATCTACGCAAAGATTCATAATTAACATGTCCTAATCTACCATGCCATAAATTTGAAGACTCAAGCAAGTAAGAAGAATATGTATTTTTATTAATAACTGAGGGTATAACGGTCATTACATTCATCTTGAAAAGGCCATCAGACATGTAACCTTTTCCTACATACATCCCATTCTTAGTAAGTACAAATTTATCACTCTCAAATACTAGCCTAAAGCGATTCTTACTTTGGAAACAAGATTCTTGCGAATGTCCGGTACATGCAGCACATTCTTGAGAGTGAGTTCCTTTCCAGATGTCATCTTCAAAACAATCTTCCCTTGTCCTTCAACTTTAGAAGTTGAGGAGTTGCCCATAAAAAGTTGTTCACCATTGTCCACTGTAAAATAATATGTGAACATCTTTTTGTCGGCACAAATGTAGTGAGTAGCTCTAGTGTCCACCCACCATTCTTTAAGATTTCTGACAAGATTTGCCTCGGAAACAACTGCAGAAAGATTGATGTCATCTACACCATTGGAAATATTGTCCACTTCGTTCATATGGACTTGAGCAGGCTTCTTACTTGTTCTTCTTTTGCTTTTGCCTTTGCTACGACAATCTTTGGCCTAATGTCCCTCTTTGTCATAGATGTAACATTTGCCATTAAACTTGTACTTTTTATTTTCCCTCCCTTTAGAGCGTTATGATGAACTTTCTCCAGAAGACTTTGATTTCTTGGTTTTTGAAGCATGTTCCACCACATTTGCCCTAGACTCCATAGGATGCTTACCAGCCCGCTTTTCAGAATTGCAGTTGTCCTCCTCAATCCTCAAACGCACAATAAGTTCTTCCATAGACATTTCTTTGCGCTTGTGTTTTGAGGTAGTTCTTGAATTCCTTCCAGCCTTGTGGTAATTTTTCAATTAAGGCTGCAACTTGGAAAGATTCACTGAAAGACATGTCTTCTGCATGAATGTCATGCAGAATGAGTTGGAAATCTTGAACTTGGCTGATCACAGTTTTTGAATCAACCATTACAAAATCCAAGAATCTGCCAACCACAAATTTCTTTGAGCCAGCATCTTCCGTTTTGTATTTTTTCTCCAAAGACTCCCAAAGTTCCTTTGCTGTCTTGATAGGACTGTAGACGTTGTATAATGTGTTGTCAAATCCGTTCAAGATGTAGTTCCAGCAAAGGAAATTAGCATGTTTCCAGGCATCAACCGCAGCAACCACTTGCTGGTCGGTTTCATCTTCTTTCAAAATAGGAACATCCTCACGGAGAAAACGAGCCAAGTTTAGAGTTGTAAGATAGAACAGCATTTTCTGTTGCCATCTTTTAAAATCAGTTCTTGAGAACTTCTCTGGCTTTTCACCGTGATTTACCAGTACTACCTCAACAGGAGAGGGGGTTGGCGTCATTGCAGCCACCACAGTAGTACTTGTTTGAGCATTTGTTTCAGTAACCATTGATTCTAATTTATAAAACAAAATTATAATTGGAATTTATACTACACAGAAAATTAATCCAAAATCACAGAATTAAATTATGTAAAAATAAAAGAAACAAGAATGTAACTTTTATTTTCCAATTAATTTGGAAATAAAATAAAATTTTATTTAACCAAATTAATTCCACATAGAAAATTAAATTTCTGTAACACTTCAATAATTAAAATACTGAAACAGAATTTTAATTAATGAAAACTCAGAAAATAATTTCTAAAAACCAAAATTAATTTCTGAAAAAAATCCACAAATTATATTCTGAATTGTTAATAACACCAGTATATTATTACTAGTTGTCAAAGAAAATAGACAGTATATTACTACTATCTGTCAAATAGCATATAATCACTATTTGTTTTTCTAACCGGAATATTATTTTGTAAATCCACGGAAAATAATTTTCTTAAATAGAAGAAAGAGAAAAGGAAACAAACAGAAAATTCTGTAAACAGAATAATTCAAATATGTCTTAAGATTATAGGAACAATCTTCTATGTAAATAAAATAAATTCAAACAAAATAAAATAAAACTCACAGAATATATTTTGTCGAACCGAATTAAAAAAAATAAAAGACCAAGTCGAGTGTGTGACACTCTGTCCTTAAGACAGATTCGCCCCGCTACGGTGCTTACGATTAAGTAGCGTCTATCTCCCACGATACAATGATCTTTACAAACTTGTAGTAGCACTCCACACAAATTTATACGGCGAACTAGAACCTTGTGTTCTTATACTCTCTTAATTTATCCTAAAACTAGAATGAAGAATAATGCAGTAAATAAAATCTGGACAGCAAAGGCATGAATTGCAGACTGATTTTCGGATCCCTAAACACTGCTGGAATGTTGGTATTTATAGGCAAAAAATGTTTGACCCGAACAGGTACCAAGGAAGTAAACAGATGCTATATTTAAACTGAACAAATATAGTTTGAAATACAAACAAATTTGTTTGTAACTCCTGCACTGTTTCGGACTGTAGCACTGCTGGACAGTTTTGAAACTGTCTGGGCAGTTACTAATTGTTCAACAGATGGAATTTGGACCAGATTAGAAGAACTTTTTGAAAAAATTCAAATGAATTTTGTCCAAAAAATTAATACAAGAACCGACCTGACCCACACCGTGCCCGGATAGACGGCGGCGCGCACGTGTGTGGTGGTTTGGGCTAAGGTTCACTTTGTCCATAACTCCTCCCTTCTACAAACTTGGGGTGCCCCTTGGGGCCCAACCCAAGTGTTGTAGGCTAGAGCTTATATACTTAACAAAACTCTCTTAAAGTTTCAATGTGGGACAAGCCTCTTAAGGAAACCCATATTAAAACTTTAAATGTCCATTCCACGAACCCGAAAACGACGTCATGTTCCCATTCACTCATAAATGGTTTTGACGAACCGTCTTCACCGTGTGACTTGCCACGCGGCAAGGAACACTTCACCTTTTCGGACCCGTCCCAAATGACGTTCGGGGCCCACTCAATTTTGGGCTCAAAGTCAGACCAAAATAAGCCTAATAAACCAAATTTTCCAACATAAATATGTAGGTGATGAAGAGCTCAATTACGAAGACAAGTTTAATTAGAAGATGGTCTTGTACGTTTGTACTGTCTTTGTAAATTTTTGTCATAAGTGTTGTATTTTACCTATTGTTTAGATCATGTAATAATGTAAGATAACAATCCAAGAGGAATATATACTTTCACTTCATATAGTTATGCACTACTCTGAATGGATGTTTTCAAATGGACTAAATATAAGAAATAATGGCTTTCGCACTTGAAAATGAAAATTTTGCCCCAATTATCATAAGTCCAACTTATTTTGTAAGTTAGACCTTTGGTAGTCCGCAATTATTGACCGATTACCACACTATTTTGTTTGGGGCAAGATGGGATCGTGACATAATGACTCATTCAAGGTTTAATTTTATAACAACTACGGAGAGAATTATTATTCAAGCAACATAAAATGTTCCAACAATACTTGCAAAGTTTTTTCCAAGTGTAAACAATAACAAGGCCGACTTTGCAAGAAAAACCAAAACAATTGTATGAAAACATTAAAGATTAATTGAGGCAAACATCATAGATGATGGCATTGAACATGTATACATAGAACATGATGAGAAAACACATAATGCTTCTTACATATTTAATTATTAAAACTAATGGATACTTATGGGTCGGTTCTATTAACTAGACTTATTTACCTATAAATCTAGATTGATAAATTTATCACTATAAATTTATTGATCATGCTGATAAATTTATTCATTAATATCTGACATCCTTACTCATATTCATTCACTGACTTATAAGAATCCACTATCATCTTCCACATACATAAATAATAAGAGAGACTACTAAATTTATCACTAGAAAATAAATCTAAATTTGAATCAAAAGAGGCGATGGTGATATGGTGGTTGTGTAAATCAACAACGGTGGATTGTAGATCTACAATGGTAAAGTGTAAATAGATCTGCAAAGATGGTAGAGATAGTTGGTGAACGGTGGCGCCATCCGAATAACAGTAGTGGTGGTGGTGGTAGGTGAAAGACAACGACAGTGGTAGTGGGTAAATAGCAACGATAGTGGTGGCGGGTGGATGACAATAGCAGCGGTGATAGTAGACAATGGTGGTGTAAAGCTTTTGGAAAAATGATAGAGAGAGAGAGAGAGAGAGAGAGAGAGAGAAAAGAAGATGGGTGGACGACGACAACAGTGGTGGTGGCAGCAGGTGGACAGCAACGGCGATAGTGGTGGTAAACAATGGTGGTGTGAAGCTTTTGGAAAAATGGTAGAGAGAGAGAGAGATAACGAATATATATATATATATATAAGAAAAAAAAAGGATGATATATGAAAGAACTTGATAGGTATAAGTATTGTAAGACTTCTTAGTACATTCAAAAAGTCAATAGGAGTTATTAGTATTTAAGTCTACTTAATGGGATTAGTTGATAATTAACCCTAAAATTTAACAAGAGTACATGGCATCTTATTCTTTCTTGAAGAGTGCATGAAGCAGTTTCAGCTAGCATATAGAGCAACTTTAGCTCTTACAAAACTTATCTTTTAAACTTTAGTTCTTTATTTCTTTCAGTTTTATTTGTGTAATTTGCTTTAAGGGTGAGTAGTTTGGATTGATTCGGTTTAGCTGTAAACCAAGATTAATCTATTATCTATGGTTTTATCAAATTTGGAACCAAATCAATCGGAACCGAACCACTAAATCATGGTTCGATTCGATTTGGAACTGCGAAGTTTAAAAATATTATCATTATTCCTAATATGATCACAAAATATTATTCACAAACTAAGAATTGTTTACATGATTATTTAAAACTAGTTTCATTATACAAAAATATACTTTATAATAGTAGAGAGTTATAATTTATAAATACATATATTTTATACTAATAAAATATTTTAATATTTACATTCAGTAACAAGTTATATACATAATCTAAATGGTCCAATTTAGTTCCAGCTAAATTCGTAACTATAAAATCACGGACCAAACCGTGAACTATGGTTCATCTATTTCAAAATCCAAAATTGAATTATACATTGAGAAAACCAAACCAAACTATGTAATTTGGTTTGAATCAGACCGATTTATAATTTTTTTCAATTTTTATACTCAGCTCTAATCTGCTTAGTTTGATAGTATGTATTTGTTTTTGAATTCTTAAGAAGTTTGAAATCCAACCTCTATGAGAAATTTTTCTAAATCACTAATTTCTCTAAAACTTATCCGCCTTAAGGGCATTTCAATCGTTGCTTCAAACTTGTATAGATTTTTTATTTTTTTTTAAGATTGAAAACTTATACCAAATTTAAATGGGCTTAGCTTGTCTTCAATTCACAAAGTGGACTGGACGGTGATGTTTGGATCTGTGGAGTCCATTACAAGTCTTGTATTGATAATCCGAACAGTTCATTTTTTAGACCACCAAGTGTGGATCATTTAGGAAAAAAATCAAGCCGATTCAATAATCGTAGCCACATTCGTTTATTACAGTTGTCTTCCAAAAACTAAATTGTCTAATTTTCAAATAATATTCATCGTTCATTTTTTTGCAAGTAAATGTCATGAACTAACATAGCTATGCCTATCAGGTCAGCTTTGTTAGATTTTTGTTCTTGGCAATCCCGTTAGACAAAACTTCTTTTAGTTGTAATTGTATTCGATCTTTTATTTCAGTGAGGCTATGAATATTAGATGAGAATCCAACTCGAATTGTGCCTTGCAATCGAAGTTATTTGTCAAGTTGAGCGGCCATTCTTGCGCTCGAGCGGAGATCACGCCCTTTCAGAAGTTTCACTCGCCTACAAAAGTACTGGGAGTTATTTTTTTCCGCTCGAGCGGCCATTCCTGTGCTTGAGCGTAGATCCACTCGAGCGGCCATTCTTGCGCTCGAGCAGAGATCGCAGATCTGTTTTCTATAAATATGTGGTTCTATCAGATTTTAAGATTTGGCTTCCAGATCTTCATCTTGGGTATTAGGGTTTTGATCTGGAGCTTCTTTGCTAGTTTCTTTGATGTTTATTTGAGTTTGATTTATGGTTTGAAAAGTATATATCAAAGGATTGTTTGTTTCGTTAATACAAAAGAGAGAGTTGTTCTTCAGTAGGGTCCGGAAAATTTGGGCCTGAAGCTTTGATAGATTCTAGAGTGGCTCATCGTCGTGGATTCAACATCAGCGTTGTGGATTCAACGTTGTACAAGACAATTCCGAGGTGAAGACGGGGCTGGAAGAGGCACATAAGGGTCGGTTAGATTCGGGCGAGTATTCGCTAGGTAATTGGGAGTATACTTGTGTAATTCCTTTATGTCTTCTTAGTGGATTGTTTTGTGATTTTTGCCCGTAGTTTTTTTTATCACAATTGGAGGCTCTCCAATTGTGGTTTTTCTACATAAAATCGTTGTGTTGATTTGTCTTGATTGTTTGATTGGGATTGCTATTTACTAGTTAAAATTGATACATAATCACAAATTAATATCTAAAGAATTTCTAGATTTTTAAAACTTGATTTTTTTAATAAATAATTTATATGTTATGGTCTAAAAAATGAACAACTAAAACGAGACTTGATGGACCTATAAACCCGAACAATACGGATCAGTCGACTTTGTGAACAAGAGACAACATGCTGCCAATTTGAATTTGGTAAATTCACTTAAAAAACCTTCTACTCTTTGACCCAAAACCAAGGAAACTTCAATGTTTTCAAAGACATTTTGTAGCTACCAAATTTACAACTCTGCCTTTAATGAAACTTTTGAATATTCGGGCCTGTGGGGATAGATTATAAATCTTTTACGCAATCTTTTACTCAAATTTGAGTAAAATTTTGAATAAGGGCTCGGGCTAAGTAAGAGTTAAAAATCTTATTAGATTGAAAAAATACAAAATAGTGTTATTAAAAGAGCGCCTTAAATTGGTTCTTAAAACAAAAGGAGAAGGTGAAAAAAAAAGGCCTGTTTTCTCTCCAGTATTAATCTGGACTGGAAATAATTATTTGGACCCATGGGAACTCATTACGGGTCTCGCTTTGATAATTTAAATTATTTGTTTTATCGGGCACTGTATGTATATTATCCATGAACAATATCAAGTCGATCCAATATTTGTAGTTCCTTCATTTTTTAAAATTTGTATTTAAAAAAACTAATGGCGAATGTATTTTAAAAATAGACAATCTATTTTTTTGGGTACAAATTTGATAGAATGAACAGGTTACAAATATCAAATTGACCTGATTTTTTGTATAGATGATATGAACGTAGGGCCTAATAAAATGAATAGTTCGAATTATTGAAACGAGACTCGTAATATGCCCGAATAATTCTCTGCAGTCCAGATAAAAATTGAAGAGAACCCTTAACCCAAAAAAAAAAAAAAAAGGGGCACTTACCAATAAGTCTCATACACAAAGTTCAAAATCCATCTAATCCCAAAACAAAATACTTGTACCAATTAATCCTACATATTTTTTTTGGGTGAATAAATCCTACATATTTTTAATTGTTACCAAAAACTCTTTTTTCTTTTTTCTTTTTTGTATAACTTTAAAAATGCTGCTACATCCAACGACTTCCATCAGACTCATTGAAGACTCACTAAAATATTCAACATCATCGAGAAGTCACCGGAGCATCATCGGAAGTTCGCCGGAGTGTTTTGAGCATTGTCGGAAGTTTGCCGGAGTGTTCTGAACATTACTAGAAAATGTTAAGAACATCGTTGGAAACTCACCACAATATTCAGAATATTGCCCGAACAAAAAAATAAATCAATAAAAATAAAAAATAAATAAATGAAAAAATTATAGTTAAAAAAACATAACAACAACAAACAACAATGGAAAAAAGTATATATTATTTTTCAATTTTTGTAGGGTTTAAGCAAATTATCTGTAATATTGATCAAATTGAAAAGTAAGTTTTGAAACTGTAAAATATTACAGTTTCAAAGAATTATTCTATTAAGCTGGAAAACATGTTGTGAAACTGCAAAATTTTACAATTCTAAAGAATATTATGAAACTGTAAAATTTTACAGTTTAAAAGAATGATTCATTTTAGTACCAAAAAAGCTAAAACTATAAAATTTTATAATTTTCACCGCCTGTAACTAAAATATAAAAACAACTTATTCAAAATTTGAAATTTTTCTCCATTAAAATAGAAAAATAGACGTGTGTAACAGAGAAAAAATAGAAAAATTGAGAAATCGAAGGAAATAATAGATATAAAAAAATATTGTACTCCGGCAACTATTTTTGGTTTAGATCTAGTCGAATCTCATGTAGATCTATTCAAATCTCATGTAGATCTGAGTATCAGATTTAAGTAGATCTACTCATCTTCTTTGCCGTCGATGAGAATAAAGTAACGAGTTGATGTCGATGGTTGGTGGTTACCAGTGAACCCCAATCAATGATGGTCGTCGGTCTCTAGTGACTATATATTAGAAAGAGAAAGAGAATAAGGAATGTGTGATCACCGATCATTGAACATAACAAAGAAAAAGAGAGGAAAATGCAAAAAAAAAAAAAAAAAAAAAAAGAGAGAGAAATGAAAACGTAAAGACTGATAGAAAACGCAGAGAGAGAGAGAGAGGAAAACGTGTAAGACTTTTGGGTCCACTCAAAAAGTTGTTTGATTAAATAGTATTCACATATTTCAAATAGGACCTACGGGTAATTTTTCCAAAAAAAATCCTAATGCAAGTATGTTCTATTTTAGGCAAATCACACGTTCTCAAATCTTCAATTATGATTGAAGTTGGTCTTACCTTTATTCAAATTGAAATTAATGCCATTCGTAAAATTAAGGCACATTTGGGAAGTTAAGTTTGTAGTCAAAAAATTATTATAAGTTGTTAAATTATTCCATTTATTTTTGTATATTTTTTCATAAAAAATTTAAAAAACTAATTAAAGGATAACATTTTTTCTTTTTGGAATATTTAGTGGAATTCAAATTATAACGTTTGCTTCACAATATCTCGACATTAGCATTGTTTTCAATAGTCAATTTAAAACATAGGTTACTTAGTTTGAGTAATAAAGATAAACCCACAATTCCAAAGAGAAGAATTTTTAGATAGCATGTTAAGAGGGCAATTTGTGAGCAAATTGGGCCGAGCTAGGACAAGTCTTCTTTGGAAGTTGGGCTACGCAATGGGCCAAGGAGATATTTTCTATTTCGGTTTTGGGCCGAGGTAGGTACCAGGACGGTTGGATGTGTTGCTGGGATTGGGACCTATTTACCTTCTAACCGGGATGATGGCAGGGCGATGGGCCGAGCTAGGTGTAGCTCGGCAGGATACCAACCTATAGCATGGTCATTACGGCTTGCCCATGTTGAGCACGGAGCTGAGGTAACATCAATGGTGAGGGCCGAGCTATGTGGCAGTTCGGTCAGGAATGTATAACCGAGGTAAAAGGTTCAGCCATCTCACTTGGCTTGTAGGAGTGTGACTCCTAAAAAGACTCTGCTAAGGAAAGTAAAGTCCTACTAGGATTGTGCAAACCATCTCACTTTGTTGGTAGTGAGTAGGGTGTGTGATTCCTAGAAGGACTCTTATAAGGAGAGTTGGAATCCTACTAGGATTGGGCCAAACCAAGTCTATAAAAGCTCATGACCAGACCTATGTACAGGTATCACAATTCTTACTCAAGAATACACAGAGCTTATTGTCTATTGTCTAGTTGCTGACTTAGGCATCGGAGGGTTTCCGACACACAACCGCCGGTTGGCTCACGTTTGTGTTTTCAGGTGGCAAAGCAACGTTGTTTGGAGGAGTGCAAACTTGATCAACAGGATCATACGAGAAGAATTATTTCGTACTCGTACAATTGGCGCCATCTGTGGGAATTCCACAAAGAACAAAACCTCTTGATCAAGCTTTCCTCTCTAGTTGGAAGCAATGGTGCACAATGAAGACTTGCCGTAATCAGCTATTGATGGGCAAACCCCGGAAGGGAGTGGGAGGCGCGAAGGCTTACCTTCTATCCCACCCATGGTGGAATTAGATCCCCAGTGAAGGAATCCACGGAGAGAAGCGAGAGAAAGATGGGGCTCAAGTCCATACCGCTGTCAAAGCCTTGATAGACATAGGCGGAAGATGGATCCTTAGGTTCTCGAAGATCGTATAAGGGAGCAAGACGAAGTAATAAGAAGAATGGTGGCTAACATAGAGTCTATGAAGAGCTAGATAAAAGGCAAAGGGGTGGCAGCAAAAGAGGGGCGCAAAGGTAACACACACTCTTGCCACTCAGAAGATCGTAACAGACAAGTCACACCATCACAAACTGAAAGTAGAAACCTCAAGTCGGGCGATACACAATCAAAGACTTCCAAGACACGCTACTCCAGGCCTGAGAGAATGAAGACTGAAAAGGCTCGAATGAGAGAAGACACTCAGGCTCGCGACTTCTGTAGAGTCTCCGCACTACAACGATTGGCTCCTAGAACACATGGGAGTGTCGAGGTTGGAATTCCAGAGCCACGCCTTGCCTATGAACCAGCAGACAAAGCATTAGCAAGGTTACAGAGCTCACCATTCATTCCGACAATAAAAGAACGCACCATTACCCTCAGGTTTCCACCAGCCCAAATTCACCACCTATGAGGGGAAGTCGGACCCCTACATACACTTGAGCCACTTTTACTAAGTTATGGTCGTGTATCGGCGAAACGAGGCTCTAATGTGTATCCTGTTTCCTTCCAACCTTGGTGACCTGGGTTTAACATGGTTTGAAAGGTTGCTAGAAGGTAGCATAGCTTCGTGGGCGCAACTAGCGGAGGCATTTGTGACCACATTCAGAACGAACACCAAGACACCAGTGGAAATTGACCAGCTTCTCTCCATAGACATGGGCAAGAAAGAAACATTGAGGTCTTACAATAACCGGTATTGGGAGACTTTTAATCAGATTGGAGATTGCCCTACAAACTTAGCTATCGCACAGTACAAAAAAGGTTTGCTGACTGGCAATAAGTTTAGGGATTCAATGACAATGACGCCACCTCTTACTATGGAAGCCCTGATGGAGAGCATGCATCAACACATCCGGGTAGAGGAAGATGGGCGCGCACCAAGGAAGAGTCCGACACAACAGTGATACCAAACAAAAATCCTTTGGCGAGACTTAACACGGTTGACAAGTAGGACCGACCGTGCAAGAGTCTTTGCCCGACTGGGGGGCAATTAAGAAGTTTGGCCGGAATAACCAAACATTTAGCTCTCTTCAGCCGAGATCAGGATCTAGGCTGAAGAACGTTGGCCAGAATAACCAACTTTGAGCTCTCTTCAGCCGAGATCAGGATCTAGGCTGAAGAGGTTGGCCGGAATAACCAACACCTCGCTCTAGGTTGGCAGGAATAACCAACTTTGAGCTCTCTTCAGCCGAGATCAGGATCTAGGCTGAAGAGTGGTTGGCTGAAAAAACCAACACTTTCCTAAGCGGATCTAGGATGTAAGAAGTTGGCAGGTATGACCAACATTTAGCTCTCTTCAGCCGAGATAAGGATCTAGGCTGAAGAGTGGTTGGCTGGAAAAACCAACACTTTTCTAAGCCGAGATAAGGATCTAGGCTGCAGGAAGTTGGCAGATATGGCCAACAAAACTTTTTTGCACCCTTTAGCTGAGATCAGGATCTAGGCTAAAGGCGGTTGGCAGGTATGACCAACAAAAATTTTGCACTTTTTTGGCCAGGATGACAGTTACCTTGGTCAAAAAAGGTTGGCGGGATCAGGTAAGGCCAAGCTAATTAGTTTGGCTAGACATACAGTCGGAATGATGCAAAACATTGAAAAAGACAGTAACTGAGCAAAGAGATCGAAATTTTTCAATACAAAAAGTGGGACATATAGCCCTGTTACACAGAAAGAACGTCTTCTAGTGCGATTGCAAACTTGAAGGATATAAATGTTAAAGGCAAAAATGTGGGGCTGGCTGTTCAAATTTTTGAAGGTACATAACGGTTGTAGCAAGAGAACGAGGATAATGGGGGCACGTCACGTATCCTGGGAATGACGTCGTATCAAACATGCCAGATTAATGGAAGGGCATGTTGAACAACTGACAAAGCCTATTGGGGCCGAACAAGCTGTGAAACTGAATAATTTTTTAGCTCGGCAGAGTGGGGTGTTCTTAGCTCGGCTGGAGGAAAAATAATCCTAATCATGCTACGCAGATAGAATTAAATGGAAATTGAGCGAATAATTTGTGAGCAAATTGGGCCGATCTAGGACGAGTCTTCTTTGGAAGTTGGGCCGCGTAATGGGCCAAGGAAATATTTTGAATTTCAGCTTTAGGCCGAGGTAGGTACCAGGACGGTTGGATGTGTTGTTGGGATTGGGACCTATTTACCTTCTGACCGGGATGATGGCAGGGTGATGGGCCGAGCTAGGTGTAGCTTGGCAGGATACCAACCTATAACATGGTCATCACGGCTTGCCCATGTTGAGCACGGAGCCGAGGTAACATCAATGGCAAGGGCCTAGCTGTGTATAGCTCGGCAAGGTGGCACTCGATAAATCGACTTTCGATCACACGGTCCGAATGGCAGGGGACCGAGATAAGGCAGTTCGGTCAGGAATGTATAACTGAGGTAAAGGGTTCAGCCATCTCACTTGGCTTGTAGGAGTGTGACTCCTAAGAGGACTCTACTAAGGAAAGTAAAGTCCTACTAGGATTGTGCAAACTATCTCACTTGGTTGGTAGTGAGTAGGGTGTGTGATTCCTAGAATGATTCTTATAAAGAGAGTTGGAATCTTACTAAGATTGGGTCAAACCAAGTCTATAAAAGCTCATGACCAGACCTATGTACAGGTATCACAATTCTTACTCTAGAATACACAGAACTTATTGTCTATTGTCTAGTTACTGACTTAGGCATCGGAGGGGTTTCCGACACACACCCGCCGGTTAGCTCACGTTTGTGTTTTCAGGTGGCAAAACAACGTTGTTTAGAGGAGTGCAAACTTGATCCACAGGATCATACGAGAAGAATTATTTCGTACTCGTACACATGTCAAAGACTAGCATATAGAAGGATGTTAGTACTATCTTTTTAATTTTTTTACCAAAAAATAAATCGACAGAAATGAAAGAAACGATACAGAGTTACTAATTTTGAGAAGCCCAGCTTTTAGCTTTTTACCCATTTTTGGTAACATTACCTCTCACATTTTTTATTTACAAAAAGACAAAATAGATTAAAAAAGCCAAAAAAATCAACTTTTTACTAACTTTTCAAAATACCACTTTGTTCACAAAAAGCTAAGAAGTTGCGTCTTGTTCATGCACATTATCATTATAAAAGTAATTTGTGTTTTGCTCGTTTTATTTCAACTAGCGGTTGACAAACATGATGTGTATAGTTGACAAACACGATGTGTGTATAATTCAAATAAATAAAAATAAAACAAAACATTTATTAAGTGTTGTGTACTATTTATGTAGTAAGAGTCTTCCTCAATTGACCTAAGCTTTGAGGCTTGAGTCTTACACTTCCCATTTATTTAATTTTTTTTTTTAAATAGAAAAACGAGGACACGTGGTATAAAGCAAACAAATATATAGACACCCAGTTAAACCTTCACTTTATATAATAGTATAAATATTTTTCCTTATTATTTTCTTTCACCCATTTGCCACACAATATCATTCCTTTTACTTCTATGATTAGGTATTTGAACAAGTTACAAGATGTAGAATTCTATAAAGGAATATGTTAAACATATTCATATTTTTTTACTATTAAACACGAACAAGTTACATGATAAAGGAATACGTTAAAATATTCATATTTTTTAACTATTAAACACAAATAAATGAATTTCACGAACATTTAAAAGTAGGAAAATGTCTCGTAGCTCAAATTTTGTGGCTCAAAAGTGGCTCAAATGATTTTTATGTTGTTCTGTACTCAAAACGACGTCGTTTTGGCCATTTGAGCCACTTTTGAGCCACAAAATTTGAGTTACGTAGCATTGTCGTTAAAAGTAACTCCGTAATTTTATATTTAGTACTAGTAGCTATTTATAGCATTGTTGTGTAAATTCTTTTTAATTATTTCATAATCATCTTGTCTTCTATTTTTTATTTTCTCCTAGTTTTCCAATGGGTGAGGCTTTTTCTGTGGGCCATACGCGTCTATTTCAAGTCTCACTTCAATAATTTGAGCCATTTAACTTATAAGCATTTTACTTGTGAATCTTCATGAAAATATATATATATATATATATATATCCAATAATCACATTTGTATGATTTTTTGTTATATTTGTCTTCTCCGATACAGAATCAATCTACTCCTACCACTCCTACCTATCCGGGGCACCATATCATGTTGGGAATAATGGGAACAATGATTTCATGCTTGAATTGGACAATTTATTTTTAAAATTATACTTGTTATTAATAAATATTATAAAATTATATACTTAAAATTATAAAATCACTTTAACTTATAAAAGAGAAAATTGGCCATAAATCCAATCTCAGAATTGGTTGAGGTATTGAGTCCACTGGATAATTTCTTTTGGTGAGAAATACACGCTTTGTGAAATATTATGGTAAGAAATACATTTTACTGTTTTAGATGACATTTTGTTTTCAATTTTTCCTTTTATTTTAACCTATATGTTCAAATCTTTTTTATTTTTTTAATTTTTTTAAACCTATCTGTTCAAATTTGTATCTATCTGTCAAAATTATTAACCTATCTGTTGAAAAAATCCATTTGTTGAAATATGTCTTCATTTTTTCTTATTTGTCCAAATTGATACTTATCTGTTAAATTTTTTTATATATAACCTATCTGTTAAAAAATCTATCTGTTGAAATCTTTTTTATCTATTCAATTTTTTGAACCTATCAAAACATATTTGTTTAATTTTTCTTTTATCTGTTTAAATCAAATTCTCATATACATACACACGTATATATATATATATATATAGAGAGAGAGAGAGAGAGATGAGAGTGATTTGTTCAAATTCTTGACAAAAAATTATTTGTTTAAATCAATGTGATGAAAGAGTTCAGGAGGAATCTTGTTGAAGAACCCAATCTGTTGGAAAAATGGTGTTTTATAAGGCATATTTTGGGTCGACTTTTGAGCCCAAAATTGAGTGGGCCCCAAATATTGTTTGGGGTCGGTTCGAAGAGGTGAAAACGGAACGTCAAAAATCATTTATGAGTGAATGGGAAGTTGACGTCGTTTTCGGGTCTAACATTAATTTTTATTAAGATAAAATTCATTTGAATTTTTTCAATAATAAAAACTATTGTGGGAATTTAATTTAATTCTAAAATTCAAATTTTGGGTTCCTAAGTGGTTTCCTAAAATTTGTAATTGTGGGAATTTAATTCTAAATTCAAATTTTGGGTTCCTAATTAATTTCCTAAAGTTTGTATCTCTTCCTTTATTTATTAAACTATTTCAATAGTTTAATATATATATATATATATATATATATATATATTCAAATAGTTTAATATATATGTATATATATTTTAAATAGTTTAATTAATAAATAAAAGTTCCAAACAGTTCCTCTAACGAAACAATTTTCAATTGTTTGAAAAGTTGGTCTCAACAGTCAAAATTTGTTTAATTTAAACAAGTGCACCTGTTCGGATTGCTATAGTACCTCTTGACCATTTTCAAACCTGTTCGGACCACAGGGTTGGCCTATAAATAAGAGCCTTATTCCAACAGTCTCAAGGACGAAAGAAATCGATCTGATAAAGTGAGTCTGCAAAAGTCCTTTTTCTGTCCAATTTTCTTCTTCGCATTATTTATTCTTCATATTAGATTTAGGATAAATTAAAGAGAGTATTAGAACACAAGGTTTGGTTCGACGAACAAATTGTTTGGAGTGCTACTACAATTTGTGAAGATCATTGTATCCTGGGAGATAGACGCCACTCAACCATAAGCACCTTAGCGGGGCGAATCTGTCTTAAGGACAGAGTGTCACACACTCGACTTGGTCTTAAGTTATTTATTCGGTTCAACGAAATAAATTCGGTATGTTATTTATTTATTTTGTTTGAATTATTTCTAGTTTTTTTATTTACACAGAAGATTGTTTCAACAATCTTAAGACAGATTCGAATTATTCTGTTTACAGAATTTTTCGTTTGTTTCCTTTTTCCATTCTTCGTAAATAATTTCGGAAGAAAATTATTTTCTGTGAATTTACAAAATAATATTCTGGTTGGAAAAACAAATAGTAATTATATGCTATTTGACAGATAGTATTAATATACTGTCTCTTTTCTTTGACAACTAATAGTACGATACTGGTGTCATTAACAATTCAGAATATATTTTTGTGGAATTTTGTCAGAAAATTAATATTGGTTTTTTAGAAATTATTTTCTGAGTTTTCATTAATTAAAATTTTGTTTTCAGTATTTTAATTATTGAAGTGTTACTAAAATTAATTTTCTGTGTGGAATTAATTTGGTTAAATAAAATTTTATTTTATTTCCAAATTAATTGAAAAAATAAAAGTTATTTTCTTATTTCTTTTATTTTACAGAATTTAATTTCTTGTGTGGAATTAATTTGGTTAAATAAAATTTTATTTTATTTCCAACTTAATTGAAAAATAAAAGTTATAGTTTTTATTTCTTTTGTTTTACAGAATTTAATTTTCTGTGTGGAATTAATTTGTTTAAATAAATTTTATTTTATTTTCAAATTAATTGGAAAATAAAAGTTACATTCTTGTTTCTTTTATTTTTACAGAATTTAATTCTGTGAATTTGGTTTAATTTTCTGTATAGTGTAAATTCTAATTATAATTTTGTTTATATATTAGAATTGATGGCTACTGAAACAAATGCCCAAACAAGTACTATTGTGGTGGCTGCAATGACGCCAACCCCCTCTCCTGTTGTAACAGTACCGGTAAATCACGGTGAAAAGCCAGAGAAGTTCTTAGAAACTGACTTTAAAAGATGGCAACAGAAAATGTTGTTCTATCTTACAACTCTGAACCTGGCTCGTTTTCTCCGTGAAGATGCTCCTATCCTGAAAGAGGATGAAACCGACCGGTAAGTGGTTGCAGCGGTTGATGCTTGGAAACATGCCGATTTCCTTTGCCGGAATTATGTCTTGAACGGACTTGACAACACATTATACAACGTCTACAGTCCAATCAAGACAGCAAAGGAACTTTGGGAATCGTTGGAGAAAAAGTACAAAACGGAAGACGCCGACTCAAAGAAATTTGTGGTTGGCAGATTCTTGGATTTTGTAATGGTTGATTCAAAAACTGTGATCAGCCAAGCTCAAGATTTCCAACTCATTCTGCATGACATTCACGCAGAACGTATGTCTCTCAGTGAATCCTTTCAAGTTGCAGCCTTAATTGAAAAATTACCAAAAGGATGGAAGGAATTCAAGAACTACCTCAAACATAAGCGCAAAGAAATTTCTATGGACGAGTTAATTGTGCGTTTGAGGATTGAGGAGGACAACCGCAATTCTGAAAAGCGGGATGGTAAGCTTCCTATGGAGTCTAAGGCAAATGTGGTGGAACATGCTTCAAAAACCAAGAAACGAAAGTCTTCTGGAGAAAGTTCATCACAAGGCTCTAAAGGGGGGAAAAATAAAAAGTACAAGTTTAATGGCAAATGTTACATTTATGACAAAGAGAGACATCGGGCCAAAGATTGCCGTAGCAAAAGCAAAAACAAAAGAAGAACAAGCAAGAAGCCTGCTCAAGCCCACATGACTGAAGTGGACAATATTTCCAATGGTGTCGATGACATCAATCTTTCTGCAGTTGTTTCCGAGGCAAATCTTGTCGGAAATCCTAAAGAATGGTGGGTAGACACTGGTGCTACTCGCCATATTTGTGCCGACAAAAAGATATTCACATCTTATTCTTCAGTGGACAATGGTGAACAACTTTTTATAGGAAACTCCTCAACTTCCAAAGTTGAAGAACAAGGAAAGATTATACTCAAGATGACATCTGGAAAGGAACTCACTCTCAACAATGTGTTACATGTGCCGGACATTCGCAAGAATCTTGTTTCCGGATCTTTGTTGAGTAAGAATGGGTTTAGGCTAGTATTTGAGAGTGATAAATTTGTACTTACTAAAAATGGGATGTATGTAGGAAAAGGTTATATGTCTGATGGCCTTTTCAAGTTAAATGTAATGACCGTTGTACCCTCAGTTATTAATAATACAACATCTTCTTCTTACTTGCTTGAGTCTTCAAATTTATGGCATGGTAGACTAGGACATGTTAATTATGGATCTTTGCGTAGATTAATTAATATGGAATGTTTACCTAAATTTAACATTGATTCAAATCATAAATGTGAAATTTGCGTTGAGACAAAATTATCTAAAACTCCTTTTCATTCAATTGAAAGAAGTGCGGAACCACTTGAATTAATTCATAGTGACATTTGTGATTTTAAATCAATTCAAACTAGAGGTGGGAAAAAGTATTTTATCACTTTTATAGATGATTATACTAGATATAGTTATGTTTATTTAATTCGAACCAAGGATGAAGCTTTGGAAACTTTCATTCAATATAAGAATGAAGTTGAAACTCAACTTGGTAAGAAAATCAAGAAACTTAGAAGTGATAGAGGTGGTGAAAATGAATCACCTTTTGGTGAATTTTGTAAAGAACATGGAATAATTCATCAAACCACCGCTCCTTACTCACCTCAGCAAAATGGAATTGCTGAAAGAAAAAATAGGACTTTATAAGAAATGATGAATGTCATGTTAATCAGTTCTGGATTACCTCAGAACTTGTGGGGGGAAGCAATACTTTATGCTAATTATATTTTAAATAAAATACCCCGAAAGAAAGTGAATCAAACACCTTATGAATTGTGGCATGGAAGAGTACTATCTTACAAATACTTAAAAGTGTGGGGGTGTTTGGCTAAAGTGGCTATTCCTAGTCCTAAAAAGACTAAGATAGGTCCTAAGACCATTGATTGCATTTTCATTGGTTATGCCAAAAATAGTAGTGCATATCAGTTTTTGATTCATAAATCAGAACATTCCGAAATGCATGTAAATACTATTATTGAGTCTCGAAATGCATCATTCTTTGAACATGTATTTCCAAATAAGACTGGACAAGAGACTAGTAATAATAAGAGATCTTTTGATGCTATTACTAGTGTAGACGTCCCCGAACGCCCCGGGGAGGAACGAGTCCCCCCCCCCCTGTTCCGTTCGATATTGGGCTCACTACAGCTCAGGACTCTCAAATTGTCACGGTTCTAAGTCTGAACCAAAGAGTCCAAATCCGGCAAATCGTTTTGAGAAAACAGATTTTGAAAGAAGTGCCAAACATGAACTGCTTTGCCAGATACAGAGTCGCCACCTAAATATTTTATTTTGGGAAATTTAGGAAACCCTGACTCATTGCCTAAGGCCACGTGTCCGTCATCACCAAAGTTACCTCGGTTCGGGAACTTGGGTACGATTGGGGAAGGTCACTTCGTGAGCACCCCCGCTCGCCCGATCAAAGATCGGCCTCTACTAACCATGATATCTATTTTTGAAAACATTATGCGTTCTTATTCCGGTTATTAGCCTAGATTTATTATGTGATGCACACAGCATACAAGTATAGACTGGATCGCCTGAATTGGAACAAAACATTTCATGTTTGTTTATTTGAAAAATGGTTTGATGGTGCTACTCGCAAGTAGGCTAAGACGTGGATTTGCCACCCTCGGGGGTGGGCTTAGAAAAACATGATTTTGCCACTATCTAGTGGGCTTAAAACACACATTTGATGAATCGTTCCAATTCAAATAACCCAACCTTCACCCACAGGCATTCAGGCAGTTATATCACATAAGCACATAGCCTCATGGTAAGCATGCTATTCATGGCAGTCACTCACACGCATGCAAGGATGCTAAAGCCTAAAACTTACCGAGTACTCCAAGCCAAAACAAAAGCTAATTAGAAATCCATGCATGATCCTAATTATACAGAAATGCCTAATGCAACACATGCAAAAGTGCAACTATAGCAGGCTCGGCTATTCTAGACATGGCATATGAAATGCTACAGCTAACATGTATTCAACTTGGAATTGAAAATACAATGCAGTTAGTATGATGCGCCGAGTCCGGTGTATGCAAAACAGATGAATGAATGCAAACATGCTATCATACTGTATGCTAATTGAAACATGCCCTAATCTAACCATCATAAGCGGGTAAATAAAAGGGAGAAAGACGTGGGGTTGGAAGACATACATCACACACACGCACACTTATTACAGTTGTGCCCTCGCGCAGAGGGTTCGAATAAATAATATACAGTCCCGAATAAATATTATAGTCCAAATAATTACAAAATCCTAAGTAATTAACAAATTAAACTAGGATAAGCTGTAAACTAGCATGCAAGCTAGGGACTGCCTCGACGCTGCTTTGGATGATGAATGATGCATGTTCGGGTTGCCTTGCGCGGAAATCCCTTGTGATGCCTCAATTAGCCTCTGTTTGCAATTATTCTTGGGATGCGTGCCAAGCTCTGGAAGGCTGCTGACTCTTGATTTGCTGTAACAGGGAGCAAAAGAGGGGCATGGCAAAGTATTTTCACATATGTATGCATGACTACCCTTCAGGGAGTGTAGTCCTCGATCCTCGTGCCACCAATCATGCATATCGATACATGATGGCCGAGGAGTCGAATTGCACGAATCAATATGAAATGAATGCACATATAAACACAACAAAACCTAAACTCCATCATGGATAATTCGAAGTGTCGGTGACTGGGAATTGGGACACGTTCCGTCACTCGAAGTACGAAACGTCCCTCGTTTCCCGTGCTCGGGCTAACTCATATCCCAAGCACGATGAAATATGCATGATATGCATGAAATGCAACTAAGATACAACCTAACATACACAATGCTATGAAATGGCATACACGATGCACGAGATAACATGGCATACACAATGCGCTAACGTACAACCTAGCATACGCAATGCTATGAATTGAAATGGCATACACAATGCACAATGGACTTACACCAACATGAGTGGACCTCAGCCACACTCACATAAGAGGCCATGAGATGAAAATGAGACACTCAAAATGCGTGCACACATGCACGAATGCCACTCTAACAAGACATGGCAAGGCATGAAATATGGCATACTATCATGCAAATTTCAGCGCTAAAATATGACCCAAAACAGCCCCGAAGCATGGGCAATATGGTACCCGATGCACGGAATGAACCCGAAATGCAAAACTAGGCACACGCAATGGCCTATAGCTATACAAAACCTGCATTATTTGAACATGAAGTGTGAAGACAGGTTCAAGGCAGTCCCAAAACAAGCATGTTTACAGTTTTAAGCAAGGCCAAACAATGAACACAAATAGGGCTAAACTAGAATGCAAAAATGGCCCCGAAAGAGAGGTAATGAAGCAAGTAGCAGCTGCTGGCCCTAAATGGCTGAGAGCCCTTCAACAAAGTTGAAGAGGGAATCAAAAAGAATCACTTTACAGTTTACAACCGAGCCCAAAACAGTGAATAAATAAGCTTAAAATACTATGCAAAATAAGGCCTAAAAAGAGGTTTAAACACAAAGTGTAAAAAGGAAGCCTCAAACAGCAAAAGACCCTTGATCAAACATGAAGAGGGGGTCAAAATAAGGCTATTTACAGTTCGGACCAGAGTCCAAAAATGCAAACACAAGGGGCTAACAAATCATGCAAGAATATGGCCAAAAGAGAGATATAAAGGCAAGTGAAAAATGAAAGCCTCAAACAGTGATGAGCCCTTCAACAATATTGAATAAGGGCTCAAAATAAGTCACTTTACAGTTTATTACAGAGCTCAAAACAGTTTACTTGTAGGCCAAAAATACTACACAAGAAATAGGCATACAAGAGAGGTAAAGAAGCAAATACAAAAAGGAAGCCTCAAACAATGAGAGGCCCTTAAACAAACATGAAAAAGAGCTCAAAAAAATGCTATTTTCATTTAGGGTCAAAGCCCAAAAGTGTAAGCAAGAATGGCTAAGAAAGCATGCAAAAATGAACTCAAAAGAGGGGAAGAGAGGCTCACCCTTGTAGACCAATCTTTGACAACTTCTTGGCGCAAGAAGTGGTGCTCCTCAGCTCTGGAAAGCAACTCCAAGTGGCTGGAATGGAGGTGGTGGTGTGGTGCTAGGTGGTGGTGTAGAAAGGGGGGGTAGGACTTAAGAGGTTTTGAGGGTTGGAAGAGGAGGAGAGGAAGGATCAATGCAAGAGGCTTGGGGGAAATTTTTGTAACCCTTCAAAAAGAGCTGGAGGGTCTGATATATAGACAAAAAGGGGGAGAAAAATGGGGGAAAAATGGGGGGGAAAGAATTCAAGTTTCCCCCCAAAAATGCAGCCCCCCGGATACAAATTCTGGGGGGAAACAGAATACACTTCTGTAATGTGCCTGGAGAGAGGATCATGGCCGGCTGGTTATTGAGGTTGTAGGTGGCCGGCCGGCTCTCTCCATGGCCGGCCGGCCAAGGGTTAAAAGGCTCAATGAGGACTAATGGCCGGCCATACCAAAAAAGGAGCCTCTCATGTGTGCACAACACAACCATGTAGTCAAAAATTGAAAAAATTGAACCAGGAGAGAGAAAATGCCACTTTTAGGAGGGGTTCAAAAGGGTCAACTAGAATTACTGGCCGGCCATGTGATATTGGTGGCCTCCCAGGTGTGTACAACACAAATATGTGGTTTGGGGCAAGAAAAAGTGGCCTTAGGGTGGTCAACATTGGCTTTCGAGTGAGGAAAAACGGGCCACAGAGGGCGATGGAGGAATAAAACTGGTTGTCTGAACAATTGCTGGCCTCCCGCCCTTCTACGACCTTCCTAAGAATGAAACAGAGGTCCCTGCCAAAAATAAACCCAAACCGATGCAAAATGAAGGTTCGGGGGCCGAAACGCGCAGCCCGAGGCCCCAAAAACTGACTGTTAGGCACCGGAAGTGGTGTTCGACCACGAAGTTGGTTTCTCAATCCACAGTGTCCCTCAAAAGGGAGCAAATAAGATGTATGCCAAAAATCGGAGCAAACGGAGGTGGTTAAGCGGTCCCGAACTGAGGCACACGGCCAACGGCTCCGAAAAACCGGAAACCGGACTCCAAACGGGCAAAATGGCCTACGATCACGAAACGTAGCCTACGGCCACTGAGAGATGATCTACGAGACCTCTCCCTTCCTTCGGGAAGAGAAAACAGAGAAAACAGAGCCTGGTTCGCAAACCGAGGCAAAGCATGAAAGAGTCCGGAAGTTCGGAGGCAAGGCTCGCGGCCAAGACTCTAAAACCTCTGAACGAGCACGATATGCAACATCACCAAGCGCTCAATCGGTGACGTCTGAGTCTTAAGGTCGGTCAAAAATGGGGTGTCTACAGTTGCCCCTCTTTGACAGAACTCGAAAGTTATAAGTGACGGGAGTGAATGTCAAAGCCCAAAGACGACCCATTTTTGACAAGGTCGAAGGCTTAGACAAACAGGCGTGATAAACAGAGATGTGCCCGCAGGCATGCCCGCAGGCAGGGGCAAAATGCAACTGATAATGCAAGAAGCCAAAGGTAACTCAAGGTCATGCAAATGCAGCAAGCTGTAATGAAGCACATATTCACAATAGATGCAACAGTTTTAAGCAAGAATGCAAAGCAACAACTACATTTCATGCAGTTAAGAATGCAGAGAATTATTCAATTCTCGTCGCGTCTCACACGGAGAAGATACAATACCTGCGCGATTCGTCTGGTCGCACCAGCCTCAAATGAACCGTACATACAATATCGTGCCTGCAAAATGAAGAAACTCAACAAGCACAACATATCTAACAACATATGTTCAATGTGATATCGAATGCAGACAATCGCGGTGTTGATGAAAAAGTGCATCGCAATGCAGGAAGAAACGCGCGTGACAACGCGAGTTTAAGCACGGAGGCTCGGTGATATCAAAGAGACGTGCATAACAATGCAAGTATATGCATGAGAATGCAAGTTATGTGCATGATAATGCAGAACAAGCGTAAACCAGGATGTTTGTTTGTCACAAAACAATTAGCAAGGAAACGCGCGTTTCGGCGAGGGTGACTCGATCGCGGCCTCTGGTCCACCTCCCGAAGAGGTTAGAACATGTTTAAAAGGATATACCTCACTTTCGATGAGTAAACAATGAGACATGCATCGGAAGTTGAAGCTGAAGTTCCGGCAGAGCGATTTCGCGACAGAAAGTGCATTTCTCTTGTACTTTTTCAGGTCTCGGGGACTCCAATCCTCCTCAAAATTTGCAGGGACCTTGGGGGGGCATGTGGGGAACACCGTCGGCCACCTTTATTGGGAGAGGGAAGCCACCGGCCAGTTTTTGAAAAGTGAATGGCCGGCCTGCCAGAAAAAGTGGCCAGCCGGCCACTTTGCCAAATTCGGGGGCAGTTTTGTCTTTTCAGCCTCTTTTCTTTAAATACACTTATCCAAACACTTTGTGCTCACAAGTGCAGCTCCGAAATCCTCTTCTCTAGCTTCCCAAACCATTTTCTCCCTCAGATCTATGCTCTATACGCGTTTTCCAACGTCCCACGCAAGTTGTTTTCGCGAAATCTTTCAGTTCTAAGCACTTTGAACTGATTAAATTTTGGTTTCGGGGCTTCTTTTCTCATTTTCGCCACTTGAGTTGAGTTTGTCTCAATATTTGGAAGATTTTCTCGGGAGTTGACTTTTGTTGACTTTTTCATTTCCCGAGAGTTAACTTTTGTTGACTTTTTCCAATTTTGGCTCATTTTTGCTCATTTTTGCCTCTTTTGCAGATTTCTTGAAATGGCGGGTCAATTTCCCCACGGTAGAGGTTCTCCAGGCGCCGGAAGCGAGCCTGACATCATGTCTTTGCCTCCGAGGGTTCGCCCCTTCATCCCCGAGAGGTATGACCCACCAGTACACATTCTCCCGCGGGCTGTTTTCCATCATTTCACAGATTTTGACGAGCGAGCACCCGGGGATCTCCTTTTGCGGGAGCCAGAGTATCATCTCTCCCATGAGGCACGAGAGGTATTTACTTCGTTCTACCTTTTCTGTAACGTATTATGAATTTTTCTTGCATTCTGTTTGCACTCTGAACACACGGTCCAATCACTTGAATTCCTAAACACTCAGCCCATAAATTGATTGTGAACACACGGCACACATCGGTTGAGGGTTGAACACGCAGCCCAACACACTAATTTTCTGAACACACGGCCCAAATTGAAGGTGAACACACAGCACACACTGATTGAGATTTGGACACGCAGCCCAAAACACCGATTTTCTGAACACACAGCCCAAATTGAAGGTGAACACACAGCACACACTGATTGAGGGTTGAACACGCAGCCCAAATTGAAGGTGAACACACAGCACACACTGATTGAGAGTTGAACACGCAGCCCAAAACACTGATTTTCTGAACACACAGCCCAAATTGAAGGTGAACACACAGCGCACACTGATTGAGGGTTGAACACGCAGCCCAAATTGAAGGTGAACACACAGCACACACTGATTGAGGGTTGAACACGCAGCCCAAATTGAAGGTGAACACACAGCACACACTGATTGAGAGTTGAACACGCAGCCCAAAACACTGATTTTCTGAACACACAGCCCAAATTGAAGGTGAACACGCAGCACACACTGATTGAGAGTTGAACACACAGCCCAAAACATTGATTTTCTGAACACACAGCCCATAACACTAATATTCTGAACACACAACCCAAAACATTGATTTTCTGAACACACAGCCCAATTGAAGGTGAACACGCAACACACACTGATTGAGGGTTGAACGCACAGCCCAAAACATTGATTTTCTGAACACACAGCCCATAACACTGACATTCTGAACACACAGCCCAAAACATTGATTTTCTGAACACACTGCCCAAATTGAAGGTGAACACGCAGCACACACTGATTGAGGGTTGAACACGCAGCCCACTTACTTTACTTTGCACGCAGCCTATTCATTTTATTTGCACGCAGCTTATTCATTTTATGCTAAAACATGTATTCATCCTGAATGCAGGTGACTTCTCGCACTGTGCGGGGGTATGGCTCTACTGCGGCAAGAGACTGGTACGCCGAGCTCCCGGAGGCTGTTCGGGATTTGGTTGACTTAGCGGGGTTTGGGCCCTTCTGTACTGGGCTATCTCGTTGTCCTGCCAGGAGGACGCTGATGGCCGCCTTGGTGGAGAGATGATGGGACACCACCAACTCCTTCCATTTTTCTGCCACGGGGGACTTGACTATGACCCCGTTTGACTTTGTTGTGCTGAATGGCCTTGACATGGGAGGTTGGCCTATCCCTTACGACGAGGACATGGGCCAGTGGGAGGCCGCTTGGATATATCTGCTGGGGGTTCGCCCGCCTGTTGACAGAGCTTCGGGGAGAGTCCGATACACCTGGTTCTCTTCCCATTTCCGGCGGGTGGAGATGGATCCCGGGACTCCTGAGGAGGCAGCACAGTATGCCCGCGGCTTTCTGATGTTCCTCTTCGGGACCACTTTGTTTGCCGACAGGGGGAACACTGTTGGGCTTTTCCTGTTGAGTGCCTTAGTGGACCTGTCACAGGTCAGACGGTATGACTAGGGTGGCGCTGGCTTGGCTACCCTTTATTGCTACATGAGCGCGACCTCCCGCGGACGAGGGGGCTTACTTGGCGGCTATTGGAGAGCCTGGGAGGTACTTTCTGCCCTCTTGATTTACATTTCTGCTCCTCATTACTTGCTCATTGCACACACACAGCGCACTTTATACTCTGTATCGTGCACTTTGCCCTCAGCACTTCATATTCTGCTTTGTTTTCCACAGCTGTGGGTCTATGTGTATTTCCTGATATTGGCCCCGGAGTTGGTGGTAACGGAACCTCTCGTGACCCCGTACTCACTTGTATTTGAAGGCCAGCACTGGCCAAGACCTCGGGAGTCTCTCCTTTACCTGCGATAGTATTTCGACACGGTGCGCTCGTCGGAGGTACTTCAGAACTCTTAGTTCTTTCTGTTTTCATCTTTGATTTGTCCTGTACATCTTCGATTTCTGCTTGGTTTATGCGCCTGTTATCCGCAGATTACATGGTAACCCTGGGCGCCTTTAGGTGAAGGTCTCCGATTCCAGTTTACCGGAGGGTGGGGTGCCTCCCGGTATAGGATCCTGTTCGAAGGGCCAGTTGGTAGAGCCTGGTTTTTGGGGGGACCGCTTCTTGTGTCAGGTTTGGGGGTACACTTCTCAGGACCCTCCCTCAGCACCCCCAGTTGATATGCAGACTGCTGATAGGCTCCCTTCCCGAGATGTTGTCAGTGCTATGTTGGGTACTGATGCTTTGCTACATCTTGAGGAGGGAGATTACGCTACTTACCGTCACATATACCTGATGCCTCCGTTGACGGGAGTTCGTACTCCGACGATGAGGTCTGCTGGCATGCCATCTTCGAGCCAGGCCCGGGCTCGGGCTGCAGACGCCCCTTCCACCAGCAGGGCTGGTACATCTAGAGGTGGGAGTGGATTGGTTCCCCCGATTCCTCCGACTTATCCTCATCCTGGATGGCCGGACATGCCGACCGAGCTGATGGGGTGGCAGTATGGGACTACCTCTCCGATCCCGATCCCGATAGAGCCTCCGATGCCCGGTCATCGATATATCAGAGACCCCGACTCACCACCGGTATGTTTTACAGCTTTGATTCATTACTCAGATACTTGGACTTTCATTCCTTCACTAATACCCTTGCCTTTGCATCTGCAGCCCCCTGTTGAGTATATGGATCAGGTGCTCGAGATGGTAGCCTCACTTGAGGGGATGGTCCTGCGGAGGGAGGCACAGTTGTCTATCATGGGCTTCCAGGTACCCTTTAGTTTTCTGACATTTATCATACTTCTGATGATATGCTGATTTCTACTGCATTGATAGGCTACTTGTGTAGAGCACATCTGACACACACCTCACTTATACACTGTGTTTACATGTACCCACTTCATGTAGTTTTTCTTGTATCTGCATCTGATGTACATATTTGGACTGATGTATTTAAATTGAACTCTTTATTCTCAGATGCCCCCGGTACATGCTCAGCCGCAGGCCGGGCCACCTGGGCCTTCTTGGGGAGGTGGGCCATCTGGGCCTTTTCGAGGAGCTGGGCCATCTGGGCCTTTCCGAGGAGCTGGGCTATCCAGGCCTTTTCGAGGGGAGGGGTTATCTCGTAGACGCAGAGCACACATTGTAGAGGAGGAGCCTGGTGAGGATGAGGAGGAGAAGGCTCCAGACCGTCAGTCGGAGACATCTGCTGACAGAGAGGACGGCTCCGATCTTGGTTCCGGGAGTGGAGGCGAGGCTGAGGGGGATCCCGAGGATGACGACTCCGATTCAGATGATGGTGATGGCGATGGTGGCGGAGAGTCGATTCCGCAGAAGAGGACGAAGAGGGCCTCTTATTACTGCTCTTGAGAGCATAGATGCGGTTGTTTCCTGTTTTATTTATCTTTTTGCTAGTAGTTGTAGCACATTGTACATTATCGGGTAGTTTTATTCTCTGTAAAACTTGTGCCTTAGTCTGTAAAATGTTGTAACAAGCGAGGCATGATGGGATGAAACAGCTTTTGAAAAAAGTATTGTATTTTAAACTTTTAGCATCATATCGCATCATTTTGCATCATAATGAGATTGAATGGAAATATGCATTGTGCATTTTGCCCAGTCAGGTAGTGAACCGACGCAACAACTTAACTTTCTAAGATATAAAAAAACCTTAGCAAGTTTACAACTCGATAAGCAAAACACAATAATGTTGACAACTCAATAAACGAGACTCAAACAAAAATTGCTTAAACAAAGAGTAACAACTCAAAAACACGAAACACGACAGCTCGACAAACAACTCGATAAGCGAAACGACAACTCGATAAACAAAACGACAACTCGATAAACAAAACTTCAACAAAAAAAAGTGTACTTCGGACGATCTGGGCAATGGAGCGCGTCCGAAACAGAGGGAAATAGAGGCCTTGGACACACCCGTTGCATGGAAATGCTTGAAACTTTCCCTCGGAGGGTAAAACAGGGCTGAAGACACACATTGGAGCATGGCCAGCCACTTTTGGGAGCCGGCCAGCCAGATTTATTGCAAAGGGGAGGCCACCGGCCAGTTTTTGAAAAAGGAAATGGCCGGCCTGCTAGAAAAGGTGGTCGGCCGGCCACTCAGCTCAGCAACTGCCCAATTTTTGACACTTGTCCTCCGAATAGTGTCTTTTCCTCTTTAAAAGCCTTAGCTCCGTATTTTGACTCAATTCATCTTAGTTTTGCACAAAAATGGAGGCGTTTCTCGTTGAAAATCTCACAGCTTGGATCGCTTCCCTAGATGGTTCGGAAAAGTTGAACTTCTGGGGTTTCGGCTTGAACGCACTATTCACGCTGAGCCGCACTCCGCTACATTTCCCTTTCCTCCATGCCGCGGCGAGGTTTTGGAACCCGGTGACGCATGTCTTTAGCTTCGGCGGGCAAGAGGTATGTCCAACTTTTGAAGATTTTCAAGTTTTGATGGAATCTGAATGTCATGAAGAGATCTTGCCCCAGTTCCACTTTGGCCATGCCCAAGCTTTAGGGCAGATGTGCGGACTCACCGCGCATGACGCTCGGTCTCTGATCTGTAATGGGGAACTGGATATCCTCGGTTTGATTCATCGCTTTTCTGACGCTGGTGACCGCAGCAACCGTTATTGGCAAGGTTTCCGGCAACACGCCCTTTGCTTGTGCTTGCTGTCTCACTTTCTGCTTTCCCCGGGCTTTGGCGGATTTAGCATTCGTCTGATTGAAGTTGCTCAAGGCTTGAAAGAAGGAAAGAGCTGCATTGCCATGACCCTGGCCGAGACACTAATGGGCTTGGATTCTATCTATCGCCGAGAGACGACTAGATTTGCTGGGAGTCCACTGCTGCTGCAGGTAATGTTTCCCACCCAATCTTACATATGTATTTGCTCACGTCACTCGGCCCTCAGACTCGGTTTTTCTCACAAAAAACCCTTTTCTCACTTTTCTCTCATCGTACATCTCTCTATTCTTTATTCTCTCATTTTTCATCCCTCCCCCAGGTATGGATGATGGACAAATTGCAGGTTGTGGACTCTTGCCCAGCCTACTCAGCTCAAGGCTATTTCTTTCGACAGCGCCTAGTCGATGCCCCTGATGAAAGGTGGTGGTTTGACTAGATGTGCAATTTGTCCGCAGATCGCATTGCTTGGCGTTGTCCTTGGCTCAATCTCCCGGCAATGAGCTATAGCATGTCCCGGCTGATCAGGATCCAGTTGATTGGTCTGACCCACTGTGTGTTCTACTTTCCGTTCCGGTTCCTGTGCAAGTTTGGTCATGATCAGATTTGCCCGCCAGAGGGGATTGAGTACCCGGCTGCTTTCCCGGTCTGAGGTGCACAGCTTGCCCGATATGTCACAGCATGGAGGACTAGAGAGCTCCTGGCTCCTGCTCCCATTTTCAGTTGCACTTTGTCTGACGAGTACTTGGATTGGCTCAACGAGGAGGCACAGGTTGGGCCTAGCTTGGCGTCAGAGGCTTCGACCAACTCTAGGAGGGAGCGCAGGGATACTTGACTTGACTATGCCCCGGATTTATTGCTTTATTAGTACTTTCAAGTTTTCTTTATGAATGTAATAAAAAGCAACTTCGATTGTATGCAAGAGCAGGAGAACTCTGTTTTGAAATCAATGAAATTGAAGGTTGTGGTACTGAAAATTTTCCGCTTTGGTCCAAAAATGGTCTTAGTTGTAAAGAGATTAATTTGAACAAAGTCAACTTTTATTAAAACTTTTCAAAACCATTTTCGATATGGATCAGAACTAGACACGCCTAAGATCTGTCACTGAGATGCACAACCCCAGATCCCTACAACTGGAAAGTTGCCCCTAGTTTGAAGAGTACCGCGGCACTGCATGGCAACGGAAAGTTGCCCCTAGTCTGAATAACACTGCATCGTTGTGGCAACGGAAAGTTGTCCCTAGTCTGAACAGCACTGCACCGGAGATTGCGATAAATGCTGATGGATAAAGATAACTGAGATGGTCAAAATGGACAAAGTTGATCAGGGAAAAGTTTATGGCTGAACTTCAGGGTGAAGTTGCCTACGTATCCCAAAGATGGGAATCAAGCCTTACGTAGTTCAGGCTTAGGTTCACTCGGGTATTTTCACTCTTCTTTTACGCTCTAACTTTTGCCAAGGTCGCCCTTTGCAGGTTTTCAACCTTGCGAGCTCAGTTTTTATATTTTTTAATTTTTTGTGCTCTAACTTTTGCCTAGGTCGCCCTTTTGGGTTTTCGGCCTAGCGAGCCTTTCAGGGGTAAGATTTCTTCAACTTGTCCGTGTTGATCAGTTGGGAGAACTCTAGGCCATCTAGATCCATCAGAACCACAGCTCCACCTAACCAGATAGCTTTGATGATGTAGGGACCAGTCCAATTGGGTTTGAACTTGCCCCTTGGGTCGTGGATGGGAGCTCGGTTGTCCTTGAGCACCAAATCTCCTTCCTTTAGATTCCTGGACTTAACTTTCTTGTTGAAAGCCCGGGCAATTCTGCGCTGATAGCCTTGAACATGGTACAGTGCTTTCAGTCTTCTCTCGTCAAAAAGCATGAGTTCCTCAAATCTGCTCTGCTGCCAATCTGCTTCGGCTATTTGACACTCAGCCAATACTCGTAACAACGGAACCTCAATCTCGATAGGTAGAACGGCCTCCATCCCATAAACCAATGAATACGGAGTCGCTCCGGTAGAAGTTCTGATTGAAGTCCTGTAGCCCCACAGAGCAAATGGCAGCTTATCTAGCCAATCTCGGTAGGTTTCCACTATCTTCTGCAGTATGTGTTTGATATTCTTGTTGGCGGCCTCGACCGCTCCGTTGGTTTGCAGCCGGTATGTAGATGACTTATGGAAAGCCACGTTGTATTTCTCCAACAAGTTAATCAGTTCCTTCTTGAAGTGGGAACCATTATCTGAAACGACCTCGTTCGGGACCCCATAGCGACAAATGATGTTGTTTCTGATAAACTTTGCAACATGCGACACCTTCAACACCGCATATGATTGGGCCTCGACCCACTTCGTGAAATAATCTATCGCAACCAGGATGAACTCATGCCCATTCGACCCCTTCGGAGTGACAGCCCCAATCACATCGATTCCCCAAACTGAAAAAGGCCATGGCGAAGTCATGTTGTACAATTTCGACGGCGGGATGTTCATGCGGTTTGCATGAATCTGACACTTGTGGCATCGCCGAACAAAACTAATACAATCCTCCTCCATGGTGGACCAGTAGTAACCCTGTCTGAGGATCTTCCGTGCTAGCATTACTCCGTTCATATGCGCACTGCATTCTCCTCCATGGATGGCCTCCATCAGGCGCTTCGATTCCTCGGCTTCAACACACAGCTTGTGCATTCCCAGATGACCTCTCTTATACAGCTTACCCCCACAGATGATGAACTGAATGGCCATTCTTCGGATTGCCCTTTTATCCTTGGCATTTACCCCTGGCGAGTACACTTCCTTTTCTAAGAAATTCCAAATGTCATAATACCAGGGGTTTTCATCCGGAACCTCATCTATAGCAGCGATCGACTCATAGGCTGGCGCAAATTTCTAGTCAATGACGACTGGACGCATCCGGATTCCAAACGGGATGTCTATCATGGAAGATAGAGTTGCTAAAGAATCTGCGAACCTGTTATTCTCTCTTGGAAGATGAGCAAAGTTTAGCTTTTCAAACCGAGGGATTAACAAGTCCAAGGTCTGGTGGTACATCATCATCTTTTCTTCTTTGACTTTCCAGTCTCCTTTTGCTTGAGACACAACAAGGTTCGAGTCACCGATGACGTCCAACCGTCTTGCCCCTAATTCCAGGGCCACTTCTAGACCGGCAATGCACGCCTCATATTCTGCTTCATTGTTCGAGACTTTGAACCGGAGTTTTTAGGCTAGAGGGATACGGGAATTGTCGGGTGCTATCAGCAACACTCCTATCCCATACCCGTATTGATTTGACGCTTCGTCAAAGTACATCGTCCAATATTCGTCGTCGATGTGCAAAATGGCTTCATCTGGGAATAAGTACTCAACTGCTTCACCTCCTTCGACTGGGTGATCGGCTAAGAACTCTGCCACTGCTCTTCCTTTGACTGACTTGCGTGTCACATATTTTAGATCGAATTCGGAGAGCAACAGCAGCCAACGAGCTAGCCTACCCATAAGTGCCGGTTTCTCGAAATGGTATTTGATGGGATCCAGTCGTGAAACCAATATTACGGAGTGAGCTAACAAGTAGTGCCACAGCTTCCTGGTAGCCCATACCAAAGCTAAGCAAGCCTTCCCGAGCGGAGTGTAGCAGGTCTCGTAATCCAACATCTTCTTGCTCAGATAGTAGATGGCCCTCTCCACCTTATCCTCTGATTCTTGTGCGAGCATGCAGCCCATTGTAGTCTCAGTCACTGAAAGGTACAATATCAACGGTTTCCCCGGCTCTGGTGGCGACAACACGGGCGGGTTCTGTAAATATTTCTTGATCTGTTCAAAAGCAGCTTGGCATCGGCCGTTCCATTGGAACTTCTTGCCTTTCTTCAGGAGACCAAAAAGTGGTTCACAAGTCAAGGTTAATTTTGAAATAAACCGTCTTATGAATTGCACTTTACCTAGAAAGCCTCGCACCTCCTTTTCAGTCCTTGGTGGTGGCATTTCTAAGATGGCCTTGATTTTTGAAGGGTCGACCTCGATGCCCCTTTGTGTAATCAGAAATCCCAGTATTTTTCCCGTTGTAACACCGAACATACACTTCTGAGGATTTAGCCGCAACCGAAATTCTCTGATCATTTGAAAGAACTTTCGCGAGGCGGTGTAGTGGCCCTCTCTTTCTTTGGACTTGACAATCATGTCGTCCACGTACACCTTAACCTCTTTGTGGATCATGTCGTGCAATATTGTGGTCGCGGCCCGTTGATAAGTAGCTCCGGCATTCTTCAACCCAAAAAGCATTACTCTGTAGCAGTATGTTCCCCACGGGGTGGTGAATGCAGTCTTTTCTCCGTCTTCTGGTGCCATTACTATCTGATTGTATCCTAAGAAGCCATCCATGAATGAGAGCAAAGCATGCCCTGCTGTGAAATCCACCAACTCATCAATATGCGGCAAGGGGAAGTCGTCCTTCGGACTAGCTCTATTCAAATCCCTGAAATCCACGCACACCCGGATCCTGCCATCTTTCTTCGACACTGGAACGATGTTGGCCAACCAAGTCGGGTATTTGGATACCAGCAGGAAGCCTGCATCGATTTGCTTGGTGACCTCTTCCTTAATCTTGAGAGCCCAGTCCGGGCGGATCCTTCTGAGTTTCTGCTTGACAGGTCGGGCCTCGGGGTCAAGGGAGATCCGGTGCTGTACAATCTCAGGATCGATCCCAGGCATGTCTTCGTAGGACCACGCGAAAACATCTTTGAAATCTTTTAGTAAAGCGACTAAGCGCTCGCGTTCCTCCGAAGACAACGTGGACCCGATCTGGACCAGCCGCAGGTCCTCCTCAGTACCAATATTCACGGTAATGATTTCATCCGTTAAGGGTTTGACAAATCTCTCCTGCTCCTGCTCAATTAAACGTTGCAAAACCGGAGGAATTTCCTTCTCGTCGTTTTCATCAAAATTTTGAAAGTCTGAGTTTATGCAATAAATTAAGGGCACAGAAAAGTACTCAAAAACCACAGTTACTTGATTCTCATTAAGCACATCCAAATCATCTGAATTCTCGGTTACAACAGACTCAAATGAGAAAGAAGAAGACGACCTGGACATAACTGTGGCATCCGGGTTATCATCCCCAAGATTACCAGACTCAGACTCAGTCGAGCTGGAACCTGATTCCGACTCGCAAGACTCGGTGGAATCAGATTCCGGCTCACTACCTGACCCGGTGCTGCTGGACAAAAATCCCTCCTCGTACTGCCAAGTGAGAGAGGGTGCGATAGATGCATCCAAAATAGTTGCTAGTAGGCCCGCAGCCGTTTCATCCCCAATCATGGAAACCGAGAAGTTATCCCCCAAGCACCTTTGGTCGATCAAAGGATCTGAAAGTAGACATGCCAGCGCTACCCCCATCTCAAGTTCGGTGCTCTCGGAATCCACTGCCTTACACTGCCCAACCTCAGCTGATGGGTCTGTCTGCTCTTCGGCAACGTCATCCCCGGGTAGTTGCAAGTCGAAGAAGATCTCGAAACCAGGCACGCGCTTCCTCTCCGCATTCAGCCATGGCTTTGGGAAGCCCCAAAATGGGAAGTCCTCCCCCTCCCGGACGAAGCGTCCGTTTAGGGTACCCTGAATGGGCCGATGCATTAACTCAAAAGGCTTCCCTGCCTTCTTTGCTCTAGCTCTCCCAGCTATCTCTTTACCCTTCCTCACCCAGTCCTCTTTGGTGGGCAGATAACCCAAGCCAAAGGTGTGAGGGTTGTGTGGCACTTCGGCCAATGCTACGACGTCCTTCCGGCCGCTCCTTCCTAATCCCATTCCGGGGATGTGTTGTAACTTGTTCATGAGGTAGACGGATTGAGCACTGACGTACACCCCCTCATTTATAGCCATAATATTCTGCACCACTCGAGCCTCAGCCAAAGTGAACCCTGATAAGAACACATCCTCAGTGCAATGCTCGATTTCCAAGACTGGTGTGGACACTTCCGGCGGCGGATGGATTGATGAATTCCTGAAGACAATAGCCACCCCCTTCCCGTGAGGGTACTTCAACATCTGATGTAAAGTGGAAGAGACTGCCTTGACCTGGTGGAACCACGGTCGCCCCAAAAGTAGGTTGAAGGTTTCGGGAACATCCAAGACATGGAATTCAATGCTGTGTTGTCCGGGACCAACCTAGGTCTGAACTTTGACAGTCCCCATCACTTCCCTGCTAGTATTATCATATGCTCTGATCACCTGAGTAGTTGGCACGAAGTCCGCGGGCTTCAACCCGATTGCATACGCTGTTCTGGCTGGGCAGACATTGATGGTGGACCCGGTATCAACAAGTACCACCGGTATTCACTTGTCTCTACATTCCACGGAAATGTAGATGGGTTTGTTGTGATTTGTGCCCTCAGGCGGTAGTTCTTTGTCTGAAAAGGTTAATGTCGGGGAACCTCCTCCCGGAAAAACCAGCCCAACCAGCTGTTCTGGTGTAGTATCTATAGAGATTTTGGACTTGTCCATGGCAGATAAGACAGCCTGTCTATGTACTCGCGACGCCATAAGCAGTCCCCAGATGGAGATGTCTGCTTGTATCTTCTTCAGCTGTTTCAGTACAGCTTCCTCTTCGATCTGCTTCCTCTTCGATCTGCTTCTCCTTCTGTCTCTTGGCTTCTTTATCCTTCCCAGATGCCTCGGGTTGGTCTAGGTGCGGGGACTTGAAGTACCGCCCGCTTCTTGTCATGTGATCAACCTCATCGAGGTACCAAGTGTCGTCCGATTGATTGCTTCCCCAGTCTTCGTCTGTGTGGGCAAGACATAAGTCATCGTCTTCCCACCACATTCCGTTGGCATTCAAAAGGCACCTGTCTGGTTCGGGCATGTTTGTACTCACAGCACTTTCAGCCTGCATGCTCACAGCATCCTCTGTTCTTGCGCGCGTAGCACTTTCGATCCCCTCATGGATTTTGGCTTTCTCGGTTCTCTCAGAACCCTGTTGTTCTACCTGCGTCAGTGCAGTTTGTTGTTCAACTTTCCCTACATTCACAATGCTTCTGTCCTGAGCGAAATTCTTTGTACCGGCGCTCTCCGGCAATGTAACCTGACTTTCGGCCCTTCCGGCCATAGCTAATACTCTCGCTCCTGCCGGGCCCTGTTTTGGTTGGGATTCTTCCACCACATCTGGTTGATCATCCAGCCATCCAGTGGCCTCTGCTGATTCCTCATAATCGAACCAGTTGACTGCCGCGCCCCCTGATTCTTGGTCATTGAAAAATTGTAGGTTGGCAAAGTCCTCCTCCACAGCTGTCAGATCATTTGCCCCTTGCTCAAATCCATCCCCCTAGATCACACACAGCTCTTCCTTCTCTGGCAATTCTATACCCAGCCCAATCTGGCTTGTTGATAGGATGTACTCACTTGGATCATAGACTTCCCCAGCAAAACTCTATTCAATCCCAGACTGAACAATCCCATTCTTTCCTGAAGTCTGCCCTGCCCCATCTTCGATGGTCACCACCGTCGGCTCTGGTTGGGTTGTGGAGATGTCCAACATGCACAAGAAATCAGTGCAGTCGGGAAGGAGCACCTCCAGCTTAGGTAGATGGGTAGGAGTAATATAGATGCTAGGATCGTAAGACATGACCCCAGTCTGGATAAGATTGACTCTTTTGGGAGGTGGAGCTTGGTTGTGTGTAGGGAGGGGGTTGGTTGTGACGTTGGGTTTTTCTGGCGGCAAAATCACATTTTTGTCAACGAGGTCTTGAATCTCGTGACGCAGCCTGAAACATTGGTCAGTATCGTGACCGTGCTGCTGGTGATATGCACAGTACTTGGCTGGGTTGTAAGAGGGCGGAAGTGGATTTGGCAATGGCCTCGGCTCTAGGGGTTTTAGATGCCCCTTTTTGATTAAGACCCCCAGAGCCTTAGACAAAGGCATGTACAGTGGGGTGAAGGTTCTTTGGCCTCTGGGCTGGTATTTAGTGGTCTGGGTATTACTTCCGGATGCACCGGAGAAGGGTGTGGCTGCCATGGGCCTTGGAAGGGGAGGGGGAATGGTGGCGACCATGTTGACCTCCGAAGCTCTTGCGGTTGCAGCGCCACTCGGGCCTGCGTTATTGTTGCGGTTAAATGTTCTCTGGGGTTGCTCCCTGTCCTGGTCAATCAGACCTTGCTTTATCGCATCTTCGATTTGTACCCCCATCTCATGTAGATCTGAAAAGGTGGAGAAGGGGAGAACAATCATCTTCTGCATCAATTTTGGTTGGAGATTGCGCACAATCATCCTGATTTGGTCCTTATCAGTGGGCCTCAAAGTCATCATCGATGCCTTCGCCCTCCACCAAGTTACGAAATCTAAGAAAGTTTCTTTGGGCTCCTACCTTGTCGTTTCGAGATCACGAGTTGTAATCTCGATCTGGGTGTTGTACGAGTACTGTGCGACAAAGGCCTCGGCCATTTCATCCCAATTTCTTTTTACCTCATCTTCTAACTTTGCGTACCAGATAGCGGCCACACCCGACAGGGTTCGGCCGAACAGCGAAAGCTTTTGTGGTCGGGTTAGGCCCATTGGCCGCAGTATATCTGAGAATAACCGGAGGTGGACCATGGGATCTCCGGATCCGTCGAAACGATCAATCTGCGGCATCTTGAATCTATCTGGCAAAGTTACGGCCACATCGGTATATCCGTCCTCGATATCCGGAATAGCCTTTACTCCTTGTGATTTCTTGAAAAGCTTCTCGAGCTTGCTCAGTTTCAGAGCTGTATGGTCTATTTCGAACTCGAAGGGAGAGTCCGGGTGGTTAGGTGTATGGGTTTTGGACAGTTGAGGCGGAAGCGGGGGCAGAGCTGGCCCCGTTGGAAGGTCCGTGTCCTCTTGGATGTTCTAGATATTGGGTAAGGTGTTCTGGGTGTTTGGCAGAGCATTCTGGATAGTAGGTGCTTGCTCGGGTAATGGGACCCCTGGTGGAGGAGGAACTTGATGTGAGGCCGATGCTGCATTTTGCTGTTGCAGTCTAGTGATTAGCTCGGCCTGCTGAGCCATGACTGTAGCCTGTTGTCTAAAGAACTCTGCTTGGCGGGCGGCGTCCTCCTGCATTTGTTTCATGCTCTCTTGGAGCTGGCGCATCATTTCCTCCATTCTGGCTACACTCTGTTGATCCTGCTGACTGACGGGTATGTGTATTTCTATGGCAGAAACTAAAACCTCAGCCCGACTGTTCACTGCTAGGGTAGACCACTGTTCTGGTAACCTCTGCTCAGACACATTGCGTCTTCTTGGCCTTCTTCTGACAACTGGGGGTAGAGAATGAAACACTGGCTGTCCGTCAACCAGATCCTCGGATCGATTGAGCCGACGACCTCTTGTCCAAAGTGCTTGGGGAATATCTACTGGGTCGGAAGCAATTGTGCTAGAACTGCCCTAGTAAAAAGATAAATAAAGCAATAAGGAAAGAAATAAACAGATAAACGGACAGCATAACAGCTTTAAAGTAAATGCATGACACACAGCCGGGCATAACAACACACGCTCGACAAGCTGAATACACACTGTCCTCCAACACTGATTATTATCCCTGAATCACTGCCCCCAAAACTGAATCTCTGATACCCGCAGATAACTGATTCTCAAATACTGACTGATGCCCGCAGGCCTGATGCCCCAAACTCATAAACTGATATATGTAACCCCTGTAGAGACACACTCTGACAGCATATAACAGATAATTGAGAGCCAAAACACCCCTATGTTGGGGTAGGCTTTTCCCTGTCCTATTTTGTCAGGAGCTAGGGTTTCACTACGCACGCAGCAGTTTCAAACAACCTATAAATGGGTAAGCAACCTGTCCTAGTTTGGAATGGTCACTATGGATCCGAATATGCACTAGGTCGAATGGTCAAAAAGGGTGCCCTGGTAAAATCGGGGTTTGTGTTCCCATACTGGCAGAGCCCACAACCGGTCATCCTTATGGTCATGCCTTGACAAGACAAGCCTCCGGCAAACCGTTCAGGAATAGCAGATGGCAAACACGGTGTCCTAGGCGCACCAATGCAAACGCAATGCAAAGAAACACATAAGTGTAATCAAAACAAGATATCATGAGTTCGAGTCAAGTTCTCTAAGTTCCCAGCAGAGTCGCCAGAAACTGTAAACGTCCCCGAACGCCCCGGGGAGGAACGAGTCCCCCCCGTTCCGTTCGATATTGGGCTCACTACAGCTCAGGACTTTCAAATTGTCACGGTTCTAAATATGAACCAAAGAGTCCAAATCCGGCAAATCGTTTTGAGAAAACAGATTTTGAAAGAAGTGCCAAACATGGACTGCTTTGCTAGATACAGAGTCGCCACCTAAATATTTTATTTTGGAAAATTTAGGAAACCCTGACTCGTTGTCTAAGGCCATGTGTCCGTCATCACCAAAGTTGCCTCGGCTCGGGAACTTGGGTACGATTGGGGAAGGTCACTTCGTGAGCACCCCCGCTCGCCCGATCAAAGATCGGCCTCTACTAACCATGATATCTATTTTTGAAAACATTATGCGTTCTTATTCTGGTTATTAGCCTAGATTTACTATGTGATGCGCACAGCATACAAGTATAGATTAGATCACCTGAATTGGAACAAAACATTTCATGTTTGTTTATTTGAAAAATGGTTTGATGGTACTAACCGCAAGTAGGCTAAGACATGGATTTGCCACCCTCGGGGGTGGGCTTAGAAAAACATGATTTTGCCACTATCGAGTGGGCTTAAAACACACATTTGATGAATTATTCCAATTCAAATAACCCAACCTTCACCCACAGGCATTCAGGCAGTTATATCACATAAGCACATAGCCTCATGGTAAGCATGCTATTCATGGCAGTCACTCACATGCATGCAAGGATGCTAAAGCATAAAACTTACCGAGTACTCCAAGCCAAAACAGAAGCTAATTAGAAATCCATGCATGATCCTAATTATACAGAAATGCCTAATGCAACACATGCAAAAGTGCAACTATAGCAGGCTCGGCTATTCTAGACATGGCATATGAAATGCTACAGCTAACATGTATTCAACTTGAAATTGAAAATACAATGCAGTTAGTATGATGCGCCGAGCCCGGTGCATGCAAAACAGATGAATGAATGCAAACATGCTATCATACTGTATGCTAATTGAAACATGCCCTAATCTAACCATCATAAGCGGGTAAATAAAAGGGAGAAAGACGTGGGGTTGGAAGACATACATCACACACACGCACACTTATTACAGTTGTGCCCTCGCGTAGAGGGTCCGAATAAATAATATACAGTCCCGAATAAATATTACAGTCCAAATAATTACAAAATCCTAATTAATTAACAAATTAAACTAGGATAAGCTGTAAACTAGCATGCAAGCTAGGGACTGCCTCGACGCTGCTTCGGATGATAAATGATGCATGTTCGGGTTGCCTTGCGCGGAAATCCCTTGCGATGCCTCAATTAGCCTCTGTTTGGAATTGTTCTTGGGATGCGTACCAAGCTCCGGAAGGCTGCTGACTCTTGATTTGCTGTAACAGAGAGCAAGAGAGGGGCATGGCAAAGTATTTTCACATATGTATGCATGACTACCCTTCAGGGAGTGTAGTCCTCGATCCTCGTGCCACCAATCACGCATATTGATGCATGATGGCCGAGGAGTCGAATTGCACGACTCAATATGAAATGAATGCACATATAAACACAACAAAACCTAAACTCCATCATGGATAATCCGAAGTGCCGGTGACTGGGAATTGAGACACGTTCCGTCACTTGAAGTACGAAACGTCCCTCGTTTCCCGTGCTCGGGCTAACTCCTATCCCAAGGACGATGAAATATGCATGATATGCATGAAATGCAACTAAGATACAACCTAACATATACAATGCTATGAAATGGCATACACGATGCACGAGATAACATGGCATACACAATGCGCTAACGTACAACCTAGCATACGCAATGCTATGAATTGAAATGGCATACACAAGGCACAATGGACTTACACCAACATGAGTGGACCTCAGCCACACTCACATAAGAGGCCATGAGATGAAAATGAGACACTCGAAATACGTGCACACATGCACGCAAACCGAGGACCAAACCTAAGGCACGAATGCCACTCTAACAAGACATGGCAAGGCATGGAATATGGCATACTATCATGCAAATTTCAGCGCTAAAATATGACCCAAAACAGCCCCGAAGCATGGCAATATGGTACCCGATGCACGGAATGAACCCGAAATGCAAAACTAGGCACACGCAATGGCCTATAGCTATACAAAACATGCATTATTTGAACATGAAGTGTGAAGACAGGTTCAAGGCAGTCCCAAAAAAAGCATGTTTACAGTTTTAAGTAAGGCCAAAAAATGAACACAAATAGGGCTAAACTAGCATGCAAAAATGGCCCCGAAAGAGAGGTAATGAAGCAATTAGCAGCTTCTGGCCCTAAATGGCTGAGAGCCCTTCAACAAAGTTTAAGAGGGGCTCAAAAAGAAGCACTTTACAGTTTACAACCAAGCCCAAAACAGTGAATAAATAAGCTTAAAATACTATGCAAAATAAGGCCTAAAAAGAGGTTTAAACACAAAGTGTAAAAAGGGAGCCTCAAACAGCAAAAAACCCTTGATAAAACATGAAGAGGGGGTCAAAATAAGGCCATTTATAGTTCGGACCAGAGTCCAAAAATGCAAAAAAAATGGGGCTAACAAATCATGCAAAAATATGGCCAAAAGAGAGATATAAAGGCAAGTAGAAAATGGAAGCCTCAAACAGTGATGAGCCCTTCAACAATGTTGAATAAGGGCTCAAAATAAGCCACTTTACAGTTTATGACAGAGCTCAAAACAGTTTACTCGTAGGCCAAAAATACTACACAAGAAATAGGCATACAAGAGAGGTAAATAAGCAAGTGCAAAAAGGAAGCCTCAACCAGTGAGAGGCCCTTAAAAAAACATGAAAAAGAGCTCAAAAAAATGCTATTTTCAGTTAGGGTCAAAGCCCAAAAGTGTAAGCAAGAATGGCTAAGAAAGCATGCAAAAATGAACTCAAAAGAGGGGAAGAGAGGCTCACCCTTGTAGACCAATCTTTGACAACTTCTTGGCACAAGAAATGGTGCTCCTCAGCTCTGGAAAGTAGCTCCAAGTGGCTAGAATGGAGGTGGTGGTGTGGTGCTAGGTGGTGGTGTAGAAAGGGGGGGTAGGACTTGAGAGGTTTTGAGGGTTGGAAGAGGAGGAGAGGAAGGATCAATGCAAGAGGCTTGGGGGAAATTTTTGTAACCCTCCAAACAGAGATGGAGGGTCTGATATATAGACAAAAAGGGGGAGAAAATGGGGAAAAAATGGGGGGGGGAAAGAATTCAAGTTTCCCCCCCAAAAATGTAGCCCTCCAGATACAAATTCTGGGGGGAAACAGAACACACTTTTGTAATGTGCCTGGAGAGAGGATCATGGCTGGCTGGTTATTGAGGTTGCAGGTGGCCGGCCGGCTCTCCCCATGGCCAGCCGGCCAAGGGTCAAAAGGCTCAATGAGGATTAATGGCCGGCCATACCAAAAAAGGAGCCTCTCATGTGTGCACAACACAACCATGTAGTCAAAAACTGAAAAAAGTGAACCAGGAGAGAGAAAATGCCACTTTTAGGAGGGGTTCAAAAGGGTCAACCAGAATTACTGGCCGGCCATGTGATATTGGTGGCCTCCCAGGTGTGTACAACACAAATATGTGGTTTGGGGCAAGAAAAAGTGGCCTCAGGGTGGTCAACATTGGCTTTCGAGTGAGGAAAAACGGGCGACGGAGAGCGATGGAGGAATAAAACTGGTTGTCTAAACAATTGCTGGCCTCCCGCCCTTCTACGACCTTCCTAACAATGAAACAGAGGTCCCTGCCAAAAATGAACCCAAACCGATGCAAAATGAAGGTTCGGGGGCCGAAACGCACAGCCCGAGGCCCCGAAAACTGACTGTTAGGCACCGGAAGTGGTGTTCAACCACGAAGTTGGTTTCTCGATCCACAGTGTCCCTCAAAAGGGAGCAAAGAAGATGTATGCCAAAAATCGGAGCAAACGGAGGTGGTTAAGCGATCCCGAACTGAGGCACACGGCCAACGGCTTCGAAAAACCGGAAACCGGAGTCCAAACGAGCAAAATGGCCTACGACCATGAAATGTAGCCTACGGCCACTGAGAGATGATCTACGAGACCTCTCCCTCCCTTCGGGAAGAGAAAACAGAGAAAACAGAGCCTGGTTCGCAAATCGAGGCAAAGCATGAAAGAGTCCGGAAGTCCGGAGGCAAGGCTCGCGGCCAAGACTCTGAAACCTCTGAACGAGCACGATATGCAACATCACCAAGCGCTCAATCGGTGACGTCTGAGTCTTAAGGTTGGTCAAAAATGGGGTGTCTACAACTAGTAATGATCAAGAACATGATCAAGAGTAAGAGTTAGACCAAAAAGAGGAAGAAGAACCTAGACGTAGTAAACGTGCTAGAACATCAAAATCTTTTGGTCTAGATTTTCTAACATTTTTGTTAGAAAATGAGCCTTTAACTTTTAAAGAGGCTATGTCCAGTCCTGAAGCTCCTTTATGGAAAGAAGCTGTCAACAGTGAAGTTGAATCCATCTTGCAAAATCACACTTGGGAATTAGTGGACTTGCCACCAGGTTGTAAACCTCTTAGGTACAAGTGGATTTTCAAAAGAAAATTGAAAGCGGATGGATCAATAGACAAATACAAGGCAAGACTTGTAGTCAAAGGTTTTAGACAAAAAGAAGGTCTAGATTACTTTGACACATACTCACCAGTTACTAGAATAACATCTATTAGAATGTTAATTGCCATTGCATCTCTATACAATCTACAAATTCATCAAATGGATGTTAAAACCGCTTTCTTAAATGGTGAGTTAAATGAAGAAATTTACATGGAACAACCAGAAGGGTTTTCTGTTCCAGGGAAAGAAAAGAAAGTGTGTAAATTGGTTAAATCATTATATAGTTTAAAACAAGCGCCAAAGCAATGGCATGAGAAATTTGACAATGCAATGATGTCAAATGGATTTAAAATTAATGAGTGTGACAAATGTGTTTATATTAAAAACATAGACAAAGGTTATGTCATTGTATGTCTTTATGTAGATAATATGCTTATCATTGGTAGTAATACTGACATGATTAAAACTATCAAGAAAATGTTGAATAAACATTTTGACATAAAAGACATGGGCATTGCTGATGTAATACTTGGTATGAAAATTATCAAAACATCAGAAGGATATGCTTTGTCACAATCTCATTACATTGAGAAAATACTTGCCAAATTCAGCAAAGATGATGATCATCTTGCTAGAACTCCTGTAAATGTTAATTTGTATCTTTCTAAAAATGTACAGGAAAGTATTTCTCAATTAGAGTATGCCCAAATTATTGGAAGCTTAATGTACATGATGAACTGCACCTGCCCAGATATAGCTTATGCAGTAAGTAAATTAAGTAGATATACGAGTAATCCGGGAGTACAACACTGGAAAGCAATGATAAGGGTTCTAAGATATCTCCGATTTACTCGTAACATTGGGCTTCATTATACTAGATATCCAGCAGTACTTGAAGGATACTGTGATGCAAATTGGATATCGGATACTAGAGACTCGAGTCCACCAGTGGGTATGTCTTTACTCTTGGTGGGGCGGCTGTATCTTGGAAACCTTCCAAACAGACTTGTATTGCTAGGTCTACTATGGAATCTGAATTCATAGCTTTAGACAAAGTAGGGGAAGAGGCAGAATGGCTTCGCCACTTCCTTGAAGATATTCCAATATGGCCAAAATCGGTGCCTGCTATATGCATACATTGTGATAATCAATTAGCAATTGGTAGAGTACAGAGTCATATGTATAACGGTAAGTCACGACACATTCGTCGTCGACATAACACCATAAGACAACTACTCTCTAATGGAATTATTTCTATAGAATATGTTAAGTCTAAAGACAACATAGCGGATCCACTAACCAAAGGGTTAGCAAGAGAGTTAGTTGAGAATTCATCGAGAGGAATGGGACTTAAGCCTATTAAATAAGAGTTACCACAACGGCAGCCCAACCTAGTTGACTGGAGATCCCAAGATCTAGGTTCAAAGGGACAACCGAGTTGTGAATGACTCAGAAGGATCATTGGGGAGTTTAACTCCTACCCATTTCTATGATGAAATAATGATGCCTGCAGTGTTTGAGGTTAAGTAAAATTTTAATGATTCTTAAATCTAGGTAAACCTAGTGGAGTATGGCAGGATACTCTTCATAAGAATCACCTATGTGAGTGTGAACTAGGCCGGTTCTATTAGATTTGTGAAGGGCTACAAGTCTTTAGAGCACTCATGAAAGATCAGGTTGTTCAAGGCCAAAATGAACACAATAGTGAGAACTAAACTGTGTCTGGGAATGTATTGTGTGAGTTCTATTGTCTTGGTTTACACAAACGGCTGAACAGTTCAAGACATCATGTTCACTAGTTAGCTAGTAAATCCGATAGTGTCTCACAAGGGAAGGTTCAAAGCCAAAAGCTACCTATCATTTGCAGAATATTGCCAATTTATGTACTCTCTGTAATTAGATCATGTTGTTGCATTTTCTCTCCGTCAAATTCCATTCATGTAGGGGATTGTTGGAAAAATGGTGTTTTATAAGGCATATTTTGGGTCGACTTTTGAGCCCAAAATTGAGTGGGCCCCAAACATTGTTCGGGGTGGGTCCGAAGAGGTGAAGACGGAACGTCAAAAATCATTTATGAGTGAATGGGAAGTTGACGTCGTTTTCGGGTCTAACATTAATTTTTATTAAGATAAAATTCATTTGAATTTTTTCAATAATAAAAATTATTGTGGGAATTTAATTTAATTCTAAAATTCAAATTTTGGGTTCCTAAGTGGTTTCCTAAAATTTGTAATTGTGGGAATTTAATTCTAAATTCAAATTTTGGGTTCCTAAGTAATTTCCTAAAGTTTGTATCTCTTCCTTTATTTATTAAACTATTTCAATAGTTTAATATATATATATATATATTAACGTAATGTTGTATCCTGTTTCTAACTGCTTTGCTACTTCTGGTCAATCTTCTCTATTGTTTATTTGATTAATCTTGTTTTCAGTTCATCTTAATCACCCACAAGATCAGTCTGTTGTATCCACCTAGTTTAAGTCACCCACTTTCGTCCCTGTCCTAAGTAAGTCCTTCGAATTAGGCCGTGTTGGACTTAGGGGTCTTCCGAATAGGGTATGTATGTATACTAGGTATGAGGTAAAACTGACAAGAATAGGGTATGTATTAAGATATCTGTAAAACTGATTAATTAAACACAACAATGAGTCGATTATTCAGAAGTAACTCATCAGTCAGTTCTAGGTCAACAACTTTACCCTCAATACCTAATCAAGGATTAGTCATAAATGAAGAAGATGTTGAAATACAAAATGATAAAATTAATGCTGAATGGAATATTCCCAAACTGTCAATCAAAGAAATTTATAAAACTACTTTTTTACAAAATGTTTTTAAAGTTACTCTTCGTGTTAAAACTATTGAACAAGTTTATGCTTTAGAAAAACCAAAGGAAACCTGCCAATTATTTGATCAAAAATTAATCAAGAGACATTTAGACAATGGTTATAATTTTATGCATATTGGCTTAATTCAAGTTGGTGTCAAACCTCTCACCATAGTCGGTAAAAACACTTCTGTCTTATTATGTTTACGAGATGCTCGTTTCCTTAATTACAATGATAGCTTAATGGGAATGATGGAAACTGGTCTTCATAAAGGTCCAGTACATTTTAACTGTTTTCCTGATTTTACACTTAGTTTACGCGATCCACATATTCTCAAAGCATTAACATTAAACATTCAATTACATGGTTCATTCACTGAAATGTTAGAAAAAGTTCATAATATTTCTTTAATCTATCGTGTTCATTATAAATGTATGCAAACTAATTTAAATGTTCATGCTCTACACAAAAGTCCCAAAGATAAAACTTTATTAATACAAAGTAGTAGTAGTAGCGAATCCAATATTAATATTCCTCAAATGATTGAATGGAAGAATATCGATTTACCTGAACAATGGGTTACTGTCAATGAGAATTACAAACACAATCAACAACAATCCTCAATACAAGATATTCAAGATATTCAACAATATAATGATGGTTTTGTCCGAATTAAATTTAATCGAAGTCAATCCTCTAGGCATAGTACATCTAGTGTCCCTACTAAAATTACCACTGACGATGAAATATTTAACACTCCTTTATTTCGAAAAAATAGCCAACTCCATCTTGGTCAAACTAACCAAACGTCCCAAAATAAACTAAAAGGGATTGATAATTCTACCACTTCCCAAATTAGTAAACCTGTTTATACTACTCCCACACATTTACCCGACGAAGACATAGCTTCAAACATTTCCCCAACTCAAACTGATTTCGAAGAATTTATACCTCCGGTGAATCCTCAACTAATGACTATTAAAAAGGATTTTACTCCTGATTTAGATAAATTACTTATTGACTTTAGATCCAAAGAAAATCGAACTAAAAGACATGCTTATCGTGCTAAATATAATTCTACTCAACAATCCAAAATAACTAGGCAATGGTATGATTTTATGGTTCAGTATGGTTTTGAATTATCTTTCTTTGATTATATGGATCAATATTATAAACGGATTAACACAATCACAAAACATAAATGGAAAACTTCTCCTAATACCTCTGTTAGTTCTAATCATCCTCCTTTAGAAAATATAATTATTGACCACCAAGGTTCTGAAGTTCCAGCCTCTCCTTTTAAATTGCCTGGTACTGACCCTGAAATTAAAAAAATTATTGAACAAAATAATTATACTAATCAATATTTAAAAACTATTGGTAAACAGTTAGATAAATTAGAAACTACTTTAGACGAACAATCCACCAAATCTACTAAATCCTTAGATCAACCCTTACTTAATCTCCCTAATCATCGTTCTAAACGAACTAGCCTAATTACCAATGATCAATCTACTGTCAAAGCCATTGAACACTTATTTACTAAGTTAACTCCCAATGATACTTCTACATCTAAAGATAAAGGTATTACTGTTTTAAATCAACAGCCTATGACCAACACTGTTTTTGATCAATCTAAAACTGACACTACTGATCATGAAATAAATCAATTAGCCCAACAATTTCAATCTTCCAATCTTAATAAAATTCATTATCCCAAAGTTAATCCTCACGCTACCAAAAACTGGTATTCTCGCCCTACTCCACCTGATCTCCAATTTGAAGAAACTAATTTTAATAATCAATTTTCTGTTTCAGCTTAAAAATTATACGAATGGAATATTAATGGTCTCAGTGAAGATCAAATCCTTCACAAATTAAATCATTTGTCTATGGTAGCAAATAGTTATCTCAGTAATTATCCCCAATATTCTCAACCTGAAATTGTTTCCTTACTTACTTCTGGTTTTACTGGTATGCTTAAATCTTGGTGGGAAAAATACCTTACTGAAGAACAACGTGATTCCATCATTTATGTGAATCAAACTGATGAAAATGGTTTACCTATCTTTGATGAATCCATAGGATGTTGTCACCCTGACGGAATTAATCAATTAATTTATACCATAGTTCGCCATTTTATTGGTACACCCACAAATATATATTCTCGCATCCATGATCAACTAAGTAATCTTACCTGTCCAACTTTAAGTGATTTCAGATGGTATAAAGATGTATTCACCTCTCGCGTTATGTTACGCGAAGACTGTACTAAATCATTTTGGAAAGAAAAATTTATTAATGGATTACCTAGTTTATTTGCTCATAAAATCAGAGATGTTCTTAGCCAACCCACTGGTGTTATAGAATATGATAATTTAACCTATGGTGATATAATTAGTACTATTCAAAAAGAAGGCTTAAAAATGTGTATTGATCTTAAACTTGCTCAAAAAGCTAATAAAGATAAACATAAAGCCAAATATGAATTAGGCAATTTCTGTGAACAATATGGTCTACCTCCTGTTGCACCCTCTCGTAGGAAATCACACAAATATTCCAAACAGAAACATAAATCATCATACAAATATTCTAGTAAATATAAAAAGAATTATTCACCTTCTAAATCCAATGATAAATTCTATACTAAACCTAAAAAGAAATCTTATAAATCTAAATCACACCCAAAATCTAAATCAACCAAAGATATTACCTGCTATAACTGTGGTCAAAAAGGTCATTACTCAAATAAATGTAAAGAAAAACACAAATTAAAAGATAAAGTTAATCAACTTCAAATTGATGATAATTCCAAAAATCAATTGTATGAAATCTTTCAACTAAATCACTCTAATAGCAGTTCCTCTTCTTCTAATCATCCTGATACTTCATTTGATTACCAATCACCTACTGATGATTCTGATAACAATATTAATATCGGATGTAATGATGTTTGTTGTAAACCAGTTAAACAAATTACTGTTCTTACCAAAAACACTCAAGAAGAATCTGCCCTTATTGACTTAATTAGCAAATTAGATGATCCAAAATTAAAACAAAAATATACTGATAAATTAAAATCATTATTAATTCATTCCGATAATAAACCTAAGTTTGACAAACCCATAATTAGTTTATCTAAAACTTTAGAAAAATTTAAAAATAAACAAAAAGAAGTCACATTACAAGACCTCCAACAGGAAATCAATCAGATTAAACAAACAATCAAAGAATTACAACAAAAAGATAAAAAATTAGAAGACGAAATTATTACTTTCAAACTTACTAAAAAACTAGATAATTTCCAAAATAATGATCAAGAATCTCCACATGAATCTGAACATGATTCTGATACCACCAATCCTGATAATTTGATATTTGATAATCGATCACACCACTCTCAATCTAACAATCCTGAAGAAAAACGGTTAAGTCTAATTAATAAGCTTTACATTCAAAAATGGTATTCTAAAATAAAAATAATTATTAATAATTTTGAATTAGAATTAATTGCATTAATTGATACTGGTGTTGATTTAAATTGTATCCAAGAAGGTTTACTTCCTACTACATATTATGAAAAATGTCAAGAGAAATTAACTTCTGCTAATGGTACTAAAAGGCATATCAAATACAAATTACCAAAAGTTCATGTTTGTCAAGATAATGTATGTTTTAAAACCTATTTTGTTTTAGTTACAAATATGACTGATAAAATTATTTTAGGTTCCCCATTTATATATTTATTATATCCCTTTACTACATCTAGTACAGGAATCACTACCCATGTATTAGGTCAACCTGTTACATTTAAATTTTTATCTCCTCCTGAACTATTAAAATTAAATCAATTAAAAGATTGTTCTATTTCCCATCAAATTAGCCGTCTGACTCGCCATATCAATTTTCTTAAAGAAGAAATTAATTACAAACGCATTGACCAACAATTAACTGATCCAGTTCTTATTTCTCACATCAATGATTTTAAAATAAAACTTGAATCAACAGTTTGTTCTACCTTACCTACTGCATTTTGGCATAGGAAAAAGCATGTAGTTACTTTACCTTATATTAAGAATTTTGATGAACGACAAATTCCCACTAAATCCCGACCAATTCAAATGAATCATGAATTACTTGAAATGTGTAAAAAAGAAATTAATGAATTATTAAACAATGACATTATTCGTCCAAGTAAATCACCATGGTCTTGTCCTGCTTTTTATGTTAATAAAAATGCTGAATAAGAACAAGGTGTCCCTCGCTTAGTCATTAATTATAAACCATTGAATGCTGTTCTAGAATGGATCCGATATCCTATCCCAAATAAAAAAGACTTAATCAAATGCCTTAGTCAAGCTGTTATTTTTAGTAAATTTGATCTGAAAAGCGGTTTTTGGCAAATTCAAATCCATCCTAGGGATCGATATAAAACCGCATTCAACACACCCTTTGGCCAATATGAATGGAATGTCATGCCATTTGGTTTAAAAAATGCTCCTAGTGAATTTCAAAATATCATGAATGACATATTCAACCCATTTAGTCATTTTTCAATTGTTTACATTGATGACATATTAATTTTTTCCAAATCCATTAGTGAACATTGGAAACATTTAACTGCATTCTTTTATACAATTAAAAGCCATGGTCTTGTCATCTCTGCTCCTAAAATTAAATTATTCCAAACTAAAGTTAGATTCCTCGGATATGATATTCATCAAAATACTATTTTACCCATTAGTCGATCCATTGAATTTGCGTCCAAATTCCCTGATGAAATTCTGGATAAAACCCAATTACAAAGGTTCTTAGGATCCCTCAATTACATTGCTGACTTTTACAAAGACCTAAGGAAAACTTGTCAACCTCTCTTTGATAGGTTAAAGGACAATCCTCCTCCTTGGTCTTCTGTTCATACTTCTATTGTTCAACAAGTCAAACAATATGTCAAGTCTCTTCCTTGTCTTGGTATTCCCACTGAAAATTCCTTCAAAATAATTCAAACTGATGCCTCCGACATTGGTTATGGTGGAATTCTTCTTCAGCAAGTCACTCCTCAGTCCTCTGAACAAATTGTTCGCTATCATTCTGGTGTCTGAAATAAAGCACAATTAAATTATAGTACTATTAAAAAAGAAATTTTAGCTACTGTCTTATGTATTCAAAAATTTCAAGACGATATGTTAAATCAAAAATTTTTACTCCGTGTTGATTGCAAATCTGCTAAATATGTTTTGGAAAAAGATGTTCAAAATCTTGCTAGTAAACAAATTTTTGCCCGTTGGCAAGCTATTTTAAGTGTTTTTGATTTTGATATTTCCTATATCCCTGGTTGTCAAAATTCCTTGCCTGATTTTCTTACCCGGGAATTTTTACAGGGGGGTAAGGGATGAGTGCTACTCCACATATTGCCTATATTAAAACCCACATTATCCATTACCAAACCCTGATACACCAAGTTACTTTCCGAATCCAACGTCTCCAATTAGCCAGAAAAACTACTAAAAGAGCCCAATATATCAATTACCACCAGATTCAAGCTCGTCGCCATTTACTTGCTGATTACCTTAATCATTTGCATTATTACCAGAATTATTTAGATCTTCTATCTGGTTGCTAACCACTGTTCCTTATTTCACAGATGTCTCGCCCAAGGCCTCCTTCAAAGGCTTTGGTCACTTCTTCCAGTAAACCTAATCAACTTCTTGTTCCACCTCCTTTGGAGTCAACCTCCCAATCACACTCTCTTGATATAGTTAACCGTTACCAAGTTGTTGGTAACATTCATCGCCCTGATTACTCTTCTGCATTGGCTTCTGATCCTTTTGCTTCTAATCAATCAGTTTCCGTCACTCCATTCCCAGTTAACCCAATCCGGTCATCCAGAACTGAATACACCAAATCACATATTACTAACTTGTTCTACAAAGAACCTAGTCACCCAAAAAGCCAACTCATTAATGATATTGCTAAATCCTATTTTGGTCCTGGATGCCATTTCACCCTTTCACATCCGGAGAAAACACTCTCCTATTATAAAGATATTTTACTTCATCACCAATCAATCCTGATTAAACCAATCCAAGACCGCACCTATGCTTACAAGATTCTGTACCATTCCATTTACATTCACAACATTGTTTCCCTAGCTGAATGGGGTCCTCCTTATCAGCTTCGAGATTTACCTGGCCATTCCATTCAGTATAATTACCATGATTACATTGATGCATGGTTCAAGATTTTCTTGTACCAAAATGAAACCTTTAGTCACTCTTGGTTCATTTCATTTGATCAAAAATTCAAATCTGAATTACCTTCCTAGTTTCTGAGATGGTGGACTCACTATGGTGCCATTCCAGAGATCCTCCCTGATAATCTGCTTGAATTAATCAACTATTTTGCTACTGTTTACCCATTTACCACTCATCAGAGATCTTTCCCATTATTGTTAATTTTTATAGCCAAGTATAAAATCCCTTGGATATTCAAATGGCATTATGGGATTGATGGTAACATAATTATTCGACATCACTCCGTCAAATGGTGGGCTAAATTCAATTTGCCCCGCATATTTGAAATTGTTTATGAAGAATTTCCTTCTGATCAATGTGCTCCAACCCCTGCAATGGTTAAAGCCCGGCAGATCCCAACTGCTGCAATCAGTCAAGGAAGTCAGCCCAGCCTTCCTCCAATCAATCTTGGAAGCCCCTCATCTAATGGTTCCAAGCCCAAATCCAAAACAGCCCAGTCAGCACAATCAAAATCCCAGGCTAAGTCCAAAGCTCTCGCAGCTCCTACCCAGCCCAAAGACCACTCACGGCCCAAATCAAAATCCAAAGCAAAGGCCAAGCCCATTTCTCCTCCTGCTCAGCCCAAAGCTAAATCAAAGGTCAAGCCCAAGTTATCTAAAGATGAACTGCTCCAGTTAGCCCAACAAATTACAGATCAAGCTGAAGCCCAATCTACTTCCAGCTCCGACCATTCAGAAGAAGGTTCAGTTAGTGCACACTCTTCTGAAGAATCAACTAATCAATATTCAGGTCCAGAGTTTCAAGATGCTCAAGACCCGTTTGCCTAATTAACATAGGATTCCATATAGATACAAATTAGCTTCAGTCAATACTCTTTTGAGAAAAGCTGCCAATTTGTATTTATATTGATTCTTTTATTCACATGTTCCACCGAAAGTGATGAATAGTAAAAGTTACTGTTCACCATCACTATTCACCCAATCAACTTTTACTAAAGCTGCTCATCTGGTCAATCAATCAACCGAAAGCAACCGACAGCATCTACTTTGACTCATATCCTGCCAGCTGCTTTCACCAGTCACATGCTCTCTGTTTTGCTTTTTATTTCTATATATTGTAATCAATTGGGAGCAATCAGACATTCATCAATTTTTCTTCTCTTTCCTTGTTAGAAGAAAACCAGAGTGTTCTGAGTTCCTTTTAAGTTTGTTTCGTTGACCCTAGTTAAGATCCTTGCAGTTGCTACAATTGTAATTGTAAGTTATTTTCAGTATTTGAATTACAAAGTTTTGCAAAGTTTTATATTAAATATGTTTTAATGTTTGTGCAAAGTTTTATTTTATATGAAATACATTTTAATGTGTTGTGCTTCCGCCTATATGAATATATATATATATATATATATATATTTTAAATAGTTTAATTAATAAATAAAAGTTCCAAACAGTTCCTCTAACGGAACAATTTTCAATTGTTTGAAAAGTTGGTCTCAACGGTCAAAATTTGTTTAATTTAAACAAGTGCACCTGTTCGGATTGCTATAGCACCTCTTGACCATTTTCATACCTGTTCAGACCACAGGGTTGGCCTATAAATAAGAGCCTTATTCCAACAGTCTCAAGGATGAAAGAAATCGATCTGATAAAGTGAGTCTGCAAAAGTCCTTTTTCTGTCCAATTTTCTTCTTCGCATTATTTATTCTTCATATTAGATTTAGGATAAATTAAAGAGAGTATTAGAACACAAGGTTTAGTTCGACGAACAAATTGTTTGGAGTGCTACTACAATTTGTGAAGATCATTGTATCATGGGAGATAGACGCCACTCAACCGTAAGCACCTTAGCGGGGCGAATCTGTCTTAAGAACAGAGTGTCACACACTCGATTTGGTCTTAAGTTATTTATTCGGTTCAACGAAATAAATTCGGTATGTTATTTATTTATTTTGTTTGAATTATTTCTAATTTTTTTATTTACACAGAAGATTGTTCCAACACAATCTCCATCCTCCTTGGCGTCGCTCCGACGCTGAAGAGGGTGCTAGGTATAACCAGAAGAACAGAGGACTTTTGGGTCTATCTCGAAACCCTAGTCCCGTCTCTCTACTTCTCAAAAACCATAACCCAAATCTTCGGCAGTCTCTTTCATACCAGCAGCTCCAAGTCGCCCAAGTAAGCCCTAATAAATCCTATTTTTATGTGCTGTGTAATTTTTATATCTCATTTATGATGATTGATTTGTTTGAATTGTTGTAGTTTCAGCAATTGAAACAACAACAGATGGTGAAGCAACAAAACTCGATGATTTGGAAAAACCAGATGACCCACCAAGTTGTTCAAAAGAGAGCAAGAAATGGTAGTTGTCCTCTGAACCTCTCACCATCTGCTTGCCAACCCTTCAATAGTCCCAACAGTCTCAACAACAGCCTAGTTCAGGCATGAGAGCCGTGAAGATACAACCGAAAATAATATTAATAATAATAATGACAATAAATAATAATAATATATATATATATATATATATATAACTGAAAACCAAGAATCAGTGGTGCTACATACCACTAAAAAGGGATCACTAAGCCAGCTCTAATGAGCTGGCAGTGTTGAAAATTTTTAAAAAAAAAAACAAAGAGTAAAACATCACATCAATTGGGGCTACAGTATTTTTAGAGCTATTAGAGCTCATTATTTTAGAACTCTTAAACAATTTTCACCAAGAATAGGAAAATATAGCTGTGACCTGTCCTAAAATTGTTTTTTCTTCTCTTGTGAAGGTGCAATCGGCGTGAAGTAGTTCCAAGATAAAACCCAAGTTACTTACAATATCTTTCATCTAATATTCACGACTATCATGAGCCTTGAACCATGCCACAAACCAGAGTTGTCTAAAATATCAAATATAAAATGTACGTAACTCTAATAAAATATTTCATCTCTCAAAATATCTTCTATCTCTTATTTTGTCTCTTAACCTGTAGAAAACCTCTAAAAAAACCATACAGTGCGTTTGGTTTTAATTTTCTGAATTCAATTTTTTAGAAATTGAGTTTTTTATTTTTTGTGTTTTTTTATTTTTAGTGAATATTTTTAAAATTTTAAGCAATTTTTTTACTTTTTTAGAGGCATCTTACTTAGATGTATCTAAAAAATAAAATACTTGTAAAAAAATATTTTAAAAATCAATAAATGCACAAGAATACGAAAAATGTACTGAATTCTCATTTATTTTTATTTTTATTTTATTTTTTTTGTATTTTTGGTATTTAGTGAATTTTCTAAAGATTTTTTTCACAAATATTTTACTTTTTAAGTGTATTTATGTTACTTATATCTAAAAATTAAAAAAAAAAATTTGCTTAGGATATTAAAAAAATTCAATGAAAACAAAAAAAAATACGAAAACAAAAAATTTTAATTTTTTGAAAAGTGAATTTTGAAAATCCAAACCAAACAAGCTGATAGGTCCGATCAAAAAAAAAAAAAAGAGCTAATAGGTATTTATAGGATTGTTTGTAACATATGTAATCAAATATAATTAAAACACACTAAATGTTAATAATAAATCACTATATTTAAATAATGGCATGAGATATAAAACATTTTGTAACTCACAATTTATTGAATTAATTAAAACAATATTTTATTTATTTTTACTAAAGTATCCCAACCTATAATACTTAGCCCAAGTGTCTATTTCAAATGTCTATTTTTACAATTCTTTTGGCCAAAAAAAATATTGATTTGTCCAAAAAGACACATATTTGTTCAAAACTTATATATATTTGTCTATCCATCTAAATGTCACATATTTGTCCAAATATCATTTATTTGTACACGTGTCACTATCTGTCCACTTCGCCACCGCCAATGACTTTTTTCGACACTGACGACTTTTGTGTCTTTATCATTAAAAAAGATTATACCTTAGATCAAACCATATGACTCCATAGGTTTAGACTTTTCACCAATTAACCCTACAAACTAACGTTTAGAATAAATATGTTTCAATGAAGCTCAAAATTTGTTAAAAAAATAAAAATAAAAACTAGATGAAATGTCATGTCAATAGCAACCCTCGAACTTTTTAACATACAAAAATGGGAGAATTTAGTAATTGAGAGGTTCCCTTACCAAGCATGAAATCTAGGTTTGAGTTTTATTTAAAAAATAAATAAATAACCACTTAACCTCAATAACAAATCAAATTCTAATTATTTTAATAATTTTAATTTAAATCTTGAACTTCCAAAACAATACAAATTCTAACCATCTATTTGTATATATTGGTTATAACTAATGAAAAAGGAACAATTTAAACAATTTAACCATTTTTTTTTCCTTCATTGCTGTTGATATCCACTTCGTACCCTTACTATTATCCATCACTATCCCTTCTTTTTCCCAATCTACTACCATTCCGCCATCTCTTTTCCCCATTAACAGCTACTTCTTTTATTTTTATTTTTTTTTTGGTTCACTACAACAAAAATACACTTTAGTGGCACTATTCTAGTGGCATCTTTCTAGAAAATGTCATAAAAATAATATTTAGTGGCGCGTTTTTGAAAAATATCACAAAACGACAAATATAAAAGGCTCTAGTGACATTTTCATAAACAAATATCACAATACTACAACAAAAACACATTTTAGTAGCACTACACTAGTGGCATATTTTTAAAAAAAATGTCACAAAAATAATATTTGGTGACCCGTTTTAGAAAAATGCCACAAAACCACAAATATATATGGCTTTAGTGGCATTTTCAATAAAGAAATGTCACATCAATTTTATGGCATTTTATAAAAGAATAACACAAGAAATTATTTTAGTGACATTTATCAACAGATGCCACTAAACTTTAGTAGCAATGACATTTTTTTAAAAATATCAATAAACTAGGCAGGTGCAAGTTACTTTTATGGCATTAGGTGAAAAGTGTCATAATAAATATTTTATGGCATTTTGAGAAATGTCACTAAGTCAAAAACTTTCCAAGCTATCTAATGGCATTTTTTGAAAAAACAAAAAATGCCAATATATGTTCAGAAATTTTAAAATAAATATAAAAAAAAAATTAAACTCAATATAACATGTTTTTTGAAGTGTATTTGTCACATGTACAAAATTAATCAACGGCTTTATATGACTTAACTAAAAAAATAAAATTTCAAATTGCTCTCTTGTATAATGATAAAGTTTCTTTAATTTTAGTTCTTGTAGTTTCAATTAACTCGATTTTGACTATGAATTTACAGATTTATCTCAATTTATTTCAATTGCTTATAATTGTTGAGTAAATTACATCAATAATCCTTACATTTTGTTGGTCCATATAGTTTTAATTAACTCAATTTTATCTCTTAATTTTAAATTTTACGCCAATTTAATCGAATTGATAACATCTTCGGAGACTGATAGAAAATTTTCATTGGATTAGCCAAAATTGAAAATACTACAAAATATTGTGGGCCAAAGTGCAAAATCGAGCACAACGCTGTTCCTCGTTTTGGTTTACAGCTGTCTCTTTCTCCTCTCTTCTGTGGAAACTCCCCCGAGAAACAAGCCCTCGCTGGGCAGAGGTAGAGAAAGAGAGAGAGAGAGAGAGAGAGGGGTCTTCACAATCTTGAACTCTTCGAATCCAAGGTAAGTCCATTTTCTCCACAAAAAACCCTAATTTCTCACACTAGTTTCATCCTAAACTTCAATATTTTCGAGTTTTAGATCTTCTTTATCTGCTGAATCTATAGCTTTCTTGATGTAATCAGCTATTCTAGCTCATATTCAATGATTATTCGTTGTTTTTCGTATTCCCATTTTTAAAAATCGAAATCGTTGCTCATTTGTTAATTTTATTTGCCCTAGATGTTTCAATTGCAATTGTAGTGAGTTGTTTTGTTTGAATCGGATGAAATGTAAAGAGGCAGTTTCTACATGAAAGGACTAGTTTTTCTTTGGAAGGAAAGAAAATTTGGGATAGAGATAGTTATGTCAAATTTAAGATAAACTATATCCATTGACATGCATTATGGTCTGAGATATGGGCCAGTTTGGCATAGATTTTACAAATCAATTATTAGGAGACAGAAAGAAAAATTTATAAACATTGTTAAAAATTTTGCGAACTTGGTGTTTTTGGTCATCTTGATACTCTAACTGGAAAAGAAAAACTGAGAACAAAAGGTAATTTTTGGATGTTTCATGAAAATTGGTTAGTATTTTTTACTTGATTTTCCGAATACTGTTTCAGTGAGAGAACGACAAACCTAATGAGAATTTGTTCCTGTTTTATGTTACTGCGATGCTTACGCGGAAAACTGTTTAAAAACTCTACCAAATGTAGCCATATTTTCTTTTGAAGTACTATTTATTAGATGAGTAATTTGTGTCAAAGCTTCCAGAATTTATTGTTGTGTTTCTTTACATTGTGTTTAGTTGAGAAATTTGAAAAGAAAAAAGGAAAATGAAGGTGAAGGTGAAATATGAATAAAATATATTTAGATTTCACCTAATAACACTTCAAAGGAGATTGGAACCAATGAGACAACAAAAGCAATGATAGTATGTATCAAATAATTATTTGTCCATTTGAACTTGTAGATTAGTTAAAATTCCCACATTATAGTGTTAGTGATTGAAATGTATATATGAAGTTATATATATATATGAAGTTATATTTATTGCAACCTTATAGGATGAAATGAATGAGATGACAACTTTAAATGCAAATTTGTCAAATGAGGGCCCAAATGATACATATATATAATTTTTTTAATAGAGGTAATTTTTAAATGCAAATTTTTTTAAATGAGAGGTAATTTCTTTACATTGTGTTATTGATTTTTTAAGCTATTGTTTGATATGGTCTAAAAATTTACGGTTGTTATTTTTATATAATTTGTTGTAGTGTGGTGAACCAATTAAGTGATTAAATCATTTGGCTTGCTTATTTACTAGAGAAATGCATATCACTTTCAATTGTGATCATCTTCACTGTGGCACTTTGTACTGGTTTATTTTTTAAATATTATTTATTAATTTTAAATATATAATTACTTATGTAGTTAAATCTTGATTTACAGATGGGAGATATAGTTATTCTAAAAAGTATCATTAGGCCAACAGAAACAGTTGCAATCAGAGTACTTAAAAGCATAGACGCATTTGAAGAAGTAGAAAGGGAAGAACTAGGATCTAACTATTGAGAGGTACATGTTCAAGTGCCAGTCAAACCTAATGAGAGCTTGATCCGATCATATGGACTTGTCAAAACAGTTGGACAAGCTATTAGAGCTTATGTTGCTTGACCTGCTCCATTTGTGGTATATTTTTTTCGTAAATACTAATTTCATTAACAAATTTATATTAATTTATTATAGTTTCAATTACCTTTATATGTTTATCTTTTGGATGCAGATTTCGCAAGTTATAGATGCTAGCTGAGAATATTTATACAAGTGAGGTTGCGAATTTGAGAAATAATTTTATTTTGATAATTTATCTCTCCGGAAGATGGATATTACTATGGCTTTTCAGAATTTATGATTGGAATAATTTTCTTTTAAATTTTTTTTACTTAAACTTTGTTAGTGTAGTAGAATATTTTATAATTTTGTCAAGAGATTTTTATTGCAATATACAAAATTTATATTTCAATAATAAATAATTGATTGTGGTTTGAATTTTTTTTTTTTTTTTTTTTTTGTTCTTGATATGATGATCTTATTGTGGTAATATTTATTTATTATTATGAAAATATTACAGGATGAATGGATGTCAAATTAATATAGAATGTGTCAATTAATATTCAACAGTTTATAAAATTGATTCAATTTTTACAGGCATTTACGCATGCTTAGTTGTAACTTTTAAAAGTGTTAATGAAAAGAACATATAAGTGGCATTTTGTAGTAGTGATAGTAGTTTTGCAAAGTGTCACTAAAATAAGTTTTAATGGCGCTTATATCCATTTAATGTCATTAAAAAATGAATTGGATTTAATGACATTTATGAAATTGTTATAAATATCAATTGTGGCATAATAAGTGTTATTAAAAATTCATATCGCAGCATTTTTTAGATTACAAGTTTTCTTTAATGGCACTTGATAGCGTCATGAATAATGTCTACCATGACATTAAAGTGTTACTAAATTTTTTTAACCTTGATAGTGTAATGACACTTATAAGTGTCACCGAAGTGCCACTAACTTTTTTTTTAATGGCACTTGATAATGTCACAAATAATATTTATCATGACATCAAAATGTCATTGAAAGCTTTTAGTCATGATCGTGTAGTGTCACTTACAAGTAGCTACCGTGGCACTAGTATCTACCGTGTCACGGGTATAAATGGCACTTGTTCAAAATGCCACAAGACTAAAAAATGTCATTAGAAGAATAATTTTGTGGCACTTTCAAATGTCACTAAACTAAGAAAATGTTGTTGTGGTTACAAGAAAATCCTCCCTACCCTCCCGCAAGTCCAACCCCTTGCAGAGATCACCAGGGTGTCCTGTTAGCCGTTCCGAGCGAGGAGACTATAATCTGGGAACTTGCCCCGACCTTCCAAGACCAGCTCCGTTTGAGTCAGGATTCGCACAGCGGGAGAGTATTGAACCCACACCAAGTGCTGATTAGACAACTTGAGGTCCAACCTCTTAACTAACTATGCTTCGCCCAAAAGATTAGCCTAAGAGAGAGAGGAATTGAACAAGTGACCTTGGGGCTTAAACCCCAAACCTTAACCATAATGCCACCCACCCTTGGGTTATTCTTTCATTTTCTAACTCACTATCATCTATTTTTTTTTTTTTTTTCTTTTCCCTATATAGCCACTGTCACTGTCCAACATCACTGATAAATTGGTTAAATTTGCTCTATTCCGTTAGTTAACTAACAAATGGTTATGATTGATATTATTTTAAATATTGAAGGTTTAAATTAAAATAATCAAAAGTTAGAATTTAATTTATTATTATGGCCAAATTTGGTTTATTTATTTATCTTTGTATTTTCCATAAAATTTAATATGCATGCATTTTTCTCTAGAGGTAGCAAACGGACAGGTTTGGACAGGTCAAAATGGGTTATACATTTAAAGTAACTCAACCCAAAATTGTCCATTTAATAAATGAGTTTAAACAGGTTGGGTTAAATTGGATACGGGTTGGACAGATGAACCCAGCAAACCCATTTACTTCATCTCTTTTTCTTTTTTTTTTTAATTTTTTATTTAAAAAAATTATTTTCCTTCAAATTTTTTTTTTAAAAATTTTTAATTTTTTTTATTTTCTTATGAAGACTAGAGGTGCAAATAGGCGGGTTTGGACAAATTGAAAACAGATTAAGTTTTAAAACAACTAAACCCAAATCCACCAAGTTACTAAGGCCTCGTTTGGGAAGTGGCTATTTTAGTAGGCTATTTGGCTTTTTAGCTATTTTAGTAGGCTATTTTAGTTTTGTGTTTGGGAAGTTGAGTTAAATTTTTATTTGAGTTGGTGTATTAAAAAATGTGTTGAAAAGATGTTTGTAATTAAAATGACCATTTTGTCCCTACAATTATAATTTTTTAAGTTCCGGCTAAGGGGTAAAATGGTAATTGAGCTTTGATGTAAGTGTTGCCGGCTGTGACAGTGTAGGCACAGCCTACACTGTCCAGCGTTCAGACTATTTTTTTTTTTTTTTTTTTTTTTTTTGAAAAAGTTGGCCAAAGTGAGGCTTTTGGGCTATTTTTTTGAAAAAGGCTATAACAGCCTCATCCGAGGCTTCCCAAACAGCGCCTAAATGGGTTTAAATGAGTTGGGTTAAATTGAGTGTGGATAGAACAAATCAACCTGATTAACTCGTTTACTTTATTTAACACAATTTTCTAATAGATGTAGTTTTCATTAAAAATATTTTTTCGGTGCTAACAAAAACAAAATGTCAAAAAAATTTGTAGAGAATTGCATACACTGAGGCCTCGTTTGACAAGTGTGAAAAATAGTTTAAAAGTCAAAAAGTTACTAAAAATATCAAAAAAACTAACAAATACTAGTCATGTTTTTTTTCTACTCACTTTACTTTTTGTATATTTTTTCGTAAAAAATCAAAAAATTATTACAAACGTATTAAGTTTTTTCATTTAATATTTTAATAATAAAAAATTAAAAAGTCACTACAAAAATATATTCGCAAAACAAGCAGTATACAATTATGTATTTCACGGAGAAAAAAAAAGTGAATCTTATTATGCAAATTGACATTACCCATTTTTATACAAGGGTGACCTGAAAATTAGGATATATTAAAAAAATAAGAGAGAAGTTAGGAATTATAAAAAAAATCTCATGAAAATAATCATGAAAGATTTATGATTCTTGAATTATCTTGATTAATGTGTAGTGTTTTATTCTAAGTGTAATCTAGAGTCAGAAAGTTTTCATAATTATTTTCATGAAAGATTTTTCATGATACCTAACATTGCTGGAAAAATAAACAAATAAGTAACAGGGATACAACCAAAAAGAATAAAATCACGGAGAAAAACTTTTTTATTCTTAATGATTAGAATTTGAATTTAAAAATAAGAAATTCAGGGAAAAAAAGGAAAAAAACAATCAATAAAAATGCAAGCTAAACACATAAAAATAAGGAGAAGCGTCGTCGAGCTCCCCGATGTGCCGTCACTGCTGCCTCGTCTCCTCCATCTCTCTCTCTCTCTCTCTCTCTCTCTCTCTCGCTCTTATCTCCATCTTTTCCATCACCACCACCGTTAAAGCTTTGCCGCTCTGCGATTCCGTTGACGTTAGATCTAGATCCAGATCTCTTCTCTTCCGATGATGACCTCTTACGATATCTAATCGATAGATCTCATCTAATTGATCTAGATACTTGGAACATCTTTAAAGATGCAAAGATCTTAGATATATTATTGATTTTGATGACAATCTTGAAGCATTTGATTAATTTCTGATAATTTTCCAAGGATTTCAACAGATTTTCCAAGCATTTGTTAGCTTTACATCCAGATATTTACTTGTTCAAGCATTTTATGATAAATTGAGTTTATGTTCAAGCATTATCTTTACATCATTTGATCTGTTTACATCTTTACAAAATCTTCACAACTAGATCTTTACATTTAGATCTTTGCTTGTTCAATCTGTTTAAATTTTAATTGTATTAGCTTTACATCTACATCGTCAAAAAATCTAGATGTTTGGATATTTGTTTACATCTAGTGCTATCTTTGTCTCCTGGAACTCCAAGACCTAGAAAGCTCAATGGCTCGAAAGAAGATATAGATATACATATCTGTTTGTGTGTGTATTGACAGATAGATTCAGAAAGATATATTTGTTTGTGTTTGTGTTTGTGTTTGTGTTTGTCTTTGTGTGATTTGTTGTTGTGTTATTGTTGCAATAGATAATTCCAACGGATATAAAACAAATCAACAATGATAGAGACCACTAATTTTGGGTCTCTAAAAAGACCACTAATGACATGGCACTCAATAAAAAAAGAAAAAAAATACAACACCAAGGCCAAAACATCAAATCATTCCTGGTGGGGCCCACTGTCACATCATTAGTGATAGCACTAATTAGTGCTCTCACTCATTTTCCAAAACAAATTTGTGAAATTTTAAACAGATAGATGAGAATTTGTTCCTCAAAATTTTATATTTTTGATGGTTTTTATTTTGTAGAGAATATTTTGAGGAAATTTATGTTGATTTCCAGATGAGTTAAATTCTGATGCATGATTCGTGAGCTAAATATATGAAAAATATTTTGAGCTTGCTTTTCCATATGTTGATTTCGTATGTGTAAAAACACTAAATTGTTTTGATTTGTGATTATACTGTAACCTTGGAATGTCTTCTCTCTAATATATTGCCATTGTAATTGTGACATTGGTGTTTGTTACAGAAATTTGACCGGTGCTAGAAAATGATTTGATATGAGAGTATGTATGAGACAGATCTGGAAAAAAATTGATCTTGATAGTTATGATTGTAACAAATAACAAAAAAAGTGGCATATATTTTTCAATAGATAGGGAAAAAAATGAACAGATAGATAGAATTAGGGGAAAAAATTGAACATATAGTGAAAAATTTTGAACATATAGATAGAATTTAGGGGGGGAAATTGAACAGATAGTTAGAATTTAGGAGAAAATTTGAACAAATCGGGGAAAAAATTAAACAGATAGTCAAAAAATTTGAATATATAAATATAAATTTGAACAGAGAGTCAATGAAAAATTAAACAGATAAAAAAGTCAATGGATAAAATTGAAAACAAAATTTTTTTTAAGACTTCTCACTAAATTATTTCACAAAGTATGGACTTTTCACTAATAAAAAATATTCATTGGACCTAATGCCTTCCACCCTCATTAGATTGGATTTATCACTAATTTTCTGCCCAAAAAAAAAATAATAAATAATGCAGATTTTGAAAAGAAAATCAAATATGTTTTAGAAGTTTATTGCAAATATTAAATATATTAAAATATTAGCTGTGTTTTCTATTATCGAATACTATTATAAATAAAAATAATACAAAATAAAGTGTAAGCAACATATTATAGCATAGCGGTTTCTGTTTCGGCCCGCATAATTTATCGGTTGGGTTCAAACCCATACATTGCGAGCGGATTAATGGGCTTGGGTCAGTATTGCCACCTCTAATTTTTTTTCGGGAAACTTACTAATAAGTCCCATGTACTAAGTTCAAAATCCAGCTAATCTCAAAACAAAATACTTGCACCAATTAGTCCAATACATTTTTAATTGTTACCAAAAAATCTTTTCTTTTTTTTTTTTTAATTTACAGACACTGTTCACATCTTACTACCGTTGGACTTCTGTCAAACGATCGCCGGAGACTCGTCGGAATATTCAACATCGCCGGAGACTCGTCGGAATGTTTAAAACATATTATGAAACTGTAAAATTTTACAGTTCTAAAAAATGTTATAAAACTGCAAAATTTTACAGTTTTAAACCATGATTCATTCCAGCACCAAAAAAAAAAAATTTGAAACTGCAAAATTTTACAGTTTTCACCGCCTGTAACTAAAACTTGAAAATTACTTGTTCAGAATTCGAAAATTTTCTCATTACAAATCTATGTGATATCTGTACAAATCTGAGTTATTACAGATCTGTTTCAATGATATTATAGATCTATTTCATCATCAACAACAACAACCATAGATCAACAACTATCCCAAAAAAAATCTGTAAATAGAGAGAGAAAGAGAGAGAAATTGACAAAGACATATACACAAATCTGTTCAATCTAAGCACAGATCTGAGGATGAGCGTCTTCTTGTTCTTGTTCTTCATTGTCTTCTTGTTCTTGTTCTTCATCGCCTTCTTGTTTGACTTTAGGACTGAGATTAGGGTTAGAGGAGGAGGCGTAAAGAGGGAAGCAAAAAGCAGAGAGAGAGGGGAAAGGACTTTTGGGTGTACTCAAAAAGTTATGGGATTAAATGGTGTCCACATGTTCCACATGGGACCTATGGATAATTTTCCCTTTTTTTTCCCCACATGTCCACCAGCTGTGTATGGAAGATTTTATTTGCACTTAAAAAATTATTACGTACAATTAATTTCTTAATACATTTTATTAAATTAGTTAAAATTATAATTTACTTTCAATTCATCCTATATTTATTTTTAAATTACCCTTCAAATTACATCCAAATAAATAAGTCAATCTCAACCAACTGCAATCAAGCAAGCATTTTAATAAGGATAAGGGTCAGTTGTTTATTCATCCTGATGTCCGGATGAACCTGTTTTAGAACCTTGAATGAAGATGGGTTGTTTTGGAAAGTTGAATAAAAGTTAATTTTTTGATTTTTTAAATTTTTTTTTAAAAAAATGTGCAAAATATAGAGAGATAATATGATCTAAAATAAGTTAAAAGTCAAATTAGGCTAATGTAGATCTTGTAGGTCTCGCCACTCTTTTTCGACCTCTTCTTCTTCTTGTCTCCAGCAGCAGCTCCACCTTCCTTCGACAATTTCTTATAGGCATTCGGTTTATTCTCCATGCTAGCTACTCTAGCCCATATGGAAGAAACATCAATGGGTGGCTCTCTAAGTCAAGAAATAGGAGGAAAGTGGGAAGAGGGAAGATGGCAGTTGGCAGCCCAATAACTTCCTTTTATTGACTTTGTTTCCTTTTTTTCTGTATAAATTGAGGTGAGGAAGAAGGGAAACATAACACATAGACAGAGGCAACAAACACAGAGTGTATAATTTGTGTAAGAGAGTGAGAGTGCTATAGGGAGAGAGTGAGGTGTGAGCGTTGTAAACTCCCTCCGAGATAATTCTATAGTGATATCTCTTCCGTGGACGTAGGCTATTGCCGAACCACGTAAATCTCTTGCGTGATTGTGTGTGATTGATTTCTGGGCGTGCCTAATCCTGACAAGTGGTATCAGAGCTGCGTTGGTCGATTTTCGGAAAAACAGGGTGTGTTTTTTAAATTGCCCAGAAATCGAGTTGCTCGAAATTCACTTTTGAGCATACTGGGAGGAAGTTCTCACTGAAAGGAGTCCAAAACTGCAAAGACGAGCCCCAAATAAGCTTCCACGCGCTCTCACGCGCCATTTAAAAAATGTGCGTGAGTCCCAGTCTTAGACACACGCCACACGTGCTATTTAGAGCATCAGCGCATCATTCCAGTCTCAGGTACGTGCCTGACGCGCGGCTGAAGGAGGAAGGCGAGTGAACTGCATGTGACACCAGTGTCACTACCACGCATCACCGCCACGTTATAGCGAAGTGTTAGACACGTCAGCACCTCGTGTGCCACGTCAGCATCGCGTTATCACCACGTTGGCGCCATGTCACTGCCACGTGTCGACCACGTCGGTGCCACGTGTCAGCCACATCGATGCCACTGTCGACACGTGTTAGCCATGTCATTACGCCGACTGACAGTCAACCCACTGGTTTTGACTTGACCCGACCCAGAAACAAAGGGTTTTCTGGTGCTACACGGCTACGGTACATCTGGTGATCTAAACCATCGAACTTATTTTGGCTAGATCTGAGCCATTTGAAGTCCGATTTTGGCGAACCAATAGTGGTTTCCAACTATTTGGAGTATTCCGGAGACATTCGTATGGTCAATTTTGAATCAGAGTTTTTGTAAAAAGTAAGAAGGCGATGGAGGAATTCACTTCAACTTCAAGATCCATGATCAAGTTGAATCCATCCAAGTATGCAATCTGGAAGCCGCAGATGGAAGACATTCTATATTATAAAGAACTGTTTGACCCTATTGCTCTAAAAAGGGTTAAACCGAAAGAAGCAAAGGATGAAGACTAGATAAAGATGAACCGGAAAACTGTCGGTTGTATCAGACAATGGATAGACCACAGTGTGTTCCACCACGTCGCCTAAGAGACAGAAGCATATGTCCTTTGACAATGTTAGAAGGAATGTACTAATCAAAGACCGTCCGAAACAAAGCCTTGGTGATGAGAAGGCTTGTAAATCTGAAGTTGAAGAATGGTGTGTCTGTCACCGAGTACACCAATGAATTCAAGAATCTGGTGAATCAGCTTGCAACCGTCAAGATGCCCTTGGATGATGAAATACAAGTTGTTCTACTGCTCAGTTCTTTACCGGACAGTTGGGAGACGTTGGTGGTTTCTCTCAGCAGCTTTGCACCAGAGGGGCAGCTGACCATGAGCATGGTCACAGATGCTATGTACAATGAAAAGACAAGGAGGAAAGACATAAAAGATTATCAATCCCATGCTCTTGTCACAGAAGATAGAGGCAGAGACAGAGGTAGAAGAAAAGGCAGAGGAAGAAGCAAGAGTAGAGGCAGATGAAACAACAGGAGTAAATCCAAAGAAAGTAAAAGCCAGGGTAATTCTAGCTTCATTTGCTTTCACTATGGCCAAAAGGGTCACATAAAGAGGAACTGCCCAAGTCGGAAAGATAAAGGCCAAGGCAGTAAGTCAAAGGGAGATGAGAACACAACAGCCACAACAACTAATAAAATACTTCTTACAGTTGGTGAAAAGAAGGATTGCCTTCACGTGACTGACCACATTTGTACAAAGTGGGTGATAGACACAACTGCATCCTATCACACCACTTCCCACAGAGAACTTTTCAGCTAATACAACGTTAGAGATTTTGGCACTGTTCGAATGGAAAATTCTAGCTATTCCAAGATTGTGGGCATTGGAGTGTGACAACCTTACTCTGTGTTATGTTAATTAATCTTAATTATGCTTTATAATTATGAGCTTGATATGATTTTGAATGCTAATTACGTGATTATATGTGTTTTTGAATTTATATTTGTTCATCATAAGAAAATCTGTTTGATTTTCTGCTACAAAATTTAAATTGAAGGCTGTAGAGGCGACAGAAACCAAAAGTGGCCGTATTATTGTGATTAGCATAATTTCTAGAGCCTATGGTGGAATTTAATTAAAAACTGATTCGGATCAAATTAATTAGATTAAATTAAATAATGAGCCTTAATTAATTAGACTAGCCCTTAGTTAATTAGCTAAGCTAATCACTCACTATATATATGAGGTGCAAGTGCCTAGGCTCATAATTTTTGAACTCTTAACCTTGCAAAATCTAAGAAAGGCCTATATAGAGAGAGAAAGTGTGATTCTAAGGGAGAAAAGGCTCAAATTTGAGGACTTGAGCTCAAAGCTTGAAGAATTGAAGAACTAGGCTCAAGAACTAATTAGATTTGGAAGAATTAAAGACTCTAGGTGAGTAATTGAACTCAAATTTATGAGCTTAAGTTCATAACTATGTGAATTCAAGAAGTATATGTTGATAAATAAAAGAATTGAGCTAAATGTGTTGAATTTAATATCAACTTGGGCATGCATGCATGAATTTATTGTGATTTCTCATATTTGAGCATAAACCATAATGATCATGTTGAATTGAGAGTTGTTTGACACATGCATGCATGAATTGTCATGTTTTGAAGCCCAATTTTAAGTCTTAAAGATTGTATATACAAGATTTAAAACATGGATTTCACATACATGGTTTCATCCTCATGATTTAAGCTTGATTTTGGGATTTGATCCATAATTGGTCCCAAATTAGAAGTGTTTCCATGTCATATAATGATTTTCCATGTTTTTGTACAAAAAATGTGAGTTTTGAGCCTTTGGAATCAAGTTATGCACTTCAAACACAGTTCTGGAAAACCCAAAATTCGACTTATCCGCTTAAGCGAGGAAAGTGTCGCTCGAGCGTGAAAGTCGAGCTCCCAGAAATTTTGCAGAGATTTGCACTGTGGCTCGAGTGGCAAACTCTACGCTCGAGCGAACCCTGTTTTGCAAGTTTCCCAGCACGAGCGTCAGAAATCTCGCTCGAGCATGAAATTCATGTAACCAATACTTTTACAGAGTTTGCAGTCCACTCGAGCGACCAAAGCTACGCTTGAGCAGAGAGCCCTGTTTCAGGAATTTTGAAAAGCCATTTTATGATTCGCTTTCCGTTCTCTTTCATTTCTAAGTACTCTTAGGCATGCATTGGACATTCTAAATGAATTAAAGGACACGAAAGAAACCTAAGAACATTAAGCAAATTAAAGAATGAAATGAATTGTATTATGACTTGATGTGTTATGAATTATGTAGGGTTAAGCGCAAAGACGAATTAAGCACCGGAACACAGTGAGTAATATCTTAGTAAAGATATTTTTGTGTATGCATTATTTTCTAAATGTTACCTACATGGTAAATTCTGACCTTATGAATTTGTATTATGAATGAGTATTCTATCCGTTCAATTCATAATAGAATCTGTAAAGTGATTGGTGTAAACACATGAAATGGGCCTAAGGCCGTTTGGTATGCCTGACGAGGACACAGATTGGACCTAAGGCCGTTTGGCATATTTGATGAGGACACGGATTGGGCCCAATGCCGTTTAGAATGTTTAATAAGATAGACTAAAGGTCATGTTATATACAAATTGGACCAAAGGTCATTTTGAATATGAGTATGGATGTGATCACGATCATATGCGCATAACTATGAATATAAGAAAGGTGGACCTAAGGTCGTTTGGTAATATGATATAAAGGACTGGTGGTCATTGGTACATGGATCCATTAGACCTGAAGTGGTCATTGGTGCATGAGTATTGGACCCGAGGTTATTTTGTATAGATGGAACCAAGGTCGTTTTGTTTTGTATATAAGTTGGACCTGAGATCGTTTTGTACATGGATATGATGTATTGGACCTGAGGTCATTTTGCTTTGTTATGATCTACAAATCTGTTTTTGAATGGGAATAGTAGTTCAAATGTTTAAATTATAAGTATGACTCATTTATGAACGAATCTCATTCATTAACCTTTTTATTCTAGTATTATTCACTGGGCATTAGCTCACTCTATATTTATATGTATGTAGGTGAGCAGAGGGACGTCCAATCCCAACCCCAGTGAGCATTGAGAAACCAAGTTTTGTGAGGTCAACCAAGGTCTCCTCATGCAAAGGCCTTACTTTGGTTTTACCTTTCTTTTGTTCTTTTGCGGTCACGTATGACCACACTTGTATGACCTTAGTTTTGGTGTGTTTTTTTTTTTGTATTTTTGTTAAATGTTGACTACTGAATGACCTTGGACGTGTATAATACTTACACAATAGGAATGCTTGTGCGGTGTGAGTTATTAATGACTTTGAGAATGTTTGGTTAAGCCATGTATGCACAGCCCAACGGACAATCTTGTAAATTTTACTTTTGCAATTTGGCCCTCTATTATTTTTGATTGAAGCCATAGGTAATCTCGTGATTACTGGCCGATTATGACTCTAATCCATAGGGGCTGGTTCGGGTCATGACATAGAGACATTAGTATTCAGACTAATGTCGAACACAAGCTGTTTCTCAAAGATGTGAGACATGTTCCAGATTTGCGCCTCAATCTTATCTCCAGAAGCGCCCTAGACCGACAGGGCCATACAAGTACATTCGGAAATGGCTGTTGGAAGCTAACAAAAGGAGCTTTGACAATCGCCAAAGGAGAAATGTCTTCAATACTGTACAAGACTCGAACGAAGATCTGTCTGGGAAGTCTTAATGCAGCAAAAGACAAGGAATCACCAGACTTATGGCACAGAAGACTGGCTCACATGAGTGAGAAGGGATTACATCTATTGACAAAGCAATCCAAGATACCCTTATCCAAAGGAAGTTCCATGAAGCCGTGTGATCATTGCCTTTATGGCAAGCAGTATTGAGTATAATTCAGTTCAACGAGCAAGAGAAAAACAGAAGTGCTTAGTATGGTATACTCGGATGTTTGTGACCCAATCGATGTGGCGTCACTTGGCGGCCGCAAGTATTTTTTGACCTTCATTAATGATGCATCAAGGAAGTTGTTGGTGTATTTCCTGAAGACGAAGAATGAGGTATTCCAGCACTTTCAGGAGTTCCATGCAATGGTGGAAAGAGAGACTGGGAAGAAGTTGAAGTGTCTTCGCACAGATAATGGTGGCAAGTACACTTCCAATGCTTTTGAAGCATATTATGCTAGCAGAGGTATCCGACACAAGACAACAGTTCCCAGTACCATATAACACAATGGTGTGGCAGAGAGGATGAACCACACTATTATTGAAAAAGTCAGATGCATGCTCAGAATGGCAAAGTTGCCAAAGTCATTCTGGACTAAAGTCGTCTGTATAACCTATTATCTTATCAACAAACTTGTTCTTATCTCTTGAGCCATCACAAAATGCTAGATGTGATGATATGCAACAAGAAGTGCCAGAGTTACAGGATCCTATGCCAGAAATTGAGGATCAAGAAGAAAGAGATGAAGACTGGGATGATGAGGGTGTTGAGCAGGGAGAGCAACCCCCTCAACCAAAGACAACTGGATCACAGTTGCGGCGATCTGGAAGAGCTGTCGTGCCATCAACCAAATATCCCACTTCTCAGTATATTCTGATTACTGATAAGGGGGAGCCTGAGAGTTTTTCGAAAGCAAAGAGTCATATAGAGAAAGATTGCTGGATGCAAGCCATGAAGGAGGAGATGAGTTCTTTGCAGAAGAACCACACTTATGAGCTTGTTTCACTTCCAAAAGACACGAAGGCATTGGAAAACAAATGGGTCTACAAATTAAAGAAAGATGGCAATGGTAAAATACTGCAACATAAAGCTAGCTTCGTGGTCAAAGGTTTTGGGCAGAAGAAAGGAATCGATTTTGGTGAGATCTTCTCCCCAGTTATGAAGATGACTTCCGTTCGAGTAGCTCTAGGATTAGCAGCTCGCTTGAATCTAGAGGTAGAATAGATGGATGTCAAAACTACCTTTTCTCCATAGTGATTTGGAGGAAGAGATCTACATGGAGCAACCAGAAGTTAAAGGGAAACAGAACCTAGTCTGCAAACTGAAGAAAAGTCTCTGTGCCGTTTTAGGAAGAGACAAAAACGCTCGCGTTTTTGTTGCTTCAGGAAAAAACTGGCTCAGCTTTTTGGGCAATTGTTGCATTTGGCAAGTGATAAAAAAGCTAGGCTGGCTAATTACGTAAATACCCTCTAGGTCAACAAATTGTGTAGAATTCCAAAGTTTGGCAAGGGTATTTTGGTCATTTTAATTTGATTTGACACCATAAATAAATATTAAACTAAAAAGCAAAAAGCCAGCTTTCTACCAACTTTCCAAATCACTTTCCAAAAAGCTAAAAAGCTTGGTAAAAAGCCAAAAGTCAGCTTTTTACCAACTTTCCAAAACACCCCTCTATAGCCCGAAGCAGGAGCCGAGACAATGGTACAAGAAGTTTGATTCATTCATGGTGGATCACGAGTACACAAGAACGGTAGCAGACCAGTGTGTATATTTCCGAAGGTTTTCAGATGGAAAATTCATCATCCTATTGTTGTTTGTCGATGATATGCTGATCATTGGACATGATATTGCTATGATCAACAAGTTAAAAAATGACTTGTCGCAGTATTTTGACAAGAAAAATTTAGGCCCAACACAACAGATTTTGGGCATGAAGATTGTTCGTGACAGGAAAGCCAAGAAGATAAGGCTGTCACAAGAGAAATATATTGAATGGGTGATTGAAAGGTTCAACATGAAAGATGCCAAGCCAGTCAGCACACCACTAGCTAACCATTTCAAGGTGACAAAGTATTCGTGTCACACGACCAGCTCTGAAAGGAAAGAAATGGACGCAACCCCCTATTCCTCTGCAGTAGGAAGTCTAATGTTTACAATGGTGTGTACCCGGCCAGATATAGCTCACGTAGTTAGCTTTGTGAGCAGATTCCTCGCCAATTCAGGAAAGGAGCATTGGGAGGTTGTCAAATGGATTCTTCGGTACTTGAAGGGAACTTCAAAGATGTATCTATGTTTTGAGGAAGCTGAACCAATTTTAGAGGGTTTTACAGATGCCGATATGGCAGGTGATCTTGATGGTAGAAAGTCTACATCAGGATTTTGATGCAGGGGGAGCTGTTTCATAGCAGTTCAAACTACAAAAGTGTGTTGCTTTATCTACAACAGAGGCAGAGTACAATGTTGCCGCAAATGCTAGAAAGGAAATGTTGTGGTTAAAGCAGTTTCTCTAAGAATTGGGTCTACAGCAGGAAGAATACAAGGTACATTGTGATAATCAGAGTGCAATTGATCTGAGCAAGAATTCCATGTACCACTTACGTACAAAGCACATTGATTTCCGGTATCATTGGATACCTGAAGTGATGGAAAAACAGCTGATGAAGCTAGTGAAGATTCACACAGACAAGAATCCTTCTGACATGATGACCAAGGTTGTCACCAGAGACAAACTGGAAGTTTGCAAGAATCTGACTGGATGGACTTCAAGTAAAGAAGTCAGTTATCTATATGGGCGTGTAGAGGGAGAATTGTTAGCTGCTCCAACCCACATGGAAGAGATATTAATGGGTGGCTCTCTAAGTCAAGAAGTAGGAGGAAAGTGGAAAGAGGGAAGAGGGCAACTGGCAGCCCAATAATTTCCTTTTATTACCTTTGTTTCCTTTTTTCTGTATAAATTGTGGTGAGGAGAAAGGGAAACATAACACACAGACAGAGACAACAAACACAGAGTATATAATCTATGAAAGAGAGTGAGAGTGCTATAGAGAGAGAGTGAGGTGTGACTGTTGTAAACTTCCTCTGGGATAATTCTATAGTAATATCTCTCCCGTGGATGTAGGCTATTACCGATCCACGTAAATTTCTTTTGTGATTGTGTATGACTAATTTCTGAGTGTGCCTAATCCTAACACTCCACTACCATCGTTTTCTTCTCCTCATCCGCCGGCTTCTTCTCCGCTGGCTTTTTCTTAGCCTTGGGCGCCGGTGGAATTTTCTTCAGAAAACATAAAGGTATTGGAGAGAGAAAAAAAAGTAAAGAACGAATGAGACGCAATGGTTTAAATATTAATGTCTTGGGCAGAGCCATGATGATTGAAGAACAAAGTAAGAAAGAGGGTAGGGCTCTGAAATATCACGATTAACATAAAAGATGTAGGCAATAAAGATAACACATACCGTTGATCTAATTTTTAAAAAACATTTGAATGATTATAGTCAAATTTGATGAATTTTCTTCATAAATCTAATGACATTACAGTCAATCACAACATACCAATTAGAAGAACAAAGGCTAAATAACCCATATAATAACCTAATAAAAAATAATGATATTGATGATAATGATAAATTTTAATGGGGTACATTAGAGTTTTGAAGTGAGAAAGAAGACAAAAAAATAATAATAATTGACACATTGGAAGAAGATGAAAAAACTTGAAAATGAATAATAGGGTGTATCATGAAAAAAAAAATTATATTTTATTTTAGAATTTAATGTGTATTGTCCATATTAGTAAATTTACATCAGGTTATAATAGGAACGTACTGAGTTACTATTTGGGTGTGTTTGTTTAGACAGACTTGATAAGGGAGATTATAATCCACCGGACTATTAGTCCCGGATACATTATCTCCAGACTATTTGGTTGGACTGGATTTGTATCCTATGTTTGTTTAGTCATGTGATTAAATGTCTGGATTGGACTATTTTATTGAATCCAATATTTGATTGGATGGACTGGATAAGGCTAAATGTTCAAATGACCATTTTGCCCTTGTAGTTTATAATTTATATTTTATATATAATATGTTTTTATTTAATATATAATTTTTAATTTTCAATCTATAATTTATAATTTATAATTTAACAACACTAACCACTTTTAATTTATAAGGCCATAATTTTTAATTTACTATATTTAATTAAATTAAATTTATAATTTATAATTTTTATATTTTTATTTAATATATAATTTTACATTTGTAATCTATAATTTTTAATTTTTAATTTAACAACACTAAAAAAATTTAACTTATAAGGCCATAATTTTTAATTTATTATTTTTAATTAAATTAAATTTATAATTTATAATTTATATTTTTTATTTAATATATAATTTTAAATTTTAAATTTATAATTTATAAATGTTCAAAAGATTAGGGAAAAATGTAATAACGACACTAAAAAAATTTAATTTATAAATATTTTTAATGTTTTATCATTTAATTTAATAGCACTAAAAAAAATTAAATTTTTAAGGCCATAATTTTAAATTTATTATTTTTAATTAAATTAAATTTATAATTTATAAATGTTCGAAAGACTATTTTACCCCTTTCCAATTGTTTACTAAATAATAATATGAGGGTAAAATGGACATTTCACACATTAATCCCATGAGATACCAATCTCTTGGAAATAATCACACCCTCCCTAGGATTATTTAGTCTCCCATATGAGGGATATGGAGTCTCGCCAAATTTCATGTCCGGCAAATTAAAGTTGCACCAAACGATGAACATTTCCCTACAATGAATTCAAGTCCAAACAGTGTTTAGTCTTCTCCTAATCCCTCCAAACAAACACCCCTTTAGGTACAAATGGAATCACCCATTGTGTATTTGTGCTTGACCCACCTTCTATAATATTTTTCAGCTGTGTATTGGTGCAGTGGGCCCCATTGGACTTGACCCACCTTTTGGCATAGTGTGATTGTCACTAGAGAAAAGTTAGGGATCATGAAAATTTTCTCATGAAAATGATCATGAAAGATTTATGATCCTTAGATTACCATGATTAGTGTGTGGTGCTTTATTCTAAGTCTAATCCAAGGATCACAAAGCTTTCATGATTATTTTCATGAAAGGTTTTCATGATACCTAGCTTTGCTATTGTCACTAGCATAAATTTGTCATTTGCGTTCAGGCGTGTTGGTGCAGTGCACAAAAAGACATCTTTTTGTGCATTACTGACCCAAAAAAATAAAAAATAAAAGAAAAAATAGGCCAAACTGAGAAGATGAAGGAGAAAAGACACGAAGTAGGGAAGGGCGTCGGTGGCGGCTACCATGACGGCCATTGCGATGCTCAATCAATTCATGATTGTGAAAATAGAGGAGTTGAAATGAAGGATGTAAGTTCGAATACCATCAATTTCTCATATTCGCTAATGATTTTGTCGTTGACAGTCGGTGATACGGATATGAAGCATCCTTCTCCCCCCCTCCCCAAGCTCTCCTAACCGCCGATCGTCGCCAGAATCCCATCCACGTCAAAAGAAATGAAAGAATATGATCTTATAATTAAAAATGTTTCAGACCCTGATATTAGAACAATTATGTTTTGAATCAAATGAAAGAAGATGATCTTATTTTGCATATACTAAAAAACAAAAAATTGAAAGTAAAATTAGAATAGTAAATCTGGAAATCTAACTTTGTAATCTTCCCATTAATTTTTCAACAAATAATACCTCAAACCGATTGGCGGATAGGAGGTTTTGGATGAGATGAGAAAGATGAGACTTATGAGAATTTAGGGGTTGATTTTTAGGGTTGAAACACCTTTATTTTGGGGAACTTACAACGAGACAATCGCTGTTGTCGCTGTCACCACCCTCCCTAGATGAACGTCATTGCAGCCATCAACAACCAAATATCTCTATCCATGAACCAGAATGTGATTGCAATCTCACTCACTCACTGACTCACTCACTCTCTCTCTCTCTCTCTCTCTGTCATCACGACTCTTTCTCATCGCATCCGAGGTACGTAAATGGCTTACGAGCTTCGTTATAACGCCCCTAAAATAATTACAATAAACCACCTCCAAACACTAATACAATGTGATATAAATAACATCAGAAGCTTTCATTAATTAGAGTTAACATACAAAAGGTGACACATGTGATATACATTCATAAATCATTCATCTTGAATCTACAGCATGTATTATAAGAGGTAATAAGAAATGAAAGCTAAAAAAATAATCATATGCTCTAATGCCTTACATCTTTCCAAGACTGTACTTGGTTATAACAAAATGAGTTATGAACTCAATATAAATAAAGGCCTCAGCTTGTGAAAAGTAAATACAAAATAAACTAAAGTGAGCCTTCTGCTCCACAATCCTCCCAAGCTAAGTCCTTGGCGGAGGCATATCACCAGTACCTGAAAATGTTTTCCAAGTAGGGTGAGCCAAAGCCAGTAGAAATAATCTAACACAATATATGAATCTTAACAAAGATATAAGTATAAAGTGCATATACAATGCCCAGAATAAAATCATTCATATTCAACCAGATCATAATATGCCAAGTTCACTAGCCCAATCGATTTTATCTTAACTCATTTCAAGTCAATTCATTGGTATCCAAACAACCCAACTGAGATTACAACTCAGTGGTTATCTAAACAATACAACCATTACACAAACATACTTCAATTTGCCATTTTATAGAAATTTCGTCCGTAGAAATCGGCACCTATGTATACGCGCAGTTTTCAAAACTTTCACTCTGAACACATAGGCCAACTTAATTTAATGGAGTCCATCCCTTTTCTTCTCCCAAATATGGAGTACACTCATTTCTCCTTCTAAATATCATACATATGCAATGTATTAAAATACGGTCATATTCAATGACAACAGTTAAGATATTAGTTTCAATTCACCTAATCCTCATACAATTTCTACAACAATCATAACTATCCTCCACTGATAGCCTAAAACAGATATTTCTAAATAGATATACAATCTCCAAGACAGATAAATTATCCAAATTTTCATAGGTGAGAGATACTACACATCCAACTCCACCATTTATTTAAACATTCATCTAATTTCATATTTCCAATATCAATTTCCATAGGTAAGAGATAATATACATCCAACCCCATTCTCTCCCAAATTTTCAAAGGTGAGAAATAATACACATCCAACCCCATTATCTCCCAAATCCAACCCATGTGTCAAAATCAACAAATTCAACACAACACATCCTCATATCTATACCCATAACCATTTTCAATACCTTTATTTGAAAAGCCCTATCTTAATTTTAAACCAAAACCCTAGGTTTGTCTGAAATCCTCCGAATCCCCAACATTATTTGCACAATCAACAAATAACTAAGTTAAAAATCATAGTAGAGTGTAGAAAGTCCCTACCTCAAAGTAAAAAGGCAAGCAAAACAATGTAGGAACTCCAAAGACGCCGAAACCAAAGTTTACGCGAATCAAAATGTAACCCTTGATATAGCGATTCCGATTTTGACCCGATTCTTATTTTATTTCAGACTCGGGCTTATAGTTTCTAAATATTGTTCATTGTCATTTTTCCCCTTAATCCCCCTTAAGTTTGTTTATTGGATTGTAGTTGTGTGTTTGGAATAGGTTGGTTGCTTGTTTTTCCTAACCTTTGTTATCCAGATTTTTGCTCCTCCGCTCAAGCAGCCATTCTTGAGCTTGAGCAGGCTTCGCAAACTCTCAGTATTTTGTAGACTTGTAGATACTGAAAGAGTGTATTCTACGCTTGAACGGCGTTTCCTACGCTCAAGCGGGTGAATGCTCGAGCGTCCAATCTTGAGCTTGAGCGATGTCCTTCGTCTGCAAAACTTCTAAAAGTGTGCATTCTACAATCGAGCGTCACTTCTTGCACTCGAGTGAAACAATGTGTCTGACGCTCGAGTGTCACTTTTCACGCTCAAGCAGACTACGTGTATAACAGATCACGAAAATGACATTTTTCATCACTTTTTCATTCCTCTCTCTCTTTAAAACTTTCCAAAAATCTAGATCTTGAGTTTCTCTCTCTAAAACTCATCTTTTCTCTACTATTTCACCTAGATCCATTAGTCTCAGTTGGGTTGTTGAAAGATAATGAAATTGGCTCATGAATTGAAATGAATTGAAGGAAAATGGAATAAGATATGAACTTGGTATTTTATGATTATATAAAAATATGAATGTTTTGTCACAGGCATTGTATATGCACATTGCACTTATATCTTCGTTAAATCTCATATATTATGTTAGATTATTCCTACCGGGTTTTGGCTCACCCTATTTGGGAAAAACAATTTTCAGGTGTTGGTGATATGCCTCCGCCAAAGCAATAGTTTGGAGAGACATTTGCGAGCAAGAGTTTCTTTCTTTTGTGTATTCGTTTGTATAGCCAAGGGCTTTAACTGTATTGAGCTAAACTTATTTTGTTGTAACCAAGCAATGACTTGGAAAGATGTAAGCCTATGGGGCATGTGATTACCTGTTTAGTTTTCAGCTCTCTTATCATTGTAACACATGCTGTAGATTCAGGATGAACAGTTTATGAATGCATATCGCATGTGTTATCTTTTGTATATGAACTTTAATGAATGAAAGCATATTATTTCTATTATCTTTCCGTTTATGGGTTGTATTTAAGGTATGATTTTGGGGGCGTTACATTTGAGGTGCTCTACATTTTTCTTAAAGACACTAGGGTAGAGAAACCAATAGATCTAGATGAAAATGTAGAGAGAGTGTGAGTTTTAGAGAGAGAGACTCAAGATCTAGGGTTTTGAAATGTTTTAGAGAAAAAAAGAGATGAAAAAAAAGATGTAAAAAGTGGTTGTTACGAACTGATATACACACAGTTCGCTCGAGTGTGAAAAGTGACGCTCGAGCGTTAGACACGATAAGCTATTCATCTCGAGCGCAAGATGTGACGCTCGAGCAAAGAATACACACATCCAGTAGTTTTGCAAACAGAAGAACATCGCTCGAATGCAAGAATAGCCGCTCGAGTGCACTCCCGCTCGAGCGTAGAATATACTCTCCCAGTAGTTTTGCAGGCCTGTAAAAGTACTGAGAGTTCAAAAAACCCGCTTGAGTGCAAGAAATGTCGCTCGAGCGCAAGAAGTGTCGCTCGAGCAGAGGAACAAAATTCTAGGCAACAAGGGTTTGGAAACTAGACAACCAACTTGTCCCAAATGCAAACGCAACCGCAACCGCAACCACAACAATCAAATAGCCAAATTTAAGAATATACAAGGGAAACAAGAAGTGAACAACAATATGAAACCCAAGTTCGGGTTATAACAAGGGTCGGATCAAAATCGAAATCGCTATATTCGTAATGGCCGTCACAGAGGCCACCGTCGTCGCCTTCTGTTTGGCATTTTTTGGAGGGGACATTGTTTTCTGCACTGCACCAACACCCCAGATAAATCCTCTCTAGAGGATCTGAACGTTGTATGCAGCTAAAACCGTTAGATTTTATTTTTAATTTTTGTTTTCAGCAATTTAATTTTAAAAACATTATGTCAAATTTTTTTGTAGGCCTGTATAATATAAAATTATTTTAAAATTATTTTTTTAAAAAAATTAAAAAATTACTAAATACAAAAAATTACTAATAAACGATCAATCCCAAACTCATTTTGCTTGGTTTTGAAGTTTTAAAAATATTTTTTGAATTTTCAATTCATATATATATTTTTTTTAGTGAATTTTTTAAAATACACATAATTTAGATGTACGTAAAAAATAAATATTTGTGAACAAATACTTAAAAATTTTTAAAATATAAAAAATATATAAAAATATACTGAAATTTTGTATTTTTAAGTATTTAATAATTTAAAAAAATCACAAAAATTATAATTTTGAGGTGTATTTAAATATAGAGCTCTAGAGAAGCTCTAATAAACTGACCCTCACCCATAATGTGATATTTGTGTTTTTTTTTTTTTATCACATCATTAGAGCTCAAATTAGAGTTCTAGATTTAGAAATTTGTATCATTTTCCTTCAATAAAATGAATCTAAAGAATAAAAAATAATAATTAAAATGGTTCAACTAAAAAATATTTATGAATTAAAAATTTTAAAAACTATTTTAAAAAGTCCGGAATGAAAACCGCGTGGCAGCCCCAACTTTGGTCACCCAAGTCGTATGGTGATCCGGACGTGTGTATCATCCTTTTGACTGCACTTATTTATGTCATGCTTAGCACCAGAGCTAATAAAAATGCATTTTAGTCCCGTTTGGGATAAGTGTTTGAGCTAAAATAATTATATAGAATAAAATAAATTATTTTAATTAAAAAAAATATTATATTATATTTAATTTATAATTATTTTATTTTTTTATATAAAAATTAAAAAAATTACAAAATATATCACAAACGAGACTTTTTAACCTAAACTAAAAAAATTAAAAAATTAAAAAGTCAACTCACATTCGAAATCAACCCTTAATTATTTTGCTTTTGGGTGGATTATCAAACAGAAAAATGATATATGAATGTGAAAAAGAAATCTAATAAACTTTATAATAAAATAAATCATAAGGTTTAAATTAAATTTTATAATTTATTTTTAATTTAAATTATTTACTTACTTTCATTAAGTAAAACCCTCAAAAAAATTATATTTTAATGATTAAACTTAATAGAAATAGGTATTTTAAATATCTTTAGATATTTTTATATATTTATATTGAGTTTAATGATTAAGATAAAAATTTTCAAACATTTTTACTTAACGAAAGTAAGTAAATAGTTTAAATTGAAAACAAATCAAAAAATTAGAGTTTAAATTGATAAATTTAAAAATTCAGAGTTTATTTTGTTATAAAGCTCAAATCCTATAATTTTTTAGGATATTTTTTAGGAAATCCTCTTTTAAGTACTTGTATCTCAATTAATCTATAACATATTTTTGCATTTCAATAAGTCTTATTATTTGGACATTTGATCCACCAAATTCTAATTCTTATATTTAAGGTATTTTATGGACAATTTTATTCTTACAAATATTTTTCAAACCCTTAACAACTGGTGTGGAGTATTTTGGACTATTTTGTACTTTTTATATATTAAACTTTAAAAGTTCATAATTTTTATTGTACATATTTTTTTTTAAAGAAATTTATATTTTTGAAATCTAGTTAATGAGATCTATTAAATAAGATCTTACTTGAATATATAATTTTATAAAATAAAAATAAATAAATAAATTTGACAGTGTGAATGTCCACATTAAATAAATTCGACAGTGTGAATGTTCATATCATGGAACATTTATACTGTCAACGTGAATATTAAGTATTTTGGTAACTATCTCACTCATAAAACTTATTAGAATATAAAAAAATAATTTGGTATAAGTAGAACATAAGTTGGTGAAGAAGGATTTATGAATAAATATCCCATCTTGTTTTATAAATTTTCCTATAATTTTTTTTTATTTCACATTAAAACAACGAGATTTTTATTGACAAATCTCATTTAGGGGTGTTCTAACCTAATAAGTCCAAGAAGGAAATTTATAACCTAGTAAGAGTGCGTGAAAATCCATCCAACCCGGTTAACTCGACCGGTCCGACTCAATCCAAATGTGTACGATCGATTTCGAATAGAGCAACAGTCGGCCACGGGTGTAAAGTGTCTGGTTTCACGAATTAGCGGTCAGCTGATGGTTTGATTACCCAAAATTTGCATAAATTCGAACCGACCGATATATATATAATTAATTAATATTAATTTATTTTACAGGTGGCCTATTTTTGTTCCTTTTCATGATTGAGGCTTATCAATATTCAATACTGCACCAAAACCAAAGACTTTTCAGTTCCTATTTTGACTCCCAATGTTTTCTCTTCCCAATATAAACTCTCTCTCATACAAACGTAGCCTTCGTTTGGTTTTCCTTCTAGGCTATATAATCACAAAAGACAAAAAAAAAAGCTACAAAATCACAAAAAGACAAAAAAAAGCTACAAAAGTACCAAACTACCCCATATACAAACAAAAAGTCAAAAAAGCATCATTCTATACTAAGGGCAATTTTGTCATTCTAAAGCCAAAAGGTCAAAAAAGTCAAACAAGAATATCAAACGACTAAAAAAGTCACAGGCTAAAAAAGTCAAAAAAGTCAAAAAGCCAACTAAAAAAGTCAAAACCAAACGACAACACAGTTTTGATCCGTCTCTTTCTCTTCTTTCAATACAAACTCTCTCTATATCGCTATATACAAATGCATGTATTTTGTTTTTCCCAATAAAAAGTCTCTTTCTTTCTCTCTTCCTATTCCCAATACAAACTCTCTTTCTTTCTCTCTTCCTATTCCCAATACAAACTCTCTCTGTATGCAATATTTCTCTCTCTTCCCAATACTATTCTCTTTCTATTCACTTATTCTCTTTCTATCTTCTTGTAAACCCACAAGACCCCTCATCTTCGTTCTTCATTGCCTCCAATCTTCAATTGCCTTTTGTTAAACCTTATTTCCCTTATTCAATCCCCCTCTCATAGAAATCCAAATGGCCTGATTGCCACAGAGCAAAGCAGCATAGTAGAGCGATGGCGATCAATGGTGAGGTGACAAAGTGGTAATAGAACAATGGAACAAGAGCGATGATGAGGACGATAGAGTTCATCGATGGTAGCTGTGGCACTAATCAGCGAGAATGTTTTTTTTTTTTTTCAAAAAAAAATTTGTTTTTCACTCTATTTCTATCTCTCGCAACTCTTTTATATTTGAATCTGTTCATTATTTTGTTTGAATCACATGTTTGAATCTTTGAATCGATTTGTTTGTATATATGTTTGAATCGAAGACTTGTTTCATGGAAGGAAGTTGTTATTCCATCGTCGACCGAACCGACCGTCAATCCAAGTGGTTTGTTGCAGTCGATTTCGAATACCAGATCGATCGACAAGGGATGTTCAGGTTTCTAACTTGATGCATTCGGTTAAGTTGACGAATTGAGGGTACACCCGACCCAATCCGACTCGTGCACACCCCTATAACCTAGTTAGTCCCATATGCTTGTACTTTTATTCCATGAGGTCATTTTTTCCTAATTTTTTATTTTTTGGGGGACTATTATACCCTTATATATTATGTTGATACGTAATATACACAAAACGAAAATACACGTTTATGTTTTGTTTGTTAGCGTTATTCACGTTGATGATGTTGATTCAGTTAATCAATGTCGATCGTTTATGGTAAGGTTTCATTGTGGTAGGGTTTTGGTGCAATGGAAAGAAGAAGACTACGAGTTTTTATGCAGTGAGAGAGAAGACGACGACGACGACAGTGATAGGTTTTTGTCTATAGGTGTGCTCGTCTTCGTAGTTTGGTGTTTGTGTGTGCTCGAGTTTGTTACATAATTGTTGGAGATCAATCATTGATCAGAGGTGGAGAACGATTACAGAATTTCTTTCTCAAGGTTAATATCATTTTGTTTATGAATGCATGTTCATTTATTTGCAGGATTGCGTGCTCTGTTTTTGAATCATGAGCATTTTCTAGAATACATTGGTAATACAAGCGTATGTTTGATGAATGAGATTTTGATTTTTTTTTACTAGTAGTGCATGTATATTTTTGTTGTTTGAGTTTTGGATATTTGACAAAGATACATATACAGTTGTTTGAACAAATTGATTGTGGTGGATCATTGGTGAAAGGTTGTTTTTGGTTGATTGGTTTGTTTTGTGATTGTTTTCATACGGTTTTTGTGGTATTTGGTGTGTCATCTCTGTTTGGTTAGATAATCTAGATTATGTGAACAATGCAAATGTTCACATATCATTGGCTATAACGTAGTTGTTCACTTCCTTATTTTTGAATTTTTGCAGCAGATGGATACCTTGGAGAAGGAGATTCCGATGCACTTCAAAAATATTTTTTGAGTATACACGCACAAAATTCGAGTTTCTATTATATGATTGATGTTGATACTGACTTTTGCATTAGAAACTTGTTTTGGGCGGATGCAATGAGTTGGGTGGCTTATAAAGAATCTGGAGATGTTTCATTTGACACAACTTATCTCACTAAGAAATATGATATGCCATTTACTCCGTTTGTAGGAGTTAACCACCACGGAAAGTCGATTTTTCTTGGTTGTGGGTTGTTGTCTAGTGAAGACACTGATACATTTGTTTGGTTATTTAAAGCATGGTTAAATTGCATGTCAGATCATCCCTCAAAAGCTATAATAACTAATCAATGCAAAACTATGCAAAATGCTACAGAAATTGTCTTCCCAAATACTCAATATCAATGATGTTTATGGCATATAATGAAGAAAATTCCGGCGAAATTGAAAGGGTATTCCCAATATAAATCCATGAAGTTGGCTTTGCAAAATGCAGTGTATGACACTTTTACAAAAGATGAATTTGAGATGTGTAGACACCCCATTTTTGACCATCCTCAAGACTTGGATGTCACCGCTTGAATACTCTGTGATCATCCTTGTTTGTGTTCGTCTTGAGTTCCCGGAGGTCTCGGCTACGCGCCTTGCCTCAAGATCTCTCGGCTCGACTGTTTTGCGTCTGGTTTTGCACCAAACACTTGTGCTTTGCCTTTAAGGGGCAGGGAATGGCTTGTTGACCATCCCCACACATCACCGGCCATGGCTTGAGGCCACCGGCCACTGGTTTGTTTCCACCAGCCAAATGTTTAGCCGATCGGCACTCTTTGTAGTCGACCGGCCATCTATTTTGGTCAAATTGCATTTTTGGCTAGCCGACCACTGTTCATCTGCTTTTGTAGATATTTTTATGCCAGCTGTGCTAGCTGGCATACACTTTGCTCCCCTCCATGACTAGCTTGTTTGGAAAGCTTTACAAGAGGGATTGTCTATAAGAGGGAGCCTCTTCTCCCTCCATTGGGGTTACAAAATTTTCAGAGTTTTGAGTTTTAGGGTTAGGGTTTGTTCATACTCTATCTCTATATCTCTCCCTCTCTTGAGTGTTGTGTGTATGTTTAGTCTTAGTTTTGCACACAAACACCTACCATTACACCATACCTTAGTTGCTGAGGCATAAGGGGCTTGTTCTTGGAGGTTTTAGACTGGTTTGAACCTAAGGAAGCTGCTGGTCTTCCATTTTTGAATAGCGTCATCAAGGGTAAGAACTTCACCCTTTATTCCCCATTTTTGCATAGCTTTTTTACCTATCTTGCAATTGTTTTTAGACTTTGTGTATAACATACAAAAGTCTTTTTTTTGCCTGTTCTAAATAGTTGTTTAAGAGTGTTTTGAGCTTCGGGGTTGTTTGACCCCTCTTAGGGCTTGTTTGGCCCCATTTTGTGCCATTTTGGTTGAACTCCGGGACCACCTTGTTTGGGCCTCCTCACCACTGAAATCTTGAGGGATTTCAGTGGTGAGGATGGTGGTTTAAGGTTCTAAGAAGGAGAGGGCCACCCCCTCTCCTTGTTGTCTTCAATAATGGCCATTTAAGCCTCATTAGTGAGCACCTTGTTTAAGTATATGTTGGCCATGCCTTAACTATTTTTTATGACTATCTTGCCATGATATAGCATTGTTGTGAGTTGGTTTAGGTACACCATGCTTGCTTAGCATACATGTCTTGTAATGCCATGAATTGCCTTAACATGCCTTGTGCTTTGAGCCTTATTTCTAGCATGTTTTTGGCTTAGCTTTGTGAAGCTTTTATGCTTGTTTTAGCATGCTAAAGGTCTATTTTTGGTCATTTGGGTTGTCCATGCTTTGCTTTGTATAGCTACCATGTAACCTCTCTTGTATGCCTTAAGCATTGACCCCTCTAGCATGCCATCCTTGCATCATTTTAGTGATTTGGAACCACTTGTCATGTCATTTCAGTCCTCATGATATGCTCGTATGCTTGCATTTGATGCCCCTTTCATGCTTTAAAAGGTTGGTGTTTCTTGCTCCATGTTTGTGCCATTGTGTATGCCTCTAGGATTAGATCATTTAGATGCAATCTAAGTGGTTTTTGGGGCATACTTTTGCATGATTTAGGACTGTTTTAGTTCATTTTGGTCATTTGCTTCATATGTCATATGGCCATGGTTTAAGTCCTTGGGCTTGGTGGCATGCCTAGCTTGCATTGTAGATTGGTTTGGCACCTTCTCTAACATGACTTTCAGAGCTTATAATGCATGCCATTTGTCCATGTTTGTATCCACTTAAGTGTGCTTGAGAGTTGTTTCTATATGCCTAAGTGTTGGTCCTTGTGTGCATGCATGTTTGCATGTCATTTTGCCTTCATTCTTGAGCATATTGGCCACTGTTTTGGGCTTAGTATAGAGCTGCCCAAATTAGTTAAGTCCATAGTTCGCATGTTGTTGCATGCTCACCTTGTGTGTTGTTGCATACTTGTGTATTGTCACATGTTTAGGTTGTCTAACATGTTTACTCCATGTGTTGTGACATGATTGAATGAAGTCACATGCTTGCTTGCATGCTTGAACATCCCCATTGTATTTGGCATACTTATTGGTTAGCATGATCGTCACATGCCTTGTATGCTTGCTCGCATTGCTCATGTTGCATACTAGCTCATACGTCTAGGTTGCATTGCATTGACATGCATGCTTAGCCTCTTGAATTGAGTATGATAGAGGTTGAGCTCCTTGCTTGTTTATGTGCATTTCATTTGAAATCAAAGTGCATAACTTGGTTTCTTGGGCCATCACGCATTGAAATGCGCAATTGGTAGTCTGAGAACCGAGAACCATGTCCCTTTGAGTCATAAACATGATAAGGGATGTGTTGGTGCACACATTTGCTTGGAATCCATTGACATGCCTTGTTTTGCCCTCTGCTGCTGTCAAAACAGGATTCTGTAGGAAGATTTGGCCGACCGGCCATCTTTAGTGCCGACCGACCAACAATTGGTGGCCGATAGCTTAACCAGTGGCTGGTGATCATTTCCTTTGGCCGATGACCATTTCCCTTGGCCGGTGGTATCCCATAGGGTTCATAGAGTGCACCTTGGGAATTTTGCAATGATCAGAGAAGGAAAATAGTGTGAATAGAGGCAACTTGTGCATGGCAGTGGACTTCCGAGCGGAGTCGAGCACGCATTGCATTGGGCCCTCTTCCCGAGGCTGTTTACTGTTTTATTAGATTAGTTAATTTGCTTAACTAGTTTAATTGGTCTGTAATTTTTAATTAGCTTGTAGGTTAGTTAAATCTGTATTATTCTTTCAGTCCCTCCGAGCGAGGGCAAATTTGTAATAAGTGTGGGTGCGTGTGTGCATGTCTTCCAACCCCCACTTCTTTCTCCTTTTACTTACCTGCTTTGATGGTTAGTACTAGGGCATATTTAATTTAGCATCCTTATGCTATGCATGCGTGCATCATTCATCAGTATTGCACGCATCGGGCTCGGCGCATCATACTAACTGCATAGTGTTTCAAATCTAACTTGAATATGTGCATCAAATGGTTGCATTTTACATGCCATCCTAGGATTAGCCGAGCCTATCCTAATTGCATTCTGTATGCATTGCATTAGGCACTTAACATGGACTTGGATCATACATTGATTGCTAACGAGTTCTTTGTTTTGGCTTGGAGTACACTGTAAGTATTTTGTGCTTTAGCATCCCCGCATGCGTGTGAGTGTTGCCATGACAGCATGCTTACCATGAGGCTATTTGCTTATATGATATAAACTGCTTGAATGCCTGTGGGTGGATGCTGAATTACCTGAATTGGAATAATGCATTAAAACCGTGAGTTTTAAGCCCACTTGATAGTGGCAAAAAAAAACCATCTTTTCTAAAGCCCACTTGAGGGTGGCAAAACCTGCATTTTAGCCTACTTACAAGTAGCAAACTGCTTTCAAAAACAAACATTAAATGTTTTGTTCTAACTCAGGTGATTCAGTCTATACTTGTATGCTGTGCGCATCACATAGTAAATCTAAGCTAATAACTAGAATAAGAACGCATAATGTTTTCAAAACAAGATATCATGGTTAGTAGAGGTCGATCTTCGGATCGGGCGAGAGGGGGTGCTCATAACTGACCTTCCCTAATCGTACCCAAGTTCCCGAGCCGAGACAACTCTGGTGATGACGGATACGTGGCCTTAGGCAAACGAGTCAGGGTTTCCTAAATTTCCCAAAATAAAATATTTAGGTGGCGACTCTGTATCTGGCAAAGCAGTCTATGTTTGGCACTTCTTTTCTAAAAATCTGTTTTCCAAAACGATTTGCCGAATTTGGACTCTTTGGTTCAGATCAAGAACCATGACGATTTAAGAGTCCAAACTGTAGTGAGCCCAAAAAGAACAGAACGGGATTCATCCTCCCAGGGCGTTCGGGGACGTCTACAAGATGAGATGGAAAGAGATGATTGCAAAATTTAATCTTTACGAGAATCAGTGGTTGGGGGTATTATATGATGAGCGACATCGATGGGTTCCTGTTTATGTGAAAGACATTTTTTGGGTTGACAACTACACAATGAAATAAGAGCATGAATGCCTTTTTTGATGGATATGTCAACCCAAAGACTACATTAAAGCAATTTGTTGAACAATATGAAAATGCCTTGAGAAGTAACATAGAGAAAGAGAATAAAGATGACTTCAAGTCTCGACACAAAGTGTTTGATTGCCTAACTGTGTATGGTTTGAGAAGCAATTTCAAGATGCCTACACCAATGCAAAATTCAAAGAAGTTCAAGCAAAGATAAAGAGACTAGTTTATTGTTAGCCGTGTGTTGTGAAAGAGGAGGGTTCAATTTGCACATATTTTGTGAAGGAAGCCGTGGTAGTTTTTGGAAAGATGAAGCATGTGGACTTTATTGTCTATTATAATTTGACTGAATTTGATGTTCAATGTATGTGTCGGTTGTTTCAATTTAGAGGCATCATGTGTGCTCACTCACTCGTTGTGCTCATTGTAAGATTCATAAATGAGGTTCCAAATAAATTCATTCTACCACGATAGAGAAAAGATTTAGATAAAGGGTATACATGCATCAAAACCACATACACTGGCTTTGGGGATTATTTTAATGCAAAGGTCTATGATAAAATGAACAAAAAATTGATTGGCATTTTACAAGTAGCTGGGAACTCTGAAGGCAAATGTACCAGCTTCTACTAGTAATGTACCACCTATTACTAGTAATGTACCATTTTCCTCGATTAGGAGCATTAATAGAAAAGCAATCAATAATACGAAGTTGCTTAGTCCTTTGGTTGCTTGCCGAAAAGATCGTCCAGTTACCAAATGAAAGGTCGCCAAAGTAGATCGAATAATCAATCGATTAAAGGCAACCAAAACAAAACATAACAAATCAAAGGTAAATTTTTTGGTATTCTCTATTTATTTTTCAATATTGTATCATTTCTCTCTATTGAACTTATCATTTATCTCTATTTAGTCATCTTGATTAATATAGGGTACTAAGGTGCTTGGAGCTCAAGCTCAATCTCAATCTCAACCTAGTGCACGTAAAGAGCTTTATCCTTGTATGGTTGGCATGCAAAATAGTATGTATGTGTCGGTACGTGTACATAATATGAATTTACATCGATTAGTTTATTTTATCTTTTAATAATGTATATTAAACTATTTTTTCATGTCATTTTAATTGAATAAGGACAAATGGTAAATGCTATTGGAGGCACACCGAAAAGTATGAACATTATAAGAAGACAAAGTTTGATGACTGCTCCAACTCAGATTTATGGAGTCGGCACATCTTTTACCCCATTGGAATGTATTAGAGGCACATCGGGAATTATTGACATGATTTCTACGAATCAAATTTACGGAGCTGTGCCGTCTTCTTTTCTTAACTTGAATGTACAAATGGACCAAAATGACTCTTTTTTTCATTAGTTGGAAACTTGTAATTTTAATGCATTTTATGTTACTGAACTTGGAGTTTATTTTGTGGTGGGAGTAATTTAATGCATCTCTCTTTGTTACTTGATAGAGCTTGATTTTTGAGATTTATAGAAATTGTTCGTTGGTTTACTGCTATATTTGTTGTTTAGCTCTACATAGATGTGGATGGATTGGTCTTCTTTGGGAATGTTTTATGTTACAGGATTGTACTTGGAGCTAGAGTGGTGTGTATTGTTTTATTTTTATTTTTATTTTTGTTGTGCTTTTAATTTGGATCTGTCAAAGTGTTGTTCATGCTACTGATGTTGGAATTTATGATTTTATAGGCTTATTTTGGGCCAACTTTAAACCCAAATTTGAAAGGGTCCCACATGTTGTAGACGTCCCCGAACGCCCGGGAGGAACGAGCTTCCGTTCTGTTCACTTGGGGTCACTACAGCTCAGGACTCTAAAATTTGTCACGGTTCTAAATCTGAACCAAAGAGTCCAAATCCGGCAAATCGTTTTGAGAAACAGATTTTTGAAAAGAAGTGCCAAACATGGACTGCTTTGCTAGATACAGAGTCGCCACCTAAATGTTTTTTTAATGGGAAATTTAGGAAATCCTGACTCGGTGCCAAAGGCCACGTGTCCGTCATCACCAAAGTTGCCTCGGCTCGGGAACTTGGGTACGATTGGGGAAGGTCACTTCGTGAGCACCCCCGCTCGCCCGATCAAAGATCGGCCTCTACTAACCATGATATCTATTTTTGAAAACTTTGTGTGTCCTTAATCCGGTTATTAGCCTAGGTTACTATGTGATGCGCACAGCATACAAGTATAGACTGGGTCGCCTGAATTGGAACAAAACGTCTCATGTTCGTTTTTGAAAGATGGTTTGCTACTCGCAAGTAGGCTTAAAATGCAGATTTTGCCACCCTCAGGTGGGCTTAGAAAAGATGGTTTTGCCACTATCTAGTGGGCTTAAAACAAACAATTGATGATTTATTCCAATCCAAGTAACCCAACCTTCACCCACAGGCATTCAGGCAGTTTATATCACATAAGCACATAGCCTCATGGTAAGCATGCTATTCATGGCAATCACTCACACGCATGCAAGGATGCTAAAGCATAAAACTCACCGAATACTCCAAGCCAAAACAAAAACTCATTAGAAATCATGTATGAATCCTAAGTATACAGAAATGCCTAATGCAACACATGCAAAAATGCAAACTATAGCAGGCTCGGCTATTCTAAACATGGCATATGGAATGCTACAGCTAACATGTATTCAACTTGGAATTGAAATACAAATGCAGTTAGTATGATGCGCCGAGCCCGGTGCATGCAAAACAGATGAATGAATGCAAACATGCTATCATACTGTATGCTAATTGAAATATGCCCTAATCTAACCATCATAAGCAGGTAAATAAAAAGGAAGAAAGACGTGGGGTTGGAAGACATACATCACACTCACGCACACTTATTACAACATTGCCCTCGCGCAGAGGGTCCGAATAAATATACAATCCCGAATAAAAGAATAGTACAGTCCAAATAAGTATTACAGTCCAAATATGTACAAATTCCTAATTAATTAACAAATTAGCTAAGAAAATAAATAAACTGGCATGCAAGCCAGGGACTGCCTTGATTCCATTCCGGATGCCCGGGTTGCCTTTGCGCGGAAATCCATGACGATGCCCCAATTAGCCTCTGTTTGCACCTGTTCTTGAAATACGTGCCAAGCCTCGGAAGATCGCTGATTCTTGATTTGCTGCAACAGAGAGCAGGAAAAGGGCATAGCAATGTATTTTCACAAATGTATGCATGCCTTGATCCTCGTGCCACCAATCACGCATCTCGATGCATGATGGCCGAGGAGTCGAATTGTGCAACTCAATATAGAATGAATGCACATGAAAGCAAAACTAAAACCTAACTCCATCATGGATAATCCGGAGTGTCGGTGACTTGGAATTGAGACACGTTCCGTCACTCGGAGTACGAAACGTACCTCGTTTCCCGTGCCCGGGCTAACTCCTATCCCGAACACGATGCAATATGCATGACATGCATGAAATGTAACTAAGATACAATCCTAACATACACAATGTTATGGAATAGCATACACGCTGCACGAGGTAATACACAACCGAGCATACACAATGCTATGGATGAAATGGCATATGCAATGCAATAATGGGCTTACACCAACATGAGGGAGCCTCAGCCACACTCACATAGGAGGCCATCAGATGAAAACAAGACAACTCGAAATGCGTGCACGCGTGCACGCAAACCGAGGACCGACCCTCAGGCACCGAAATACCACTCTAATGAGACACGTCAGAGACATGGAATATGATATACAAACATGCAAAAATCAGTAGAAAAATGAGGGGCAAAACAGCCTGAAACAAGGCGAAATGACACCCGATGCATGGAATTTCTCCCGAAATGCAAAACTAGGTACATACAAAGCATGCATAATTGGTACATGGAATGAAAATACAGAAGCAAGGCAGCCCCAAAATAAGCATTTTTACAGTTCAAAGCATGGCCAAACAGTAAGCACAAATGGGACTAAACTAGCATGCAAAAATGGCAAAACAGTATGCAAATATGTCCAAAATGCTATGCAAAATGAGGCCAAAAAGAGAGATATAACACAAAGTATATAAAATATGCCTCAAACCATGAAATACCCTTAATGAAACATAAATAATGGGTCAAAATAAGACTTTTTTCAGTTCTGAAAAGAGCCCAAAAAAAGAAGCACAATAGGCTAACAAATCATGCAAAAATGGGGACCAAAGAGGGGTATAATGACAAGTGGCACATGGAGGTCCCAAACAGTGATGATCCCTTCTTCAATGTTGAAGAAGGGCTCAAAATAATCTCACTTATAGTTTATGACATGCCCCAAAACAGATTACACATAGGCCAAAAATAACATGCAAGATTAGGGCCTAAAGGAGGGATAAAGAAGGAAGTGCAAGATGGGGACCTCAAATGACAAAATTCCCTTAATGAAACATGAAATAGAGCTCAAATAAAGGGTACTTTTAGTTTTGGTCGGAGCTCAAAACAGCAAGAAAAATAGCTAGAAAAATGTTGCAAAATTAAGCTCAAAAAGAGGGAATTGATATTTACCCTTGAAGACCAACCCTTGGTTGCCTCTTGGCTTGAGAAGTGATGCCTCCTAGCTGCTGGAAAGCTCCCCAAGCTGCTGGAAATGGAGTAGTGGAGGTGATGCTAGGTAGTGATGAAGAAAAAGGGGTAGAACTTGGTTGTTTGAGCTTGAAAGAGAGAGATGGAGGGAGATGTGTATACAAGGCTTTTAGGTAATTTTTTCCAACCCTCAAGACCAATGCTGGAGGCCAGTTATATAGACCAAAGAGGGGGAGAAAAGGAGGGAAAAAGTGGGGGGGAAAACCAACCAAGTTTCCCTCCAAAATGGCAACCCCCTCCCGGATACCAAATCCGGGGAAAATGAATACATATTTGTAATGTACCAACCCTGAGGATCATGGCCGGCCAGTTTTCCAAGTTGCAGGTGGCCGGCCGGCCACCTCTTATGGCCGGCCGGCCAAGGGTCAAAAAGGTTAATGAGAATTAGTAGCCAACCATATGATATTGGTGGCCTCCCAGGTGTGCACAACACAACCATGTGGTCAAAAACTGGAGAAAGTGACCCAGGAGAGGGAACAACCCACTTTTAGGAGGGGTTCAAAAGAGTCAAGCAACATTTGTGGCCGGCCATATGATATTGGTGGCCTCCTAGGTGTGTACATCACAAATATGTGGTTTTGGGTGCAAGAAAGTGGCCCTAGGGTGGTCAACATTGGCTTGGAAGTGAGAAAAACGGGCGTCGGAGGGCGCCGGAGGAATATAACTGGTTGTTGAAATAATTGCTGGCCTCCCACCCTTCTACGGCCTTCCTGGTGATGAAACAGAGGTACCTGCCAAAAATGAACGAAAGCCGATGCAAAACGAATGTTCGGGGGCCAGAACGCGCAGTTCGGGGCCCCGAAAACTGCCTGTTAAGCACCGAAAGTGGCATTTGACCACGAAGTGGGTCTCTCAGACCTCAGTGTCCCTCAAAAGGGAGCAAATAAGAAGTATTCCGAAAATCGAAGCAAATGGAGGTGGCTAAGCGGTCCCGAACTGAGGCACACGACCAACGGCTCCGAAAAATCGGGAACCGGGCTCCGAAATGGGCAAAATGGCCTACAGCCACAAAATGTAGCCCACGGCCACTGAGAGATGGTCTACGGGACCTCTCCCTCCCCTCAGGAAAAGAAACAGAGAAAATCGAGTCTGGTTCGCAAACCGAGGCAAGGCACAGAAGACTCTGAAACTTCTGAACGAGCACATTATGCACTATCACCAAGCGCTCAACTGGTGACGTCTGAGTCTCAAGATCGGTCAAAAATGGGGTGTCTACACATGTCTTTTGGGGTAGGTCCAAAAAGGTGACGTGTTCCTTGACGTCGTTTTTGGGTTTGTAGAATGGATTATTAAAGAATAAAATGTGAGTTTCTTTGTAATAGTAGTCCCACATTAGAAATTTAAGAGAACTTATGTATGTACGTAAGTTCTAGGTGGCAACACTTGGGTTTGGCCCCAAGGGGTACCCCAAGTTTGTAAAAAGGAGGAGTTATGGACAAAGTGACATTTGGCTCAAACCACTACGCACGCGCGCGCGCCGCCGCCGCCTTCCGTCCGACTGATCGCCCAAGCTGAGCCGTGTGGGTTGGGTCGGTCATAACATTAATTTTTTGGACAAATTTTATTTGAATTTTTTTAAATTCTTGGAGGAAAATTATTTGAATTTCTAAATGAAATTAATTTAATTTTTGCGCCAAGTTTTTTCAGTCCAAACAATGCCCTTGTCCAGTCCAATTTCCAGCAAGTTTAAACAGGTTAAATCGAACAGATTAAATGTCTAGCAGGTTTAAACAGGTTTGCACCTGTTCAAATTAAAACCGTATTTGTTCAGGTTTAAATCCGACCTGTTTAGGTCTTTCACAGCAGTCACCATTTGCCTATAAATAGAGATCATTTCCAACAGATTTTCATATCCAAAAAATTCATTTGTCTTCCTAGTTTTGCTCTCTTTGCATTATTCTTCATTCTAGTTTTTAAAGAAATATTTGAGAGAATAGAACACAGGTTCTAGTTCGCCGAAACAGATTGTTTTTAGTGCTAATACGATCTGTGAAACAATCTGTGAAAGATCATTGTATCTTGGGAGATAGATTCCATTTATCCATAAGCACTGAAGCGGGGCGAATCTGTCTTAAGGACAAAGTACCACACACTCGACTTGATCGTTTTTATTACTTATTCATTTCGATAAAATAAATTCTGTAAGTAATTTATTTGATTTGTTTCAAGTTATTTATTGTACACAGAAGATTGTTCCAACAATGTTAAGATAGATTCGAATTATTCTGTTTATACAGAATTTTTCGTTTGTTTCCTTTTCTTCCTTTCTTCTTTTTACAAAAATTATTTTCTGTGGTTTTACAAAATAATATTCTGGTTAGAAAAACAAATAGTAGTAATATAATGTTTATTTTCTTTGACAACTAGTAGTAATATACTAGTAGTCATTAACAAATCAGAATATTTATTTGTAAAGTTGGTCAAAAATTAATTTTGATTTTCAGAAATAATTTCTGAGTTTTTATTAATTAAAATTCTGTTTTCAGTATTTTAATTTTTGAAGTGTTACAAAAATATTTTTCTGTGTGGAATTAATTTGTTTAAATAAAATTTTATTTTCAAATTAATTGGAAATAAAAGTTACAATTCTTGTTTCTTTTTTTTTACAGAATTAAAATTCTGTGTTTATGGTTTAAATTTTTTGTGTAGTATAAAATTCTAATTCTAATTTTGTTTTATAATTTATAATTCATAGCTACTGAAACTAATGCTTAAACAAGTATTGGTATGGTGGTTGCAATTGCTCCAACCCCTCCTCCTATTATGACTGTGCCAGTTAATCACGGTGAAAAGCCAAAGAAGTTCTTAGGAACTGATTGTAAAAGATAGTAGCAGAAAATACTGTTTTATGTTACTACTCTCAACCTGACACGTTTTCTCTGTGAGGAAGCTCCTACTCTGAAAGAGGATAAAACCGACTGGCAAGTAATCGCTGCGGTCGATACCTGGAAACATGCTGATTTCCTTTGTCGAAACTACATCTTGAACGGACTTGACAACACATTATACAACGTCTACAGTCTTATCGAGAAAACAAAGGAACTTTGGGAGTCTCTAGAGAAAAAATACAAAACAGAAGATGTTGTCTCGAAGAAATTCGTAGTAGGCAAATTTCTGGACTTTGTAATGGTTGATTCTAAGACTGTGATCAGCCAAGTTCAAGATCTCCAACTCATTCTGCATGACATTCATGCAAAAGGCATGTCTCTCAGTGAATCCTTCCAAGTTGTTGCCTTAATTGAAAAATTACCACAAGGCTGGAAGGAATTCAAGTACTACCTCAAACATAAGCGCAAAGAAATGATTTTAGAAGAATTGATTGTACGTTTGAGGATTGAGGAGGACAATTACAATTCAAAGAAGCGGGATGGTAAGCATCTAATGGAGTCTAAGGCAAATGTGGTGAAAAATGCTCCAAAAGCAAAGAAACGAAAATTTTATGGAAAAAGTTTCACACAAGGCTCTAAAGGAGGGGAAACTAAAAAGTACAAGTTCAATGGAAAATGTTACATCTGTGACAAAGAGGGACATCGGGACAAAGATTGTCGTACTAAGCACAAAGGCAAAGGAAGATCAAACAAGAAGCCTGCTCAAGCCAATATGACCGAAGTAGACAAAATTTTCAATGGTGTTGAGGACATAAATCTTTCTGGAATTGTTTCTGAGGCAAACTTTGTCAGAAATCCTTAAGAATGGTGGGTGGACACTGGTGCTACTCGCCACATCTGTGCCGACAAAGAGGTGTTCACATCTTATTCTGTGGTGGACAACGGCGAACAATTTTTCATGGGCAACTCCTCAACTTCTAAAATTGAAGGACATGGAAAAGATTATTCTAAAGATGACATCTGAAAAGGAACTCACTCTCAACAATGTACTGCATGTACCGGACATTCGCAAGAACCTTGTTTCCGAATCTTTGTTGAGTAAAAATAGGTTTAGGCTAGTTTTTGAAAGTGACAAGTTTGTACTTACAAAAAACATAATATATGTAGGAAAAGGTTACATGTTTGATGGCCTTTTCAAAATAAATGTAATGACTGTAGTACCATCTTGAGTCTTCAAATTTGTGGTATGATAGACTAGGACATGTTAATTATGAATATTTGCGTAGATTAATTAATATAGAATGTTTACCAAAATTTGACATTGATTTAAATCATAAATGTGAAATTTGTGTTGAGGCAAAATTAATTAAAACTCCTTTTCATTCAATTGAACGAAGTACGGAGCCACTTGAATTAATTCATAGTGACATTTGTGATTTTAAATCAATTCAAATTAGAGGTGGGAAAAAATATTTTATCACTTTCATAGATGACTATATTAGATATAGTTATGTTTATTTAATTCGAACCAAGGATAAAGTTTTGGAAACTTTCATTTAATATCTGTAAACTGTCCCGACATTGATTCCGGTTAGCTCCTTTATGGGTCCGACAAGACTCTGTAAACTGTCCCGACATTGATTCCGGTTAGCTCCTTTATGGGTCCGACAAGACTCTATAAACTGTCCCGACATTGATTCCGGTTAGTTTCTACAAGGGTCCAGCAAGACTCCGTAAACTGTCACAACAGTGTCTGTTACAACGGTCCGACATGACCCCGTAAACTGTCTTCTACATCGGTCCGACATGACCCCATAAACTGTCTTCTACATCGGTCTGGCACGACCACACAGTGTCTGCTACAACGGTCCGACATGACCCCATAAACTGTCTTCTACATCCGTCTGACACCGCCATCCAGTGTCCTCTACACCGTTATGACACCACCATACAGTGTCCTCTCCATGGTTATGACACCACCATACAGTGTCCTCTACAACGTTATGACACCCCCTACAGTGTCTTCACCAACGGTCTGACACGACCATACAGTGTCTCCTATCCTTTTTTATTTTTCTGTATTTTCTTGTTTTGTTCCTCTCTTCAAACTCAAGTTGGTTAGTTTCTATCCTCCTTGAGTTTGCGGGGGGCTGTTAGAATTTCCCATCTTTACCTTCACCTACTCCACTACACACTCCACTTCACCTACCTCCACTTCACCACACACTCCACTTCACCTAACCCACTATCACCTCCACTACACCTACTACCACATTTTCTTCTATATATAGATTGTATAGGAATTGTAATCAATCAATCTTGTAATACATCAATCAATAATATACATCAATATATTTTTACATGGTATCAGAGCAAGGTTAAGAAATTAGTGATTCCGCTTCACCGGCGGGCGGCAGCCTCACCTTGGCCGTCCGCCGGACAAACCCAAATTTTCAAATTCTCTCTCTCCTTCCTCCATACTCTCACCCACATACCAGTGCACAAACCTCAACCTCATTACCTGAGATCTCGAAGACGCAGATTCCAGCTTATGCAGAAAACTGTCCAAGCATGGTTCGCCGGAGGCCCCAGTAGCAGCAACGATCTGCAGAAATCGTCGTCGTCTTTGCTCGCCGATTGGAACGCTTACGCAGCCGCCAAAGAGTCCGAAGACGCAGATTCCAGCTTAGGCTTCGATCTCGTGGCCGCCGTAGTCTTGCATCCTCCTCTTCTTCTCCCCCGCCTCAATCTTCGGATTTTCCATTCTTCGGTGTGTCCTACAAGTCTGTGAATCTCAAGTCGCAGCTACTTCATGGTGGGGAAGGATCTGAATTGGAATCCTCCATGAAAAAAAAAAAAAAAAAAAAAAAAAAAAAGATCATGGATTTTCTCAATATCTCTGAAAACGATTACTGCATGGTTTTTACCGTAAACAGGTCATCGGCTTTTAAGCTTCTTGCAGAATCATACCCATTCCAATCTAGTCGGAAGCTTTTGACCGTTTATGACTACGAGAGTGAAGCGGTTGAAGCCATGACTATTGTTGCAGAGAAGAGAGGAGCTCGAGTCAGGTCAGCGGAATTCACGTGGCCTAGACTGAGAATTCACTCAAAAAAAAAAAATTGAAAACGATGGTTGTGAGGAAGAGGAAGAAGCAGAAAAACAGGGGACTGTTTGTGTTCCCTCTTCAATCCAGAGTTACAGGAACTAGTTACTCTTATCAATGGATGAGCATGGCACAGGAAAATGGGTGGCATGTCTTGCTCGATGCTTGTGCTTTGGGACCAAAAGACATGAATAGCTTTGGCCTCTCTCTTATACGCCCCGATTTTCTTGTTTGTTCATTCTATAAGGTCTTTGGGGAAAATCAAGCCAACCTGTTCTTTTCCATTGGAGCTTAGGCCACTTGGCCTGCAGTGTCAGCCTTTTGACAAAAGAAGACCCATTACACATGCTGTTCAAATGAGGTCCACATGCACAAACTCTCTCTCTCGGTAATGATCAACACACAATGATCCCCTTTCTTTTCTTTTCTTTTCTTTATTCTCCACCCACATGCCTCCTCTCTCTCATCTTTTCACTTTCCAACCCACTTTGCATCCACCGCCACTTTCCCACTTTCTTTATTTTATATATATATATATATATATATATATATATATATATATATATATATATCTCTTTTTTATTAAAAAAATAAAATAAAATAAAATAAAATAAAATAAAAAAAAAATAAAAAACAAAAAAAACAAATCCACGAAATTTACATATTTGCCCAACACTCCTATTTTATTCATATCAGGGGCTCACCCCGATCACCATTTTACACAAAAAAAAAAAAAAAAAAAAAAAACAACAACAACAACAACAACAACCACATCCACAGGCAGGATTTTCTTCTCTACTCTGCCGCCGGTCTCTTCTTCTTGCCTCCGTCCTGGACGGCCCTTGCCGGTGTTGCCTCCGTGTTTCCTTGTCCACCGAGCACGTTCACTCCCCCATACTCCTCCACTGCAGCATATGGCGGCCCTCCAAATCGGAACATCACGGTGGCCCTCCGCTTCAGCTCCTTGTTTTCTGCCCTTAGCACGCTTATCTCTGCTCGCGCATCCTTATACATGCGTTGGAGCAGAGCCAGCTGGGAGTTTAAATGCTGCACCTCATTTGTTCTACTCTGCAGCCGGTTCGACAAATTTGTAACCGCCGTCATACTTTCCACACATGCCTTCAGAGTATACTGATTGGCCTCCACATCCGACTGCACCGCCATTTTTTGCTCCACCGACCGCATCGGAAAGTTCAATGGAGCAAAACCAGAGGTGTTTGGTTGCGGTTCACTGGACACCACACCCGTTATTTCTCCTGTGGGCTCGTTCAGTTCTGGAAAGAGCGTGAGCAGGTTCTGGGTAGCTGGACGGGAAGACGAGGCCATGTTTTTTGGGTTGCTAAGTGTTTCAGCGAAATAGCAATTTCAGACTGGTAATGTTCGGAAGGGTTGGTGACAGAATGGCAACAGAGTGTTCCAGAATCTCTTTCTCAGAAACGGAAGAGTTTTTTTCAAAGGATTTTCGGCGGTTTCAGACTGGTTTGCACAGCCTCCGCCTCTACCTTGGTTAAATAGTCGAGGCAGCCACGCGCATCGCGCGCCTCTTACCACCAGCCGACAAACGGGCACGCAAGCCAAGGCGCCCACGTGCCTCGCCATCATGTCCGGCACACCTTTTGATGAATTGGGCACGCCTTTTCATGGCACGCCTTTTTGACAAAATTAGGCACACCTTTTGAGGGTGCGACTTTTTAAGGGTCCGACAAGACTCTGTAAACTGTCCCGACATTGATTCCGGTTAGCTCCTTTATGGGTCCGACAAGACTCTGTAAACTGTCCCGACATTGATTCCGGTTAGCTCCTTTATGGGTCCGACAAGACTCTATAAACTGTCCCGACATTGATTCCGGTTAGTTTCTACAAGGGTCCAGCAAGACTCCGTAAACTGTCACAACAGTGTCTGTTACAACGGTCCGACATGACCCCGTAAACTGTCTTCTACATCGGTCCGACATGACCCCATAAACTGTCTTCTACATCGGTCTGGCACGACCACACAGTGTCTGCTACAACGGTCCGACATGACCCCATAAACTGTCTTCTACATCCGTCTGACACCGCCATCCAGTGTCCTCTACACCGTTATGACACCACCATACAGTGTCCTCTCCATGGTTATGACACCACCATACAGTGTCCTCTACAACGTTATGACACCCCCTACAGTGTCTTCACCAACGGTCTGACACGACCATACAGTGTCTCCTATCCTTTTTTATTTTTCTGTATTTTCTTGTTTTGTTCCTCTCTTCAAACTCAAGTTGGTTAGTTTCTATCCTCCTTGAGTTTGCGGGGGGCTGTTAGAATTTCCCATCTTTACCTTCACCTACTCCACTACACACTCCACTTCACCTACCTCCACTTCACCACACACTCCACTTCACCTAACCCACTATCACCTCCACTACACCTACTACCACATTTTCTTCTATATATAGATTGTATAGGAATTGTAATCAATCAATCTTGTAATACATCAATCAATAATATACATCAATATATTTTTACATATAAGAATGAAGTTGAAAATCAACTTGGTAAGAAAATTAAAAAACTTAGAAGTGATAGAGGTGGTGAATATGAATCACCTTTTGGTAAGTTTTGTAAAGAACATGGAATAATTCATCACACCACCACTCCTTACTCACCTCAGCAAAATGGAATTGTTGAAAGGAAAAATAGGACTTTAAAAGAAATGATGAATGCCATGTTAATAAATTCTGGATTACTTCAGAACTTATGGGGGGAAGCAATACTTGCTACTAATTATATACTTACTAAAGTACCCCAAAACAAAGTGAATTAAACACCTTATGAAATGTGGCATGAGAGAGAACCTTCCTACAAATACTTAAAAGTGTGGGGGTGTTTGGCTAAAGTGGCTATTCCTAGTCCTAAAAAGACTAAGATAGTTCCTAAAACCATCGATTACATTTTCATTGGTTATGCCAAGAATAGTAGTGCATATCGGTTTTTGAGGAATGCATCATTCTTTGAACATGTATTTCCGAATAAAACTGGACAACAGACTAGTACCAATAAAAGATCTTATGATGCTATTACTAGTCATGATCAAGAACAAGAGCAAACATTAGATCAAAATAAGGAAAAGGAACCTAGGCATAGTAAACGTGCTAGAACCTCAAAATCTTTTGGTCCAAATTTTCTAACATTCTTGGTAGAAATGAGCCTTTAACTTTTAAAGAAACTATGTCCAGTCCTGAAACTCCTTTATGGAAAAAAGCTGTAAATAGTGAAGTTGAATCTATTTTACAAAATCACACTTGGGAATTGGTGGATTTGCCACCAGGTTGTGAACCTCTTGGGTACAAGTGGATTTTCAAGAGAAAAATGAAAGTGGATCAATTGACAAATACAAGGCAAAACTTGTGGTCAAAAGATTTAGACAAAAAAAAGGTCTTGATTACTTTGACACATACTCACTAGTTACTAGAATAACATCCATCAGAATGCAAATTGCCATTACATCTTTGAACAATCTAGAAATTCATTAAATAGATGTGAAAACAGCTTTCTTAAATGGTGAATTAAATGAAGAAATTTACATGGAACAACTAGAAGGATTTTCTGTTCCTGGAAAAGAAAAGAAAGTGAGTAAATTGGTTAAATCATTATATGATTTAAAACAAGTGCCAAAGCAATGGCATGGGAAATTTGACAAAGCAATGATGTCAAATGGGTTTAAAATTAATGAATGTGACAAATGTATTTATATTAAAAACACAAACAACGGTTATGTGATAGTATGTCTTTATATGGATGATATGCTCATCATAGGTGGTAATAATGACATGATTAAAACTACCAAGAAAATGTTGAATAAACATTTTGTCATGAAAGACATGGGGATTGCTAATATAATACTTAGTATGAAAATTACAAAAACATCATAAGGTTATTCTTTGTCACAAGCACATTACATTGAGAAAATACTTGACAAATTTAGCAAAGATGATGATCATCTTGCTAGAACACCTGTGAATATCAATTTGTTTCTTTCTAAGAATGTACAGGAAAGTATTTCTCAATTAGAGTATGTCCAAATCATTCGAAGCTTAATGTACTTAATGAACTACACTCGCCTAGATATAGCTTATACAGTAAGTAAATTAAGTAAATATACGAGTAATCCAGGAGTAGAACATTGGAAAGCAATTATGAGTTTTCTAAGATATCTCCGATTTACTCATAACATTAGGATAAATTATACTAGATATCCAGCAGTACTTAAAAGATACTGTGATGCAAATTGGATATCGGATACTAGAGACTCAAAATCTACCAATGGGTATGTCTTTACTGTTGGTAGGGCGGCTGCAACTTGGAAATCTTCAAAACAGACTTACATTGCTAGGTCTACTATGGAATCAGAATTTATAGCTTTAGATAAAGCTAGGGAAGACATAGAATGGCTTTGTCACTTCCTTGAAGATATTCCAATGTGACCAAAACTGGTGCTTATTACATGCATACATTGTGATAGTCAATCAGCAATAGGTAGAGCACAGAGTCATATGTACAACGGTAAGTCACGACACATTCGTCGTCGACAAAACACTGTGAGACAACTACTCTTTAATAGAATTATTTCCATTGAATATGTGAAGTCTAAAGACAACGTAGCGGATCTACTAACCAAAGGGTTAGTGAGAGAGTTAGTTGAGAATTCATCGAGGGGAATGGGACTTAAGCCTATTAAACAAGAGTTACCACAACAGCAACCCAACCTAGTTGACTAGACAACCCAAGATCTAGGTTCAAAAGGACAACCAAGTTGTGTATAACTCATATGGATCACTGGGAAGTCAAACTCCTACCCATTTCTATGATGCTATAGTGATGTCTGTAGCGTTTTAGGTTGAGTAATACTTTTAATGATTCTTATATCTAGGAATACCTAGTGGAGTATGGCATGATACTCTTAATAAGAATCACCTATATGAGTGTGAACTGGGCCGATTCTATGAGATTTGTGAAGGGCTACAATTCTCTAGAACACTCATGAAAGACCAGGGTGTTCAAGGCTAAAATAAACACAATAGTGAGAACTAAGTTGTGTTAGTAATATATTATGTGAGTTCTATTATCTTGGTTTACACAAATGGCTGAACAGTTCGAGGCATCATGTTCACTGGTTAGCTAGTAAATCCGATAGTGTCTCACAAGAAAAGGTTCAAAGCCAAAGGCTACCTATCCTTTGCAGAATATTCCTAATTTCTGTACTCTCTATTTAGATCATGTTGTTGCATTTTCTCTCCGTCAAATTCCATTCATGCGGGGGATTATTGGAATTTATGGTTTTATAGGCTTATTTTGGGCCAACTTTGAGCCCAAATTTGAGAGGGTTCCACACGTCTTTTGGGATGGGTCCAAAGAGGTGACATATTCCTTGCCATGTGGTAAGTCACACGGTGCAAACGGTTTGTCAAAACCATTTACGAGTGAATGAGAACTTGACATCATTTTTGAGTTCGTGGAATGTACTATTAAAGAATAAAATGTGGGTTTCTTTGTAATGGTAGTCACACATTGAAAATTTAAGAGAACTTATGTATGTATATAAGTTCTAGGTGGTAACACTTGGGTTGGGCCCCAAGGGGCACCCTAAGTTTGTAAAAGGGAGGAGTTATGGACAAAGTGACATTTGGCTCAAACCACAACGCATGCGCGTGCGCCGCTGCCGTCTTCCGTTCAACAGGCCGCAAAGCCGAGCCGTGCCAAACATGGGTGTGGGTTGTGGGTTGGGTCGGTCCTAACATTAATTTTTTGGAAAAAATTTATTTGAATTTTTTCAAATTCTTGCGGGAAAATTATTTGAATTTATAAACGAAATTAATTTAATTTTTACGCTAAGTTTTTTCAATCCAAACAGTGCCCTTCTTCAGTCCAATTTCTAACAAGTTCAAATAGATTAAACAGACGGATTAAATGTCCAGTAGGTTCAAATAGGTTTGCACCTGTTCAAATTGAAATCGTATATGTTCAATTTGAAATCAGACATGTTCAGGTTTGAAATCCGACTTGTTCAGGTCTCTCACAGCAATCACCGTTTGCCTATAAATAGAGATAATTTCTAGCACATTTTCACATCCAAAAATTTCATTTGTCTTCCTGGTTTTGCTCTCTTTGCATTATTCTTCATTCTAGTTGTTAGAGAAATATTTGAGAGTATAGAACACAAGTTCTAGTTCGCCGAAACAGATTGTTTTTAGTGCTAATACAATCTGTAAAAGATCATTGTATCCTAGGAGATAGATGCCATTTATCCGTAAGCACTGAAGCGGGACAAATCTGTCTTAAGGACAGAGTGTCATGCACTCAACTTGATCGTTTTTATTACTTTTTCATTTTGGTAAAATAAATTATGTAAGTAATTTATTTTTATTTGTTTAATTTGTTTTAAGTTATTTATTTTACATAGAAGATTGTTCCAACAACTAATTTGGTGCTTTTCATGCTATTGGTTTGGTGCTGTCAAAGTGCTATTTTTTGTGTGTTACTAATGGTAAAGCAAAAGGACCTATGAAATTGCTGGAAGGTGCAGCAGTGAATATCACAAGTTGAGATGTAGCCACCAATCAGATTTCAAATGGCATATCAAAGGTCACATTGCAACAGTTGGTACTTGTAAAATAGGCAAGGATTAGAGTAAATCCACAAGGAATTTCAACTCAAAGGCATATTGGATGAAATGGGCATATCATTCTTTCATTACTTGCAAACATGCCATTGTCTTTGTGTGTAGAATCTATGTTCAAAAGTTTGTGAGAATAGCTTTTCCAAAATATCTATTTGATTGATTAGTGGATTTTTCATCTCATTCTTTATACATGTAAATTATGCCAATTAACTCTGAAAACAAAACAAACAATCCACATGATTACATCTTCATACTTCTCAAAAATAACTCTAACATATCATAAATCTTCATATGTATCATCTACTTGTACTTCTAACTTGCATATAAATTATTTCATCTTCATAACTGATACAACACCAATTACAAGTAAGATGAAGATCCCATAAATACAACACCAACTTCGATTTATGTTTGTTTGCAATTTTTGCATTTACGCGCTCTAAAATTGAAGTTATTTTCTTTGAAATCGAAGTTGTTCGCCCATAATTCGAAGTTGTTCGGTGACAGTTGGTATATTGTCCATTTGCACTTGTCCTTTATCTCCACATTGTGAATTTGTAGGCAAGCACCATCCAATAAAACCACCGCAATCATGACAACAATAAAATAACTTGTTTTTGTTTCGCTCCGTCTCAGAAATTCAAATAGTTCTTTTTTTTCCCGACATTTAAGACAATTTTTGTTGCAATATATCAATTGATCTGAGGTATTGCCGTTAATACCTGAGGTTGACATCTACAAAAAATATAAAGCCAAATTTTAATAATTTAGATAACCTACTCTCCTTCAGAACAAAACTCGATTCCTTTATTGACATAGGTTAAATAAATCATGCCAAATAGAAAGAACTACCAACAATGATAATTTGAGCAAACTCAGAGGTTCAAGTAAGCATATCCAATCTCAAAAACAAGCCATATAATATTATTTTTTTTGAAAAAAAAATTGTACAAGTCTGAATGCTCAAAGTGAAATGTAAGTGAAAATTTTAACCTAACTGAAATTCTAAAAAAAAAAACAATTGAATCAATTGAACTCTTATATATATGAACAACAATATCAAACCACGGCGTAAAGAAAAAACAACATATTATAATTCTAAAAAACAACAACAATTAAAAAAAATGTATAATTCTTTAAAAAAAAAGTATAATAAATTTTCAGCTCAATTGCTCTAACCTCAATATCAATCAATTGAATTCTTGTATATGTCAATAACAATAACAACAACAACAACAACAATAGATTATCATTTTCTTTTTCTTTCCTTAAAAAAAAAAAAAAACCCCTAATTCAAGAAACCAGTTCGTATGGTGATTTAGATCAAGGTTTTTCAGAAATTGAACTGCAACATACATTCAATTGAATTCTTCTATATATCAACAACAACAACAACAAAAGATTATCATTTTCTCTCTTTTTTTTTTCCCTATAAAAAAAATAAAAAAAAAACCTAATTCAAGAAACCAGTTCATATGGTGATTTAGATCAAGATTTTTCAGGAATTGAACTAAAACATACATTCAAACCCTAAATCAATTTGTAAATTACATATATAAAGACACTATATTACACAAACATACACATACACACACACACACATACAAGCCCTAACCCTAAATCAATTTGTAGTTATATACCTCTAGATTGGAGTCATTGGTTCGGGTCGAAGAAAGAGAGTCGATCGGCTTAGTCGGAAAGAGAGAGTTGAGAGAAGACAAATCTATCGAGAAAAGACAAAGAGTCAAGAGAAGCGAGTCCAGCGAGACTGAGAAGTGATAAGCGAATACAGTGCATCGTGAGTGAGGATTGAGGAAGGCTCGGTCGGAGAGAGACTCGATCGTCGCCGAGGTTGGAGAGTTACGCTTGTCGGGGAGCTCTAAGTCGAAGAGAGAGAGAGACAACAACAAATACAGAGAGAGAGAGAGAGAGAGAGAAAAGAGAAGAAGGAGTGAATAGAGAGAGAGAGTGAAAACTCTGAAAATGATTTTGAAATTTGAAATCAATGAGAAAGAGAGAGAAAAGGGCGAGTTAGCAACGACTAATGCCATAATGGCGCCATGTCATTAGAGCAGCTCAAGAGAGGTCTAGAGCTCTAAAACATTATTGAAAACTTTTTTGTTTTGTATTATTATAATTTTCGGGTTCGAAGATTCGAAGATTGTCTTCTTCCATTGTTGTGATTCAAAACTCTATTTTTTGTCATTGTTCCAATTTCAATGGAAAATCAAAAGGAGAGAGAAGGATTTGAACCGAAGGGATAGAGCGGATTCGAAACTCTATGTTGTATCTAGTCGATTTTGTTGCAAACTTATTCTTTGAATGTGCGTTTGGTTTGATTTGGATTGGATTGGTATAATAATAGAATTGCATGGGTTGTTATTGATAGTGATAATGATGAAGATGAAGATGAAGATGTGAGTGATGGTTTTTTATTTCTTGAGAGATTGAGATTTGTCAAATTTCTAATTCTATTACTGCCATTGTTTTTGGTTTTTTATTAACCTCATCACATCATTAATCAGTGTTAATATTCACATTATCTGTAACGAAAAATTGTCATTTGTGTTGTCAATCAGTGTGGATATTCACACATCCATATAATATTGAATAGTGTATATATTTTCATTGTGTTCATTACTACTATGCGATTGTGATGTTAAAGTTTACATCAGGCCGTTGTATTTAGTCATATAACCACAAGCCACAATGTTTATTTGGACACAAAAATGATGTGAATATTCACAATGTGACAAATAGATGTGAATATTCACATTAATTCTAGTATGTTTGTGGATGGTCAAACACTTTATTTATGTGCAATGCAAATATTTACATCTATAGTCAACTATAATAAACATAGGACATAATGTAATTGAAAATAGGCCTTAACATAAAATTACGATGTGAATATTCACACCAATTTCAACATAAGAGACCAGATATAGATGCTCACACTTCATATTGTTTGGAACATTATTTGGTCAACTATCGTTGTGTATTCAATATTCTTTTCTGATATGTTTGTGGATGAATCATATATCCTACATATGTAAAATGTGAATATGAACATTTGTAGTTAATCACAGTAAACATAAGACATATTTTAAATATTCACATTAATTGAAAATGAGCATTAACATTAATTACGATGTGAACATTCACACCAATTTCAATATAAAAGAATAGATGTGAATGTTCATACTTTATATTATTTAGCACACGCAACAAATCAACACCAAATATACCATCAGGACACATAGGTGTGTGAGAAGATCATCATTAATTTATATATATGTTGTCAGTGTTTTCAACTACAAGTTGTCAAAGTTACACCAAAAAAAAAAAAAAAAAAAAAAGGCACTCTTGTATTGTGGTATAGCTAGTGTATGGTGGACAACCCCCAACCATATGATTGAATGAATTGCGAGCATGTTTCATTTTTGTACAAAACTATCATGGACTAACTTGTTTCGGTCATTGAAGAAAAAATAACTAATGATTGTCGTAGTTTGCACCATTCAACATGAGACATGTTTGGCTCCATCGAATCATAGTAGACATGTTGTCTTATAATGCAACAAACATCCAGTGTACAATCAACGCTGCAAGATAAATGGATGTAGTTGATAATTGAAACAATTTATTATATGTTGTTCGAAGGTGAAAATGATATTATGTTGAGACTTACGGGTTCGGGTTTTGTTGGGGATAGTTGTCAACTGAGATAATAAACTTTGACATATTGTGGGCTACTAACTTACCTCCAACTGGAATGATAAATCTCTATTATAATCGATTCGACATAGGGTTTTTGCCACATTGAAAATAAGCAGTTGATCATTTATGTAAGTATTAATGCATACATTTACAAACACAAGTGAGTACACATGTGATTTTGCCATTGACATCAACATTTTATCAAGTCCCACAACCAAAAGATATAATAACCATTATAGACTGGTGAATGAATAGAAAATATTAAGATAATTGTAATGTGTATACATTTATATGCAAATATTATTATCAATGTGAATGTTTAGAAAACATCACAACATGTTTCCCATGTGATTGTCTACATTGTGTGAATGGTCATAGCAAACCAAGTGTACAAAAATGGACATTATAATAGACAATTGTATCATTATTTTTTGGGAATTTATTTATTTATTTATTTATTTATTTTTGAGGGGTTTACATCTTTTGAACAATATCAACAATACCAATAATAATAATAACGACAACAACTGTAAAAAAAAAAAAAAAATGGCAATGGTAATGGTAATGGTAATGTTATGTGCACACATTTATAAGCATATAACACCAATGTAAATGTTCATAATGGCTACAGACTACCAAAATCATGATAACATAACTAATGCGTCAACCATAAACTACAAATTTTTGTGTGTCCTCAAACATGATGTGAATAATAAGTTGACACACATGGATAACATTATGTGGGAATATATTTTTCAATGGTAATCCAACAACAACCGCAAGAAGGTGAAAATAACAATAACAATATGAACAAGAAGGACCAAAGTTCTATCAATATGATCATGGTGACATGTGTGAAAGTTCGCATTGGGGCAAAAAAATGGACAATATTCAGTAGGAATGGATATTTTTCAATGGTTGTCTTTATATTATATCCACATACAAATGTTAATGTTCACAATGTTAATGTTGAGGTTCACATTAACAACCCCTATTTTGAATATAAAAATAATGTTAATGTTCACATTGTAGCTTACAAAGTACAAAAATATGACAGTATCAACTATGCATTAACCACACACCATTTTTTTTGGGTATCAAACATGATGTGAATGAGAATGTTCAGATAATGTGAATGTTCTCATCACAATACTATCTACACACATAGACAATATATTATACCATTATTTCATTATTTTTTAAAAAAACAAAAAAACATAAACAAAAAACAGGGGGTTCACATCCTTTGAACACCATCAACACTAACAGTAATAACAATCACAAAAAGGGGGAAAGTAACATATTATCACTGCTTAAAAATAAGAATGTTCACATATTGTGAACGTTTACATCACTGCATTACTTACACACATGGACAATATATCAGGCCACAATTTCATTATTTTCTAGGCAAAAAAAAAAAGCAAAAAATAGAGGGCTCATATCCTTTGAACACCATCAAGAACAATCACAAAGGAAGGAAAATAATAACAACAATATGAATAACATGTTCAACTGATGGTTAATGTTTACAGTGTTGATTCTTCACTTTGGAGTAGGGTTCCAAATGATCAAAAATGGTGATTTCGACGAAAACGGAGCAGGAAATGGTGATTTCAACAAAGAAAGGCATAGGGATGATAAATACTCCGATGAGATGAAGAAAGAGAATATAGGCGATTGACGACTAGGATTAAGGGTTTTGGAAGGTTGAGAGATTTTTTGTGTGATATTCATAGAAGAGAGAGAGAGAGAGAGAGAGAGAGAGAGAGAGAGAGAGTTATTGATTCAAATATATGAAACACGCCTATTGGTTAGAGGGTTTTTTGGTCTTTGCATAGTGAATAGGACCTAATGGAATACTCTAAAACGTTTTGGGTTGTATGGAATAGAACTCTTAGAAAGAGAATTTATGAAAAAAGCTCCCCAAAACAATGATTCTTGTTTATAAAAATAAAAATATATTATTTTAAATAAATTTTAAGTATATAAATTATGTGTGTAATATTTTTAAACTAAAAAAATATGAATATTGTCATCTTTACTAGGCTCATACGCTTTTGTTTTTTTTTTTTTTTTTAATAGAGGAACACGGCCCTAAGGCTTATAAAGGAACAAAGTTAGCAATAATACATTTAACCAGTAGAGCAGGGGGGTTCGAGACCCAATTAGACCCTAAACAGCCTCTAAGGGCAACCCTTGCGACCCAGTGCGCCAACAAATTCGTGGACCTAGCGCTCCAACTAATAGAGAGTTGATGCCGATTGGCCAATTTTTTGATATCCTTAAAAATGATAGCCCCTTCCCATAGAGGGACATTCTTAAAAACACTCAAAAGAGTAACAGTCCTGTTATCATTTTTAATTTCCACCTTGTGCAGCTTATGAGCATTAGCAAGAAGACAAGCAAGCCTAATAACTAGAGATTCCCCTTGAAGAAAAAAGATAAGGATACTGATCGAGTCAGCCTATCCAACACACGGCCTCTGTCATTATGTAATACAACTGCCACAGCCCCATGGGCAAAGTTCTTGGAGATTGCCACATCGTAATTAACTTTGAATAAACCCCTTGGAGGGGCTTTCCAGATTGCCATTGGTGTAGGATTTAAAGGAATAGAACTTGGTGATGATTTTTCTTCATGCTATGAAATTAAAGCATTTTGAAAATCATTCCAAGCTTGAGTTACCAAAGAGATGGTAACCAGAGGGTTGACTAGATTGTGATTCAAAACTAGATCATTCTGCATTTTCCAGATAGCCCAAGTAATAAAAACATGTGGGATTATTAGGGGATTATGGATTGTACTATAGTGTGGTTTTACATGGCAATCAGATTCAATTAATTCAATTGTTATTTTGAAATAAGTTTATACCATGTGTGGAAGGTGAAATTATTTGTATAGAGAAAGTGAGATGATGTGCCGCTTTCATGATTTCTACAATCACCCTCGACTTGCATAGGTCGAAAGGACTCTTCGACGATCAAGTTAGTATATTGATCGGCCATTACAGGAAATATGTATTGACTGTGTTAAATAGGTTTTTCGAGTTACCTAGGTCTGTCATTTGTGTTTTACCTGCTTATCCCTTTATAGTTATCTGGTATAAATCTTGTTCATTCATTCATTTTTTGATCAGAAGGTTCTGCCTTCATTAGATACTAGTTGAGCCAATTGCCAACTTGCCTTTATCTTTGATCGTTGAATCTAACCTCACTGGACAGCTAGGATTATGTCAAGTGCTAGTGGCCAACTTGCTATTTGTTTTGACCTTGGGATACAATTGATCGGACAACTATTACTTGTATTAGGCCTAGTCTACATCTCTATTTCTCCTAACATATAACCTCATTTGTCGAAATAGGTCTGATCTAATGGTTATCTTTATTCCAAAGATCTTTATTCTAGAAGAGTATCTGTCCCTTAATTGTCACCACGTGCATAAGCCTGGGCCTTACTCAAGTTGATATTTCTTTGGGCTCAAGACATCCTTGGGCTTTTACTTCCTTTTAGGTGGACATACACAAATTGGGCCTGGACCTGTATTTTTTTTCCCCTCCACACCATGTATATGAGATTAATAAGGAATAATTAAGACCACTTTCTTCATGGAATTGTCCCATGTATGTCCTCTGAATTATTTCCGTACTCAATCAAGTGGTAAAAATAGGTCTTTTCTCATGATCTCATCCTTAACTAAACATAACAGTTCTATTTATTATTCTATAATATTACTTATTCTCCTAAATTATGACTATTATTTTATTTGTACTGAAAATGACTACCCAACCAGATGATGTCATGCGGCGATGGTTATGCAAATAAATAGATGTGCATGGTAGCTTTATTGAATTTTTTTTTATACATTTGGAAAGTTTGATAAAGCTACCTCTAAGGTGTTCTCTCCTGTCTTTTTTTTTTTTTTTTTTTTCTAGAATGCATAGTCAAATTAGAAGGTGACACGTGGTGCAAATGACCCATGAAAGTGGAGGTAGTTAGTAATTGTATCAAGCATAGCTATCATCAAATAATGGGGTGGTGTAGACACCCCATTTTTGACCGTCCTCAAGACTTGGTTGTGCTTGCAAGTACATCCAGCCACAAGTTCGATCGCTCGTCGAGTGCTCGACTTTCACGGTGGAACGTCACAGGTTTGAGCTTTCCAAACCCTGTATCCTTTCTGCCCCATTTTTGGATCAAGTGTTGGTCATTTCTACTTTATTCTCATGGGGCACTATCGGCCATGCACTTTCCCCTGCCTGCTACTGATGATGCCTACCGACCATCAGTGAGGCACTGCCGGCCACCACTGATGTCCGGCAGAACACTTGTCTCAGCAGGTTTCATGCCAGATCTTTTGAGCCAGCTGGTTTTCACTCATCTCTCCTCCATACACGTGTATGAAGGGATAAAGCTCTTGCCAAGCTTTTTGAACAAGCTTTGCATTGCCCTCTTCTATATAAGGAGAGGCTCTTCCTCTCTATCAGAGGTTTGAAGAGATAAATCTCTCTCTATATATATTTTTTCACTCTCTCTCTATATTGTTGTTGGTTTTGTGCTCTAAAGTCCATTTTCCTCTCACTTTTGCAATACAACTATAGCGATCCCGGTTTTCCCTTTCGTGCTTAACTGTAATCCGGATTCGGTTTCGTAAGGGTGCTGTTGTCTTATCCTCTTTCTATCCCTTTCTCTGTGTGTTTGAGCTTTGAGTTGTGTTGGGCAAGTTGGGAATAAGTTGGTTATGTTTTAAAACATAAAATCTTCGCCCAGTTTTTGGTCTCTCCGCTCGAGCTGCGCTTTTGACGCCCGAGCGGGACTCTGTTGTTGCTTGTCCGCTCGAGCGGGGGTGTTGGTGCTCGAGCGGGGAAATCACCCATCCGGTATTTCGTCTGCAGTGGTAGACGCTCGAGCAGAGGATTGGCCGCTCGAGCGGGAGTTTGTGTTTGACACTCGAGCGGGCAGTTTGACGCTCGAGCGGGAACCATGCCTGTAAAAGTTCTGGGAGCGTGCATCTGCCGCTCGAGCGGGGAATTGGACGCTCGAGCGGGGAGTTTAGCGCTCGAGCGGGGCGACTTTTATATAAAGCCGAGATCCGACCCTTTTGTTCACTTTTCAACATCCTTTCTCTCTCTTACTTTTCCAAAAAGGCTATTTTGAGAGTTCCTCTCACTAAAACCCTAACTTCTCTCTTAGGATTGATCTAGTAGGAGTTGTTTTCTCACCTTGGGCCTTTACAAAAGTTGTGTTGATCGTCGATGGCTATCTTTTAATCTGAAAATTTCGGGATTTGGAGCATTTTCGTTTCTTCATCTCCTTCGTTGAGTCCCATCATTCGAGGTAGGGATAACCTACTCCATCTTATGAGCTTTGTCTTTGAATTTTAGCATTTTGATATGTTGGGGGTTGTTGGGTAATTTTGAGAAGGTTTTGGGCCTTTGTGTAATTTTAAAAAAGTTGGGGTTTTAAATTTATAAACCCATATGCATGTTAGACATAGAGAAATGAGATTAATGTTGGGACATTGATGGAAATGGAACCTTAGGGTTGTTTTGTGAATCATGGTAATTTGCCCTAATTGGTTTAATTAATTAACGCATATAATTAATTAAAGAAAACGAGGAATTGAATTGAGAATGTTGAAATTGGGAATGTATGGGACTAAAGAGTGTAATCGAATCTTTTATTGCTCATCTAGTTGAAATGTTGGTATATTATCCACTTGTGCATTTATTTCCTGCTTAGAAATAATTGCTTTGGGCTACCGGTGGAGGGTAGTGTTGATTGTTGTAGACAATGCATGATGGTTAGGCAAACTAAAACTAATCAATTGGATGTGTCATGGAGTTTGACGGTTGATAAAATACATTAACTTTATATGTTGGTTGATTGTGCATATGGCCAATGTGTTTATATGCATTATGTGTAGACAGTTGATAGAATACATTAACTTTATGTATTGATTGATTGCGTATGTGATTCTTTGTTTATATGCATTACTTGTGTATGGGAGGAGATGGGGGATGTACTCCACGGTTTAGGGGAAGATGGGGGATGTACCTCTAAACCGATTAATGGTTTAGGGGAAGATGGGGGATGTACCTCTAAACTGGTTAATGGTTAAGGGAAGATGGGGGATGGACCCAGGGATGCAGCTCATATGCTCACCCATTGTAGTATTGAATATAGCTCATATGCTTATTTGTTGAAGTATTGATACAGCTCATATGCTTATCTATTGAAGTGTTGATACAGCTCATATGCTTATCTATTGAAGTGTTGATACAGCTCATATGCTTATCTATTGGAATGTTGATACAGCTCATATGCTTATCTGTTGTAGTATTGATATGGCTCATATGCTTATCTATTGAAAAGTTTGCTTGATTTGATATAGCACTAAAATGTATATCATCATCGTTTGTGAAGTATGGAAGTAGTTTATGTGTTATTGATACAACACCAAAATGTGTATCCACCTTGAATTTCGAAAATGTTCTAGTGATGAACTATAATCCCATCAAATGTTTTGGCCAGAGTATTGAACCTAGTTTTCAAACCTAAAGTTGAATAAGAAATGGAAGTGTGAGTGTTGACCATCTATCAGTTGCTAATCTCTTAGTCATTGTTCATAGTTGGTTTAGTATAATTCTACTGGGCTATGGCTCACCCTATACGGGAACATCATTTTCAGGTACAGGTAACTTGCCACCTCCGGGGACGTAGCTTGAGAGGCTAGGGGGCTGACGGACTTTTGTTGTTTGTTCCCTTGATGTAATGCATGTAATTTCAAGCCAAGGGCTTAATATACATTTGAGTTAGTACTCTATTTTTTTTGTAACCAAGTGTTGACTTGGAAAGCTGTAAGCCCGTAGGGCATTTATTATTGTTGTTAACTTGTAATCCTGCTGTAAGAACTACTCTGATGAATGAAAGTGTTGATTTCTCTTGTATCGATGCATGTCCTAAGTGATGGGTTTTATGTCTTTTTTTTTAGGGCGTTACAACTTGGTATCAGAGCGTACCAGGTTCGAATACTTTGGATACGTGGGAAGTGATTAGTATCACAATGGGTTTGTCTCGCTTGTTAGAGACTTAGACGTAATGTTATGTACTTATGTGATAACATGTTTATGTGATTGTTTGGGTATGGAATATAGTTTCTTGGATGTTGATTGGATCCTTGGGTTTCTGGGAGTCCTGTTGGAAAGGCACTTGATCAATGCTATTTCTGACCGGAACTCTAGTAACGCCTCGGGACTATCATTATCTGGAAATGAAATTCGTAAGTGCTTATGTGTTTATGTGCTTACGTTGAGTGAATTACAGTTGTCCATGTGTTAGGACGTGAGTGTTTAGCTTCGGCACATGTATGAGTGTGCTAACGTGTCTCTGTTACTTTTACTAGGATGCCTAGGCGAGGAAGTTGCGATTTCCCTCTTTCCCCTCGGGAAGAGTTGCGGAAACAGTTTGTGGAGTTACGCCAAGGTACTACACCTTTGGTGCAGTTCGAAAGATGGTTTGCTAACCTATCAAGGTTTGCTCCAGAATTGGTGGAGACGGAGGACTTGCGTTGTTACGAGTTTGAGAGTAAGCTGCGTGACGACATCCGTGATAGGATTGCGGGGTCTTGGCATAGAAGTTATAGGGTGCTTGTTGAGGCAGCTGCCCATGTAGAGGTTGCGGTGCTAGCAATGGGGCAGAGTGGGGAGGAAGCCATCTCGGCGACTCCTGTGACTCAGGGTGTTGGTAGGCCTTTTAAGAGGCAGAGGGTTTTAAACCCGCAACAAGGAGGTCGGGCTAGAACTACCATTCCAGTGTCGGATTTGGGTTCGGGAGAAAGTAAGCAGAGGGGCGTCATTTGTTTCAGATGTGGTCTGCTGGGCCACAAGGTTTCGGTTTGCCCACAGAAGAAGGGGGCAGGGTTAGCAGTTCAACCAATAGTTGTACCACCAGGATCATCTAACCAGCCAGGTTTTGGGCTGATCAAATGCTCTGTGGGGAGGCAGTTGTTGGGGTCTTCATCAGCCCAGATTCTGAACCAGTTGTTGAGCATTGTGTATGCCTCGTAGTTCATCGCATTGTGTATGCCATGTTGTATCATCACATTGTGTATGCCATGTTTATAGCATTGTGTATGCTAGTTGTTGTTCTTAGCATTGTGCATTGTGCATGCCATTAGCCTTGTTAGGTTGTTCATGTTGCATTGCATGTTTGCATGCTTGGTACCTTGCATGTTTGCACGCTTGAGATGTTTTGCATACTTGCATCCTTGAGTCGCATTGTGTTGCATGCATTGCATTGTGTTTGGCTTGGGTGTTAAGCCAAACACGAGAAACGAGGGACGTTTCATACTTAAAGTGATGAAACGTGCCTCAATTCTCGGTCTCCGACGCTCTTGATGATGCATGATAGAGTTTTAGGCTTTATATGTTTATTCGTGCATTCATTTTACATTGAAATTTGCACAAGTTGGATCTTTGGCCATCATGCATCGAGATGCGTGATTGATGGTCTTGGATCCGATTATGCCTCTCCCTTGATGTTTTGAGGTGATATGGGGTGGCATAGTGCATACATATCCTCGGGAGACCCTCATTTTCCTCTATTTTGTGCTTTGCTGCAGCTTGGTGTCACAGCATACCAGTGGCCGGCACCCCCCTCATCCTTGGCCGGCAATGCCTACTCTTGGCCGGCAGCAGCTCCTCATGGTCGGCAGGCCACTGGTGCATTCCTCAACATGGTTTTGGTAAGATCCAGCAGCAAGTTCTCAAGGACACCTTGCAAGCAAAACCTCTAGAGAGCATTCAGAGAGCTTTCAGGATGGGAACCGAGTATGCATACTCTCCCCCTTCAACCAGAGCTGGAACAGCTCAGTTTAATGCTTATTTGTTAATTAGCTTCAATTTGTAATTTAATTAATTAATTAAGTTTTGTAATAATTAGCTTAGTAGATTGCTTATTATTCAATTTGGTTATGTAATAATTAATTAGTTTGTTAGTTAGTTAATTAGTTGGTTTGTATTATTTATTCGGACCCTCCGTCGAGAGAGCGAATTTTGTAATAAGTGTGTGTGGTTGTGTACATGTCTTCCAACCCCACGTCTTTCTCTGTTTTACTTACCCATTTTCGATGGTTAGTTTAGGGCACGTTTCAATTAGCATACCTTATGCTTTGCATGCATGCATCCATTCATCTGTCTTGCATGTACCGGGCTCGGCGCATCATACTAACTGCATTGTATTTCAATTCCAAGTTGAATACATGTACTAAGTTGCATCGCATATGCCATCTTCGAATAGCCGAGCCTATTTCTTGTTGCATTTTGCCTGTGTTACATTAGCCACCTTAACATGAACTAGGATCATGCATTAATTACTAACTAGTTGTTGTTTTGGCTCGGAGTACACTATGAGTGTTTATGCTTTAGCATATTGCATATGTGTTAATGTTGCCACGAAAGCATGCTTGCCATGAGGCTAATTTCTTATTTGATTAACTGCCTGAATACCTGTGGGTGAAGGTTGGATTGCTTGAATTGGAACAATTCATCGAAATCCTCGATTTAGCCTACTTGCGAGTAGCAAACTTTAAATTATTTTCAAACAAACGGATATGCAATGTTTTGTTCCAACTTAGGCGATCTAGTCTATACTTGTTTGCTGTGCGCATCACATAGTAATTCTAGGCTTAATAACCGGAATAAGAGCACATGTGTTTTCAAAAACAAGATATCATGCTTAGTATAGGCCGATCCTTTGATCGGGCGAGCGGGGGTGCTCATTGCATGACCTTCCCCTCTCGTACCCAAGTTCCCGAGCCGAGGCAACTTTGGTGATGACGGACACGTGGTCTTAGGCACGAGTCAGGGGTTCCTAAATTTTCCGAAAACAAAATATTTAGGTGGCGACTCTGTATCTGGCAAAGCAGTTCATGTTTGGCACTTTTTTTTATAAAAATCAATTTTTCAAAACGATTTGTCGGATTTGGACTCTTTGGTGATTTATCGGTCTTGCATTGCACTTTGTAAGATTAGATTCAGAATCGTGACATTGAGTCCGAACTGTAGTAAGCCCAAATGAACAAAACGGGATTTTCCCAGGACGTTCGGGCGCATCTACAGGTGGTAGTTTCCTAATATATAGAAATTAGTTTAAAGATATTATTCCATCAATATTTCCAGCATAAGGTTTTCCTATATTTTAGGAAATTGTTGTTGACCATTATCCCCATTTGAACCACCAGACAACTACAATCTTGGGATTTGGCCTGGTGGTTATGACATGTGTCAATCATCCATCACACTTGGAGTCCTACTACTTATGATCAAATGGCTAGAAGAATGTGACAGCAACTGAATCTCCTACAAAATAGCAAATTCAGCGGATATAGGAGATTATTCAACACATATTTGAGATATTAGGGCATCAAGACTTGGTCATGGGACATACGCCAATCATCTAAAGTAGAAGGTTTGCACTATCTATATCATCCAACGATGACTAGAATTTGAAGTCCTCAATAACTCCTAAAATGAAGGCTTCTCTTTGACCAAGCATGGGACACTTGTCACTTATCCAAGAGCCCCACTCTTTACCCAACAGTTGAGATTGAAAGAAGATAAACTGTAACATTATGCAAAATTTTCTTCATCGCTCGAGCAAAGAAGTGTTCGCTCGAGCGGTCTTAGGGATCTTCTAGTACTTTGGTATGCAGTCTAAACTTCTGGAAGTTCGCGTTCTATGCTCGTGCAAAGATTTCATTGCTTGAGAGGTCTTTTGTCTCTGACGCTCAAGCGCATGTTCCATCGCTCGAACGATTTGTTCGGGATCAGCACTTTAAAAAGTCATTTTTGGGTTACTTTTCCTTATTCTTTTTAGATTGTCTCTCTCTCCCTTTCTCTTTTCTGCCATTGTTGAGTTCCAAACCTCTTAAAACCTTAGATTTCATGTACTTAGAGTGAGAATCCCACCCAAGTTCCTTATACAAAAATGTAGAGCACAAAGATGGCTTCCTATTAATCTGACCGGATCATGTTTCCATCGACGTTGGGTTTTCGGGTCTTCTTCTCTCCTTGCTAGAGATAGGGATTTCTTTTCTTCTCTTTAATATTTTCATATATATAGATGGATGGTATATTTTTATTGCATAAATCTTTAGTTGAAAAAGATTTTCTTGAAATGCATGTACAAAAATGTTAGGATTTCTAACTCAAAAGAGATAGCACATGATTTAAAGTTAATTACGAAAGTTTTGAACTATTGAAATCTGGTTATACCTTTTTTAAATGAAAAGCCCAATTTTTGTACCCATAATATCTCCCTAGAACTCCCCACCACTTCAGAATTCCTTCTATTATTCTGATGTGCAAACACTCTGATGTTTGAAGAATATAGCGGTGTATTTTCTTGTATCAGTATATCCGAATGAAAAATATAGCGATGTATTCTCTTGTGTCCGTTTTTCCATTTATGATTCATATGCATTTGAAGACCAACCAAGCATAATGAACTTTATTCAATGTTTTTGTTTTTTTGTTTTTTGTTTTTTTGAAACTGGATTAAATATAACCAGAAAGTCTCCAGGTAGTTTTTGACCAAAGTGCAATCATTAAATGCATTAACTATAGATGTGAACTGACTATAATATTGTCAAACTTTATGCCCTTTATTGTTATTTTCTTTCTCTATTCTCTCTTATACACATAATTTATAATTTCTAACATTAATTCAATTAAATCACAATTAATCATAAATTCTTTATTATTTATTGTAATTCCTAACCTTTTAATCTAATTTTCATTTAATTCCATTTTAGATCATAACTAATCCTAAATCTTTAATTATTTACTATAATTCCAAAAATTTTAATCTAATTTTAATTTAATTATATTTTAGACCACAACTAATCCTAAACCTTAATTATTTATTATTAGAGTTAATTACACTTTTACCCTGTAAACTATATGCGTTTTGTCTATTTGGTCCCTTAACTATTGATTGTGTTTCTAGTCCCTAAACCTTGAGAAAGTATGTCTGTCAAGTTCAATTTGTGTCTACCGTCTAAATCATTAATGGAATGGCGTTAGTGGAGGGGAAAATGAACATTTTACTGGCAATTAAATTTGAGGGAATGTTCTCACCAGTCCTCAGATATATACCCACATGTATACAAGAACAACCATGTCTATGGAGAAAAAAAAAATAGAACATAAAGAAGAGAAAGAGGAAGGAGAGGAGAAAGAGGAAGAACAATGTACTGGATGGATGCAACGTATTGCTCATATGGCAAAGCTGTTGTGATGAAGACATCTTGGACAAACTTAAACCCAGGAAGACGATTCTTATGCTGCGAAGGATATGGGCTCAATGGAGGAGGATGTGGATTTTTCTAGTGGTTTGATGTACCTATGTGTAGCCAGTCAAAGCATGTTATACCAGGACTCCTACGAAGGATTTCTAAGATAGAGGAGAAAATATCATAGATGAAAAGGAATGAGAAGATACTCTAGGTTTGTTTGGTTATGTCTTGGCTTATCACCTTGGCATTGTTGCTGAAGAAGAAGATGTTGATGGCTGAGAGGTTGTGGAGGGTACAATGAGAGTTGTCTTAGTGGAATGAAAATGGTTGGTTACAAACAAAAATTGTGTGCTCAAATCTTTTATAATGGTTGATTGTGTTTACCAACAAAATAAATAAATAAATCAGCCCCCCTCCCTTCATTCAAAGAAAAACATCATCATTATTTCCATTCATAAAAGTTTTAAGTTCATTTTCATTACAAACACAAAAAAACAATCCTACATTACTAAATAGTTGACATGAAATTCATTACAAACACAAAAAATAATCCCACATTACTGCTGTGTTCACCATCTCTTCTTGAATGTGCCTTCCTTGGCTGTTGCTGCCCTTTTCAATCTTGAGGTTTAAGTGATAGAGGTTATAGCAGTAGGTGGTGTTAGTCTTATAGGCATTGGAGCTAGACTTGCAAAAGTTACAGCAGCAGGTGATGGCTTCCTTAGCATTGGCCCTTGACTTCCAAAAGTTTCAGTAGCAGGTGGTGGCCTCTTTGGCATTGGCCTTTGACTTGCAAAAGTTCCAGCAGCAAGTAGTGGTCTCATTGGCATTGGCCCTTGACTTGCAAAGGTTGTAGCAGCAATAAGTGGAGGCCTAATGGTAGAGCCCGTTGGGGGCCTGACATCACTTTCTCCTGCTGTTGTATTATCCTGCTACAAAGCCCATTTGAACATGACTATTTTCTGGTGGCTTACGTGCGTGTTGGTCCACTCCAGCCATTGGCTCCTCATTCAAGTTGTAATCGCTCTCAACAAATACTTCATATTCAGCCTCTGAATTAAAATTTGAACTATGCTCATCCCCATCAACATTGGGTTCATAAATACTCGCTTATGTTGTGTTGCATTCCCAGTCTCATTCCTCTACATTGACATCTTAGAAATATTCATCAAAATTCAGTGGAACAGAGATAGGTTCCTCAATATAAAGTTCCAATACACATGCCACTATAAATTTCATCATTTCTTTCTCGTCCTCATTAGAACTAATAAATCTAAATCCTCCATCCAAGCTTTGATTCTTACTGACTCTGTAATAAAATCCAACAAAAGCACTATATCCTACCATTTGGGCACTTTCAACCAATGCAAGCAATGACATCCTCTCCCTATCATTGTAGTCAATGTAATGTACTTGGCCACCATGATTCACTTTAATGGTAAAGTGATCATCATTGATGTCTGCATGGGCATTATACCACAGTAGCATACAAAGTTTTCAACAATATAAACAATTGCATGGGACCACTATGACATTAAAAAACAAAAAATTGAGGAACATATGAAAATGCATGGGACCACAGTATTATTCACAAACAAAGCATGAAAAAAAAAAACAGGGGACAATCAAACAAACACATACAAAAGACTTCAATTTTTGGAACAATACATTCACTTAAAAATTCACTTTCTTCAGAAAAACACAGTAAACAAGAAAGATTCAAAAAAAAAAAAAAAAAAAAAAAAGAAGAAGTAACCAAAAAGATACAAAACTGAGCTAAAATGCCCAAAAAATCATAAACATGCAAAAATATTGACCAAAAACTAAAAAAATTATACTTACATTTTGATATATAATTGTAGACACCCCATTTTTGACCATCCTCAAGACACGAACATCATCGCTTGTGCACTCGATGATTATGATTGCATGTGTTCATTTTGAGTGCTCGAAGTGCCTTGCCTTTGAGCCTTGAAACCTTATCTGTTTTGTGCCTTGTTTTGGACCAAAATCTTGTTTTTTCTTGCCTGGAACTTTTAGTGACCTATCGGCCACCACCATAGGCTGTTGGCCATGGATAATGGTTGTCGGCCAGAGGTGTGGCCGACGGCTACCACTAGTGGCCAACGGCCACCAATGCCTTTTTTCAAATATTTGTTAACAGCTATGCCAACTGTTGACACAATGAGCTGCATCTCCCTACACTCGTATGGTAGGATGTTTCTAAGCTCAAAGAGTGCTTTTCTATATATGGGGGGGTTCCTCCCCCATTTTGGAAGGTTATCAATTTTGGAACAAAATTCTCTCTCTCTCTCTCTCTCTCTCTCTCTCTCTCTCTCTCTCTCTTACAATTTTGTACTTTGTAGCTAGTTTGCTCTACACTTTTACTTACAATACCTTGATCAAAGTTACTTCTCTTTGAACTGAGGCTCCTTGAGACTTGTTTTTAGCTCTAGCAAAGTGGTTTTAGCTTGGATTTGTGCCTAGACTTGCTCTTTACTTCAAGAGGTAGTTTACTTGCTTTGTTCACTTGTTTAGTATACTTGTTTTGCCATCTATTTTAATTGTTTTTGGCCTGGTTTTGACCTATAAGAAGCTCTATTTTTGTGACTTAAAAGTGGTGGTTTGAGCCTTTTTTAGTTAGGGGTGGTTCATCATTCTTGCTTGTATAGCTTTTGTGTCTCTATTCATCACTTTCAAACCAACTTTTTTGGCCTTTTAACCACTAAATTCCAGAGGTTTTTCAGTGGTAAAAAAACTCATTTTGAGGTCCAAAATTGAAGGGGTTAGCCTTCCCTCTTCATGTCTTGTTTACATGCCTAATTAGCTTCATATGTTAGCATGTTTTTTTAGCTTAACTTAGCTCAAATGCAACATGTTCTAGTCTTTGAAATAACCTATTTTAGCTTTGTTTTGGGCTGGTTAGTTTGTTTGAGTCTTGTTTTGCGTAGTTGTAGTGTTAATTCCTTCACTAGTTTAGTGTTTTAGACTTTAACCATCATTGGTGTGAGTTAGTTACATATTTTAGTGCTTTTATCACTCAATTTCAGTACATACAATATCTGCAATCTCCCTCATTTCTTCACTTTTTTATTTGTTTTGAGGGTTGTTTCAACCTTCGGGTTGTTTAAGCTTGAGCTTGAGGCTCATGCTTAATAGTTTAATCCTCTTTTGAGGGTTTATTACTAACGGCATGAAGATTCTCTCATGCCTTAAACTACCCCTTGGTTGACACTTCTTCCACTTTAGAAGACACTCACCAATGGACTTAATTGATTAATGAATGGTTTGGTAATTAAAATAAGTAAACAAAATTGGCACGTAAAAGTGTGCAAGATAAGCATTCTTTGTGTTGCATTGCATATGTTCAAATTAGACGTTAATTTGAACACAAGGAAAATGGAGCATTTCATACTCAAAGTGATGAAATGTGTCATTTTCCTAGGTTACCATTGCCTTTGATCATGCATGATAAGGTAGTGGTCATTTGGTCTTGTTTGTGCATTTTATTGAACTTGTACAAACTTAGTCCCTTAGCCAGCATGCATGGAAATTGCTTGATTAATGGTTTAAGGGCCAAGAGTTTCTCTCCTTTGAGCTTGTGTGATGATAAGAAGGGTAAACAGTACAAACAACTTGTGAGAATACATTGTTTTGCTCTGTTTTGCTCTTTGTTGCAGCATGGAAGTGTAAACCAGCAGTGGCCGACCGGCCACCAATGGTAGCCCACTGGCCACCATTGGTAGCCGACCAGCCCCTTGTCCCTCTTGTCGGCCATCAGTGATTTTTGCACAATGTGTTAGTAAGATGAAGCAGAGGTGCTCTGGAAGCTGGTAGAATTTTCAGTGATCAAATGTGCAAACAGAGGCTTGTAGCAGCAAGGCAGTGGCTTTTTGGATGTAAAGTCGAGCATGCGCACACATATCCATCACTTCCCAAGGCTAAGTAGTTAATTACTTAGTTTATTTGCAATTAACTTGTAATCCATTAATTAGCTAAGTAGTTAATTAGATGTGATGTAATTATTTAATTAGTTAGCTAGAATAGTTAATTAGTTTTTGGTTTGTAATAATTAGTTAACTTAATTAGCGTAGCTGGCTAGTTAGTTTTATTCATTCAGACCCTCCTTTGTGAGGGCATAATGTTGTAATAAGTGTGCGTGCTTGTGTGTATGTTTTCCAATCCCACGTCTTTCTCCATTTTATTTAATTACTTGCAATGGTTAGATTACGGACATATTTCAAATTAGCTTACCCTATGCTTGCATTCATTCATTTGTTTTGCATGCACCGAGGCTCGGCGCATCATTCAAACTGCATTGTCATTTTAATATTTTCTTTGAATACGTGTTTAATCGCATATTATCAAATCGATTCATATACCATATTAGTAGCCGAGCATATTAATTGCATATTGCATGTGTTGCATTAGACATCTTGCATAGTTAGAAACCATGCATATTTTTTTAGGTCATGTCTTCTTAGCTTGGAGTACTAGGTGAGTTTTTACGCTTTAACATACTTGCATGAGTGTGATTGCCATGTTGCCATGATTAGCATGCTTGCCATGAGGCTATGTGCTTAAATGATTAACTACATGAATACCTGTGGATGAAGGCTTGTTGTTTGAATTGGAATGATTTAACAAATGTGCATTTTAAGCCCACTTTGTTGAGTGGCATATTATGTTTTAAGCCTACTATGTTTGGTGGCAAATCCGCAATCTTTAAGCCCACTTGAGGTGGCAAATTCAAACCATTTTTGCAAAACAAACATGAGTTGAATCGTTTCCAAATTAAGCAAACTAGTCTATACTTGCTTGTGTGCATCACATAATAAAGCTAGTTTAATAAACCGAAATAAGAACGCATAATGTTTATAAAATGTCATATCATGATTAGTAGATGCCGATCTTTGATCGGGCGAGCAAGGGGTGCTCATTTCAGGACCTTCCCCTCTCGTACCTAAGTTCCCAAGCCGAGGCAACTTTGGTGATAACGAACACATGGCCTTTGGCACAAGTCATGGGTTTCCTAAATTTCCCCGAAAATAAAAATATTTAGGTGACGATTCTGTATCTGGCAAAGCAGTCCAATTTTGGCACTTTTGATTCAAAATCAATTTTTCAAAACGATTTGCTGGATTTGGACTCTTTGGCGTTTATCAGTTTCACATTGCACTTGTGAGATTAGATTCAGAACCACGGGAGTCCGAACTGCGAGGCCTTTCTTTCGAACCTTCCGAAAGGGAGGCACGAAAAAGGCGAGCCACAATGACTATATTCATGTCGTACATACTTTTCCATGGCCATCCGGCCTCAATGAACACCAATAGTGGTGCAAAACCCTTCGGTTCTTCAAGAAAACCATAAACCCTAGCCTCAATCAAAGATTTGAAGACTCAATTTCATACACTTTTGAAGAACATATAGCCCAAACCCTAACCTCTCTAACGGGTAACACCCAATTTCCCCTATTTTTGTTACCCCAAATTCGCCTCACATGTATGGCACATGCGGTTGAGGATAAAATGTCCATTTTGACCTTCGTAACAGCCTTTCGTATCATGTGGACTGCACGTGCAATGCTATTCCGTTAATGATTTGGACAGCAGACACAAATTGGACTTGACAGACATACTTTCTTAAAGTTTAGGGACTATAAAAACACAATCAATAGTTAAGGGACCAAATAGACAAAACGCGTATAATTTAGGGAGTAAAAGTGTAATTAACCCTTATTATAATTCTTAACATCTTAATCTAATTTGACTCCCATCTTAATCCATAATTATATTTTTATTTTATTTTATTCTTAATTAATATCTTAGTCTAATTTTAGGTTTGGAGAATATGGGAGTAAAATTGTATTTATATTGTATTAATTTTACTTTATTCTTTCATAAAATCTAGTTTACTATAAAAACTAGTATGTGACACACTTTTCGTTAGTTAGGATAGAAAAGCTAACGACGACATTTTAGTCATAAAGACTTTTTGGCTATATTTAAACCGAGGGAGTAAATGCATTGACCTCAAATTACAAGAGAGTAAAATATATTTTGCCAATTTTTTTTACTTTATAGTCTAGTAGAACAAGTAATTCTATTTTCGTACACCAATTTTTAGCAGTGCACACACGTAAACCTTCTCAATACACAAACCAAACCAAACTAAATCAAGTCTTAAGTCCCATCAAATGGGGTCAGTTGCATAAATCCTTCTTCTCTACTCGACTTTATCCAAGGCCATTTCATTAGTCAAATTAAGTAAAAAATAAATAAATAAATCTCAGTACACATCTTTTTATTCTAATAATACTTTCATTTTCAATTTCAAAAACCTAATTTTCTTTCGAGCCACCCACTCCTTCTTCGCCATCGTTATTGTTACTTTCAGCCCTTCATCATTACCACCACCGCCACTCTCAACTCATCTCCTTCCATTCTAGACCTCCATAGTCAACCTTGAAAGTGGGTGATTTGTGGTGGGCGACTTGTATGTGTTGGCAGCATAAATAAATAACAATAATAATTTTTTATTATTTATAAATTAAGACACATGGCACTCTCTTACTCACTTGGAGGTTATGAGAAGTTATAAAGCATTAAACACATGTCAAAAGATGATGTAGAGGATTATGGAGCCTAAAGTAGAGGAAATGGAAGAACATGGAGTATAATGTGGAAGAACATGTAGTAAAGTGGAGAAGTTAAAGAGACACATGGCAAGACAAGGATGAAGATAGGGAAATACGATACTTATTAGGTAGTTTTTTTCCCTATAAATAGCCATTCATGACTACATTGTAAGGATCATCCAACTCAAATCAAAGACAATTGATTTCTATTTTTCTTGTCATTTCTCCTATCGTAGGAGTAGTTTAACAAAGATTTATTTTCTGCACTTCCTTTTCGAAACATAGAAGTAGAGCTAAATTAATGGTTACTTTGATTGTTCAATCAATCACCCTGATTGTTCACTCAATCATTTTTCTTCATCTCCATCTTTTCTTTTAATTTTTCGTTTCTCTAAACTTGGCAGCCTTAAAGTCCTCTTCATTGAAGTAAAAGAACCGTCAACACAATTGCTTGATAATTGGCTTAATCTATAAGGATTTTTCAATCTTTGCTGGCACGCTCGCATTTATGATATTTTCTTTTGTAGGAAAAATATAGCCAATAGTGTAGAAATACATAGTTCATGGTGGAATGTGTTTGTGGAGAGAGGAACAAAGAGGCGACATGAGGGGATAGCGGAAGAAGGATGACACTAGAGATGAATAATAGTTGTTGTGTTTTAAAATTAGTATTTGAGTTTAAGAAAATAAATGTATTATGATATTTTTATTCTAAAATAAAATTGTATTAAAGAAAATTTTCATTAAGTTTATGAATTGATAGAAATTTGTATGTGGAGAATAAGAATTATCTCTAATAGAATATAAAAGTGAAAAGCAAAAAAAAAAAAAAAAAAAAAAGACCACTCTCACTAAAAAAGAAAAAAATAAACAAAAAAATATATTAAAAAAATAATTATAAAAGAGAAAATTATTGATAAATCCAATCTGGCAATTGTATAAGGCGTTAGGTCCAATATATATTTTTTGTTGGTGAGAAGTCCACACTTTGTGAAATAGTCTGATGAGAAGTACGTTTTGTAGTTTTAGAGGACATTTTGTTTTCAATTTTACTTTTTAACCTATCTGTTTATATCTTTTTTATCTATTCAATTTTTTTTTAACCTATCTGTTCAAATCTGTATTTATTTGTCAAATTGTTTTTTATCTGTTCAAATTTGTATCTATCTATCAAAATTATGTTAATATTTTTAATTTATCTATTGAAATTTACCAAGTTTATTTTTCATATCTGTTGAAATTCAACAAACTCTATTTTTCAATATGTTTAATTTTTTATTCTATATGTTCAAATTCTTTCTCTCTCTCTACAAACCCACTATCTTTTCAAATCTCTCTCTCTCTCTACAAATCCACTACCTATTGAAATCTCTGCCTGTCTCTATCTATCTCTCACTTTTTTTCTCTCAACAAACACACCTAATTTTTAGCTTCAAAATGAAAAACATATCTAAAGTTTTCTTATCTATCAAAATGAAGAACACACTTAATTTTTTGGCTAGGGTATTCTACTTCATCCACACACACACACACACACACACACACACACACACACACACACACACACATAGAGAGAGAAAGAGAGAGAGATAGAGATTTGGCTAGGGTTTTCTACACTATACACTGCCAAAGAGTTCCTTGGCTGTGCCCATCGGAGACACCAACCACCGTCGGTGACATAGTTTAGGGCCGAGTCACCAACTTATTTTAAGGTCATTTTTTAGGGCTATAAATGTTGACCCAACTACAATAGATTGCATATTTTGGGAAGAGGTTTGGGTGCCAGTGTTCAAGCATAAATCTGAAGTAGTAATCAACATTGACATCGTTAGCTATCTTCAATGTCGAGCCTGAGTAGAGCACCAACGAAACAAATTCAGAAAACTTGCCAAAACCCTAATTTGTTTATTCAAAATCGAATGTTCATCACCAAGACCGAGTGAGCCACCAAGTGGGGTAAAACCAGGTCCAAAGAAATTTGCACCATTTTCAAACACCTCCCATGCTATTGTTGTACATAACTTCTTTTTTCTCTTCTTCTCTCTCTATAGATGTATGACTTTGTATGTATTTATGATTTTGAACCGTCTTTATCTATGTGAATTGGAATGCAGACTCACTTTTACACCATTCAAGAACGCAGTTTTATACCGGCAATGATAGCGTCCTTGACCTAATAATGTTGGCCAAAGATAAGACCTCGACTCCGCAATCAGCAAAGCTCTGCTATGTGATACAACTATTTCGAAAGAGAGAGAAAAAAAAGAGCTTGAGGGTTTGAAAATAGAGAGAAGTAGAAGTAGAGAGATAAAGTAGATCTGAAGAGTTGAAGGTGAGTGAGAGAAAGATAGAAGAGAGAGAGAGAGAGAGATGGGTAGAAAAGAATTGCACAGATAAGTTCCCATACGTCAATTTCAACAAATCCGTGTAACCATAGAAATCTGTATTTTGGTCATTTCGCAAAAATTTAAAATTTATAAACCCAAGCGCCCTAAAAGAGAAATTATAAAATTTATTTTGATGCTAAAAATAATTACATTTAAATATTATTTAGCGTCACATCTTACATAATACAAATCACATTATTATAGATTCTCATTACCATCTAAAAACACTATAGATTCTCATTATTATAAAAATAAATAAATAAATAAATAGTAATACTAATATTTAATATTTTATAAAATAGATTACATGATTTGATTAGCACCATATGATCACGTTATTTGGCTTTATAAGCTGAAGGGGGATTAAGAGTACGGTAAGATTGAGTGAAGAAATTATTAATGTGGTGGTATTAGGTTGGATATATAGGATAAATAGTGTTTATTATACACCACCGGATTAGTAATGTTATAGATAGTATTAATATATAAAATTAATATTTTTTAATTTTTAATTTTTTTAATATTATAATTATGTTTTTTCTAAAAATATATAAATTTTGCTTAAAAATTATTTAAAAATTCACTTATCCCCTCGCTCAATTTCTAGTTCCAATCCTACCATGGGATTGATAATGCTACCAATAAGGGGATTACTCAACTTGGGGAGGCTGTTGCGTATAGTGCATAGCAACCACTGTTGCATGTCCAATGGAACCTTTTCCAAGCTTTATTCTGACAATTTGAATTATTCATTTTTTAAAAGACATCGCATAAAACATGTTTGTAAAAATTTAAGTTAATTGGATATCGGTATCCCTTTCATTAAGTCATGTTTGTATTCAGACTTATACTGAAAATTAAATTTACCATTCAATTTTTTAGATATAAATATGCCTTGATGAAAGGAATATCAATATTCGATTAACTTGAATTTTTTTAGGTATATTCTACTCGATATCTTTTAAAAATTGAGCGATTCGGATTGTTAAAATGAGACCCAAAAAAAATCCCATTAGCTGCATAACGGTGGGTGCTCCACACCATACATAGCAGCCACTCCAAACCCGAGATTACTAGTCCAAGGGAATAGTTAATCCCCTCACTTATGTTCTCAACCAAACACTCTATAAATGAGTCTTACGGACTATTAATCCAATATTCCTTTCCAAAAAGCTAAACAAACATGTTCTATGATTTCGTTTGGAAAGTAGATTGATTTTTTAATTTTTTAGCTTTTAGCTATTTTAATTTGGGGGATTAAAAAACTTTTTTTTTTCTTGAGCAGGCTTAAAAAAAAATCTCATTTAAGTTGAACTTTTTAATTTTTCAAATTTTTGTAAAAAAAAAAAATTATTTTATTTTTTGACCCCTTTAACTTAAGTCTCGTTTGGAAATAAGCTATTTTAATAATATTTTGATCTTTTATAAAAAGATGTATAAAAAATAATAAGAATAATATGACAATTTATAATAATTTTTTAATTTTTAAACTAAGGCCAGGTTTGGCAAGTCCCAAAAAATTCAAAAAGTTAAAAAGTTACACAAAAAGCAAAAAAGTCATTACTGTTCACAAATAAAAAATATTAAAAAAATATTTTATATATTTTTATAATATAAAAGTTTGAATTATACTATCAGCCGTACTCCCCCAGCATGAAAGCAGGTCGTACACTTTTTGGATCAACAAAAAAAAATTACATATGTAAAGCCACAAAGTTTGATGATAATATTGGGCTCGTAGGGGGCCCACTAAGGGTTCCATTTTGACAATCTGAACTGTTCAATATGTAGAACTTGTCGAGTACTATATGTTTGAAAAAAAATTACGTTGATTGGATATCGTTAACTATATGATCAAATCAATTTTGTATAAACAAAACGGACGGTGTGATAGTTAACTGTTAAAAAAAAAACTAATCCGATCATATAGCTATCGATATCCGATCAATGTGATTTTTTACAAACATATAATACTCGACGAGTTGTACATATTGGCAGTTCAAATTATTAAAATGGGACCCGTGGTGGCCCTCACGAACCGACCATCATGTCCAAACACTTTGCTCCGAAGGAGACAATAATTTACTGTGTAAGACACACTGTCCCAGCAGGACAGCCGTACAACCTACTCAACTTTCTTCCCTATACACTTTATTTATACAATTTTTTATTACACATTTTTTTATAAAACAATAAAAAATTAATCCAAATATTTATATTTTTTTCTTAATTTTTTAATTCAAAAAAATAAAAAATACACTTAAAACACTCTAAATAACTGCTAAAATAATTACTCTCCGAACGAAACTTTAGTAATCCTATAATTTTTGTTAGCATGCGACCCAATTAATGATACACCGTCCCTGATATCACGACGTGGCAAGAATGAAAACCAATTTCACCACTCGTGCGGGGTTAAACAGGAGCTATCATGGACCCCACTTGTTGCTTACACAATTCCTTCCTTCCTCCTCACGAGTACTCTGCCGTCTCTCTCTCTCTCTCTAAACATAGAAGCAGAGAGAGACTATTGCAGAATTTTAGAACCAGAGAGAGAAAAACAACGCACACATACATGCATGTATATATGTATCTATATCTATATGTATTGACATTTTCTTTTCTTTTCTTGCTCTTTTGTAGTATCAATCCAATATCAATCGGTCTCTCGCATTTCTAGGATCTTTCCAGATCCGAAAATCTCTCTCTCTCTCTGCTTCTTGTTTTGGATAACCATGTCAAAACCCCCCATTTTCGATTTTTGAATTTTTCTCTGGTCATCCTTTGCTGTCCACCTTTGGATTTTAACCCAATCGACGGCTTTACCCGATTTGGTGTAGCGAATTTCGGAGTTTCTGCCTTCGATTTGAACATTTCATTTGAATTTTTTTTTTCTGGTTTGGTCTCTCTCTCTCTCTCTCTCTCTCTCTCTCTATCTCTTTCTATGTGAATTGTGTTGGGTTTGTTTGCATTTCTCAATTTTGCATCAATGTGCGTTCATCGTGATTATCTTGGATCTGGGTTGATTTTGGATTCGTGTTTTGTGACCACATTATTGGGTTTTCTTTATTGGACTAGGGCTTTTGTTTATGTGCTTTGAATTCCAACATTTGTTGTTTTTCTCTTGGTGCATTTTGAATGTGAGGGTTCAAGTTGTTGATTTGAGAACAAATTTGAGTGGGTCAGAGCTTGGGTTTATCATCTCCAACAATCACCCTTTTGAGAACTTGGTATTGATATTGAGGTTCTATGGTTTGTAGTTTACTTTTGAATCAGAGAATTCGTACATGTACAGTGCCTGTTGGATGATATATTGATTAGGATTGAAGGTTGTGTTGGGGAAAATAGGAGTATTAAGGGTTTTGAGAGGAATTTGGGTTGAATCCCAAGCTTAACACCGCATGAATTGCAGCCAATTAATCTGGATTTTGTGTTGGGAGTCGAATAGAATTGTACAATTTCTTGTTCTGGAACAGGGGACTGTGAAGTTGGATCACCATGGGCTGCATTTGCTCAAAAGGAGCTTCTGCAAATGAGTATGTTGATAACCATGCGAGGGACAAAGATTCGAAAAAAGCTTCGAAGCGGCTTGTTGCCTCCTCGAGAAGAGAGGAAGTTATAGTTGAGGTTGATAATGGTGGTAATGATGCAACTGCAAGGCTTATATCAACAGAACCCACTGTAGAGAATGTGGGCACCCCAACTCCGACTCCATGGGATGAGGGGAAGAACAAGGCTATGGTTCAAAGGCTTTCGACAATGGATACTGGGGTGAGTGGTGCACAACCACATGTATCCCGGGTATTTAGCATTAGTGGTGAAATTAATGGAGCACAAGTTGCCGCAGGATGGCCATCTTGGCTAAGTGCAGTGGCTGGGGAAGCTATCAAAGGGTGGCTACCTCGAAAAGCAGACTCCTTTGAGAAATTGGACAAGGTCTATTTAAGTTCAAATCTTTTCACTTTATCCCATTACATTGCACACTGTTTCATATTCAAATATGATGATGGTGCACTTTGTAGATTTCATTTTCATAATTGTTTCACTGGTTGGAAATTACACATGCTCACACTATCCCTTTCTTCATTTGTACACTTGGCATTTCTTTCCTTTTTCACGTTTTACTTGCACAGTGATGGAACATCTTTGCCATGGCTCCAAATTGTACATGATTTCACATTTACTTTGTTGGTGCTTAGAATTCTATTTCTCATATCTTTTAGCTTCTCTCGTGTTGGTTTTGGATCTTGTATTCTTGTCTAGAACCAATTAATAAAACAAGTTTCATTCTAGTGTACATCTACTTACCTGAAAGAATGAAACTTAGCTGAAAAAATCTTCAAAGTTTTTTTACATATGTTTTTTTGTTTGTTGGTGTAATTTGTTTGCTGGTTACAATATATTAAATCTGCATGAGAAATGAGAAAAAGATCACCATTTTAGTACCTTATATATTATACAAAGAATCAATTCTGAGTAACTACGTAACTGGTGAAAAATTGATGGAATAGCATTTCTAGGATTGGTTTAGACCATTTTGGTTAAAATTAAAAAAACTAGAGGTCGGTGCATATGCTATGCTTGTGTACTTTAACCCTGTTGAAACCCTTAGTCAAGTGCAAAAGGAGAGTGATATATTGCAAAGATTAAAAATGAGGCAGTTATCACATGAGTGAACCATTAATTTTCGTATTTACCCTGTATATTTAGTGGAGACATGAGTTAACCATTGATTTTTCTATTGATCCAAACGCGAAAATTTGGATGCTAAAAAATAATAATTTCTTATGATGTTTTTGAATTTTTTCGATGAAAAATTAATTTCCATGACAGTTTCCCACAAATAAAAATACTAATTTAAATTGTTAAAAATCCGTTCAAACTCAATGTTGCAATCAAATATATACAACTTTTAAAAAATTAATTTTTCATGTCAATTTGTCACAAACAATTATATACAACTTTTCTCAAAAGCCAAAGTTCAAACACTTGGTGAGTATATCCACATTACTTGCAATTGTTATTGATATTGACATTGATAGAAGAGGCAAGCAATAACAATTGTATTACTGAAAAGACAGAATACAAAGATGATGTATTATGTTGGTCATTGAAACAGTCTCTAGGCAAGAAAGTAAGAATGGTAATTCATAGAATCACAGCCTAGAACCCTTCTCTCTACACAATACCCGTTTATGTCATCTGCAGGAGACAAAAGTTGTGAGAAAACAAATGTTACCATTCAACCAAACTCGTTGATGGAAACTGCAAATGCCCTTCTTTTGTCATCCAATGTCACATCTGCTTTCTACAAAGTGAAGATTTCAAAAAATTTCAACTGAAAAATCTAACGCGTTGAAGAAACCTGAAGGCAGCATCAAAGTCGGCCACAATGGTGGCGTAGAGGCGGGTGAAGGTGTTGTCACCGGTGACTTTGATAATGCTTTGTGCTTCTCGATCACGCTCATCTCTGTTTTCATCTCTCTCTCTATATATATATGTGTGTGTGTGTGTGTGTGTGTGTTTGTGTGTGTAAGAATGCTAAGAAGGAAAAGAGTGGAAGAGGGGAGAGGGAGAGAGAATAATATTTGTTAGTGCATATAGAGGAATAACTGCACTGCAGGTTTTCCATGTTTGTCCCTTGTGGTTAGTGATGATAAGAGTGTTTAGATTGTAAAACAATAATTTTTATGGGATAATTTTGGTATTACAAAATAACATTACGCAACTTCATTCTATCGTTCACACCAAGGTGAGGCGCTGCTGTTATAATATAGTATAGATAGTATAGATATATTGACCCATGCATACATATATATTGCATAATTCAAATGAAAGATGTTTTTATGTGCATTAAAATATACTGAATTTGCATGTGTGCTTATATACTTGTTCAAACAACTACAAGACTATATTCAACTTGTAAGTATTTGATGTTTTAGTTGCCACTACTCTATTGAACTGGTCCACTGACTATGCCAATTCAGTTCCCCAATTACTTTAATTGAAAAGTCTAAGGCTGTGCTAGGTATTTCTTACTAGATCTTTATAAGTCCACATTGTATGTGGTGACTAATTGGACAAACTGTCTATGGACACTCAAATGAAATTCAACAGGTTTGTTGAATCTTGTTTTTTTCTTCCCTTTTTTTGGGATAAGTAGTTCAAAAGTGTTTTATTTGAATGGATTGGTTCCATGAAGTGCTCTATAATTTTTTTGTCCAACTAGAGTCTTAAACAACTTCTATTAGGACCGAACTGATGTAGCATTTGTACTAGCATATTGGATCTTTGCATGATAATTAAGGTCTTCATGCCCCTGGCTAACAGAAACAACTAGAATACAGTTGGCCCTGTAATGAGTAATATTTTATAAGTTACATCCTCTTCGAGGATTCAACTTTGCTATATGGTGAATTTCTAATTTTGCTTACATACTAATTAATAACATTTCTCAAATCCCTTTCTTTTAATATTAATCATTAGCAAAAACATATTGATATATACATACGGGTTATTAAATTATATAACATTATTTTATTAGTAATAAAGAAACAGATTAGGAGCTTTTATGGTTTATTTATATAGATGCAATATATATGGTTCTTTTAGTGAAAAGAGTGCATTATCCTTGGTGATATGTGTACAGTACATGTCCTATAGCAATGCTGAAAATCGTATACTTGTGAGTTGTTGTGAGCTAGTATTTTCATTCTTAATCAGGGAAGTACTTGTATTAGTCAACAAGTTTTATTATGTCCTAGGGCCAGGACTATTAATTATTACAGGGTTGACTGTAGTTCATTGTAAGGTTGGTTGTTATTTATTTATTTTTTTAACTCAAAACAATTGAGTAATAGGATAAAAGATCACATGGGTTTCACTTTGAACAGCCTTCATTATGAAGTTGTTTGACTTCAATTTGTTCATAATTCAAATATTCTATGCAGCTTGATGTCATTTTCACTTATTATTTCTCAAACCTAAATTTTAGGAATATGTTACACAATAATTTGTTATTAATTAATGTTTATGCTTGTCTTTGTTTCATCCATTTCTGTCTCTAACTTTAACTGATATGCTATTGATGCAGATTGGACAAGGAACTTACAGCAGTGTGTACAGGGCCCGTGATCTTGAGACTGGAAAAATTGTTGCTCTAAAGAAGGTCCGTTTTGTTAACATGGACCCCGAAAGTGTTCGCTTTATGGCAAGGGAAATCCTTATTCTACGACGATTGGATCACCCAAATGTCATGAAGCTTGAAGGTCTTGTCACTTCAAGGGTGTCAGGCAATTTATACCTTGTATTTGAATATATGGAGCATGATCTTGCTGGACTTATAGCATCACCCACAATCAAGTTTACTGAACCACAGGTATTTGCTTTTCCCTTGCAGTCTGGGGTGTCATTAGACAAACTATATGAAAGAATCTGTCAGAAGTGATGGGAATCCTATAATGCCAATTCAGGTTAATTTTTGCAGTTTAAAAACCAAGTGTCCTAGATGTAATGCAAGATGCTCATGCAGATTTATCTGTGTGACAGAGTGAAGCTTGCATTATTGGTGCCGTTTGTCAACCGACAACATTCTCTTGGTCAATCATCCTAATCTAACATCCCAATACAATCAAAACCATGCTCTAGACAGATATATCTCAAGTTTTGTTTTACTATTATATACTAATATCTCGATGCCCTCATATTATGCATTACCTCATGATGCATGCTTTATCCAAAAGCATCAAGCCATGCTTTTTTATACTCTTTATTACCCTTGAAAGCCAACATATGTATTTTTGCACGAATATCTTATTATTGGTGTTGAATGTGATGGTTATGCAGATTAAATGTTACATGCAACAGCTACTTCGTGGACTTGAGCACTGCCACAGTCGTGGTGTCCTGCACCGTGACATCAAGGGCTCAAATCTGCTGATTGATAACAAAGGAAATCTCAAGATTGGCGATTTTGGGTTGGCGACCTTTTTTCGCTCCAATCCAAAGCAACCTCTAACAAGTCGCGTGGTAACTTTGTGGTATCGGCCTCCTGAGCTTTTGCTTGGTGCTACAGATTATGGAGTTGCTGTTGATTTGTGGAGTGCTGGTTGCATTCTTGCAGAATTGTATGCCGGGAAGCCAATCATGCCTGGACGAACAGAGGTACTTCACCTTCTTGAAAGGTTTGAATAATGGATAATAATAGTTAATGTGCATTTTGCTTTCTTAAAGGTGATTATATACTCATTGTTTTAGACAAATAGAATTTTTTATGATTAAAACGTAAGAGTTAAACAGCAGTTTTGTGTGCTTGTGACAGAGAATGGTGGGAAGAACAAATGCATGGGCAATGTTACCCACTGGTGATGTTTTATTAGACTATAATTGTGCGGTTATTAAAGCTTCTCTTAGTGGATCTGCTTGCCTATTTCCTATTTTTTTGCCCGAAGTGACATGAAGGCCATTGATTTGGTCCATTTCTGATCATATTACTGACAAAAGACAACCCCAAGGGGTTGATCTGGTGACAAGGCCTTGGGTCTTGGGGGTGTGTTCCCTCAAAGGTTCATGGATCGAAACCTCTTGGGTGCTAACAATTCCTTAGGGCCATCGGACTGGGGGAAACCCTTGAATTAACCGTGGTGCACTTGCAGGAAACTCCTTGTGGAGGGCTTGTGCACCCCTGGGGGTTAGTTTGGCTTTGATCCGAACACTCCAGTGCCAATCAAAATATATATATATATATATTATTGACAAAAGACGTATGTATTGAAAAAGGGGAGAAGAGCTGGGAAATTGGGTCAAATAAGTAGGTTATGGAACTAAGAAGCTGAAAAACTAGTACAGTAGTACCATTCATATGTGAAATGAAAATATCTGGAAAACATAGTTTAGATGGAATGCTGAGGTTAACGTAATGGTTACTATCAAAAGGGGTAAGTATTAGTTGTAGCACACAACACACAAAAACTGAGAGTTTGGTAGTGACAAATTGATTTTATGGAAAGCTAAGAATAAGGTGTATGATGTTTTTCTTAATTAACTAGGCACAAGGAATGTGGGAGAATGCCTGTATGAACTTGCGGGATGTGGAAGACACAGTAGGAATTTAAATCATGTTAGATTCATTAATTAGAGAGCTTTAGTGAAGGAGGATGAGGAAAAGTCCTTTATGATGGTTCATTGATTTGCAATGAACACTTCTAAGATGCAGTACTATAGAGTGGTTTCAGTTATACCGAAGGCTACTGCTTCAGAGTGGCCAGCGGTGGACCAAAAAGGTTTAAAGTGGCAACAATGTAGTTGCTCATCACCTATTGGAGGGAATGGCCTTATATAGGTTAAATAGTAGTATTTGTTGATGAAATCCCAAATTCATGTGATTATTATCTTTCTTTTATGCAATTTTAGTGATTTGCCGTGGTGGTTTGATTTAGGGACAAAATCATATTTTGAGCAGTAGGGACAAAATCATATAAATTAAGAGGATGCGACTCCTCCAAAGGAAGGGCTTTTATGTGCTTGAGCTGCATGAAAAGATGTTTGATAACTGATTCACAGACAAGGAAGGGCTTTTATGTGCTTTAGCTGCATGAAAAGATGTTTGATAACTGATTCAGACATTGGCAATCACCACTGTCATCAGTTCTGAAATGTCATTTGATGGATGGCTTAGCTCATGGGTTGTATAAAAAGACTTCTGCCTTCTTGTACTAAATAAATGTTGTAAGTCAGACCTTGTAAGTTTTTAATGCCCCAATACACAGATGCACACTCGCACACCAATAAAAGAAAAAGAAAAAGAAATTGGAAGTCCTTACAGCAATAAAATACACCATCTGAGCTCATCGTTTAGTAGTTCATTTTGTCATTTGATTGTGTAAGTTGGAAATCAGTATAATGTATGGATTGATGTGGCTATGCTTTGCAGACCACCATTCTTGTACAACTGGGAGTCCTAATTTTTCAGATGTTTCTGTGAGATTTTGTTTTATTTTTTGTATGGTATGTATAATAAACTCTTTGGATTGGTATGCTTTAGGTGAGCTGGATTTGATTGGTCATTGAGATGTTCTTGTATGGTTTACAGGTGGAACAACTTCATAAAATTTTCAAACTTTGTGGCTCCCCATCTAATGAATATTGGCAAAGATCGAAATTGCCACATGCGACTATCTTTAAACCTCAACATCCTTACAAGCGTTGTTTTGCTGATACATACAAGGACTTCCCATCTTCGGTTTTAGCTCTTTTGGATGTCCTCCTTGCAGTTGAACCTGACCACCGGGGATCGGCTTCTTCTGCACTTAAAAATGAGGTATAAAATTGAATTTCATGGTGGTATATTTTCTTTGTAGCATTTTATTTAGATGTTTCAACCTTTTCAACTTTTTATCCTACTTGTGGCTTCATATTCTATCTCTTGTCTGTGCATTGCACAAGAACCACTGATCAGAAGCTTTAAACATCACCATCTATAATCCCTTGTAACAAATTTTTCTTCTTCTAGAACTAGTTTTTTATTGGAAATTTTCCATCCTACCTTCTCGAGTTCTCAATCATGGTTTGTCTTATGGAAATTGGGTTAAGAGAAACGGTTAGAACTGATTTGAACAGACTGTTGGTTGTCTCTGTACAAAACAATGGTGCTTGACAACTGATGTGCATTTGAATTATAGGAGCTAGCAATTGCCTTTGTGCTTATATTGATAATGCTGTTGTTGATGGAGTGGTGATGGATGCCACATTTCAATTGGATGCAATTCTTTCAGGCACACTTTTCTTTGTTTTTGGATGTTATTCTAGATCGATACTTTTCTTAGGGGTTTTTGCCCAGAAGTTCATCCATTTTGAATTTTGATTGGATGGGATGCTTTAATAATCCAATTGCTACATTCATATTTCTTTTGGTACTTTCTTTTCAGTCATGGGATATTCATGCTAATCTTGAATATGCTTTGATGTTGCTGATTTCCAGGAGTTACATAGATTTGAGTCTATTTTTCCTTCTTTTTTTTTTCAGTACTTCACAACAGCACCTCTTCCTTGTGATCCGTCTAGTTTTCCCAAGTACTTGCCAAGCAAGGAATTTGATGCCAAGCGTCGAGAGGAGGAAGCGAGGAGGTATGCAGTCCCTGCTTTTGTATAAATATTTACTCCATTCCCATACTCCAATTCGGTTGCAAACCATTGTTGGGAACTGAATGTAAAGGAAAAATAAAAAGATACTGGGAAGCCTTTCTTAAAGATCTGTTGCATGTACTTAATGTTGGTAGTTGTGAAGATGCAACTGTAGGAACAATTGTATCTTCTCCCGAACAGTAGGGAACACATGCTTGGAATGCCCTTGCTCTCTTTGTTGCAAAACAGATTTTTTTTTCTTTTTTTCTTCACCTTATTTATCGTACGCATGGCTCCTTCTTCATGCCAGGCAAAAAGCAGCTGCTGGTAAAGGGCAAGCACAAGAATATTACAGAAAAGGCTCGAGAGAATCTAAAGCAGTGCCAGCACCTGATGCTAACGCAGAATTGCAGGAGTCAATAGTGGTATTTCCTGTTCTCTAAGGCTTATACAGATGGACATACTTGTCTGTGTTTGCACATATAACTTGTATATAATGCTTTTTTATACATCTAGAATGAACAAGTAGTTATGTTTGTTTTTTGCTTTTTGCTCATAAAGAAGCGACAAAAGCAGTCAAACCCTCAAAGCAACAGTGAGAAATACAATCCTGAAGAAGATGGTGGGTCTGGCTTCCGTATGGAGCAAGTTGGTGCTTTTGGATCTTCGATGAATGAAGGTTGTTCGCAACAACCATTTGCTTCTTCAAAAAATGGTCTAGTCTCCGGAACCCAGAAATCTTTCATACCTCAGGGATTAGGCCAATTTTCCAAGTTTTCCAATTCAGTTGCAGCTCGAGGCAGTTCACGGTTTGATATGAGCCGAGAGAGAAATGGGAATCCACACTGGCCTGAGCAGCGTCTGAATGGCAGATATAATCCAATAGATGATGCGGGGTCCTCTGTAAACCATGGATGGCCCCAGAAGAAGGATGGACAGGGACCAGGAAAGGAGTCTACAATGGTAAAAGGATCCCTTCAATTCTTTACTAACTTCTTTTTTTTTTTTTTTTCATTTAAGAAAGTTCATAGAAATGCCTCCATACTGACTGGTTCATGAATTTCCATGAGATTGAGATCAAGTTGCTGAACAATTGTCCAGAGAAATTGTTATACTAATTAAAAAATAGAAAGTTCTGGGAATTTGGACTTCAGGCAAACTTGGTTTCAAATGAACAGGAAAATAAAATTAAATTAAACAATAAGCCAACCATATCATGGGGTAACTGAACTCTCTTTACCAGGACTGTTTGGTGCAGCTTATATGAGTTGTTTTTAGCTTTTTCAACAGAAACAGCTTAATTAAGTTGAAAAAAACTGATTATTTAGAAGCTGGAGGAGGGGTGCTTTGGGCTTGTGCTTTCTAATTATTTGCTTTTAGCTTACAATAAGTTGTACCAAACAGCTATATCCTTCTCAAGGAAAATAATTGAAACTCTAACAAGTCTAAATTGTCTTAACTAGAAATCCATGAAACTATGGGCCTCGTTAAGACAATTTAGACTCGTTAAGAGTTTCAATTATTTTCCTTGAGAAAGATACATTGGGCATGTTTAGTGCATAGCTTTTAGCAAGCTGAAAGCTGATAAGCAGAAAGCAAAAGCTAAAAGCCTCTCTCCCCTTGCTTCTCTATAATCAACGTATTCAAGCTATTTCTGCCTCATTAGTTGCATCAACCACATGACGCAAATTTCTAAAATAAAAAAACTATAAGTAACTCCATATACTGCACCAAACAAACCCTATGTAACTTACACTTGCACGGTTCATGATAGTCATAAGTGGTATAGTAATGAGACAAACTTATCGCTGCAAAATAGTTCAAAGTGGTTATGATGAATCAATAATAGCTTATAAACTTTCGTATATTTAAGTTCTGTATCTACAGAACCTTTTTAGTTAATGTGCTTATCACTTTGGTTTGACCTTAGGTTTATTCTCCGAAGAAGAATCGGATCCACTACTCAGGACCGTTGCTTCCGCCAGGTGGAAACATTGAGGAAATGCTCAAAGAGCATGAGAAACAGATCCAACACGCTGTCCGCAAAGCTCGCCTCGACAAGGCCAAGACCAAGAAAACATATGCTGATAATGGACAAACTGAATCACTATTAATGCACTATGTGGGAAATGGCCGGTGACCTTTCAGAGTAACTTTTTTTAACAGAACGGCGCAGTTCTCATGTGATCCTTCGGCCTTTTTGTCAGCTAGTTCATCGCTATGAGAGAAACTTGGATTTCAAAGACCTTCGGCTTTGGCTGCATCAGAATATCCCTTTTCTTTATCCATGATATGCTACATAGTTCCAACCTTCAAAACGGTTTAGGTGATGAGGAATTAATTGTTCAATAATGTGCAGCCATGCTCGGTGAGATTGATAGACTGGTCGATCATTCAGTTGGACAAGGGAGATTTTTTTTTTGGGTTGCTGAAGATATTCATGTACAGCTCAAAGCTAGTTTTACTCTAGCCAACATTACATCATTTAATGTAAAGGCCAAGCCTAAGCCATTGATGCAAGTTTCCAGAAATTTGAGGCCTCAGCCACCATCAGTGTCGAGCAATTTTCGTCAATTAACACAAAATTTCTTTTGATCAGTTTACAAATTCTCTTCGTTGTGACATTAATTCTCTGTTTGGTTGCAAGTATTTTATGCCAACACAAAACACATATCAGCTTCTTTTGATGCATGGTTTTATACCTTAATGTGCAGATCTGCCATTGGAGATGAGATGAATTGTGATAATTTAGGACGATTGATTTCTGTTTTCTTGAGGATGATAGTTCTGCTGAGAGTATGGAAATTGTTGACTGGAGTAACCTCACTTGATGAGTGTGCTTTCAAGTTCTTCTGTTTTGTATGCCATGACCATGAGTTTTTTATTTTTTGAATGAGATCATGTAAACAGAACTTTTCCTATCTACCAAATTTTCAAATGATACTCTCTTTAATTACCACAATTTTTGTTTTTGGGGTTTAGAGAAGACAACACATGTTTGGTACGCACATAAGTTTTCAAAACTAACAAAGAAATATGTTTGATGAGTTGCCGGAGGTGGTGATGATTAGGGTGGCGGTGGGAAGGGGTTAACTAGAGGTGGTGAATTAAGGGCTGTCTTTAAAGTGCTGATTAGGGTGGCAGTGGGAAGGGATAACTAGAGGTGGTGAATTAAGGGCTGTCTTTAAAGCGAATGAGAGCACAACTTTTTTGTTTTCTATAATTATGTAAATTTCGAATAGTGATAACATTTTTTTGAAACGAAAATAGGGAGACTGTTTTAGCTTATAGTTTATAATTTAATATATATATATATATATTGACAGTAAACACTGCCAAGCATACCCTTAACCTCTGCATTTTTTTTTTCTCCTCCTCTCTTTCATTGTCTATAGGTACACTACCAATTGCGTCACATACATCAACCAACTGTTGGTTAGGAATTTGCCATGAACAAGGAATCTTGAAAATGTGGGTAATGATTTCCAAACTAAACTCACAATCTTTCTTGCTTTTCCCAAAAATCACAACTTTTTTGTTTATCCACGTCAAACTTTGCTACTTTTAAAACATATAAACAATGTAGGTAAAACCATCTCACCAATAAATCAACGTGACAGCTCTACCATCATCCAAATCCTCAAAATAGAACACCAAACATATGCAGATCCACCAACCACTCTGTTTTGCTTCATCCTAAATCTTTTCAGTTCTCTAGTCCTCATCAATGTTTTAACACTAAAACCCTTCATTTCTAAGTCATCTCTAAGCATCAAATAGCCCTCCCTACCCTCACTCACTCACTCCTCTTCCTCCAAACTCACACCCCTTACCCTTACCCTTTATCTATCCAATTCAAACCAGAATACAACCTTTCATTTTCCTCTCCTGAACCATTTTCCCACTCTTTCTCATCTTCTAAACAACATTTCAAGCAAACAAGAACAAGAAGATGAGGCCAAAAACCCAAAACCCCTTGAAGAACCCTAAACAACTTCTCCTCATTGGCGTCTTCCTTGCTTTCTTTCTTCTCTTTGTGCTAAGATCGAGCTTCTCGTCATCATTATCATCATCATCCGAGCAAAACACGTCTCCAATCTCCGAAACTATTTCCCAAAGTGTTTCTCCAAAAGCCTCAAAATCAAAACCAATAAAAAATTCCAACCCAACAAACTGCTCACCAACTTGCACCAAAATCCCACCCTCCCTAGCCCAAACCCTCATCCACTACACAACCTCAACAATCACTCCGCAACAAACACTCAAAGAGATCTCGGTGACAGCCAAAGTATTAGCCAAAAAGTCCCCATGTAACTTCCTAGTCTTCGGGCTAGGCCACGACAGCCTAATGTGGAGTTCACTCAACTATGGCGGGCGAACAATCTTTTTGGAGGAAGATGAGGCGTGGATCGGTCAAATAAAGCGTAGATTCCCTATGTTAGAGTCATACCATGTCACATATGACAGTAAAGTGAACCAAGCAGATGGGTTAATGGAGGTTGGGAATGGTCCTGAGTGCACAGCGATTGGTGACACAAGGTACTCTATGTGCCAACTAGCCCTCAAGGGCTTGCCAAGTGAGGTTTATGAGACAAAGTGGGATTTGATCATGGTTGATGCACCAACAGGGTACCATGATGAGGCTCCGGGGAGGATGAGTGCGATATACACTGCAGGGATGATGGCAAGGAACAGGGAGGATGGGAAGAGTACTGATGTTTTTGTGCATGATGTGAATAGGGAAGTGGAGGATAAGTTTTCTAGAGCATTTTTGTGTGATGGGTATATGAGGAAACAAGAGGGGAGGTTGAGGCATTTCAGAATTCCAAGTCATAGGGACAGTTTGGACAAGACCTTCTGCCCTTGAACAACTTTTTTAGCCCTTTTGGCCTTTTAACAACTTTCTTTTTCTTACCCTTCCTTGTGTTGTCTATTACTCTTTTTGCCAATTGTGTTTTTGCCCATGAAGGGAAATAAATATATATATTTTTTTGTAAGTTGTTTTACAAGTATTGCTAGTGTTAAATGCGCAAACCAGGCCTCTGCTATGGCCTAACCTAACAGTTGGCCATTTTTACAGGTCCTATGGACATCATCTACACTGGATGTGGGATGCTAAGTCCATTTTATACATCAGCATCTGCATTTGATGTGGGATGCCAACATCCTCACCACTATAGCTAAAAAGGCACACATCCTATGTAGGATGTCCAGTCGTCTTTATACGTTCATTTTCGATATCAGCTGCATTCAATGTGGGATGCTAAGTTCATTTTGAACATCAGCTGCATTCAATGTGGGATGCCATCATCCCCTCCGCTACAGCTAAAAAGATGCACATCCAATATAGCTAGGAAGCCGACATAACCACCCCTACCTCTAATGTTTTGTCTGCTATGGCCAACCCAATAGCCAACTCATGGGATTATTCCTTTAGGATGTGTCTGGATCATGGAGTTGGACAGGGATTTGGACAAGAAAAGGAAAAAGATGAAAGAAATATAAGCTCCTTTTTCCTTTCCAAATCCCTTCTCTTTCATTTTCCAAATCTCTATCCAAATCCATAATACAAACACAATGTTAGGCTTCAAGCTCAAAAGTGACCACCAAATAAAAGTGTCCGGCGCAGTCTTTATAAGTCCATTATGGACATACTTCGCATCTGATGCCAACAAGTACGTCATGGGTTTTCCATGCCATCCCATGCCTTCAATACTTACAGAGGCATGAAGGCTATCTTTGGATCATGGATTTGGGTGATTTGGAAAGAGAAAGGAAAATGTGAGACATATTGAGAAAAAATTTATGATCCAAATCCCTCACCTTTTCTTTTCCTTCCCAAATCTCTACTCAAATCCATAATCCAAACAAAACTAAAAGAAAAATGAGAGGAAAAGCAATCAATCCAGCTTTATTGAACTTGAATAAAATGGCACAAGAAGGATAATTTAGCTCACTATTACATGAGCAACCATCTGATCAAAACTGCATTGAATATGTCCCATTTGTTCTTCAATTACTCAATAAGAGGTCTTTTGATTTATTCCATTCCTTCTGTTTTATGATTAATATCTAGATGGATTATATTGCAGTGGTAGAGTTCTTCCAGTTTGATTTACTTGGTTTTGTAGCACTGCAAATTCAGTAGCAATTCACATCGGTTTTTTTTTTTTTTTTTTGGGTGTGTGTGTGGAAATACATCAGTGAGTTGGTAGTGTTAGTAGGGGAGTGGGATGGGGCTACTGGGGTTGGAACCTATACCGATGAAGAGGCCAAGCAAGCACCCGATCACTTGGATTTCAATAAAAAGTGCATATCAAGCATTGTACCTCTTTTCTAACTTTTTCTACATCATGCTTATCACTATAAAACAAATCAAACTACTCAATCTCAACTTATATTTGGTTCGTTAAAAACTCAATCGAGATTGGTTTGTTTTGTATGTGAAGAAGGTGATGTGAACACATTTTGATGCTAGTTAATTTTCTAAGCTCAATTTGAAATCAACTTTATAAGCTTATATTATATGCACTATAGAATTGTATAAAAAATCAATCTAGTTGAACTTGACTTGTGGCCAGTTCAATTAAAACTCATTTGAAATCTGCTTCACAAATAAAAGGAAAAGCTCGAATACATTTTAAAAATGCATTCAATTGTATGTTAGTGTTTTTTCAACCATTTTTCTTGAACAAGTTTGACTACTTGATGTAACTCCATGGTACACAGTCTTTCTAGCTTACTAATGTCTTCACAAAGTCATTTGCCTATCAAATTTTGAAAACACAACAATCATTTCATATTTATTATAGGAGAATAATTTACAAACATAATTTTTATATACAAAATCTCGTTCAAAATAACGTTACAATAATATTTTAATAAATATATGTTACAATGATGAATGTTTTGACTTGAAACAGAAAAACTACAAAATGTTTCAGCTTTAAGTTAAGCTATATATAAGCTGCTAAAGCCTGATTTTAAGCTACACCAAACACTCACGTTATATCATTTTGTATAAAAATTATATTCATAATAGAGTAAATTGCACTTGCCTCCTTGAGGTTTGACAATTTTAATACAATTAGCTTTACAAATTTGACATAATAACACCGATCTCCCTTTTACTAAATTAAAGCTACCAAAACTAATGCAAATGGTGATAGATACTAAAATAAACAAAGATAAATATACATTTTATTAGAAAATATATGACAATATCATTTTTCTCATTCATACGACCTTTGAGGTGAGTGTTATTTACGCTATATAATATTACCCTTTTGATCTTATTTGAACCTTCCCCAATTGTGCAGGTCTTTTCCAGTGAAACATGAGAGTTTTCATCCATAATTCAAAAAATTAAAGCAAATGACCAAATACATGTATTTAACCAAACTTGTAAGGCAGAGCATATTTCTCAAAACAACCAATTAAATATTTGAAATAAATTAGGTCATGTATTTTCAATTAATTATATTTAAATTATAAATACAATTGAAGTCAGGCATGGATGAAACCAACTACTTGTGTAAAGTCTAAAGAGTTGAGGTGAGATAAAGAGTTGTGCAAACAAGTATGCCATCCTTGCATCACTTACAATAATAAAATTTGGGACGTTTAGTTGAGGATTGGCATATTATTTAGCTCTAACTTCAAATTTTATTAAATGTCATAATGTAATCAAAAGACTATATATTCTTATGATTTTTGTTTAGGGTGCTCTTAGGATATACTTAAAATGATTGTGAATGATTAAAAGGGATTAGTAAGTGTGGATGGCATTTTTACCTCACACTAATTAATTAAGAGTTGAACAAAGAGATGAATTGTACCATTCCAAATATGTAAAAGAAATAATGGTTATTGTCACCCGATCGGCGATTGCCAGTTGAAGGGTATTCTGATGATCAAGTTAGATAGGGAACGATAAATGTATTGGTGAAGGCATATCTCTTTTTGTTCTCCTTTTTAATGAATGCTACATGCTTTTATATACACTAACATTTCACCCATTTCATCCAATGAGCATAAATCACCCATTTTGTCCAATGTGAGTGAACCATATGTATGGCCAAAAAACTCATTTAGGTTCATGTATATCAGAACAAGTTGGCAAGTTATATCACAAATTATTAGTCTACTTTCTTAACACTTACTGGAAAAATTGCATTTTAGTGGAGTAGTGGGAAAAAAATTACATTTTCATGATGGTGCAACTCTCACGTGCATTGTGCAAATTCATTCATGTGTTTGGTGAAACTCTTCCTATATGTCAGAGTTGCACACAAAAAAAAAAAAAAAAACACAAAAATTATTTGTAGTGCAATTTTTTTCCCACAGCTCGATGTATTTGTAATTTTTACATAATTCCATATAAGAATTGGATGGCCCCATTTCACATGGGTTGAATTTTTTCTCGGGAAAATTACAAATCATGATTAGTTTGAGAAAATAGTTACAAATTCATAAAAAAATATGATTTTAATTATTAATAGTTATAAAATTTACCACTAATTAGTAATTATTTTTTACAAATATCACTGATGTGATATTTTTCCTTTATTTTTTTTTCCCATAGTAAGCTAATTGGATTGTCCAATTAGACTCATTATGGGTCCTTTTTAGGCCATTTTGACGATTCGAACTGGTCATTTGTAGAGCCCTCTAGGAAGATCATCCATACTTGCATTTAGTTTGACTGGAAATAAGTAACCATTTGATCGGATCATATTTATCTAAAAAAAGTTAGACAGACTACTTTCAAAATCATATTTTTTGTTAATTATTTTTAAATAAATGTGATCCAATCAAGTGTGTTACAATGTTTGATCAATTTTATTTTTTATAGGGCTCTTTTTTCATAAATCCTATTTCTAACTGTTTTATTCTATAGAACCCAAACCATTTTTGATTATTCCATTAGGTCCATTAATTGTAAAAGAATGAAATAACCCTCCCTCCACTTCTCCCGCATCTAATAGATTCTGAAAACAAACCCATTCCGATTCCATTTACTCAATCCACAAAACACTGATTTCCCAAACAAAATCTCATCGTCGACCCCAGATTCACATCGCCTTACTGTAACTCTAGATTCACATCGCCTCACCACCGTCGTCGTCTACCGTCCACTGTCGTTTACATCGGAAGGAGGGTGGTTCGTTGTTCCAAAATTCCCGTTGGTCGACTGAGTGTAGTCCAACGACTGAGTGTGGTCCATAGATTTCCGTACCCACCCACCATGAGGAACAAAAGTAAGCAATATCATTCCACCTTCTGTTTTCAATCATAATGTGATCACCGATGTATATATTTACATTGCCGTATTACTGTTGTCGTTTTTTGATTTGATTTTGTAAACATCAGTAATGTGAACATTCACATTAATGTTCATTAATGGATGAACTCACAGTAGCAGACACTGGTGTAAACATTGACATCAATGTATATTAATATGAATGTTCACATTACTGTCATTGTTGATGTTGTTGATTGTTGATTGTTGATATCCATAGAACCCCCAATCTTCATCCAAAAATGTGATGGAATATGATGTAAATATTCACATTGTGACATCAATGTCAGACTTGTTGGTGTTGTTGGATGTTGTTGGTTCCACCATCTGTTTTTCAGCCAATTATAACATAATGTGATCACCAATGTATATATTTACATTGCCGTATTACTGTTGTTGTTTTTGGATTTGATTTTATAAACATCAATGATGTGAACATTCACAATACTGTTCATTAATGGATAAACTCACATTAGTAGACACTGGTGTGAACATTCACATCAGTGTATAATAATGTGAATGTTCACATTACTGTTAATTTTTTAATCAGTCATATTATGTTGTTGTTCACATTACATTCTGAACATAATGTTAATATTCACATTGTAACATTCTAAACATAATTTTAATATTTACATTGTGAATATAATGTTGATATTCACATTGTCACATTCACATTCAATATTCACACCATATATTTGGCTGTGAACATTCACATTCAAACATATAAGTGTAATGATGTGAAGATTAACATCGTGTATACATCGTGTTAGTTTAATAGTTGTAATGTGTGACTGTTGTCACCTCATCATGTGAATTTTGGTTTGTCATGTGCTATCACCTCTTCATGTGAACATTTGCACCAGCTATTCACATGCTATATCACCATCACGATCCTATTATTCACATGGCATACTATTTACACTTATTATCACTATTCATTTGTGAACAGTAATATTAAATTTGTTTGTATTTGAACAAACAGGTCTTCCCCGTAGATTTGATGGCAAAAGAAAGAGAGAGGAATCTCGTGCCAAAGGCAAACCCGATCAAACAGCTAGTCCCGAACAAGTGAACATGAAAAAGGCCAACATGAAAAAGTCTGACATTGATGTCACAATGTGAATATTTACATCATGTTCCATCACATTTTTGGGTGAACATTGGAGGTTCTATGGACATCAACAATCAACAATATCAACAATGACAGTAATGTGAACATTCACATTAATATACACTGATGTCAATGTTTACACCAGTGTCTACTACTGTGAGTTCATCGATTAATGAACATTAATGTGAATGTTCACATCACTGATGTTTACAAAATCAAATCCAAAAACGACAACAGTAATACGACAATGTAAATATATACATCGGTGATCACATTATGACTGAAAAACAGAAAGTGGAATGATATTGCTTACTGTTGTTCCTCATGGTAAGTGGGTACGAAAATCTATGGACCACACCACACTCAGTCAATGGACTACACTCAGTCGACCGACTCAGTCGACCGACGGGAATTTTGGAACAACGAACCACCCTCCTTCCGATGTAAGCCTTCGTAGCGGTGAGATGAAGTGGAATAGCAGTGGCCAACGACAGTGGACGGTGGACGACGACGGTGGTAAGGCGATGTGAATCTAGGGTTACAGTGAGGCGATGTGAATCTGGGGTCGACGATAAGATTTTGTTTGGGAAATCAGTGTTTTGTGGATTGAGTAGATGGAATCGGAATGGGTTTGTTTTCAGAATCAATTAGATGCGGGAGAAGTGGAGGGAGGGTTATTTCGTCCTTTTACAATTAATGGACCTAATGGAATAATAAAAAATTATTTGAGTTTTATGGAATAAAACAGTTAGAAATATGATTTATGAAAAAAGAGCCCTAAAAAGAAAAGTACATGAGACTAATCAGGTTATGATAATCATTTGTGGACCTAATGGTTACAACAACTCTAAAATGGATTTATCAATAAAAATCTATTTTTTATATGAATGATTTTCTCAAATTTTTTTTTACAAAATGACGTGCTCAAATCCTCGAGATGAGCCGAAATGTGCCAACAGTAGGTCAAACTAAGCAATTCAATTGGCCAAGCCAACTGAAGATAATCCAGACCTTAATTAAAAAATGTACAGCTTGCCACTTGCCTAGAGCAAAGCCTATTAATTTGCCATATTCACCAAATCATTTTGCTGTCATTGGTTAACAAAGAACTTCCATCACAAAGTAATGTAAAGGTATTTAAAGGATGGCATATGCCATGAAGGTTTCATATTTAGGCTAAGTTTGGGACATTAAAAAAGTGTACTTTTTGTCTTTTTGGACTAAAAAATTGAGGTTGAAAATATGGATGTTTGGGTTAACTTTTTGACTTTTTATTGAAAAATGTGTAATAAAAAATTGTAAAAATTGATTTATAGGGAAAAAATTGAATTGGGAGTTGTGCAGCCGTAATTGTTGACTTTTGGTGAATAGTGTTAACTTTTTAACTTTTTGAGTAACTTTTTAGCTTTTTGACTTTTTTTAAAGTCCCCAAACTTGGCCTTAATTTAGAAACATATTAACACTATTACAATATCTAAGAGAGACAAAGAGAAAGAGAAAAATCTTTATTATGTTGAATCAATTAATAATATATACAACATTTCTTTATATAAGAGGAAAGAAATTTAAGTATGATAATAAATACAATATAATATGTATGATAGACAGAATATATAGTTACTATATTTAACAAATACAACCATTAGAGTTTGTGTTAGTGTTAGAAAATATGTATAGATTGTCTTAAAATGTGTAAACAACAAATAAAAGTACATAAAAATATTTTAAAATATATAAAATGTGTATTGGGGTTATAAATAAAATTATTCTAATAAAAATGTTTTTTTTTTTTTTCATGTGGTAGTTGGCTCTTTATTTAAAAGTATAGTTCAACTTTTATTTTATTTTATTTTTTAAAGATTTGACTATATTTAAATTTTAAAGTTGTATAGAAAAAAAAAAAAACAAGGTATGGAAAGAAAAATTGAGTAGAAGCTATATTTGTTTCCTCAGAATTTTTTTATTTTTTTAATTTTTTTACAAATTTAATATCCCAACACAACATATATATATATATATATATATGACCTTCATTAAGGTGCTGTCATTAATTTTATGTGATTTGCATTATTTCTGTATTAAAAACAGATATGACAATCATCAAACCAATATAATTGTAATATATAAAATGATAAATAAAATATAATAATAAAGGGTTAATTTTAGGGTATTCAGACCATTAATTTAATTTTGAAATTTTTTGGGCAATGGCCCCAAGCTGTGGGGTTGTAAGAACAAGAAGAATTTGAAAGACCATATTCCCCTATCTATCTGTCCACTCTTTTATCTATTTGTTCACGTCACCTATCTATTCAATGTCTTTCATTTGTCCACCTAAACTACTTATCTGTCCATATCACTACCACCACCACCACCTGCCAACCACCTCCGATGACTTTTCAATGATCTAGCAGTAGTAATAAAAATGAAAAAAAAAATATTCTTCAAGCTAATAATCTATTCTCACTAAATAATTTTATTAATTATGTCTTTACAACCAAAACAAAACAATCTTTGGATCTAATGCCATATATCCTTTAGAAATGGACCTTTCAACAAGTTTTTCTTAATTTTAATTTTATCACCTAAACTATTGTTACTTTTTCTATTTCATTTTCATTCTTAAGTTATTAATTGTATCTATTTGATCCCTAGAGTTTTTAATTTTAGCTCATGCAGGTCAATTAGAAATGGTCATCCAAAATAGTAACAGTTAAAACCTAATTTAATAGACAAAAAAACCTAACCTAATGAACAAAGAGTAATTTTATAATTTGGATAAATTATAAATCATACAAGCAAACACTAAGGTTGCGTTTGGTAGAGTTTTGTAAATATGATTTGAGAGTATGAGTTGTATTTTGAGTTTGTGAGTTGTGAATTTATGATTTGAGTACAGAAAATTTGTTTGGTTATGGTTTTTGAAGAGAGTGTTGAATTGAGTGTGTAATTGAGTTTTGAAAGTTTGATTTGACATGTAAAGTAAGAAAATTTGTTTATTATGAGTTTTGGAAAGAGTTTTCAAAACTTAATTCAAATTATTATAACTCATAACAAAACACACTACTTTCACATTATTGAAAATTCTGATAAACACTCATAACCAAACTCTTTTTAAAATTCAATTAAAAAAATTTATTATTAACAGAAAATAACATTAATCAATTTTTTAATTGAAAATACTACAAAGGAAATAATTTCTTTTTTCAAAATAAATATTCAAAAAATTTAAATCATAAATATTTAAATAATTTAAATAATCTAAAAAATTTAATAAGTAAAAAATTAAAATAAATATTCAAAAAATTTAAATCGTAAAAATTTAAATAATTTAAATATTCAAAAAATTTAAATAATTTAAAATGTTAATTTTTTAAATTTAAAAACAACTCTACACTCAAATCGTAACCAAACACATAAAACAAAACTCAATTAAGAAATTATTTTTAAAATTCATAACCAAACACATAACTTGAAACTACATACTATTTTCACAACTCTACACTCAAATCGTAACCAAATACATAACAAAAAAAAATAAGATATTTAAAAATATTTTTATAAAATAGAGTTTGAATTTATTTTTATAAAATATTTCAAAAATTAAAAAATTAAAATCATAATATTTAAAAATATTCAAAAAATTAAAAAAAATCGTAACATATTAAAATATTTAAAATCTTAACAAAATTAAAATATTTTTAAAATATTTAAAAAACTAAAATATTGATTTGAATTAAGTTTTGAAAAGAATTTTGAATTATGTGTTTGGTTATGAGTTTTGAAAAGTAATGATTATGTTTTAAATTGAGTTTTGAGAAACGAGTGTAAAATTATAATTTAAAAGTTCAAAACAAATAATACACTTAAATTATAATTTGAAACCCTAACCAAACGGAACCTAAATTTTCTTCACCATACAAATAAACACTTAGGGGGAAGAAACGCCTAAACACAACAACGGCTGCTCCACAAAACAACCACCCCAATTCCTACAAGTAAACACTTTAGAGAGAAGAAAAGATGAATGTATGATTGTATAATTTAAAATTTGATCAAATTATAAAATTACTCTTTTACCCATTAAGTTAGGTTTTTATCATACTAATTTGGTTGAGTTGTCTCTTATCTAAAACAATGAACTATAACGACTAAATTGATAAAATTAATAGTTTAAGAATGAAATAAAAAATATGACAATAGTTTAGGCAACAAAAGTGAAATTAAGTCAATAATGCAATATAAGATTGGTTTAGCAATTTTTTTTATTACCTTTTTTATTTTTTACATTTTAAATAAAGTAGTTCCTAAAAAAGTTGACATATTTGATGAATGTTAAAAAGTTACTTTTTGCTATTGGTGAATTTTAATTTTGTGGTGTTGTTTTTTTTTAATATTTTTGGGTAGTCTTTGGTGAGTTTTTGTTAAATATTTTTTTTAAAAAATAAACATTTTTAGACCCTTTCGCATTTAAAAGTACTTGAAAAATAATAAAGATTTTTTTACTAAAAACAAAAAAAAATCCAAAATTTAATTAAATTTTTTTAACATTTCCCTAATAGAGGGGGTTTTATTTTTAAAAATGACTTTTTATCTCTTTTATCATCTAAATCTAGTCAAATTGACAATTTTGTAATTACATTTAGTTCTTCCTATTTTTCTGCAATTTTGTAATCAAATTTGAGAAAGATTCCTATCTCTTTTGTAATTACATTTACAATATAAACCTCTTTAAATTAATAGTTTTGGGGCCACCTAAATTCCATTAATTTAGAAAGATATTAATTTATTAATAAATTAATAATTATTAATTTACAAAGATAGTTTTAGTTTTTTTGGCTTTACAATAAACATATTATATATAGGAAAAAGGTTGAGACCCCTTTTTGGGGCTTTTTCTAAATTAAGGCAAAATAGCAACTTATTTCCCAAACTAGGCCTAGTTTAGACGGAATTCCCAAACTAAGCTAAAGCGTGGTTACAAACCACGCTTTCACCGTTTTTGTGGCCCTTCCGCAGAAAATTTGTAAAATCGTAAAAGCGTGATTACAAACCACGCTTTTAAATTTTTTTTTTTTCAGAAAGCATGGTTCCTAACCACGCTTTTAAATAATTTTTTTTTCTTCATAAAATGTGGTTGCGAACCACGCTTTTACTGTTGACCAAAGAAAGCGTGGATGATAACCACGCTTTTAACCAAAATCTGCTTTTAAATGAAAACGTAGTTCGTAACCACGCTTTTACAACTTATATAAAACTCCCTCAGCCCTGTCATTTGCAACCACGCTTTTTACACTTAGGTTTTTTCGACTTCAGGCTCTCTCTCACTCTCTGCTCTCGCTCTCTCACACTCTCGCTCCCTCACACTCTCGCTCCCTTTGCTCTCACACTCTCTCTCTTCTCTCTCTCCGTCCGTGGGTTGCTCTCTCTCGCTGGTATGGCGTCTCTCTCTCTTTATCTCAGTTTGAATTTTATGTGTTTATTGTGTTTGTGAAAATGTGAATGTGGGTACAATTTAGGTAGAATAGGGTTTATGAATGTGAAAATGTTGTGAATTGAAGAAAATGTTGGTAGAATAGGGTTTGTGAATGTGAAAATATTGTGAATTGAAATTGATATCAATGTGGGTAGAATAGGCTTTGTGAATTGAAATTGTGGTTTTGAATTGTGAAAATGTTCTAGGGTTTTCAATTGAATCTGAAATCATAAATTAGGGTTAGGGTTTTGAATTGTGAAATCAAAAATTAGGGTTTTGAATTGTGAAAATGTTCTAACACAAAGTTTTTGTTTGAATTTGTCTGACAATTCAAGGGTTAGGGATTCATATCCGTATCTATATGTATATTTGATTTGTTTGGTATTATTATACTAATATTTTGATGATATATCAAATGATATTTAAATTTAATTACTATAGTATATTTATTGAGAGCTTCTAAAAACACGCATCAAATATTTCTTTACACATTTTTTCTAAGGTATAGGGGCTTTTTTGTAAGGTACAAAAGATTTATAATGCATGTAATATGTGTAAAAAGAAATTGGATAATTATAATTTTTTTATAAAATTTTTAACCTTATAACAAAATAAACTCTAAATTTTAAATTTTATCAACTTAAACTATCATATTTTGATTTGTTTTCAATCCAAATCATTAGCCTATTTTTATTAAATAAAACTGATGAAAAATGAGTATTTTAGTCATTAAATTTAGTGTAAATACACATAAAATATTTAAAATATCATTTTTATTGAGTTTAATAACTAAAATATCTATTTTTTCATTGATTTTATTTCACAAAAATAAACAATTAGTTTAATTTAAAAAGAAATCAAACGTTTAGTATTTAAATTAACAAAATTAAAAGTTTATTTTGTTACAAAACTTAAAATCTGATTTTTTGTTTTTGTTTTTTTTTTTTTTTTGTTTATAATTGTGCGAAAGAAATTAGATGAAGGTATTTACAGACTTTTCATTATTATTTTGATGGGATTGGAGGGAAATGACAATTCTACCCATGTTATATTTCAAATGTGAAAAGAATCTTCATGGCATCAATCATATGATAAGGCAAATACAACATTCTTCATCACATCAATCGTAATAAATAATGAAAAAAACAGAACACAGGAGTTCCATAGATAGTTATATCAAAACAAACCAACATTCTTTATATGTTGTAAGCTTTTTAGTTAAAAAACTAAGGACCTATTTGGTAATGTTTACGTTTTTAGTTTATATTTACAAAAAAATTATAAACTGGTTTTTGTTTATTTTTAGAAAAACATAAACTACAACGTGTTTGGTTTAGACAAAATGTTTTAAAAAATTTAAAAATATAAAAGAGTGAGAAATGGCAAGTGGTGGCGGGTGGTGCGTGGTGACAAGTGGTGGCGGCGGAAGATGGTGGTAGAAAATGGTGGCAGGTGGTGGGTGATGGTGGCAGAAGACGGTGGTGGCAAGTGACGGGTGGTGGCGGCGGAAGACAATGGTGGAAAGCGGTGACGGGTGGGTGGATGGTGGTGGCAGGTGGGTGGTGGTGGTGACGGTGGCGGGTGGTGAGTGGTGGTGGTGGCAGGTGGGTGGTGGGTTGTGGTGGCAGATGGGTGGTGGTGGTGGTGGTGGTGGTAGTGGTGGTGGATGGTGGGTGGTGGTGGCGGGTAGGTGGCAAGTAGGTGGTGGCGGGTGGTGGATGGTGGTTACAGGTAGGTGGTGGTGGTGGGCGGATGGATGGTAGTGGCGGGTGGGTGGGTGGTGGTGGTGGTGGTGGGTGGTAGTGGCGGGTGGGTAGCTAGTGGTGGCTGGTGGTGGATGGTGGTGGCAGGTGGGTGGTGAATGGTTGTGGCAGGTGGGTGGTGAGTGGTTGTGGCGGGGGGTGGGTGGTAGTGGCAGGTGGGTGGTGGGTGGTGGTGGCAGGTGGGTGGTAGTAGCAGGTGGCAGGTGGTGGTGGCAGGTGGGTGGTGAGTGGTGAGTGGTGGTGGCAGGTGGTGGTGGAGAGTGGGTGGTGGTGGCGGAAGACGGTGATGGAAAATGGTGGTGAGTGGTGGCTAGTGTTGGGTGGTAAAAAAAAAAAATTTGAAAACTCAAAACGGAAACACATTTTTTGAGTTTACATTTTTTGGCCAAATTTATAAATTGAGGCTACTAATTTATAAATCAAAAATTTACCAAACAAGTTTTTATTTGAGTTTTTTAAATTTTTGTAAATATAAATTGAAAACTGAAAACGTAAGTGTTACTAAACGGCAAACCCAAAGCATAATAATTATTTTAACTCATATTTTAATTAAAAAAGCCATAATGATAAGTAATTGTAATTGAATGAGTTAAAATTCATATAATTCTTTTAGAAGCAAAATCCGATATAAGTATATTGTCGATATTTTAATGTTTTTGTTTCATTGAAGCAAGTATATGGAGACTGTTCCAATTATCTTCTACTGGGGGGGAAACATAATTCGGGATCCCAATGAAGGTGTGTCATATGATGCTAAGCCGAAAGGGATATATGGGGTGCAACTTGGCACCACACTTAGCAATTTGGAGGAGATGTTCATGTCCAAGGTGGCAAGTTACGGGGAAAGTGTTCGATTGAACTTCAAATGTAGATATCCTTATCGCCAATGGCAAGCAATCAGCAAATATAAGATATTATCGATCAACGACGATGAGGCGTTGAACACCGTATTAAGTATCGATGCAAGTTTCCAACCACCAAATTGTTTGGAAGTGTACATTGATAAAGAGGTTGTACACAATGTCCCTGTCACGACCCAAACCCGCCCCTATGAGTTTAGCATCGTAACCGGCCAGTAATCCTGGGATTACCGAAGGCCTTTGTAATAGATTAACATAATATTAGGGGCTAGCGGAAACAAGTAACAATATACAACGTCCATTGAGCTGTGCAGACTTATATGAGACAGAGAAATTTTAAACTTTTTATATACATATGTAGACATTATCTTTCAGTCGTCATATACACACAGATTAGACAAAAGGGACTTAACCCTATTCACAAAATACACGAAAATAAAACTTAAACTTTAAGTCACATAGCAATGGTCACTTGACATATCCGGAACCTCCACGGGGGGCACATAGGTTGGCTAACCAAAACAGATTCTAGGCAGAAACCTCTAAGCCTGGTCACGCGCCTGATCACCTACATACATAAATAATACTGTGAGTTAAAGCCCAGTGAATAATAACAGCGTAAAGGGGTTTAATGAATGATGACCATATTGAATGCAGAAATCAGAAAATCAATCTCTTATCAGATCGGAAACGTGGGCATATTCATATTCATATTCATATCAGAAAAGAACTACAGCCATATCCATATTCAAATCATGTGTGGTACACTTCCCTTAGCATGACATATCATGTTGGTCAAGCATAGTAAGTCCCATAATGGAACCTCCGGTACCGGGTAACATATTTATGCCACGGTATTGTTTCCCCCGGGCGAGGGCCTGTGCCACGGTATTCTTTTCCCCGAGCAAGGGCCTGTGCCACGGCATTCTTTCTCCCGGGGGAGGGCCTCATGACCATGTGCCTCAGCATTGTGTCCCCTGGGCGAGGGCCTCGGCTAGGGATACCGCGTTTACATTCCAAGGAAAATTAGACTATCATTCATTCATTCAAACATAACATTTCAGAACTTATCATCTCATGTCACTGGAAAATAATTAAAGTTAAACATAACTTTACAGAGTTATTACTTATAGATGGCTGCAGAAGCAAATCAGACAGACTGGACATATCAGATAAATCAGGCAGACAATGGCGCGTGACCTACACAAACACATAACATATACATTGAAATACAATATTACTCCCTTGGTCAAACTTGACTTTTTTAGTCTTTTTTTGTCTAAATAGTCCGAAGTTCTACTACACTTATTCTTTCTCATTCAAATAGACCAGTTTCTTATTTCACATATTCTTTCATTACTAAGCCCTTCTTTTCCAAATAGATTGATATTTTACTTGGCTTCTTAAACAATTACCACTAGATCAATGATTCATTCTTTAACTAACTAATTTATGTTGATTGGTAGCTTATTAATCTTTATTGAGTCATAAATCATGTCTAGAATGCCTTGGGAAGAGATGAGAATAAAAATGTGAACTAAATGAAATTTCCAAAATATGCTGAAAATAGGTCTCCGCTCGAGCGCCACTTTGGTTGCTCGAGCGGACTGTAAAATTTGAAAAACTACTGGGAGCTCGATTTTCACGCTCAAGCGAGACTTCTCTCGCTCGAGCAGACAGTGTAAATCCTGCAATTTTCAGAATTATAATTGAAGTTCAAATTTGATATTCAGAGCCCCAAAACATGTAATTGTGGTGCACAAAATGGAGAACCATTGTATGATTTAGTAAATACTTTTATTTAGAAAACATTCATTCAAAATCATGTTCCAATTGCCCAAATTTAGTTTTAAATCATCTTATTAATATCAACCCACAATTCTAAAATATAAATTGAACTTCCCAACCTCTTGAAATTCCATGATGTATGCAATACAAATAGATCCAATTTTTATTATTGATAGCAAAATCAACTTAACTATGAATTACACAAATCAATTTCTTAGAAATTCAACTTAACTCAATTTCTAACCAAAACTTAATTTATAATCATGGGTGTTCTAAAATGCATCTAAATTGGATAAAATTCTTAAATTACATCACATGCATGGATTAAATAAAAATCCAATTATAAAATCAAAACTTTAGGATTAGTTCCAAATTTCCATAAACTTGATTTGAGCTCCAAAATCATCATTTCCTTATCAATTTCCTTCTAATCCCATAAAATTGATTTCTAACTCTTTTCTATCCCCTTAAATTATGAAATTGAAATTATAAAACTCTTAGAAAGTATTTTCATGTGTGAAATTATAATCAAAATCAAACCACCTACATCAAATCCCTTTAATTCAAAATTAAGCTCAAATGTTCATGAATTTATAATTTACCACAACTTGTTCTTATATCCAAACATGAAATTAATTCTTCAAATCTCCTAAAATTTCATTGATGCATGCAAAGATGAAGCCCAAATTTATGAGGACAACACAAATTAAACTTAAAATAATTAATTTCTAATTTATTTTCTATAATCATCCACATGCATGCAAAGATGGGTTTCAATTTGTGAAGAATAATAGAAATCAAACTCTAACTAATTAATTTCCAAATATATATCCATGATCTTAACACATTACTCAAAATTTCTTCATCTTCTTACTAATTCCTATTAATTACATAATTTAGAGTCCAATTCCATCTTTAATTTCCAGTGTGATACAAGAATTCTACAACAATCAAGATTAAAATCCTTACCTTTGACTTCCCATGGCTGAATTTCTTTTTACTTCTTTAAGTCCTCTCCTTTATCTTCACTTAGGTCTCATAAATTCACTTCCCCAAAGTTCCTTCCAGCATAAAAGTTGGATTCCTCTCTCTCACTCTCTTTCTCTCGGCTCCACTCTCTCTCTGCCGTGTGTTTTCCAGCCAGCACACTTACATTCCCTTTTTTATTTTCTTTTTGATTTCATTTCTACCTTTTTCTTTTATATAACAAGATTCCAGAACACCTCATCCTTTCTATTTTTTTTTTTTATATATAATTGGATATAATTAAATTAATTGCTAATGACATATAATTAGACTTAACTAATTATACTTAGTCTCAAATCAAATTACTTTAAATTAATTCTTAATTTACATTGATTTCATTCAGTCCTAATTAATTATGATTGCCACACAACTTAATTAACCCAATAAACTTAATCATTCCAAATCTTACGAATCTGAATCAGATGTTTTAATCAAACTTTCAAAAGGCTCTAAATATTAAATTAAACTTATTTCCAACTTAAATTTTGGTTTCTTAAATCATTTAGGTCTTCAATTTCTGATCAGATTCCAAGTTTCCGTCAATTAAATTATATACTCAAATAGGACACTCCATAAATAAATTTAATTCGCAATAATCACAATTCTCAATCTTCATAATTTAATTATCTTAATTGACTCCAATTAGGACCTAATTAGTCGAATCTCGATTTTTACTAAACTGAATCGAATATCTAATTAAACTCTCAAATGGGTCCGTAATTAAGATTAAATTGATTCAACTTCTTAACTTCACTTCCTTAAGCCATTTGGACCCTTAATTTCTAATTCCAAAATTAGTCTTCAATAGAATCATATACGAGTCAAATTCCACAATTCTCATAAATCCCAAGTTAAATCTTAATACCCGGCAATTAATTTCAAATCCTCATAATTAATCAAGTACTAATCATTGTACGAGATGGGGTCGCTGCAGTCCCAAATATGACACAGATGGATTCTCGTCTGTTCACTACATTGCTGACACATGGGATTAACACAACAGTGTTTCGGTCTCCTATGTATGAATCAGATCAATGTTATGCAGTAGGCTACACACAACAGACATTTAAGGGCCATGGTGTGGAATCAAGTTCATGTGGAGGATATGATTATGAATTTCACAATAACACAGAAGATGTGCCCACCTGCAGCCATCATACCACTCCAGTTGAAGTTGCTGGTAATATGGCTGAAACGGTAAACTATGTACAGTTTGCTGACAATAACATGTACGGTCCTGATGTCGCCCTAGACGATGATGAAAATGAAATGTGTGATGAAGAAAATTTATTGGGCGGATCAGATGATGATGATGAAGAAGATGATGCCGACGCTCCCGTTGACCCTGAAAATTCTCCCATTCCACCTAGACCTGAAATCCCTTTCTATAAGAACATTCACATGGGTGGTGATTTTGACATGAGTAGCCGTGATGTCGTTCCCCGTAACCGGATCTGGAACGCTGAAAATCCAGAGTTGGACAAAGGGATGGTTTTTGTTGATAAGAAGCAACTTGTACATGCTGTGAAATTGTACCATGCAACAAATAATCGAGAGTATAAGGTCGTAACCTCCAAGCGAGACCTTTGGGTGTCTGCTTGCAAGCACGATTGCAGATGGTGGTTGCGTGTATCTCTTAGTAGGAAACATGGTCTTTTTGAAATAAAGCAGTACAGGGGTCCTCACCATTGTTTATACCCACGAATGAACAGGGATCACACTAATATTAGCTCTAGTTACATTACTTCTCATCTTTTGGGACAAGTTGCGGTGAGTATAAAAAATAAATGTTTACATATATATACATATTTTTTTGTTTATAGTGTTCACGCCCAAATAATCCAACTCATATTTGATTATCGTATGCAGAATAAATCTGATATGCCAATTAAGAATGTCATTGAAGATGTCAAAAAGACCACGAACTACAGTATATCATACAAGAAGGCGTGGCATGCAAGGGCAAAGGAAATTAGAATGGTATTCGGGGATTGGGATGAATCATATAGGCAGTTGCCTAAATCCATGCATGCATTACAGACATCTAATCCTGGCACCATCGTTCAATGGAAGCATAGATATACCGGAGGTACAACCAGCATGCCCGTCTTCCACTTTGTTTTCTGGTCTTTCAAACCCGTCATCGATGGATTCAGATATTGTAGGCCTGTTATTACCATAGATGGTACATTCTTATATGGCAAATACACTGGTGTGTTACTTGTAGCAACCATTGTCACTGCCAATGGCAAAGTATTACCGCTTGCATTCGCTGTTGTCGACAAGGAGAGTTTGGAGTCTTGGTCGTTCTTCATTTCAAATATCAAGGAACATATTGTCATGGATCGATAGGGAGTGACTTTGATATCTGATCGAGCTGAGAGTATTTTAGCTGCTGTGAGGCGACATTGGCTGAATCCGTCGCTCCAATTTGTTAGATATCATCAGCACTGCCTTCGACATGTTTGTAGTAACTTTAATATAAAGTTTAAAAATAAGGACCTGAAACAACTTCTATGGAAAGTAGGGAATGCTCATCAACGACGAAAGTGTAATGCTTACTTAGAACAAATACAGGCTATTGACCAAGATGCCATCGATTGGGTCCGCAAGATGAATCCTGTGGAGTGGGCCCTTGCGTATGACGGTGGATATCGGTGGGGGGTATTGACCAACAATGACGCAGAGTGCTTCAATAGTGTCTTGAAATGTGCAAAGAACTTACCTATCGCAGCTATGATTGAGTTTATATTTCGACGGCTGGTAAAATATTTCGACGAGATGGGAGCCCAAACAGAAATAGATGTACGGAATAAGTTCCAATACCCTAGAGAGATGCAAAAAATTATCGAGGAGGACATCGCAAGGGGGAATACTTTCTAGTTAATATCGTACGACAGGTTAGTTTGTAATGTAAACTAAATTGTTATTATTATGTTGTGAAGTTAATTACACCTAAAAACATGAACTTGATTAGTTTGTATCAATATTGTCTGATAGGCCCCGCCACGTATTTGAGGTGCGAACATCTTTTCGCCATGGACGAGGTCGTAATACACAAATTGTGCGAATGAATCAAGCCACGTGCAGTTGCGGCAAATACAAGATAAGACACTATCCATGTTCTCATATGCTCGTTGTTATGTCTGAATGCAGTGACAATCCATTTGAGTACGTTGATCCAGTATATAGGCTTCATGTATACACGAGGGTTTGGGAAACTAAATTCAATCCAATATCGGATGAAGATTATTGGGATGATCCGTAGTGGACCTTAATGCGTAATGTACTTTGTCTGCGAGAAGTAAAACAGGGTCGTAAATCTATGTCCCATATTCCGAATGAGATGGATATATCAGATAGGCGTTTGACCGCTCGTTGCAATGAGTGCCAGCAGACAGGTCATGATAGGCGAACATGTCCGGCGCGGCTTGGTCGATGAAGACTATGTAATGCTTACATGAGTTTCGTGAATTGTGAAATTGTAAAATGGTTGCAATTTTTAATTTTGAGATTGTAATTGGACAGCCCATGTGAATTTTGAGCTTGTAATGTAAATGACCCCATGTTAAACTATATTGTAATTGTTAATTCTTTAAATAGATCATTTTTTATTTGTAATAGATCATTTTAAATTTTTAATTCTTTATATATTGTAATTGAATTGTTTTATATTACAAAAAAATTTACAACTAACATACTAAGAAAATAAATTAAACTAAAAATGTATGCAAAAACATTTAATTGTAGCACATAGGCGTTTTTTTATTGTGTACTTGATTGAAAATATGTATTACAAAATTCTATACTTAATCAAATAGTTCTTTTACCATTTGAAGATTTAATATTTATGAATAAATTTAATATTTTCGAATGCTGCAACCATTGTTCACATTTACAATTTATGAATAAATTTATGTAATTTAAAAATTTTATAATTTATTCAAACTTTTAGCATTACAAAATCAATAATTAAGTTTTGTCAAATATGCCATAAATGTAATCATCAACCTATTATTGAAAAAAAAAATTATCATTCAGTGTTTTGGCAAATATTTATGTAGGAAAACTATCTACATGTTACTACACTATATTCATGGTCATTATTAAGCTTATGTAACTGAGACCCTAAAATTATTTTGGAAAAGATTTCTATATTAGTTATAGCATATATAACGGTAGGTTCTGTTGAATTTTTATCATATTTAATGACACATAGTTTCAAATCTTAAAGTACAAATGTATATATATATACATATATATTTAAAAGTCATAAATTATGGAATAATTTAGAGTTTTTTTTTATGATTATAATTAGATTTTAGTAAATTGCTTCCATGTTTGTGGCACACAAATTTATAATTTTAAAATAACCGAGCACATTTTTTTTTTCAAGTCGTCATGTATGGAATTAATTAGAGTTTAATTGTTATAGTTAAATTACAGTTAACCAACAGAGGTTTTTGAAATAAAAATTAATTACATTTTATTGAATTGCTTCTATATATAGTATCACAGAAATTTAAATTTTGAAATAGCTGAGCATACTTTTCTTTTACAAATCGTAATTTATGGAATAATTACAATTTTTCTGTGATGATTAAATGAGATTTTTATTGTTATGATATAGTATTTCACTTGTACAGGCTTCATGGCACATCTACCTGATGAGGTCCCACTTTTTAGTCATCCACATTGGGTTGACAGTATATGGGCGCATCCGGTATGCAATAATGTTTGTTGAACTTTAAGCTTACAATTAAAATACTCTGCATTTTGTTTTATATTACGTGATAATGCTATTATTTAAACTAGTCATTCTGTTATGCAGGACGAGGCACGCACCGTATTGACATGCCGCCGGGCAGATTCTGGCTTGTGGGACAATCTATTGGACCATCCGTTGGACCATAGAGTCTTGTAGTTATACTACGCGCGGGATTCTATGGTGTCTACCGTATCAAGCATATTAGACTCAACCACCCACTCATCACTACTCTCGTCGAGAGGTGGCGCACATAGACTCATACAATCCATTTCTCGATCGGGGAGGCCACCGTCACATTGCAGGACGTATCTGTCCTATATGGTCTACGGATTGATGGGCGAGCAGTTACTAGAGTTGACCCATCATTGGTGAGGGAGCAGTGGATAGCCCTATGTGCTGAGCTATTGGGAGTAGCACCTACACCTGCAGACTTACAGGCAGGTAGACTGAGGGTCAGGTAGCTGGCCGAGCAGTTTGGTCCTCTTCCAGATCAAGCTCCAAATGAGTTGGTACAGCAGCATGCCCGAGCATATATTATGTGGCTTATTGGGGGGGTACTTCTCCCTGATAAGTCACAAAACTTGCTCAAGCTGATGTACTTGCCATTGTTGAGAGACATTGACGAGATCGATCAGTACAGTTGGGATGGAACGACTTTGGCATGCTTATATAGGATGCTATGTCGAGCAGCTCAGGTGGGGGTGAAGGAGATCGGAGGACCACTTGTCTTACTACAGGTTAGTAAGAATTTTATTACATGTCAATTCATATTGTATGACATATATCAGTATTGTAATTGCGTTCAAACTATTGCAGATTTGGGCGTGGGAGAGATTGATTCGCATTGCCCCATCTAGGCAGCAAGTGGTTGCTTCTGGTGAGCTTCCCATGGGCTAGGGAGACATGCAGTTGCCACCCGAACCTCGAGGTAGCCGGTGGAGGGTTGACTTTGGCCACGAGGTCGTATCAACCCACATCGTCGTCGTTTATAGAGACCAGCTCGACCGGATGATTGAGGGCGCGGTATGAAATTTTGCTCTCAATTTTAGTTGTCTTGTTTGTTGTATATGTTTTGAGTTCACGAGCGAATTTTAATATACTTGCCATTATTGTAGTTTATCTGGCAGTCTTATGCTGGGGTCCTGAGTATGCTCCCCGACTACTGCCGACTAGGTCAGCAGATATGGATGGCGAGAGTGCCACTTATTTGTTTTGACGTGGTTGAGTGACATCTCCCCCATCGTGTCCTCTGACAGTTTGGTCGGGTCCAGTCCGTGCCGGATCGGTTCGACACCGAGTGGCGGTTACATGTGACTGATAGGCATGGCCGATCTGGCACTGACTGGAGTCTGTTTTATATGCGATATATACAGTTGTGGGATGCCCGTCGGGATAATATTGTATAGGCTGACTAGAGCGATGAGGTGCTCTCCTCTTCCGACCCTTACATGTTGTGGTATCGGTGACATACACGCCTACTAGTCGGTAATCCGAGCCACCTGTCTGAGTTCGGATATCAGGGAGTTGGGCCTTATCTTGAGGCATTGGTGAGTATCATAGTATGTGTCAGATAATTATTAAGATCATAATTGATTTACTTTTAGTCAACTGTAGCCTAATACGTCCGCATTTTTGTTCAGGTGGTTGGAGCTGGGAGGTCATATCACTTGGCTGAGGACGCCCTTTTCAGAAGTGATGGACAGCATGCCTTACAGGCCGTTGCAGAGATCCGAGACTTATTGTACGAAGCGATCCAGCATGCCTATCGGGGAGATCATCTACATTTTGGCCACTATGGTGTACACAGTACAGCAACTGTTCCAGACACATCAGTGCCGTCCACGTCAGTGGCCACTTTAGCGCCGGCCATATCAGGTCCTTGGACATCAGTCACCCCACCACATGCTACACCATACATATCTCCAGATTCACTCCACGTACATCCTACGCAGCATACTGGCATAACTTATGTAGCTGGCCCTGATTAGACACCGCCCCGATATATGCATAACGTTGTTACCCTACCCACCCAGTTACCACCACCAGACAGTTCAGGTGTTTGTGGTGTTGGGGTTGATACATATACATCACATAGTCCCACACTACATACACCTACTTTTGTGGGGACTAGTTCGACCGCGACCATGAGTACACATGATGCAATTCTCATTGACATCTCCCACGTTGAGGATGAGGCCCATATTGAGCCCCCCCCCAAAGCGCGAGGGAGAGACTGAGGTTATGGTTGTGGCGGACGTCACGGTCGAGGTCGGGGTGTGAGCAGAGACAGAGGTAGAGGTCGAGGTCGAGGTCCAGCTGTAAATTGTGATACTGTAACGCCCTCAAAATTAACCCATTATATATCATTGACATGCATTATTTAAAGAAGACAATTTATTAATTCATTCATCAGAGTATTACTAAATAAAGCATTACATGCAACATCGAAATAAATGCCCTACAGGCTTACATCTTTCCAAGCCAACACTTGGATTCAAAAATATGAGTTCTAATCTCAATACAAGAAAAGCCCTAGGCTGGAATGTTTACATGTACTAATAAATAAAAACTATTAACTAAAGGTAGTCTTCTTCAATCCAGAAGCCAAACCCTCCCAAGCTAAGTCCTTGGAGGTAGTTTATCACCTGAACCTGAAAATGATGTTCCCATAAAGGGTGAGCCACAGCCCAGTAGAAATATACTAAACCACATATAAGCAATGAATAAAGCAATAGCATTCAACAGATGGTTAACCAAAATAATCAATTACTTCATTTTACAGTCTCATGACACTATTGCCAAAGATACGTTTTACTTTCCAATTTTATCAACATGGCTCAGAGCCTGGCCAAACTTATAACAGTGAATCACATATATCATATTCACATCCTTCCAATATCAACAAACAAATGAGACTCAAGCTCAAATCAAACACTTCATACTTCCAGATTGATACACATTTTAGTGATGTATCAATAAAACACTTCTATATAAATAAGCACACATAAAAGTGATGCTAATGGAGTCCATCCCCTATCTCCTCCCAAACAAAATCCGGTTTAGAGGTCCATCCCCTATCTTCCCCTAAACCGTGGAGTACATCCCCTATCTCCTCCCACACACAAAACAATGTATGCAAATGCAATGCTCAATCAATACACATATTTTCTGTATCAATGCCATAGTCAAAATTAATGACTTAACCAATGTGATTAGTTTCAGTTATTCCTAATGCACATGCAATGTCTACAACAATCACGACTATCCTCCACCGATAGCCCAAAACAGTTATTTCTAAACTGAAAATAACTATGTCAACAATTCAATAGACAAATGATTCCAATTACCCAATTACGCTATTTAACCAATGAATTCCCAAATTCCATGAATTTAACCATCTTTTCCCAATTCCATGAATTACTTATACAAATTAATTCAATAATACAACTAGGGTTTTTCCCAAAATTTACCAAAGTATCCCCAACATATCAAAATACCAAAGCTTAGAACAAAACCTATAAAATGGAGTAGGAAATCCCTACCTCGAAGAAAACAACACAAATGGTGAAGACAAAGATGAGTGCCCAAATACTAAAGTGCTCCAACTCGCCAAATGTTCAGATTAAATGAAAGCCCTCGACTCCCTCTATCTTTTTAATGAAGGATCTAGGGTAGAAACACACCCTAAGTGGATCAAATCTAAGAAAGAAGGTGAGTGGGGAGAGAGAGAAGTCGGACCTAGGGTTTGGGATCAAAAGAAAATAAAAAAGACTGATCAAAACCCGCTGCTGTGTATATAAACTGGACAGGCTCGCTCGAGCGAAGACATGGTCGCTCGAGCGACCAGACACAGAAAAACAACGCTCGAGCCAAGGAAGCCTTGCTCGAGCCAACAACCCAAAAGCTCGCTCGAGCGAAAGAAAACTCGATCGAGCGAAGAACTCAAACCCACAGGTCTGAAACCAGACACACGCTCGAGCGAAGGAACTATTGCTCGAGCGAAGAACAAACTAACTCGCTCGAGCGAAGAAAAGCTCGCTCGAGCCAAGAATGCACAGCTACAGGTCCAAATCAAACGCAACCTCTCGCTCGAGCGAACAACTCCTCGCTCGAGCGAAGAACCAAAAACCTGGACAGCAACACTTGGTTTCTAAACCCAACCAACCTGAAACAAACCTGCCCAACACATCCTATAATTCCAAATGAGAAAATAAGGGACAACAACAATAATTATACAATGACAGAATCTACGGAACCTAAGTCCGGATACAATAATCAAATGGGAAAAGACCGGGGTCGCTATAGATACAGTTGCACCAGATGAGGGAGTTTCACAACTCACAACAGTATCCGATCTTCGGCCAGAGACAGGATCAGGGGCAGCACAAGCAGGAGAGGGAGGGTCACACTCATAGGCTCCACTAGCAGTCAGTGGAGGGCCACATGCAGGGGAGGGAGTGCCACAGGATACACATTTATGATTAGGGGAGCCACATATTTAGAGAGTCTACGGCAGGAGACTGAGGAGGGAGGTCGACGGTCGGGGTTGTGGGACTGGGGCATGTGAGGGCATTAACGGGTGTGATATGGACTGTAAATCAAATTTGTGTAGAGGATGTAAATGTGCCATATTTATTTATTCGAAAATAGAATTTTACAATTTTTTATTCTTACTTATTTTGATGATTTCCTAAATACTTCAAATATTCAAATCATGATGTCACAATGGGTTTAAACAGGGTGATTATATACATAAGAGATTGAAGTTGTGCTGCATTTGGTGCTATGTGGATTTTCTTTTTACAATAATAAACTATACACTTTTTTTTTTAAACACACACACACACACACACAAAAATTTCAAATTACATAAGGCTACCCAAAAAAAAAGGTACACAACCTGATAATATAATAAAAAATTTAAGAACATTGGTTTTTTTAAACAACGTGTGCACACATAATTACAACGTGCGCACAGAACCTGTAAGTTATTTACTGAGTTGGTAATTTACGATTTTACCCATAATTACAATTTCATATAAGTTTTAAAATAATAGATTATTTAACAAGTTATGGCTATTTTAGGAAAAATAGAAAAAAATTTGTAAGCCAGGCTTCAGATTCATGACACCAAAATTGGTGTTGCCCTTTAATAATAGAATAGATTAACCCTCAAACTGGACCCAAATTCTGTAATAATAAATAGTTCCTCCAGCACCCAAATTCTTTAATTTTCCAACGCCACATTCCTTTATTCCTATTATCACTGTGGCCTTCTTCACTCGAAGAACCCCAACTCCCTCTACTGAACCCTCAACCATTTGCCTTTGACATTGTGTCGTTCCTCAAAATCTGATTTTTTTCAACAACCGACTCGTTGCCACCATTGGACTGGCTATTTTTATTACAACTCCAGATATTAGTGGGTGACTCATTCTCATGCCTGGTTTGAGATTGTATTTCAACTTTACTCCCCTCAGTATTCGAAGAACCCTAAGCAGCATAAGTTTTTGACTGAGGTACATGCTCAACATCTTCTTACTTGACTGTGGGTGACTCATTCTCATGCCCGGTTTGAGATTATATTTCAACTTTACTCCCCTCAGTATTCGAAGAACCCCAAGCAACATAAGTTTTTGACTAAGGTACATGTTCTACATCTACGTACTTCACTATGGGTGTGTTTCACAGTGCTGTCTACGACTGAGAAAATAATTTCATAATTGTTCATTCAGTATCATCATTATATTCCACATCAATAATACATGAAATCATGAAAGCCTAGTTCAATTAGCATTCTTCAAAATAACAATAACGGAGAGAAAGCAAAGGTATTTGTTATTTGTAGAATTACAAGAACTATTCAAAAAGTATTGAAATTTCTCCCTTCATTGATAAGTCGTGGATAAGCATTACAAATCCATTACAACATAAATGGTTTGGTCATTCATCCAAACAATTTCATTCATTATCATCATCATCTGACATCTCAATATCAGATTCATACATAACATCCATGTTCTAGGCGAAGTACTGGTGTGCATCATCCATTGACCCATCTTCGGCACGCTCATTTGTGGTCTTCATTAGTTCGAACCTTTGCAAACATTAGGTCATGCGATTAACTTCGTCACAGATACGATGCAATGCCCTTTGCAACAACTGTGGAGTGTCAATTGGCATACGCATGGCTAACCGGCGAGAAAATTTAATATTAACTTCACGACATAGCTCAACGAGAACGTTTGCTCAAGTTATGCGAAATTCCCACTCAGCTCTCATGGTATTGACGGCGACATGTGAGTAAACCAAATTTGAATTTAATGAGTATTGAAATTCATCTCCATCTACAACCCAATAGCGACCCATTGCTGAATATAGATCAACCACCGTATATCTCATGATGATATCGCTTGAAATAGCTATAAAACTTTTGTTGTGGTATGATGCGATATTTGTACGACATATACACATGGTAGCTGTATGCTTGAAATTATTGTAAACAACTATGCATTAGAGTTGTCACGTCAACTTTTATGACCTAAACAACTATGCATCAACTTTATAGGAGTTGTCACTTCGACTTTTATTTACTACTTAGTGCATATCTTAAGGTTTTTAGCAAAGTTCAAATCTGCTTAGAAATTTAATTTCATTTTTCCGCTTTCAAATATAATTCAATTTATTTTGTCTTGACAATATATTTAATTTCACTTTTCACCTTACATATTTAATTTAATTTAATTGGAGAAATTTGACCAATTTAATTTCAAGTTAACTATGTGTTAATTTCAAGTTCTATACATCAAAAAAGTCATTCATTCTAACTCTACTACAAATTAATCTTCAATACATTCTAACTCTATAATATTTTATCTTCAAGGTTTATGAATCTATTTGGAGCTGCGTAGGGTGGCTTTTTAAACACAAAGGGTCTAATTGTTTTGTTGTTTTGTTCTGACACCCCCTCATCCCATTATGAATTGCAGAAATTCACATGGACATAGTAGCTATGGTACGATAATAAATTGTGGCTCGGCGCAGTGATACGTCCAACATTTCTCAGTGATGCAGTGACTTTAACATACGTGCTAAATTGTACACTTTGTTTTTTCCTCAGATGTTATGTGACTTTGTGTAGTGATGCATGTGACTTTATGCAGTGATACATGTGACTTTCTGACTTTTTTAAAATAATACGACCACATGGCAATAGTATTGACAAACAACTATATAAAGGACTGAAGGAGTGAAGTGTAATTTACCGAATACAAAAAGAAGCAGAAAATGCAAAGAGGAGAAAAGGGGATGACTGTGAAGTTTTGTAAACTAAAAACAAGATAAAATATAGGCTGTCGTACCAATCTTCTTTACATATCAGGTGGCCATTTTATTATTTTGTTTTGAACATTGTTTTGGTGAAAAAATCAACGATAGTTTTGTAGGTCGAAGTGAGTTGGAAGGTTGTGTATTTACTTACATTCTGTTTCATAGTTGTTTATGAACAGTATTACTTTAAAACAAAGAAAATTAAAGCCGCAGTTTCATTTTATGATTTAATTTAAAAAATTTTGAAAACACCAATTTGTACTGAAATTGTTAGTTCGAAGTGACTACTTACTGTATTAAAAAAGCAAGCATGAAAAAATAGTTTAATGTGGCGATGTGACAACTCACTGCATTACTGATTAATTTGACAACTCACTGCTCGAATATGAAGGGATTGCATTATCAAAAAGACGACCTACAATTTTGATTTTATCTGACAACCACGCCCGTGACTACATCACAGGTACACAAAGTCACGGGGTACTCAGGATTGCATGAAATGAATAAGATAAAATAATATCATGCGTATCACTTCTTCCATAGTGCCCCAACATCTCAAATATCGTCACCAAGTCATTTCTAGTTAACCCCCAGTATGATGTCTATAAATAGCGCTACCCCCAATATGATGTTTGTTCAAGTCATAACAATGGTAATATATCTACAATTACTATTATTATTAATTTTTTTATTTTATGAACAATATCTTCAAGAGGTGCAGAAAGTTCACACCATCAAAGAAATTCGAAAGTCTGGCTGCTACCTCCATTTACTTATGACTACAAGAGCGAAAAGTACTCGAGTGCGAAGGATTATTATGCTGGTATCCGAGCAGAATGGGCGTTCAGGGTGACGGAGCAAGAAGGATTGTTTAATGATCTACGTAACTTTGGGGCACTAGTACCTTATCGTCGTTCATTGACCATGACTAGGTGAAATGTGAGTGATTATGAAAAAGCAGTTAGCAGAATTAATAAGGAGAACAATAGAATGTTGATGCGGAGATGTCGACATTTCATGCTTCAGCTAGCCGCCGAAATGGCAGAAGCAAGCAATAGAAAATTGACAGTGATTGAGCGAAATAATGTCTTAAACAATGAAAAATATCTCTCTGACTGCTACATGTCAGATGAGGAATGAGAAATCAAACACCTTTATCTTTCATACATGTTTGTATATTGTGTCGTATCTTCGTTATTGGAGTGTAAGACAATGTTGTTGTTCATCTATTCTACGAATGTATTTCAACTATTTGTTATATGAACCTGAAGTTTATGAAATTACTACATTTATAAGTACACATGTCAAGATTCGTTACGAATTTCTCTTCCTATTGATAACTCATGTGTAAGCATTACAAAGCCATTACACATGGTAGCTGTATGTTTGAAATTATTGTAAACAACTATACATCAGAGTTGTTACGTCAACTTTTATGACCTGAACAACTATGCATCAACTTTGTAGGAGTTGTCACTTCGACTTTTATTTACTACTCAGTGCATATCTGAAGGTTTTAAGCAAAGTTCAAATCTGCTTAGAAATTTAATTTCACTTTTTCGCTTACAAATATAATTCAATTTATTTTGCCTTGACAATATATTTAATTTCACTTTTCACCTTACATATTTAATTTAATTTAATTGAAGAAATTTGACCAATTTAATTTCAAGTTAACTATGTGTTGATTTAAGTCGGTGTTGTCTTGTCTGCATACTAGGCTAGCTTTTATTTGTAACACTTTCAAGTTCTATACATCGAAAAACCCATTCATTCTAAATCTACTACAAATTAATCTTCAATACATTCTAACTCTATAATATTTTATCTTCAAGGTATATGAATGTATTTGGAGCTGCGTGTGGTGGCTTTTTAAACACAAAGGGTCTAATTGTTTTGTTGTTTTGTTCTGACACCCCTTATACTGAATTGCAAAAATTCACATGGGCACAGTAGCTATGGTACGATAATAAATTGTAGCTTGGCGCAGTGATACGTCAAACATTTCTCAATGATGCAATGACTTTTACAGACGTAATAAATTGTATGCTTTATTTTTCCTCAGATGCTATGTGACTTTGTGCAGTGATGCATGTGGCTTTGTGCAGTGATGCATGTGACTTTGTGCATTGATGTAGTGATGCATGTGACTTTCTAACTTTGTAAATTATATACTTTGTGACTTTTTTCTTCACATGCAGTGATGCATGTGACTTTGTGCAGAGCGACTTAAATGCTTTGTTTTTCCTCGCATTTCAGAATTCATCTAAGTCACATTAATACGACCACATGGCAATAGTGTTGACAACCAACTATATAAAGGACTGAAGGAGTGATGGTAAACACACAACCTTTCCACTCAGTTCGCCCTAGGAAACTATCGTTCATTTATTGAGAAAAAATCAAATGGAGTATAAATTCACGGTAGGGGGTAGGAATCGCAGCGGTGAGAGTTCACGACGAGAAAGAGGAATGGGAAGGGGACTCGTAGGGGGTAGGAACTTCGAAAGAGGTGAGAGTTGATGCCGAGGAACAGGAAGGGGAAGTGGCGATGCTGAAGATGAAACACCATTTACTTTGTTAGATACCTCTTGTGCTTATCATGATAGGTTTGGGAAGCGGCATTTTGTCATGCCTAAGTACTATCGAGATCCATGTGGTTTCGTGGAGGATTCATCTGATAATCAAACATGATATGGTTTAGCAGACGCTAGACTTCTGAAGTGGCCCGCACTATTTATAGAGCGAGTGCAAATGGAAGGATTATGTTGGGAAAATCGACTAAAGGTGCCGAAAGCATGTTCAGTTCATATCCAAAAGGAAGATCCAGATAATGTTGATCGACTATGTGAAAGATTTCGACGTGAGATTTCTCAAATGCGCCGTAGGTCAGCCCGCGATATGGAACTATCTATACTTAAGTCGGATGCCAAGAAGAACGGAACAGCACCAAATGTTGTGGCTATCAAGACTATCAAGGACGATCCTGCACTTCTCTCTGACCCTGAGCTCTCTGATTGTTCAGACTCTGAGATTGCCAATTTGAGCGAGGATTAGGCGTCTATCTGTCTACTAAATTATATTAAGTTATCCATAATTATATGTTGTGTGTGTTAAAATAACTCTTTCGACAATGAGTTTGTGAAAGGTTTGTCTAATATTTATCTATGTAACTGTTAAGTATTGTACTCGTTGCTTTATTTTATGTTATGTGTTATGTTGAATGTTTCCACAAATTATTTTTGTGGAATATTTATGTTTAAACTAGCTACGGCGTTCTAAAGTGTTATAAGTGTTCTAAGTGTTATAGTCATACCTTTATTTTGTTTTCCTATTCGTAGTAGTAATTAGCAAATTAGATACTTTATATATACTGTGTGAAGTTTTATTTAAATATTTCGTGGCAACAAAAATTTAAGGGAACAACAAATATTTAGTTTCGAAAATTCTGCAAAAGTAGGCTTAGTTTGGGAAATAAATTAATATAGGGACTTAGTTTGGGAAAAGTCCCAACAAAATCTCTCCGAAACTGCGCAAAATGTTCTCTGGGGGTGCATGTCTCGAGGCCATTATTTTCTTCTTCTTTTTTAATTTTTAATTTTTAATTTTTATTTGTTGTTTTTATTTTTGTCCATCATCGATCTTTTTTAAATTATATTTGAATTATATAACAAAACAAAATAAAAATTTATTTAAAATTTTATATTTAAATAACAATTTAAAAAATATCAAGTAAATTAAGCAAATATTTAATTTACATTTTTTACACAATTCACTACTCTTTAGACAATGCATGCTGTTTATTTTTAAAAAAATTTATGTATAAATTATTTATGTAAATATCAAATTGATCTGATAATCGTACATATAATTTTACCATTTAAAAAAAAATAATGGATGCAAAACATAATTTCAAAATTACATAATTTATTTTTAAATATTAAAATAATAAAATTTGGTAGCTAAGATTGTTTATGAATACGATATTTTACATCAATAATTTATATATAGAGATCTACAAAATGATTGAGCGAATTATAGAATATGGATTGAATAATAATAATAATAATAATAATAATAATAATAATAATAGTAATCAACAGTGAGTGCTCCTAAAAGCATGGTTACGAACAACGCTTTCCTTTAAAACTAGATTTCAGTTAAAAGCGTGGTTATCATCCACGCTTTCCTTGGTGAACAGTAAAAGCGTGGTTGTGAACCACATTTTTGTTGGAAAATTTATAAAGAGGTAGTTGTGAATTGAAATAGACTCCATTTTGAATGAAAGGGTGTAACCTTTTATGGTGTCTTTTTGTTTTAAAGGAAGGGTCAAACCTCCATTTGAATAAAATGGTGCAAACCTTTCATGGTGTCTCTTTATTTTAAAGGAATAGGTATGTCCCTTCTTCATACCTTTTCTATTCAAATTGAATAGGTGCCAACAAAACCTATATAAAGGCAGCCCCATTCCAATTTTGATTAATCCGAAAAATTCAGTTTCAAATTCTTGTCTCTTTGCTGTCCATTTTCTTTTAGTGCATTATTCTTCATATAAAATATTATGAATAAATTTCAGAGAGTTATAGAACACAAGGTTCTAGTTCGCCGGACAAATTTGTTTGAAGTGCTTCTACAAATTTGTAAAAATCATTGTATCTTGGTAGATAGACGCCACTCAACCGTAAGCACCGTAGCGGGGTGAATCTGTCTTAAGGACAGAGTGTCACACACTCGACTTGGTCTTAATTTTAATTCGATTCGATAAATAAATCCGGTATGTTATTTATTTATTTTATTTTATTTTATTTCAAGTTATTTTATTTACACAGAAGATTGATCCAACAATCTTAAAACAGATTCGAATTATTCTGTTTACAGAATTTTTTGTTTGTTTCTTTTTTTTTCATTCTTTGTAAATAATTTCGGAAGAAAATTATTTTCTGTGGATTTACAAAATAATATTCTGGTTGAAAAAACAAATAGTGATTATATGCTATTTGACAGATAGTAGTAATATACTGTCTCTTTTCTTTGACAACAACTAGTAGTACGATACTGGTGTCATTAATAATTCAGAATATATTTTTGTGCAATTTTTCAGAAATTAATTTTGGGTTTTAGAAATTATTTTCTGAGTTTTCATTACTTAAAATTCTGTTTTAGTATTTTAATTATTGAAGTGCTATAGAAATTAATTTTCTGTGTGGAATTAATTTGGTTGAATAAAATTTTATTTTATTTCCAAATTAATTGAAAAATAAAAGTTATTTTCTTATTTCTTTTATTTTACAGAATTTAATTTCTTGTGTGGAATTAATTTGGTTAAATAAAATTTATTTTATTTCCAAATTAATTGAAAAATAAAAGTTATAGTTTTTATTTCTTTTATTTTACAGAATTTATTTTTCTGTGTGGAATTAATTTGTTTAAATAAAAATTTTATTTTATTTTCAAATTAATTGGAAAATAAAAGTTACATTCTTGTTTCTTTTATTTTTACAGAATTTAATTCTGTGAATTTGGTTTAATTTTCTGTGTAGTGAAAATTTTAATTATAAATTTGTTTTATAAATTAGAATTGATGGCTTCTGAAACAAATGCCCAAACAAGTACTACTGTGGTGGCTGCAATTGCACCAACCCCCTCTCCTGTGATGACAGTACCAATAAATCATGGAGAGAAGCCAGAGAAGTTCTCAGGAACTGACTTTAAAATATGGCAACAGAAAATGTTGTTCTATCTTATAACTCTAAACCTGGCTCGTTTTCTCCGTGAAGATGCTCCTATCCTGAAAGAGGATGAAACCGACCGGCAAGTGGTTGCTACGGTTGATGCTTGGAAACATGTCGATTTCCTTTGCCGAAACTACGTCTTGAACGGACTTGACAACACATTATACAACGTCTACAGTCCAATCAAGACAACAAAGGAACTTTGGGAATCGTTGGAGAAAAAGTACAAAACAGAAGATGCCGACTCAAAGAAATTTGTGGTTGGTAGATTCTTGGATTTTGTAATGGTTGATTCAAAAACTGTGATCAGCCAAGCTCAAGATTTCCAACTCATTCTGCATGACATTCACGCAGAAGACATGTCTCTCAGTGAATCCTTCCAAGTTGCAGCCTTAATTGAAAATTACCAAAAGGCTGGAAGGAGTTCAAGAACTACCTCAAACACAAGCGCAAAGAAATTTCTATGGACGAATTAATTGTGCATTTGAGAATTGAGGAGGACAACCGCAATTCTGAAAAGCGGGCTGGTAAGCATCCTATGAAATCTAAGGCAAATGTGGTGGAACATGTTTCAAAAACCAAGAAACAAAAGTCTTCTGGAGAAAATTCATCACAAGGCTCTAAAGGGGGGGATAATAAAAAGTACAAGTTTAATGGCAAATGTTACATTTGTGACAAAGAGGGACATCGGGCCAAAGATTGCCGTAGCAAAGGCAAAAGCAAAAGAAGAACAAGCAAGAAGCCTGCTCAAGCCCACATGACTGAAGTGGACAATATTTCCAATGGTATAGATGATATCAATCTTTCTGCAGTTGTTTTCGAGGCAAATCTTGTCGGAAATCCTAAAGAATGGTGGGTGGACACTGGAGCTACTCGCCATATTTGTGTCGACAAAAAGATGTTCACATCTTATTCTATAGTGGACAATGGTGAACAACTCTTTATGGGCAACTCCTCAACTTCCAAAGTTGAAGGACAAGGAAAGATTGTACTCAAGATGACATCTGAAAAGGAACTCACTCTCAACAATGTGCTGCATGTACCGGACATTCGCAAGAATTTAGTTTCTGGATCTTTGTTGAGTAAGAATGAGTTTAGGCTAGTTTTTGAAAATGACAAGTTTGTACTTACCAAAAACGGGATGTGTGTAGGAAAAGGTTACATGTCTGATGGACTTTTCAAGTTAAATGTAATGACCGTTGTACCCTCAGTTATTAATAATACTACATCTTCTTCTTACTTGCTTGAGTCTTCAAATTTATGGCATGGTAGACTAGGACATGTTAATTATGGATCTTTGCGTAGATTAATTAATATGGAATGTTTACCTAAATTTAACATTAATTCAAATCATAAATGTGAAGTTTGCGTTGAGGCAAAATTATCTAAAACTCCTTTTCATTCAATTGAAAGAAGTACGGAACCACTTGAATTAATTCATAGTGACATTTGTGATTTTAAATCAATTCAAACTAGAGGTGGGAAAAAGTATTTTATCACTTTTATAGATGACTATACTAGATATAGTTATGTTTATTTAATTCGAACCAAGAATGAAGCTTTGGAAACTTTCATTCAATATAAGAATGAAGTTGAAAATCAATTTGGTAAGAAAATCAAGAAACTTAGAAGTGATAGAGGTGGTGAATATGAATCACCTTTTGGTGAGTTTTAATTCATCAAACCACCGCTCCTTACTCACCTCAGCAAAATGGAATTGCTGAAAGGAAAAAATAGGACTTTAAAAGAAATGATGAATGCCATGTTAATCAGTTCTGAATTACCTCAAAACTTATGGGGGGAAGCAATACTTTCTGCTAATTATATTTTAAATAAAGTACCCCGAAAGAAAGTGAATCAAACACCTTATGAAATGTGGCATAGTAGAGTACTATCCTACAAATACTTAAAAGTGTGGGGGTGTTTGGCTAAAGTGGCTATTCCTAGTCCTAAAAAGACTAAGATAGGTCCTAAGACCATTGATTGCATTTTCATTGGTTATGCTAAAAATAGTAGTGCATATCAGTTTTTGATTCATAAATCAGAACATTCCGAAATGCATGTAAATACTATTATTGAGTCTCGAAATGCATCATTCTTTGAACATGTATTTCCAAATAAAACTGGACAAGAGACTGGTAATAATAAGAGATCTTTTGATACTATTACTAGTAATGATCAAGAACATGATCAAGAGCAAGAGTTAGACCAAAATGAGGAAGAAGAACCTAGGCGTAGTAAACGTGCTAGAACCTCAAAATCTTTTGGTCCAGATTTTCTAATATTTTTGTTAGAAAATGAGCCTTTAACTTTTAAAGAGGCTATGTCCAGTCCTGAAGCTCCTTTTTGGAAAGAAGCTGTCAACAGTGAAGTTGAATCCATCTTGCAAAATCACACTTGGGAATTAGTGGATTTGCCACCAGGTTGTAAACCTCTTGGGTACAAGTGGGTTTTTAAAAGAAAATTGAAAGCGGATGGATCAATTGACAAATACAAGGCAAGACTTGTGGTCAAAGGGTTTAGACAAAAAGAAGGTCTTGATTACTTTGACACATACTCACCGGTTACTAGAATAACATCCATTAGAATGTTAATTGCCATTGCATCTCTATACAATTTAGAAATTCATCAAATGGATGTAAAAACCGCTTTCTTAAATGGTGAGTTAAATGAAGAAATTTACATGGAATAACCAGAAGGGTTTTCTGTTCCAGGAAAAGAAAAGAAAGTATGTAAATTGGTTAAATCATTATATGGTTTAAAACAAGCGCCAAAGCAATGGCATGAGAAATTTAACAAGGCAATGATGTCAAATGGATTTAAAATTAATGAGTGTGACAAATGTGTTTATATTAAAAATACAGATAAATGTTATGTCATTGTATGTCTTTATGTAGATGATATGCTCATCATTAGTAGTAATAATGACATGATTAAAACTACCAAGAAAATGTTGAATAAACATTTTGACATGAAGGACATGGGCATTGCTGATGTAATACTTGGTATGAAAATTACCAAAACATCAGAAGGATATGCTTTGTCACAATCTCATTACATTGAGAAAATACTTGACAAATTCAGCAAAGATGATGATCATCTTGTAAGAACACCTGTAGATATTAATTTGTATCTTTCTAAGAATGTATAGGAAAGTATTTCTCAATTAGAGTATGCCCGAATTATTGGAAGCTTAATGTACTTGATGAACTGCACTCGCCCAGATATAGCTTATGCAGTAAGTAAATTAAGTAGATATACGAGTAATCCGGGAGTAGAACACTGGAAAGCAATTATAAGGGTTCTTAGATATCTCCGATTTACTCGTAACATTGGGCTTAATTATACTAGATATCCAGTAGTACTTGAAGGATACTGTGATGCAAATTGGATATCGGATACAAGAGACTCAAAGTCCACTAGTGGGTATGTCTTTACTCTTAGTGGGGCGGCTGTATCTTGGAAATCTTTCAAACAGACTTGTATTGCTAGGTCTACTATGGAATCTGAATTCATAGCTTTAGACAAAGCAGAGAAAGAGGCAGAATGGCTTCGCCACTTCCTTGAAGATATTCCAATATAGCCAAAACCGGTGCCTGCTATATGCATACTTTGTGATAGTCAATCAGCAATTGGTAGACCACAAGTCATATGTATAACGGTAAGTCTCGACACATTCGTCGTCAACATAATACCGTAAGACAACTACTCTCTAATGGAATTATGTCTATAGAATATGTTAAGTCTAAAGACAACATAGCGGATCCACTAACCAAAGGGTTAGCAAGAGAGTTAGTTGAGAATTCATCGAGGGGAATGAGACTAAAGCCTATTAAATAAGAGTTACCACAACGGAAACCCAACCTAGTTGACTGGAGATCCCAAGATCTAGGTTCAAAGGGACAACCGAGTTGTGAATAGCTTAGAAGGATCACTGGGGAGTTTATCTCCTACCCATTTCTTTGATGAAATAGTGATGTCTGCAGCCGTTTAGGTTAAGTAATACTTTTAATGATTCTTATATCTAGGTAAACCTAGTGGAGTATGGCAGGATACTTTTCATAAGAATCACCTATATGAGTGTGAACTGGGCCGGTTCTATAAGATTTGTGAAGGGCTACAAGTCTTTAGAGCACTCATGAAAGACCAGGTTGTTCAGGGCCAAAATGAACACAATAGTGAGAACTAAACTGTGTCTGGAGATATACTGTGTGAGTTCTATTGTCTTGGTTTACACAAACGGCTGAACAGTTCTAGATATCATGTTCACTGGTTAGCTAGTAAATCCGATAGTATCTCACAAGGGAAGGTTCAAAGCCAAAAGCTACCTATCCTTTGCAGAATATTTCCAATTTCTGTACTCTCTGTATTTACATCATGTTGTTGCATTTTCTCTTTGTCAATTTCATTCATGTGGGGGATTGTTGGAAAATTTATAAAGAGGTAGTTGTGAATTGAAATAGACTCCATTTTGAATGAAAGGGTGTAACCTTTCATGGTGTCTTTTTGTTTTAAAGGAAGGGTCAAACCTCCATTTGAATGAAATGGTGCAAACCTTTCATGGTGTCTCTTTATTTTAAAGGAATAGGTATGTCCCTTCTTTATACCTTTTCTATTCAAATTGAATAGGTGCCAACAAAGCCTATATAAAGGCAGCCCCATTCCAATTTTGATTAATCCGAAAAATTCAGTCTGAAATTCTTGTCTCTTTGCTGTCCATTTTCTTTTAGTGCATTATTCTTCATATAAAATATTAGGAATAAATTTCAGAGAGTTATAGAACACAAGGTTCTAGTTCGCCGGACAAATTTGTTTGAAGTGCTTCTACAAATTTGTGAAGATCATTGTATCCTGGGAGATAGACGCCACTCAACCGTAAGCACCGTAGCGGGGCGAATCTGTCTTAAGGACAGAGTGTCACACACTCGACTTGGTCTTAATTTTAATTTGATTCGATAAATAAATCAGGTATGTTATTTATTTATTTTGTTTGATTTTATTTCAAGTTATTTTATTTACACAGAAGATTGATCCAACAGTTTTTTGAAAAAACAAAAATTTATTTAACGCACAGTAAAAGCGTGGTTCGCAACCACGTTTTATGAAGAAAAAAAAATTATTTAAAAGTGTGGTTCCTAACCACGCTTTCTGGAAAAAAAAAAAAAAAAATTAAAAGCGTGGTTTGTAACCACGCTTTTACGATTTTACAAATTTTCTGCGGGAGGGCCACAAAAACAGTGAAAGCATGGTTTGTAACCACGTTTTAGCTGAGTTTGGGAATTTCGTCCAAACTAGGTCTAGTTTGGGAAATAAGTTGCTACTTTGCCTTAATTTGGGAAAAGCCCCCATTTTTCCTTAATCCCCACAACCCCCAATGTATTAGGATTGGCCATTTTTTTTTTTTCACTCACTGACATGTGTTTATAGGGATTTTAGAGATCAAGAAAAAAGGGAGTCTCTATCATTTCTGTTATATTTATTAACTTATCAAGGTTTAAACATTAATGTTTTAAAAAAAATGTCCAACATGTAAAAAAATTTTAAAAAATAAAATAAAATAAAAAAATTTTAGAAAAAAATAAAATAATGCTTTTTACTTAACAAAAAATATAAAAAAAATTAAATATTAATGTTTTAAAAAAAATGCCCGACATGTAAAAAATAAAATAAAAATAAAAAATTTCTAGTCTGCCAGACTATTATTCTAATACCAAGTCCTAGAGGCCCATCCGAATCCCCTTGGGGGGGGGCCATTCTAATCCGGAACTCACTGACCTTGTTTGGGAAGTGGCTATTTTAGAGGCTTTTTGGCTATTTTAGTAGGCTATTTTAGTTTTTGTGTTTGGGAAGATGAGATGAATTTTTATTTGAATTGTTGTATTGAAAAGTGTGTTGAAATAATGTTTGAATTTAAAATGACAAATTTGTCCCTAAATTATAATTTTTTAAATTGATGTAAAGGGGTAAAATGGTAATTTAGCCGTTGATGATGACTTTTGAGGCTGTGACAGTGTAGGCTGTGCCTACACTGTCCGGCGCTGAGCCTATTTTTTTTTTTTTTTGAAAAACTTTGAACAGTTTTGTTTTTTAGCTTATTTCTCATTTCAGGCTATAATAGCCCCAACCCACCATTCCCAAACAGCGCCACTATCAATCCCCTTCTCATCTTTCAAAACAAACACAATATTAGTGAGTCACACCTCACTAACAATCCCAATCTCCCCTCTAACTCTCCAAACAAACGGGGGATTAGGAGTCCCCTCCCCATCTCTCAAAACAAACACAATATTAGTGGGTCACACCTCAGTACCAATCCCAATCCCCCCTCTAACTCTCCAAACAAACGGGGGATTAGGAGTCCCCTCCCCACCTCTCAAAACAAACATCTCATATAGTGGGTCCCATCTCACCATCAATCTCAATCTCAATCCCTTTCCTATAACCCCAAACAAACGGGGTGTATCCCAAATATTCTACCAAACAACTCACACAAATCCATATGAGTGTGTTTGTTTTGAAGGATTAGGGGGTGTGATTGGACTATTAGTCCCACCGGACTAATAATCCATTATTTGTTTCATTTTTTTTGCTCCGAACTATTAGTCCCACAAATATGGGACTATCCTATCCCATGGGGGAGGGTGGGATAGAAACCATGGGATAATCCCATGGGATTATTTTGTAAAATGTCCATTTTACCCTCCATGCTATTACTTAGCAAACAATTAGAAAATGATAAAATAGTCTTTTAAATATTTATAAATTATTTTTTTAGTGTTGTTAATTTAAAATTATATATTAAATAAAAAATTTAAATTATAAATTAAATTTAATTAAAAATAATAAATTATAAATTATGGCCTTATAAATTAAACTTTTTTGGTGTTGTTAAAAAATTAAATTTACATATTAAATTAAATTATTTTTTTAGTGTTGTTAATTTAAAATTATATATTAAATAAAAAATAAAAAATATAAATTAAATTTATTTAAAAATAATAAATTATAAATTATGGCCTTATAAATTAAATTTTTTTAGTGTTGTTGAAAATTTAATTTATATATTAAATAAAATTATTTTTTATTGTCGTTAATTTAAAATTATATACTAAATAAAAAATATAAATTATAAATTATAAATTTAATTTAATTGAAAATAATAAATTAAAATAATTAAAATATTGTGCAAAAAATAAAATAGAACAAATTTTTATTTAATCTAGTTAAAAATAATTAAAATATTAAAGCTATGTTCAATATTGCTATTACTTAGTAAATAATTGAAAATAATAAAATAGTCATTTGAGCATTTATCCTTCTTCATAATATCCCAAACAAACATTGGATAACTAAAAATAGTCCAATCCAGACATCTAATCCTATAACTAAACAAACATAGGATACAAATTTAGTCCAACCAAATAGTCCCGGAACAATGTATCCAGGACTAATAGCCAGATGGATTACAATCCCCCCTTATCCAATCCGTCTAAACAAACTCATACAAATCCATATGTGTATAAATCTCATACCCATATAAAATGTTTGATAAAATATTTAGTAAAATATTTAGAATCTCTAACATAACTCTATTGTTTATGATATCTTCAGTTCGGAAATACCTTATTTTGTCCCTTCTTTTTTTTTTTTGTCTTTTTTGTTGATTTATTTGGTATACAATGTTGTACTCCTTAGAAGAGTATCCCGAGAATTACGGGTAGTTTACTCAAATGTGTATAGATCGCTTTTTGACGTGACAAATAGAACTATGGGAAGAGAGCCGGCGGTCAGCTCCGGCGAAGTTTGTTAGCAAAATTGGCTCCACAGGTGTCAAGAAAAGAAGATGATTAGTATTATGTACTTTTAAATTAATTATTAATTTATAAAATATATGGGGCCAATAAAATATAAATGAAATATTTAAAATGTATTATCTTATAATTTCATGAAAATTAATTTAAGACGTTGGTCCTGAGCAATTTTTTTATTTAAAAGTATTATTAATTTAAAGAGGTTATACGGTAGTTTTTCTTATTTTTCTACAATTTTATTTTCTAAAAAAATTATTAAAAAAAATTTCTTTATTTTTAATAAATTTTTTTCTTTATTTTTTTATTATGTTTTTTGGACGTGTCATGTCCTTGCCTATGTCAAGTTATTTGGGTATAAAAATAAATATATAAAAAAATAAAAAGAATGGTCTAATAATTTTAAATAAAATTTTCACTATATTAGTCAAATGCCAAATAAGATAACATGTATACATATATAAAAAGTATTGTTATAAAAATAAAAAAATTCATACATAATTTTTATGGATAATAATGTGACTCATTATAAATTTATTTATTTTAAAACAAAATACCATTAAATATGTATTTATTTATAATAATAATGTTACCACATCATTTAGGAGTCTTTTGGAAAACTGGTAAAAAGTCAACTTTTAACTTTTTATCAATTTTGAATCACATTATCTCTCACATAACTTACCCACAAAAACAACCCTTAATTGCTTTTAAAATTTATGTTAGAGACAAAATAAGCTAAAAAAGTCAAAAAAATTAGCTTTTTACCAACTTCCAAAAACATCCTTTAATTGCTTTTAAATTTTATGTTAGAGACCCCAAATATTCTACTAAAAATTTTACGAAAGGAGGGTGTGGGACCCGCATAATGTGAATCCCTTGAGACATTTAATAAAACTTTTAATAGAATTTTTAAGACATCTAGCATTTTTGTTTTTTTATATATAAACAAGAGTGTTGCTATTAGCACATGCCAAAATTCTTTGGACCCCCATTTTATAATTTTTTTTTATTGCAATTATACCCTAAAGTAAAATTACATTAAAAGACATTATTAAATGAAACACCCACCTATCAATAAGAACTAAAATACTCTATAATATTGGACACCCACCTTCACCCTCATCCCCACCTCCAACTCCAAGTCCAACTATACGTATTTCATGTTTGTAAACCCTAAACCTATTACTTTTCATAACCAACTAATATAAATCCTAAATCTATTATTTTTCATAATCATTTTAAATCTCGAATGTATCATCATCACCATCATCAACGCTATTGAACTTGAAAGTTTTGCTTCAAGTATAACGTATACTTTATCACTTATTTCACTGTGTAGAGCAATGGAGGATGAGGACAACAATTTTAGTAAGACCGGTGTTCCATTGATCAGTTTATCTATCTTGTATTAACATTCTCGATCGTTTTCGGTCGTTCTTGTTTCGTTTGAGCTGTTCGGTATTGGTTTGCTGACTGTTAGAATTATGTTCGGTAATACAGTACTGAACATAATCCTTTCGTTCAATACATATGTTCTGAACATTAATGCAGATAGTCAGTTATGTAATTTTCTTTGTTAAACTAACTTAGAACGGAAACGAGTGAATTGGAATGGATTTAAGTTGTGTATTTTGAATGGATTTAATTTATGTTATTTTAAGTTGTGAATTGGAATGGATTCAAGTTACATAGTGATGAACAAATTTTGTTCTGACATACAGTGCTGATAGGATCATTATTGTTCAACAAAATAGTTCTGAACAAAATATATTTTTTTGGCTACACAGAGGTGAACAAATTGTTTTGGGCTACATTCAGAATTTTGATTGCGATTCAGACGATGATTCTGTTTTTCCTCATCTTGCAAACGGTGATGCAAATCTCGTAGAAATTAGAGTATCTTCGATTGATCTCAGCGATGACGAAGATACAAAAAACAACGAAGAAGATGATGATGAGAGGATAAGAGAGGTTACTGATTCGGCGATACGGAGAGCTTTCAGAGAAGATGAGAGTCGTCGGAATGCTCCGTTGATGGTCGAGACGGCAACAAAAGTGATGAAGGGTTAGGGTCCAAGAATTCTATACTGGACCAAAGCTCCAAACTCTGAAGATTGAGTGAGTCAGGGAAGTAAGGAAAGGAGAGGGATGGAAAATTAGATAAGTGTGTATTTCATTATGAAAATATTACGAATATAGTAGATTTCGTAATAAGTTGGGTATTCAAAAAAAAAATATTATTAAAATTTAAAATTTAAAGTTAGTGTCCAAAAAAAAAAATGGGGTCTAAATAGGTGCTAATAGCAGCCCTCGTAGACAATGCTGAGGGTGCAGGACATTTTCATTTTCATTATTCCCAAACAAATTACTCTACCACCAACACGAAAGCGAAGCCCTTCTTCTCAAGACACACAGACAAAGATAGAAAGAATCTTCCATTTTTGTCGATCACGCAAAACATGAGCAACGACTAGTAACTCTCTCTCTCTCTCTCTCTCTCTCTCTCTTGGATTTTTTCTTTTCGGAGTTTGTCCTAATTTATACATATGTTTTGTATGTATTCTTCGTTTTCAGCGACTACCTCTTCAAGCTTTTGTTAATCGGAGACTCTTCCGTCGGAAAATCATGCCTTCTTCTCCGATTTGCTGTGAGTTGACTTTGTAATCTCACATTTTTTCTATTTCTATTTCTAGGTCTATTTCTATTTCTTTGTTTAAATGTTTCAGTTTCACTGTTTTTCACTAAAAAAATGTGTTGCTATCATTATTAATTTCCTATTTTTGCTAATTTCAGGACGATTCATATGTAGATAGTTACATTAGCACTATTGGAGTTGATTTCGTGGGTCTCTCTCTCTATCTTCCTGTTTATTATGTTGAATATTGTGTTTTTGAGCTAAGAAACTAGTATTTCTGGTGTTTTTACAGAAAATTAGGACTGTTGAGCTCGATGGAAAGACAATCAAGCTACAGATTGTAAGTAATTTGTGCTATTTGTTTGTAATTGTAATGTGTATGCTGTGTGTGATTATGCGAAATCTAGATGAGGATTTGGTTCGTTTCTATGTATTTAATGGAAGTTGGGACCAATGTTTTATTTGGAAAAGAATGTTGTTTTCCATGATTGACTATATTGAATGGTTGTTGGGTTGAAGCAAAAACTAAATTTGACAAGATGGGAAAGGAGAAAAACCTCAGATGTACTTTTCTCAAAACCCAATAGAAGTTTTTCAATGATTGGTCCATTGATGTGTACGGACGTTTGAAATTTTTTTTGTTTTCCACAAGGCCTATGATTTAGTTGCTGCCATACTGCTGAGCTGACTGGTGGTTGGCAGTGGTTTTGGCTTCATCTAGATAAGTTGCAGCCTGCTATTCCCCTTCCATAGTGGTATATCTTATTGTAGTCCACCTCTTTTTGATACATGTTTCTTATGGGTTTTCCATTTATAAATTGTATGGAAAAATAAAACTCAAAAGTTTGATCTTGAATTGCCGTGTTCTATGTTTGGCAAATTTCATACAAAGTAGAGAGTTAGTTTCACATTCTAGTGATGCTCTAATTGTCTAACGTTCAAACAAATGAAGAGCAAGATGCCTATGGGGCTCCTTGTTTTCTGTTTATTGGTTTGCATTTAATGAAGATGAAGATCCAATGGAATGGCAACTTTTTGGACTTTTTAGAAGGTGCTTGTGGGGATCCTTGGGCTATTTTGATGAGTTTTGGTTGAATTAGAACAAAACATTAGTGTTTGTCGAGTAGGATATATAGATCAGGAACAGGGGTAAATTAGATTTGGTTATGGATTTCAGAAAAGCTTTAGAAGTTCAAAAATAAAGAGGAGAAGAAAGATAAAGAAGGGTCTAGGCATCACATCTAGGTTAATATAGGTGTCACACCTGTGATTAAGGTTACATTACTCAATCTCAAGAAGTTTCAAAGTTAAAGTTGTCTAGAACCAAATAAAAAATGTATTTAGAAGCCTAATAACATAGCATTACCTGTATTATGAGTGATCACTACGACACAGCTCCAAAAAAATCCAAAAATTACAAAAGTACCCTTGATTCCCAAAAACTTAATGAAAAAGAAAAAGGAGGAAAATATATAGAGAGAGAGAGAGAACAACAAAAAGCTAAACATATAATAAGACTAACCAGCAGTGAGAATAGTGCGGGCATCCCTTTGTGTTGATCCAACAGTGGCTTCACTTTACAAACAAGATCAGTAATCTTGTCGATCCACACTCCTTGGTCTCAAATAAGCTTTCTTTGAAGGCATTAGTTTTGCTTGGGTTCTTGATCTGTACTAAGGCTAAAACTAGACTAGGAAAAGCTAGGAGAGGGTTTGGTCTTGAAAACAACCAATTTCCAGTTTTCCCCGTGTCTTTAAATTTGCTTTGTGTTAAGTTTCCAATCACCTTCATCATTTTACTTGTGAAATTTTTATTTTGCTTTTCATATATTTCAGTTCTATATTGGAAAATATTGGCTGGAGAAGAGCTATGCATTGCTTTCTTGTCTGCAAGAGGCTTTATCAGAAATACTAATGGTACTTTCTTGTTGTCTTCTTCTTAGTGGGATACTGCTGGACAGGAGCGATTCCGGACTATTACTAGCAGTTATTACCGAGGGGCACATGGAATCATTGTAAGAAATCGTAGTAGTATTCTTTAATGAAACAATTTCTTTCTTGTATAGACCTTTCGCCCCATACAAGGTCACCATATGCAATTCTGGTTCTGAATGAACTTAGTCATAGCTAACTGGCTATATTCTGATAATAACTGTCATTTTCAGATTTTTATAATGGACCTTACAACTAATCTTTATAACACTTTGTTGCTTAAAGCAGTCCATGAAACAGAAAATACTCTCTGTGATAATTGGATTTGCTACTATTTTTGGAAGGCTATTTGTGGCTGTTGATATTACTTGACTACAGGAATAGTTCTCTAATGTCACTGCAGTGCTGGTTGCAGAGGTAGACAAATGTTGGAAGCAATTGCAATGGCTGTAGAACTTTCCTAAAGCTTCTTGCTATAAAAGAAGCAGATCTTGATATAAATGAATGCTTGTAGACCATTAATTTAGGTTAGCACAAGTTGCAAAGTACATAAATGAATTCTTTGATAAGTATTAAGATATAATTGTCTGAATGTAAATTGTTTGGGGCTTCTGTTTTTTTCTTCTTCTTCTTTTGAGCTTGCAAAGAATTCTTACATGTATATTGAGATTTACAACAGATTGTCTATGATGTCACTGAGATGGAGAGCTTCAACAATGTTAAGCAATGGTTGAATGAGATTGATAGATATGCAAATGACACTGTATGCAAGCTCCTAGTTGGGAACAAATGTGATTTAGTTGAGAACAAGGTTGTGGACACACAAACAGCAAAGGTATACTCCGTTACTATATTTGTCTGAATTTTTAGTGATCACATTACTGACTGCAGTTTCATTTGCATTCTCTGATACTGAGTTTTTTGCTCCATAAGCGTGCTTCATTAGGATTGCTGTGAATAATTTTGTCCCAATTGTATCAATAATAAGATGATTCAAGTATCTCTCATATTTTGCATTTTTGCATTTGAAGATTAGATGCATGTTTATTGGGTGGTTAAAACTTGCTACTTCTTGTCTTCGGCTTGGAGTGTATCTTTATGTGTTAACTCTTCTCTGTAATTGCAATTTAAATTGTAATTTTGATGGAATAATTAGGTACAGAACTGAATATACATTGAAATCTGTCATAATTTAAAGAGGAACATAAAATAACAATTTTGTGGAGGTTGTTATTCTTTGTAAATGGTTATATATCATAAGTTTAAAGTTTTTGCATTCATGTTACCTAATTGCTTCTGTTGTGGTGGTTAATTTATTAGGACTTTACTCTTCATGGGTACTTTTGTGGACTGCTATGTTCTTTATGTTTTGCATGAAATAATATTCACCTGCTTTTTGTTCTCAGTTGAATAATTTGTGGCTTTACAGTATCAACAGCACAATTGCATTATACATTTGTATGATGTAGTTAAGAAAATGATGTTTGGTTGATTTTGATGTTGCAGGGTTTGATTTAAACAGTTGCAAAGACCCTCTTTCCCTCGCTTTCCCCATTAATCAGGAAGGAAGCTGAAATTTATACTTGATTTAAACAGTTGCAATAATTTTGAGAAGATAAAACATGTTTTGAAATACATGAATATTTTCTTGAAAAACTAGACGGCAAAATGAAGGGATGTTTGTCCAAATAAATTGTTGGTATGTCTTTTTCCACTTTTTCAGACTTGAGGGGAGAAAAATGTGTAAAGACACAAAGGGAGCCTCAAAGAGCTTCCCACTTGAGTAAACCTTTTTAGGTTTTGCTTCTTAGGCTGCTTGTCTCATCATGTGCCTTTCAAGGCTTTTAAGACGGTGTGTTATTGATTGTGAAGAAGTTGTTTTCTTGTGGTAGGCATCTGATGATCTTCATGATCAAATGTTTTGCAAGTGAAAGTAACCGAGAAGTTCTCTGATGTATCTTTTTTCTTGGGATATAAGATATGTTTGCTGACTTAAACACAATTAGCTGCAGATTCCCAAAGTGTGATATATAAGTAAATTTTTGAAGACTACCCAAATTCATCCTCTCTCTCTCTCTCTCTCTCTCTCTCTCTCATGAGCATGAAATGTTTCCATTTCTGGTCTGACTTGGTTCCATTGTCCCCATCGTGGATGAACTACAGGCTTTTGCAGATGAGCTGGGGATTCCTTTCCTTGAGACTAGTGCCAAAGACTCTATCAATGTGGAGCAGGCTTTCTTAACTATGGCTGGCGAGATTAAGAAAAAGTAAAGGCTCTTGTCAACTCTTCATTATTTCTGGTGTTGCATATCATCTTTTACCAATTCAAGTTTGCTGCTTATTTCTTGGTTAAAAATCAGAAACTTCGCTGTTTTCCTTTCTGTTTCCTTTTTCTTCAAACTCTCTCTCTTCTTCTTCTTCTTCTTAAAATATTATAATATAATATAGTCGTAGTATCATCTCTCTTTGAGTTTTCTACCTTATTGTGCCCAGTTCAAAATAGTAACCCTAACAACCACCTTGACTGAAAAGGTTAATGAGCTTTGTTTTCCCATTAATTTAACACTGAAAGGTTGATTTAAGTAATAATGTAGGGCCCAATAAGTTCTGCACTTCATTGCTGGGATTTATACAGGTCTTGATAGGAGTAGAGTCTGCCCTACCTCTCCTTTTTTTTTAGCATCAGCTACCTTTCTCCATTGCAAGAGGGAAATTGAGCTGCTTCGAAGTGGCATTGCCGTATTAACCGGAATGGTTTGTTTAGCTCACTAATAATAAATTTTTTTTTAGCTTCATTGTAAAATGTGTTTTGACCTCTTTTAGACTCGGATGTCATAGGCATATTTTGTCTATATCTTTAGCAGCTTCATTGATGAGAAGTGACAATGGTGGTATCCCAACCCCCATCTAATTCTTGTCTCCCAGATAATGATCTCGACCGATTCAATTTGATGAGTATCCATCATTCTTTACAATTAAAGCTCATCAAAGTTGGCTTTTTTAACCAACTGTTGTAAATGAAAATGGTGATAACTTGGACAACTGCTACAGTTAAGCTTGGAAAAACAAAGTCAACCAATTTTAATTGAATGATTTCTTCTTCTGCTGCATAGGTCTGTCGACTTATTTGCTTAGACTAGGTTTTAGGGTTCTGAACTACAGAACATGGCGCCTGCACTGGTGATTTGTTCCCTTTCAATCTTCACACTTTGGTAATTCCACATTTGTAATTAGTTTCTTTTCAAAAATTTCTGCAGAATGGGTAGCCAGCCAAATGCAAACAAGAAGTCACCAGGCAATGTTCAAATAAAGGGGCAACCAATTCAGCAGAAGAGCAATTGCTGCAGTTAATTGTTAGTTCCTATTGTATTCCTAATAGCTAGTTACAATGGCAAGGCTACTAAGCTTGTTAGCAAAAAAACATCTATTGACTGAAGCATCACATATGGATCTCTAACAAACTGTTTGAACACTCCAGCTGTAGATCTTTCAAAACATTTTCTTTTCTTTTCTGTTCAAAGAGAAGGAAAAGAAAAATTGTAGTTGTTGTTCATAGGTGAAGGTTCCAACTTTTGAGTTGTGTCTTGAATTCTGTCTCTATATAATTTCCTTTGTTTGAAAATTGAAATGTGGAAGAGAAATCAAGCCCTTGCCTACGAAATGGATTGTGAAGAAAACCAAACATTCTCATCACCTAGGTGAATGTGTGCTGTATGCTTTTGTAAATGAATGAATAATATATGTCGATATTCTGGTCAGTAGTGATAGATATGAAGGCTCTAACAATTAGAATGAATAATGGATATTTTGTAGGTTGGAGTTGATGCCGGGTTGGTTGAATTATTTTGTTTTTCATACCACCAAATTTGATGGATTCTGTGCTCGTCAAAGATTATGCTTCTACCCCTAATTTGACCTCTTCTTTGACTTCTACAAGGTAGAAGTATAATTTTTGGACAAGCTCATTATCCCTTCAAATTTCGTAGTTTGATTAAAAATGTCTATCCAATCAAAATACGAAATTTAAAGGGCTTCTGAATTCATTTTAAAATTACATTTGTGCCTTTATTTGACCTCGTCTTTTGACTTTTGTCAGGCAGTTGGCAGGGATTGGGGTGATAGGGTTGGTTGAATTATTATGTTGCATGTCCATTGTTTTAACAATGATTTAGAGGGGTACTAGTTGGGGAAGCTTGTGTTTTTGTTCTTCCATCGATGAATTGAATGGAAAAGGGAACTCAGGACCATTTGGCTTCTGATATTCATTTATCCATTTAGGAGATTGGTGAGGTTGATTTGAGTCTAGTGTTTCTTCTTTTTTTGGCACATGAGTAAATCCAAAATGCCCATAGTTTTACTGCATAAAAGTAGTGCTTGCCTGGACACACGTGGAGGGAATGGACTAATGTGTTAAGACTTTATTACTTTTTAGTTTAGACTGGACAACCGTAAAAATTAATGAAAATATTAAAAGAAGTTTGCAAAAACAGAAACACAAGTCAAAATTTAAATATTAAAAAAAAAAAATTGACAAGGTTTGGTTTATTTGTCTTTGGTGGAGTTTTTGGGGGTCAAATTTTAGCCAAAGAAAGTTGGGTACTTGCGTGTAAGTCTTAGTAGGTGAATTTATTGTCTAATAAGTTCTATAAAAAAAATTTGTCATAAAAAAATCACTAATCGTAAGTTTTAGCAACAATTTATAAAAATTATAACAAAAAAAAGTCATTAATTGTCAATTTTTAGCGACATATATAAAAAATTGTCACAAAAAAAATATTTTTAGTGATAATTTTATCAAGACTTATTTTCAATAGGATTTAATGGGAATTAAGTCCAAATATTAAGATCTATTGGTAGTTTATCTAAAAAAGTTTTAAAAAAATTTACTTGAAAGAAAAAAGACCATCTTACATGCTTTCTAGTTTGATAATTATAAGGTTTAGAAAAATTATTTAGTCCATATAGACGAGTTAGATTGAGATTTTAAGTTCATCTCCACATATTTTAAAAATGAAACACACCAATGATATATCAAGTTTTAATTTTTATTTTATTTTATTTTATGTTACTAGAGAGAGTTGTGGACCATTAAATTAAAATAATAAGAATGAATTAAAGTGACGTCTTTCTTAATTTATGCCAAATTTGACACGTCAAATTTAAGCACCTTGAATGGAGCATATGCTTCGTGCTTAATTAAGTCGAATATAAAGTTTTGAGTAGAGATGCTCCCTATGCTTAATAATAGTGTTCTCATTTTTTTTGCTTTCAAATTACATATAGGTCATTAGAAGACTCATTTCAAGTTCACTTTGGTGATTTTAATCATTCATCTTATATGACTTTTACAAAGAAAATTATTCATATAAAAAATAAAGTTGATTTGATAGTCATATAATCAGATTATATTTGTCTTTAAATAATTTAAAAAAAATATATATATATATATATATATATTTTCACAATCATACTTGTTATCTATTTTTGTAAATATGAGCTGAAGTCCGACCAGCCTTCTTTTTTGCATAGACAATCTGTATCGGATTCACTAATACCCAACAGTCCCAACTCTAGTTGAATAAATGAATGGAATAGAAGAACCAGTTCCAATCATTTCCAGAGGAAAGTAATTTGATTCACTTTCCTGAAAACAGTCCACACAAGTAGCAAGTGGGTTTTAGACAATTTCCAAGATCCACAGATGAAAAAAATAAAACAAGCACAATCTTAAAATAATGAACTGGCATTGCAGCCATCAATTCCAAATCCTCAGAGAGAGAGAGAGAGAGAGCATTTTTATGTTCCCCTGGGTTATTTTATGTTGTGTTTGGTTGGAAGATTTGGGGAGGGATTTGGAAAGGGAAAGGGAAAATGTGTGTGAAACTATGTGAAATTTAGGCATATTTTAGTCTCATTTCACCTACTTTTTTCATATCTTTTTCCGAATCCCCCCTCAAATCCCCCAACCAAACACAACATTAAGAAAATTTTATCGAAAACAAATTTCAAGAAACAATTCACCGGACAATTTTTTTTATTATTTTCAATGGAAAATGAAAACAAAAACCAAAAAATGAAAACAATACTAAGAATTACCAAAATTTGTTTTTACCTTAGATTGGATATACACTGGAATATTTTCTTAAAATGCATTCACTTGTACCCTCAAACCTACTTTTGCTTATACACTAGAACTACAAAAACTGTAACATATCTCATGTGAGTGAATCCACACAAAAAAACCTTAAACCATCCCGACAACAATAGGCCAAACAAAGTTCAAAGATAAAATACAAACACAAGATTTGAAACAATAGCTCAGCAAGATGAAGTACATGAATAAACAATAACAACCTTTAAGATGAAGAGCAGCAAGCCTTCTTTATGTTTGACTCAGAACCTCCAACAAGCAGTGTTTTCCCCTCTTTTACGCTAGCAGCCGTTGGATCATCCTCCGAAGAAAGCGACTTCTTGCTAATGATCCGATATATCTCTGAAAGGATCGTCTGGAAAGCTTTCTCAACATTTGTTGCTTCTAGAGCTGATGTTTCAATGAATGAGAGGCCTTCTTTCTCAGCAAAAGCCTGAGCATCCTCTGTAGAAACCGCTCTCAGATGCTCCAAATCAGTCTTGTTTCCAATAAGCATGATGATAATGTTGGCGTCTGCATGGTTCCTCAGCTCCTTCAACCACCGGCTAACATTTTCAAAAGTTATCGGCTTTGTCACATCATAAACCAAGAGAGCTCCCAGCGCACCCCTGTAATAAGCGCTTGTGATTGCTCTGTATCGCTCCTGTCCTGCTGTGTCCCATATCTGAGCCTTCACAGTTCTACCCTCAACCTAAACAACACAGCAACAGTAAGTAACAACTAGATGAGTCTTAAAGCTAGTTTCATGGTTATAAATGAATTTCACTAGATATTTTCACTCACTACACCTGTACCTACAAAATGGTTGAGATAACAAGTAGAAAAACCTCATTTAACACAGAAGAATTAGCTAGGTTGCAAGCTTTGTTGTTGAATGAAATAATAATCGTGTATTTGTTTGGGCCTAGGTCTAGAAGGTTTTAAAAGGCCTCTAGTCTAATCACAGATTCACAGGCAAAGTTTCAGTTGCCTGCCCAAAAACACCGAGTTGACGTAACTTTTTGTATGTTTAAAGCCATTGTCCAAACAAGGCCATTTTGGCATAGAGCTCCCTCCCTCCCCCTCTCTCTCCACAGATGCAGGAGCATCACATGCTGTGGTGACTATTCACAAATGTCAGCCATGAGTCCATGACAAATTAGCAATGGAGAAAGTTGGTAATTGTACAGAAGATGAAGGCCAGAATGTTTATTTAATCAATCATGGTATACACAAAATTGCTATCTGAGTAGCAGAGACACAGACACGGGACATGATACTGACACAACATGGACACGCTTACATGTTGATTTTCAAAAAATACAAGACAAGACGTGCTTAGGACACATTAAAATTTTATACATTTATAAATTTATTATATGTCAAATATGAATAATTTATTCAAAATATATATATATACAAGCATAGGGACATATATGAAGGTATGATGATCACTATTAGATCGCCGGTTGGAGAGATAAGTGAATTTTCAATTACTGTGGGATTACACCAGGGATCAACCTTAAACCCTTATCTTTTTGCTTTAGTTATGGATGAGTTGACGAAAAATATTCAGGATGACGTGTCATGGTGTATACTTTTTGCAAACGATATTGTGTTAGTGGAAGAGACTAGAGAAAGATTTAACACTAAGTTGTAAACTTGGAGAGAAGCACTTGAATCTAAAAAATTTAGGGTAAGCAGAACTAAGACATAGTACATGGAGTGTAATTTTGGTAATAGTAACAATGAAAATAGAGAAGTGAAGATTGAGCACCAAGAACTACCTAAGAGTGAATACTTTCGTTATTTAAGATCGATTATCATAACGGCTAAGGAGATTGGAGCAGATGTGGTCCATTGAATTAAAGCAGGGTGACTTAAGTGGAAGAGTGTGTCTGGGATACTTTGCGATAAACGAGTATCCACTAGATTAAAAGGAAAGTTCTATAGAACAGCTATTAGACAAGCGAAATTTTATGGGACGGAATGTTGGACAACTAAGAAACAACATGAGTGTTGCTGAGATGAAAATGCTAAGGTGGATATGTGGCAAGACTAGAAAGGATACAATTAGGAATGAGAAAATTCGTGAATGTGTAGGAATAACATTGATAGAAAATAAGCTGAGGGAGAATAGATTGAGATGGTTTGGTCATGTACAACGGATACTAACAAAAACAGTATTAAGGAGATGCAATACAGTGACGGTATAAGAAAGTGTTAGGAGAAGGGTCAGATCTAGATTGACGTGGGTTAGTATAGTAAATAGAGATATGAATCTCCTTAGTGTGACAAACCAAATAGTCTTTGATAAAATCGAGTGCAGAAGAAGAATTCATATAGTCGACCCCATTTGATGGGACTTAAGGGGTAGTTTGGTTTGGCTTGGTCTTGGTTTTGGTTTTGGTTTTGGTTTTGGTTTTGGTTTTGGTTTTGGTTTATATATATATATATATATATATATAAGCAACACTACACTAAATAAATTTAAAAAGTTACATATTTTTCATAATTTAAACCTCAATATATCGTTCACATAAGAACTATAATCTAAAGAATACAAAAAAATTATAGAACATTATAATACACACGATGCATTCATCTTATAAATGTTTCAAAACACGTGTTTTGAAAAATACAAAACATTGTTATTATGAAGTGATTCATCATGTAGGACATGTTTGGAGCGTATGCGAAGTGTCAGTAAAGGGCCTGATAATATAAATATGTTTTTTTAATTAAGACACGTTGAAGAAGTGTTGGACATGCTTTTAAAGTGTTCAAGCAGTGTCGGTATCCGACACAACACGCTTCCTCCCTAGAAGTGTCCGTGCTTCTTAGATTGCTATACAGTACAACATGGAAACAATACAAGAATGTATCACACAATTAGAGTTACTGAACAATTCAGCTGATATATAAGATTATAAAAATTATTGATGTGTGTGTGTAACATACAAATTTGATATCAGTGATTGCAAACATTCTCCAAAGGCCATCATAATACTATAGTATGGTTAATAAATAATATTTAATTTATCTAAAACCCATTCTCCATATCTACTTGGTTGCTCTCATGCTCTGGTAACTTTCTTCATACATGTAATGCGCTTCATACATGTCTAAGTCAAGGATATTTATTTTCCAAGTGTTTGAAGCATGTTCAATTATAAAAATGAAAATAATAGAACCATGCTTGGACTCATATACTACATGTGTTGGGGAGGATCCAACACAAACATGACACCTTTTTGTAAGTGCCTGTGCTTTTGTGATATTTGATAATAAAAATTGTCAATGATGCCACATTTTAAAGTAACAAATAGAATTCCACCTAGGGGCGGCGGCAACTACACTCAAAAGTAGTTTTTTATTTTTAAAGTTGGATATATGTTAATTAGTCAATGAATAAGAATTTTGCACATCCAGTCTGTAGATCTTTAACACCTTATTCGTTCATTTTAATCTTTGCACATCCAGTCCACATTCAATTTGTAATCTCTCCTTTTAATTCAAAAGGTTATACTCTTATACCAAGATCAAAAGCAATCTTCATCCTCTAAACAAAAAAGTCTGAAAACACAAACATCAAACATAGAATCAAACACAAAAAACATATGATTACACAAAAAATTTCAAAAATGGACCCCACCAACAAATCTTGTGAAATCTTATCCATCCATATATTGTGTGTGCTTGGTACTATGTTTGGTTTATATGTTCCTAAATTGTTTCAAATAAAGTGGGTGTTTGGGAAGTGGCTATTTAAGAAGCTTTTTGGCTTTTTGACTATTTTAGTTTTTGTGTTTGGGAAGATATAATTGATTTTTATTGTGTTTAAGAAGATATGATAGATTTTTATTTGAGTTGTTGTATTGAAAAATGTGTTTAAAATAATATTTGAAGTTGAAATGACAAATTTACTCCTAAGCTCACTTTTTCCAAACTTAGTCTACAAGGGCAAAATTGTCATTTTCGCCTATGGGAGTAGGCTGCTGGCTGCTGTGTTTGTTGTTGTTGTTGTTTTTTTTTTTTTTTTTTTTTTTTTTTCTCTACTGTTGAGGCTAAAATAGCCTATAGCCCAGCTTCCCAAACACCACCAAAATAGAAGTAACTGAAAGACAGTTATCTTGATGAATATAGCTTATGGTATATAAAATTGAAAATAATTTATTTAATCGTATTTTGTTTGTTATTTGAGAAGTTCAAATTATAAACTCCATTGGAAGTTAATAATAGCCATTAATAAGTGTGATCTATGTTACCTAAAACGTGGATCGTTCTGATACATGGAACGAGAACGTGGTACACCATATGCTCTAAAACGTGGAACGATAGGGGTAGACTTATATATATTATACTTAAGAATTTAAAATATTTCTAGAGTAATTTTCTTTTAACTATTAGGTATCATTTTTTTTTTTTTTTTTTTTTTTTTTTTTTCACGTAGCAAATCATTTCTATAAAAATTATGATCCATTTTTTTATTTTTTTATCTTGTCAAAATTTTAACTCACCTTAAATTTCAGTTCATATATTTGTTTTCTTTTTTCTTTTTTTTTCCTCCTAAGGTAACATTTAAAGAAGCATATTGGAAAAATAATTTGAGATTGTTTCGGATCAATAAATTTACTATTTTGAAACGAGAGTGTACCATATTTCGGAACGTGTGTACCAATACGTAAATCGCTATGGTATTAGTGTTTTTTGGTAACATAGAGTGTGATCTCTTTCATACAACTTATACTAAGTTTTTGAACAACAATGCTTGATAGCCTGAATTTTCATGGCCCGAATGAGACATTCGAGCCATTCGGCCATACAAATTCGAGCTATCAAACATTTTTCATTTTTGAATACCCTGACCAAATTTTCTGGAGCCGCCACTGATTCCACACGAAACGCACACACAAACAACCCCTAAAAAAGGTGAAAGCCAAAATACCAAAAAAAAAAATGGAAAGAGTATCCATTTAAAATGCGCTGTTCACAAGTTTGAAGGCTTTGTCAAAAATGTATCAAGGAATATCAATTACAAGTTTAAAATCTATCTGGAACTTGGAAAGTTTAATTAAATTGTGCATAATAAAGTATGAAGTATTATGCTCACAATCAAACTTTACTAGCAATCCCAAACAACAAAACACAAACCGGTAATTTCAAATTTCTCAATAATCTAAATGAAATTTCAAAAAAAACATGCATACAGAGACAAAAATATTCATATAAATATAAAGAAATAAGACAAATCTGTGGCCTCCAATTCGAACCAGGACCACTACTTTGCTCAATAAAACAGATCAAACACCAAGACCTAAATCCATGAGAGAGCGTGTAAAACCAGATCCACACAAACACCAATTCAAGAGAAATGAGATCAAATATAAATTCATTTCAAATGGAAACAAAACAACCAAAATCGATGAGAGAGAGAGAGAGAGAGAGAGAGAGAGAGACCTGGAGAGTGCGAGTGGCGAATTCGACGCCAATGGTGGATTTGGATTCGAGGCAGAACTCGTTCCGAGTGAAGCGGGAGAGGAGGTTGGTTTTGCCGACTCCTGAATCGCCGATTAAAACGATCTTGAACAGGTAATCGTATTCCTCGTCTGGTCTCCTCGCCATTTCTCTCTCTCTTTCTCTTTAAGCCCACGCGCGCGCGAGTACACAAACAAACCCCTTTAGAATCGGTAGCCGGAGAAGAAAATATACGCAGAAACTCCAACTATCACTACTTTTGTACAGATATTTCGAATCAGTGGTCTCTCTCTCTCTCTCTCTCGAGATTAGTATGGCGGTTGAGTAGATGATTGAGGCCCGTTTGGCAACTAGGGGTGGGTGATGGGCAAACGTCCATCAAACGGGTTGATCCGAACCCGGTTACTGATTCGAGCGAATAGCTGCAGATGTAATTTTTTTTTGTTTTTTTAGAGTAATGGCGGACTCAATCCAATCTTTCAACCCCTCTAACGTTGTGTATGATTGCGAGATTTTAGAAGATATTTAGAAATAAAAAATAAAATATAAATAAAATATATTTATGTTTTAATTAGTTCTATACAAATATTTTCTTTTTTTTTTCTTTTTTAAATCTCATCACTAAACACATGTTATATGTTTTGTGTTTTTAAAAAAATAATATTTTATTCAATAATTATTTGCTATTTATAAAATATAAAGCTTAACTTTTATTTTTATTATAAAAAATGAGCAATTAAAAATTTTAAGTGCAAAATAATGAAGAATTATTAAAAAATAGTTCGAAAAAATATTCAAAATAGTAAAGTTCAAACCACCAAACTAATGCATATTCACATGCTAACCCACACAATTTGCTCAATTCGTATATGCTAATCAAGCGGACTAATACAGATTGATTTTTTTCAATTCGCCTATGTTTGGACGGATATATTTTTGAAATAATTATACTGATTTTTCTTGAGGTTTTAATTTACATAGCAATTTGACATTTTTTTATTAAAAATTTATTTAGTTGTATGAATAAAAAAGTGATATTGTCGTATTTATTCTACTAATATATATATATATATATATCTTTAGAGTTAATTATACTTTGCCCTCTTAAAGTTTCACCAATTTTCCACTTTAGCCCTTTAAGTTTGATTTTTTTTACTTTGGCCCTTTATGTTTACAATCCTTCCCATTTTAGCCATTAATGTATGCAATAATTGCTACTTTACATCTAGACTAACTTCCATCAAAAAACTAACAGAATCTGTCATATCACAAACACATTAGTTCCATGTGTGATGTAAAAAAATTACTAAAGATGCAAAAAATAAAAAATAAAAAACAAAAAAATTGAAATTTTTTTAGTCTTTAGTGAACTTTTTTTTTTCAAATTTATTCATAAACATTATTATATTATAGATGCATCTAGATTAGATGCATCTAAAAAAATAAAAACAAATTTAATTAAAAAAAGAAAAAAGTTTACTAAAGATGAAAAAAATTAAATTATATTGACTTGAATTTTAAAATGAAAAATTTACTATCGTTTTTTTTTTTGTCTATAGTGAATTTTTTTTTTAGTTTATTTATTTATTTATTTACTTTTTTAGGTGTCTCTAAGCTAGATGCATCTATAATGTAATAATGTTTATGAATAAATTTGAAAAAAAGTTTACTAAAGACTAAAAGAAAATTTCAGTGTATGTTTGGTTTGGTTTTGGGAGATAAATTTTCAAAAAAAAATCTTGGGGAAAGAGTTTAAAATATTTTTTTGTTTGTTTGATTGTATATTTTTTGGGGTTTGTTTGATTATATATTTTGGAAATAGTTTTAGAGTATTAGAGTTTGTAATGATTTGATATTTTATTGTAGTTGAGTAAATGTGTGTTAGAGAAAAAGTGATTGAGAATGAGAGACGAGAGGAAAAAAGTGATTGATTGATGTGTAGAAAAAAGAAAGTGATTTTGAAAAAAAATTTCCAACCAAACAAATTTTGGAATTTTTTTTTCAAAAATTGTGTTTTGAGAGTTAAACCAAACAAGGCCTCAATTTCTTTGTTTCTATTTTTTATTTTTTGTATCTTTAGTGAATTTTTTACATCATACATGGAGCCGATGTGTTGGTGATATGACATATTCTGTTAGTTTTTTTTTTTAATGAAAGCTAGTCTAAAAATAAAGTGGGAAGGGTTGCAAACATGAAGGGCCAAAGTGAGAAGGATTGCAAACATGAAAGGCCAAAGTGGGAAAAATCAAACTTAAAGGGTCAAAGTAGGAAAGATTGCAAACATGAAGGGATAAAGTGGGAAGGATTGCAAACATGAAGGACAAAGTGAGAAAAATTAAACTTAAAGGCCTAAAGTGGGAAATGGGTGAAACTTTAGGGGAGCAAAGTGTAATTTACCCTTATCTTTATTTATTTCATATTTACTCACCAACTATATTAGGCTAACAATAATTTTACTAGAAAAGAGTCAATGTAATTATGTTAAAAGTATGAGGCTAACAATTAGTGTGTTTGGTTTGAGTTTTTTAGATTAAGTTTTTTGAAAATTGACTTTTTTGATTTTCGTATTTTTTTGTTTTTAGTGAATATTTTTAAAATTTTAAACATTTGTTTTTACTTTTTTAGATGCATCTTACTTAGATGTATCTAAAAAGTAAAAAATTGATATAAAAATATTTTAAAAAATTAATAAATACATAAAAATACAAAAAATGTACTGAATTCTTATTTTTTTTTTTTGTATTTTTGGTGTTTAGTGAATTTTTAAAAGATTTTTTTCACAAATTTTTTACTTTTTAGGTGTATTTATATTAGGTGTGTTTAAAAAGTAAAAAAAATTACTTAAAATATTAAAAAAATTCAGTAAAAACACAAAAATACGAAAAATAAGAAAGTAGAATTTTCTGAAAAGTATTTTTTGAAAAGTAAAAACAAGCAAGGTGAATAATTTTCTCAAATCTCAAGGGAGGTGAGTGTAATCTATTAAAAAAATAAATTAAAATTAAATAAAAAAAGTTAAGAAGTCAAAAAAATACTACTAAAAAAAAAAGTTAAACATCTCAGTAATTCACAATTTTTTTTTATACTACTAAAAAAATCATAGTTAAACACATTATTTTTTTGCTGTCTCATATAAAAGTGGAAAGCCAATTCTCAAATCTTCTATGATAAAATCAAATGGTCCAAATATGAAAAAATACTAAGCCTCTATTTGGGAAGTGGGTTGGCTTTTTAATTTTTTAGTTTTTTTTTACTATATGAGCCTGGGCTCAAAAGCTTAGGGTTGGTTTGGCAAGGGCTCATTGGGCTTTTTTGGCTCAATGAGCCATAAAAGACAAAATAGGCTTATGAGTCACAACAGACAAAACATCCCATCCAACCCCATAATCATTACACTCTTCTCTCACAAAAAAATCAAAAAAGCCAAAAAACCAAAAGCCCTTCCCAAACTAAAAGGGCTTTTGGCTTTTTGACTTTTTTTATTTTTTTGTGAGAGAAGAGTGTAATGATTATGGGGTTGGATGGGATGTTTTGTCTGTTGTAGCTCATGAGCCTATTCTGTCTTTTATGGCTCATTGAGCCAAAAAAGCCCAATGAGCCCTTGCCAAACCAACCCTAAGTGATCTAAGGGCACTACGTGTCTTTGTCTCCGTTAATTACTAAATGTCAAGTCTCTTAGGCCATATTTATTTGGTAGATTAGGTTGGAGGGGATTATTAGTAAAGGAATGGTTAATGAAGAGATTATTAATATGGAGATTGTTAGTGAGAAAATTAAGTAAACGTGTATTTGTTTTGATAATAGTGTGAGAGATGGTTAATAATTGGATTGTTAAATTATTTTTAAATAAAATAAATTAAAAAATTATTTCTATATTAAAAAATTAAAATAAATATTAAAACAAAAGGTACACTTGGAATTGTTAAAAAAAAAAATTTGGCCCCCCAGCTATGTTTGTAAAATAAAAAAAAAAATTCCCAATAGCAAATGTTGAGAATTCAATTTAAATTGAGATTTTTATTATAAATACTATTTGTCAAATTATTTGATTTGGGAAGTGTCAAATCATTTGATTTGCGAAGTGTCATTTGAATTTTAAATTCCTGCTAAAAATATTAGGTTCTGTTTGGTTGTTAATTCAAATCAATTTTCAACACGTGAGCTCGCGCATGACGTTTGGATACGACGTTCAAAAGTTGATTCCGCGTGTTAATTCAAATTACATTTTGAAAATCTATTTGGCAGCTTGTATCTCGCTTTCAACATTTCTGCCTTTTTCATCGTCTCTGCAACTTTCACGTGAACCTCATCTACATCAGTCCTTTAGATTCTTCACGGGTGGCTTCTCTGTATCGAACATCCGTACTTCAGATTCACCACGGGTGGGTTTCAGAAGTCAGACTCATTTTATAAATAATGAATCCACCCAACCCGCTTTGTACTGGTATCATATTTCACAAATCGACTGAGTTACGATTTGTGCGTTGCGGACGATTCTTATTACGGGCAACCAAACAACGACGACTACGAGGTGAAATTACTCACAAATTTATTTACATATTTTGTTATAGGGAAATTATTTGAGAAATTCATCTTAATTAATTTTTACTTTTTTTCAGGTCAAATTTATCAAATTTATTGTCGAATCCGACGGGCAAACAGTGGCACATTCAATCAGTATACACATTCCATCACCGGCGATAACTATTCAACTCCCACTAATCTGGTAAATAAATCCTTCATCCTTCATCTGTTATCTGAAAATGATTTCAGATGAGTCGATAAATGATTTCATTCTTCATCCTTCATCCTGAACTGTTTCAACTTTTTTGTTTTTCAAGAATAGTCAATAAATCAATCTTCATCTGTTATGTATAAATAATTTCGGAGAAGTTGAAATCAGTTCCTAAATGGTTTATGAGAATTTGTAGAGGCGTATTTTCCATTTCAGATCGGTTGTTATTTTAAATTGTAGAGGCATATTTTCCATTTCAGATCGGTTGTTATTTTAAATTATGAACTGTTTGAACCTTTCATCGATCAGAACCTGAAGCGGCAGTGCCTGGGACACCCGGCCGGTCGTCCACCGGGTCATCCGGCCGGTCAACCACCCGGTCCTCCCACCTCTTCCGGTTTTCCATTTCTTCCTTAATGGTTTGAACCTACCGACTGGTCCTCCCCTGAACTGTTTGAACCTACCGGGATTTTTTACTGATTTTTTTTTCCTTAATTTTTCTTTTACTGATTTGTTTCCTATTATTTAAACACAATGTTAACTGATTTTTTTTTAATTATTTGTGGTTATATATCTGAATGTTTTTTTTTTGGTGGTTATATTTCTGCTATTTAAATTCAATTAATCTGCTACGTATCTGTTCTTTTTCCCTTATCTGTGTTCTCCTTCAAACCATTTTGCACTGTTATTCTATGAAAATACCAAAATGTGGACGCCCAGAATTGAAACGAAATTAATAAATATGTTGAGAGATGAGGTTAGAAACAATCAAACAACAGGCCGTACTACTTCGTGGACAATTAGGCATTGGAATCATTAGGCAAATCAGTTGCACAACATATATGGATTTCGGTATACAGGTGTCAAGGTGTGCCAAAAATATCAGCGATTGAAAGCTGATTACCAGACATTTAAGCGACTGCAGGCACAGACTGGTCTGGGATGGGATCCTATTATAGGCACTGTTGTTGCACCCAATGAATTTTGGGATAAGGTTTTCCATTAATTTGTACTATTTTCTAATTTTATTTTAAACATTTCATGATATATACAGTGCTTAATTCTTGTTTTGTAATTGTTGTAGGCTAGCAGAAATGTGAAGAAGTTCAGGACAAAAAGGTTTGAATATTTTCAAGAAATGGCAGAAATTGTTGAAAATTGTTGTGCCACAGGGGCCCTGTCTCGTGCATCCACACAAGGACCCCTTGACTCAGAAGAAGAAGATGACATGTTAAATAAATTTTGGAACGCTGATGCTGGTGGGAGTAACGCTGGTGGGAGTAATGCTGCTGAGGCCATTCCTGTTGACTTATTCGGGGATGAGTATATGGATCCAGCAAAGGGCAAAAGTCATAAGAGGGGCCTTGTAACCAGCCAGACTGACAGTGGTCGTTCCAAAAAGTTACGGTCAAGTGGGTTTGATGATGTGCGCACAGCTTTCACATTGTATGTACAAGCCAAAACAGGACATTCACGTGCATGAGAAAATGAGGCAGAGGCTGTAAGTGCAGGTGGCGATGATTATTTCCTTGATGCATGTCAAGATGCATTGCTTGAGCTTGGGGACATACCACCGTTGCAGTACGTTAGGGCACTGACACTGTTCAAGGATAAGGAATGGCGAAGGTTTTTTATGCACACTCCTACCCATTTGCGCCTAGCCATGATCCTCGCTTTGCAGTGAACTGAGAAGTTCTGTTGTGCTTGTGTTAGCAAATCTTCTTGGCTGAACTGTTTGATGATTTCATTAATCCTGATTTGGTTTTTATTTTTTATTTTTTCATTCCATCATATCCTTTTTCCTTTTCTATGTTCGTATGTTTTTTTTTTTTTTTAAACTTTTAAGTGTTTTCTATTATATTAAAACTATGTTCTGTTATTATAATATGACCATGTGTTAAATAAATTTTGTTGTCCTCTGAATTTGACTGTTTCACCAATAACGCTAACTGTTACAGCATGAATAACATATTTTATAATTATGCTTTTACTGTGATGTAGACAAAGGCATATGTCATCCGACAGAGAAAACAATACAATGGAGCTCTCATCAGAGGAGGATGAGGTTGTTGATGATTTTATGGATTTTTTGATGATTGCTTTAATGCATGACCATATTAACGCGTCAAGTAGTCGCCGACTGCAGCGAATGTGTCTATTCAGAGGTGATGATTACATCTTCGGCCTATTAAATGGCCATCCAGAAACAATGATGAACGTTATGCGAATGGATGCACAAACATTCATTTTATTGAAAGACACTTTACTCCATAATGGCTTTATCGATCCTGAACATATGCTTTTCAGTGTGGAGGAATCGCTTGGAATTTTTTTATACACTTTTGCACAAAATGATCGCCATCGAATAATGGCAGATAGATTTCAACACTCCACGAAAACAATTTGTCGGCACATAAAAATTGTTATGCGGGCATTGTGCAAGCTTCATCATCGGTTATCAAACCATGTAACCTAGAGGACATACCGGGAAAAATTTTAAATGACAGGAGGTTTTTTCCCTAGTTCAAGGTACGAACAGTATGACTGTCCTGTAAGTTTGTTCATATTAATAAGTGTTAATAAATATTATTTTTTTTATTATGAAAGTAAAATAGAAGTTTGTTTCGCTTTTAATATCAGACAAATATTTGTCAATTAGGATTGTGTCGGTGCTATCGATGGCACATTGGTGGATGCATGGGTCTCTACTTCAGGACAAAATACATTCCGCGGTCGGAAAGCAACAGTATCGCAAAATGTACTCGCAGCTTGCGACTTCGATATGTTGTTCACATTTATTAATTCTGGATGGGAAGGTAGCGCTCACGACAATGCTATTCTGGTTGATTCTATTACACGAGCTGATCTATAGTTCCCATACCCACCCAATGGTGACTGTCCCTGAATAACATACGGTACACTTTTTTCCTTGTCTGTTTTTGTACATATCAATTGACAGAACTGTGTATTCATTATTTACATGTTGGCAAGTACTATTTAGTTGATGCTGGTTTCACGAACATACCTGGATTTCTTGCCCCATTTCGGTCTCAACGGTATCACTTGCAAGAGTTTCGTGGCCATTGTTATGCAGGACCTAAGAAATTGTTTAACCATCGACATTCGTCATTACACAATATCATAGAAAGAACATTTGGTGTTTTGAAGAAGCGCTTCCCAATATTGCGGTCCATGCCAAATTACAAGTCTACACGACAAGGGCCTCTCGTGATTACATGTTGTGTAGTGCACAATTGGATCCGTTTGCATGCAGCTATGGATCTATTCTTTATGGAAGCTGATAATGAAATGGCTGCAGAAGCTGAAGCAGACGGGCTTGTTAGAGACCAAGCTGACTACGTTGACATGTCACAACATGGGTTAACGTCCCAATCGAATGTTAGGGATGCAATTGCTACTGCTATGTGGCAAAATCATGTTCACCATGCATAGAAAAGGGATGTGAACAAGGCAAGTGAATATCATACTGACTACTGGTTGTAAATGTGTAATTATTTTACTAATTTCAGTCATTATGACACCGTTACTACATAACTTCGCCCAACCATCATTTCTGTGATTTACTGACTTCTTTTATCTTCTTGTAGGATAACTAATACTGAGGACAACGATTGGGCTAAATGGTAATGTGTAACGAAATGAAACACAAACATCATCGCATGGGTAATGAAGATAATGGTTTTCTTAGTACATGTGTACTTAAATATGTTGTTCATGCAATGTGTAATATGCAATTTTATGTATAGTCTAGCAAAGACAATTAAATATGTTGTTATTAATATGCAATGTGTTTCTTAGTAACTTTCATAAATAAATATGTTGTCATTAAATTAAATGTGGTGGTGGCAGATGGGTGGTGGGTGGGTGGTGGTGGTAGGTGGTGGTGGTAGGTGGGTGGTAGTGGGTGGCAGATGGGTGGTGGTGGGTGGTGATGGGTGGTGGGTGGTAGGTGGTGGTAGGTGGTGGTGGTGATAAGTTCACCATTTAAAAGTGTAACAAATAAATAATAATAATAATAATAATAATTGTTATCCCAGATAGGCAACCCAAGAGGGGGGTGAATTGGGTTATTAAAAATTTCACAATATTAAAAATAACACAATATTCAGAATTTTAATAAATAAAAAAAAACAGAATAATAATTATCAATATAAAAGTAGAAGAGATAGAGAGAAAATCAAACACTGCGATTTATAGTGGTTCGGCACGCCAGGCCTACGTCCACTCCCCAAGGAACCTCCTTGAGAACTTCTTTATTATCAATTGAATAAATACACCACCAAGCTTGTGGATTTGGCACAGGACTTACTCTTATCTATTGAGCATCACTCAACAATAAATGCCTTACCCTTACAAAATCTCTCACAAAAATAAGGAATAAGAATAAGTGGTAATTGAACCCACTTTTACAATAATTCTCTCACAAAGAGTAGATATGAAAGTGTAAGAACAAAAACTAGACTTAGATCTGAAAGTGAAAGAGCAGAATACTCAGAATTTTGGAGCTCACAGAAATATTTTCTCTTCAAGTTCTTGATTTTTTCTCCACATCCAACACCTCTATTTATACACAAAAATATACCCGTTGGACGCTCCTTGCTGACGTCATGGCTTACATAAGCACGCTCCTAACGTCATCGCTTACATAAGCACGCTCCTGATGTCATTGCTTACATAAGCAGGCTCTTGATGTCATTGCTTACATAAGCACACTCCTTAAATTTAAATAGTCAGCAAATGATAAGAATTAAAAAGATAAAAATAAGATTGATTTTTTTTCTTCTTGTTTTTTTTTTTTTCCAAACATGGAGCCACCGTTTTTGTAGACAATTTAATACAAAATTCACAACTTTCAAACAAACAAATAATTTTCTCCATCTAGTTTATAATATATATATATATATATACATATATACATAACTCCATCTTTTTCTTCTTGTTTGATTATAATATAATATAATCAATGTAGTGTAAAAAATTTAATAGCGCACGTGATGTATTCTGCATATAATGTTATATAAGTTCTAATCAAAATTTTACATACAGAAAAATCTCTATAAATAATATTTATGATGGATCTGAAAATATATGTCATCTTTAAAATATTGTATATGTTGTAAAGATTTTAAACTAAATGTATTTTACCACTCCATATTAATTTTGTCAAAATAAGACAACTCATAAATATCAAATTTGTCAAAATAATACAACCAATCAATCATTTTTGTCAAAATAATATAATTAATCAATTTGTCAAAAGATGAATAGTAATTAACCCTATTTTTCAAAAAGTGAATAGTAAAGTTTTTGAAAATATTTAAAATAATCATTTTTGTCAAAATAATATAATTAATCGATTTGTCAAAAGATGAATAGTAATTAACCCTATTTTTCAAAAAGTGAATAGTAAAGTTTTTGAAAATATTTAAAATAATATTTAACATATATATTTTAAAAAGATAATATTATTTTATTTAAATAATATTTAACAAATATATATATTTTAAAAAGATAATAATTTGTGTCAAATAATATGTATATTAACTAATATATTTTAGGCATCATCAAAATTAAATAATATGATTAACAATCTCCCCCTTTTTGATGATGGCAATATTTGTATGGATTTGACACAAAATAAATTTGACAAAATATTTGACAACCCTGCGACATATAATTTTCAAAATCATATTTTTTCTCCTCCTTTGACATCATCAAAATAAAGATGAAGATAAGAAACAAACACAGTGGATACAATAATCTGGGTGGCCAAAAATAAAATAAGGGGCCGGCTGTCTTGTCGGAATCATTGTGGGGATTTTGGAGCATCTCGAGCGCAGGAAGTATGGACAAACAAAAGATTTGAGCAGAGATAGCAGATATGCATCGAGGAATGGAGCAATGGAGTGTATAAAAAGTGACACAGATCAGAGGCAAAGATACAAAATCATCAAGTGTTTTGAGAGAAAAATTTGTTTTAGCTACTTTTGTAATCATGTCATTCCTTACCTTGGCTATCAATGAGTCGGACCTGCATGAGGTGCCTGTAATGCAGGCAAATGAGAGAGTACCAGTGACGCAGGCACATGCTATGCCTGTAAATGAGGGTTCTAGTGGTATTGGCAATCGAAATGATTTCGATGCTATTAATCACACTATGGCTCTTAGTACACAGGCCATGACTGCAGTTTCCAATATGGCGCGACGATTACAAGCAAGAGTACAAGAAAATCAGCAATGGAGAGATGAGGTGTGCTTGTTAAAACAACAAGTAGTGAATATGTGTAAGGAGAAGAAAGAGCTAAAAAGAAAAAATGCACAGTTGGAGAATGCAGTGCAGTATTATGCAACGGTGATAATGCCAAGACTCACAGAAATCGAAAATAGAGAGAGGCATGTAACAGAGGCTCATGAAAAATTGTTGAGAGAAGTGAAAAAGAAAAAATCTGTGAAACCTTCTGAAAATTTACCTGTAATCGAGTAATATTTTCTTTTTCTGAAATAAAATTGTGAGCATTTCTTCCTTTATTTATTTATTTATTATTATTATTATTATTATTATTTTTAAAATTTTGACTTTGCACAAAAAAATTGTTTGTTGGTGCAGATAAGGAGTATGGCAGATAAGAAAAAAAATGTATATATATACTCCCCCTAAAATTATGCACAGAATATACACATGCCTTTTTATATATATATATATATATATATATATATTTATAATGATTGTTAATCTCAAAATATGAGTCTCCCCCTGAGTTAATGCACTAGAAATTTCATAAAATTGAAGAAATAAATTACCAATCTATGACACCAAAGGCCCTTAAGATCTGGCCATAAACAACTACACCAAGTGCACTAGCAAAAAAGGAGAAAATAAAAATAAAAACAAATACTTCAATCAAGGTAGAAGCAACCAATATTAAATCCAAGAAAATTTGGAGCACATATAACAAGTAAAAAAATACAACACAGTGCAACAAAAATTTTAACATGTTGATCGGTGATAACCTTGATGAACGGAAGAAATTGAGACGATTGGGTAGATCGGTGACGAATTTTTGTAGATCGGCAATGGATCTTGATGGATCAGTCACGGATCTTGATGGATCGGTGATGGAACTTGATGAATCGGTGAAGATGGTGATGCAGATTTCGGGTGGAGAAGTGATGGAGTTTGGAAGATTAGTGAGGGATTTGGATGGATGGTGATAGTGATGAAAGTGATCGATGATTTTGTGGATGGTGGAGTTGGTTGTAGGCTATGGTGAGGGTGGAGATGGAGTCGGCTAAGGGTAGAGGAAGAAGGGGAGAGCGAGACAGCAAGAGAAGGAGAAAAAGAGAGAGTCAGGGAGAGAGTGGGTGAGAGATAGAGACGGAACAGAAGAGAGAGAAAGAAAAATTATATATATAAATATATGTATATTATTATTATGGTTATTATTTTTTATAATAATAATTATTATTACAATATTTATTTTATTTAATTATTAAAAAATTATTTTTAATATAAACATTATATTGGAGTATTCATCATACCAAGTTCTGTTCTAATATAACAAAATTGTTCTTCATTTAGAGGCTTGGTAAATATGTCAGCTAATTGACAATTTGTAGGCACAAATTCGAGTTCAATGTCACCTTTGAGTACATGATCTCTCAGAAAATGATGCCTTATTTCAATGTGTTTAGTGCGTGAGTGCTGAATAGGATTTTTTGAAAGGTTAATGGCACTTGTGTTGTCACATTTTATAGGAATATGATCATAGTGAAGTCCAAAATCTTGAAGTTGTTGTTTCATCCAAAGCAATTGTGCACAACACCCAGCGGCGGCAATGTATTCTGCTTCAGCAGTTGACAAAGCCACTGAGTTTTGTTTTTTGCAAAACCAAGAGGTGAGTGAGTGTCCAAGAAAATGACAAGTGCCACTAGTGCTTTTTCGGTCAAGTCTACATCCCGCAAAGTCGGCATCTGAGTAACCAAAAAGTTCAAAGGTGGTTCCCTTAGGATACCATAATCCCAAATTTTGAGTGCCGACAAGATATCTGAAAATGCGTTTGACTGCGATGATGTGTGACTCTTTCGGTGCGGATTGAAAACGTGCACACATACAAACACTAAACATTATGTCGGGCCTACTTGCAGTAAGATAAAGTAAAGAACCAATCATACCTCGATATTTCTTCTCATCTACGGGTTTACCTTGCTCATCTTTGTCGATTTTTATCGATGTGCTCATTGGAGTTGCTGCAGGCTTTGATGATTCCATTTCAAACCTTTTGAGTAGATCTTTGATATATTTCGTTTGATTTAAATGGATTCCATCATTAGTTTGTTTAATTTGTAGACCAAGGAAGTAATTTAATTCCCCCATCATACTCATTTCAAACTCACCCTGCATGTCTTTAGCAAACTCTTTGCACAAATTTTCATTAGTAGCACCAAAAATGATATCATCAACATAAATTTGAACGATTAGCATATCTTCCTTTTTGATTTTTATAAAAAGTGTTGTATCAATTTTTCCTCTACAAAAACCTTTGTCAAGTAGAAAATTACTCAATCTTTCATACCATGCTCTAGGAGCTTGTTTCAAGCCATATAAGGCTTTTGAAAGTTTGAAAACATGATCCGGGTATTTATGATTTTCAAAACCGGGAGGTTGTTCAACATAGACTTCCTCCAAAATGTACCCATTTAAAAAAGCACTTTTAACATCCATTTGATATAATTTAAAATCTTTAAAACACGCAAAAGCAAGTAACATTCTAATAGCTTCAAGTCTAGCAACTGGTGCAAAAGTTTCATCAAAATCAATTCCCTCTTCTTGATTATAGCCTTGAGCTACTAATCTAGCTTTATTTCTAGTAACAACTCCAGATTCGTCCATTTTATTTTGAAAAACCCATTTTGTACCAATAACGGGATGATCCTTAGGTCGAGGGGTCAAAAACCAAACTTCATTTCTTTCAAATTGATTTAATTCTTCTTGCATTGCTAAAATCCAGTTTTCATCATTTTCAGCTTCTAAAAATGATTTTGGTTCAATTTGTGAAACAAATGCCAAGTTACCACAAATATTTCTAACAGAGGAACGAGTTTTTATACCTTCCGCCGCATCACCTATGATGAGGTCTTTGGGGTGGCCATGAGCATACTTCCATTCTTTTGGTAGATTTGAGTCATTTTCTGGAAGAGCATATATTTCTTGAAGATTCTCCATTGTCATTTCTTCGTCATGTTTGCGTAATGGATTTTCTTCATTTTCCTTTTTATAAATACTCTCCATGCTTGGTTGATTTTCTACAATATCATTACTTAAAAGATTCTTGGAAATAATATCGTTAGATTCATCAAAAACAACATGCACAGATTCTTCAACAAGTAGAGTTCTTTTATTAAATACTCTATAAGCTTTACTAGACATAGAATAACCAAGAAATATAGCTTCATCCGATTTAGCATCAAATTTTCCTAAATTATCTTTATTGTTATTTAATACAAAGCATTTACAACCAAAAGCACGCAAGTGACTAATATTAGGTTTTCTACCTTTCCAAAGTTCGTAAGGAGTTTTCTTAAGAATAGGTCTAATCATGGCACGGTTTATAACATAGCATGCAGTGTTTACAGCTTCCGCCCAAAAATATTTAGGCAAATTATTTTCACAAAGCATAGTACGAGCCATTTCTTCAAGAGTTCTATTTTTTCTTTCAACCACACCGTTTTGTTGAGGAGTCCTAGGGGCTGAGAAATTATGATCTATTCCCAAGTCATCACAAAACTTAATAAAATCATCATTTTCAAATTCTCTACCATGGTCACTTCTAATACTACAAATATTAAGATTTTTCTCATTTTGAATTCTTTTACAAAGTTTTGAGAAATTATAAAAAGCTTCATTTTTGTGTGTTAAAAATAATACCCATGTATATCTAGTGTAATCATCAACACAAATAAGGGCATAAGATTTTCCTCCTAAACTTAATGTTCTAGATGGTCCGAATAGATCAATATGCAAGAGTTGAAGCGGTCTAGTAGTTGAAACGATATTTTTGGATTTAAAAGAAATTCTAGTTTGTTTTCCAAATTGACATGCATCACAAAGTTTATCTTTTTCAAAAACAATTTTTGGTAAACCTATGACTAACTCATTTTTTGAAAGTTTGGAAATTAAATCAAAATGAGCATGTCCTAATCTTCTATGCCAAAGCCAACCATTATCATTTATAGCAGATAAACATTTAATGTTAAAATGAGAAGATAAATCATGTAAATCAAACACATATACATTCTCATGTCTATAACCTACAAATAAAGTTTTGTTTTCTAAGGTATTTTCAATAGTGCAATGAGTTTTCTCAAAAATAACTCTATAACCTTTATCACATAATTGACTAATACTAAGCAAGTTATGTTTTAAACCTTCAACAAATAAAACATTTTCAATAATAGGAGAGGGATTTTTACCAATACTTCCTACACCAATGATTTTACCCTTGCTATTGTCGCCAAAAGTCACATATCCGCCATCCTTTGGTTGGAGTGTGGCGAACATAGCTTTATTTCCAGTCATGTGCCTCGAACATGCACTGTCGAGATACCATCTATCGTTACTGGATTTTGTCTTGAAACATACCTATAAAAATTTGATTTATCTATTGGTACCCATTTTTTCTTGGGTCCATAAAAGTTAGAATTTGATATCCTTGAGATATCCTTAGGAACCCACATCTTTTTTATTTTAGAAAAATGATTTCTTTTAATAGGACATGAAGGTGAAATATGACCTTTTGTTCCACAAAAATGACATGTGAGATGAGAGTGATTAGAAGATGCATATACAAAACCATTTTTGGCAGTTTTTACTTTTGAAAAAGGTTTATATCCAATTCCGGCTCTACCAAAAGTACGGTTTTGATTTTTAAGAATTTTATCTAAAGTCTCTCTACCTTGAGTGAACTTTGAAAGAGTAGTTTTCAAGTCTTCAATATTTTCTTTTAAAATAATTTGCTCATTTTTTAAAGACTCGTTTTCTTTTTGCAATACAACTAAATGTTTTTCAGAAATTGAAGACTCTTTTTGAGTTAAAATCTCATTTTCCTTTTTCATTTTCATGGCTTCATTTTCTAAAACATTTATCTTGGAAGTCAATGATTCATTTTCTTTTGATAAACTTGAAATTACTTTCTTTTGACAATTATTTTTCAAACTAAGTTTCTTAAATTCTGCATGTAATTCATCAAAAGCTAATTGTAATTCATCAAATGTAAAGGATTCGTCATTTACCTCATTTTCATTTCCAAGTGCCATTAAACATAGGTTAGCAACCTCGTTTTTGCAAACTTCGCTTTCTGTATCGCTTTCATCACTATCTTCTCCCCATGCTGCAATCATAGCTTTCTTTTTGTCCTTCTTGAATTTTTTCTTAAGTTCTGGACATTCTGATTTGTAGTGTCCAGGTTTGTTGCATTCATAGCAGGTTACTTCAGATTTTTTGTGATTTTCTCCTCTTTGAAAATCCCTGTTGTTGAAGTCTTTTCTGAAAAAATTTCGTACACCTTGTTTCTTTCTCACAAACCTTTGGAACTTTCTAGTGATGAATGCCATTTCCTCATCCTCATCTGAATCATCTTCCTTATCCTCTTGATGTTTCGAGGTGGATTTGAAAGCTATTCCTTTCTTCTTGTTGTTGTCCTCCTCTTCCTTTCCTTCTTGCATTATGAGCTCATGAGTTAAGAGAGATCCCATTAACTCATCTAGACTTAGCTTTGATAAATCCTTGGCTTCGGTAATGGCAATGACTTTTGTCTCCCAACTTTTTGGCAATGACCTAAGCACTTTTCTTACAATTTCAGCATTATTTTGCCAAGAGAAGTTAAACCATTAATAATATCAGTAAAACGAGTAAACATTTGAGGAATAGTTTCATCAGGCTTCATTTTAAAAAGTTCATAATTATGGACTAGCAAACTGACTCTAGATTCTTTAACTTGTTCGGTTCCCTCATGAGTCACTATAAGCTTGTCCCAAATTTCTTTAGCGGTTTTACATGTGGAAATTCTATTGAACTCGTTGGCATCTAAAGCACAGTACAACATGTTTGTAGCTTTGACATTAATTTGGGCCATTCTAGTATCTGATTCATCCCACTCATCTTCAGGTTTTGGTACCCTAAGTCCATCTATAGTTTTGGTAGGAATTTTTGGACCATTACAAATAATTTTCCAACATTCATAATCATTAGATTGAATATGTATGGTCATCCTAGTTTTCCAATAGCTAAAATTTGTGCCGCTAAATAGAGGTGGCCTATTAGATGCTTGTCCCTCGGGTAAGGAATAACTAGGGGTTGCCATGATCTACTCTGAGACGGTTAAGTCACAAAAACTAGAGTCTAGGCTCTGATACCAATTGTTATCCCAGATAGGCAACCCAAGAGGGGGGGTGAATTGGGTTATTAAAAATTTCACAATATTAAAAATAACACAATATTCAGAATTTTAATAAATAAAAAAAAACAGAATAATAATTATCAATATAAAAGTAGAAGAGATAGAGAGAGAAAATCAAACACTGCGATTTATAGTGGTTCGGCACGCCAGGCCTACGTCCACTCCCCAAGGAACCTCCTTGAGAATTTCTTTACTATCAATTGAATAAATACACCACCAAGCTTGTGGATTTGGCACAGGACTTACTCTTATCTATTCACTCAACAATAAATGCCTTACCCTTACAAAATCTCTCACAAAAATAAGGAATAAGAATAAGTGGTAATTGAACCCACTTTTACAATAATTCTCTCACAAAGAGTAGATATGAAAGTGTAAGAACAAAAACTAGACTTAGATCTGAAAGTGAAAGAGCAGAATACTCAGAATTTTGGAGCTCACAGAAATATTTTCTCTTCAAGTTCTTGATTTTTTCTCCACATCCAACACCTCTATTTACACACAAAAATATACCCGTTGGACGCTCCTTGCTGACGTCATGGCTTACATAAGCACGCTCCTGACGTCATCGCTTACATAAGCACGCTCCTGATGTCATTGCTTACATAAGCAGGCTCTTGATGTCATTGCTTACATAAGCACACTCCTTAAATTTAAATAGTCAGCAAATGATAAGAATTAAAAAGATAAAAATAAGATTGATTTTTTTTCTTCTTGTTTTTTTTTTTTTTTCAAACATGGAGCCACCGTTTTTGTAGACAATTTAATACAAAGTTCACAACTTTCAAACAAACAAATAATTTTCTCCATCTAGTTTATAATATATATATATATATATACATATATACATAACTCCATCTTTTTCTTCTTGTTTGATTATAATATAATATAATCAATGTAGTGTAAAAAATTTAATAGCGCACGTGATGTATTCTGCATATAATGTTATATAAGTTCTAATCAAAATTTTGCATACAGAAAAATCTCTATAAATAATATTTATGATGGATCTGAAAATATATGTCATCTTTAAAATATTGTATATGTTGTAAAGATTTTAAACTAAATGTATTTTACCACTCCATATTAATTTTGTCAAAATAAGACAACTCATAAATATCAAATTTGTCAAAATAATACAACCAATCAATCATTTTTGTCAAAATAATATAATTAATCAATTTGTCAAAAGATGAATAGTAATTAACCCTATTTTTCAAAGGACCTTTCTTAAGTGTGCCTTGCATATGGTATGCAAGGCACTTACACTCTTCTATTTTGCATTTACACATTTGTATGTATTGGGTTATATCAAAATATTTGAAAACTTACACATTGGTGACCTGCTAAGCAGGTCACTTTCCAGGTAAATTAATAAAATAATATATTATATGACTAAAGGTGTAAATGGTCACAAAAAATATACAAGTTTTCACAAAATGCGTATATTTTCACGAAAGGCGTAAGCAATTTCAAAAAAAGGCGTAACTAATTTCTGAAAACTTACGCTTTTTGTGAAAACTTACACCTTTTCTGAAAACTTCCACCTTTTTCTGAAAACTTACGCCTTCTGTGAAATTATTTACACCTTTTATGAACACTTACTCCTTTTGTGAGTTGACTTACCAAAGGTGTAAACAAACGAAAACTTACACATTTTGCTTAAGCTTACACCTTTTCGTGAAAATACTTACACCATTTTTGAAAAGTTACTCCTTTTGTGTAAGAATTTTTGGCATAACATTTATACTTTTTCTTTGAACTTACACCTTTTGTGGAAGCCCAACTTAAAGCTTTTTCGGAAGTCACTTATACCTTTTGTGAAAAAATAAATTCATCAAATTTACACCTTTTGCTTAAGCTTATACCTTCTCGTGGAAGTGCTTATATTTTTTTTGAAAAATAACTCCTTTTGTGTAAGAATTTTTGGCATAACATTTATACTTTTTCTTCGAACTTACACCTTTTGTGGAAGCCCAACTTAAAGCTTTTGTGATCGGAAGGCACTTATACCTTTTGTGAAAAAATAAATTCATCAAATTTACAACTTTTGCTTAAGCTTATACCTTTTCATGGAAGTGCTTATATTTTTTTTTGAAAAGTTACGCCTTTTGTGTAAGAATTTTTGGCATAGCATTTATACTTTTTTTTCGAACTTACACCTTTTGTGGAAGCGCAACTTAAAGCTTTTGTGATCGGAAGTCACTTATACCTTTTGTGAAAAAATAAATTCATCAAATTTATACCTTTTGCTTAAGCTTATACCTTTTTGTGGAAGTGCTTATATTTTTTTTGAAAAGTTACTCCTTTTGTGTAAGAATTTTTGGCATAACATTTATACTTTTTCTTCGAACTTACACCTTTTGTGGAAAGCCCAACTTAAAGCTTTTGTGATCGGAAGTCACTTATACCTTTTGTGAAAAAATAAATTCATCAAATTTACACATTTTGCTTAAGCTTATACCTTTTCGTGGAAGTGCTTATATTTTTTTTGAAAAGTTACGCCTTTTGTGAAATAATTTTTGTCATAAGATTTATACTTTTTCAAACTTACACCTTTTGTGAAAGAGTATATAAACACAAAAGTATAAATCTTATGACAAAAATTCTTTCACAAAAGGCATAACTTTTCAAAAAAAATATAAGCACTTCCACGAAAAGGTGTAAGCTTAAGCAAAAGGTGTAAATTTGATGAATTTATTTTTTCACAAAAGGTATAAGTGACTTCCGATCACAAAAGCTTTAAGTTGGGCTTCCACAAAAGGTGTAAGTTCAAAGAAAAAGTATAAATGTTATGCCAAAAATTCTTACACAAAAGGAGTAACTTTTCAAAAAAAATATAAGCACTTCCACGAAAAGGTATAAGCTTAAGCAAAAGTTGTAAATTTGATGAATTTATTTTTTTACAAAAGGTATAAGTGACTTCCGATCACAAAAGCTTTAAGTTGGGCTTCCACAAAAGGTGTAAGTTCGAAAAAAAAGTATAAATGTTATGCCAAAAATTCTTACACAAAAGGAGTAACTTTTCAAAAAAAATATAAGCACTTCCACGAAAAGGTATAAGCTTAAGCAAAAGTTGTAAATTTGATGAATTTATTTTTTCACAAAAGGTATAAGTGCCTTCCGATCACAAAAGCTTTAAGTTGGGCTTCCACAAAAGGTGTAAGTTCGAAGAAAAAGTATAAATGTTATGCCAAAAATTCTTACACAAAAGGAGTAATTTTTCAAAAAAAATATAAGCACTTCCACGAGAAGGTATAAGCTTAAGCAAAATGTGTAAATTTGATGAATTTATTTTTTCACAAAAGGTATAAGTGACTTCCGAAAAAGCTTTAAGTTGGGCTTCCACAAAAGGTGTAAGTTCAAAGAAAAAGTATAAATGTTATGCCAAAAATTCTTACACAAAAGGAATAACTTTTCAAAAATTGTGTAAGTATTTTCACGAAAAGGTGTAAGCTTAAGTAAAATGTGTAAATTTAATGAATTTTTTTTTTCACAAAAGGTATAAGTGACTTCCGAAAAAGTTTTAAGTTGAGTTTTCACAAAAAGTATAAATTCAAAAAAAAAATATAAATATTATGTCAAAAATTTTTATACAAAAATAATAATTTTTCAAAAATAGTGTAAGGATTTTCACAATAAATATAAGTTTATGTTTTGTTTTCATTGTAAGGTCCACTAAAAGTGTAAATTGTATAAAAAAATTATTTCAGTGAAGGTGTAATTTTCAGAAATTCTGTCGATCTTGGTCTCCGGCTCTGTCGATCTTGATCTTGGTCTGTCGATCTGTCGATCTGTCGTCTCTTCTCTGTCGATCTCCGTCTCTCTCTCTCTGTCGATCTCCGTCGATCTCGGTCTGTCTCTCTCTGTCGATCGCCCTCCCAAACGATCTCCGTCGATCTCGGTCTGTCTTTCAAACACAACTTGATTTTTCCCTTTTAATTCTTTTCAGGGTGTATTTACTGGACACTGTGGGACAAACCTTGACCACGGTGTTGTTGCTGTTGGATACGGTACATATAGCGATCCCGGGTTTACCCTTGTTGTATAGTGATCCGGACATGTGTCCGTGGATGTTGGTAGTTGTTTATTATCTTGTTTACATCCTTTCTTACTTTGTATTTGAGTTATAGGATGTGTTGAGCGGGTTTGTTACAGGTTGGTTGAGTTTAGAAACCAAAACTAGTTGCCCAGATTTTTTGGCCTGTACGCTCGAGCGGAGGTGTTGGCGCTCGAGCGTAGATTACATCCATCCAGTATCTTGTTGTGCAGTGTTGTGAGCTCGAGCGTAGGGATTGGGAGCTCGAGCGGAGGCCTGGTTCTGCAAAAGTGCTGGGCGAGTGCATTCTGCGCTCGAGCGGGAGGTTGGCCGCTCGAGCGGAAGTCTGTGAGTGGCCGCTCGAGCGGGGTGTTTTATGCTCGAGCGGAAGACTGGGTCTAAGTCCCGAAATTGTGACTTTTCAAATCACTTTTTCACTTTCTCTTCTCTCTCTTACTTTTCCAAAAACACCATTGTTGAGTCTTTCTCTCTAGATACTACCTTCTCTCTAGGTTTTGATCTAGTAGGAGTGATTTACTCACCTTTGGCCTTTACAAAAAAGTTGTTGATCGTCGAGGGCTTCATTTTAATCTGAAAATCACGGGTTTTGGAGCACGTTGGGTTTTGTCGTCTTCTCCTTTGGGACTCCGAATTTGAGGTAGGGATAACCTACTCCTCTCTATGGGTTTTGTCTTTAAATTTTGGTATTTTGAGATGTTGGGCTTGGTTTGGTAATTTTGTGAAAGTTTGGGGCTTTTGTGCAATTATACAAAAGTTGGGGTTTTATTCATAATAAACCTAGATGCATGTTTAGCATGAAAAAAAATGGAATGATTGCTGAATCATTGAAGAAAATGGGACCTAAGGGTTGAAATGGTAATTATGGAAAATGGCCTAATTACATTGATTAATTAATTGGGATAATTAATTGGTGAGAAATGAGGAAATGAAATGTTGATTGAATATCCATTTGCGCATTTATTTTCTGTTTTAGAAATAACTGCTTGGGGCTATCGGTGGAGGATAGTCGTGATTGTTGTAGACAATGTATGTTGATTAGGCAAACTGAAACTAATCAATGGAATGTGTTATGGAATTTGACAGTTGCTAGAATACATTAATTGTTTGTATTGTGTGATTGTATATAGAACCAATGTGTTTATATGCGTTATGTGTAGAGGAGGAGATAGGGGATGTACTCCGCGGTTTAGGGGAAGATAGGGGATGGACCTCTAAACCGGATAGGTATTTGGAGGAGATAGGGGATGTACTCCGTAGACAGAGCTCATATGCTTGTCTAGAGAAGTGAAGATAGAGCTCATATGCTTATCTTTGTGAAGTGAAGTGTGGATACAGCTTGTATGCTTATCTGTGGATATTGTTGATATACATATCTGTTGTAGAGTGTGGATACAGCTTGTATGCTTATCTGTGGATATTGTTGATATACATATCTGTTGAGAATGTGGATATAGCTTTTATGCTTATCTGAATGTGAGATATAGTTTTTATACATATCTGTGGAAATGATGATAGAGCTAGTATGCTTATCTGTTGTTAAAAGGAAAATGAAAAGTAATTGGGACTTGTAAGTCGTTGACATAAATATGTTATTTATGTGACTGTATCAGTGTTGACCAACTATCAATTGCTAATGTTTTAGTCATTGTCCATGGTTGGTTTAGTGTATTTCTACTGGGCTGTGGCTCACCCTATATGGGAATATCATTTTCAGGTGCAGGAAGCATGCCACCTCCAAGGACATAGCTGGGAGGCTTGTGGCGGGCATAGTTTTGTCGTTTTACTTTGATTTATTACATGTAATTTCAAGCCAAGGGCTTAATGTGTAAACGAGTTAGAACCCCTTTGTTGTAACCAAGTGTTAACTTGGAAAGCTGTAAGCCCGTAGGGCATTTTGTTATGAGATTAACGTGTAATACTTATGTAACGGAATTCTAATGAATGAAAGGAATGTGGTTAGTTTAAATGTAAATGCATGTCTTATCTGGTGGGTTTATTGTTATTGTTTTGAGGGCGTTACAACTTGGTATCAGAGCGTACCGGGTTCGAATACTTTGGGTACGTGGGAAGTGATTAGGATCACAATGGGTTTGTCTCGCTTGATAGAGACTTAGATGTAGTATCATATGCTATGTGCTCAATTGATAACATGCTTATGTGACTATGTGGGTATGGGATTTAATTTCTAGGATGTTGATTGGATCCTTGAGTTTCTGGGAGTCTTGTTGGAAAAGCACTTGATCAATGCTGTTTCTAACCGGAACTCTAGTAACGTCTCGGGACTATCATTATCCGGAAATGAAGTTCGTAAGTGCTTATGTGTTTATGTGCTTATGTGGAGTGAATTATAGTTGTCCATGCATTAGGACGTGAGTGATTAGTTTCGGCACACCTATGAATGTGCTAGCGTTCTGTGTTGCCTTTATTAGGATGTCAGGACGAGGAAGAGGTGCTAGGCGTGGTAGACCTGCGAGGCAGGAAGTACCGTTACAGGGTGAGATTCCGGCAGTGCAGGAGGGAGTTGGGCAGGCCAATGTGGCCGAGCCAGTAGGTCAGCAGGCTATGGGTGCCTTGGCCAGAGAGATAGCAGGAGCTTTGGGTATTCTTAGAGCTGGGAATCAGGCAGCTGAGACAGGGCCTTCCTTCTTGAAGAGGGAGTTCTTCCGGTGTAATCCGGATGAGTTTATCGGGGATCCTAAAGAGCCGCTTAAGGCAGATGAATGGCTCGAACAGACAACGAAGACGTTTGAGATGCTTGGCATCGAGGACGGAGCACTGAAAGTGACCTTGGCATCCTTTCAACTGAAGGGAGATGCGGGTCAATGGTGGAAGTACGAGAAAGCTCGTGTTGGTGGTACTTGGGAGGCGTTTGTGAATGCTTTTCAGGAGAGGTTTTTGTCTGCAGTAGCAAGGGAGAAGCTGAGGGATCAGTTTAGCCGGCTTAATCAGCAGGGCTTGTCAGTGGCCGAGTTTGAGGCTACTTTTACCAGTCTGTCTAGGTTTGCACCTGAACTGGTGGCGTCTGAGGAACGCCGTTGCTATGAGTTTGAGCGGAAGTTGAGGCGGGGCCTCAAGTTGAGAGTTGGTGGGTCTTATATTCGAGAGTATAGACCCCTAGTGGATGCTGCAGCTCATATGGAGCTTATGATGCAGGAGGAGGATGAGGGTCAGAGAGGCTCCAAGAGGAGCCAGGATAGTCAGAGTGATGGCAGGAGGCAGAGGGGTTCTAACCCTCAGCAGTCTCAGGGTGCAGTCTCTAGATCGACCTTTCCAGTGCCTAGTGTAGGCTCGGGGAGAGGCAGTCAGGGAGAATTCACTTGTTACAAGTGTGGCCAGTTGGGTCACAAGGTTTCTGTTTTCCCGCAGAAGGGTGGGGGTCAGAAAGCTGCTTCTTCTTCAGCTAGACCGCCGAGTCAGAGTTTGGGCAGGGGGCAGCTCTTGATTTGTTATCAGTGTGGACAACCTGGGCACATGAAGAGGTTTTGCCCACAGTTGAGTGCCACTTCGGGAGCGTCTGGTTCTAGGCAGACGCAGGGTTTTCAGCCAGCTCAGTCTGTGCAGGCCTCGAGGGCCAATCCGGGAGCTTCGTCATCCCAGTCTGTGCAGCAGTCTTTTGCTCCGAGAGGTGAGCAGGTAGACCAGGGGCCTACGGGGCGCGTGTATGCTGTTACCGCGCAGGATTTAGTACCGGCTCCATCAGTAGTGAGAGGTACTTTTCTGTTTTGCAACTCAGTTGCTAATGTGTTGATAGACACGGGTGCATCTCATTCTTTTGTATCTGCTGCATTTGCATCTGTTTTGGAATTGGAGTTAGCACAGTTAGCATCTCCTATTTGTGTGGTATCGCCTTTGGGTGGTGAGTTGATTCTGAAACAGGGTGTTAGAGGATGTGATATTGAGGTCGCCGATTATAGGCTCCCTTTTTCGTTTGTTGTCATGCCCATGAAGGGTTTTGATGTTATTTTGGGTATGGACTGGCTATCGTCATACCGGGCTGTTATTGATTGCTACCGCCAGAGGGTCACGTTATGTACCTTGAGCGGGGAGTGGTTCCATTTCTTGGGAGACCGGGTTGGTAGTGTTTTGCCACCGGGGTTTGATTCGCGAGGGCGAAGTGAGCTTAGTGGTTTACTTGCTAGCTTTGAGAGTAGCGAGTGTGTTGAGACCCAGGTTGTGTTACCGAGGGTGGTTTGTGAGTATTCGGATGTCTTTCCCGAAGATCTTGTTAGTTTGCCACCTCACCGAGAGATAGAGTTCTCTATTGATTTAGTGCCTGGTACGGCGCCGATTTCTATGGCACCTTACCGTTTTGCTCCAGCAGAGTTGGTTGAGTTGAAAGTTCAGCTCCAGGAATTGCTCGATAAGGGCTTTGTTCGCCCTAGTGTTTCACCGTGGGGAGCACCGGCACTCTTTGTTAAAAAGAAAGATGGTGCCTTGAGATTGTGTATAGACTACCGGAAGTTGAATCGGGCTACGGTTAAAAATAAGTACCCTATGCCCCGTATAGATGATTTGTTTGACCAGTTGAAGGGTTCCCGTTGTTTCTCTAAGATAGACTTGAGATCGGGTTACCATCAGTTGAAGGTCAGGGAGGAAGATATTCCGAAGACGGCATTCCGTACGCGGTATGGCCATTATGAGTTTCTGGTGATGCCATTTGGGCTTACCAATGCACCGGCAGTCTTTATGGACTTGATGAACCGGATTTTCCGGGAGTTCTTAGACCGCTTTGTGGTTGTTTTTGTGGACGATATCCTTATTTATTCGTCATCTAAGGAGGAGCACGAGGAACACTTGAGAGTGGTGCTTGAGTTACTTAGAGCCCATAGGCTGTATGCCAAGTTTGGGAAGTGTGAGTTCTGGCTGAGGGAAGTCAAATTCTTAGGCCACGTGGTATCCGGGGAAGGGGTGTCTGTTGATACATCCAAGGTTGAGGCAGTGCAAGATTGGGCACAGCCTAAGAGTGTGTTTGAGATCCGCAGTTTTCTGGGATTAGCTGGGTATTACCGTCGGTTTGTGAAAGATTTCTCCAGGTTAGCATCACCGTTGACTAGGCTGACTCGGAAGGGAGTCAAGTTTGTGTGGAGTGAGACTTGTGAAAAGTCGTTCCAAGAGTTGAAAATTAGATTGACCACCGCTCCGGTGTTGATTATTCCGGAGAGAGGGTTGGGTTACGCGGTTTATTGTGATGCCTCACGAGAGGGTTTGGGTTGTGTGTTGATGCAAGAGGGAAAAGTGGTAGCTTATGGCTTACGTCAGTTGAAAATACACGAGAAGAATTACCCCACACATGACCTAGAGTTAGCAGCTGTGATCTTTGCCTTGAAAATCTGGAGGCACTACCTTTATGGTGAGAGGTTCGAGGTATTCTCGGATCATAAGAGTTTGAAGTATCTGTTTACACAGAGAGACTTGAATCTGAGGCAGAGGAGGTGGATGGAGTTCATCGAGGATTATGATTTTGAGTTGCATTATCATCCGGGAAAGGCCAATGTTGTGGCCGATGCCCTTAGTAGGAAAACCATTAGTGATGTAGCTTGTATAGCCATCCGGGAATGGGAGATGTTGGGGGCACTTGGCGAGTTTGATTTGCTACTGGGCGAATCTGTTGAGGCTGCGGCCTTGTTTTCTGTTGTTGCGCAGCCTACACTTATGATTAGAGTGTTAGAGGCACAGAGAGGTGACCTTGAGGTAGAATCCCTCCGAGAGAAGATCTCCAGTGGGAAAGTTGAGAAGGGTTTGACGGTGTATCCCGACCTGAGTGTGAGATACCGAGACTGTTTGTTTGTACCGGAGTCTTGCCGAGAGGAAGTACTCCGAGAGTTTCACCATTCGCGCCTTGCGGTGCATCCGGGAGGTACTAAGATGTATCAGGATTTGGGTCGCCAGTTTTGGTGGCGGGGTATGAAAAGAGATGTGGCTGTCTTCGTATCGAAATGCCTTACTTGCCAGCAAGTGAAGGCCGAGCATCAGAGGCCAGCGGGTTTGTTGCAACCCTTGCCTATTGCCGAGTGGAAGTGGGAGCATGTCACTATGGACTTCGTTGTAGGTCTTCCGAGGACTCAGCGGGGTAGTGATGCTATTTGGGTGGTTGTAGACCGGTTGACTAAGTCGGCGCACTTTATTCCTATGCGCGTGAGAGATTCGGTAGATCATCTTGCCGACTTGTATATTCGGGACGTAGTGAGATTGCACGGGGTCCCAGTGACGATCGTCTCAGATAGAGATCCTCGTTTTACTGCCAGGTTGTGGCAGAGTTTGCAGAGTGCCTTGGGCACTAAGTTGACCTTTAGTACGGCCTATCATCCTCAGACTGACGGGCAGTCCGAGCGTACTATTCAGATCCTCGAGGATATGCTTCGGGGTTGTGTCCTGGACTTCAGTGGGACGTGGGAGAGGCACTTGCCATTGGTAGAGTTTGCCTACAACAACAGTTTTCAGTCTAGCATCGGTATGGCACCGTTTGAGGCCTTGTATGGCCGACCGTGTAGGTCTCCAGTGTGTTGGGCCGAGGTGGGTGATGCACCTTTGTTGGGTCCGGAGTTGGTTAGGGAGACGACGGAGAAAGTTGAGCTTATCCGTAAGAGGCTTGTTACAGCCCAGAGTCGACAAAAGAGTTATGCCGATCGTAGGAGGAGGCCTTTGGCGTTTGAGGTAGGTGATCATGTCTTTCTGAAGATATCACCTAGGCGAGGTCTGATGAGGTTTGGGAAGAGTGGGAAGTTGTCCCCTCGGTTTATTGGTCCTTTTGAGATCCTTGAGAGGATAGGTGAGGTTGCTTATCGGTTAGCCTTACCGCCGCAGTTGTCCGGAGTGCATGATGTGTTTCATGTGAGTATGCTTCGGAAGTATGAACCAGATCCATCACATGTGTTGGATTGGACTAATTTAGAGGTAGATGAGGATGCCTCGTATGAGGAGAGACCGGTTCGGGTCTTGGATAGGCGGGATCAGGTCCTGCGTGGCAAGACCATTCCTTTGGTGAAAGTCTTGTGGAAACATCACGGAGTGGAGGAAGCCACTTGGGAACGTGAGTTGGAAGTCCGTGAGAAATATCCGGACTTGTTTGTTGATATGTAATCTTGTATTTAAATTTTACATTTTGTTGAACTTAAGAGCTTTTTATATGTCTTAAGTTGTGAAACATTGAAAATGTTTTGGTTATTGGAAGTATGTTTTGGAACTTGCCTCATACGGAAGTTGAATGTGATACTATATGTGTTGAATATATTGTTGAAATTGGAAAGATAGTGCATAATGTTGATGCATGTTGATAATACATATGTGGTTTACATATTGTGATATGTCTCTTGTTAAAGGGATGGGATGACCGGGAATGGGTCGAATTGTTGAATGTTCAAGTGTAACATTGATTAAAAGGGAGAAAAACTTGTTTTGAAAACTTGTGCTTAATTTCGGGGACGAAATTCTTTAAGGGGGGGAGGTTATAGCGATCCCGGGTTTACCCTTGTTGTATAGTGATCCGGACATGTGTCCGTGGATGTTGGTAGTTGTTTATTATCTTGTTTACATCCTTTCTTACTTTGTATTTGAGTTATAGGATGTGTTGAGCGGGTTTGTTACAGGTTGGTTGAGTTTAGAAACCAAAACTAGTTGCCCAGATTTTTTGGCCTGTACGCTCGAGCGGAGGTGTTGGCGCTCGAGCGTAGATTACATCCATCCAGTATCTTGTTGTGCAGTGTTGTGAGCTCGAGCGTAGGGATTGGGAGCTCGAGCGGAGGCCTGGTTCTGCAAAAGTGCTGGGCGAGTGCATTCTGCGCTCGAGCGGGAGGTTGGCCGCTCGAGCGGAAGTCTGTGAGTGGCCGCTCGAGCGGGGTGTTTTACGCTCGAGCGGAAGACTGGGTCTAAGTCCCGAAATTGTGACTTTTCAAATCACTTTTTCACTTTCTCTTCTCTCTCTTACTTTTCCAAAAACACCATTGTTGAGTCTTTCTCTCTAGATACTACCTTCTCTCTAGGTTTTGATCTAGTAGGAGTGATTTACTCACCTTTGGCCTTTACAAAAAAGTTGTTGATCGTCGAGGGCTTCATTTTAATCTGAAAATCACGGGTTTTGGAGCACGTTGGGTTTTGTCGTCTTCTCCTTTGGGACTCCGAATTTGAGGTAGGGATAACCTACTCCTCTCTATGGGTTTTGTCTTTAAATTTTGGTATTTTGAGATGTTGGGCTTGGTTTGGTAATTTTGTGAAAGTTTGGGGCTTTTGTGCAATTATACAAAAGTTGGGGTTTTATTCATAATAAACCTAGATGCATGTTTAGCATGAAAAAAAATGGAATGATTGCTGAATCATTGAAGAAAATGGGACCTAAGGGTTGAAATGGTAATTATGGAAAATGGCCTAATTACATTGATTAATTAATTGGGATAATTAATTGGTGAGAAATGAGGAAATGAAATGTTGATTGAATATCCATTTGCGCATTTATTTTCTGTTTTAGAAATAACTGCTTGGGGCTATCGGTGGAGGATAGTCGTGATTGTTGTAGACAATGTATGTTGATTAGGCAAACTGAAACTAATCAATGGAATGTGTTATGGAATTTGACAGTTGCTAGAATACATTAATTGTTTGTATTGTGTGATTGTATATAGAACCAATGTGTTTATATGCGTTATGTGTAGAGGAGGAGATAGGGGATGTACTCCGCGGTTTAGGGGAAGATAGGGGATGGACCTCTAAACCGGATAGGTATTTGGAGGAGATAGGGGATGTACTCCGTAGACAGAGCTCATATGCTTGTCTAGAGAAGTGAAGATAGAGCTCATATGCTTATCTTTGTGAAGTGAAGTGTGGATACAGCTTGTATGCTTATCTGTGGATATTGTTGATATACATATCTGTTGTAGAGTGTGGATACAGCTTGTATGCTTATCTGTGGATATTGTTGATATACATATCTGTTGAGAATGTGGATATAGCTTTTATGCTTATCTGAATGTGAGATATAGTTTTTATACATATCTGTGGAAATGATGATAGAGCTAGTATGCTTATCTGTTGTTAAAAGGAAAATGAAAAGTAATTGGGACTTGTAAGTCGTTGACATAAATATGTTATTTATGTGACTGTATCAGTGTTGACCAACTATCAATTGCTAATGTTTTAGTCATTGTCCATGGTTGGTTTAGTGTATTTCTACTGGGCTGTGGCTCACCCTATATGGGAATATCATTTTCAGGTGCAGGAAGCATGCCACCTCCAAGGACATAGCTGGGAGGCTTGTGGCGGGCATAGTTTTGTCGTTTTACTTTGATTTATTACATGTAATTTCAAGCCAAGGGCTTAATGTGTAAACGAGTTAGAACCCCTTTGTTGTAACCAAGTGTTAACTTGGAAAGCTGTAAGCCCGTAGGGCATTTTGTTATGAGATTAACGTGTAATACTTATGTAACGGAATTCTAATGAATGAAAGGAATGTGGTTAGTTTAAATGTAAATGCATGTCTTATCTGGTGGGTTTATTGTTATTGTTTTGAGGGCGTTACAGTACAGAAGATGGTGTAGATTACTGGGTCTCTCTCTCTCTCTCTCTCTGTCGATCTCGGTCTGTCTCTCTCTGTCGATCGCCCTCCCAAACGATCTCCGTCGATATCGGTCTGTCTTTCAAACACAACTTGATTTTTTCCTTTTAATTCTTTTCAGGGTGTATTTACTGGACACTGTGGGACAAACCTTGACCACGGTGTTGTTGCTGTTGGATATGGTACAGAAGATGGTGTAGATTACTGGGTTGTGAGGAACTCTTGGGGTTCAAACTGGGAAGAAAACGGGTACATAAGGTTGGAGCGCAACATCAATTCCATTGGTGGCAAGTGTGGGATTGCTCAAATGGCCTCATACCCCATCAAGACCGGTTCCAACCCTCCTAATCCCGGTCCATCTCCTCCTACCCCAGCAAAACCCCCCACAGTCTGCGATGATTATTTTAATTGCCCTGCAGGAACCACATGCTGTTGTGTCTATCAATACGGTAGCTACTGCTTTGGTTGGGGATGCTGCCCCCTCGTGTCTGCTACCTGCTGTGATGATCACTCTAGCTGCTGCCCACACGAGTACCCTGTCTGTGACATTGATGGCGGGACTTGCCTAATGGTAATTTAGCTTTATTTATTTATTTATTTACCTTCATTGTTTTAGATATAACGAAAAACAATTTGGCTTGTGAGCTGTGCCAAGTATCTCAATCTGCCAAATTTATTTTTTTCTCAATCCCATTTAGTAGATTCTAAGATATCATTTTGGGGGCCATATTATGTGAAAGCTTGTTGATCTTCTTTGAGCATGCCTACTTTGTCCTAGAAGTCTGTTGCGTTTGAATTTTGAATATCTTGAATACATACGACTTGAAGGTCCTGACACTCTGTACCCAGCATGCCCCTGTATGTTAGATCTGTGCAGTGGAAAATGGTTTTTCTCTTCAGCATACCTTTTCTTTAGTCTTCACACCAACCACAAAGGAAGGGGATCAAAATTAGCTACTTTAAGAATCTAAGCAGGAGACCATTGTTATTTAGATGAAGTTTGTGTTGTCCAAAATGAGAACTTGATCATTTGATAATTTATGGTGGAAAATGTATTGATTAGAAAGAAACAACACTGGATTGGCTAGAGATCAAGCTAGGCATGCCTCTTGCTTCATGGTTCCACCCATACCATTACCAAATTGATTCAAAATCACAGAGAATTTATCTTGTTCTGCTTTGACTTAGATCTAAGAGAGACGATATCTGGAAAATGCAATTTTAAGACTGTACAGATCTTGTTGTCTTCAAAGTTTTTAGATTCTTCTCCTCAGGTGCATTAGAAAAGAAAAAAAGTATTGCTTCTGAAGCTTGTGAAAAGGGACGATTACAGACCTTCAACTACTATCCTTTCGAAATTATCTGCTGATCTCTGCAACACCCAACTTAATCCAAGAATAGAGGCATTTAATACAAGAGAAGTCACCAAACAGCTAATGAGATATTGTATATACAACGTGTCTATAATTATCCATGTACTAGTAATCGATAGATGGCCACTGGCAAGCAAATCCACCCGGAGGTGTCAGAATGCTCATTATCCTTGAGTTGAAATATGTTTGGCAGTTATTGAATTTAGTACAATATTTGACACAACAATATTTGACCCAACTATAGGGTATATAAGGTTATATATATGCTCTCTTTCCTTTCCTTTTTTCTTCTCCCTCAAGGAATTAGAAGCAAATTGAATAGATTATTGCATCATAGGCGTTATTAGTTTTTTTTCTGTCACTTAGCTTTTTGACCTTAGGCTTTTTCACTAGATAACTAGTTCATGCAAGCTTTTGGTGGCTCCACTAGGTGTAGTTTGGGTTCTTGTGTTGCTATGTCAAATTAGGTATTTTTCTAATTTAATTATGGTGTTTACATTGTATGAAACAATCCAATTTAATTATTTGTTGGCATTTACTAATAGTGTTTGATATAGCTTTTTGGTTATCCTAACTTCTATAAAAGGAATTTTGCACATTCCAAGTTTAATTTGATCATATATGAGTCAGATAACATATAGACTAGTTGTTTGTACCTCTGGCTACAATGTAACGGAAGTCTCGATGATTTTCAATTTGCAAGATTTTGGTTCTGTTGATATTGATGTTATGATGAATGTTACTATTTTGGTTTCATTGTTGTTGTTACTACAATTTTACTACTACTGTTTTGGCTCTGTTTTGATAACCGGGAAACTAGATGATGTATATTTTTGCCTAAATGAAGTAGATGACAGCTCTGTTGATGCTATTCTTATGTTGCTGGTGATCTTTTGATGTTCCTACTATAGACTTGCTGCTGCTACCATGGTCTTATTGATGCTCTACTACTACTGTTGCTGTATATGGGTCTTGAGATATGACATGTTGTGTTGCAGCTCTGTTTTGTTTTTCTTTTTCATACAAGAAACAATTCAAATGGTACCAAGAATAGCTTCAATTTAATAAAATATTCCCTAATTTCAATTAATGGAAGAAAAAAAAAATTCCCTACTGAGGATAGCTCCTGATACACCCTCATTGCATGAAAAAATTATTTCTCTCTTTTATTTATTCTCATTCTTGTCTTGTCTTGTCTTGGCATTTTCTCTTTTAGCATTTGGGTAATTTAGCCTTTTAGCTTCATTGATATCAATGTGTGCACTAATTTGTCTTTTTGTTTTGGTCAACTAGTTGATGGCTCTGATTCATTTTGGATTTTGAAAATGCAATTGAAATTGTGTTAGCTAGAGGCTTTTTGTTTTTTTCTTCCCATGAAAGAATAATTCCTACAAATTTTATTTCCTTTGGGAGACAAATGTTATTTGTATCTAAGATCCAAGAGATCAAATGGAATAGAAAAATGTAATTTCGGTCTCCTAGGAGATAGAAACATCGAACTTTGTGATGGAAACAAAAAGAAGTTTTGTTTCTTGATTGCAATCATAGCTCAAATTGCACAACAAAAATGCTATATGAAGAGATACATACTTCATTGATATGGAACTCCAATGCCTGTTTTTAGTTTATTCATAACTGACAAGAATTCAATACTGGTTGCCCATGTGACTATTCTTTTAGCAATCATGTTATTAATAAGTCCAAGGGCTTCCCTTTTGTAGATTTCCGCCCAGCTCGGTGTGTTACTTTGAATGAACCTACTACAAAATAATGGCATTTATGAAAGACTATTGGTGTCACAATGATGTGCTGCATGGTTCCTTGCGTGGTTCTATTTCTTTCATGGCAGCACAAAGGTGGGATGTAATTGATTCCAGTAACCAAACAGTCTGTGTATCTGGATCTGTTGTCAGCTCTCAGTGATTTAATTTGCATTGGTAGACTGAAATGGTTCTGCCTCACATATTGCTTCTCAATCGTCTTTCTCCCAAGTACTTTGACTTGTCTTTGCGGATTTCAAGTGCGTGAAAGTTTCATGTTGGTCAGCATCTGTTGATCTCATATTTGTGCTCTGTACCAACAAATAAAACATGGCCAATCAAACAAGAATCACAGAAGAAGATCTCGGTGAACATTCAGTGCTGGTAATTCAGTATTCTGTTGTGTATGCAACAATTGAAACGTATTACATAAAAAAAAAAATACCAACAGATTGGTCTTTAGGCCAAGTGGTCTAGCTTCCTCCTTAAAGGAGTGTAAGGTATCAAACCTTTCTGAGAACCACATTTAGTTTCTCTCACTCTTCAGATAATGGTTTGATTTGATCATCTAACTGATCTTTTGCTTATGTACTAGCTTTGTACTACTATTACTGTTGATGAGCCTGCTCCTGGATTGAAGACGATCTTTAGCTTCAAGATTCCTGATCAAAGGTCTGGCAAGGTAAGCAATCATTGCTTGATTTCTGTAGTAAAAACTTTTTGTACCATGGTGGTCTGATCGGGATCGCTTTTCTTTTTTCATGTAATTTATTTGAGGGAATTTGGTCTTTTGATATTGTACATCAGTTTGAGCTATTATGTCACATTTAATTTTATTATACCTAAGTTTGAGGTATTGCTGGATGATTACTGATCTGTCAGTGATTTGTGACAGTTGGAAGTTCAATACTTGCATGACTATGCGGGGATAAGCACAACCATTGGGTTGACAGCAATCCCTATTATCAACTTCTCAGGTGTTGTAGGGACTAATGTTGTTGCACTTGGGACTGATGTCTCCTTTGACTCCAAGACGGGACTTCACCAAATGCAATGCTGGATTGAGCTTCACCAACTCAGACCTTATCGCGTCCTTGACCCTGTGAGTTGTTTCTTGTGCAAGATAATTATTTTCATTTTTTCACCTTTTTTTTAGTGGTACCTTCTTATCCTCATTTTTGTGACTAGGCATTTGATAGTACTTATCTTCATGGTTTATAAAACTAAGCTGTTCTTCCCCTTGCATGCACATGTATCCTGTTTGTGGTTCATGTTGAACATTTGATGGGAAATTTCTGGTTCCTGCCCTTATCTTGAGCATGTCTTCACAAATGATATGAGTACACTAAATTTGGTTATCAGATGATTGCAAGATTTAGAGAATTTTAGTTCTGAAGCTTATTAATTCATAGCTGTATTGCTTGCGTGGCTGGTGTTTTATGTTTCTTCGGCGCATAATGTGGTGAGCTTGTGTTGATTCAGGAATGACAAGGGTGACTCTCTCAATGCATCGTACTACCATACAGTGAACCCCTTGACCAAGACAGCTGTTGGGGCAGAGGTAATACACAGCTTCTCATCCAGCATGAACACCATCACCATTGGCACCCAGCATTCATTGGATCCATTGACCACGGTTAAGGCCCAGGTTAACAACACCAGGAAGGCAAGTGCACTCATCCAGCATGAATGGAGGCCAAAGTCACTTTCACCATTTCTGGAGAAGTAGACACCAAGTCTATCGACAAGGGGGCCAAGTTTGGGCTGGCATTGGCTCTCAAACCGTAGGTGGGGAGCAATAACTGTTGATGGTTGGGAGTAATGAGTTGAGCACAAGGAAGTAGCGTAGTTGACTGCTTAAACTTCTGTTCCTTTATCGGTTGATTCTCATCTTTTTGATGGTTTTTGGATTGTAAAAATAATTCTAGAGGATTTATATAAATTTGTTTCAATACTTAGTTCTTACATTCCCTTGGTTAAACTGGGTAGTACCTGATATTTGAAGATCTTTATGAGTAAGACTTGCGATTTTTTTTCAATTGGATGGTGTGCTTTTTAGAAGGAAAATTGTTTCATCTGGTCCAGGGTGTTGTATCTAACCAGGTTTTTCTGGTAGCTGCCAACGTTTACAATTATTTGATTGGCTGTACTTCTAAAGCATGATGAGTATTTCAATTTGAATAACTTGCTATATATATATATATTTGCTTCTGCGCATGTTCAGCTGGTTGTATACCTGATTGATCATTGTTTATTGAGCATCAGATGACTATGAAGTGTCCATGTTGCTGTAGGGCCCTGAGGCTATACTATGGACAACATTTTTTATGGGTGGAATAATGTTTGTTACTAGAATTTTTTTTTAGAACTTTTATACTAATAATGTCCACGGGAAAACTCTTTTCACACTACATTTATAAACAAAAATGAATTGTACGAGTATACATTCGTTGAGCAGGTCTGAACAACTGTTTTTGGTGGTGGTTTGTTGCTCTTTCAATCAAATCCAAATTGTCCAGAATCTGGTTCATAAATTTAGCGATGCGGTTGCCATATTATTTTGGACGGTGGTATTACATGCACCATTTAGTGTACTAACACTGGTTATGTCATTATTATGAATCTCACTCATTATACAAATATTAAAAATATCTTAAAGTATGTCACATCATTAATTAGTACACTAGTTATTATACTAATTAATGTATATAGTATTATGAGCATATTTCGGATGGGCTTTATCAACCAAAAATTTAAAAAAAAAAAAATTATTTGTGAATCTCTTTGGTTGATTTATATGTGAATGCATGACTATTTTTCTTGTAGGGCTGATTTATATGGAATGCATGATTTATATGGTATTGATTTTAGTAGGTTATGTAAATGGAGTTCACAAATAAGAAAATGTTTCACAAGCAGAACTTCAAGATATTTGCAGTTATAAATCAAAATTATGTTTTTTTCAACTTTAAATAAAAGGTCTACTGAAGGACAACATTCTGTTTTAAATTTTTGAATAAAAAAATTGTTTACATAGCATTCAAATATGTTGGCATTGGTTTCAACAAGTTTAGCTCCTTCAAAGCCTTCCCCTTGGTTAAATTTCAGGCAATGCCTTATCTTAGGACATCGCCCTATAATCAGGATAAGATACAAATCCACTTGATAACCAGGATAAGATGCAACAAAATACTTCGTACAACATTGTAACAACCCAAGTTCTTAAATAAACAAACATTTTGTTTCCTTCAGGATGTTTCCAGGACACACATTGCAATTCCCCCATCACACCAAACCGAAAACCAAACACCAGAATTAATCCCGGAAAACAAACTTATTCTGCACAACATTTGTTTCAAAACACGATAAACCCTATAGAAGCGTGGCTTCTTGTTGAGCTGATGATGCCTGAAGCAGCCCATCCCTAATCTGCTCAGCTATTTCGCGAACAGCTCCAGGTCCATGTGGGATGAAGACGACCGAGGACTTGGAGGATGCACCAATTTCCTTCATGGTGTCGAAGTACTGTGTGATTAGGACCATATCCATGACGTCCTTAGCAATAGTCCCCGGCACATTCATTGAGAAGCCAAGCACACTTTCTCTTAGACCGTCCACAATTGCCTATCGCTGCCTAGCAATACCCAATCCTGCCAGATACTTAGACTCGGCATCGCCCTCTGCTCGCTTGATTTGTACAATTTTCTCCGCTTCTGCTTTCTCATTAGCAGCTACCCTCAACCTCGCAGCTGCCAAATTTCAATTTTTTTAGTGACATCAAAAGATCCATTGTTTTTTTTTTTTTTTTTGTTGGTTTATTTCATTTTTAGTGAACTTTCTAAAAAACAATTCACTTCACTGAAAGACAAAAATAAGTCAAATTCTGTTTAAGAAAAGCCTATAACCCAACTTATAAGATGCCACCAAAAGAACAATACTGGTAATGAAAAATCATCGATTTCATTGATTTCGCGGGGACTAGAGAGCTTACCGGCATTGATTTCATTCATGGCTCGCTTACGTGCTCATCAGGTTCAATATCAACAATGAGTGTCTAAACAATCTCATACCCCTAGGCAGACATAGCCTGTGAATCATCAATGTTAAATCCAAGCACAATAATGTCAAATTCAGTTTACATAATTGTTAGTCACGCTAGTTCTTTCTTTACCTTTTCAAGTTCATCTTCCACAGCTCTGGCAATTTCATTTTTCTGCTCAAAAGCATCGTGTCTAGGTTTAGCTTTGGAACACTTGCTCTGATCACTAGTAAAACAGTTCAAATAAAGAAATCCCTTGCTTATTTTTTATTACAAGTAATTTATAAATTTGTGTTAGACTTCCTTCAACAAAAAAAAAATACACATACCATCAAATACATAGGCTTGGATTTGGGTTCTAGTATTGCTGAGTCTGTAGAAAGCATCACTCCCTTTGTTAGCCAGGGCTCGGTATTGTATAGATGCAACAACATTCACAAATACATTATCCTGCAGTAAAATAAAAATGAATATTCATTTTTAGATTCAAATCAAGAAGTTATTATACTGTTGAGAAGAAATATTTAATTGTAAGTTGTCGTTGCGAGTTCAATTTATTAGGTTCTGAACAGGAGTATAAAATGAACCAAGCTACTCGAGTATATAGACAAAACGAAACCTTAGTCTTAGTTTCGCATCGCACATCCAACTGCTGCAAGCGGAGAGTGAGATGACCAGCAACCTTTCTTCCAAGACACCAAGGCATGAAATGGCAACCTGGCTCAAGTACTTCATCAAACTTGCCAAATCTTTCCTTTATAGCAATTATTGATTGATCAACTTGCAGACAACATAGTAGATTACCCATTCTTTCTAATTTCTGACATTTAAAAAAATAAAAATTAAAAATTGTCAGTATGAACTACTATCAAATAGACCTTGAAAACTTATATATGCATAACATGTAGACACATTTTTTGGGTATTGGGTGTAAGAGGGATTCAACAAGAACTTATACATGACCTCTGCTCTATCTCTCTATCTATAAAAACCCACTCAAATTTTCAAGTAATTTCTTTTCTCTTTTGTGCAAATCCATTGATCCTCTGAGAGCTAAAACCATGCTTCCTCCGTCCGTAATCGTTTGTCCACTTTGAGTCCTTTAATCAGGTCAATATATATGTTTGTCAAAGAAAATTCAAAATTTTCTCCACAAAATTAAAAGATCTCAATTTAGTTCTTGAAAATAAAGTTTTGAAAATGATTGAAAAAGAATAAATTAAAAATATATAAATAATTTTTTGAGATGTCAGAAATAGTAAAAATAGACAAATAATTTGAGATGGAGGGAGTCATTGGTTATTCTACAAACAAATAAGAGTTTGTAAATCATATTTGTCAGAAATTTTTAGTTGGACTACAAAAAGTATGTTATAATATTAGATTGTAAATTTTGATCATATTTTCCCTATCTACGAAGCACAGACGTAGACATGTGACAAAAGATGAGAGAGAGAGAGAGAGAGAGAGAGAGGGAAAGAGAAAAGGTTGCATACCAGACTAATTACAAGTGGCGTTGGCCTGAAGGGAAAATGATGGATAACATAGATAAGCAAACACAGAAACTCAACTAATTAAGGGAAAAAGTTGCATACCAGACTAATTACAGAAACTGAGGGAAATTACAGAAACTCGACTCATCATCCTACTTTTAAAAGCATATATTCAACAGTTCTAAAAGCATCATATTCAACAGTTCTAAAAGCATAAGAAGCACGGACACTTCTAAAAGCATCATATTCAACAGTTCTTCAATATGTCTTATTTAAAATTTTAACTTCATAAAATTGACCACTTCACAAACACCTATGGACACTTCAGCTGTGACACTTCACAGACCATGCGAAGAATCTCTTCATAGTATCAATGTTATGCATTATTCAAAATACAACTTATGCACCTTAAATATGTTTTGAAACATTTATAAAATAAATAAATACATCATGTATATTTCAATTTCTATTGTTGATTTACAATAACCAATGAACAAAATATCACCTTTGATATGTGCACTCCAAGACTTCTGTGGATTCCAGAACATTGCATGCATATAAAGAAATACCCAATGGTAGTCATACCCAAAGCTTATCAGGCGCAAAGTAACTGTCAACAAGACAACGAAATTAAATTTTGTAAATTGGAACTAATAAAAAAAACATAATTTTCATTCGTGACAAAGTCAGTAAAGAAATGGGTTTGTGCTACCAAGATTATAATATTACAAAGCTATATTTACACAACACATCTGCTCTTTAGACTTGAACTCATGTTCTCAAACTTCGCAGCCTGATCATTCACTATTCCAGCAATCTCCATACTAACTGTATGTATTTTTTTTTAAATTATTTTAATACGATTAATATTTCTGAGACTTCACTTTTCAGGAAAATAATTCTGAGTACTTTAATTTATTATTAATAAACTAATTAGCTCAATAATCATGGCCATAAGAACTCCTTTCATGCTTAAGCTATAATTCCCATGGATAGTGAAATGATAATAACCCCATGCCATGCTACCCCCCCCCCCCCAAACAAAAAAAATAAAAAACCAAGAAAAAACTGGTTTGTAGATAAATACACAAGAGACCAAGTAAGACCTTATGCTTGCACTTTGTAGATAAATACCTAAAAGGTAAAGAGATACACTCTATCCAAGGAAAAAAATGCTGATAGGATTACAGACTTCAAAATAATAAAAAGCTGTTAAGGGATTCTCTAAGAAAGTAAACTTAGGTGATAAAAGAACCGCTCAAACAAACATTGAAAGACTTGGAACCAGTACAAGTCAATAGCTATGAGAAAAAAAAAAGTTTATATATTCTTTGAAAGCAGGACAGCCTATTGCATTAGCTTCAGTTGACTCTTTTCTCTTTTTTTTTTTTCTTTTTTTTAAATGAGCTGGGTTTTGCACATTTTTTTATGGGTTGAACAATAAACATCACCTACCAAACCCACTCACAATATTGTCATTCAAGTTTGTTTGCCATACACTTCTTACCATACAATTGATATGAGACAAATATGATGGTTACAATTGATCCAATCATCCTATTTGTTGACTAAACTCAGCAGATCATCATCCCTATGGAGGGAACCCTTTTCTAGATTTGTATGATGCTTGATGCAATCTAACCACAAAAGGTGATTCCCAAGGAATTCCCAGGTTCTTCTTCTCTTGCTTCTTTCACTTTTATTCTTCTTAGACACTAGTCAGATTTTACTGTTCACAGGTAGTGCCTATTCAGTCCCTCATTTATCCTGTCAATCCAAAATCAACACTAACTCTTTCCACTACTTTTTGGCATTGAATTGAGCACTGAAACCTTAAAATACTTGCTGTCAATAACTACTGACAAACTATTCACTGAAAATCCAACAGCCTTTTCACTTTAAAAACTCAGTTCTAACTCTTTACAATTGGAAAGCCCTACAACCTTTCTTCCAGTTTATTAAATCCTAACCAACAAGCATAATGTGACTCCCACCGCCATTAAGCTAACTGCAAGCGGCAACATTCCAAGTTCCTGCTGTTTCCTACATCAATGTATGAGAAGAATATACAGAGAAAGAAAACTGTTTATAGACTTTTGCTAACATTTTATATTATAAACAGTAACAGATTTTCATTTTATAAAAAATGAGAGAGAGAGAGAGAGAGACTCACACATATGAAAAAGAAAATGTGCAATCTTGACTTATGTGAAGGTAGGTCCATATATAATATATAAATAAACATTGCAAAAATAACAATAAAAAATACCTGGAATTCCTCATAAGGATTCAAGAAAGGGTTGTGGTAATTCAAAGCAACAACAAGGCCAAGAGAAACCTGTATATCCAACCGAGGAAACATCTCATTTAGGTGCCCAAATTAGGGTTTCATTGTGGAGCATGCTAATGGAAAAAATTAATAACTTGTAAATTCCAATTTTAAAGCATCAGAACTTATGAAGTCAACAAGGTTGCTCCATCCACTTTCTGAACTATACATCAACGTCCACCTCTTTTTTCTCTCCTTTTGAAAACGTTTATCACATAACGACTAATGCATTTAAAAGGACAAAATTTCTAGCATTGTTAACCATATTTTTATAAACGACTTCTGAGTAGATTTAGCATTTCATTTTATTAGTATATCCTCCACTTATACAATTACATACCTTTGTACACCATATAATGTAACACAAGAAGCTAAGGTAATTAGTAAAATTAATACACTAAATTGTATCCTTAATTAATATAGAGCTATAAAGCAAGGGCAAATGATACCTGTCTGTCTTTCGTATGATATAGAAAAGATCCCCCATGCGTCTCGTTATCCAATGGCCAACCCAAGGTGTGAAGTACATGACCAGGTTCATGCTTACTTGAATCAATTTCGCAAACTTGATAAAATTCGCTTCAAGAATTAAGCACAAGCTAGAAAAATCTTGGGGATGCATTTACTAGCTAGTACTCTAATTTTACATGCCTCCAAAAGATTCTCTCTTAAATTATTTGGTCAAATGAGATTTTGTGAAAGCAAAACTACTGACAAAAGTGAAGGATCACGGAAGAACAACCATTAGATATAAAACATCTAGTTCTTCAACTACGCCATAAGGCTCTTTTTATGGATTCACCATGCTTCTAGGAAAAATTAATAACATTTAAATCATATGCATTAGAAGATAAGACTATGAATGATTTATCCTCAATGAATTATGTGCAAATTGATAATATGATGCATTAAAGTTAATTTGAAAATGGATAGCTTAGTTGACAAGACTTTATTCCCGCATGTAGATAGGTTGTTTTCGTGTTTCAAAACACTCATGCTTATGTCACAATAGAGCAACCTTACTGTTACTCCAAGGCCCACCATTGGTGACAAGTTTCAAAAACAAAAACGTATAGGTCAATGTATCAAATTTCCAACCTAGATTGCCCCTACCTCCAACCCAAAAAAATTAGAAAAATAAATGCAACTGCTATTGCAAAAAAAATTACTAAGAACAAGAGAAATTTACCTCTTTAATTCCTAGAGCATAAGTTTGATGTTGTCCCTGCACCTTCTCCCTCAAATTGTACTTTTTCATTATTTTCTGCATATGAGAAAACAAAATTAAGTTCTTACTAGTTAATGAACATAGGATTGGACAGAAAATTGTAGAAACCATAGCTAATGCTGCAGCCATAAGAGACAATCTCTTTATACCTCTGATAATGACCCTCGGCATCCTTCGCGAAGAAGTGTTATGCGTCCTGCAGAGCGACAGATTTATTAAGAGTCAGAACCAGTAGGCTAGGGACTAATAAATAAACCTTGCAAACTAGGTCAATCTTGGCAAACCTTTTCTATATGAAAGCCAATCATAAACATGAAGTTCTTTTGTAAAAAATTTCTTATTTTCTTCCTGTTGGTGGAAATATGCATATAATCAAAAAATATATATTTTTATTGCTATGCACAGATAATAAAAAAAAAACATTACTTCTTTCATGAGGGTTAATCCCTTAAGATTTAAAAGATTCATCAAAATAAACATAAACCTTGAACCCAAAAAGTCTTGTATATTTACATCATGGTCCAACTTCTTAAAGGTTTTCTTCAGTGCCTATATTCTCAAATAGAACACCAAAAGGCTTGAATGAATATGATACGTTTATCATTTCATATTTAATGAAAACAGAGAAAGAAAGAATGAATTGGTGTACTAGAGAACGGCCAGTATTAATCTTACTTCAAGGCTCTCCAACTTCCTGGTCATTCAAATAAAAATTATTTAGTGACATTGTGACAAATGCAGTTAAAATTTAACCCAAAAAAAAAAGAAAAAAGAAAAAAGAAAAGAAAAACAACTCTTCATCCTCATAGATTTAAAGCATATCTGTACTGACCTTTTTGTCCTTTATTGTGGTGTCAGTTGAGTGAATTTTGTAATAACCTCTGCAATGTTGCTGAACAAAAAAACACATGATTTTAAGAAATGATACATGATGCACATAAATCCAAGTGAATTTTGTTTAATTTTCATGCCATACATCAAATTTCACAAACATTTTTATATAGGCACAATTGGAGACTTAAAAATACCTGCGCTCTCTGCGTAATAATGTGCGATATCAGTATCTAACATCAGCCATGTGCATCCAATTCAATTCAAGTTAAATTCAATAATATGTTCCAAAAGCCTCTCTTGCCTTTAACCAAAACCGAAGTTTTTTTTTTCTCTGTTTGTGTTTTCTATGATTATTATTTATTACTTTTCTAAAGTTTTTAAGTTCCATGCAAATGACTCTTTTTTTTTTTTTTCTTTTCGTATTCATATTGCAAAAGCTTGGAGCATTCTTTGTATCACATAATTAGTATGAAATCCCGTAGGCCTCAAAAACTGGAGAAAAAGGCAAGTTGGGTTCCATGCGAGCAGAACTCATAGGCATGTTCTTTCCAACAAAACAATCACCTTACTAAATAAAATTATAATAATTTTAACAGCAATTAAAATAAAACAATTTTTTTTTTACGAACATAGGTCCGCAGATAATGTGGCCTGTAGTATGTTCTTCTCAAATTCATTGTACTATGCTAAAAATTATTATGCTGCTGCATATGGAGAGGTTATAGTATCTTCTACTATGCTCAAATATTATTGTGCTACTGCACATGGTGGTCAACTAAGAAATGCAAAACAAACGTGTAAAGATGTTCTTTTTCCCCTAATTTGATCACAAATCTATGGAACACACCAAAAGATTTTATCAACAAAACAATTTGCAGGGATAATTAATTTTAAGTAGGTATTTCTTGCTAAATATATATTATAATGCATTTAAACCACTACATGACAAATTTATTTTGTAATTCCAACAAACACACTATTCAGTCAATTAAACAAACACATAAAGTGCACAGTTAAGACTAGTACCAGTAACCCAAGAAACCCACATTGAGGACGACTATATCATACTTACATTTGAGCAGAAATGGAGAGAAAAATTAGGGCAAAGATGAACTGTCCATCTTCTGATTTCGTTTCTGACGCGTTAATGTGCCTCGCCGCTTGGTCTTTTTCATCACAATCAGCCCGTTCGAGATCGCCGTTCTGACGAGTCCGACGATAGTCCTTTGTAGACAAAGGTTCTGAGGGGAGTGTAGGGTCTGGATTTGAACATATGGCTTGTGAAGGGATTGGAGAAGATCGAAGGTAGGGTTAGGGTTTTGGATCCGACGACGAGAGTAGAGAAGACGAAGTAGACGACCGGTGAAGAGAATAGGAGAAGAGAGAGAGGGCGGTGAGGGAGGAGGTGTGGCGGCGGCAGTGGTGGTCGCCGCGGGCGGCACCAGAGCCGAAGACGTAGGAGGCGGAAGAGATAAAAGAGAGGAGAGTGAGAGGGAGTGTTAGGTTAGGGTTGGGGATTTGAGATCGTGAGAAACATGGGGGAGAGCGGGAAAACGAAATAATTTTTTTTTGTTTATTTTTTGTTTTTATTTTTTTTTTTCAATTTTTTTTAGGCTATTAAGGTTGAAAAATTATTTGTTTCATTTTTATTTTATTGAAATATTTTTTTTATTTTTTTTTTGGTAGAAGTAGGGGTAATATTTTAATTAAAAATATTTTTTGTTAAAATAAAGTTAATTTTTTGTGAGCGGGAAAACGAAATAATTTTTTTTTGTTAATTTTTTCTCTTTTTTTTGTAGTTAATGATTTTTTTTTTATTTTTCAATTTTTCATTTTTTTTAGGTTACTAAGATTGAAAATTTATTTGCTTCGTTTTTATTTTACTGGAGAAAATTAATTCTTTTTTATTTGGTAGAAGTAGGGGTAATATTTTAATTCAAAAAAAATTATGTTATAATAAAGTTGATTTTTTGTGGTCAATGGAAAATATTTTTTGTAGCCCATTTTTTTTTTTTACTATAAATCATGAACTAATTTTTTGTAGTAGAAGAGAGAGTGCGGTAGTAGTGGTGAAGGTGGTGGATACAAGGTAATGACAAAGGAGATTAGTGGTGAAATTGTGGTAGTGGTAGAGGAGATGGAGTGACGGTGGTAGATAAGAGGTAATGGTAGTAATAGTGGCAGTAGTAGTGGTAGTAGTGGTGGTGGTAGTGGAGTGGTGGTAAGGGTGGTAGTAATGGTAGTCGTATATGTGGAATGGCAACAGTGGTAGTAGTGGTGGTAGTGGAATGACATTCTTTCAGTAGTGGTGAAGGTAGTAGAGGAGATGTGTGGTGAGAGAGAAAGATGAGTGAGAGACAGATAGGGAAAAGAGACAGAGAGACAGAGACAGAGTGTTAAGCGAGAGAGAAACAAACTAGTCGCTAAAAGTGCATTTTCTTATAGTGGGTCGATAAGTCCAGAGGGAGCTTGGTGAGCAAGGCGAACACAGAAACATATATTTGCAATTGATCAAAGAAACATAAACACAAAATACTCTTTGAATTACCAAATATGGAAATTAACATATGCCCAGAACGAAATATGGTGGCTAAGAGAGGAAGGAAGAATGAGAAATAGTCGTGTGAGAGAGAGTAAGAGAAAAAGACATGAGAAACGTATGAGGGATTAGGGGCAAAACTTGGAGGGTCCCAAATTTTGAGAGGGAATTTCAAATTAACAAAAAAAATTAGTAATTACACACATTATATGATTAATTAGACAACAAATTAATTAAGAAAATTAAATTATCGTTAGCTAATTTAAATGATAGTGACAATCACTTTTTTGCGAACAAATCCATTGATGACTTCTCTCTTTGACTCGTAAGTTTTCCATTTACTTGCTAGTTCATCTTTGCCTTTAATTTTGTAATTTTTATTTCTTTAGTAGAAATTTCACTTTTTTAATAATTTCACCTAAATGTTAAGGTTAAATTTCACTATTTGAAGATAATGAAATTTCATTACTTGAAATGATGGTATGTTTTATGATAACGATGACAGGGATAATAAAGGTGGTAGTAACGTAACTCCCTCAAAATAAACCCACAACATATATAACATTAACATGCATTGATATATGAAAATAAAACATTATCCCATTCATCAGAGTATTCTTAATAAAAGACATTACATGTAACATCGAGAATAAATGCCCAACGGGCTTACAGCTTTCAAAGCCAACACTTGGACACAAAAGTCTGAGTACTAACTCAATTACACATTAAGCCCTTGCCTTGAGTTTACATGTAATATCAAAATAAAACAAAATAACAACTAACTAAACAGAGTCTTCAACTCCAAATCCTCCCAAGCTAAGTCCTTGGAGGTAGCATAACACCTGGACCTGAAAATGATGTTCCCGTATAGGGTGAGTCACAGCCCAACATAAATATACTAAACCAAATATAAGAATTGACTAAAGCAATAGCATTCGATAGATGGTTAACACTTATAAATCCATTATATCACTATACAGTTTCATGACAATAATGTCCATGACATGTTTCACTTTCCGTTATTATTCAACTTTCCATTTATACAGACATGGTTCAAAACCTGGCCAAACTATAAAATGAGACTACATCTTACATTAATATTACTTCTAATATCAACAATTCAAATGAGACTAAGGCTCATACTGAGAAAACCTTCGCTCGAGCCAAGAAAGTTTCGCTCGAGCCAACAACAAACCAACTTGCTCGAGCGAAGAACCTCTTGCTCGAGCCAACAATTCAAACCCTCAGGTCTGCAACCAGACGTACGCTCGAGCGACGGAACGCTCACTCGAACGAAGAACAAACCAGATCGCTCGAGCGAAGAAAAGCTCGCTCGAGCCAAGAAATGCAACTCTCAGGTCCAGAACCAGACGAAATCACTTGCTCGAGCGAAGCCACTCTGGCTCGACCCACTAGACACAAAAAACTCAACTCTCGTTCGAGCGACCAAACCTTCGCTCGAGCGAAGGACCAAAACAAAGAGCTCGCTCGAGCGACAAACTGCTCGCTCGAGCGAAAGACCAAAAATCTGGGCAGCAAACTTTTGTTCCCAACACAACCAACTTGCAACAAACCTGCCCAACACATCCTATAACTCAAAAACAAAGTATGAAATGATGTAAACAAGATAATAACAACTGCTAATGTCCACGAAAACAAGTCCGGACCACTGTACAACAAGGGGTGAAACCCGGGATCGCTATACGTAATAACAATGGTGGCTTCATAATGGTGGTGGTGGTGGTGCTGACAGTGACAGTGACGGTGATGATGGTTGCAGCAATATTAGTGATAATTGTAGCAATTGTGAGGTTATAATGATGTACGTTGATACTTGTGTATAAATATTTACAAATTCAGTTAGCATTAAATAATTATGTAATTTTATGTGAGAAATTCGTCGTAATTTAAATGAATTTTATCCTACAAACTCAAACTCAATTATAATTGGGTTCGAATGGATTGGACAAAGGGTACCGCCTCTTACACCAACATCGCAAAATTATGATAATAAATTTTAAATAATATATACTTTGCAAAAAATATAAAAGTTATTATTTAGAATTATCTTCACACTATGAAGCATGGGTATAACAATTATCATTTAGAATTATCTTCAAACTAGTTACACACTATAAGAAATTGCACATTTGAAAACTAAATTTTTAATCGTTAAAAATCATTTTTAGTCAACTAAAATTATTTTAGTAGCCAAAAAATACCATTCGTCGACTAATAATTTAGTTGCCATAATTTTTTTTATAAATTTATTTTGAACTTTTATCAACTAAATGTTTAGTCGTAGATAAATTTTATCACTACTATGTTTTATTTAGTGATTAAAATATATAGTCGCCAATTCTTTGTTCCATTATCGGGGACAAAAGCCAAACATCTAATTGACTCCTTTAGCTAGCAACCAAACTTTTTTGTAGGCAAAAGATTGTAACTTTTTTGGTGACTAAATGTTTAATCGTAAAAAATATCGATAGTTTTTTTGATGATTAAATTTTTAGTAGACAAAAACTTCAAATTTTTTGGGCTACTAAATATTTAGTCACTAAATAAAATTTATTTTTCATCTTATTTTTTTTTTTTTACTACAAATTATTTAGACACCAAAAATATTTTCTTTCTTTTGGCTACCAAATATTTAATCGCGAAGAAGCCTTTATTCCCTTTTGGCTACGAATTGGTTAGTCGCCAACAACTTCACTTCTTTTTAGCTACTGCATGTTTAATCGTAAAAAACTTTCTTTAGTTTTTATTTTTATTTTTATACATATATATATTTATTTCGCAACAACCTGTATTTATTCTGTGCAACCTGTACCTTGTATATAACGAAAATAATAACAATCCAAGAAAATTATACTTTTAATGTCAAATTCAAAATATAATAGAAATTCCATATGAATCAAGCATAATCCAACCTAAAATAATAATTCTATACAAAACAGAGGATTATGCAAAAATCATGTTTGCCGTACACAAAAAAAGAAATATCCACAATACCATGTCAAATGGTAATCTATACCATGGCAAAAGCAATTTGTACCATGCCAGAAAAAAAAAACAAAGGACAACATAATAATAGATTATAAAAAAAAACAATGTCCTCCGCACAAAAATAAAGAATATCCACTTCTCCACGCCAAAAGCCATATGTAAAAATAAAATTCACATCTACATCAAAATACAATACATCCACATCTATTAATTCATTCCCGGTACAAATTATTAATATTTTTTAAAATACAATACATCCACATCTACATCAAAATTCACATTCAAAAAATCATATACCAAGGCACTGACCGGACAACTCGGATCATTGTCACCCACAATGAACAATACAAGCACCTTTATATTAGCAACGACAGATGGGTCAATTCTTGTGCCATAGAATGAAACCCCAATGCCAAAACAGGCACCCCCGTCCTGGGCGAGCGCATCTATTAGTTGGCCACCTCCAAAGCAGAATCCAATGATACCAAGCTTCTTTGAGATTCCTGCAGCTACAAACTCATCCATCATCTATTTTTTCGAGGTTATATCTTTTGCAATCCTTTCCGGGGTTTGTTGTGCCAGCCATTCTTCAAATAAAGTCTTTGGTCTGTCCTTTGCCCATGGATTCCCACGAAACAAGTCCGGTACTAGTACACTAACAATATTTATTTCAAGAAAAACACCAGTAAAAATTATATAAAAGATCATTTCAAGAATTGTTAACAATGCTGACAAAGATATGGAAAAAGAAGACAACATGGATATCAATGCATAGACCAGCAGCATTAGATACAGAATGCTCAAGTTTGTTCAGGTGCCAAACGCATAAAACCGTAAATGAAGCCTTTTTAAAAATTTATGTTTATCCAACAGCATTATATAATGCTATCTAGTGAGAGAGCAGTGATTATAACTATGTTAGATAAGAGGACTACATGATGATAAACAACCACTAAAATCCACCAAAGCAGTTACAATCTTCAAAATGAGCAAAAGTACCTTGCATATTACTGCAATGTTAATGGCATCCGAAGGTCGAAGATCAAAGCTAACACTCTCCGTTTCATTACCCAACTGAGATTTTTTTTTTTAAAAAAAAAAAACTTTACCAGTTAAATATTACTATTAAAGCAAGTTCTATGGAAAATATTAGTCAAACAAAATACAGGCTTGTAACAGGAATATGCCTTTGTGAGGTATAACTGAGCAAAATATGCTTCATGTACCCTCTTGGTGACTCAAACAACCTTCACCTGCATAAGAAACAAAGAGTTATATTAAATGGAGGTCTTACAAAAGAGAAATCAAGGTATGAAAAGATAAGAGGCATTGCTAATCATGACAAGTTGCCTTTTGATTGCATGTGGCAGGTAATTTGATGACAACATTGAAGATTCCTAGAGGATGAGCAGAAGAGTTTACTTGATAATAGTAGCAGTGAGTATAAGAACTAAGGTGGAAATGAGGTTCAGAAGACATGTTTGTTGATTATCATGTTTTTTGCATCCGAGTGTTGAAATTTCAAGGTTGGATGCTTAGAAAGTATGGCCAGAAAATGAGCTACCATGTTAAACAAGAATGTTTAAAGATCCTTCCTATTTGTATTTCTTTTCCTTTCTCTATATCTTTCCCAAAACAATCATAATATGATGTGCATGGCAGCCTCCTATGCAGTCCAGATCAACAATCATGAGGAAAGCCAATAGATTTTCCTTGACCTCTGGCATTACGTTGCTAGCCTACTGAATATGATAGTGTACTCAGGTAGTATATTGCTAGACATAGTGCGAAAACTAGCTTTCTTAAATATTATCACATATGATATATATACACAAATATATATTCATTTTCAATTTCCACCCTCTTTTGTTACATGGCATATTTATGACTCATAAGAGATAAAACATGTTATTCGGTTCAGAGTACCTCTGGCACCATTTGGTTCTTCCCACTTTGACATTCAAGTTCCGTCAAATGCAGATGTGACCTGAAATTGGTTGACAGCAATGCCTTTAAAAGAATTTCATTATCAACAATGGGATCATAAAGAAATCCACAAGACACGTGTCATATATTAATTATCAATAAAATTGAACTAATAGCATGAACTGGTCAATGCAACTTACAATTCCAAAAGGAAGCTCCTCCCCACTAGCAAGGACCAAACCGGAGTATATTCTGTTTAATTTTTTGAAGTGGCTAAGAGAGAATTTTTATTGAAGTTGTTGCACATATTGACATTATGGATCACATCATCCAGAGCATGGAACAAAACAGGCAATGCTATGGAGGTTCTAACAGGATCAGCAGCCAAATAAATGTCAACCCTTCCACTGGCATCTAGCTCACTCTTCAGGGAAAGGGCATCAAACAATTGATCAAAAGAAGGCAGCATCTGAAGGAAAAGATGTTGTGCACCATTTGAAACAGGGTTTATAGAAGTTCTCTTTGTTCTAAAAGGGGAATTCTTGAGATTGATTAACATTTGTTTAAAAAACAGTAGGACTTCAACAGCTCTAGATTTAGAACAAGATTTCTCGACAAACTGAGAAATGATTGGACAAAATGCATTGTAGATCTTTGTCACATGCTCATCAATGCATTTACGGGCTGGACAACAAGAAGAACTTGGAAAGCAAATCTCGTCAGAACCAAATTCTGATCTTGACATGCGCCATTCCTTGTCACCACTTTGTCTTCCAGGTAACGAGATTGAAGCATCATCTTTAGAGTGCAACTCTCTCTCAAGTGCTTCAGCTTCGTTCCTGTCTTGATCCTCTAGGGCAGAAATCACTTGAGATGCAAAACTCTGTCGGCATTCTCTTCTTATGTTCGAGAGAATAATAGACAGGATGGGCTCCGTAGTAATGTTTCTCCGAGACAGAACCTTTAACATGAAAATATTATTGCGCAGTCAAAACTCACATATTCGCATATTTTTTAATGTGAAGTGATCATTAAAAAATTTATAAGACTACCTCATGCCACTTTCCGCTGTAACGTTTAGTGACGTCATACACTCTATCTTTTGCAAAAGCAATTACATAATTCAAATTCTTTTTCCACCTTCAAAGAAAAAAAACATTTGCAAACAATATAGATGAAAGTCAAAAAGTTGATTCAACTATGAAGCATCAGGATGAAAAAAACAATTCCAAAACTATATAGATTATGTGTAGGTGAAAGTACCCTTTCTCATATAGCAAAGGATTGTCGTATATTCCTTCACAGGGATCAAGATGCATCCATCTATGAAATTTGAACCCACCATAAGAATTTGTGGATGCACATATAGAACATAACAAATAGCAGCAGCTGCGTGAATAAAATATTTACACAAGGACCCATTGTATCTCATGTCCACACAAGGACCTCATAGGAAACAGAAGAGTCCATGAGACACAGGTATGAGCATATATGCTACATTCCACAAAGAATGAGATAGTTTTAACGAGCACTTGGCTCTTCTCTAACAAGAGGAAAGAAAGAAAAAGAATAAAGGGAGTAGTACTAGCATGCTAATGATCTATAGAGAGTGAGATGTGTATCTAACCACAAAAACGATCAAGTTATCAATAGGCATTACAACCCATTTTCTTCCAACATATCAAAAACGATCAAGTTATCATCTAGTAACAGTGTTTCCTGTTTCTGTTGCCTAATTCTTATTTATCCTTTTGTATTAGTTATTTTCCCCACAGCTGAGTGGAGGCGCAGAATAAACATATCAATAGAAATAGAAGATTTATGCACATAAAAGTTTCTCTCACCAATCAGAGCAACGCCATGAGATTAATTCTATATTCACAAAAGAGAACGAAAAGAAAAGCGCACCGTGGAGCAGTTTTCCCATCCTTGTCATCATCAATAAGTGAAGCAGAAGCAGAATTTTGACCATTGGTGAGTGGGCCAGCGGTAATAGCTTTTACTCTAGGAATTCGTATTTTTTCTTTAGAACTGTGTGCAGCAGTACTAATACCCATATTCCGCCATTTGTCCTGATCATGTAAATAGGCATGAAACTAGTAAATAGCATGCTGGTGTAAATGAAAATCATGCAATAGAAAACATGAGCAAACTAATGATAATTCCTGTTTCAATAAAAAAAGACAAGAAATACAGAAATTACAAGGATTCGCAGCTGCAACTAAAACATTCACATACTGGTAAAAGAAACAGACAGAATCAGATGCAAATAAAACCATCATCATAGTAGCAAATGAAGCAGAGAGTTGATGTGGCAACATCAACCTCATAAAGATGTTGAATATGTTAAAGAAAACTTGCACAAGCATCATCTTTACCACACAAGATGATTAATAATCCACTAACTACAAACTGAAATCCACCTAAAAAGGGCCCACAGCATAATGGGTCGTGTGAGGAAATATGGACCAAGAAAGGGCCCACAGTAGAACCTCGCAATCAGCCCAATATCACTTCCAGTGCCCAGTCCACCAGCACTCTGCAAACAGAAATGGGTCTAGGCCCAAAAAGAAAAAGCTAAAAATAAGGTTACATATCTTTCAATGTACTTAACCAGATATTTTTCAAGATAATACAAGAAGAAAATGGAAATTTGAATTACAAGCTACAATGACCATATATGGTTTTTATGAATGGTCTACTACTCCATGTGAGTTTAAAATTTTCTTCAACAAGATTGTTAAGAATTAATTTTGCCAAGATTGAACTCACTTTAAGAATGGTTAATCAATCATGTCCATTGCATTGCTTATTTGAATTATCTGAGAATGATGATCCGTTTTAGAAGATGGTGTTTTGTGTAGTTGATGCTGGTTTACTATTTACTTGGGTGACATTTGTTCTTTATTGAGAATATGATTGATAATCTAGTCAAACCTTTGGCAATTAAATTGTGCAAATGTTCATGAACAATTGTTGTTTTCTTGTCTTTCCGTGCATATTTCTTCTACAAGGCATCTCATGACATGGATACACGATTTGGGATTAACAAAGAGCAAAGCGATTCTACTACTAAAGCATGGCTTGAGAAGATGAAAACCCTATTTATCAGAAAGGGTTGTGGATTCTCCTCACGGAGTGTTATTACAGGTGATGCATATAAAGGAGTCAATGAGATTGGACTGCCTTTTGAAATTGCTCAACGGATAACATTTGAGGAGAGAGTTACTCAATATAACATGCAGTATCTGCAGAAGCTGGTTGATGAAAAGTTGTGTTTAACCTATAGGGATGGTTTGTCAACCTACTCGCTGAGGGAAGGTTCGAAGGGGCATACTTTTTTAAGACCTGGTCAAGTGGTACATCGACGGATAATGGATGGGGCTATTGTTTTCATCAATAGACCTCCGACAATGCATAAACATTCCCTGCAAGCTTTGTCGGTTTATGTTCACGATGACCATACAGTGAAGATCAACCCTCTTATATGTGGGCCACTTAGTGCTGATTTTGATGGTGACTGTGTCCATATATTTTATCCTCAATCCCTTGCTGCAAAATCAGAGGTTTTGGAACTGTTCTCTGTAGAGAAACAGTTGCTTAGTTCTCATAGTGCAACTAACGAATGTATTTTGGACTCTTTTTAACTCTAAAATTAGACATTAACCATACAGAGGGAAACATAAAACTTAAACCTTCATCTTCGCAATATAGAGTAAACTTATTCCCCATGTAGTGTACACAACCAAAGACCAACAAGAAAATAATAAAACAAAAATAACATGTGATTTTTGGCAACGCAAAATATACATATTAGCCATAATGAGATACACAAAACTTTTGTGACTAATAAACACACAAATTTCATCAACAAAATTGTTAGTTATATTCTAACACAAGCACAAATCACTAGTCCCACATAAATCAATTTATAAGAATCTTCTTCTAACAAGAAAACTATTATTTATATATATGTGTACGTACCTTATCGGGATGAAGATAGACTTTGTCTCTGAAGAAAAGAACAACACTGGCCTCATCAAGAACACGGGTGAAAGCAGCGACTGAGTGTTCCTGAAAATCAAATAATTGTAGTGTTTCAAATAATTCATGTACAATTACAGATTCTCACTGAAAACACAATAACTGAAATACATGGAGTGACAAATACTAAAAAATGATTAATCAAAGATCCTAAATTTACTATATATACATACTTCCAAATCAAATGTTGGGCCTGTGCAGATCCAAATTGCTTATGCTCTTCATAAAGCCCACAGAAGGCCCACACCCTGTAACACTGTTACTGCCCCTCTTATTGTTCTGAATCAAAACCCTGTGCATGCCTTCCTCTTTTCCCAGACCTATCCCAGTTACTCTTAGGTCTCCCACTTCATAGCACGTTTCATTAACTCCGACAACGGTTTCCTACCAATCCTGCAGTATCTCATGCACATCATAGACAGATAGCACTTCTCTCCCCAGCCACCAACGCCATTGATTTATTACCAGCACTTGGCAAGTACTCCTATCACCCTCAGCATGACAAGCTTAATTTACCTTCGAGAATAGTTTTGTTCAATCGTTCTATGTGTCAAGTCTGCATGAAACTATGAGGCATGGAAACTTGCCTTCTATGGCTAGGGAAATTGGAGGCCAAATAGTACCAAGCAAGCATCATAGAGGACAAAAGACCTCTCACCTTGGTGGTGGGCAGAGATGAACCGACAAAGGGGCTGGTAGGGGCAGTGTCAACCCAAACCAAAAAAATCATTAAATATTATAATATGGCCCATGTCCATGTTCATGCTCATGCTTCTTAGCTAACAGTGATGGTAACTAAAAAAAAAAAGCATGCAGCACTGAGCATCGTTGCCCTAGCTCCTTATGGTACCCTCTATACATTGTTTACCCATTTTTAAAGCTCTACCTTCTTCAGCAACGACAAACCCATTCTGCCAAACCTACCCACTTGACCGTTCCATATGAAAGACATTGTACACCTACAAGATCCCTCATCCACCTTCACTCATATTCTGTCCTCTGCTGCCCTTTCTTCACCCTCCCAAAAAGATTTTTGGCAGCCCATCCTTCAGCTTCTAACCTCCCAATGAACTCCTTGAGCATTTCCCCCACCACAAGCCAACCACCTCCACCTACATCTCTGGATTCTTAAGCAAACTCTACCTCCATTTCTCAATAAATGGCCACTTCCAAAAATTTCCCTAACATTACTGACAAGGCTTTGGCAAATGATGCATCTGCTGTCCATTACAGGCCACCAGAATGTCCGGAACAGTAACCCATCTACAGCTCTCTGTGAGACATCACACATCATCTAGTACAAACATCACAACTCAACCTATGTTATCTTTATAAAGCAGCTTGCTTGACTATTGTTGTCTTCGAGAACATAGATGGTATTCCCCTGGTCTTTGAAGATACTCTGTCTTACCGTGGAAATACAGCACATTACTATATTTTTACATCATCTGTTAATAAGCACTCACCATTAGTGATGCTTCTAAGAGCTCATTTTTTTCTTTCATTTTTGAGGTTTATTTATTTAATTTCCCATCCACCACACATGGCATTTTCCAGCAAATCTTACACCTTCCTCCTTTAACAGCAATGGTAATATTTAAACAAGCTAAAATGGAAAACATTCAGTAGTGGAAGTCATATTACCTGTCTAAGCTGAAATACTGTAATGCTGAAGTGTAAATTTCCCACATACAGTTTTCTATCAACTGCAATATAGGATCCTACGACTGAACCACCACCAGAAGCATTAGTTTGAACAAGGTTCTTTTCAGCTTTTGATGGTTTAACCATTAAAGGTTGTCCGAAAAGTAGGTGGCCAGAGAGAGCTATAGCCATTGGCATGGACATTGCATCATAAAATTCAATATACCTGAAGTATCACCCAAGGACTCACAATAAGTTTGCCAGAACATATGAGACAAAAATACAATTATAACTTATGAAGCATGTATCTATAGAAGGAAGGAAATCAAAAACTCTTTAATGTGCATATATGCCGAGCTGAATTTCTTCTCTTGTATCTAAACCTCGCAAAACACAACATGTCAGCTAATCATGATAAAATACAAACTGAGATAATCAAACATGTCAGTGATTCACAAAAAAAAAATTAAAAATTACGAGACTCGGACAGAATAAAGGACAAAAACCAAGGGTTACAGCTACCCAAAAAAATCACATTAGGTCAATAAAATAAGTAACTTTGTCAGGCCAGATTAATAAGGCCGCAAAGCATGATAGTAGTAAACATTTTCGTACAAATTTCCTTCATAATTGTCTGGAAGAATTTAACGACATGACCTCTAGAGTTGGGATATAGAAGCATGCAAAAGACCAAGTACTACCTTCTAACCACATAGGCAAATTAAAGAGTTCAACCAACTTCTTTATCAATCAACCAAAAAGGTAAAATCACCTTAAATAAACTAAACTAGATAAATTCCTAGGGAGTTTTTTCTCCAACCAGGAAAGGATTATATCAATCAACATAATCTGCCTAGGTAAACATGATATGGGCTTCTAACATAAAGAAACAACAAACTTAATAGTGAATTGTGGAGAAAACACCTCAGGGCAAACCACCAATTGACAGCTCTATATATCTTCCAACTCCCACAAGCAATATTGATGCCAGAACAAAGACAGATCAATGACCAAGACACTCACAAGAATTGTGCCATATTTATTCTTAAAGAATGACTGTCATGCCACCAAATAAACTCAACTGGATCTAATGTGAAATTCCAGTGCAGAGTTAGAACAACTATAAATTGCAGGAATCGAACAAGGAGAACACAAATACTGTTTGGTTTTGTCATTGGATGAAAACAGTAATGGTATACAGTGGGAAAAGAAAAGAAAAGAACAGAAAAGAAAGGAGAAACTTAGGTTCATTTCATCAAGCTTGAGAACGCAGCATGAATTGTTTAAACATGAGTGCAAGGTAATCCCACCATCCTTCATCATGGATTCATTATCGCAATGCTAGTGAATTTAAGAATAAAGTTATGTTTAATTTTTAAAAAGAATCAACAGTTACTTTCCGACGACACTGCACATAAATGAGATACTTTTTAGCAGAAACACACTTACCCAACTCCTTTCGAATGTCTTCAATTCCGGTCCATGATTAGACGAACATGCCTCACCTGGATATGAAACGGTGAATGATGTAACTAGAAAAAAGGAACTTGCAATAAACACAAACGTAACTAGAAAAAAGAAACTTGCAATAAACACAGATAATACATGTCATTCTGGACAATCGTCTATAACAACACCTACAAGGGGGTGTTTCATGAGATCAACAGTTTTAACTTGTTTGTACATTTTCACTCACTCCACATACACAGAATGTTGACACAAGAAAGAAATTATATTACTTGTAACGGAACGCAGAGGAGCATTTACTGCAACAGGAAAAAGATGTGGAACGATATGTGAACCTTTTGCGAAAAGTCTTTTGTGACGATATGTGGACCTTTTGCGACGTTTGAGACCGTCGCAAAAGGTCTGTTTTTTAGTAGTGAAAGAACAATTTTAACATTCCATTGATCAATCCAATTAAAGGAAAAAAAACATAGACTAGTTTCAACAGTTAAACAATTAATTCAACCAAAGAATTATTACATTTCATTAAAGTCCTTCTGAACAAGCTAACTGAGAAGTTACTCGGCCTAGTCCAACAACCTATTGTTCTTAATCAAATCTTCTACAATAGCATATATATTCTTGATAACGAAAAATGATAAAGCAAGATGCCTCACAATGTTCTAGAACATGGAACCCCTTTTACAACATTTTCTGAAGTAAGACCGAATGTTTCAGTTGAAACATATAAACAAAAAAATAAAAATACAAACAAAAACAAACTAAGAGGATGGTAGGCTTGCAAAATATGGAGTTCAAACCACACTGGTGTTAGTTGAAGCAATGACAATGCAAACCACAAGGACCAAACAGTTTTTTGGAGAGTAGCATTTTTCAATTGTACTATGATTGACACCTATATGAACATTATCATGTCCTCCCTGTATCACAATAATCAATGACAATGCAACCAATGCAGCTTCCTACAAATGGCAACTAACAACTAAGGACATTACAAATTGTATATGAATGAAACTACATATAAAATTGTTACCAGTTTAGCAAAAACCCTAAAAGAAAAATTATGGTTCCTAGATACTACATTAATTAATTAATGTTAACCCTATCGACAAAAATAGTATAAAGTTGTTACAAATTTTGGCAAAAACCCCATAGTGCTTGACCAAAAACTAATTTGGAGTTTGACTAACTGTTGTTCAAAATTCTGAGATAATCCAGAGAACTAGAGTGCCTAACCAAAAACATCTTCTTCTTCTTTTTTTTTGGCGTGTAAGTGTGCAATGGCACAATATTTAATTGTTTTCCCTTTAATCCACGAAGCACCCTCATAAACCAATCTAGCCACTATCTGCCATAATACAAAAGGAATAGCAAAACCTATAAGAAGACTTAAAAGGGACGGAAAACTCCAAAAAAATTGCCATGTTTTCCTGCTAGGTCTACCATTTTTAAAACACTTACCACAAGTGCATGAGTCTATTCCCATAAATACATCTCTTAATTACGCTTGATAAAATTAGTAAGATAATCAAGTACTCTAAAACCTCCAACGTTCTACCTTTTGCTAAGTTTGAATTTTGATGCAAAAGGTGAGTCCCAACCTTAATTGAAAGTTGTGATCTTAACGAATCAATTCCCAAAACCTTGACTCTGAAATAGACGTGAACCTATCATTCAAGAACCACTACTTCTTTACAAAATTTATTTCTAATAGACATCCCTCATTCATACCTCTTCATTTTATTGGAAACCCATCAAACCCATTTCGTAAAAACCCGTCTATATAGTTAGACAAAAAAATTCATAGAATCATTTAATAGAAAGAGACCCATTTCATTTCATAGAAATCCATTTCAAAACCATTTCGCATAAATCAAAACTATTTGACAAGAGTCATCATGCCCATTATTTGAAGAGTGCTCCAGGAGAAAGGCCATGCTAGTACCTTTAATAAAAAAAAGGCCACTATACAAAACAAAAGGACAAAACACTGCTTCACATACATGTGCCTAACTGCAAATTCTTCAAATTTGGTTTTCGCATGAGTCACATAATTGGTGTTTTGTTTTGGTTTAAAACTGGCAAGTGGCTGCTAATTTAAGGTTATGTTCATAGTATATGTCACAATTACAGAATGCTTCTTAGAATCTAAATTATTAATTTTTAAGAACCATCTAAGTACGCAGTGTAGGTTTCTTTCATAATGTTGATCATCAAAATCTACTTACTATTTTGTTGCTTATATTTTCTTCAGAATATGTTGCACTCAATCAAACATTGCAAAAGCAACTCAATTATTTTTTTTTATTTAGAGTCAAAGTTTCCATTATTTAGAGTCAAAGTCTCCAAAGTTTCCACATTGGCGTTAGTTCAAGCAATGACAACGCAGCCACAAGAACCAAATCCAAACAGATATTTTCAATTTTAATATGATTGACACCTATATGAACATTATCATGTCCTCCTTGTATCACGGTAATCAATGACAATGCAACCAATGCAGCTTCCTACAAATGGCAACTAACTACTAAGGATATTACAAATTGCATATGAATGAAACTACTTATATTTCAAAACTCAAATTAAAAATGTAATGCCTAATAACCAGACACACTTGAAAATAGAGTGTAATTGCCACCCATGTGTTTCACATTTCAAAACAATGTATAATTAATGACAACGCTAGAAATTTTTTTTTTTTTTTTTTTTTTCCAATGGGTATAAACTAGATCAAAGAACACACTTCATTCAAATAACTAAAAAACACACATGCAAGACTACACTTTAAACCACATTATGACCACACCTTCAATCGCATCATCAAGAAGTGTAAAATTTTCATTAAGTCTACATAGACAAAATTTAATAACATAAAATTATATAAAAATATGCACATCAAGACAATAGAGTATACTTGCGATATCCTCATTCACTTGATATCCTTATTATTTTCACAAAAGTAATTTTTTTGTAATTTAATTCTAAATATATATTTTTTTGATTTGTTAATTCTAGTTATGTGAGATTTAATTTTATAGAATTTTACACCATGTTTGGGACTCACAACATGGTGTAAAAGTCCCAAGCATGGCATAAAACCCAATAAATTCACACCTCAATAGAGTATGACTGACAATAATAGTATACTTTAGAGCATCTCCAATCCTTAACTATCATCAATTGCAAACAAAAAAGTATCACACCTGGTAATGCCCTATTATTAACTAAAAGAAAACAAATAAATTAGCACATCTACCAATATCCTGTTGTCAATTAAAAGGAAATTAAAAAAATTAGCACACCCGCTAGTGCCATGCTATCATGTACAAGCAAACAAATATCATTTTGCACATATGCTTTCACATTAACAAACCACATAAGCAATACAAGAGATGAAACTTTTAATACATTTGTTTGAATTATCAATAACCATTACGTAAAGACTTGGAGTAACGTACCAAAACCAACCCTTCGAGCAATTAAAATAAATAAATAAAAAGAGCCAATAGTTAGGGAGAGTATTATATGCAACCTTTAAGGGGTAGCATATTGAAACGGATTCTTTTTTCTCATGGATTTTTCAAAACGTGAATGGATATAACTCTTGAGTCTAGCCATTAGTGTGGAAACTTATGTCAAAGTGGCGCACATAAGCTCTAAGTCTCAAGCAATTTTGGTATGGATTTTTATGCACAAGTCGAAACATTTAGATACCAAATAACCAATCTTGACAAAGCTCACATTCTTTATCGTTTTACTTGTTGGTTCAACCATTTAATAATTTATAGAAATACATAACACAAATATTCTCTCTTTTATTCTTTGTTTTTAAAAGTTTGATACATATTCCTTCATGATTTTTCCTTCTTTTTTTTTTTTTTTTTTTTTTTTTTTGTTTTGGGTCACTAGAGTGGCAGGCCTTGCTCGAACTAATTTCTTAGGTACATATAATTCTCCCACTCCATACATATCATGTAATTATCAGGCCAAAATATTGGGAGTAGATCATCACCACCTTGCATAGTTTGGACTTGTATCTTTTAACAATAGTGAAGAGAGAGATGGTGCAGAGTAGAGATGGGGAGGGACTAGAGGAGTTTGGGGGGTTCTGATGGCTTGGGTTTGGGTTGATTACGGTGTTAGGTTGGGTGGGGTTGGAAGGGGCTTGTGTAGTAGAGGTAGACGAGAGTAGCGTGAGGAAGTGATGGAAATGGGTGGGGAGGGGTTTCAAGTGGTGGAGGAAGGAAGGGACAGGTGGGTGAGGGGTTGGTGGTGGCAGGCAAGGTGTTGGGGTTGGTCAAAGAGGGAGGAAATTGGTTATATGGGACTCAGTGACCAAATTTCCAAAGCAAAGGGAAGGAAAAAGGAAAAAGAGAAGGATATTTTGATAAATCAAATAGGCGATTGCCACCTCTTTATATTTACTTTTCATCTTCTCATTTTAGTTGTAATTATAAAAAAATTTCTCATTGATTTATTAATTGTAGCCCTAATGTCCTTGGGATGTAGTCCCCCAAATTTAAATTACTAAATTACACTATCCTGATGATATTCGTCCCTCATCTTAGGCATATGTATATAAACAATCCAACTGAAATCAATCATCTAAGATACTTGTCCCAAAAAATATTGCATTTATAAGATAAATTTTACAAGTATATAATATACATATATAAAGGAAATGCTACTATGCACATTCCTTATCATAAGAACGTTACTCAAAAAACAAAGAACAATTCGTTAGGTCAAAATTAACTGAGTGCAAAAAGCTACATGTTTAGATAGGAAATCAAAAGTGACAAAATAGTGAAAAAAACATTCTTTGTTTTTTACAAGAAACATTTATGTATATTTTACAAGAAATTGAAAAGCAACTTACCATGTTGCTATGGATTGTTTACAAAATTTGACAATCTTACATTTTCTAACATTATCATGATAAATTTATCATGCAAACAAACATGGGAAGAAAAATTCTAAATTTTCCCTTTCTCACACTACCCACTACTTCAATTCTAAAGTTTCGCACTAATCTTTCATGGTTGCTAGGAAAGCCTCCATGCTTAGAGGGAAAATAATGAGTCAAGGATTCTCTTAGCATCAATAGACTTTCGAAAAAGGATGTGGAAATTCATTTTATTGAGCATAAACTTCACGTCGACTACCTTTTAGCTAAAATTTAAAATCATATACTTCAATTCTTTTTAGCTTTTCAAAGTTGTTTTGTTGGTTAGAGTCACTTTCTCGTTATCTTGTCAACTGCTCATGCTTAAAGAAGGATACAAGTGAAGTTCAAACACTATTTTGATTAGCATTTTTGGAAGCATTTCTATTCTATTGTATGTGAACTACGTTTGCTTTTCAATACATATATATATATATATATAAAAACCCATCAAACAAAAGATTTAATTGAGATGGCTATTTAATTCAAGTAGAACAATAAGTACTACACATTACCAAAAGCACTTGGAATAACTATTTGCCTTAACTTACAAATTGGGAGCTCCCAACCACAACTAAAATAATTCTTTACTTGGCAGCAGGAAAAAAAAAAATACCTCCCAACGGTGTTGTACAACTCCCCTTTGTTTTTTCTTTGAGCTAAGACTTACTGTTGGTTTTAACCTAAAAGACAATCAATCTAGATCAAATCAAATTCAAAGGATGGTTGTATTTGATCCATGATTTTCTATTAGTCAAGTATGAAATTCCCAAGTGATCATATATTTTGAAATTCAAAACAATGGGCATGATTCCATGTAAGGAAATTGAAAGCTGAAAAGGGTCAACTTCTAATATTAACCATCTTTCAATTAAATTTAAGGACTTTATATTTAGATAACCAAGTGTCCAACAGAAGAATACAAAACAAACTAAAGGATCTTACACTACTTTCTCTGGCACGTCCTTTATTGAGAAGAGCGGAGGCACTAGAATCATCAAATCCTCCTGATCCACATCCATAAGGCCATACTTCTCTACAGAGTAGCATGCATAAGAAAATAAATTTGGATAAACTAAGTATAAGCCATGAATGTTGATTTTCAAAATAAGTATAAACTAAGTTCATTTTCATTTCCAAATTGTATAAACCATGAATGTTGAGGGCTAACCAAATTGTGGTTCCATATCTGCCCAGTTTCTCTTCTTTCTCTGAGCAACATCTGCATGAACAGCAACAATATGTTGGTAATCTACCATTCCTTTTTTAATAAAAAAGCACGTGAAGAAATGAAACCAAAAAAAAGAAAAGAAAAAAGTGAGAACATGGTGAGGACAAATGGAAAGGAAAAAAAGTAAGAAACTAGACTGCAAAATAACACCAAGTACTTTCTAACCATTAAAATAACAAGCCTCTGAGACTCTAGCAACAATATCAGCAGAAAGATCTTCTTGCACTTCTTCTGGCAACTGTGCTTTGACTTCTGTTGGTGCAGTAATTGAATCAATTTGACATTCATCCACATGTTGATCATTTTTTACTGATTCAGTACAACTCTTTTGATTCAGATGAATTTCATCTTCTGACAAACATGTTGATACCCTGCCAGTGTTCTCAGCATCTTGGCCATTCCTAACAGCTTTTTTTGTTATCCTCAAAAGAAAATTGTTACAGGGTTGAAGCTCCCCAAAAGCAGGGTGTGAGTACGGATCCTCAGGGCGAAAATGGAGCTCCAACTTGTTTGACTGCAAGCTACGAGCCTGAAAATAATGCCAAGCATTTATTAGCATATTTATAGTAGAATACGTTTCAGTTTGATGGAAATTTTTAGATCTACATGTATGCAACATTAAGTAACAAGTGCATGACATCACAGTAGCGATTTAGCATAGAACAATAATCGTTAAGTCAAAATAAGGAAACCCAAAAACGTTCTATTATAGGAAATGCATTTGCTACCAGCAAATATGGTATGCACTTGTTTTTAGGCACCAAGGGATGCAGCCCTTATACAAAAGAAAACGTATCTCAACAATACATTACAAGCATTCAAAATTTTCTAAATATTGATTCAAGGAAGGATTGATCTTTCCCCAAAACCAACTACACTAACAAGACAAGACAATAATGAATTCTTTAACTTTGAAATTGGCTCTTCCTTTCCATCAAAAGTCCTCATATTCCTCTCGGCCCACACTAACTACAAAATTACCAAAGGGCCCAAACACCACACCCTCCTCCTCCTTTTACCCACACGAGCTCCCCTCCACGACAACCTCCCCCACCCTCTGAGGGAATACCCATTCCATGCCAATCATAATGAGGAGCAAAGCCCATAGCACCCGAGCAACTTCATAATGGATAAGAAAATGAGCCACCGACTCTTCATCCAGGATCAACTTGTGTAATCCGATGGCCAATAATAAAGGCGCATATGGTGTGCAACCCTTAAAGGGTTGCACACTACAGTAAAACCCTATCATTTATCATGCTAAACAACAAGGGAAAAAAAAAATCAAAATTTTCCCTTTTTCACACTTTCCACTACTTCAAACCTAAAGTTCGACACTAATCTTTCATGGTTGCTAGGAAAGCCTCCACGCTTAGAGGGAAGATAGTAATTCATGGATTATCTTAGCATCAATACACTTCGAAAAAAGTATGCGGAGGAAATTTATTTTATTAAACATAAGCTTCACGTGGATTAAAAATTAAAATTAAAATCGTATAACAGAGGAAATTCATTTTATTAAACATAAGCATGTTGACTGCATTTTAGCTAAGATTAAAAAAATATACTTCAATTCTTTTTAGCTTTTCACACTTTTTTGTTGGTTGGAGTCTTTTCCCCATTATCTTGTCAACTTCTCGTGCTTAAACAAGGATACAAGTGAAGTTCAAGCATTATTTGATTAGCATTTTTAGAAGTATTTCTATTCTATGTGAACTACGTTCGCTTATATATATATATATATATATATATATGTTTTTAAAAACCAATTAAACAAATGATTTACTTGAGATGGCTATTTAATTCAACTAGAACAACAAGTACTAAACATTACCAAAAACACTTACAAATTGGGAGGTCCCAACCACAAGTTATAGTTGCTTCATGTGAATATCACTCAATATATTTTGGGATAAATCTTCGGAGAACATGTTAAAGTCAATCACAAGTTTTCAACATCTAAATGCAATGAAAATATAGTTCCAAAATACATTTGTTTAAATTGCTAACAAACTAGGCATTTTTACAAACATCTTAAATGCAATCAAAATTCAAATAACAAAATTAGACCTATAATTTTAATGCCAAAATTTCTTATGAAATATTTTGCAACAACTCAAGAACAAGTCATGGAACCAACAATATGGTTACAAAATACTATATTAATTAATGTAAAAATGGATTATTTCATTAAGAATGTCAACCGAGATATATAAACAGCAAAATAGAACAAAATCATTACCAAGCCTTGCTTCACTGCAAATTTCGAATCAGTGTGAGCCAAGAAAGACTGGAATAGAAATTCAGATAGCATTAGAGACAGAAAATAGGGTAAAAATCAGAGAGTATAGTTTTAGAAGAGGGAGGATTTCAGAAATATACACAGAGAGTAAAAAATGGGGAAGAAGAGAGTTTTAAAAGAGGGTTTAGGGTTTCAGAAATAATCAGAGGGAGGCATACCTTGTTGATTGCTCTTCAAAAAAAAATTCCTTCGTTTTCTTACAAACCAAACAGAGGCTCACTGGGTTAGATTAGAGTTTTAAACCGAACAACCACTTAGAATCTGCAGTCAGTCGAACTAGAGGAAGACAGACGAATGACCACAGTAGAGAGAGGAGCAGGGAAAGAGATCACTCGAAGGAGGGAGTAGCAGAGGGAGAGGGAGGGAGAGAAACGAAAGAGTGAAAGTAGAGAGAGAGAATACCTGTGGAAGAAGAAGAGAGATGGTCAACCGGTTGCTCTCCGGTGGTTCAATTTTTCAAAATTAAAGAATTCAATGCTTGGGATGTATTTGTGTAATCCAATGGCCAATAAATAAGGTGCACATGGTGTGCAACCCTTCAGGGGTGCACACTACAACAGAACCCTTTTTCAAAAAGTGAATAGTAAAGTTTTTGAAAATATGTAAAATAATCATTTTTGTCAAAATAATATAATTAATCGATTTGTCAAAAGATGAATAGTAATTAACCCTATTTTTCAAAAAGTAAATAGTAAAGTTTTTGAAAATATTTAAAATAATATTTAACATATATATTTTAAAAAGATAATATTATTTTATTTAAATAATATTTAACAAATATATATATTTTAAAAAGATAATAATTTGTGTCAAATAATATGTATATTAACTAATATATTTTAGACATCATCAAAATTAAATAATATGATTAACAATAATAATAATAATAATAATAATAATAACTTTTAATAATAATAATAATAATAAATAAAATAAAATAAAAAAGTAAATTATATTTTATTGTTTTATATCACCCGATTTTATAGCAAAATATTATTTAATATGAAGAACGTGTAAAAATTAGCTGGGTACATCTTCAAGTAAGGGTGTAGAATTTGTGTAAACGCTGGGGTATTCTTTTTAATTTTCTGTACAGAAGTTTATATTAACTTTTTTTTCCTTTTCATTACAAAAAAGAATGTTTATTATTAAATATTATTAAAATTGTAACTTGTTTTATTTAATTTCAAAACATTAATTTAATTTTATAAATTAATTGATGCAGATAAATTATTTAATAATTGTGTAATTTTTATTCATTTTATTCGAATGAAGGATTTCGTAGACATTTATGAAGTACTATTTATTAATTTTTGTACAAATAATTAATTTCAATGCATAATCTTTTTGCACAGATTGTTATAACATTATAACTATGTAATTAAATGATTCCAAAAAAAACCCCTCGTTGTTATTCATTACGTGAATAGAAAAGTTTATAACAAAATAACAAAAGTAAAACAATCACAACAAAACTCACCAAATAAATAACCAAAACAAAAAAAGGAAAAAAAATATAACCACCATATCTGTGAACCATTTTACTTGATTTTTAAACAACGTAAGCATCCTTGTCAGGTGGTGTTGGAGGTGGAGGGAAATGCTGATGGTACAGCTGAGTGACTCGGTGGTCAATCAGATCAATGTGGTTCCTTGTCAGTTCAACACGTCTCTCTGAGTCTACACGAAACTCACCAAATTGATGAATTAGTGAGTTCTGAGCGGTGACAATTTCATCGAACCGAGTACCAAATTCATCGAATCGAGTACCCAATGTATTGAGCTGATTAGCCATTTGTTGTTCCCATTGTAGGCGCTGATTGTACCGTTCTTGTTCCAAGGCTAAATAATCAATCCAGTAATGGGGTTGTTCATTTGGTGGCATGGCATTGTCATTGGGTTCTTCCTCATCAGGTATTGGTTCATTTTCAAGAATAATAGAGCCCATCAAGGTGTCAGCACCACCAGCTCGGGTCAGTGTATACTCAGAAATTGGTGAAGTGATTCTGATCCATCCTTCACCTTCAAGGTTTGCATCATGGGTTTTGAAAATTATGGTTAACAAAGCTCCAAAAGGTAGTGACCGGCCACTCAGAGTATCCAATTTTGCAAGCATCATTTCTTTTAGTAATATAAAGCATAAATCTAATTTTTGTCCAATTTCAAAACAATGTAACAAGTAAACTTGAAAACATGAAACACTATTATAATTTCCTTTTTTGGGAGTGATATTTTCAACTATCTATCAATGGAGAATACGAAGGTGAGGTTTTAAATGGCTGACTTGTAAATTAGTGCCGCTAAATCAGTTGTCACAAATTGTGGTATAAATCTGAGTGACATCATCAACAATTTTTTCTAATGCGGCCTCATTTTGAAAATAACATTGTAATTCTCCTGTTTCGACTCCAATAATTTGTGCAAAACGACGGAGAGAGAGTGTGATTCTTTTCCCCTTAACATAAGAGGTAAAACTGAACGGTTCATTTTGTTGGTCACCCGATGTCAAGTGAACATAAAATAATCGTAGAAGACGGGGATATATCTTATTTGGTAAATTATTTAATGGTAACCATCCCATTGTATCTAATTTGCCAAGTAAGAGTGAATCATATTGAGAATGTAGTTTTACGTTTTTTCCCGTAACAATTGGTCGAGTAATGAAATGTTCATAGGATTGTTCATGATGATATGTTGCAAAATCATTAGTTCGATAGCCATCATGTTGTTGCTGTGGTGGTGGTACAGGGTTTGAGGATTCACCAAGTTCGGGCCTGGTTCGTTTTGTTTTTGGCATGATTGTTCTTGGCATGCTGACTGCAAAAGTGAAAGAAAATTGTATATTAAAACATATGAGAGGTAAGAAAAATGTATGAAAAATATATCAACCATTAGTATATTTTTGTGCATACAAACTTATTTTTATGTAAAAAAATAAATATAAAAAAATTTGGTGACAAAATTTAATTAGGCAGATGCCATAGAAACAGATTTTTATACAAAAAAAAATCATAAGGAATGATATTTCTCATTTATATTGGATTTGTTTCATACAGTTTATTATAACTTAGAAACTGATAATCAGAAAAATAAATGATAGTGTGACAAAATTAGAACAGAAATCAGAAAATATAACAGATGAAAATGGAACAGATATGAAACAAAGCCAACAACAGATACGGAGGTGGAATGGTGACTGGGTCGGGATGACCGACCGGATGTCCCGTGGGATGATCGGCCGATAGACCGGTGGGATGATCGCCCGGTTGTCCTCCTCTTCCCCTCCCTCACCCCTCTGAAGCTAATGTCTGAAGCTAATATCTGAAGCTAATATGAAGATGAATTGGCATCAAAACTAACCTGTAAATTATGGAAGTGGAGAAGGAGGACCTAATGAGATGGTGGCTATGCTCTATTTCTCTAATTTTTGTTTTCTGATGTAACTAGTGAAGGTGTTTCTGAGATGGTGAAGTTGGTGTGGTAAACAGAATGAAATTCAGATTTAATAGAAAGTGTGAGGTTCAAAAGGTTCATGTTGTATTTTTTTTTATTTACTTTTTATTTGTTAAATATTATTTGTTTTTAATATTATTACTTTTGTAATGATATCACATCCGTGTACTGAGTACACAGCTGCATCCTCTCCTTTTTCTTTACCTCAGTGTTGAACACACAGCTATGAAACAATAGGGGGGTAGGTAGTAAGTAAGTGAAATTACTATCTTACCCTTTATATTTTGTTCTATGTGACCACTTTCCATGTAAGTCAAGAGGGGCATAATAGTCATTTCGTATGTCAATCCTCACAATTATATGAGCTCAACGGGTACAATAATGCATTGCATTTCTGTTACCACATTTGGACGAAATTCATAACATGTAATAAATGGAAAAAAAATTGATAATGTTTTGTAAGATTTACGTTATGATTTGTATTTTAAAATATTAAATTTAGTGTATTTATTCCTTTTTTATTAATATGTATTTTCAAAAGTTGTTGACTTTAACAAAATGTTAGAAAAAAATTAAAAACGTATTTTACAAATGAATTGATAGAAAAATTAATTGGCAGAAAATAATTGACATAGGTTTATTTTAAAATGAAAAAATTATTTCGAAAAAACAATTATTCAAAAAAATTACAAAAAAAAAATAATTGACAAAAAAAATCAATTTTTAATTTCAGTATTTTAAAAATAGTTTGGTTATTATTGTTGATAAAAAATATGGATATCGATATATGAGTTGTGTGTTTGATGATAAATTATTGGTTAAATTAAGTTTTGAAAACTATTTTCAAAACACATCACCAAACAAATTTTCACCTTTCACATGTCACATCAAACTTTCAAAACTTAATTCAAAATACATCTTCAAAACACAATTCAACACTCTATTTAAAAACCATAACCAAACAAATTTTTTACACTCAAATCATAATTCTACAACCCACAAACTCAAAATACAACTCATACTCTCAAATCACATTTACAAAACACAACCAAACGCAGGCTTAGCTTTTAAAAATATTTTTTTTCTCAATACCAAATGTTAAAAAAAAAAGAAGAGAAATTACAAGGGGAAAAAAAATTGAGAGTTTTAACTTGATGCAAATTTAAATTTAAGCCCAGTCACACCAGATCACAACCTTCTTTATCAACCATTCACCATTATTAACACCACTCATCATCAAATGTGTGATGAACCTTACCACATTTTATCGCAACACGCTCATCTCACCCAGAGACCTTCAAATCTCCTCTTACAGCCGGTAGCTACCCTTCGTTTGCCCTTTCCAACATCACTTCATTCATTTTCTGCTTCCATTTTCCCAACGTTGTATTTGGTTTAGAAATTTGAAAAAAAAAATTAAAACAAAAAAGAAAAAGATATGTGAAATTAAATAAAATATAAGTATATTTTATTTGCATTTCACCTATTTTTTTTCCTTTCTCTTTCAAAATACTTTCCTAAATCTCTCAACCAAACACAATGTAACTATACTACTCATCCCTCTCTCCTTTTTGGTGCCACCTCAACACCTAGCCACCACAATCCCACCAACCCTAACCCTCAAAACCACCATAGAGTCTAGATCTGAAATCAAAAATAAATTACTGTTGAATTGAGTCTAAATATAAAGCTAGCAAAAATATTTGTCCTTTGTCTTGATCTCTTCCTCCTCCAATCCCACTTTTTTCTTTTTTTTTTTGTGTGACAAAAATAGCATTAGTATGTTAGTAGTTAGATTACACTGCAGGTCAATGTTTCTCCATAGACGTGTACCTGAAACCTCACCTTAACACTTAAATACCTTCTCCATGACCACTTTAGCTACAAACTGGATTATTCTTCCCTCTTTTTCAAACACACACTTACAAACATAAAACAAGCAGACCCATTATCAATGGGATTTCACAAATTCAACGGTGGCGTTTGCATCTTCCCCCTATAAGGCCTTTGGTCCTGATGGAATACAATCCTTTTTGTTTACCAACATTGATGGAATAACATTACTCCAACCATAATTTCAGTTGTGCAAAAAGCCTTTGGGGACGCCATTTTTTTTTCGAGTATAATGCTCGTTTCCAACCATATTGTGCTGACTTGCTAATTTCACATCAAAAGAGTTGCCACTTAATTTTATGGGGAATTAAGAAACCTTTAAGAATGAAAACTAAACTAAAGACCTGATCCGTCATAAACAGAGATTGCCGGTTTGGGAGCTAAGATACAAAAAGGGAAGGTCATGAAATGAAAGCACATCTTTTTGCCTAATTTAGAGATTAGCCTCTACTAATTCTTTATTTTATGATTTTAGTAATTAATTATTTTATACAATTTGAAAAATCTAAAATTTCTGAGATTTTGATTTTGTGATTATGTTCCAATTTAAAACAATAAATAACACTCTCAATCAAACAATTAAGTCAAATTGACACAGCGATTTAACATGGAAAAACCAATTGGAGCGCCTCCAATTGTGATAAAAAATCACGGGCTAAAGTCACAAAACAATCCACAAAGAAAACAAAAAGGAATTATACAAGTGTATCCTCAATTACCTAGTGAATCCACGCCCGAATTGAACCGACCCCTATGTGCCTCTTCCATCACTGTCTTCACCTCGGAATTGTCTTGTCTAACGTTGAATCTACAATGCCGATGTCAAATCCACGACAATGAGCCACTCCGGAATCTACTAAAACTTCAAGCCCAAGTCCCCCGGAACCCACCAAAGAACAACTCTCTCTTTTGTGAATAAACGAAAACAAACAATCCCTTGATGATGTTGATATGAAGTTCACAGATCCATTGATCACTCTTAAATTATCAAGGAAACACTCATATAGCACCCTCCAATATAAAACAGTTTGTATATATCTTGTTCCTTTTTGAAAATTTGGACGACACAAACCTCAGAAACAACAAACTACATACTTTATAGTAAACTGAATCGTGAAGACTGCTCGTGTAGTGACCCTCATCCTCGTCTTAGTCATGTTCATGTGCATCTGTATGTTTGTTTTGTTAAGCTTGCACTTGTGGTTCTGACTTGTTTTGCCTAAAGTAAGGTTTCCGTCTTGTTTTGTACCTATGCGTTTTGGCTTAAGTATTGTTTGTATGTTTTGTCCCTTGCTTGGTGTGTGTAGCCGAGGTCATCTTAAGCCTAGGTCACGCCTTTGGACCTTTTACGCCTAGGACCATCTTGGAACTACTTTGGCTGACCTCCACCTTCACCCCGGCATATTGGCCGAGATGTCATCATCTAGGCCGAGGTGTGTATCGCCGAGGCCGAGATATGTACCATCTAAGCCGAGATGTTATCCTTTAGGTATTTTAGATCTTTGATCCCTGCACCTGGTGATCTTGTTCCTGGACTGGTATGACCTAGATCGAGGTGTGGCACATCTAGGCCGAGGTGTGGCACAGCTAGGCCAAGTGTTAACCCTCCTACCGAGATCATTGAGACCTTACTTGCCGAAGCCTTGTTCTAATCCGAGGTCCTTACCTGTCGGAGTGCCCATGTCACCTTACTTGTTGAACACCCTTTGTCATGCTCTTGTCTTGTTATTCAGTCACTTTTTTGAGGAAACCCAATCCGGTAGTGCCACGTGTCCCAGCAGAGGGTTAAGTCAGCCGGTAGTGGGAGAAAACATATCATTGTGTGTCATATTTTGCATGGTAGAGAGAGAAGCTCTAGGAAGAAGAGGAAGAAGTTCTTAGGGGGAGAACTAGATATCCAAGCTTGATCTTAGATCCGTGTTTTGAGGTTAGATTCTCGATCTACTCTTGTTATTCTTTATGTTGAATTGATCACATTGCATGATCTAACATGATTCATGAGCCATGCATTGATTTAAAGCTTGTTTTAGAAAGAGAAAATGATGTTCCTGAGTTCTTGAAATAAAATCATGTTTTGATCCGAAAGTTTGTATCAAGATCTATGTTTTTGTGTTGTTTTCATAAGATCTTCAAGTATGTGTACCCAGGTCTATGTTTTCAAACTCATCTCACGAAATATTAAATTTTGAATAAAGAAGCTATGATTTTAACATTCATATTCTCCATGTTCATATTCTTCATGTTCTTCTAAGGAAACCCAGATTTTTCCCAGACTTCATTTCCCTGAATGTGGTCGTCGAGACCACACCTCGGCCAAGAGGTGTGGGACCTCGGCCAAGACCTGGTTGGTACCCATCATGTTTTCCGAGGTGAAAAACAGTGTTTGACTCCTAGCACAGGACTGCCTTGTTTTGACTTAGTTTTGAAAGAAGTGCCGAGATCATTTACACACATGTAAAGCTTGTCTTAGAGATGCATTTCATATCCATCTTTGAGCATCTCTTCTTGACTTCTTGAAGTGCATTCAATGGAATTTATTATGTGCTTGTAGGCCTTGGATCCTTGCTTGTAATCCCCTCACCCGAAGAGCTATGTGAGTGGTATTTTTAACAAAGTTATGTTATAAAGTTTTGATAAAGCCTTGATTCGTTTTGGAAAAGTATTTGATCAAGCATGAATGATTGTCCCTAGTTTTGTATCTAGTATTATATTCGTTTTGATGACATTTTGGGAAAGTCCTTAGTGCTAGGGGACTATAATGCAACTGCACCCTTGTTTTGAAAGTCCTTAGTGCCGGGGACTATAATGTGACTGCACCCTTGTTTTGCCACTGACGATTTTTCGCGTGGGTTTGTTTGTCCAGAATGTCATCCCTTGTATTATATTGATGCTAGTAAGCATCCCTTGAAGCTTTGAAAGATTTGACAGATGGACTTGGTTCATCCTTTGATTTTGTACAAGATATGCTATGTATTTTTGACAAAGATCTTGAATATCAGTCATGCAAACCTTTATTTCTGATATCATTCACTGAGTATCCAAGCCCACCCTCTATATATATATATATATGTAGGTGATGAGCAGGAAGGTGGTGACGCCTAGATTTGTTTTGCCTGATGTTTTGATTCATACTTTTGCTAGCATCTTGAAGATCATGCTTCTAGCTTTGTAGTATATTTCTTTTGTATATGTCGGCTTGAGAAGCCTTTTGATCAAGATGTAATATGTGCTTTCTTTTGTTGTACTCAAATTATAAACCATGTTAAAGTGTATGACATTTCATTTGATCTATGCACCGCTCTTATGGACTATTTAGATTTAAATTTATTGCTTCCGCACATGTAAGCCCCATATGTATACTCTGATTGTGTGTGAACTTGGTAAGTTGGCCTTTGGTAATCTCGGATTACTGGCCATCACGGCACTATTCTACTAGGGACGGAATGGGGTCGTGACAGATTGGTATTAGAGCACGAGTTGCTTATAGTACGTTTATTCATACACTTTGAGTCCTAAAGAGCATAGGATGTCCCTTAGAATGATGTTAGGATTGCATCATATTGCTTGCTACTTGACAAGGTGTGCATCATCTCGGCATAATTATCTGTTACTTGCATACATGTTTATTTGCTCATTTTGTTTTAAAGTCATATTTTGCATACTGCTAGCATCATGAGAAGGGGTAGACCTCCGGCTGGCCGAGATCATCCTGAGGATAGATAAGACAAACTAGAAAGGTTGGTCGAAGGTTTGGTCTGTGAGTTGAGACAGCCCAGGCGACAGGACACTAGTACTACCTCCACCTACGCTGAGCAGACAAACGGCCGACATGCAGTTCCGCCTCCGCCTCCTCCAGTGTCGCAAGTGCCTCCACAGCAAGCTTTATATGGGGATGGCACGATAACCTTGATTAAAGAGTTCAAGAAGATGAACCCGCCGAGATTCTAAGGGGGTATAGAGCCGATGAAAGCTGAAGCATGGGTTTTGGAAATGGAGAAGTTGTTTGAGATATTTCCCAGCACCGACGCTCAGAAGGTGTCATTAGCAACGTTCACGTTAGACGACGACGCTCGAAGATGGTGGATGATGATTCGAGAAAGTAACCCAGGATTGACTTGGGCTAGATTTTTGGAGTTGTTTTACAACAAGCATTTTCCCCTCAGTGTCCGAGATCGCAAGACCACAGAGTTCCTGACTCTGACACAAGGCAACAAGACAGTGGTAGAATACGACCGTGCTTTTATCGAGTTGGCGAGATATGCGCCTCATATGGTCGATGATGAATATAGAAAAGCTAAGAAGTTTGAAAGCGGACTGCGTGGACCGATACAAGATCGAGTTAACATGCTCAACATGCCGACTTACGCCGGAGTGTTAGACAAGGCCATCCTGGCAAAAGCTAACTTGAACCGATATCAAAGTTCAGGGGAGAGCCAGAGGAAGAGACAGAACTATAAGAATCGCCGAGTACCGTTTAATGCCAAGAAGAAGGCGAACACGGGCAGTTCCAGCAACTCAAATCAGGAAGGTGATGCTAAGCCGACGTGTGCGAGTTGTGGGAAACCACATTTTGGGGTCTGTCGTTGGGCGTCAGGGGCTTGCTTTGAATGTGGCGAGGTGGGTCATCGTGTGAAAGACTGTCCGAAGGCAAAAGCTGACGATGGTAAGAAGAATGGGAACACCTCGGGTTCGGCGCAAAAAGGCAACGTTAGGAAAGGACAGATGAGACAGGGCAAAGTTTTTGCATTGGTGCCAGGAGACACTCAGAGTGCCGAGACAGTAGTGTCAGGTATACTTTCCATTTGCTCTAAAGATGCATATATATTGATTGATTCGGGTTCTACACATTCATTTGTATCTACTAAGGTTGCCGAGAAGTTGAATAGGGAATTAGAACCCCTTGATTATGTGTTATCTGTGTCTACTCTGCCTAGAAGAACTATGACTGTTACATCCATTTATAGAGCATGTGTTGTTATGATTGAGAATGTTGAATTATTAGTTGATTTGATGCCGTTGGACATAACTCATTTTGATGTTATATTGGGAATGGACTGGTTAGTAGAAAACCATGCATCCATTAATTGTGCTTCCAAAAGTGTCGTACTGAAACCCCCAAACCAAGCCGAGGTTACATTTTGGGGTAAGGGAGTAGTACCCCCACCTTACTTGATCTCATCCATGAAGGCTTATAAGTTGATCCAAAAGGGGTGTCAAGGTTATCTGTGTAGTGTCCTAAGTAATCTGAATGGAAATGTTGAAATTGCCGGCATCCCAGTTTATAATGAATTCCCCGACGTCTTTCCAAATGATTTGGCTGGCCACTTAATCGATAGAGAAGTAGAATTTACTGTTGACGTTATGTCGGGAACCCATCCCATCTCCAAAACACCCTATAGAATGGCCCCAGCCGAGCTTAAGGAATTGAAGCTGTAGTTACAAGAATTGTTAGATAAGGGCTTCATTAGGCCGAACACTTCACCTTGGGGAGCACCAGTTCTATTTGTTAAGAAAAATGATGGTACACTTCGTCTTTGTATTGATTACCGAGAACTGAACAAGGTAACCATTAAGAACAAGTATCTATTGCCGAGGATTGATGATCTGCTTGACCAATTACAAGGAGCACGAGTCTTTTCAAAAATTGATCTCAGGTCGGGCTACCATCAGCTCAAGGTTAAAGCCGAGGATGTTGAGAAGACTATTTTTCGGACAAGGTATGGCCACTACGAATTTTTGCTAATGCCTTTTGGAGTGACTAATGCTCCTGTAGCATTCATGGACTTAATGAACAGAGTTTTAAGCCGTACCTAGACGAGTTTGTGGTTGTTTTCATCGACGATATATTAATCTATTCCAGGAGTGAAGTTGAGCATGAGAAGCATTTGAGACTTGCCTTACAGATTTTGAGAGACAGAAAGTTGTACGCCAAGTTTAGCAAGTGTGAGTTTTGGCTTCCTAACATTTCATTTTTGGGGCATGTGATTAATGAAGAAGGTATTTCGGTTGATCCTAGCAAAATTGAAGCCATTGTGAATTGGCCGACACCGACTAATGCATCCGAGGTTCGTAGTTTTCTGGGTTTGGCAGGTTACTACAGGAAGTTTGTGAAGGACTTCTCAAGGATTGCAGTACCATTGACACAACTAACTCAGAAGGGAGTGGCGTATGAATGGACCGAGAATAGAGAATCAGCTTTCCAGGAGTTAAAGACGAGGCTAGTTACAGCACCAGTTCTTGTACTACCATCGAGTAATGAGGAGTTCCAGATTTATAGTGATGCTTCGCACAAGGGTTTGGGTTGTGTGTTAATGCAAGGGGGTAAGGTTATAGCATATGCGTCTCGCCAATTGAAACCTCATGAGAAGAACTATCCTACCCACGATCTAGAGCTAGTAGCCGTGGTGTTTGCTTTGAACATTTGGCGTCATTACTTGTATGGAGCTTCTTGCCAAGTTTTCACAGATCACAAGAGTTTGAAGTACTTATTCACTCAGAAGGAGTTAAATATGAGGCAGAGAAGATGGCTTGAACTATTGAAGGACTACGATATGCAGATTCAGTACCACCCGGGTAAAGCAAACTTAGTGGCTGACGCATTGAGCAGGAAATTAATTGGGAATTTGGCATGTTTGGCAATGATCTCAGTGGAACCGACCATCATGGAGGAAGTAAAGACAAGACAGAGGGAGGATGAATTCTTCAAGAAGGTAATTGATGAGTTTGTCACCAAGCCGAGGTCAGGGTATACCATTGAGAATCAGGTACTTAAGTTTGAAGGAAGATTATGCGTGGCCGATGTCCCGGCGTTGAAAAGAAGAATTTTGCAGGAATCCCATGGTTCCAGGTTTGCCGTTCATCCAGGAAATACCAAGATGTACCAAGATGTGAAGCAAACTTTTTGGTGGCCGAATATGAAAAGAGAAATAGCCAAGTTCGTATCCCAGTGTCTATATTGTCAACAAGTGAAAGCAGAACATCGGAGGCCAGCAGGGCTTCTTCAGCCTTTGTCAATTCCTGAGTGGAAATGGGAACATATCTCCATGGACTTTGTGGTTGGGTTGTCGAGGACACAGAAGGGTATGGATTCAATTTAAGTTGTAGTTGATAAATTAACTAAGTTAGCGCACTTCTTGCCTGTTAAGACTACCTTTAATGCCGATCAACTCGCTTTGTTATATATGAATAAGATCATTAAACTTCATGGAGTGTCGACGTCCATTGTGTCAGACCGAGATCCGAAGTTTGTTTCTAGATTTTGGCAGAGTCTACAAGGAGCTTTGGGAACCGAGTTGAGGTTTAGCACAGGTTTTCATCCCCAGACCAATGGGCAAACAAAAAGAACGATTCAGACACTTGAAGATATGCTCAGACTGTGTGTATTGGATTTCAAGGGAAGTTGGGAAGTGCATTTGCCATTAGTAGAATTCGCCTACAATAACAGTTATCAAGCTAGCATTGGCATGGCGCCATATGAAGCTTTGTATGGAAGGAAGTGCAGATCACCGATATGTTGGGCCGAGGTAGGAGATAAAGCTTTGATTGGTCCCGAACTAGTTCAAGTTATAACCGAGAAGATTAAGCTCATTCGACAAAGGATCAAAACTGCTCAGAGTCGACAGAAGAATTATGCCGACCAGAGAAGAAGGGAGTTAGAATTTGAAGTTGGGGATCATGTATTCCTGAAGGTTTCGCAGATGAAAGGAGTTTCAAGATTCGAGAGGAAAGGTAAGTTAGCACCTCGTTACATTGTGCCGTTTGAAATTCTTGAAAGAGTTAACCCAGTTGCCTACAGACTTGCCTTGCCGCCAGAATTAAGTCAAGTCCACGCTGTGTTTCATATTTTGATGTTAAGGAAGTATAATCGGGATCCACTACACGTGATTGATTATTCCGGGATTGTGGTTAATGAAGATTTAGGCTACGAGGAGAAGCCGATGAGAATTATTGATAGACAAATGAAACAGTTGAGGAATAAGTCGATACCGATGGTGAAAATTGAATGGAAAGAGCATTATGGCAAGGATGCTACATGGGAAATGGAAGAAGAAATGAAAATTCGTTATCCAGAGTTGTTTTCAGAGCAAGGTAACTTAAGTTTGGGGACCAAACTTCTTTAAGGAGGGTAGACTGTAGTGACCCTCATCCTCGTCTTAGTCATGCTCATGTGCATTTGCATGTTTGTTTTGTTAAGCTTGCACTTGTGGTTCTGACTTGTTTTGCCTAAAGTAAGGTTTCCGTCTTGTTTTGTACCTATGCGTTTTGGCTTGAGTATTGTTTGTATGTTTTGTCCCTTGCTTGGTGTGTGTAACCGAGATCATCTTAAGCCTAGGTCACGCCTTTGGACCTTTTACGCCTAGGACCATCTTGGAACTACTTTGGCTGACCTCCACCTTCACCCCGGCATATTGGCCGAGATGTCATCATCTAGGCCGAGGTGTGTATCGCCGAGGCCGAGATATGTACCATCTAAGCCGAGATGTTATCCTTTAGGTATTTTAGATCTTTGATCCCTACACCTGGTGATCTTGTTCCTGGACTGGTATGACCTAGATCGAGGTGTGGCACATCTAGGCCGAGGTGTGGCACAGCTAGGCCAAGTGTTAACCCTCCTACCGAGATCATTGAGACCTTACTTGCCGAAGCCTTGTTCTAATCCGAGGTCCTTACCTGCTGGAGTGCCCATGTCACCTTACTTGTTGAACACCCTTTGTCATGCTCTTGTCTTGTTATTCAGTCACCTTTTTGAGGAAACCCAATCCGGTAGTGCCACGTGCCCCAGCAGAGGGTTAAGTCAGCCGACAGTGGGAGAAAACATATCAATGTGTGTCATATTTTGCATGGTAGAGAGAGAAGCTCTAGGAAGAAGAGGAAGAACTTCTTAGGAGGAGAACTAGATTTTCAAGCTTGATCTTCGCACCTTGAACCGTTAGATCCGTGTTTTGAGGTTAGATTCTCGATCTACTCTTGTTATTCTTTATGTTGAATTGATCACATTGCATGATCTAACATGATTCATGAGCCATGCATTGATTTAAAGCTTGTTTTAGAAAGAGAAAATGATGTTCCTGAGTTCTTGAAATAAAACTATGTTTTGATTCGAAAGTTTGTATCAAGATCTATGTTTTTGTGTTGTTTTCATAAGATCTTCAAGTATGGGTACCCAGGTCCATGTTTTTGAACTCATCTCACGAAATATTAGATTTTGAATAAAGAAGCTATGATTTTAACATTCATATTCTCCATGTTCATATTCTTCATGTTCTTCTAAGGAAACCCAGATTTTTCCCAGACTTCACTTCCCTGAATGTGGTCGTCGAGACCACACCTCGGCCAAGAGGTGTGGGACCTCGGCCAAGACCTGGTTGGTACCCATCATGTTTTTCGAGGTGAAAAACAGTGTTTGACTCCTAGCACAGGACTGCCTTGTTTTGACTTAGTTTTGAAAGAAGTGCCAAGATCATTTGCACACATGTAAAGCTTGTCTTAGAGATGCATTTCATATCCATCTTTGAGCATCTCTTCTTGACTTCTTGAAGTGCATTCAATGGAATTTATTATGTGCTTGTAGGCCTTGGATCCTTACTTGTAATCCCCTCACCCGAAGAGCTATGTGAGTGGTATTTTTAATAAAGTTATGTTATAAAGTTTTGATAAAGCCTTGATTCGTTTTGGAAAAGTATTTGATCAAGTATGAATGATTGTCTCTAGTTTTGTATCTAGTATTATATTCGTTTTGATGGCATTTTGGGAAAGTCCTTAGTGCTAGGGGACTATAATGCAACTGCACCCTTGTTTTGAAAGTCCTTAGTGCCAGGGGACTATAATGCAACTGCACCCTTGTTTTGAAAGTCCTTAGTGCCAGGGGACTATAATGTGACAGCACCCTTGTTTTGCCACTGACGGTTTTCCGCGTGGGTTTGTTTGTCCAGAATGTCATCCCTTGTATTATATTGATGCTAGTAAGCATCCCTTGAAGCTTTGAAAGATTTGACAGATGGACTTGGTTCATCCTTTGATTTTGTACAAGATATGCTATGTATTTTTGACAAAGATCTTGAATATCAGTCATGCAAACCTTTATTTCTGATATCATTCACTGAGTATCCAAGCCCACCCTCTATATATATATATGTAGGTGATGAGCAGGAAGGTGGTGACGCCTAGATTTGTTTTGCCTAATGTTTTGATTCATACTTTTGCTAGCATCTTGAAGATCATGCTTCTAGCTTTGTAGTATATTTCTTTTGTATATGTCGGCTTGAGAAGCCTTTTGATCAAGATATAATATGTGCTTTCTTTTGTTGTACTCAAATTATAAACCATGTTAAAGTGTATGACATTTCATTTGATCTATGCACCGCTCTTATGGACTATTTAGATTTAAATTTATTGCTTCCGCACATGTAAGCCCCATATGTATACTCTGATTGTGTGTGAACTTGGTAAGTTGGCCTTTGGTAATCTCGGATTACTGGCCATCATGACACCATTCTACTAGGGGTGGAATGGGGTCGTGACAGCTCGAGCTATTTCATCGCTCTAGTGGTGTGAGCAAAGGTGGTGCAAAACATATAGGTTAACCATTTGAGCGACCATTTCATCGCTCGAGCAAACTCATTAAAATACGTACCCATCGCTCGAGCCACGACTCCACCACTCAAGCGCATTTAAGATGCTCTCAGAAGTTTGGATGCTCTACAAAAGTATTGGATGATGTCATTCACCGCTTGAGGGCACAAATGACCGCTCTAGCGGTCAAATAACTTTGACTGCATCTTTTTTTGCTTCAGGGACGTTGCCCCTCGACCCCGCCATAGGGCGTTGCCCCCTCGACCCTCGTACATAGTTAGCGAAGTGGCAAACATGAAAGGATCAGGATCACAAACTCCTCTGCATAAGCACAATTTAGATTGGATTTGCATCTAAACACTTATAGCTTCACTATAATAAAAGAGCGAATAAAATTACAATTGAAAGGAGTTTTGTCAAACAGGATCTTCAATTACAAAAACCTAACACAATTCATTTTAAGCTTAAAACCATCATTACCCTAAAAACTAAATGATTTGAATAAAATAAATATCACTCAATTTAGATTCCATGAATAAAGCCACATCTTTACCAAAAACAAAGATTTTTCTATTAAAAAGAGATTTTTAAAGTTATATAGCCATAAACATGAACTAAACTAAGTAATATTCATAAAAGCATTTAAAACAAACAATTTTGCATAGAAAGAGCACATAATTTGGATTATGGAAAAGGACAATGTAGCAACGGCAATGCATATGCTATGTGGATTGGGAAACTTATCTGGGTGCCCACTCAAGTGCCTTTCATGCATTACATTAAATAAACATGACCTCATATATGCCTATTCATACAAACAATGACCCTAAGCCCCGCTTGTGGTTACTAGAATGATGCTTATGCAATAAAGAGCAAATAACAAGTAAAAAGAAAAATACAAACGAATTACATTACGGTTCAAATCGGGCTTAATGCATGATTTCTACATGATAAAGCAAACCTAAACATGTTGATTTAATGAAAATAAAGAAAGCATGCGAAATAAGGTGAAAAACTTAGCAAAACTAACACCCTACATGATAAGATAATAAACTAACACCCTGGCAATGATAGACTGAAATAAAGACTAAATGAGGTACTAAAAATAACAAACGAAAGGATTTTACCTGCTAGTTTGAATAAACTGAAGGCACATGAAGAAAAGTGCAAGAAAGCTCGTGTTTTCTTGCTTGTAAGTCTCCGTCAAGCTAAGGTTTTCGAGTTAGTTCAATAGTTCCTAGCTTTAGATGATTTTCAATAGTTAAAGTTGCTCTAGGATGTGATATTTTTTGGAGCTAAGGTAAAGGGAGGGGAGAGGGGTGATAGAACTCTCTCAAAACTAATCAAATTCTCTCAAAATGCTAACCTTTTGCAAAGGAGGGGGTGAGGCTCCTTTTATAGGCAAAGGGGAAGCTTGGGGAGCACCCTAGGGCTTCCCATCGCATTCCCTTATCACCCCCTCCTCATTTCACCAAGATTAAGTTTCCAAAACTGACTTTGCCACGAATGGATGTGCGTGCGCACAACTTGTCTTAGTATGTGTGCCATTCATGCATGCATAAGCGCGGCTCAATCAATGTTTTTGATAAAATTGGCTACAAATTTTGAAATATATAACTAATCAAAACACAACTGGGCTTCTCTCTTTCTCTTGGGGTTAAAAAGTTGATTTTTAGTTAAAAACGAATTCAGGGATGAAATGGTCATTTAGCTAAAATAGGTTTGCACAACAAGTGCAAACAACCTTAAACATTAGATAACTCATAATCTTAAATATACAATTAGTCTCCATAAATTAACACAAATGTCTCCAAAATATAAATTATACAAATCTTCAAAAATAATATATAGTTGTGGACTAAAAAATCTCCAACTCAAATAATCTCTTTAGATGCTTCAACTCCAATCGCTACTGAATTTGCTCCACACCTGCAAAATAAATTAATTCGGGAAGTATAATATACAACAAGAATAACAAGGCTCGGACAGAAAATAAATCAACAGAGTTCCAGCAATTACACAACCGATTAAATTCGATAATCAAGCAATTTACCAAATTGCACAAACAAATCAACTCGACATATGATAATTTATCCAGAACCAAATACCCGGTCAATCAATTGCCGTTTCATCATCGAGACCCTTACAAGTGACCAAAGTGTTAGGATCAGTCAAAATGAGATGTCTGTAACCTTACAAGAAGGTATGGGTCCCACTGGTTTGAATAAGACCTTGATAACTTTAATCACCATAACCCAATACCCTGAAAGTATGAGTCATTTTCTCCTCATCTCTTTATGCAATGTCAGTATGAGGGTTATTTTAAAAATGCTGGTTGCTCAACTTCGTCCACTCCTACCTAAACTTATCTACCCCTTTCATAGAAGTTTCATTTCAGGCCACCAATTGATAGATAATGTGATAATTGTTCAAGAGGTATTACGTAAAATGAGAATCTAAAAGTTGAAAAAGTGTAGTAGCTGTAAAAATCGACTTGGAGAAATCTTATAACCAAATAGAATGGAGTTTCTTACAGAGTCTTAGAGAAGATTAACTTCCAAATTGTTTCTCACAGCAAAGTTTAATTTTTTTTCTCTGTAATTTACTTAAATTTGATTAGTATTATACAAAATTATCATCATATGTATGACAACTTTTATAATTTCTCTACTAAAAGTAGTTCAATTTTACATGATGGATTATCAAACCTTAATCCTAAAATTGGTAGATTAGTATGAAAGAGAAAATTAATTATGTCACGCCAACGTGATCATGATGTTTGCTGTGACTTTAATAATGCAATTCCAAGTGCAAGATGTTGCGACGTAGTATTTCTCGGTGAGTCTGAGGTCAAATCCTCAGAGATCAGCTTGTTTAAAGAAATTACTAAGCACTCAAATAAAATAAAGAAAAATATGATTTTAAATTTTTGAAAATGATTAGATAATCTGAGAAAAATTAATTAGCTGAGAGATAAATTGAAGTGACAATTATAATAAAAAAAGGTGCTGAGATATCAAAGATCCTTCACCAATGTTTTCTTTAAAATATTTCATATTCAATTCATATAACTAATTGAGACCTACACAAAGGATATTCTTAATCGGAAGATAAAAATGGTTATTTCATATAAAAATTAATTCCAAAAGATCAATTATTTTAACTGATTGATTACACCATAAAAATCTACCGTGTCCAGCTTCTACCGTGTCCAGAGTCTACGATAGAACAAGACATTATACAAAACATTTTTTTTTTCAAATAAATAAATCAAAATAATCTAATATTAAAAATCATGATTGAATCATAAAATATTTATAAATAAACTATTGGAGTTTCATCCCTATCCTTAACAAAGAAAATTAAAACATCATAAAAACGAAAGTAGAAAATATGTATTGAAAAGTGAGTTCTCTAGAATCACCCCTCCTTAATGAGATTGACATGTCTTTATAGTGAGTTGTAAGCATCATCCAACCAATTGCATTTCTTCATGCCATCATTGATCTAATAGCTTTTGATCCATGCATCACCTTTCCATCATCCATCCAATTAAATTCAGAACTATGCATCATCAAACCAATTGCACTTGTTTCATGCATCACATTGCATCAACCATCCAATTAGATTTAGCATCATGCACAATTTATCATTATCCATCGAATTGAATTACTTCATCCACGTGAAACACCACCTTTAATTGGTCGTGTGATGCTACAACTTGTGAGAAAAGAGTTTGGTTTCAATTTGCCTTCCTTTCCTTTAATTGCCAACTAGCCCCAATCTTTATCCTAATTGCAACTTATTCTGCATGAAGCAAAATTAAATTATTAGACTCACAACTAAAAATAAAATGAGGGAATTAATATAATAAAAGTGTATTAATGATTAAAAAGAATAAATAATCATACATTTTTAACCATTTATCAATGTTACTACATATAGAGAACATCTGAGCAAAAATACAAAAAAGCACGTTGTTTAAGAAAATGTGTTCTACACAACAAACAGTTACAACATTGAACCAATATACGCAACTACTTAAATAAATGACGATCATATTGTTATGATTGTATTTACAAATTTATGTAGATTTCTTTTTATAGTTATATGACAAAATTATTCTCCTAATAGGAATAATTCAATTGCATGGGAATATACAAAAAGAAATGACTATAGTGGCAAACCCGAATATTATCCTATGAAATGGTAAGCTCTAAGACGTCATTATTCTTTTTTAAAATAATATAGCTACTACAAGTTAATAATTTTGTGTATTTAATACTAACTCATTTACTTATAATAGTTTCAGAAGTGACTACAGAGGCAAATCCAAATTTCACCCTAACAAATGATAACCTCTAACATGTTATTATTAATATTTTTTTTCTAAAAATATAGGCACTGAAGTTAATATTTTTGTGTGTAAAACCCCCAAAATATTGGCATATGATATATCTAGATTAACTCATATATGAGGACCAAATCCAATTACTTCCAATTATTAACATACAGGAACATTGAGTATTATAGATATACGGGGGCGAAATATCCTCTGCTTTCTGTACTCCTTGGATTCAAACTTCACGTGACAGCGTCTAACCTGGCAACACAGAAACGGTGAGCTGCCCGGCGGTGGACTGCCGGATAGACCATCCGACGATCAAGTTAGATTACTTGAGGAAGAGGAAGGTTGTTAGAGAGAGAGAGTGTGTTTCAGATGGCATCAATTGCTTACCTCTAACGTTCATCTTCCCTTTCTTTTTCTAGGCTGGCCATGCAGTCTCAGGATTGTGCGCGCACTACCTCTGCTGTCCTTCCCTGGACAGGTGGCAGTGCTCGCCTCCCACCACCTTACGCGTGTAAAGGCCAAATCCTCCATCCAGTACATGAAAAACTGCCAAACGGTATTGACGCGTGACTGGAGCAGATTTCCTCTCCCTCACGCCATTGGCCCAAGTGGCACACCTGACCGGCATACCAAAACTGGCCTATTCCTTGGAGAAAATCACAACCACAGAGAACATGACTGAGCTTCCGAGCCATCCGGTCGGGCGCACGCCGACCACCATCCTGGTCCAAACTCCCCGGGTTAACTGAAGGTGAAGCGTGCTGGTCCTCTTCTCGGCCTAGACTCATTCCGGACTGTCATTTGCTCGGTTGTACGCGTCTATCGCCGAACGTCTAGCAGTCACAGCTCGACCAGGCCTTAGACCATGTCTGGTCGGCCAACCTACCTCGGCCGTGTACGACAGGCCGGAGGGCCGCGTCAATTGAGAAGATAGCTCAGCACCGTGAGGTTTGCCACACCCGCGTTACCGTAGCTCGACTGTATTATCCGATGCAAATCTCCCCTCTCAATAGACATTTCAATAACTAATATCCATACTAAATCCCCATCCTTCCCTTAATAATATTCAACGTGAGATTTAACAAAAGAGTGACCACATGCATTAATATTTTCATAATCTCTAAGATATGAATATATAGCATGTGATAATAACAAGTCAAAACAAAGTGGCTACAAGTTCTAAGGTTTTGTCCTGTTACGACAAAGTGGTTTTCAAACCTATACATAGATAGCCCTTGGCTTGCAAAACAAAACAAAATAAATAAATAACTGAGCCTTGTGCTCTAAAAAGATCCTCTACGCATTCACTTTGGCAGAGGCACACCACAATCACCTAAAAAATGGTTTCCAATAAGGGATGAACATAAAACCCAGCAAAGATAATCTAAATAAATTGCACGCAATGAGATGCAATGCATATGAGATGCCAATGCTAAAATCATAAGTTTTCTCATTTTGAAATTCTCATGCCATGTACTTATTCAAAAATATAACCAATTCAATCATCCGTTTGATATAACAAAGGGCGGTAAATACGACATTGGTAATCCCTAAGCTAGTGTCTGCAAGTAGGCATAACTAGCACTACCAATCTCCACTTTTCTAGCTCCTAACCGGAAGGCATGTAATGTCCCGATATTTTAACCCATGATGTAATACCAATCCTTTATTAATCTCCAATTTCAAAGTATAAAGAAAGATAATAGAAAATTAATCAAAGTACAATATAAGTTCAGTATTTATTCTTCTCATTAATATTGCATTTTACTTTACAACACTAGCGATCAGCGAAGTGGCAAACATGAAAGGATCAAAATCACAAACTCCTCAGCATAAACACAATTCAGGTTGGATTCGCACCTAACTTACTCATAGCCTCGCTAAAACAAAAGAGCCAATAAAATTACAACTAAAATAAGTTTTGTCAAATGGGATTGCCAATTACAAAAGCCAAATGCACTTCCCTCATAACTACCATTATAATTCATTGACTACTCGTTAATTATTATTATTATTTTTTTTTTGTAACTACCCCATCATCCAACAAATTGCATAATTTGTCACTCCCGTGGGGGACACACACACACCAAGAAAGCAATTCTCATTTACATGCCTCATTTCTAGGCTTAAGGTAAGTTTTGAAGTGACTTCTTGTCACCCTTTCCTCTCCTAAGACCACAACAATACTAACACACCACGTGAGGAAAATCATCTACCAATACCTGTACAACACAATACATTCCTTGAACCTATACCAGATTCCTTAGACCAAATTGTACCACTCATGTTCCCAAACAAATCACCACCGATGTGCCTATACGGCAAACACATCCTCACGTCACACATGAGTCCGAGTTAGACTTCTAAAGGTCGAAGCATACTTGGCCATTAAACATCTCACATCACGCACAATGACCAATAAGGTCACAACAACTCACTCCTCGCACAAACCTACTCCACACAATATTACTATACTTTTTGGAGTTCCACACACCAAATCCTCGAAAGAAATTGTCCCACCACCACGGATTTTACACAAGGTCAATAAGAAACAAACACGCACAATGAACGCGACTCAACACTATCAACTTTAAACCACATACCAATAAGTCAAACATGTTATTGCCCAAAGCCAAAGCCACTGCTGGAATAGTCCCATGACCAATTCCCCTCTACATATCATCTCACAAACATGCATTCAACACCGTCACGCATCACACCTTACTATAAACCCCCAAGTGGTTTATTCTGACATATGACTCAATGCTATGTTCCACGAATTCTCTTACAATCAATACCAGATCGACAATAACCAATTACACACGATTATTTTCTTTGAATGCTACCACTCCAAGCCAACTCATGAGGGTTTACCATACTGCAAAATTGTCGTTACCATGTAGCCACCCAACCTTATCACAAATAAACACGTCACCTCAACCCCTCAATGACCAATAGGGTCAAACCTCAATTCAACACACTATACCAACATGCATTACACTAGTAACTAACAAAAAATACCATTTCCATGGCCAACTCATCGGTTTGTTGACATTTACGAAACAATCACTTAGAAAACTCTCACACCATCTGTAAACTTAGAAAGCCCTATTATCCCAACCCCAAGGAATAAAAAAAAGAAGCATTTAATTCTCCTAACCCTTTAGGCCACAACGCATCATCACCAATTATCCTTTCAACCAACTTATAACACTTCATGAGCCAAGGTCAATGGCACACCTCGACGGACCATCACATCCCCAATGTCATCAACAACTTCTACCAACATACCTGGAACTACCACAACACTACGTATAGATCATAACACCAACCATGGGTTATATGCCTAGCCGACTATTCCAAAGCACCTCCTATTTCAAATCGAAATGAGGTATATGTAGCTTACTTTTCGTGCTCCTTTCTTATACCACTAGCCCTACAGTTTGGACTCACGTGGTTATGAATTTGGTTTCACAAGTGCAATGTGAAATAGACAAACACAAATGAGTCTAAATCTGGCAAATCTTTTGGAAAATTAATTTTGAATAAGAAATGGACCGCTTTGCCAGATTTCAAAGTCACCACCTAAATATTTTCGAAAAATTTAGGAAATCCATGACTCGCGCTAAAAGCCCATTAGTCTGTCATCACCAAAGTGTCTCGATTCAGGAACTTAGGTATGAGAGGGGAAGGTCATGAATTGAGCAATCCACTCACCCAATCAAAGATCGGCCTCTACTAATCATGATGTGATTTTTATTTACATTATACGCTCTTGTTCAGGTTATTATACTACTTTTACTAGGTGATGCACACAATTATAGACTAATTTGCAAAAGTTGGAACACTTTAATTTTTTGCTTGTTTGAAAATTGTTTTGAATACGCTTCATCTAAAAAAAGTGAATTTGTATGTGCATTAATTAAATCTTCCCAATTTGAGCAATTAGCCTTCATTCACTATCATTCAAACAGGTATGTCACTTAAGCACTTAGCCTCATGGTATTATGCTTGATATGGCAAAAAACCTATGCATGCAATATGCTAAAGCAATAAATGCTCACTTAGTACTCCGAGGCAAGCCAAAAGAAATAAAACACTTAGAAAAATGCATGCTCTAATAATGCAAATGACTAATGCAACACATACAAAATGCAATTACAAGGTTCAGTTTGTTAACATGGCGTATGACTCAACTCAAATCATACGATATCGCACGTATTCAATTAAGTAGGAACTAACAATATTAGTTAGAATGATGAACCGAACTTGATGCGTGCAAAAATAGATACAAGTCATGGTAATGTTATGAAATCAAAACATGAATGCAACATGCAACCATCATAAGCAGATAAATAAAAGAGAGAAAGAAATGGGGGTTAGAAGACATACACAATATTACAAGTGTTACAAGTTTGCCCTCGCGTAGAAGGGTTCGAATGTCTAAGTATCCGAATTAACTACTTATTACAAATTTGAATAAATAATAACTAAAGAACCATATAATTTATTACAATATTAATATTACAACAAGAATATGTAAAGGATTACATGTATGTCGATTTTCAGAAACTGTTTTGTCTGCCCTCTGTGAAACTGCTCTGTTTTATTCTCAGCCATTGACCTCTGTTTCAACCAAAAGTGCCTTGTTTACCATGCATTGGAGCACGGACAACCCCCAATGAGGCCCAGCCGGATCCAAACAAGGCCGGTCGTGCCCTATTTTCATGCAGAAAAATATTTTGCTCTGAGGTGAAGACAATGCAGAAAGAACCTTTCTAAGCCCTATTTGTTCCTTTTGCTCTTCTTTGTCATAGGGAAACTCAAGAGAAGAAAGGATTCGATTATGAAACTATCAATGGTAGCAAGTTGATTGCATGATGATTTAGGGCACGTTTGGACAAAAAGTTAATAAATGCAATAAAAGGCAACCACCCCTCCCTCCTATCATGAAGTTAACTTAAAGTGGGAGGTAGACACGCCTCAAAATTCATCAAAATATCATGAATTAATATATGATGACTCTTGACGTGATGGAGTTTATGTCGGTTTCATTGATTTTAATCCAACTAAGTTTATCCATCTTCTTTATGTCGGTTTCATTGATTTTAAGCCAATTTTATTAGTCCTTTTTAACCAACCTTTCCATTCTTTAATCATTTTGTCCCAAAGTGATAATTAAGTCCACTAAATGAAGAGAAATGTCAAACGAGGAGTGATCCTTAGTATAAAAGAGAGACTATGCCTTGACGATGAACCTCCGAAGAAATTAAGCCATTGAGCATAGGAGGTCTCTTTCTCATGCCTTGAATAACAATCAATCGCTTGAAACAACTCTCAAACAACGAAAACCAAGAAAGGAGGGATGGCGCAGAAATGATTATGCGAAGTTTATTATTACCAAAAATGGAAATCTTTACATGAAAACTAAGTAAAGAAAGCCATCAACTCAAATGACTTGGTGTCTAAGGCCTAAACAACTGAAGCCATAAGGACTTACAACATAACAAGCAAAGTATTCAAAGCATAAACTATTTGAATGAATTAAAACAGCCCTAAGCAGCCCCTAACATGTACAAAAACAGTAGTTAAAACATGTTTAAGAGAGCACAAAATATAGGCAAAAACAAAGGGATACAAAACTAGTAAGCAAGACTAAGGAGAGGGGGCTAACCCCTCCACTCTTGGAACTTTTGAACCATATTTTTCAGCCCTTTTAAACTCTGAAAATCAGTGTGTATACCAAAGAAAAAAGTGGAAAAACAAAGGGAATGAGCTTTGGGATAAGGTGCAAGAAAGGGTGTTAAGCCTCTCCACCTTTGGTAGCTCTTTAACCCCAAGTTCCAACACTTGAAATGGATCCAAAATAGTAGGAAAACACAAGAAAAAGATAGAAAAAGGTTGAAATGAAAGCAAGGAAAAATGTGGCAAGCTTATACCTCTTGAAAGAGAGAATGCTTGCAGTTAAACAAACTTGATTCTAAACACTCTCAAGTTTTTGAAATTTAGTTTGAAATCTTAACAAAAAGCTCCAAGAACAGCTCTAATGGTGTATGTACTGTGTATGTATAGCTAAAGAAGGCTGAAGGTGAAGAAAGGTGTTGAAAATCGAGGGGGGTGTCTTTAGCTCTTCAAAGATTTTGGAAAATTTGCTAACCCTCAATTCTGAAGGGAGAGGTTGAATTTATAGAGTTTGAGCCAATTTGGTTGAAAATATCTTCAAACAAAGCTAGTTGTCCAATTTCAGCCATCTGTTCTGTTTGGCGCTAATAAGACCCGGCCAGGCCACAAAACATACAGCCGGGCCCAAAAATGAAAAATCGGGTCTAAAAAGGTAATCTGGACTATTTTTCATTGAAACCCGGCTGGGTCTAAACAAGCCACGACCGGATCTAAACAAACCTAGCCAATTCCAAAAAACTAGTTTCAAGCCCAACTTCAAACGGGGATATCTTCCTCATCCAGACTCGGTTTTTGGTGATTCTTGAGCCTAAATTGAAGCCCCAAAAGTCTAATTTTCAATGGTGGTGGCCTCACATCTAAATTCTAAGTGGTCAAAGAGATATTCCTAATTTAGTGAAGGCTATTCATTTTCTTTCTTAATGGTTTGATGCTCAACCTTTTCCTAAACTAGTTTTCTTCCATCCCCTCCTATTTCCTTCAACTCCAAACCTATAAATAAGATGTTTTTAAATATTTTTCAAAGAGTTTACCTCCCTTCCATTTATTTTCACTTTGTCCTTACTTGGTTTACCGAAAAGTGTAATATTTTAATTGAAATGTGAGCCTCGGAACATCGTAGAAACATTTGGAAAAATATTTTGAAAAGAGGGTTTTAAGCTCTAAAATAGTTTGGCCAAAATGGCGCAGAAGGTTTGGGATTAGAGCTCGAATCCAAATTTTCTTGCTGAGAATTTGAAAGATTGCACAGTATAACTTTCATCATCGGGTGTTTGGAAAAAACCACCTAACTCTTATGGGCAGTCAAAAATGGGGTCTCTACAGTTGCCCCTCTTTGACAGAGCTCGAATAGTTATGAAGTGACGTGAGTCAATGTCAAAACCTGAAGACGATCCATTTTGACGAGGTCGTAAGACTTGGGTAAATAAACAAAATGTAAATGCAGTTGGTTGAACTCGAGGGTCGCCTATGTATCCTGTTGCAAATAATCAAATCAGCATAGTTTAGGGGCAGAATGCAAATGATACACAATATAATAAAATAATCCAACCACAAGCAGTACAAAACACACGAATACCATAAAGGAATGGAGATACAAATCAAACTACGTTTTATATAGAAAAGAAGTGGGCACGGGCCAAACGACGCCTAACACAAGCTAAGTGCCTACATCCTCAATACTGGCCTCAGCACAGCATGGATGCTTACACATAATAGAACCATGTTTTAACGTGAAAGGGGTGCAAGCACATGCAAAACTATGTCTTTCGCTGAAAAAATACAAGTAATTGGGTGGTATGATATGAGTGAGGAATGATCTGCTGGGGAAAGATAATGACCCTAAATGCTGAATGCAACAAGACAAAGTACAATGCAATGAATGCAATGGATGAAGTGAATAAGGAACGCAGGCCGAACTACGTTTTACCTAGAAAAGGCATGGACAAAAAACAAATCACATCTAACACAGAAAAGGTTTCGAAACCCTCAGACCACAATTCTTAGTGGAATAGGCGTGTGTATACATGCAGAGCTGTGCTTTAACATGGGAAATGTATGAGCACATGCCAAACTAAGCTTAACATAGAAAGGATGCAGGTAATAAAATGGTATGATGTAATGGATAATGAAGTAGATGCATGCGATAAATGCTATATGCAATGCGATAGAAGTAATAGATAATAAAATGTAGCAGCTGGGAAGTGAACGTACCTTTATAGGGGCAATTAGCGATGACTCACCTCATGCTGTAGGGGATTTTTTTCTTCTTCTTCTTGGTTTGAAGACTTCTTCATTTATCTTGCGCTACGAAATCACAGGCATTACTTTTCTCCCTGGCTATGTTTGTAGCTTTCCCTATTCTTCAATAGGGTGACAGACTAGGTTGGTTCAATATCCAGAATTGAGGTGCATAAAAGCTACCTCAACCTATAGGGCTACCATACAGATTTCAAGCCGATGATACACGCCTGGGTATTTAAACCAGACTTTAGTCTCAGAAATTCTGAACCTTTGCGTTCTAGGCATCGCCATTCGAACTCTAGTTTCCACCATCTCAGTTGGTCTCCTAGGAACTCACTACAAACACAGTTAGGTGACCAGATCGATTGAAATCATTCAGGTACTGTAGACACAGCATTTTTTATCATCCTCAAGATTTAGACGTCATCGTTTGTGCACTCGATGATTGTGTTTCTTTGTGTTCGTTTTGAGCGCCCGAAGACCTAGGCGGAATGCCCTGTCTTTGAGCCTTTGAACCTTGTTCTTTGTGCGCCTTGTTTTGGACCAAAACTTGGTGTCTGGACCTCTTGGTGACCTGTCAGCCACCGCCCAAGGCTGTCCGCCATGGGAGGCTTCTGTCGGCCATGGGTGTGGCCGGTCGGCTATCAGTGGTGGCCGACGGCCACCAGTCTCTTTTTTCAAATATTTCTTGATATTTGTTGCCAACTATGCCAGTTGTTGTTCACTGAGCTGCATCTTTATACACGTGTATGGTAGGATGTTTCCAAGCTCAAGACTTATTTTTTTATATATAGGGGGTGTCCTCCCTCATTTTGGAGGGTTAGCATTTTTAGAACAAAAACTCTCTCTCTCTCTAGAATTCTCTCTCTCTCTCTCTCTTGTTATTTTGCATACACTTGCCTAGTTTCTCCTAGCTTTTGCACATCAACCCTTAATCAAACACTCTCACCTTTGGGCTGAAATTACTTGGAGCCTCCTTTGAGCTCTAGAAGGTGGTTTAAGCTCAGATTTGTGCTTATTTTGTGCTTTGCTTCAAAGGTATAGAACTTACCCTATTTGAGCTTGCTTTGTATACTTGTTTTGCCATCCTTTCTTACTGTTTTAAGGCTGGTTTTGAAGTATAAAAATTTCTATTTTTATGACCTAAAAATGGTGGTTTGAGCCCTTTTGAGTTAGGGGGTTGTCCACCCCTTTTGCTTCTTAGCTTGTTAAGCTTTTTGTGCTCTTTTTTTTTTTATCATTTTGAAATCAAATTTTTTGGGCCTTTTAACCACTGAATTTCAGAGGTTTTTCAGTGGTAAAAACTTTGTTTTGAAGTCCAAAATTGGAGGGGCTAGCCTCCCCTCCTTGTGTCTTGTTTGCATGCCTAGTTAGCTTCATGTGTTAGCATGTTTTTCTAGCTTAACTTAGCTCTAGTTCAGCATGTTTTTGCCTCTATTTTGACCTGTTTTGGCTCTGTTTTAGGATGGTTAGTTCAGTTAAGGCTTGTATTGCATAGTTATAGTGCTATTTCCTTCACTAGCTTGATGTTTTACTGCTTTAATCATCATTGTTTCGAGTTAATAGCTTGTTTTAGTATTATTTTGTACTTCATTTCAACACTTAAAATCTCTGCAACCTCTCTCTTTGCTTCACTCTTTTATTTGCTTTTGAGAGTTATTTCAAACTTAGGATCTTTTAAGCTTAAGATTGAGGTTATGCTTAATGGTTTAATCCTCTTTGAGGGTTCATTACCAACGGCATGATCTCTTTCATGCCTTAAATTACCCATTGGTTGACACTTCTTTCACTTTAGAAGACACTCACTAATGGACTTAATCGATTAAAGAATAAATCGGTAATGTAAAATCAGTAAACAAAATGAACAAGTAAAAGAGGCAAGATAAGTATCTTTCGTGTTACATTGCATGTGTTCGAATCGGACGTTAATTCGAACACAAGGAAAATGGGACATTTCGTACTCGAAAGTGATGAAATGTGTCACTTTCCTTGGTCATCATCACCCTTGATCATGCATGATGGGGTGGTGGTCTTTTTTAGTCTTGTTTTGCACTCATCAAACTTGTACAAACTTGGTTCTTTGGCCATCATGCATGGAAATTGCTTGATTGGTGGTTTGAGAGCCAACAATTTCACTCCTTTGAGCTTGTGTGATGGTAAGGAGCGTAAACAGTACACAGTGGTAAGTTGAAGCAAAAAGAGGAGTTCATGCCACTAGTAGCCGATCGGCTACCAGTGGTAGCCGACATGTCCCCTGTCGGCCACTAATGAAAATTACACAGTGTGTTAGTAAGTTGAAGTGGAGGTGTTTTGGAAGTGGGCAGCCTTTTCAGTGTTCAAAATGTGCAAATAGAGGCTCGCAGCAGCAGAGAAGTGGCTTTTCGGGTGGAGAAACCAAACATGCATGCATCCATCGCTTTTTGGGGCCTTTTAATTGCTTTGTTTATTTAATTAGTGGTAGCTAATTAATTATTTTAATTGCTTTGTAATTAGTTAGTTAAGTGTTTAGCTAATTAATTTGATTTGTAATATTTAATTAGCTTAGAATAAGTTAGTTAATTCGTTTTAATTGTTGTAATAATTAGTTAGTTTAATTAGTGTAGCTAGTTAGCTTATTCATTCGGACCCTCCTTCGCGAGGGCATAATGTTGTAATAAGTGTGCGTGCGTGTGTGTATGTCTTCCAACCCCACATCTTTCTCCCTTTTATTTAAATTGCTTTCGATGGTTAGATTAGGGACATGTTGCAATTAGCATATCACATGCTTGCATACATTCATTCGTATTGCATGCACCAAGGGTCGGCGCATCATTCAAACTGTATTGCTATTTCAATTTCTTCTTTGAATACGTGTTGATCACATGTTGTTCAAATTGATCATATGCCATATTAGTAGCTGAGCCTATTAATTGCATATTGCATGTGTTGCATTAGACATCTTGTAAAATTAGGATTATACATTTTTCTAACTAGTTTCTGTTTTGGCTTAGAGTACTCGGTAAGTCTTTATGCTTTAGCATACTTGCATGAGTGTGATTTCCATGTTGCCATGTTTTGCATGCTTGCCATGAGGCTATGTGCTTAAATGCTAAACTGCATGAATGCCTGTGGATGAAGGCTTGTTGTTTGAATTGGAACGATTTAACAAATGTAAGTTTTAAAGCCCACTTTGTTATGGCAAATCATGTTTTAAGCCCATTATGTTTGGTGGCAAATCCGTATCTTTAAGCCCACTTGAGGGTGGCAAATTCAAACCATTTTCGAAAACAAACATGAGTTGAGTTGTTCTAATTCTTGCAATTTTAGTCTATACTTGCTTGTGCGCATCACATAGTAATATTAGCTAATAACCGGAATAAGAATACATAATGTTTATAAAACATCATGTCATGATTAGTAGAGGCCGATCTTTGATCGGGCGAGCGAGGGTGCTCATTTCAGGACTTTCCCCTCTGGTACCCAAGTTCCCGAGCTGAGGCAACTTTGGTAATGACGGACATGTGGCCTTTGGCATGAGTTAGGGTATCCTAAATTTTTCCAAAACAAAATATTTAGGTAGTGACTCTATATCTGGCAAAGCAGTCCAATTTTAGCATTATTTGATTTAAAATCGATTTTCCAAAAAGGTTTACTGGATTTGGACTCTTTAGTGATTATTAGTTTCACATTGCACTTGTAAGACCAGATTCAGAACTGCGGGAGTCCGAACTATGGGGCCTTCTTTTCAAACCTTTTCCGAAAGACAAGGCGCGGAAAAAGGCGAGTCCACAGGTACGACAAACACCAAAGAAATTGTTTCTTTAGAGGATTTAAAGTCTCCTAGACCCTGTGAGTGCACAAGATAGTGCGGGTAAGGTATATAAAATATTGTGGGGTGAATGAATGCACAAAACAGTGCTATGCAGGTGAATGCGCAAAACAGTACTGTGTAGGTGCACAAAACAGTGTGATATAGGTGAATGCACAAAATAGTGTGATGCAAGGTGCACAAAACAGTGTGATACAAGGTGAATGCACAAAACAGTGCGATACAAGGTGAATACACAAAATAGTGCGATCTAAGGTATACGAAACAATGCGATACAAGGTGAATGCACAAAATAGTGCGATCCAAGGTGTACGAAAACAATGTGATACAAGGTGAATGCACAAAATAGTGCGATGCAAGGTGCATAAAATAGTGCGATACAAGATGAATGCACAAAACAGTGCGATACGAGGTGCACAAAACAGTGTGATACAAGGTAGAATGCACAAAATAGTGCGATGCAAGGTGCACAAAACACTGCGATACTGGTGCACAGGATAGTGCGATACAAGGTGAATGCACAAAATAATGTGATGCAAGGTGCACAAAACAATGCGATACGAGGTGTACAAAACAGTGCGATAAAAGGTTGAATGCACAAAACAGTACGATATGAGGTGCACAAAACAGTGCGATACAGGTGTACAAGTAGGAATGGCAACGGGGCGGGGCTGGGGATCGCACTCCCCGTCCCCATCCCCGATCCCTGACGGGGAACCCATCACCTCCCCACCCCCGCCCCCAACAGGTATCGGGTTTCCTCGACCCCGAAAAATCCCCGTAGCTCCCTCAACATCATTTTTATTAACGACAACATCATCAACTACCAAAAAAAAAAAAAATTAATAATAATATGGAGACAGACAGATCACACACAGTGACAATACAAACACACATACATGTATATACATAAATGGCGGGATCTGATCTTCTCAGATTTGAGATGTGAGATGTTAGGTCTGCGGTGGTGTGGAGGAGATGGGATCTACTCAGATCTGTCCAGATCTGTCGTGGTGGGGACCGAAGCCGGAAGAGGAGGAGGAGGCAGTGACGGAAGAGGATGTGCGTACTGCCGCGGAGGAGGAGATGCACCGTCGCCACTGGAGAGAGAAAGGAGATCGCACTCTTTGTCGCCACTGGAGAGAAGAGAGAATGAGAGAAGAGAAGAGAGAGAGAGAGAGAGAGAGTGTAGGAGATAAGAGAGAGAGAGTGTAGACCATGATGGTCTGACCATGCTAAACATATATATATATATATAATATAATATAATATTTAAAGAGTCCTACTGTGTTCAACCAAACCACACCCTAAACATATATATATATATATATATAATATAATGTGGGGTTGACCGGGGCGGGGCGGGGCCGGGGCCGGGGATGAAATATGTATCACCGTCCCCGGCCCAAATGTCACCGGGGATTTATTTTTAAATACCATCCCCGGCCCGTAGAGGGTATTTTTCGGGAAAAAACCATTCTTATCAGGGACGGGGGGTTGGGTCCCTGTCGGGTCGGGTTCAAATTGCCATCCGCATGTACAAGACAGTGCGATACAAGGGAAAGATGCATGGTATATAAAGGGAAATGAGCAGTACATAAAGTAGTGCATCATGTACCTTATGAATTGAGTGTATGGCAACCTGCCATGAAATGAGTGTAGGGAAACCTGTCGCAACTTATTAAAATGTAACTGAAAAACACTGCGGAAGGTAACTCAACAAAACTCTGTGAAGTACAGAACAAAGTCAAGATTAAGAGCAACTAACCATGCAATTCAAATCAACCAAAGTGTATGAGCATGCATGCATAATTCAAAACACATGTATTAATTATAAAAAAGATGGCAATTCCGAGAGAGTTTTGAAAATGGTCAGAGACAACTTTCGAAAGCTGAATCATATTAGAATCATCATGGAGGTAAACTACCCTAATCCAGGGAAAATTGTCCAACGAATGGCTTTGAGTGAATTGAAAGAAAGGTTGGGTTCATGCCTCTTGTTCAATTGATGACTTGATCAGATGCACTGAAAATTGCCTCCAGTGTCCAGCCATTGGCCATCGGTTGGGTTCATGCCCCTTGTTTGATGGATGGCCTAATCAGATGTATTGAAAATTGCCCCTAGTGTCCAGTCACTGGCCACTGTTTTCAACATTATATAGGTACATGTGATGGGGATCATCAGATCTTGGAACGGTTGCCAACCAATCAGAATCATGCTTCTCTTCTGTCCCAGCATATTGAGAATTTACTCCACTTCTTTCCAAGGTAGTGACGGATTCCTCATATACACCGATCATGAATGCATTGCCCCTTGTATGGGCACTCTCAGTTTGTTTATGAATTCCACATATGGACTTACTTTTGAGTTTTGAGCGAACACTCGTGTATGTAATTTTCACCATGTTACTCTGTTGAACTTGAGCGACTAACATGCTATGGTGACTCGATAAAGAGCGCAGACTGAGACAAACACCAGGCACGACACAACAGAACTCACAATTGATCCAAAAGCAGAAAAAGACTCAAGGTAACTGATCAATCATAGTGCCCCTAGTATTACTTATATTTCCTTTAAAACTCAATTTCCTAAAACTCGAGTTTTAATTCGTTTTTTGCTCAAGATAGAGATTCTACTGATAAGTTCAAGTATTGGAAATTGCTCCATTTGTAGATTCAAGCTAGTTCTTTCTTACCCAACGCAAGTATGATAAGCGCAGCAGTCGGTGTAGCTCATGAAATGTGAATTGGGCAAGATGATTGAGTCGAGATGAATAAGATGGATATGGTTGAGACGGCATTTCAGGATGAAGTTGCCTACGTATCCCAAGATGGGAATCAAGTCAACGTAGTTCATGGCTGTGGTTCACTCGGGTATTAACACTATCATTTTGCGCTCTAACTTTTGCAAAAGTTGCCCCTTTGGGGTTTTCAACCTCGCAAGCTCTATTTATTTGATTTCTCATTTTTATGCTCTAACTTTTGCCTAGGTCGCCTTTTTAGGTTTTCGACCTAGCGAGCCTCTCAAGGATAATGTTACAACATTTGCAGTGAATTTGATCAATAGTCATCCTTGCCCTAACACTGGAACTGGCTTCACCTTGATTTGAGCTTGGTTCTCCATTCCCTTATGCATGTCTTTGTTCTTTTCTTTTGCTCCATTTTCAAAGTTGGTTCATCTTACAATGTTCTACTTCCTCGTATTGGCTTCCCTGAATTCAGACAAAAGTGACATTTCCTCACAATTGATTGGATTTCATTCCAATGGATACCCTTGGCTTGATGGTTAACTTCTTTCTTTTTTTCTTTTTTCTTTTATTTTCTTTTTCTTTTTTCTTTTTTCTTTTTTTTCTTTTGGTTTCTTTTATCCATTTCTTTGTGAACTAATGAAAACACTAGGGGGAGAAATTCTATGATGGTGAGGGCTGAAAGCCATCTTGTGTTCGCCAAAATGATCGTATAATGGTGAAGAGCATCCCCAAGACAATGCAAAATACCACACACAATTACAAATCCATCCTCGCAAGTTTGCAAAAGAAATGACTTAAAATTTTGAAATCATGAAGGACTTTGCGCCGATAATTCAAAACCCACTCAAACCATTTGGGGGATCCTTTTCAACACTCGAGCTTTTTAACAGAATCTCATTCAAAAACAAATTCAAAAAATTTCTTATTTTAAAAAGGTCACACATGCATTACTGTAGGCATAATAAAATGATAAATGATCAAAAACTTAACTCCTACTTTCTTATTTAACAACAAAACGAAGGCCTGAGGGTACATGAGAGCGACGCAAGAGAAAAGACTCAACTGATGCAACAACGCAAGAAAAGACAATGAAAATAAAACTCATAGCTCAACTATTTACAGGACACAACTCAAAACAAAATGAGCATTCTTGAGACAAAAAGGCTCTTCACTCTCCAAGTCCATTTATAGATTTCAAAAAATAATTTCAAGTAGCCCATGGGAGGGTCCAAACCTGCCTTCAATTCAGCAATACTAACATCCACACCTAGTAGGATTGATTTTAGACTTTCCAATTGGGTCTCATAGATTGAGCCTCGCAATTACCCCGGCTGTCCCCACACATCTCATTGATCGTGCTGGTTGGGGTCAAAGCAAGCCATGGATGGGATTTATGTTATGGAGTGGCATTCTATTGCGGTTAGGGAGAGGATTATTGACAACTTTGGAATTTTCAGGTGGGGTGCTGACCTTATTGTCAATCGGGTCTTGAATTTCATGGTAAAGGCGAAAGGAACGGTTAGTATGATGACCGTACTGTTGATGAAATATGCAATATTGGGTAGGGTCATGTCTAGATGGGAGAGAATTAGGGAGAGGTCAAGGATTAAGTGGTTTGAGATATCCTTTCTCTATCAGTACCCTCAATGCACAGGTTAAGCTCATATGGAGATAGGTGAAGGTTCAGTTTTGGGAGCATGGAGCACTAGTTTTGGAAATATTGGTAAATAGGTTGGAGGGTGTTGGTTGGGTATTCATGGGCTTGGGACTGGAATTAGGATGGGTGTTTTTGGTAAAGCATCCATTTTTAAGGCTTGCCCCCTGATTCAAATACTCTCAACCTGAGCGATAAAAGTGTAATCCACAATCTTCACAACAACTGTGAGCACTTGCTACTTGTTCAACCCTTGACCTTCAAAGTCTCAATAGCCCACCGAAGATGTGCATAGAGATCAATACTTGTCCCAGCCTTGTTCTTGCAACTTGCTTCTGTTTGGCCAAGGAATTGAATGGCTATATCGAAGTGAGACCCATTTGTTATTGATCTGTCATCACCCAGGCTTGAGATAGCTTCGGGTTGGCCCTTTTCAACTGTAGCTTGCCCCAAGATTAGGGAGTTTTTGACGGGATCGAAACCCTAAATGTTAAATCTGCCACCGTTCCTTGAAGGTCTTCAATTATTTCCAACATCTCAGCAGTCGTGGGTTCGGCCATTTGGTGCTCTTGGCGTACCGAACTGGATTGGGTGCATCTATCATGCACAAATCGGTACTTTCAATAATGAACACCTTTGGCTTGGGCAGATGGGCTAAGGTGGTATATATGCTGGGGTTGAAGGTAGGTAGTAGTGTATAGATAAGGTTAAGGTAAGGAGGAGGTACTTGGTTATGGATGGGAAGTGGGCTGGTGGTAACATTGGGTTCTTGAGGTGGAGCTATTGTCTGGTTGTCGATGAGATTCTAAACCTCATGACAAAGGCGGTAGCAACGATCGAAACCATGACCATGCTGCTGATGGTACGCACAGTATTTGGCGAGGTTATGTCTAGCAGGGAGTGGGTTTGAGATACCTTCTTTCCATCAGGACTTTTAGTACACTAGTTAGGCTCATATGGAAGGGGTAAAAGTTCTGCCTTGAGCTTGGGTTGGGCCGGTTGTTTGTGGGTTGGTATTGGCAAAAGGATCGACAGTTTTGGGATCGGTGGCGACGGCATTTATTTCAGTGGGTTTGGGAATAGTGCTACTGCTAGCATTGGTACTCCTAGAAAACACCTTCATTGTTGGTTCCCTCGATTTTAGGTGATTCTTGAGCCAAAATTGAAACCCCGGAAGTCTACTTTCCAATGGTGGTGGCCTCACATCTAAATTCTAAGTGGTCAGAGAGATATGCCTAATTTAGTGAAGGTTGTTCATTTTCTTTCTTAACGATTTGATGCTCAACATTTTCCTAAACTAATTTTCTTACATCCCTTCCTATTCCTTCAACTCTAAACCTATAAATAAGATGTTTTTAAATATTTTTGAAAGAGTTTACCTCATTTTCGTTTATTTCCACTTTGTCCTTACTTGGTTTATCGAAAAGTGCAATATTTTAATTAAAATGTGAGTCTCAGAACATCATAGAAACATTTGGAAAAATATTTTGAAAAGAGAGTTCTAAGGTCTAAAATAGGTTGACCAAAATGGGGCGTAAGGTTTGGAATTAGAGCTCGAATCCAAATTTTCTCGTTAAGAATTTAAAAGATTGCACATTATAACTTTCATCATTGAGTGTTTGGAATAAAGTGCCCAAGTTTTATGGACAGTCAAGAATGAGGTGTCTATAGTATACACCCCAACACCCGGGCATAACAATTAGGGTCCTATAACTTGGGAAAAAGTTCTCCACACCATGTTCAAAAGACACCACCCACCAAACACACAATCAAAAGAAATAATACAGGAGATCAACATCCCCCTTTCAAGGAACACCCAAATGCACATTGCAAGTTCCACTATCATTTCCTACAATTAAGATACAAGTCTATGCCTAAACTAAATGACAATTCTAGGCCCAACACACCGATAACCCTAAGTCTCTATATACCTACGATGAAACAAAGTTAACATAAAACTTCTAACTCAGTTACTGATAGTGATACTCCTCTGGATACGCCCACACACCACGTCTTACTAGTACATTAGTTTGATCCTAAACAAGTCCACTGCGAGAATCTTCCGCAAGAACACCCACTCGAAGAACAACCATGCCATCCATAAAGTCCTAGAGCACCTCGTGTCTCACTAAATCACTCTCAACCCACTATGAACTCCACAAAAGGTTCAACTCACCACCTACTTCAAATAACCACAAAAGCATATAATCACATAAAGTACATTTGAATTATCCTCCTAAGATGTCAATTTGCCCCACTAACATTCAAAGAATTTGAGTTAAAATGGCATTGATTAGGTGCCCTCCTAACAAGACTCCTAAGAAATTCATAGGTACATACTTCATCTTACGAGTTTAATCCCATATCCACATAGTCATATAAGCACACACATGTCATGCAAAGCACATAAACGTCCCATTCTAGCCTGATAAACCTATTGTGACAAACATCACGTCCCACCAGCCCAAGGTATTCAAACTTGGTTAGCTTTGATACCAAGTTGTAAATTCCTGATATTTTAACTCATGTTATAATTACCAATCCTTTATTAATCTCCAATTTCAAAGTATAAAGAAAGATTATGGAAAATTAATCAAAGTACAACCACTTCATAAGTCTAGTGATAATGCTTCTCACAAATGTTGTATTTCACTTTACAACACTAGCGATCATAATAATAATACATTATAGTTCAAGAAATAAAAGAGATACAACAAAATGCCCAAAGAGGGCTTACACCTTTCAAGTTTAGGGCCTTGATTACACACATAAGTGAAATTTCTATTCCAAACACTTAAGCCTAGTGGCTGTAATCACATAAAACATCCAAAATAAGCCTTTTTGTTCCATCAAGATCTTCACCAATCCCTAGCTGAGTGGAGGCATATCATCACAACCTAAAATGTTTGTTATGATAGGAATGAACTAATGCCCAGTAGAGAATACATTTAATAAGGTATATAAACATTAGATATAATGATGTGTAACCCAAAATATGTTGCTCCAAAGACATTTATTAAAAACAAATCCACATGAGTCTTTATATATATAGAAGAATATAAAATCTTTCAAAACTATCCCACATTTTCCGTTCCCATACAGAAGGACCCGTGGTCACCTCACACTTTCCACATTTATCGTCCTCACATGATCGGGCACTTGGACACCTTAAACATTCTTCACATTTATTGTCCTCACACGATCGGGCACGTGGGCACCTAAAATTCCCCATGCGGGTACCAAATACATCACATAACAATATCATTTCAACAAATCCATAAGCTAGTCTCATCACAAGATATCTTATCTCAACATATCCACATAACTTCAATTTATTTCCAATTATCTCCTAAAAACCAAAACCAATAATTAGGTTTTTGCAAAATTTAGGGCTTTGCCCTATATTCTTTATCAATCCAAAAATCATGGGTTAAAATCCAAAAATCATGGGTTAAATGTTGGTTCTATCAAAGAATATTGAAAAATGACAAGGTCATTGAAGCAAAACCCCTCTTTTATCATTAATACCCATTAAATCAAATCATCTACCTCATCCTATACATATAGTATGAACAACTAATACATAATCAAGTCAAAATATAGATATAAAAGGTTAAAGGTATTCCTACTTCAAAGGTGATGATGATCATTAATACCCATTAAATCAAATCATCTACCTCATCCTATACATATAGTATGAACAACTAACACATAATCAAGTCAAAATATAGATATAAAAGGTTAAAGGTATTCCTACTTCAAAGGTGATGATAAAACGATGAAAACCCAACTCGATGCTTCAATAAAATCACGAATCAATCGGTAGAAATCTTGATCAAAGCTTGTTCTTCAACTCTTTTGAAGGATCTAAGGTAGATTCTTGGTAGAAATGAGAGAAATCAAGTGTTTTTGGGGTTACGGTTTGGAAATGCATGTTAGAGACACAGAGAGAGAGAGGATATGAAAAAGTGAAAAAAAAAAGTGGGTATAAGTCGACTTTTAAATCTGCTAACCTGAATAGACCGCTCGAGTGAACATTTCATTGCTCGTGCGATGAACGCAATCTCTCAGAAGTTTTGTAGGTGTACAGTAAAGATACTAGAAGCATTGCATCTTCGCTTGAACGACCACTTGACCGCTTCAGCGGTAACTCTAGACACAGCTAGTCACACATCTCAACTCCTAAGACACTCCTAGTACATCAACCTTATTTCTATATATAACCATTTAAGTAAATACTTTAATTTAGCTTCTTACATTTATATTTCATTTACTTAAATTTACAATGTAAATAAGGAAATATCCCCCATTTGGATTCAAAGAAAAATACAAAAAAAAAAAAATCAAAATCAAAATCTAATTAAATCAAAAAGTGATTCCCCTAGTTTTAGTACAAAATAATTTTTCGATTGAAATTTCCAAGTTTGACGTTGAAGTAAAAGAGGTTAATACTTCGTAGAAAAATCTCATAAAATCAATTTAGACTATTTAATATATAAGGAATAATTACCGTTAAAAATTATTTTGAAAATTGTAAGTTTTGAAAAACCCAATTTTCACACTTAGAAAAATTTCAAGTCAAGTCAAATTTTTGACAGCAAACCTTTTTAATACAACCTCTGCTATACGAAAGGGAATAAGGGTTAGGTTTCGATTTGAGTCGTTACAAGGCACGTGGTACCTACTCCGCATGTGTTTTCGGTCTTTTACATTGGACACTCAGGCTAACTTAAACAATATCAATCTACACCCTCTATCCATACTTACCAAACGTATTTGTTAGCTTATTTTTCCTATGAAGGAAAATATCATAAATGTGAGCGTGCCAGGAAGGATTGAAAAATCCTTATAGATTAAATTTAAACCAATTATCAAGCGATTGTGTGGACGGTTCTTTTGTGCGCATTGTTGTTGGCACTAAAATCTTTAGTTTGGCCTATCGACAGGGGATGTTGACGTGGCCTTGAACTTTTAGATGAGATCCAAGTTGAAGACTTGTAAAGTGGACAAGTGTCTTAGTACCAAAAATGTGCAAGCATGTGACTAAATAGAGCACACAGTCAAATGAAGAGGTAGTTAAAAGCAATTGAAGTGAGTGTTCAGTTATTCCAGGTGGTGGAGCGAGTTCACTTGCATGCATCAATGAGAGACACATGGCTGTAGTAATCGTGGCCAGTGGAATTAAACAAAAGCTGGGAATTTAAAAGAGAAAGAACCTTCAAACTCATTCACAAATTTGTGAAAACTTAGGAGTAGCAGTAGGAGTTACTTATGGCGTTGTTCATCTGTAACTTAGGCATAGAAATTAGCTTGTAATCTTGTAACTTTATTGTTCTTGTTTTTTTGTTCTTGTAATCAAGTAATACGTTCAATTTCAATTCCAATTTTAGTTGTACTTGTTTCTTTAATTGATTGTCTCCAAAGAAGTCCTTGAATTCTATCAAGGCATAACTCAACCACAAAGCTTGATATTTTTCACTATTTTTTTGAGTTTTTGGTTTGTCTATGGGCTATTATCTGTCCATCTTGTCCAAACTAGAAACTTACTAACAATTGCAATACTAACTCTTTACTTATAACAATTTCAGAAGAAGTGATTACGGAACCAAATCCGAATATTACTGTACCAAATGGTAATTTCTAATATGTTATTATTATTCTATGAAGCACAGGTACGGGTACTAGTACTGGTACGATACGGGTACGTCGATACGGTAAAATTCAAAAAAAATAGGGTACGGGTACGGCTTGGTACGTTTGTAAAAAAATATTTATTTTTAATTTAGAGTAATGCAAAAATTAATTAAATTGTTTAATTTGTTAAGGTCTAACCTATAATTAACATTTAATGCCAAAAGGAAAAGTATAAATCAAAATTAAATGTTAATATATTAAACAACTTACAAACCATTATTTAATTTTAAAATCATGCTAAACATAAAATAAAAACTGAGGTACGGTACGGCTTGAATATATACTCGGTACGTCTGGGTACGTCAAAAATTAAGAAGAAAAAACTTGAGTACGTGTTTCGTGTACCCGGTACGTATGCAGAAGTACCATATGAAGTACGGTACGCCGGTAAGTACCCGGTACGGGTACGGCATATTTTTCGAAATACCCATGCTTCATAGTTATTATTGTTATTTTAAATTCACCTACTAAAAGTTTATAATTTTATGCATTCAATACCAACTCTTTACCTATAACAATTTCATTTTTTGTGTATACATGGATAACATGATGACATTCAATTCATCAACATCAAATAAAAATAACTATACAGGTTTTGTATATACATTATCATTGTAACTATAATGATTGTGTATACATTATTTTCTAGCTATTATTGTTCTTTTCTATATTCTTTATTTTTATATTCTCATAAATATCTTTGTTATTATTCATAGGTTTTATAGTTACCCATTATACTTATTTTGCTCATCTTCATCCATACGGAAAAAATTGGAAGGTTAGAGCACGGTTAGTCATATTAACACTAGTGCTCAATCATGCTAGGGCAACATGACATTGAGTTTGATGTTTCTTGATGTTCAGGTATTTATATATTGTCATTAACATATGCCTTAATGCTGTACATTAATAAAAGTTACTTATAAAAATTTGTTATTTAACAAATGTGTACTTAATTTTTCTTTAGGGTGATGTTATGAAGAAACGGTACGTCATGAAGAAGTTGATTTCTTTAAAGAATATCTTATTGAAGGCAAAGTCTACTGCTAGTTATACCAAATTTAGTGCTATACTACTACAATAATGATACAACAATTGAACATATAATTGACCATTGTGTTAAGATACCACTATACTAGTATTTTATTAAAAGATGATCGAACATTGATCAAAAACTTCATCAAGATGTACAACTAATATGTACATTACTATAAACTATTTTTTTCAATGAAATAATAACTCATAAACAGTGTAATAATTATATATAAATATTTTAAACCATCTCGCATTTGACAGATGTGGTTGGCTTGGTTGTTAGCTCCACTAAGTACAAACTATTCAAAATCGTTCTTATTTGAAAAGAGAGATTGTGCTACTTGATAACAGGTATGATACTATCATTTAAATTATATTATTATAAATTAGAAATTCCTATGAAATAGTATATCAATCCTTTTATATTAAATTCTTTAAAATTGTAATATCTAATCTTTTTTTATTTTTATTTTTTATGATACACTGAGAAACAATATGACTTTAGTTCGTGTAACTTTATCAGATTAGTTTGCAACAATTGATGAGATGTAATTGTTAGAGACACTTGATAATGATAATGTTTTGTTTGTCACTAGATTAATGATTAAATATTTTCACGGTAAGCTCATAGTACATTGTCTTTTATAATATATACTCAAAATTATTTTGTTTGACAATTATATTTTTTCAACTATCAAATCCATGTCTCTCCACATGCAAGTATAACAAGTTATATGTTAATTATTTCCTACTTAGTGTAGAATGTATCTGTAAATGGTAAATAAAACTTGAATGTTCTTATCCAATCACAAACAACAATGTTTTCATGATATGTATTATATTAAAAAAAATTATCACGAAATAAGGTGCATGAAAGTTGATCTCTTGGAATCTCGAGAACGGATTCTCAATTTCACAATCATTATTAACATGGTTGTCAAATCTCAAATTGAATCTTAAATCATATTTCTAAAAAATTAAATCACGAATCGAATCGAATCGAATTGTGAATCGTAAGATTCACAACACTATATATATATATTTTACATATTTATATACATATAAAATCACAAATATAGTGCTTAAAATGAAAAAAATAACAATCTAATATAAATTTCATGCATCATTGTTTCATTCTATACACACCTCCCCAACAATTATTTCCACGATATTTGCATTTCAGTTTTTGTTTTGTAACTTTTGTACAATGTTCCCATGTTGGGTTAGCCACTTTTTTTACTTTTTCATCGCTGTTGATTCACAAGAATATCTACAAATTTTTAAAAAAAATTCACACATAAGAAAATAATAAACAACTAGACAATAATGACAAGTGAGAACCATTAATAGTGAATAAAGAATCAATAAAGAATCGAAATTAATCAAATAAGGAAAAATATATAATTTATATAAAATATTATATATATATATATATATATCAAAGGAGAATAGTGATGAAGAGCCTTACAGCAACATTAAACCAACACCCATTACTTTAATGTTTTCTCACCCACAAGAAGACCCCACAAGGAGACTCTATGGTAAAGAAAAGCTAACCTACAGATTGATTTTTTGAGTACCGAGAGAGAGGCGACTGAGCAATGAGACATACAATGGGTAGAAGAAGACAATTCCTAGCTATTTCTTTACATACCTTTAGGTTTCTTCATATTTCTCACTGGCAAATTCGAAAATTCTCTTTTTCGAACAGGTTTATCTCTTTTCTTTGATTCGTCTCTCTCTCAGTCAAGCCTTAGCTTGAGTTTTTCATCTGTTCTTCGAATGATTTCTTCTATTTATCATTCCTTTTTCTTTTTTCCTTTTTTTTTTTTTTTGAATTAAAGAGGTCAAACGACTTCGTTTAACAGATTTGGGCAAGAGAAAAAAAATGAAATTTGAATCGTGAGTATCGTACGTATCGGCGATTCACATTGATTCCTACGACGATTCCTTTAAATTTGTGATTCAACTACTCAATTTGAATCATTCTATGAAAAAATTGTACGAATCGTATGATTTAGACAACCATGATTATTAATATCAAATGTTAAGAGAATTCAAGTACGAAATTGTGCGCCTATGCTTAATGTAAGATTTCTTAATCTTTAACAATGAAAATTATAAAAATATGAATATATAATATATGCAATGTTTAATTAATTTAAAATTGTGTGCAGGTCTAACATTTTTCGTATTCTTGAATTTATTGAAGAAATAAATATTGATAATTTGTGGGTTAATTTATGCAAGACCTATTGTGAAAAGGCTGAAGATTATTACGGTCAAAATATTTATCCTCATTGCAAATGTTATAATGTTAAAATTATAATGAGGTATTTATCTTTTAATTAATAATTACAAAATATAATATAATAATATTAAATTTTCTTTTTATTGTTTATTGTTTATAAATATATATAAAAAAAGAAGAAGAAAAAAAGAGTATGATGTTGTAGTACTTGTGTCCTTTAAACTATTGGAGAGTGTATTTAATTTCTTTATTTTCGTTTTGGGAATCTTTGGAGTTATTATATCTTGGTTTTGTGGGGTACAATTAAATTGGGACTTGGTAGGATTGTTCGTTTGTGTTTGATTTCATCGAAAAGTTCTTTAGGAACTTAGAAATTCTGTTCTGGTGTCGACACTATGGGTTCCTGGGGTCGACACCACCTTGCTGCCTTACTCTTGGTGTCTCTACTGGTTTTTGGGGTCGACACTACGAGTTCTGGAGTTGACCCTTGTCTGCTGCTGTGTTCTGGGTGTTGCTATTGGTTTATAGGGTCGACACCACGAGTTCCTAGGGTCGACCCTTGTCTGTTGCACACATTAGTGTCTCAGCATTTCTTCTTGAGGTTCGACACCACTGCTTTGGGGGTCAACCCCTGCGAGTAATTTTCAGATTTTTGGGTACGGTTTGGGCCCTACTTTTTGGGGGTTTGACTTATTCTTTTCATTGACTTTGGGGCTATTATTCTATTAATACTTTGCTACTATAAATAGGCTCTAAACACTTGTTCATTTCACTTTCCTTCTCTTTTCTCTCTCTACATCGTGAGTTTCTCTTCTCTCTCTCTCTCAAAACTCAAACTTTTTCATTCAGATCTTTAGATCTACTCACCTAGAGCTATCTTTTCACCTTGGTCCTTTAAGAAAGATTGTAGATCTTGTCAGTAGCTTTCTTTTGATCTAAGTAGTTCATAGTTTCGTCGCCAGTGATTTTTAGGTTGTCTCCTCTTTGCTTCAAGAGGTAGGGATTTCTTTACTCTTGTTCAATGCCTCGTCTATAAATAGACATGTGGTAGATTTTATTGCATAAAAACCATATTTATTGTGGATTTCCTTGAAAGTCATGAAAAGTGATCTAGGGTTTGATATTTGTGATTGAAGTTGTTAAGTTAGGTTGTTTTTTGGATTAATTGGGGAGTAGTTTAACATGTTTATGTTGAGAGGGAGGAAAGTCCTAATTTAATATTATTGACTTAATGGATTTAAAATCGAGGAAGTTGAATAATCTTTTGTATTTTGTTAATATGGATTGTGTAATTGTGTTAATATCGAAAAGGGAGAAGTAACCATGGTATTGGAATTGTTTGGATTAATCATATTGAGTGGGGTTGGGTTGTGGCTTTGGCATCAAGAATGTGGTTTTTAATTAAATGAAGAGAATGAATTTTTAGAACATGATTGGAGTAGTGTGGATTGGAAAATAAGAAAAATTGGTTTTTGGAAAGAAAATGAAATCATAATCCTTCGTAAATTAATAATGAACTTGAGGTCAGATTTTGAAACCTTTACATATTGTTATTGTTATTGGACTTAAGGTCTCGTAAGAATTGGATTGTTGTCTTATGTGTATTTAATACTAAAAAAATCAAAAAAGCCGCTGAGATATTTATTTGTGATTATGTATCAATTTTAACTAGTAAATAATAATCTCAATCAAACAATCAAAGACGAATCGACACGACGATTTAACGTGAAAAAAACACAATTGGAACACCTCCAATTGTGATAAAAAAAATCATGGGCTAAAACCACAAAACAATCTACTAAGAAGACAAAAAGGAATTACACAAGTGTACTCTCAATTATTTAGCGAATCCATGCCCAAATTGAACCGACCCCAATGTGCCTCTTCCACCACCGTCTTCACCTCAGAATTGTCTTGTCCAACGTTGAATCCATAACGCCGATGTCGAATCTACGACGATGAGCCACTCCGAAATCCACCAAAGCTTCAGGTCCAAATTCCACGAAATCCACCGAAGAAAACTCTATCTTTTGTGAATAAAACAAAATAAACAAACCTTTTGATATAATTCACTCAATTCATGATATAAACTCTCTGGATATCAAAAGAAACAAGCAAAGAAGCTCTAGATGAAAACCCTAATACCCAAAAAGAAGATCTGGAAGTCGTATCCTAGAAACTGAATTAATCGCAGATTTATAGCAAACAGAATCGCGATCTTCACTCAAGCGCAGGAATGGACGCTCGAGCGGTCTGACTAAAACGCGTGTTTCAGAACAAGGATCTACGCTCGAGCATAAGAAAGGCTGCTCGAGCATAAAAATACAACTCCCAGTACTTTTGCAGGTGAGTAAAACTTCTAAAAGGATTGCATCTTCGCTCGAGCGCACAATTGACAGCTTGATCCCCAACATAGTCAGCGAAGTGGCAAACATAATAGGATTAAGATCGGAAACTCCTCTGCATAGGCACAATTCGGGTTGGATTCGCATCTAAATACTCATAGCCTCACTAAAATAAAAGATCAAATAAAATTACAACTGAAAGAAGTTTTGTCAAACGAGATTATCAATTACAAAAACCTAACAAATACATATGCTTAGAGGTTTTATCCTTGGTCATCGGTAGAGGATGGCATTTATGATAACCCTGTTCCGTATTACGCTAATTGGTTCTTATTATGAATGTGATTATGTGTTTGATATGATTTTGTACACCATTTATGTAAAAATATGTGGTTTTAAATTTCTATCTGTTCACCGCAGGAATATCTGTTTGATTATCTGTTTTGGAATATAAATTGAAGGCCTTATCGGCCACAAAACCCGAAATTGACTGCGCCATTATGATTGGCGTAATTTTTAGAGCCTACGGTGAAATTTAATTGAAAATTGATTCGGATCAGATTAAATGGACTAAATTAATGAATTAAGTGCTCAATTATTCAATATTAAAATAATGTGAATTAGAGGGGCTATATGAGGGCCAATACATGCTCAATACTCCTCTTTTATTCAACTTGGCTGATGAGAAAGGAGAGAGGGTTGGCTAGAAAGGGAGAAAGAAAGAAAATTGTGTGTTTGGCTCAAGTTTGTGAAATTAGAAGGTTGGACTCAAGATTCAACTAGAATTTGTAAAGATTAAAGCTCCTAAGTAAGTAATCAACCCTTAAATCATGAGCTCAATGTTGTAATTTTGTGAATTCAAGTTGGTTGGTGATCAAGAACTAGAATTGTGTTGTATTTGATGAGTTTGAAGTCCATGTGTGCATGCATGTAGAGAATTGCTATGAAATTGCATAATCTAGCATGTAATATGTGAATTGTGAAGAATTGAGCATTGAAGCATACATGCAAGCATGGTTTTGTTGATTTTCATGTCTATGAGCATCATTGGTGCTATTTGGAATGGAAATGAGGTCAAAAATTGACATGCATGTTTGATTATGGAAGATATGAAGCTTATATAAAGTTTGAATGTATGAACCTTGAGTTTACAAAGAAATGTTGATTAATTTGGAAGAATTGGACCATGATTTTGAGCAATTGACCTCACCTTGCTTATATACTCATGTTATATAATGTGTTTGCATATTTTGGAACCAAATCTATGGGTTTTGAACCTTGGAAGGTCGGATTTGAGCTCAAGAACAAATTCTGGAAAACCCAGAATTCATGATGTCCACTCAAGCGGGGAAACCGTCGCTCGAGCGTAAAATACAAGCTCCCAGAATATTTTGCAGGCATGGTGTCCACTCGAGCGGGGTAGTTCACGCTCGAGCGGGGAGCTATGTAGACAGACCTTTAGCTCAAGCGTCTGAGTTCGCGCTCGAGTGTGAAAATGATGTAACCAGTACTTTTGCAGACCTCATGGGTCCGCTCGAGCGGGAAAGTCCACGCTCAAGCGGGGACCCCTGTTTCTGAAATTTTGAAAATGCATTCTGTGTTTCGTTTTCTGTTCTCTTTCACTTCTAAGTACTCTTAGGCATGCATTGAGCATTGTGAATGAATTAAAGAAGCCTAAAGAGGAATATGTGAATCAAGGGATGGATTGAATTATTTGTGACCCGTTGTGTTCATGTAATGTGTAGGGTCAAGCTCCAGGGTAAATCACCCAGCCGATCACTGTGAGTAATATCTTAATAAAGATATTTGAAATATGTTGTTTATCCAATTGCTTACTTTTGTGTAAGCCTTATAAGTTTGTTAATTTGAATGGTGGACGAATGTTTGCTATGCCAAAAGAATGGGCCAAAGGCCAGTTTGGCACGAATGATAGAATAAATGGGCCAAAGGCCAGTTTGACACGAATGATAGAATGAATGGACCAAAGGCCAATATGACATGAATGATAAAATGAATGGGCCAAAGGCCAGTTTGACATGAATGGAAGAATGGAAGGGCCAGAGGCCATATGACATGAATGAATGGGCCAGAGGCCGTATGACATGGATGATAGACTGACTCGAATGATAGTCTGACATAAATGAATGGGCCAGAGGTCGTGTGACATGAGTAAATGGGCCAAAGGTCGTATGACTTGAATGAATGGGCCAGAGGCCGTTCGACATAAATGATACGAATGAATTGGGCCCGAGGCCGTACGATGTGTTTGGAACCGCAGTCACTTGACCTATATTTATATATAAGGTAGATAGAAATACGAATTGGGCCCAAGGCCGTTTGAAGTATGTTGTTCTAAATACCGTTGTGTAACTTCTTTATTTGATATTATTCACTGGGCTTTCGCTCACGCTCATTCATGTGTTTGTAGGTGAGCCAAGGGAGGTCCAAACCCAGCCTCAGTGAAGTTTGTGTGGAACAATCGAGGTTTTGAAGAGTCAGTCCTACGCCTCACGCACGAGACTCGTCTTCGCCCTTTTGCTATCTTATTTTATTTTGTCATGTTGGCGAGGACTTTGGTTTATGTTGTATATGTATATGGTCTTGATTGGCTGACCTAGACTTGATAGATCCTGTATGTACAGAGCTTCGTATTAGCACATATTTTGATGTGAGTTATTAATACGTGTATGTAGGGTTTGTAATGATGTGCCATGTAAGCACAGCTTTATAGATAAAGTTTTAAATTTTGCTTCCGTTTGGCCCCTTTACTCTGATGAGTTATGTCTGGTTTGATTTGAGGCTGTAGGTAATCTCAAGATTACTAGCCGGTCATGTCCTTAACCCATGGGGGCGGGTTCGGGTCATGACAGCATTATTGTGTTAAATAATATCGTGTATGTAGTACACTTGTGTTATTATGCATTCTAGTATTTGAGATGGTTGGAAATGTTCATGCACTGAGAATTAGAGGTATTATTACCTTCTAGCTAGCGCTTGGAGAATTGGTCATGCTTGGAGCACTGGTCGCGCTTAGAATAAAAGGTACCAGTACCTTCCAGCTAGCGCTTGGAGAACTTGGCAGAGGTACCATTACCTTCCAGTCGGTGTTTGGTAAATGGGCAGAGGTATCATTACCTTTCAGCTTGTGTCTAGTAAATTGGCATTTTGTTATGGAAAGGTATATCCTTAGCTTACCGTGCTTAAAGCAGGTAGAGTATTGTTTCGTTTCTCATTTTGTCTTGGTGTATCCTTGTATATCATGAGTAGGTGATGGTTATGGTTGGGTGAGGCGGGGTTGTTTTATGTGATAGTGTAGTAATCATTATACATGTATTGATTTCGTGTTCATGTTAGGACATATATGTATGCACTAGGCATATTAGACGAGTTGTTGAAAATGTTTATTGATCAAGGACTTAGGGCCAAGGGAATGTGATGAATGTATCACAAGTGAATGTATGTTTTGTATTGGGCGTAAATAATAAGAAGTAATTGGGTTTTGTAAAAGTATTTTTAAAACAACTAGTTCTGATGCGTTATTAATAAATTGGAAATGAGAAAGAAAAGTGAATTGTTTGTGTTGTTGAGTCAATTGAATGATTTTGAGAAAAGTACCTGTATAAGTATATTTTCAGTATAAATCGTCACATTATGTATATGATATGATATAAAGCATTTATGATCATAGCTATCTGTATGTTGTTATTGTTTAGGATCACGTTGGGATCCCTACTGGATTTTATATTCATCCCACGTTGCTAATTCTTTTCAGGTGATGCTAAAAAGTGTTCAAGATCGAGGATCATCCTTAGTTATTGGCCACAGGGTCTTTTATTTGTGGACAGAATGCCATTGATGTAAAAAAGTTAAACCTAAACCTTTTCTTTTAATTTAAAAGATGTAAGCCTACTGACACAATTTATTTAATTATAACTCATGTTGCATTCACATTGTATTTGGATGAGAGAATTTTTATTCATGTGTTCTTGTTGATGTAAAGAGTTTCCGCATGTTATCTCTGAAATTGAATCAATAATAATGGTTTGGTAATAGAATCCGAGTAACAAAAAGTGGGGCGTTATAGATGTGACTACTATAGTGAAAGACTCAATCGGTTCAATGACATTTACAGTACAAGATAGTCTAGCAAAGTTTATCTTGCAATGTCAAGCAACATATTTGAAAAATAAGAGATTGAAGGTACAATAATTACAAAATTTATTATAAATCACATTACATAATTTTTTATAATAAAAAAAATCATTATATTTAGAAAAAATTATCCATAAATCCCTTTAGGAAAAATTGTGATCCATTTAGTCTTTTTTGATTTCTTATAAACCGCTTAGTCCCACTGATTTTGATAAGGAATATATGTTCTTCAGTGGGTTTTACGTTTATGGCATTGTTCCACATAGATTTGAATTGATTGTTTTGTTGTGGAGGGAATGTTACAGACGAAGATATTATTTTGTGGAATCCTATGGAGAAAATCATGGATTTGATTCGGGATGGGATTCCCATTGGGCGGTGAATGAATGTAAATATATACATTAACAGTTCTCATAAATTCTACATCCTATAAAATCACATCTCATAATGTCATAAGGTTTTACAAAGTTCCACATCCACTAAACCACATCTTATAAATTTCACATCTTGCAAAACCACATCTCATAATATGGGAAGATTCTGATATATGAGATCTTCTTGTTTTGGAAATGCAGATTATGTGGGATTCTTCAATCATACCAAAAACAATTATAAAATCTCTTAGTACACTTTGAAGATGTTTGATTCACAAGACTAATAGTGAAGTATTAATAATCCTATAAAATTAGTGTAGTATTCACTATCCAATTGGATTAATATCCATTGGATTAATAATCCCACCCCTACCCTATTACTAATAATCCTACAAATTTGTTGGATTAATTATCCATTGGATTAATAATCCTAAATCAAAATATTAAAACAAACATAGGATAATTGGGCCCACGGATTAATAATCCTAATCCTATGCTCTAATCCACCCAATCAAACATGCCCTTTGGGTAAAACCACAGCTCATAAATTTCACATCCTGCAAAATCACATCTCATAATGTGAGAGAATTCTAATATGTGAGATCTTCTTATTTTAGAAAGGCTAATTATGTGGGATTTTTCAATCATACCAAAAACAATTATAAAATCTCTTAATACACTTTGGGTAAATTTGTCATTTAGCAATATAGGGCTTTCATAATTTACCCTCACCAACTGCTGATGAAGCATACAAAATATAGGTTAATCAATTCATTTTCCATTATATGGGACTGTTGAGTTCATTAAATTTTAAAAAGGTAATATTGGTATATAAAATGGGGATATGAGATTTATTGGTGCTTTCTCCTAAATCAAATGTTATATTATACATAGTTAAAAATATGATTCATATGTGTATTATTAGAGAAAAATGTAAATCTCATAATATAACTTTTTTAGAATTTGCACATGCATCATATGTGCTATTAAATTTATAAAATATATATTTTAATTTTAATTTAAAAAACATGCGTCATGTGTTACTGAAGTAGCAAATATGATGTTTCCTTTATACAAGGTCATGTGTTCAAACTGCATTCACTTCACCATGTAATTTTTTGATTTAAAAAACTATTATAGGGGTATTTTGGAAAAAATAAAAAAATATGAGACATATTGGTGTTTACACCAGGAGAAGCTCTTACATATATAGTAGTACAGAAGATAGATAGGAGCATAGATAGTTATAAATATGTAAAAATCAAATAAAAATATAATATCATTGAGAGGGTAATTTTTGTGAAAATTGGACCGAGCCATGAGATGGACTTTATGGCCCAAAGTACGAAGGACTGGGTAAAAAGGGCTGAAAAGTTACTCCGGCCCAAAAGAGATAAAGTTACTTCGGCCCAAGAGAGATAAAGTTACTCCGGCCCAGAAGAAATGTTAAGTTACTTCGGTCTGGGCAACTTGGAGTTAGACCGGTCTCAGAGTTAGTCCGGTCATGACGTATTCTGGATAGATCGGTCAGAATCTTGCTACTCGGTAGCTCGGTCCAAACACACCATGGTTCGTGCATGAGAGAACCGAGATAAGGTGTAACGAGAAGAAGAACCGAACTAAGGATGATACGACCTACTCTGGCTCAGCATAGCCAGTTTTATTTCGGTTATGTTGTAGTTCGGCTATGGTAAAAACCATCTCACTTGGTTTAAGCAGTGAGGGGGGTGTTGGAGGATAAGCATTATCTTTCTGGAATATGAATCCTAGAAGGACTCTGCCTGGAGGAGTAGAAGTCCTATTAGGATTGTGCCACACGAAACCTATAAAAGCTCACAAATATCACTTTGGGGGAGGTAACACATAACTTTGCTTTTTGAATACACAGAGCTTTGTCTATTTGTCAAGTTTGCTGACTTAGGCATCGGAGAGGTTTTCCGACACACACCCGCCGGCTAGCTCACGTTTGTGCTTTCAGGTGATAAAGCGACGTCGTACGGAGGAGCGCAGACTCAGTCAACAGGATTATACGAGAAGGTGTATTTCTTTCCCATACAATTGGCGCCGTCTGTGGGAATAACAGACAGAACAAAACCTCTTGACTAAGCTTCTCCTTTTTTTCGAACAATGGCACACATTGAGGAACTGCCGCAGTCCGCCGTCGACGGGCTAACTCCAGATGGGGGCGCAAGGCGTGAAGGATTACCCTCTGTCCCTCCCATGGCGGACTTGGAGCCCCAACGACATAACTCCATGAGGGATGCTAGGGGGAGGTAGACTAACAGCCCCCGTCACTCTCGTTCACAAAGTCCTGACAGGCAAAGGAGGAGGAGTGACCCTCAAGCTCTGGAAGACCTTGTGAAAGAACAAGATGAATTAATAAAAAAGATGGCGGCAGACATGGAAGCTTTGAAACGCCAGATGAAGGGAAAAGAAGTGGCGACAGGAGAGGGGCGCAAAAACAAGACGCCCCCTCGCCACTCAGAAAATCGTGGTAGGAATACCACACCCTCACAAGGAGAAAGCAGAAGCCTCAGGACAGGCGACACTCAGTCCTGGTCTTCCAGAACTCGTCACTCCAGGTCTGAGAGGACGAGATCTGAAAGATCGTACACTGAAGGAAGCACGTATTGGCCCTCGCATTCACACCAAACCAGATCTAGACAGACAGAGCTGCCCAGGTCATCCGACTTACGAACCGTGCTCGAAGAAAAAGCACGATGCAAGGAGGATGCCAGGGCGCGAGATCCGCACAGAGTTTCTGCCTTACAGCGGTTGGCTCCTCGGACGCATGGAAGCGTCGAGGTTGGAATGCCATTACCGCGCCCTGCCTATGAACCAACGGACAAAGCATTAGCAAGGCTGCAGACTTCGCCATTTGTTCCGGTGATTGAAAACGCGCCCCTACCATCAGGCTTCCTTCAGCCCAAATTCACTACATATGAAGGGAAGACGGACCCGTATTCACACTTGAGCCACTTTCGCCAAGTCATGGCCGTGTACAGGTGAAACGAGGCCTTAATGTGCATACTCTTCCCATCAAGCCTTGGCGACCTAGGCTTGACTTGGTTCGAGAAACTTCCAGAGGGCAGCATAGCCTCCTGGGCTCAATTAGCAGAAGCGTTCGTAACAAGGTTCCGAACAAACACTAAAACACCGGTGGAGATCGACCAGCTACTCTTCATCGACATGGGGGATAAAGAGACCCTTAGATCCTACAACAATCGCTACTGGGAGACATTCAATCAGATTGGGGACTGCCCCACCAATCTCGCCATTGCACAGTATAAAAGAGGCCTTCCAGTCGGGAACAGACTAAGGGACTCGATCACCATGACGCCACCCCTCACCATGGAAGCCCTGATGGAAAGAGTGCATCAGCACATCAGGGTAGAAGAGGATGGCGCACGTGCCAAAGCAAAATCTAGTGCGACCGCAGTACCAGAAAAGAAAACCTCAGCAAAGGTCAATGCAGTAGATCGTCAGAACAGAAACGGGCGTGGCAGACGAGATAACGGAGAAAACCCAGATAAAAGATGGTTGAGAATCCGCACTGCCATAACAACGGTGTTCAAAAAACCGATATATCAGATTCTAAGCGAAATAAGAGATGAGCCTTTCGTCAAGTGGCCAGCCAAGCTAGGAGAAGCTCAGAAGGACTATGACAAAAGATCGTGGTGCACTTTCCATAAAGAAAAGGGGCACCGCACTGAGAATTGCACACCATTGAGACAGCACCTGGAGGAGTTGGTGGCGGCGGGTCACTTGGACAAATATATTGAAGGAGGGAGGCAGCCAGCCCCCCAGGACCATAATAATCCCAATGGGATGCCAATCGACGTCCCGCCTCAAGGCATTATCAATGTGATACATGGAGTTTTTGAACCTGAGCGTGTATGCGAGCTCAGGGGATCAATCAAAAAGGCTGAGCACTTTAGGGAGGTACAAAATGCCCAACCTGCCATCAAGAAGGGGAAAACAGAGGCAACAAACGTCATGTCTTTCTCAGATAAAGACTTGGATCGAATATACTGTCCTCACAATGATGCCCTAGTTGTCACTCTCCGAGTCAAGGATTTTGACGTCAAGCGGATTCTGATTGACCAGGGTAGTTCATGTGAAATCATGTACTATAAAACATTTAAACAATTGAAGTTGCAAGACAAAGGCTTGGCGCCTACCGTATCTCCCCTAATTGGGTTCAACTCCATGCTAGAATGGCCCGTCGGCAAAATAATTCTTCCAGTTAGAGCAGGAAGCGTGACAAAACAAGTGGAGTTCTGGGTATTGAAGGTCCCCTCCACTTACAACATCATTTTGGGCAGAACATGGCTGCATGCCATGTGATCGGTAGTGTCATCCTACCACCAAGTAATGCGGTTCCCCAATGACACCGGTATAATTGAAGAAGTCTATGGAGATCAGATCATGTCAAAACAATGCTTCGCCACGGTGAATGGCAGCCGCGCTGCCAAAGGATACGTTCATTCGGTGGAGGAACCAGAAAGTAACGAGCTATTCGCAGATGTCGGCAAAGCGGCGGATCAGAAAGCAGTGGAGGACTTGGTAGAGGTAAAAATAGATGAAAAGAACCCGGATAAGTTCTTTTTGCTCGGTTCGTCGTTGTCCAGCACTGAGAGATTAGAGGTCTTGGAATTCTTGACCTCTAACATCGAAGTGTTCGCCTGGACACCCTACGACATGCCAGGCATTGATCCAAACTTCATCTATCACCAACTCAATGTCCACCCATCCGCCAGACCAGTCATTCAGCGCACTCGCAGATCGGCACTTCACCATGCCGAGATAGTGGCAGAAGAAGTAGGTAACCTACTAGAGGCAGGAGCAATTAGAGAAGTGCACTACCCAAGATGGATCTCCAACACAGTCGTAGTGCCAAAAAAGAATGGTAAGTGGCGTGTCTGCGTCGACTACAAAACAATCAACAAGGCGTGCCCAAAAGACAGCTTTCCTCTACCAAGGATAGATCAACTGGTAGACCTAACGGCGGGGCACAATCAACTTAGCTTTCTGGATGCATACAGAGGCTACCGCCAGATCGCCATGCATGAACCAGATCAGGAGGTCACATCCTTTACAACTCCAAGAGGACTGTACTGTTACAAGGTCATGCCCTTTGGCCTGAAAAACGCAGGGGCGACATTCCAACGGATGGTCACCAAGATGTTTGAACCATTGTTAGGCAGAACAATGGAGGCTTACATTGACGACATGGTGGTCAAGAGCAAGGATAAGAATGACCATCTCAAGGACTTAGGAGAGATGTTTGAAATCCTGAAGAAGCACAAGTTGCGCCTTAATGCGTCCAAGTGTGCATTCGGAGTAGGATCTGGCAAATTCCTAGGCTTCCTTGTGACCAACCGAGGTATAGAAGCAGACCCCTCTCAGATCAAAGCAATCCAGAATCTGGAGAGACCAAACTCAGTCAAAGAAGTACAGTATCTCACCGGCATGGCGGCTGCGCTCAATCGGTTCATAAGCCGGTCATCAGACAGACTACGACCATTCTTTCAAGCTTTAAAAGCCAAGTTTGAGTGGGATGAAGAATGCGACCAAGCTATGGAAAGCTTGAAGGAATATATGTCTTCCCCACCACTGCTTGTTACCCCAGTACCTGGTGAAGAACTCTTCCTGTACCTGGCAGTCTCTCAGCACGCAGTTAGCGCAGTGTCGGTTCGTGCAGAAGGAATCCAACGCCTGCCCATCTATTATGTCAGCAAGACAATGCTGGGAGCCGAAACAAGGTATTTGCCACTGGAAAAACTGGCATTAGCCTTAATGATGGCCTCCAGGAAATTGGCACACTACTTTCATGCCCACACCATAATCGTCCTCACAGCTTTTCCACTAAAAGCTTTGTTTGAAAGGGCGAACTTTTCTAGGCGAATCTTGAAGTGGGCAGTAGAGTTGGGACGATTCGACATCAAGTTCCAACCCAGAACCGCAGTAAAGGCCCAATCTTTGGCAAACTTCGTTGCAGAGTTTACTCCTGGAAGCCATCATATCTGCCCAGTCGACCTAACTGACACAACCGAACTAGGGATGGAAGTTGATGCCGGAATAGCGCAATCCCTAGCAGAAAACACTCGGTCAGACTCTAAGGCAGACCAGACTAAAGACAGCAAGGAAGAAACAGACCAAGACTCACCAAAAGTACAATCAGAAGGCGAGGGGCAGACAGCGAGCATGGACCTTAAAGAAAACACCATTCTTGACCCCACGACATCATCTGACCCCTCCACTTGCTGGAAATTGTTCGTTGGAGAGATGTGGAAGCTCTTTGTGGATGGAGCATCCAACCGGCATGGTACAGGACTTGGCATAGTCCTCATCTCACCAGACGGCCTGGTTGTAGAGCAAGCAATCAACCTTGGCTTCCCAGCATCAAACAACGAAGCGGAGTATGAAGCGCTTCTCGCAGGACTCAAATCAGCATACTACATGAAGGCCACCGAACTAATGGTATACAGCGACTCACAACTGGTGGTAAACCAAATTTCCGGCGACTATGAAGCAAAGGATGATAGGATGGCCAAGTACTAAGAATTGGTCAGAACAGAGATCAAAAAGTTTGATGTAGTAAGGATAGAACAAATCGGCAGGGAGGAAAACAGCAGAGCAGACGAACTAGCAGGCTTTGCCTTAATGGCAGATGCATCCATCCCTCATCCATTGCTCATCGACTACTTACCAAGACCAAGCATAGAAGACCCCGAAGCAGAAGAGGTATGTTGCGCAGAACTAGGCCCCTCTTGGATGGATCTTATCACCCTGTTCTTAAAAGACGGCGTCTTACCAGAAGAGAAAAAAGAAGCCAACAGAATAAGAGCGAAGTCGCAGCGATTTTGGCTCTCCCCATCCTTGGCATTATACAAGAAGTCATTCTCAGGACCCTACCTAAAGTGTGTCCATCCCAGCAAAGTGGCAGCATTCTTGTTCGAAATACACGAAGGGGTGTGCGAAAGCCATCAAGGTGGAAAATCGCTAGCTTACAGGGCCATTTCACAAGGATACTGGTGGCCATACATGCAGGCAGACTCAGAGAAATATGTGAAGAGGTGTGAGAAATGCCAAAAATTTGCACACCAAATACATCAACCAGTTAGAGAACTCCTACCATTGACTAGCCCATGGCCTTTCGCAATGTGGGGTTTGGACATAGTAGGACCACTTCCAACAGCACCAGGCAACAGAAAGTTCTTTCTCGCAGCAACAGACTACTTCACAAAATGAGTGGAAGCAGAAGCATTGGCATCAATCAAGGAAAAAGATGTGAAGAAGTTCGTCTGACAGAACATCATCACTCGGTTTGGCATACCAAAAGCCCTAATTTCAGACAATGGCACTCAGTTCGACGGCAGAATCTTCAGAAGCTTTTGTGAAGAGTACAAGATATAGTTCTACAATTCTACACCAGCATATCCTCAAGCAAATGGCCAAGCAGAAGCATCAAATAAAGTCGTCTTGGATGGACTGAAGAAAAGATTAGAGAAGGCAAAAGGCAAGTGGGCGAACGAACTTCCTCATGTTTTATGGGCTTACTGCACCACACCTCGACGATCAACAGGAAAGACACCATTCTCCTTAGCCTATTGAATGGAAGCAGTAATCCCACTGGAAGTTGGCCTCCCCATAATTCGAAGCGAAAATTTTGATCCAGACTTGAATGGAGAAGCCATAGCATTGGAACTCGACCTTGCAGAAGAAAGAAGAGAAAGAGCATTGGTTCACATTGCCTCATACCAACGAGAGTTAATTAGAAAATACAACAAAACGGTGCATCCAAGACAATTCAAGATTGGAGATTGGGTACTGTGCAAAGTGATGGGAAACACCTTGATACCAGGAGATGGCAAGTTAGGGCCAAACTGGGAAGGTCCTTACAAAGTGGTTGGGTTAGCAGGCAAAGGGGCATACCACCTAGAAGACAAGGACGGCAAAGCAATCCCAAGGCCATGGAACATGGCCAATCTCAAGTTATTTTACTTTTAGCTTTTCTCTTTCAAAAATGTGTAATTTTTTCTTTCCTCAATAAAACAAGCGATTCTTTTCAGCATGAATTGTTCTCTGTAAAAGTTAGCTTTAGTGAAGTTTAGGTACATTGCAAACATATTATTCTAAGTTAGTGGAAAAAAACTAACTTAGAGGTTGGCTGGATTAAACCAACACCCCTCCTAAGCCCAAGATAAGGATCCAGGCTGCAGGACGTTTGGTCGAAATAACCAAACATTACTCTAAGTTGGCTGGAAAAACTAACTTAGAGGTTGGCTGGATTAAACCAACACCCCTCCTAAGCCCAGGATAAGGATCCAGGCTGCAGGACGTTTGGTCGAAATAACCAAACGTTATTCTAAGTTAGCTGGAAAAACTAACTTAGAGGTTGGCTGGAATAAACCAACACCCTTCCTAAGCCCAGGATAAGGATCCAGGCTGCAGGACGTTTGGTCGGAATAACCAAACATTATTCTAAGTTGGCTGGAAAAACTAACTTAGAGGTTGGCTGGAATAAACCAACTCTTGTTACTCTTCAGCCAAAGTAAGGGTATGGCTGAAGAGTAGTTGGCTGGAATAAACCAACTCTTTGTACTCTTCAGCCAAAGTAAGGGCATGGCTGAAAAGTGGTTGGCTGGAATAAACCAACTCTTTGTACTCTTCAGCCGAAGTAAGGGCATGGCTGAAGAGTGGTTGGCTAGATTAAACCAACTCTTTGTACTCTTCAGCCGAAGTAAGGGCATGGCTGAAGAGTAGTTGGCTGGATTAAACCAACTCTTTGTACTCTTCAGCCGAAGTAAGAGCATGGCTGAAGAGTGGTTGGCTGGATTAAACCAACTCTTTGTACTCTTCAGCCGAAGTAAGGGCATGGCTGAAGAGTGGTTGGCTGGATTAAACAAACTGTGTACTCCTCAGCCGAAGTAATTATGTCGGCTAAGGAGTGGTTGGCTGGTAAGCATGATTAGTTTGACTAGCAAAAACCGAGATAAAAGTTGGAATGAAAAGATTATGGAAAAATCATTACAAGTACAAAACATACAAATCAACCGAAGTAAGAGTTCAAGCAAATTTTCATTCATTGAAAGGCAATTACAAAGGAGGGGCATAGCCCGGTTACAAAAGCAAAAAGTAACAAAAAAGAAAAGCAAAAAGAATCAGTTGAAAAGATCATCAATTTCGGCATCAAACGCAGCATCAACATCAACACGAAGGCCGGTTTCTGGCGGGAGCTCGCTCTCAAGGGCAGTTTCGGTCGGAACCACGGTTTCACCTGGTAGATCAATAGTCAGGTCTTCCATTGCGGGTTCCAACCGAACTGACTGATCCACACTGACAGCCGGAGTATCCTCAGAAGCGGAGTCTTCGTCAGAGTCTGAGCCTTCAAGAAATTGCTGTTGCATGGCATTAGCATACTCCACAAGGGAGTTCGGTATGAAGTAGGCTGGAGGGTTGAAAACCTCGGTCTATGGGTCATGACCGAGCTTCTCAAGAGCTGCCCTCCAGCCGCACTTAAAGAAGAGTTCTTTAGCGGCTTCGCACTGCTTGATATAAACATCCTCTACCTTCTTGAAGCCTTGCTTTTCGGCTCCCTTTGCGCTCTCCTTCAGTTGGGTTATTTCGGTATCTTTCTTCTTTTCAAGCTTCACCAACTCGCGCAGATACTTATCCTTTAGAGCGATGGCGGCCTTCTGCTTTTCGGCCTCGGCCGAACTAACTAGTCCGGCCAGTCGGCCGTTCTCAGCTTGTAGCTCGGCCATTTGCTTCCTGGCCTCCTTTAGCTCGGCCGTCTTCGCTTCGGCTTCTGCCACGGCTTGTTTTGTTGTTTTCCTGAGCTCTAACACTTTCTTGTGAGTAATGTTGTTTTTTTGAATGGCCTGACAAAACAAAGACTTCCCTTGAGCCGAAGTGAAAGTTGGAAAAATTAGACAGAAAAACGGACAGAGCTACTTACCAGGATCATCGACTTTGTTGAAGACCGGATGGCCTTCAGTTTGGTGTTTAATTGCTTTTGGTGGTGCTCCATATCTTTGGGGAGGCACACACTCTTGGCTAGGTTGAAGGCCAAGTGGTGATCCTTGTCAGCAACAACCGAATCAGAATCTTGGATATCTCGGTCGTTGAAGGTAAGCTTTGGTGCCCAGCTAGTGGTAGTTCGGTGGGTAGGCTCCGGTTGGGGGCTCGGTGGCAGGCTCGGTGGAAGAGCAACTTCGTCTTCATCAACCAAGCTTTGTTCAGTTTCGGTAGTCCGGGCGCGCTTGGTTCGGCGAGATGAGGACGGTTGTTGAGTAGGAAGGGCCACCACCGCTTCTTGGGTTTGACTTGGTGGTGGAACTTCGGCCCTGTTGGTTTCGGTTAGAAGCGCCCTTACTCTGTTCTTTTTGGCCATCTCCTCTTCAGCAGTTAGAGGAATTAGTCTGATTTGTGGTAAGGTTGGTCCGGCTTTGGTGCGTCTTCAAGAAGAAAATCAGTCACTCTAGCTTTTCGGCGACCACTGTATCTGTAGGTTGGCTCGAACTTTAGCAATTTGGCCCAACTACGTTCTGGATACCGTAGCGCGGCGCGCAAAGTAGCTAGGTTTGGGTAGCTGTATAAAGAGTGAAGGTGGGCAGAATCTGCGAAAGAAGACAGCTGTTAGTCCGGCTGAAAGATTAAAAACCGAAATATAAAAAGCAAGCAAGAAAACCGAAGTAAATTTACCGGGCTCTCCTTTTTTCCAATTTATACGTCGGCCAGGAATCTGGGCTTGAAGATCCTCAAAATTTCCAGATACCCAGAAAAAATCGTCGTCGTTTAAGTCCTTATCTGGTGTGTGTTTTATTATCTTCTCTCGGCGACGTCGTATTCTTAAATAGTAGACCCACCCATCTTCTTTTGAACCAATGGAGTATTGGTGGAAGATTTCGGCCAGGCCAAGGTTTAGTCCGGCTTGGCGGTTCAGTTCGGCTACTCCCATTATGATGCAGTATGAATTGGTGGATAGTTGGGTAGGGCATAGTCTAGTTTGCCTAAGAAACTCGCAAATTAAAGGTTGGACTGGAAATCATAGTCCGGTTTCGATTATGGATAAGAGTGTGAAGGGGACAAAGCCTTTATTGTTCCAAGGAATGACATTTTTTCTGGCCAAAATCAGGTGGACGTCATCGGGTATATTGAAGTCTTTTCTGAATTCGGCTAGGCCGCCCGGAGTGTCTACTAGATACCTATACTTCCCCATCTATTGTATAAATTATGAATAAATTAGATCGGTGCAAAAGTTGTGCTCAGTAGCTCGGTTGAGCGCACGAAGGAGTGCCTGGGCAACCTAAGTCTGCAAAGTAGAAAACAAAGGGGTTAAGCACAGATCATTGGACCGTGCTACAAATTAAAAGCAAGGTAAAAGATCCCTACTTCGGCTTTGTGGACAGGTTCTATCTCGGTTCAGCAAAATGCTTGGTAGCTCGGTTTGAGCAGGGTTTTTTATTAACTAGACCTTGGCAAGCGTCTCGGCATACTGGCTTTGGAAACAATTCTGTTAGACCGGTTCATCGTCTGGGGGTAACTTTCTGAGTTCGGTCTAAAAAACTAAGAAAGTTGGTTTAGCCCCAAAGACCTAAATCGGTTGACCTATGAGTTTTGTTACTTCGGTTGAGCCGCTAGGGGTAGCTTTCTTAGTTTGGTTCAGAAACTAAGAAAGCTGGCTTAGCCCCCAAGGCATAGCTCGGTTGAAGACCGAGGTTCCTAGTTTAATGAGTTCAAACTTCCTAGTTTAATGAGTTCAAACTTGCTGAAACTACTGTTATTCCTACGAGTTCTAGTTCGGTTATTGTTTGAATTGATCTACATATATAGCACAAACAGTCTCCTAGTTCAGTTGGGACAAGATTCTAGATCGAAAGCTAGTCTTCTACAGGATGTATCATATACTCATGTGTTCTACTGTTAAAATTCTTTTTTCATGGAAGCACAGAACAAAGTAAAATGGAAGGAAATGTTTTGCAAAAACACAAAAAACAGAACACATAGAACAAATACGAGAAGCAAACAAAGCAAGAAGGATAGACTTGTTTACCAGATTGAAGAAACACTGAAGATGGAAAAATAGCAGCAAAGTCAGTCTCTTCAAGTGCAACGGAAGAATAGCAAGAACACAGGATGGAGAGAGAAGAGATGTAATAATGGAATGGTTAATCCAGAATATAGAAGGTGTTTTGTGTAAAAGAATGGACGAAAGAGAAAAAGCGGGAACTGTTCAAATTTTTCGTAGTACGAGGGCGGCGTGACAGCTGCCCCCAGCCTATCAGAACCTGCCACGTGTCATTGGAAAGGGAAGCGTTTCAGTCGCTGTGATTGAAGGGGCGTTTTGACCGGACAAACAGAGCCCGGAGTGAAATTAGCTCGGCTGGAAGGCTGAAGAGTTTTTAGCTCGGCTGGAAAGGCTTAAAAACTTCAGCTCGGCTGGTAAACAGGTAATCCTTATCAAGCTACGCAGATGGAATTAAGGGGTAATTGAGAGGGTAATTTTTGTGAAAATTGGACCGAGCCATGAGGTGGACTTTATGGCCCAAAGTACGAAGGACTGGGTAAAAAGGGCCGAAAAGTTACTCCGGCCCAAAAGAGATAAAGTTACTTTGGCCCAAGAGAGATAAAGTTACTTCAGCCCAAGAGAGATAAAGTTACTCCGGCCTAAGAGAGATAAAGTTACTCCGGCCCAGAAGAAATGTTAAGTTACTTCGGTCCGGGCAACTTGGAGTTAGACCGGTCTCAGAGTTAGTCTAGTCATGACGTATTCTGGATAGATCGGTCAGAATCTTGCTACTCGGTAGCTCGGTCCAAACACACCATGGTTCGTGCATGAGAGAACCGAGATAAGGTATAACGAGAAGAAGAACCGAACTAAGGATAGTACGACCTACTCTGGCTCAGCATAGCCAGTTTTATTTCGATCATGTTGTAGTTCGGCCATGGTAAAAACCATCTCACTTGGTTTAAGTAGTGAGGGGGGTGTTGGAGGATAAGCATTATCTTTCTGGAATATGAATCCTAGAAGGACTCTGCCTGGAGGAGTATAAGTCCTATTAGGATTGTGCCACACGAAACCTATAAAAGCTCACAAATATCACCTTAGGGGAGGTAACACACAACTTTGCTTTCTGAATACACAGAGCTTTGTCTATTTGTCAAGTTTGCTGACTTAGGCATCGGAGAGGTTTTCCGGCACACACCCGCCGGCTAGCTCACGTTTGTGCTTTTAAGTGATAAAGCGACGTCGTACGGAGGAGCGCAGACTCAGTCAACAGGATTATATGAGAAGGTGTATTTCTTTCCGGTACAATCATGATAAATTGTAACACCCCGAAATAATTGTAATAACTCACTTCATAATATTCCAGATCTAAAAGAAACTTATACAAGATTAACCCTTCTTTAATTCTTTTTTCTCACACAAAGATGGCATATGCATGTATACATTCATAAATCATAGATCCTGAATCTATAGCATATGACATGAGAATATAATGTGAAACAAAAGGAAGCACGTGTAAGTTATACCCTAATGGCTACATCTTTCCAAGTCAATACTTGGATACAACAAAAGTAAGTTAAACTTAATACAGAGAAAGCCCAAGGCTTGTACATAAATTAATTACACAAAAGAAACAAAAAGAAACTCTTAGCTCCAAGTCGTCCTAAGCTATGTCCTTGGTGAATGCATATCATCAGTACATGAAAATTATTTTCTACATAGGGTAAGCTAAAGCCCAGTAGAGACACTTTAACACAATATGTGATGCTCAATAAAGTCATAAGGTAAATGCTCATGCATGCCTTTATCAAAACGTTTAACTTCCTTCTTCTTAAATAACGCCATGATATGATTATGACCAACTCATAAAAAAACAATATCTTGAAGTCAGAAAACAGGGTAGTGGATACGTAACACTGGGAATCTCTAGGTGCGTGTCTCCTAGTAGGCTATCCAAGCACTATCAAAGTTATTTTACTGGTACTATCTGGAAGGAACGACACATAACAACATGGGTTTCTAGACTTTCATCAAGGACACATAAGCCAACATAATAAAACCACAACCACACCCCCTAACCAGATTCACCAAGGTATTCACCAATTTTTCTCAAAAACAATATATTTTCAAAATATGTATTTAAAACAATGTTCAATTCAATGTGTATGAGTAAATAGTTTTCAATGAACCTATTTCTCATGCAATTTTTATAACAATCAAAGCTATCCTCTACCAATAGCCCCAAAACAGATATTTCTAAACAAATGATAAGTTTTCCAACAACAAACAAAACCTCATAATTTCAATATAGAAGTGATATTACATACTCAACTCCGTTTTCATCATCATGTATATATTCTCATTCTCATTCTCATTTCAAATTTCAATCACTTTCCCTTGTTCTTAGTTTCCAAAATTCAATAATTTTCCAACCAAAATCCATTCCTTTCTATAATGTATTTCAAGAAGAGATTTTCAAAATTTCAACACAATTTAACATTATAACCATCTCCACAACATTCCCCATGAATTAATTTGAAAATATCTCTTTTATATTTCCAAGAACCACCCAAGTCAAAACCCTAGATTCAAATTATAACCCCCAAATCACTAGGCCCTTTAAAGGAACAAATAACCAAGTTAAGAATCATAAAAAAGGTTGAAAAAATCTCTACCTTAAACTTAGAAGAAGAGGGAAGCAATAGTTGAAGTTTGATGGAGCCGAAAATAAAATCTTCTTAGATTAAAACAAACCTCTCTACGAGCTCTATGTTTTTCTCCAAAGCACTATGGTGGTGGAATCAATGGACTAGGGTGTATGGGAGGGTTTTATCCAGAACTAGAGAGAGAAAGTGAAGAAATTAGGTTTTGAAGGGTTTTAGAGAGAGAAGGAAATGAAAAAGTGACTAAAAATTGTTTTTTTTTTTTTATCTGATATACACACAGACCACTCGAGCGACTAATCCATTACTTGAGCGTAAGATATAAAAACGGAAGACCGCTCGAGTGAAGATCACCCTACTCTAAGAAGTTTTGCAGGCCTATAAAATTACTAGAAGATTTCAAAGACCGCTTGAGCGACCATAGCATTGCTCAAGCGAACAAGAAATGAAATGGACAACAACTCTTTTGAAAAATTAACTCCAAACTTGTTTCAAACACAACCAATAACTCCAAATAACCAAACTCAACTAACTACAAGATGAAAAGGGTATAAACAACAATTAAAAATATGAGATTCTAGATCTAAGAACATGAAAAGGGTTAGGTCTAAATCGGAACCATTATATAAATTGTTGGTTATTTTAATAAATTATAATTATGATAAAATCAATGTATATTAATTGTATATAGTGCATTATGATTTTTCATAATTAATAAATGTGCATTATATAAATTGTTGATACTATGTTATAATATTTAAGAGAGTGAGAGAATATTATATTATATATATATATTTAATATTGTGTTAAATAATTATGTAACAATGTATACCAGACTCTTTTATATAGGAGGAGAGAAACTTAAGTATACTAATCCTAAGTATGGTAATAAATATAATATATGCCTCGTTTGGGAACAGATTATTTTAGTAACTTTTTAATTTTTTAGCTAAAATATGAGGCCAAAAAAATTAGTATGTGTGAAATGATTTTTTGGTTTTTTTACAAAAAGATGTGCAAAATTAGAAAGAAAATAGAAGCTTTGACTTTTTGGTATAGGTTGTTGGTTTTTTAATTTTTTTTAGTGACTTTTTGACTTTTAAGCTAAAATATTAAGGGTTGGTTTGGGGTGTCCTAAAAAAATGTACTTTTTGTCTTTTTACGAAAAGATGTGCAGAAAAGTAGAGATGTGATGAGATAGAAAAAAGATAAAAAGATTGATTATATAGTAGATCCCAAACTAGGCCTAAGTTGTCAAACGAGGCAATAATATGTATGATAGACAAAATATATAATTATTACATATAAGGCCTAGTTTGGGGTGTTTCAAAAAAGCCAAAAAGTTAAAAAGTTACAAAAAAAATAAAAAAATTATTACTATTCACAAATTAAAAATATTAAAAAATTAATACACATAATATTTTAATCAAACAAACTTTACACAATTTTCGGGGGCTGAATTTACCCTTTAGTATCGTGAGAGGGAAAGAAAAAGAATTACATATATAAAATCACTAAGTTGGACGAAAATGTTGGGCTCGTGAGGACCTACCACGAGTTCCGTTTTGATAATCCGAGCCGTTGAACATGTAGAAATCGTCCAGAACTATATGGTCATAAAAAATCATATTGATCGGAAACCGCTAACTACATGATCAAATCAGCTTTGTATAAAAAATGGATGGTATTATAGTTAACAGTTGACAAGAAAAACTAACACGATCAGATAGCTATCGATATTCAATCAATGTGATTTTTTACAAGCATATAGTACTCGACGAGTTCTACACAAACGATTTCGATAAACAAAACGGGACCTGTGGTGGGCCCCTATGGGTTGAACAATACCGTCCAATTCAAGCTCGAAAAGGAGACAATCATTTCCATCTCATAACCAACCCACCACTCTGCCCAACATGTACGTCCGAATTCACTAACTTCTCCTACACACTTACTTATATAATTTTTTAATATATATTTTTTTATAAAAAGTCAAAAAATTAACCCAAACATCCATCTTTTTTTCCTCAACTTTTTAGTCCAAAAAGACAAAAAGTGCACTTATTAAAAAAGTAGAGAAAAAAATATGTATGCTTGGGATAACTTTTTGACTTTTTATGAAAAGACGTGTAATACTCTTTTGACTTTTTGACTTTTAACTTTTTGACTTTTTGGATAGTTGAATTCAAAGGGCAAAATAATAATTTTGTTCTAGTGGCTTTCCCACAAGCTACTTTGAATAATATAGGCTCTGTTTGGTAAAGTTTTGGAACGTTAATTCCAGGTTTTGATTAGCATATGGTGTTTGTTTTCAGTTTTCAAAAATTAATTTCACATTCACTTTTGAAAACTCTGTTTAAGGTGGGAAAATTTGGATTAACCGGTCGTCCTACCGGTTGACCGGAACAGTGCATTTTTTTTTATTATTATTTTTTTACAATTGACACATGTTAATTTTTATATATTTAATAAAAAAATATTTTCTGAATTTTTAATTTTTTTTATGAGTTTTGAATAGAATTTTGAATTGTGTGTTTGGTTATGAATTGTAAATTTTTGTGTCAAACATCATATGTCACATTAAAAATTCTCCACTCAATTCAAAATTATTTTCAAAACTCTCTTCAAAATTCATTCACCAAACAAAATTTTCATACTTAAATTATAATTCTAAAACTCACAAACTTAAAATACAATTTTATTCTTAAATCATATTTATAAAACTCTACTAAACGCAACCTTAGACTTTTTAACTTTTTTAAATTTTTTGAGCTTTTTAACTTTTTTTTAATTTATTCCAAACAAAACCTTAACATATGTCATTGAAGCTATGGCTGCCCTTAAAGCGGTTGTGTTTGCGATGGGTTTGGGGCTTCAGGATATCCAATTGGAAGGTTATTCGTTGACGATCGTTAATGTTGTCCAAGGACCATAATTTATTCTTTCTACATTTGAGTATGATTTTTTTTTTTTGTTTTGTTAATATAATATTGTTAATTTGTTAATGATATAGCTGTCTAGCTTTCTTGATTGATAATTGTATAGCTGGCTTTCTGCTTTCGGTGGTAATGGATTGGTATCCAATGTACATTGCTTCTCTCTATAAAGAGAGAGTTCCTTTCTCTTGTAATAACATAACACATAATACAGAAACACTATTTGCTCTCTAGCTTCTTTTTCAAATTAATCTTTCATGGTATCAGAGCGCATAAACCTGTTCGAAATTTTCTCCTGAGTCCAACGGCACCAAGCCCGTTCTCAGAAACGCCAACACGCGCCCACACGCGCCGCCCTTAGCCTCGGCGCGTCAACACGACCGCCACCACTCTCACACGCGCTCACACGCGCCAACTCCTGTCGCTCACTTCCGCCACGCGCTCACACGCGCCCACACGTCCGCGGCTCCCATACGCCGCGCCTGCTACCGTACGCGTACCGTGCGCCGCTTTGCTATTGTGCACCCGCGTGCGCCAAACCAGCTCCCGTGCGCCGCGCCTGCGCCTGTCTGCTAACGTGCGCCGTTGCCTTCCTGCTAACGTGCTCCTCCCTGCACTCTGCTAACGTGCGCCGCTGACATCATTGCTGACATCATCTCTGTCCAGCATACCTTTCCTTGCTATTTTCGACCTTCCGGACTCACTGGTACACTCTGTTTTACCAAATTTTGCTCCTACGGATCGATTCCTATTACTTTAACCCTACTCAACTAGTATTATGGATCGTCATGATGCCTCCCATCCCATTTCCGTCATTTTAAATGGTTCAAACTATGTTCTGTGGGCCCAAGCTATGTCCTCTTTCCTCAAAGGCAAGAAGCTCTGGCGAATTGTCACCGGGGATGTGGCTAAACCAGTAAAAGACAGTGCCAGTGCCACTACTGAAACTCCTGTTCATACTGCTACTTATGAAGACCAACTTGAGGAATGGGACAGTAAGAATTACCAAATCATTACCTGGTTTCGTAATACCTCTATTACCTCTATCAGTCTTCAATTTGGCCGCTTTCAGCTTGACTCTGTAACTACTCCTGCGAAAGACATCTGGGATTTTTTGAAAGAACGATACCAGACTACTGGTCTTGCTCATCAATATCAACTTCAGAACCAACTTCACCGCATGCGCCAAGAATCCACTCAGTCCATTAATGACTTCCTTTCGCAAATATACTCTGTTTGGGATCAGCTTGCTCTTTCCGAACCAGCATGGCATGACCCCGAAGATGCCGTTTTATTTACTATCCATCGCAACCAGCAAAGGTTGGTGCAATTTCTCATGGCTCTTACCTCATCTTTTGAGCCCGTACGTGCCTCTCTGCTTCATCGCCATCCATTGCCCACTCTTGAACAAGCAATTTCTGAGTTGCTCTCCGAGGAGACTCGTCTCGGTACTCTTCAAACTCATCATGTGGACTCTGTTCTTGCCACTCCTCCGTCCCGGCCATCCTTTTCCCAGCGGACTACTGCTTGCCTCTACTGTCAGAATCGGGGCCTGCCTTCAACCCATCTCCTGGTCCATTGCCCCGTCAGATCCTGCCGCTACTGCAACAAACTTGGTCCTGGCCATCTGCAACAGGATTGTTTTCGCAATCCCTCTCGCTCATCCTCCAATAGCCACTCCTCTCGCGGTGGCTCTTCCCGGGGAAACTTTCACCGTTCCGGCAATCAGTCTCATCACACTGCTGCTGCTGCTTCCGGGAATCAGTCTCATCACACTGACACTGCCACCTCTGCCGGGTTCTCTGAGTCACCTACTCCATCTACCCCTCGCTTTTCTCCAACAGATGTAGAGGCCATGCTCAAACAGCTTCTCTCCCCATCTGGTACACCTCCTCCTACTGCTTTGTCTGTCATTCCAGGTAACTCTTCTTGGTATTTTGACTCTGCCTGTTGTAATCATATGACCTCCAGTTCTACTATTTTTTCTTCCTTATCTTCCTCTCCTCCTATTCCCTCAATACATACTGCTGATGGTTCTCTCATGTCTGTTCGTCATGTTGGTACTGTTTCCACCTCTTCTTTATCCATACCTCACGTTTATCATATCCCTGCTCTTACCTTAAACCTTATTTCCATTGGTCAATTATGTGAACTTGGTCTAACTGTCACATTTTCTGCTACTGATTGTTTGGTACAGGACCCTCAGACAGGGCAGACTATTGGGATCGGCCGTAAGCATGGACGTCTCTATGAACTCATTCACCTTCATGTTCCTGCCTCCCCTCAAATTGCTGCTCCTACATCTACTTCATCATTATCTCCCTTTCATCTTTGGCATTGTCGCTTAGGGCATATTTCTGTTAATCGCTTAAGGTCTTTGGTTTCTAGTGGACAGTTGGGTCATGTAATTCCCGATAATTTCGATTGTATACCCTGTCAACTGGCCAAACAACCTGCTTTATCATTTAATAAAAGTACTTCTGTTTCTCTTGCACCTTTTGATCTTATACATTCGGACATTTGGGGACCCTCACCTACTACTACTATGGGGGGATCCCGCTATTTTGTTGTTTTTATTGATGATTTTTCCCGGTTTACTTGGCTTTTTCTCATGAAACATAGGTCTGAATTGAAACACATTTATTATCGTTTTGCACAAATGGTCCACACCCAATTCTCCAAAACCATCAAAATTTTTCGCTCTGACAATGCTATGGAATATCGGGATTCAGATTTCCTTTCCTTTCTTCAGCATCATGGTACATTGCCTCATCGTTCCTGTGCTGGCACATCCCAGCAAAATGGCCGCGCTGAACGGAAACATAGGCACATTCTTGACACTACTCGCGCTCTCCTTCTCTCTTCTTCCTGCCCTGAAAACTTTTGGGGCGAAGCTGCCCTCACTGCTGTTTACACTATCAACTGTTCTCCTACACCTGTCATCCATAATCAAACTCCCTTTGAACGTCTGCATGGCACTCCCCCTCCATACGCCAATCTCCGGGTTTTTGGTTCTGCCTGCTTTGTTCTACTTCAATCCCATGAACACACCAAACTTGAACCTCGCTCTCGTCTTTGTTGCTTTCTTGGGTATGGCATTGAACATAAAGGCTTCCGCTGTTGGGATCCTCTCTCTAAACGTCTTCGTATCTCCCGCCATGTCGTTTTCTGGGAACACCAAATGTTTTCCTCGTTATCCTCTTTTCACTTACCCGGCCTTTCCACTACTGCACTATTTACTGATCCTTCCATCGATCTTTTCTCTGCTGATTTTGATACAGGTTCCTCCTCCATCGAGACGCCCGTGCTCACCTCTGATCCTGTCCAGCCTGCTCTCCCTGAAGGTCTACCTCTTGCAACCACACCTCCTTCTCCACCGGCTCTTCCTCCCACCGATCCTCCTCCGGGTCGACCACGCCGGGTAACTCAACCTCCTATCCATCTTCGTGATTATATTGTTGGATCTGCTGCCTTCTCTACTTATGAACCTACCTCCTATCGTGAGGCTTGTACTAATCCTCTTTGGCAGCAAGCTATGACTGATGAACTTCATGCCTTGGATAAAGCTCATACTTGGGATCTTGTTAATCTTCCTCCTGGCAAGACTGCAATTGGCTGCAAATGGGTTTACAAAATCAAAACACATTCTGATGGCTCTATTGAACGCTACAAAGCTCGTCTTGTTGCCAAGGGCTTCAACCAAGAATATGGCATTGATTATGAGGAGACATTCTCTCCTGTTGCTCGGCTTACATCTGTTCGCAGTTTACTTGCTGTTGCTACTGCTCGCCACTGGGGGCTCTTTCAGATGGATGTCAAAAATGCTTTCCTCAATGGTCATCTCCTTGAGGAGGTCTACATGCAACCTCCACCAGGGTCCACTTTTCAACCTCATCAGGTTTGCAAACTACAGCGTGCTCTCTATGGTCTCAAGCAAGCACCTCGTGCTTGGTTTGCTACGTTCAGTTCTACCATTCTTGACTTCGGATTCACCTCTAGTTCCTATGACTCTGCTCTCTTTATACGGACTACTGCTCATGGTACTACTCTTCTTCTTCTGTATGTGGATGATATGATTATCACTGGTAATGATACAGCTGGTATTCTCCACCTCAAACAATTTCTCCACCAACAATTTGAGATGAAGGACCTTGGTACTCTTAACTACTTCTTAGGCCTTGAAGTCTCTCATGATTCTACTGGTTCCTATTTGTCCCAGGCCAAATATGCATCCGATCTTCTGGCTCGTGCTGGTATTACTGATTGCAAAACTGCCTCTACTCCGATTGATCCTCAGATTCGTCTCACTCCTCTCGATGGCACTCTTCTCTCTGATGCTACTCTTTATCGCCAGCTCGTCGGCAGTCTTGTCTATCTCACAGTCACTCGTCCTGACATTGCCTATGCTGTTCACATTGTCAGTCAGTACATGTCGGCTCCTCGCACTCCCCACTATACTGCTCTACTCCGCATCCTTCGCTACCTCAAAGGCACTCTGTTCCATGGTCTTCACTTCTCGGCTTCTTCCTCTCTTGACCTACGTGCCTTTTCCGATGCTGATTGGGCTGGGGATCCTACGGATCGACGCTCCACCACGGGATTCTGCTTCTTCTTAGGGGATTCTCTTCTTGCTTGGCGTAGCAAAAAACAATCTCTCACTGCCCGCTCTAGCACCGAAGCTGAATACCGAGCTCTTGCTGATACTACTCAGGAACTTCTCTGGCTTCGCTGGCTCCTTGCTGATATGGGAGTTTCTTCATCTACTCCTACTCCTCTCTACTGTGACAATCGGAGTGCTATTCAGATTGCTCACAATGATGTTTTTCATGATCGCACCAAACATATTGAGATTGATTGTCATTTCATTCGCCAGCATGTTACTTGTGGAACTGTTCATCTTCTTCCTATTGCTTCAGTCGATCAACCCGCTGATATCTTCACTAAGGCTCATCCTCCTGGCCGCTTTACTGATCTTGTTTCCAAACTCAACTTGGTAGATGCTTTCCCTCCTTGAGTTTGCGGGGGGCTGTTAATATAATATTGTTAATTTGTTAATGATATAGCTGTCTAGCTTTCTTGATTGATAATTGTATAGCTGGCTTTCTGCTTTCGGTGGTAATGGATTGGTATCCAATGTACATTGCTTCTCTCTATAAAGAGAGAGTTCCTTTCTCTTGTAATAACATAACACATAATACAGAAACACTCTTTGCTCTCTAGCTTCTTTTTCAAATTAATCTTTCATGTTTTTTGGGTAACGCAAGTATCCTCAACCCTCTAGTTTTTTGGAAAGGCAGGAGTAATCCTGCGGGGTAAGTAGCCCGGGTACATTTGAGTATGATAAAGTGTAGGATTAATTTTTTAATTTTTTTTTTGACTTCTTTCAAAAAAACGTGAAAAAAAAGTAAAGAGGCCTTATAATGGTTTTAACCCTTCAACCATAACAAAAAAAAGAGTATTTTTATTTTTATTTTTATTTTTATTGGTTTTGTTTTTGTTTCAGATCTTATACTCAATGATAATGTGGAGCGAATAATAGGATTCAAATCTCATTGACTATAAAAAAGTTGTTTTTGAGTATGAAGAAGCTTTAATTCATGAATATTTTGTATAATAAAGTTGCAACAAATTATTAAAATTTAAAATTAATCGTCGATAATTGTTATGGTAATTTAAAATAAATTATTTTTAAATCTAAATAAAAACATATTGATGTGACTTTTTTATCCAAAATTAAATAAGAATTTTTTTTATTTAATACATTTAAATGAGATAATCTGAATCAGTATAATGTTTACGTATTTCTATCAAAATTTTAAAAATCCCTAAACTATATCCATCATAAGCTGTTTGAGGCAGTAGAATGATATCGACTTATTATAATTCTAATTCAACTAACTTTAAGTTTGATTTTATTGTCATAATTTAATTGAACGATAATTTACAAACATTTTACCGTGTGAGTCAAAAAAAAAAAAAAATGGGCTCTGCTTGGTAGGGCTTTGGAACTTTAGTTCCAGTCATTGGTTCTCACATGATGCTTGTTTGCAGCTTTCAAAAATTAATTTCACGCTCACTTTTGAAAACTCGATCGAAGGCGGGAAAATTTGGACTAATCGATCGTCCCACTGGTTGATCGGAATAGTATATATATATTTTTTGCAATTGACACGTGTTAATTTTTATATATTCAACAAAAAATATTTTCCAATTAAATTTTTTTTTTATGAGCTTTAATAGAATTTTGAGTTGTGTATTTGGTTATGAGTTGTAAATTTTTATATCAAATATCATATGTTACATCAAAAATTCCTCACTCAATTCAAAACTCGTTTCAAAACTCATTCACTAACGTTGTGTTTGGTTGGAGGGTTTGAGAAGGGATTTGGAAAGAAAAAGGGAAAATGTGTGTGAAATTAGGTGAAATATAGGCATATTTTATTCACATTTCACTTATTTTTTCTATTTTCCTTCTCAAATCCCCTAACCAAACACTGTATAAATAAATTTTACACACTCAAATCATAAATTTTGCTGGTGGTCAAAGCTTGAGATTTGAAAGTGTGCTCCCTCGAAATTCTCAAGTTCAAACATTTCAAATGTAAATCAGTGTGTTTGGTTTGACTTTTCTGGATTAAGTTTTTTGAAAATTGAGTTTTTTGGTTTTCGTATTCTTTTGTTTTTAGTGAATATTTTTTAAATTTTAAACGTTTTTTTTTTACTTTTTTAGATGCACCCTAGTTAGATATATCTAAAAAGTAAAAAATTTGTAAAAAAATATTTTAAAAAATTAATAAATACATAAAAATATAAAAAATGTACTGAATTTTTATATTTTTTTTTATATTTTGGTATTTAATGAATTTTTAAAAGATTTTTTTTACAATATTTTTTCTTTTTAGGTGTATTTATGTTAGGTGCGTCTAAAAAGTAAAAAAATTGATGAAAATATTAAAAAAATTTAATAAAAATAAAAAATATAAAAAATAAGAAAATAAATTTTTTTTAAAAGTATTTTCTGAAAAATGAAAACAATCATAATTTCTTATGGTTAGTGTTAGTCTATACAAGTGGACGGCAAAATTGATTTTCCGAATTAGTCAGCCTAATGAATTAGATATGGAATTTAAAAAAAATAAATTTCCAAAATTTGAAAGTCCAAGCCCAATACAATACCTTAAAGTGGGCCAATTCCAAATCAAAATCTAGTAATTAAAAATCAATAGACGATTCGTTAAGAGAGCACACATGTCTTTTTTGGGCCCATCACTCTCGACAAAACCCTAGCTTTCCTTCCCTTCTTATCTCTCTCTCACGCCCTCTTTCTCACTCACAAGTTGCTTCTGCTTTCGGAAGAACGCTCGTATTCTGAGGTCATCTCTCTCTCTCTCTCTCTCTAACATACTTCTCATTTCAGCGTCTTTTGCTGCAAATTTCTCTCCATGTGTTCTGTAACTTTTTTGTGTGTGTGTTTGCTGTTTTTGTTGTTGTTCAGATCTGATATCAAAAGCGAACGTTTTTCCGTTAAGCAATGGCGCTGGTAAGTCATATATGTTCTTCTTATTCATATTCAGTTATAAAAAGCATGATCGGATGTTGGGTGTGAAAATATAGTCTTTTGTGTGTGTAATTTTGGTGCTAGTTCGTGATTGGGATTTGAACTAAATTAAAATAACCAAACGGGATTTAAGAATCGCACGCAATTCTGATATTTATCTTTTTTATTTTTATTTTTTATGTGAATTACCTTACCTTTGTTCTGTTTGGTTATTGATTAATGGTCTATTTTGGCTAGAACACATTGGAATCTTATTACAGTTTTGCCAACCCCAACCTGTTAAATTTTTATGGGCTTTCTTCTCTTAATCCAGCTTCTTTATTTATTTATCCCAATTTCTAAATATGAACAGTGTTAGCTTTATGGTGTTGATACTATTATCTATCAATCTATCTATACTTTTATATATAGGTGAAGGCTAGATCCATACTATTACATATGTGAATGCCAGGGTTGGCGTAAACGTTTCATTTTTTGAATTTTTTGAAGCAGTTTCATGGGCAGTTGGTCTTTTTTTGAATTTTTTGAAGTAGTTTCGTGGGCAGTTGGTCCCTTAATGTGTTTTTGTTTGTTTTTTTCTTTTCAAATCTCTCAACTTTTGATTTTTCAAATTCATTTCAATTTTCAGATTTTAAATTCAATCATATTACAATCTTATTTTTCTAAAACAAAATGATCATATATGTATGCAATGGGTGTGCCATTATTTCAGTTTTTGTATGTGTAAAGAGTTTTAGGCCATACTTAGCTAAATGTAGTACAACTACAATTTCTAATCCAAAATGCTAGAGACCCCAACAGATTTACTAAAATTTTTAGTAAATGTCTCACATGGTGCCATGTGAGTCCTATGCTGGTCCCACGCCCGTGTGACATTTGGTAGAAATTTTAATATATTTTTTGGGGTCTCTAGCATCACTCATTTCTAATACAACATCTTGTTCTTTACCGGAATTGGTCGGTACGTACCATTGTGTTGTGATGATGACGATGACCTGTGGCTTCAAACTTTGATGTCTTCAAAGCTCATACTGTCTTTTCATATCTTGAGTGTGATAAAATGCTTTGGTTTTTTAATTGATAGTTGTCAGTAGTTTTTAATGCTTAATTTATTTATTTAATACTTTTTACCTATCATTCTAGCATGCTTTGATATATTTATTAATGCAATAACTTGACAATATTTGATATGTCAAATTTTACAATTAATGCAAATATTTTAAATAAATATGTAATATTTGGAGTAATAAATTTGAAACCTTGTTCAGAAGATCACACTGATACTGTTACATAGCATGCCAAGGATAAAAATGGTATGATAACTGGTATGGGATTTAGAACTTTGGTTGAAAGTGTATTGCTATGGGTTTATGATTGTCTTTAATGTGTTTTTTGGTTAAATGTGATTATGCGGGTTGGATTTCAAGGTCTATGCCACAGTCATCAACATATTGCAACTTGTTGCTTTTAAATTTGTTTAATGCTGCAGTGTCGAACAGAAAACTTCAATATTCTACTTTAATTTAGATCATAAATTGTTCTTTTGGGATATAGCTAAGAGTCTTCATCATTTTATTATATAAAGATCTGATTTATGTTTTTATTTCTTCAATTGTGTATATTGCAATGTGGGCAGATCTTTGTTATTTTAGTTACAACAGTAGAAGTTTTTGGAGGAACGTGGACCCTTAAGATAGTTGTATAAAAAGCTGATCAAGTTTAGCAGAGTGGATTATGTAGAAGTCCCATCTTGCTTGGTTTGGACATGGATAGAGTTTTAGTGATTTTAAAGCTTGATTTGAGGTTTAGAATCTTTTTCAATCTTTGTTCAGTTCATAAGTTGGATCATAATAATTATAAAGCTTGCCCATGGGTCTTCTTGTATTTTGAGCAATTGCATTTTGTGGATTTTAACCTGTCTTGTTTACATTTTAGCACATATTCTTTTGAGCTTTATTCTAGGTTTCCTGGTTCTAAACTTGAAGTTTATGTTTGAAGCTAAAATGTGAATATGTCAACAAACACAATTCAATGACTAATTTTCTGTATACTATTCAACTGTCTTTAATGGGAAGGAAGAGTTGTTGTCATTTGAAGATTTGGAGATCAAATTCTCCTTTGTTATACCAATTAGTGCATTCTCATTCACAATGGAACCATCAAAATTGTGATGGGAAAAAATTATTTTCGGTGCATTGAAGGATTTCATGTTGAGTAGTTAGACTCCCATCCATCAGTATAATCATTTGAGTGACAATTGGTTCCTCCTTTATTTTTTTTAATAAATAAAATGTATTTGATTTTCTGGTCTATTTTGTAGGTCTTGCATGCAGGGAAAACAAACAAAAATGCTTACAAGGCAGTTATTGCTGCTGAGTACAGTGGTGTCAAAGTTGAATTGACTCCGAATTTTGAGATGGGGGTGTCAAATAAAACCCCAGAGTTCATTAAGATGAACCCTATTGGAAAGGTAAAAAGTTGCGAGTGGATTGCGAGCGGAGAAAAATGATTCATGTAGCCGATCCAATTTGATGGGATTTAGGGCTTGGTTTGGTTTAAATGTTCAGTTTATTTATTTCATTTAACAGTTGTTTTATTGATGTATAGGTTCCTGTACTGGAAACTCCTGATGGTCCCATTTTTGAAAGCAATGCCATATCACGTTATGGTTAGACTACATTCTTGTTTTTATTTATTTATTTGTATGTAAAATAAATCCTCTGGTGGTTATAGTTGGACTAACTATTTTGTCTTGGTTCCTGCAGTTACTCGCTTGAAGTCTGACAATCCTCTTTATGGATCTTCATTAATAGAATATGTAGGTTATGTTGCTCTCCTTGGTTTCATATTTTTTCTTGTCAAAAATGTTCTCTGTTTCTATTCAAAGGATTTTCATTTGTTAATCTCATGTCAGTAGTCTCAATTTTTTTTTTCTTTTTTTGGGTTCACCCCCATTTGCATGAAAGATGAAATTTACCATGTTCTTAGCACTTAAGATCGTAATTAATTTGTCCTTTTCTAGGCCCTTATTGAGCAGTGGATTGACTTTGCATCGATGGAGATTGATGCAAATATTTCAAAATGGTTGTATCCAAGAATGGGATTTTTTGTTCACCTTCCTCCGGTGAGTTAATTTTGTCTTCTTTTCTTGTTGATAGCATTTTCTTCATTTGCTGGTGTGCTATTTTGACACTGCATGAAAACAAAATGTCTCAGCATGATTGTGTGTTTTATATAGAGTTAGAAATGTAACCATGTACTTCTATGGGATTTGGTAGCCTTTTATTGGGTCATTTTACTTGCATTGGATCACATCTAACACACTTCGTTTGGAATTGGACTTTGGAGTGAGAAGAAATTAATCAGATAAATAATGAATAGAAATGAATAACTTGTCTTTATCTGATTTTATTGGAAGGTGAAAGAAAGTAGGCACTGTGTACTGTCAGTTTTTTCTACACCATTTATTTTAATAAATAAGTGGTGGCAGAATTTTAAGTATTAAATTCTATGAAGCATGGTTACTTCAAGAAACATGTACCGGGTATTATTGATACTTTGCATAGTACTTTTGCATGTGTATTGGGTAAACAAAACACATACTTAAATTTTTTCTTCTTAATTTTTGCAATACCCTAGACGTATCAAGTAGATATCCAAACCGTACCTTAACGAAGATAATATGTAGGGTGAAGTTAGTTTCATTGGACTTTTTTTTAATGTTTAGCTTAGCATGGATTTAAAATTAAGTTTTGATTTGTAAGTATTTAATATGATGACATTTAATTTTGGTTTATACTTTGGGCATTAATGTGAATTGTAAATTGGATCTTAGGCCTTGTTTGGGAATATGCTTTTTTTAGTCACTTTTAGCTTTTTGGCTAAAATATAATGTAAAAAAAAATTGTATGTTTAGGAAGAATTTTTTGACTTTTTACGAAAAGATAAATAAAGTAAAAAAGAGTAAAATCAACATTTTTGCCCTTCAATATTGTTGTTCATCCGTCATTGTGACTTCACCTGATAGAAGTGATGCAGCAGAAATTATTGTAGTATGTCAGCTATATAGGCTTAGGTGATATGGGGAAATGGACACATATTGCTACCTTGACCCATTTTTTTATGTAAAAAAAAAAAATAATAATCTACAAATTGGACTTCACCAATTTTGTTATTTGGAAAAAAGTCGTACAAAAAAAAAAAAAAAAAAATATTGCAATTTAATTGAAGAAAATGTTTTGTTATAAATTGTGGGATGTAATAATTGTATTAAATTTTTTTTTTTCAAAAAGTCTTTTCAAAACTCACTACAAAACAATTTTCACAACTTCGTTGATAATTGTACATCTGTCCAAAATCTTCATTAAAAACTTGTTAAAATCCACCTACTCTCCACCTACTTCACCCACTTAAACCTACTCCACTAAACCTAACCCATTACACCACTACCACCTCTACTTCACCTACTCCTTACCTACTACACACTCACCCTCTTCTATATATAGGAATCATGAATCATTATAATAGACATCAATAAACATCAATCAATAATACATAAAATTTTACATGGTATCAGAGCAAGGTTAAGACCTTAGTATTTCTCGCTTCACCGGCGGGCGGCAACCTCGCCTTGGCCGCCCGCCGGATCTCAACCTATTCCGCTTATTTTCTACACATACCTTGACTTCTTCAACATTTTCTTACACCCCTCCTCCGCTATGTCGGCGGCGGCACCCGCATCATCGTCTAGCCTCTATCGCCGTTCACCTCGCCTCTCACATATCTGTGGTTGTACTCTTACTCGTCGTCGTCGTCGTTGGCGTTTCTGGCGCTGCTTTTCTGCTCGTCACTGCTGTTTTTTTTTTCCCGATTTGCTCTCTCTCTCTCTTAGCCATGGATTTGGGTGTGGGGTGTAGAGCTGTGGCTCTGTTGTTGGTAGCCATGTTTGCTGGCTTGAAGGTTTCAATGGCAGCAGTGTACAAGGTTGGGGACTCCGCTGGTTGAACCATCATTGGGAATATTGATTACAAGGCCTGGGCTGCTTCCAAGACGTTTCATGTTGGAGATGTCATCATTTTCGAATACAATTTTCAATGTCACGTGTTGCAAGTGCCCCACAAAGAATACCAAGCCTGCAGAAGTGTAAGACAGTAACATGCATCTTCACATACAGCTTGGGTAATGTGTAACTATCAAAAGCACAAGCTTCTTGGACATCCCTCTCTCTCTCTCTCTCCATGGACCCAACATCATCATCATGCACCCACTCTATCTCCCTCTCTCTCATCTTTTCCCACTTTCAAACCCACTTTAATCATATCTCTCCTTTCTCTTAATTTATTTCATCCACAAATATTTTTCTCTATTTTCTTTATCCATTATTTTCTTTTATTTTATTTTTCTTATTAAACAAAACAACACCACAAAATAACATCAACAACATTCCACAACCTTGTCATTTTATTCATATCAGGGGATCAGCCCCGATCACACTTTTACATCAAAAAAAAAAAAAAAAAAAAAACCCACACAAACAAAAACAAAACTACCACACCCACAGTGGGATTTTTCTTCTCTACTCAGCCGCCGGTCTTTTCTTCTTGCCTCCGTCCTGGGTGGTCCTTGCCGGTGTTGCCTCCGTGCTTCCTAGACCACCAAGCAAGTTGCCTCCTCCCTGCTCCTCCACTACAGCATACGGTGGACCTCCAAATCGGAACATCACGGTGGCCTTCCGCTTCAGCTCCTTATTTTCCGCCTTTAGCACACTTAACTCTGCTTGCGCATCCTTATACATGCGTTGGAGCAGAGCCAGTTGGGCGTTTAACTGCTGCACCTCATTTGTCCTACTCTGCAGCCGGTTCGACAAATTTGTAACCGCAGTCATGGTTTCCACACATGACTTCAATGTATACTGATTGGCCTCCACATCCGACTGCACTGCCATTCTTTGCTCCACCGACCGCATCGGAAAGTTCAACGGAGCAAAACCAGAGGTGTTTGGTTGAGGTTCACGGGCCTCCGCACCAGTTATCTCTCTTGTTGACTCGTTGAGGTCGGGAAAGAGAGTGAGTAGACCACGGGATGAAGAGGCCATATTCTGGGTAGCTGAATGGGAAGAAGAGGCCATGTTTTTTGGGTTGCTGAGTGTTTCAGCGAAATAGCAATTTCAGACTGATAATGTTCGGAAGGGGAGTGTTTCAAGATTTGCAGCTCTTAGAGGCAATCTCTCAGAAAAACGAATATCTCTCTCAGAAAATGAAGAGTTTTTCAGAAGTTTTTTCCCAGGTTTTTTTGTCTTCGCTTCTGCCTCAAGCACAGCCTCCGCATTGGTTTATATCGACACTGACGACGCGGCCGACACGCCACTCTGTCGCTCACGTGCCTCGCCGCGTCTCCGGCTCACCTTTTGATGGCTCGACGCTTTCTGTCGGGCACGACTTTTGATGAAGTGGGCGCGCCTTTTGAGGGCGCAACTTTTGATGGCACGTCTTTTTATGGATTGGGCACGCCTTTTGATGGCACGCCTTTTGAAAGATTGGGCACACCTTTTGCGGGTGCGACTTTTTAGGGGTCCGACAAGACTCTGTAAATTGTCCCGACATTGATTCCGGTTAGCTCCTTCATGGGTCCGACAAGACTCTGTAAACTGTCCCGACATAGATTCCGGTTAGTTTCTACAAGGGTGACAAGACTATGTAAACTGTCCCGACATTGATTCCGGTTAGTTTCTACAAGGGTCCAGCAAGACTCCGTAAACTGTCACCACAACTGTCACAACATTGTCTGCTACAACGGTCCGACATGACCCCATAAACTGTCTTCTACATCGGTCTGACACCGCCATCCAGTGTCCTCGACACCGTTATGACACCACCATACAGTGTCCTCTACAACGTTATGACACCACCATACAGTGTCCTCTACCACGTTATGACACCCCCATACAGTGTCCTCTACAACGTTATGACACCACCATCCAGTGTCTTCACCCACGGTCTGACACGACCATACAGTGTCTCCTATCCTCTTTTATTTTTATGTATTTTCTTGTTTTGTTACTCTCTCCAAACTCAAGTTGGTTAGTTCCTATCCCCCTTGAGTTTGCGGGGGGCTGTTAAAATCCACCTACTCTCCACCTACTTTACCCACTTAAACCTACTCCACTAAACCTAACCCATTACACCACTACCACCTCCACTTCACCTACTCCTTACCTACTACACACTCACCCTCTTCTATATATAGGAATCATGAATCATTGTAATAGACATCAATAAACATCAATCAATAATACATAAAATTTTACAAAACTCATGAACACATCAAATACCAAAACAAATGCAAAACGCTATATTTCCCAAAAAATATATAAAAAGAAATCAAATATTGGACTTTACCAATTTGGTATTCTGACAGAAGTTCCCATGAAAAAAAAACAAATAATTTATGAAAATGATATGTTGTAATTTGTGAATGTAATCAGTTTGTTTGATTTGGTTTTTTAGGATTCACTTATCAAAAAATTAGAATTAGAAGTATTTCGTACTTTTGTTTTGCACTGCATTATTTTAATATTATAAGCAATTTATTTAAGTATTATATACACTTAACATAAAAACACTGGGGGGGGGGGACACGTTAAAAGAATCGTGGGAAAATAAAATGGCAACAATAAAAAAAAATGTTAATCAATACGGTACATTTTCTGTGTTGTGTAATTATTGTTACAAATTTTGTAAAAACATGTACAAAAACAGGTCTTTCCAAAAAAGTACATAAAAATTGTTAATTGTAAATGTATTCCCTCAAAACCGCAACACCCCCCCCCCCCAAAAAAAAAAAAAAAAAAAAACACGGAAATGAAAAACAAAAATACCATTGTAGGCTTTTTGTACCGGAACACAGTGACTAATTTTGTACTTGAACATAGGTTTTGACATTGCTGGGTCTGGACAAAAATTAAAAAAAAAAACAAAAAGGAGGGGTAAAAAGGTCATTTGACCTCTGCTAAGGCCACAAAATCACATGATTGCGACATAGGTTAGGTGTGTAGGATAAAATTATAGGCTTTTTGGCTTTTTTAGTAATTTTTTGACTTTTAGGCTAAAATAAGTGCTTGCCAAACGAGGCCTTAACCAACTAAACCATTTAAATAATTTTTGCATTACTCCAAATTCAAAATAAATATTTTTTATGAATGCACCCAACCCTACCCACATCCATTTCCTACTTTTTTTAGATTTTACTGTTTGACGTACTTGTATCATACCGGTACCAATACTCACACATGTACTCGTGCTTCATAGATGAAATCCTGTTCCACTTTTAGGATTCTCATTTTCACTAAAATCTCTTTACTTTTGCAGCAAATTAAAACTTACTGTGATAAGTAAATAAGATTAGATTAAAGGAGGTACACCCATGGACATAAACATGACAAATGAAAAACCTCTACATCATCAAAATCTGTGTTGCAAGCTGGAAGGCCCACTCAAGACTCTAAATTAAGTGCCATAGGCATCTGTTATGATGACATCATACCCATCCTTGTCACTTTCCACTGCTGCACCTTTATCTCTACCATTGTAATTGATGGTGCTAACCGAATTCTTTACTTGTCAATTTTTGTTCTGTTTCCTTCAGTCCTATTAAAGTTATCCATCCTTGGCTTCTTTTTTGCTTGAGTTGCTGCTATAGTATCCTGTCCCCCATATCTTATGCAATTTGCTTCTCTTACAGAAAAATAAGAATAACATTTTTAATTTTTTTTTGGGTCTTATTTAGAAGTTTGATTTTTATTTTTACTATTAACCTTTTTATTTTTTTGTTAATTTTAATTTTTTCTATTTATTTTATCTTTACTCCATATGTATTTTGTTTGAAGGCGGAGGAAGCTGCTATTGCTGCATTGAAGAGAGCTCTTTGTGCTTTGAGCATTCATCTGGCTTCAAATACTTACCTGGTTGGTCATGCTGTGACCCTGGCTGACATTATCATGACATGTAACTTGTATCCGGGATTCACTAATGTCATGACTAAGAGCTTTACTGCTGAGTTCCCTCATGTTGAGAGATACTATTGGACCATGGTTAACCAACCAAATTTCAAAAAGGTAATGGGTGAGGTAAAACAGGCAGAGAAGATCATACCTGTTGTGTCTGCGAAGAAGCCTACTCAACCTAAAGAAGCTGCTAAATCAAAGCCCAAGGAGGAGCCAAAGAAAGAAGCCAAGAAAGAACCAGCAAAGCCCAAAGCAGAAGATGTTGAGGAAGAGGAGGCACCAAAGCCCAAAGCAAAGAATCCTCTTGATCTACTGCCCCCAAGTAAGATGATACTGGATGATTGGAAGAGGCTGTACTCCAATACCAAGACCAACTTCCGCGAAGTTGCGATCAAAGGTATAAATTCAATTTTGCTGTACCTTTTTTTTTAATACAATTTTCTGGACTGATATTTTAACTTTTTTTAGGGGGATAATTTACAGAGTGCATTTTTGTTACATAGGACATCAAATCATTTTGTTCTTTTCTATCTTAACTTGTGGAATACATCTAATTCTATGCACAAGTTGACATTTTTCACTATTTCACCAAATGATTTTATGCCTTCGATATATTATATATACTGCTATGATGTACTGCTGTCTGGCTGCTTAGGAAATCAATTTGACAATTTTTTTCTAGAATGGCAGAATCAACAAGACCTAACTTCTGTTTTTCATCTAATTTGTGTTCATCTTTAAGTTTGGACAAAAAAGTTTCTATTCTAAATGGCTTCTTGTAGAGTAGAGGGTAACGAAAACTCATTTTGAAATATACAATCAAGATGAAATTTTAGTTGACTAGGCATGTGTTTTTATTCTTTTGTTTGACAATCTTGTTGCTGTAAATGTGGCAGGCACATATTTTAATATCCACACATCTAATGAAGTTATATTCTTTGCAGGTTTCTGGGATATGTATGATCCTGAGGGATACTCTCTTTGGTTCTGTGATTACAAGTACAATGATGAGAACATGGTCTCATTTGTCACTATGAACAAGGTTGGTGGATTTCTTCAACGGATGGATCTGGCACGCAAGTATGCCTTTGGGAAGATGTTGGTGATTGGGTCTGAACCCCCATTCAAGGTGAAGGGGCTGTGGCTTTTCCGTGGGCAGGAAATTCCTCAATTTATAATGGAAGAGTGCTATGACATGGAGCTCTATGATTGGAGGAAGGTCGACTTAACTGATGAAGCCCAGAAAGAGAGGGTCAACCAGATGATAGAAGATCAGGAGCCCTTTGAGGGAGAGGCTCTTTTGGATGCCAAGTGCTTCAAGTGAAGATATGAAGAAAGCCCTCACAGTTACATCACGTTAGTTTTTTGTCATGCTGTCTTTGTTTCGGGTTGAGTTTATTTATGTTCTATTTCAAATAGTTGGAAAGCTAGCAAGTTGAGGATTCAAGGATATAATAGGATAATTTATATTTTTGTCCTCTCTTTCGAGTATGTTTTTGACCTACTATAATTTTGTGATTGTCGAGTGACGAGTTAATTAGCATTGTTTTGCGGTATGTTGGATTGGATAGTGAGTGATCCTTATTCTCGGATGACCTAGTTATTTTTGTCATCTCATTGTTTGATGGGTGATGAGGATTCTGATATGTGCCTTTATCTTTGGCATTTTTACCCTGTCAAAAACAGAAATGAAGTTGCAAAATATTTGCAGTGAAAACATGCACCCCCAAAAAAGTATTGTCAAATACAGTGGGATTAGGGGATCAACAATCTCTCACATGAGAGTGGGTTATAAGACATTGGATTATCTCGAACTTCTTAATGCTTAAATCTTTGATGCTTAGGTCTTTTTGTAAAGTGTATATGGATTTAAGTAAAGTGTATATAGACTTGCTTGGCTATGAGTTTCTTATTTGTTGTTGGTTTTGCTGAGAAGGGGGTTCTAGAATTTGAACCCAGCTTGTGAGGTGGATATCATAATTCATTCTTAAATGGGTGCTACAGTTGTAGAACAGTTTGGGTTTAATGCACATCCTCCCTCTTTTCTTCTAGACAACTTTTTCTAGAGAGAAAATTCTAGAAAAAAATTTATGTTAAAAGAAATTGTAAATTTTGTTGGTTTGTATAATATTATCGTTTCTTTTAAGAAAAAGTTATCAGTAATAAGTTTTATTTTATTTTATTTTATAAATTGTTCCTAAAATGTTTTATTTTCCGTAACATTATATTTTATTTTTATTTTGCCTTTCTCCTCGAGATATGAACAAATAATTTCATAAATTTTTGAATATCTTGGCTGGGTTGACAATTAATTTCCATAAGATCCATCCAAGCCAATATTAACGTCTTTAATTTGCCCAAGACATTGAGTCCATGTGTTTGATTAGTATGATTATAGCCTAGGATTATAATTGTTAGTTCATAGACAAACAATTCTATATTTGATTGTAAATTTCATTAATCAGATTATATGTTATAACGGACATTCAATTTGATAAAATCGGCGAACTTCTAATATTGAGAGGGGCTGGGGATCAAAATTTTAAATATGAAAAAAAAATACATAATAAATAATTATCTCATTAATTTAATTGAAAAACTAATTATACACTATTTCACAAGATTATTAATTCTTTCATTATTAATCCTACTAAAATAAAGCTCTTTTGAAGAGAACATTAAACCCTTCAACTACAACATTGAATGAAAACGATGAAAGTGTTAACCCTTTTTCTATTTTGAACACTATTGTAGGAGAGCCATTCCTTGTTCCAATTCATACAGATTGGCCGAAACCATTTGGTTGATCACATTGGAGAATTTGATTAAAATTCTCACATAATAAAATTTTAATACATTAGGGGTTGTTGGGCATACACTATTTTAGTCTATTTTTTTTTGGGTCACATCAATCAACATCTCCTCTCTACTTTTTTACATATCTTTTTATAAAAAGTCAAAAAATATACTTATTTAGAACATCCCAAACCACTCCTAAAAATAAATATAAAATTTTTCTTTGAAAAATTCAGTATATACCACCATTATTAAAAATATCTTTGGTTGGTAATTTAATATTTTAAACTTTAAATTGTTATAACTTTTGTTGGTGAAAATACCAAAAAAAATTATATATTATTGATAAATAATGCAAAGAAAATGAGATACAAATAGATCTGGCTGAGGCACGGATATCTCATTTTCTTTAAGGAGATCATGCCCACTGCGGTAGGAAGAACCCCAATACCGATGCAGCAGTCACAAAACTATGGCTTGTCCCCTCCAGGATACAATAGCCCAACCACTTGTCGTATGGTTCAGGCCAACTTTGCACAAGATGGTGAACCCCAAACTCCACCAAGAAAAACACCATTCTTTGGTAGTAGTCTCTCTTGTATAGAAATAGTTGGTGTGTGTTGGTGTAGAAAAGAGTAGATGAGAGGGACTATTTATAGGCCACTAGGACTTTACAGTTACACCAAAACTAAAGATGATCATTAAACTAGAGAAAATGGAGAAACTCCAAAAATTAACTCACCACTAAGGTCATGAATTCTAATTAATCTCCATTCATGACCAAAATAAGAGGTTATCAAAGTAATGAAACTCCATTTATGTCCATTTATGACCAAGATGAGAGGTAACCAAAGTAATGAAACCCCATTCATGACCAAGATATATAAATAAATAAATAAAAGATAATAAAATGGTCCAACAATCCCCCACTCATTTTAATGTCAACAAGGATAAGAGAGATTACCAAACAAAGGTAGACTAGTATGCATCATGAAGGTGTGCTCTGCATTGAACCTTCATTAGTGAAACAACAACCTCTACTCCAGAGTCAGTAGTGGTCTCAGACTTGAACTATGGCTGCTTAGGGGAAATAAAGAATTACTGCTCACACATAATAATCCAGGTGTTGACACGAGCTTTAATAACTAGCACATTGCGGCCTTGTGCTAATCCCAATTTCATGAGTATATTCGAGAATAAGCTTTGTTCTTATAGAAAGCGGCCCCATTTTCATGCTCACATAGGTGAAATCTGTCAAGGATGTTCCTATAATTTACACACCCCGCTCAACACACCCCACTCAACAAGAGCTACAGAATTTCATTAAGAGTATAAAAACTCAACCCTCAAACATTACAGGACAATGCACTTACATCATAGGGATGGATAACAAAATATTAAAGAGTGCATTTTTTACAACCACCATATGATTCGTTCTTTCCATTGAACCTAGTTACAGGATCTCTGGTCCCTAGGTTGGGTATCCTTATATATGGTTTATGATTTTATAGGCTTCAAACCCATCCCCCTCGATGTATTCCAGACCCTATCTCTCGCCAAGGCCTTGGTTAACGGATTCGCAAGATTATCACAAGATCTTACATAATTCACAGTTATGATGCCATTACTCAAATAGGATCTCACATTACTGTGTTTCTTTCGAATAGGTCTGGATTTACCATTATAAAAATGATTGTTCACTCTACCAATAGCAGCAGTGCTATCACAACGAATTAACACAGAAGGAATTGGTTTTTCCCAAAAAGGAATTTCATGTAACAAATCTCTCATCCAATTCGCTTCCTCACATGCTGAAGCTAACGCTATAAGCTCAACTTCCATTGTAGAATTAGTAATTATCGTCTGTTTTTTAGACTTCCAACATATAGCACCACCACCCAAGGTAAAAATAAAACCCGAGGTAGAGAGAGAATCACCTGACAAAGTGTTCCAATCGGCATTACTATATCCCTCAAGTACCACATGATACTTGTTATAAAACAAACCATAATTTTTGGTTCCAGATAAATATCTCATAATTCTTCCCATGGCTAGCCAATGATCTCGACTTGGCTTGCTAGTAAACCTGCTAAGTACTCCAACAACATATGCAATGTCAGGTCTAGTACAATCAGTAGCATATCTCAAACTACCAATCATGCTATCATATTCCTTTTGATTAATTACTTCCTTTGCATTTGTTACAACAGACAAATGTATGCTTGCATCAAAAGGAGTAACAACATGTTTACAGTCTAGAAAATTATATTTCTTTAACATTTTCTCAACATAATGCGACTGATCAAGAAAAATACCATCATTATTCTTGGTAATTTTAATTCCCAAAATAAAATTGGCTTCACCAAAATCTTTCATATCAAAGTGGCTATTAAGCATATTTTCAGTCTCATTTATAATATGCAAATTAGCGCTAAAGATAAGCAGATCATCCACATATAGGCTAATAATCACATGTGCATTCTCACAAGTTTTATAATATATGCATTTATCACATTCTTTAGTCTTATAGCCATTCTCAAGCATGCAGGAATCAAATTTCTCATGCCACTGTTTAGGAGCTTGTTTTAAACCATAAAGGATTTAGTTAGCTTACACACCCTGCTTTCTTGGCCAAGCTCCACAAAGCCTCCGGGTTGGTCCATGTAAATCTACTCATCTAGATCTCCATTTAAAAATGCTATTTTTGTATCCATTTGATGAATTTTTAAACCATGAATTGCAGCCACTGCAATCAACAGTCTAATGGATGTAACTCTAGTAACTGGAGAAAAAGTATCTAAGAAATCAAGATCAACTTGTTACTTAAAACCTTTAGCGACAAGCCTCGCTTTATATTTGTCTATAGTTCCATTCAGTTTAAGTTTTTTACAAAGGACCCATTTACACCCAATAGTTTTACAACCTGGAGGTAAATCCACTAGCTTCCATGTTTTATTTGAAAGTAGTGAGTCTATCTCATCATTTACAGCCTCTCTCCAGAAAATAGTATCAGGTGATGATAAAGCTTCTTGCACTGTAAGAGGAATTTCTTCCACATTGTAAAGATAATAGTCAGGGCCAAAATCTTTTTCAACTCTAGCTCGTTTACTTCTTCTTGGTTGGATTTGAAAATTTTCTTTTTCTAGAAAAACTTGAGGAGTAGAAGAGCTAGGCATAGATAAAATATTTTCAGAAATTATTTGACCCCCACTATTTCTAGATTTCAAAGGAAATTTATTTTCATGAAAAATAGCATCACCTGATTCAAAAATAATATTATTTTTCGTATCAAAAAATCTATAAGCTGTACTATGCAACGCATACCCAAGAAAAGAACATGTGGTAGCTCGTTTACCCAATTTAGGTCGTTTAGGATCTGCAAGCCTCACAAAAGCTAAACAACCCCAAACCCTCAAATAACCTAGATTTGGTTTATGCCCCGCCATAACTCATAAGGTACAATTTTAGTCTTTTTGTGTGGCACTCTATTTATCACATGGCAAGTTGTTAAAATAGCCTCGCCCCAAAGATTTGAGGGAGCACCTGAATCAATAAGCATAGCATTCGTCAAGTCAATTAACATTATATTTTTTCTTTCAGCTATGCCATTAGATAAAGGTGAATATGGTGGAGTAGTCTCATGAATAATTCCCAATGACTGAACAAAAGAGTTGAATCCTAGAGATTCATACTCTCGGTCTCTATCACTTCTAATTCTTTTAATCTTTTTACCGAATTGATTTTCCACTTCAAGAAAGAATTCTTTAAATTTCTCAAAAGCATCACTTTTATTTTTTAATAAATATACGTTTGTGTATTTTGAGAAATCATCAATAAAAGTGATAAAATATCGGTTACCACTCCGAGTTAAAATTTCTTCAAACTCACACAAATCAGTATGAAATAATTCTAGCAATTCGGTATTTTTTTCAACACTTTTATGTGGCCTCTTGGTAATTTTTGCTTTACTGCAAACTTCACATTTCTCAATTTTTTTTGTCACTATAGGAATTAATCCTAAACTACTCATGATTCCCACATATTTACTGTTTATATGACAAGCAAGCATGCCAAAAATTAATAGAAAACAAAGTGTAAGTGGTGTCATGGTAATAATCATAAAATTAATCAGCAAGGAAATTTAAGAGATAAAAATGACATTTATACTCATCTGTATTGTAGGAAGGCATTTTTGCTTCATGTGCCTCGTAGTCTTCATCATTCATCTCCTCGGTTAGGATTTTGTTTGGATTCTTTTCGGTAAGAACATATGCAACTTTCAAAAGGCTAAGGTAAAAAAGAACTTTTCCTTTCCACCTCTTAAAATGAACTCCTTTGAACTTGAAAGGTTTGTTGAGATCTCCAATTCCATCATTGATTTTTTCTGGTACTTGTTCCATGATTGATCTCCTTAAAATTGTTGGTGAAAATACCAGAAAAAATTATATTTTATTAATAAATAATGCAAAGAAAATGAGATACAAATAGATATGACTGAGGCACGGATATCTCGTTTTCTTTAAGGAGATCAAGCCCACTGCGGTAGGAAGAACCCCGATACCGATGCAGCAGTCACAAAACTATGACTTGTCCCCTCCAGAATACAACAGCCCGACCACTTGTCGTATGATTCAGGCCAACTCTGCACAAGATGGTGAACCCAAAACTCTACCAAGAAAAACACCCTTCTTTGGTAGTAATCTCTCTTGTATAGAAAATAGTTGGTGTGTGTTGCTGTAGAAAAGAGTAGATGAGAGGGACTATTTATAGGTCATTAGGACCTTACAGTTACACCAAAAATAAAGATGATCATTAAATTAGAGAAAATGGAGAAACTTCAAAAATTAACTTACCACCAAGGTCATGAATTCTAATTAATCTCCATTCATGACCAAGATAAGAGGTTACCAAAGTAATGAAACTTCATTTATGACCAAGATGAGAGGTAACCAAAGTAATGCAACCTCATTCATGACCAAGATATATAAATAAATAAATAAAAGATATTAAAATGGTCCAACAACTTTTGATTTAGATGTCATTTTTTAATAAAATTTATACTTTTAGAATCTTTTCATCAAAGATCTATCAAATAAGATCCATGTTAACCATTAAATTCTTTTAAAAGTAATAATTTTTTTACTGTCAAAATTAATGTCAACAGAAAAATTTAATTCTAATTCATAATAAATTTTACTATAAAATTTTTACATTTAAATAGTGAAATACCATCTTCACACTACAAATTCAATTGAAACACAATAATCAATTAAAAAATATATATTTTCATCATAAAAAAAAAATGTTTTGTATATTATTTTCCCTTAAAAAATATCCCAATCATATTCTCTTTTAATTCCATCCGGATCCAATCGAAGGCATAAAGACGAAAATAATGAACCCCCAATCTTGACTAGTCCGATTCCCAAGCAGACAACTCGACAACCCGTATAATGTGGCAAACTCAAGAAAAATTATTGGGGGTTATATGTTCATATTTTTTATTAATTATTATATATTATGTCTATTTGTATTTTTTAATTATCTAATACAAAATTATGAATTTTATTTTTTTCATCAATCACAACATCTCTAAAGTACGGAGTGGCCGTACTCCAAAACACTCAATAATTACTCCAAACCGACACTATTTGTGATCTCATTTGTTGGTATCAAGTTTGCATTATAATTAGCTTTGTTGACAAATTTGAAATGCGGCATTTGATTTCTGACCTCATAATTAAACAAAATTTTAGGTTGAGATCGAAGGAACTTAACTGTAGAGCAAACAAAAGAATAGATTTAGTCCAGTACTTGCATATAAGAAGACAAAAAATGTCACGGTCACTCCTTCATCCGGAGACACTCCGACGATCAAGTCAGTCAATAATCTCACAAAGATATCAGCACAAGTAAATCAATAAAAAGCGTACCTTAGACCCATTGGGTGCTTTCCTTTTATAGCCAGTAGTGCCCTCGTCCCTTAGAAGTAAGGCTGTGCAAAATACTGTCAAATTCGCTAAAACCATACCGATCTGCATCAATCCGCACCGCTCTAACCACTAATTGCGGTTTAAACTTTAGAATTTATAATCCGCCAATCGAACTGTTCCGCTCCGCTATAATTAATACATATATATTTTTTAACTTCTAATGAAATATCAATGCAAAAATAAATGTAAGAGAGATTTAAGATATGGAATTTATTACAAACTAGTAGTTATATATAAGAAACATATTATATAAAATTACTTTGTGTTATATGAAAAACCTAAGTGATTCGTGATTCGGCTCAAGATTAATTGTACCGGTTCCCAAACAATTAAAACTAACAGTCTAAATCATCAAGCACGTACGAAAAAGATTTAGATTGTTGTTTCAAAAAACAATAAATTGACACAAACTATTTTTACTTGGAAAAAACCACAATTGGAGCACCTCCAATTGCGATTAAAAAAATCACGGGCGAAATGCCACAAATTAATCCACTATGAAGGAAAGAAAAAATACAAAACAACCAAACAAATTACCTAAACACTATCAATTTGTCTTCAACGATTTGTATTTCTTCCACCGCAACCTTCATCTCAGAATTGATTAGACTGATGTTGATTCCACAACATCCACATCGACTCAACGACTGTGCACAGCTTCGAACACTCCACGCTTGAATCTCCGGATTCCACCAAAGAAGAACACTCTTGAAGATAATCACTCAAACAACCCTTTGATGTGAATTGTCAAACCCTGTGACTTTCATACTCAAGTAAACATCAAAGAAAAACTAGTAAAATTGCCCCAGGAGAAAACCCTAGAGCCCTCAAAACAGATCTGGAAGCGTTAACCGTAAAACAGATTGAAACAAATATATATAGAAAATAGGGGCCGCGAAGGTCGCTCGAGCGCAGACTCTCTCGCTCGAGCGAGGAACCAATTACGCGTGTATTCCTTAAGTGGCGTTGCTCGAGCCAAGATTCCTTCGCTCAAGCACACAATCTTCCTCCCCAGTATATTTGTAGACATAGAAAACTTCTGGGAGCACAACTTCTTCGCTCAAGCCAGAACTTCTTTGCTCAAGCAAGCAAGACAAAACAATCAGGAAACTTACAACTCGATAAATAATGTTTGTTCGTGGGATTGACAAAACTAAGGGACCTAACAATCTCCCCCTTTGTCAAATCCCAGACAAAACATTCTAACACAATTTCCTAGCAAACACATGCACTAACTAAACAATCAACCAAAAAATAACTCATCTAAAACAACAGCCTTGATGAAATATCTTACAAAAATATATAAACAAAACCATGGGAATAGATAGAGTAATTAATCAAAATAAAAAACCATAGATAGAGTGATTAATAAAAAACGAATCATATCAAGACATAATGAATCCAAATTGAATCAAAATCCCAAAATCCCAAAAATTGATTAGTCCATTATCAAAATCCAATATCCTAATATCAAAATGGTATCCTGTATTGCTCAAGACTATATACCCCAACCATCATGCTCATCACCTGCATCAGACACCCCGACTCCTGACGAACCCCTTTTGACATGGGCTTGACTCTATGAGACGGTCAATTTGGTTACAGGTTTAATGGGAGAGGCAAACTCGTCATCATCAAAGGTAGGGACACCAAGGGATATAAGAAACCGATTGAGGAAACACCCATAAGGGAGACCCAAAGACTTGCGATCCTCAAACACACTAATCATTTTAGAAACGATCATTTCAGACATGTCGATGGGAAGGCGGTGGTCAATGCAATACAACACATAACCTTGATCTTGGATAATGTGAGAAGAATGAGAGGTAACATGGATGTTGGCACAAACTATGATATTTAGGAGACAGAAATGGGAAAGAAGTTAATTTTGCTGAATGAGAGCCCCGGCGACCCAAGTCCGGGGAGTGCCACAAAGTTCAGTGGCAACCATATCAAAATTAGCAAAGCTGTGGGTAAGAAATGGATAGTGATAATCTCGGACTTCGGGAAGATTATGAAACCACCGAATGACTTCGTCATCAATGACCAGGGCTTTGTTATGGACCCAAGTGTGAAAAGAAAGGCTATCTGCTTGCGAATGGAGTGCATAGTACAATAGAATTCCGGGACCCAGCTAAGATTTTGTGGACCAGAGAAAAGAAAGACCTGGTCACCCCCTAAAGCATCGAACAGAGACCGGGTCGGAATAGACTCAAAGGCACTAGGATGGACATTACGTTCTAAGTGAACTTTCCAAGAAACACAGAAATCCTGATAAAGGTTGGATTTTTCCTTGGATTGGAATTTGTCGGTATTGAAAGAGGGGTGAGACACAGTGGTTTTACGACGTTTAAAGGACTTAGCCATGGCTGACTGACAATAAGGAAAGACCACCACGACACGCCAACCCACCAAGATAGAACCAAAGAACCAAGGAACACCCAAAGCCCAATAGCAACCCCAAAAGTAAATAAGAGAGCAAAGCACAAACCATTAGTGCAATAGGGTTAGAAAAACCAAAATTCACAAAACCATAGCATTGTATCAAATACTGTAAGATCAGGGAAAGCATAGATACAATTCTAGGTCAGGTTCCAAAACTAAATAAATGCAACAGCAGAAAAGAAGTGTTGTAGCAGGATGAGAGATATGAAGATAGTAGAATAAGGAAACCAACAGCAACACAATTTGCTGAAAAAAAAATCATAAAGCAGCAATTGAAACTCATGGCAAAACAAGGGTAAGTAAAAAATTAAAGCCCTAAAAACAAAACCCTAACAATAGAGAGACATAGCAAAAACCAAACTTCTAAACAAAATTAAAACCCTAGAAATATAAGGATACAAGAGGGGGGAAAAAAAAAAATAGACAAGGACAAACAGACGCAAAATAATAGAGACAAAATAAAATAAACAAAACTCTGTTGTTGGAGTGAAGAACCCAAAAAACAGCATTCGAAGAAAAGAGAGAGAGCAGGGGAAACCACAAAAAAAAAAAAAAAGAAAAAAAAAGAAAAAAAAAAGAAAAAGAAAAAGAAAAAGAAAAAGAAAAAGAAAAAAGAAGAAGAATCTCACTAGAAAATGAAGAAGGAGAAGCTTGATGGAGGAAAGAAACCTTCAAAGCCAAGGATCACTGAGGGACGAGCAGCAATGGGGAGGAGAATGCCCTAGGAAAGAGAAATTAAATGAGCACAATGGGGAAAAATGGACTGAAGGAACGGAGTGGGAGTATTTAAACCACGATAGGTCGCTCAAGTGAGAAGTTATTCGCTCAAGCTAAGACACTTATGCGCACGAACGTGCTTGAGCCAAAACATTGTCGCTCGAACCAGAAAAGCAAATTCTCAGAATCTGTGAAACCTGCAAAAGTACTAGATTGAAGAATTTGTTGCACGAGTGAAAGAAAAAACAAGGCTCCAAAAAAAAAAAAAAACTATTCTGAGCAGAATAAAGACACTCACACTGTCAAGTGGAACCTGGAACAAAAGGAGGTTAGCAAAATAGCAAGAATGCGATACTAAGGTGAGATAATCCACAAACCATGAAGCCTACAAACTCACAATTTTGACAATATAAAGCACAATATTCATGAGCAAATCAGGTAAACATCAATCAATGAGCATAAGCGACATGAGAATACACAACTCAAAGACAACCATGAGAGCTCACATAAGAAATGTGTGTATGTGCAATCCTTGAGAGGCCACAGAACTAAAGTTAATCCTCGTAGGGATCAGATGGCTGCATCTCTGGCAAGAGTTACTGAATATCACTGAGAAAAGTCAAACCACTAGAAATTAAGGGGTATTTGTTGAGTAAAAGCGGAGGCTCCCCCTCAATCAATGAGTCCTTATATATATATATATATATATATATTTTAATTTTGACTATACATGCTTGTGGGCACTCAATGAGTCCTTTTATGTATATATATATATATATATTAATTTTGACTATACTTGCTTGTGGGCACTCACTGGTGGCATGAATACTCAAGAGTATGGAGACCAACCAGAGAAGCATGAAATCAATAAGGATGGCCTAATTGGTGTCTCTGAGGTAGCCTTTTCCTAATGCCCGGACTTCAATGAACTGAGGAAGGAACTGTGGAAGTGAAAAATGATGGTAGATGGTTAAAAGACTCAACATCACCCATGATATGCCGGTATAGGTGAATTCCTCTAAAAATCTATAAGAAACATGGTTAGTAGTCCATAGAGAACTTTGATCACTTGTGCGGAATCCCCTACAACAGTTTATCTCAAGGATGTGTACAGAATGAGATCGTAAAGTCAATGAGCATGGGCATTCAGACTGAGCTATGAACAAAGAGGAACATAATCTTGCAAGCAGCATGAGGAGTGTTTATCTGAGTCTAAATGCTGAGATAACATGAATCAATAACAATGAGATTATAGCATCCAAGTACACATAAAGCCAATCATACTCACCCACTCAAGTAACAAGTCATACTCTAGTGACTGAGCACTACACCCAAGGTCTTTCTAAGGAACTCAAACCTAAGAAGATCAAGGGGTTTTGTAAAAATATAAGGTTTTTGATGCTCAGTGGGTACATGTTCAAGAACAACAAGGCCCTCTTCCACTAACTCTCGAATGAAATGATGACGAATGTCAATGTGTTTGGTTCGAGAGTGTTGGACAGGATTTTTAGAAATGTTAATGGCACTTGTGTTATCACAGAAAAGGGTGAGAGTGTCCTGGTCTATACCATAATCATGAAGCATTTGCTTCATCCATAACATTTGTGCACAACAACTCCTTGCAGCAATGTACTCAACCTCAGCAGTTGAGAGAGAAATAGCATTTTCCTTTTTTCTATGCCATGCAACCAGATTATTCCCAAAGTAAAAACACCCCCCAGATGTACTCTTCTTATCATCAGCACACCCTGCCTAGTCGGCATCAGAAAAACCAGTAATTTTGGCTATAGTATCTGTAGAAAACCAAACCTCAAACCCCAGTGTCCCATTAACATACTTAATGATGCGTTTGACCGCAAGAAGATGAGACTCTTTAGGACTGGCTTGGTAACGAGCACGGACACCTACACTAAGGCCTCGTTTGGGAACCCTTCATTTTAGCCAAAAAGCAAAAAAGTTACTAAATTAGTCAAAAAGCCAACAACCCATACCAAAAAGTCAAAGATTCTCTTTTCTCTCTACTTTTTGCACATATTTTCGTAAAAAACCAAAAAGTCATTCCAAACATACTAGTTTTTTTTAGCTCATATTTTAGCCAAATAGCCAAAAAGTTACTAAATTAGCTTGTTCCCAAACGAGGCCTAAATGCAATGTCAGGTCAATTGGCTGTGAGGTAAAGAAGACTCCTTATCATACTCCTATAAAGGGTAGGATCAACATTAGTACTAGATGAATCTTTGGAAAGGTAAAGACTGGTGCTCATGGGAGTATGAGCATGTTTGGCCGACTCTAGACCGAACTTTGACACAAGGTTTTTGGCATAATTAGTCTGAGAAACAAACATACTCGAAGGAGATTGTTTAATTTGAAGACCTAAGAAATAAGACAACTCCCCCATCATGCTTATCTCAAACTCATGTGTCATGCAATCTGAAAAATATTTCACAAGGTGATTAGCAGTGGATCCAAATACAATATCATTAACATAAATTTGAGTAACAAGTATATGAGACTTAGGATGTTTCACAAATAAAGTCTTGTCCAAACTACCCCTTTGAAAATCATTATCAAGAAGAAAGGTAGTAAGTCTATCATACCAAGCCCGAGGGGCTTGTTTCAACCCATACAAAGCCTTGTCTGACTTGTAGACATGGTTTGGACATCTTGGGTCCTCAAACCCTTTTGGTTGCTCAACATGAGCCTTTTCTTTCAAGTACCCATTTAAAAAGGCACTTTTCCCATCTATTTGAAACAATTTGAACCCAAGAAAGCATGCAACACGAAGTAAAATACGAATAGATTCGAGACGTGCAACTGGGGCAAACGTCTCATCATAGTCAACACCCTCTACTTGAGTATAGCCTTGAGCAACCAACCTTGTTTTATTTCTAACCATAGTACCATTCTCATCAGATTTATTCTTAAAGATCCACTTGGTACCTATTACATTCATGTCTCTACGTCTGGGGACAAGAGTCCAAACCTTGTTACGTTTAAATTGACTTAATTCTTCATGCATAGCATTGACCCAACTATTATCTAGTAAGGCCTCTTTTATATTCTTAGGTTCAATTAATGAAACATAACACATATGAGATACCTTCTCCCGAATTTGTCTTCGGGTTTTCATTCGATCTAAGACACTTCCAATCACCTATTGAGCCGGATGATTCAGTTTTACCCTTGCTGATGGTTTGAGCTCTGAACTTGTAGTGACAGGAGCATCAGAAGTGGTGTCTCTTTGTGTACTCTTTGGATTCGGACTTACCTTAGAAGTTGGTGCTGGCTCACCTTCTTGAGCTTGGACCTTTGCTTCTCCTTGACTCTGTGGTTCAGTAGCCTGGATTGAAGACTCACCATTTTCTTCCTCATTTATTGCTGAAGTAGGAGAACCTGTGCCATCTATAACTACATTGATCAATTCCATTAAAGACAAAGTTTGCAAGTTATAGACACGAAAAGCTCTACTAGTCATTGAATACCCTAGAAAAATACCTTCATCACTTTGGGAGTCAAATTTGCCCAAAAGGCTCTCTATTTTGTGACTCGTGTTTATTTATACTTTTTCTATCGTCCTTTTCTGTGTTAAACATAGGTTGATTCTGCATCTCCATCCCTTTATGATATTTGTGTGGTTTTGCACTGCTTGTGGTTTGATTATTTCATTGCATTGTATATCATTCGCACTGTTTTGTTATATTGTGAATTATTTTGCATTCTGCCCCTGAACTAAACTGGTTTGATTCTTTGCAATGGGATACATAGGCAGCCTGAGGGCCCAACCATCTGTTTCCACATCTACATTTTGTTTATTTGTCTAAGTCTTTGGCCTTGTCAAAAATGGGTCGTCTCTGGGTTTTGACATTTACTCATGTCATTTCATGACTTTCGAGTTCTGTCAAAGAGGGACAACTGTAGACACCCCATTTTTGACCGCCCTTAAGACTTAGGCGCTACTGATTGTTTCTTTAGTGATGAAAGTTGTGTAGTGCAAAGGTTCGATTTCCTTGGCAAGAAGAGCGTCAAATCCCAACCTCACACCCCATTTTTGGACCAAACCGATTTTAGACCTTAAAACCCTCTCTTTCAAAACATTTTTGAAAAAGAATTCTTACGATGTTTCGAGGCTCGCATTTCGTTAAATGTTGCGCTTTTCGATAAACCGAGCAAGGACAAAGTGGAAATGCATGAAAGAGGTGAAATTTTTGAAAAATATTTCAAAACATCTTGTTTAGAGGTTTGGATTTGAAGAAAGTTGGAGGAGAGGGAAGAAACCAAGTTGGGGGAGAAGATGGGCACGAACCATTAAGAAAGAGTCGAGCAGCCCTCGCTAAATCGGACCTATCCATTTGTACACTTGGATTTCAGCTATGAGGCCACCACTGTTGGAAAATGGACTTCCGGGGCTTCATTTTGCACTTAATAATCTCTTAAAGCCATGTCCGGATGAGAGAGATATGGCTGGTTTAAGTTAGGCATGAATCCGGTTAAACCGAAACTGATCAGTCTTCACCAAAATGAGAATAACTTTTTGCACACTTGGAATTTTGATGTGAGGCTGCCACCATTGGAAAGAAGCTTACAGGGCTTTAATTTAGGCACAAGAATGACCTAAAAAGGAGTCTAGGTGAAGGAAATATGGCCATTTGAAGTTGGACCTGGAGAGCAGATTTTTCTGCCGGCCACTGGTGAAGAGTGCAGGCCATGAATGATGCAGTGCCGGCCACAAATGGACCTGTGCCGGCCATCAGCGGTCACTGATGTCAAAACTCATTTTTTTTGCAGATATTTAGCTCCAGTTGTTTCCACATTGCTCCAGTTGTTTCTAAATCAAATATTTTCGACTAAGGCTTGTATTTTGCTATATATGGAGGCCATATCTCTTATTTTGGAGGGTTAGAAAATTTTGAGGAAGAAAGTTTGGGAGCCTCTCTCTCTAAAATCTCTCTCTCTACAATTCTCTCTCTCCTCTTGTTTATGCTTGAAAGTTAGAATTCTCTACATATTTGCATACAAACCCTTAACCAAATTGGACCACCTTGGAGCTGAGGCATCTTGGGACCTATTTTGGGTTGTTGGAAGGTCATTTGAGCCAAGAAAGTAGCTGTTTAGGTGCTGTGCTTCAAAGGTATAAGGCTTACCTCTTTTAAGCTCTTTGCACATAGTTGTTTTGCCATCTTTTTGTGCTGTTTTGAGCCTAGTTTTCAACTACAAAAAGTTTTGAATTTTGGGCCTAAACATGTTGGTTTAAAGCCATTTTGTGCTAAGGGGTTGTATCTCCCTTCTTGTTACCTATTTGTATGTGCCTTTGCATCATCTCTTAGCTTGTAAAAGTCAAACTTTTTGGGCCTTTAAACCACTGAATTCCAGAGTTATTTCAGTGGTAAAAAGTGTATTTTGAAGACCAAAAATGGAGGGGTTAGCCTCCCCTCCTTGTCTCCTTCTTCCATGCCTAGTTAGCTTTACAAAGTAGCATGTTTTTGTGGCTTGTGTTAGCTTATTTCAAGCATGTTTTAGGCTCTATTTTGACATGTTGTTAGCTTATTTCAAGCACTTGTTGTTTTAGGCTGTTTTTGGTTGGTTGGAGCACTTGTTGCTTGCTTCTTGCACTTGTAGTGCAATTATGCTTACTAGTCTAGCATGCCTAATGAGTTAGCCTTTTATTCTAGCTTATGTTAGCTTGATTCCAGCACATTTTAGCTATTGTTTTGACATGCTTTAAATATGTTTTGGGCCGGTTAAGTCCTTCGAGGCTTGGTTTACATGGCTATAGTGTAACGGTCTTCACTAGTCCATTGCTCTGAGGCCTTGAGCATGAAGTGTTTGAGTTGTTTGCATGTTATAGCCTCATTTAGCATGTAATTTCAGCACTATTACCTTTGTCATGTGCGCATGTATTTCACTCTTTCATTGCTTTTGAGAGTTGTGCTTTGAGCCTTGCTTGCGAGCTAACAAATGAGCATGTTTTTCTTGCCTTCTATGCTTCAATCTCAGCATGTTTAAGCCACTGTTTTGGCATGTTGTAGCTCTGTTTTGAGCTGGTTTAGTCATTTAAGCTTAATATTGCACGCCTCTAGTGTAATGCTCTTCACTAGCTTTGATGTTTTTGGCTTTTAATATGTTGTGCATGTGTTGCTTGCATGTTTTAGCATTATTTTTCATGCCATTTCAGCACTAAAAAAGGTCTGCAACCTCCATCATTTCTTCATTTTTCCCTTATGATTGTGTTTAAGCTTGAGATAGAGCTTGTGCTCAATGGCTTTAACTTTCTTTTGAGGGTTCCTCCTAGCCAAAGGCATGATCTCTTTCATGTCTTAAATCATCCTTTGGTTGACCCCTCTGTCATTAGTGGACAATCATCTTGGACAAATTGACTAAAAAATGGCTTGGTAATGCTAAAATGAGTAAATAAAATTGGACAAATAAAATTGGACAAGTAAAACATGACCAAGATAAGCATGTTGTGTTTGTATTGCATGTGTTCAATCAGACGTTATATTGAACACAAGGTAGATTGGTCCATTTCATACTCAAAGTGATGAATTGAGCCAATCTCCTTTGTCTCCATCACCCTTGATCATGCATGATAGGGTGGTGGTCCTTTGAGTCTTGTTTTGTGCATTTATTGAAAGAGTACAACTTGGATCTTTGGCGATCATGCATCGAAAATGCTTGATTGGTGGCTTTGGATCCAAAAGTGCCTCTCCTTTGATGTTTTGAGATGATAAGGAGGGGCACAGTACAAACATATCCTTAGAAAACCCTCTATTTTCGTCTGTTTGTGCTCTGTTGCAGTATAGTGATTCAGCACACCAGTGGCTGGCAGTGGCTCACTGATGGCCGGCAGCTGCTTCATCCTTGGCCAGCATAGCACACTTTTGGCCGGTAGGTGGCCAGCAGTAAGAACTCATGGCCGGTAGGCCACTGGTACATTCCTCAGCATTGGTTTGGTTAGGTGGAGCAGAAAGTTCTTGGTTAACCCTGCAAACAGAGCCTCTCAAGAGCAAACCAGTGGGCTTTTCGGGGCGAAAAACCGAGTGCATGTATCTTCTACATCTCGGAGCAGAGTAATAGCAGCATAGTTTAATTTGTTAATTACTTGGTTAATTTGCATTGATTATTGTAATAATTAAGTAGCTTTAGCTTAGCTATTTCTTTATGTTGTGTTGTAATAATTAGTAAGTAGTTTACTAGTTATTCGATTGGTTTATAATAATTAGTCTAATTAGTTTAATTAGATTAGTTTGCTTAGCTTAGCTTAGATTAGCTTAGCTTATTTATTTGGACCCTCCTTCGAGAGGGCGTAATGTTGTAATAAGGGTGCGTGTGTGTGTGCATGTCTTCCAACCCCACGTCTTTCTCCCTTTTATTTAACTGCTTTCAATGGTTAGTTTAGGGTCATATTTTGATTAGCATATCTTATGTTTGCATGTTTGCATCATTCATTTGTCTTGCATACACCAGGCTCGGCGCATCATTCAAACTGCATCGCAATTTCAATACACTTCTTTGAATGCGTGTTTTAAAGCATGTTATCAAATTATTGCATTTATATGCCATCTTAGGTAGCCGAGCTTACTTAGTTGCATTATTGCATGTTACATTAGACATTTTGTATAGTTAGGATCATACATTGATTTCTAACTAGCTTTTGTTTTGGCTTGGAGTACACTGTAAGTTTTACGCTTTAGCATACTTGCATGAGTGTGAATGATGCCATGATAGCATGCTTGCCATGAGGCTTTGTTGCTTGTATCGGAACAAATCGATGATTGTGAGTTTTATGCCCACTTTGCTAAGTGGCAAATCATCATGTTTTAAGCCCACTTGAGGGTCGCAAATCCGCGCTTTAGCCCACTTGAGAGTGGCATTTTCAAACCATTTTCGAAAACAAACATGAGTCGAAATGTTCCAATTCTTGCGATTTTAGTCTATACTTGTGTGTGTGTCACATAGTAAAGTTAGCTAATAATCGGAATAAGAACACATGTGTTTATAAAACAACATATCATGCTTAGTAGAGGCCGATCTTTGATCGAGCGAGTGGGGGTGCTCATTTCAGGACCTTCCCCCCTCGTACCTAAGTTTTCGAGCCGAGACAACTTTGGAGATGACGGACACGTGGCCTTTGGCACAAGTCAGGGTTTCCAAAATGTTCCCAAAACCAAAATATTTAGGTGGCGACTCTGTAATCTGGCAAAGTAGTCCAGTTTTGGCATTATTTGATTCAAAAATCTGATTTTCCAAAATGATTTGCCGGATTGGACTCTTTGGTGTTTATCAGTCTCACATTGCACTTTGTGAGATTAGATTCAGAATTGTGACAGGAGTCCGAACTGTAGAACCAATTCGAGCCACTCCGAAAGGGGGGGCACAAAGAAATTCGAGTCTACAGTCCCTAATCTAACCATCGAAAGCGATTAAATAAAAAGGAGAAAGACGTGGGGTTAGAAGACGTACACACACGCACACACACGCACACACACTTATTGCAACATTACGCCCTCGTGAAGGAGGGTCCGAATGAATAAGCTAACCAACTAGTTACGCTAATTAAGCTAACTAATTATTACAAAACTCGAATTAATTGGTTAACTAATTACAAAACGAAATCGAATAACTAGTTAAACTAACTAATTATTTATAACTCTTAATTAGCTATAACTAATTAATTACAACATGTATTTAAGCTAGATATTTAAACATTAAATAAGCTTGAAATGCAAGGGAGTCTCATGCACGTGCTCGGTTTCCACCCTAAAAGTCGCTGTTTTGCTGCTGCAAGCCTTTGTTTCCGCATTTGATCACTAAAAATTCTACCCACTTCTAGAACACCTCTGCTCCATCTTACCAACACATTGTGCAAATTTCATTGGTGGCCGACAGGGGGCCGGTCGGCTGCCAATGGTGGCCGGTCGACTACCATTGGTGGCCGGTCGGCTACTGGTGGTGGTCGGTTGGTCACTGGTGGTGGTTGTCGGCCACTGCTATCCTGAACTTTCTTACTGTAACAGAGAGCAAAACAGAGCAAAACAGTGTATTTCTCAAGGGTTGTTTGCATACTTTGCCTCTCATTTTCGTGGGAAAATCAAATGAAGGACAAAATTTGGTTCACAAACCATCAATCAAGCAATTTCATTGCATGATGGCTTGTGAAACCAATTATGCAAGCTTAATAAATGCAAAATGAGACCAAAACGACCATCACCCTATCATGCGTGATCAAGGGCAATGGAGACCTAGGAAAATGGCACATTTCATCACTTTTGAGTATGAAATGTCCTATTTACCTTGTGTTCAAATTAATGTCCAATTTGAACACATGTAATGCAACATAAAGAGATGCTTATCTTGCCTTTTTTACTTATCAATTTTGTTTGCTCATTTTAATTACCAAATCATTCCTTAATCCATTAAGTCCATTGATGAGTGTCCTCTAATGGAAAGAGGGCTTAAACTAAAGGTTGTTTTAGGCATGAAAGAGACCTCATGTCGTTGGTAATGAACCCCAAAAGGGATTAAAGCATTAAGCACAAACACTTCAATTTCATGCTTTAAATGAACAAATGGTTCGAACCACTTTCCAAGCAAAAATAAAACCAAGAAAAGAGGGAGGTTGTAGAGATGATTAAGTGCTGGAAATGAGTAATAAAAGCACTAAAACATGCAACCAACTCAAACCAATGGTGGTTAAAACCTTAAAACATTAAGCTAGTGAAGGGACTTACACTATAACTATGCAAAACAAGACTCAAAAGGGACCAAACAGGCAAAATAGTGGCAGAACAGTTCAAAATAGAGCTTAAGACATGCTGGACTTGAGCCACAAAAAGCTAAAACATTAAGCTATTACATAGTGCTAACTAGGCATGCAAACAAGACACGAGGATGGGAGGCTAACCCCTCCAATTTTGGACTTCAAAATGAGTTTTTTGCCACTGAAAAACCTCTAAAATTCAGTGGTTAAAAAGCCCAAAAAAAGTTGGTTTGAAAGTGATGAATAAAGGCACAAAAACTTGACAAACTAAGAAACAAGAAGGGTGAACCACCCCCTAACTAAAAAAGGGCTCAAACCACCACTTTTAAGCCACAAAAATAGAACTTTTTACAGTTTAAAACCAGCCCCAAAATAGTAAGAAAAGATGGTAAAACAAGTATATTGAAACAAAGTAAACAAGGCAAGTGTTATACCTTTGAAGCAAAGCTCAAGTTTAGGTCCCAAACTAAGCTAAAACCACTTGCTAGAGCTCAAAGAGGGTCTCAAATAACCTCAGCCCAAGGTGAAACAACTTTGATTAAGGTAGTGTATGTAAAAGTGTAGAGAAAACAAGCAACTAAGCACAAAATTGCAAGAGAGAGAGAGAGATTTTTTGTTTCAAAATTTCTAACCCTCCAAAATGGGAGAGGAACCCCCATATATAGAAAAACATGCATTGAGCTTAGAAACATCCTACCATACACGTGTAGGCAGATGCAGTTCAGTGTGCCAACAGCTGTCATAGCTGTCAAGAAATATCTAGAAAAGAACACAGGTGGCCGTTGGCCACCCCTGGTAGCCAACTAGCCACCACTAGTGGCCGATCGGCTAGACCAATGGACGAAAACCATAAGACATGGCCGACAACCTATGGTGGTGGCCGATAGGTCACCAAAAGATCCAGACACCAAGTTTTGGTCCAAAACAAGGCATAGAAAAAACAAGGTTTAAAGGCTCAAAGACAGGGCGCTCCGCTGAGGACTTCGGGCATTCAAAACGATCACACGCAAACACAATCATCATATGCACAAGTGATGATGTCCAAGTCCTGAGGATGGTAAAAAATGGGGTGTCTATAGGGTTGTTGTGCCACATCGCGAGTCGCCCGCTTCTTGGTGCATTAGTGGAGCGGTGATAAGATACCACCAACTCCTTTCACTTCACTGTTATTGGGGAGATGACGATGATTCCCTATGACTTCAACATGCTCATGGGTGTAGAGGTAAGGGGTCATCGGATCCCTTACGATATGGACATGGGCGAGTGGCAGGCCGCCTGGCTACACCTGCTAAGAGCATGCCCACCTCTTTTTCGACTGGGGATGGTACGATATAACTGGTTCGCCGAGTGTTTCTGAGGGAAAGAGCCAGAGACTCCAGAGGAGACCGAGCATTACGCCTGAGGCTTTTTGATGTTCCTGCTTGGCACGACCTTGTTTGCGAACAGGTGGAACACTGTAGGGTTATATCTCCTGAGCGCTTTGGTGGACTTATCTCAAGTCCGACTTTATGATTGGGGCGATACTGGCCTAGCCACATTGTATGGTTATATGAGCTCGACATCCCGCAGGAGGGGAGATAGAGTCAGAGGCTACTGGCAAGCCTGGGAGGTACGCTTTACATCACTGTTTCACATTTCCTACCCGCCATTTCTGTGCTTTCTGCTTTGCACTTTCTGTCCACTGCATACTGCATTGTTTACACCTATATACTGCACTCTCTACATTGCACATTCTGCATCCTCTGTATTTGTACACACATCCTGCCTTTTGCACTCTGCATTCTGCATTCTCTATACACTGCACACACATTCTGCTTTTTGCATTCTGCATTTGTACTTTCTGTACACTATATCCACATTCTACTTTCTGCATTCTGCATTTGTACTTTCTGTACACTGTATCCTTACTATTTCCTTTTTCTAGCAGTTATGGGTATATGCATATTTCCCAACCCTTGCCCCAGAGCCAGAGGTAGAGATGCCTCCTGTTGTACTATACTCTCATCGGTATGATGGGAGATGCCTGCGGAGGACCTAGGAGACTTTCACATTCTTCCATCAATATTTCGACACAGTGACTGCTGTGGAGGTAACTCAAAAACTCATAGTTGTTCTTTCTTTACTTCAGCTCTGATTCATATTGCAATATTTGATGGCAATTAAACAATCTGCGCATTCTCTGTTTGCAGATTGCTTGGCAGCCTTGGGTGACGATGCCAGATGGAGTCCGGGACCAATATGTTGGAGCTTGAGGGGCTTTCCATTTTCGGTTTCTACTTGAGGGCTTGGTTTGTCGAGCTTGGTTTCTAGGCAAGCGATTTGTGCGCTAGACCTTAGGTCTGCCTCAGCCAGTAGTTCCCATATCCCCCCCACCATCCATGAGGGCCAGGGATAGCCTTTCCTCCCAAGAGATGATTCAATTTACTGAGGGACTTGGATGCCGACTACTTCCTTGGGGAGGGAGATTATGCGACATTCATCCTGACATATCTGATGCCTCATTTGACGGGTGCTCGTGTTTGCGCAGGTAGAGCAACAGATGCCCCTTCAACAAATAGGACCTAGGCGACGGGGGCCAGGGCTGGATGGGTCCCTCCCTCTAGACAAGCAACTAGTTGGCCAGAGATTCCGACCATACTGACATGCTGGAGGCTAGCTGGGACATCCTATCAAATTTCGATTGAACCAGCAGAGGCCGAGCATAGATACGTCTGAGTTCACGACGCACCTCCGGTATGTACCACATCTTTTCCAACTTTCCATATTCTTTCTGATATTTGCTCTTTCTGGATATTGATCATTCCCAATGCATCTACAAGAACCCCCAGGATATACTAAGGGACTGCTCGAGCTAGTAGCCTCATTCGAGAGCATGATTCGGAGGAGGGAGGCACTACTCAGTCTCCATGGTATTCAGGTATTCTTCCCCTACTTTCTGCCTGCATGTCCACACTATTATACACTGTATTCTAACTGAAGCATTGATACTCAACTCATGGTACGCATTTTCCCCCTTGTTACATTACACTACTATGCTGCACTGACACACTGTACTATACTTGCACTGTATCTGGCTCATTGCATTCCACCATTTTCTTCATATTGCATCTACAACCATACTCCATATCTGATGCTCCGGTATTGTATTTTCCAGGTTCCAGCCTTACTGAGAGCACCAGCGGCGGTGGCGCCTACACCATCACCACCTTCTTCAGCAGTAAAGGGGTGGGAGAGATAGGCCCCAACACAGGGCCGAAAGAGACGTCGTGGTTGAGGACAAAGGAGCCCTTTAGAGCCAGTGTTGAGTGATGACGATGTCGAGACCAGTGGCTCCGAGGAGGCAGTGAGTCTACAGTCTGAGTCCTCTGAGAGCGGAGACGGTGACGGCTCTAGATCTGAGAGTGGAGGTGATGTTGAGCCCAGCTCTAAGGTAGAGAGCGACGATGATCCCGGTTCTAGTTCGGCATCTGAGTCAGATAGTGGTGTTGATGGAGACAGCTCTGAGTCCCCACCCAGGAAGAGGACGAAGAGGGCTCTCGAGCCTGATATAGCTGGCGCCCATTTTCTTGTATTTTTACGTAGTTTATTTTTTGTTGGTAATGTTATCACAATGTACATCTTCAGACAGCTTTTATTTGCTTTAAAAAAAACTTGTACTGCACTTTTGTAAATAAAAGCAACCATGATCGGAATGAAAACCAGTTTTTCTTTAAAAAGTGTTGTATTTGCATTATGAGCACCACTTAGCACGGAATAGAGATTGAATTTGATATTGAAAACCAAATACTTGTATTGCCACAACAGTCTTAATCAGGTAACGAACCGACCAACAACTAAAATTCTAAACACAACATACAACTCAATGATCGAAATAGCAATAACTTGATAATCAAAACAAAACAACTCGAATACAACAATCTTGCTAAAACTAAAAGGACTCAAAATAAAACCTTAAAATGTATGAAGAACATAACAAAACACATGTTTTCATCATTCTCAGCATACAAGTGGACAGCAGGATAGACAAAACAACTGCCGGCCACTAAAAGAGCTTGTCGGCCACATGCCGGCCATAGGTGGAATATGCCGGCCACCAATGTGCAAAACCTCCAAATTGTTGACAACTGGCTCCCACTCACTGTCTTATCTTTTATAAAAGCTTGGACTTTGTAGTTTCTTCATTTCAGCTGCAATTTCTTCACAAATGGAGCCATTTCTTGTTGAAAAAATCTCGGATTGGATTGCAACTTTGGATGGCTCGAAAAAGGTGAATTTCTGGGGTTTCGGCATAAATGCACTATTTCTGCTGAGCCGTTCTCCACTTTGTTTTCCGTTCCTTCACGTCGCGGCTAGGTGTTGGAACCCAATCACTTATGTCTTTAGCTTTGGGGGACGAGATATACTCGATGATCGAAGAATTTCAAGTGCTTATGGAGTCCCGGTGTGATGAGAAAATCTTATCTCAGCCCTATTTTGGTCATATCCAAGCCTTGGGACGGATATGCGGGCTTACTCTACATGAGGCCCGATCCTTGGTTCACAATGGAGAACTGGACATCCCCTGTTTGATCCATCAATTTTTCGAAGCCGGTGACCAAGGCGACCTTCTTTGGCGGGGTTTCCGACAACACGCACTTTGCCTGTACATGTTAGCTCATTTCCTTCTTGCCCCCAGTTTCGGAGGATCTAGCATCCGGCTAATTGAAGTGGCCCAAGGTTTGAAAGAGGGCAAGAATATCATTGGTTTGGTGTTGGCCGAGACTTTGATGGGCTTGGATGCCTTTCATTGACGAGAGACCACCAAATTCGCGGGGAGTCCACTACTTCTATAGGAAATGTTTCCAACCCATCTCATATGTGCTTCTCGCATCACTCGACACTCATGCTCTATTTTTCTCTCAAAGCCCTTTTCTCACTTTTCTCTCAACATACATTTCTCTATTCTTTAATCTCTCTTTTCTTTCATCCCTTCCCAGATATGGCTAATGGACAAGCTGAAGGTAGTGGATTCTTGCCCTGCATACTCAGCCTGAGCGTGCTTTTTCCGTCAACAGCTAATGGATTTCCCAAATGAGGGATAGTGGTGCCATTGGATGTGCAACAGGTTTGCTGCTGATATTGCTTGGTGTTGCCCTTGGCTTAATCTGATCGAAATGAGCTACAGCATGGCTCGGCAACCTGGCATTCAGCTGATTGGCCTTACACACTATGCATTCTACTTTCCGTTCCGGTTCAAGCATCAATTTGGACATGATCAGACTTGCCCAAATGAGGGGGTAGAGTATCCAGTTTCATTCCCCATCCAAGGTTCACATTTGGTTAGGTGTCTCACTACTTGGAGGATGAGAGAACTTCTAGCCCTTGCCCCTAGCTTCAGCTGTGCCCTTTCTAGCGAGTGCCTATCTTAGCTCGAAGATGAGGCGCAATTCGGGCCCACTATAGCATCAGAAGCTTCCACAAGCACAAGCGGGGGATGCAGGAGCACCTGACTCATCTATGCCCCTAGTTTATTACTTTGATCTTACTTTTCAAGTTTTATGAATTTAATAAAGCAACTTTGATTTGTATCGAGAGTTGGAGAACTTTGTATTGAAATCAATGAAATTAAAGTTGCGAGCACTGAAAGTTTTTCCTTTTGGTCCAAAAATGGTCTAAATTGTAAAAGGTAAATTTTGAGCAAAAATCCACTTTTATCAAAACTTTTCAAAACCATTTTTGATAAGGATCACAACTTGACAAACATGGAATCAATCCTCGAGATGTACAACCCCGAATCGAAAGATCACAAATTACCCCTTGTATGAATAACACTGCTCAACACTGTAACTAGTTCTCAGAGAGGATCACAACCGAATGTTCAGATAAAGAATAGACAAAGATGACTTGATCAACACATGGACAGTTGAGTTGAGTTGGAAGTGTTTACGGTCGGACTTCAGGATAAAGTTGCCTATGTATCCCGAAGATGGGAATCATGCCTTACGTAGTTCAGTTCGGGTTCACTTGAGTATTAATGCTCTCCTTTTGCGATCTAACTTTTACCAAGGTCGCCCTTTAGGGTTTTCAACCTTGCGAGCTCAGTTTTTGTTTTTTTTTCTAATTTTTTTTGCTCTAACTTTTGCCTAGGTCGCCCTTCTGGGTTTTCGACCTAGCGAGCCTCTCAGGGATAGTATTTCTTTAACTTGTCCATGTTGATCGGTTGGGAAAATTCTAGGCCATCTAGATCCATAAGAATAATAGCTCCACCCAACCAGATAGCTTTGATGATGTAAGGACCAGTCCAATTGGGTTTGAACTTGCCCCTAGGGTCATGAATGGGAGCTCGGTTGTCTTTCAGCACTAGATTCCCTTCTTTGAGATTTCAGGACTTAACTTTCTTGTTAAAAGCCCTAGCAATCCTGCGTTGATAACACTAAACATGGTACAATGCTTTCAGCCTTCTCTCATCAAACAACATTAGTTCTTCGAACCTACTCTGCTGCTAGTCTGCCTCTGCTATTTGACACTTAGCCATAACCCGCAGCGACGAAACTTCTATTTCAATTGACAGAACAACTTCCATCCCATAAACAAAGGAGTAAGGGATTGCCCTAGTAGACGTCCGAATTGAAATTCTATAACCCCTAAGTGCAAATGGCAATTTGTTTGGCCAGTCCCTGTAGGTTTCAACCATTTTCTACAGAATATGCTTGATGTTCTTGTTGGCGGCTTCAACAGCTCCATTGGTTTGCGGCCGATAGGTAGATGACTTATGAAAAGCCACATTGTACTTCTCTAACAAGTCGATCACTTCTTTCTTGAAATGGGAACCATTATTTGAAATAATTTTGTTTGGAACTCCATATCAGCAAATGATGTTGTTTCAGATGAACTTAGCCACATGCGCTGCTTTCAACACTGCATAAGACTGAACTTCCACCCACTTTGTGAAGTAATCGATTGCCACCAGAATGTATTCATTCCTATTTGACCCTTTCGGTGTGACTACACCGATGACATTAATTCCCAGACCGAGAAAAGCCATGGTGAAGTCATGTTGTACAGCTTCGACGGCGGGATGTTCATGCGATTTGCATGAATTTGGCATTTGTGGCATCGCCGAACAAAATCGATACATTCCTCCTCCATAGTAGACCAGTAGTAACCTTGCCTGAGAATCTTCCAAGCTAACATTACTCCATTCATGTGTGCTCCGCACTCTCCCCCATGGATGGCCTCCATTAGGTGCTTTGATTCTTTTACGTCGACACACAACTTGTGCATTCCCAGATGACCTCTCTTGTACAGTTTACCTCCGCAGATGATAAATTGAGGGGCCATCTGCCGTCTTGCCCTCTTATCTTTGGCATTTGCCCCTGTGGATAAACCTCATTTTCTAAGAAGTTCCAGTGTCACGACCCAAACCCGCCCCTATGGGTTTAAGCATCGCAACCGGCCAGTAATCTGTGATTACCAAAGGCCTGCTTAACAGTAGAGACAATAATACAGAGTACAGGGGTTGGCGGAAGCCAAAACACTAAATAAAGATGTTCAATGAGCTACGACATTCTGTATGAAAAAAGACTTTCCTGAACATATGCACATTCATTACCAAAACATATTTACAACATATACACAAACATCCAGGTTAGGGACTAAATCCCTTCACCATAACTGTACAGTCTAGTCTTATTCAGTCAGTACAAAACAGAGACAAAAAAGGCGAGTCTAAAACACCCCAAAGACAGCCTTAGCTTGAAACGACTTGGAACCTCGCAGTGAGGCACAACGGTTGGCTTGACAAAACGAGAGCTAACCCGACGCTCCTAGCTCCAGTCCGGTGCCTGGACACCTACATATATATATATATATATAAACAGTGAGCTAAAGCCCAGTGAATAACAGTTGTGTAAAGAGGTTAAGAATGAATGTCCTTTCAGTAATTAAACAGTCATATCAGTCATTTAGAAACCATAACAGTCATATGTGGTACATTCAATAGCAAAATAGTACAGTAGGTCTTAACAGACCGAACAGTCAATTGATGGCCATCATAACAGTAAACAGTAGTGGTTCCAACATTGGAACCGACAGAGATCTCTGTAACAGTAGCAGTAGCAGTATAGTAACAGTAATTTGCTGTGGATGCCACGAATACAGTTCACAAATAGGACAAACATTCATTCAGTCAGAAATATCTTTTCAGAAAGCAGTATAGTTGATCATTCAGAAAATATTCATGATTGAACATATCTTTACAACATTGTTTCTCACAGAGTTCCGACCTACAGACAAGCTAATGAGCGTCCTCGGATGCCAACCCTACACAGTAATAGAACGAGCACACGCTAAGTTACACAGTAGGAAATCAATAACTTAGCCCCTTAACTCGACTTGGTGTGGTTTGACATCAATATCCTCAATAAGATTCCTTAAACATGACCTAGGAATGCTTAGGATGGAAAGAGGATGCAAAGATGTACTTTAAAACACTTTTCAAATTTGCCGAAACAGGGGTCCACGCTCGAGCGTGTCTTTCTACGCTCGAGCAGACATGTAGACAAAAGAGCTCCGCTCGAGCGTGACTTTCCCCGCTCGAGCGGACTGTAAATTCAAGAAAAGTACTGGATGTGCGATTTTCACGCTCGATGGGCGCTCGACCTACGTTCGAGCGTGAGACTCAGGTCCTCGCTCGAGCGTGAATTCTCTCGCTCAAGAGGATTGCAAAACACATGAACTTTTGGGCATATACATTTCATGATCGATCGTGACTTTCTACGCTCGAGCGGAAGTACATGTACTCAGAGTGTACGCTCGAGCATGAAGTCCCCTGCTTGAGCGTGGATCCAAAATCTGGAATTTCCAGATTGATCCTCAAGCTATGAACTCAACTTTTAAAGCTTCAAATTCGATCCCCTTAGGCTAATTTTCTGGAAAACTCTTGGAAACTCATAGTACAACATGTTTTTGAAGATCATTTGTAAAATCAAGCCCAAGGGTAAGCCAATTGAACAAAAAAATTAAGTGTAAGCATGAAGAACAATGCAAGATCATACATGCATGAGTTCTCATGAACTCTAGTGTTCCAAAACAAGATCAAATGCAATGTTGAGCTCAACATCATGATGAATTCATGGATCAAAACAAAGATATGAACATGCATGTGGGAATTCCATGAAAAACAACCTTAAATTCCAAAATAAGGACATGCATGCATGAATTCACTCTCAACTCAACACTTTAAACTAATTCTTGACTTTAAACTCCAAATTTCCATGATCCATGCAAGATACAACTTAAATTCACAAATGAGAGGATGAAATCTCTACCTTAGGTCTTGAATTCAAGGTATACGAGCTCAATTATACAATCTCTCTTCAATCCCTCTAATTCTCCAAGCCAAATTCTCAATGAAACCAATATACTCTCCCTCTCCCTCTCTTTCTTGGTTTGGTCTCAAAAGATGAAATGGATGATATAACAAACTTGAATAAAGTAGGAAATGGATGGTCTAGAGTCAAGCCACTAAGTGGTAATTATGTAAATAATCAAACTAATGTAAATCAACATTATTTAATCTAATTTAATCATCCCAAATAAAATTTTAATTAAACCTACCATAAAATCACATAAATTCTAATAAGCATATAACACTAATCAATTTCTGGTTCGGTCGCCGATAAGACCTTCAATTCACAATTTAAGGTTAAAACAGGAACAGATCATTTAATGACTAACAGATAGAAATGCAATTAAACAATATACTCATGCATTCAGTTCAGAATTTCAGTCTGATCAATTACTTATCATGCTTAATCAGAGATTAGCACTAATCAGAGGTGAGGGTTGTCATATCCAGATATCATAAAACCAAGGGTTTTGATCTTGCACTTCATCTATTGCGGCGATGGTCTCGTAGGTCGGTGTATATCTCTGATCAATAATGGTCGGATGCATCCGGACTCTAAGTGGAATGTCTATCATAGAAGATAGAGTTGATAAAGCGTCAGCGAACCTATTGTTCTCTCTTAGTAGATGCGTGAAGGTTAGCTTTTCAAACGTAGGAATCAGAACATCCAAGGTTTGGTGATAGATATTCATCTTTTCTATTTTAACCTTCCAATCTCCTTTTGCTTGAGACACAACTAGGTTCGAGTCCCCAATGACGTCCAACCTTTTTGCCCCTAGTTCCAAGGCGGCTTCCAAACCAGCGATACATGCCTCATATTCTGCTTCGTTATTGGACACCTTGAACCAGAGTTTGAAGGCTAAAGGTATATGAGAATTGTCGGGTGCTATTAGCAACACCTATATCCCATAACCATACTGCTTAGACGCTTTGTCAAAATACATTGTCCAAATCTCTTCCTTGACTTACAAAATAGCTTCATCTGGAAACATGTATTCTACCGCTTCATCCCCTTCCACTGGGTGATCTGCCAGCAACTCCGCTACAGCTCTTCCCTTGACAGATTTGCGAGTAACATATTTCAGATCAAATTCGGAGAGGAGAAGCAACCAACTGGCTAGCATACCCGTAAGGATTGGTTTCTTGAAGAGATATTTGATGGGATCTAATCTCAAAACTAGAATTACGGAGTGAACCAACAAGTAGTGCCTCAACTTTCTGGTAGTCCATACCAAGGCTAGGCAAGCTTTCTTTAGCGGAGTGTAGCGGGTCTAATAATCTAGCATTTTCTTGCTCAGGTAATAGATGGCTTTCTCCACTTTATCCTTAGATTCCTGAGCAAGCATGCATCCCATCGTCATGTTCGTTATTGACAGATACAAAATCAAGGGCTTCCTTGGCTCTGGCGGTGACAACAAGGACAGATTCTGAAGGTACTGCTTGATCTGCTCAAAAGCGAATTGATATCGGTCATCCTATCGGAATTTCTTTCCTTTCTTCAGGAGACCAAATAGTGGTTCACAAGTCAAGGTTAATTTAGAAATAAACTGTCTTATGAATTGCACTTTACCTAGAAAGTCTCGCACCTCATTTTCAGTCCTTGGTGGTGGCATTTCTAGGATGGCCTTGATTTTGAAAGGATCTACCTCGATGCCCCTCTATGTGATCAAGAAACCTAGCATTTTCCTTGCTGTTACACCGAAAGTACACTTTTGTGGATTTAACCTCAGCCGGTATTCTCTGATCCGTTGAAAGAATTTCTTCATGGCGGTGTATTGGCCCTCTCTTTCCTTAGACTTGACAATCATGTCGTCCACGTACACCTCAATCTCTTTATGGATCATATCATGAAGAATTGTGGTTGCAGCCCGTTGATAAGTAGCCCTGGCATTCTTTAGTCCAAACGGCATCACCCGATAGCAGTAGGTTCCCCACGGCGTGGCAAAGGCGATTTTCTCTCTGTCCTCGGGTGCCATCAGAATTTGGTTATACTCGAAAAATTCATCCATGACGGAGAGCAATGCATGGCCTGTGGTGAAGTCCACCAATTTATCGATGTGTCGTAGAGGAAAGTCGTCCTTCAGAATGGCTCTATTCCGATCTCTGAAATCCACACACACCTGAATTCTACCATCTTTCTTCGGCACCGAAACAATGTTGGCCAACCAAGTCGGATACTCAAATGCTAGCAAGAACCCTGCGTCTATCTACTTGGTGACCTCCTCCTTAATCTTTAAAGCCTAATCCGGGCGTATTCTCTACAACTTCTGCTTGATGGGTCGAGCCTCGGGGTCAAGAGGGATCTGATGCTGTACAATCTCCGGATCGATTCCAGGCATGTCTTCGTAGGACCACGTGAAAACATCTTTGAAATCTTTTAATAAAGCGACTAAGCGCTCGCGCTCCTCCGAAGACAACGTGGATCCGATCTAGACCAGACGTAGATTCTTCTCAGTACCCACATTAATAGCTATGATTTCATTAGTGAAAGGTTTTGAAACCTCTCCTCCTCTCGATTAATCAAAATTTTCAAAACCAGAGGAATTCCTTCCTCGTCGTTTTCATCAAAATTTTGAAAATCATGATCAATGCAATAAATAAGCAGCACAGAGAAATACTCAAAAACTACAGTGGCATTCTCATTCAAAAGGTACAGCTCATCCAATTCCTCGGTTACATCCGACTCAAAAGAAAAAAAAAAGGACGGCTTAGACAAAACCTCGACATCCGGGTTATCAACCCTAGGAATACTAGACCCAGACTCAGAAGAATCGGAATCTGATCCCGACTCCATAGACTTTATGGAATTAGATTATGGTTCATTACCTAACTCAGAATTGCTTGATAGGTAGCCCTCCTCCAGTTGCCAAATGAGGGATGGTGCGTCAGATGCATCTAAGATACTGCTAGAAGGGTTCGCACCTGGATGGTCCCCAATCATGGAAACGGTCAGGTTATCCCCCAAGCTCTCTAAGTCATTCGGAGGATTTGAAAGGAGACGTGCCAGTGCTGCTCCTACTTCAAACTCATTGCGGTCGGAATCACTTTCTGTGCTCTTCGCAGCTTCAGCAGTTAATTCAGTTTGTTCCTCTGCGTCACTCTCTTGTAGCTATAAGTCAAAGAAAATCTCAAAGCTAGAAACCTGCTACCTTTCAGAGTTGAACCAGGGTTCGGGGAAACCACAGAATGAGAAGTCTTCACCTTTCCAAACAAAATAACCATTCAGGGCTCCTCAAATTGGTCGATGCACAAGCTCGTAGCGCTTCTAGGTTTGCTTAGCTTTGGCTCTGTTGGCCATCTCTTTCCCTTTCCTCACCCAGTTCTCTTTGGTGGGCGTATAGCCAAGACCAAAGGCATGCGGGTTATGTGGCACATCGGCTAATGCAGTAACGCCCTTCTGGCCTCTTCTTCATAATCCCATTCCGGGCATGTGTTGGAGTTTGTTCATGAAATATACAGATTGGACACTAACATACAAGCCATCATCAATAGCCAAGATATTTTGAACTATTTAGGCCTCAACCAAGGTAAACCCCGAAAGGAAAACATCCTCTTCGCCATGCACAATCTCCAGCACAAGTGTAGTGACTTTTGGCGGTGGATGTATAGATGAATTCCCGAAGACTATAGCTACCCCTTTCCCATTGGGGGTACTTCAGCATTTGGTGGATGGTTGAAGAGACAACCTTTACTTGGTGTAACCAAGGTCTCCCCAATGACAGATTGAAAGTGGCTGGTACATCCAGGACATGAAACTCGATTTCCTGTTGAGCCGGACCCACTTGAACTCTGATTTTCACTATTCCCATCACCTCTCTGCTTGTATTGTCATACGCCCAGATCACCTGGGCTGTAGGCACAAAATCGGCCGGTTTCAAGCCAATAACATAAGCCGTGCAATAAGGACAAGCGTTGATTACCGACCTGGTGTCGACCAATGCCACTGGTATCCACTTTTCTCGGCACTTCACTAATATATATATAGAGACTTGTTGTGTGCAGAGCCTTCTGGCAGTAATTCCTTGTCTAAAAAGGTCAAAGTTAGCGTAACGCCTCCCGGGAAGACTAATCCCACTAGTTGTTCTGGGGTGGTGTCGATGGACAACTTAGCTTTATCCATCGCTGACAGTACAGCCTTTCTGTGCACTCGCGAAGCCACAAGCAGACCCCAGACAAATATATCAGCTTGAATCTTCTTCAACTGTTTCAGCATAGCCTCTTCCTCTAACTGTTTTTCCTTTTGTTTCTCAACTTCTTTATCCTTCCCGGATGCCTCAGGTTGATCCAGATGTGGTGGTTTGAAATATCGGCCACTTCTTGTCATATGGTCGACCTTTTCCACATTCCAAGTGTTGTCAGGAAGGCCTTTACCCCAATCCTCATCGGTATGGGCCAAATGTAGGTCGTCGTCATCCCACCAGACCTCTTTGGCAGTGGACAAGCATGCATCTGGCTCCGTTCGAATCATTCTATTATCACAAACATTCCCCGTAGGGTGTTAAGCTTTTCTAGCTTTTCGATCATTTTCACTCATTTCTTGCCCAAAACGCTCCAGCGCATCTTCTTGTTCTATATGTACAATACTAATAATGCCCAGTTCCTGAGCCAATTGTTCTACACCGATGTTTTTGGGCAGTTTACCCTTTTCATCGGCCATTCCGGCCATTACAGTGGTTCCCGCTTTCTGTTCTTCTAGCTTCGATTCAATTCCCTCATCACTTAGTCATCCAAAATTGTCTGTTGACCTATTCAGGTCAAACCAGTCAATATGCATGTCCCCTTGATCTTGCTAATCAAAGAACTGCAAATTGTCTATGTCCTCCTCTAGGTCGGCTAGATCATCTAATTCCTGACTTGGCCCATCTTCTCGAACTACATTGACCTCCATCTCAGTCGGCAACACCACTTTCGATTTTGCTTGATTGATTGGCATGATATAGCAGTATAGGTTGTGCATCCCCTTAGATATGTCCTCAGAGCTCTCAGGCAATGGACTGACATTCTCCACCAAGGCTAACCTTCCTTTATCTTCCACTATCACCACCATTGGTTCAGGTTGGAGTGAAGACGTGTTCATCATGCACAAGTCCGTGCTCTCAGTGATGAACAACGCCGGCTTAGGTAGGTGGGAAGGGGTGATGTATATACTGGGGTCATAAAGGACGGTCAGTGTGTGGATGAGGTTTATATGTTGGGGTGGAGGGACTTGATTATGTGGTAGGAGAGGATTTTTAGTGACGTTTGGCTTTTGGAGTGGTGCTACCACTTTATTGTCAATGAAATCTTGAATCTCATGACGTAGCCTAGCATTGATCAGCGTCATGACCGTGTTATTGGTGAAAAGCATAGTATTTGGCAGGGTTGTGTTTCGGAGGGAGAGGATCGAGTAGTGGGCGTTGTTCTAATGGCTTAAGATGCCCCTTTCTGATCAGGACCCCTAAGGCTTTGGACAAGGCATATAAAGCGGGGTAAAGACCCATTGAGATCGGGTCTGGCTAGTTAAGGTTTGTGGAGTTGAGTTGGAGGTATTGGCGAACGGGTTGGCAGTTTTGGGTGTGATGGTAACCATACTCACATCTGAAGGCCGTACTATGGTGCCACCACTCGTGGTTGCATTAGAACTGAGTGAAAAAGGCCTCTTAGGCTGTTCCTTTTCATTGTCTATTAGCTCCTGCTTCATCGCATCCTCAATTTGAACCCCTATCTCATGGAGCTCAACAAATGTAAACAAAGGCAAGACTGTCATCTTTTGTAATAATCTCCCTTGCAAGTTACGGACCACCATTATGATTTGGTCCTTTTTAGGTGGTCGGATAGTCATCATAGAGGCCTTGGCCCTCAATCTCGTTACAAAGTCCAAGAAACCGTCCTTTGGCTCCTGACGAGTTGCCTCAAGATCACGGGTTATGACCTCGATCTGGGTATTGTAGGAGTACTGTGCGATGAAGGCCTTAGCCATTTTCTCCCAGCTCCATTTCATATAGTCTTCTAACTTTGCATAATAGATGGCCGCTATACCCGATAGGGTCTGACCAAAAAGCGATAGCTTCTGAAGTCTAGTAAGACCCGTTGGTCGTAGGATATCAAAGAATAAACACAAATGGACCATGGGATCCTTGGAGCCATCAAACCGGTCTATATGTGGCCTTTTGAATTTGTCCGACAGAGTCACTGTGGAGTTTGTGTATCCATCCTCAATGTTAGGGATTGAATTCATGCCCTGTGCCCGCTTGAAGTGCTTTTCTAGCTTGTTGACCTTCAATGCAGTGGGGTCAACCTCGAATTCAAATGGCGCCTTCGTTTGGTAAACTGGTGCCTTGGAGGTTTGAGGTGGGATCGGATCTGCTGAAATACCCATATTCTTTTAGACATTGACTGTAACCCTGGGTGCCAGAATACCCGCTGGGGGTGCATAGGATGCAGAGGCTACTGCTGGTTGTGGTTGCTGTTGCTGAAGCCTATCACTTCTGCTTGGTGGGCAGTGACCTTAGCTTGGCAGGCAGCATCTAGCTGCATAGTCTCAATGGTCTGCTGGAGCTGACGAAGCATATCTTCCATGCTGACTAGGGGATGTTGAGCTATCAGAATTGGTGAATACTCTCTTTCCAGAGTAGAAATAGAAGACTAGGCTTGACTGGGCGCAGGTGAAATAAAATGTGACTTTGGATTGGTGAATTTTGCTTGATCCTCCTTCGTCTAGTAACCAGTGAGAGTAAAACAAACGCTAGCTGTCCCCTAACAAGATCCCCGGATCTACAAATCCTTCTCACATAGGTCCAGAGTTCTTGGGGGGTAACAGAATCGTCCGAAGCAATGATGAAAAACTACCTCGCAAAAAGAAAGAAAGCAAAAAAGAAAACAAAAATCAGAAACCGCACAGCACCTTGGCTCAGATACCAACAACACGTAGTTGCAATCATAAGTTATAGAACTGTACTCAACGCTGATTTCTGCCCTGAAAATTGATACCCCGACTTGCAACTGATTCATATAGTCCTGCAGAGTTTCACTCTAAAAGCACATACCAGTTAAATGAGAGCCAAAACACCCCTATGATAGGGTAGGGTTACCCTGTCCTAGTTTCGTCAGGAACTAGGGTTCACTACTCAAGCAAAGTTTTTCACACAATCCTGAATTTGGGTAAGCAACTTGTCTTCTTTCGGTATGCAACTAGGTCGAATGGTCAAAAATGGTACCTCAACAAGACTACCTAATATACCTCTCACACCTAACATCGAGAAGTGAAATGAGGATCAAACGGTACAACGATTGTCTAGATCCAAGGGTTGTGTTCCCATCGTGGCAGAGCTCATAATCGGTCAACCTTTTGGCAAACATTTCCAAGCAAGCCTCCGACAAGCTGTTCAGGAATAACGGATGGCAAACACTATGACTTAGGCGCACCAATGCAAATGCAAATGCAAAGAAACACATAAGTGTGGATAAAAAAACATATCATGAGTTTGAGTCAAGTTCTCTAAATTCCCAGAGGAGTCGCCAAAAACTGTAGCTCGACTTTTTTCGCGCCCCCTTTCAGAAACTCAAAAAGAAGCCCTACAGGTCGGACTCCTGCGGTTCTAAATCTAATCTCACAAGTGCAATGTGAAATTGATAAACACCAAAGAGCCCAAATTCGGCAAATCGTTTTGAAAAATTGATTTTGAATCAAAAAGTGCCAAAATTGGACTGCTTTGCCAGATACAGAGTCGCCACCTAAATATTTTATTTTTGGGAAAATTTAGGAAACCCATGACTCGTGCGAAAGGCCACGTATCTGCCATCACCAAAGTTGCCTCGACTCGGGAACTTAGGTATGAGAGGGAAAGGGCATGAATTGAGCATCCCTGCTCACTCGATCAAAGATCGGCCTCTACTAATCATGATATGATTTTTTTATAAACATTATGTGTTCTTATTCTAGTTATTAGGCTAGCTTTACTATGTGATGCGCATAAGCAAGTATAAACTAGTTTGCTCAATTTGGAACAATTCAACTCATGTTTGTTTTGAAAAGGGTTTGAATTTACTACCTTACGTGGGCTTAAGGTTTGCGGATTTGCCACCAAACATAGTGGGCTTAAAACATGATTTGCCACTCAACAAAGTGGGCTTAAAACTTACATTTGTTGAATCATTCTAATTCAAACAACAAGCCTTCATCCACAGGCATTCAAGAAGTTTATCATTTAAACACATAGCCTCATGGCAAGCATGCTAGATATGGAAACACTCACATTCATGCAAGCATGCTAAAGCGTAAAAACTCACCAAGTACTCCAGGCTAAGAAAACATAAGTTAGAGAAATATGCATGATTCCTAACTATGCGAAATGTCTAATGCAACACATGCAAAGAATGCAATTTAATAGGCTCGGCTACTAATATGGCATATGATTCGATTTGACAACATGCAGTTAAACACGTATTCAAAGAATTATTGAGATAACAATGCAGTTTGAATAATGTGCCGAGCCTCGGTGCATGCAATACGAATGAATGCAGGCATAAGGTATGCTAATTGAAAAACATGATGCCAGTCTAACCATCAAAAGTGGGTAAATAAAAGGGAGAAAGACGTGGGGTTGGAAGACATACACACACACACGCACGCACACTTATTACAACATTACGCCCTCGCGAAGGAGGGTCCGAATGAAACTAGCTAAGCTACACTCCTTAACTAATTATTACAACACTTTAAATGAATTAACTAGCTATTCTAAACTAATTAAGTAAAACAATTAAATAATTAACTATCTAAGTTAGCTAAATACTTAACTAATTAATTACAAAGCGACTAAGCTAATTAATTACAACATGAATTAATTAACTAATCTACCCAAATAGTTATAACATTTGCATGAATTAGCTACAACTAATTAACTAAGAAAATTAACTATAATGGCCTTGGGAAACAAGGGATGCATGCATGCTCGGTTTCCACCCAAAGAACATCCACTGTCTACCCTTGAAAGCCTCTATTTGCACAACCTTTGCACTATTTCCTTCTCCAGATCAACTCTGCCATACCTCATAAGCATACTGCCCAAAATTCATTGGTGGCTGGCCAGCCACCACTAAGGGGTTGCCGTCCAACACTGATGGCCTGCCGGCCAGTAACAGTGGTCGGCCAGCCACTGGTGATGCACAAGCCCAAGCTGCAACAGAGAGCAAACATGGCAAAGAGAGGGTATTCTCACAGGTTGTATGTACTGTGTACCTCTCCTTATCATCAAAACAAGTTTAAAGGAGTGATACACTTGGCCCTCAAACCATCAATCAAGCAATTTCCATGCATGATACCTAAGGGACTAATTTTGTACAAGTTCAATGAATGAAAAAACAAGACTCAAATACCATCACTATGTCATGCATGATCAAGGGCAACTGAGACCTAGGAACGTGGCACATTTCATCACTTTTGAGTATGAAATGTCTCATTTTCCTTATGTTCAAATTAACGTCCGATTTGAACACATGCAATGCAACACAAAGAAATACTTACCTTGTCTCTTTTACTTGCCAATTTTGTTTACACATTTTAGTAACCAAATCATTCTTTAATCAATTTTTCCATTGGTGAGTGTCCTCTAAGATGAAAGAAGTGTCAACCAAGGGATAATGTAAGGCAACAAAGAGATCATGTCGTTGGTAATGAACCCTCAAAGAGGATTAAACCATTAGGTTTGACCTCAATCTCAAGCTTAAAGGATTCCAAGCTTGAAACAACTCTCGAAAGCTTAAAGGATTCCAACACTAAAAGATGCAATCAACTCAAACAAGAGGTGTCTAAGATCCTAAAACACTAACTTGTGAGGACTATTACACTACAACCATGCAAAGCACGACTCAAATGAACTAACCAGCCCAAAACAGAGCTAAAACATGCTATTTCAGAGGCCAAAACATGCTGGACTTAGGCTAAGTTAAGCTAGAAAAACATGCTAACATATAGAGTTAACTAGGCATGTAAACAAGGAACAAGGAGGGGAGGCTAACCCCTTCAAATTAGGACTTCAAAATTAGTTTTTTGCCACTAAAAAACCTTTGAAATTCAGTAGTTAAAAGGCCTAAAAAATTTGGTTTGAAAGTGGTGAACAAAGGTACACTAGCTTTACAAGCAAAGAAGTAAGAAGGGTGAACCACCCCAAAACTGAAAATGGCCTCAAACCACCACCTTTAGGCCACAAAAACAGAGTGTTTTATAGTTCAAAATCAGCCCAAAAAATAGTTGAAAGAGATGGAAAAACAAATATGTAAAAAAAGTGTAAAAGGGGAGTGTTATACCTCTTGAAGCAAGCAACAATTTTAGGCACAAAGTCAAGTCAAAAACACCTTCTATAGCTCCAAGAAGGCTTCCAAGGACCTCAGCTCAAAGGTGATCAAGTTTGGTTAAGGAAGTGTATGCAAAAGTATAGGACTTGTGAGCAAATGTATACAAAATTGCAAGAGAGAGAGAGAGAGAGAGAGAGAGAGGGAGAGAATTTTGCTCCAAAATTTTCTAACCCTTTGCAATGGGGTAGAAGGTCCCATATTTATAGGAAAACAAGTTTTTGGATGAGTTAAATTAGTCCATACACGTGTATGGTGATCAAGCCCATTGTGCCAACAGCTAGAACAGCTGTCAAGAAAATATCTACACAAAGGCATCAATGGCCGGCAGGCCACTTGGGTGGCCAGCAGCTTCAATTGGTGGCCGGTAGCCACCAAGGGTTGCAAGCCTGAAGATTTTGGTCCAAAACAGGGCATAGAATGGATGGGGTTTGAAGGTTCAAAGATAGGGCATTCCGCCGAGGACTTCGGGCACCAAAGCGAGCACAAATAGTCATAATCATCGAGTGCACAAACGATGATGTCCAAGTCTTGAGGATGGTCAAAAATGGGGTGTCTACAGGAGGGAAGAGAAATTCAGAACTTAGACTATAATACTGTGGAGATAAATTCAGAGAAGAAAATTTACAGTGAGACAACAGAAAAACCGATTTGACAAATCACCCCCTTTTAGCAATCCACTTTGCTGCAATTGTAAGACATAATGGGCACAAGCTGCATCATTTGCACCGAGGAGTTCACATATCCTATACCATTCTGCAAACAGCACTGAAACCTACAGAAAACACATGTTCCAGCAAGAAATGATTACTACAAATTATTTAGTTGACCCTCCAGCTTCAGATCCAATTTCTAACAAGAAAATTTTCCAATCCACCCCCTAAGTTTCCCAATCATTTTTTATTGAAAAAGAAAGCAAAGAAAATGAGGTCTGGAAGAATTTATGAGGTACCATCAAATTAAATTTCTGTAATGGGCCAAAATGGGACATAATAAACATTATGCCACTATGACTGATACAGGAGTGTAAAATTTTGTATCTGGTTATACGACCACAGTTTTAATCCAACCGATAGATTTCCACAATGGTAAAGAAAGCCAAGGATAACGTTATGCAATGGTGACAACCAATTTTTAACCATGGCAAAAAAGCACCAAATTCATTTATGCTGATTCAGAATTATAAAGAGCATGCTGAACAACAAAAGGTCATGTGTAACTTGCTCATGAAAACCAGCAGGATATGATTCCACTAACTCCACTATGTTACAATCTTCCCTGCTTGTTGCATAGAGACTAGGGGCCTGTGCCAGCAGAAATTAAAATGTTAATATGCAAAGAAATATTAGACAATTAAAAATTATATAAGACCAATATTTCTGATAACCTTCTGCTCTATAGCTTGTCTGGTATTATCCTCTCCAGCAAAAGTATCAAAAAAAGTAGTAGGATTGGAAGTAGGATTCCTGGCAACCTCAACCAGTTGTTGTAATGACTCTGGAGATCCAGGCCTTGCCGCAAGCTATAGGTATGATCTCAATCAGAACCAGGCACAATCTGATTTAGCCACCATATCAAACAAAATGAATAGTCACAAACCTTAGCCAACGTATCAATGAAATTATGAAGTTTGGAAATGGTAATGCAACAGCGATAGATGTTTCAGTTGTCTTGCTTGTTGTGAGGTCCCGAAGACTAGATTTATTGCATGGGAAAAAATAAACATTAATAATCTGAAGGGATAACAAACAATGCAAGGATCATAAAATACTTATCTTTGATTACCTGAATCTTTTCTGCAACTTCTAATATTGTTAGGCCATTACTTCCTTCAAGAGAAAGAACATGAAATGCAGCAAATTTGACTATTCCAGGAGTCAGCCGATGCCTAGATCTTCTTTGATTCGAAAAACCCTTTTCTTGCATTATGGCAAGAGCATTTTCAACTGCAGCTCCATTGCGTAAATTAGAAATCATATCTTCACCATCATTACCCTGCATCACCCAAAAACAATACTTTAAAATAAGCTGCAATAAGCAATTTGTAGAAGCATACAACAGGGTTTATCAACAAATGATGTTCCTCCCTTTTTTTTTTGGGTGCATTATAGCGATGTAATATTCTACTAAAAACTAGTCATCAAGAGGAAACAAGAAACTGAGTATTATTTGTAACCAACAAGAAGGTTGACTGAATTGTAACCTAAGCAAGTGGCCAACAGCTTTTCAGGAAAATTGATTCAAATCTTCCAATGAACTAGAGAGGAACCGAGGAATGCAAGGAAAACAAAAGTGAGGTTAATCTACCCCAGAAAGGAGGAGGTACTGAGCTTAGGACAATGAATGCAAGCACAAAAAATGGGAGTGAGATTAATCTGATGACTTCACATTCATGCTGATCTTGAGCTAGCCAAGTCCTCCAGGTCTTGGTGACAGGCCTTCATATAATATTTGTTTGCAACAATTTATATATGCTTCTACTGAATTATACCAAAACTTGTCCTTAATTCATGATGCATTTACAAAAGTAGCAAATAAACTGCAAAACTTGGTAGTGCAATTACAAAAGTTGGCCCAGATGGAATTCTATTGTGTTTGCAAGCACAAGAAGTAAGGACTTCCAAAAGATGATGTAACTCTGTCAACCGTAATAAAGAAAATATTAGTCCTCCATTATAGAAGTTGAAAATCAGAATCATTGGAAGAGAATCAACCAAGCAGTTGAAACTAGGCTATTAAATGGTATAACATACAAATAACCAATATGATATGATCGGTTTTGAATTTTGTCTAAACCATAGCAACCAACTTTTGAGAAAATTAAGTGTTAAATGGAAAAAGATTCTACCTCATTTTTATCACGAAGATATGCTTGTTCAATACTCATTTTCCTCAATTTTGGCCCAAATCCAGCAGATAGAGCAAATTGTCACAATATCTCAGGCCAGGTCAATGGATTTAAGTGGCGCTGCCAGCTGCGTATATGAAAGCCCCAAGCATACGCCTGAAAGTAAAATAAAGGAATAAAAAGTATTTCAGAATGAATAAACACAAAATCAAGCCACAACTGACAACAAGATAAAAGCAGCAACAAAAACCAACCACAGAACAAAGCTTAACAATCTGTGGATGGCCACCTTCAGGATTGGCAGCAGTATTTTGATTTACTCCCAGCCCAGTCGAAGAGGGTGTCCTTGCTACATTCTCAATATCTTTAATTATGGATCTTAGAAGAGCTACATGAATCTCCCCTAACAACCTTGGATCCTGAAAATAGTAGGGAGCAACTAAAACAATAAGATGAGAGTAAGGATAAAACAAATAGTCTAAGGGAAAAATTAAGCACAAGGATCTCAAGCACTTACATAATCATGAAAAGCTTGAACAAAGTCATCCAGCATAAATGGCCAAAGCCCCAGAACGTCAGCAAAATTTATTAAAAATCTCCAGACCTAAAAATCAATTCACAGGTAAATAACATTAGAATGATCACAATACCTCCGTAAGCATCACCATTAGATCTAGTCCATATGTTGCTTGAAAAAATTGTAGTTCATTACGTTCAACTTGTTGAAAAATGTTCATATGTATGCCTTCCACTTATGTAACAATAAAGACTTTCATTATAACCACATGTTAATTTTTTTTTACAATTAAAGAATTATTTTGCAGTAACAAAGAAAAATTTGGTTATCCTTTCATTCAAGCTTGATGAAGCCACTATTGACAAGATACTTGGCCTTCTGTTACATGGACTCTTTAAAGTACTTGTGTTGGACACTTGACACTTGGATAAGGGTATGTGTTATGTAACCAATACTTCTCATCGGATATTGCTTAGCAAGCATAAAAATCACTTCAATTTTGTTATAAAATTGTATTTAACAATATTATTATATGCATTTTTTGTTGCATGATTGCTATAAAATGAATAAATTGCTAAAATTTATGAAAGAAGTGAATTAACTGTTCAATTTGCCATCATCACCATGAGATGAATTAAATACAAATCTTATGATCTTGCAGATTTTAACCTATCTAAACATTCAACCCACATAACAGTTCCAAGAAAGAAAAATAATAGACAAGGCACAACATCCAATTAATATCATGACACTACTTCTAAAAGAATTAGAAAAAAAAATAGCAATTGTGATGTAGTCCTTCAGCAATAGTTAGTTGTTCTCCATAACCACATCGATGACAGATCGAACACAATTTGAACATAGATGAAATCACATAGACCAATTACTGAAAGCACAATCTAGATCTCATAGTGCAGAGCAACACATAAGTGAAAAACAATTACTGAAATAGAGATGAAATCACTGAAACCAATTTTTCAAAACACTAATCCAAATCATATTGTAAATCATATTGTATAAATCACAAACAAAACAACTAATCTCTGATCGAAGAAGACGAAGAGTTCCAAATCCATGGAGATAAATCACAAAGCTATGCTCAAAATCGAACTTCAAAATAACAATCCCGATATGAATCACCAACCAGAAGAAGAATCGAAGAAGAATCACTGAGTAAGAGAGTGAAGAAAAATCGAGAGCCCTAAGGGCTTAGGACCTATATAGAGCCCTAAACAAAAGTATTCACTAATAAAAACATTGATTCAAAACAAAGATAAATCACAAACAGAACAACTAACCTTTGATCGAAGAAGACAAATAGTTCCAAATCCACGGAGATAAATCACGGAGCTGTGCTCAAAATTGAACTTCAAAATCGAAGAAGAATCACCGAGCTGAAGAAGAATCGAAGAAGAATCACTGAGTAAGAGACTGAAGAACAATTGATCCTCTGAGAGAAAGAGAGAGAAAGATAGCGATAGAGTGAGCAAGAGAGTGAGTGAGTGACGACTGTGCTCAAAATAGGGTTTTCAAAATAAAGGTTTGGAGAGACAGAAGAGGGTGCGAAGAGAGACAGGATTTGGAGGCGGTTTTCAAACGTCTTGATTCAAAAAACGATATCGTTTTAATTAATAACAAATGTGATGTTTAAAAAACGCCGTTAATTATTAGAAAAAGTGACTTTTACTAAAACGCCGTTAATTAAACGCTGTTGAATCCCTAATTTCCTGTAGTGTTTCAACAAAAAATCAAAAGCAGATAAAAAGGAATCAAAATAGTGGTTGAGGTGGTGGGTCAGTAAAACTATTAATGTTTTTTTGGTGGCTTTGTGGCAATGTCATGTGAGTCAAAATCAAAAGGAGCCAAACAATACGGAGGTCGTTTGACAATTTAATATTTTAGTGTAAAAATTAAAAGGTTACTAAAAAATAAAAAAATAATAATTTATACGAATTTTTTGTTAAAAAAAAATTCCCTTTATTATGTACATATTTTTTATAAACATTTAAAAAATTATTTCAAATATACTAATTTTTCTACCTCATATTTTAACTAAAAAACTAAAAAAATTACTAAAATAGCATGTTCATAAACGAGACTTAAGCATTCATTTGGGATGTGGGTTGACTTTTGTGTTTTTTTGGCTATTTTAGCCTAAGGTTAAAAAGTCTCGTTTGAGATGGCTTTTTTAACTTTTTTGACTTTTGTGAGAGAAAAAATAAAATGATTATGGTTTAGATGTAATATTTTATCTTTGAATTTTTAGCAGATTTTGTCTTTTTGTAACTATTTTAGCCCAAAAAATTTAGGCCAAACATAGCCTAAACTAGAGGTATAAATCTGGCTCGACCCGGCCAATGTCGGGCCTCGCAGGCTCCCGCCAAAATTCGGACCAGGCTGGCCCACGGGCCAAAAAATTAGGCCCAAGCATAGGGAGTATTCGAGCCTTAGGCGGGTCGGTGGGTCAAGCCTCAAGCCGGTCCGGTAGGCCTGGGTCTAGGCTTGGACTCAGGCTTGGGCTGGACTTGGGTGGGCGTAGCCATTTTTTTATTATATGTTTTTATTCTACCAAAATTTTATTATTTTCAACTAAAAAAGACATTGTGCCTCTGGCAGGCCAGACTGAGCTTCAAAATGATGGCCCAGGTTCAGGTCCAGGGGCTCGGGCCCCAAAAGGGGCTAAACAGGCTGGGCCCACCCCGGGCGGGCTTTGAGTTGCCCACAGGCCGTAGGCCATTTTTACACTCCTAGCCTAAACAATCTCACTTAACAACAGTTCACTCGTGGCAATTCAAGAAGAGGATGGTGGTAGAGGGCCGTGATTGGTGGTGCATGGTTGATGTGAGAGAGGAGAGTGAATGTGTTTGCAAAGAGAGAGAGAGAGAGAGAGAGAGAGAGAGGGATGGTCACAAGTCAGATTTGAGATGGGTTTGTAGTTGCACCTACCTTGTATCATATTAGGGTGGGACAAATCCGGGGATGGCAGGGGTGGATGAGGGACAAGAAACGGGTTAATTTTGTAAGTTGAAAAATAAAAATATTAATAAAAATTAAAGATAATATAGTATATTACACATAATGATTTATACTTAATGAGAATTATAAAATAAAAAATAAAAAATAAAGAGAGCCGCTATTCTCATTTCGCTTTGTTCCAAATATACTCCATTTTTTCTCCTTATTATACATAATTATATTAATACCTTTAGAATTTTGATTTTTTTAGAGAGTGTATTTTGTGTGAAAGTGTATTAATATAACTATGTATAATAAGGGCAAAAAAAAGAGTATTTAGAGTAAACTGGAATGAGAATAATGGCTCCCAAAATAAATGAGTAAAAATTAATATTAAGAATAGTATTTTAGTATTTTAATTTTATCATAGTGAAAAAAATTAAATTATATATATTATATATATAAATATATTTAATAAAATATATAGTGACGGGGTTGGGGAGAAGACGGCGAGGGAAACAAAATCTGTTCATGCCCTACTTTCTTAACAGGACGAGAAAAAATGACCACCTTTGAGAGTGAGTCACAAAAGATAGTTTTTTTTTTTTTTTTTTTTTTTTTTTTTTTTTTTTTGGAGGGGGGGTAAATTACACTGAGCTCTCTTGAGATTCAATAAAGATGATAAATTACCAATAAGTCTTAATAGTTGGATTTAATTCCTATCAAATCCTATTGAAAATAAGTTCTTGTAAAATCGTCGCTAAAAATAATTTTTTGTAATATTTTTTTGCATATGTCATTAAAAATTGACAATTAGTGATTTTTCGGTCACGATTTTTATAAATTGTCACTAAAACTTACAATTAGTGACATTTTCTGTGACGAATTTTTTAAACTGTTGCTGAAAGTTAAAATTTAGTGGTTTTTTTTTTTTTTGTGACAATTTTTTAAAACTGTTACTACAACTTATAAATAGTGACACCTTTTGTGACAATTTTCAAATTGTCATTGAAAATTAACAATTTGTGATGTTTTTTAGTAGTATTTGATAAAAAAAAGCCATTAATTCTTACAGGACCTGTTGGGCAATAAGTTTACTCATTAGGACCTACACATATCTATAAAGAAAATACAATAAGTTACATATTTTTGACATAATTATACTGACCCTCCTTTTAGTAAGGTCAAAGAAATCAAAACTAATTCAGCTGGTATGAAAATACATAAGAGAACATATATACTTCAATGTAAAAGAATAAATAATATATATATATATATATATTTTCATACGATTAACAATTTTTTTAATGAAAATGAGTCAAAATATTATATGAATTAAAACCTTGAGAGAACTCATTGTAATTATGTCAAATTCATGAGACTTACTGTATTTTGCCAGACTTCTGTGGTGTTAGATGAAGGCATTGGCTATTAACTGGGAAAGTAAAGAGAGCAATGGCATTGAGTTGGGGAAAATGAGAAAGTAGCGATGGAAAAAGAAAATGGATGGTAGTAGATTGGGGAAGAGGGATGGGGTGATGATGGGTGATAATAAAGGTGTGGGAGGTGGCTATCGACATTATTGAAAGGAAAAAAGTGATTAAATTGTTTAAATTATCTTTCTTCGTTGGTCATAACTAACAGATATAAATGGTTGGCTAAAATTGATATCATTTTAAGAATACAAATCTTAAATTGAAATAATTTAAAAATAGATTTTAATTTGTAACCGAGGTGAAATCTTGATTTTTTTTTTTTAAAATTTACTTATATTTTATTATTACATATTTATAAGTCTATTCATTTCAAGAAAATAAGGTAAAACAATACGAAAAGCAATTCATAGTATTGTAAGTTTTTTTATCATAGGCAAAATGTTTCACAAATCCCTTTGGTACAGTAAGCTTATTACTATACCAATTGGGTAGAACAATTCCAAGAGCAATTCATTAAGCATAGTAAGCTTTCACAAATTTTTTATAGAGGCCCTTAGAGAGAGGGGCTCTCTCTCTCTAGAGATTTCTGGTGATGTTTCGACAAAATTTTGGTGATGTTCTTTACATTTCTAAAATATTGATGTACACTCTTAAAGTATAAATTTACATTTTTAAAGTATAAATCTGAACTTTTTATGTCTGAAATAGGAATTTTAAGTTTTTCTCTCTCCATTTTGACAATAATTGTTGAATTTTCGACACCCACAATGGTTCCCTCTTCTCTCAAGTGTTCTCCCATATCATTGTGGGTGTTCTTCCTCTTCAACTCTAGTTTCTGATAGTATCCGAAGTTCGGCAGCAGTAGCGGTGTTGATGAAGTTGGGCATCAGTGACGGCGATGACGGTGATGATACCGATGGCGATGGCAGGTGTTGATGCAGATCTTACTTTGCAAACCACATCTATGAGAAGGTCGTTGATTTTCATTAGATTGTAGTATTTTTTTAACAAATTTATTTTTGTTATTTGTAATTTGTTGTTTTTGGCCCTTTAGAATCTTATTGTTTTTATTGTAATCTTATATATTATTTGTTTTATTTTAATAAAATTATTTTTCTGTTCTTAAAAAAAAAAAAAGGCCAAATTTTTAAAATTTTAAAAAATTTAACTTGTGTCGGTTTTGGACTAGGTCTAAGTCAAGTCTCGGTTTTGGTCCTCCTTGGTACTTCCCCACTCTAGCTTCAGGTCTAACTTGTGTCTGTCGAATATTAAGATACAGACATACCTTTGTCTTAGCAAAAACGACTCTGATTCGTAGCTCGAATTCGGAGGCTCGAATTTGGCTCGAATTCAGAGAAGAAGAAGAAGAGAAGAAGAAGAAGAGAAGAAGAAGAAGGAGGAAGGAGGAGGAAGAAGGAGAACTGGAGGGGAGGGGGCCATCAAAATCGAGCTAGAGGAGGCGGGGCCGGAGGCGGGACTGCGACGATTGGAGCTGCTGCTGCGACGATCGGAGCTGTTACAACGATCGGAGCTGCTGCGACGATTGGCGGTGACAGAGGCATAGGAGGGGCCCTTCTCTCCTCCTCTTCCCCTCTGTTCTTCTCCTGTGTTCAACGAAGAAGAAGAAGAAAAGAAAGAAAGAAAAGGAAGAGAAAGAAAAGGAAGAAAAAGAAAAAAAAAAAAAAATCGCAAAACGACGTCGTTTTGCGATTCGAGCCAAAATCGGGCCACTTTTTTCGAGCTACCAGTCATTTTCCTAGCAAAAATATAATTTAAGGTCAAATTTTAGGACTACTTGACCTATGTGATTATTATTATTATTATTATTATCTATATATAGGAGAATGGGATTTTAGTGAGAAACTTTTTAAGAATTTAAAATTTTTATTTTAAAATTATTGAATTTTTAATTTATAAAATATTGAAAAATAAATTGTTGATTGATATATTTAATTAATTATTAATTATTTTAGTAATAATAATTATTCTTTAATTTATAAATTTTAAATAAAAAGATAACAAAATATTCCATAATCTTTCCCATCATAATTTCTCTCAACAACTTTTAAAAAATTAAAACACTTATTTATACTCTTTCTCTTACTCCCCCAAACTATCTCCCCCAAACTAGTCGTTGAATACTTTAGAAAAATACCTTCATCACTTTGGGAGTCAAACTTGCCCAAATTTGCCTTAAATACACATGATTCACAACATAAACTGCGGTATTTAAGGCTTCAGCCCAAAACTTTGGAGGAACTTTCTTGCTAAGGAGCATGACCCTAGCCATCTCTTGAACAACTCTATTTTTCCTTTCAACAACTCCATTTTGCTGTGGAGTAATAAGAGTAGAAAACTCATGCTTAATTCCATGCATATCACAACAATTCGAAAACGAACTATTTTCAAACTCATGACCATGATCAATTCAGATTCGTATGATAGGCCAAATAGAAACACCCTGTTCATTTTGGATTTTAAGGACTAATGTCTAGAAAGTATTAAACGTATCAGATTTTCCTTGTAAAAAATTAACCCAGAAAACACGAGTGTAATCATCCACAGTTAAAAAAATGTATCTTTTACCTCAAATGCTTTTAGTGCGAGCGGGTCCCATAAGATCCATATGGACCAGTTCAAAAGGATGTTTGATTGTGAAGCTATTCACCTTTTTATGAGGGGCACGGGTTTGCTTCCCAAGTTGACATAGTCCACACACATGGTTCACATCCTTACCCATTTTGGGTACTCTTCTCACAAGCTCTTTGTTGGCTATCTTAGTTAGGTCTTTGAAATTCACGTGACCTAATCTTTGATGCCACAGATCAATATTACTTATGATGGCTGAGTGGCAAGTGAGATCATTAGTGGTAACAATCCCATAACAGTTATCAGATGTGCGAACCCCATGTCACGACCCCATTCCGCCCCTAGTAGAATGGTGCCGTGATGGCCAGTAATCCGAGATTACCAAAGGCCAACTTACAAAGATTCACACACAATCAGAGTATACATATGGGGCCTACATGTGCGGAAGCAATAAATTTAAATCTAAATAGTCCATAAGAGCTGTGCATAGATCAAATAAAATGTCATACATCTTAACATGGTTTACAACTTGGATACAATTAAAATAAAGTACATATTACATCTTGATCAAAAGGCTTCTCAAGCCGACATATACAAAATGAACTACAATGACCAAGCCAAGAAGCATAATCTTCAAGATGCTACAAAAGTATGAATCCAAACATCATGCAAAACACATCTAGGCGTCACCGCCTTCCTGCTCGTCACCTACACATATATAAGGAGAGGGTGATCTTGGATACTCAGTGAATGATATTAGGAATAAAGGTTTGCATGACTGATAATCAAGATTTTTATCAAAACAATACATATCATAATTTGTACAAAATCAAGGAATGAACCAAGTTCATCTATCAAATCTTTCAAAGCTTCAAGAGATACTTACTAGCATCAATATAATACAAGGGATGACATTCCAGACAAACAAACCCTTGCGGAAAACCGTCAGTGGAAAAACAAGGGTGCAGTCGCATTATAGTCCCCTGACACTAAGGACTTCCAAAACAAGGGTGCAGTTGCATTATAGTCTCCTAGCACTAAGGACTTTCCCAGAATGTCATCAAAACAATATAATACCTAGGGGTGAGCAGCGGATATACCGATCCGCCAAAATCGACCGAACCGAACCGATCCGCCGCATTTTGGACGGATGCGTGATGACGAGCGGACGGTTGCGAATTGATTTTCTCCAATCCGCCAATTTGGCGGACGGATGGCGGATTTGAGGTTCCTTTGGCCGCAACCGAACCGCCAAACCGCGAGCACCCTTAGTAATTAATAAGACTTTGTGTTTTCAATTTGTTTAAATATTTTGTTTGTGTTTTCAATTGAAAAAGAGTTCAAATATTTTGTTGAAAAAAAGTTTTCAACTTGAATATATTTTTTGAATTGAAAAAAATAAACGTATTATTTATCTATATTTTTTTATTTTTAAATCCAACTCTAAAAGTAATAAATAGAAAATATGATATGCTGGTTGATTTTTGTTTTCAAAAACATATATAAATGTAACAATACAGAGACATACTATCTTTACTATTGCTCTGTTCATGGTTTTGGTAGTTTGAATTGTTTTTATATTTTAAGAACCATAGATTGTAATACTTTATGTGGACGAGACATGCTGTGATTGTAATGTGTGGATGAGGCATGCAGTGATTGTGATAATCTAAAGTTTCAAACTTTCTTTCTTTGGATGAGGCATGCAGTAATTGTAATACTTTTTTAAGTCATTGACTGTAATACTTTTTTTTTTTAGGAAGTGCACAAGTTGAACTATGTTGAAAATTATAAAATTTCAAACCGCCAAACCGATTCGTATCCATCCGCCAAACCGCCAATCCGCTCAATCCGCATCCGCCGGGTTGGCGGACGGATGCGGATTGATTTTCTTCAATCCACCAATCTGGCGAACGGATGGCGGATTGAAGGTTCTGTGGCCGCAACCGACCCGCGCCCACCCCTAATAATACCAGATATCAAACTAGAGACAGTCATTCATGCTTGATCAAATACTTTTTCAAAATGAATCAAGGCTTTATCAAAACTTTATAACATAACTTTATTAAAAATACCACTCACATAGCTCTTCGGGTGAGGGAATTACATGCAACGATCCAAGGCCTACAAGCACATAATAAACTCCATTGAATGCATTTCAAGAAGACAAGGAGAAATGCTCAAAGATGGGTATGAACTGCATTCTTAAAACAAGCTTTACATGACAAGAAAGGGTCTCGACATTTCTTTCAAAACTAGGTCAAGTCAAAGCAAAACATGCTGGAAGTTAAAACACTATTTTTCATCTCGGGGAAAACATGCTGGATACCAATCAGGTCTTGGCCGAGGTCCCACACCCCTTGGCCGAGATATGGTCCCAACGACCACATTCGAGGAAATGAAGTCGGGAAAACCTGGGTTCCCTTTTGAAGAACATGAAGGACAAGAACATGAAGAACATGAAATGCTAAAATCATAACTTCTTCATTCAAAATCTGAGATTTCATGAGATGAGTTCGAAAACATGGACTTGGGTACCCATACTTGAAGATCTTATGAAAACAAACACAAAAACATGGATCTTGATACAAACTTTCGGATCAAAACATGGTTTTCTTTCAAGAACACAAGAATATCATTTACTCTTTCTAAAACCGAATTTCAAAGCAATGCATGGCTCATGAATCATGTTGGATCATGCGATGTAGCTAGATGAACATAAGGAACAACAAGAGCAAAATAAGAATCTAATCTCAAAACACGAATCCAACGGTTCAAACTCTAAGGATCAAGCTTGGAAATCTATTCTTCCTCTAAGAACCCTTCTTCCTCTCTTCTTAGAGCTTCTCTCTCTACAAGGCTAGGATATGACAAAGTGATATGGGTTTCTCAGCTAACACCTGCCTTAAACCTCTGCTGGGACACGTGGCGCTGCCGGATTGGGTTTTCTAAAAAATGTGACAGAATGATAAGACAAGTGCATGACAAAGGGTGTTCAACAAGTAAGGTGACATAGGAACTCCGACAGGTAAGGACCTCGAATTAGGACAAGACTTCGGCAAGTAAGGTCTCAATGATCTCAGCTAGGAAGGTTAACACTTGGCCTAGCTGTGCCACACCTTGACCTAGATGTGCCACACCTCGGCCTAGGTCATACCAGTCTAGGAACAAGATCTCTAGGTGCAAGGATGCCTAGGTGGTAACATCTCGGCCTAGATGATGACATCTCGGCCAATATGCCAGGGTGAAGGTGGAGGTCAACCAAAGTGGTTCCAAGATGGTCCTAGATGTAAGAGGTTCAAAGGTGTGACCTAGGCTTTAGGTGACCTCGGCTACACACACTAAGCAAGGGACAAAACATGCAAGCAACACTTAAACAAAACTAATCAAAATCTGCAAGGATGCAAGCTTAATCAATACAAGGATCATGGAAAATGCGCGTAAGCATGACTAGGATAAAGTGAGGGTTGCTACACCCTATGTATGACAATATTTCCCTTCTTATCTAAAATTTCATATTTATTTTTTGAAAATAATACTTCATGGTAGGAATCACACATTTGACTAATGCTCAAAAGATTTTCTTTAAGGCCATCTACAAGTAATGCATTTTCGAGCTTGGGAAGACCAGCCACACTTATAGAGCCCTTACCAATGACTCTAGAAGTGCCACTATCTCCAAAAGTAACAATTCCTCCTTCATATTTTTCAAGAGAAGTGAAGTAGGATTTGTCACCAGACATGTGACGAGAGCACCCACTATCAAGATACCACATGTGTGAGTCACGTGCTTTCAAAGCAGTGTGAACAACAAAACAAGTCAAGTCACCCTTTCTCACCCATATCTTTTTAGTCTTAGCAAAATTAGGACTGATAGTCTTGATAAATTTCTTAGCATTGTGAACACCCTTATGAATTTTGGTGTTCCGCCTAGACATATAAGGTTGTCTCCTAACCCAAAAAGTATTAGAATTTCTACGCTTTTGAGACACATTACCAAACAACTCAGAACAATAAGGACGAATATGGCCATACCTACCACAATGACGAAAAAAAAAAAACAGGTTTTACCTCCCTTTTGTTGATCTTACCCCTGTTAGGCAGATGGAGAGAGGGATCACCCTGCTGCACCTTCAGCTTTCCCTTTGTTTGAGTCTTGATGTTATGTGATGTAGAGGCCTATCCCTTGTGAACTGTCGCATTACCATAGCCTAGCCCACTTTTGTCACAACCCATTTGTTGAGACCAAATGATGTCTTCTAGTGTCTTTGACCCTTTGTTCCACATAGCAATTGTGGCTCTAACATCTTTGAGTTGTTTATCTTTCTGACAAACCATCTCTTCCAATGCAGCTTGTGACATTTTAAGGTTTTCAATCTTCTCTTCATATGTGGCATATATTTTCAGAAGTTCATTCCTTTCGGTCTCACAAGCTAGAAGTTTTCCACATAGGTCTTGCCTTCCATTAGAGATCTTGATGACATTCTGCTTTGTTGTTACAATCTTTCCTTTTAGCTTGACATTCTCACTTTCACATGCTTTGAGTTTGCAAGTCAATTTGTCATTGATTTTGGACAAGTTTAGAGATTCATTATAAAGTTTTTCATAGGCTTGTTGTAGATCATTACCATCGATCTTATCATTATCTTCTGAGGTTTCATCATCTTCATCTTCCTTTTTCTCCTCTTTCTCCTTGACCTCATCCAGTCGAGCAACCAAGGCATGAATGTTGGTGGATGGTGGTGACAATGACTCTCCTCTTTTATGGAATTGACTCAAAATGTCCCATACATCTTTGGCCTTTGTGCAGTGAGTAATCCGTTGCTGTTTTTTGTCAGAAATTGCTTCACGGATGGTAGTCAGAACTTTGTGATTGCTCGGACTGTCAGCGCTTTCAACATCCTCTTTAATGGCTTGCCAGCCCTCAAGGTCGTGAGCTCTCAGAAACATCCTCATTCTGATCTTCCAAAACAAGTAATTACTCCTATCAAAGGTAAGAGCATGGTGCAAATTCTGACCACGAGCAAACTCAACTGGCTTTGGAAATGATTGAGTGATAGTAGACCAGAATGCCATGTAGGTACTATCTCCGTCTTCACCGGATTCGGTTTCTTCAGGTTCTTGCTCTGACCCGTTTTCATCATCCCAAGTCACTATATAGACTTTCTTCTAGTTCTTTTTCGATGGACATTCAAGAGCAATATGACCAAACCCTTAACATTCGTAACACTTGACACCTTGCCCCCTCACAATCTCTTTTTTTTTTTTTTTTTTTTTTCCCCAGTTTTTGGAGCAACTTTTGGTGGAAAAGTTTTGGATTCTTATTGCCTTTATCTTTTAAACGAGGATCCTTGAAATTAGGCTTCTTTTTCTTTAATTTTTTTTGAACTATTTGGTAAACATAGCCGTCATTTCAAACTCTAGATCAAACTCAATCTCAGGGGTCTTAGCAGTCTCATAAGTACTAGTAAAAGCCACACTATCTTTTTGTGTTTTTCTTAGAATTGGTGGGCTTCATAAGTCTGCAAGTTTCCCATCAACTGATCAATCTTGAGGGTATTAACATCCTGAGCCTCCTCAATAGCTGTAACTTTTGATTGGAACCTCTCGGGTAAAGACCTCAAAATTTTTCCAACAACCTTAGTTTCAGGGATTTTTTCACTCGAGTGTGAAACAGGAATTCACGATGTCACTAAGTTTAGCATAAAAATCATCAAACGTCTTATCATTACGCATAAAAAGAGTTTCAAAAGAGAAGGTAAGACGTTGAAGTTTTGACATTTTAACAGAAGTAGTACCCTCGTGAATAGTTTCAAGAATATCCCAAGCCTCTTTTGCTACCTCACAAGTACAAATATGACGAAACTCTTCAGGTGTGACGGAGCAAAAGAGGGAGTTGAGAGCCTTACTGTTCCAACTCTAATTTTGATATTTGAATGCGTCCTATTTATCAAGAGGTTTGGAAATATCAACGCCATCAATGGTAACAACAGGTTCACTCCACCCATAGATCACACAATGCCAAACTTTTTCATTGATAGATGTTAAAAACGCTCTCATACGAGCTTTCCAATAAGAATAGTTTGTACCATCAAGTAACAGAGGTTTATGGGTTGAGTCACCTTCACAAATTGAATCCATACCACCAATCACACAAAATCACACTCCTATAGCTTTGATAAAAATAAAGAGTGACATACTCTGATACCAATTGAAAAACTTAAGTGATTTGTGATTCGACTCAAGATTAATTGTACTAGTTTCCATACAATTAAAATTAACAATCTAAATCATCAAACACGTACGGAAGAGATTTAGATTGTTGTTTCAAAAAATAATAAATCGACACAAACTATTTTTACTTGGAAAAAACCACAATTGGAGCACCTCCAATTGCGATTAAAAAAATCATGGGCAAAATGCCACAAATCAATCCATTATGAAGGAAAGAAAGAACACAAAACAACCAAATAAATTACCCAAACACTGTCAATTTGTCTTCAACGATTTGTATTTCTTCCACTGCAATCTTCATCTCAGAATTGATTAGATTGATGTTGATTCCACAACATCCACATTGACTCAACGATGTGCACAGTTTCGAACACGTTCAAACACTCTACGCTTGAATCTCCAGATTCCACCGAAGAAGAACACTCTTGAAGATGATCACTCAAACAACCCTTTGATGTGAATTGTCAAACCATGTGAGTTTAATACTCAAGCAAACATCAAAGGAAAACTAGTAAAATTGCCCCAGGAGAAAACCCTAGAGCCCTCAAAACAAATCTGGAAGCGTTAACCCTAAAACGGACTGAAACAAATATATATAGAAAACAGGGGCCATGAAGGTTGCTCGAGCGAAGACTCCCTCACTCGAGCGAGGAACCAATTACGCGTGTATTCCTTAAGTGGCGTCACTCGAGCACACAATCTTCATTCCCAGTATATTTGTAGACATAGAAAACTTCTGGGAGCACAACTTCTTCGCTCGAGCGAGCAAGACAAAACAACCAGGAAACTTACAACTTGATAAATGATGTTTGTTCGTGGGATTGACAAAACTAAGGGACCTAACATTATATATCTAAAACAATATTATACAAATTAGTGTTATATATGATGCAAATGTATGATAATTAGTTAGAATATTTTTCAATCCGCCAATCCGCCAATAGCCTCCCAAACCGCAATTAATCAATCCGCTAACCTGCCATTTGGTTTGTAATTTTACACTAAAACCACCCGAATCGTACTACGCACACCCTTATTTAGAAGTCTTACTTCATGAGACTCTATCATTTACAAAGATATCACTTATCCAAGACTTTTCTTATTTAGATTACGATCAACTCTCTTAAGAGTTCAACCTCATCTGAACAAGTAGTCTAACATCATTTATGATTCTTGTCCTGTATCCGAACATTTCGGATTCCGATATAACTACATCACACCTCGGCAACATGATTGGCACATCGGCTAACAATCTTAACCACGTGGCCGCCCAAAAAATATGTCCCTACAAGTCACAACTTTTTTAAGTTTAAATTTATATTTGATGGGATTGAAAAAGCTTATGACATCTATAGAGAAAACAATATCAGTCATGATACATCTCTCTAAAAAAGGAACATTAAACCAGTTCTAATGAGCTAGAAATTCTATAAAAAAAAAAAAAAAAACCCCAACCACCGCATCATTTTTTTGGGGAGGGGAGGGGAGGGGGTAGCTCATTGGAGCTCCCTCTAAAGCTCTATATTTAGAACTCCAAAGCATTTTTGAAACAATATTGATGATTTGAATTGTTTAGTGTGGAAAGTCTTTAAAAATAATCATCAATAGAAAAATAAATAAATTGATTCAATAATCATAATATTTTATTCTACAATGTTTGTTTTTAAAAAAATGGACAAGTATATATAAAAAAAAAAATAGTAATAATTAAGATATGATGCGACATTTAGCATTTTTTGGGGGGTCTTTATTACCTATTTTAGCCTAAAAGTATCATCTCAAAAATGGATATAGTATAAATTTGAGAGTTTGTATAAGATTATTTGATATAATTTATGCTTATAACTTATTAAACAAAATAACTTCAATAAAAAATAATAATAATAATCTAAAAACTAAAAGATATATAATTTTAAATATTCTATTTTGTGATTATTAATTTTTAAATTATAATAAATTATACTAAACGAGCTCATTTTATTTTTGAACACAAAAAAGATATTCTGTAGGGACATTATAATATCTGTGGACTCTAATTTCGGGATAATCACTTAATAGCCAAATTTAACTCAACCCAGAACAAAAAATTCACTACCAAAACATTCAATAAAATTCAGCCATGTGTTACAAAATAGATCAAATATCAATTAGAGTACAATATGAAATCTCTAAAAAAAAAATCAACTAGACAAAGCCACCATTCCACGCTCTCCAAGAATTGAACCTAACACACCTATGGGTAAAGGACAACCTCCTCCACAAGGCCACCATCCCAGTGGTATACTAAACAAGCTCATTGTTATGAGGAATATCCAGCCATTGATTCATGTCACGAGTCATGACTATAGCAAATTGGAATCACTATAAATAGAAACCGCTCTGCATGCTTCATCTTTCATAACAACAAACCAAAAAAAAGAAAACAAGCCGACACAAAATGAAGATGACTCTCTTCTCAGTTCTGTCCCTCTCTCTCCTCGTCTTTGTCTCTCTACCATCTCCATCTCTCTCCGAACCCGAAATCTGCAATTCCGAAGACAAAAAAGTCCTCCTGAAAATCAAAGCAGCCCTAAACAATCCCTACCTCTTGGCCTCATGGAACCCAGAAACTAATTGCTGTGATTGGTACTTAGTGAAGTGTGATGAAATCACCAGTCGTATCATTTCCCTCAATATCTTTGGCGGTAACATCTCCGGTCGAATCCCGCCAGCTGTCGGTGACCTCCCATACCTCCAAACCTTAATCTTCCGCAAACTTACCAACCTTACCGGTTCAATCCCTTCTGCCATTTCCAAACTCAAACACCTCAAATGGATAAGATTGAGCTGGACCAACCTCTCTGGTCCTGTTCCTTCATTCTTTACTGAGCTTAAAAACCTAACCTACCTTGACCTGTCCTTCAATGACCTCACCGGTTCAATCCCTCCCGAGCTAGCCCAACTCACCAACCTCGCTGCCATTCACTTAGACAGGAACAAGCTCACCGGAACCATCCCCGAATCCTTCGGAAAGTTCACCGGATCAGTCCCAGACCTCTATCTCTCTCACAACCGACTCACTGGACCAGTACCAAAATCTTTGGGTAATTTGGACTTTACAAGACTTGATCTTTCACGTAACCAGCTTTCGGGTGATTTGTCATTCATCTTCAGATCCAACAAAACCATGCAGGTAGTTGACTTCTCCAGAAACATGTTCGAGTTTGATCTCAGCAACGTGGTTTTTCCAGCGAGTTTGATATGGTTGGATTTGAACCATAACAAAGTCTTTGGGAGTCTGCCTGCGGGTTTGACGGCGGTGGATTTACAATTCTTTAATGTTAGTTACAATAGGCTGTGTGGTCCGATTCCCACCGGTGGGAAGTTGCGGAGCTTTGATCTCACGTCGTATTTCCACAACCGGTGCTTGTGTGGCGCTCCATTGCCAGCCTGCTAGTAGCTTCCCAAGTCAAGTTTTAAATTTCAAGTTTAAAGTCAACATTGTAAGAGTGAGTCTCATATCTTGTGAGCCACATCATTTGTAAGATATCTATGTCTTATTTTGTGTTTCATCTTATGTGTCTCTACGCTTATTGTTGTAATAATAACAATAATGATAGGTATCATGAAAAATCTTTTATAAAAATTTTGTGATTCTTAGATTACACTTAAAATAAATTATCATACACTAATTAAAGTAATCAAAAAATCATAATCTTTCATAATCATTTTCATGAAATTTTTTTCATAATTCCTATATTTTCTCTAATAATAATCTGTTTAATAGTGCGAATTTACATTTTGGTTCATTCAGGTGGGACAAAAATTGTAGATGAGATGAGAGTCTTCATTATATTTAAAAATATGAAATATTTTTTTTGATGCATAAAAGAGATACTTGACTAATGATTATAGAATATATGAGGGAAGTAGAATTATTTTAGATATTCTAATGGACTATGACATCACTGAATTTAAAATGCAAGTCTAATTTTTAAATTAGAATAGCATTATAGTACTTTTAAGAATAAAAGATAAATTTAAGCAGAATCCTACTATTTCTTTTCAGGCCTCGTTAGGGGAATAAGTTAATTTAGTAATTTTTTGGCTATTTAGTTAAAATATGAGTTAAAAAAAACTAATATGTATGTAATAATTTTTTGACTTTTTATGAAAATATGTGTAAAAAGTAGAGAGGAAAGAGAATCTTTGACTTTTTAGTATGAATTATTGATTTTTTAATTTTTTTTAATAACTTTTTAACTTTTTAACTTTTTTTTAATTTGGTCTCCTTTCTTGAGAAAATATACACCGAATCTTTGAAGGAAATAAACAAAGAGTTAACATACAAAGGGCTAACAAACATAACTAGAAGAGCATCATCTAAAAATCAACACCGGCTACCAAAACCAAGGAACGCCTAGGATCTCAATCAAAAAATGCATCAAACTCCTGCAAAGGAACTAGAAATCACAAAATCGAAAACAAAACAACAAGAACAAAAATTTGATTACGGGACTAGAAATGTAACACATTTGTCATTTAGTTTTTTATTTATTTGTCTTATATTTTACTTGAATATAGTCATGTCATGTGTAACTCATTATCAATTTTTACAAATATAAAATGGAGAATGATTCCTTTCTGTCCATAATCTGAATTGATTTGAACCATTAATTTTATAGAGGTATTTTGTATATTTTATTCATATAAAAAAAATTATAACTATTTAATAAATAATAATGACTTCGATCTTTTTTTTTTTTTTTTACCCTGTTAACTCCCTCTTCACCTGATTGATCACTTTTTTTTTTTTTTTTTTTCACCACCACGACGACGTGTGGGTGTGGGTGAGGTGGTGATTGAAAATTCTCCATCACCACCCATAAAAATGTCCTTCAATTCCATTCAGATCCAATGGAAGGGATAATGATGAAAATAATGAACCCCCAATAGTGACAAGTCAGACTCCGCACATGACAACCCGTGTAAAGCTGCAAACCGACACAATTGTGGTTTGTTCGTGTCAGGTTTTCATCATAATAGCTTCTTTGACAAAATCGAAATGAGCCACTACTTTTTTTAAGTTTGTGGGGGATTGAAAAAGCTTATGGCACTAGAGAAAAAAAACAATAGATTGATGATTTGAATTGTGTATTGTGTAAAGTCTTTAAGCATAATTATCAATAGAAAAGTAAATAAATTGATTCAATAATTATAATATTTTATTTTATAATATTTGTCTTAAAAAAATAAATAAATATATTTTTTAAAAAATAACATCTATTTTTTAGAAACAAATACAATAAAATTAAATTATTATGATTATCAGATCGATTAATTTTTTTTTATTTTATAAATGATATACACGAAAGATCTTTTAAAATGAATAATTTAAATTAACATAATGAAACCCATAATGGACTTCATAATCCTCTTAAATTCTCTTAAATTGAAGTGCGCACAAGGATGACCATTACTGAGGTCTAGTCTGGTGCATGTTGCCCACAAAAGCTACATTTCTCCTAATCACCGGAAAGAAAATAATATATAAATTTACTTTTTAAATTTAATGATATATAAATGAGCTGATTGATTGATAATTATAAAAGATAAGAAAGAGAGTAATTTTACATATTTTAATTAATTATTACATCATTAATGTGGGGATGTAGATTGAAAATACTCTTCTGATCCTGGGGGACGCTCGTGATCCTCAGCTAGCTACCTGAAAAGAAATGAACACTCCGGTCGGGGGTGCTGGAATTAGCACTCCGACGGATAAGTCAGTGTATACTCTCTTGATTGCTTGTATCTTAAGTTAAGCATGCTAGTTCTCACATACCTCTTTCTGGCCGACGTTCTTCTATTTATATCTATTCTTTCCTGGGCCTCGGGGTTAGACCCACTTTCAATTCGCCGTATAACTATTTATTTGGCTCATTTTGCTGCAAACTGCTTTCCACTCTGCCCCTTAATCAATCGGCTATTTGGCCGACTAGGGCCAAATGCGATGTATATATTTGGACTCCTGGTCCAATTATTCAGCCTATTTACGTCTCTTATTATTCAGCCCCCACAATTGCCTCCAAGCACTCCACTAACGACAATTAGTTGGAGTGTTTGGTTTCGAACTCGAAAAGTCAGAGCCGAAATTCGGCGGCTGACCTCATTCCAACGCAGATGTCTGAGCACACGCCTCTTGGTTATCATTTCAACTTCCCGCCCCTTCGTACACTTCGCTGGACTGCCTTATGAATTACCTCTACAACTTTCTTTCATTCACTATCCCCTTCGTGTCACGACCCCATTTCACCCCTAGTAGAATGGTGCCGTGATGGCCAGTAATCCGAAATTACCGAAGGCCAACTTACAAGAATTCACACACAATCAGAGTATATATATGGGGCTAACATGTGCGGAAGCAATAAATTTAGATCTAATTAGTCCGTAAGAGCTGTGCATAAGTCAAATGAAGTGGCATACATCTTTACATAGCTTTACAACTTGGGTACAATAAAATGAAGTACAAAAATATATCTTGACCAAAAGGCTTCTCGAGCCATCATATACAAAACATAATGAATTACAAGCTAAGAAGCATGATCTTCAAGATGCTACAAAATGCGAGTCCAAAACAAGTTGCAAGCACATCTAGGCGTCACTGCCGTCCTGCTCATCACCTACATATATATAGAGAGGGTGAGCTTGGATACTCAGTGAATGATACAAGTAATAAAGGGTTTGCATGAATAACATCTGAGATCTTTATCAAGCGACACACATTATATCTTGCACAAAATCAAAGACAAAACAAGTTTATCTAACAAGTCTTTCAAGCTTCATCAATCAAAGTCTTTCAAGGCTTTCAAGTTTCAAGGGGTGACATTAATAAGGGTTGTGCTACAAATGCTTATAGTCCCCTAGCACGTACGGACTTTCAAGGTTGTGCTACAAATGCTTATAGTCCCCTAGCACGTACGGACTTTCAAAGGTTGTGCTACAAATGCTTATAGTCCCCTAGCACGTATGGACTTTCAAAGGTTGTGCTACAAATGCTTATAGTCCCCTAGCACGTACGGACTTTCAAAGGTTGTGCTACAAATGCTTATAGTCCCCTAGCACGTACGGACTTTCAAAGGTTGTGCTACAAATGCTTATAGTCTCCTAGCACGTACGGACTTTCAAAGGTTGTCATCAAAACAAGATAATAATTGATCTACAAAATAGGGATAATCATTCATGCTTAACAAATACTTTTCAAACAAGGCAAAGCTTTATCAAAACTTTATAACATAGCTTTATTAGAAATACCACTCACATAGTTCTTCAATGTCGGGGTCAAGCGAGAGTCCAAGTCCTACAAACACATGGCAAAGTCTATTGAATGCACTATCAAACAAGCTTTACATGAATGCAAATGATCTCAGCATTACTTCAAAACTAAGTCGAACCAAAATAAACACTGTTCCTCATCTCGGGAAAACATAATGGACACCATCCACGTCTTGGCCGAGGTCCCACACCTCCCTTGCCGAGGTCCCACACCTCCCTTGCCGAGGTGTGGTCCCGATGGCCACATTCAAGGAAACGAAGTCGGGAAAATCTGGGTTTCCCTTTCTTTGAAGAACATGAAGAATATAGATGCAAAGATCATAACCTATCATTACAAAATCTGAGATTTCATGCTATGAATTCAAAAACATGGATCTGGGCATCCATACTCGAAGGCTTTATGAAAACAAACACAAAAACATGAATCTTAATGCAACTTTCGGATCAAACAAGACTTTTTCTTCAAGAACACATGAATACTACTTTCTCTTTCTAAAACCAAACTTTAAATCAATGTATGGTTTGCAAATCAGGTTCGATCATGCAATGCAAATAGATGACTAATAAGAACAACAAGAGTAGAATAAGATTCTAACCTCAAGATGCGAATCTAACGGCTCAAGGTGTGAAGATCAAGCTTGGAAAATCTATCCCTCCTCTAAGAACTCCTTCTCCCTCTTCTATAGCTTCTCTCTCCTCAAGAACAAAGGCAGATAGCAAATGATACATTTCTAGGTTTGCTGGCTGACTTAACACTTGGCTGGGACACGTGGCAACGACTGGTTGGCTCTACTGAAAAAGGTGACCGAGTGAAAAGACAAGACCATGACAAGGTGTGTTCTACAAGCAAGATGGCATAGGCACTCCGGTAGGTAATGATCTCGGCTAATGAACAGGCATCGGCAAATAAGGGAACAATGATCTCGGCTAGGAAGGACAACACTTGACTAAGCTGTGCCACACCTTGGCCTAGACGTGCCACACCTTGGTCTAGGTCATACCACTCCAGGACAAGATCACTTAGGTGCAAAGGTAACATCTTAGCCTAGATAATACACATCTCGGCCTTGGTGATAAACACCTCGGCCTAGATAATGACATCTCGGCCAATATGCAGGGCGAAGGTGGAGGTCAAACAAAGTGGCTCCAAGATAATTCTAGACTGAAGATGACCTCGGCAAGACTCACACCAAACAAGGTACAAAACATGCAAGAAACACTTAAGCAAAACAAATCAAGGTTTGCAAAATGCAACATATCAAGACAAGATCATGTAATATATGCAAGCATGACTAGAGTAGAGTGAGGGTTGTTACACTTCGTCTCTTGTAAGTTCTCTTCCTCTCTGCTTTGAATCCTTTTTCCTGGTTTGTTTTTGGTTTAGTATACTCCTATAGACTGAAGGAAATGGCAAAACATTTGAAAGATCTCCTCTCCTCGGATTGAATTTCTGGTTTTCGACGTCATTTTTTCATTCTTGATGACGTCCGTCTGACAGACGGCACCCTTGATATGGAGAGGGCTGATGAAATCACGATCGTCTTCCCTCTCCTATCAATCGCAGAGGGTGGAGTCAGTTTCCCCCTTCACCCGTTCCTTAGGGCTCTGCTTTGCCATTGGGGTCTAATCCCTTCCCAACCCAATGTCAACTTTTTTAGAATCGTAATGGGAATTATAGAGCTAAACCGTCGCCTTAGGATTAACCTCGGCATACCTGCTATTCGGCATTGTTATGCCTTTGCCAAGTCTTTTGGTCGGTATGGACGTTATTTCCTTAGGGCCAAGGACACCGACCATCAATTAGTGACTATGCTTTCCAGTTCTGGCAAGCGAGTAGATGATGTTATGGTCGTTGTCCAAGGTAACTGGGAATTCGGCGAAGGCGAGGATCGCCTCGATCCTATTCCTAGACGGAGGGGCGAACCAGGTGGCTGTATAGCGTCTTGTGTTTATTTTTTATTATATTTTTAAAGCTTCATTTTTGAGACCTCATGGTTTCGCTTTTGTAGGAAACGGTTTGAAGAAAGTCTTAACTTCAACCGACGACGCCGTTCTTTCGGAAATCAAAGTCGCGCTCAAATATTTCGGCCGTCCGAGTCTTCAGAAACAAGGGAGGGCGGCCCACGTTCTGCTTTGCTGCGAGCCGACATATACGACCTTCTCGGTGGCAGAAAACATCCCAATTCCGAAGGGTGAAGAGTTTCTTACCGCTCTTATTTTGACCGACTTCAAAAACTTGCGGCAAGTTGGTTTCGAGGAGTCCGATTCGGAGCAGGCGGAAGTAGCTGAGGTCGCCGAGTCAGATCAGTTCGAAGCCGAAGTAGACGAGGCTTTGAAGTTGGCCTTTGAGGAAGTTAGCCTTTGAGTCAGCTGACCTCAATTCAACCGACCCTCCGTCCACTTCGGGCTGATGGGACCTTCTATTTGATGACATTTTTAACAGTTTAGAGGACCTTTCCGGCACATACCCCAAAGACATGGCTGGGTTAAGCCTCACACAACTTGCCAAAAAGAGAAACGCGGAAAGGATGACTGTGCAGCGAAGAGCAGAGGCCATTTGATCTGAAGTGCCACCTACCGCCAAATCTCAGTCCTCCCTGCCTGTTGCCGAATCTCAGCCCTCCCTACCCGTCGAATCTCAGCCCTCCCGAAGTGTCGAGTCCGAGGCGGTTGTGCAGATTAATGAAGAGGCTGAGGGGACGGAGAAGCGTCCAGCTGAGGTTGAGGCCGGCTCAGAAGAAAATCGTGCTGACAAACGGCCGCGTTTAGAGGAATCGGATGTGATTGTGCCTTTCGTCATTCAGCCAAAGATAAATAACACACCGATCTCTTCTGGCACGTCGGTTATTAAAGACCCAGCCGTGGCATTGAGCATGGCTACATCTGTCTCATTGCCGGCTGACGAGGCGGCTTTTCGGGCGGAGCTAGATCTTCTGGCAATAGCATTAGCCGCTCAATCGGCTCTTCTGGTATATACCTTGACCTTGTTCTTCCCTTTTATGCAAACATTATTTTGGTTTTAATTTCTTATTTTGCAGACGGTCGCGAGGATAGCTGAGATAGGTCGTCGCCAGCATGACGCCTTTGAACGACTTGGACGTTTATAATCGGAAGTTGAAGGCCAAAGAAGCAGGGCGAAGTTTGAAGCGGCAAAGGCGAAGATGGAAGCCGCGAGGGCCGAGGCCGAGATGGAAAGGGCCAAAAATGCAGACCAACTTCAATTGGCCGCCGAGGAGAGGGCGAACGCGAGCGAAGCTGCGCTTAAGTTAGCCTAGGAGGCGATCGCCAAACTTGAGGCCGACTTGAAAGAGTCGAAGGCGGCGAAGGAAGCGGCTGACTCTGAGGCTTCCAAGGCATACGAGGCTGGGCAGAGCGCTGCCCTTACAAATTATGTGGATGAAGTCCCCAAATTCGAGAATCGGGGATTCAAACACGGCTGGCTCAAAGCCCTTGCTGCTGCTAATGTGACATTGCCTATGCCGATTCCATACGAGCAAGTGGATGTTGAGCCGCTGGAGTCTGACTTCGAAGATTGATTAGGGCGACCTTTTAGTTATTTTTGTTTAAGGATTTTGAATGTATTGTCGCAGTCTTTAGTTTAGCAGTTTTTATGTGTAAGGTGGCATGCGAATTTGTAGCTTCTATTTAGTAGTTTTCACATGTAAAATGGCTACAATTGTGCCCAATTTACTAATGAAAATTTTCTTTGTACTTTGCTATTATTTGTACTTAATTTTGCTATTGATGAATGGTATGAATGGTATTGTTTTTTGCTATTTTGGATAAAACATTCATGTATACTTTCCGATTAGATAACTAAGCAATTAAATTTATCCTCGTTGAATAGCCGATCAGATTACTAAATCTGCACTTGCCCCAGCCAATGCATGAACTCCAAAAAGCCGAATGCTAATAGTTCCTGGAGGGGCTGTGGCATAGATCGATCGGCATCGGGCTTAGATGCTTGGCCGATCAGATTAATAAATCTACCCTTGCCCCAGCCAATGCATGAACTCCAAAAAACCGAATACTAATAGTTCATGGAGTGGCTGTGGCACAGATCGATCGACATTGGGCTTAGATGCTTGGCCGATCAGATTAATAAATCTGCCCTTGCCCCAACCAATGCATGAACTCCAAAAAGTCGAATGCTAATAGTTCCTGGAGTGGTTGTGGCACAGATCGATCGGCATCGGGCTTAGATGCTTGGCCGATCAGATTAATAAATCTGCCCTTGCCCTAGCCAATGCATGAACTCCAAAAAGCTGAATACTAATAATTCATGGAGTGGCTGTGGCATAGATCGATCGGCATCGGGCTTAGATGCTTGGCCGATCAGATTAATAAATCTGCCCTTGCCCTAGCCGATGCATGAAATCCAAAAAGCCGAATACTAATAGTTCATGGCCTGGTTGCGGCGCATGTCGATCGGCATCGGTCTTTTGGAGTTTAGCGTTAATGAAATCGCCTCAGGGGCACTGCAAGCATTAGAAATAAATGGGGTGGACTCTTCGTGCCAGTGACTCCATTTATTGTGTTCAGACTCAATTTAAAACAGTTGTTGCGTAAGGTTAGATAAGTGCGAATGTCAAATAGACTGTTCTTCAACAGCAAAGGAGAAGCGCGAACATTGGCTGAGCTTGACACTGCAATGAATCGCAGCAGGGAACCCACCCGTGCGGGAGGTAGGATGTTCAAGGAATGGGAAAAGCGTCAGCCTCCAAGTCGTTGAAGTAGATCACCTCAAAAGGAAAAACAGCAACAGGGAAGCTCCCCACGACTGCGACCGAGAAATGAGGCCGACACGACGTCGCAACCATTGAGTTTTGCGATTTTTGTGGGGAATAAACCGATGACGGAGGCGGACTCCATTGTCAATGACTTAAGTGTAGCGGTCGAGTTTGCTCGACATATTTTTCCACTAGAAGTCCATCAGTCGATGGTTGGTCGATAGGATTTCGAAGTATTTCGAGAGGGCATCCACGGGGCGGTGAAAGGCCTGTATACTGCTTATGAAGTCGGCATGCGCCTGATAGAGAAAAAGAACGAAAGAATTAGGAACTTGGAAGCTCGCGCGGAGAAGGCCGAGCGTGAGCTTAGGGAACTTAGGAAGGCTCAGACCACCGAGCCGCGTGCGGCAGGTCAATCTAACCTAGTCGTGGAGGAGAGAGTGACCCAACGGCTGTTAAGTCACGCGATCACCGATCGGGATACGGCGAGCATGTTTGTCGTGGAAAATTCAAGGACCGTGGGTTATGAAAAAGTCTTCCACGACAACCGAAGAGTCGGAATAGACAAGACCAAGGAGAAACTCGCAGAGGAGGTGTGCCGATGCGAGAATCGAGGCTTTAGGCACGGGTGGATTAAGGCTCTCCAAGCCTTAGAGGCCCTCCAAGGAGCAGGAGTTGAGTCGGTGTCGCCATTATATCATCGTCGTGACTTTCCTTTTGACGCTTTCGAAATTGAAAAGAGCGATGACGAGGGCGATGCCGAATAAAACTAAACATATATTGTAAACGTTCCAACATAGTTTGGGCGTCAGCTATGTATCTATTGGATAGTTTAATAAAATATTTTATTTTAAATGTTTGTGTTTGATTTTCAATGTTTACATGCCTAATTAGGCATTAGGCATCTCGTTTCGAATGTTTGCATATTTTAATTGTTTATGCGGTTGCGCCAGCCCAACTTATTCAAGCATTTCATTTTCAATGATTGTATGCTTTTAAAGTGTAAACGGCTTTTGCCGGCTCAGCTTAACAAAACATTCAACTTTGAATATTAATATGCTTTAACCTTCGTGTAGGGCGCTCCGAATTCGAAGTATTATTCGGCCTAAACGTGTTATACAAGGCTGGGGCTCCGAATTCGGAGGCTTTTTGTCGGCCAATCGTGATATCTATGAAGGGCGCTCCGACTTCGGAGTCTTATTCGGCTCAAAGGTGTCATGCGCCGATGGGGTTCCGAATCCGGAGAGTTAATCGGCCCAAAGGCGTCATGCGTCGATGGAGCTCCAAATCCGAAGACTTTGTTTGGCCAATCATGATATCCACGAAGGGCGCTCCGAATCCGGAGGCTTTATAGGCCCAAACGCGTCATGCGCCGATGGGGCTCCGAATCCGGAGACTGTTTGGCCAATCGTGATATCCACGAAGAGCGCTCCGAATCTGGAGGCTTTATCGGCCCAAAGGCGTCATTCGTCGATGGGGCTCCGAATCCGGAGACTTTGTTTGGCCAATCGTGATATCCAAGAAGGGCACTCCGAATCCGGAGGCTTTATCGGCCCAAAGGCGTCATGCGCCGATAGGGCTCCGAATCCGGGGACTTTGTTTGGCCAATCGTGAAATCCACGAAGGGCGCTCCGAATCCGGAGGCTTTATCGGAACACTTTTGAACGGGATTTTGTAGTAAGTAAATAGGAATCTTTGCATTACAAAAGTGGAATGTGTACATGGTGAACCATTCAAAACTAGTATCATTCCCCACAGGTCGGGTTCAATGATAGAATTTACGTAAGTGCGCTGAATTCCAAGGCCGTGGCAGACTCCTTCCGGACATGTCTTTGAGCCGATATGCCCCTACTCCTACGATCAAATCGACCTGATTGGGGTCGTCCCAGTTAGGACCCAATTTTCCATCAGCCAGTTTCTTGGCAGCTGGAAGTACTTTCTTCAGGACCAACTCTCCTGGTGTGTAGCGGCGTAGCTGAACACGTTGATTGTACGACTTAGCAAGCTGTTGCTGGTATCGTGCCATGGACACAAGGGCACGGTCTCTTCGTTCTTCGATCAGAATCAAATCCAAAGCCAGCATCATGTCGTTTTGGCCCATAGCAAAAACTTACGATTTCAGGGTTGGGTGGCCGATCTCCAGGGGTATGATCGCCTAGGTTCCAAATCATAAAGCAAACGGCGTTTCTCTAGTGGATCGCCTCGGCGTAGTTCGATAAGCCCACAATACACTCGGCAATTCTTCGAACCATTTACCTTTAGCTTTCTCTAGCCTCTTCTTGATGCCAACCAAGATGGATTTGTTAGAGGCTTCGGCTTGACCATTGCTTTGAGGGTAAGCTGGCGTGGAAAAGTAAGGCCGGATATCATACTTGCTGCACAGCTTTCGGTAGACACCACAATCAAACTGGGTGTCGTTGTTTGAGATAAGAGCTCTTGGAATGCCGAATCGTGTTATGATATTTCTCCATACAAAGCGCTTAACATCAACATCTTGAATGTGCGTTAATGCCTCCGCTTTGACCCATTTTGTGAAGTAATCTGTCGCGACGATCAAGTATCACTTGTTCCTTGGGGCCCTCGGCAATGGTCCTACGATATCAAGTCCCCATTGGGCGAACGGCCAGGGACTGGTGATAGAGTTTAACTCTTCAACAGGTAGATGGGTTAACGGGGAGAACTTCTGGTACTGTTCACATTTTTGCACATAGCATTCGGCATCAGTTCTCATTGTCGGCCAATAATACCCCTATGTTATAGCTCGATGGGCCAAAGAGCGCCTGCCAGAATGGGCGCCACAGCTGCCTTCATGTATTTCAGTCAGAAGCTCTTCGACTTTGTTCGGGTGTACACATTCCAGGTATGGACCAGAAAGGGATTTTTTTATAAAGCTTTCCTTGCGGATCTAAGTAGTATCGCAGGGCTTTGTTTCGCAGCTTGTGCGCTTCTTTCTTGTTCGCTGGGAGCTGTTCGGAAGACAGGAATGCAGTAATGGGGTCCATCCAACTTGGTCCTGACTCTATGACATTGACCTGGATTTCTTCCGAAGGGCCAATGCTCGGCTCCGGGATGAAACCTACTTCGATGGTCCGTTTAATCTCTGAGTTAATGGCGGAGGCTAGGAAAGCTAGGGTATCTGCATGTGTGTTCTGATCACGTGTTATCTGATTTAATTCATGATGGTCAAATTTTGCCAGCAAGGCGCTAGCCGATTTCATGTAAGCCGCCATACCGTCATTTTTAGCCGCGTATTCCCCCTTTAGCTGATTGATCACTAGTTTTGAATCGCAAAATACCAGCAAATGCTGAGCACCCAGAAAATATGCATTCCGCAAACCGGTCAGAAGGGCTTCGTATTCGGCCTCGTTATTTGATGCTTCGAAGCCGAGTTTGACGGCCTGCTCAATTATTACAACGTCGGGAGCCATGATTACTACTCCGGCTCCGCTGCCCCGTTGATTGGATGATCCATCACAGTACAACTGCCAAATATCCCCAACATAAATTCTCCAGTTCGGCTTAGGTCGAATTTCATCAAACTTGAAGTCGGCAAGGCCCCCAGTGAATTCGGCCACAAAGTCGGCAAGCACCTATCCCTTGATGGAGGTTCTAGGTAGAAACTGAATATCGTACTGGCCGAGTTCAAGAGCCCACTTTAAAACGTGACCTGATGCTTCTGCACTACGGAGTACCGACCGGAGGGGGTGGTCCGTTAGCACCCCGATGGTATGCCCTTGAAAGTAATGCATCAGCTTTCTCGCTGCCATGACGAGGGCCAGAATGAGTTTTTCCAATGGAAGGTAGCGTGTTTCGGCGTCAACCATTGCCTTGCTTACATAATACACTGGCCGCTGCTCCCCAGTTCTTGTTTTATCAGTACGGCACTGACGGCCCGGTCAGAAACTGCCAGATACAAAATGAGCGGGTCACCTGCCGAAGGCGTTGTCAAGAGTGGAACTGATCGGAGGTAGGTCTTGAGGCCGTTAAAAATGGTTTCACACTCAGCGGACCATTGAAAAGCCTTCCCCTGCCGTAGTGTATGAAAGAATTGTCGGCATCGGTCCGTGGAACGACTGATGAACCTGTTGAGTGCGGCGGCCATCCCCAATAACTTCTGAACCTCCTTGACCGATCGAGGGGAGCCGAGTTCCAGGATTGCTGTGATTTGCCTTAGGTTGGCTTCGATTCCTCGGTGGTTGACAATGTAACCCAAGAATTTGCCAGAGCCGATCCCAAATGCACATTTGGAAGCATTCAGCTTCATTCCATATTTGCGTAGAATGCCGAATGTCTCTTCCGGATCGGCTATATGATTCTGCTCTTCCTTGGACTTGACCACCATATCGTCAATGTACACTTCCATAGTGTGGACGAGTTGCTCCTTGAACATGGTGGTGACTAGTCTTTGGTAAGTTGCCCCTGAAATTTTCAGCCCAAAAGGCATAACCTTATAGTAATAGGTTCCTCTTGGGGTGAGGAATGTAGTTTTGTCTTGGTCCTCCGGATGCATGGCAATTTGATGGTAGCCTCTGTAGGCATCGAGGAAACTCATACGCTGATGACGTGCCGTAGCATCTACAAGTTGGTCTATCCTAAGGAGAGGAAAATAATCTTTAGGGCAAGCTTTGTTTAGGTCCGTGAAATTAATGCAGACTTGCCAAGTCCCATTTTTCTTCTTCATAACGACAGTATTAGAGAGCCATGTAGGGTAGGTCACTTCCCTAATTGCCCCGGCGTCAAGCAACCGGTCAACCTTTTCAACAACGGCGGCAGTGTGCTCTGCGGCTGATCGCCGGCTTTTCTGAATGATCGGCTTGCATTTGGGTCAACGTTTAGACGGTGCTGTGAAACAGACAGATCTACACCCGACATCTCATATGGAGTCCACGCAAATACATCAAGGTTGCCAAGCAGGAAGGAAATTAGCTGCTGTCTGTCGGCTTGATTCAGGGAGGCGCCGACCATGAAGAACCTGTCTGGGTTTTCGTTGATTTCAACTCGAACTAGAGCTTCCGTGGCCTTTTCATTTGGGAGCCGCCCAACATCGTCGAGGCTCTCCCGATCTGTCACCTCAATAGGGTTCACTTGCAACTCTTTTGGTGTTTTTTCAGCAATGAGATAACATGCTTGTGCCGATTTCTGGGAGCCACGGATTTGCTCAATGCCGCGTTCTGTCGGGAAGCATAGCAGCTGATGATTGGTGCTTGGCACGGCCTGCATAGTATGCAACCAAGATCGCCCCATGATGAGATTATACGGCGATGGCAGCTTGACGACCAAGAACTCCACATCCACTGTTCGGGAGCCCGCTCGAACGGGTAGTGTGATTTTTCCCAACGGGTATTCTGGATTGGCGTTGAAGCCAAATAGTAGATAAGGAGCCGGAGAAAGATCCGATTCGGGGAAGCCGAGTTTGGTGAATGTCTTGTAATACATAACTTCCGATGTGCTCCCTGGGTCAATGAGTACACGCTTAACGGTGAATCGGTTTACGCGTAACTCGATTACTAAGGGATCAATGTGGGGAAGTGTCACTCTGGCCAAATCTGAATCATCAAAAGCAATGCTCGCAGCTTTATGGGGCCATTTAGCCGGAGTGAGTTGATTTTCAGGGTCGGGATTCGACTGAATCGTATGCACCGTGGATGACATTGGCAGGCTGTATATCATGTGGGTCACGCCGAGTGGAGGTGAATCCTGTCTCAAGGCTATCGCTGTGGTTGAGTTGCCTTTTCGGACGTACTGTTGTGGCCGACCATCTTGTACCAATTCCTCCAGGTGATCCTTCAATGCATAACAACTCTTAGTCTCATGGCCATGATTCTTGTGATACTCGCACCACCTATCCCGTCTTTGCGTGTCGGGAGGTCTCACCATTTTCGACGGCCATTTGAAGAACGAAAGGTGTTGGATTTTGGACATAACCACGCTGATCGGCTCTGTTAACTTCGTATATTTCTTGTCGGCGCACTTTGTGCGTCTGCTATCGACTTGCAATTGTTCATTTGCTCGGTTGGAGCATTGATCGCTTGATCGGTGAGAATCCCGTCTCTTATCTCGTTTAGCCCGATGCCGTGGTTCAGGGCTCTGAGGTGGTACAAAATTTAATGGCTGAGCAGTTTGAGAAGGAGTCGTTTTGTTGGCCACGTTTCTGGCTTTAACCCGCAGGGCGTTATCTTCTACTTTACAGTATTCCTCAACTTTCTTCATCAACGACCAGACTGCTTTTTGGGGCCGTCTGGTCAAAGAGCTGCGGAGGGCACTGTCAGGATGTAACCTTATCTTGAAGGCGATAATGGCCATGGAGTCATTGCAAGCATCATCTACCAGATTAAAACACTCCCAATATCGCGTCGAATACGCACGAAGGGTTTCCCCTGGTTGAATTTGCATTGCCCAGAGGGAATCGACTTGCTTTGGCTGGACCTCATTAGTGATAAATCTTGCCCTGAAGGATTTTTGGAGTTGGTGGAAGCTCTTGATTGAAGCCGGTGGTCCCAATTTGCTCGGAAATATTCTACACATGAGAGCCTCGTCGTCTGTATGCAGCGTCATGGCTTGCTTGTAATGGCGGATGTGATCAGTGGGGTCTGATTTACCGTCGTACAAGGTAAATGACGGTGCTTTGAATTTCTTGGGTAGTACTGCCTTGCAATCCGTTGTACAAAGGGATCGTGCTGGTCTTCTTCGTCTGAACTGTTTCTTCTTCGCTTATGCCTTATACGTGGACTCTCTTCAGAGGAACTGGTAGCTTCAAGTCGTCCCTTCTTCTTGGGCTCTGGGGATAATGAGTCAAAGTCGCTATCAGTGTCTTGTTGTGGGGCTCGAGGTTGTCGACCACTTGCCCTCAGAGGTCGTCCCGGATCTTGGCGTACGGCTTGTTTGGACTTCGCCATTTCCAAGGCCAAATCTTGACGGAGACGTTCGTTCTCAGCGATCAAGTTCTCCAACCTCTGCTCGTTTTGCTTTGCTTGTTCCATGATCGCTTGCATTGTCTCATGCGCTGAGGTCGAGGGTGAGGCGAAGTTCAAAGCGCGTCTTACGGCGATAGTCTCTGGTCCAAGCATGTTTGTTGGAGTGAGGTCGTCTCTCTGTGTGGTTTCGTCAATGACTATCGGAAGGTGTTCCGTTACGCCCGCCATGGATGTATTTGAGTATTCCCACAGATGGCGCCAATTGTGGAGATGTGGATTGGAAATACTCTTCCGATCCTAGGGGACGCTCGTGATCCTCAGCTAGCCACCTAAAAAGGAATGAACACTCCGGTCGGGGGTGCCAGAATTAGCACTCCGACGGATAAGTCAGTGTATACTCTTTTGATTGCTTGTATCTTAAGTTAAGCATGCTAGTTCTCACATACCTCTTTCTGGCTGATGTTCTTCTATTTATATCTTTTCTTTCCTGGGCCTCGGGGTTGGACCCACTTTCGATTCGCCGTATAACTATTTATTCGGCTCCTTTTGCTACAAACCGCTTTCCATTCGGCCCCCTTAATCAACAGGCTATTTGGCCGACTATGGCCGAATGCGATGTATATATTTTGACTTTTGGTCCAATTATTCAACCTATTTACGTCTGTTATTATTCGGCCCCCACAATTAAATTTAAAAATAAATATAATTTTTGAATTTAAATAACAATACTCTCATGAGAATATATCTAGAGTTGCACAAGAAGTTGACTTGATTGACTTTGGACATGGCAAAGTTGTCGAGTTGTTAAACTTCAGAAAGTCAAAATTTCTTAAAAGACTTTGAACATTTGAAACGTGTCGCTTTCTATTTGTGAGCCACTAATTAAAACCTTCCCCACTATTTCAAGTAACCCAATATTTTGTAGATAAATTATCAATAAATTTTAATAGTTGAATTTAATTTTTATCAAATCTTATTGAAATAAGTTATAATAAAATTATTGCTAAAAATAATTTTTTGTAACGATTTTTTTTATGTCGCTAAAAATTGACAATTAATGACTTTTTTAACACAATTTTTTTAAATTGTTGTTAAAATTTACAATTAGTAACTTTTTTTGTGATATTTTTTAATCTGTCGCTAAAAGTTGAAAAACTAGTGACTTTTTTTGTAACGATTTTTTTAAATGTCGTTAAAACGTATAATTAGTAACTTTTTTGTAATAAAATTTTCATACTAATGACATTTTTTAATAATATTGGATGAAAAATACTATTAACTATTATAAGGTCAATTGAACAATAAATCCATTTAGGACGAATATGTAAGTTTTCCTATTTTTTTAGTCTTTGCTTACCAAGTCATCATTTAATTGATGGTCCCCGTTTAAAAACAAATGAAAAAAAGAAAGAAAGAAAAGGCTCTCGTCCTCTCCTCCGTCCTTTCTTATTTTGAATTTAAAAAGAAAAAAATGTTTCTTATTTTGTTATGAGCAATTTTACAATAGAACAAATTATACTCATGATTTTTATAATTGATCTCATGTTTGGCTCTAGTAATTTCAATTGCATTAATTTTTGTTTATAATTTTTCACATTATATCAATTTAACTGAATTAATAATAATTTATTAGACAAAAATTAAGGTAAAATAGTTCAGTCAAATAGAAATGATCATATGTCAATTTCGCTATCATTTTGAAAGAGTGAATTAATTATTTTACTCTTTGATTTTAGTCAAATTTTTACAAGTGCGATATCATTTAAACTAAATTAATACAATGTAAAAAGTTTAAGAAAAAAATTAATACAATTATAATTAGGGTAGATTACATTTTACCCTCTTCAATTATTGTCCCTTATCACTTTACCCCCCTCAGCTATAAATTATAACAACTGACCTCCTCATCTTCTAATTTTTTTCAACTATAACAACTGTAAGATGAGCTAATTTGAGTCCACTAAATTAATTAGGCCCAATAGCCCAGGGTTGGTGGGCTCGAATTTATCGCAAGTCCAAGATTGGTGGGCCAGGATTAATTGCCATCAAACGGGCCGAATTGCTCCAAGCCTTGAAAGGGTTAGGATCCACGAACTTAGAAACTTACTCGGGCTCGGACTCGAAAGGGTATTGAGCGAGCCTAGAGATCCGAGGCACTCGGGCTTCGAACAGATTCAAACGCAATCTAGAAGTCGCTCCGTTAATGAGTTCCAGAACACTTACGGGCTTGGAGCTTTCCGGGATCTATGCACCAGAACCATGGGTGTAATGGAGTTCGAACAAAGGACCCGATCCCGAAGATGGTGAGTGGAGATAAATTCACTCTTCAGTTAAACTAGCCTACACCCGGATCGAAGTGGCACGACCCCGGGGAGTCCATGAGACTCGGCAATATTTAGCGGCGTGGGGTCCTTTAGGACTACTTCGGCCCTTTGGGATGATTGGGGATCATTGGTTAGGTGTAGCTAAGAAGAAGGGTTCGCCGAGAGATTGATCTCCTCTTCGAGGGTTTTTTCTTATCCTCGAAGAGGTCACCTCATCGGACAAGGTGGTTAGAGAGAATATTCCCCATGTGCCTTGCACATAGGCTCCATCTTACATCATGAGGTGCTTATAAATAGCACCTACCCATAGCTTTACAAGGGATGGATTTTGGAGAGATAACTTTTGGAAAGGAACTAATTTCCCTTCTCCATTATCAACCTTAAGAGTGAAAGTGGAAGATCCATGGGAGAGCCTTGCAATTATTCTCTCTCTAGATACTTTGCATTTTTCTTCACCTAATCTCTTATCTCCATCATCTCTTTGCTTTTGTGTTCTTAGTTGAGACTATTGAAGAATCCAAGCCTCTCATCATCTTCTAGAGAATTTGAATTTTTCTTCAAGGATCTTAGAAGATCTTCGAATTTTCTAACGACATTCTTGAACCCTCTCATACATTTGGCGACTCTGCTGGGGAGGCGGATTGGTTAATGGTCTCAACGAGATCTAGAACCCACATAAATCCAACAAGGATGGTGGGAGAAGATGAAGTTCACCAACAAGGATCCTCTAATGGTGGTGATGACAGGACCATGGCTCTAGATCAACCACTTTTGCTCGAAGCCATTTAAGGACTTCAAAATACTTAGCAGGAGATTCTTACCACTCTTCATAATCTCACTCACACCATGTTGGTGATGAGTTCTAATTTTGCACTGGCGCCAAATGGAAATCAAATTGGCGGTGGAGTTATCTCTGCCGGAATGCAAAATCAAATCCAAGGAGAAGTAGGCCCCAGTTAGCTTGTGGCTCATGGCAACACAGCCGCAGTAACACATGCTTAAACCACAGTAGGCGGCAGCAGTCTTCCCATGCCCGGGCTCCACGACGTGCCAAGCCAAGATCCAATGGTGACTAGGAGAGGTTCTGGTGTAATGAATGGCGCTCCGACGACTGTTGGTGTCCAGGAAAATATAAGGGGCATAATGGCGCAAAAAGGAGCTCTGCTCGTACCTATTCTTGTTAAACCACCAATAAATGTTGCTCAAGTACCAAGCGAGCCTCCTTTGGTGCCGACAACAAATTTGCAAGCCCAACCCGGTATAGCTGCGCCGTGCGGTGGTCTTTATGGGCCTCAATTCAATGTTCCATCACCAACTGGCTTGTCCAAAGGTGCTGATGGCCAGTATCGTCAAATGTCTTCACCAATGATGAATTCGCAACACCAGAATGGCCAAGTCGCCCCTAGCTCAGTCTTCGGGTTCATAAGCCAAGTTCCAGGAATACCACCATCAAACTCTCTCCCTCAATAGTTTCTCACTCTCGCCGATGTATATGCCATGTTCGATCTCGAACGAGGCAAGAGGACTTTATCCTCTTTGCCTGATCCAGATGTCAAATTGCCTTACCCTATTGAGATGCTGAGCTATCCATACCCTGAGGGGTATACAGTGCCAAAGTTCATCAAATTCGATAGCAAACAAGGAAATGCTCAAGAACATGTTGTGTGATTCATCGAGACTCTTGGTATTCATGGTTCAAACCACGTCCTCTGGTTGAAGGAATTCTCTAAGTCCCTCATTGACTGAGCATATAGTTGGTATGTTAATTTGGTCCCAAACTTTGTCTGAAGTTGGGAGGAAATGGTTAACGAATTCCACTCCAAGTTCTTTCAGGTGGCGGAGAAGGTGACCACACTTACATTGTGTAAAGAAAAGCAACGAGAAAGTGAAAACATTCTTGACTACGTCAAAAGGTTTCAGGACATGGCTGTGGATTGCCATAAAGCAGTGGAGGAGAGCTGTCTGGTTCAAATCTGTCTAGATGGGGCATTGAGCAGGTACAAAATGTTTCTAGTTAATCACAAGCTGCCCACCTTCTCGGCACTAATAGAAGCAACTCGGAACATTAGCACTCCTCAGGCTTAGGAGTCTGGATTTAAGGCCAGTTACAGGACTAACTTCAAATCATCTCGTGGATCTATTGTTGTTACTACCTCTGCCCTAGATACTCGAAAGTCACAAGGAGGGGGTCATAGAGGCTAGAAGAGGAAGTAATATAATTGTGAAAAGGCGAATGTTTCTTATCCATGTAGAATCGAGGAGGTAAAAGCTCTAGTTAAGGAATGGGTGGTCGACGGAGAGCTAAAATTGCCTTATGTCGAAGAAATGCCATCAAAGAAGGACCGCGAGAGCCTTGAATTTTGCGTCTATCATCGCACATTGAAACACCCGACAGAGAAGTGTTGGATTCTCAGGAAAATCTTTAGAGATAAAGTCGAGGCAGACGAATTGAGGTTTAAAAAGCAAGAGACTCAAGACATTCGAGAACAACCATATCCTCAGCACCGAGACAAGGGCAAGAATGTTGCTATGATAGCTTACGAGGGCCCGATGATTGAGGCTATCGCCAATCTAGATGACGATGATTGTTATCTAGACGACGTCTTCGAGCTTGAGGGTGAGCAAGTTTACTATGGAAGTGCTCTCGATCCAGAGGGCAGAACCTTCATAACTCATGTCGAAGATCCCTTTAATCCAGAAGGAGGAGAAGAGTACTACGGAAGATGAGGACACCATGTTTATGTGGCATCTTCGTTTGAAGAGACCGAGGAGATGGTTAACTACGAGTCTCCAAGAGTGGAAAAAGATCTGGATCACTATGCCAAAACCCTGCAAGACTGTGTAAAGTTCAAGCAATTCTTCAACCAACTTGGACTTTCCAGGGAGGCAAGAACAGAAATCACTAAGTCTATCATCAATATAGCCGAGGCACACCATGAGGAATGCATGTCTACTGAGGGATCCATCCCGAGGAAGGCAAAAGAGCAATCTAGTGCCATTACTTTCTCCGAGACTGATCGGAAGTATCCCTTTTCTCACAACCGCCCACTTTATGTGACTGCTTTTATTAACGGGGTTGAGTTCAAAAGGGCCTTTCTAGATAGTGGAGTCTCTATCAACATTATGACTCGTGCTACTCTAGAAAAGGTCGGAATCTCTAAAGAACGCATTGTGAAGCAGCTGATAGTCATCACTGGCTTCGGTGGAGAAAGGAGAGTTACTATAGAATGCGTAACAGTTGATTTAGCTATCAAAGAGATTCGCTCGGCCACCAAGTTCCATATTATCGATTCCGAGGCAAATTATCACATCATTCTAGGGAGGACCTGGATGCATGGATATGGGGCTATACCGTCAAGTTATCATCAGTGTGTTAAGGCTAAATAGGAAAAGAAGAAGGTGACAATTCAGGCTACAGAAAGGCCTTTCGAGACCCATGAAGCTCATTATTCTGATGTTATCTACTTCACTGAATTGGCTGTCGAAGAAATTCCTACCACCTCTAAGCGTCAGGGGGTCAAAATTCCTCGTTGGGAGGATATCAAAGATGACAAGGAGCCAAGGGCAGAATCAAGTAAACGGGCAATGCCTCGACCAAAAAGTCCGCCTATTCCTCAGAAGTTGATGAAAGTCTGAGAAGGGGGCAAGATGGTGTACTATTTGTGAAGGTGCGAGGAGTCGATTTCTTCAACCACCGACTCTGAGTCAAAAGAAGAGTCTCATGACAATGACATAGTAATAAAGCCTGAAGTGGTTCCAGAATGCATGCAAGATAGGCCGAAGCCTCAGCCTGAACAACTTATTGAAATAGATCTGAGTGATGGATAAGATGGACCAAGGCCGATATTCATAAGTTCAAGCCTTAGCCTAGAGAAGCGGGAACAGTTGTTAAAATTGATAAGCTGGTACTCAGATGTGTTTCCTTGGTCATATAAAGAAATGCCCGGACTAGATCTTGACCTAGTCTCCCATTATCTTGATGTGTTCTTAAACTCCAAGCCAATCAAGCAAGCTGTTCGAAAATATTATCCAGATCTCGAAGAGAAGATTAAGGAGGAGATTGAAAAACTTCAACAGGTTGGTTTCATCCGGCCAATACAGTACCCCACGTGGTTGGCAAACATAGTGCCAGTAAAGAAGAAGAATGGTCAAATCAGAGTATGTGTAGACTTTCGAGATTTGAACAAATCTTGCCGAAGGATGATTTCCCTTTACCTCACATTGACACCCTCGTGGATGCCACCTCGGGACACTAGATGTTCTTATTCATGGATGGATTCAACGGATGCAATCAGATTAAGATGGCTGAAGAGGACGCAGAAAAGATTGCTTTTAGAGCACCTCTTGGAAACTTCTTCTATACAGTCATGCCTTTCGGACTCAAGAATGCCGGAGCAACTTACCAAAGGGCTATGACTGCAATCTTTCATGACATGATCCATCATGAGGTGGAAGATTATGTTGATGATCTAGTGGTGAAATCCAAAAAAGAAGAGGACCATCTCTAAGGCCTTGAGAAAGTATTCAAGAGGTGCCAGAAATTCAAAATGAGGATGAATCCTCTCAAATGTGCTTTCAGGGTGACGGCCGAGAAGTTCCTTGGGTTTCTTGTACATAGGCATGGTATCGCGGTAGATGAAGACAAGGTCAAATCTATCAGAGCAATGCCTCATCCGCATTCTTAGAAGGAGTTAAAGAAGTTCCTCGGGAAGGTGTCTTATATTCGGAGGTTTATCCCAGCACTTGCAGAGATCTCTGCCTTTTTCGGTTCGTTATTAAAAGGAGATGCCAAGTTCGAGTGGCACCAAGAGCACCAAAAGGCCTTTGAGAGAATCAAGGCGGCCTTGACCTCACCTCAGACCATGATAGCCCCGCAGCCCAGGGTACCTCTAATGTTGTACCTAACCTCAACCCCCAAGTCCATAGGGGCATTATTGGTCAAAGATGTAGATGGAGCAGAACACCCGGTGTATTACATCAGCCGGAAGATTCGAGAAGCAGAAGTCCGATATACTCCAGTAGAGAGACATTGTTTAGCTTTGGTATTCACCGCCAAAAAGCTCAGACATTACTTCTTCGCACATCAGATTCAGATTGTTACTAGAAGTGATCCAGTTCGATACCTTCTCAGCAAACTTGCTCTAACTGGGAAAATGGAAAGATGGTTGTTATCACTAGGTGAATTCGAGATCAAATGTGTAGCTCCCAAGGCAATCAAAATCCAAGCCTTAGCCGATCTCCTTGGCCAATTTCCAAGTGGTGACTATGAACCAGTGAATGAAGAATTAAGAGGAGAAGTGCACGCAGCTATGGTGTCCGAGGAAAGCTTTTGGACATTGAGCTTTGATGGAACAGCAGCCAGAGGGAAATGAGGAATCAGGATAGTCCTTACAAGCAAAAGTGGGGAAAAGTTATATTTATCTTATAAACTGGATTTCCATTGTTCGAATAATGAAGCCAAGTATGAGGCTCTTATTTTAGGCTTGATAGCAGCTGAGAAGCACAGTATCAAGAAGATTCGGATTCGGGGGGACTCAAAGCGAATAGTGAAGCAAGTTTTAGAACAGTTCGTCTTAAAGGAGCCTGCCTAGGCCACATATCGAACAACAGTCCAAAGGCTTCTTGACAAATTTTAGAAGGTCGAAATAGAGCATGTGCCTCGCTCCGACAACAAGTTTTCAAATGCCTTCGCAACATTAGGGGCAAGAGTTAACATTCTAGAGGAGGAGGCGACAATTGTTATCAAGAAGAGAACAGAGCCTTCAATAATACCCGAGGACAAAGACCTTGCGGAGGACTGGAGATGAGAAGTCCTCGAACAACTCAGAAGCAAAGTTGGAAAACTGACTATGGCCAAGCTTTCCCAATTCATAATTATTCAAGGTGAAATTTTTACTTTCGAGGAGGTACCGGATTCCTAGCCCGATGTGTTGGCCAACAAGAGGCAAGCTTCCGACTACAACAGATTCATGACAAGTCCTGTAGGGATGGAGATATTAGTTGTACAGAAGAATCCAAAGACAAGGCTATTATTGGCCCGAGATGGAAAAGGCCTTGAATCAACTTCAGAAAGAATGCCTCAAGTGTCAATCATACATCCGGGAGGATGAGGGTTGCTTTAAAATTAATACCCCTGACTAGAGACAAGTCTACATTGACTATCTCAATGAGGGGACACTACCTGAGAGCCCGAGGGACATTGCACATCTCAAGAGGAGAGCGAGGTGGTACTTTCTTGATCAGAACAAGCTTTAAAGAAGAAGCATTGAGGGCACTCCCCTGAGGTGTCTCTCCAAGGAGGAGTCGGATCTAGTTCTCGGAAGAGCCCACGAAATTGAGCATCAAGGAGGGGTTTAGCTATTCGAGCAACTTATACACCTTGGGTATTATTGGCCAACCATGGAGTCAGATGCGTCCCATCACGTGAAGAGGTGCCAGACTTTTCAAAAACACGAAAATTTGATCCATGCTCCAGCCGTAGACCTGTGTAGCATCAGAATGCCATGGACGTTCCATACCTGGGCTTTTGATCTGATAGAGCCCATCTCCACACCTTCCAAAGGGTACAAGTGGATTCTCGCGGCTACAGAATTAAGCATAAAGTGGGTTGCAACAATCTCTCTGAAGAACGCTACGGGGCCTGCAGTCGCGAACTTCATCAAGGAAAATATCATTTGCTGGTTCGGAGTGCTGAACACCATCCTCTCGGACAACGACACACCCTTCTTAAACAAATATGTGAAGAGCCTCCTAGAGACTTACCAAGTGAAGCATCACAAATCCACACCCTACTATCCAAAAGGGAATAAGCAAACGGAGGCCACAAACAAGACACTGATAAGGATTCTGAGCAAGATGATGGATGAATTTGGTGGGACTTGGTCCGAACAGTTGATAGTAGCCCTATGGGCGTATCTCACTTCAAAGAAAAAGCCAACTCAAGCAACTCCTTACTCCCTTGTGCAATGGGTCCGAGGCAGTGTTACTTATAGAGTTGGAAACACCATCTACTCGGATGGTTCTCGCTTCGGGGATGGTACTGGAGCCTCGAACCACCATATTGGAAGCATTAGAGGAAAAGCATGACAGAGCCGCAAAAGTCATGGAAAGGTATCATGAGTCCATCACCCGAGCCTATAATCAGACTGTGGTGCCAAGAAAGTTCGACGAAGGTGATCTAGTATGGAAAATCGTAGACCCAATCATGAGAGGACAACCCTTGCCCAAGTTTTCTCCAAAATGGGAAGGGCCTTACAGGGTGGTTTAAGCAAGCTCAAACGGGTACTACAAGCTTGTAAGGGTTGAACATGGCTTCCGAACTAGCCCGCTCAATGTAAAGTTCATCAAGCGTTACTACCCGTAGATAGACTCATCTATGTTGAAATTTATTTTCATTTTCTTACTTTGTGTAAAAGTTGTATTTCCCTTACGTTATGAAGAAGCTAGTTTTCTTTATGGTGTATGTTTATCCTATCACTTGCAGTGAATATATTATACTTTTGTCAAAAAAGTTGAAGAATTAATGAGAATATTTCAGCTTTTATAAACATGTGCATATGATTGTTATTTCCATTGTATCATTCGAAATAAATATTTTATCAAGTAGAATGAGAAAACAATGCGAAAATCTCCAAACAGCAAAGATTTTGTCATTTCATTGCATTGTCCTAGATAAAACATTTTTATCGAAAGGGGTAAGAAAGTAATACAAAAAAAAAAAAAAAAACTCAATCTTTCTTAAAAACACCCTCGAAGAAGCTGCCCGTCACATCTACATCCTGAGGACAAACAATAGAGTGTGCCTCTAAAGTCTCCAAGGCCCGAGCATAGCCTGACTCAAGTTCACGAAGAGTTGCCTTTGTCTCATCTATAGAGGTCCGATAAGAGGCAAGCACAGACAAAACTTCCACCCAACGACTGGCGTTCGAAACTATATCCAAGCGCTTCCGAAGCCATGATAAATCTAGTTGGTGACGCTCCATGTGCAGAGATCCCCTGATACGTTATCTCGACTACTTTCCCGTTAAGGTCACACAGCTGTTGCTTGTCCAAGCTATATAGGATAGTGGCAAAAGACTCCAGAAGAGCAGTCTAAATGAGTGGACATTGGCAAGCAAATGAAGCAAAGGTCTCAGGGTAACTCGAATGTACAAGCCGTAGAACTGAAACAAACTCAGGAGCTACCCAATAATGGAGGAATGATACTTTGCCAGAAGTTGAAAGAGGAATTGGGGACGGAAAGGTACTAGTCTCAGGAATCTCCCCAATGTCTATCGGGTTAGATGAACCACTCGGAGGGGTAACTTCCGGCAGAGGTCCTGAGCCTAAGAATGCGGATCGATAAGGGAAAAGACCAAAAGCATCACTATCAAAGTGGAAATCACTGAGATTTAGATCCAAAACATTCGAAGGCACTTGCGATGAAGAGCCTCTAGCAGTTGTCTCAAAGGCAGGTGTCTCCCCGTGAGAAGGAGAACCATGAGGAGTCACAAAGAGAGTCAGAGCAGAGTCCGAGGCAGCTGAAGGCAGGACACCGGTAGCGGCCAACACTGAAGAAAAGATAAATAAGTCTTATTAGGGGCAGGGAGTAGTAAAACCATTTGAGTAAAAAAAAATTCTCATAGATAGAAGTACATGACAAACTTCAGAAAGAAAGATTACCTGAGAGAGAATCATTATGCAAAGCTGGGGCAACTGAAGGGCTCCTAGCATCAACAAAGTCACTTGGCCGTACAAGGGGCACCTGATCGATCGCAACATCTAATGAAGCCATAACAGTAGCAGTCATCCTTGAAGAAGGAATGAAGCCTAGAGGATGAGAATCACCATAAGTGCTAGAGCGAGTCTTCGAGACTTCTAGCACATCCACTTCCACACTATTCCCAGAGGCGCACCTCATCTTTACATTGCTTCCAGAAGCATGGCCTGCGGCATCAATTTCTATGGCACCAGTCCCTTCAACAATCTCAGCATTAGAGCCACGGTTCTCAATAATCTCAACATCAGAATAGTGAGTCCCGATAACCTCATCACCAAGTTAACGCACCTCATCTGAAACTGAGTGATGAGGGGAACATCTGACCAATGAAGAGGCATCCTCAGTCACGATAGGACAGTGACAATGCATACGTGGGACAAGGTCACAAAAATGATCGGAGGACTCAGCCTTATCATCATCATCATCATCATCTATAACTCCTATACGAGAGGTGCGCATCTTCACAAGTCTTGCAGAAAAAGGGAGAGTATCATCCAAGTCTGAGTTCGGCTTGGTAGGGGCAGCATGGCCAATAGCGACGGTACGGAGAGCGTCAGCAACTGCAGGGTCAAAAGACGGAGTAGGATCCTACACAATAGGAAAAATAAAAAGTGTTCATTTAAGAAGGTATATTTGCAAGAAGGAAAGTAAATTCAAATCAATTTTTTATAAAAAATTTAAGATGTCTATCTGGTACCTGATGGAGCCTTTCGGAAAGGCGAGGAGTGGAAGGACCGGCATCAAAAGCCCTTTTGTGGGCCATCTTCTTAAGGCGGGTCATCCGAGGACCAGAGGCCTTATTCAAAGGGACTGGCTCTGGAGAAGCAATTACCAAGCTAAAAGAAGACGCCCGAGCCGGAGGGTTAGTTGGAGCAGATGAAGTGAAGAAACTCTCATACATATGATCAGATTTTCGATTTTCAAGCAATCGAAGAGAAGTGTCCTTCTTATAAATTGGCGAAGGCAAACATATGGTCGATCTACTCTGGACAAACACAATAAATGCATCAATATTCTTCCGCGAATATCTCCTGAAAGAGGGGGTGAAACCCCGTACTCGGCTCAAGCCTGGCGTTGTCAAAGAGCCGTATATAGAAAGCATGGCGTGTACGAGTCCACGAGTAAAGTGCCCGTAGCTCTCCGAAAAAGATAATAAAGGAGGTGCCAGCCCCGGGGCACATTGGTTAAACCTGAATTGGCATGCTACTTTGTCAGGTCTGTAGACAGTGCTATCAATGCCCTCCTCATGCCATACCGGTAATGAACTCGGACGAACCATTATCAACATATCAACAAGGTATGTAGAAATACCCTTCAGCAAGGGAAATGACACCAGGCGGGTGGAACCATGATAGATAAGTGGCGTTGCTACACCCACCGGTGGACATACATAGAGGCGTGCCACAAAGCGCCAAGGGATCATCCACCAAAGTATTCAAGGATAAGGTGGAAATGACACTTGACCAACGTGTGATCAACGGCTGGCAAGACTTCGCTTTCTCAAATGTGTGAGACCCGTTAGTACCGAGCACGGGGATACCATGTTTATCCACTATCTCTCGAAGAACCTCTGCCTTGAATACAATCGGAGCAGGGCAAACTTTAGGAACCTCTCGAAGAAAAAACAAAGCACGAACTGGTTGTGGATGAAGGAGACAGGCTCATATTGACCTACGGAATGGACCATGTCTCGATGTAGTAGATCCAGCCGGTAATAAAGATTTCCAAGAAATAGCGGAGCCAAAGGAATCCGATCCCCTCTGAAGAGCCTAACTGCCAAGGTGAAGACAAAAGGATTGAGAGAATCTGGAGGTGTACTCGGAAGAATGAAGAATGAGATGAAGCAAGCCAGAAATCCCAAAAAATAGAGCGTAGAGCCATATATCGGGCTGACCTTATACTCCTGAGAATCAGGGTCAGCATCTCTAGCCAGGGGCTAAAGATCTCTAAAGAAGTGACAAATCTATGCAGTGTAGGAGGCACCGTCCGTCCTCACTCGATTGGTCCTCCTCGCTGAACCATCAAATACAGTACTCCACCGACCACAAGCTTGAAGATTTAGCTTTAGAGATTGGATCAAAGAATCATCCTCAGAGGGTATCCACTCAGGGTAGAAGGCATTAGGGCCAGTCACTTCTAGACGCAGCAACATGAACACATCCTTGAGGGTTGGCCCCATTTCATGCTGGCCAAGTGTGAAAGTGTGTGTCTCGGTACTCCACCGAAGAGCCATGGCTTCAAGGCTAGCATTGTTGCGGCGGATGGATAGGGATTGAGATATTTTCACTGGGATCAATAGCCGGGCCTCCTGAAGCCGCTGACAAAGGCCCCTGTCCGAGAGGATATCATCGACCCACTCCTGCCAACCAAAAGGAGGGTTTGAGAAGGCCTTGGACTGGGGATAGCAGTATGGAAAATCCCCTCGCTCAACCCTAAAGTGTAACACCGAAGAAGGGGAAATGAGAGCCTCATGTCTAGAGTTAGTGTTCTTAGAGAGACATAATAGAGCCCCCTTCGGAGACAGAAGAGAAGTGGTGGAGGTAGCTGCTCGCCAGAACGGGTCTTTCCGACCAAAATAAGAAGATTTCCTCCACTCGGATGCCGGAGGCACATCCCTCTCTTTCATGAGAGTCGGTTCTGATGACCCCGGGACGACATATTTCTTTCGAAAAGACATATAGCTAAAATAATAGGTATAAATAGCAAGGAGTCGATCGTATCAAAATTCAGAATATTGGAACTGAAGCAACGCAAATTAATAGGAATTCAAACGAAATTTCGACATTAACTATTTGTTTCTCAGAGAATCCACAAATTCAACAAATTCTATGAGAAATTTTACATCAAGAATTCATGCACGATGTCCACTATTCTAAGGGTCGCAACAATTAGTCATTTGATAATAAGATTTACATGCAACATGATGGGTTTGTCAACAAATTCAACCTCAGACGTCATCAGCAATTCATTTTCTCGGGTATTCACAAGATCAACAAACAACAATATATAGCCCTATTCTATACTACGGCTTTTTGATTCCCTCAAGTAAAGTGTTGGAGTATTACAAGATTCAAAGTGCGGAAGTATTATTCGTCAAATATATATGGTTTGAGTATAGCATTATCTTCCTCAACACTACAATGATCTATTGCTTGACAACAAAATTTATGTTCAACATTATGAGTTTCATCACTGAAATCACTCCATCGGGCATCAACAACAACAACATCTGTGTTTGTTCTACTCCTTTCAATATTATCAAACATGGAGCGATAAAAAAAAAAAATCACCGTCAACAACAAAAGTTACAAAGTTTGAATTATGAGTTCAAGATTCAATAGTATGGATTTCAAGAGATACAATATTCAAACAACAATCCCAAACATCAATGGCTCAACTTATATGAGGATTAGCAACTACGTTTTGTTTCATGATACAATCAACAACAAAGATTCATGGATCGCACTGAAAGTTTCGAGAAGCACAAATTCATGATACAATCAACAACAAAGATTCATGGATCGCACTGAAAATTTCGAGAAGCACAAATCTCAAGCACTATCAGAAAATTCCGAGGGGCACAAAACTCGAGCACTATTAGAAAATTCCGAGAGGCACAAATCTTAACCACTATCAAAAAATTTTGAGAAGCACAAGTCTCAAGCAAAGGTTTCAATATATATATCTACAAAATCAATCAGACAGGCATAAGACCAGATTTGGCGCAGAGCACTAGTTCAAGATTGAAATCAAAATTATCACCAAAATTCACAAATTCGAAAATGTATTAGTGCATGGATTTATTTATTTATTTTGAGTACAAAAGTCCATCAAAACAATAAGAAGGAAAGTGGGTTTACACAGGAGCTTCCACCAAAATTAAAAAAAAATTTCAAGGAGCTTACCCACCAATGTACACAAGCGATGAAGAGACTGAAGATTAGAAGCAGCGTATGTAGGTGGTGGAACAACTGGACAGACCGACACCACGTTGAATCGGTGATATGGTCGGTGCTGGCAGGTCACGACTAACAGTGATGGATTTCAGTGGGCGAGAAAGTATATCGACAGACCGACGCCGTGTCGAGTAGGCGGCGTGGTTGTCACTGGTCAGTTGCGGTTGGGCACGAGACGGACGAGCCGCGTGAGTGGACGTGGTCACGCACAGAGTAGCGCCGTGGTGGGTTTGCGCAGAAGCCGACGGTGGCGCTTAGAAGGTTGAGACAACGGGCGATACACGAGCAGTGGTGGTATTCGGTGGTTGTGGCATCGAAACCGAGATCCGGTGTGCCCGAATCTCTGAGGCATTGCGTCTTTAGGCCGAAGTGAAGCACCAAGGTGAGGTGGAGCTGGAATCGGCGTGGGCAGATAGTGGCCGAAGCTGTCGCAACGGCAGTGGTAGCCGAAGCTTTGGCCGCCGACGATGTGCAAGGAGGTGTGGGCATTCGGTGACGACAGAGGCGACGGGGCCTGGAGCTGCGATAAAGGTCAGTATGCAAGCGGCAACAACCTCTAGTTTGTTGAAGAATGAGAGCATGACAGTGGCCTTGGTGTTGTAGAAACAAAGTTTTCTTGAAGAAGAAGAAGCTGGGTCTCTCGATCTAGAGAGAGAGAGCAGGCTGAGAGAATAGGGTTTGAAAAAAAAATAATGATAAAGCAGACAAGGACAAAGTTTTCCTGTGATCCCTCTGTTTTTTTGATGTCATATATATAGAGAGGCCCCAGCACTTTCCGTTTTTTTTTTCTTTTTATTTTTGTTAATTCAAAAAAAGTGTGATTCCTTGGATATTCCCCAAATGTGCTGAGTGTATATATAAATATATGTAATGAGTACGCTGTGTTCCCAAACAAGAAGAAAAAGAAAAAGAATTATGCTTGGGACCCTTTTTGGGGTCACTCCCTCACTCTTTTTGTCACCTGGTAGGGAGTGATTGGAGGAGAAGGAAAAAAAAAGAAAAAGAAAAAGAAAATGTAACCAATGAGAGAGAGAGGGGGTCAAGGGGGTGGGAGAAAACGGGGGATGAATCATTGTTGAAAGAAAAAAAAAAAGAGGAAAAAGTGTGTGGCCTTGTCTCTCCAAGATTAAAAAAAAAAGTGGATGCTTTATTTGTTTGTTTATTTTTATTTTCTTGGGATAAGAAAATGGATCTTTAGATGTTTTAGAAGAATCAGAAGATTTGGAATATGTATGCTGTTCGAAAGAATTGAAGAATCAAATTTGACTTACAAAATTTTTTTTTATTAAAAAAAAAAAAAAATTTACTTTTCAATTTTATTCGTAAATTACACTGAGTCATCAATTTTATCCATAAGTTCTGTAAAGACAACATATTTTTTTTTGGACCTCCTAATCTTCTAATTTTTGAAAGCAATGCCATAGCACGTTATGGTTAGACTACATTCTTGTTTTTATTTATTTATATGTAAAATAAATCCTCTGGTGATTATAGTTGGAGCAACTATTTTGTCTTGGTTCCTGCAGTTACTTCCTTGAAGTTTGACAACCCTCTTTATGGATCTTCATTAATAGAATATGTAGGTCATGTTGCTCGCCTTGGTTTCATAATTTTTCTTGTCTTCTATTCAAAGGATTTTCATTTGTTAATCTCATGTCAGTGGTCTCAATTTTTTTTTTTTGTTTTTTTTTTTTTTGACTTCACCCCGCATCTGCATGAAAGATGAAATTTACCATGTTCTTAGAACTTAAGATTGTAATTAATTTGTCCTTTCTTTTCTAGGCCCTTATTGAGCAGTGGAATGACTTTGCATCGATGGAGATTGATGCAAATATTTCAAAATGGTTGTATCCAAGAATGGGATTTTTTGTTCACCTTCCTCTGGTGAGTTAATTTTGTCTTCTTTTCTCGTTGATAGCATTTTCTTCATTTGCTGGAGTGTTATTTTGACACTGCATGCAAACAAAATGTCTCAGCATGATTGTGTGTTTTATATAGAGTTAGAAATGTAACCATGTACTTCTATGGGATTTGGTAGCCTTTGTTAGACCTGGGCTTCTCCAGCCCAAAGTTCACTTGGACAAACCCAAGAAACACTAGAGCCCTCATCCGTGAAAGACTGGACAGAGCTTGGAGTTACCATGAATGGCAACTTCTCTATCCCAAAACCAAAATCCTCCACTTGCCCCGTACTCACTCTGACCATTGCTCTATCCTCCTTAACACCCACCCTCTATCTAGAAACAATGTCAACCGTCCCTTCCGTTTTGAAACCATTTGGTTCTCGGACCCTTCCATTTTTTCAGTCGTTCGTGAGAGTTAGGACCAACACCCCACATCTTTCCTCCGAAGCGTGGCCACTTTCTATATAGGGTGAAGTTAGTTTTATTGGACTTTTTTTTTTTTAATGTTTAGCTTAGCTTGGCTTTAAAATTAAGTTTTGATTTGTAAGTATTTAATACGATGACATCTAATTTTGGTTTATACTTTGGGCATTAATGTGAATTGTAAATTGGATCTTAGGCCTCGTTTGTGAACTGCTTTTTTTAGTAACTTTTTGTCTTTTTAGCTAAAATATAATGTAAAAAAACTTATATGTTTGGGAAGAACTTTTTGACTTTTTACGAAAAGATGTGTAATAAAATAGTATAAATAAAGTAAAAAAGAATAAATTGACATTTTTGCCCTTCAATATTGTTGTTCCATCCGTCGTTGTGACTTCACCTGATAGAAGTGATGCAGTAGAAATTATTGCAGCATGTCAGCTATATAAGCTTAGGTGATATGGGGAAATAAACACACATTGCTACCTTGACCCATTTTTTTTATGTAAAAAATAATAGTAATAATAATCTACAAATTGGACTTCACCAATTTTGTAATTTGGAAAAAAAAGTCATACAAAAAAAAATTATTGCAATTTGATTGAAGAAAATGTTTTGTTATAAATTGTGGGATGTAATAATTGTATTAATTTTTTTTTTTTCAAAAATTCTTTTCAAAACTCATTACAAAACAATTTTCACAACTTCGCTGATAATTGTACATCTGTCTAAACTGCTTTCAAATCTTCATTAAAAACTCATGAACACATCAATACCAAAACAAATGCAAAACACTATTTTTCTCAAAAAATATATAAAAAGAAATCAAATATTGGACTTTACCAACTTGGTATTTCGACAAAAGTTCCCATAAAAAAAAACAAATAATTTATGAAAATGATATCATGTAATTTGTGAAATGTAGTCAGTTTGTTTGGTTTGGTTTTTTAGGATTCACTTATCAAAAAATTAGAATTAAAAGTATTTCGTACTTTTGTTTTGCACTGCATTATTTTAACATTATAAGCAATTTATTTAAGTATTATATACACCTAACATAAAAACACTGGAAAAAAAAAAAAAAAAACCAGAACATGTGTGAAAAGAATTGTGAGAAAATAAAATGGAAACAATAAAAAAAATGTAAATCAATACAATACATTTTCTGTGTTGTTGTGTAATTATTGTATAATATATTTTGTTACAAATTTTGTAAAAATATGTACAAAAACAGGTCTTTCCAGAAAAACCCAACCCCCCTCCCCCCCCCAAAAAAAAGAACACGGAAACGAAAAACAAACAATACAATTGTAGGCTTTTTGTACTTGAACACAGCAACTAATTTTGTACTTGAACATAGGTTTTGACATAAAGGCTGGGTTTGGACAAAAATTAAAAATTAAAAATAAAAACAAAAAGGAGGGATAAAAAAGTCATTTGACCTCTGCCAAGGCCACAAATCACGTGATTGCAACATAGGGTAGGTGTGTCGGATAAAATTATAGACTTTTTGGCCTTTTTTAGTAATTTTTTGATTTTTAGGCAAAAATAAGCGCTTGCTAAACGAGGCCTTGACCAACTAAATCATTTAAATAATTTTTGCATTATTCTAAATTAAAAATAAATATTTTTTATGAATGCACCCAATCGTACCTGCATTCATTTCCTACATTTTTTTAGATTTCACTGTTTGACATACTTATATCATACTAGTACCAATACTTATATCTATACTTGTGCTACATAGATGAAATCTTGTTCCACTTTTAGGATTCTCATTTTCGCTAAATTCTCTTTACTTTTGCAGCAAATTAAAACTTACTGTGATAAGTAAGCCCCCGTTTGGGAAGTGGGTTGGCTTTTTGACTTTTTGGCTTTTTTGGCTATTTTAGTCTGGGGCTAAAAAGCCTGATTTGGGAAGGGCTTTTTGGCTTTTTGGGCTTTTTGGTGAGGTGTCATCTTGTTAAAAGACCAAATTGCCCTTTTTCATTTTTTTTATTTTTTAATTTGGGTTGGGATTTGGCATTATTTCCGTTTTTTTTCTTTTTTTTTTTTTTTTTTTTTTTTTTTTTTTTTTACAATTTTGGCTTTTTGCTTAATATATATATATATATATATTTTTTGGATTTGGCATATTTTTGTTATTTTTTATTTTAATTTTTTCTGTTAGGTTTCGATTTCGCCTATTTTCCTTTTTTTTTTTTTGGGTTTGGATTTCGGTTTTTTTTTTTTTTTTTGTATATTGGGTGTCGATATACCGACTTTTGCTTAATTTTTTTATTTTTCATTTTTTTTATTTTGGGTTTGGAATTGCCATATTTTGGTTCTTCTTTTTTATTTTAATTTTTTTATGTAGGGTTTCGATTTTGCGTTTTTTTTGTTTTTTTTTATTTTTTGGGGGTTTCGCTTTAGCATTTTTTGCTTTATTTTTTTTGTTGACAATTTTTTCATGTTGGGTTTCGATCTCCCGAATTTTGCAAATCCAAATTTTTTATTTTTTATTTCTTTTTTGAATATATTTTTCAGATTTTGCGCTAATTTTTTTTTTCTTTGAATTTTTTTATTTTGCGCTTGGATTTTTCGTATTTTGTTTAATTTTTTTTCCTGTTCCTTTTTTTAATTTTGGGTTTGGATTTGGCCTATTGTGCTTAAATTTTTTGATTTTTATTTGCGAATTTATGTTTTTGTCTTTTTATTGTTTATTTTTTTTACTATAACTATGTTTTTTTTTTTGTCTTGGATTTTTATTTTTAAGTATGTCTTGTTTTTTTTTTAATTGGTATACAATAACTTTTTTTTAATATATTTATGTGTTTCATTTATTTGTAATTTACGTCGCACATGACAATTTGTCTATTCTTTTTCTTTTCCATTTGTTTTTATCTGTTTCACCTTTTTTTTGTTTTTCCAAATGCAAAATTCGTATAGATTGTTGTTTTTCAAAGGTAGGCACGTCAGCAACTGGAAGAGGTTACATTCCCGTGGAAACTCATACATATTGTACATGATAATATATTTGAATACAGTCTATTTCACGTGTGTCATTATGTGACAACCATACGAAAATTATTTTGACTAGTATATATTTCCTAACATTCCGTTCTTACGCATGCAACATAATTTGTCGCGTATGTGAAGGCGGACCAATGCCATATGGGGGTCCTCATCTCCAACCATTAAACCATCCTCGTCATGTTCAACTTCTGGTATGGCATTTACTATTGTCATAGCCTCTTCCTCGTCACAGATTGGCTGAACAGTTGTTGGGTTACCTGTGTTTCGCCGTATATAATTATGTAATGCCATTGACGCACCTACTAAATGAACTTGCACATTTGCAAAGTCATACCGAGGCATGTCTCGAATAAACCCCCATCGCTGTTTCCAGGCACCGAAAGTGCGTTCCACCACACTGCGTAAGGACGAGTGCACTTTGTTAAATAATTCCCTTGGCGTGTTTGCCATCCTGTTCCGTGCAATACGTCGGAATTCTTGTTGGTGGTAACGGTCACCTTTGAATGGTGCTAAGTAACCAATCCGGTTTGGATAGCTAGAATCGACAAGATAATATTTGCCTGCAGATATGACAACAATGTATGACACAAAAAACGAACATTCTGCGTCATTTTCATATAACGCTTTCTGAGGAAAAAATTAATACATTATTAAATCTATTAACAGGACCATGTGTTACCTTCGTCAGGATGTGGGAAGGGGACATTCTCATTTGTTGGTATCTCGTTGAATATGCGACTATCATGCATACTTCCTTCCCATCCGCAAGAAATGAATATGAAACACATGTCAAAATCGACAGCGGCCATTATATTTTGTGTGTGACAGTATTTCCTACCAAAATATGTTGCCGCATCTAGCCCCGTAACCCATGCACTGACATGTGTTCCGTCTATTGCGCCAATGCAGTCTTGTAAACATGGATCATATGTTTTGTTTCGTAACTTTGTAACAAGTGTTTCAAATTTGTCACGTGCAGTTAATAACAAAAACCATATATATTGTCTTGATTTATATGTCAATCATGTTTTGCTGAAGTACCTTGAACGGTAGGTATTTCCGTCTAGACCGCACGTATGGATGTATACGATGCTGACTGTATGTGGGCCGGCAATGGACAACAATGAACTCTTTCATGGAATTTAATACGTTATGCACGTGCCTTGACACAGTCTCCTCGGAATGTTGGAACCGTTCCTGGATTTCCCGATTTTGCTTCCCTTTCAAGACATGGATAAACATCGCAACACTTTCTTCAACAGCTAAGCCATGTGGACATTGCGGGACTTGTAACCCAAAATCATTTACTAATGTCTCACACAATGCGGCAAAAACTTCCTTCGGCATGCAAACATTTTCCTCAAAGCGACCCATATGCCCCGCATATAGTTCGCATATCCATGTATTCTCGGTTAGTATAGAAGTGCGACATGGCGTTTTATTCATGTGTTTTTGGTACCATTCTGTCGCCAACTGGCATGCTTGTAGAAATATGCAGTTAATTTCTTGTTGCACCTGGACCGCCATTTGATTAAGCATTTCCATTATTTCATCATGGTTGCTTCCATCCCAGGGATTCATCGCGTCTTCGTTGATGCGAAACCTACAAAAGTGGCAGCCTTTCAATCAGTTGGCACGTGATTCATTGACTTGAATTATATTGAATTTTGCAATTATACAATGCCGACATTGTTTTTAATGAAAGCAATGCTGTGACCAATGTCCTTTGGAACGCATGATCATATGAATTGCACAAAAAAAAGAAGCTGTTCAACTTATGCTTTACAGGGGGGCCATGGTGGTAACAACCACAAAACTAACAAAAGAACTTGCGACATATATGCATTCAGAAGTGTGCATCTAAAACGTAATTCCCTGTCTTAAACGTAGCGACACAAAATATTAAAACGTAAACATCCCATTCATTTCCCAAAAACGAAGCACAACCATGCTTCCGGTCAGTCAACCCATGCACTTACCTAAAACTTGTTGCTGCCCGTAGCTAGCAAGAAGAAAAAAAAAAAAGACAGAATGCAAAACATGCACACACCACCATCCTGTTTTAGTATATAGCCAACAGTACCATAAGTCTAAGTTTTAAAAAGGAAGAAAAGGACATGCATCTTCAACACTCGTAAGACCGATCCATCACATCCGGCGACCCCCAAACAGGTTTGCAAATGGCCCCGACGCAGTACACTGGAGCTGCTTCTGTGTAAGCCATCCAATGATGTAGTCGTCATCAGGCTGGCACATCATGACCTCCCGATAATCGGCGTTATCCATAGGTGTGGAGGCGAAGTGGAATAACGGCGTACCAATCAGGGATGGAATACTGCTCAGTTTATGCATGCACTCGGAAATAGTGTACAGCGATTTGTTGCCTGTGAGGTGCCTGACCGTGACCTGCTGATTATTCGAACGCACCACATCTCTCATTCTGTTCATGCTTTCCGCAATAACAGACGCACCACTTGTTGCCTTCTTTGACTTTGAGACACTTGTTGATGGCGTCTTTTTCCTTTTTGCCTTTTCAATCGGCACATGCTCCAATGAAGAATCAGAATCCACGTCCTGTACTCCTGTGGGTATCGGATCAGCAAATGGCTGGGCTCCCAAACTACGCACTGAATCAGATGAGTCCGTAGCAGCTTCAGGAAGGTTCTCTCCCGGGGTCCAATGGTGCTTCCCAGTAGCTGCTGCCCCCATGAAAACCGTCTCCATCAAGTCACGGTGTTCCAACGTTTTCTTCCTGAACTTCACACACGCCTTGTTGATCTGCAGACATATATATGTGTAAAAGAGGTAGACGCTATATTTCATATAAATAAATTTTATTGAAGTTGAATGAAGAAGTAAAAAATGTACTGGTAAATGACAAATATGAAACTTGTTTGTACATGTACTTACTGATTCCATCTTGTCCCACCACTCGTCAGGTGCCTGAAACAAACCGGTGTCATAGTCAAAGCCTATCCCGGACACTCCCTTGCTTGAATCCATCAACTTCGTCCACGCTTGCCACTCTTTTTTCAAGCTCATGTACTTATTCTTCAACTGTTTCAGTCCATGTTTTTTTCCTGTTTTTCTCTGAAATTTCCTTGACAACGACTTGTACCCTGCCTGGCTGAGGACTAAGAATGGCCGATTTCCTTTACTAATCTCATTTGCAATCAACTGGAGGAAAACTCAGACTGAGTTACTGTCCCATGAGGCCTTGTGGCTTAACTGAGTTTGTGTCTCTTCAAGACTGGTTGACTTGTCACTGACAACGCCTTTGCTTTTTGAGTGGTTACGAGGCGAAGTACGTGTGGAAGCCATTACTAATGTATGGTTACAAAAGATTAACATCACAAATTTGGTTGTTATATACACACGCACAACAGATGACACATTAAAAACAACAAACAGAGATATATGATGCTGAAGATAAATTTGCATATACCCATTGAAAACATTTTTTACGTATGTACACAGGTTCCATGGAAGTTAGTAGTGGACAAAAATATGATAGTTAGTATTATGGCTCCCATATGCGACAACATAATACCATCGTACTACAAACATACTAACTACATACTAACAACATATTGAAAACATACTAACGTCTTTGTACATACTAAGAACATGGTAACGATGCTTACATACGGCACAACAAAATGACAACGATAATGCAGAGCACATACACAATGGTCTTAAGCACACGCAAGGATTGTTGAATGTCTATGACATCAGCCCGCAATTGCATGGCAATTTCATCTTCGGGTGACGCATAGCCTTGGTTCTCATGGCTTCGTTCTTCACACCAACCAATCCAACTGACACAAGGCTGATGAGTGAAAATTATGGAACTATTAGTTTCATGGGTTGTTAATGTTCATTAAGTTATGACCGGTAAAGATTGGGTCACTCACCACAGGGCGGGGACATGCAAAGTAGGAACGCCCTGGATTTTTGGTGGACCTGGAAATCCTAACAATACACGGGCCATATCCACAGGCACACATTCGTCCTGGCCATGTACTGGAAGTTGCAGTAGAGGTGAACAACGCCATGCTACGCTTTAATATAAAGTAAATTTACATGAATCAACATGAACACGATTGAGTACTCAAATTAATAAATCTATGTTGTAATATATTTTGATAATATTTTTTATGATAGGCAACAAAATGGATTGGTGAGAATATATTTGTACTACATTTTTTATGATAGGCAGCAAAATGGATTAGTGAGAATATATTTACATTTTTGAATATATTTATGATAAAGTTTTTTCATACTTACATGTAGTCATATCTGTTTGATAAAACTTTTACACTCTTTATTGTTTACCTCTAAATTTGTAATATATAATATTAATACATTATTAATATCTGTCTAACGTTTTTTTAATATATATTCAAAATAAACTATTTTTTTAATATATTTGTAATATAAATTTGATATATTTTGTAATTTGTTGGTAATATATGTACATAATATATGTAGCTTCCTTCCCAAATGTAGTTCGAAAATAGTTATGGTGCTAATTAATTTATTTTTTAGAAATGAGAATTGACCATTTCGTGTTGAGTTAAAAATAAACGCAAATTAATACATCTAATCTGTAATATATTTTCAATATATATATTTTTTTATTTAGAAAACATTTTGGAATATATTTATGATATAGTTTTTCATAATTAAATGTAGTCATATCTGTTTAATAAAACTTTTACACTCTTTATTGTTTACCTCTAAATTTGTAATATATAATATTAATACATTATTAATATCTGTCAAACATTTTTGTAATATATTTTTAGTAAACTGTTATTTTTATATATTTCTAATATAAATTTCATATATTTTGTAATTTGTTGTTAATATATGTACATATATCTACCTTCCTTCCCAAATGTAGTTCGAAAATATTTATGGTGCTAATTAATTTATTTTTTAGAAATGAGAAATGAGCATTTCGTCCTGAGTAAAAAATATACGCAAATTAAGACATCTAATTTGTAATATATTTTCAATATATATATATTTTTTCATATTTTGAAAATATTTCTGAATATATTTATGATATAGTTTTTCATAATTAAATTTTGTCATATCTGAGTAATAAAAATTTTACACGCATATATTTTTATCTCTAAATTTGTAATATATAATATTAATACATTATTAATATCTTTCGAATAAGTTTGTAATGTATTTTTAATAAACTGTTTGTTTAATATATTTCTAATATAAATATAATATATTTTGTAATTTGTTGTTAATATATGTAGATAATATATCTACCTTCCTTCCCAAATTTAGTTGGAAAATATTTTTTATGCAATTAATTTATTTTTTTGAATTGAGAATTGAGCATTTCGTCTTGAGTAAAAAATATACGCAAATTAATACATCTAATTTGTAATATATTTTCAATATATTTTTTGGCTTTTTTGAAAACATTTATTCATATATTGATGATAAAGTTTTTCATAATTAAATTTTGACATATATGTGTAATAAATTTTTTACAGTCTTTACCTTGTAAATCAAAATTTCTAATATACATTTCACATATATTTTTTTAATATCTTCGCAATATATTTTTAATATATTGCTTAATTGATTACAATTTTTAATTTTTTCTTTTTGGACTATAAGTTATATATATTTTGACAATTTGTTGTTAATATCTCTAACTTGTAACCCAAATTGAGTTGGAATTATATTTTTTATGTAATTAAAAAAAATTTCACAAATGGGAATTGAGCATTTCTATTAGGCAACAATCAGGGGAATTGAGCATTTCACAAATGGGAATTGAGCATTTCTGTTAAGCACAAATGGGAATTGAGCATTTCACAAATGGGAACATCATTTCTTATTTATAAAAAAAAAAAAAAAATTAAGGATCTACATTTGAAACTATAACCGAACAGATACAACAATTGTAGAACAGATTTGCATTTCCTTGATTGTTTAAACAACGGTGCCTTCATATATCTGGCCCAAATTTGTGATTCTGAACAGATATATAAGATCAATAGAGCTGATTTTCATAAATCAGACCAACTATTTGAATCAGATAAGATATTATATATATATATATATGTATATATACAAATCTGCCCCAAATTTGTTGGATGCGAACAGATTTCGAACATAACAACAGATCTAAAAGACGAGATTTACGGATGAGACAGATCGGCGGCCGGTCTGTGTGTAATGTAAGTGTAATCAACCCAATAACGACCGTGAGCCAACAGATCGGCCATGAACCGATGCTGTTATGAACATAAACTACGCAGATGAGAAGAAGAGAAAACAAATCAGATAGGCCATAGATCATCACCTGCAGATCGGTTTGAGTGTGAGAGAGTTGGTTGTTGTTCGCCGCCGCGGTTTCGATCTCCGGTTGCGGTTTCCTCTGCCAAGGTCAGTCCACCGGCCTCCAATAGCTCCGTTCTTCTTCTCCTCTGCTTTGCAATGGGTGTGTATAAGCTCTAATGTGAGCCGCTTTTTGCAGATGGAGAGATTTTAACCTCTCGGGGCAATTCGGTAAATTCACACCACACAGCCTCGCCCAACACCCGTGAAAATCAATTTTGTCGTGACTTGGCTGAATTAGCCTTTTTTGTCGCGACTTGGCTACTTTAGCCTGGAATTGCCTTCCCAAACGATGCCTAAATAAGATTAGAGGTACCCATGGACATAAACATGGCAAATGAAAAACCTCTACATCATCAAAATCTGCGTTGCAAGCTGGAAGGCCCACTCAAGACTCTAAACTAAGTGCCATAGGCATCTGTTATGATGTCATCATACCCATCCTTTATCACTCTCCACTTCTGCACCTTTATCTCTACCATTGTAATTGATAGTGCTGACCGAAGTCTTTACTTGTCAATTTTTGTTCTGTTTCCTTCAGTCCTTCTATTAAAGTTATCCCTCCTTGGCATCTTTTTTCCTTGAGTTGCTGCTATCAGTTTCATTCCATTATTTTTTGCTTGAGTTGCTGCTATCAATTTTATTCCATTCTCCTTGTTGTCTCCTATTAAAGTGCACTAACTTTTTTGCTGCGCACTTTGTTTTGTAAAAATTTTGATAGAAAGTAAGGCTGTGTTTCGTTTTGTGTTCTCAAACACATTTTCACCCACTCATTTGAGTGTAGTGTTTGTGTTGAACTTTCAAATTATAATTCCACACCTACTTTTAAAAGCTCCTTTTGAAACTCTTTTTTGGACGAGAAAATTTGGCTAACCCAGACGTTCCCTCAAACGTCCGATCGGTTGACCGGAACAGTATTCAGTTTTTATTATTTTTTTTTTGGCACCTGTTATTTCTATATTGTGAATAAAAAATATTTTTTGAAATTTTTTTAATTTTTATATGAGTATTGAATAGAATTTTAAGTTGTGTGTTTGGTTATGAGTTGGAAATTTTTCAATCAAATAACTTTTCTAATTTCAAAAACTCAAAACTCAATTCAAAACTCATAACCAAACAAATTTTTCACGCTCAAATCGTAATTCAAAAACTCACAAACTCAAAATACAACTCTATTATCAAATCATATTTAGAAAATTCTACTAAACGGTACCTAATTTTGAGGTTCTGATTGCAACAAGAAAGTGAAAAATGTTTTGGGATTGTGTTTTTTATTCAATTTTTTTTGGGTTATGTGGTTGTAGCGTAATGGATTTATTTTTTAAGGATAAGCTAGAGCATGTTGACTCTTTATGGGATAGAATTTGTTACTTGTCATCTTCTATGTTACATAGATTTGGGTATGAGTGTCAGGTGTGGGTATGTATTTAGAGGTCACACTCATCAAATCATAAATTTTAGGGTAAACTACTAATAGGTTTTAATAGTTTGACTTAATTTTCATTAAGTCCTAGTAAAATTGTCGCTAAAAATAATTTTTTTGTGACGATTTTTTATATATGTAACTAAAAATTGACAATTAGTGCTTTTTTTTTATCATGATTTTTATACATTGTCGTTAAAACTTACAATTAGTGACTTTTTCCCATAGGACCTATTAGACAATAAGTCTACTTATTAGGACCTACACGTAAGTACTCCTAAATTTTAAGGGTACATGGACTCGGCAAAAAAATGTCATATTTTAATATTTTTAATCAAGTATGTGAGATAAAATGATGTTATGTGTAACTTACAATGTCAAAAAAATATTTATAGTAATTATACAACAATATGTATATATAATAATAGTGTTATATACAATTATATAAAAAGTGACTGTTGAAAAGTAACCGACATATGTTCCATACCCCTGTCTGAGTATTGAGTGTCCAACACGGTATGATATTTGATTTATTTTAAAGAATCTGTGTAGCATAGGTCATCTTTGATAGGATTCCATTTTTTTTAATTTTTAGAGATTGACGGAAAGTGTGTGATGTTGTGATATGTAGAAGGTTTGTTACTTTTGCATTTGCCTATTTGGGGTATTTGTTGTCTTTAATATTTTCATCTTTGTGAATAATATTGTTTTTTTTTATTGCCCATTAAATAAAAAAATTCTTATGCTCATTAGAATTTCTTTACCGATGGAGCAAACTAAAACCTTACAAGGACTTTTAGATTGGGTGCACTGACAGTTTTGGTGCATATTCTGTTTGGGAAAAAAAATTAGTGGCAGAATGTATAAGTGTTACCAAACGACACCATAGTATCATATCTCTCATATCCTATGTTTTTTGCTTTTCTCTTGCAGAAAAATAAGAATAACATTTTAAATTTTTTTGGGTCTTATTTAGAAGTTTGATTTTTATTTTTACTATTAATCATTTTTCTTTTTTTTGTTAATTTTAATTTTTTCTAATTATTTTATCTTTACTCCATATTTATTTTGTTTGAAGGCTGAGGAAGCTGCTATTCTAAAAACTTCTGTTTTTCATTTAATTTGCGTTCATCTTTAAGTTCGGACAAAAAAGTTTCTATTCTAAATGGCTTCATGTAGAGTAGAGGGTAACGAAAACTCATTTTGAAATATACAATCGAGATGAAATTTTAGTTGGCTAGGCATGTGTTTTTATTCTTTTGTTCGACAATCTTGTTGCCGTAAATGTGGCAGGCACATATTTTAATATTCAGACATCTAATGAAGTTATATTCTTTGCAGGTTTCTGGGATATGTATGATCCTGAGGGACACTCTCTTTGGTTCTGCGATTACAAGTACAATGATGAGAACATGATCTCATTTGTTACTATGAACAAGGTTGGTGGATTTCTTCAACGGATGGATCTGGCACGCAAGTATGCCTTTGGGAAGATGTTGGTGATTGGCTCTGAGCCCCAATTCAAGGTGAAGGGGCGGTGGCTTTTCCGTGGGCAGGAAATTCCTCAATTTATAATGGAAGAGTGCTAAGTTATAATATCACACATTCACTTTTCTTTTTTGCTCTAAAAACCTAAGAACTTCTCTCTCTCTAAAAACCTCCTCCCCAGATCTCATTTTGGGCCGGCCGGCCGCCGCCTTTGGCTATGGCGGTCGGCTGGCCTAGCTCTTTTCGGCGTTGTTTGCTAGTTATTCCTTTTCATAAACTTGATTCCCCCACTATTTTCCTACCTAGGTGTGTTTTGTGTGCTGCCGTAGTTATTATTTTCTGGTGCTTCGGGGCCGTATAGCTGCCTGGAACAAGGGTCAATATGGAGGAGGTGATTCGTGTTGGACCGGCATAGAGGACATCCAGGATCTTCATTCGAGCGCTCTTATGCGAGTAAGAGCTTGAGGGGTGATCTCTGGTTCAGATTATGGAGATGTATCGATGCTTTGTTTGAGGGGGTGTAGTCGATCCAGATTTGTCTGGTTTTCATTCGAGCGTTCCTCTTCGGGTGAGAGTTTGAGGGATAAACTTCTTCCAAATGTATGGAGGTGTCCCAGCGGTTGGTCGGTGGTTGGATCGTGTGGGCTTTGGTAGTGCAGCAGCATAGGTGTTTAAGTTGTGTTCAGGTGGGTGGTTGGTTAGTGTGTGTTCGGAAGAATAAGTTGTGGGTCTTGGGTATTGGGTGTTGGCTTTGGAGTTTTCCGGTGTGGCCTTGGGAGTGCAGCAACATAGGCATGGGTCTTGGCGTGAAGACTAAGTTGTGTTCAGGTGGGTGGTTGGTCGATGGTTGGTTCTGGTGTTGGCCCATGGAGCTGTTGGCTATGGAGTTTCCGGTGGTGTGGCCTTGGAAGTGCAGCAGCATAGGCGTGGGTCCTGGCGTGGTGATTAAGTTGTGTTTAGGTGGGTGGTTGGTCGATGGTTGATTCCGGTGTTGGCCCATGGAGTTGTTGGCTATGGAGTTTTCCGGTGGTGTGGCCTCGGGAGTGCAGCAGCATAGGCGTTGTGTAGCCTTGGGAGTGCAGCAACTTAGGTGTGGGTCTTGGCGTGGTGAATAAGTTGTGTTCAGGTGGGTGGTTGGCCTTGGGAGTGCAGAAACATAGGCCTGGGTGTGTGCAGCAGCATAGGCCTGGGTGGCGTGGGTCTTGGGTAGTGTGGGGCATTGGGAGTGTAGTAGGTGTATAAAATTATTGGGTTACTAGCTTGGGTGTTAGAAAAGATAATTTTAGTAGTTTGGGTGTTTTGGTGGGTTGATTTTGTGGGGAATCATGTATTTTATATTCTGTTAAGTCCTTTTGAACTTTTTTTGTTTAAAAAAATTGTGAGGCCAAGGAGTTGGTTGTATGGTTGCGAGTAGCAGTAGTAGGGGTATTTTGTACTTTCCGAATCTCTCTCAATGCATTTCATCTTCCTGTACCTTTAATTTCATGTTGATTAATAATGGAAGAGTGCTATGACATGGAGCTCTATGATTGGAGAAAGGTCGACTTAACTGATGAAGCCCAGAAAGAGAGGGTCAACCAGATGATAGAAGATCAGGAGCCCTTTGAGGGAGAAGCTCTTTTGGATGCCAAGTGCTTCAAGTGAAGATATGAAGAAAGCCCTCACAGTTACACCACCTTAGTTTTTTGTCATGTTGTCTTTCTTTCGGGTTGAGTTTATTTCTATTCTATTTCAAATAGTTAGAAAGCTAGCACGTTGAGGATTCTAGGATATAATAGGTGTACGAGCAAGAAATAATCTTCTCGTATAATCCTGTTGATCAAGTCTGCGCTCCTCCAAACGACGTCGCTTTACTCCCTAAAAACACAAACGTGAGCTAGCCGGCGGGTGTGTGCTGGATACCTCTCCGATGCCTAAGTCAACAAAATAGACAAATAGACAAAAGCTCTGTGTATTCGAGAATCAAAGTTGTGTTACCTCTCCATAGGTGATGTTGTGAGCTTTTATAGGTTCCGTGTGGCACAATTCAAGTAGGACTCTTACTCCTCCATGTAGAGTCCTCCTAGGGATCACCTTTCTGAAAGATAATGCTTATCTTTCAACACCCCCCTCACTGCTTAAACCAAGTGAGATGGTTCTACAACGGTTGGATGTCAATACAACTGAGATAACATGGCCACGCTAAAGCCGCAGACTAGACCGAGCTCCCACTAGCTCGGTCCTTCCTTTCACTGCGTGTACCTCGGTTTGACATAATCCAACTGTGTTGTTTGAGACCGGACTGATCACATCGAGCTTGGATCGAGCTAACGAATAGCAAGGTTCCGAGGAAAGCTCAACATACTTCGGCCCAACATAGTATGACCGAGCTAACTGTCACCGCGCCAACCGTGGTGACCGAGCTAACTAATTACAAGGGACCGGACTATCTGCAAGGCTCTTTTGGACCGGACTAATTACAAGGCTCTTCTGGACCGGACTAATTACAAGGCCTTTTTACTCAGCCCTTCTTACCGTGGCCCACAGAATGACCCATTACCTAGCTCGGCCTAATTTATATATAAATTACCCTCTCAATTGCCCCTTAATTCCATCTACGAGGCATGATAGGAATTACCTGTTACCAGCCGAGCTAAAAAACACTTTAGCCTTCCAACCGAACTAAAAAACTTTAGCCTTCCAACCGAGCTAAACAACTTTAGCCTTCCAACCAAGCTAAACAACTTTAACCTTCCAACCGACCTAAATTTACATCGTGCTACCAATCTGTCCGGTCAAAACGTCTCTTCAGTCGTACTAAAACTGAATCGCTTCCCATTCCATGGACACATGGCATACTATCATTAGCCCAATGAAGCTGTCATGCCGTCTTCGTATTACGCGTAATTTGAACAGTCCCGCCCAATTTCCCCTTCTTCACACAAAAAACCACTCATTTTGAATCTAACACGTTATGCTATTCATCTTCTCTCTTTCTTGTTGGAACCTCCATTGCTGCCACTTTTGCCCCTGCGAAGCTTGTATCTTCAACATCACCTTCATGGTTTCAGACCTACATCCTTCCTTCTCCAATCTGTAAGTAATTCCTCAATCCTTTTTTGCTTTCCATTTGACTGGTTATATGTACTATTTGTATACACGTGTTTTCTCACAACACTTCTCAAAATAGTTTTCTCTGTAACGAGTAAGAACAACTTGAATAGTACCCATCACTACTGATTTTGCGAAAAAACTGAACTGGGACATCTTAGATCCGAAATCATACTCCAACCGGACTAGGAAGTAGTTTGTAGTAGGTGTAAGTCTTAGCAAAACTGAACAATCGGGCTAAGACTTTATGAACACTTGTTGTTTCAAGTAGGTCTAAGAACCTTTTGCTTTATTTACCCGAGCTAGCGAATTAGATTAGGTTTGCACAATGCCGTACTAGAAAGCCTCAACCACCGACCGAGCTAAATCTTGGGGCTAAACCAGCTCTCTTAGTTTAAACCGAACTAAGATTGCTGCCCCAATGGCTCGACCGGGCTAAAGCCCCTTGCTTAAACCGAGCTAGGACTGGATAGCATTCCATGTAACCGAGCTAGGACTTCATTTATCTTGCCTATATTTCTTGTAGCACGGTCCCACGATATGTGCTTAACACCTTTCTTTTTCACTTTGCAAACTCTGACTAGGTTGCCCAGTCACTCCTTTGCACGTCCAGCCGAGATACCCATTATCTGCTTGGCGCCGAGCTAATTCTCTAGGCTAACTTATACATAATTTAAATCCTTAGTGAACTCACCAGGTGCTATGGCCGAGTTCCGAAGGGACTACCATATCCCTGATGATGTTCATCTCACTTTAGCCGAGCTAGATACCATACCCTGGGAAAACCCTGGCTTTATTCCTTTTACACTTCTTTCCATTGTAGAAACCAGATTAAGATTCCCTGTACAGCCCCTTCTATGCGAGTTCCTCAGACAAACCAACCTCTGCCCTACCCAACTTTCTACAAATTCATATCACATAATAAATGGCATCGCCGAGCTAAATCGCCGGGCTGGCCTTAACTTCGGTTTAGCTGAGCTTTTCCACCAATACTCCATAGGATCAAATGAAGATGGCTGGGTTTACTATTTAAGAATAAGACGCCGACGTGAAAAGATAATAAAAGATACCTCGGATAAGGATGTTAACGATGATTATTTGCTCTGGGTATTTGGGAATTTTGAGGACCAACAAGCCCAGATCCCAGGTGACAGAATAAACTGGAACAAGGGTGAAGCCGGTAGGATTACCTCGGCTCAATTCCATGCTTTCTTTTACCTCGGTTTTCTTATGTTGAACCGTACTGACTGTTTTGCTTTTCTTCATGCAAATCTGAACTTTCTTAAGTCCTAGTATAACTACCCCAAATTAAACACATTTCACGCCGCGCTGTGATATCCCAATAGAAGTTGGGCCGAACTACTGGATTTTGAACCGACATACAAACACAGTAGTAAGCGAAAGACCAGGGTGACTAACTTTTTGTTGGAAGCCTCTCCTGAACCGGACCCAACCTTGCCTCAAAGCAAACTGATCCGACTAACTGCTGAATAAGAAATGGCTAAGAAAAGAGTCGTAAGAGCCCTTCTGACCGAGACAAACCAGCCCGAGGTACCCCCAGTCGATCAAACACAAGAGACCATAGTAGCCTTACCATCCCATCAGCCTTCATCGTCTCGGTCTCGCAAGCGGGCTCGGTCTTCTCCAACCGAGCCATGCCTTGTCGATGAGGACAAAACTGTGCTTCCTCCAACCGCAGTACCAAGCCCGCGTCCTGAAAGCCTAGACCGAGCTAACTCTTCTGATTGGGCACTGAAATTATCATTCCAGAACCGAGCCATCCAAGACACATATTCAGTGGTGGCAGACAAAGATCATATGCTGGCCTTCAATCTGGCCAAGAGCGTGTGTCTGCCCCCTGATATGGATCATCATGCCCACCTTACCGAGCTAAAAGCAATCCATTCGGCCACCAAATCAATGGTGCTGGTGAGTATTCTTTCCTTTGTCTTCCCATTTTTTGCATCTGTTAGCTCGGTTCTTACTTAAAATATTGCTTACCACCCTTGTGCAGGCCATTCAAAAGAACCAGATTGCACATAAGCGCGTGCTAAAGCTGCGGAAGACAACAAGGCAGGCTGTGGTTGATGCTGACAAGAAGACGGCCAAGCTAAAAGTGGCCAAACAAAAGATGGTCGAGCTTCAATTTGAGGTTGCCCGTCTCACCGGTGTCGTTGACTCAGTCGAAGTGGAGAAACAAAAAGCTTTGACCGAGCTGAAAGACTACTACCTGCGTCAGCTTGTCACAATTGAAAAGCAGAAGACGACCGAGATAGCTGAGTTGGAAAAGAAGATTGAAGAAGCGGAAGACCGCGGCTATAAAGAAGGAGAGGCAACCTATATCCTGCAGTGCGAAGCTGGGAAAGATTTATTCTTCAAGTGTGGATGGAAAGCGGCAGTGGCACAGCTCGGTCACGGTCCTAACACCAATATCTTTCTGAACCCTCCTGCACACTTTATACCGGGCTACATGGTGGAGTATGCTCAAGCTATTCAACAAAAATTCCTTCAATCTGAGGATGATGAAAAGGAGACTGTGCCTAACAATGCCCCGGTCATCAATGATCCTGTCATCCAGTTAGCTCGGGTTAAACCACCGGTGGAAGACCAGACAACCGAGCTACCAACTGAAACCGGGCTCCGAGTTGACTTGGATGCTGATCTTGACGACCTGTTTGCTTGACTTTATATTTTCTTCTTTTTACTCTTGGAAAGAAAACTGTAACCGGGCTGAAATCCCACCCTTTTGTAACTCTTGAATTGCACTCTCAATGAAATCTTCTTTTGTTCCAATTATTATTTTGGTTAATTTCCATGGATGTACTTTATTCTGTAATCTAAGTGGAATATAATACTCTCCAGCCTAGATACTTTATTCCAGTCTTAAACTTTGCAATCTAACTGGCCATACCTGCCAACCTCTTCAGTGTAGATCCTTATCTTGGCTGAAGAACAATAAGTGTTGGTTTTTCCAGCCAACCTCTTTAGCTTAGATCCTTATCTCGACTGAAGAACAATAAGTGTTGTTTTTTCCAGCCAACCTCTTCAACTTAGATCCTTATCACGGTTGAAGAACAATAAGTGTTGGTTTTTCCAGCCAACCTCTTCAGCCGAGATCCTTATCTTAGCTGAAGAAAGCTCAAAGTTGGTTTTTCCTGCCAACTCTGAGTGAAGTGTTTGGTTATTCCGACCAAATAGCTTGCAGCCTGGATCCTTATCTTGGGCTTAGCAGGGGTGTTGGTTTTTTCAGCCAACCTCTAAGTTGGTTATTCCTGCCAACCTAGAGTAAAGTGTTTGGTTATTCCGACCAAACGTCCTGCAGCCTGGATCCTTATCCTCGGCTTAGGAGGGGTGTTAGTTTTTCCAGCCAACCTTTAAGTTGGTTATTCCTGCCAACCTAGAGTAAAGTGTTTGGTTATTCCGACCAAACGTCCTGCAGCCTGGATCCTTATCCTAGGCTTAGGAGGGGTGTTGGTTATTCCAGCCAACTTCTTCCGCACTGATCCTAATCTTAGCTGCAGAGAGTGCAAAATTGGTTATTCAGGCCAACTATGCTTACAGTGCACCTAACTCACTAAAACAATCTTTTACAGAGGGAAACAACTATACTGAAAAGAAACTACTTGTTTTATTGAGAAAGAAAGAATTACAAATACTTGAAAGAAAAGCTAAAAATAAAATAGTTTGTGATTGACAGTGTTCCATGGCCTGGGGATGGCTTTGTCGTCTTCGTCTTCCAAGTGGTATGCCCCTTTACCAGCTAATCTAACCACTTTGTAAGGTCCTTCCTAATTGGGCCCTAACTTGCCATCTCCGGGTACCAGCGTATTCCCCATTACTTTGCGCAGTACACAATCTCCGATCTTGAATTGCCTTGGATGTACGGCCTTGTTGTATTTCCTAGATAGCTCCTGTTGGTATGAGGCAATGTGAACCAGCGCTCTTTCTCTTCTTTCTTCTGCGAGGTCGAGCTCTAATGCGATGGCTTCTCCATTTAAGTCCGGATCAAAATTTTCGCTTCTGATGGTGGGGAGGCCAATTTCCAGTGGGATTACTGCCTCCATGCCGTAGGCTAAGGAGAATGGCGTTTCTCCAGTTGATCGTCGAGGTGTGGTACGGTAAGCCCATAAAACATGAGGAAGCTCCTCAGCCCACTTTCTTTTTGCTTTTTCTAACCGTTTCTTCAATCCATCTAAGACAACTTTGTTTGATGCTTCTGCCTGGCCATTTGCTTGGGGGTATGCCGGTGTAGAGTTGTAGAATTCTATCTTGTACTCCTCACAAAAGCCCCTAAAGATTTTGTCATCGAACTGGGTGCCGTTGTCTGATATCAGTGCCTTGGGTATGCCGAACCGAGTGATGATATTCTGCTAGACAAACTTCTTCACATCTTTCTCTTTTATTGATGCTAGAGCTTCTGCTTCTACCCACTTTGTGAAGTAGTCTGTTGTTGCCAGGAAGAACTTTCTGTTGCCGGGTGCTATTGGAAGTGGTCCTACTATGTCCAGGCCCCACATTGCGAAGGGCCATAGACTAGTTAAAGGTAGAAGCTCTCTGGCTGGCTAATGTATTTGGTGTGCGAACTTCTGACATTTCTCGCACTTCTTGACATACTTCTCCAAATCTGCTTGCATGTAAGGCCACCAATATCCATGCGAAATTACTCTGTAAGCCAATGATCTTCCCTCTTGGTGGCTTTTACATACGCCTTTGTGAATCTCGAACAGGAATACTTCGACCTTGTTGGGATGGACACACTTCAGGTAAGGTCCAGTAAAGGATTTCTTGTACAAAGCCATTGATGGGGAGAGCCAAAATCGCTGTGACTTTGCTCTTATCTTGTTGGCCTCCTTCTTCTCTTCGGGTAAAATACCATCTTTTAGGAACATTATGATGGGATCCATCCATGAAAGGCATAGTTCGGCGCAACATATTTCTTCTATTTTAGGTTCTTCAATGCTTGGCCTGGGTAAGAAGTCGCTCAGTAGTGGATGTGGGATGGATGTATCTGCCATTGACGCAAAGCCTGCTAGTTTGTCTGCTCTGCTATTTTCTTCTCTGCCAATTTGCTCTATCCGCACTACTTCGAACTTCATGATCTCTTTTCTGACTAACACTTGGTACTTAGCCATCCTTTCATCCTTTGCATCGTAGTCACCTGAAATTTGGTTTACCACTAGCTGTGAGTCACTGTAAACCATTAGCTCAGTGGCCTTCATGTAGAGTGCTGATTTTAGTCCTGCCAGAAGCGCTTCATACTCCGCTTCGTTGTTTGATGTTAGGAAGCCAAGGTTGACTGCCTGTTCCACTACTAGGCCATCTGGTGAGATGAGGACTATGCCGAGTCCTACACCGTGCCTATTGGATGCTCCATCCACAAAGAGCTTCCACATCTCTCCAACGAACAGCTTCCAGCAAGTAGAGGGATCGGATGATGCCTTGGGGTCCTGAGTGTTGTTGGTGTTTTCTTCAAAGTCCACACTTACTGTTTACCCCTTGCTATCTAATTGTACTAAGTCTTTATTTGTCGATGAGTCTTTGCTTGGTGCAGCATGGTTTGTTTTTCCCTCATTTGGTTCACTCTGGTCTGTCTTGGGATGTGGCTGGGTATTCTGTATTAGAGGTTGCGCTATTCCGGCGCCACTTTCCATCCCTATTTCGGTTATACCCGTTAAGTCAACTAGGCAGACGTGATGACTTCCTGGTGTGAATTCTGTGACAAAGTCTGCCAAAGCTTGGACTTTTATAGCGGTTCTGAGTTGAAACTTGATGTCAAACTGTCCCAACTCTACTGCCCACTTCAAGATTTGCCCGGAAAAGTTCGCCCTCTCAAACAAAGCTTTTAATGGAAAAGCTATAAGGACGATTATGGTGTGGGTGTGAAAGTAGTGCGACAACTTCCTTGAGGCCATCATCAAGGCTAGGGCCATTTTTTCCAGTGGTAAGTACCTGGTTTTTGCGCCCAGCAATGTCTTGCTGACATAAAAGATGAGCAGATGTTGGATTCCTTCTGCTCGGACCAACACTGTGCTAATTGCGTGTTGCGAGACTGCCAGGTACAAAAATAGTTCTTCTCTAGGTATTGGGGTCACTAGCAGCGGTGGAGAAGACATGTATTCTTTCAGACTTTCTAGGGCGCGGTCGCATTCTTCATCTCACTCAAACTTGGCCTTTAGTGCTTGAAAGAATGGTCGACATCTGTCTGACGACCGACTTATGAACCGGTTTAGCACGGTTGCCATACCGATGAGATGTTGTACTTCTTTTACTGAGTTGGGCCTCTCTAGATCCCAAATTGCTTTGATCTGAGAAGGGTCTGCCTCTATACCTCGGTTGGTCATTAGGAAGCCTAGGAATTTGCCTGATCCTACGCCGAATGCACATTTGGATGCATTAAGGTGTAGCTTGTGCTTTTTTAGGATGTGAAACATCTCGCCTAGGTCCGTGAGATGGTCATTCTTATCCTTGCTCTTGATCACCATGTCCTCAATGTAGGATTCCATTGTTCTGCCTAACAATGGTTCGAACAACTTGGTGACCATCCGTTGGAATGTTGCCCCTGCGTTCTTAAGGCCAAAGGGCATGACCTTGTAACAATACAGTCCTCTTGGCGTCGTAAATGATGTGACCTCCTAGCCTGGCTCATACATAGCGATCTGATGGTAACCTCTGTACGCATCAAGAAAGCTAAGACGGTTGTGTCCTGCCGTCAGATCTACCAGTTGGTCTATTCGTGGTAGAGGAAAGCTATCCTTTGGGCATGCCTTGTTGATTGTTTTGTAGTCCACGCAGACACGCCATTTTCCAATCTTCTTCAGTACCACTACTGTATTGGAGATCCATCTGGGGTAGTGCACCTCTCTGATAGCTCCTGCCTTTAGAAGGTTTCCCACTTCTTCCGCCACTATTTCGGCGTGGTGGAGTGCTCATCTGCGAGTGCACTGTATGATTGGTCTTGCAGTTGGGTGGACATTCAATTGGTGACAGATGAAGTTTGGGTCAATGTCAGGCATGTCATATGGCGTCCAGGCAAACACTTCGATGTTAGAGGTCAAGAATTCCATGACCTCTATTCTCTCAGTGCTGGACATAGATGAGCCAAGCAAAAAGAACTTTTTCGAGTCCTTTTCATCTATTCTTACATGTACCAAGTCTTCCACTGCCTTCTGTTCAGTGGCTTTGCCAACATCCGTAAACAATTCATTGCTCTCAGGTTCTTCCACCATCTGAACAAACCCTTTGGCAGCTCGACTGCCATTTACTGTGACGAAGCATTGCTTGGACATAATTTGGTCTCCATAGACCTCTTCAATTACTCCGGCTTCATTGGGGAACCGCATTACTTGATGGTAGGTTAACGCTACCGATCGCATGGCGTACAGCCATGTCCTCCCCAAGATTATGTTGTAAGTGGAAGGGACTTTCAATACCCAGAATTCCACTTGTTTTGTCATGCTTCCTGCTCTGACTGGGAGGATAATCTTGCCAACTGGCCATTCTGGCATTGAGTTGAATCCAATCAGGGGAGATACGGCAGGTGCCAAGTCTTTGTCCTCCAGTTTCAACTGTTTGAAAGTTTCGTAGTACATTATCTCACATGAGCTCCCTTGGTCAATCAAAATTCGCTTGACGTCTTAATCCTTGACGCAGAGAGTGACGACCAGTGCATCATTATGAGGGTAATATATCCTTGCCAAGTCTCTGTTTGAAAAAGACATAACATTCGTGGCCTTTGTTCTCCCATTTTTAATGGTGGGCTGCGCACTTAATACTTCCCTTAAGTGCTCAGCCTTCTTTATCATTCCCCTGAGCTCACATACTCACTTAGGCTTGAATACCCCATGTATTACGTTTATCACGCCTTGAGGTGGGGCGCCAATCGGTGTTCCGTCTGGATGATCATGGTTTTGGGGGCTGGCCGCATCCCTCCTTCTATGTATCGGTCCAGGTGACCAGCTGCCATTAACTCCTCCAGATGCTGTCTCAACGGCGTGCAATTTTCAGTGCGGTGCCCCTTTTCCTTATGGAAGGTGCACCGAAATCTTTCGTCGTAGTCCTTTTGCGCTTCTCCCAGCTTAGCTGGCCATTTGATGAAAGGTTCATCATGTATCTCGCTGAGAATTCGGTAGGTTGGTTTCTTGAATACCGTGGTAATGGCAGTGCGGACTCTCAACCATCTTTTATCCTGGTCTTCTCCGTTGTCTCGCCTGCCTCGCCCGTTCTTACTTGGACATTCTACCGCGTTGACTTTTGCCGAAGTCTTTTTATCTGGTATTGTTGCTGTACCAGACTTTGTTTTAGCACAGGCGCCATCTTCCTCCACCCGAATATGCTGGTGTACCCTCTCCATTAAGGCTTCCATTGTGAGAGGAGGTGTCATGGTAATTGAGTCCCACAGCCTGTTTCTGATTGAAAGTCTTCTTTTGTATTGTGCGATGGCGAGATTTGTGGGACAATCTCCTATCTAGTTGAAGGTCTCCTAATAACGACTGTTGTAGGATCTCAACATCTCTTTGTCGCCCATGTCAATGGAGAGTAACTGATCGATCTCTACTGGCGTCTTGGTGTTCGTTCTGAACCTTGTCACGAACACCTCCGCTAACTGTGCCCAGGAGGCTATGCTGCCTCCTGGTAGCCTTTCGAACCAAGTTAAACCGAGGTCGCCAAGGCTGGATGGGAATAGGATGCATATCAAAGCCTCGTTCCGCCGGTATACTGCCATGACCTGGCGAAAGTGGCTTAGATGCATGTAAGGGTCTGTCTTCCCCTCGTACATTGTAAACATAGGCTGGATGAAGCCTGAAGGTAATGGTACGTTCTCAATCACCGGAACGAACGACGAGCTATATAGCCTTGCCAATGCTTTATCTGTTCGTAGGCAAGGTGCGATATTGGCATTCCTACCTCGACGCTTCCATGCGTCCGAGGAGCCAACCGTTGAAGGGCTGAAACTCTGTGCGGGTCGCGTGCCCTGGCATCCTCCTTCCGCCGTGCCCTGACATCCTCCTTCCGCCGTGCCCTTTCTTCAAGCACAGTTCGTAAGTCGGACGATCTAGGCAACTTCATTTGCCTAGATGCCATCTGGTGCGTATGTGAGGGCCGATAGGTGCTTCCCTCAGTGTAGGACCTCAATGTTTTCGTTCTCTCAGACCTGGAGTAACGAGTCCTGGAAGTCCTTGATTGAGTGTCACCTGTTCTGAGGCTCCTACTCTCCGCTTGTGACGGTGTGGTATGCCTACCACGATCTTCTGAGTGGCGAGGAGGCGTATTGTTTTTGCGCCCCTCTCCTGTCACCACCTCTTTTCCTTTTAGCTGGCGCTTCATCAATTCCATGTCCACCGCCATCTTCCTGATTAGCTCGTCCTGCTCCTTTACCCGATCCTCCAAAACTTGAGGGTCGATCCTTCGCCTCTGCCTATCAGGACTTGATGAGCGGCGGGGGCTGTTACCCCGTCTCCCCCTTGCATCCCTCCGGGAATTCTGTCGCTGGGGCTCTAAATCTGCCATGGGAGGGATAGAAGGCAAACCTTCGCGCCTCCCACCTCCCTCTGGGGTTTGTTCGTCAATGGCGGACTGCGGCAAATCTTCATTGTGCGCCATTGCGTCTAATCTAACAAGGAAAACTTTGATCAAGAGGTTTTGTTCTTTCTGTGATTCCCACAGACGACGCCAATTGTACGAGCAAGAAATAATCTTCTCGTATAATCCTGTTGATCAAGTCTGCGCTCCTCCAAACGACGTCGCTTTACTCCCTGAAAACACAAACGTGAGCTAGCCGGCGGGTGTGTGCCGGATACCTCTCTGATGCCTAAGTCAGCAAAATAGACAAATAGACAAAAGCTCTATATATTCGAGAATCAAAGTTGTGTTACCTCTCCATAGGTGATGTTGTGAGCTTTTATAGGTTCCGTGTGGCACAATTCAAGTAGGACTCTTACTCCTCCATGTAGAGTCCTCCTAGGGATCACCTTTTTGAAAGATAATGCTTATCTTTCAACACCCCCTCATTGCTTAAACCAAGTGAGATGGTTCTACTACGGTTGGATGTCAATACAACCGAGATAACATGGCCACGCTAAAGCCACAGACTAGATCGAGCTCCCACTAGCTCGGTTCTTCCTTTCACTGCGTGTACCTCGGTTTGACATATTCCAGCTGTGTTGTCTGAGATCGGACTGATCACATCGAGCTTTGACCGAGCTAACCAATAGCAAGGTTCCAAGGAAAGCTCAACATACTTCGGCCCAACATAGTATGACCGAGCTAACTGTCACTGCGCCAACCGTGGTGACCGAGCTAACCACCAAGCTCCTTCGGACCGGACTATATGCAAGGCTCTTCTGGACCGGACTAATTACAAGGCTCTTCTGGACCAGACTAATTACAAGGCCCTTTTACTCAGCCCTTCTTACCGTGGCCCACAGAATGACCCATTACCCAGCTCGGCCCAATTTATATATAAATTACCCTCTCAATAGGATAATTTATATTTTTGTCCTCTCTTTTGAGTATTTTTTTTTAATCAGCAAAAAGAACCTTTATTGATGAAAAAACCACATAAGAGATGAGATTAAATCAAAAAAATGAGAGGGAGAGCAGCATGCATCTACAAGCTCAACACTAGGAGTTTGGGGAGGAACCAAACCCAAACAAAACACAAAACAAGAAGATAGAACAAATTAGCATCCCATATGCAATCACAGCAGCACAACACAAATGGGATCTCAGCAACAACCATAAGACCACAACATAAATGAAAAATAGCAGCCACAAGACAATACTGACAGAGGCAAAGACTGAGACTCATAGAGACAATACTGAACCATCAGTAGTAGACCAGCCCAACAACCGAATACCAGCACCAGCATATCAGTTCAACAAATGCAGAACTTGCAGCCACCATCAAAAAACTTGCAGCCAATTTTCCACCCAGGACTCGCATCCACTACTAAGCATAGCAGACCAAAACAAGTTCCTTATGACAAAACAACACAACAACAAACTCACATCAGTCCAACAGCAGCCCAAAAGAACAAGAGATCAACAAACCATAGCATAGGAGCCTCTGCTGAGCAACTACACTTCTGTATTGAGCAGCAACAAACATAACTTGTAGCTTCACCCTGCTGCCCTGAACTCTATCCAATCAGCCAGAAAACAGAACCACGAAATGCACTTAATAACCAATCTGCCATACATTAGATATAATATCAGACATAGAGTAGGGAAAAATTTTCTACTTAGATTTTGTCCAGACAGCCACTCTGAATTTCACCATATCTTCTAATTCCACAAAATTTAGATGAGCATTACTAAACAAACATTCATTACGTATTTTCCAAATTGACCATAGCACAGCCAGAGGAACAATTTTCCAAATTTCTATCACATTCTTTTTGACTTTAAAACCATCCCACCAACTCAGCAAAGATTGCACAAATCCAGGAATAACCCAACACAACCCCTACCAACCCACAATCCCAGACCACACTTTCCAGATACAACCACAATGCAATAATACATGATTCTGTGACTCCACCTCAAATTTGCAAAAGACACAAAGAATCTTTGCATTAGACTTCAACACTCCAATCCTTTGCATAAAGACAACAGATTTCATCCTACCTTTCCATGCTAACCACGTCATAAATTGAACCTTGGGAGGGGCAATATTATTCTAAATGGCCTTAGCAATTCTTAGATTAGACCCTTTATTTGACTCCATCCAACTCCACGTTGAGGTTACAGAAAAGGTTCTAGATGGATGAGCCAACCATGTGCAAGAGTCCTCTGCTTGAGTTCTTAAGCTAGGCACCCTCTGGAGATACCCAATCAAGTTCTGAAGCTCCCCATTTTCCCAAGAAAAAAACGATATTCGGAAAGTAAAATTCCAGTCATCACCCCCATCTTTTCTTTGAAAAAAATCAAACACTGAACCATCCTTCTCAACTAATAGTGCAAAAAGTCTAGGAAAAACAAGAGCTAAACTCTGATCATTAAACCACACATCCAGCTAAAATTTTTCCCTAAGACCATTCCCAATCACAATCTTGAAATTAGACACAAAGAACTCCCTTAAGGAAGGGTTACTTAAAGCTAAGGGTATAATGGGGGTGTTTGGTGGAGCTTTTTTAAGCCAACTTATGGCTTCTGGCTTTTAAAAAGTTATTTTGGACTGTTTGGTTAAACTTATTTCAAACAGCTTCTGATTCTAACAACTTATTTTAAGTCAAAAAAGCTGATTCTGAGAAGCTACTCACCCCTTGCTTCTGATTATCAGTTTCTGCTGAGGACATGTTAATTCACGGTTATACTCTTAGATTTTTTTATTTTTTATTTTTTTAAAAATAGAAAAAGGCCCAAATGGACTATTAAATATTATTATTATTTTTTATGAAAAATGTAGACAAATAGTGAATAATAAAAAATAAAAATTAATTGAAAAAGTTACTTCACTGCTTATTTAACAAACACTACTCAGCAACTTAAATCTATAATCCAACAGCTATACCAAATAGATTAACAGCTTCTGATTAAAGTCATAATCTATAATATGTTAAGCTATAATCTATAATCAGTTTTAACAGCTACACCAAACAGCACCAATATCCTTCCATATGATAGAGAGCACCCTTGACTCCACTGTCCATGGACTCCATCTGCCACCACTTTGACCATACTTGATGCACACCACTTGTTTCCATATTACTTTATCTTCCAATCCGTACTTCCACTACTGTCACGACCCAAACCCGCCCCTATGGGTTTGGCACCGTAACCGGCCAGTAATCCGAGATTACCGAAGGCCTGCTTAACAGTAATACAGTGAAACAGAGTACAGGGGCCTGGCGGAAGCCAATACAGTAAATAAACAATGTCCAATGAGCTGTGACAGTCTGAATGCCAAAAAGAGTTTTCATATATACAAATACACAGTGCAGAACAGCATGTACAACATTTATAATCATTCAGATCAGGGACCTAATCCCTATTAAACAGTACAATAACAATCTATACAGTCTACAAAACAGTTACAGAGACAGACGGGGAAAATTAAAACACCCCTAAGCCATAGCTTGACAGGCTCGGAACCTCGTAGTGAGGCACAGTGGTTGGCTTGACAAAACTGGAGCTTACCCTGACGCTTCTAGCCATGGTTTGGTGCCTGTACACCTACATATATATATGAGCAGTGAGCTAAAGCCCAGTGAATAATGCGTAAAGAGGTTAAGAATGAATGTCCTTACAATAATGAAAACAGTTAATTAAATCAGTATTTCAGTCGTTCAGTCAGTACAGTCATATGTGGTACATCAATTAGCATAACAGTACAGTAAACAGTAGGTCTTGAAAGACCGAACAGTCAATGATGGCCATCAATCAGTAAACAGTAGTGGTTCCGACAAGGGAACCGACAGAGATCTCTGTAATAGTAACAGTCAATAACACTAATTGCTAAGGATGCCCCAATATAGTTCAGAATAGAGGACATACATTCATTCTATTAACAGTATCAATTCAGAAACAGTACAGTTCAATTGTTCAGAAGATAATCATTTTTGAACATATCTTTACACAGTTGTTACTCACAGAGTTCTGGGCTACAGTTAGGCTAGAGCGCGTCCCCAGTCGCCAACCCTACACAGTTAACAGATTAAATACACACTAAGCTACACAGTTGGGAAAGATAATAATTTACTCCCTATCTTGACTCGGTGTGGTTCTACATCTATATCCTCATTAAGATGCCTTAAACTAGGCCTAAGAATGCCTAGGATGAAATGAGGATGCAAAGATGCACTTTAAAAGCATTTTCAGAAAACAGGGGGCCCGCTCGAGCGTAGGTTAATCCGCTCGAGCGGACATGTAAACAAAGGTTTCCGCTCGAGCGCAGACTTAACCGCTCGAGCGTAATTCAAAATAGTCAAAAGTGCTGGATAGGTGAAATCTCCGCTCGACGCCCGCTCAACGTACGCTCGAGCATGAGACACAGGCCTCCACTCAAGCGTGAATTACTCCGCTCGAGCACCACTTTCCCCGTTCGAGCGGGAGTGCAAAATCTGGAAAATCCAGATTGCACCTCTAAGCTTAAAACCATGGTTTGATGCAAAATTTTCGATCCTCTTGGGCTCATTTCCTGGAAACATTTGTAAACTCATAGAACAACATGTTTTAAAGATCAATTTAAGAAACTAAAGCCCAAGGGTAGCTTAAACAAACTCAATTTCAAACCAATTTTTATGAACAATCTTCAAACATGACATGCATGAATTTAGCTAGCTTCCAAGCTTCCAAAACATGCTCCAAGGAGCCAATTCTTTTCAAAACAATATGAAATCATGGACTTAACATAATTATGAGCATGCATGTAACATTTTGCCATGAAAACAACTTAAAACTCAACAATCCAAACATGCATGCAAGAATTAAGCTATAATTCAACATGTTAGAACTAAATTATGACTTAGCTCCTCAATTAGACATGAACCATGCATGAATCAACTTAAAGACACAATCAAGAGGATGAAATTCATACCTAGGTTCCTTAATTACTAGTCTTGAGGTTCAATCTAGCAAGAACTCCTTTCAATTCCTCCAATTTCCAAGCAATTCTAGATGAAATCACCCAATCTCCCTATTCTCACTCTCTAGTCGGCAATAACAATGAATAAGGCTGAGGAAATGGTTTGCTCAATGTATTACAAGTCTTAATATGTGTAAAGTAGTGGGCCACTACTATGGCAATGTGGTAGATAATGAAACTCTTGTAATTTAGCACTATTTAATCTAATTTAATCATACCAATTCAGTTTTTAGATAAATACACCATAAAATCACATTAATTCTAAGGATTAACACTAATCAATTTCTGGTTCGGCCGCCGATAAGGCCTTCAATTTGCAATTTAACCATAAAAACATGAACAGATAATCAAACAGGCAACAGATAGAAATGCAATATAACAGATATACTTAATCAATTCAGTTTCAGATTCCAGTCAGTCAGTTCAGTAGTTCAATCAGTTCAATTACCAATCATAATCAGTCTCAGTTTAGCAGTAATCGGTAGTTTATCGGTAAATAGTGGTGAGGGTTGTTACAACTACCATTTGGTTAACAGGAAATCATTGACCTCATTGAGCTTCCTCACACTAAGCCCACCTTGGCTTTTATTTTGACACACCTCCTACCACTTAACCATATGTACTTTTCTCCTAACCTCATCACTGCCCCAAAGAAAATTAGACTGGATTCTATCTAGCTGCTTAACAACACCCACTGGCATCTTAAACAATGATAAAAAGAACAATGGCAGTCCTGATAAAATAGACTTAATCAGCGTTAGTCGCCCAGTAAATGATAAACATTTCCTCTTCCAAAGTGCTAATTTCTTTTTGAACTTATCGACAATTGGTTGCGAAGTTCTCCTCCTCATCAGATTTGAACCTAAAGGCATACCCAGATAATTCAATGGCAAATTCGGGGGCAAACAATTCAGTTTTTTAGCAAACGCTTTAACCAAAACATCCTCTACACCAATCCCAAAAACTTCGCATTTACGAAAATTAATCTTTAACCCAAACATTATGTAACAACCTTCATTCTTGTCTTAGTCATGTTCATGAGCGTTTACATGATTTTGCCTGGTTAAGCTTGCATCTTTAGACTTTGATTCGTTTTGCCTATGTAAAGGTTCCTATTTTGTTTTGATGCCATCATGTTTTGCCTAAGTGTTATGTGCATGCTTTGTTCCTTGCTGGGTGTGTTAAACCTAGGTCATATATCCTTTCTTACACTTAGGCCGTTGAGAGCCAACACCTAGGATCATCTTGGAACCACTTTGGTTGACCTCCACCTTCACCCTGGCATATTGGCCGAGATGTGTATCATCTAGGCCGAGATGTTATCATCTAGGCATCCTAGATCTTTGATCCTTGTACCTAGTGATCTTGTTCCTGGACAGGTATGACCTAGACCGAGGTGTGGCACATCTAGGCCGAGGTGTGGCACAGTTAGGCCAAGCGTTATCCTTCCTGGCTGAGATCAGTGAGACCTTACTTGCCGAAGCCTATGTCCTAATCCGAGATCATTGCCTTGTCAGAGTGCCCATGCCACCTTACTTGTTATACATACTTTGCTGTACTCTTGTCTTGTCATTCTGACACCTTTTTGAAGAGATCCAACCAGATGTTGCCACGTGTCCCAGCTGAAGGTTAAGTCAGCTGGCAGTAGAGAAAACATATCATTTGCTATATCTTTGCCCTAGAAGAGAGAGAAGCTCTAGGAAAGAGGAAGAAGTTGTTCTTAGAGTGAGAACTAGATTTCCAAGCTTGATCCTTAGAGTTTGAACCATTAGATTCGTGTTTTGAGGTTAGAATCTTGATCTACTCTTGTTGTTCTTTATATTGATCTGATCACATTGCATGATCTAGCATGATTCATAAGCCATGCATTGATTTAAAGTTTGTTTTGGAAAGAGAAAGTGATGTTCATGTGTTTTTAAAGAAAAACCAAGTTTTGATCCAAAAGTTTATAACAAGTCTCATGTTTTTGTGTTTGCTTTCATGAAAACTTCAAGTATGGGTGCCCAGGTCCATGTTTTTGAACTCATGCCATGAAATCTCAGATTTTGTAATAACAAGTTATGATTTTAGCATTCAAGTTCTTCATGTTCTTCATATTCATGTTCTTCATGTTCTTCAAGGGGGGAACCCAGATTTCCAGACTTCATTTGCCTAAGTGTGGTCACTGAGACCCACTCTTGCCTAGACCTCACACCTAGGCTAAGCATCGTATCTCAGCTTGGCCTATCTTGCATGATCACATGCACCTTAGCCTATCTTGCATGCACACCTAGGCCGACCATGGTACACCCTTGTCGGCACCTTGTAACATCTCGGCAAGCAGCCGCACACCTAGGCCTAGGAGACCACACCTCGGCCAAGAGGTGTGGGATATCGGCCAAGACTTCCTGAGTTCACCCAGCTAGGCCATTTTAGCCTAGATCATCTCTGTGCATCCATTCTGAGACCTGGTTGGTACCCAGCATGTTTTCCCTAGAAGAAAAACAGTTTTTTGACTCCCAGCACATGTTTTGCTTTGTCTTGACTTGGTTTTGGAAAGAAATGCCGGGTTCATTTTCATTCATGTAAAGCTTGTTTTGAGAATGCATTGCACAACCATCTTTGAGCATTCTTTCTTGTCTTCTTGAAATGCATTCAGTGGACTTTGCCATGTATTTGTAGGTCTTGGATTCTTGCCTTAAGCCCTACATCCGAAGAGCTATAGTGAGTGGTATTTCTAATAAAGCTATGTTATAATGTTTTGATAAAAGCTTTGCTTTGTTTTGTTTTGAAAAAGTATTTGATCAAGTGTGAATGAATATCCAATAGCTTTTGTATCAAGTATTATCTTTGTTTTGATGACATTCTTAGAAAGTCCTTAGTGCTAGGGGACTATAATGCAACTAGTACCCTTGTTTGAGATATCTCCCTTGCCACCGACGGTCTTGTACGAGTGGGTTTGTCTAATCGATTCAGGTCGATTATTCCCTTGTTTTGTCAAGAATGTCATCCCTTGTATTATGTAGATGTTATTAAACATCCCAAGAAGCTTTGAAGGATTTGATTGATGGACTTGGTTCATCCCTTGTTTCGTTACAAGTTATGATATGTATTGTTTTGATAAAGATCTCAGATATCATTCATTCAAACCTTTATTATTTATATCATTCACTGAGTATCCAAGCTCACCCTCCCCTTTGTATATATGTAGGTGACGAGCAAGAAGGTGGCGGCGCCTAAGATGTTATTTGCAAGTTGTTTTCGGATTCATGTTTTGCTAGCATCTTGAAGATTATGCTTCTTAGTTTGTAATTCATTTCTTTTGTATATGTCGGCTTAAGAAGCCTTTTGATCAAGATGTAATATGTACTTTGTTTTATTTGTATCCAAGTTGTAAACCATGTTAAAATGTATGTCATTTCATTTAATCTATGCACAGCTCTTATGGACTAATTAGATTTAAATTTATTGCTTCTGCACATATAAGCCCCATACGCATACTCTGATTGCGTGAATTTTTGTAAGTTGGCCTTTGGTAATCTCGGATTACTGGCCATCACGGCACAATTCTACTAGGGGCAGAATGAGGTCGTGACAGATTGGTATCAGAGCACAAGTTCCTTGTAGTACATTATGCACACACTTTTAGTCCCAAAGAGCATAGGATTTCCCTTAGAATGATGTTAGGATTGCATCATATTGTTTGCTATTTGACAAGGTGTGCATCATCTCGACATTCTTATTTGTTACTTGGCTACTTGTCTATTTGTTCATCTTGTTTAAGAGTCACATTTTGCATACTCCTAGCATCATGAGAAGGAGTAGACCTCCAGTTAGCCGAGATCAATCCGAGGACATGTTAGACAGATTAGAAAGGATGGTAGAGGGTTTGGCCCATGAGTTGAGGCAAGCAAGGCAACAGAACACTAGTACTACATCGACTCAGGCCGAGCAGACAGATGGCCGACATGCAGTTCCACCTCCACCTCCTGCAGCGTCGCAAGTGCCTCCACAACCAGCTTTATACAGGGACGACACGTTGACCTTGATCAAAGAATTCAAGAAGATGAATCCACCAAAATTCCATGGAGGTATAGAGCCAATGAAGGCAGAAGCATGGGTTCTTGAGATGGAGAAGTTGTTTGAGATCTTTTCCAGCACCGATGCCCAAAAGGTGTCATTGACAACATTCACACTGGACGATGATGCTCGTAGGTGGTGGATGATGATCCGAGAAGGTAATCCAGACTTGACTTGGGCCAGATTTTTGGAGTTATTCTATGACAAGCATTTCCCTCTTAGTGTCCGAGATCGCAAGACCACAGAATTCCAGACTTTGACACAGGGCAACAAAACAGTGGATGAATATGATCGTGCTTTCAACGAGTTGGCAAGGTATGCACCTCACATGGTCAATAACGAATACAGAAAAGCTAGGAAGTTTGAGAGTGGACTTTGGGGACCAATACAAGATCGGGTTAATATGCTGAACATGCCAATGTATGCCGGAGTGTTAGACAAAGCCATCCTGGTAGAAGCTAACTTAAACAAATATCAGAGTTCAGGAGAGAGCCAGAGAAAAATAAGAATTATGACAATCGTCGAGTACCATTTGGTGCCAAGAAGAAGGCGAATATGGGCAGTTCAAGCAACTCAAATCAGGAGGGTGGTACTAGGCTGACATGTTTAAGTTGTGGGAAGCCACATTTTGTAGTTTTTCGTTGGGCATCTGGAGCTTGTTTTGAATGCGGTGAGATGGATCATCGTGTTAAAGACTGTCCTAAGACAAAGACTAATGATGGTAAGAAAAATGGAGGTACTTCGGGTTCTGTACAGAAAGGCAACGTTGGGAAAGGACAGATGAGACAGGGTAGAGTTTTTGCATTAGTGCCAGGAGACACTCAGAGTGCTGAGGCAGTAGTGTCAGGTATACTTCCCATTTGCTCTCAAGATGCATATATATTGATTGATTCGGGTTCTACACATTCCTTTGTATCTGCTAAGTTTGCCGAGAAGTTAAATAGGGAACTAGAACCCCTTGGTTATTTGTTATTCGTATCTACTCCATCTGGAAGAACTATGACTGTTGCATCCATTTATAGAGCATGTGTCGTTGTGATTGATAATGTTGAATTACTAGTTGATTTGATGCCGTTGAACATGACTCATTTTGACGGTATATTGGGAATGGATTGGTTAGTAGTAAATCATGCATCCATTAATTGTGTTTCCAAAAGTGTCACATTGAAACCCCCAAACCAAGCCGAGGTTACCTTCCAGGGTAAAGGAGTAGTATCCCCACCTTACTTGATCTCATCCATGAAGGCTTATAAGTTGATTCAAAAAGGATGTCAAGGTTATTTGTGTAGTGTACTAAGTAATCTGAATGGAAACGTTGAATTGGTCAATATCCTAGTTGTTAATGAATTCCCCGACGTCTTTCCAAATGATTTGCCTGGTCACTTAGTCGATAGGGAGATAGAATTCACTGTTGACGTTGTACCGAGAACCCAACCTATCTCCAAAATACCCTATAGGATGGCCCCAGCCGAGCTTAAAGAATTGAAAGTGCAATTACAAGAGTTGTTAGATAAGGGTTTTATTAGGCCGAGCACTTCGCATTAGGGAGCGCCAATTTTATTTGTTAAGAAGAAGGATGGTGCACTTCATCTTTGTATTGATTACCGAGAACTAAACAAGGTAACCATTAAGAATAAGTATCCATTGCCAAGGATTGATGATTTGTTTGATCAGTTACAGGGAGCACGAGTCTTTTCTAAAATTAATCTCAGGTCGGGCTACCATCAACTCAAGGTTAAAGCCGAAGATGTTGGTAATGCCTTTTGGAGTCACTAATGCTCCTGCAGCATTTATGGATTTGATAACAGAGTCTTTAAGCCATACTAAGAATTTTATAGTTGTTTTCATTGATGATATATTGATCTATTCCAAGAGTAATGGTGAGCATGAGAAGCATTTGAGACTTGCCCTACAAATTTTGAGAGATAGAAAATTGTATGCTAAGTTTAGCAAGTGTGAGTTTTGGCTCTCTAGTATCTCATTTTTGGGACATGTGATTAATGAAGAGGGTATTTCGGTTGATCCTAGAAAAATTGAAACCATTGTGAACTGGCCGAGGCCGACTAATGTGTCCGAGGTTTGTAGTTTTCTGGGTTTGGCAGGTTATTACAGAAAGTTTGTGAAGGACTTTTCAAAGATTGCAGTACCATTGACACAATTGACTCAGAAGGGAGTGGCATACGAATGGACCGAGGATAGAGAATCAGTTTTCTAGGAGCTAAAGACGAGGTTAGTCACAGCACCAGTTCTTGTACTACTGTCAAGTAACGAGGAATTTCAGATTTATAGTGATGCTTCACATAAGGGTTTGGGTTGTGTATTAATGCAAGAAAGTAGAGCCATAGCATTTGCATCTCGTCAGTTGAAACCTCATGAAAAGAATTATCCTACCCACAATCTAGAATTAGCAGCCATTGTATTTGCTTTGAAAATTTGGTGTCATTACTTGTATGGAGCTTCTTGTCAAGTTTTTACAGATCACAAGAGTTTAAAGTACTTGTTCACTCAGAAAAAATTGAATATGAGACAGAGGAGATGGCTGGAGTTATTAAAAGACTATGACATACATATTCAGTATCACCCAAGTAAAGCTAACTCAGTGGCCGACGCGTTGAGCAAGAAGTTAGTTGGGAATTTGGCATGTTTAGCAATGATTTCAGTGGAGCCGACTATTATTGAGAAGGTAAAGACAAGACAGATGGAGGATGAATTCTTCAAGAAGGTAGTTGATGAGATTATCACTAAGCCGACACCAGGATACACCCTTGAAAATCAGGTACTTAAGTTTGAAGGAAGATTGTGCGTGGCCGACGTCCCAGAGTTGAAAAGGAGAATTTTGCAAGAAGCCCATAGTTCCAGATTTTCCGTTCATTTAGGAAATACCAAGATGTATTAAGATGTGAAACAGACTTTTTGGTGGCCAAATATAAAAAGAGAAATAGCCAAGTTTGTATCCCAGTGTTTGTATTGTCAACAAGTGAAAACAGAACATCAGAGGCCAGCAGGACTTCTTCAACCTTTGTCAATTCCTGAGTGGAAATGGGAACACATCTCCATGGATTTTGTTGTTGGACTGCCGAGGACACAAAAAGGTATGGATTCGATTTGGGTCATGATTGATAGATTAACTAAGTCAGCACACTTTTTGCCTGTTAAAACTACCTTTAATGCCGATCGACTTGCTTTGTTGTATATAAATGAGATTGTTAGACTTCATTGAGTGCCAATGTCTATTGTGTCAGACCGAGATTCAAAATTTGTTTCTAGATTTTGGCAGAGTTTACAAGAGCTTTGGGAACTGAGTTGAGATTTAGCACAACATTTCATCCCCAGACCGATGGGCAAACAGAGAGAACAATTCAAACACTTGAAGATATGCTCAGGTTATATGTATTGGACTTCAACGGAAGTTGGGAATTTCATTTGCCATTAGTAGAATTTGCTTATAACAACAGTTTTCAAGCTACTATTGGTATGGCACTGTATAAAGCTTTATATGGGAGGAAGTGCAAATCGCCGATTTGTTGGGTCGAAGTAGGAGATAAAGTTTTCATTCGTCTCGAGTTAGTGCAAGTGACAACCGAGAAGATTAAGCTCATTCAACAAAGGATCAAAACTGCTCAGAGCCGACAAAAAAGTTATGCCAACCAGAGAAGAAGAGAGCTAGAGTTTGAAGTTGGGGACTATGTATTCATGAAAGTTTCGCCGATGAAAGGAGTTTCAAGATTTGGGAAGAAATGTAAGTTAGCACCTTGTTACATCGGGCCATTTGAAATTCTTGAAAGAGTTGACCCAATTGCCTACAGACTTGCTTTGCCACCAGAATTAAGTCAAGTCCACAATGTGTTTCATGTTTCGATGTTGAGAAAGTATATTCGGGACCCACTGCATATGATTGATTATTTCGAGATTGTGATTGATGAAGATTTAGGCTACGAGGAAAAGCCAATAAGAATTATTGATAGGCAAGTGAAACAGTTGAGGAACAAGTCGATACTGATGGTGAAAATTGAATGGAATGAGCATTATGGCAAGGATGCTACATAGGAAATGGAAGAAGAGATGAGAATACGTTGTCCAGAATTGTTTTTGGGGCGAGGTAACTTAAGTTTGGGGACCAAACTTCTTTAAAGGGGGTAGACTGTAACAACCCTCATTCTTGTCTTAGTCATATTCATGAGCGTTTACATGATTTTGCCTTGTTAAGCTTGCATCTTTAGACTTTGATTCATTTTGCCTATGTAAAGGTTCCTATTTTGTTTTGATGCCATCATGTTTTGCCTAAGTGTTATGTGCATGCTTTGTTCCTTGCTGGGTGTGTTAAACCTAGGTCATATATCCTTTCTTACACCTAGGCCATTGAGCGCCAACACCTAGGACCATCTTGGAACCACTTTGGTTGACCTCTACTTTCACCCTAGCATATTGGCCGAGATGTGTATCATCTAGGCCGAGATGTTATCATCTAGGCGTCCTAGATCTTTGATCCTTGCACCTAGTGATCTTGTCCCTGGACTGGTATGACCTAGACCGAGGTGTGGCACATCTAGGCCGAGGTGTGGCACAGCTAGGCCAAGTGTTATCCTTCCTGGCCGAGATCAATGAGACCTTACTTGCCAAAGCCTATGTCCTAATCCGAGATCATTGCCTTGTCAGAGTGCCCATGCCACCTTACTTGTTATACACACTTTGCCATACTATTGTCTTGTCATTCTGACACCTTTTTGAGGAGATCCAACCAGACGTTACCACGTGTCCCAGTAAAAGTCAGCTGGCAGTAGAGAAAACATATCATTTGCTATATCTTTGCCCTAGAAGAGAGAGAAGCTCTAGGAAAGAGGAAGAAGTTGTTCTTAGACTGAGAACTAGATTTCCAAGCTTGATCCTTAGAGTTTGAACCATTAGATTCGTGTTTTGAGGTTAGAATCTTAATCTACTCTTGTTGTTCTTTATATTGATCTGATCACATTACCTGATCTAGCATGATTCATGAGCCATGCATTGATTTAAAGTTTGTTTTAGAAAGAGAAAGTGATGTTCATGTGTTCTTGAAGAAAAACCAAGTTTTGATCCGAAAGTTTATAACAAGTCTCATGTTTTTGTGTGTGCTTTCATGAAAACTTCAAGTATGGGTACCCAGGTCCATGTTTTTGAACTCATGCCATGAAATCTCAGATTTTGTAATAACAAGTTATGATTTTATCATTCAAGTTCTTCATGTTCTTCAAGGGGGAAACCCAGATTTCCAAACTTCATTTGCCTAAGTGTGGTCATTGAGACCCACTCTTGCCTAGACCTCACACCTAGGCCAAGCATCGTATCTCACTTTGGCCTATCTTGCATGATCACTTGCACCTTAGCCTATCTTGCATGCACACCTAGGCCGACCATGGTACACCCTTGCCGGCACCTTGTAACATCTCGGCAAGCAGCCGCACACCTAGGCCTAGGAGACCACACCTCGGCCAAGACTTCCTGAGTTCACCTGGCTAGGCCATTTTAGCCTAGATCATCTCTGTGCATCCATTCCGAGACCTGGTTGGCACCCAACATGTTTTCCCTAGAAGAAAAACAGTGTTTTGACTCCTAGCACATGTTTTGCTTTGTCTTGACTTGGTTTTGGAAAGAAATGCCGGGATCATTTTCATTCATGTAAAGCTTGTTTTGAGAATGCATTGCACAACCATCTTTGAGCATTCTTTCTTGTCTTCTTGAAATGCATTCAGTGGACTTTGCCATGTATTTGTAGGTCTTGGATTCTTGCCTTAAGCCCTACATCCGAAGAGCTATAGTGAGTGGTATTTCTAATAAAGCTATGTTATAATGTTTTGATAAAAGCTTTGCTTTGTTTTGTTTTGGAAAAGTATTTGATCAAGTGTGAATGAATATCCAATAGCTTTTGTATCAAGTATTATCTTTGTTTTGATGACATTCTTAGAAAGTCCTTAGTACTAGGGGACTATAATGCAACTAGTACCCTTGTTTGAGATATCTCCATTGCACCGACGGTCTTGTACGAGTGGGTTTGTCTAATCGATTCAGGTCGATTATTCCCTTGTTTTGTCAAGAATGTCATCCCTTGTATTGTGTAGATGTTATTCAACATCCCAAGAAGCTTTGAAGGATTTGATTGATGGACTTGGTTCATCCTTTGTTTCGTTACAAGTTATGATATGTGTTGTTTTGATAAAGATCTCGGATATTATTCATTCAAACCTTTATTATTTATATCATTCACTGAATATCCAAGCTCACCCTCCTCTTTGTATATATGTAGGTGACGAGCAAGAAGGCGGCGGCGTCTAAGATGTTATTTGCAAGTTGTTTTCGGATTCATGTTTTGCTAGCATCTTGAAGATTATGCTTCTTAGTTTGTAATTCATTTCTTTTGTATATGTCGGCTTGAGAAGCCTTTTGATCAAGATGTAATATGTACTTTGTTTTATTTGTATCCAAGTTGTAAACCATGTTAAAATGTATGTCATTTCATTTAATCTATGCACAGCTCTTATGGATTAATTAGATTTAAATTTATTGCTTCCACACATGTAAGCCCCATACGCATACTCGGATTGTGTGAATTTTTGTAAGTTGGCCTTTGGTAATCTCGGATTACTGGCCATCATGACACCATTCTACTAGGGGCGGAATGGGGTCGTGACACATTATTTCAAAACATCTCAATATTCTCTTTATTGCAATGATTTCCTCCCAATTAGCCTCACAAAAAATAATCGTATCATCAGCAAACTGAAGATGAGACAACTTGAGTTCGCTCTGACCCACCACAACTCCTTTGATTAGCCCCAAACCTGTTGCTCTTTCCATTAGAATATTTAACCCCTCTGCCACCAAGTTGAAGATGAGAGGTGACATAGGATCACCCTGCCTTAGCCCTTTATGACAAGAAAACTCTGAAGTGGGAGACCCATTAACTAACATGGAAATTCTAGCTGTGGATATACATGTCTTTATCCAACCCACCCACTTGTCACCAAACCCGAAATTGTACAACATTGAAAACAAGAAACCCTAATTTACTGAGTCATAAGCCTTTTCGAAATCCAATTTAAGAATAACCCCTTTTCTCTTTCTCTTCTTCCACCAGTCCACCACTTCATTAGCAATTAGAATCCCATCAAATATGCATCGACCACTCAAAAAACCTGATTGAACTTCACTAATAATCATAGGAAGAACTTGCCTTAGTCTTCGAGACAGAGCTTTTGCTAGAATCTTATACACTGAACTTACCAAACTAATTGGCCTATAGTCAGACAACCCAATGGGACACTTCTTTGGAATGAGCATTATGAAAGAACTATTAACACCTGAAGCCAGCTTCCCATTTAAATAAAATTCATGCATCATTTGCACAAACTCATGTTTCATAACATTCCAGCACCTTGGTAAAAGGCTAAATTGAATCCATCAGGCCTAGGAGCCTTATTCCCTGGACACTCCTTTACAGCATTCCAAATCTCAAGCTCTGAAATTCTGCCTCCAACATACTTGCAAATTCTGGGCTTATTTTAGCACACTCACCAGAGTTATTTTGGAATGAGCGTTATGAAAGAACTATTGAGTATGTTTTTGACCTTCTATAATTTTGTGACTGTCGAGTGACAGAGTTATTTTGCATTGTTGTGGGGTATGTTGGATTGGAGAGTGAGTGATCTTTATTCTCAGATGACCAAGTTATTTTTGTCTTCTCATTGTTTGATGGGTATGAGGATTCTGATATGTGCCTTTATCTTTGGCATTTTTTCCGTCAAAAACAGAAATGAAGTTGCAAAATATTTGCAGCGAAAATATGCACCCCCCAAAAAGTATTGTCAAATACAGTGGGATTGGGGGATTTGACAATCTCTCACATGAGAGTGGGCTATAAGGCATTGGATTATCTCAAACTTCTTAATGCTTAAGTGTATATGGACTTGCCTGGGTATGAGTTTCTTATTTGTTGTTTTTGATGGTTTTGCTGAGGAGCTTCTAGAATTTGAACCCGGCTAGTGAGGTGGATATCATGATTAAATGGGTGCTACAGTTGTAGAACAGTTTGGGTTTAATGCACATCCTCCCTCTTTTCTTCTAGATAGTTTTTTTTTTTTTTTTAGAAAGAAAATTTTAGAAAAAAATTTATGTTAAAAGAAATTGTAAATTTTGTTAGTTTGTATAATATTATCGTTTCTTTTAAGAAAAAATTAACAGTAAGTGTTCCTAAAATGTTTTATTTTCCGTAATATTATATTTTATTTTAATTTTACCTTTCTCCTTAAGATATGAACAAATAATTTCATAAATGTTTGAAAATCTTGTCTTGGTTGACAAGTAATTTCCATAAGATCCATCCAAGCCAATATTAATGTCTTTAATTAGCCCAAGACCTTGAGTCCATGTGTTTGATCAGTATAATTATAGTATAGGATTATAATTATTGGTTCATGGACACACAATTCTATGTTTGATCGTAAATTTCATTAACTGGATAGCATATATAATAGACATTCAATTCGACGAAATTGGCAAACTTGGGGATTAGAATTTCAAATATGAAAATAATAATAATAATAATAATTATCTCACCAATTTAATTGAAAGGAATTGGCTTCCCTTTAGTCTATGATCGGACTGGAGGGTTCTGTTGGGCTCGTAGGGGCCCACCATAGGTGTTGTTTTGATAATCTGAACCGTTTAATGTGTAGAACTCGTCAAGTACTATATGCCTGTAAAAAATCACGTTGATCGGATATCGATAGCTATTTTATCGTATCAAATTTCTATCTACCATTTATTTTTTCACTGTCCATTTTTTTTAATACAAAACTGATTTGATCACATAGTTGTCGATATCCGATCAACTTGATGTATGACAGTTATATAGTACTCGAAGAGTTCTACATATTAACGGTTTAGATTATCAAAACGGAATCCGTGGTGAGCCTCCATGAACCCAACAACACCCTTTGAACTGGAGGGAAGTCGAACCCTAATTGAAAAACTAATCACACACTATTTCATAAGATTTTTAATTATTTCTTTATTAATCTTGTTAATAAAATAAAGCTCTTTTGAAGAGAACATTAAACCCTTCAACCACAACATTGAATGAAAACGATGAGATTACGGCACCTTGCCTTAACCCTACTTCTATTTTGAACACTATTGTAGGAGAGTCATTCCTTGTTCCAATTCATCCAGATTGGCTGAAACCATTAGGTTGATCACATAGGAGAATTTGTTTAAAATTCTCTCCTAATAAAATTTTAATACATTAAGAATAAATATACAAATTTTTCATTGAAAAATTCAGCATATACCACTATTATTAAAATATCTTTGGTGAGTAATTTAATATTTTAAATTTTAAATTGTTATAACTTTTGATTTAAATGTCGTTTTTTAATAAAATTTATACTTTTAGAATTCTTTCGTCAAGATTTATCAAATAAAATCTATGTTAACCATTAAATTCCTTTAAAAGTAGTAAATTTTTTACTGTCGAAATTAATATCAACAGTAAAATTTTATTCTAATTTATAATAAATTTTACTATAAATTTTTTACATTTAAATAGTAAAATACCAACTTCACACTACGAATTTAATTAAAACGCAATAATCAATTAAAAAAATATATCTTCACTATGAGTTCACAAATAAATTACCCAAAATACATTAGCACAATAAAATTTTACTGTCTGAACATGATATCAACAAAAAGAAAAAGATTGATTTGTATATTATTTTCCCTTAAAAGAATATCCCAATCAAATTCTCTTTCAATTCCATCCAGATCCAATTGAAGGAATAAAGACAAAAATAATGGACCCCCAATCACCCAGATCCAATTGAAGGAATAAAGACGAAAATAATGAACCTCCAATCTTGAAGAGTCAAGCAGACAGCCCGACAACGCGTATAAAGCGGCCAATCAAGAAAAATTATTGGGGGGGGTTCTTAAAGTTTGATCTGTTCATATTTTTTAGTACTTATCATATGTATGTTTACTTCTATACTTTCTCCATCAATGGCAACATCTCTAAAGCATGAAATAGCCATATTCCAAAAACACTTAATAAGTATTCCAAACCGGTACCATTTGTGATCTCATTTGTTGGTATCAAGTTTGCATTATAATTAGCTTTGTTGACAAATTTGAAATGCGGTTCATAATTAAACAAATCTTCAAATTGAGATCTAAAACACTTAGTTGTAGAGCACATAGAAGAATAAATTAAGTTTAGTACCTGCACATAAGAAGACAAAAAATATCACGATGACTTGTTCACCTGAGGACACTCCGATGATCAAGTCAGCCAATAATCTCACAAAGCTATCGGCACAAATAAATGAATAAAAAGCGTACTTTAGACCCACAAGGTGCCTTATCTTTATAACTAGTAGTACTCTCGTCCCTTAAAAGTCTTACTTCATGAAACTCTATCATTTACAAGGATATCACTTATTCAAGACTTTTCTTAGAAGATTATAGGATCACCTCTTTTAAGAGTTCACCCTCACCCAAACAAGTAGTCTAACATCATTTAGGATTCTTGTCCTCTATTCGAATATTTCAGATTTCTGTATGACTATATCACACCTCGACAACATGACTCTTCCACGTAGCACCTCGACTAACAATCTCAATCATGTGGCCACCCAAAAAATATGTCCCCGCAAGGCACAACTTTTTTATGTTTAAATTTATATTTGATGGAATTGAAAAAGCTTATAACATCTATAGACACTACAAGAAATGTCACTTTTGGCTACCAAAATATTGGTCGCCAAAAGTCCAATATTTTGTCGCCAAACTCGTCACCTATACCCTGTCGGCGATAGTATTGGCGACTAAACTATTTTTGGTCGCTGAAAGTGAACGTTTTGGCTACTAAATTTTCGTTAGTCGGCAAAGGTTATGTTTTGGCGACTAAAATATTAGTAGCCAAAAGTAAGCATTTGGCTACGAAACTTTGGGTAGTCGGGAAATGTGATATTTTGGCGACTAAATATTTAGTCGCCAAAAGTGTTCAAATAAAATTAATTAAATTTTCAGTGACTAAAACTTTTTGTCGTAGATAAGTTTTAGTCACAACATTACTACATTTAGGGACTAAAGAATTTAGTCGCCAAAAAAATTATTTTTCATTTTATTAAACTTTTGGCTACTAACCATTTGGTAGCCGAAAATCTTCATTATACTTTTAGCTACTAAATTTTTAGTCACCTAAAATCTTTGTGTTCTTTATGGCTACCAAATATTTAGTCACTAAAAATATTGATTTCCTTTTTGGCTACCAATTGGTTAGTCACTAACAAATTCACTTCTTTTTTTTTTCGCTACTAAACATTTAATTACCAAAAATTTTATTTTGTGTTTTTTTTTATTATAATTAATTTCTTCACAACCTGTATTTATTTCGTGCAACCTGCACCCTGTATTTAAACAAAATAATACATATATCTATTTCTATTTCGTTTCAACAATACAAAAATTTGATCTTTTAACATCAAATTCTATATAAATCAAATACAATCCAACCCAAAATAATAATTCCATACAAACACAAAATCATACAAGAAAGATGTCCTCTGTACAAAAAATTCTACATCAAATGTCATTTACAGAATATTTTGAAGGTGTAAACATGATGGGAAAATTAAATTTATTTACTAAAATACTTGCTTAATTTAACAATGGAGCCATTGATCTAAACGCTTCTCATCCTTCAAGCTTGCTTCATATAGTTTGGTACCTTTCTTTCTGAAGACACCAACTGCAAAATAATGCAAATGCAGTAATGCAATCAGAAAATCGAGAAATGGAATGGAAAGATGCAAGAACATTTTCCAATACACCCATCGCAGCTTCAGAAAAGAAATTTACACATCATGAGCTTCATTGAATGAATATACTCAATTGAATGTTTATAGAAAAGTGTAAACAACTCAACATGTAATAATTGCCAAAGAACTATCTAAAGAAAGTCAAAGCCAAACAATATGTTGTTCTGTTCAATCCCCACACACCTACAACCTTTCTTACACATTCTTCTAGAACCTTAAATCTACAGGTTTTTCGTGCCCTAAACTTGCCACAGCCAAATCGAACAATAGATAGTAGCATACCAAGTTTTCCAAAAGCTAAACAATTGAATTTGCAAATTAGCTGGCACAACTGATAATTATCACATGCCCATGAAGCAAAAACCTAATTGGCAAAAATTTTAAATGGGCACATAACAAAGCATATTTACACAAAACTTTAACTTGATTACTATCTTTCAACAAAATTTGGCAAAATATAACATAACCATGTAATGCATAAAAAACATGTCTATATACAAAACACAAAACAAAAACTACATAACAAGATCCATCTCTTTCCAAGCAAACCTTTACAATCTATTTCACCGAATAGAAGCCAAATCTATACAAATATACTTATACAAGGAATCCAAGTCCCCAACTAATATAAGAGGATCCCATTATTATGCCTACTGTATAACAGACATATTAGAAAGGTAAATTCACAAACATTGTACTAGCATTTAAACTCATAGATATAGTAAAGTCACTTAAACTCATAAATATAGTAAATTCTTATTACAAAAGTAAAAATTCATCACCAATAACATATATCTTTACTCTTCAATCCTCACAAGTCCAAACTGAAATATCCATAAAAAAATCTCAATCCTTTAATTCCTAAGAAGAGAACCAAATTCATATGTTTGAGTGGTCCCATCCCAGTTGAAATCGAATTCTATCTCGATGGGAACGAGGTTCAAACAAGATTTTGACTCATATTGAGTGGTCTTAATTTGTCCTATGCAAGTGCACATAATAGTAATGAGAAAAATAACAGCTATAGTTATAAAACCCAAGGCAAATCAGCAAACATGGTGATCATAGAATTTACAAAACAACGAGACATTAGTGTTCCTAAGTTCACAAAAGCAGAGTTGTGAAGAGCAAGAACTTACAGTGTGCTGGTAATATCTTCTCCGTCACAATACATATATAAAAATATGGTGTATTTATGAGGGGTTGACGGCGGCAAACAAAAAGGAAAATGTATACAAGCTGTCATGTTTTTCAGGTGAAGGGGATTAAGTGAAACAGAGTCATAGCTCAGGCCTTGGTGTAATTTACCCCAAATTTATCACCCAAAAAAAAAAAAAAAATCAACATCTTTTTAATGAAAACTAAGTCAATGCCTTGAAGTCAAACATTGACATTTTCGTGGTTGGATTTCCAAGAACATGGCATATTGAAGATTTAGATGACGGATAGACTGCTGGAGTTGCAGATTTGGGTATATGACAATAGCACTAGGAAGTAGGTTCAACAAATAGGATTATTATATTCAATGTGTATATCAGAATTGTTCTGCTTACCAGGGTAAAGTATCCTTGTTTTTCAGCTTTCATCTTCCTGAAATGAGTAGTCCATCAATTATATTGTTTTAAAGATTAATAACTTGGGAAGTCTTACTGACTACAAAAGAAACTTACCAGGCAAGCATCAATATCCTGACATCAGTATGGTCTACTTGCAGATCTGAACAAAGAGTCTCAATTCCTTTAGGCCTGTTCAAGAAAATGCAATTAAATAGAATTATTATAAAAGTACAGATGAGATTTATATATATAAACATATTTTATATATTTTATATATACAGATGACAGTCTCATATTTTATATATATAAACATATTTTATATATTCCTTCAGGCCTGTTTATGACAAAATTCACATATATAAACATATTTATATATATACAAACAGAATTATACAACCAAATTTATATATACACAAACAGATTTTATATATACAAACAGATTTTAAATCATACATACTACAGATTTATATATACACACTATGTATACACACCAACACAAACAGAGAAAACACCATTCCAAACCAATCCAATAAAAATTATATTAAAACAAAATGAATAACTGCTAAAAAGCAGAGTCACAGCTAAGAATCAAATCCATTTCATGTTAATTTGACTTGCACATACAAAGCTATTGAGAAAATAGAAGAACCCATCTGGATTTGTGTCTTTTGAGAGATAACCAAATGGTGTTCTGGACTGAGAGAGGCATTGTTTCAAACTGCTTCTGAGCCATCGTAGTTACGAAGAAAAGCATAAATTCAACAAATGGAAGAAGAAGAAACCCCATCGATTTGGGGTCGGGTTTGTGTGAAGGTATGCAAATGGAAGAAGAAAACCCTAAAGGCTGAAATTAGGAGAAGAGAGACCGAAAGATAGAGAGAGGACATACCTGGGGATTGACGGTGGTGCTCGTGTGTGATGGCGGTGATGCTTCGGTAACGATGGAGACAAAAGCGAGAGAGAGAGGGAGAGAAAGACAGAGAGAGCGGGAGGAGAGCAGAGGCAGATAGAGATGTATGAGAGAGTTAGAGCGTGTGGTGTAGGAGTGTACTTCTTAAACCTAGTTTATTCTTTCCCGACAAACGTTTTTAGTCGCCCATAAGAAATAAAGCCTTTTCTCCGACGAAAATGTTTAGTAGCTAATTAATTTTGCCCTCCAAAATCTGAAGTCCAATTTTTTAAATTTTTAATTATAATTGCCAACTAAAATTTGGTCGCTAAAAGTAAATTAAATACCGACTAAATATAAATTAAAAATATTAAAATATCTTAAATATTTGTCCTAATATGTTTTTTTACTAAAAAATATAATAATATATTTTAAAATATTATATTCTTATATTTTCTTATATTCTTATATTTTAAAATTTTATGACAGATAATAATATATTCTTATATATTTTAAAATTTTATAAGAATATATTTTAAAATATTATATTCTTATATTTTAAAAATTTTCTTATATTCTTATATTGTAAAATATAGTTAATTTTTTTTTGGGACTCCTGCATGACTAACTAGGCACTAATCAATTTGATTTAGAATTTTAGAACATGCAATATGTATATTTTGTCATAGATAAAGACAGATGAAGAAATCATGTGTCAAGTGGATTTATTTAATTTATTATTCAGTTGGAACTAGTTTATTATATTAAATTTTTAATCACAAAATACACCCAAAATAAATTTTTTAATTTTCATTTGGCTACCAAACAATTTAGTAGCCAAAAGTAGGTCTACAGCGACTAAACGTTATTTTGTCGCTGAAAATATATGTTTGGCAACCAAAATTTTGGTCGCCGAAGATCAAAAATAATTTTTTTAATTTTCATTCGGCTACCAAACAATTTAGTAGCTAAAGATGCCCCTACGGCTACTAAAATTTATTTTAGTCGCCAATTGTGATATGTTTAGCTACTAAAAAATTTTTTAGTGGCCAATTGTAATATTTTTAGCTACTAAATTTATTTTAGTGGCCAATAATCAACATTCCCCTACAAAAAAAAATTAATAGCTAAAAAGTTGACTTTTGCTGACTAAAATTAATTTTGGTAGCCAATTCCCACACTTTTGGCGACTAAATTTGTTTTGGTAGCCAAAAATGGTCGCTAAAAATGTGTTTTCTTGTAGTGACAGAAAACAATATTGATGATTTGAATTGTTTAGTGTGGAAAGTCTTTAAAAATAATCATCAATGGAAAGATAAATAAATTGATTTTATAACGTTTGTTTTTTAAAAAATAGACAAGTAAATCAAAAAAAAAAAAAAAAAAAAGAAGATATGGTGTTATATTTAGCATTTTTTTTATAGTCTTTATTACCAATTTTAGCCTAAAAGCTTCATCCCAAAAATCACTATTGTTTGAGAGTTTGTATTAGATTATTTGATATAATTTATGCTTATAACTTATTAAACAAAATAACTTCAATAAAAATAAAAAATAAAAAAAAATCTAAAAACTGAATATGTAATTTTAAATTCTATTTTGTGATTATTAATTTTTAAATTATAATATATTATACTAAGCAAGTTTTTTTTTTTTTTTTTAACGTGGAAAAGATGTACTGTGAGAATCACAGCATCCGTGGGCCTTGACTTTGGAATAGTTGGTTGACTGTCAAATTTAACCCAATCCAAAAGAAGAGATCTACTACCGAGACACCCAATAGAGCTCAACTATATATCACAAAAGAGATCAAGTATTGATCAAAGGGAAAAGTTAGAGATCATGAAAATTTTGTCATGAAAATGATCATGAAAAATTTATGATCCTTGGATTATCTTGATTAGTGTGTGGTGCTTTATTCTAAGTGTAATGTAAGAGTCACAAAGCTTTCATGATTATTTTCATGACAAAATTTTCATGATCCCTAACATTGTTGTTGATCAAAATATAGCGCTAAATCTCTAAAAAGAATCAACTAGACAAAGCCAACATTCCACGCCCTCTGAAAATTGAACCTAACGCGCCTATGTATAAAGGACAACCTTCTCCAGAAGGGCACCACCCCGGTGGTATACTAAACAAGCTTATTGTTATAAGGAATATCCAGCCATTGATTCATGTCATGAGTCATGACTACAGCAAATTTGAAATCACTATAAATAGAAAAGGCTCTGCATGCTTCATCTTTCATAGCAACAAACCAAAAAAATACACAAACCGAAAATGACTCTCTTCTCAGTTCTGTCCCTCTCTCTCCTCGTCTTTCTCTCTCTACCATCTCCATCTCTCTCCGAACCCGAAATCTGCAATTCCGAAGACAAAAAAGTCCTCCTGAAAATCAAAGCAGCCCTAAACAATCCCTACCACTTGGCCTCGTGGAACCCAGAAACTAATTGCTGTGATTGGTACTCAGTGGAGTGTGATGAAATCACCAGTCGTATCATTTCCCTCACTATCTTTGGCGGTAACATCTCCGGTCAAATCCCGGCAGCTGTCGGTGACCTCCCATACCTCCAAACCTTAGTCTTCCGCAAACTCACCAACCTTACCGGTTCAATCCCATCTGCCATTACCAAACTCAAACACCTCAGAACGATAAGATTGAGCTGGACCAACCTCTCTGGTCCTGTTCCTTCATTCTTTACTGAGCTCAAAAACCTAACCTTCCTTGACCTGTCCTTCAATGACCTCACTGGTTCAATCCCTCCCGAGCTAGCCCAACTCACCAACCTCGCTGCCATTCACTTAGACAGGAACAAGCTCACCGGAACCATCCCCGAATCCTTCGGGACGTTCACCGGGTCAGTCCCAGACCTCTATCTCTCTCACAACCAACTCACTGGACCAGTACCAAAATCTTTGGGTAATTTGGACTTTACAAGACTTGATCTTTCACGTAACCAGCTTTCGGGTGATTTGTCATTCATCTTCGGATCCAACAAAACCATGCAGATAGTTGACTTCTCCAGAAACATGTTCGAGTTTGATCTCAGTAACGTGGTTTTTCCAGCGAGTTTGATATCGTTGGATTTGAACCATAACAAAATCTTTGGGAGTCTGCCTGCGGGTTTGACGGCGGTGAATTTACAATTCTTTAATGTTAGTTACAATAGGCTGTGTGGTCCGATTCCAACCGGTGGGAAGTTGCAGAGCTTTGATCTCACGTCGTATTTCCACAACCGGTGCTTGTGTGGCGCTCCATTGCCAGCTTGCTAGTAGCTTCACCAAGTCAAGTTTTAAATTTCAAGTTTAAAGTCAAAATTGTAATAACATTACATACTAAGCATAGATATCTCACAAAGAGTGAGTGTCCTATCTTGTGAGCCACATCATTTGTAAGACATGTATGTCTTATTTTGTGTTTGATCGTATATGCCTCTACACTTATTGTTGTAATAATAATTTGTTTCAATAATAGTGCGGATTTACATTTCGATTCATTCAGTTGGGACAAAAATTATGGATGAGAGTTTTCATTATATTAAAAAATATGAAAATGATCGATACATAAACTTATTTTTTAGATCTATTTTTTAAATTTAGTGATGCGTAAAAGAGATGTTTGACTAACAGTTATAAAATATATGAAAGACATAGAATTGTTTTAGATATTCTAATAGACTGTCATCACTAAATAGAAAATGTAGGTTTAATTTTTGAATTAGAGTGATACTATAGTAAGATAAATTTAAGCAGAATCCTACTATTTCTTTTCAGTTTCAATTTGGTCTCCTTTCTTGAGGAAATGTACAGTGCATCTTTAGAGGAAATAATCAAAGAGTTTAACATACAAAGGGCTAACACAACAAACATAACTAGAAGAGCATCATCTAAATCTCAACACGGGTTACCAAAACCAAGAAACGCCCAGTATCTCAATCAAAAAATGCATCAAACTCCTGCAAAGGAAGTAGAAATCACAAAATCGAAAACAAAACAAGAAGAAAAAAATTAGATTACTGGATTAGAAATGTAACACATTTGTCATTTAGTTTTTTATTATGTTATTTGTCTTATTTTTTAATTAAATATAGTCATATCAAGTGTAACTCATACCCACCCCCTAGGTGGCCCACTGGTAAGGGCGAAGATGTGATTGTGTGGGTTAGGCGCACGGTCACGAGTTCGATTCCTCTCTGGGACACTTTGGAATTTAAGCGGGGAGCCGCGGCAGTGGGATGCTTGCTCTGATTGCTCCCCTGAGAATTAGTCGGTGGACGCAGCCCAACAGTAAAAGTCGGACACCTCAGTTTCAAAAAAAAACAAAAAAAAATTATCAGGTGTAACTCATTATCAATTTTTACAAATATAACAAGGAGAGGAGATTTCTTTTAGCCCATAATCTGAACTAATTTGGATCATTTATTTTATTGAGATATTTCGTATATTTCACTCACATAAAAAAAAATAAAGTAAAATAAAATAAAAATAAATCTATTTAACAAAGGTGTCTTTCAATTCCATTCAGATCCAATGGAAGGGATAATGATGAAAATAATGAACCCCCAATATTGACAAGTCAGACTCCGAACATGACAACCCGTGTAAAGCGGCAAACCGACGCCATTGTGTTCTCATTTGTGCGTCAGGTTTTCATTATAATTAACCATCAACGATTCACACCATTAATTTTGATGTTTTAATAAAACACTAATAATATAATAATAAATAAAAAAATAAAATCAAAATAAATTAAAATTAAAATATCACATCATTATAGATGGAGTCACTGCCAACTCATTAAAATTATTTTTAAAATTTAAAAATTAAAATTTCAAAATATTTTTCATAATTAGCTTCTTTGACAAGTTCGAAATGAGTCACTACTTTTTAAGTTTGTGAGAATTGAAAAAGCTTATGACATCTATAGAAAAAAATAATAGATTGATGATTTGAATATTGCATTGTGTAAAGTCTTTAAGCATAATCATCAATAGAAAAATAAATAAATTGATTCAATAATTGTAATATTTTATTTTATAATATTTGTCTTTAAAAAAATAAACAAGTATATTTCTTAATATTGGTAAAAATATCAGAAAAAATTATATTTTATTGATAAATAATGTAAAGAAAATGAGATACAAATAAATCAGGCTGAGGTACGAATATCTCGTTTTCTTTAAGGAGATCAAGTCCACTGTGATAGGAAGAACCCAAATACCGATGCAGCAGTCACAAAATTATGACTTGTCCCCTTCAAGATACAACTGCCTGACCACTTGTCATATGGTTTAGGCTAACTCTGTATAAGATGGTGAACCCAAAGCTCCACTAAGAAAAATACATTTCTTTGCTAGTAATCTCTCTTGTATAGAAAATAGTTGGTGTATTGGTGTAAAAAAGATTAGATGAAAGAAACTATTTATAAGCTACTAGGACTTTACAAAATACAACAAAAAATAATAAGACCATGAACGTAAAGAAAATGGAGAGTGTATCCAAATATTAACTCACCACCAAATTCATGAATTCTAATTAATCTTCATTTATGAACAAGACAAAATGTCATCAAAACAATGAATCTCCATGCAAAAACAAGATAAGATTCATGAACAAGACAAAAAGAAAATTCATAAACAAAATATATAAATAAATAAATAAAAGATATTAAAATGGTCTAACAATCCCCCACCCATTTTAATATCAATAAGGACAAGAGAAATTATCAAATAAAGATAGACTATTATGCATCATGAAGGTGTGTTCTGTATTGAACCTTCAGTAGTGAAACAGTAACCTCTACTCTAGAGTCAGTAGTGTTCTCAAACTTGAACTATGACTGCTTAGGAAAAATTAAGTATTACTGCTCACACATAATAATCTAGGTGTTGACATGAGCTTTTAATAGCCAACACATTACGGCCTTGTGCTTATCTCAGTTTTCATGAGCATATTTGAGAATACGACTTGTTCTCATAGAAAGCGGCGCCACTTTCATGCTCACATAGGTGAAATCTGTCAAGGATGTTCCTGTAATTTATACACCCCACTCAACAAGAGTTACATAATTTTATTAAGAGTATAAAAACTCAACAACTTAAGGATCAAATAGTAAGTTTACCTTGACATAGTTATAAAGTGGTGATGAGCTCTAACACTTTTTATTTGTTTATTTGGTTGAGTATTATACTTTGTAAAGGGAAACACCCTCTTATTTATTGTAAACCTTTGGAAAATTTTGTTTGTAAAAGAATATATTATATTCAATGTAATACATGGAGAGTGAGTTTAATGGTTTTTATCATTGGTAATTCTTGTATTGACTTGTGAAGATTAAAGAAAATGTTTAATGAAAAAAGATTTTTGATAATCAATTGAATAAGAATGGGATTTCTTTCAAAAACCACACGCTTAAATTAATTTTTTTTTGCCTAATTAATATTTGAAAAATCAGGACGTTACAATAACAACTGACCCCTTCATCTACTAATTTTTTTCAATGTAGACCTTTATGACTAAAATACACTTTCATCAATAGGATAAATTATATTTTGTCCCCTAAAAACCAAAGACAGAATAATTTATGAAAAAATGTTTGAGTGATAGCTCAAGTGGGTAAAACTTTACTCCTATAGTTACAGTGTACTTTTTTCACTAAGACCTAAATTGAAAATAAATAAATAAATAATAAATAAGGGGGTTTAGTTGTTATAATTCATAGTTGAGAGGGTAAAATGATAAGGGACAACAGTTGGAGGATAAAGTGTAATTTACCCTTTGAATTACAATAATCACAAAAGACAAGTTACGGTAGTTATGAATATAATTTGCCCTTTATGCTAATATTTATTTATACCGATTGACTTGGTTGGGTAATGCTATACCATATGTAATTATGATATTTATGCGTTTGTTTCTCAAAAGTGTCGCAACTCAATCTTATGGAAGTCACAAATAAATATATATTTATATATATAATCAAACACCACATAAGGTATAACAAAAAAATTCTTAAATTATAATAAAATAATATCATAATTAATATTAAAATGAGTCTTAACTAATATTACAATAAATTATAACCAAATATTACAAAAGGTTAAACCAAATGTGCATATGATATCCGCACCAAAAGGGGTTTAGGGTTTAGAGGGTGTATTTCCCAACTTTTTTAGATAATTATTTATGGGAAAATTACATGTCAATGACTCCTTCATAAAATATTTACAGATTCATAAAATAATTTATGGCCTTGTTTGGTTTGTATTTTGAAATATTATTTTAAAATAATTTTTTGGAGAGAGTTTAGAAAATTTAAAATTTGTTTGATTGTATATTTTGAAAAGAGTTTTTTTTTTTTATCAATAAATGTTAGTTGTTAGTTGTTAATTGTTAGATTAGCACCTATGGGAGAAAATCTCCACACCCATGGCAGAGCACCTAAATGCTTGCACTCCTTTCATTCAACTCACCTAAGGGAAATTGAACTCATAACCTCCTTGGGACTAAGCCCTAAAGAAGGCATGGTGACCAACTAAGTTAGGCCAGGTTGGTTATATTTGAAAAGAGTTATACTAGGGATCTCAAATAATCTATCAAATTTTGTATCAAACCTCTCACATGGATATGAGACCCATACACACTTGTGGGTTTTGTGGGTTTTATACTCGTGTGAGAGGTTTCGTAGAAAATTTGGTAGATTATTTTGGATCCATAATATTTTCCTTTTGAAAATAATTTTGGAATTTTAAGGTTTGGGATGATTTGAATTTTTTTTTTTTTTTTTTTTGTAGTTGAATGGATATGTGTGAGGAAAAAAGTGATTGAAAAAAAGAGATGAGACAGAAAAAAAATATTGATTGATAATAGAGACAAGAGTGATTTTTTTATTTTTTTTTTTTTATTTTTTTTTTTTAAAAAAATCTCAACCAAACATGTATTTAAATTTTTTTTTTCAAAAGTATATTTTGAGAGACAAACCAAACATCTTTAATATTCATAAAATTTACCACTTATCTAAAATTATAAACTGAAATACCCCATTATTTCTTATCTGTACAATAACTAAGTTGATGCTTATTGAAATGTGGGGATTGTTAGGTCCCTTGATTGTCAAATCCAGATACAAAACCTTGCGTTGTTAAAGTTGTTTATTTTCAGTATTTTTGTTCTTCCCGCTCGAGCGGGGACATTGACGCTCGAGCGGAGTTTGTGGTCTCCCAGTATTTGTGACAGGTCTGTAAAAGTACTGGAGTGCGTAATTTTGCGCTCGAGCGGGTGATGAAGCGCTCGAGCGGACCACTGTGTCACCACACGCGTATTTTGTTGAAGCCGCTCGAGCGGGATGTTGGGCGCTCGAGCGGAGATCGCGGATTCAGGATTCCTATTTATGTCTTTTTAGGTTGTTTTTAGGATTACTTTTTTCCAGATCTTATTCAAGAGTCCTAGGGTTTTGTTGGTGGTGTTCTTCTGTAATTTTGGTGAGTTTTCCTTGATGTCTTGAGAAGAGTTCTTCACTCATGATCTAAAATACATACATCAAGGAGTTGGTTTCTAAAAATTCAAGAGAGGGTTCTCTTCGGTGGATTCCGAAGATTCTAGCGTATAGTTTCAAAAGGTGTTTGATTCTATATGTAAGTGAGGTTGTGGAATCAACTTCAAGATTGATCAGTTCCGAGATGAAGTCGTGAAAAAGAGTTACAGAAGATTCGAAGACAGATTGACTGAGTTGGGTAATTTGTATGATATCTTTGTAATCTTTTACTTCAGTAGTGGATTGATTTGTGGCGTTTCGCCCGTGGTTTTTTAATCACAGTTGGAGGTGTCCAATTGTGGTTTTTTCCACGTAAAAATCGTTTGTGTTGATTTATTATTTAATCTGAAAAACAAATAATCTAAATCACTTTCGTAAGTGCTTGTTGATTTAGATTGTGTGTTTTGGAGTTTTTGGGATTTGGAATATTTTAATCTTGATCTAATCACGAATCACTTAGATTTTCAGTGTACAACGACGGATCTTTTGTTCAAAACGATCAAATAATTGTATGTCAAGTCGGGTAATGTTATGATACACACTTTTAAAAAGATATATATCATATATAAATTATAATATTTGTAAATTTAATTATTACAAATGTCATAATTCAATTTTATGAGAGTCACAATTAAAAAAAAAACTATAATCAAATATCACTTAAGATATAACTAAAGAGTTCTTGGATTATAACAGAAATAATGTCATAATTAATATCACATTAAGTCATAACTAACATTGCAATAAGTCATAATCAAATACCACAAATATTGTAATCAAATGTGCATATGATACACAATCCAAAAAGAAATTGAATTGTCTCTATAATTGGAAATATTGTTTGGATAAATTATACTTTGTCCCCTTTATATTTGACTCATTTTCCACTTTGGCTCTTAAAGTTTTTTTTTTTTTTTTTTACTTTGGCCCTAAATATTTTAAGTTTTTCTCAGTTTACTCTTAAAATTAACTTTTGTTGAAAATGAGACAAAAAATGACATATTGACAGTTATGTTGCATAAAAATATTTTATTATATATAATTCATATATCTGACACAAACTCAAATCTCAATATAATAATATATTTTTTATGTTATATGACAATTCTAGTGATATTTTTTTATCTAATTTTAGGAGTAAATTAAAAAAAATTAAAATATGAAGGGTCAAAATAAAAAAAAATAAAAAATTCAAGTAAAAAAATAACCCAACATAAAAAAGGCAAAATGTAATTTATCCTATTATTTTATGCTGCTCAAACAAGAATGCACAAACTGCCTTTGGAGTAGGGATGGCAATTTGAACTCGACCCGACGAGAACCCGATCTCCCGACCCCAATTAGAATGGTTTTTTCCCGAAAAATACCCCTGACGGGCCAAGGATGGTATTTGAAAATGAATCCCCAACAATTTTTGGGCCGGGGATGGTGATACGTTGCCCAGTCTCAGGCCCGGCCCATCGCTGTCCCCGTTTTCCTGAACTGAAATTACTATTATACCCCTCTATCCATTCATATATATACCCTTCTATTATATACCCCTCTCTCTCTCTCTCTCTCTCTCTCTCTCTTTTCCCTCTACTCTCTCTCTGATATCTCACCGATTTCACTCTCTCACCTTAGATCACTGTCTTGACGACGGCGACAATGCTCTGATTGCCATTTTTGGCAATGAGAGAGAGAGAGAGCTTTGCGTGAGAAAAATGAGGAAGAAAGAGAGAGAGACAGAGAGAGAGAAGAAAGCCTCCATGGACCTCATGGCCCTCGTCCATTCACAACGCCACTTTTCTACTGACTCCTCCGCCATCTTCCTCCGCCCCATATCTGGAGCTTCCCCCCATCTCTCTCTCTCTCTCCTCTATCTTTCCATCTCTCTTTATCCCTCTCTTTTTCTCTGTGTTATATACATATATATATATATATATATTATATTTGAGCTCAGATCTGTGAGATCTATGTTAGATCTATTGTTAATGAAGTGATGATGATTTGTGTTAGATCTGTGTTAAAGCAGTTTGGTCATGGCTTCAAAGCAGCTTGGTCAGATCTTGAAAGAGCTCAAGGGTTTCCAGAAAGATCCTCCATAGAGCTTCAAAGCAGTTTTCAAAACAAAAAAAAAAAGGTTGGGAATTTTCCGTAGTCGGGGAAACCCAATCCCCGTTAGGGGCGAGGGCGGGGGAAGGGGGAGGGGTGATGGGTTCTCCGTCAAGAATCAAGGGTGGGGACAAAAAATTTTGTACCTTCAAAGATCGGAGACAAGAAGTGTAATCTCTAGCCCCGCCTTGATTCGTTGCCAATCCTACTTTGGAGCCGTCGATTCACATGGCTTGCGCATAAGAATCACAAAACAGGGCGTTTGTCTGTAAATTGCCAACATCAATACATTTATATCCCATGAGATACCAGGTATTATCATATAATTCCCCATCACTTAATCACTACCTCACCCTCTCCTAGATCCCAATCGGACTGAGATCCAATCTAATACAGTTATAATTGCAGATTTGAATTTATTTGACGTTCTATTATTAAATTATTTACTCAATTCTTAGACTATCAATTGTATTTACTAAGTTCTTAAAATATTTAATTTAAATATATTTAATCTCTAAAAGATAACAAAAATAAAATATAAACCTATAGATATTATAAATTGGTAAAAAAAAAACCTTACATAGTTAAAACGTTATTTTAGAAAAACTCTAAATTTCTGTTATGTTTTGAAAATGTGGGCACCAATTCTTCTGGTAAATTTTCTTTATAAGAATAAAAGTAACTATTTATACTATTTTCTTACTTATCTTCTAGAATAACTACTTGTCATCTTTATATAGTTTTATATGTCAAATTTCGTTTATAATTTTTAATTGGTTATTTTTAAATTTCTTGTTATATTCTTTTAGTAACTTAATTAATGCATTTTTTTATTCTATTATTATTATTTTGTAGCGAAGAGCTATTATTTAAGTCATCTGATTCTACTTCTTCAACATATATAATACTCATATAATTTTATTGGCAAAACTGAAAAACCAGGCTTTAATATCAATTTAAACACACAACGAAACAAAATACTTTTTTTTTAAAAAAAAAAAAAATTTCTAGAATAAAATGTTAACTAGGTAGAGTTTTTTTTACTAATTTATCATATTTATGGATTTACATTTTATTTTTGTAATACCTACAGAGACTAAATAAGCTTTAAATAAATATTTTTTAAACTTAATAGATTCAATCGATAATTAAGAACTAAGTAGACTTTGATTTATATATACTTTAAAAACTTGATAGACTCAATCAATAGTTAGGAACTAAATAGACAATTTTATAATAGTTCAAATATAGAAATTAAAATTAACCTGCAAAATTTTCATTGCATTATTCAAGAGATGTAAAATATTCACATCAATATTTGTAAATGATTTTCTTGATTTAATATTTTATTGTATGTATTACTAACAAATTTGTAGTGCAATTGATATAAATTATAGTGAAAAAAAAAATATAGAATAAATTATAGAAAATATAATGGATTCTATCAATGAAGTTTTCATAATTATAATTGACTCCCTTCCCTCAATGCTCTCATAACTTTTAGAGAAATTTGTTCAAAATTTCCTTATACAGTAATAAAACTTTAATGCATTAAAGAAAGCATAAAAAAAAATTTCTTGAAAAATCCATCACATACCACTATTATCAAAATATCTTTAGTGAGTAATTTAATATTTAAAATTTTAAAATGATATAACTTTTGATCTAAATGTCGCTTTTTAATAAAATTAATATTTTAAAAATCTTCTCATCAAAATTTATCAAACAATATCCAGATTGACTAACAAATTCTTTAAAAAAATAAGAGAATTTCTACTATCGAAATTAACGTTAACAATAAAATCTTACTCTGTTTCACAACAAAATGTTACTTTGATTCACAGTAAATTTTACTATAAAATGTTAACTTACAAATATTAAAACACCATCATCATCACCAAACACCATAGTCACTATAACTATTAATAAACAATTACAAAAACATAACTTTAGGAGAGTAAAATAAAATAATAACTTTAACAGAGTAATTTTTTACTGATAATGTAAAACATAGTATCAACAAATAAATGACAAATTAAAAATTATTATATCAAATCAAAGTAAAATTTTAATGTCATTTTTAAACAAAGTATTAGTAAAACAAAACGATTGACATATATTATCAAAGCAAATCAAAGTAAAATTAATCTAATAAATGACAGCTCAATCTCTATTTGATTGTTGATTACATATTATCAACAATCAAACGACAATTGAACGAAACTCAAACTCTAAGTTCGAAAAAAAAAAAGACGAAGCTCCAACTCAAACACGAACACTGATCGAATGAAGTGATTGAATGAAAATCCAACTCTGACTCGAACAATGATCAAATGAAGCTCTGCATACTCGATGAAACTCTCATACTCTGCAATTCAATGAAGCTCTTATGCTATGAAACTCAATGAAGCTCTGCAAACTCACGATTAAGAACAGTATGGAAAACGATCGATGAAAGAAATCTATGATAGGAAAGGAACGACAATACCACTGAGAGAGATTTGATCAGATATATATGAAAGGACACATGTCACGAGCCAAACCCACCCCTATAGGTTTAGCATTGTAACCGGCTAATAATCCTAAGATTACCGAAGGCCTCTAAAATAGATTAGCAAAATAAGGGACTAGCAGAAGCAAATAACATATATACGACGTCCATAGAGCTGTGCAGACTTGTATGGGACAGAAAATTTAACTTTATATTTACATATATTATGATTGTATACTTGCGTCATCACCAGTACAGACAAACAAAAAAGACTTAACCCTACATACAAAATAAACAAAATAAAATAAAACAAACTTAAGATATGTTCACATGGTTTACAAAAGCCTTTCAGGAATCTCCTCAAGAGGCACACTAGTTGGCTAACACAAACAGATCCAGACTGGAAGTCTCAAGCCTGGTCACGTGCCTGGTCACGTGCCTAGTTAGCTATATACATAATATAAATAATGAGCTAGAGCCTAGTGAATAACAACAGAGTAAAAGTTTTATGAATGATGTCCATAACAGATTCAGAAATCAAAATTTATATCAGAAATAAATTCATATACATATTCAGATTTGTAAACAGCTATATGTGGTACATCCATTAGCGCTAACAGATCAGATTGGTCATAAAGATTCATATTAGATAGATGATTGTGTACAATCGTAACAGATAACCATATAGGTTTCATAGATTGTTCTATAAATGGAACCCACAGAGATCCCTAGTACCAGGTAACATATAACAGATTCACATGATGCCAAGGATGCTATGATACATTTCAGAAATTAGACAATCATTCATCTATAGAGAAAACATCATTTCAGAAAACAGAGTTTATCATATCCGTCAGAAAATACTTATAATTGAACATATCTTTACAAGGTTGTTACTTACAGATAGCTCCAGAAGCAGAGCAGACGAATCAGACAGACGGTAGCACGTGACCTACACAAACACATGACATATACACATTGAAACACATGCTCTGTAAACACTTGTCTTATTTCATTTCTTTCTAGGTGTGTTTCTAACCCTTATCCTCATTATTATAACTTAAACCATGGCTTAAGAATGCCTAAGATGGAATGTGGATGCAATTATGCACTTAGAAACACTTGCAAATTTTTCAGAATACAAGGCAGTTTGCTCAAGCGAAGCTTTGGTCGCTCGAGCGGTCTACAAAGTCTGCAAAAGTACTGGGAGCTCTCATTTCATGCTCGAGCCAACTTCTTGGTTATTCAAGCCAAGATTGAAAATAAATGGTGGTCGCTCTAGCCAACCATCAATCTTTGCAACTCGAGTAACGGTTTGGTCGCTCTAGTGATGTAACCAAATTCTGGAATTTCCAAATTTCAACTTCAACACCAAAACTCAACTTCAAAGCATCAAAACTCATCATTTGGGCCAAAACTTAAGAAAACTCTTAGAAACTCATATAACATCAGGAATTGAAGATCATTTTGCAAAATCAAGGCCCAAAAGCTTGTCAATTCTTCAAAACCAAGTTGAAACTTTATATATAATCATATGCATCTAATGATATGAATTCAAAACTTTTAAAACATGGATTCATAGAGTGAAAGGTGTAAGAACATGTTGAATTCACAAACTTGAGCATAAAGAACACCATGCATGTGAGTATTTGTTGAAATCCAAACTCAAAACTTGGTGAATTATGCATGCATGCATGATTTGACTCAAATTCCATCACTCTTAGTTCAATTCAAGTGTATATCTCTAAATTCTCATGAATTCACATGTAAGTTAGCTTCCTTTCTCAAAATGAGAGTTGAATTCTTACCTAGACTCTTCAATTGGATTCTAGATGGTCGGTTCTTTGAGTCTCCAAGCCAATTCTTCCACATTCCTTCTAATCTCACCAAGTCTTCCTCAATTCTCTTTTCTTTGATCTCAATCTCTCTCTCTCTCTCTCTCTCTCTCTCTCTCTCTCTCTCTCTCACATTTTGCCCTCAAAAGATGATAGAAATGTGTTGTCATAAGCTCATACATGCCTTTTATAGGCTTGATTAGTGTTATCTCTTTAAGTGTAATTAAGGTTAAGTAATCTAACTCAAGCTTAATCCATTTATTCTAATTATTTGATTCCGAATCAAATTCTAATTAAACTTACCATAATATTCTAAAAATCCCAAAAAGCACATTGACTTAGTTAATTTCATGTTCGGATGCCGATAAAGCCTTCAACTTTCATCCCAAAGTAGAAATTCTGACAGATAGAACACAAATACCATATAACATAACACATAAGCTCATTCTTAAAACTTAATTAGCATTCTTAATCATGAATTATGGGCTAATTATGGATCGGGGGTGTCATAGCACAATTGTCCAAAAAAAATATAAACATATTTCTTTGTCCTTTATCAAATGTTTATCAAATGTGCGCCTATTGTTAAGGAGTTTATGAAGGAGAAATTTTTGGAGTTGCCCTTTTCACCAAAAAGGGGCCCAATGAAGGGTTTTAACTAAATTTTCCTAACTTGTAACCTCTCATGTAACGCCCTAAATTTTATTACCTGAATTATTACCAATTCTTTTATTAAATTTCATTTCTATAATAATAAATGCAGAAGCAAGATAAAATAAATAAATAATTGAGGTTCTCTCTCGTGTATATACTATGATGAAACATCAAATACAATAATTTACAATTGCCCTTAGGCTTACATTGAGGAAATAAAACAAAATGAATGAAATATAAAAGATCAACCCTCTTTACAACAAATTGGCATTCCATCTACAAGTAATAGGCCTTGTGGCCAACAATTAAAAAGACTGCTTAGTCTTGAACAATTCCTCCAGCTTCGTACCTGAAAAAGTGGTCAGCAACATGGAATAAACTCTAATGTCCACTAGGAATCCCAATTTTTCTTAACAAAAGCATCACATGGATATATATGATCATGAATGTTGTCAAGTTATACTTTTCCATAATTTAACAACATAATTCCCATAAGGTTTCCACAACTTCAATGTTATCAATATCGTCTAGATTTATATCAAAAATCATTGGTAGTCACAAACCAATCATCTCAAACTCTATTAAAGTGGTGTACATAGCGAGTACAAGTATCGTATCCATAAGGACTATTGTGTATTTGAAAGTTATTCTAAATATTAATTTCTTAACTAGTTTAGTTGATAATTGATAGTTTGTTTTCAAAAGTAATTATGAAACCCTAATTGAAAGAACAATAAAATGATAATGAATTAATTGGAATTGGAAACTTAGGGGTTCAAATCCACCACTAGTTTAATACCCGAATTTATAACCTAAGAAGCACATGAATGCTTAATTGGGACAAGCCAATTCCTCAACTACAAGTCAGGAATTTGGGAGAAAGATAATGTTGCGTTTGAAGTGCGAGTACGCACTATCTCAATCGGTACGAATTGTCCACTCTAAACTAGGATTCCTAGCACAATCTGACTAGTCATAACATAGCATGTCTCACGTTCTATAACACCTTGAAATAAAATTTACAATAAACCATCCCCGATGTTAAATAAATGACAATATATCTCCGAATATAATATCCTTCCAACCATAAGGTTCATATAACACCCCACACAAAATAAGTTACATTGAATAGTTAAAAGTACATTCTTCACATATACATAACACATTTCAATTCAAATCGTTCTCTTTCTCATTGAACCATAGATTTTGCTTACAAACCAATTTCGAAATGCATATCTATGTTTCATGGGTTAGAAAAAATTACATAACTAAAAATGAAAAAAAAAGAAAGAAAAGAGTTTCGTAGTTTCATACAACTTCCAGTCCACAATAGATTAGGGTTTTACAATAAAAACAAAAGAAATATCATTTTCTTCTTCTTCTTCATGAACGGGTTTTGGGGCTCTTCATTGCCTGAAATGTTAGTAAAATAGGAATAAACAATTGCCCAATAAAGAATAACTTTAACCAAGTATATAAACATTTGATTTAAATATGCATGACCAACAATTTATGCCCAAGAGTTCATTGTATTTTTAACTTCATTTTACAAATGCAAATTACAATTAACCTCCACACTTTTTCCGTCCTCACACGGATGATATGTGGATGCCTCAAACCTTCCACTTTTTCCGTCCTCACACAGATGACATGTGGACGCCTCAAACCTTTCCACTTTTGTCGTCCTCACACAAACCGTTTAGTGGACACCTCACAACATCCCCACATTCGCCACCCTCACGTGGACCGGGCAAGTGGGCACCTCAAACACAACCCCACATTTGTCGTCCTCACACGAACCGAGCAATTAAGCACCTCAAACATGTTTCAAAATATCAATATTTTCATCACAACACAAACAATCTCAAAGTCTAACCTTTCAACATCAAATTCAAGTAAATACACTAAATTTTAGGTTCTAAAGGCTAATTGGGCAAAACCCCATTTTTAACTCTTCCAACCATTCATACCATTTAATATCACAAGAAGAATGAAGTAATGTATGTGATGCATGAATTTAAAGTTTTCAATTTTCCCTAGGATGATTTCAATTCACAACAATCCAATAATTTATATTTTCTCAAAGTTGAATAAAGGAAGTGGGTTAGCTTTTTGGCTTTTTCGGCTATTTTAGCGTAGGGCTAAAAAGCCTGGTTTGGGAATGGTTTTTGGCTTTTTTAGCTTTTTTGACTTTTTTGTGAGAGAAAGAATGTAATGATTATGGGTTGAATGTGATATTTTGTCTTATTGGGCTAAAAAGCCTATTTTGTTTTTTGTGACTATTTTAGCCAAAAAAGCCCAAAAAGCCTCTTCCCAAACAGAGGCTAAACATGCCCAATTTCATGTTTTAAAGATCAGCTGAGCAAAACCCTCTTTATTGAACAAGTTTCAAAACTAAGATTTGTAGAAAATTAGAGGTTTTCTCCCTTTCATGAATAGAGACTAATTTTCATCATCAACAACAATAATCATCAATAATAGACATAATTTCATCCATAATCATGGATTATTGCCTACATCCTTCTAAATCAATTATTAACAAACACAATCTATACATATATATATATATATATATATATCGCATCCATCTCAATAGTTCAACACACTCTAAGATTTACACACATTTAAACCAAAATATAAATATACAAAGGTAAATGTATTCCTACCTCCAAGGTGAGAGTAGAGAAGCTAGATCAAAAGGATTCTTTCAAAAATCCAAAATCCAATCAGTCCAAAACATTGATCTTCACTTGTTCTTCATCTTTAATGCAAGATCCATGGTAGATTGTTTGTGAAAAATGGATGAAATCAAAGTTTTGAGGGCTAGGGTTTCGGATATAGAAGAGAGGGGTTGAAGAGAGTGTAGACACCCCATTTTTGACCGTCCTCAAGACTTGGTTGTGCTTGCAGGTACACCCAACAACTAGTTCGATTGCTCATCGGGTATTCGACTTTCGCGGCGGAACGTCACAGGTTTGAGCTTTCCAAACCCTGTATCCTTTCTGCCCCATTCTTGGACCATGACTTGGTCCTTTCAGAATGTGTTTCTTAGTGCACTGCTGGCCCCCTTTTGGGCCTGCCGGCCTTCACCTTGTTGCTGCCGGCCATCAATGAGCCACTGCCGACCACCACTGATGGCCGGCAGCACCCCTGTCTCAGCAGGTTTCACTCCAGATCTTTTAAGCCAGCTGAAATCCTTTCATCTCTCCTCCATACACGTGTATGAAGGGATGAAGCTCTTGCCAAGCTTCTTGAAGAAGCTTTGTATTGTTTTCCCTCCACATAAGAAGAGGCCCTCTCTCTTTAGCAGAGGTTCAGCCATTTTAGAAGAGATATAGCTCTCTCTCTATATATATATTTCTTACTCTCTCTCTCTCTATTGTTGTGGTTTAGTCCATTTTTCTTGCACTTTTACACTACAACACATAAAGATACACCACCACCATTGGACTGAGGTTCTTGGGAAGGTTACTTGAGCTCTGAAAATGAGTTTTTGGCCCCTGAGGTTGCTGGTTTCGAAGTTGGTCTTCAAGGGTGAGTACTTTTCCTTTTTTTTAGCACTTTTTTATATCTCATTTTGGACCTCCTTGCATATTGTTTTAGGCCTTGATTTCAACTGAAAAAAGTCTTGTATTTAAGTGCTTTTGAAGTTTGTTTAAGGTCTTTTTGGTGTTAGGGGTGTACAACCCTCTTATTTGCCTTGTTTGGCCTTGTTTTGGGCCATGCCTTAGGACCTTCGAGGTATTCTTGGTTTGGCCATTTAGCCACTGAAATCCAATGGATTTTCAGTGGTAGGTATGTGGTTTTGAGGTCTCAAATTAGAGGGGGTGACCCCCTCTCTTTTGGTTTTTGTTTGCTTGCATTTTTGGCCTTCCAAATGAGCATGCCTCTCTGTATTTTTGAGGCTTGGTTCAGGCCCTTTTTTGTGACTTTTAGGACCTTCCTTGGCTCTGTCCATGGCTGGTTTGGTCACGTTTTGCATGCATCTTGTATGTGTAGTGTAATCCCATTTGTAGCTCATCAAAGTAGCATGTTTGCCTAGCTTTTGTTGAGTCCATTTCAATAGATTTTTGGTGATGTTTTACCAAGTCTTCAATCTTTTTTGGGTTGGTTTTGTCACTCCATGCATGTATAATACACTTGTAGTATAAAACTCATAAACTAGCTTTGTATGCTTCTTGCTTTAGCATGTTATCTTAGCTTATGTTGAGTCCATTTCAGCATGTTTTTGGGGATGTTTTGCCATGCCATGACTCTATCCATAGCTGTTTTGGTCATCCTTTGCATGCTCCATATACTTGTAGAACAAATCTTGCTTACTAGCTTTATGTACATGATGTTTTGACTCATCATTCTAGCATATTTTGGCTTTGCTCCAGCATGATTTTATTCTTATTTTGGGCTGTTCTAGGACTATTTTGGGCTGCCATGGCCATATCACTTTTGTTTTGTATAGCTATAGTGTAAATGCTCAGGCTAGCCTTAGGTTTTGAGGCCCCTACCATGCCATACATGTGATGTTTGCATGCTTTTTTATCATTCTAAATATTATTTCAGTCCATGAAATGTGGTCATACACTTGCATTTGACATGCTTTTAATGCCTTGGAGCCTTGGCTCTTTATGCCTCATGAATGGATCATTGTGCATGCCATTAAGCCTAGGCATTTGGGTCATCATATTAGTGCATTTTTGGTCTTGTTATACCATGATGTAACTCTGTTTTATGCTGTCCAAGTCATGCCATGTTTGGTTTCAATAGGTGTAGTGCATTGTCTCTTTTGTAGCCTTGCATGCTCCATGTTTTTTGCCTTGTGTTCTAGCTTGTGTTGGCTAGTTTCGAGCTTGTTTTTGGCCTTGTTTGGACTTGCCTTGGGACTGTTTTAGGTTCCCTTAGCCCTTTGGGGTTTTTTTTGTATGGCCATGGCTTAAGTCCCTTTGCTAGTTTTAGCTTTTGAGCTTCATGCATGCCATGTTTGTGTTATGTGTGTGATTTGGCATCATTCCTAACATCATTTCAGAGCATGTAGTATTGTCATACTTGCATGCTTTTCACTCCTTAAGTGTGCTTAAGAGTTGCATCTTTATGCCTTAATTCTTGGGCCCATTGGCATGCATGCTTGTCTAGCATTTTGTACCATCAATTCAGCACCTTTTGGCCACTGATTTGGGCATGGCTGAGGTCTGCCCACATTGGTTTAAGTCCATCTTTTGCATGTTGTTGCATACTTGTTATATCACATGTTGTTGCATGCCATTAGCCTTGTTAGGTTGTTCATATTGCATTGCATGTTTGCTTGTTTGAGTCACATGTTTGTCATGCTTATGTTGCATTGTTGTTTGGATTAAGTGTTAATCCGAGCATGAGGAACTAGGGGCGTTTCATACTTCAAGTGATGAAACGTGTCTCAATTCTCGGTCGCCGACGCTCTTAATGATCCATGATAGAGTTTTAGGCTTTATGTGTTTATTTGTGCATTCATTTCATATTGATTTACACAAGTTGGATCTTTGGCCATCATGCATCGGGATGCGTGATTGATGGTCATGGATCTGATTATGCCGCTCCCTTGATGTTTCAAGATGATATGGAGGTGGCATAGTGCGTACATACCCTTGGGAGACCCTCCCTTTCCTTTATTTTGTGCTTTGTTGCAGCTTAGTGTCACAGCACACCAGTGGCCGGCACCCTCTCATTGTTGGCCGATAGACCCTCATCATTGACCGGCAGTGTGCATTGTTGGCTGGCAGTATGGTCGGCAGAGGCTCCTCATGGCTGGCAGGCCACTGGTGCATTCCCCAACAGTGTTTTGGTAAGTTTCAGCAACAAGCACTGGAAGACACCTTGCCAGCGAAGCCTCAAAAGAGCAACCGGAAGGTGTTTCGAGGTGAGAAACCGAATGCGAGCATGCATACTCTCCTTCTTTAAATAGAGCCGGAGCAGCATTGTTTGTTGCTTTTCATTTGTAGTTAATTAATTAATTTGTTAATTAGTTAAAGTTTTGTAATAATTAGTTGTAGTTAGTTATTCATTCGGTTATGTAATAATTAATTAACTTGTTAGTTAGTTAATTAGTTGGCATGTATTATTTATTCGGACCCTCCGTCGAGAGGGCATATTTTGTAATAAGTGTGCGTGCGTGTGTGCATGTCTTCCAACCCCACGTCTTTCTCCCTTTTACTTACCTGCTTTTGATGATTAGTTCTAGGTCATTTTCAATTAGCATACTTATTCTCGCATGTTTGCATCATTCATCTACATAGCATGCACCGAGCTCGGCGCATCATACTAACTGCATCGTATTTCAATTCCAAGTTGAATATATGTATTAATTATCGCATCTCATATGTCATCTTAGAATAGCCGAGCCTATTTCTAATTGCATTTTGCATGTGTTGCATTAGCCATCTTAACATGAACTAGGATCATGCATTGATTTCTAACTAGTTCTTTGTTTTGGCTCGGAGTACTCGGTGAGTGTTTTATGCTTTAGCATATTGCATGTGTGTTATTGATTGCCATGAAAACATGATTGCCATGAGGCTAATTGCTTATGTGATATAAACTGCCTGAATGCCTGTGGGTGAAGGTTGGATTGCTTGAATTGGAACAATTCATTGAAATCTGCATTTTAGTCTACTTGCGAGTAGCAAACTTCAAACCATTTTCCAAACAAAACGGATATGCGATGCTTTGTTCCAAATTAGGCGATCTAGTCTATACTTGTTTGCTGTGCATATCACATAGTAATTCTAGCTAATTACCCGGAAAAAGAACAAATGTGTTTTCAAAAACAATATATCATGTTTAGTAGTGGCCGATCTTTGATCGGACGAGTGGGGGTGCTCATAGCTGACCTTCCCCAATCGTACCCAAGTTCCCAAGCCGAGGCAACTTTGGTGATGACGGACACGTGGCTTTAGGCAACGAGTCAGGGTTTCCTAAATTTTCCCAAAATAAAATATTTAGGTGGCAACTCTGTATCTGGCAAAGCAGTCCATGTTTGGCACTTCTTTCTTAAAAATCAGTTTTCCAAAACGATTTGTCGGATTTGGACTCTTTGGTGATTTATCGATCTTGCATTGCACTTTGCGAGACTAGATTCAGAAGCATGACAATTTGAGTCCGAACTGTAGCATGAAAGCCCTCGAGACGCGTCTACAGAGAGGAATAAAGAATGAAGAATTTGGACCAAAAACTCATTTTATAGTGCCTGATTTCGACCATACCACTCGAGCGGTGAAAAGAAGCTCCCAGAATCTCTGAAATTCACACAAACCGCTTTAGCGGTCAAAAGTTCGCTCGAGCGGACTTGCTTCAATCACAGATACTCAGATTTCAAATAGGCATAACTCTCTCGTCCGGACTCCGTTTTAGGTCGTTCTTGTGTCCAAATCGAAGCCCTAGAAATAATGTTTCCAATGGTTCTAGCCTCACATCCAAATTAAAAGTGTGGAAAGAGAAAAGGGCAAAAGAATGAAGATTACTCATGAGATAATTATTCGAATCAATGTTTTTGGTTTAATCTTACTTTACCATTATGTTACCACCTCAATCAATATTCCAAAATGAACCAAAGAGGCTCTAAGTACAACAATAAAAGTTTCAAAAGCAATTCCAAGAGTTCAAGAAGTACAAAGTGTTACAAGTTCCAAATACAACAATAATGAAAAATAGAGTAAAACATTCATTCGTCAATCATAGAAGTCAAATAAAGAGCAAAGATAGAAGAACATTCAATTGAACTCAAAAGTTTTACAACTATTCCAATCAAAACATCACAAGTGTAACCATCAAAGATTACAAAAATCGGTTACTTTTCTAGGGTTTCATCAAAACCCTAAGTGAGATGCTCAACCACTTATGAAGGTGGGAGAAAACGAGATGAAAGACATGGAGATGGTGGCCTCCATTGATGATCAAGCTCCAAGTACAAGTCCTCTCTCCAAAACCCTTGTAGCCTCCTTGTTTTAACTCCCAAAAATCAGAACCCTTGGAGAACCTTTTTTTTTTTTTCTTCCTTTTATTCTTAGAAATTGAGTTGTGTAACGCCCCTAAATTTATGAACTTTTATATAATCAACTTTATTAAATATTCATCGATTACTATCAAATAAATCCATTTCTCATAAGAAAATGCTTTAAGGAAAATATTGTCTTTTCCTTATTTTAAGCTTGTTCTCATTGAACTATATTAAACTATTACATCTTGTGCTCAAATACAAATTATAGTTCACAAATTAGAAAAATCAAAAGTAAAGATGCCGTAATGGTGTACAAGTTTCAAGGGCAACCCCTTGATTACACAAGAAGGGTGGACATTTAATCCAAAAATATATTAGCTCTTGAGCTTTAACAAATAATATCCAATGAGCCCACATGCTCCATTCAAAAAAATCTTCACCGCCTTGTCACTTGGACGGAGTCACACCATTTAGTCCTGAAAGTTTTGGTAGATTTACAGTGAGCTAATGCCCAGTAGGAATACTATTAATAGAGAATATGAATGATTGAAATGCATATGATCATGCTATGCATGTGCCATAATAAAATCCATGCTTTTCTCCTTTTTAAAAAATCAATGATGTTCAAAACAATTTCCATAGAAAACACGTCATCAAAAAATGGGGTAGTAAATGCGCAATGATGTTCCAAGAAAGAATCGCAAAACTATATATATATATATATATTTTTTTTTTTATACTGAAATTATCTCTACATTTATCAACTATTAATACGACAGGGCAATGGGCACCCAAAATCAATAATTTTTTCACTTTTACCGATTATTAATACTACATGACCAGTGGACACCCAAAAATATTTTCTCACATTCATTCGGTGATAAGCTCAAGACAACGCAATTGGGGACCTTAACTCCCCGCACAGGTACCAATACAATACTCATCACATTTCCAAAACCCGACTCAACTACCTAGTCTTATCCACTATTTACCCCCTTTCAACATTTTTCAAAAATCCAAGAGATTGTAATAATCATGTAACGAAATTCATGAATAATGCAACATCATATATGAATATGTAAATATTTCAATTTACCTATGATTCATTCAATGTTTCAATAAGGAATTAACATAACCAAAAATATCAAAAAGATTTTCAATTTCCACAATCTCAACATTAACCAATTTCCTTTCTTACGATAATAAATTCCAAAGTAACTCAAAATCAATATTCATACACATCCTTACTAAACATCAACCAAATTTCATGATTCCAGGTCCAATTAAACAAAACACCATTTTTAGAACAAATTTCAAAACTAGGGTTTGAAAGAATTTAGGGCACTTCCCTCTCTAGTTTGTTTAGAACAAAACTTTTTATCAAGAATCTTTATCATCCATAATTATTCAAAATATTTCAAAATTTTGGGTAGAACCTTTTTTTATGCATCAAAACTCATTTAATCAACACGGTCATCTCATACATACATATAATTAAGAAAATACCACATATACATCTCAAATCTTAAATATACTAAGTTTAGAGTACCCCTACCTCAAGAATGGAGACAAGAAGATGAATATCCAAAAAGAACTTTGAAGGTAAAACGATTCAATCGGTAGATATGTTGGTCTTCACTTCCTTTTTGGCTTATCTTGCAAAATCTAGAATGGAACTTTGATAAAAGTAGAAGAAATCAAGGTTAGAAGGATAGGGTTTCAGATATGAAGGAGAGGGAGAGAAAAGAGAGAGAGAAAAAGTGACAAGATTTGGCCAAAAATGGAGATTTTAAAGTGTCAATTTCGAACACATTGCTCGAGCGGTCACCATGTGAGCGGTGCAAGAAATCTCCTAGAATCGCTGTAACTTGAACAGACTGCTCGAGCAGTCAAAAATTCACTTGAGCAGACTTGCATCCAACATAGATACTCAAATTTCAAACAAGCATAACTTCCTCATTTGGACTCTGTTTTAGGTCGTTCTTGAGTCTAAATTGAAGCCTGGAAACAAGATTTTCAATGGCTCTAGCCTCACATCCAAATTCAAAGTGTGAAGAGAGAAAAAAAATAAAAGAGTATAGATCATTCATAAAACAATTATCCAAATCAATGTTTTTGGTTTAATCTTACTATACCATTATGATACCATCCCAATCAATACTCTAATGCCTATCAAAGAGGCTCTAATTATAGTAATAAGAGAGCCCAAAGCAATCCCACTAGTCCTAAGAGTACAGATGTTACAACTTGAAAATCTTGCACATGCACTAAAGGTTGGCAGTTCATGCGCCCACCTTGGCTGCTCGAGCAGTAGTGGACCGCACGTGTGTTGGTGGCTGGCCATATGTGCAGTGGGCTAGCGGGGCAGTGAACTTTTGTTGCTCAAGCGAAGGATCTTCTTGTGTGCCACTTTTAGCTTGAAATTGCATGTTGCTCACCAAACCTATACATGTACACGAAACGCATCATATCTGCCAAATAATCATATTTCAAGAATATAAATGTAACTTAAGTGGACTACATGTGGTAGCTTTCGGCCCACATCATTCATAATCTCATATAATTTCTATAATTAATCCCAATAATTTCACTTGTTAACAATTACGATATAAACGAAATTCATGTCAACCGTTATTTCTATCTTTACTCATATAACCTTTCTAAATCACAATAAGCAACATGGCTCAATAATTATACAATCATCAATTATTCTCATTTTTCATGGATATCAATCTAAAAATTAGGAGTTTTTACTTTAATCTCCTTAAACATGTTCTGTTAGCATAAAACTTTCATAATCAACAATAAAACATGAGTTTAAACCCTTTAATTCGAAACCCTAACTTTTATCTACATGATTTTCAAAATCTCTTACCAAAAATCAAGTTTTTCATGTAATATAAAATACCACATATCTATCTATGAGAGTGTATTGAAGAGAAACAAGAAAATTATCATCACAAAAGCTAAAAAAGAGCAAACCCCCCCTTCCCAAAATTGATGGCGTTGGAATTTGATCTCCACCTGGCACTAAGTAGCCATCGACGAGCTCTCCATTTTGGCTTTAAGAACTAACAGCAAAATGTTGGTGGATCTTGTTGGATTGGAAGAAATGCAAGGGTTTGGGGTGTTGGATAGAGAAAGATGAGAGAAAAAGAATTTAGAAAGAGAAAGAAAAGAAAAAAGTGATGAAGGAAATAAGAGAGAGGGGATCAGATTTGAGAGTTTTGGTCCAAAAATCGAGACAGAAAACATGGAGTCTTGCACATGTGGAGCTACTGGCTGCACGTGCAGTTCCCTTTATAGGAATTCAACTGCTGTCTCCCATCGTCGCACGTAGTGCTTCCACAATCCACACGTGCAGGCCCACCTGCCACATATGCAGGACCCACTTAGTGACCAAAAACTTTTCCAAGGCATTCCACCATCTCCCAATTCCATCCCTACGCCCGTAAATAAAAAATTCTCTCTCAAAAGAACGTCAAGAATATCAAACAAGTTCGAATTGCCAAACACTAATACGTCACACTACGCTCTAGACACCAAAACCAAAACAAATAGTCTGAAAGGCATAACCGAGTTGGGTCCAAGACTTGAGACATCACATCTCCTAATCACCTTCTCACCCCACTCCTAGCCACTTTTAACTTTCCCTTCTCTAATTTTGCTTGCCCCATCATCAAACATTTTCATTAGTGCCTTCATTCCCTAACCAAATTCTACTATCAACATTATAAAATTATTACTTTATAATTGGTCTTATTAAGGAGTTATAATGATTTAAGTGATAGATTTAATGAATAAATTTGCATGTATTAGGTGAATTATTTGTCTACTGCATTTTATATTGTGTGCATAACAATCGCTTAAATTGAAAAAGAAAAATACCGAGAAAGATTTAAATTTTAAGTTTATATATGACTTATCATTGATTGTATAATATTTCACCACTTAAATAAATGAGATTTTTATTTTTAAATTTTGAGAAATATCATTCCAATGGGATGTAGAAATAATAATATTTTTAATTTATGGAAATGTTTATGAGCTTTTCTTTTAGTATTGTAAAGTTTTTCACTAATATAATATCATGCTAACTACATCCTACTAAAAAGATATTTTCCATTTAATCCCATTAAAATGGTTGTCGTGATAATTAATAATTAAAATTCATTTTTGTTATATAAAAATCCACATAATTCTAATACTTTCATAATTTAGAAAAAAATTATATATGAATTCAAAAAAAATCCATATTGGTCTTTGAAAGGAAAGTAATTATATATATATATATATATATTAATTTTAATGAGTAGAAAGAACCAATAGCATCATAACATGTATATTTTAATTTAAAATCTTAAAAAATATATTTTTATTCGCTTCACAATTTTATTTTTATTTTTTTGGTGAACTTTTTTTTTAAAGATCTTATATAATTAAACCATAAATTAATCTAAACACATATATTACCATAAAATCAAATCATAAAAATAAAAATTAAAAAAAGAAAGGCAACTAATAGTAGATATTGCAATGTTCCTCACAAACTACAAAATAGAGTAAAAACATAGTTAAACATATCCAAAAAAAAAACAAAACAAAACAAAACAAAACAAAACAAAAAAGATAGGTATTTGTATATACAATTAAAATGTTATTAAATAAGAAATTAAGTTAAAAAATAAAAATTAATTAAAGTGATTTTATGATAATAAATTAAGGCTATTAGATTAATTTATAATTTATATATGTATATGTGTATGTTTAATTTAAAATACTATTAAATAAGGTAATTTTATGGTAATGAATTAGGGTGTTTAGTTTAATTTATGATTTAATTATATATATGATACTGATGGGCACCCAAGGAGGGCCCAGCTCACGGTTTAGGGTCCAACTCACAACCTAGGTGTCAAAGCCCAATAAGCCTAGCAACTTCAAAAAGCCAATGCTGGCTCAGAACCAATAACAATCAAACACTTGTCAGGTAGGAAACCAACCACGTAAGCAGACAAAAATCCTACAAAGTTATTGCACCCACATACCAACCATTTAATGAGGCCCTCGTAGCATTAAATGCAACAACCTCTTCACGCCGGAGGAAACAGACTCACCATGAACGAGGTCAGCTAGGCCTTAGACTTTCGGCCGATGAAACAGCTTAGAATGGACAAGGAAATGATGAACGAAGGACATAAGAAAGCTTCTGAGGAACGTTAGAGGTTAAGTTTTTCTATCCCTTGTTACTCTCTCTCTCAAATCAATCTATCCTAACCTAACTTAGTCGTCGGAGTGTCCGTCAGGGGAACACTTCCCCCTTTAGACCTTTTTGCAGGTACGTTTCAAGGACTTCGAGGTCAGTAGATTCGCTAGAAGTGTGGATTAGTCTAGCCCATCTCCTACTGAAGCTACTACATCATCAGCTAGTGTCGTCTGTGGGAACTCTCCTGGTAGACAGTTGTGCTCACTGTCACCGGAGGAAGCTCCGCCATCACCCATTTCCTACGTCAGAGTGGATGGTTACGACAAAATCTATGGCTTCAAAATACAATGCTGGTAACCCTGAAGCCGAGTCCTCCAACCTATATAACCTACCTCCGTACTTCGCCGAACTCACTAACAGCATCAACTGGTTAACTGAACAAAACCAAGCCCTGATCAACGCTTTGCTCCAGTGGGATTTACCTGTCCCCCCTCCACCACCATAAGCAGTTCCCCCAAACCCGGAACAATCCCACCATCACCATATGTCCCACGACATATTTCCCCTCTTCGTCCTGCAGCCTCAACCTTCGAATCTTGAGGATCTGCTCGTACCCCTTCTTGGCTAGCAGGTCTGTCAAGAAAGACCACTACTTTTCCATAACCACCCTTCACCACCTCACACTGTTGTCTATCATAAAGGAGAACCTAGCAGTGTTCAACTCCCGATTTATGATTGTGGAGACAATGCCACCATCTGGGATGCAGAACTGCAGGCCACAAAGCTGCAGCTATAAGGCGTCATATATAACATGCAGCACAAACCTTCTTCTATCGTCAACTCTTCTTGTACCACCTTCATCAGAGATAAAGCTATGCCCCCTAAATTCAAAATGTCATCGATTGACACCTTCGATGGTACCACCGATCTTGTCAACCACGTGGAAGCATATCGAACACTCATGATCCTCTATGCCTTTCCGGACGAAATCATATGCTGCATTTTTCCTGTCACATTGAAGGGGTCGGTGCGACTTTGGTTTAGCTAGCTTCCCCTAAACTCTGTTACTTTCTTTCACCAACTCGGTGAATCCTTCTTGAGTCATTTCATCGGTGCTTAGAGACAACGGCATCATACAACTCAACTGCTCAACATCCGACAGATGAAAGCGAGTCACTGCGCAGCTTTGTCACCCGTTTCAATACCGAGGCCTTGCAAGTGGAGGAAAATGATGACAAAGTCATTCTCACAACCTTCATGGTCGGCTTACGCCTGTCAAATTTCCTTTTCTCCCTTTCCAAAAACCCCCAGTCCGCCATGGCCACCTTTCTCGATAAAGCCCACAAATACAGGAACACCGAAGACTCTTTAGTCGTCCGCCAAGACTCCACGACAAAAACCCCACCATCCAAGGACAAAAGAAAAGAACCCGAGCCCAGGTCCACGCATTATACATACCGACCCCTCAGTATTCAGACCGACCGGCTCCCACCCGTCCACCCGGTTGGTTTGAACGATACATCCCTCTCAATACCCCTATGGAGCAAGTTTTGAACCAAATCCAACGTGACTATAACCTGAAATGGCCCCAACCATTAAGGCCTCCCCTCACTCAGCGAGATCAATCCAAGTATTTCCATTTCCATCAGGACCATGGCCATAACACTGAGGAATGTGTCAACCTTAAGGATTAAGTTAAGGATTTGATTCGCCAATGATGTCTCAATAGATTCACAACATCTCGTCCCTAGCAACGCCCTCGAACCGAACCCCCAAGGCACAACCGCCGCTACACTCCTCCCAATAACTAGCACAACAAAGGCAAAATGACAACTGGCCTCACCAACCACCCCGAGCACAAGATGGTCTTGCCCCTCTATTAGGCGAGATCAGAGTCATTGCTGGAGGGCTTGCGTGCGATGGACCATCTCAATCAACACAGTGAACTGCGCTCAGAAAAATCAGACAAGGCTCTAATAAGGAAGTTACGACGGTGGACCGACCCCACAAGTAACCCAAGCAATGGTCTGAATCACCTTTACGGAGACAGATTGCACAGGCATTCGCTACCCTCACAATGACCCCCTATTCATCTCCACTCTCTTATCTAACTACAAAGTCAGGCGAATTCTTGTCAATAATGGTAGCTCCTTAGACATCATCTTCTTCAACGCCTACCGACAACTCAAGGTTGGAGAAGAAAAGTTGTCACCGGTACAAACCCCTTTGATCGGTTTCACTGGGGATCGGGTGACCTCTATAGGTTCCATCGGGGAATATCCACGACAGTCCACCAAACTCCTTACTTTTCTCGTCGTCAACTGCCCATCCGCCTATAATCTTATACTTAGACGTACAACTCTCAACGCCCTCCAAGCCATAACATCCACATACCATTTGGCCATGAAATTTCTTACTGATCAGGGGGTTGGCACAATGAAAGGTGAACAGACAATGGCCAGAGAATGTTATGTTGCCTCATTTAAAGAGGTCCAAATAAAGGAGGCTATGATCATCGAAGGCCCCGATGTCAGGGATAAGGAGGAGCTCGTTAGAGGGGAACCCGTGAAGAAACTAGTCGAAGTCTCCATCGATCCCACCGATTCAACGAAGACGGCTAAGATCGGCAATCAATTGTTATCCCAAGCCAAAACTGACCTCACGACTTTCTTAGCCGAGCACAATGATGTCTTTTCTTGGACTCATTCAGACATACCAGGTATCGACCCTTCTTTCATCACTCATCGCCTCCATATCGAACCCTAGTTCTGACCGTTCCACTAGAAATAGCGCATCTTCCATCCGGAGTGCAACAATCTCATCGCCACTGAGGTGGACAAACTGCTGAAAGCCCAGTTCATCAGAAATGTAAACTATCCCAGATAGTTATCCAATGTGGTCTTAGTCCGCAAAAACAACGGCAAGTGGCGACTGTGCGTTGACTACTCCAACCTCAGCCATACTTGCCCAAAAGATTGCTACCCACTTCCCAGGATAGACCTATTGGTCGATGCAACTGCAGGATATCAGATGCTTAGCTTCATGCATGCTTTTTCAGGCTATAATCAGATCTTAATGCACGCGAAAAATTAGGAACACGCCTCGTTCATTACTGATAGAGGGACTTATCATTACCGTGTGATGTCATTCGGCTTGAAGAATGCGGGAGCCATTGATTAACGCTTGGTCAATGCCATTTTCAAAAACCAGATAGGTCGGAATATAGAGGTCTACGTCAATGACATGCTCGTCAAAAGCAAACTCTCCTCTAATCACTTAACAAACCTACGAGAGATCTTCCAGACCCTGCGCAAGTATAAGATGAAACTGAATCAGCAGAAGTTTACCTTCAGCGTTGGGTCTGGTAAGTTTTTAGGATTTATGGTCAGCCACAGGGGCATCGAAACCAACCCATAAAAGATTAAGGCCCTAATCGAAATGCAGTCTCCCAGAACGATAAAGGAGGTTCAGCGGCTCACAGGCAGGGTCTCCACCCTCAATCGCTTCATATCAAGGGCCACTAACAAGTGCTTTCCATTCTTCAAGGTGCTCAGAAACTCTTTCGACCGGAATACCGAGTCCGAGGAGGCATTACAATAACTGAAACAGTGCATGACACACCCTCCGCTCCTTTTTCAACCAATTCTAGGAGAAACCCTCTTTCTTTACTTAGCTGTCTCCCATACCACAGTCAGCGCTGCCCTTGTCAAGGAGGACGCCTCAGTGCAGTGCCCGATTTATTACATCAGTCGTGCCCTTCGAGGTACCGAACAGAATTATCCTTTATTGGAGAAGATGGCCCTAGCTCTGGCCATCACCTCCGAACGCATCCGGCCCTAATTTCAAGCCCACTCCGTAGTGGTCCTCACTAACCAACCCTTAAAGAAAATCATGCAACAGCCAGAGCTGTCAGGCCAACTAATGTAATGGTCTGTCGAATTAAGCCAATATGAGATCTCTTACCAACCCCGAACAACTATCAAAGGCCAAGCTATTACAGATTTTATCTTGGAGTTCGCCAATCTCATTCCAAACACATCCCTTCTACCAGCACGTGTTACTCCTGATACAAAAGACCCCTATTCCTAGACTCTTCGTGTTGACGGTTTATCCTGCAAGGAGGGTAGTGGAGTTAACTTGATCGTCACTACCCCAGAGGTCAAATCCTTCAAATGTGTCTTATGTTTCCTATTTGCAACCAGTAACAAGGAGGCCGAGTATGAGGCCCTGATCACTGGTCTCCGGCTAGCTCGTGATATTAGGATTAACCATCTCCGAGTGTTCAGTGATTCTCGATTGGTGGTCGAACAGATAACAAACGAGTTTGCCGTAATAGAGGCAGCAATGCGATCGTACAAGGACAGCGCTCTTCTCCTTGCGCGCCTCTTTAATAGCTTTCACATCACACATGTCCCCAGCTCGAAGAACTCCCAAGCTAATGAAATGGAACAGTTAGCCTCTGTAGATCAATCTAACCCCAGCCACGGCATCCTAATTGAATACCTGACCCATCCAGCAGTCTTACCAGCCCACCAAGAGATTCATCTGCTCCAAGACGAGCCTATCCCATGGGCCCAAGACATTATTACATTCTTAGAACAGGGAATACTACCTACGGATAGGCAGGAGGCTGCCAAGGTCAGGGCTCAGTCTTCAAATTATGTCCTTATTGGTGGCATCTTGTATAAAAGGGGATTCTCACGGCCATACCTCAGATGCCTCAATACCAATCAAGCCATCTACGTGATGCGAGAAATACATGAAGGAGTTTGCGGTAACCACCTCGGGGAGAGGTCTTTAGCTCATAAAATCCTTCGCACGGGTTACTTTTGGCCCACGCTCAACCAAGACGCCATCGACTTTGTACTTAAGTGTGGCAAATGCCAGCGTTTCGCCAACATCTCCCATGCCCCTCCAACAGAATTGATCACGCTTAGCAATCCTTATCCATTCGCCAAGTGGGGCATAAATCTCGTAGGCCTCTTGTTGACCGGCCGAGGCCAAGTAAAGTTTGCAGTGATAGCCATTGATTACTTCACCAAGTGGGTAGAAGCAGAGCCCCTTGCCAAGATCACCGAGCGGAATACCACTAGGTTCATTTGGCAGTCTATTGTGAGCCGCTTCGGGTCTCTTCAAGCCATCGTCTCTGACAATGGCAAACAGTTTGATAACGCCAAATTCAGAGAATTCTGTGATGAGCTCAACATCAAGCCTTGCTTTTCTTTCCCTAGCCATCCTCAAGCTAACGCCCAGGTAGAAGTCACCAATCGCTTTCTGCTGAAAATCGTCAGGCCAAAGTTGGAGGCCACCAAGGGACTTTGGGCAAAAGAGTTGCCGAATGTCCTCTAGGCCTATCGAACGACAGTCAGAACTCCAACTGGGGTGACCTCTTTTCACCTAACTTACGAAGCTGAGGCAATCATTCCCGTAGAAGTCAACCTACCGACGCCTAGGGTCATCAATCTCGATCCACAGCTGAACGACGAATTTTGGATGGTTGACCTGGACCTTATAGAGGAACTATGAGAAACAGCCGCCGTCCGACTGGCCTCCTTCCAACAGAAACTAAGATAGCACTATAATCGCAAAGTCCGACCAAGGGAATTCACAGTGGGAGATCTAGTCTTGCAAGAAGCAAACCTTGCCACTAAAAACCCAACCGAGGGCAAACTAGCAGCTAAGTGGGAAGGACCTTACATCGTCAAAGCTAGACCGAGCCTAAAAGGCTCAGCCAATCTGGGTCAAGCAAAGCCTCAGCCAGACTGAGCCTGAAAAGCTCAGCTAGTCTAAGTCAAACAAAGCCTCCGCCAGACTGAGCCTGAGGAGCTCAACCAGTCTGAGTCAAGCAAAGCCTTAACCAGACTGAACCCTCCAAATCCTAGCCAAATGACTGAGCCTGAAGAGCTCAGCCAGGCTAAGTTACAAAAAGTCTCAGCCAGACAGAGCTCAGCCATTCACCAACACTTTGATTTCTCAAAATTACCACTAAAACATGCTGGATGTGATGATTCCAATACTTGGAATTTACAATTATGGGCTCTTAGCCAAACATCTATCCATTAAAACATGCCATTAAAACTGTATACCCCTTAGGTAATGTTTACCTAGGTGTCATTCAAACCAATTTTTACTCGTCAAATTCAAGGCAATTCTTCACAAACGACGAAACACACACAGAACTAATCCATTAATAAAATTCAAGGCCATAAGTACAAAACTAGTTTTGATAATTTTACTAATTTTTGATAAATTCAAAAACCTCTTGATAAATTGTACAACCCCTTACAAATTAAAATATTTACATACAAAATGAGATGCAAAACAAACAACAACAACCCTGTAGACGTCCCCGAACGTCCCGGGAGGAAATCCCCCGTTTTGTTCATTGGGCTCACTACAGCTCAGGACTCAAAGTCACGGTCCTGTATCTAATCTCACAGAGTGTAATGCAAGACCGATGAATTATCAAAGAGTCCAAATCCGGCAAATCAGTTTTGAAAACAGATTTTTTGAAAGAAGTGCCAAACATAGACTGTTTTTCCAGATACAGAGTCGCCAGCTAAATATTTTGTTTTAGAAAATTTAGGAAACCTTGACTCGTGCCTAAGGCCACGTGTCCGTCATCACCAAAGTTGCCTCGGCTCGGGAACTTGGGTACGATTGGGGAAGGTCACTTCGTGAGCACCCCCGCTCGCCCGATCAAAGATTGGCCTCTACTAACCATGATATCGAGTTTTGAAAACGTTATGCGCTCTTATTCTGGTTATTAGCTTAGAATTACTATGTGATGCACACAGCATACAAGTATAGACTGGGTCGCCTGAATTGGAACAAAACATCTCATGTTCGTTTTGAAAAATGGTTTGAAGGTGCTACTCGCAAATAGGCTAAGACGTGGATTTTACCACCCTCGGGTGGGCTTAGAAAACATGATTTTGCCACTCTCAAGTGGGCTTAAAACTCTCATTCGATGCATTGTTCCAATTCAAATAACCCAACCTCCACCCCCAGGCATTTAGGCAGTTATATCACATAAACAAATAGCCTCATGGTAAGCATGTTATCATGGCAGTCACTCACACGCATGCAAGGATGCTAAAGCATAAACACTTACCGAGTACTCCGAGCCAAAGAAAGAAGCTAATTAGAAATCATGCATGAATCCTAACTATGCTAAAAATGTCTAATGCAACACATGCAAAAATGCAACTACAATAGGCTCGGCTATTCTAAGATGGCATATGAGATGCAATAATCGATACATGTCTTCAACTTGGAATTGAAATACAATGCAGTTAGCATGATGCGCCGAGCCCGGTGCATGCAATACAAATGAATGAATGCAAGCATGTGAACATATAGATGCTAATTAAAACATGCCCTAAAACTAACCATCATAAGCTGGTAAATAAAAGGGAGAAAGGCGTGGGGTTGGAAGACATGCATCACACACACACACACACACACTTATTACAAAGTTCGCCCTCTCGGAGGGTCCGAATAAATAATACACAACCGAATGAATAACGAATTACAGCTAATTATTACACAACCCTAATTAATTAACAAATTAACTAAAATAAATAAGCTAGCATGCAAAACATATGAAATGGACTACCTCAGCTCTGTTCCGAATGATAGGGATGCATGCATGCTCAAGTCACCTTGTCGGGAAATCCATCGTGATGCCCCGATTTGCCTCTGTTTTCAACTGGTCCCAGAACACTGAACCAAGCTCCAGAAGGCTGCTGACCAGTTTTTGCTGCTGGTTTCCAGTTTGCTGCAATAGAGAGCAAGAAAGGAGCATGGCAAGGTATTTTCAACATATGTATGCATGACCACTCTCCATGTCCTTGTACAAGCTCTAGGGAGTGTAGTCCTCGATCCTCGTGCCACCAATCACATATCTCGATGCGTGATGGCTGAGGAGTCGAATTACACGACTCAATATGAAATGGATGCACATATGAACACAACAAGGCCTAAACTCCATCATGGGTAATCCGAAGTGTCGGCGACCGAGAATCGAGGCACGTTTCGTCACTTTGAGTACAAAACGTCCCTCGTTTCCCTTGTTTGGACTAAACCCTACTCCAAACACAATGCAACACACATGGCATGCATGAATGCAATTGTAACATGCAACCTAAATGAAATGCAACTACATAATGCAAACATGCAAGTGATGATGTGCAAACATGCTACTAGCATACACAATGCTATGAAATAATCAATGGCATACTCAATGCACATGAACTATATGGCATATACAATGCACACATATGAAGATGGACATACACAAAGGCATAATCAAGGCATACACAATGCGACGATCAAGCGTGCGACAACATGGACATGGCATACACGATGCAAGATGGACTTAAACCAAGATGAGTGGACCTCAGCCACACTCAAATCAGTGGCCAAACATGATGAAATTAAAGGCAGGAACACTCATGCAAACATGCCCAATGCAAGGGATAGAACCTAAGGTATCAAATCCCACTCTACCAAAGCATGGCAACGGATGAAATATGGCATACAATCATACATTTTTCAGCTCTGAAATGACATGTAAGATGGTCCCGAATCATGCAAACACCTCACACAATGCATGCTAGATGGCCCGAATACCGAAACTAGTGAAGCGCATTACACTAGAGGTACACAAAGCAATGCACAAATGGAAAAACCAGCCCCAAACAGACCCTAGGCAGGTCCAAGACAGTGGAAAAAGTGGACTAAAATGATGGCTCGAAAGGCATGGAAATGAAGCTCATGCAATGGTCCAAAAATGAGGCATACAAGTACGACTCTCAAACGCATTTAAAGAGTGGAAAACATGGGAATATGGCATACATGTAAGCTCTGAAATATAATGCACAATGGCCCCAAAACATGGAAACACCTCAACATAAGCTTGCAATAGGCTCCAAAACTCAAAGCTAGGCAAGGGTATTGAACTACAACCATGCATAGCATGCATCATTCGACCATGAGGCATAAAAACAAAGCTAAGGTAGTCCAAAACATACACAAAATCAGTTTAAAGAATGGCCAAAAAGTGCTAGAATCAAAGGCCAAAATAGTATGCAATGTAAGCTAGTAAAGAGGATTTGCACTACAAGCATGCGAGGCAATCAAGAGGCCACCAAACTAGCAAAAGTCAGAGGTATGACATGCCAAATAAAGCCCAAAAAACCACTGAAACATGGTCTATGCATGCAAGAATGATAGGCTCCTTTGATAGGCTATAAAGAGGGTTGTTCTACACATGCAAGATGGACACCAAAAATGGCAAAATGGGCTCTGGACAGAGCCTATGCAGGTCCTAAAACCCACCAATAAAAAGGCCTGAAATATGGCTTGGAAGCATGCAAATAAGGGCTCCTTTGTTAGGCCAAAAATGCTAGTAAACAAGACATGGGGTGAGAGGGTCACCCCTCTCTGATTTTGGTGCTCAAAATAGCATGCTAGCCTCTAAAAATCCACTAGATTTCAGTGGCCAAGAGGCCAAACAAAGGCCAATGCAAAGGCATAAGTGCATGGCTCAAAACAAGGTGAGAACAAGCATGCAAGGGGGTAGATGACCCCCAACAGAAAAATGATCTTAAACAAACATGTTAAGGACCTCAAAATAAGATTTTTTTCAGTTTACGACAAAGCCCAAAAATGCATGCAAGTATAGCTAAAACATGAAGCAAAACAATGCTTAAAAGAATGAAAGAAGTGTTACCCTTGTAGCCAAGAACTCCAGCAGCTTTGAGACCAAGAACTCAGACCTTAGGACCTCTCAAGACCCTCCAAGAAGCTTAGGTTGGTGTTGGAGGTGTTAGGCTAAGAGGTGATATGCAATGGTGCAAGAAATATGGACTTTTGAACACAAGATAGAGAGATATAGAGAGAAGTGTATGCACAAGCCTTAAACAACTTCTGAACCCTCTACAAGGAAGGCAAGGCCCTCCTTTATAGAGCCAAGGGTCTAAAGCTTCTTCAAGAAGCTTAAAACCAAGTTTAAACATCCTCCATACACGTATATGTAGGATGCATTCTGTGCCTCCCAGCTGGCACAGCTGGAACCAACTCAGTGAGACAAGACATGAGGAGGTAGGCCGACCAGTTCAAGTGGTCGGCGGACCACCTTCCCTGGTCGGCCGACCAATTCAAAAGGTCCAAGCTCAAGAAAAGTGGTCGGCAGCCCTGATTGGTGGTCTCCACAGTGAATGCAAGCTAGTGGTGTGGTAGGAGACCAGTAATTGTGGCCCAAAAGTGAGGGAGACCACTTACCTGACAAGAAAATCGGCCGACCGGGGAAAGGTGGTCTCCAAGGAGAAAAGGTGGTCTCCCACCCTTGTACCACCTTCCAAACAAAGAAAATAGGGTCCATGCCAAAAATGAACCAAGACGGATGCAAAACGAGGGTTCGGGGGTCAAAACGCGCGGCCGAAGGCCCCGAAAACAGGCTGTTAAGCATCGAAAGTGGCGTGTGATCACGAAGGTCATCTCCCGGGCCACAGTGTCCCTCTAGAGAGAGGAAACAAGGTGTGTGCCAAAAACCAGAGCAAACGGAGAAAGTTAAGTGGTCCCGAACCGAGGCGCACGGCCGACGGCTTCAAAAATCAAAAACTGGTCTCCAAACGGGAAAAGCGGCCTACGACCACGAAAAGTAGCCTACGGCCACTGGGAGATGGTCTACAAGACCTCTCCCTCCCTTCAGAAAGAGAAAACAGAACCTGGTTTGCAAACCGAGGCAAAGCACAAAAGAGTCCTGAGGCCCGGAGGCAAGGCTCTCAGCCGAGACTCTGAAACCTTGAAACGAGCGCTCAATCGATGACGTCTGAGTCTTAAGGTCGGTCAAAAATGGGATGTCTACCGTTGCCCCTCTTTGACAGAACTCGGAAGTCAAAAAGTGACGGGAGTGAATGTCAAAGCCCAAAGACAACCCATTTTTGACAAAGCCGAAGACTTGGACAAATAAACAAAATAACAAAGAGATATACCCACAAGCAGGGGCAAAATGCAAAACGATATACACAAAGCCGAACATAACTCATGATCATGAAAAGCGAGCTGTAATGAAGCAAATATTCACAATAAATGCAATAGTTTTAAGCAAGAATGCAAAAATGTTATGCAGGAAGATTTTGATAATTGGACTTATACGTTACGCGAAGCCAATTTGAAAATTGGACTGATACGCTACGCGAAGCGGTTTGATATTTGGACTTATACGCTACACGAAGCCGATTTGACAATTTAGGATTTATGCAATGCAATGCAATGTAATAGCTAGGAAGTGAAGGTACCTTATAAGGGCAATTGGCAATGACCTACCTCATGCTGCTGGGGACCTTCTCCTTCTTCTCGGTTGAACTGCAGGTACTACTTTTCTCCCTGACTATGGTCACAGCTTTCCCTATTCTTCAATAGGATGACAGAATAGGTTGGTTCAGTATCCAAAATTGAGGCGCATACACATGCTATCTCAATCTATGGGGCTGCCATACAGATTTCAAGCCGAGGATATACCCCTGGGTATTTAAACTAGACTTTAGTCTCGGAAATCCCGAACCTTTGCGTTCTAGGCATAAGCCATTCGAACTCTAGTTTCCATCGTCTCAGTTGGTCTCCTAGGAACTCACCGCAAACACATGCAGGTGGCTATACCAGACTACCAGAAGTCATTCGGGCACGACAAACACCAAAGGAATTGCATCTTTAGAGGATTTAAGGTCTCCTAGACCAGAGAGTGCACAAGACAGTGCGAACAATACAATGTACTAACAAGTGCAGGTAAGATGCGCAAGAAAGCGCGTACAATGCAATACACTAACAAGTGCAGGTAAGGTGCGCAGGAAAGCGCGAACAAAATGCAATGCATTAACAAGTGCAGGTAAGGTGTGCAGGTAAGGTGTGCAGGTAAGGTGCGCAAGAAAGCGCGAACAAAATGCAATGCACTAACAAGTGCAGGTAAGGTGCGCAAGATAGCGCGAACGAAATGCAATGCACTAACAAGTGCAGGTAAGGTGCATAAGAAAGCGCGAACAAAATACAATGCACTAACAAGTGCAGGTAAGATGCACAAGAAAGCGCGAACAAAATGCAATGCACTAACAAGTGCAGGTAAGATGCGCAAGAAAGCGTGAACAATGCAATGCACTAACAAATGCAGGTAAGGTGCGCAAGAAAGCGTGAACAAAATGCAATGCACTAACAAGTGCAGGTAAGGTACGCAAGAAAGCGCGAACAAAATGCAATGCACTAACAAGTGCAGGTAAGGTGTGCAAGATAGCGCGAACAAAATGCAATGCACTAACAAGTGCAGGTAAGGTGCGCAAAAAAGCGCAAACAAAATGCAATGCACTAACAAGTGCAGGTAAGGTGCGCAAGATAGCGTGAACAAAATGCAATGCACTAACAAGTGTAGGTAAAGTGCGAAACAAAATGCAATGCACTAACAAGTGCAGGTAAGGTGCGCAAGATAGCGTGATAAAATGCATGCACAATGCAAGTAAGGTGCACAAAATAATGCGATGCGCAAAATAGCGCGATAAAATGTATGCACAATGCAAGTAATGGTCACGGCGCAAAATAACGCGATGTGCAAAACAGCGCGAGTGCACAAGACAGTGCGATGCGCAAGAAAGCGCGAGTGTAAACTGCACAAAACAGTGCAATGCGCAAGAGAGCGCGAGGGTAAACTGCACAAAACAATGCGATGCGCAAGAGAGCGCGAGGGTAAACTGTACAAAACAGTGCGATGCGTAAGAGAGCGCGAGTGTAAACTGCACAAAACAGTGCGATGCGCAAGAAAGCGCGAGTGTAAACTGCACAAAACAGTGCGATGCGCAAGAGAGCACGAGTGTAAACTGCACAAAACAGTGCGATACACAAGAAAGGGCGAGTACACAAAACAGTGCGATGCGTAAGAGAGTGCGAGTGTAAACTGCACAAAAAAGTGCGATGCACAAGAGAGCACGAGTGTAAACTGCACAAAACAGTGCGATGTGCAAGAGAGTGCGAGTGATAAGAAATGTGAAAGTGCACAAGACAGTGCGAGGGGAGATATAGGATTTAAGGTCTCCTAGACCAAAGTGAGTGCACAAGACAGTGCGAGTGATACAGAAATACAATGTGCACAAGACAGTGCGAGTGAGATAAAATACACAAGAAAGTGAGATAAAATGCATGTTCTATGCAAGTGAGGAAGAATGCATTTTCTATGCAAGAGATATGAGCATTTTATATGCAAGTATGGAAGAGTGCATTTTTTATGCAACATGGAAAGCATATTCTATGCAATATTGAAAGCATATTCTATGCATGAGACAGGCATATTCTATGCAATATTGAAAGCATATTCTATGCATGAGACAGGCATATTTTATGCAGCATTGAAAGCATATGCTATGCATGATTGGAAGCAAAGCATATTCTATGCAGAATCGAAAGCAAGCATATTCTATGCATGAATCAAAATGATGCGCGGCACGCATGCAATAGAATTGTATATGAAAGTGCACATTCTATGCAATAGAGAAGCATCAAACATGTACTCTGCTACCTGCGATTTACCTCTCAGAGGACTTGGCAACATGCTCAGCTCAAAAGGGGACACCCTGTCTACATGGGCGAGAGATAACATCTGCATGTGAAAACCATAGGTGCTGCTTGGACTGTCATTCTGACTTGAAGCAGGCTTAAGTTTGAGGTCGAGATATACTCATACTCCAGAGAAATGGTGAGGCCTGAGAAGGTGCACTTGGAATGCAATCTCGGAATTACCGAAGTCAAAACATGCTAAGATGCTCCAAAATTTCCCTTTTTTCTTTTGCTTTGCAGCCCGGAACCTATGTAGCTTCAGATAGGTCCTTGTTCTACTGTTCTCTCATGACCTGGGTTGGACCCTTGCGGTTTATGAAAGAAAGAATCTTGTTTTGCACAAATGTGGAGAATGCCACAGCACTCTGAGCACAAAGCGACTTATTTTGAAATTGAAATGAGAACATGGTTCTCAACCGGGTATTGAGCCTACAACTGACCACAGCCAAAATGACTCAACAACGGAAAAGAAAGGTAGAACAACCTAAGCACAACTCAACAAAGGAAAAACAAGGTAAAACAACCTAAACACATCTATTGACACTCAAACGACTCAAAACAAGAATCGAGACAAACAAAACACATAAACACAACACTCAGCCGTATTACAAAGGCAAGAGACCTCTCGATGCACGAGGAGCCAGTTTCTCCGGGTATTGTTTCCCACCCTTTCTCATTTGTGATTCTCGCATCACTCGGCCCTCAAACTCTGTTTTTTTTTTTTTTTTTTGAAAAAAACCCTTTTCCTCACTTTTTCTCTCAGCGCACATCTCTCTATTCTTCAATCTCTCATTTTTTTATCCCTCCCCTGGGTGGTTGATGGATAAACATGAGGTTGTCGGCTCATGTCCCTAGCATTCTGCTAGATTCTTCTTCTTCTGCGCACAGCTAGTGAATTTCCCCACAGAGGGGTTGTGCTATAACTGGGTGTGTAGCCAATCTGTAGCTGACATCGGTTGCCGATGTTCTGCTGGGGAGTTTGGACGTGATCAGATGTGTCCAGATAAGGGAGTGGAATACCCTGATTCATTCCAATTCGTGCTTCGCACTTGGCTCGATACCTCGCTGCTTAGAGAATGTGAGAGCTTTCTGCCCTCTTGCAGTTAGCTTTAGTGGTACCCTTTTTCGGCAGGTATGAGTGCCCTTTTTGGCGAGTATGTTGGCAATGGGGAAAAGACAGAAAACCTGGCTCAACTGTGCCCCTAGTTCATCATTTTGACCTTTTTTTTTTTTTTTTTTGCTTCTACTAAAACAACTTTAACCAAAATGAGAGTTAGATTAACACGCTTGTTCGATTTTTGATTTAAAATCATGCAAGTCAGGCTATGAGCACTGAAAATTTTCCTTTTTTGGGTCCAAGAGATAGTCTAGTTTTGGGAAAATAGAGTAATTTTCGAGAAAATTAGTCAACCTCATTAAAAATTCTCAAAACTATTTTTTACAAATGGCCACTGCTCAACGAGCGCGGAACTTGCTCTTGAGATGCACAACCTCAGATCCAAAACAAATGGAAAATTGCCCCTTGTCTGAACGACACTGCATGGCAACTGAAAGTTGCCCCTAGTCTGAATAGCACCGCAGCACTGCACGGCAACGGAAAGTTGCCCCTAGTCTGAATAGCACCGCAGCACTGCACAGCAACGGAAAGTTGCCCCTAGTCTGAATAGCGCCGCAGCACGCGGCACCTAGTCCTCACAGTGACAATTACAACCAAATTCTTGGATATAGAGAAGACAAAGATGACCAGAACCATTATATGGACACAGTCGAATTTGGAGTGTTTTACAGCTGGACTTCAGAATGAAGTTGCCTACGTATCCCAAAGATGGGAATCAAGCCTTACGTAGTTCGGGGTAAGGTACACTTGGGTATTAACCTCTCCTTTTGCGCTCTAACTTTTGCCAAGGCCGCCCTTTCTGGGTTTTCAACCTTGTGAGCTCTGTTTTTCTTTTCTTTTCAATTCTTTTCATTCCTTTCTTCTTTTCTTTTCAAGATTTTTTTTTTTTTTTGCATTTCTTTTTCTTCATCATTTTTTTGTTCTTTTTTTTTTTTTGCATTTTTCTCTTTTTCTTTTTCTTCTTTTTCTTGCTCTAACTTTTGCCTGGGTCGCCCTTCCGGGTTTTCGGCCCAGCGAACCTCTGAAGGATAAAAGTGTAGCTTTGTCCATGTTGGATGGTTTGAGATCTCGGAGCCATCTGAATCCGAGAGAATGGCTGCTGTTCGCTGATGATGTAGAAATCCATCCAATGAAGGGTGAATTTGCCCCTACTGTTATGGATAGGAACTTAGTTGTCCTTCAACAAAACTTTCTTCTTTCCTCCCCACTGGGATTTGGCATTCTTGCCGATCTTCATTGATTTGCGGAATGATCCATCTTCGGCTTTTCGAGCGCAACAGACATTTTTGCCCCTAGTTCCAGGGGTACTTCTGATCTAGCTTTGCAAGCTTCTTTTGGTGACATCTGATCTTCTCGATATGACTTTCTTGCTGCTAATTCATGGGTTGCTTCAAATCTGGCCGCATAGGCCTCCTTCGATGGTTGACCATTGAACACTCTGAATTAAGGTCCAAGGTTTGAAAGCAAGGGGTCGAGTCTCGAGGCTGAGAGCGATCCTAAGCCGCACAATCTCAAGAGCGATTCCACACAGGTCTTCGCAGGACTGCGCAAAATATTTTTTGAAATCTTTTAAGAAAGCGACTAGTCGCTTGCGCTGAAGACAGTGTAGAACCAATCTGGATCAAGCCAGGATCCTTCTCAGTGCTCACATTAACAAACATGATTTCATTCATTAAGGGTTTAGCATGCCTCTCTTTCTCTTAATTGATCAAATTTTGCAAAACCCGAGGAATTCCTCCATCTTCGCTTTCATCACAGTGTTTGAAAAGTTTTGGAAAACTTAGGTCAATGCAATGAGTTCGAGGCACAAAAAAGTAGGCAAAAAGTACTGCCGTTTCATTCAAACTTTCTAGCACAACTGGCGCAAGGCAGAAGCAAACACATGGGTGTGAAAATCACTGTTGTTCATTCAAATATGTTGGCATTACTGGCTCCAAGGCAAAAATAGGTTCAAAAGAAAATGAAAAGACAAACACAAAACAAGCAAGTGATGTCCGAGGTAACACCCTCGAAATCACCCGACTCCAACAAAATAGGACTGACTCGATACAACAAGACAGACCCGACTGACTCAGCATAAAAAGACTTACTCTATACAAAACAACAAGACTGACCCAATACCCAAGTCAGGAAGCACAAAAGCTAGCATTCGCAAATGCTCAAAATAATGCGTGCCATACGCCACTTCTGGAGTAAACTGAGCGCCGCCCGTAGGTGGTTCATCCCCGGATCACATACTCGTACTATCCTCCAAGTTCACTGATCCAATGCCGATAGACTTTGCTAGACTGGTGCGATGATGACCTTGTTGTCAATCAAATTTTGTATCTCGTGGTGAAGACGGACGCAACTGTCAATGTCATGACCGGTTTGTTGATGGAAAGCACAGTACTTAGTCGGGTCATGCGTTGGAGGGAGAGGATCAGGTAGAGGCCATTGTTCTAACGATTTCAGATGTCCTTTCCTGAGTAGGACGCCCAAAGCTTTAGCCAAAGGCATATAAAGTGGGGTGAAAACCCTCTTGCCTCGGGGTAGATAATCCGAAGTTTGGGGGTTTGGATTGGATGTACCAACAAAGGGGGTGGTTGTTTTTGGAGTAACGGTGGCCATTCCAACTTCAGAAGATCTTGCAGCTGCATCATTACTGGTGGTCACATTTGAACTGCGTGTAAACGCCCTCCTGGGTTGCTCCTTCTCCTGGTCAATAAGGCCCTGCTTCATAGCGTCCTCAAGCTGCACCCCAATCTCATGTAGATCTGGAAAGGTGGGGCGGGGTAGGACGATCATCTTTTGCATTAGCCTGGGTTAGAGGTTGCGCATAACCATCCTTATCTAGTCTTTGTCGGAAGGCCTTAGAACCACCATCGAGGCCTTTGCTCTCCACCTCGCCACAAACTCTGAAAAACCTTCCTTTGGCTCTTGGTGGGTGACTTCAAGATCACGAGTTGTGACCTCAATCTGTGTGTTATAGGAGTATTGAGCAATGAAGGCCTCAGCCATCTCTTCCCAGTTCTGTTTCACAGAGTTCTCCAATTTCGCATACCAGATTGCTGCTGTCCCAGACATGGTTCGACCGAATAATGACAGTTTCTGGGCTGTGGTCAAGCCCATTAGCCTCAGGACATCAGAAAACAGGTGGAGGTGCACCATTGGGTCTCCAGAGCCATCAAAGCGAGCGATATGTGGCATTTTGAACTGGTCCGACAGAGTCACGAGCGAATCGGTGTATCCATCATCTATGTCCGAAATGGACTTCATACCTTAAGACTTCGTGAACAGCTTTTCAAGCTTGCTCACTTTTAATGATGTAGGGTCCACCTCGAACTCAAAGGGGGAATCTGGTAGGTTGGTCTATGCTTTGGATAGCTGGGGTAGGATTGGGGGCGGAGGCGGCCCTGTTGGAATGTTCATATCTCCCTGGACATTTGGGGCCTGCCCGGGTGTTGGAACTCCTGGTGGGGGAGGGGCCTAGTGTGAAACAGATGCTCCGGTTTGTTGCTGTAACCTGGCGATTAACTCCGCCTGTTGGGCCATGACCTTGGCCTGTTGTTTGGCAAATTTATCTCGACGAACAGTGTCCTGCTGCATGACCCTCATACTTTTTTGGAGTTGACGCATCATTTCCTCCATTCCTGCCATACTGCCCTGATCTAGCTGAATAATAGGTGTATCTCCCTGAGGTAAAAGTAGATATCTCAACCCAACTGCGCACAAGTGAGATAGATAGTGACCGCTGGTCCGAAGACCGTTGAACTGATGATCTGTGCCTGACTGGCCTTTTTACCCTGCCTCTGGCGAAGGAACACTGATTTGCCTTTGAACTGAATTTCTGACCTGACAAAGTCTATCAACACAAGTCCAATGTACCCGGGGATATTGGAGCCTTCTGAAGCTATAGTTCCAAGACTACCTTGCAAAAGAAGAAAACAGACAGCATCTCAGCCTTATTTCACCAAAACAGATATAGCTGAATAACTGTATTCGACCACTGATCACTGTTCCTCAAATTACTGCCCCAAAACTGAATCTGATACCCGCAGATATAACTGATTCTCAAAATACTGGTGCCCGCAGGCCTGATACCCAGACTTGCAAACTGATACGTGCAACCTGTAGAGACACACTCTAACAACACATAGCAAGCAAGTGAGAACCAAAAACACCCTTATGGAGGGGTAGGGTTTCCCTGCCCTATTTTGTCAGGAGCTAGGGTTTCACTACGCACGTAGCGGTTTCAAACAACCTATGATCGGGTAAGCAACCTGTCCTAGCTTGGAATAGTCACTACGGATTCCGAATATGCACTAGGTCGAATGGTCAAAAAGGGTGCCCCAATGAAAACCGAGGTTTGTGTTCCCATCGTGGCAGAGCCCGTAATCGGTCAGTCTTATGGCACATTTCTCAAAGTGAGCCTCCGACAAACCGTTCAGGAATAGCAGATGGCAAACACGGTGTCCTAGGTGCACCAATGCACATGCAATGTAAAGAAACACATAAGTGTAGTCAAAACAAGATATCATGAGTTCGAGTCAAGTTCTCTAAATCCCCAGCGGAGTCGCCAGAAACTGTAGACGTCCCGAACGTCCCGGGAGGAAATCCCTCGTTTTGTTCATTGGGCTCACTACAGTTCAGGACTCAAAGTCACGGTCCTGTATCTAATCTCACAGAATGCAATGCAAGACCGATGAATTATCAAAGAGTCCAAATTCGGCAAATCATTTTTGAAAACAGATTTTTTGAAAGAAGTGTCAAACATGGACTGATTTGCCAGATACAGAGTCGCCACCTAAATATTTTATTTTGAAAAATTTAGGAAACCCTGACACGTGCCTAAGGCCACGTGTCCGTCATCACCAAAGTTGCCTCGGCTCGGGAACTTGGGTACGATTGGGGAAGGTCACTTCGTGAGCACCCTCGCTCGCCCGATCAAATATCGACCTCTACTAACCATGATATCGAGTTTTGAAAATGTTATGTGCTCTTATTCCGATTATTAGCCTAGAATTACTATGTGATGCACATAGCATACAAGTATAGACTGGGTCGCCTGAATTGGAACAAAACATCTCATGTTCATTTTGAAAAATGGTTTGAAGGTGCTACTCGCAAATAGGCTAAGACGTGGATTTTTCCACCCTCGGGTGGGCTTAGAAAACATGATTTTGACACTCTCAAGTGGGCTTAAAACTCTCATTCAATGCATTGTTCCAATTCAAATAACCCAACCTCCACCCACAGGCATTCAGGCAGTTATATCACATAAGCAAATAGCCTCATGGTAAGCATGTTATCATGGTAGTCACTCACACGCATGCAAGGATGCTAAAGCATAAACACTTACCGAGTACTCCGAGCCAAAGAAAGAAGCTAATTAGAAATCATGCATGAATCCTAACTATGCTAAGAATGCCTAATGCAACACATGCAAAAATGCAACTACAATAGGTTCGGCTATTTTAAGATGGCATATGAGATGCAACAATCGATACATGTATTTAACTTGGAATTGAAATACAATGCAGTTAGCATGATGTGCCGAGCCCGGTGCATGTAATAAAGATGAATGAATGCAAGCATGCGAACATATAGATGCTAATTGAAACATGCCCTAAAACTAACCATCATAAGCTGGTAAATAAAAGGGAGAAAGACGTGGGGTTGGAAGACATGCATCACACACACACACTTATTACAAAGTTTTCCCTCTCGGAGGGTCCAAATAAATAATACACAACCGAATGAATAACGAATTACAGCTAATTATTACACAACCCTAATTAATTAACAAATTAACTAAAATAAATAAGCTAGCATGCAAAACGTATGAAATGGACTGCCTCAACTCTGTTCCGAATGATAGGGATGCACGCATGCTCAAGTCGCCTTGTCGGGAAATCCATCGCGATGCCCCGATTTGCCTCTATTTGCAACTGGTCCCAGAACACTGTACCACGCTCCAGAAGGCTGCTGGCCAGTTTTTGCTGCTGGTTTCTGGTTTGCTGCAACAGAGAGCAAGAAAGGGGCATGGCAAAGTATTTTCAACATATGTATGCATGACCACTCTCCCTGTCCTTGTACAAGCTCTAGGGAGTGTAGTTCTCGATCCTCGTGCCACCAATCACGCATCTCGATGCGTGATGGCCGAGGAGTCGAATTACACGACTCAATATGAAATGGATGCACATATGAACACAACAAGGCCTAAACTCCATCATGGGTAATCCGAAGTGTCGGTGACCGAGAATCGAGGCACGTTTCGTCACTTTGAGTACGAAACGTCTCTCGTTTTCCGTGTTTGGACTAAACCCTCCTCCAAACACAATGCAATACACATGGCATGCATGAATGCAATTCTAACACGCAACCTAAATGAAATGCAACTACATGATGCAAACATGCAAGTGATGATGTGCAAACATGCTACTAGCATACACAATGCCTATGAAATAATCAATGGCATACTCAATGCACATGAACTATATGGCATATGCAATGCACACATATGAAGATAGACATACACAAAGGCATAATCAAGGCATACACAATGCGACGATCAAGCGTGCGACAACATGGACATGGCATACACGATGCAAGATAGACTTAAACCAAGATGAGTGGACCTCAGCCACACTCAAATCAGTGGCCAAACATGATGAAATTAAAGCCAAGAACACTCATGCAAACATGCCCAATGCAAGGGACCGAACCTAAGGCATCAAATCCCACTCTACCAAAGCATGGCAACGGATGAAATATGGCATACAATCATACATTTTCCATCTCTGAAATGACATGCAAGATGGTCCCGAATCATGCAAACACCTCACACAATGCATGCTAGATGGCCCGAATACCGAAACTAGTGAAGTGCATTACACTAGAGGTACACAAAGCAATGCACAAATGGAAAAACCAACCCCAAACAGACCCTAGGCAGGTCCAAGACAGTGGGAAAAGTGGACTAAAATGATGGCTCGAAAGGCATGGAAATGAAGCTCATGCAATGGTCCAAAAACGAGGCATACAAGCACGACTCTCAAACGCATTTAAAGAGTGAAAAACATGGGAATATGGCATACATGTAAGCTCTGAAATATGATGCACAATGGCCCCAAAACATGGAAACACCTCAACATAAGCATGCAATAGGCTTCAAAACTCAAAGCTAGGCAAGGGTATTGAACTACAACCATGCATAGCATGCATCATTCGACCATGAGGCATAAAAATAGAGCTAAGGCAGTCTAAAACATGCACAAAATTAGTTTAAAGCATGGCCAAAAAGTGCTAGAATCAAAGACCAAAATAGCATGCAATGTAAGCTAGTAAAAAGGATTTGCACTACAAGCACGAGAGGCAATCAAGAGGCCACCAAACCAGCAAAATTCAGAGGTATGACATGTCAAATAACGCCCAAAAAACCACTGAAACATGGTCTATGCATGCAAGAATGATAGGCTCCTTTGATAGGCTATAAAGAGGGTTGTTCTACACATGCAAGATGGACACAAAAAATGGGAAAATGGGCTCTGGGCAGAGCCTATGCAGGTCCTAAAACCCACCAAAAAAAGGCCTGAAATATGGCTTGGAAGCATGCAAATAAGGGCTCCTTTGTTAGGCCAAAAATGCTAGTAAACAAGACAAGGGGTGAGAGGGTCACCCCTCTTTGATTTTGGTGCTCAACAGCATGCTAGCCACTAAAAATCCACTAGATTTCAGTGGCTAAGAGGCCAAACAAAGGCCAATGCAAAGGCATAAGTGCATGGCTCAAAACAAGGTGAAAACAAGCATGCAAGGGAGTAGATGACCCCCAACAGAAAAATGATCTTAAACAAACATGTTAAGGACCTCAAAATAAGACTTTTTTAAGTTTATGACAAAGCCCAAAATTCTTGCAAGTATAGCTAAAACATGAAGCAAAACAATGTTTAAAGGAGGGAAAGAAGTGTTACCCTTGTAGCCAAGAACTCCAGCAGCTTTGAGACCAAAAACTCAAACCTTAGGACCTCTCAAGACCCTCCAAGAAGCTTAGGTTGGTGTTGGAGGTGTTAGGCTAAGAGATGATATGCAATGGTGCAAGAACTATGGACTTTTGAACACAAGGTAAGAGATATAGAGGGAAGTGTATGCACAAGCCTTAAACAACTTCTGAACCCTCTACAAGGAAGGCAAGGCCCTCCTTTATAGAGCCAAGGGTCTAAAGCTTCTTCAAGAAGCTTAAAACCAAGTTTAAACATCCTCCATACACCTGTATGGAGGATGCATTCTGTGCCTTCTAACTGGCACAGCTGGAACCAACTCAGAGAGATAAGACAGGAGGAGGTAGGCCGACCAGTTCAGGTGGTCGGCCGACCACCTTCCCTGGTCGGCCGACAAGTTCAAAAGGTCCAAGCTCAAGAAAAGTGGTCGGCAGCCCTGATTGGTGGTCTCCATAGTGAATGCAAGCTAGTGGTGTGGTAGGAGACCAGTAATTGTGGCCCAAAAGTGAGAAAGACCACTTACCTGACAAGAAAATCGGCCGACCGGGGAAAGGTGGTCTCCAAGGAGAAAAGGTGGTCTCCCACCCTTGTACCACCTTCCAAACAATGAAAATAGGGTCCATGCCAAAAATGAACCAAGACAGATGCAAAACGAGGGTTCGGGGGTCAAAACGCGCTGCCGGAGGCCCCGAAAACAGGCTGTTAAGCATCGAAAGTGGCGTGCGACCACGAAGGTGGTCTCCCGGGCCACAATGTCCCTCTAGAGAGAGGAAACAAGGTATGTGCCAAAAACCGGAGCAAACGGAGAAAGTTAAGCGTTCCAGAACCGAGGCGCACGGCCGACGGCTTCGAAAATCGAAAACTGGTCTCCAAACGGGAAAAGTGGCCTACGACCACGAAAAGTAGCCTATGGCCACTGGGAGATGGTCTACGAGACCTCTCCCTCCGTTCAGGAAGAGAAAATAAAACCTAGTTCACAAACCGAGGCAAAGCACAAAAGAGTCCTGAGGCCTGGAGGCAAGGCTCTCAGCCGAGACTCTGAAACCTCGAAACGAGCACAACATGCGCAATCACCGAGCGCTCAATCGATGACGTCTGAGACTTAAGGTCGGTCAAAAATGGGGTGTCTACAAACCCCTTCCAGTCTTCTGCTTTCAATCTACCATCCCTCAATTTTCTTCACTAAACGCCAAGTCCTCCTTCTCCATACCCTCATCCAGTGGGGTCTGGGCAATGTCTTCCTCTCCTGGCTTCACACGATTAAAATCAATATCTAGGAACAGTTCTTCTGCCGTATACTTGAAGCTCGTCCAGCCACTGTCCCAATACATGCTCATCTTGTGCTTGTAATAGTCTGACTGCTAGAACCTCTAGATTATTTCTTCTTTGGTTTGCCCTTCCACTAGCTTCGCCGCAACCACACTTGACGGCCCAGGCCCACATTCCTCTTCTATGGCCAAGCCCCTTGCCACAGCTGCGTCAACGCCCATTTGGAACTTTGGAGATAGCTTGAACTGCTCCACCCTCGCGAGGCATAGATCTAGGTAAATCGCCCTCTCAGACGCTATCACCCTGGTTAGATCTGCTGTCTTGGCCTTTTCCTCCTCCAAGGCCTTTTCTAACCCCGCCATTCGTGCACATGCTTCCTCCTTCTCCTTCGAGGCCTGCTCATGCAGCTCTTCATTGTTCACAAGAGCCTCCTCCAACCTCTCATTGGCAGTGGCGCAGGTTTGTTGAGCTTTATCAGCCTTCTTTTTCTCTCTCGCCAATTCAAACTCCAGCGACACCGCCTTACGACGTGTCACTTCAAGCTCTACCTTATCGGTTGACAACTCGGCAATGACCTCAATTTAGCTCATCCTGGCGTGCTCAGCCAGATACCCTTGCACCACTGCCAACACCTCTATCTTCTTCTCTCTCTGAGCGTATGTCAAGCCCTTTGCACATGTGCTTCATGCTACTTTCCTTCAACCGGCCGCCTTTGCTCTTAGATTCTGCAATAGCGCCCAAGCCTCTTCCAACTAGGCTTTCATGGGCTCCGCTTCCACCTTGGCCCCCACTGCCTTGCCTAGTAGAGCGGCCACCAGGGTTGCCGTCTCTATCTACACCGAGCAAAGTCCTCTCATGAGGTCGACCTCTGTCAATTGAGCCACACCTTGCACGGCTGTGTCCTCAATAATCCCCAGCAACTGGTCTGCCCCCGCTCTGACCTCCCGCTTCACCTTAGAGGACTCACCCACATCCCTCCACTTGAGTAGAGCGGCCGCCATGGTCGCCGCCTCCATCTACCCCGAGCAGAGTCCTCTCATGAGGTCGACCTCTGTCAATTGAGCCACACCTTTCACGGCTGTGTCCTCAATAATCCCCAGCAACTGGTCTGCCCCCGTTCTGACCTCCCACTTCGCCTTAGAGGACTCACCCACATCCATCACCAAGTGGCTAGCCGCCGCTTTCACATGATAAGTGACAGTTCCATGGCTTGGGAGCAACTCTGCTGAGAGTAACCTCTTTGAGGGTTGGTCTGTCAATTGATTACCACTAAGCACCCTTTTTTTTCCTTCCATCCCTCTTCTCACCTCGACGATTGGAGTCTCAGCCAAACCTCCATCTCCATCCAAACTTGCATTGGCCTTCTCCCCTTTACTTCTAGGGCTTTCTCCCCTGCTCCCTCTTTCTTCTTCTTCACCAATGGCTCTTCTTCCTTACTCGCCGCCACCCTCTTCATCTTCTTTTTCTCCAACACCTAGTCTACCTCCCTCCTACTTCTCTCATTCAATGGATCTACCGGTGCTCCTATGGGGACAAAGTCTGTTAAGTCCTTCTCTCCCAATGGCTTGGGCCATGGTCGGACCAACCGTTTCATGACCAGCTTAGGCACTGGGCCTAACTGTTTTTCCTTATACTTCTCCGCCGTCGCAAAGGCCCGTTTGTCCTCTGCCTCCTTCGCTTTTCTCCTTGCCTCCACCTCCTCTGGTGCAGAATCTTCCCCGGTCAGCTGCGGCCCCAGATTTAGGACAAACAAGGCTGAGAACTGGACGAGGTCATCCCATTCTAGCCCCTCCTTCTCCCTTCACTCTTTCACTTGTTTAACCTTCATCTCTGCCGCCGCATCCAACTTTGGCTCCAATGATTTAGTGCAGACTTTCCAAATCATGCGAACTCCTCTCTCGTCACTCATCGACACATAAAACCACTTTGGCTTCCATCCTTTCACCGACGACGGTAGTTCTACCACAAATCCCCTCCCAGCTATCGCTTGCAGGGTCACCCATGTCTCTTGTTGCCATAAAGCCTTATAGCACAAAAAAAAAATCATCCAATGTCATCATCTCCCCTTCGGTCGCTCGTGGCCACACGATCGCACGCATTCGACGTAAGCTATCCTGGGGCCACCTCTTGGCGGTTTAACACGTCGACCACTAGCTGTGTGAGGGGTAGCCTTAAGCGCCCTTGCAGCACCTCTTCGTACAATGTGAACTCCATCGGTTGTGCGTCTGACGCCCTCTCCTTCGCCATTGGCAGCCTTAACTCTATGTCGGCCGAAATCTGGTATCTGTTGCGCAACTCCTTCAAATCCTCTGCCATTAAAGTGTATTTTTCCACCTTGGTATGCTAGTGGTCAGGCACCACTTGGCTAATCGGCTGCACCGCCGAGATCATTGTAGACGACAGGTGTCACGACGGCTGCTCCACCGTCCTTTTCACCTGCCTTTCCGCCTTATACTGCTCCGCCAACTTCACTCTGTCATCCTCTCCCAACGCATCCAATCCTATGGCTGGCGCTTTATGTTGTGCCATCTCCTTCACGTTTTTTACTATTGTTTTGGCTGTGGGGGCAAGAAAATTTGCGATATGCCAGATGAGAGAGTCTCTTGCGATGAAGGAACTCAAGTCTAAATGCCCAAGGTTTGCCCGTGTTCCAAGGGTTGCAGTTAAAATTTGCCAGTTTGAAATTCCACCAAGATAAAACCCCGTCTTTCCTACGTCAGCACCTATACATCCCCTTCACTTCCTATTACAGTGGCCCAGATTGCCCCACCTGTATGGGCTCAATCTCTCATTCCTCACATTCCTCATCTTTCCTCTCCCCCTGTCTATTCCACTTTACATCATCATGTGATTTCTTGTACCTCGAGTCGCGCCCTATAAATGTCCACCGCGTCAGTTGGTCGTCTCCCTCAACGCTCGGCCACCACGACGGTCGGTCACCTTTCTCAATGCTCGGTTACCACCCCAGTTAGTCACCCCTCTCTACGCTCGACCACCACGTCGGTAGGTCACCTCCCTCAATGCTCGGCCACCACGTCGGTCAGTAACCCCCTCTCCCCGATCATCCACCACATCGGTCAGTCGGTCACCTTTCTCACCATTCAACCACCCCGCCGGTCAACCATCTCCCTCACTATTTGTTTACCGCATCGATCGGTCACCTCCCTTCCCGGTCGTCTACCGTGTCGATGGGCCACCTCCCTCGACGTTCGGCCACCACATCAATCGGTCACCTCCCTCAGCCATCACGTTGGTCAGTCACCTTCTTCCCCATTAAGCCACCTTGTTGGTCGGCTATCTCCCTCAGTGGTCTGCCACGTAAACCCCTAGTTTGACGGTCGGTCGTCATGGAGGCCTCTTTCGTCATGGAGGCCTCTTTTCTTCTTTCTTATGCCTTTCGTTAGACTAAACCTGCACTCGAGAATGGGGAGCTAGTGATACTGGTGGGTGCCTAACGAGGGCCCAGCCTATGGTTTAGGGCCCAACCCATGGTTCAGGGCCCAACTCACAGCCCAGGTGTCAAAGCCTAATAAGCCCAGCAACTTCAAGAAGCCAATGTCGGCTCAGAGCCAATAACATTCAAACACTTGTCAGGTAGGAAACCAACCCTGTAAGCAAACAAAGATCCTACAAAGTTATTGCACCCACACACCAGCCATTTAATGAGCCCTTCATAGCATTAAATGCGACAACCTTTTCACGCTGGAGGAAACAGACTCACCATGAACGAGGTCAGCTAGGCCTTAGACTTTCGGCCGACGAGACAACTTAGAATGGACAAGGAAATGATAAATGAAGGATATAAGAAAGCTTCCGGGGAATGTTAGACGTTAAGTTTTTCTATCCCTTGTTACTCTCTCTCTCTCAAATCAATCTACCCTAACCTAACTTGGTCGTCGGAGTGTCCATCGGGGGAACACTACCCCCTTTGGACCTTTTTGCAAGTGTGTTTTGGGGACTCCGAGGTCAGCAGATTCGCTAGAAGCGTGGATCAGTCCAGTCTATCTCCAACTGAAGTAACTGCATCATCAATATATATATTTTATTTTAAAATTTTATTAAATAAAAAAGAGAAAATCGGGTTAAAAATTAAAAATTAGATTAAGGTAATTTTATGATTTCATTTTATGGTAATAAATGTGTTTAGATTAAATTATGGTCTAATTATATATATATATATATATATATATATATATATATATATATGTATAATTTAAAATTTTATTAAATAAGAAATTAAGTTAAAATTTAAAAATTAATTAACGTAATTTTATGGTAATCGATTAGGGTGTTTAAATTAATTTATGATTTAATTTATTAAATATGTGATTAATATAGAAAATTATATGTATGAGAGAGAGAGAGAGAGGTCTTTTATGTAAGGGTAAATTAGTCTTTTTAATATCTATCATTAACAGCACTATGGTTGCACATTAGTCTAAAATCACAGAGGAGGTATGAATGTATATATATATATATATATATTCAAACCAAAGGGAGGTAAAGTGCTGTAGTGTCAAACCACAAGAAGATAAAGTATTTTTACCTTTTATTTTGGACATTTAGATAAGAAATATTTTTTGAAAAATGATGTACAAGTTCACTTTTTAGACTCACTTTCTAGATCTAGTGATGTATTAACTAATCATTTTCTTAATACATTAGCAGTTTTCATTATTTTTTTTCAAGGCCTTTGACAAAGAGAATTGGAATCCAATGTCCTTTCGAAATCAAGGGCCGAAAAGCGAGGGCTTTGTTGGCCTAGTTATTGAGCCGACCCTGTATATAATAAGAAACTAGAATTGTTTTAGTATATTCAAGAGCGACATTATACTGGGCAAGTCATGAGACTCAAACCCTGGTCTAAGGATGGGCCCTTGCTTTCAAAATTTTCAATTTTTACATTTTGTTATAGATATATATACACATTAGTGGTAGGTAGGGCTGCAAATGAACAGAACCGTTTATGAACAGGCTTGAACTCAGCTTGATAAAAGTCCGTTCGAATTCGATTCGTTAAACTTTTTTTTACATTTGAGCTCGAGTTCAAGCTCATTAAATTTTTAATAAACAAGTCTGAACATCAGCTCGTAAGTTCGGCTCACTAGTTGACTTGTTTAATATTTATTATTTATATATTAAATAATGTAAAAATGTGTATAAAAAATAAGATAAATATGTTATTTATATATTTAGAAAATATAAATTAATGTAAACAATAGTTAATTATGAATAGTACATTTATATAATTATGGTAGTAGTTATTATTTTAGTAAAATATTGACTTTTTTTAGTATGTTTATATATATATATATATATATATTGTATATATATAATTGTTTAATCAAAGTTTTAATTATAACTTTAATCTCATACGCAAGTATGAATTTATAAATTTTTTGGCTCGTTAAGGCTCGTGAATAGGCTCCAACTGGAGTCAAGACTAAGCCAACTCAGTTGAGCTCCGTTCGTTAAATTTTTATTAAGTTCGAGCTCGAATTCGTTAAAATCTTCATAAACAAGTCTAAACATACTAAAACTCGGCTCGGCTTGGCTCATTTACAGCCTTAGTGGTGGGTGTAAATGTGATGTGTTTATAATTTCACATTTAAATTTTTGAATGGTTTAATGAATGAAGGGCGATTTGATGAATGATAAAAACTTCTTAGCAGTTTGGAAGTTTAGAATAAATAGTTACGGGATATCAATGGTTATTATGGACGGAATTAAGAGAAGACTACAGGAGGTTATGACCCCCTGTTTTTGTGAAAATTATTGTTTGGCATAGAATTTTAAATATATATATATATATATATATATCATTTTATACATAAAATGACCCCTAATATAAAAAAATATATATGTCATTCTTCTTTCATCTTAAATTCTCTTTCTATTTTACACCAAAAAAACTTCTTCTTCTTATTAGAAATTACTTCTATGGTATTTAAATTTTTTTTTTATGTATATGTAATTTATATATCATATTATACGTACATGTGTGTTTTGTATATATGATGAAAAAAAATATTTTTCTTTTGACCTCTCCGATAATAAAATTTTAGTTCCAGTTGCTGATGGTTATTAAATATGAAGAGTATTATCGAAAAATCTAAAAAATGTGACAGTTCATAATAGGAGAGGTGTAGGTTTTATATAATAGATAGAACGGATAATTATGCCATTGGTTTGTATTGATGGATGGACTGAGGGGGACGGGTTGGGCGACAACTACGTAAGTTTTGAAAAAATTCCTTATTATTAGTAAAGTTAGTTATGAATATTTTGAATTATACGAGTTGGCCATTATGGTTTTGTTTTTGTTGAAAAATTTAAGACGCCAAGATGAATACAAGGCCATTGCCACTTGTATATTACTTGGCACTAGGGAGAGAAGGTTTGTCTTCATTTGGTAGCTCTTGCTGGCATTAACTTGGATTCCTTCTCCATAAGGACCAGCCGTGTGGAGATTTTATTTCTTATTTTATGATTTTTATATTATTAATATTTATTTATTTTAAAGAAAATTTGGCCAAAAATCTCTTCAAATAATTTTTAATGAAAACAATGTCAACTTAATAATTTTTAATATAAAATCTATTAAAATCTATTTTTAAAAAAAAAAAAAAATCAAATCAACGAAAAATCTTATACATATTTATAATTAAATTCATAAATTTTTTCATATTTTGTAAAATCTCTTGGAGGGTAATTTTTCCATGAATTTACCCATCAGTGGCCGACAATGATGTCGTCGTCATTATCTCTATACTTACACATTGTCTCTATCAACTTACCAACAGATTCTTGAACTCTCCATAAATTTCTACGAACCTTTAACTCTCTCTCAATAATCTTTAGGACTAGGTTTCTCTCCGATCCAATTAAGGGCTGGAGATAAGCTCAATTCTAATCGGACTTATTTTCACTCAATCTCTATGTAGTATACAATTATTAGGGGTAAAAATTTAGTTCGGACAAGCCCCTATCGAGTTGCATGGGCTCCCATCCAAAATTCGAGCCGGCTTATGAGCCAGAAAATTAGGCACAGGCCTATAGGTATTTAGGCCTTAGGCGGCCTAGGCCAGCGGGCTTGGACCTAGGCTCAATCTTGAGCCGGCCCTAATCATTTTTTATTTTTTTTCACCAAAAATTTATTGAAAATGACACTTGTCCTTGGGTAGGTCGGGCCTTGGGCGGGCCAATGAGCCAGGCCACAAGCTAAGTCCGGCTCCAAAACACATGGCCCAGGCCTAACCCAGGGTCTCGAACTGGGCTCGGGCCCAGCTCACTTGGGCTGCGGATGGGCTTTGGACAGCCCAGAGGCCATTTTTACACCCCTAACAAATATATAGGCATCTATATATTGATATGTAGGGATGTAAAAATAGCCCGAGACCCGTGGGTGGCCCGAAACTCGCTTGCAGCCCGAGATGGGCCCGCCCGTTTAGGCTCCGTTAGGAAGGGGGCCGAGCCTAGCATCGGACCCTAGGCCTGGGCCTGGGCCTGGGCCATCATTTTGAAACCTGGCTTGGCCCGTGGCCCTCCAGCCCGGCCCAAGAAAAAAAAATTTCTCTCAACCCGCCAGTCCACTCCCCTTCTTCAATGGCTCTTTGACTAAGTAACGATCAAAATTCAAAAAATAAAAAAAATAAATATATTCAATGCTGCATGCTGCAACAACAGTAAAAAAAAAAATGATTTCAATGTCTGCTGCACATGTAGCAACAGTAATATATATATATATATATATATATGAACTCAATTGAAACAGTCACATGATCGTTTAACACCAAACGGCCCAATTTTTTTTATTTATAAATTGACCCCATCGTCCCAAACTCCTATAACTATCCCCACTCTCCCATTTTATTTCTCATAAACAATTCTCTCTCTCAATCTCTCTAAACTCTCTCAATTAATTTTGAAGTCTCATCCCTAAGTAGCAATTGCAATTTTGCAAGAAAATTTTATTAGAAGAAGCTAATTTTTATATCACATTTGGTAGTCTATAACATTAATTAGTTGAATTAAATTTATTAGTTACTCATTTTTTCACATTAATTATTTCTTAACATATATTAGTTGTTAGTGTTTACTCATTATTTAAATTAATTGTTAGTTATTACATATTATTTTACTTACATTACTATGGATCCTAATATTCCTAATGTTTATGTCAATAGTGATACATATACTACACAACATGAATCTGTTGATTCTCCTTCTAATGTACCTAATATCCATTTTTCAACAATTGGATCATCATCTAAGGGCATAACTAGTGGTGTTTGGGAACATTTCAAAAAAATATTTGCAAATAATCTTGGTGGTACAATTAAATTTAAAGCAAGATGTAAATATTTCACTTAGTATTCCATCTGCAGAGGGTATTAGTTATCTAAAAAGATATGCTAACAAATATTTACAAAGTCAACAACTTGATATTAGAAGTCAAATGCAATTAGGGACTTCATCAACTGATCATTTGCAAGCATTTCCATATGATCATATACGTGCACAAAATTCTGTAGTTGATTATACTATTAAAAAAGAACAGCCCTTTACTACTAGTGAATGTCCCGACTTTGCCCAAATGATTCATGAAAGTTTTGCACTGCAATATCAAAAAATTTCAAGAAGTGCTACTAGAAACAGGATTTTAAAGAAATTTGAGAATATTAGGTGCCGTTTGGTAACACTTACGTTTTCAGTTTTCTGTTTATATTTACAAAAATTTAAAAAACTCAAATAAAAACTTGTTTGGTAAAATTTTTGATTTATAAATCAGTGGTCTCAGTTTATAAATTTAGCCAAAAAATGAAAACACAAAAAATGTGTTTTCATTTTGAGTTTTCAGTTTTTTTTTTTTTGTCACCCAACATTAGCCACCACCTGCCACCATTTTCCACCACCGTCTTCCGCCACCACCCACCCTCCACTACCACTCACCACCCACCTGCTACCACCAGCCACCACCCGCCACTACCACCCACCTGCCACCCACTCGCCACCACCACCTACCCCTCGCTGCCGCCGCCGCCGCCGCCGCCGCCGCCACCACCACCACCCACCTATCATCCACCTACCACTACCATTCACCGCCCGCCACCACCACCACCACCACCACCACCACCCACTACTTACTTGCCACCACCACTCACCACCCACCTGTCACTACTAGCCACCCACCACCACCTGCCATCCACCCGCCACCACCACCACCATCACCCACCACCCACCCGCCACCCACCTGCCACCACCACCCACCACCCACCACTACCACCCACTCGCTATCACTTACCACCTGCCACCGTCACCCACCCACCCACCACCACCACCACCACCCGACACCCACCCCCACCCACCACCCACCACCACCACCACCATCACCACCACCCACCACCGTCACCCACCCACCCACCACCACCACCACCGCCACTTACCTGCCACCACCCGCCATCCGCCACCCACTTACTACCACCACCCACCACCCGCCGCCACCACCACCACTACCACCACCCACTCGCTACCACCCATCACCCGCCACCGTCACCCACTCACCCGCCACCACCCACTACCACCCGCCATCCGCCACCCGCCCGCCGCCACCACCACCACCACCACCACCATCGCCCACTCGCTACCACCCACCACCATCACCCACCCACCCACCACCATCACCCACCCACCTACCACCACCACCACCACCCGCCACCCGCCATCGGCCACTCACCACCCACCACCCGCCACCTACCCGCCACCCACTACCACCCGCCACCCACCTGCCACCACCACCCACCACCACTTCCCACTCACTACCACCCACCATGCGCCACCGTCACCCACCCACCCATCCACCACCATGAGTTACCCACCACCCACCGTCACCACTTTCCACCACCGTCTTGCGCCGCCACTTGCCATTTCTCACTCTTTTTTATATTTTTAAATTTTTTTAAATATTTTGTCAATTACCAAACGCGTTTTTAGTTTATGTTTTTTTAAAAATAAATAAAAAATAAACAAAAACCTGTTTATAAAATTTTTGTAAATATAAACTGAAAACGTAAACGTTACCAAACACACCCTTAGTGAATTATTTGACATATTCAAAAATTTGAACGGAAGAGTTTGTTTAACATCTAATTTGTGATCAAATAATAGTTTAGAAAATCAATATATCACTGAACATTTTATTGCTAATGATTAGAAATTGAACAAAAGAATTATTTCATTTAGATTAGTTAAACTTTCATACACTAGTCATTCGCTTGGTGTAAAAATCAGAAATGTATTACATGAGTGAGTTTTGCAAAATCAAGTACTAACCATTTGTTTAGATAATGCAACATATTATAATCAGACTGTAGTCCATTTGAAATCAACTTTACATTTACTTGTTGGTGGTGATTTATTTCATATTCGTTGTTGTGCTTATATTTTAAATTTGATTGTTAAAGAAGTTATGCATGTATACGAGACTTCTGTACTGGTAATAAAAAATGCGGTTGTTACTATTATGTCTTCTACTAATCAAATTTCGAAATATAGGAAAATTTGTCAACAAGAATGCATGCCATTTAAAAAATTAATTTTAGATATAGACAGTAGGTGGAATTCAACATATAATATGTTAAAAAGAGCTTTTAAACAAAGAAAAGCAGGATTTATTGCAACATCAACAGGAGGAGTACTTACTCACACAGAATTTAACTGGCACCAAGTAGCCTTCTATAAAGACTTTCTAAAAGTTTTTGATACTATAACAAAATTGTTTTCTTATATATATATATATATATATTCCTACTTCACCATTTGTTTTACACATGTTAGCAGAAATAACAAAAGTTTTTGTAATATATATGGATAATGAATATTATGTAACCATTTTTACTACAATGAAAGATAAATTTGATAAATATTTTGATCCATTACCTTATCTTTTAGGTTTGGCCATAATAATTGATCCTAAGTGTAAAGAAATTGGTTTCCAAGAATTTTTAGAACGTATTTTTGTTGATAAAAAGCAATTTGCCCCTATTATGAAAACATGCAAAAAATTATTTGAAGAATATAGGCTACTTGTAACTGTAAATACACCTACACACACTACACGAGAAGCCTCATCTCGAGGCGAAATATTAAGTGTTTTTTCAGCAATAAATATGGCGATCCGGGCTTAGAACCGACCCATTTGTTGCCTTTGAATCCGGGAACCATATCTGTAGCGATCGTCCTTCCCTCCTCTTTTGTTAGATTTTGGCTTGAGTGTCGACACCATCCTTTGTGGTGTCGACACTGTCTCCTTTCTTGAGTTTTGTTCGGCTCCTGGGGTCGACACCAAGCTTAGAGGTGTTGACACTTATCTTGTTATTGGCCTCTAAGGTCGATACAGTCTTAGTGGGGTCACCCTTCCATCGCTGCTTTGTCCTAGGTTACATACTAAAATATAGGGTCGACACCTCTAGTTCTTAGGGTCGACCCTCCCCTTGCTGTTATTTTCTGGGTTGCATTCTGAAAAATAAGGTCAACACCACTGTCTCCTAGGGTCAACCCTCGTCTGTTGCCAAACATTAGTGTCTCAGCTTTTCTTTTTGAGGGTCGACACCATTGTCGCAAGGGTCAACCCCTGTGACTCTTTTTCCAAATTTTGTTCGACTTGAGCCCTACTTTTTGGGATTTTGACTTGTTTTTTTCATTTGACTTTGGAGCTATTATTCTATTAATACCTAGTCAATATAAATAGACCCAAAGACACTTCTCTCTCATTGGTTATTTCTCTTTTTCCTCTTTCACCAATAACTCTCTCTTTTTCTCTTAAGACTCAACTTTTCTCACTTAGATCTTCAAATCTACTCACATAGAGTTACCTTCTCATCTTGGCCCTTTGAAATAGATTCTAGATCGTCTCAAGGGCTTCCTTTTGATCTGAGTGGCTCGTGGTTTCGTTGACGTTGAGCTTTTCCGAGTTCTTTTCTTCCATCTTCTAAACTTGAGGTAGGGATTCTCCGCACTTCCTTATGAGTTTTAACTTAGTTATTTATTTTTATAAAACCCCACTTTGTGAAAGAAATAAATTTTTGAGGTTCGAAAACAAAAGAGGGGTTTTCAAATGATTTTATTGGAAATGATTGTGGATAGATGTTTATCGTTGAGGCATGATGAAATGAAGGGTTTTATCTTGGGAAATGGTTTTATAAAGATAAGAGGGTTTTTGCCCTAGAAATCTCAAATATTGATTTTGTATTGATAAATGGAATAGATATTGAAATGGTGACATTGAGTTGTTATATTTGAGGATGGTTGAGTTGGATATGCATTATCACTCACATCTTGAAATTTGGTAAATTTATCTTTATTGAAATTATCTATTTGTTTAAAGATATTTGTTTTGGGCTATTGATGGAGGATAACTATGATTGTTATAGAAATTGCATAAGAATTAGGAGAATTGAAAACTAATTTCTTATCCATTTGCATAGAATAGTGTTGCAGATTTATTTCATTAGAAATGTTTCTTGTATTGAGAAAAGAGGTGAATCTGGGAAGGAGTTGTTGTTACATCAAATAAGTTGGTCTGTGTGTCCAGGGTGAAAGTCCTAAAAATTGCGCGTATACATGGGTGTCGATCCCCCGAACGAAATATCCGTAAAATGGCAATATTAGTACTTGTATAGTCTACATTTACATCGGTGCCGGTTTACAGTTTCCCGCGGATGAAATTTCCATGAAATGTGATACTTGTTTTAGAGATTCCCAGAGATATGATTCACTGCTCAGTTTTCCATTGGAAAGGGAATGTTTTATCAACTGTGATATGAACTTGTCATTGTATGGTTTGAAAGAGATATAAAATGTTTTGTCACTAGCATTGCATATGCATCTCACGCTTATATCTTTGTTAAGATTCATATGCTGTGTTGGATTATTTCTATTGGGATTGGGCTTACTCTATGTGGGAAAACCCTTTTCAGGTGTTGATGATATGCCTCCACCAAGGCAATAGCTTGGGAAGACTTGGAAGCAAAGGCTTCATTTTGTTTGTTTTGTTGTATTTAATTGTACAAGGCTAGGGCTTTAATTGTATTGTATTTAAATCTATTTTGTTATAACCAAGCACTGTCTTGGAAAACTATAAGCCCTTAGGGCATTTCTTATTTGTTTGATGTTCATTTTATTATGTAACATATGCTATGGATTCAATGATAGACTTATGAATGTATATCTGCATATGTTACTCTTTTGCAAACTTAATCTGAAACTAAAGAAAGATAATTACTTTATCATTGTTGATATCTATCAATGTTGCGGATGGGTTATTGTATAAATTTTGGGGCGTCACAATAAAAAATAGAAGAATATCTCAACATACAAACGCAAGTAGTTTTGAACTACAATGTTATTTGGAAAACCCATCAATTGATGATTTCGATAATTTTGGTATTTTAGATTAGTGGAAACAAAATGAAACTATGTGGAAAAATGGCCTGTGATATACTAACCATTCCTATTTCTACAGTTTCTTCAGAAACAGTTTTTAGTGTAGGTAGACGGGTGCTGTAACAAGCCCGCGGGGGACCTCGCTACAGCTCGGACTCGGTTTTTCGTAGTCACGGTTCTAAGTCTGAACCAAAGAGTCCAAATCCGGCAAATCGTTTTGAGAAAACAGATTTTTGAAAGAAGTGCCAAACATGGACTGCTTTGCCAGATACAGAGTCGCCACCTAAATATTTTATTTTGGGAAATTTAGGAAACCCTGACTCGGTGCCAAAAGGCCACGTGTCCGTCATCACCAAAGTTGCCTCGGCTCGGGAACTTGGGTACGATTGGGGAAGGTCACTTCGTGAGCACCCCCGCTCGCCCGGTCATAGACCGGCCTCTACTAACCATGATATCAATTTTTGAAAACATTGTATGTTCTTATTCCGGTTATTAGCCTAGGTTACTATGTGATGCTCACAGCATATAAGTATAGACCGGGTCGCCCGAATTGGAACAAAACATTTTATGTTTGTTTTTGAAAATGGTTTGCTACCCGCAGGTAGGCTAAGACGTGGATTTGCCACCCTCGGGTGGGCTTTTGGAAAAGATGGTTTTGCCACTATCTAGTGGGCTTAAAACAAACATTTGATGAATTGTCCCTATTCAAGTAACCCAACCTTCACCCACAGGCATTCAGGCAGATATTTCACATAAGCACATAGCCTCATGGTAAGCATGCTATTCATGGCAGTCACTCACACACATGCAAGGATGCTAAAGCATAAAACTTACAGAGTACTCCAAGCCAAAATAGGAATTTATTAGAAATCATGCATGATCCTAAATATACAGAAATGCCTAATGTGACACATGCAGAATGCAACTATAGCAGGCTCGGCTATTCTAAGATGGTATATGAAATGCTACAACTATCATGTATTCAACTTGGAATTGAAGGTACAATGCAGTTAGTATGATGCGCCGAGCCCGGTGCATGCAATACAGATGAATGATGCAAACATGCTGTCATACTGTATGCTAATTGAAATATGCCCTAATCTAACCATCAAAAGCGGATAAATAAAAGGGAGAAAGACGTGGGGTTGGAAGACATACATCACACTCACCCACACTTATTACAGTTGTGCCCTCACTCGGAGGGTCCGAATAAATAATACAGTCCAAAAAAAATATTACAGTCCAAAATATTACAGTCCGAATAATATACAAATTCCTAATTAATTAATGAATTAACTAAGAAAGCAAGTAAAACTGGCGTGCAAGCCAGGGGCTGCCTTGCTTCTGGTGGATGATGCATGTCCGGACTGTCTTGCGCGGAAATCCACCGGAATGCCCCAATTAGCCTCTGTTTACACCTGTTATTCTTGAAAAGCGTGCCAAGTCCCGGAAAGTTGCTGATTCCTGGTTTTGCTGCAATAGAGAGCAAGAAAGGGGCATAGCAATGTATTTGCACAAATATATGCATGTCTCGATCCTCGTGCCACCAATCACGCATACCGAGGCATGATGGCAGAGGAGTTGAAATGCACAACTCAATATAGGATGAATGCACATGAAACTACAGCTAAAACCTAACTCCATCATGGATAATCCGGAGTGTCGGTGACTGGGGAATTGAGACACATTCCGTCACTCGGAGTACGAAATGTACCTCGTTTCCCGTGCCCGGGCTAACTCCTATTCCGGACACGATGCAATATGCATGATATGCATGAAATTCAACTAAGATACAATCCTAACGTACACAATGCTATGAAATGAGATGCCTCGAAATGCGTGCACGCAGGCACGCAAATCGAGAAAATGCAGAATGCTATGAAAATGAGATGCCTTGAAGTACGTGCACACGGGTACGCAAACCGAGGCGATGACAGAATGATGAAAATGAGATGCCTCGAAGTACGTGCACACGGGCACGCAAACCGAGGCGATGATAGAATGATGAAAATGAGATGCCTCGAAGTACGTACACACGGGCACGCAAACCGAGGCAATGACAGATACAATAAAAATGAGATGCCTCGAAGTACGTGCACACGGGCACGCAAACCGAGGTAATGACAGAATGATGAAAGTGAGATGCCTCGAAGTACGTGCACACGGGCACGCAAACCGAGGCGATGACAGATACAATAAAAATGAGATGCCTCGAAGTACGTGCACACGGGCACGCAAACCGAGGCAATGCAAACGCAATGCAAATGACATGGAAAATGACAAATGGACTTATACTAACATGAGAGAGCCTCAGCCACACTCACATAAGATGCCGATGGCAGAAAATGAGGTGCCTCGAAATGCGTGCACACGGGCACGCAAACCGAGGCAATGCATACGCAATGCAAATGACATGAAAAATGACAAATGGACTTATACTGACATGAGAGAGCCTCAGCCACACTCACATAAGATGCCGATGGCAGAAAATGAGGTGCCTCGAAATGCGTGCACACGGGCACGCAAACCGAGGCAATGCATACGCAATGCAAATGACATGGAAAATGACAAATGGACTTATACTGACATGAGAGAGCCTCAGCCACACTCACATAGGATGCCGATGGCAGAAAATGAGGTGCCTCGAAATGCGTGCACACGGGCACGCAAACCGAGGCAATGCTAAAATGACATGGAAAATGGCAAAAATGATATGCAAGCATACTAACAGAATTTCAGCAACAAAGTATGGGGAAAAACAGTCCCGAAATGTAGCGAAATGATACCAAATGCAAGAAATTGTCCCGAAATGCAACATTAGGCAACCGAAATGGCCTATAGCCATGCTAAATATGCACAACATGGACATGCAATGCAAAGACAGAAACTAGACAGCCCCAAGATAAGCACTTTTCCAGTTATAAACATGGCCAAACAGCAAATATAGGTATGGCAAAAATAGCATACAAGAATAGGGGCCAAGATAGGGGTAATGAAGCAAGTAGTATAAGCTAAACCCAAACTGAAAAAAAATTCCTTCTACAACACTGAAGAGGGACCAAAAATATGAATATTTACAGTATATGACAAGCCTCAAATCAATATACAAATATGCTAAAAATGCTATGCAAAATGAAGCTCAAAAGTGGCTATAACATGAAGTATGCAAAATATTCACCAAACAGAAAAAAAGTGTTAATGAAACATGAATTATAGGCCAAAATAAGGCTACTTTAAGTTCGGACCAAGGTCCAAAAACAGAAGCAAAGAGGGCTACCAATTTATGCAAAAATGGGGGCCAAATAATGGATATAACTACAAGTGACACATGGAGGCACCAAATGGTGAGGGGCCCTTCAACAATGTTGAAGAAGGGCCCAAAATAAGCACATTTACAGATTACAACATGCTCAAAAACAGATTACATATAGGCTAAAGATAGCATGCAAAATGTTGACATACAAGAGGGTCAATGAAGCAAGTGCATCATGGAGGGCTCAAACAGGGTTGAGCCCTTAATGAAAAGTGAAAATGAACTCAAAAGAGGGCCACTTTCAGTTATGGCCGGAGCTCAATACAAAAAGCATGCATGGCTTACATATTGATCAAGAAAAAGGGTCAAAAGGGTCAAAGTATTACTTACCCTTGAAGATCAACACTTTTGTTGCTTCTTGGATGGATTTGCAGCTTCTTTAGCCTTCAAGAATCTTTCCTTGTTGCTGGAAATGAGATGGTGGTGGTAGAGCTTGGTGGTGTAGAAGGAATGATGGTTAGGGACTTAGGGTTTTTTCAAGAATTGAGAAGGAAGAAGATGGAGTTGGCTATGGAAGCTTGAAGATGAAAGTTTCTAACCCTTGTCAAGAAGGACCTCAGCTGGTTATATGGACAAGAAGATGGGTGAAAAGGTGGGGCCAAAAGGAGGCAATCTTTCCCCACAAAATATCCCCGAATTGGGATATTTTCTGGGGGGAAACAGCTGGACAGCTGTAAAGCACACACAGTGAGGAAGCAGGCCGGCCCATTGCTTTGGCTGCAGGTGGCTGGCCGGCCACCCCCCCTAGCCGGCCGGCTAGGGGTCAAAAGGTTCAATCAAATTTGGTGGCCGGCCACCACATGGTGATGTTCCCCTAGGTCTCCTCATCACAACCATGTGGTTCAAAGTCCAAGAAAATGGGTCCAAGGGGTTCAACATTGGCTCGGAAAGAGGGGTTCAAAAGGGTCAATCAACATTAATGGCCGGCCACCACTTTTTAGTGGCCTCCCATGTGTGTACATCACAAATATGTGGTTGAAAGTTCGAGAAAATGGGCCCAAGGTGTTCAACATTGCAGTTAAAGAGGAGGGGCAAAAATGGAAAGAAAAATTAGTAGTCGGCCATGGGTTTTTAGGAGCCTCCCAGGTGTGTAGATCACAGATATGTGGTTGAAAGTTGACAACACTAACCCTAGGGTATTCAACATTAGCCCGGAAGTGCGAAAAACGGGCGTCGGGAGGCTCCGGAGGAGAGATAACTGGTTGCTGCAACAATTGCTGGCCTCCCACCCTTCAGTGACCTTCCTGGTGATAAAACAGAGGTACCTGCCAAAAATGAACGAAAACCGATGCAAAACGAATGTTCGGGGGCCAAAACACGCAGTTCGGGGCCCCGGAAACTGCCCGTTAAACACCGAAAGTGGCGTTCGGCCACGAAGTGGGTTTCTCAGACCCCAGTGTCCCTCAAAAGGGAGAAAATAAGATGTATGCCAAAAATCAGAGCAAACGGAGATGGTTAGGCGGTCCCGAACCGAGGCACACGGCCTGACGGCTCCGAAAACCGAGAACCGGACTCCGAAATGGGCAAAATGGCCTACGGCCACCAAATGTAGCCTGCAGACATTGAGAGATGGTCTACAGGACCTCTTCCTTCCCTCAGGAAAAGAAACAGAGAAAACCGAGTCTGGTTCGCAAACCGAGACAAGGCACAGAAAAGGGTTCGGGAGTCCGGAGGCAGGGCTCACGGCCGCAACTCCGAAACTTCTGAACAAGCACATTATGCAACATCACCAAGTGCTCAATCGGTGACGTCTGAGTCTTAAGGTCGGTCAAAAATGGGGTGTCTACAGGTGCTGAGCGATTACCGTAACAAGCTTTCATCCCAAATGGTTGAGGCACTGATGGTATCTAAAGATCGTATGCATACGCTTACGAGAAGACAAAATTATAGTGAAAATGAGATAATTCATACCGATTTGGATGACATATCATCGAACAATGCGAGTGAATTGTCTGCCTCCTCCGATGATTAATCAACAATTTATTTTTTACTATTGCATTTTGCTAATTTTTTTGTATTAGATTATTGAGGTGAAGTATTATGCAAATGATTGGTAGTCTAGTAGGTGCCAACCTAGTTGGGATGTACTTGACCTATAGTGATGCAATTGCTCTACTATTATCAATAATCTCCATCTATTTTATTTAATGATATAAATTTTTGTAATATTTTAGTTCATTTTGAAATAAAAAATATTCATTCAATAAATGTTATCTATTTAATTTAATGATTGTAATATTACAAGTTTCATTTTGATATATATATATATATATAATTATTCATTTCAAAAGAAGAAAATTGCATAATTTCATAACCAAAAAAATATAAGTCATACATAATTCAAGTTAAATACCACCACACATGAAACATAACCAAGCATCTCATTAATCTTAACTAAAATACTCTAGTACAATTTTTTTTAATCCCTCATAGATAATCTATATACATAATATATTTATCATTTATTTTTTGGAAAAAAAAACTAGGCCCGCCAAGCCCGACCCAGGTCTGAGCCTAGGCTCGCCTAGTATTCCTTTTTATAAAAACAAGAAAGGGGGACTATATATGTAATAAAAAGTCTTTGTATTTATTATGTTTATAGGTTTTTAGACTTTTTGACTTCTAGCTCTAGAAACCTATAAACATAATAAATATAGAGACTTTTATTACATATACAGTCCCCCTTTCACATTTTTTCAAAAAGAGATATTGTTTCGGATAAGATTTGGGTAATCTTATCTTTTTCTTATTACTGTAGATGCTACCACGTGTGTTCAATAAAGATGCAGTTGATCCGGTATATCTGCAACGTGCCTTCACGAGCCCACTATGCTTCCATCATATTATCTAGATTGTGCATGAAGACACTATATTCTGATAATGGAGAATCTTGGGCTTGACTCTATTCGTGTGTTCTGAAAGCTTCCACTTTATCAGCTTGCATTGTCAATCTAGAGGAAGATCTAGCAATTTTTATTTTTTTTTTGCCAGATTGTTAAGAAAATATTTTGCTTCACTTTGTTGTGTAACAGTTCATGTATATGAAATTAGCTCCACAGTAACAAATAGTATTTTCCATCGGTTACCATGAAAGGCAATTCACTACAACTTTTTATGCTTTTTAGGACAACAATATTAGACTTTCTACCCAATATTGTTCAAGACATAAAAATTCAATTAGTTCATGAGAATTAACAACCTCGCCCTTTGAATTTATTAATGGTCCATCATGAGCTAATTTCGATTCTTTAGTCTTTTTCAAGTACCAAATTTGGTATGACTGATAGAATTTTTCCCTTTCACGCCATCCAATGTGTTAGCAATCCAAAAAGTAAAATATTTGCTCCATTTGTAATTTTTTTTTTTAAACTTTTGAGAGCATTGCCTTGATCATCTCTGGAAAATCTTTCCATTGTATAGGATGAAAACTTTGAAGAATAACTTGATTAGTTATTCCCCAGTCAATTTTTTCGGAGACCTTCCAATCATTATGCTCATAAAACCATTCTTGAGTATCCAAAAATAATGTAGTTTTTGGAATATCATCTTGTAAAATAATCTTATTAATCAATTTGGAAAGAATTTGTTTAATTCTGTAACGTCCTCAAAATATTAACTAGTAGAAAGAGAAAATGCCACAAACCAACATGCAATTTATCTTGACGGACCAACTCCTTCAATTAATATTTCATTTCAGGGAAAGAGTTAACAAAAGAAGTGTTCACATATAATATACATTCACCCTCTAAAGAGATGAATCCACAGCACGTGCAACAATAAAAACTACATTATTGGTATGACTGATAGAATTTTGGTATGACTGATAGAATTTTTCCCTTTCAAAATGCCAAAAACTACATTCACCCTCTAAAAATTTGGCATGACTCATAGAATTTTTCCCTTTCACGCCATCCAATGTGTTAGCAATCCAAAAAGTAAAATATTTGCTCCATTTGTAATTTTTTTTTTTTTAACTTTTGAGAGCATTGCCTTGATCATCTCTGGAAAATCTTTCCATTGTATAGGATGAAAACTTTGAAGAATAACTTGATTAGTTATTCCCCAGTCAATTTTTTCAGAGACCTTCTAATCATTATGCTCATAAAACCATTCTTGAGTATCCAAAAATAATGTAGTTTTTGGAATATCATCTTGTAAAATAATCTTATTAATCAATTTGGAAAGAATTTGTTTAATTCTGTAACGTCCTCAAAATATTAACTAGTAGAAAGAGAAAATGCCACAAACCAACATGCAATTTTATCTTGACAGACCAACTCCTTCAATTAATATTTCATTTCAGGGAAAAAGTTAACAAAAGAAGTGTTCACATATAATATACATTCACCCTCTAAAGAGATGAATCCATAGCACGTGCAACAATAAAAAAAGAAATAAACAATAAAGTAAGTGCCTAGACGTTACACGCTTCAAGGCTTAAGCCTGGTTACACAAAAGGTTATCAACCAACACATAAAGCCCTTGGCTTGCATTTACATCACACACACACACACACACACACACACACACACACACACACAAAGAAAAATAAATAAAAAATACAATGAGCCTCTTGCCCTCAACACACTCCACGTCTTCAACTAGGCGGAGCCATAGCATTATTTCCTGCACAATTCCACTAAAGGTGATCACAAAGCCCAGCAGAGATACCTTCACAAGATATATATGTTTGAAAGCAATCTCATATAGTTATATGAATGTAGTGCTATTCCATATTCAATTATCAAAGTTTTGCATCTCTTTTGAAATCCATGCAATAGTCATTTCAAAGTTTATTTTCTTCATAAAAACCAAGACTTTAAACAATGGGGTAATAAATACAACTCGGGTAATTCCCCAAGGCTAGTGTCTTCAAGTAGGCGTATTAGGCACTACCAAAATCCTACCTTACCGGCTACTAACCGGAGTGCTTAGGTACTCACCCGCGCATGTTTCTAGTCTTACACCAAGGACACTCAGGCCAACTTAATTTCTAATCTACACCCCCTAACCAGACTTACCAAACGTATTTACCCCAAAATGTTTTCATCAAAAACAATCGTCTTTCTCAAAATCAAGAATTTATATCAAAGTCAAGATTTATAGGTGAACAAGATTTAAAATAATGCAAATGAGTCAATGAGAATAGACCACACATAATTATCTCATTTGTACAACATTACCAACATCTTTCACATTTGCTCAAGTATAATTTCTGTAACGCCCAACTCTTCACACAACATCGATATTGTCCACTTTGGGCCACGCATGCAAGGATTTGTTCTTCCAGTGGGTCACCCATCCCATAACTACTCCAGCCTAATCACGCTTAATTGGGGAGTTCTGCTAGGGATCTTACCACCCGAAAAAGGCCTCGATGCTATATAAGGGTCCAGGTTTTTACTTTCATAGCCCAGGAACTCTCCCTCCATTCCTAATGTGGGACACCGAGACCTTACAATCCACTCCTCTTAGGATTGCATGTCCCCGTGCAGTAGCCTGCCAACTCACAAGCCCGCCTACATGCACTGAGAGACGCTAGGGGCCCACACTCGATACTCTAGAGAGTCAGCTCTGATACCATTTGTAACGTCGCAACCCTTCATACGTCATCGATATTGTCCGCTTTAGGCCACACCCGCATAGATTTGTTCTTCCCAATGGGTCATCCATCCCAGAATTACTCCAGCCTAAGTACGCTTAACTGAGGAGTTCTGCTAGGGATTTCACCACCCGGGAAAAGGCCTCGATGGTATATAAGGGTTGGGGCGTTACATATGGTATCAGAGCTGACTCTCTGAAGTACCGAGTGTGGGCCCCTAGCGTCTCTCGGTGCATGTAGGCGGGCTTGTAAGTTAACAGGCTACTGCACGGGAATGTGCAGCCCTAAGAGGAGGTGATTGTAAGGTCCTAGTGTTCTACATCGGGAATGGAGGGGGAGTTCTTGGGCTATAAAAGTAAAAATCTAAACCCTTATATAGCATGAAGGCCTTTTCCTGGGTAGTGAAATCCCTAGTACAACTCCCCAGTTAAGCATGCTTAGGCTGGAGTAGTTCTGGGATAGGTGGCCCATTGGGAAGAACAAATTCGTGTAGGCGTGGCCCAAAGCGGACAATATCGATGACATGTGAAGAGTTGGAGCGTTACAAATGGTATCAAAGTCGACTCTCTGGAGTACCAAGTGTGGGCCCCTGGCATCTCTCGGTGAATGTGGGCGGGCTTGTAAGTTGGCATAAAACTGCACGTCCCCGTGCAGCCCTAAGGGAGGTGGATTGTAAGGTCCCGGTGTCCCACATCAGGAATAGAGAGGGAGTTCCTAGGCTATAAAAGTAAAAATCTGGACCCTTATATAGCATCGAGGCCTTTTCCTAGGTGGTAAGATCCCTAGCAGAACTCCCCAGTTAAGCGTGTTTAGGCTGAAGTAGTTTTGGGATGGGTGACCCACTGGAAAGAATAAATTCGTGCAAGCGTGGCCCAAAGCGGACAATATCGATGACGTGTGAAGAGTTAGGGCGTTACAAATGGTATCAGAACCAACTCTCTAGAGTACTGAGTGTGGGCCCCTGGCGTCTCTCGGTGTATGTGGGCGGGGTTGTGAGCTAGCAGGCTACTACACGAGGACGTACAGCCCTAAGAATGGTGGATTGTAAGGTTTCGGTGTCCCACATCAGGAATAGAGGAGGAGTTCTTGGGCTATAAAAGTAAAAACTTGGACCTTTATATAGCATCGAGGCCTTTTCCTGGATGGTGAAATTCCTAGCAAAACTCCCCAGTTAGGCGTGCTTAGGCTGGAGTATTCTAGGATGGGTGACCCACTGGAAAAAACAAATTCGTGTGGGCGTGGCCCAAAGCGGACAATATCGATGACATGTGATGGGTTAGGGCATTACAAATGGTATCAGAGCCGACTCTCCAGAGTACCGAGTGTGGGCCCTGGCATCTCTCGATGTATGTAGGCAGGCTTGTGAGCTGACAGACAGTACGGGGAAGTGCAGCCCTAAGAGGGGTGGATTGTAAGGTCCCGATGTCCCACATCAGGAATAGAGGGGGAGTTCATGGGCTAATAAGTAAAAACCTAGACCCTTATATAGCATCGAGGCCTTTTCCTGGGTGGTGAAATCCTTAGCAGAACTCCCCAGTTAAGCATGCTTAGGCTAGAGTAGTTCTAGGATGGGTGATCCACTGGGAAGAACAAATTCGTGCGGGCGTGGCCCAAAGCAGACAATATCGATGACATGTGAATGGTTAAGGCGTTACAAATTGTATTAGAGCCGACTCTCCGAAGTACCGAGTGTGGGCCCCTAGCGTCTCTCGATGCATATGGGCGAGCTTGTGAGCTGGCAGGTTACTACACGGAGACGTACAGCCCTAAGGGTTGTGGATTGTAAGGTCCCGGGGTCCCACATCGAGAATAGAGGGAGAGTTCTTGAGCTATAAAAGTAAAAACCTAGACTTTATATAGCATCGAGGCTTTTTCCCAAGTGGTGAAATCCCTAACATAACTCCCCAATTAAGTATGCTTAGGGTGGAATAGTTCTGGGATGGATGACCCACTGGAAAGAACAAATCCGTGCAGACGTGGCCCGGACAATATCGATGACATGTAAAGGGTTGGGGCGTTACAATTTCCACGATTCAAAACCTTCCAAAATCAAAGTAAAAATAAAAATTTATGTGACATATGAGATTCACACATATTCACAATCAATATCCATCATTAAATTTCCAAAGTGCCAACATGCACATCCCATGTTTCCATGATTGTTCAATCAAAATTTTCATTTTCTTTCATACATGCCTCAACAGTATAGTGTCCCAGAAAGTTTTCTTCGTACACTTAAGAGATTTATCATCAATTTCATAGATATCACATCAATTTCACATTTTTTCCAATTTTTTCCAAAATCTAGGGTTTTATCAAAAATGAGATTTTTTCCATTTATTTTCAAAACACTATAACCAACCATCCCCCAAATAGTTCATAGCCCACCCAAAATAATTTATCTTGGACCAAGTCATGAGAAAGAATACATTTCTCAAATATTTTTCTAGATTCAACTTGCAAAATCAATCTATACTAGAAAGCTTAATTAAAAGGACAAGACATGCTAGAAAACAATATATAACTCAAGGAACATCCCTACCTTAAGGGCTTGAGGAGAAAATATGAAAAGTTCGGAACCAACAGTGTAAAAATCCAATCTCCACCGTACACCACGTAGCCCTCGACGAGCTCTCCAAAATTAAAAAAGGCACTAAGGTTGCAATCTCAATAAATAATGAGGGATCAAGGAAATAATGAAGTGGGTTAGAGGGTTTCTAGAGAGAGATGAGAGAAAAGAAAGTGAAATTTAATGTAGAGAGAGAGTGTAAAGTGAAAAGTGATGGGAAAGTGGGTAAGACTCAACTTTTGAAGTGATTTCATTCAATTTCGGAGCTAACAGTCGATAGACCGCTTGAGCAACCAATCGTGCGCTCGAGTGAACAGTTCAATTTTTGAAAGACCGCTCGAGCGATGAAACTTGTGCTTGACCCAAAAACACCCACTCCCAGAATCTCCACACCCCTCTGTAAAAGACTACTCGAGCAATCAATTCTTTACTCGAGTGAAAAATTCATGCTCCCAGAAGTTCAGTCTGTAAACCAAAGTACTGGGAGCTCAGATTCCCTGCTCAAGCGACCAAAAGACCGCTCTAGCAGTCCCTCCCAAAAAGTGAGGCCAGGATCTACTAAAACAACAGCAAACCTTCCCGGTTCCTCTCCAACACCCAAAAGTGCATGATGACATCTCGAAATTTACAAGAATGTACTTAACGTAACAATCACGAGGGATAATGGATAACAACACCACTTCAAAGAGTTAAACAATGAAGAAGACAACACAAAGAGACAGATGTTACCAATAATGTACTTAATAACTTTAAAGGAGTCGGACATCACTAATTCTTTCATAATGATCTTCTACTTTATCTTTGATGATTTTAAAAATTTCACAGGGAAGAATTTTTCTTGATTTTTCATAAAGATAAATTCTTCTAATTGTTTCAAAAGAGGGATTTGAATATTCATGGTTTATGAATTCAGAAATTTGAAGAAAAGTATTTATTTTTCCAAATTTAAAATCTTGATCCCAATTCATTTGTTTGATGACTTGAAACAAAGTCTTTGTAACTCATTTATTCTAGTGGTTTGTTCCACTAATTGAAATGATAAATTGGACATATGTAATCGAAAGCCTTTTTTATTTTTTGAAATGTGTTCCATACTTCATTTAATTCACCATAATTTTTTCTGAGAATTCCAGGATTAAAAAAGTCTTTAATTTCAAATTCATCTTGTTTAGATTTCTGAAATTCAAAAAGGATTGAATTGGTTCGCTGCTATTGAAAAATAGGCATTGATAGAGCACTATAGAAAACCTTTTTAGCTTTTGCCATACTATTTGATAACAAGCTCTAGGGAATCCCATAACTTGCGCGTCGCAATCTTTCCAATTTGTGTAAATTCCAGGTTGTTTACTTGAAAAAACAACATAAACTTTTTCTATTTTGGGGATTGCTTTTTTGGCAATTGTCACCCAATTTTTATCGGACTCAGCAGGTTGTTTACCCTTGTTCATGGCTGAAAAGAGAAAACACTGGTTTAGTGATTTTTGCTCAAAAAATCTGCAATAAAATTACTAGTTCCTTTCAAATGTTCAACTTCAAAAGTATATATAGCAATTTCATTATACCATCGAAGTCAGTGGCCTTCGTCAATATTTTTCTTGTTAACAGAAAAATCTTTTACTGCTTGATTGTCTATTCTAACAATAAAGCATTCAGGAGCACGATATATACAAAATCTTTTTAAAACAAGTTTTATTGCTAAAGTTTTTTTCAAAAATAATATATCTTATCTTAACATGTTTAAATTTTCCTGAATTATATCCACAAATTAATTCATGTTTTTGAGTTTTTATGGAAGTAGGTTTTTTCCTACTCTTAATTCCATAACTATTTGTTTCTTTGGACTCGGTCCAGAATTGAGAACGTATTGCTTTTAATACACATTCCCAACATAAATCTGAGGCATTCGTTTCAAGAATAAGCTTATCGCATTTTTTAGGCAAATAAACTGGAGGTATAACAGTAATAGTTTCTTTAATTTGTTTAACTAAATTAGTATCTTCTTTTGAACAACAAAATTGTACATCTTTCTTTAATTTTGCTAATAAAGGAAATTCCAAATTTGCTAGATCTTTGAAGTAATTTCTTCCATAATTAAGAATTCCTAAAAAATTTTGAAGTTGTTTTACTTCAGTTAATTCTTCTGGAAATTCTTTTACTTTTGAAATAATATGTTCTTGTAATTTTAATTGTGTTGATGTGAGGATTAAACCTAAGAACTATATTTCTTCCTTCTTTACTTCTATCTTTTTAGAAGAGATCATAATTCCATGTTTTTGAAATTTATGACATAATTACTTAAGATGATTCTTGTGTTCTTCCATTGATTTGGAAAAAATAAGAATGTCACACACACACACACACGCGCACACACACACACACACACACATATATATATATACTACAAAAAAATCTTTAAGTTCGTTAACAATAGAATCCATCCATCTTTGAAAGATTTGTGGTATAGTATTTAATCCAAATGGCATTACATTCCAATAGTAACGTCCTCTTGGAGTACGGAAGGCAGTCAATGGTTTTGACTTTTCTGTTAATTGTAATTGCCAATATCCCGACTTACAATCAAATTTACCAAAGAATTTTGATTCTTGGGTTAAATTTATCAAAATGTCCTTTCTTGGGATATAAGACCCATCAAATTCTATATGTTCATTAAGTCGTTTATAGTTAATTACCATTCTGGCTTTTCCTTTTTTAATTTCTGCATGATTTCTAACCATAAATGCAGGACATGAATGAGGCCTAGTGGTTACTTCAATGAGGTTTTTCACAAGAAGTTCATTAATTTGAATTTCGAATTCCTCTATATCCTAACAGGTATAGATCATTGGTTTTACCCTAATTATTATATTATGATCTTTTAATTTTAAACTACAATATTATGGACTACGATGCCATAGTTTCTAAGGATTGTCACTATTTTTAGTTAAAATTTTATAAATCCAATGAGATTCATCAAGAGTATTTATATATGGTGTTAAATCACCACGCTTAGTTGGCGAGAACTCTTGATCACATATATAATGATGTTGTTCCAACAAAGGCATTGTTATCAATTGCTAGTTGAGAGTTAAAATTATTGTTTTATCAGTAAGCATTATTGGTAAATATGCAAATAAAAAAATATTTCCAAGAGTAAAATCTCCGTGCATATTTGGGAAGCATAAAACTTTTGGAACAAATTTGTTATTGTTGAACCAAACAGCGATATTTTTTGCTTTTAGAATTATGGAGGTGTCTTCTCTACTAACTCCTTTAACTGAGATAAGATGTTTCATTAAAATTCATTTATCCTCAGGTATAGCATTCATTCTACATGTGCTTATTGTGGCACCAGTGTCAAGTAGAACACTAAGACTATATGGTTTATCACCTTTAAAATTAAAGGTTCCCAAAACATAAGTATATTTTCACTTTCCTTGGCTAGGGGCAAAAATTACTTCGTCATGTTTTGTTTGATAATGATAAATTTGAAACATTTTTTGTTCTTCAAATCTATGATGTGTTCTTGGCGTAATAGGAACTTGCACTATCTTAATACCAATAGGTTTTGTTTGAGAACTATTGCTATTAATATCATGTGCAATTTTTAGCTTATTGAATTTTTTTCCAGTCAGCTGATAAATTTTGTGCTAGTTGTTTTTATCTATTATTTGTTATATACAGATTATTACCAGATGCCTGTATTTTGATAGTGCTAACAAATTTTCTTGCTCTTTCTTGTGTTAGTTCATAAATTAACCAATTTCTTGGAATTTCTAAATTTGACCAATTTATAAGCTTTAGTTGAATTGTTGTCTTGGTTCCCACATGTCAACTATTTTTGTATCAATTGCTTTAATTGATGTTTCAAGTAGCCTTGTTAATTCATGGATAGTTTTCCATTGAATTGCGAGATCATAAGAATCTTTTTTCATTCCTATATTTTGCGTTTTTAGATGAATCCTAACATCGTCTATATTAGGATCATCTATTGACACAAAGAAATTTGGTTTTATGTTAAACCATACGATTCCATTTACTAAATTAGATTGTACCCCTCCAATTATTGCTCTTATTGGATCATGAAAACTTTTATCTAGTAAGACTTCTAAGATGGGTGTATCAGTACCTTGTCCAAACAAAGCAGTGATTTTTACTTTAATTAGTCCTATATGAATATATCTTAATTTAGGATTATTCTTTTTCCATCTAGCAATTTTCTTTTTTGTCAATCCTTTATCTGTAAATTGAGCCCTGGTGTTTCTAGCATGTTGCTCAAATATTCTTACTGACCAAGGTTTGAATTTTGAAATTTTATAAATTTCTTCTTTTCGAATTCCTTGAAGTTTTTCATACTTGGTCAATTGTTCTCTGGGAAAGATAATTTGTTCACCGATATAATCTCCTAATCGAAATGCTTATGATTCCTCTTTAGGATATTTTGTAATCGTATTCATCATAAAGATGTATTCTTCATCTACATCTGATGAATATTCTTCACTTGAAATTTCATACAGTATTTCTTCTATATCCGAAATTTCTTCACTAAAACAAATTTCAAAGTCTTGTTCTTCAAGAACTTTTATCATCTTTTTAGCACCTGTTCCTTTTTAAGGGCATTGAGGTGGTGCATAATGTCCTTCTTCATAACAAATATAACAGTTACAAGATTTTTTCTTGTTAGATGTCTTTGAAGAAATTGTTTTCCTTTTCTTAACATATGTTTTATGTTTAGAAAAAAAATTCTTTTTCCAAGGTTTCCTCTTAAATTTCATTTTCTTATTTTTACCCTTTCTTTTATAAGAAGGTGTGCAACCAATTTTTCAATTTTCTCCTAAAATTTGGTCACAACCATTTTTTTGGTTTTGTAGAATTCTTCTTTGCTTGTACCATTAAGCACTGATTTGCTATCAGTCTCAAGACATAGATTATCAGTCTCAAGACATAGATTACGCTCACATCACAATTCAAGATTATCAGTCTCAAGACATAGATTATGAGCTCACTTCATCAGCGCTCACATCACAATTACGCTCAAGCGATGCAATGATGGAGTTCAAGGGCGCGACCCTTGGCATTGCGATCAAGGAGAATCTTGCCTGGAGTTCGCCTCTCCTCCGCCGACAGCGACAGCTCCACCACGTCGAGCGAGTCGAGATTTGGCGACCAAGCTGACATCGAGCGACTTCGGTCAGATCTACTACAACCCGCGGCATCGTCGGCGTTGTCTCCGTCATCCGAGAATGGTACGAAGACAGTAGTGTTGGTGGCCGGTCTCCGATGGCTCTCCTTCTTCTTCATTTCAGATCTGTGTACACACATATATACACACACCCTTCATTTCAGTTTGGAGGGTTTCCAAATTCATCCGAACAGTTTACCTTTAAGCCTATAAATTCAGGCACCTGTCCAGCAATTCATTCATTCATTTTTCTCCTCTTCTTCGATGCATACTCTTTTGTATATTTGTTCTTCTGTTTTTTCTGTAAGAGAGATTACAACAGTCTGATCGCCAGACCCAAATTTGTAGTGCTGCAATTCTGGGATATAGTCGTTGCATCTTGGGAGGTCGGTGTCATTTGTTTTGAGCACCATAGTGAAGACGTAATGATCTTAAGAAAAATCTGTCCAACACACGCCTCGGCTTTCCTTTACTTCTTCATTTCAATTCATCAATAATTTGTAAATTTTATTTAATTAAATTAATTTACAGTGTGTGTTCTTGTTCGAGTTTTATACTTGAACAAAGAAATTTCTTTTCTTACTTGTTTTTTGGAAATAATTCTTTTCTGGATTTCGGAAATTATTTTTTAGAATTTTATTAGTCATTATTTTATTTTTAAATATACACAGTTTGCCAATTTAATAAATAGTTTTCTGCACTGGACAGGCTAAGTCCCAACCAATTAATGATGTCACATCAATAATTTTTCAAATCAAATGAACAAATTTGTCTACATAGTCATACTCACAAAATCCATTTATTCATTCAAATATTGAGTTAGTCTTTTTGCTCGAATTCAGATTTGGGTTACTGTGTGATGGTCGAACTTGAAACTTTGATTTATTAAAAAAAAACACTCATGTGACACTGTCTGATATATACTTAGATCTTGCCTCGGCAGTGTGGGGTTCGAATAGAAGATAAGCTAATGTCATTATTATCCATTGATCAAAAAGACAAGTAACATGGAAGGTTTTGACAATTTGTTTTCATAAATGATTTTCTTTCTTCGTTCCTTTCTTTTTTCTTTTTTGTAAATGTTTGAGAAAATATGGAGGGTTCACATTTGAATTGAAACATTCTTAATGAGTTATACGTATATTTTATATGAGTGTTTATACTTTATCGAAAATAAAGATAAATTTAAAAATATAATGACATTAAAATCGAGTTTATAAAACAAGATAGAGCACACAAGTATATCTCAAATTTACATTACTCTAGCATGATTCAACTTTTTACAAAGGATTGATATTGTATTTTTCTAAATACAAACAACTTATATGACATAATTTTTTGCACAAATGTTAATTATTAAAATTAAAATAATTATTTATTTTAACTCTATTTTTTATTTTATTTTTTTGCACAGTTATCAAGAGAAGTTAGCTTAAGTATACATCGATTAATTAGAATATACAGAAGCAGTCTACATAACATTATTAAACTTAAATAGTAACTTATAAATGTATTTTATTTCCTTTGGTCAAAATTATAACTACAAAACGAATTGATCATTTAATTTAATTTACAGGGAAAATAACAATTTACATTGATATTTCTATGAACAATAAGCCCAATATTTGAGTAAATAGAAAAAACTCTTATAAAATTTTAGCAAAAACATAAAGGGTTTATTGGTGATAAGCGTATTTTTATAAGGGTTTGGTATTAGGTCAAGGCTTAAGTTTTTTATGAAAATAAGAGCGTTATTAATGGAATTATTTGGTGAGAATAAATTATTGTTTTGAAGTATTTAAATTTTTCATTTTTATCATATCATCACTAGATCACCATCGTTGGACCACCGACGGTGTTGAAAAGCAGCTAGAAGTCATTGTTGATGACTGTGGTGATAGTGATATCAATGGATAAACAAATTATATAGATATATGTGACATGTGGACAAATAAATGATAACAAATGAACAAATAAGTGGACAAATAGATGACATATAGATAGATAGGTGGATCAATAGATGACGTGGATAGTGGACAAATAGATTATAGTAATATGGGAAACACTATGGTACACACCCCTCAAGATGTGTACCATATGCTATAAGAATTTTTCCTAAATATGGCTTAATGTAGCTTATGCATGATTATACTAGATTCACCTCATTAAACAAGATACATATATATCAATTACATGGTGATTAATTATTGATGAATGCACCTATATATACATAATGTATAGAAGACTAATGGAGATAGTGTCAATACATTGAATGTGATAAATGAATCTTAGAGATGCATTATAAATGAATCTTAGAGATGCATTATGTATCTATTATGAATGTAGAAGATACATTAATCTATCTAATGAGTTCATTAATATAATAGATGCATTATGTATCATGAATGTAAAAGATACATTGATCTATTTAATGAAGTTCATTGAATGAATGGATTCTTTGATGGGAAGAATACTAGTATAAAGAGTGTAAGGTCCCAAACCACGCTCTCCATCACAGAACTCAAGTTGTCACCACAAGAAGGCTCTCATCGCCTAGAGAGAGAGAAGTGGTTTGAAGATCTTAGACAAGTAAAAAACTTGAAGATCAAGGTCTTCTATTCAAGGCTTCTATTTAAGGTTTCTCTTTCTTAAAAGAGGATTTCATACTATCATGGATTAAGCTATGTATATACTTATTTTGTATAGTAGAAATTCATATAGTTTTCATGTACAGAATTGAATCATTAATAGTTTTTGGTTTATATTCCGCAAAGTTTTCTATCATATGCACCTTATAATTAAAGAAAAAAATCACATAATTTCATATTTTTCGAGTCATAACTAAAACAAAAAAAAAATGTCATAACTAAATACAACATGAAACATAATTAAAGAATTTATGAGTCATAACTAAAATAATATTATAATTAAAGAAGAAAATGACATAATTATAGGTGTATGTAGTATACTCTTTTTAAGGGTGTGTACATTAGAATTTCCCTAATAATATAGCCTATCAAATTATTTTATTCTTTTGACCCTAAAATAATTAGGACAATTGCCCTAAAATTTTGAAATTAGAATTGTAACCTAAGTATCCAAACATCTATTTGTGTTTAGCTACCTATACTATATATAAAGTGAACAAGTCACTTATTGTCCAGACAGACTTTTTATCCAACATATTCTTTATTTTTCTAAAAAACTTGAACCTAACACCATTGATATGACAAACAACATTTTTATCACTTATTACATGTTTTTAATTTAAAATTAAACTTTATATTTTACATCTAGGTTTGGCTTTTTCAAATTTACTATCTCAATTTGAAATAGCGTTTGGATTTGGTAAGCCTATTTTGGGATTGATTTTGGTGACTTAAACCGTTCACTTTTTAAGATTTAGAAAATTGGGCGCCCATGTGGCATGTGGCATGACCCATGACCCTTTTGAACCTTATCCGTGAAAGTTTGAATTCGAATTCAAAACCTATTTGGATAACTCACTCTTGATATCTATATCTATCATATCAACTGATATGGATAGATGATACACTTAGCCTATATATCTGATACGTTATATGGAATATGGGATGAATCAAATAACGAATGATTTTTCTCATACTGACTCTCTCCCATTAAAATAACGATTAAGCTTTTTGCATTGCGACTTGTGTGGGTGATACCCATATTGTGGTATCACTCCACTGATGGGTGTTCGTTGTTCGCATTTTTGAAGCACGTGACTTACCTACAAGATTCTTGGCTTCAAGTTCTATCACCTAAGGTATGATCTGAAATTTCTACCCGCTGCGTTTTACTTGATTTACATTGGTATCAGAGCATTAATAGGTATTTTTGTGCTTATTTTTATGCATTAAAATATGTGTATAATTTTATACAAATATATACACGATATATGCATGAAAATTTATAATTTTTCCAACTATCTCCGATCGACCTGAAATTTATATATGTTGTAGTATATTTAATGCAGAACATATCTGCAAAGTTTCATGAAAATCCAACAGTTAGATTTCAAGAAAAATGGAGACCCATTTTATATTTTTGAAACTTTACATGCATTATGGTTTTACATGCTTTAATTCTAGTCTACAAATCTTACATATTTAGAATCCTTATTTCGAAACCTTCGAAACAATATATTATTTGTTAGATTTAAATTTACGGTTGATGAGATACATCAAACCCTAATTTGGGTTCGTTTTTATTTTTTTGATGGCTTAAAGAGAAAGATGATGTGCAGGTTTCTACACTTCCACTCTCATTAAAGAAAGAGTGTAATACACCTCATAATTTATGTTTATTAAATGTCATTTTTGAGGCCGCAAATGTTTTTATTTTGGAAAAAAGAGTCCAGAAATACCAAAATTGGATCAAAAAACATCCTGGAAGGCAATGCGTAAGACGCACACGCCATCTGACGATGTCAGCGCCGCCACGCGCGCGTCACGCGTTAGCTGCAGCCCGCACGCGCGCGCCATGCGCTGAGCCGCGCCGTTTTCTACACCGACCTAGCTGGCTTGGCTGCTGATGTTAAGGCACTGTTTGTTTTTTTTTTTAAATTCTGAATCACATTAAATGGTCATAAATAATTCGTTATAGCTTTGTTTTTAGCATGGTTGATACTGTTGGACTTAGAATTAAATTTTTTATCTTCTGTAAGATTTTCAAAATTTTATGAAAATAAAAATATTTTTCCTAAGATTATAATTCATTATTTCTGTTTTAAAATGCTTCTGGTGTTGCATGACTAAGTTTCTAGGGTTGAAATTTTTATTGTAGACTACTGTAAAGGTTTACTATTTACTAGTATAATTGTTATAGTTTACCGATTTTGGAATATTTATTTCTGATTTTATGTGGTTTTATTAATTATTTAAAAATTCCAGAAAATTTTGAGAAAAAATTCAGAAAATTTCAGTATGATGTACTTTCTATTATGGCATAATCTGAATATTAAACACAACATATTATTTTTTTTGGGGTTTGTAATATGTTGTGATTAGAGAAGCATGATTGGTTTTTTTTATTTATTTAAATTCTATTATTAAATGAATATAGCGTGAGTTAATTGTAAATTTACATTAAGATGCTATTGTATGAAATTTATCATAAGTAGTGGGAGATTGATTTTTTTTTTTTTTTTTGTGCATGGAATTAAATTAAATTTTGATAATTGTCACTAGACGCGCAAGAAATGATTACGAGCATAATAAATTTTCAATCTTGAGACATGTGTAATATTATCATTATTTAATTTAGATTCTTTTGTTGCAAAATAATTTTTGTGTTGCTATCATTAATATCCCCTGTGTATTTGTTACTCTGTATGTAGAAATGGCTGCTAAGACAGTAGTGGCAGACTTAACTAAGGGAGAGAAATTGGATGGCGACAATTATGACATATGACGCCGTAAGATCCAATACCTCCTCAATGAGCAAGAAGTGTTGACCACACTTGAACAAGTGATGGTTAAGCCTGAGCAGGGCAATACAGCTCAATATCGTCGTGATCTTGAAGACTTTCAGACTTGGCATAACAAAGATCAGTGTGCGCACTTTACCATGTTGAGCAGCATGCACAACGACTTGATTAGTGAGTTTAAGCATTGCCCGACTGCATTTGAGATGTGGGAAGCTCTTAAGAAAAAGTTTGGTATTACCTCTTTGGCAAAGCTACGTGGGCTGACTATGAAGTTTGACTCCTATCAGAAAAGGGCACATTACTCGATGAAGCAGCATTTGAGGGTCATGTCAGCCATGATACGTGAGCTTGCGGCTGCTGGGCACAATTTGACTCAAGAGCAGCAAGTACAAGCTGTGATTCACTCTCTGCCAAATTATTGGGAGCAGGTGAAACAGAACATGATGCATAATGAGAGTGTGAAAACATTCGAAGACATATCGCGTCATTTGGAGCTAGAGGCTGAGCGCCTTGAGGTGGCTAAGTCTGATGGTTCTGCTATGGTGGTTGAGTCAAGCTCACATAGGAGTTCTCAGTTCAAGCGTGGAAAAGTAAAAGGTGCTCCTAAGAAGCAAGCAGCAGCTGCGCTAAAGCCTAATGACGCTAGAAATTTCAAGTGTAGGGGCAAGAGAGGTGGCAAGAAGGTAAAGGCTAAATTGACATGCTTTAACTGTAACAAAGAAGGACACTTCACTCGGGATTCCCCTAAGCAGAAGAAGGTACTCCATTACTTAATTTCTTGTATTCAATGCTTTGTTTCTAGTCAAGCATTAATTGCTCATTCTCCTTATTTTGGGGTTGTAGACTCCAAAGCAACAGATCACATCGCGAGGGACAGAGTAGGGTTCATTGAGTATCGCCGAGTACCTGCCGGGAGTAGAAAAGTTTATATGGGAAACGAGTCCAATGTGGAGGTGATTGGCATTGACACATACAAGCTGGAAATGCGACAAGGGTGCACCTTGTATCTTCATGATGTTCTTTATTCTCCAGATATTCGCTGAAACTTAGTTTCAATTATTAGCATGATGAGCCTTGGTTTCAGCTTTTGTTTTGAGAATAATGGTGTTAGCATTTATTTGGGAACAATTTTTTATAATTTTGGTTATCTTTCATATGGTTTTTTAGTTTTGGATGTGGATGATTCTAATTTTAATAAAAATGCCAATGGCTCTATTTCTAATATTGCATCTTTTTGTGATAATGATTCTATGAGATGGCATGCTAGATTAGGCCACATAGGGCAAGACAGGATGACTAGATTGGCTAAAGAAGGTCTTTTAAGCCCACTCGCTCGAGTCACTTTGCCTACTTGTGAGCACTGTCTTGCTGGAAAGGCAACAAGGAAACCATTTGCGAAAGCCAAAAGGGCATCTATCCCATTACAACTTATTCATTCTAATATATGTGGACCAATGAATGTGAGGGCAAGGCATAGAGCCCCTTATTTCATCACATTTATAGATGATTGCACGCGTTTTGGCCATGTCTATTTGATTTCTCACAAGTCAGAAGCATTGGATTGCTTTAGACGATATGTTAATAAGGTTGAGAATCAATTAGACAAGAGCATTAAGGCTTTAAGGACTGACTAGGGACGCGAGTATCTATCTAAGCAATTTAAAGTGCTCTGTGAGGAAAAAGGAGTTATCAGGCAATTGACAATTTCTAGGACTCCGCAACAAAATAGTGTAGCGGAAAGAAGGAATCGCACATTGCTTGACATGGTTAGATATATGATGGCGCAAGCTAATCTTCCCATTTCTTAATGGGGAGATATTTTGTTGATTGCTGCCTACATCCTTAATCATGCGCCCTCCAAATCGGTTCCTTCCACCCCATATGAGATGTGGACTGGCAAAATGCCTGGTTTGGGCAATTTGTGGCCTTGGGGTTCAGTAGCTTACATACACAACACTTCTCATAAGTTTGGGAAATTGAACCCTAGAGGAAAGAAGTGTATCTTCATTCGTTATAGTGAGCATTCTAAGGGCCATGTGTTTATTGGGGAGCATCCGGATGGAAGTGTGACTGAAATTGAGTCACGAGATGTGGATTTCCTAGAGGAGGATTTCCCTAGCAGAGGTGAGGTAACTAGAGATGTAGAACTCTATGAGATGGAGGATCTACTTGAAGGCGCACCTAGTAGCCTAGTAGAGAATAAGGAGATAATCCCTCAAGCTCCTAGGGACAGTGGGAGCAATCTACCTGCCCATGGCTTAGATCCAATGGATGAGGATTCTCAAGATTCTCAACTGCGTAAAAGCAAACATGGAGCTATACCCCGTCGTCGTTTTGAGATTGAAGGGGAAGCATTCATGATTGCTCCGAGTGATGAGATGGAGCCTAAGAATCTCAAAGAGGCTCTTTCATCCCCTGCTGGTAAAGAATAGAGTGCTGCAATAGATGAAGAAATAGAGTCTATGAAGAAAAATCATGTCTGGGACTTGGTTGATTTGTCGCCATGGCGCAAGACTGTTGGGAACAAATGGGTTCTCAAAATCAAGCGCAAGATGGATGGTTCCATAGAAAGGTATAAGGCTCGCCTAGTGGCGAAAGGTTACACCTAACGAGAGGGTGTGGACTATGAGGAAACTTTTTCACCAGTTGTGAGGTTTGCCTCTATTCACCTAATTATGGCCATAGTAGTTCAGTTGGACTTAGAGCTATATCAGATGGACGTTAAGACTGCATTTCTCAATAGAGAATTGGATGAAGAGATCTATATGGATCAACCAAAAGGCTTTGTGGTAGTAGGTCAGGAGCGCAAAGTTTGCAAGCTTCAACGATCTATTTATGGCTTAAAGCAATCATCCAGATAGTGGAATCTGAGATTTCATTGAACCATTGTTTCTAATGGGTTTACGATGATCGATGAAGATCGCAGTTTGTACGTTAAGCGATCCAAGGACATTTTTCTAATATTGTCATTATATGTAGATGACATATTATTGGCTGGAAATGACAAGGAGATGATTGTCGCCACTAAAAGGTGGTTGTTCTCTACATTTGAGATAAAAGACATGGGTGAAGCGAGCTATGTGCTCGGTGTTAAGATCCTTAGGGATCGCTCTAGGAGACTTCTTGGTTTGTCTCAAGAGACTTACATTAAGACTATCGTAGAGCAATTCCAAATGCAGAGCTGCAAACCCATTAACACTCCTGTTGCGAAGGGCGAGAGCCTAAGCCTTGATATGGGTCCTAAGACTCTAGAAAAGAATGAAAAGATGGCCCCTGTTCCGTACGCAAATACTGTTGGAAACTTGATATATGCTATGATGTGTACACGCCCTGACATTTGTTATACAGTCGGATTGGTGAGTCGTTACCAATCCAACCTAGGACCAGCTCATTGGAAAGCAGTTAAGAAGATATTACAGTATCTTAGAGGGACTGCAAATTACACACTTTGCTTCCAAAGTTCAGGTCTACGTCTAGTTGGCTATTGTGATGCTGACGAGGGAGGAGACTTAGATGAGCGTAAGTCTACTTCAGGATATGTTTTCATGCTTAGCGATGGTGCTATTTCTTGGAGCAGTAAGAAGCAATCTTGTATCGCCTTATCAACTATGGAGGCTGAGTTTGTGGCTTGTTCATCTTCCGTTCAGGAAGCTGTTTGGTTGAGGAGATTCCTTCAGCATTTGGATATTGTCACACACACTTTAGACCCTGTAACTATCCATTGTGACAGCATGGCTGCACTCGCTTACGCTAAGGATCCTAAATACCATAGGAGAACCAAACACATTGATGTGAGGTTCAACTTTATCAGAGACATTGTGGCGCAGAAATAAGTGATCCTGGAGCACATCCCTACGAGTTGCATGGTTGCGGACCCTTTGACTAAGCCCATTGCTAGAGATATTTATCTTACTCATATTAAGGCTTTAGGAGTACGTAGGTGGTGATATATATGTGTATTCAGTTGAACTCATATTTTTTGAGATATTTATGCCATTAGTATTCATATTTGTTTCTATTACACATTTATGTTTACTACTTTTTGCAATGGTTTGTGAATTAGCATACACAGAATAAATAAATTGATGTTAGCAGGCAAGATTGGCTCACTCATACAAGCAATTGCCCTTTAGCGCTAGGTAGCAAGCAAGGATGAGACTAGTGACTTGTTGTATTTGGAGCCAATAGAGAAACTAAAATTATCCACTAGCTATGTCGCCTTGATTGGAGCCAAGATGAGGTCTTGTTAGAGATCGACCATGGATATGAAAGTACCCACTTTTCCATGATGTGCCTGTTATGGATAGTCAGATGCGAGATCTCATTTGATGCCTGAGAGGCAAGCAAATAGAGAATTCGAGTTAGACGCTAGGAAACAACTTGTGCGCTTAAGAGCGACTAGACTAAAATCTGTATGGTGTGTGAGTTTAACATCACTCTTTGGAAGAGTTACTCCACTATAACATGCATTCGTACTGCATGTGCTTATTGACCCGTTAGCGATATGAGAGAATGGATCTCTGCTTCTTCACCGTGTGAGTCCTAAAAGTCATTTTTTTCTAAATGACTTCACTTTGTGCCTTTTGTGACCTTTAGCTATGTCATAAGATGAGGAGTTCATGTTCAGCTACTTTGGTATGTTGCCTGCGATCATGTATGATTCGACTTTAAGGGACATTACTGGGAAATCGGTCAATTTCGAATTAAATGATATGAGGTTGAAAGGAAGATCATCTAGTTCTATATCTCTGCTCTATATTCACTGTCAACAACTCACATCGCTCTCTATGGGATGTTGATTAGGTGTGAATATAATACGGGACTTAGGAGGGTCAAACATGCTCTTTAAGGGATTAAAGATGTTTTTAGACCGATGTAGCTAGATGGGTCTGGGTACATGAAACACTATTTCTGTTCATTTTGGCTTAATGTCTTTATGCTGATTCATATTGAATTTCTAGTATATAGCTATTCTCAACGATCGCACGGTTCATTGGCTAGTATGAGGTTGTTCATTTTTTGAGGGGAGATTGAGATAGAGATGTGGCAGTGTCATGCCAACTCATGTGCGAGTGGGAGATGTTAGAAATTGGGCACCCATGTGGCATGTGGCATGACCCTTTTGAACCTTATCCATGAAAGTTTGAATTTGAATTGAAAACCTATTTGGATAACCTACTCTTGATATCTATATCTTTCATATCAACTGATATGGATAGATGATATACTTAGCCTATATATATGATACGTTATATGGGATATGGGATGAATCAAATAACGAATGATTTTTCCCATACTGACTCTCTCCCATTAAAATAATGATCAAGCCTTTTGCACTGTGACTTGTGTGGATGATACTCATATTGTGGTATCACTCCACTACTGGGTATTCATTGTTCGTATTTTTTAGGCACGTGATTTACCCACAAGATGTTCAGATTCTATCACATAAGGTATGATCTGAAATTTTACCCGCTAAGTTATACTTGATTTATAGTTAAAGAAAATATTTATATAAAAAATTAAGATGATCGAATATTGATAATTATATATTTGAATTAAATTTGTATTACAAAAAATAGAAAACTATTCTTAAAATTATATTTATCGTCTATTTTTTAAAAAAATAAATATAATTCAAATACATAACTATTAATATCCAATTTTTTTAATTTTTTTTATATACATATTCTCATAAACAAATTTTAAAAATAAACTATCCAAATCACTAAAATCAATTCCAAAATAAATCTACTAAATCCAATCACTTACTCAAATTGATATGACAAGTGCGAAACTAAACCCTCTACAATTTAACAGCACACTCGGTGTGCACACGCCCACTAATTAAATATTATAAAGGGCAAATTACATATATACCCCTCGAGGTTTGACTAAATTACAGATACCCCTGAGGTTTCGGGAATTACATCCAGCCCCCTGAGATTTGTATTTTCATAACAATTTACCCCCTGAGGTTTATATTTCATAACAAATTACCCCCTAATTTCTTATGCAAATATAACATTCAGGGGGGAATTCGTAATTTCTCAAACCTCAGGGGGTATTTGTAATTTAGTCAAACCTCGAGGGGTGTATATGTAAATTGCCCTATTATAAAATAAGTGTTAAGTCTCATTAAAAAAATATGTTATTTTAATAATTTTTATTGAGCAATGCTAGAGACCCCAAATATTCTACTAAAATTTTTACCAAATGTCTCACATGTAGGACCTACACAATGTGGGACCCATGTGAGACATTTGGTAAAACTTTTGGTAGAATTTTTAGGAGCTCTAATTATTTTTTATTAAAAAAAATAAAGAATAATATGATAATTTATAATAATTTTTTTAATTTTTTAATTAAAATATATCCTTCACAAACGAGTGGTTGGTCGAAACACGGGTACTTCAATTTTATTCTCGACGACGGTGGAGTAATCTTTTGCAGAAGAAAGGACCCAATACTGAGAGAGAGGGAGGGAGAGGGAGAGGGAGAGGGAGAATTGATCTAGAGAGAGAAACTAGAGAGCGATGACTGAGATCTCAAGAGGGAGATCGATCCGCTTCCTGCTATTCTTCTCCTCAATTTCTCTTCAATTCATTGCCGGTTCGTCTCTCAGATCTCTACTCAACTTTCGTATATGCACATATAAATTGCATATATGCATGATGAATTCTATAAATCCCTTTCGATGTTCTTCATAGAGTATCAATTTGTATGCGACTGTTCATTTCTTGAATGAAGTTGATTTTCTTTTGGGGAAACTGTAGATTGCTCTAATATATCCTATGTTACAATTAAATGTTAGTTGTATTTGGTTTCTGGTAAATTTTAAGCCATATAATTGTATTGTATATCATTTTTTCTTGTAAATTTTAATTTTTTTATGAAACAATTTCTGAAGAACAACCTTTGTTCCATGATGGTTAGTAATTTCAATTTGATCATTACTTTATTTGTGTGAAATTGAAATTCTTTATGTGAAACTTTACTTGGGGCCCGTTTGGTTGTGCAAATGGAATTATTTATTTCAAATTAACTAATTCAAAATCTTTCAATTTATAAAGGGTAAATTACACTGACCTCTCAACCTCTCAAGTCCCGCAGTTCTGACATAGTTACACTTTGGTTTCATTGCTTAGGGTGAATATGAGTATAAGTTCTATTGTTGAAATTAATTTTCCAAAGAGTGGCTGGATTACTAGGTTTTCCCATTCAGTCTTTGCCCTTGAAGTATTTAAGGCTTCCTTTGTGGGGGTAATACTAGATTTGAGGATTTTTGGATTCTTGTAATTGAGAAAATCGGCAAGAGATTGGCGAGTTGAAACAGGGCATTGATGTTGTGGGAGACTTACTTTGGTTCAGTCTATCTTGTCTAGTGTTCATTTATCTTTGTTTTGTCCTGTGTATGTGGAAAATATTGAAAAGATGATGAGTAATTTTTTGTGGGAAAGTAGTGGTGATGGGAGAAAATTAATATTTGGTTTGTTGGGAAATGTGGTGGCTTTATCAAAGAATAAATGGCGTTTAGAAGTGGGTAATATTGTTGCTAAGAAAATTGCCTTGCTTGGAAAATGATTATGGAGATTTCCCACTAAGCATAATTCTTTATGGCATTATGTTATCAAAAGTAAGTTTGAGATTCAAGACAATATTTGGGACTCTTTTGAGGTTTTTCGGAGAAATTCTTGATCTCCTTGGAAGTATATGTCTCAAGGTCTTTCTCGCTTCACTTGGCCATAATATAGTTGATTGATTGGTATTCCCGGGAATGATCTCTAGAAATGTTTCAAACATTTTCATTTTATTCTTATGAAAGATTCACTTACTCGCTAAAGGTGTTTGGCTTATTAAATTAAATGCAATATAATCATGATATAAGCATTCATTTTGCAAACATTGAATTGGTTGACAATGTTTGATAAAATTGAGTTTATTATCAGATGTCATGCGGTAATTTTAATTTCAAGTGTGCAGTTTGGTCAAATGATAATCGTTATTGTGAATTGCTTTTGGTTTAAGTTGTACTACTTCTTGGGTTTCATTTTAAGCAATATTTAACATCCTAATGCAGACCTCTGTTCGAAGATAATAAACACCAACAGGAAAATTTATTTCACTTGGATTGAGAGAAGATACTTTTATTATTATTGGAGTTATATTCTTTTGTACTGGTAGCACTCTGTCACATGTTTAGTCTTTTCAGGCTTGTCAAATGATTCATCGAGTTCCAAAGATGGGACAAAGGCTGATAAGCAAGCTGCTTCCAGTAGTGGCACTGGGTCCAAGATAATCATCATATGCCTTGTGCTTGTGGCAGTAGGGCTTTTATCATTTTCCCTCTTCAAATTGTGGCAAAAGAAAAAACGTGAAGAGCAGTATGCCCGTCTTTTAAAGTTGTTTGAACAGGATGATGAACTTGAGCTTGAACTTGGCCTTCGGGATTGAGCCTGTGTGGCTATGTCTCAGTTATAGATCAATTCAATGTAGTTGAGGTGTGACTTTTAACTCTATGTTTATCTGGTTTATATGCTTTCTCTTTTCAGATTTGATTAGGTACCAAGATTGAGTTTCCTGTTGCTTTGTGAAAATCCCATATGGCTTTCGAAATTTGTAGCTACATGAATGCTTCTGTGTCTATAAAGCATTTTGATCACTACAGGGCTGAATTTTTGCATTCCTTTTATATTGTTTTATGTAAGTTGAGTAGATAAATTTTCAAGTAAAACTTTGGCCTAGCATACTAGATTTTTGTAGATATACATAGTAATCTAACTGGATGTTAATCTCAATGTCACATCATTTCTTGGTTAACCTGTTTGTTTTTTCGTGTTGTAGTTTAGGCTATGTCTTTCTATCAAATGGTGAGGACCTAAGAAGCGCAGCCACTTCTAAGATGGTGGCGTGTCCGTGTCAGACACTTCCCCAACACATGTTTGACACTGGTCAAAAAGTTCCTATTTAAAAAAAAAAAAAAAATTAGACCAAGACACTTGGAGAACAGACGTGCCCATCCCTTAAGCACACGTCGATTGATTAGACACACATTAAATTATAAGTTTAAACAAAATAACTTAGTATACAAGGATAAAAGAAAATTAATGTAAATTTATAGAAATTAGTGGTATATTATATATATATTTTTATCTTTCAATAGTATATTCATATGGATAACATACATAGTTGTCAAATCGGAATTTGAATCGTGAATCGAAATGGTATTGTACCGAATCGCAAATCGAATCGAATCGTGAATCGTAAAGATTCGGTCACTTTTTTAAATTACATAGAAAAATATATTTACACACTTAAATATTAAATATATCTAATAAATATGAAATACTTGGACTTAAATTAATGAAAATATTGTTTTAAAGGATGATCATGCGGTCTAGGTAAGAAGTTAACATGGGTTTTCATATTTACCACTTTACATTTTCCCTTTTAGATACTTTTTCTTATCGACCATTCTTAAAGAAAACAAATAAAGACAAAGTTTCAATTTCTAAGTAACAATAACTCAAAACCAATGTTTTTTTTTTTACTTTTTACAAGGATAAAAAAATCAAAATCTTCAATTTTTTTTCTAAAATCTCACTTGATGTCTTCAAAAAATTCATTTTGTATATGCAAGTACTTAGATAAAATTGAATATGTAAGCCTGGAATATCGTAAAGAGAGTTAATTTTTTTCTGCTAAGGTTTGAGTATTTGAGAGTAAATAGGGAGGGAGATTTCAAAAGATGGTGTAAAATTTGATGTATATTATTGATTGATATTTGTTATTGATATATTATATTACAAATCAGAGTGGCTCATTATATAGGAGAGGGTTTGGGTAGTAGGTGAGGAGTAGGTGAGGGTAAATTGGTGGTAGGTGTAGTAGGTGTGGTAGTAGGTGTGGTAGTAGGTGGTGGTAGGTGTAGGTAAATTCTAACAGCCCCCCGCAAACTCAAGGAGGATAGAAACTAACCAACTTGAGTTTGGAGAGAGTAACAAAACAAGAAAATACATAAAAATAAAAGAGGATAGGAGACACTGTATGGTCGTGTCAGACCGTTGGTGAAGACACTGAATGGTGGTGTCATAACGTTGTAGAGGACACTGTATGGTGGTGTCATAACGTTGTAGAGGACACTGTATGGGGGTGTCATAACGTTGTAGAGGACACGGTATGGTGGTGTCATAATGGTGTAGAGGACACTGGATGGCGGTGTCAGACCGCTGTAGAAGACAGTTTATGGGGTCATGTCGGACCGTTGTAGAAGACAGTTTATGGGGTCATGTCGGACCGTTGTAGAAAACAACCGGAATCTATGTCGGGACAGTTTACAGAGTCTTGTCGGACCCATAAAGGAGCTAACCGGAATCAATGTCGGGACAGTTTACAGAGTCTTGTCGGACCCATAAAAAAATCGCATCCTCAAAAGGTGCGCCCAATTTTTCAAAAGGCGTGCCATCAAAAGGCGTGCCCAATCCATAAAAAGGCGTGCCATCAAAAGGCGTGCCCAATTCATCAAAAGGTGTGCCGGACATGAGGGCGAGGCACGTGGGCGCCTTGGCTTGCGTGCCCGAGTGTCGTCTGTCGGCAAGTGGCGCGCGATGCGCGGATCGGCCCTGGCTATTTAACCAAGGTTGAGGCAGAGGCTGTGCAAACCAGTTTGAAACCTCTGAATTTTGGCAGTCTGAAACACTCTGTAAACCCTGCGCTGAAACACTGAGCAACCCAAAACATGGCCTCTTCGTCCCGTCCAGCTACCCAGAACCTGCTCACGCTCTTTCCAGAACTGAACGAGCCTACAAGAGAAATAACTGGTGCGGTGGCAGTGAACCTCAACCAAACACCTCTGGTTTTGCTCTATTGAACTTTCCGATGCGGTCGGTGGAGCAAAAAATGGCGGTGCAAACTGATATTGAGGCTAATCAGTATACTCTGAAGTCATGCGTGGAAACCATGACTGCGGTCACAAATTTGTCGAACCGGCTGCAGAGTAGGACAAATGAGGTGCAGCATTTAAACTCCCAGCTGGCTCTGCTCCAACGCATGTATAAGGATGCGCGAGCAAAGATAAGCGTGCTAAGGGCAGAAAACAAGGAGCTGAAGCGGAAGGCCACCGTGATGTTCCGATTTGGAGGGCCGCCATATGCTGCAGTGGAGGAGCAGGGAGTAGTGATTGGGCCCAGTGGAATGGGAAACACGGAGGCAATACCGTCAAGGGCTGGCCAAGACGGAGGCAAGAAGAAGAGACCTGCAGCAGAGTAGAGAAGAAAAATCCCACTGTGGGTGTGGCTTTTGTGTTTGTGTGTTTGTTTTTTTTTTTTTGTTTTTGTTTTTGTTTTTGTTTTTGTTTTTTTTTTTTTTGTTGTGTAAAAATGTGATCGGGGAGATCCCGGCAGGAATAAAGGAGTTTGGTGTGCAGTGTTGGTTGTTGTTGTTGTTTTTTTTTTTTTTTTTTTTTTTTTTTTTTTTTTTTTTATAAAGAGTGACACAAGGTTGTTCAAAGTTCAAACCTGCAGAGTGAAAAAGCCCAGAGAGAGAGAGCATTCGGGCAGAAAGAGAGCATTTGTTTTTTTATTTTATTTTTTTTTTTTTGTAAAGGGAAATATCGTGGGGCATGTGAGTTGATTATTAGAGAGAGAGAAAGAGCCGGGAGAGAGAGTGGGTGGAAAGTGAGAGAGAATCAAAAAAGAAGAATAGGTCTGGACTAGGTGCGCAGAGAGAGAGAGAAGAAGTGGGGTGTGTGTGTGTGGTTATTCTTGAAAAACAGGCTGTGTGGTTATAAGAGAGAGAGAGTGTGTGGGTGTGTGAATCTCAACAAAGGAGTTGGAATATCATAGAAACCCTAGCAGAGCTCGATCCTCCACCATTAGCTAAACCACCATTGAAGTCGGTGCTCTGGTTCGAAAGAGAAGAGGAGATGAGAGAGAGTAGAAAATAGCGGTGATAGGAGAGATGCGGCGGTAGGGAAGGCTGTCGACGGCCGCAGATCAAAGAAGACGGTAGCGATGGAGTCTGTCGGCAGAGATGTGGCAAGCGCCAGCAAGGCCGCGGCGCTGGACAAGAGTCGCGGCGTGAGGAGAGCCGAGAAACGATTGCGGCTTGACGAGTCGCCTTCGACGCCCAGGAGGAAGCCATAGCTCAGAGCTCGTCGATGGTTGTCTGGTGACTCAGCCGGAACACCACGGCCGAGGAAGGACCGCCTGGGAAAACGTGTCCGGCTAATCAAGCCATGGAGGTGAATGATGAGTTCATCTTCTTCTTGAGTGAAGTTTCCTCTCTTTAGATCAGGTCGAAGGTAGTTTATCCATCGGAGTCTACAACTCTTTCCACATCTATGCAAACCAGCAGCTTTGGGGAGAGATCTCCAGCAGCCTTCACCATGAGCTTTGATGTAGTTGATGAGGCGTTCATCTTCTTCTTTGGTCCATGCTACTTTGTTTGTGTGTTCTTTCTCACAGCAAGGAGATCTGCCCATGGAACTTGGAAGAAAGAGAGAGAGAGAGAGAGAGAAAAATTGGGTTGAGGACCGGCGGGCGGCTAAGGTGAGGTTACCGCCCGCCGGTGAAGCAAAAATAGTAAGTTCTAAACCTGCTCTGATACCATGTAAAATTTGATGTATATTATTGATTGATATTTGTTATTGATATATTATATTACAAATCAGAGTGGCTCATTATATAGGAGAGGGTTTGGGTAGTAGGTGAGGAGTAGGTGAGGGTAAATTGGTGGTAGGTGTAGTAGGTGTGGTAGTAGGTGGTGGTAGGTGTAGGTAAATTCTAACAGATGGCATATAGTAATCTTAATAAAAAAGTTGTGTGAACCCTTTTCCAACAATAAAAAAGCAAAAAAGAAAGCCAAATATTGATTTTAGCAATTTACGATTTACCGATTCGGTTCACCGATTTACCGATTCACTTACGATTCATAGCTATTTGCAATTCACACAACCTGTTCATATTGATTACCCACTAAATCGAATCGAATCGAATCGAATTGTACGATTTTAATAACAGAGATAACATATAATAAATATATAAAATTACATATTTTGTGTGTGTTCTCCACGTGTTGTGCCCTACATTTGTAAAAAATTGCCATGCCAGCGTGTTCATGTTCGTGTCGTGTCATGTGTCCATGCCCATGCCCATGCTTTTTAGGTGAGGACATATATGCCTTGCACAATGTCGTTGAATATTGCCTACCACATATTTAATGAGTAAATTTTGTATTTTGTTCACGTAAGATGCATTTGTTTATAGTATTAAATGAGGGGGTAAGAGGTGGGGGAACATGTGGGCGCCGCTTAAATTGTAATCTTGTGTTGGGATTATAGCCTTATAGGTGGGGAACATCTAGGGCACACATGTTTTTTAGTCCGATGTTTGTTTAAGCGTGGTGTAAAAACTTCAGATAACTGTAATACTGCAATGGGAGATTAAATAGGGAAAAATGGAAGATTAAGTAATACTATAGGTGTTGTGATGTTAGGGTGATTCAGCATTTTGGATTATTTCCCTCCTTCGTCCAACGATCAAAAATAATCATATCTTTTTATCCTATGGCATAACTTATCCCCTATGAAACACGGACACCTCTCCGAGGGCTCCGTACCAGTGTCCGACACGCGGTGGACACGTGTCCGACACGCAACAGAGTGTCCCAATTTTTTTTAAATTTTTTTACATCTGGTCACGTTCAGGACACATTATAGACACGTTGGGACACATTTGGGGGTAATTTCACAATGTACTAAATTTTTTTGGGGTTGATTTGTAAATAAATAAAAACAGATCAAAATTTACCCTAATCTACTTCGAATCTACTTCGAATAGAAGAGAAACAACAAAGAAAGGGTGAGAAAGAGAGAGGACCTGACTTCGTCGTTCGTCGTCTGTCTTCTCTCCTCGTCGATCATCGCTCCTCGTCGGTTGTCGCTCCTCGTCGGTCGTCTCTTGTCAATCGTGTCTCGCCCTTCATCGTTAAGGTACACCTCTTCTTCTCCTTCGTCGATCTTCGATGAGTTCCCTCAGTCGCTCTCTCTCTCTCTCTCTCTCTCTCAGCCTCTTCTTTCCTCAGTCGATATTATCGTCGCCCTTCTTTTATTTTGATTTTATTTTTTTCTTTTATTTTTTTTTCTTTTATTCTGATTCTGATTCTGATTTTAATTTTATTTTTTTTTCTTTTATTCTGATTCTGATTTTAATTTTATTTTTTTTTCTTTTATTCTGATTCTGATTTTAATTTTATTTTTTTCTTTTATTTTTTTTCTTCTATTCTGATTTTAATTTAATTTTTCCTTTTCTTTTATTCTATTTTTAATTTAATTTTTTCTTTTCTTTCTGATTTTCTTTTTTTTTCTTTTCTTTTATTTTTTCTTTTATATTATGATTTTATTTTTTCTTTTCTTTTATTTTTTCTTTTATATTCTGATTTTATTTTTTCTTTTCTATTATTTGAGTATATAATTTTAATAATGCATGTTTATTAATTTTATTATAGGAACTAATTTTTAATTCCGAAACAATGGCTACGGGTGGAATGCAATTTTACATTATTTGTAAATGATATATGTGATGTTAAATCAATTAAATGTTTATTTTTTATAATTTTAATAGTGACATTTTGTATATTTTTTTACCTTTTAATGATTTTTTTTATAATTTTATGACATATAAATAAAATTAATTATATATATTGAACGTGTCCCCAGCGTGTCGTGTCCCCTATTTGAAAATTTGCGTTTTCGCGTGTCCGTGCTTCATAGCGTATCCCCCATATTCGTATCATATATCCAGTCATTCATCGCATCTAATCCCATAGTATAAATTATCCCTACAATCCTATCAATAATTCCATTCATATCCAATCCCATCAAAAATAATTTGTCAATCAAACGTGCCCATAATGTATTGAGAGGTCATATAGTGCATTAAAGATTCATTATTATTTTTTTTGAGAATCAATTAAGGGTAATTATTGTTAGAATAGAAAAGAATATTTGTTATATTTTATTCTTATTTTATTATATTTTTCCTTGATTGATGTAATGGGCTGGCCCATAATTTTATGCCTTATGACACTCCTGTAATTACTCATTATTATTAATATAAAAGGGGATGAGGTCTAACCTATTCCCTAACTCTTTCTCTTCTCTAAACCTACATGGTATCAGAGCCAAGTTAGGAGAAACTTTGGACCAACCAAAGATCACCTTGCTTCCACCGAAGGACTGCCCAAGCCACCCAAACTCTTGTCTAGGACAATCGGCCCTCACCCAGGGCAACAGAAGGCCAGTCCGCTCCTGCCTAGGCCAGCCGAAGGTCCCTCTTGGTCTGTTAGCTCTCACCTAGGATAGCAAAAGGTCAGTCGGCCCCCCTCCAGGGCAGCCGAAGCCTTCTCTTCCTTTCTCTAGGTCTGTCGGCAGCCCTAGGCTCTCATTATAGGTTTGTCGGCAGTCCTGGAGGTCCCTTAGATCACTTCCAGTTTGAGTCAACTCCTACTTCAGTCAACCTCTTCCTTGGTCACATGGCCTGAGCACCTGAGCTCTGTTCCATTGGTATTATTCTCTGTTTCTTTCTTCATAAAAATAAAATAAAATGCAATAAACAAATAAATAAAATATAAATTACACATGAGTTCTTAATTCTTTATGCTTTCATTTGGCAGTTGTGTCTTTCTTTCAACTATTATCTTTTGGGTTTGTGATTGGCATTGTGTTTGAGAGTTAAATAGGAGAGTATCCGTGGCAGATTCCCTTAGTGAGTCCACTACTTCTCAGCCACCTAAGAGCGAGAGTTCCATTCTACCTCCTACTATGACTAATAACCTCAACACTAGCCTTAAGATCACTACCTCTCTATTCAATGGTCAGAATTATCTACCCTGGTCACAGAGTATGACTATTTTTTTGAAGAGCAGAGAGAAGATGGGGCATGTTGATGGAAGGATACAGACACCCAGTACCACGAATCCTAGTTATGACCAGTAGGAGATCACCAACTCCCTAATCATGGGTTGGTTGATACATTCTATGATACCTAAGATTGGAGAGGGCTACTTGTCTATAGACACTGTCTAGGATATTTGGGAGGCTGTAGCTACTACTTACTCTAGGAAGGGGAAGATTTCACAGGCTTTTGAGTTACGTCGCTCCATTGAAAGGTCGGTACAAGGTGAACAAACTATCCTCCAGTATTTTACCTTTCTTAGCAATGGGTGGAAGCGGCTTAATCACCTTCAGGATTACAAGCCTGTTTGCCCCATTGATTCTGCTGGTTATCAGAAGTTTGTGGCGCACGAGCAGGTCTTCAAGTTCCTAGAAGATCTAAATGTGGAGTATGATCCAGTTCGGAGCAAAGTACTTGGCATGGATGTGCTTCCTTTTTTCCAGGAAGCCTTTGCTTTTGTGCAAAATGAGGAGAGTCGCCACTCTGCGATACTTCCTTCTACCACCATGGATCGTTCTACTTTGGTTTCTGCACCTTCCCGAGTTGGCAAGCGTGTGTCTCGTGGTTCTCGTCCTTCATCTGAGAAGGATAATCTTTTCTGTGACTACTCCCGCAGACCTTGACACACCCGAGAGACTTGTTGGAAGCTGCATGGGACTCCTAGTGGTCGAGGAGACCATCCTAGTACTCACGGGGGTAGATCTGGCTCGTCCAGAGGCCAAGGGGCCAATGCTCAGGCTCATCTTTCAGACACGGTTGAGCCACCACCTTCATCTCCCGTTGTCTCACCGGCTGCTGATGTTTCGGGATTATCTACCTCAGATTTTGAGATCACTCTTCGCCACTTGGTACACCATCGCACCTCCACTTCTGCTACAAGTGCACCCTCTTCTTCCTTTGCCAATTCAGGTAACTTGGCTTCCTCTCCATATGCATTGCTATCTTATACCACTGTGCCATGAATTATTGATTCTGGTGCTTCCGACCATATGTCTGGTTCCTCTCATTTATTCTCAAAGTATAACCCCTCTTCAGGTCAAAAAAAAGTGCTAATTGCTAATGATACTATGTCGCCTGTATCAGGGAAAGGTTTAATTCATGTCACCTATTTCCTTCCTTTATCCTATGTCCACCATGTTTCAAATTTTAGTGTTAATCTTTTATCTTTGAGTCGTATTACTCGTGATTTGAATTGTAGCGTAACGTTTTTTTCCTGATTGTTGTCTTTTCCATGACCTTATCATGAGGAAGGAGATTGGCAGTGGTAGAGAGGAACATGGTCTTTACATTCTCAATCAGACAGACAGGCTAACTCACTCATCTATTCAGTTACCATCCACTAAGGAAGAACTTTGGATGTGGCACCCCTCTTTTTTTCTACCTAAGTATTTATTTCCTTTTGTTTTTGAGAATAATAGTGTGTCTAATTTTCAATATGAGTCTTGTCAACTTGGGAAACAACATTGAGCTTCTTTTTCTCCTTCTATTAATAAAAGATCAGTTCCATTTACTTTGATTCATTGTAATGTTTGGGATCCCTCACGTTTTGTGTCTTTAAAAGGTCAAAAATGGTTTGTTACTTTCATAGATGACTGTTTTAGGGCCACTTGGGTCTATCTGATGAAAGATAAAAGTGAGGTGTTTTTTGTGTTTCAAACCTTTCATAAAATGATTTGCACTCAGTTTGGGGCTGTTGTCAAAATTTCGCGTTTTGATAATGGGGGGAATATCTTGACTCTGGTCTTGCCAATTATTTCGTCACTCATGGCATTATTCATCAAATTTCCTACACTAATACCCTTTAACAAAATGGTGTTGCCGAAAGGAAAAATCGTTATCTCCTTGATGTGGCCCGTTTTCTATCCTTTGAAATGCGTGTTCCTAGATCCTATTGGGGAGAAGCAGTTCTCACTGCCGCTTAGTTGATTAATCGTCTTCTTACCCAAGTCCTTCAAAAGCAAACACCTCTTCAAGTTTTGTTCGGATCCACTCTTCTGGGTTCTCCCTTTCCCCTAAGACCTTTGGCTGTGTTTGTTTTGTCCATAATCATTCACTCACTTGTGGTAAATTGGAACTTAGGTCTCTTAAGGATGTTTTCCTGGGTTACTCTGCCACATAAAAAGGATATAAGTGTTATGATCCTTCCACCCGCAAATGGTTTGTCTCCATAGATGTCACCATTTTTGAGTCTCAGTCTTACTGTGTACCCTCTCCAGTGTCCCAGTCATCCCTTCAAGGGGAGCCTTGGTGTGAAGAGATTCCTGTTCCATTTTCACTTTCGTCAGTGGTTGAACAGATAGGATGATGAATCAGTAGTTGTCGAAACAGGCAAAGTGTATGTTAGAGACAAGGACAGATAGGAAGTCATCTGGATGCAGGAGACTACTTTCCCTCCTTTACTGCCAACTGCTTCCTCGGATAAGTGTCCAGAGTCAACCCCCTCTCTTGAAAGTCCAGGTAATTTTGATCCTAGTGCTCCCATTCCTAGAGTTTTCAGATCTTGATGTTCCCATTGCTAATAGAAAGGGGGTTAGGTCATGTACTCAACATCCTATTACGAATTATGTCTCTTATTCTAATCTGTCTCCCTCATATAAAGCCTTTCTGTCTAAGATTTCTTCTATGAGTCTGCCTAACAATTTTCAAGAGGCTCTCACTGTTCCTGAATGGAAACATACCATGATGGAGGAGATGAGAACTTTTAACAAGAATGGCACTTAGGAGTTAGTGGAGTTTACCTAGAGGCAAAAATCCAATTGGGTGTAAGTGGGTGTACAGTGTAAAACACAAAACAGATGGTTCCATAGAACGGTACAAAGCAAGACTCGTTGCTAAGAGTTTTACTTAGGCTTATGGGGTACATTACCAGGAGACATTTGCACTGGTTACTAAGATGAACTTTGTGAGAATATTACTCTCTTGCAACAAATCTGGATTGGCCACTTCATCAGTTTGATGTGAAGAATGCCTTCTTTCATAGAGATCTAGAAGAAGAGGTATATGGATATTCTCCCTGGTTTTGAGGATCCTAGGTCCAAAGGTAAAGTGTGTAGCTCCGGAAGTCACTTTATGGGCTAAAGCAATCCCCTAGGGCTTGGTTTGAAAGGTTTGCTCAAGCGATGCTGAGATATGGGTTCAAGCAAAGTCAAGCTGATCACACCTTATTTATAAAACACTCCTCACTTGGTAAGACCACAACTCTTATTGTCTATGTTGATGATATTGTTCTAATAGGAGATAATGTTGAGGAGATTCCTCGGTTGAAGGAATACTTAGCTAAGGAGTTTGAAATCAAAGACTTAGCAATTTGAAGTAATTTTTGGGCATTGAAATAGCTCAGTCCAAAGATGACATCTTCATATACCAGAGGAAGTATGTGCTTGACTTGCTAAAAGAAACTGGAATGCTTGGAGGTAGACAATATGATATAGCTGTAGAACCGGACCAGAAACTAAGTGAGGATCAAAGGGGAGATCTAGTGGACAAGGAGAGATATCAGAGGCTAGTGGGTAAGTTCATTTACTTTCAGCATTTGATTTTGATATTGAATATATCAAAGGTGAACAGAATTCTTTACTAGATTTTCTAACCCGTGAATACTTGCAGGGTCCAAATATCCAGTAGAGGCCAAGGCATAGGCCGAAGGGGCCGTGGAAGGGGATCTAACCCCTACCATGTACAGAATCCATATCATACAGAGATCCCAGGGCTTCAAGTTGCCCTTGCCAGTAAAAAAAGGGAATCCAGCCAATTGGCTAAGGATGTCCTCCTCACTCTACAGAACCCTATTTACAGAATACAGTAATTGAGGAAACAGTCCTCTATATTAATACAAAAGATGAACAATGGATGTCAGATCCATGGGAGATCAAAAGGAGGTATCTAACCACTCAACAATTTCCACCTCATTTTGATCAATACAGATATATCTTCGAACAGATCCTCGTCGGGACTGCTTTGATTGAGTTCAAACATACATTGGATGATCCCAATCGAACTGCCAGTCCCATTTACAGTAAGGCCACAATTCAGAAAATCATGCCTATGGCTGCTTGGGGTATGCATCCCCATGTTACCAGAACTCTTGAGATCCGTAATAAGGAATCTCGTTACAGCTATTGGGATTACATTGATGCATTCACTTATGCATTTTATTACCAGAATCCCCCACGAAGCCATTCTTGGTTTCTTCGTGTTCTTCCTGATGTGCTTAAAAACGATCTACGAAATTGGTTTCTCGTTTGGTGGGATAAGTTTGGACTCCAGTTAGAAGTTTTTCCAGAACCAATTCAATAGGCTTTTAATGAATGGCAAATTGCCTATAGCCATCTTCCAGTATATAAAGACATTTCAATGCCTAAATCTGTTGTTCATTTTACTATCCGCTTTGGAATTCCATGGATATGGAAATGGGATTTCCAATGCGATTACCAGAATAAAGTCCCCCGTCTTAAAAGAGTTTTTTTTACAAAATGGTGGACTAAGGGGCTAGACAACCCCTAAACAACAATAGGTGATCCTACAGAAAATTCAGGCTCATACTAAGCCTGCTGGGAGTCTATTCCAAAATTACTCCCAGCCACTCCAATAATTAAAAATCCTTTTGTCTAAATTCAAACCGAATTAAGGTAAAAATATCCAGAATTATCAGAACAGGAATTAATAGTTAAAAGCATAGATTTTATGAAAGAACAATTCCTGCAATCCCTTTCCAGAGATGATGTCACTATGCAATCTGGAACCAGTAGCCAAAGTCATGAACCAAAAGAAGATCCAGAATAAGATGAGAATGAGTTCGCAGTGTCAGCTGGTGAATCTCAAGACCCTGCCAACAATGAACCTAACATGGGTGATTTTTGGGACTCGTTGACTAGACTCATTTCAGAGAAAATTGAAAAGGATAAAGAAAGGAAAGGCAAAGGCAAAGGCAAAGAAGAATGACCCTTTGTCTTTCACCGATTCCACTTTACAGCAACGTTGGTACAAAACGAAAAATTCAGAATAATTAACTTTAGCCAAAAGAAGATGCCTTGTCGGCCATCTAGCTTAAATCAGACAGCCGTCCATACAGCTGTCCACTACAGGACAATGAAGATAAGGTGTTGAGTCAAAAGTTGATCAACGGAGGATAAGGACGATCGACTCCATGCATCTAGGACACGCCACCTGTCCTCACCCCTATCTTATCTTATATTTTATTTGTCTATATAAGGGATGCCTCGCCCTTGTTGAAGGCACAAGTTAGTTTTATAAGTTTTCATAAGTTTTATATATCAGAGTGCTCTCTCTCCCTCTCTTCCTGTACGCTTATGCAATATAATAAAGTTTGAAGTTCTGATTGTAAGTATTTTTCTCTTTCTAATGTATGTCTGTAGACACACTTGTTGAATTAAGTGCTTTATTAGATTATTATAATCAGCGTTATAATTACTGGCTAACTGTTGACAATCACCATTTACTGTAAGAGTTATACATTTACAGAATTTTGCTACATTAATAGAAAATACAGAAAGGCAGATTCAGGAGCAGATCTGCTTGTTGGCTGTGGCCAATCGGCCACCGCCCCCTCTACAGTAAATTCATGAGACCATATATGGCATAATTTAGATTTAATATAATAATAATATTAAGAGTGATATTCCTGGGTTTGTGCTTATTGAGGGTAGAACAGTGTTAGGTTGAGTGGGACGTTACCCAAGTCGCATTAAGGTAGACCGGTTTAGCAATGATTGTGGTTAGGTCGTATCCTTGTAAGTTATTGACAGACGTGCTTAGCTTCACCCTGTGTCAAGCACCTCAATTGGTATCAAAGCCACGTTTATTGTTGTTTATATTATGTTATATTTTATTGAAATTGTACATATACGGTCCCAATACAACTAGATGAATACTGCACCTACAGAGGAGTCAATCACTACAGTAGCCAATATAGTAGCTTCTACATCAGAAGCAGTAGAATTAGTTGCTTACCAGGATGTAAGGGAAGCCTTAGACAAATGGACTATCCCAAAAGTTTTATGAAAACTTATAAAACTAACTTGTGCCTTCAACAAGGGTGAGGCATCCCTTATATAGACAAATAAAATAAAAGATAAGATAAGGGTGAGGACAGGTGGCGTGTCCTAGATGGATGGAGTCGATCGTCCTTATCCTCCGCTGATCTACTTTTGACTCAACACCTTATCTTCATTGTCCTGTAGTGGACAGCTGTATGGACGGCCGTCTGATTTAAGCTAAATGGCCGACAAGGCATCTTCTTTTGGCTAAAGTTAATTATTCTGAATTTGTCGTTTTGTACTGACGTTGCTGTAAAGTGGAATCAGTGAAAGACAAAGGGTCATTCTTCTTTGCCTTTGCCTTTCCTGTCTTTATCCTTTTCAATTTTCTCTGAAATGAGACTAGTCAACGAGTCCCAAAAATCACCCATGTTAGGTTCATTGTCGGCAGGGTCTTTAGATTCACCAGCTAACACTGCGAACTCATTCTCATCTTGTTCTAGATCTTCTTCTGGTTCATGGCCTTAGCTACTGGTTCCAGATTGCATACTGACATCATCTCTGGAGAGGGATTGCAGGAATTGTTCTTTTATGAAATCTATGTTTTTAACTATTAATTTCTGTTCTGATAATCCTTGATATTTTTGCCCTAATTCGGTTTGAATTTGGACAAAAGGATTTTTAATTATTGGAGTGGCTGGGAGTAATTTTGGAATAGACTCCCAGCAGGCTTTAGCATGAGCCTGAATTTTCTGTAGGATCTCTTGTTGTTGTTTAGGGTTGTCTAGCCCCTTAGTCCACCATTTTGTAAAAAAAACTCTTTTAAGACGGGGGACTTTATTCTGGTAATCGCATTGGAAATCCCATTTCCATATACGTGGAATTCCAAAGCGAATAGTAAAATGAATAACGGATTTAGACATTGAAATATCTTTATATACTGGAAGACGGCTATAGGCAATTTGCCATTCATTAAAAGCCTGTCGAATTGGTTCTGGAAAAACTTCTAATTGGAGTCCAAGAGATTGTCTGACAATTGGTTTAACTGGAACTGCATTAGGTATATGCCACTTATCTGGAAAAGTGATGTTTTGCCAAGGTGTCATTTTTGGCACAACAACTTGGCTACTGAAGAGATATGTGTCTATTAAGACTGTGTCCTAATTCACTTTGCTTTTTTATGTAAGGATTTAAGGTAGTTAATACCTTCAAATCAATTCTGGAGATTACCGTAAAAAGTGGTGATCCTGGAAGATATTTATATCCATGTGACAGAACTCTAAGCTCTAAGACTTTTGACAAATTGGGGTCAGTAAGTGCTGTGCTTAGATTAGGATATATGTTAAAGTATACTGGACCATGAGAGAGACTGGTCTCAATTGCTCCCATGAGGGATGCTCTCCAATCAAGACATCTACCATCTCGAAGAGTGCATTGAATACTGGTATTTTGCCCGAGAATGGTCAAAGGCTTGAATGCTATCTGTACAAGTCCTGTATGGACATACTTGTATTGTTGTAAGAATGGGTATAAGACTTGTATATGAAGGAGATACATAATTTCATCATCATTCTGTATAGGAGCAGCATGCTGAAAAGTTTTGATTATTTTTCTACTGGTAAAGTCAAAGGTTCCTATCTTATAGATAATATCAGGCTTGACTTTTGGAATAGTCTATTTGTCTAAGGCTTCCCTTACATCCTGGTAAGCAACTAATTATGCTGCTTCTGATATAGAAGCTGTTGTATTGGCTACTGTAGCGATTTGACTCCTCTGCAGGTGCAATATTCATCTGGTTGTATTGGGACCATATAAGTATAATTTAAATAAAACATAACATAATATAAACAACAATAAACGTGGCTCTGATATCAATTGAGGTGCTTGACACAAGGTGAAGCTAAGCACGTCTGTCAACGACTTACAAGGATACGACCTAACTGCAATCACTGCTAAACCGATAAGTGCTATAGAACTGCTTCTAGTACCAGTTATAGAATTGCTCCATCTTACAGAGTAGATCTTCCTGAGTCTTCTAGACAATCTACTTCAGAACCCGATAGAGTCTGTATTACAAGGGATGTCCTCTAGACCACCCAGTGATACAAATCCTGACAATACTACAGACCTTGTTGTACAAGGAGTACAATTTTCAGAAAATCAAATGCCACATAGTGTTTATGAAACCAGAAAGCCTTATACCCCTACAGCCAGTGACATGAATTTTGAAGTTTAATGGACTTTACACCAGGAAGTGAAAATCGTAAAATCCTCAATCAGGATTTCTTACAGGATAAGTACAGGGAATTTAGAAAATGGTATTTTAATAACCATAGTTTGTTGCAACTGGAACAACTTAAACAACAGTATTATTCTCATTTGGAGACAATCCAGCAACCCTAATCATTTCCTGTTTGGTACTCAGAGAATATTTCTCCTCCAGATAAACAAATCAATGTTCTTGAAAATATCCAGAAAACTTGGATTACTATAGAGGGCCAAAGTATTACATCTGTACATCCACCTCGTCAATCTTTAGAATTAAAACCTAGTGGTATTATTGCCTCCAGTAAACCACTAGTCATTACAGCTTTTGTAGAAACTCCATAAAGATTACATCAGAGAGAATCTATACTTATCAAATATATAATACCTCTGATAAAACAAAATAATTATACTAATCTTTATTGCCAAAAAGTAGGAAAACAATTAACCAGAATTGAAGAAACTGTTGTGCAAATCAAAGATAGTTATACAATCCAACCAAGATCTGAATCGTTAATTCCAGTTACTATTAAACTGCCTTTAGATGTGACTAAGTTCAAACTTAAGTCACAAAAGCAGGATACAGAATTTATGGATACTCTAGTTAATAATTTTAAAAATCTTAAAATAGGAGAATCCTCATCCTCTCAGATTAACATGTTGTCCCGACAAACAATTCAGAAAACACGAGAAGATCCTCAGAATCTTACTCTTTCCCAAATTACAGATATTGAAAATAATTTCCAGGATCCAATTTCCCTAAACAAAATTCATTATGGAAATACTAGTAAAACAGCACCCAGTAGGTATTACTATCTCAAACCTACTCCTATGGATATTCTCTATGAAGAGGATTTCCTCCAGACACAGAAAACTTATCATGGAAAAACCATTTATGAATGGAATATAGATGGTCTTTTTGAATACCAGATATTTGAATTGTTGCATCAAATGATTATGTATTCAACAATTTGTAAATAGAATGAAAACGATGATCATGAAATTGCCAGATTTTTGGTCAACGGTTTTACAGGAATTCTTTAAGGATGGTGGGATAGTATCATCACCGAAACTCAATAGAATGAAATTCTAAGTTCATATAAACGAATCACTGAACCCGTAACAAGAAATGTTCAAATAGAACAAGATGCTGTTTATACTCTTATTAATACAATATTACACCATTTTGTTGGTGCTTCTACTGATGGTATTGAAGATAGGAGTAGAGAACTTTTACAGAATCTAAGATGCCCTTCTTTATCCCATTTTAGATGGTATAAAGATGTTTTCATGATGAGGGTGGTACGTTGTTCTGATGCTAACAGTGATCATTGGAAAGCCAAATTTATTGATGGCCTTTCTACTCTTTTTGCTGAAAGCATCAAAAAGAAATTACGGGATAAACATAATAGAATGTCTATTCCCTATACAGAATACACTTATGGCCAGCTTATTAGACTGGTTACAGAAGAAGGTTTAGCTTTATACAATGACCTTAAATTACAGCATCAAATGAAAAAACAAAGTAAAAATGAATTAGACGAATTTTGTGAACAATTTGCCTATGACACCAAGATCCAGTATCCTCCTAAAAGCAAAAAACATGAATTTGGAAAATCTTCAATACATTATTCCAAAAAATCCAGAAAATATAAAAATCCTAAACAAAGTTATCAGTACCAGCAGCCTCCAAAACCTACCAAAGGTAAACAAAAAACCCCTTACAGAAAGAACGAAAAATCCACAATAAAATGTTGTAAGTGTGGACAAACAGGTCATTATGCCAATCGTTGTAAATCCAAAATACAACAAAAATTAAATGAAATGGCATTAGATGACCATGTTCAGCAACAAATTCTTTAGATGCTTTCTAAAGAAGATTCCAGTAATAGTTCAAGTTCAGATGATGGACTTGCAGAACTTTATTCACCTTCAGCCTCTGATTCAGAGTCTGATACACCTCCAAAAATTTGTTCCTGTAAACAAAATATCAACCAGATTTCAGAAGCTAACTATTGGAAAGCAATAGTTGAAATGAATGGACTTGATATAGGTGGACCTAGCATCAATGTCCTTATAGAAACTGAACAAAATATGTTAAATATTGCTGACCAAATAACGGATCCATAAATGAAATCAAAATTTCTTGAAATGTGTTATCAACAGCTAAAGAAGGAAGTTATTGGTCTTCCCCCCAAACATCACAGTATGAAAGAAGTGTATAATCAATTACAAAATACTTCTGATGAAAAACCTATCACAATCCAGGATCTTAAAATGGAAGTTAATGCTTTAAAAGTAGAAATCAAACATCTACAAACGGCAAACTTAGCCATTACTATTGACATTATAAAAATTAATGCTCAGTTAAACCAGAAGACAACCAAAGATAAAGGGAAGAATCCAATACTAAATCAAAACCTGAATATTTATTATTAATGAATCAGGTTACTTTTCAGAAATGGTATGTCGGAATTACTTTTATTATAAAACTAGATTTTATAATTAAAGACGACGTTGCTCTTGTCGACAGTGGAGCTGATATGAATTGTATCCAAGAATGATTAATTCCTACTAAATATTTTCAGAAAACGACCCAGTCACTTACCAGTGCTAGTGGTAATTCAATGTATATCAGATATAAACTTCCAGAAGTTCTTATTTGCAAACAAGGAATTTGTCTTCCAACTTCCTTTGTCTTAATTAGAAATATGTCTCAATCTATTATTTTAGGGACACCATTCCTATGTTTACTAATGCCAATCACCAAAATAGATTCTATTGGCATTCATACAACCATAAGTAATCAGCCGATTATTTTTTAGTTTATTACAGAACCTTATACCAAAGAGTTAGATCAAATTAAGGATCTAGTTAATTTTAAGGAAAAACAAATCAATTTTCTGCAAAAGGAAATTCATTTTCTCACTACATAACAAAGATTATAGCAAACTTCTTTACAGAATAAACTTAAGTCACTAGAAAAAGAGTTTCATACAAAAATCTGCAATGATGTTCCCAATGTTTTTTTGGAAAGGAAGAAACATACAATTTCACTTCCTTATGAACCAAGATTTAATGAGCGCAATATTCCTACTAGATCGCGCCCTAGCTAGATGAAAAAAGAGTACGTAGAAATGTGTAAAAATGAAATTAATACTCTTCTCCAGAAAAAGCTTATTCACACCAGTTACTCCCCTTGGAGTTGTACAACCTTTTATGTTAATAAAAATGCGGAAATTGAACGAGGTGTACCAAGATTGGTAATCAATTATAAACCTCTTAATGATGCCTTAAAATGGATAAGGTATCCAATTTCAAACAAAAAGGATCTTTTGGATCGCTTACAAGATGCTATCATTTTTTCAAAATTTGATATGAAATCAGAATATTGGCAGATTCAAATTACTGAACAAAACAGGCATAAAACTGCTTTTACAGTACCCTTTGGACATTTTGAATGGAATGTTATGCCATTTGGTTTAAAAAATGCTCCATCTGAATTTCAGCATATTATGAATGATATATTCAATCTTTATACAAAATTTACTATTTGTTATATTGATGATGTTCTCATTTTTTCATCATCTATGGACCAGCATATTAAACGTCTTAATATTTTTAAGCATGTTATTATCAGAAATGGTTTAGTAGTTTCAGCACCAAAAATGAAACTTTTTCAAACTACAATCAAATTTTTAGGCCATAACATCCATGATGGCACTATAATTCCTATTAACAGAAGTATTGAGTTTGCATCTAAATTTCCTGATAAAATCAAAGATAAAACTCAATTACAGCTATTTCTTGGTAGCTTAAATTATATTCATGATTACTACCATAATTTAGCTCAGGATGCTGCTTTTCTTTACACTAGACTTCGTAAAAATCCTCCACCAGGGACTCCAGAACATCCCGAAGCCGTCCAGAAAATTAAGCTCAAAGCCAAGACCCTTTCTTGTCTTGCTCTACCAAATCCAGAATGGAAAAAGATTGTTGAAACAGATGCCTCTAACCAAGGTTATGGTGGTATCTTAAAACAATATAATCCTAACAGTAAAAAAGAACTTTTGCGGTTCACTTCAGGAACTTGGAAGCAAGCAGCTTTAAATTTTCCGACAATTAAACAGGAATGTTTAGCCATTGTAAAATGTGTTTCTAAATTCCAGGATGATTTATTAAATCAGCATTTTTTAATTCGTGTTAATTGTTCTGCAGCTAACCAGATCTTAAAAAAAGATGTACATAATTTAGCTCAAAAACAAATTTTTGCTTCATGGCAACGTTTACTTTCAGCAATTTGAAGTATTTTTTGGGCATTGAAGTAGCTCAGTCCAAGGATGACATTTTCATATACCAAAAGAAGTATGTGCTTGACTTGCTAAAGGAAACTGGAATGCTTGGAGGTAGACCATATAATATAACTCTAGAACCGGACCAGAAATTAAGGATCAAAGGGGAGATCCAGTGGACAGGGGGAGATATCAGAGGTTAGTGGGTAAGTTCATATACTTATCCCACTCACATCCAGACATTGTCATTGCAGTGAACATGGTTAACCAGTTTATGCATGCTCCAAGAAATTCCCGCTTAAAGGCAGTTATGAGAATCTTGAGATACCTGAAGGCTTCTCTTGGAAAGGGTCTTTATTTCTCAAAACATGGACATTTTAGTGTGGAGGCATTCATTGATGTGGATTGGGCTAGATCAGTCGCTGACAGATGATCAACTTCTAGATATTGCACATTTGTTTTAGGCAACCTAGTCACGTGGCGAAGTAAGAAACTAGTCACTTGGCGAAGTAAGAAACAAAATGTGGTTGCTAGATCTAGTGCTGAGGCAGAATTCAGAACTATGACTCAAGAGTGTATGTGAGTTGCTATGAATTAGACTATTATTGGGAGACAAGTCTATAAAGTAGTGTAGAGGCAGAATTTCGAGAAGTGTCTATAAAGTGTTTCATATTATAAATTTACATTTTTAATTAAGACAAGTTAAAGGAGTGTTGGACACGGTTTTTAGGAGTGTCCGCAGAGTGTAATGTCTGACACAGCACACCTCCTCCATAGAAGTCTCCATACTTCTTAGGTTACCATCTAGTGAAGATTTCTTTTGCTATGATATTAAGGTGGATGGGTTGATTTAGCATGCAATCAAGGTGTTCAAGATATTTTTTTGGTTCACAGCTCAAGTGTTTGTCTACAGTATAGTGGATATTTTTACCTTGTTTCTTTTGCAATAAAGAGCTTATAAAGCCATGTTCTGTAAATTACTGCCAAATTCTGTTGTTTTAGTCCCCGTCCAACATAATTATCATTTTCAGTTTTATGATTGTTCGACTTTATCAATATAAATTTGGGAAATTCTAACCTACTGCACAGTGGAAATCAGATGGCATCATAGGCAAAAGATTTCCCTATATCTTGTTTATAAGTAAGAAGAAAAAGAAAAATATTGACAATATAGAGAGACCATGGTTGCTTTTTGTCCAACGGTCATGCCCATGGTAGACAACATTCATAGTGTAGGAGGCGGTGTTGATGTTCTCTCTAATCAATGGCAGCATGCGTTAAAGGTTGATGGAAGTTAAGATTGGGAGTGGAGTTTGCAGATCTGGGAGGGAATTTAAGATTGGGATGGGAAAAAGAGGATGTGATGCATGCTATAGAATAGGGGATGGACACTGTTTGATCAACAGTTACCAATATAGTTGAATTGGAGTTCTGTAAGACTGCTTAGGACTTTGTCATGCATCATGGTTATGATGAGTGTTAATGAATGATTTCTTCTTGGTTTATGGTCCAGATGCGGATGCAAGATTGTCATCAAGCTGAACCGGCTAGCCTTATTTCAAATACGCTCGGTCTTAATTATTGGTAAAAAAATCATCAAATTTTGGCAAAGTGTGATGTTTGTATGAGGGGAAGCTGTTGTAGGCTTGTAGCACAGGGATAAAAGTGCTAGTATGATATCTACAAGGGAGGGGTGGCATCAGGAGTTCTTTTCTTATATTTGTCAATTGTACAGGGAGTAGGTGATAAGACGAGAGAGTTTTTTGGATGTTCTGTTTCCATGTATTAAAAACTGATGACCACAGTGAGGGGGTTATATGGTTTATGTTGAAAGTACTACAATGGTGAGGAGAGGAGTTAAAAAATATGGGTTGAGGTGGGAGAAAATGATTACGTGGCCATTGTTATATAGAATACATGGCCCTATAGAAGGAAGAGCTAGGAATTTTTTTTTTTTTTTCAAATGAGAATTTATGTAGCCAATTTAAATTGTTCAGATAAGTCTAAACCAGCTTTGAGGAAGAACCAGGATATTGAATCAATTGAAGCTTCAATAAGTGAATGTGTTGTACATGCTGCAATACCCACTCACTTATGCTGTGTTTGGTTGAGGGATTTGAGGAGGGATTTGGAAAGGGAAATGGAAAAAGTAGGTGAAATGTGAAAAAAATATACTTACATTTCACATAGTTTCACACACTTTTTCCCTTTCCCTTTCCAAATCCCTCCCCAAATCCCCCAACCAAACACAGCATTAGTGCGCATAGAGAATGTTTCAATCTGGCTATGGATTTTGAAACACAGACCAACCTTGCAAGTTATTAAAGGAATGTAACTGACAGTTCAATGAAGGATCACAATTTCATTTACTTTCCGCTGTAGAGAATAATCTTGGGACAACTTGGGAATGAACTACTTAAAGAAGACATTGAGCTATGAGGCAATCGTTGAATGAAGACGATTCATGGCCCTTCAGAAAATCAAATTCTATGGTTATCTTTGATGGGGTTCCCATATAGAGCTTATTGACTATTCATTGATGAGTGACAACCAGTGAGTTAAGACGGACTCCTCAAAGGCAGTGCTACTACAATTTCGACGTCATATTTGTACTGGATTCTATATGTAATTTTATTTGTTTCTCAATTATTTTCTTGCATGAAAAAAATTGTTGCTGCTCTTCATTTCAATGACACTGACAGAATTGTTTTTTTCTTGCCATTTTGACTTTTTTTTTTAATTTTTTTGTCATTTTGTGGTTTCAGGCTTTATGTGCAAATGTAAATGGCAACTCTGTTTGGAGGTTAGTTCCAATGGCCAGGGTTAGGATGGGTGATTGTAGAGATGTCACATGATGAGGTCATATGTTTCTGATTTCTGAATACTGGCATCTGTAATATCACAATTGAACAGAACCTTTCCAGAATTTGAATTTTTGTCTAAGTTAGATAAGAGAAGGATGTCATTTTGTTAAAAATGTTTGGCAAGTCTCAAGTTGAAGTTTGTGAAGATGTGTGGTGCGTGCGTTGATGCGCATGTTTTGATGAAGGCTACTTCTTTAAGGTTGTGTAATAGGCAGATGCACCTGATTGGGTGACATTGAGAGTTTATATATACTGATACTGAGCTCTACTCGGCAATAATGTATTCTGGCAATCTGGGGTTAACTGCAGGTATCTTGTTCACAATGGTACATGTTTAATGTGAAAGAAAGAAAAACTGCTTGTACATCATTTTCATTTATTCATTTATATTTTTTTTCTGAGCCAATAAGATTGAGGCGGCCAATTTTATTAATAAGGAGAAGCCGTCGGTTTGGGGAATTTTTATTCTTCGATAAATGGGGCACTCCTTAAAACGAGATTTGAAAAATCAGAATTTATTTGGCCTTTTTTGGGGTCTTGGTATCTTCTTTTAGAAAGATACCACTGTTTTTATTTCTAAAGATTGGAGGGCGGTGTATTTTTTTTTTTTTTTTGATAAATAAAAATAAAAATTCACACCTAGGACTCATTGGAGGGCGTTTGTGTGATTTGTGGCGAGGCTCTTTCTTCTGTTCATCTAGGAGTCATTGGTCTCCCATTGTTATACTACCTTTTAATTTATGTTCTTATTTTGTTGCCAATAAAAATAAAAATAAAATAAAGTCATACTAAAAAGGTAGGTGGAAGTTTTTTACTTTCCAATGCCTTAATATTAGATGCCCTTCTGATCAAAAGAATAGGCAGACATAAGTAGCATTCAAGATATGGTTAATTATATATAGTATCAACATGATAGCTTCATTATAGTTTGCCTTCTATAGATTTCTGTCCTTTGCATCCCATTTTGATAAATCTGTGACTGAAAACCATCTAGATTTCTTCAAATATATATCTTGCTTCTTCAAAAATCATCCCATTTTGATATATTTCTGTCCTTGGCATCCCATTTAGTGTTCTTTTATGCTGTGTTCGGATGGGGAATTTAGGGAGGGATTTAGAAAGGAAAATGAAAAAGGTAGGTGAAATGTGAATAAAGTATGCCTATATTTCACATAGTTTCACACACCTTTTCCATTTTCCTTTCCAAATGCCTCCTCAAATCTTTCAATCAAACACAGCATTAGATTTTCATTGGTTCCAGGATTGAAAAGTTCAAATCATATTTACATGTGTTAAACCGGGACAATTTATCATTCTTTTATTAAACCTCTTCTAGTGAATCAATTGTTGTTGATAGTCAGTACACAGCTACTATTTTTTTTTTTCCCCAAAAGTACTCGAAAAAGTGTCGGGAATTTGAAGTATAGTATAGATTTAAACTTGGTGGGCTGATCCAAAATAATAATAATAATAATAAAAGTTTTCAACTTGGTAGTGCGGCCTCGCTCGAGATAAATTTCATCTTGCAAAATTTTCAAATTCTCAGCACTTTTCTGTATATTAATTCTGGGTATTCTTTTCTAGGTAACATAGCATTGGTGTTTACTATTTATTTACTACTATTGTTGAAAGAGCATACTAATGAGACTTTTTGGCAATTGAGAGTGAAATGTTGTCTCGTGCTGTTGCAACAATGATTTTATTATGTAGGCATTATTGTTTTGCAGAGATGGCATGGTTTATCAACTGAGGTATTGGGGGTGTTTGGCAAGAAAAATTTTAACTTAGTTTAGGTTAAAATTTATAAAAAGATAAAATAGACTAAAATAGTTAATAAGACAAAATGCCACATCAAATTCATAATCATTTCATTTTTTCTCTCACAAACATCACGTCCAACTACAAAAAAATTTAATCATCTTTTCAAACATAAAAATTCTAGCCTACTAAAATAGCTAAAAATTAAAATAGTCTACTAAAATAACTCTCCAAACACCCACATTATATGAGTAGAGGGTAGATTTAAGTTACAATGGGTTGGTTTTCTCTGCTGGAATATTTTTGTCATCATGATATTTTCACAATATATATGTCCTTGCTGTAGAGTGATTTTTTATATAACTGATACTATTTTTTAAGGTGACTATCAATACTATTGTACTTTCAACTTTTATAGAATTAAATCTCCACTATATAAAAAAACATTTTAAGATCATTCGGAAAATAAATCACTCTAGAGAATTCAGACTCATAAATCTTTACCTATCTTTTTTTAGTATAGGATGCTGTTATCTACAGCAGAAATACCTTGGGCATATGTTTCAAGAGTTAAAAATCTTTAGTACTTCCTTGGAATTTGATTAATAAAATTATTTTTCTTGTCCTTCGTGTAGATCTTTTGACCATGTTTTTTTAGGCGGATTAGATTAGATAAAATTAACATTCATTGTCAGTTTCTATGGATTGTGTATCGTATCCATATCTGGATTGGCATAGAATTACAAAAAGCGATCTATAAAATTCTATTAATTTTGTAACTTAATATGTCCAACCTCGCGTTTAGCTCTCATTTTGTATACCTCTCCTCTCTTGAGATTTCTTTAGTCTCCCATGTGTCATGCTCGGGTGTATTATTAATCTAGTCTAAATTTTTCAACTAAATATAAGATTATATATTTTGTTAGATTTATAATTCAATTCCAACGCCGTTTCCCCAAAACAAACATGGCCCAAGGGTGGACATGCTTTATGGCCAATCACAGTTGTTATCTTGGTCATTGATATGTCAATTTTGTTATGTTACATAAGGTCCAAGTCTTCTGCCTAAAATATTTTGTTAAGAGTATCTCTAATTCTGTGTGAGGGTTCATATTAAAATTAAACTTTAATAATTATTCTTTCAAATTCATCTACAATTATTCTATCTTTTATGCTAAAGTACAGCACAATTTGACGAAATATCTAGCAAAAGTTTGGTGCACAAGCTAAGGTCCTCGCAAGAGGGGTTTGGGAGAGATCACAATATTCTGAAAGAGATTGTAGGGTTTACAATAGTCTGGAAGAGATCATAGGGTTTGAGAGAGATCGTAGGTAAGCAGTGTAATTCTTTTAAATTTTTTGGGTGGAGTAACCCTCATCTTTGTGAATAGCACAATGAATAACACTTGCAATAAATCTAAGTGCATAGAAGATCAAACACAGAATGATACACAAATGTTTCATAAGGGGTATGAATTGGTTTATTTATTCTTAGTATTGCTGATAACACTTGTCATTACAGTAAGTCATGAACTCTTAGGTTCTGTTTGGTTATGAATTTGAGAAGAGATTTAGAAATAGAAGATAAAAAAAGATATGTGAAATGTGTTGGCTATGTTATTATCATCCCATGTGAGTGGCTAACCCACCTTAGAGAGAGTGGGGTGGTTGGAGACCACTTTAGAGAGAGTGGGAGTGGCACCTCCCCACTAACCAATCCACTCACCATTGCTGTCCAGCTACCTTCCCTCATGATATGTATAAATAGAGGTTGAGAGGAGAGTAGAATATAAGAGAGAACCATCAGAAATTGAGTGTGAGAGCTGTGAGTTGAGTGAGTTTCATCTCCTCCTCTGTATTTGTATTTTTGCTCCATTTTAGTGATAATTCTCATTTCTGTCCGTGGATGTAGGCATTGGGCCGAACCGCGTAAATATTGTGTTCTCTGTGTGTGTGAGATAATTCTCTGGGTGTCTTTGATCCTAACAAGTGGTATCAGAGCCTCGTTGGTGGCGTTTCGGAACAAAAACAGCGTGTTGTTCGAAACTATCCAGAAATCGTGTTGCTCGAAATCAGATTTTGAGCATACCAGGAGCAAGGGCTCAACGAGAGGAGTCCAGAAGTATAAAGCAGACACCCAACGGAGGCCGGACGCGCCCTCACGCGCCCCTGGAAGTTGGCGCGTGAATCCCAGTCGCGACACGCGCCACCACGCGCCGTTCAGGCAACCGGCGCGTGATCCCAATCTCACCCACGCGCCCCACGCGCGCTTCAAGGAAGACGACGACTGAGGGACAGCGCGTGCCAGACACGCGCCGCACGCGCCCATGCCAGCCGACGTCATCAGCCGATCGAAGCCCAGCCGTTGAGCCGGAGCCGCGTTGACCGAGCCTGAGCCGTTGACCGAGCCGCTGACGTCAGCCAGACGCCAGCCGAACCGGAGAAAAATCTGGTGCTTCTCAGGCGCACCAGATTCTGCCGATCTGAACCGTTAAAATTGTTTTGGCTTGATCGAAGCCATTTGGAGTCCGTTTTTGGTGATCCAATAGTGGTTTCTGACTATTTGGAGTATTCCGGACACATCCGTACGGTCAGATTTTGCAAATAAGTTTTTCAAAAATTCGCAGTTTTTATTTTGGCAATCCGAAGTGCTTTTCCGGCTAATTTGAGCAGTCCGGACTTCACAGCAAAGCCTGTTTTTCAAACAGAGATTACTTTCTGGATGATGGAGGAATCCACATCAGCTTCAGGGCCGATGATTCAGTTGAACGCTTCTAATTATGCGATATGGAAGCCGCAGATGGAGGACGTCCTGTATTGTAGAGATTTGTTTGACCCTATAGCGCTAAAGGGGGTCAAACCAGATGGAGACAAGGATGGGGACTGGATAAAAATCAACCGGAAGACTGTCGGTCAAATCAGACAGTGGATTGACCACAGTGTGTTCCACCATGTTGCCCAAGAGACAGACGCCTATGCCCTATGGATGAAATTGGAGGGCATGTACCAGTCCAAGACCGCACGGAACAAAGCCTTGATAATGAGAAGGCTTATAAACCTGAAGCTGAAGAATGGTGTGTCTGTTGCTGAACACACCAGTGAATTCCACAGCCTTGTGAACCAACTTGCATCAATCAAAATGGAGTTGGAGGATGAGATGCAAGCATTATTATTACTCAGTTCCTTACCAGACAGCTGGGAGACGTTGGTGGTTTCTCTCAGTAATTCTGCACCCGAAGGGAAGTTGACCATGGGGATGGTCACAGACGCCTTATTCAACGAGGAGGCAAGGAAGAAAGAGATGGAAGGAGAGCAGTCCCATGCCCTTGTCACAGAAAGTAGAGGCAGAGATAGAGAAAGGGGCAGAGGTAGAGGAAGAAGTAAAAGCAGAGGGCGTTCACAGTCCAGACAGGACAACACGAGGAGGTGTTTTTACTGTGATCAAGAGGATCACGTAATAAGAGATTGCCCGGAGAAGAAGGCGGACAGACAAGCCAAAGAGAAGGCTAAGGGACACGGAGGTCCCTCAACTACAGCAGTTACAGTGCATTCCTCTGACGATGAAGATGTGATGCTTACAATCTCGTCAGAGTTGGAAACACCCGGCTGGATTTTGGATTCAGGGTGTACGTTCCACATATGTGCGGATAGGAAGCTTTTCTCCACTTACCGAAGAGTCAGCGGTAGCATTATCCGGATGGCCAACAACACAGTGAACAGAGTTGTCGGCATAGGGACAGTGCGATTCCTTACTAAGGATGGAAGAAAAGTAATTTTATCTGAGGTCCGACATGTGCCAGGAGTACGGAGGAATCTAATCTCCCTGAGTATGCTAGATCTAAAAGGAAATTGTTTCTCATCTAGTGGCGGGGTTCTTCATGTACACAGAGGTGATAAAGAATTGTTGCAAGGCAAATTGTGCAACAAATTGTACAGACTGGAAGGAGAAGTTTTGACAAAGATGAGTGTTGTCAAATGCCAGTCGAAGGGTACAAAGAGAGAACATACGCAACCAAAGCGTATGATTGAGCAAGGCTTTCATCAGGAATGGCGAAAACGGTACACGGGAACGCAAGGAGGCAGTTCAAAGGTGCACAGAGCTGAGCCAGTGAAGCCAATCTTGAAGAAAGTTCAGAGCAAAGAAACCAAGTCTGTAGAGACTATGCCAGTGAAGAAGAGAGTTTCTTTTGCTTCCGTGTTAGAGACATTTTGCAACCTCTCAAAAGATGCATGGAAAGGAGGGATGCAATCTCGAGTCGCAAAGTGAGCGTTGCAATGCACTCCAATAAGGGGGTGCGAGCACTATGCACGGAGTTGCATAGTGATAACTTGTACAGACCGATGGAAGTTGTCTTGGCAGAAGGGCTAACTGTCAAACACCAGTACGGACGTACAAGTGAGACTGAACCGAACATCAGGGATTGCAGCACAGACAACGGGCGTATGAGATCGCTGGGAAGTTGTTCTAAAGTGCAGAAAGCAAAGGCTGGTTGTTCAGAAATAAGCTCCGAGCAAGGAAAATTGAGGATGTTGATGTGTCACACTCTGAAGTTTTCTAGTTGCTCCCGTGTTCATCATGCAAGGAGTTGCACGGTAATGCAAGGGTATCCCGAGCAGGGGGTGCAGGACATCCAATCAGGGGGTGTCAAGATATCTTGGTTGCGCAAGTTCAAGCATAGCAAGTGAAGACATCCGAGACAGGAAGCGTAGAAGAGATCTGAGGGAGATAGGAGCAGAGGCTCTCTCCAAATCAGAGAGTGGTATGAGTTGAGTTGAGGATGTAGGATTCCCTCCTCTTCTTGTATCTCTGGTGTATTATCTCTAGCTTCAGGGGATGTAGCGTCTCAATGAGGAGATGAAGATTCTGTTGAAATTTGGGCGTGACAAGATTAGCAGCAGTGTGTGCAGTTTATCACCTCACATGGGTTGAGGGGGTGATTTGTTGGCTATGTTATTATCATCCCATGTGAGTGGCTAACCCACCTTAGAGAGAGTGGGGTGGTTGGAGACCACTTTAGAGAGAGTGGGAGTGGCACCTCCCCACTAACCAATCCACTCACCATTGCTGTCCAGCTACCTTCCCTCATGATATGTATAAATAGAGGTTGAGAGGAGAGTAGAATATAAGAGAGAACCATCAGAAATTGAGTGTGAGAGCTGTGAGTTGAGTGAGTTTCATCTCCTCCTCTGTATTTGTATTTTTGCTCCATTTTAGTGATAATTCTCATTTCTGTCCGTGGATGTAGGCATTGGGCCGAACCACGTAAATATTGTGTTCTCTGTGTGTGTGAGATAATTCTCTGGGTGTCTTTGATCCTAACAAAATGTAATTATATTTTATTCATATTTTACTTACATTTTTTATTTTTCTTTCTAAATCTCTACCCAAATCTATAAACTAACACAACACATAAGAGTTTTAGAGACCAAATGTTTGTCTCTAAAAGTGAAAATTTTGTTACAAAAGACATTTAGGGACTAATTTCCATCGTCATGAGAATAATCGCTAAAAGGTCGTTTCGAAAAGTCAAAAACAAAGCTTTTAGGGACAAAATTTTGAAAATGTCACTAATAAATAGACTTTTAGGGACAAAATAATTTGGTCTCAAAATAGTTTATTTTTTAAGAAAAAAATTTGGTTCATCACTAATATCTAATTTTTATTGTTAAAAATATAATAATGACACTTTTCAGAACAAAAATATTTGGTTCTTAAAAAATAATTTTGTCCCTAAATTTTATTCTCTAAAATTTTAATTTTTTGTAGTGTAAACACAGCGTTAAGGAATAAAATTAAATGTTTTGTTTCTACTTAAGTTGGGTTTACTCAAATTGCACCCCTACTAGAAACGCTAGATTCTTCTCGAGTAATATCATAAAACGATTCTAGAATTTTTAACCAAATGTAAGTTGTGTTGAAACAATTTTCAAACATTTCTAGCAAAGTTTTTACTAAATGTAAATTGTTTTAAAACATAATTTTCAAACCCAAACAGTTATAAATTGATTTCTTAAATTCATGTCGTTTCACAAGCAACATTAAGATTGATGTCGCGTTTTACTATTAAGCGTTTTGAATTCACAAAATCGTAAAAATACAATTTTATAAAACAACTAAAGTTTAATAATAAAGTTTGAATAAAGATTGAGAGTTATAATTTATGAGTTCTAAAGAGATCCTTAATTAGGTGTACTCCACCTCCTCATCTACACCATCTTTTCACTAACCAAACAATCCTACTCATCTTTCCACTAATCTCAAACTTTCATAATTTACAAAGTCACCCTAAAATTTAGAATATTTTTATAAGTTAATCTTTCAAGTTTATAATATTTTTGAAAAATTTAGGTTTTACTTATAAAACACTATGAGACCCTCAATCTCAGGATCAGAGCTTAGAAATCGAATCTAGAAAAAAAAATTAAATGTGAAAATTCAATATTTAATGCAAGATATAATCGATATAAAAAATTTTATACATCTTCATCACGGTAATAATAAAACTGAAACCACAAGACTATTAAATAGTCTAATGGACGTGAGTAAAGAAACTTTAAATATTTGCATAAATCAAAATATCATGATTACTGAAATATCTAAAGAGTTAAAGAGAAATAAAAGAAATTCCTCTTAAAAATAAAAATAAAAAGTTTTATTAAAAGATTTGGAACATCTTTTATGGTTATTGAATAAACTGCAAAAGACGAAAAAGATCGAAATGATAGTGATACATCCGCACCAAGAAATCCTATAGAAGGAATATCCTCAGAAGATCTTTAAAAATATTTTAATTTATATATAAATAATTATGAAAGAGAAAAATCACTTAAAAAATCAATAAGCGATTCTATTGATCCAACAGAGTTAAAAGAACAACGCTATCAATCAGAAAGAAAAGTTGAAATATCCAAAATAAACAAAGCATTTGAAAATTTTGATTTTTGAGAAATCCCGATTTTACGAATATCTTTGGAGATAATGAAGAAAAATCTTCTAAGTAAGAAATAAAGTTAGGAAAAAGAGGACCAATAGAAACTCATATAAAATATGACTTTATTCCTAAAGCTGCAAAAAATGAACCTGTCACTAAATATGGATTATATCTTGATCTTGACTGTGTAACTAACATAGAAGAAGTTATAGATAATCAGGCTCAAGCAGTAAGAATTGTAGTAGCTAGACAAGCTATAGACGCAAGAGGTCTAAATGCTTTTGTAAACGTTACTTATTCTAAGAGGTCAAGCAGCAAAATTTTCGGATACTCTATCAGATAATAATAACATAAGAGCTCAGTGGTTAGCTTTAACTACTGCGGAAGATTAATGTTTATGGTAGATAACCTTCAATGAGAATTTTGTGGAATAGCCCTTAGCCAATTGGGAATTGAAGAAAAAATAGCATATACAAATCTAACTAGGATACGAATATATAATATGTGCTATTTTGAAAATTATGCTTGTAAATACAAAAACTAGACCTAAAAAATACTATTCGTTGGCAATAATAATTTATGGGTAAATTACAATTTGCACCCCTACACAAAATTTCACTTTGACCGTTATACATGAAATCATAACAGTCACCCCCCTACACTTTTGGTCAAATCCCACTTTGGTTCCTATACATGAAATCGTAGCAATCAACCCATTGCACTTTTGGTCAAATTCCACTTTGATCCTTACAAAAATATTAATGTCCCTCTTCTGTTACTCAATTGTTTAAATTTTTAACAGAATATATTCATACAATAAGAATATGACCATAAAATGAGGGTAAGAGAGAAAAATTGTATTAAAATTAGCAAAAAGAATTTGAAATGGACCAAATAATTTAATTTCCATTTTTAGATGGAGATTTTTTAGTTGGGAATGCATTTTTAAAACAAGAAGAAAATAGACATTTTCTTCAAGATCAATCATATATTGCTTTTAAAATGCATGAAATCCCATTGGTTATGCATCTCAAAAACGTAAATTTGGTTTTAACCCTATTAAAATTATAGAACTAAATTTATTAAAACAAATTGAACCTCTCTACACAGCCCAGCATAGTGAACTTAAAAAAAAAATTGACGACAATCAAGAAAAACTTGGCAACAACTATTTGAAGATGAAATTTGTAGTGAAAATAACACTATAATTGATAGTGAATATGAAAGTGATAGTGAAAAAGAAGATATATAGCAATTCTGGTTTAGGCCCAACCCATTTGATGTTTTGGATCCGGGTTTCATTGTCTTATATAATTCATGTCTTGTTTCCTCTTATTCCTATTTGAGTTTGGCTATTGGGTTGTGTTGGTTGCATTTGGAACAGGTTAGTAGCTTGTTTTTCAAACAGTTGTTGCCCAAAATTTTGTTTCTTCGCTCGAGGGACGCTTCTTGCGCTCGAGCGGTCTTTGTCTGCTTGAGAGGTTACATTTATTGTGTCTAGATGCTCGAGTGACACTTCTTGCGCTCGAGCGGGCTATGCATATATCAGTTCGTAAAAGTCACTTTTAGATCACTTTTTCATATATCTCTCTCTCTCTAAACATTCTAAAAACCCAAGATCTACACCCTCTCTCTCTAAAACCCTACTTTTCTCTTCAAATACACCTAGATCCGTTGAGTTCTTCACCAGTGTCCCTTTGTTAAAAAGATAGAGCACGCCGTGGGCTTCCTTTTGATCCCAACAAAGTTGGGTTTCAGCGTTTTTGAAACATCTCCATTCTCTCTCTCATCTTCTAAGTTTGAGGTAGGGATTCTCCACACTTTCTTATGATTTTTAACTTAGATATTTGTCTTTATAAAACAACATCGTGATTTGGAAGAATGTCGAACAAACCTAGGGCTTGGCTTGATTTCAAAAGAGGAGTTTTCAAATGCTTTGTTGGAAATGATTAAGAGAATATATTTATTGTTAAGTTATGATGAATTAGTGGATTTTTACCTTTGAAATTGGTTTATAAAGAAATTGGGATTTTACCCTGAATATATCAAATGTTGATTTTGAAAGGATAAATGAAATTGATGTTGGAAATGTGGAATTGGGTTGATATTGATGAGGATGATGGAGTTGGATATGCATTATCACTTACATCTTGAAATTTGGAAAGTTTATCTTTATTAAAAATTATTTATCTGTTTAGAAATATCTGTTTTGGGCTATCAGTGAAGGATAGTTATGATTGTTGTAGTAATTGCATGAGAATTAGGAGAATTAAAACTATTGTCTCATCCATTTGTATCGAGCATTATTTCATATTTATACATTGAAAATGTTTATCGTTTTGAGAAAAATGGTGAATCTGGGAAGTATGTGTTGTCTCGTTGAAATATGTTGGTCTGAGTGTCCATGAAAGTCCTAAAAATTGTGTGTATACATAGGTATCGATCTCGCAGATGAAATTTCCGTGAAATGGCAATAGTAGTGTTTGTAGAGCCTACGTTTACATGGGTGCCCATTTACGGTTTCCCGCAAATGAAATTTTCATGAAAGGTTGAAATTGTTTTAAGATTCCCAATGTGTGATTCACTGCCATGTTTTCTATTGTAAAAGAAGTGATTTATGAATCTTGATAGTAACCGGGTATTACATGGTTTTGGAAAAAGATATAAAATGTTTTGGTAAGAGCATTGCATATGCATATCACTTTATATCTTTGTTAAGATTCATATATTGTGTTGGATTATTTCTACTGGGTTTTGGCTCACCTTATGTTGGAAAACCATTTTCAGGTGCTGATGATATGCCTCCGCCAAGACAATAACTTGGGAGGACTTGGAAGCAAGAGCCTCATTTTGTTTATTGTGTTGGATTTGTTTTGTACAAGCCTAAGGCTTTAACTATGTTGGATTTAAATCCATTATGTTGTAACCAAGTACTGTCTTGGAAAGTTGTAAGCGTTTAGGGCATTTCTTATTTGTTCAACTCTCATTCTATTTTTTTATTATGTAACATATGCTATAGATTCAGGGTAAGGCTTGTGAATGTGTATCTGCATATGTTACTCTTTTGTACAATCAATTGGAACTAATGGGAGATAATTACTTATTCATGTATTGTTATTTAATGAATATGGTGGATAGTTTATTGTCTTTTATTTCGAGGCGTTACAACTTGGTATCAGAGCGTACCGGATTTGAATATTTTGGGTAAGTGGGGAGTGGTTCTTGCCATAATGAGTTTATCTTGCTTGATAGAGATATTTGTAGGTATGGTATGCTTTGTGATAACATGTTTATGGGGGCTAAATGTGTATGGAGTTTAATTGCTAAGATGTTGATTAGATCTACGAGTTTCTAGAAGTCTTGTTAGAAGAGCACTTGATCACTGCTATTTCTAACTCAAACTCAGGCAACGTTGCGGGACGATCATTATCTAGAAAGGAAATTCGTATGTGTTTATGTGATTATGTGCTTATGTGATTATGTGCTTATGTGGAGTGAATTAATTGTTGTCCATTGTATAGGATGTGAGTGAGTTAGCTTCGGCACATTTGTAAATGTGCTAATCTCTTGTGTTACCTTTATTAGGATGTCAGGACGTGGACGTGTTGGTGGTAGGCATGGCAGGCCTAGACAGTAGGAGGTGCCATTACTAGATGAAATTTCGGCGCAAGAAAAAGGGTTTGGTCAGGCCAATATGGCCGAATCGGTTAGTCAACAGGCCTTGCGCGCTTCGGCCTGTGAAATGGCCGGAGCTTTGCGGGAATCCATGGACATTCTTAGGGTTGAGAATCAAGTCCAGGCTCATGTTGCTGAGACAGGGCCGTCTTTTTTGAAGAGTGAGTTCTTCCGGTCGAATCTGGATGAGTTTTTGGGGGATCCTAATGTGCCTTTGAAAGCGGATGAATGGCTCGAGCAGATAGTGAAAACGTTTGAGATGCTTGGCATCAAGGACAATGGGTTGAGAGTGACCTTAGCATCCTTCCAGCTGAAGGGAGATATGGGTCGGCGGTGGAAGTTTGCGCGGGGATGCATCTAAGTGAATTGGAAGGCTTTTGTCAATGCCTTCCAGGACAAGTTTTTGCCTCTCGCTATTAAGGAGAAGTTGAGGGAGCAGTTCTTGAAGCTCAAGCAGCCTAACACATCGGTGGCCGAGTTTGAGGCTACCTTTACTAGCTTGTCGAGGTTTGCACCAAAGTTGGTATCGACGGAGGAACGTCGTTGCTTGGAATTTGAGAAAATGTTGAGGACCAAACTCCTTTTTAAGGTGGCCACATCTATGATTAGGGATTACAGTCATCTTGTGGAGGCGACAGCTCACTTAGAGACTGTGATTTAGACCGCAGAGAAGAGGATGAGAGACTCCAGTCATTGGAGTCAGGAGGTACAGGGAGAGCATCGGGACAGTAAGAGACAGAGGGATTCTAACCCATAGCAGTCCCAAGTAGCACAGTCTAGATCCACCTTTGCTGTGCCGAGTTCTGGCTCAGGGAGAGGTAATTAGGGAGGTTTCACTTGTTTTCAGTGTGGCCAGTTGGGTCACAAGTCTCCAGCATGCTCGCAGAGAGGAGGAGGGCAACAGTCTGCACCATCTTCGGCTCGTCCTCAAAGCTAGAGTCAGGGGAGAAGGCAACTACCTACCTGCTTTCAGTGTGGGCAATCAGGACATATGAAGAGGTTTTTCCCTCAGTTGGGTGGCACGTCTGGTGCGTTTAGTTCAAGACAGATACAGAGTCATCAGATTACCCAATCAATACAGGTCTCGAGGGCCAATCAGGGAGCCTTTTCAACTCACTCAGTGCATCAGACTTATGCTCCGAGGTGTGAGCAGGTAAAGTAGAGACCTACAGGACGTGTGTATGTTGTTACCAGGGCAGACTTAATGCCAGCGCCTTTGGTAGTGAGAGGTAACTTCTTGTTGTGTAATTTTATTGCTAGTGTGTTGATTGATACGGGTACATCCCATTCTTTTATCTCATCTACAATTGCATCATCATTGGGGTTAGAAGTGGCTCAGTTAGCATCTCCACTCAGGTTAGAGTCACCGGTTGGTGGAGAGGTTGTGTTAGACCAAGGGTGTCGGGGTTGTGAGATAGAGGTTACCGGTCATCGACTTTCCTTTGCATTTATGTTAATCGATATGTTAAGCTTTGATGTTATATTGGGTATAGATTGATTGTCATCTTATCAGGCTGTTATAGACTACTACCGTTAGAGGGTTACTATATGTACCTCAGTGGTGATTATTTTTATTTCTTGGGGGAACGAGTTGATAGAGCTTTATTGCCAGTGTGTGACCCACATGGTCGGGGTGAACTTAGTCTTATTTTTGCTACATTTTTGGAGGTTGAGAGTCATGTGGTCTGAGTTGAGTTGCTGAGGGTATTTTGTGAATACATGGACGTCTTTTCCGAGGATCTCACTAGTTTACCATCTCACCGTGAGATTGAGTTCTCTATTGATTTGGTGCCTGGCACGACACCAATTTCTATGGCACCATAGAGATTTGCACCCGCTGAATTGAATGAGTTGAAGGTTCAACTCCAAGAATTGTTAGATAAGGGTTTTATCCGCCCTAGTACTTCGCCTTGGGAAGCACCGGCTCTCTTTGCCAAGAAGAATGATGGTACATTACGATTTTGTATTGACTACCGAAAGTTGACCCAGATAACTGTTAAGAACAAGTACCTAATGCCTCGTATAGATGATTTGTTTGACCAGTTGAAGGGGTCTTGTTGCTTTTCTAAGATAGATTAGAGATCGGGTTATCACCAATTGAGCGTGAAAGAGAAGGATATCCAGAAGACGGTATTCTATATGCGGTATGGCCATTACAAGTTCTTAGTGCTGCTTTTTGGGTTAACCAACACACCGGTCTTATTTATGAATTTGATTAATCGAATCTTCCGTGAGTTCTTAGACCGTTTTTTGGTCGCCTTTGTTGATGACATCTTGATTTACTCACCCTCTGAGAAGGAACACAAGGAACACTTGCGAGTTGTGCTTGAGTTGTTTAGAGCCCACAAATTGTATGCTAAATTCGGGAAATGTGAGTTCTGGTTTAAGGAGATGAAATTCCTAGGCCATGTGGTATCTGGGGAAGGGGTGACTGTAGATTCCTCTAAGATCGAGGCAGTGCAAGATTGGGAATAACCTAAGAATGCCTTTGAAATTCGTTATTTTTTGGGGTTAGTTGGATATTACTGTCATTTTGTGAAGGATTTCTCTAAGTTAGCCTCACCTTTAACTAGACTAACGAGGAAGGGAATCAAGTTTGTGTGGAGTAAGACTTGTGAGAAGTCATTTCAAGAGCTTAAGGTTAGACTTACCACAACTCCAGTGTTGATTATTCCTGAGAGGGGTTTGGGCTATTTTGTGTATTGTGACGCATCTTGGAAAGGTTTCAGTTATGTCTTGATGCAAGAGAGGAAGGTAATAGGTTATGACTCACGTCAGTTGAAAACACACGAGAGAAACTATCATACTCATGATTTAGAGCTAGCAGCAGTGATCTTTGCCTTGAAGATTTGGAGGCATTACTTGTATGGTGAGAGATTTGAGGTCTTTTTTTATCATAAGAGTTTAAAGTATCTATTTTCACAAAAAGATTTGAATTTGATGCAGAAAAGATTGATGGAGTTCATGGAGGACTATGATTTTGAGTTGCACTATCATTCGAGAAAGGCCAATGTAGTGGCCGATGCCTTGAGTAGAAAGTCCTTCAGCAATTTAGCGAGTATTGCCATCCGGGAATGGGAGATATTGGGTGCTATTGGCGAGTTCGACTTGCATCTTAGCAAGTCTATTGAGTCAGCAGCTTTGTTTACAGTAGTTGTACAACCTACATTGGTGAGCAGAGTTATAAAAGCACAGAGGGGCAATCACGAGGTAGAAACCCTCTGGGAGAAGATCTCTAGTAAGAAGATAGAGAAGGGCTTGAACGTGTTTTCAAACTTGAGTGTTAGATACCTCGATCGTCTTTTGGTGCTAGAGTCTTGCAGAAAGGAGGTACTCCGAGAGTTTCATCATTCACGCCTTACGGTACATCTAGGAGGCACAAAGATGTATCACGACCTTAGTCGCCAGTTTTGGTGGAAGGAGATAAAAAAGGACGTAGCCTTGTTCATATCAAGGTGCCTTACTTCTCAACAAGTGAAGGCCAAGCATTAAAGGCCAGCGGGTTTGTTGCAACCCTTGCCTATAGCTGAGTGGAAGTGGGAGCATATCACAATGGATTTTTTTGTGGGTCTTCCGAGGACTCAACGAGATAATGATGCCATTTGGGTGATAGTTGATCAATTAACTAAGTCAGTTCACTTTGTACCTATGCGCACGAGTGACTCGATAGATTATCTTGCAAGCTTGTATATTAGTGACATTGTTTGACTTCATTAGGTCCCTGGGATGATTGTCTCGGATAGAGACCCACATTTACATCTCATTTATGGCAGAGCCTACCGAATGCTTTGGGCACTAGACTGACTTTTAGTACCGCTTACCATCCTTAGACTAATAGGCAGTCAGAGCGTACCATTCAGATCCGTAGAGATATGCTTCGAGGTTGTGTTCTTGACTTTAAGGGGTCGTGGGAGAGCACTTATTTTTAGTGGAGTTTGCCTATAACAATAGCTTTCAGGCGAGCATTGGCATGGCACCATTTAAGGCCTTGTATGGCCAACCATGTAGATCTCCTATGTGCGGGCCCGAGTTGGGCGATGTACCTATGATAGGTCCACAGTTAGTCCGAGAAACGACAAAGAAAGTTGCACTTATCCATAAGAGGTTGGTTACGGCTTAGAGTCGTTAAAAGAGCTATGCCGACCGTAGGAGGAGACCATTATCCTTTGAGGTGGGAGATCATGTCTTCTTAAAGATATCACCTAGACGGGGTTTGATGAGGTTTGGGAAAAGTGGGAAGTTGTCTCCTAGATTTATTGGGCCTTTTGAGATCCTAGAACAAATTATAGAGGTAGCTTGTCATTTGGCCTTACCACCACAGCTTTCTTAGATTCATAATGTGTTCCATATCTGTATGCTTCAGAAGTAGGAGCCAGATTTTTCACACATGTTGAATTGGACTGAGTTAGAGGTAGACGAGGATACCTCGTATGAGGAGAGACCGATTAGAGTTTTAAACACTTGAGACCAAGTCTTACGAGGCAAGATGATTCTTTTAGTAAAAGCATTGTGGCGACACCACGGGGTTAAGGAAACCACTTGGGAACGTGAGGCAAAAGTCCGTGAGAAGTATCTGAACTCATTTGTTGATGTTTGAACATGTATTAAAATTTTGTTATGTTAATGTAATATAAACATTGTATATGTTTTGAAAATCTGAATTGTATATTCAATAATGAGCATATGTTTATCTTGGTGATGAGAATGAATAACCGGTGGATGGGTCATGGTGTTGGATTTGATTTACTATCATTGTTGTAAATAGTTTAAACATGATTTTGTTATTTGATTTAAATTTCAAGGACAAAATTCCTTAAAGGAGGGAGGTTATAACGATTCTGGTTTAGACCCGACCCATTTGATGTTTTGGATCCGAGTTTCATTGTCTTATATAGTTGTTCATGTCTTGTTTCCCCTTATTCGTCTTTGAGTTTGGCTATTAGGTTGTGTTGGTTGCGTTTGGAACAGGTTGTAGCTTGTTTTTCAAACTGTTGTTGCCCAGAATTTTGCTTCTTCGCTCGAGTAACTCTTAGAAGTGTCGCTCAAGTGACTAGACACACTAAGTTGCATCATTCTAGTGCAAGAAGTTTCACTTGAGTGAAGAATACCACCTCTCAGTACTTTTACAGGTCTGCAAAACTACCGAGAGGTGGTATTCTTCACTCGAGTGAAACTTCTTGCACTAGAATGATGCAACTTAGTGTGTCTGGTCACTCGAGCGACACTTCTTACGCTTGAGAGGTCTTTGAGAACTCTCAATACTTTTGCAAGCCTGCAAAACTACTGGGAGTTGGCATTCTTCGCTCAAACTGTAACTCTTGAGCTAGAGCGATGTTGGCTCGAGCGATCCTTCTTGAGCTCAAGCGATGGTCCTTTGTCTGTAAAACTTTTGGGATTTTGCATTCTTCGCTTGAGCGGTCACTTTGTTGGAAATGATTTCAAACTTTAGACAAACCTAGGGTTTGGCTTGATTTCAAAAGAGGGGTTTTCAAATGCTTTGTTGGAAATGATTAAGAGAATGTATTTATTGTTGAGTTATGATGAACTAGTGGATTTTTACCTTTGAAAAAGAAATGGGGGTTTTACCCTAAATATATCAATGTTGATTTTGAAAGCATAAATGAAATTGATGTTGGAAATGTGGAATTGGGTTGATATTGATGAGGATGGTGGAGTTGGATATGCATTATCACTCACATCTTGAAATTTGGAAAGTTTATCTTTATTGAAAATTGTTTATCCGTTTAGAAATATCTGTTTTGGGCTATCGGTGGAGGATAACTATGATTGTTGTAGAAATTGCATGAGAATTAGGAGAATTGAAACTATTGTCTTATCCATTTACATCGAGCATTATTTCATATTTATATATCGGAAATGTTTATTGTTTTGAGAAAATGGGTGAATTTAGCAAGTATGCATTGTCTCGTTGAAATAAGTTGGCCTAAGTGTCCATGGTGAAAGTCCTAAAAACCACATGTATACATAGGTGCCGATCTCGTGGATAAAATTTTCATGAAATGGCAATAGTAGTGTTTGTAGAGCCTACATTTACATGGGTGCCAGTTTACTGTTTCCCGTGGACGAAATTTTCATGAAAAGTTGGAATTGTTTTGAGATTCCCAAGGTGCGTTTCACTGCCTTGTTTTCTATTGTAAAGGAAGTAATTTATGAATCTTGGTAGTAACCTGGTATTACATGGTTTTGGAAAAAGATATAAAATGTTTTGGCATAAAAATTACATAGGCATATCACCTTATATCTTTGTGAAGATTCATATATTGTGTTGGATTTTACTAGGCTTTGGCTCACCCTATGTGGGAAAATCATTTTCAGGTGCTGATGATATGCCTCCGCCAAAGTAATAGCTTAGGAGAACTTGGAAGCAAGAGCTTCATTTTGTTTATTGTGTTGTTTTTGTTTTGTACAAACCTAAGGCTTTAACTGTCTTTGATTTAAATCTATTATGTTGTAACCAAGTACTGTCTTGGAAAAATGTAAGCCTTTAGGGCATTTCTTATTTGTTCAACTCTCATTCTATTTCTCTATTATGTAACATATGCTATAGATTCAGGATAAGGCTTGTGAATGTATATCTGCAGATGTTACTCTTTTGTACAATCAATTGGAACTAATGGGAGATAATTACTTAATTCATGTATTGTTATTTAATGAATATGGTGGATGGTTTATTATAGCGATCCCGGGTTTACCCTTGTTATACCGTGATCCGGACATGTGTCCGTGGATGTTGGTAGTTGTTTATTATTTTGTTTACATCCTTTTACTTCGTATTTGAGTTATAGGATGTGTTGGGCGGATTTGTTTCAGGTTGGTTGAGTTTAGAAACCAAAACTAGTTGCCCAGATTTTTGGCCTGTACGCTCGAGCGGAGGTGTTGGCGCTCGAGCGGGTAATACACCCATCCAGTATTTGTTGTGCAGTGTTGTACGCTCGAGCGTGGAGTTGGCCGCTCGAGCGGATCTGTGTAAGTGGCCGCTCGAGCGTAGAGTTGGGAGCTCGAGCGGAGGCCTGGTTCTGCAAAAGTGCTGGGCGAGTGCATTCTGCGCTCGAGCGGGCGGTTGGCCGCTCGAGCGGAAGTCTGTGAGTGGCCTCTCGAGCGGGGTGTTTTACGCTCGAGCGGAGACCTGGGTTAAAGTCCCGAATTTGTGACTCTTCAAATCACTTTTTCACTTTCTCTTCTCTCTCTTACTTTTCCAAAATCACCATTGTTGAGCCTCTCACTCTAGACTCTACCTTCTCTCTAGGTTTTGATCTAGTAGGAGTGATTTACTCACCTTTGGCCTTTACAAAAAAGTTGTTGATCGTCGAGGGCTTCATTTTAATCTGAAAATCTCGGGTTTTGGAGCACGTTGGGTTTTGTCGTCTTCTCCTTTGGGACTCCGAATTTGAGGTAGGGTTATCCTACTCCTCTCTATGGGTTTTGTCTTTAAATTTTGGTATTTTGAGATGTTGGGCTTGGTTTGGTAATTTTGTGAAAGTTTGGGGCTTTTGTGTAATTTTACAAAAGTTGGGGTTTTATTCATAATAAACCTAGATGCATGTTTGGCATGAAAAAAATGGAATGATTGTTGAATCATTGATGAAAATGGGACCTAAGGGTTGAAATGTTAATTCTGGAAATTGACCTAATTACATTGTTTAATTAATTGGGATAATTAATTGAGAAGAATGACGAAATGAAATGTTGATTGAATATCCATTGTGCATTTATTTTCTGTTTAGAAATAACTGCTTTGGGCTATCGGTGGAGGATAGTCGTGATTGTTGTAGACAATGCATGATGATTAGGTAAACTGAAACTAATCAATGAAATGTATCATGGAACTTGACGGTTGATTGAATACATTAACTGTATGTATTGGGTGATTGTATATAGAACCGTTGTGTTTGTATACGTTATGTGTAGAGGAGGAGATAGGGGATGTACTCCGCGGTTTAGGGGAAGATAGGGGATGTACCTCTAAACCGGATAGGAATTGGGAGGAGATAGAGGATGAACTCCGTAGACACAGCTCATATGCTTGTCTAGAGAAGTGAAGATAGAGCTCATATGCTTATCTTTGTGAAGTGTGGATACAGCTTATATGCTTATCTGTGAATGTGGGATATTGTTGTTATACATATCTGTTGAGAATGTGGATATAGCTTTTATGCTTATCTGAATGTGAGATATAGTTTTTATACATATCTGTGGTAATGATGATAGAGCTAGCATGCTTATCTGTTGAAAAAGGGAAAATGAAAGGTAACTTAGACTCATAAGTTGTATGACATAAATATGTGATTTATGTGGATGTATCAGTGTTGACCATCTATCAATTGCTAATATTTTAGTCATTGTCCATGGTTGGTTTAGTGTATTTCTACTGGGTTGTGGCTCACCCTATATGGGAATATCATTTTCAGGTGCAGGAAGCATGCCACCTCCAAGGACATAGCTGGGAGGCTAGTGGCGGACATACTTTTGTCGCTTAACTTTTGATGTATTACATGTAACTTCAAGCCTAGGGCTTAATGTGTAAACGAGTTAGTACTCTTTGTTGTAACCAAGTGTTAACTTGGAAAGCTGTAAGCCCGTAGGGCATTTTGTTATGATGTTAACATGTAATACTTATGTAATGGAACTCTGATGAATTAAAGAGTGTGGTTAGTTTATATGTAAATGTATGTCTTATCTGATGGGTTTATTGTTGTTATTTTGAGGGCGTTACATTTATTGTTTTTTTTATTTCAAGGCATTACAAGATTGACAATGGATTACTGATATCACAAATCACTATCAACGCAAACAAGGAAAATAAGGAAAAGATATTCCGAGTTTAGATAATATTAAGAAAATGCTAGAAAATAATTTTAGTGACAACCCACTAAAATTATGGGGAAAAGACAAGCCTTGGGCAAAAATAGTGCTTGAGAATCCAAACTATGTAGTCAATGTAAAACCCATCAGACGTAATCTTGAAATGATTAAGAAATTCAAAAAAAAAAAAAGTTCCTGAGTTACTAAAGCAAGGGTTAATACGGCCAAGTAAAAGTCCTCATTCTAGTCTTGCATTTATGGTAATGAGTCATGCAGAAAAATTAAGAGGAAAAGCTCATATGGTAGTAGATTATGGAGTTATAAACAAAAAAGGCCATAAAAGATGGGTATAAATTGCTTAACAAGGATGTTTTAATTAACAAAATTCAATTAGCCAATTTCTTTTCTAAATTTAATTTAAAAAGTGGTTATTGGAAAATTTGAATGGAAGAAAATTATATTCCTTTAATTACTTTTAATACTCTGCAAGGACATTGTGAGTGGTTGGTTTTACCATTTGGCCTAAAACAAGCTCCACCTCTCTTTCAAAGAAGAATGGATAATATTTTTCGAAAACATGGAGAATATTGTATGGTATATGTAGATGATATTTTAGTTTTTTCTAAAACTAGATAGGAATATCGAAATTATCTTAAAATAATAACTCAAAAATTCATAGATCATGGATTAGGGTTGTCTAAAAAGAAAACTGAATGGTAAAAGAATTCCATAAATTTTGGGGATTAGTAATTGATGACAAAAAAAAAAGGTTGTGCTTGAAGATCATATCTCTAAAAAAGCATAGACTTTCTTGAAGAGATAGGAGATGTCAAACAACTTCAATGATTTTTGGGAATAATTAACTATGCCAGAAAGTTTATTCCAAACTTATCTGAATTAGTAAACACATTAACCAAAAAGCTTAGAAAAAGGAAATTAGAGTTGGAATCTAGAAGATACTAAAAACATAATTAATATCAAGAAGATAGTAAAAAATCTTCATAAGTTAAATTTACCTAATCAACGAGATAAATTAATCTTAGAAGCAAATGCCTCTAAGAATAATTTTGGAGTAGTATTAAAATCAATACCTCTTAATAAATCTAAAGAACATAGATAGGGATATTGGAGTGGTAGTTTTAAAGATGCTGACACAAGATACCATATAAATGAAAAAGAATTTCTTACTATAAAAAATGGTATAAAATCTTTTATATTTTCTTAGTCTCTAAACATTTCATTATCAGAACAAATAATAAGTGTTTTAAAGCCTTTTTGAAAAAAGATTTAAGAGATATAAGTCAAAGCAAACTACACATATGGTAACAATGGTTTCATTATTTTAGCTTTGATGTTGACTATATTTCTTTTGAGAAAAATTCCATTACAGATTTTCTAACCAGGGAATTAAGTCTTATGAGTTTCATGGTGTAGGAAATCACAATTTCAGCTAACAAAGGAAAAAAAAAAAACACATGTTATTTTGCTGAAACTGCAACAAACCAGGCCATAAAGCTGAAAACTGTAAGAAATGGTTTAGGGAAAAAACAAATTATTTCTTAACTTTGGTCTAATTTTTAAGTGGGACTCATGCGCCAAAATTGGCAAGTCCATGTGGCAACGCGTTCTTTTGCCACGTAATGATTCATGTCGTATATTTGGTTCCTCAAAACCATTATCGGGTGAATGGAAATTGATGCCAAAGTGAGCTCCATGGAAATGGTGTGCTTGGTGAAATTTCCATAAAGGTTGGTGTTAAGGTTTGTCCCGCGTTGCTTTGGTGGGCAAACTTGGTGTGGATTTATAAGGCTTGGGTTTAGAACTTAGGGAGGGCCCCAAAGGGTACCCAAGTTTTGTGGAAATGTGAGGTTATAGGCAAAGTGGGCTAAACCTATTGGATCCAAATCAAACACACACATGCACCACCGTTGTCGTCTGTCCGGTCGGTCAGGTAGGCTGGGTTGGGCTTGGGCGTGGGTACGTGGTGTGAGGTTGGGTTAGGCTTGTTCGGCCCAATACTTATCTTTTGGGGCCAAAAACATTACATTTGAATTTATTTTTATTTTTGTTTGGAAAATAAATTATGCCCGGCTTTGATTTCAAATTTCTGTTGGAAAAAAAAATTCAAATTTTGGTTTGCACCTCTTCAAACCTTTTTGTACAGATTCCATAACTGTTCGAACAAGTTCATATCTGTTCAGTTCAAACCTATATCTGTTTAGTTCAAACCCAAACAGGTTCATACCTGTTGAGTTCAAATCCGAACAGGTTTTCTATCTGTTCAACACTGTTCCAAATAAGTTTTTACCTGTTTTGAAAAGCCACTATTTCTCCTATAAATAGATAGACCCTCATTTGGATTTTGCACTCTAATTTTCGTTCTTGTTTTTTGCCATTGCTTTCTACATTTTGCTGCATTTAATTTTTTGTGAGAAAGTGTATAAACACAAAGTGTGTTCGTTGTGCGAATAGTTTGTAGTGCTATTACTATTCATTGAAGATCATTTTATTTTGGGAGATAGACGTCCATAATCTGTTTGTACCCAAAAGATGACGAATCTGTCTTAAGGAGACAGTGTTCAACACTGGACTTGATCTAAATATCTTACAAAATAATACTGTAAGTAATTCGATTACTTTTCTATTTTTTTTATTTATTTATTTCTTTTTCAGATTCTGGTTTTGTTTTTGTAACAAAATAAGAATCTGTTTTTCTTAATTTATTTTTGTTATATATATATATGTACTGTTTCGATTTTTTGTAATCAAATAGTCTCTCTCCTTTCTTTAATCCATTCTTCAAATACAATGTAGATTGTCTAACAAAAACTGTGGTGGAAGGGTCCAAAAAATTCTTCATCTAACAAAATGCATACAATTGAAACCGTAACAGCAAAAAGAAGAAATCTAAATTTAAAACTGTTATCCCAGATAGGCAGCCCAAGAGGGGGGGTGAATTGGGTTATTAAAAATTTCACAATATTAAAAATAACACAATATTCAGAATTTTAATAAATAAAAAAAACAGAATAATAATTATCAATATAAAAGTAGAAGAGATAGAGAGAGAAAATCAAACACTGCGATTTATAGTGGTTCGGCACGCCAGGCCTACGTCCACTCCCCAAGGAACCTCCTTGAGAATTTCTTTACTATCAATTGAATAAATACACCACCAAGCTTGTGGATTTGGCACAGGACTTACTCTTATCTATTGAGCCTCACTCAACAATAAATGCCTTACCCTTACAAAATCTCTCACAAAAATAAGGAATAAGAATAAGTGGTAATTGAACCCACTTTTACAATAATTCTCTCACAAAGAGTAGATATGAAAGTGTAAGAACAAAAACTAGACTTAGATCTGAAAGTGAAAGAGCAGAATACTCAGAATTTTGGAGCTCACAGAAATATTTTCTCTTCAAGTTCTTGATTTTTTCTCCACATCCAACACCTCTATTTATACACAAAAATATACCCGTTGGACGCTCCTTGCTGACGTCATGGCTTACATAAGCACGCTCCTGACGTCATCGCTTACATAAGCACGCTCCTGATGTCATCGCTTACATAAGCAGGCTCTTGATGTCATTGCTTACATAAGCACACTCCTTAAATTTAAATAGTCAGCAAATGATAAGAATTAAAAAGATAAAAATAAGATTGATTTTTTCTTCTTGTTTTTTTCAAACATGGAGCCACCGTTTTTGTAGACAATTTAATACAAAGTTCACAACTTTCAAACAAACAAATAATTTTCTCCATCTAGTTTATAATATATATATATATATATACATATATACATAACTCCATCTTGATATAATTAATGTAGTGTAAAAAATTTAATAGCGCACGTGATGTATTCTGCATATAATGTTATATAAGTTCTGATCAAAATTTTGCATACAGAAAAATCTCTATAAATAATATTTATGATGGATCAGAAAATATATGTCCTCTTTAAAATATTGTATATGTTGTAAAGATTTTGAACTAAATATATTTTACCACTCCATATTAATTTTGTCAAAATAAGACAACCCATAAATATCAAATTTGTCAAAATAATACAACCAATCAATCATTTTTGTCAAAATAATATAATTAATCAATTTGTCAAAAGATGAATAGTAATTAACCCTATTTTTCAAAAAGTGAATAGTAAAGTTTTTTGAAAATATTTAAAATAATCATTTTTGTCAAAATAATATAATTAATCGATTTGTCAAAAGATGAATAGTAATTAACCCTATTTTTCAAAAAGTGAATAGTAAAGTTTTTGAAAATATTTAAAATAATATTTAACATATATAGTTTAAAAAGATAATATTATTTTATTTAAATAATATTTAACAAATATATATATATTTTAAAAAGATAATAATTTGTGTCAAATAATATGTATATTAACTAATATATTTTAGACATCATCAAAATTAAATAATATGATTAACAATCTCCCCCTTTTTGATGATGGCAATATTTGTATGGATTTGACACAAAATAAATTTGACAAAATATTTGACAACCTTGCGACATATAATTTTCAAAATCATATTTTTTCTCCCCCTTTGACATCATCAAAATAAAGATGAAGATAAGAAACAAACACAGTGGATACAATAAGCTGGGGGGCCAAAAATAAAATAAGGGGCCGGCTGTCTTGTCGGAATCATTGTGGGGATTTTGTAGCATCTCGAGCGCAGGAAGTATGGACAAACAAAAGATTTGAGCAGATATAGCAGATATGCATCGAGGAATGGAGCAATGGAGTGTATAAAAAGTGACACAGATCAGAAGCAAAGATACGAAATCATCAAGTGTTTGAGAGAAAAATTTGTTTTAGCTCATTTTGTAATCATGTCATTCCTTACCTTGTCTATCAATGAGTCGGACCTGCATGAGGTGCCTGTAATGCAAGCAAATGAGAGAGTACCAGTGACGCAGGCACATGCTATGCTTGTAAATGAGGGTTCTAGTGGTATTGGCAATCGAAATGATGTCGATGCTATTAACCACACTATGGCTCTTAGTACACAGGCCATGACTGCAGTTTCCAATATGGCGCGACGATTACAAGCAAGAGTACAAGAAAATCAGCAATGGAGAGATGAGGTGTGCTTGTTAAAACAACAAGTAGTGAATATGTGTAAGGAGAAGAAAGAGCTAAAAAGAAAAAATGCACAGTTGGAGAATGCAGTGCAGTATTATGCAACAGTGATAATGCCAAGACTCACAGAAATCGAAAATAGAGAGAGGCATGTAACAGAGGCTCATGAAAAATTGTTGAGAGAAGTGAAAAAGAAAAAATCTGTGAAACCTTCTGAAAATTTACCTGTAATCGAGTAATATTTTCTTTTTCTGAAATAAAATTGTGAGCATTTCTTCCTTTATTTATTTATTATTATGATTATTATTATTATTATTTTTTTTTTTTTTTAAATTTTGACTTTGCACAAAAAAATTGTTTGTTGGTGCAGATAAGGAGTATGGCAGATAAGAAAAAAAAAATGTATATATATACTCCCCCTAAAATTATGCACAGAATATACAAATGCCCTTTTTATATATATATATATATATATTTATAATGATTGTTAATCTCAAGATAGGAGTCTCCCCCTGAGTTAATGCACTAGAAATTTCATAAAATTGAAGAAATAAATTACCAATCTATGACACCAAAGGCCCTTAAGATCTGGCCATAAACAACTACACCAAGTGCACTAGCAAAAAAGGAGAAAATAAAAATAAAAACAAATACTTCAATCAAGGTAGAAGCAACCAATATTAAATCCAAGAGAATTTGGAGCACATATAACAAGTAAAAAAATACAACACAGTGCAACAAAAATTTTAACATGTTGATCGGTGATAACCTTGATGAACGGAAGAAATTGAGACGATTGGGTAGATCGGTGACGAATTTTTGTAGATCGGCAATGGATCTTGATGGATCAGTCACGAATCTTGATGGATCGGTGATGGAACTTGATGAATCGGTGAAGATGGTGATGCAGATTTCGGGTGGAGAAGTGATGGAGTTTGGAAGATTAGTGAAGGATTTGGATGGATGGTGATAGTGATGAAAGTGATCGATGATTTTGTAGATGGTGGAGTTGGTTGTAGGCTATGGTGAGGGTGGAGATGGAGTCGGCTAAGGGTAGAGGAAGAAGGGGAGAGCGAGACAGCAAGAGAAGGAGAAAAAGAGAGAGTAAGGGAGAGAGTGGGTAAGAGATAGAGACGGAACGGAAGAGAGAGAGAGAAAAATTATATATATAAATATATGTATATTATTATGGTTATTATTTTTTATAATAATAATTATTATTACAATATTTATTTTATTTAATTATTAAAAAATTATTTTTTAATATAAACATTATATTGGAGTATTCATCATACCAAGTTCTGTTCTAATATAACAAAATTGTTCTTCATTTAGAGGCTTGGTAAATATGTCAGCTAATTGACAATTTGTAGGCACAAATTCGAGTTCAATGTCACCTTTGAGTACATGATCTCTCAGAAAATGATGCCTTATTTCAATGTGTTTAGTGCGTGAGTGCTGAATAGGATTTTTTGAAAGGTTAATGGCACTTGTGTTGTCACATTTTATAGGAATATGATCATAGTGAAGTCCAAAATCTTGAAGTTGTTGTTTCATCCAAAGCAATTGTGCACAACACCCAGCGGCGGCAATGTATTCTGCTTCAGCAGTTGACAAAGCCACTGAGTTTTGTTTTTTACAAAACCAAGAGGTGAGTGAGTGTCCAAGAAAATGACAAGTGCCACTAGTGCTTTTTCGGTCAAGTCTACATCCCGCAAAGTCGGCATCTGAGTAACCAAAAAGTTCAAAGGTGGTTCCCTTAGGATACCATAATCCCAAATTTTGAGTGCCGACAAGATATCTGAAAATGCGTTTGACTGCGATGATGTGTGACTCTTTCGGTGCGGATTGAAAACGTGCACACATACAAACACTAAACATTATGTCGGGCCTACTTGCAGTAAGATAAAGTAAAGAACCAATCATACCTCGATATTTCTTTTCATATACGGGTTTACCTTGCTCATCTTTGTCGATTTTTATCGATGTGCTCATTGGAGTTGCTGCAGGCTTTGATGATTCCATTTCAAACCTTTTGAGTAGATCTTTGATATATTTCGTTTGATTTAAATGGATTCCATCATTAGTTTGTTTAATTTGTAGACCAAGGAAGTAATTTAATTCCCCCATCATACTCATTTCAAACTCACCCTGCATGTCTTTAGCAAACTCTTTGCACAAATTTTCATTAGTAGCACCAAAAATGATATCATCAACATAAATTTGAACGATTAGCATATCTTCCTTTTTGATTTTTATAAAAAGTGTTGTATCAATTTTTCCTCTACAAAAACCTTTGTCAAGTAGAAAATTACTCAATCTTTCATACCATGCTCTAGGAGCTTGTTTCAAGCCATATAAGGCTTTTGAAAGTTTGAAAACATGATCCGGGTATTTATGATTTTCAAAACCGGGAGGTTGTTCAACATAGACTTCCTCCGAAATGTACCCATTTAAAAAAGCACTTTTAACATCCATTTGATATAATTTAAAATCTTTAAAACACGCAAAAGCAAGTAACATTCTAATAGCTTCAAGTCTAGCAACTGGTGCAAAAGTTTCATCAAAATCAATTCCCTCTTCTTGATTATAGCCTTGAGCTACTAATCTAGCTTTATTTCTAGTAACAACTCCAGATTCGTCCATTTTATTTCGAAAAACCCATTTTGTACCAATAACGGGATGATCCTTAGGTCGAGGGGTCAAAAACCAAACTTCATTTCTTTCAAATTGATTTAATTCTTCTTGCATTGCTAAAATCCAGTTTTCATCATTTTCAGCTTCTAAAAATGATTTTGGTTCAATTTGTGAAACAAATGCCAAGTTACCACAAATATTTCTAACAGAGGAACGAGTTTTTATACCTTCCGCCGCATCACCTATGATGAGGTCTTTGGGGTGGCCATGAGCATACTTCCATTCTTTTGGTAGATTTGAGTCATTTTCTGGAAGAGCATATATTTCTTGAAGATTCTCCATTGTCATTTCTTCGTCATGTTCGCGTAATGGATTTTCTTCATTTTCCTTTTTATAAATGCTCTCCATGCTTGGTTGATTTTCTACAATATCATTACTTAAAAGATTCTTGGAAATAATATCGTTAGATTCATCAAAAACAACATGCACAGATTCTTCAACAAGTAGAGTTCTTTTATTAAATACTCTATAAGCTTTACTAGACATAGAATAACCAAGAAATATAGCTTCATCCGATTTAGCATCAAATTTTCCTAAATTATCTTTATTGTTATTTAATACAAAGCATTTACAACCAAAAGCACGCAAGTGACTAATATTAGGTTTTCTACCTTTCCAAAGTTCGTAAGGAGTTTTCTTAAGAATAGGTCTAATCATGGCACGGTTTATAACATAGCATGCAGTGTTTACAGCTTCCGCCCAAAAATATTTAGGCAAATTATTTTCACAAAGCATAGTACGAGTCATTTCTTCAAGAGTTCTATTTTTTCTTTCAACCACACCGTTTTGTTGAGGAGTCCTAGGGGCTGAGAAATTATGATCTATTCCTAAGTCATCACAAAACTTAATAAAATCATCATTTTCAAATTCTCTACCATGGTCACTTCTAATACTACAAATATTAAGATTTTTCTCATTTTGAATTCTTTTACAAAGTTTTGAGAAATTATAAAAAGCTTCATTTTTGTGTGCTAAAAATAATACCCATGTATATCTAGTGTAATCATCAACACAAACAAGGGCATAAGATTTTCCTCCTAAACTTAATGTTCTAGATGGTCCGAATAGATCAATATGCAAGAGTTGAAGCGGTCTAGTAGTTGAAACGATATTTTTGGATTTGAAAGAAATTCTAGTTTGTTTTCCAAATTGACATGCATCACAAAGTTTATCTTTTTCAAAAACAATTTTTGGTAAACCTATGACTAACTCATTTTTTGAAAGTTTGGAAATTAAATCAAAATGAGCATGTCCTAATCTTCTATGCCAAAGCCAACCATTATCATTTATAGCAGATAAACATTTAATGTTAAAATGAGAAGATAAATCATGTAAATCAAACACATATACATTCTCATGTCTATAACCTACAAATAAAGTTTTGTTTTCTAAGGTATTTTCAATAGTGCAATGAGTTTTCTCAAAAATAACTCTATAACCTTTATCACATAATTGACTAATACTAAGCAAGTTATGTTTTAAACCTTCAACAAATAAAACATTTTCAATAATAGGAGAGGGATTTTTACCAATACTTCCTACACCAATGATTTTACCCTTGCTATTGTCGCCAAAAGTCACATATCCGCCATCCTTTGGTTGGAGTGTGGCGAACATAGCTTTATTTCCAGTCATGTGCCTCGAACATGCACTGTCGAGATACCATCTATCGTTACTGGATTTTGTCTTGAAACATACCTCATTTTCATTTCCAAGTGCCATTAAACATAGGTTAGCAACCTCGTTTTTGCAAACTTCGGTTTCTGTATCGCTTTCATCACTATCTTCTCCCCATGCTGCAATCATAGCTTTCTTTTTGTCCTTCTTGAATTTTTTTTTAAGTTCTGGACATTCTGATTTGTAGTGTCCAGGTTTGTTGTATTCATAGCAGGTTACTTCAGATTTTTTGTGATTTTCTCCTCTTTGAAAATCCCTGTTGTTGAAGTCTTTTCTGAAAAAATTTCGTACACCTTGTTTCTTTCTCACAAACCTTTGGAACTTTCTAGTGATGAATGCCATTTCCTCATCCTCATCTGAATCATCTTCCTTATCCTCTTGATGTTTCGAGGTGGATTTGAAAGCTATTCCTTTCTTCTTGTTGTTGTCCTCCTCTTCCTTTCCTTCTTGCATTATGAGCTCATGAGTTAAGAGAGATCCCATTAACTCATCTAGACTTAGCTTTGATAAATCCTTGGCTTCGGTAATGGCAATGACTTTTGTCTCCCAACTTTTTGGCAATGACCTAAGCACTTTTCTTACAATTTCAGCATTAGTATATATTTTGCCAAGAGAAGTTAAACCATTAATAATATCAGTAAAACGAGTAAACATTTGAGGAATAGTTTCATCAGGCTTCATTTTAAAAAGTTCATAATTATGGACTAGCAAACTGACTCTAGATTCTTTAACTTGTTCGGTTCCCTCATGAGTCACTATAAGCTTGTCCCAAATTTCTTTAGCGGTTTTACATGTGGAAATTCTATTGAACTCGTTGGCATCTAAAGCACAGTACAACATGTTTGTAGCTTTGACATTAATTTGGGCCATTCTAGTATCTGATTCATCCCACTCATCTTCAGGTTTTGGTACCCTAAGTCCATCTATAGTTTTGGTAGGAATTTTTGGACCATTACAAATAATTTTCCAACATTCATAATCATTAGATTGAATATGTATGGTCATCCTAGTTTTCCAATAACTAAAATTTGTGCCGCTAAATAGAGGTGGCCTATTAGATGCTTGTCCCTCGGGTAAGGAATAACTAGGGGTTGCCATGATCTACTCTGAGACGGTTAAGTCACAAAAACTAGAGTCTAGGCTCTGATACCAATTGTTATCCCAGATAGGCAGCCCAAGAGGGGGGTGAATTGGGCTATTAAAAATTTCACAATATTAAAAATAACACAATATTCAGAATTTTAATAAATAAAAAAAACAGAATAATAATTATCAATATAAAAGTAGAAGAGATAGAGAGAGAAAATCAAACACTGCGATTTATAGTGGTTCGGCACGCCAGGCCTACGTCCACTCCCCAAGGAACCTCCTTGAGAATTTCTTTACTATCAATTGAATAAATACACCACCAAGCTTGTGGATTTGGCACAGGACTTACTCTTATCTATTGAGCCTCACTCAACAATAAATGCCTTACCCTTACAAAATCTCTCACAAAAATAAGGAATAAGAATAAGTGGTAATTGAACCCACTTTTACAATAATTCTCTCACAAAGAGTAGATATGAAAGTGTAAGAACAAAAACTAGACTTAGATCTGAAAGTGAAAGAGCAGAATACTCAGAATTTTGGAGCTCACAGAAATATTTTCTCTTCAAGTTCTTGATTTTTTCTCCACATCCAACACCTCTATTTATACACAAAAATATACCCGTTGGACGCTCCTTGCTGACGTCATGGCTTACATAAGCACGCTCCTGACGTCATCGCTTACATAAGCACGCTCCTGATGTCATCGCTTACATAAGCAGGCTCTTGATGTCATTGCTTACATAAGCACACTCCTTAAATTTAAATAGTCAGCAAATGATAAGAATTAAAAAGATAAAAATAAGATTGATTTTTTCTTCTTGTTTTTTTCAAACATGGAGCCACCGTTTTTGTAGACAATTTAATACAAAGTTCACAACTTTCAAACAAACAAATAATTTTCTCCATCTAGTTTATAATATATATATATATATATACATATATACATAACTCCATCTTGATATAATTAATGTAGTGTAAAAAATTTAATAGCGCACGTGATGTATTCTGCATATAATGTTATATAAGTTCTGATCAAAATTTTGCATACAGAAAAATCTCTATAAATAATATTTATGATGGATCAGAAAATATATGTCCTCTTTAAAATATTGTATATGTTGTAAAGATTTTAAACTAAATATATTTTACCACTCCATATTAATTTTGTCAAAATAAGACAACCCATAAATATCAAATTTGTCAAAATAATACAACCAATCAATCATTTTTGTCAAAATAATATAATTAATCAATTTATCAAAAGATGAATAGTAATTAACCCTATTTTTCAAAAAGTGAATAGTAAAGTTTTTTGAAAATATTTAAAATAATCATTTTTGTCAAAATAATATAATTAATCGATTTGTCAAAAGATGAATAGTAATTAACCCTATTTTTCAAAAAGTGAATAGTAAAGTTTTTGAAAATATTTAAAATAATATTTAACATATATAGTTTAAAAAGATAATATTATTTTATTTAAATAATATTTAACAAATATATATATATATATTTTAAAAAGATAATAATTTGTGTCAAATAATATGTATATTAACTAATATATTTTAGACATCATCAAAATTAAATAATATGATTAACAAAAACTAAGAAATTCAAAGAGATTCTTAAAAGGAGAATCATCAAAGAAGCAAAAGGATAAGGTAACCTCCCAACTCGAAGACATAGATATAACAAAACTCCCTGCTATAATAAAAAAAATCAAGACTAGCACCAGAAAGTAGCAGCTTTTCAAAGAATTTTAATATGTTCTACACAACAATAAACGAAAAGATGTGCGTAGAATTATCAGCGCTCTTACTGATTATGTTGGATTTATAGAAATTGAACTTAACATCATCCACAATGATGAAAAAATGATAAAAGAAAGAGAAAAATAATTTCTAGTTTAAAAGAAATAGAAACTTTTTTTTTTCCAAAAGAGCTTGCTAAAAAAATCAAATAAATTGCCAAAAAATAAGATGAATGCGAAAGAAATATTTCGTATCCCATCCTTAGTAGAATCCTTAAACTGGGATTATGGTTGGCCATGTCTTAAGTTATCCGTGGATAAAATTAATATACACTAGATTGAACTTAGAATTGTTGATTTTGCGAAAATTGATCGAGAAGATTTTCAGCTTCTAAACGAATTTCCAGCAATGGTTAAATATGCTATTACAATTATGGGAGCAAGCTTGATGCTTATTACGGCACACATCGTGTCCACTCTGGGTAAAAGAACTAAAACTCAGTTTCATCAACCATATCAGATCTGGTATCTATAGCCAGTAACTAGTCAAAATCCTTTATATCATGGTAAAAACAAAAGATCATAGAAGGGATATGATGCTACCATCGACAAAATTGATAGGCTCATGTTTTTTCATAACTTCTCCAACATTCAGAACCAACAACCTTCTATGATGGGAAAAGAGTTGTGGTGGTAAGAAGCCAAAAAGCTTTTATTGAATCATTTAAGCTAGGAGAAGACAAAGTAAAGGAAATACTCAAGATGATTCAAGAAGAGATAATTGAAGCACCAGACATCTCTACAGCTGTTTGGGAACTTTACAAAATCAATAGGAGAGCCCAAATTCACTACGAATCAATGCAAAACATGGACCTCTACATTTTTGAAAAATAGGCAGAAGTTCACATGACAAATCAAGCCAAAAAAGGCAAGAATCCTACAGAATAGTCACATGAAGAACAAAGCCAAAAAAGACTCACATGACAGAAGAAGCCTAGAAAGAAGAAGAAAAAAGAGAGCTCACATAACTGATATAGCTAAGTAGACACAACAAAGTGGATTGCATGGTGAATGAAGACAAAGAAGTCACATGCTAATAAAACCAATGTGATGGAGATACCACTACTAAGTTGTTAGTTTCAATAAATCAGAATGTAAAAGGTTTCTTTTCTTGTTACAGGAACCTTATCTTTCGATTTTATGCATTTCAATTCCGAAGTTAAAGTCCACTCGTTGCATATAAAAGGGTGTGGTTGCGTCTTGTAGAAAAGAGTAAAGAAGCAGAGTCTTATAAATGAGCAAGAGTGTTCTTTCTATCTTTCTTGTAATCTCTATAGTTTTTCAAGTATTCAATAAAAGTTTTCCATTTTCATATACAGTTTGTCTACTGTCTTTTAATTTTCTAGAGGTCTGAGAGTAGTGATACAGGCAAAAGTAATATTCACCGAGAGTAAGAGATTACACTTTATACTCGTTGAAAGGCTTGAAAAGTATTCACTGCAGACAAAGTAAGGTGGGCATGGAAAATCAAAAACCTAAGGTAATTTTATAAATAATTAGTATTTAATTTCTTTATTTACGAATATTATGTGATGCCCCAAAATAATAACCATGATTCATGCCATGACGATTATTAAATAACAATACAATTCTGAATATAGTCTCCTACCATTCATATAATTCCATTGTACAAAAGGTGACACATGTAGTTATATATTCATAAGTCATAACCCTGAATCTATAGTGTGTGCCACAAGTTAATGGTATGAAATAAAAGTTAAACAGATATATAAATGCCCTAATAGCTACAACTTTCCAAGACGATGCTTGGTTACAACAAAAGTGAGTTTTAACTTAATACAGTTAAAGCCCTAGGCTTGTACAAAAATAATTACAACAATAACACAAAAGGAAGCTCTTGGCTCCTAGTCCTCCCAAGCTACGGCCTTGGCGGAGGCATATCATCAACACTTGAAAATGGTTTTCCACATAGGGTGAGCCAAAACCCAGTAGAGATACTCTAACACAGTGTATGAATTTTAACAAAGTTATAAGATGAATGCATATGCAATGCTCGTGCCAAAACACTTTATATCCCTTTCCAAAACCATGTGATGCTAGGTTTATATCACAATTCATGAAATCATTTCCTTTAGAATAGAAAACAGAGCAGTGGATACAACACTAGAAATCTCTAGGTACATGTCTGCAAGTAGGCTATACAAGCACTACCAATTGCCTCTTTTACCGGTACTAACTGAAAGGCTCGCCACCTAACCGTGTGGATTTTTGGACTTTCACCAAGGGCACATAGGCCAACATAATACCACAACCACACCTCCTATCCAGATTCACCAAGGTATTCATCCATTTTTCTCAAAACAATATACATTTTCAATGTGTGAAATATGCAACAATGCTCAATGCAAATGGATGAGCAATTAGCTTCAATTCTCCTAATTCTTATGCAATTTCTACAACAATCATAGCTATCCTCCTCCAATAGTCCAAAACAAATATCTCTAAATAGATAGATAATTTCCAACAAAGATAAACTTTTCAAAATTTTAAGATGTGAGTGATAATGCATATCCAACTGCACCATCATCATCATCATCCCAATTTCATAAAACCCAACATCATTTCCATTTCCTCTTTACAAAATCAAATAGTCACATTTTAGGAAAAACCCCATTTTTCTTTGTAAATCAATTCCAATGATAAAATCCACAATTTTATCACAACTCAACCACATTTTCAATTCCACCACCATTTTCAAGAATCCATTTGAAAACCCCTCTTTTGATTTCAAAACCAAAACCCAAGATTTTTATCCAAAAATTCCCAAATCATAATATTGTTCAAAAAAGCAAATAACCAAGTTAAAGACCATACAAAAGTGTAGAGAAATCGCTACCTCGAAGCTAGAAGGCAAGAGAGAGAGTGAAGAAACTTTGACGAAACCGAAAATCAACTTTGCTTCTATCAAATGGAAGCTTTAGGCAAGCTCTACCCTTTTTCCCAAAGGACAATGGTTGATAGATCAATGGATCAAGATGTATTTAAGGTTTAAAGATGGTTTCTAAAGAGAGAGGAAGAAAATCTAAGGTTTTGTAATGTAGAGAGAGTGTGTGAGATGAGAAAATGACTCAAAAAGTGAGTTTTTGAAGCTGATATACACGCAGACTGCTCGAGCGTACAATGACACCCTCCCATAAGTTTTGCAGACAAAGGTTAACTGCTCGAGCTCAAGAAAGACCACTCAAACCAAGACTGCTCAAGAGCAAGAAAGATCGCTCGAGCTAAAAACACCACCCTCTCAGTAGTTCAGACCTATAAAAGTTCGCTCGAGTGAACAAGCAAAATTCTAGGCGATGACTCCTTTGAAAAATGAACTCCTAACCTGTTTCAAACACAACCACAAGGCTCACACAACCCAACTCAACAAGGAATAAGATAAACAAGAACATGGACAACTATCAAGGATAAGGAATCCCGAATCCAAAATCATAAACGGATCGGGTCTAAACTAGAATCGTTATATATTATCTTTGTAATTGTGATAAATAAAATAAAAATAAAAATAAAATAAAAAATCCATGTCATATGTAAAAAAATATTATTGTATTCCACATCATTGCCACATCATTAGGGACACAATTAAGGATGGCAAGAATAACGAGATGTATCATCACCTATGTAGAATGGCTTGGTTTTTAGAATTCTATATTAAACCTTGTATTTGGTTTTTTTTTTTTTTAAATAACATTTTAATTAAATAACATTATACATGAGAATTTTTTAGGTGTGAACAAAAGATTTGCTTCTTATACAGGAAAGGACTTGCATTCTACACAGGATAAACTTACATCCTATGAAAATAAAATATTTGTCACTGTATAACTAATTTAAGACTTCTCCCCAAAAAGTGAAATTTTCAATTCAGTGTAAGTTTTAAAAAAATAACTAAAATAAGAGGTAAATTATATATATTAATAATTACAACCATCAATTTTTCTATAAATTTTTATTAATTTTATGAAATTACCACTTGATGGTAATTTTCACTTTAAAAAATTGGTTAAATTACAAATACACCCTAAGATTTACTTAAAATACAAATCGTCTCTTGTAATTTTAGAAATTACAAATACCCTATTGTCAAAAAAAAATTATTTAACATAATTAACAAAAAATAAATAAATTTTCTAATTAGTCTTCTATACAACAATAAAATTATCAGAATTGTTAATTGAAGTATATTTCCAATATCACTAAAAATTGTTAATTGACTTAATAATTTATTAATAGAAGTGGTCATTTGTTAGGTGATTAAAAAATTTAAGGGGCGTGTTGGCACCATAATTTATTTTTCTATCGATTATGGTCTATAGATTGTGACCAAGTCTAGTTTAATTTTTGGTAGCTTGCCAATTGTGGTCCATCGATTCAAACCACAAACTATAAACTTGGCTGCATTTATTACTATTATTATTAGTACTATTGTTGGCATATAAAATTTAATAAAAATTACATGTCGACAAACATGCTAAAGTGGCATGATAGGTGTGTTAATGGCGTGGCATGACATGGCATGATGACACGTATAACGGTTCCAGTTTAGACCTGACCCCTTTCATGTTCTTAGATCCGAAATTCCATATCTTTGACAATTGTTTATAACCTCTTACTCTTATTGTTAGTTGAGTTTGGTCCTTTGGGAGTTATTGGTTGTGTTTGAAACAGGTTTGGAGTTAGTTTTTCAAAAGAGTTGTTGTCCAGTCCATTGCTTCTTCGCTCAAGTAGTGTTTTGGTCGCTCGAGCGGTCTTTGAGATCTCCTATTATTTTTGCAGAGCTGCAAAACTTTTGGGAGTAGGGCAGTTTTCGCTTGAACGGTATTTCTTGCGCTCAAGTGATCTTCTGCAGTCTGCAAAACTTCTAAAAAAGGGGTCATTGTGCGCTCGAGCGGTGTTTTTGGTCACTCTAGCAATGTCACTTATTCTGTCTGACGCTCGAGTGGTATTTTGGTTGCTCGAGCTATCTCTGCCTATATCAGATCGGGGAAAGGGGATTTATAGTTACTTTTTCATTTCATTCTCTCTCTAAAACACTCCAAACCCTAATTTATTCACTTTCTCTCTCTAGTTCTTGCCTTAAACCCCCAAATACTCCTAATCCATTGATTTCTCCACCATAGTTCCTTGGAGAAAAACATATAGCTCGTCGAGGAGGTTAATCTAATCGGAATAAATTTCATTTTCAGTTCCACGAAACTTCAACACTTGCTCCTTTCTTCTTCTACTCTTAAGGTAGAGATTTCTTCAACCTTTAGTATGATTTTTAGCCTAGTTATTTGCTCATTGAAATGGGTTAGTAATTTGGAAATTTTGGGTTAACCCTAGGGTTTGATTTTGAAATGTAAAAGAGGAGTTTTCAAATAAATTCTTGAGAAAGGTTGTGGACATTGTAGACACCCCATTTTTGACCGTCCTCAAGACTTGGACGTCACCGTTGGAACACTTGGTGATCATCCGTGCTTGTGTTCGTCTCGAGTTCCCGGAGGTCTCGACCGCGCGCCTCGCCTCAGGATCTCTCGACTCGACTTCTCGGTGTCTGGTTTTGCACCAAACACTTGTGTTTTTGCCTTGAAAGGCAGGAAATGGCTTGTTGGCCATTCCCACACCCCACCGGCTGTCCCCTCACATCACGGGCCGTTTATTGGTGCCACAGGCAGTGGTTTCTTAAAACCAATGGCCGGTCGGCACTATATTTTGCCGACCGGCACTTTGTTCTGGCCGGTGACCTTTTTTTGCTGGCCGGTGTGACTCTTTTGCACCCTTCAGACTTGGTGCATGCCAGCTGTGCCAGCTGGAATGCACCAACACTCCTCCCCGTGCATGAAGTGGCTGTTTTGCCCCTTTTGCCCCCTTTTGGTCAAAGCTTCTTGAGGAAGCTTGGCCCTTTGTGAAAGCTTCCTCAAGAAGCTTGGCCTGCTGTCTTAGCTTCCTCAAGAAGCCTTGACTCCTTTGCCCCCTTTGCCCCTTTCATTTAGCTTCTTTGAGAAGCTTAAATCATTTCCCTTTGCCTATTTAAGCACACCTCTTCTTCCATTGGTGCGGTTGGAGTTTTGAACATAAAAAAAACAAGAGCTTATATACATATACATCTTATATACACACTCTCTCCCTCTACATTTCCCTCTCTCTCCTCCCTTGTGTGTGTTTTCTTGGCCTAAAAGTGCATTTTGACCTTACTTTTGCACTAATGCACACACCATTACACCTTGCTCCGAGATTGAGAGGCATTGAGGGTTGTTTTTTGAGATTTTGGACTGATTTTGCTCAGTAGAGTGTGGCTGGATCAACTGTTCTTGAAGTGTTCTTCAAGGGTAAGACTTTCACTTTAGTTTCCCCAATCTTGCATTGGATTTTAACCTATCTTGAATATTGATTTGAGCTTTGTGTATAACTAAAAAAAGTCTTATATTTTCATGCTTAAGAACTTTCATTAAGGGTGTTTTGGCATTGGGGGTCGAACTCACCCTCTTAGGCCTTGTTTGGCCCTTTTGGTGCTTCCATTGTTAGGCTTTATTTGCATGAGTGTTTGGTTCTTTTCACCACTGAAATCCAGTGGATTTTCAGTGGTGAAGAAGATGGTTTGAAGTCTTGTATAGGGGAGGGTCACCCCTCTCCCTTTGTCTCTCATTTGTGCATATTTTGGGCTCATAAGGGTAGCATATATGTTTGGTTGTTTTTGGCTCTATATCAGATGTTTTTGGTGCCATTTAGGTCACATGTTATCTCTATTTTTGGTCGGATTGGTGGCCCTTTACATGCTTAACATACTTGCTTTGTATTCCCTTGTTTGTGCCTAGAAATGCATCATGACTTTTGACTACCATGCTCTCATATTTTGGCTTCACTTTGTGAAGTTCTTGACCATATTTTTCCATGTATGAGGTCTGTTGGCCACTAATTTGGTCTTGTTTAGCATGCTTGATATAGTTGCTTTGCATTTTGGATCATGAGCCTTAAGGGTATGGGTCATGAACATGCATTGGTTAGGCTATTTCGGTGATTTGGAATCACTTAGCATATCATTTCAGTCCCTAAACCATGCTTGTATACTTGCATTCATCGCTTCTCTCATGCTTTGAAGTTGTACCCTCTTATGCCTTGAAACGTGCATTGTGTATGCCTAGGTGTTTGTTTCATTTGGGATGCCATATGTGTGGGTTTTGGAGCTCCTTTTGCATGCTAAAATTCTGTTTTTGGTTGTATAGTTCATGCCATGTTTGTTTGGGTTAGTGGTCGTAGAATGCCCTTTGTTATGCCTTAGCTTTGGCCCCCCTTTTGGCTTGCATATTTGTAGTGCATTTTGTCCATCACTCGAGGCACTTTTTGCCACTATTTTTGGGGGTGTTTGAGGCCTCCCATTTCAGTCTAAGTCCCTTCTTGGACATGGTTGTATGTTTGACTTGTTGCCTCTAATTGCATGCGTGCATTGTACCATATTAGCATTGCATGATGAGTTACATTGTAGCATTGCGTGTTAGAAACATTGCATGCTTGCCATGATATGTTGCATTACATTTGGCATGCTTTGCATTTTAGTGATATGTTGCATTTTCGAGCCATGTTTGCATAACATGCATTGCATTGCTTGGTTTGGGGTGTCAAACCAAGTGTGAGGGGGGAGAAGTGTTCATACTACAAGTGATGTAACGCGTCTCAACTCTCGGTCACCGAGGCCCTTGACTTTGGCATGATAGGGTCTTGGTCTTCATTTATATGTTGCATGCATTTTCATTGAATTGCAACCTTGGCTCCTTAGGCCATCACGCATCAAAATGCATGATTGATGGCCCGAGGGTCGAGGGTCATGCTCCCTTGAGTCCCTTGCATGATAGGGAGTGTGCCCGCGCATACATTTGCTTGAAATTCCATGCCATACACTGTCTATCCTTGTTACTGTCAAAAACCAGTTTCTGCAGGGAGTTTCTGCCGACCGGCACTGTAGAGTGCCGACCGACCATGGATTGGTGGCCGATAATGTGAAACCCCAGCCGATGGATAAGTTCCATGGCCGGTGGGTATTCCCTTCAGCCGATGGTGTCCTACAGGGTTCAGGGAACCTGTCCCAGGATTTTGGCAGTTTTCAGAGAAGCAGGGCAGTATAAACAGAGGCAGCAGTGGTATGGTACGGGCTTTCGGGCAAGATAAATTCGAGCATGCATCATTCACGTATCCCGAGGCAGGGGCTGCGACCATCTTCTCTTTGCATTTAATTTGTTAATTAGATTAGAAATTTTGTAATATTTAATTTAGTATTATTTATTCGGACTGTAATATTTATTCGGACCTTCCGAGCGAGGGCAATTGTGTAATAAGTGTGCGTGAGTGTGTGTATGTCTTCCAACCCCACGTCTTTCTTACCTTTTATTTACCCACTTATGATGGTAGACTAGGGCATATTTAAATTAGCATACCTTATGCTTAGCATGCGTGCATCCATACATTTGTCTTACATGCACCAGGCTCGGTACATCATGCTAACTGCACTCGTATTCCAAATCCAAATTGAGTATTTGTTAGTTGCAGCATTTCACATGCCATGTTTAGGATAGCCGAGCCTATTTGGATTGTAACTTTGCATGTGTTGCATTAGCCATTTCAAATATGAACTAGGATCATGCATGTGATTACTAACTGGTTTCTGTTTTCGCTTGGAGTACTAGGTGAGCTTTTATGCTTTAGCATGCCGCATGCGTGTGAGTGTTGCCATAATTGCATGATTACCATGAGGCTAGCTGCTTATGTGATATAACTGCTTGAATGCCTGTGGATGGAGGTCGAATTGCCTAAATTGGGATAACGCATTAAAATGTGAATTTTAAGCCCACTAGATAGTGGCAAGACCATCTTTTCTAAAAGCCTACTTGAGGGTGGCAAAACCTGCATTTTAGCCTACTTGCGAGTAGCAAACTATTTTCAAAACAAACATGAAATGTTTTGCTCCAATTTAGGCGATTTGGTCTATACTTGTTTGCTATGCGCATGACATGGTAATTCTAAGCTAATAACCGGAATAAGAACGCATAACGTTTTCAAAATTGGATATCATGGTTAGTAGAGGCCGATCTTCGGATCGGGCGAGAAGGGGTGCTCATAGCTGACCTTCCCCAATCGTACCCAAGTTCCCGAGCCGAGACAACTTTGGTGATGACGGACACGTGGCCTTTGGCACCGAGTCAGGGTTTCCTAAATTCCCCCTTAAAAAATATTTAGGTGGCGACTCTGTATCTGGCAAAGCAGTCCATGTTTGGCACTTCTTTTCAAAAATCTATTTCTCAAAACGATTTGCCGGATTTGGACTCTTTGGTTCAGATTAAGAACCGTGACAATTTGAGAGTCCTGAACTGTAGCAAGCCCAATAACGAACAAAATGGGACTCGTCCTCCCGGGGCGTTCGAGAGCGTCTACAGACATGTATACAAATTTTGGGTTGTGTAGAAATGTTGGAATTTCCTTACTTAAATGTGATTTTGAAAGTAAATGAGGTTTTGTTTGAAAATCATTGATATTTGATTTATGAAAGAAAAGGGAAAAGATGTTGGGTTTTGAAAAGATAAAAGGAATGTATCTGTTGATAATGAGAGTGGAGTTGGATATGTAATATCGCTCCCATTGTCAAAATGATGAGATTATATCTATTGTTGGAAAATTATCTATTAAGTAGAAATATCTATTTTGGACTATCGGTAGAGGATAGCTTTGATTGTTGTAGAAATTGTATGAGGATTAGGTAAATTAAAACTAATTACTGATACATCTTACATTGAGAATTGTTTCATACTTAAACATTGAAAATATATTGTTTGAGAGAAAGATGTGTATACCTACGTGAATCTAGTTAAAGTCCAGAAACCCGTGCGGTTAGCTGCTGATCCTTTTTGTTAGTACCAGTAAAATGGCTTTGGTAGTATTTGTATAGCCTACTGGCAGACACATACTTAGAGATTCCCAGTGTTTTGTATCTACTGTCTTGTTTTCTTATATAAAATGATATTTTTCATGAATAGATATATAATCTTGGCATTGCATTGTTTTGAGATGGAAATGTAAAATGTTTGGCAAATGGCATGTATATGCATTCACCTTATGATTTTGTTAAGTTTTATACATTGTGTTAAAGTTTCTCTACTGGGCTTTAGCTCGCCCTATGTGGAAAACAACTTTCAGGTGCTAATGATATGCCTCCATCAAGGGCATAGCTTGGGAGGACTTAGAGCCAAGAGCTTCTTTTGTTTCTTTGTGTAATTATTTTTGTACAAGTCATGGGTTTTAACTGTATTGAGTTGAACTCATTTTTGTTGTACTCAAGCATTAACTTGGAAAGATGTAGCCATTAGGGCATAAACTTACCTAATTTTCTTTTTATTTCAATTCATGTACACATGTCATATGATTCAGGATCTAGAATTTATGAATGTATAACGCATATGTCACCTTTTGTATGATCGAGGAGCATTAATGAAACGTTAATTATAACGCAAGTTACACATTTTACAAAATATTATGATAGGGTTGTTATTATTTTGGGGCGGTACAACATATCAAATGGAGGGCCAGAAAAGTTAGTCATTGCAGTTATTTGAAAGTTAGTTGCTGGAGTTAAGGAATCAAGACCAGGTCAAAGCACAAAATCTGTAAAGCAGTGCCTATAAGGAAGGGATATATAGATAAGAGGAGGCTAGGATCAAGAAGAATCATGGAGATATGGCTGCATCAAATGGTGGCCAAGCAAGTATAAAAGTTCAAGACCTCAGAAGAAAAAACACACAATTCAACTCCCACAACGTGAATTCTAAGAGTAGTTTCTATCTAAGAATAACAGTTTAGCATTGTTAGGAGTAGTTCAGCTTTAATTTTGTACAATTTATCTGTCGATTGGTGCTTTTATTGTTTCTTTATGCTTGTTTAAGTACATGTAACTTGTAACAAGTGATAATTTTATCAGCTTAATACCAATTCAGTTCCCTTTTCTCATATTTTTCTTTATTTAATTATCTCCAAAGAAATCCTTAATCTGTTTAAGGCATACAAAAAACTATACTGCTTGATCTGTTTTTGTTTTCTAAAAACAAAGTTTTGTCTATCGATTGACTTCTGTCGATTGACCTTAACCAAATTTTTGCTAACATGCATAAAGTAATTTTCAAAACTACAGAGGGCAGTTCATATTTTAACCAAACCTCCAGAGAATGTATTTGTAATTCACCCAAAAAAACTAATATGAGCCACAAGTTGGGAAGCCTTTTTCAACTACAAAAATAAGAAGGTTTTTCTTATTGAAGTTAGAACGCCATGACTGACTTTTGATTCCTCGGCTTGAAATAGGAGACAAAGTACTCAAGTGGAACTCATCTCTCCACCTTGATGCTCAAACATGGCTATACCCTTTAGTTATGCATGTTCAGCCTTAGCAAGACCCTACTTTCTAGTTTATCCATTGTTCAATACATGACAAATTAGATGAAAGCCTGGGTGAGGGTTAATTCTACTTTCTATTAGAGTTTCTATTTCAAAAGTCGAATAGAAAGATTAAAAGAAAAAAAACAAAACTACTCAATTCGAAGGTGACAGCCTTTATTGCCTTTACAAAGATTTTCTTATTTTGATCTGCTACTACATCCACATTTATGGATGGATGTGCAAACCTAAATACAAGAAAGCTTTTTTTTTTGCCACATTCAAAATGGTTAAGGCATTCATTTGTATCAATCTATAAGTTGAATATAGGGCTATAATGTTTATTTTTATTTTTTTTCTCACTTTCTATATGAATTCACATAATAAATATAAGCAATAAATACCATGCTTATAGCTCAAATTTAGAAACTAAAGATGAGTCCTATTAAATTTTGAATGTAGCAAGCCTACATATATATGACTTTCATAAAGTCAATTGGCGTAGAAGGTCAAAAAAATAGCAAAATCAATTCTAAAGTTTTAAGTGCAATCAAGACCTCGTGAAATATGTGAAGGACCCAGCAAAGGAGTGCTAAAGAGCGTCTCTCTAGGCGATTTTCGACAACCCAACACTATTTTTTAGCGATTTTTCGGTGAGCTCCAAAACACTTTTAATTATGTAGATCTAAGTTTTTGATACCTAGGAAGAGGGGTTTGAGAGCTTCTCTATGTTTTCTATATAGATTTTTACAGTGGACTTTTCTCTTACTTCCGCTCACTTACTATTGTAAGTGTTTTCTTCTTCAACTCTAGCTTTCGACGGTGATCGAAGTTCAAGAAGGCAGCATCAGGAACTGTGTAGACATCCCATTTGTGACCGTTCTTATGACTTGGACGTCATCACTTGTGCACTCGATGATTGTGTTTGTTTGTGTTCGTTTTAAGCACCCAAAGTCCTTGGCGGAATGCCCTGACTTTGAGCCTTGAACCTTGACTATTTTGTGCTTGTTTTTGGACCAAAACCTTGTTGCCTCTTGCTTGGAAGGGGAAGGGAACTTGTCGGCCACTAGTTGTGTCTGTCGGCCACTTACAGTGGCCGATGGCCATTTGTCTCCTTTTTTAGATATTTGTTTGCCAGTTGTGCCAGCTGTTGTTCACTGAAGTGCATCTCCATACACGTGTATGGTAGGATGATTTCAAGCTTCAACTTTGTTTTTCTATATATTGGGGGTGCTCTCCCCCATTTGGAGAGGTTAGACAATTTGGATCAAATTTCTCTCTCTCTCTCTCTCTCTAGAATTCTCTCTCTCTCTTCTTATTTTGTGCCTTAAAGTCTAGTTTCTCTACACCTTTGCACATCAAGCCTTAACCAAACACTCTCACCTTTGAGCTAGGGTTCTTTGGAGTTTAGTTTGAGCTCTTGAAGGAGGTTTGAGCTAGAATTTGGGGCTGTTTTGTGCTTGAACTTTAAGAGCTAGTTCACTTACTTAGTGTACTTGCTTTCGCTACTTATTTTGCCATCCTTTTGTACTGTTCTTAAGCTGATTTTCAACTACAAAAAACTCTATTTTTTTAGGCTTAACATGATGGTTTGAGGCTATTTCGTGTTAAGGGATGATCTACCCTTCTTGTTGCTTAATTGTGTAGATTTTTGCACCATCTTTTAGCATATTCAAATCAAAATTTTTGGGCCTTTTAACCACTGAAATTCAGAGTTATTTCAATGGCAAAAACCTTGTTTTGAAGTTCAAAATTTGAGAGGGTAGCCTCCCCTCCTTGTGTCTTGTTTGCATGCCTAGATAGCTTTACATGTGAGCATGTTTTTCTAGCATTTTGTACCTTAATCTCAACATGTTTTTGCTACTGTTTTGACTTGTTTCAGCTCTATTTTGAGCTGGTTTGGTCCTTTGAGGCTTGTATTGTGTGGTTGTAATGTAATTTCCTCAACTAGTTTGTTGTTTTAATGCTTTGATCATCATTCTTTTGGGTTGAAAGCATGTTGTGGTGCTATTTTGCAAGTAATTTCAGCATCATAAGTTCTTTCACATGCTCCTTTGTTTCACTCTTTCATTCATTTTGAAAATGGCTTTGAACCCCTTGTTGGCTTGAGTGTGAAATTGAGACATTCATGCTTAATGGTTTAATTCCTTTGGGAGTTCATTATCAACGGCATAAGGTCTCTTTCATGCTCAAGGCACTTGTAGTTTAAACCCTCTTTCCATTAGAGGACACTCACCTTTTTGGACTAATCAATTAAAGAATGGATTGGTAAGCTAAAATGAGTAAATAAAAATGAACAAGTAAAAGAGGCAAGATAAAGCATCTTTTGTGTTGCATTGCATGTGTTCAAATCGGACGTTAATTCAAACATGAGAAAAATGGGACATTTCATACTCAAAGTGATGAAACATGTCACTTTTCTTGGTCACTGTCACCCTTGAATCATACCTGATAGGGTTATGGTTTTGTTGAGTCTTGTTTTGCACTCATTAAGCTTGTACAAGCTTGGTTCCTTAGCCATCATGCATGGAAAATGCTTGGTTGATGGTTTAAGGGCCAAGAGTTACTCTCCTTTGAGCTTGTGTGATGATAAGGAGAACAACAGTACACACACTCCATGAGAATACACTGATTTGCCTCTGTTTGCTCTCTGTTGCAGCAAAAAAGGAAGTTCAGGGAAGGGGTGATCGACAGCCACCAGTAGTGGCCGACCGGCCATAAATGAAATTTTGCACAAGTGTGTTCCTGAGTTGGAGCAGAGGTATTCTGGAAGTTAGCAGCACTGTTGGAGTTCAAGCATGTGCAAACAGAGGCTGCAAAGGCAAGGCGGTGGCATTTTCGAAAGGAGAATCTGAGCATTCATGCACCCCTCGTCCCACGAGGCTGTTTAATTGCTTTATTAGTTAGTTGTAGCTAATTTATTCATGCAAGTGTTGTAATTATTTAATTAATTAATTCATATTGTAATTAATTTGTTTAATTCAGTTTGTAATAATTAGTTAACTAGAGCAATTAATTAGTTTTGGTTTGTAATAGCTTAGCTTAATTAGTGTAGCTAGTTAGATTAGCTTATTCATTCAGACCCTCCTTCGCGAGGGCGCAATGTTGTAATAAGTGTGCGTGCGTGTGTGTATGTTTTCCAACCCCACATCTTTCTTCCTTTTATTTAATCGCTTTTGATGGTTAGATTAGGGATCATTTTTGATTGGCATACCTCATGTTTGCATCCATTCATTTGTCTTGCATATCATTTGTCTTGTATGCACCGAGGCTTGGCTCATTATTCAAACCGCATCGCTATTTCAATACTTCTTTGAATACGTGTTTCAAAACATGCTATCAAAGTGTTGTAAATGCCATATTAGTGGCCGAGCCTATTTAGTTGCATTATTGCATGTGTTGTATTAGGCATCTTAACATAGTTAGGATCATGCATCTTTCTAACTAGTTTATGTTTTGGCTTGGAGTACTCGGTAAGTTTTTATGCTTTAGCATACTTGCATGAGTGTGATTGTCATATTGCCATGATTCGCATGCTTGCCATGAGGCTATGTGCTTACGTGCTAAACTGCATGAATGTCTGTGGATGAAGGCTTGTTGCTTGAATTGGAACAATTCAACGAATGCGTATTTTAAGCTCACTTTGTTGTGGCAAATCATGTTTTAAGTCCACTTGAGGGTGGCAAATTCAAACCATTTTCAAAAACAAACATGAGTTAAGTTGTTCCAACTCTTGCAATTTTAGTCTATACTTGCTTATAGTGATCCCAGATTTCCCTCCATTGTTTATTGTATTCCGGACTCGGTTCCGTGGATGATTGTTATTATTTGTATCGCGTTTCCGTCCTTTAATTCTTTGTATTTGAGTTTTGGGATGTGTTGGGCAGGTTTAAAACAGGTTGGTTGTGTTTAGAAACAAACAGTTAATGCCCAGATTTTGGCCTTCACGCTCGAGCGGGCCCTTTTGCATTTGCTTCTCCGCTCGAGCGGGCAGTCTAACGCTCGAGCAGGATTATTCAGTCTTCAGTATTTTCCCTGCAGGACATCGGACGCTCGAGCATCCACTTTCACGATCGAGCGGGGACCTTCGTTTGCAGAACTTCTGGAAGTGTGCATTCCACGCTCGAGCAACGCTTTTCACGCTCGAGCGAGAGTCTGTGTCTGACGCTCGAGCGGGGCATCCCATGCTCGAGCGGACTTTAATGTATTTCAATCTGTGGTGAAGCCATTTTGAATCACTTTCGGCTCTCTCTCTCTCTCTAACTTTCCAAAACCCTCATTTGAGAGCTTCTCTCTCTAGAATACTCTCTCACTCTCTACATTTTGAGCTAGATCTAGTGATCTCCTCACCCTCTTCCCTTTGATAAAAAGGTTGAGCTTCGCATGGACTCCATTTTGATCAGAAAAGTTGTGGATTTGGAGCGCTTTCGAGTTTCTTCATCATCTCCTTTGGGTCTCTTCATTTGAGGTAGAGATAACCTACTCCTTTCCATGAGTTTTAACATAAATGTTATGTATTTTGTATAGATGGTCTTGTTTGGGAGTTTTGGAAAAGTTAGGGTTTGAAATAGAAATTATAAAAGAGGAGTTTTCTATTTTTGGGGTTCCAAGTGTATGAGTGGTCCCTAAAATGAAATTATTGTGTGTGATTGATGAAATTTGGCGTTGGTGCAATATTTGAGAAAAATTGGGGAAAAGGCCCTAATTTAATGTGATTGATTAATTTGTATAATTAATTTGGGAAATATGAAAATATGAAATTGAGTTGAAAATCATGAAATTGGGAAATTATGAGATTGAATGGTGGAGTTGGATTGATTAATCACTCACCTTTGAAATTGTAGATAATTTATCAGTTTCATAATTTATTATTTGTTTAGAAATAATTGTTTTGGGCTATCGGTGGAGGACAGTCTTGATTGTTGTAGATATTGCATGTTGATTAGGGAAATTGAAACTAATCATCTAGAATATGTCATTGAATATGACGGTTGGGTTAATACATCGAATATGTGTATTGATTGATCATTGTATATGATGAAGTGTTTAAATACATTGCATATGTATATTTGTGTGGGAGGAGATAGGGGATGTACTCCAATGTGTGGGATGAGATAGGGGATGTACTCCATTGTTTGGGAGGAGATAGGGGATGGACTCCATTGATAATTAAGTTGGCCGGAGTGTCCAGGGTGAAAGTCCCGAAACCTTATATGCATCTGAATGATGTTGAAATTGGAAGTGCTTTTAATATGAGTTGTAGTCTCATGTGAATTGTGTGTATGGGAAGTATTTTAATATGAGTTGTAGTCTTATTTAAATTGATTGACTGAATAATGAGCCATGTCTATGAATTGAATTGGATAAATAAAGGGAAGTGGAATGAAACACGAACGTAATTGTCGTTGAACTGGGAAATGTTGTGAGTTGGTTTACAAGTGTTAACCATTTATCAAATGCTGATGTTTTAGTTATTTCTCATGTTTGGTTTAGCGTATCTCTACTGGGCTTTGGCTCACCCTATATGGAACATCATTTTCAGGTACAGGTGTTATGCTGCCTCCAAGGTCTTAGCTTGGAAGGTTTTGGGAGTTGAAGACTCTTTTGGTTGTTTTGTTATTTTTGGTGTTACATGTAAATTCAAGCCAAGGGCTTAATGTGTTTAGAGTTAGAACTCTCATTTTTGTAACCAAGTGTTGGCTTAGAAAGTTGTAAGCCCGTAGGGCATTTACTTTTGTTGTCAACATGTAATACTTTTGTAATGAATACTCTGATAAATGAATATATGTTTATTTCTCTTATGTCTATGGATGTCAAGAATGATTGGTTTATATGTATTATTTTGAGGGCGTTACATTGCTTGTGTGCGTCACATAGTAAAGCTAGTTTAATAATCAGAACAAGAACACGTGAGGTTTATAAAAACATCATATTATGATTAGTAGAGGCCGATCTTTGATCGGATGAGTAGAGGTGCCCATTTCATGACCTTCCCCCCTCGTACCCAAGTTCTCGAGCCGAGGCAACTTTGGTGATGACGGACGCGTGGCCTTTCGCACGAGTCAGGGTTTCCTAAATTTTTCCAAAAATAAAATATTTAGGTGGCAACTCTGTAATCTGGCAAAGCAATCCAATTTTGGCATTATTTGATTGAAAATCGATTTTTCAAAACGATTTTCTGGATTTAGACTCTTTGGTGATTATCAGTTTCACATTGCACTTGTGAGACTAGATTCAGAACCGCGGGAGTCCGAACTGTAAGGCCTTCTTTTCAAACCCTTTCCGAAAGGTAAGGCACAGAAAAAAGCAAGTCCACAGTTTCTGGCGACTCTGCTGGGGATTTAGAGAACTTGACTCGAACTCATGATATATTATTTTGTTAACACTTATGTGTTTCTTTGCATTTGCATTTGCATCTATGCGCTTAGGTCACAGTGTTTGCCATCTGCTATTCCTGAGCGGTTTGCCGGAGGCTCGCTTGGAAAAGCTTGCCATAAGGCTAACCAGTTGCGGGCTCTGCCACAATGGGAACACAAGCCTTGGATCTGGACTACCGTTGTACCGTTTGATCCTCCTTTCACTTCTCGGTGTTAGGTGTGAGAGGTATATTAGGTAGTCTTGCTGAGGTACCCTTTTTGACTAATCGACCTAGTTGCATATCGGAAGCCTTAGAGATTGTTCCAAACTAGGACAGGTTACTCACCCGAATGCAGGATTGTATGAAACCGCTTGTTTGCGTAGTGAACCCCTAGCTCCTGACGAAATTAGGACAGGGAAACCCTACCCCATCATGGGGGTGGTTTGGCTCTCACTTGCTTGATACGCGCTTTTAGAGTGAAACTCTGCAGGAATGTATTTATCAGTTGCAAGTCTGGGTATCAGTTTGAGGGTATCAGTTTTGAGGCAGAAGTTTGGGACAGAAATCAGTGTTTAAGTACGATCATCCAGCTTAAGATTGCAACTGTGTGTTGTTTCTGTTTAGGCCGAGGTGCTGTGCATTTTCTGATTTTTGTTTATTTTGCTTTATTTTCTTTTTGCAAGGTAGTGTTTCACAATTGTATCAGACGAGGCAGTTACCCCCCAAGCACTCAGGACTCAAGTAAGGAGACTTTACCGATCTGGGGATCTTGTAAGAGGACAACCAGTGTTTGCTTCGCTACCCTCGGTTACAAGACGGAGGAGAGTCAGGCATAACTCACTGGTTCGGCAGTTACCTTCATTCAGCGAAGTCCAGTTTTCTACTTCCACTTTGAAAAGAGAGTACACACCAGTTCCGATAGATCAACACCCCTTAGAGAGCATGGAACAAATGCTCCGCCAACTTCAACAGACTATTGAGAATATGTAGCTCGACACTACCCGCCAAGCGGAAGTCACCGCTTGCCAAACGAAAATTGCGGCCCAGCAGGCTTAGTTGATCGCTAGGCTACAGCAACAACAGCCGCAGCAGGCAACAACCTCTGCATCCCATCCACCTCCTGCAAACATTCCAATACCCAGAGCTCCTACTTCCACAACCAATGTCCAGGAAAATGTGGAAATCCCAGTGGATCCGATTCCACCCCAGACTTCGAAAACACCGGTCTACCCAACAGAGGCGCCATTCGAGTTTGAGGTCGACCCTACTGCGCTGAAAGTAAGTAAGCTTAAGAAGCTCTTCAAACGAGCTCAGGGTGTCAATTCGATCCCGGATATAGAGGATGGCTATACTGATGCGGTGGTGACATTGCTAGATAGGTTTAAAATGCCACATAAGACCGCTTTGATGGCTCGGGTGATCCCATGGTCCACTTGCGGCTATTTTCAGACATTCTACGACTGATGGGCCTGTCTAGACTGCAGAAGTTATCCCTCTTCGGCCAGACCCTGTCGAGTATTGCGGCAACTTGGTATGCTAAGCCTAAAGACTCTATGAAGAGGAGCTGGGAAGAGATGGCTGAGGCCTTTATTGCTCAATATTCCTATAACACTCAAATCGAGGTCACAACTTGTGATCTCAAAGCAACTCGTCAAGAGCCGAAGGAGGGCTTCTCCGATTTTTTCACTCGGTGGAGGGCCAAGGCCTCCATGATGACCACCCGGCCAACTGAAAAGGACCAAATCAGAATGGTCGTCCATAATCTGTAACCAAGGCTGCTACAAAAGATTATAGTGATACCTTTGCCTACTTTTGCTGACCTCCATGAAATAGGGGTGCAGATAGAGGATGCAATGAAGGAGGGTCTGATAGACCACGAGAAATAGCAGCCTAAGAGGGCTTTCACACGCAGTTCCAATGCGGCTACAAGTAATAGTGCAGCTGCAAGGCCTTCTGATGTTGGTATGGTCACCACCACACCGAAAACTGCCAATCCCTTGCCAGTACATCTGAAACCACCTCACAAGCTACGAAACACCAACCCTGAGGCCAAAGGATCTTTACCCCTCTATACATGTCCTTATCAGTAGCCTTGAGAGTCCTGATCAAAAAAGGGCATCTGAAGCCATTAAAGCCTCGCCCCTTACCTGACCATCTTCCCCCGAAACACAACCCGGCCAAGTACTGCACCTTCCACCAACAACATAGTCATGACACCGACCTATGCTTCAGATTGCGTCAGGAGATTCAGAATCTCATTGACAACAAAGTGATAGCGCCTTCTCAAAAGCCTAACATCATTACAAACCCCCTCCCACTACATAACCAGGTCCCCCCACCTCGGCAAATAAACCTTATCCAAACACTGGTCGTCCCTTACGACCCCAGTATATACATCACCCCCTCCCACCTGCCCAAGCCAGTGCTGTTCATCCCGAAAAGCACAGATTTGTGCATGATGAGCGCGCCCATATCCCAACCTAAACTTGTGGTGGTGATTATGGAAGAGAAAGGTAGGGTAACCTTGGTGGAGAATGGGAATATCAGTTCAGTGCCTGAGGGATCTATAGACTTAGCAAAAGAGGAATACAACCCTTGTCGCTACATTGTGACAAGTAATCAGGCCAAACCAGAGGTGGAAGTGCCAACAGGGCTGGAAGTTAATGTGGTCCGGGAGGATGGCCCAAGCCAGGGATTGGACGACTTAGCCGACCTCGAGGAGGACATCAGCAATCTACAGTTCTTCGATGAACAAGATCTGGGGAGTGTACAGATTGACTAGTTTGATATGAACGGATCAGCGGATAATTTGGGGCGGCTCAGTGATGAACCAGATGTGGATGAGGGGTCTCAACCAAAGCTGGAACAACCGGAAGCAGGAACTGCTACAGGGGCCGAAACGGCCAATGACAAGGGAAAATTGCCAGAGAGCATCGGTACTAAGAATTTTGCTCAAGAGCTGAGTAATATTAGTACAACTGATACAGAGCAGGAGGGCGCACTGAAGCGGTTTGAACAGGAAAGAGGTGAGAATAGTTAGAAAATTAGGAAAGCCAAAGGCCCTGTGGGGAATAACTGTGATGTTGATGTGGGAATATTTACAATGGAACCGGACAGTTGCTTGTCAGTTACCGGAGGAATATGGTGGGAAGATGATGACCTGCATCTTGCCCATACTAATGAAGATTGGGGACAAAATCTTCCAGACGATACTTGGTATTCTAAGGAAGTGGATCACATGACTAGGAGCAAGCGGTACTTCAAGCCCCCACACCTGGACCAACCAGAAGCATCTGGAAAGGACAAAGAGGATTCAGGCGGACATATCTATTTGGGAGTTGCTCATGGCTTCGCGCGTACATCGGCAAGCAGTATTGTCTGCAATGGATAAGGCCAAGCTGTCTATCGACACAACTCCCGAACAGTTAGTGGGACTGGTCTTCCCAAGAGGCGCTTCGCCGTTGACCTTCACTGATAAAGAATTACCTCCTGAGGGCTCTGAGCATAAAAAACCGTTATTCATCTCAGTTGAATGCAGAGAGAAGTGGGTGCCCGTTGTATTGGTTGATACTAGGTCTACAATCAATGTTTGTCCATCACGCACGGCCTATGCTATTGGCTTAAAGCCGGCAGATTTTGTACCAACGACCCAGGTGAACCGGGCTTACGACAACACGAGTAGAGAGGTGATGGGAACAGTTCAGATCAGAACACAGGTTGGCCCGGCGTAACAGGACATTGAGTTTCACATCCTGAATGTTCCAGCTACCTTTAACTTGCTCCTTGGACGGCCGTGGCTGCACCAAGTAAAAGCTGTTTCTTCCACCTTGCATCAGATGCTGAAGTACCCTCTTGGAAAAGGGGTAGCCATTGTTTTTGGGAACCCTTCTATACATTCTCCACCGAAGGTCACTACACCAGTACTGGAGATTGTACACGGCGACAAGGATGTATTCTTGTCTGGTTTTACCTTGGTTGAGGCCCGAGTGGTGCAAAACATCTTAGCTATTGATGAGGGGTTGTATGTTAGTGCTCAATCAGTCTGCCTCATGAATAAGCTACAGCATGTACCCGGGATGGGATTAAGAAAGAGCAACCAGAAGGGCGTTACCACACTGGCCGAAGTGCCACATAACCTTCATGTCTTTGGCTTGGGCTACACGCCTACCAAAGAGGACTGGGTGAGAAAAGAGAAGGAAATGGTAGGAAGAGCCAAAGCAAAGCAAAGTGGGAAGCACTATGAGCTTGTACATAGACTAATTCAGGGAACTCTGAATGGCTGCTTTGTCCGAGAGGGGAAGGACTTCCCGTTTTGCGGCTTTCCTGAGCCATGGTTAAACTTTGAGAAGCAGCGTCTGCCCAGCTTTGAGATTTTCTTCGACCTACAGCTGCAAGAGGATGAAGCCACAGAGGAACAGATTGACTTGCCTGCTGAGGCAGCACGAAGTACGGAGGATGAGTCCAATGGCACTGAACTTGAGATAAGAGCAGCGAGGGCTTGTCTCCTTTCGGATCCTCAAATCAAACCAGAAAGCTCGGGGGGCGACTTCACCGTTTCCATGATCGAAGATCAATCAAGTGTGGACCCTTCCGGTGGTATTCTGGATGCATCTATTGCACCCTCTCTCGTTTGGCAGCTAGAGGAGGGCTTTTTGTCCAGCAGTTCTGAATCAAGTAGTGAGCCGGAATCTGATTCCACAGAGTCTATGGAGTCGGAATTAGATTCCAGTTCTTCTGAGTCGGAGTCAGGTATTCCTGGGGTTGACAACCCGGATTCCATTGTTTTGTCCAGGTCGTCTTTTTCCTTTTCTTTTGAGTCGGTTGTAACCGAGGAATTGGACGAGTTGGAACCTTTGAATGAGAATGATACAACTGCTGTTTCTGAGTACTTCTCTGTGCCACTTGTATATTGCATTGATCATGACTTTCAAAATTTTGATGAAAATGACGAGGAAGGAATTCCTCTGGTTTTGAAACATTTGATTGATCGAGAGGAGGAGAGGTTTGTAAAACCCCTTGTTGATGAAATCACTCCAATTAATGTGGGTACTGAGAAGGATCCGTGTCTGGTCCAAATCAGGTCCACGTTGTCTTCAGAGGAACACGAGCACTTAGTCACTTTATTAAAAGATTTCAAAGATGTTTTCGCGTGGTCCTACGAAGACATGCCTGGAATCGATCCTGAGATTATACAGCACTGGATCCCTCTTGACCCTAAGGCCCGACCTGTCAAGCAGAAGCTTCAGCGAATACTCCCGGATTAGGCTTTGAAGATTAAGGAAGAGGCCACCAAGCAGATAGACGTAGGGTTTTTGCTGGTATCTGAGTACCTAACTTGGTTGGCCAACATTGTTCCGGTGTCGAAGAAAGATGGCAGAATTCAGGTGTGTGTGGATTTCAGAGATCTGAATAAAGCTAGTCCAAAGGACAACTTTCCTCTACCGCACATCGACGAATTGGTGGATTTCACTGCAGGCCATGTGTTGTTCTCCTTTATGGATGGGTTTTCGGGTACAACTAGATTTTGATGGCACTCGAGGATAGAGATAAGACTGCCTTCACCACACCATGGGGAACCTACTGCTACAGGGTGATGTCGTTCGGTCTGAAAAATATTGGGGCCACTTATCAATGGGCTACAACCACTATCTTGCATGATATGATCCACAAAGAGGTTGAGGTGTATGTGGATGACATGATTGCCAAGTCCAAGGAAAGAGAGGGCCACTACACCGCCTAGAAGAAATTCTTCCAACGAATCAGGGAATATCGGTTGAGGCTAAACCCACAAAAATTCACTTTTGGTGTTACAGCAGGGAAAATGCTGGGATTCTTGATTACACAGAGGGGCATTTAGGTTGATCCTTCCAAGATCAAGGCGATCCTAGAAATGCCACCACCAAGGACTGAAAAGGAGGTGCGACGCTTTCTGGGTAAAGTGCAATTAATAAGACGGTTTATTGTAAAATTAACCTTGACTTATAAACCACTATTTGGTCTCCTGAAGAAAGGAAAGAAATTCAAATGGGATGACCGATACCAGTTTGTTTTTTAGCAGATCAAGCAGTACCTTCAGAACCTGCCCATGTTGTCACCACCAGAGCCGGTGAAGCCGTTGATTTTGTATCTGTCCGTAACCGACACGACTATGGGATGCATGCTTGCGCAGGAATCTGAGGATAGAGTGGAGGAAGCCATCTATTACCTGAGCAAGAAGATGCTGGAATGTGAGACCCTTTACACTCCGCTGGAGAAGGCTTGCTTAGCCTTGGTATGGGCTACCAAGAAGTTAAGGCACTACATGTTAACTCACTCCGTAATTTTGGTTTCGAGATTAGATCCCATCAAATATCACTTCGAGAAACCAGCGCTTACGGGTAGGCTAGCCCGTTGGTTGCTTCTTCTCTCCAAATTTCATCTAAAATATGTGACTCGCAAGTCTGTCAAGGGGAGGGCGGTAGCTGAGTTCCTGGAAGATCACCCAGTGGAGGAGGATGAAGCAGTAGAGTATTTGTTCCTAGATGAGGCCATTTTGCAGGTCGAGGAAGAAATTTGGACCATGTACTTTGACGGAGCATCTAATCAATACGATTATGAGATACAGGTATTGCTGATAGCACCTAACAATTCCCATATACCTTTAGCCTTCAAACTCCAGTTCAAGGTATCTAACAACGAAGCAAAATACGAGGCATGTATCGCTGGCTTAGAAGCTGCCCTGGAACTAGGGGCAAAACGGTTGGACGTCAATGGGGACTCGAACATGGTTGTGTCTTAGGCAAAAGGAGACTGGAAGGTTAAGGAAGAAAGGATGAAAATCTATCACCAGACCTTGGACGTTCTGATTCCTAAGTTTGAGAAACTAACCTTCACGTATCTGTTAAGAGAAAATAACAGGTTCGCTGACGCTTTATCAACTCTATCTTCTATAATAGACATCCCTTTGGGAGTCCGGATGCGTCCGATCATTATTGAACAGAGGTATGTGCCGGCCTACGAGTTGATTGCCGCAATAGATGAAGTGCAAGATCAGAATCCCTAGTATTATGATATCTGGAACTTCTTGGAAAATGAGGTTTATCCACTAGGGGCAAATGCCAAAGATAAAAGGGCAATATGGTGAATGGCTACTCAGTTTATCATTTGTGGGGGAAAATTGTACAAACGAGGGCATCTGGGAATGCATAAGCTGTGTGTTGATGCAGAAGAGTCGAAGCGCCTAATAGAGGCCATCCATGGAGGAAAGTGCGGATCACATATAAGCAGAGTGATGCTAGCTCGGAAGATTCTTTGGCAGGGTTATTACTGGTCAACCATGGAGGAGGATTGTATTGGTTTTGTTCGGCGATGCCACTAATGCCAAATTCATGCAAATCGCATGAACATCCCGTCGTCGAAGCTTTACAACATGACTTGACCGTGGCCGTTTTCAGTCTGGGGAATTGATGTTATTGGGGCAGTTACGCCGAAAAGCTCAAATGGCATGAGTATATCCTGGTGGCAATAGACTATTTTACAAAGTGGGTCGAGGCTCAATCCTATGCAGTGCTGAAAGCGTCGCACGTAGCCAAGTTCATCAAGAATAACATTATTTGTCATTATGGGGGTCCCGAATGAGATCATTTCAGACAACAGCTTCCATTTTAAGAAAGAGGTGATCAACTTGTTGAAGAAATACAACGTGGCTTTTCATAAGTCATCCACAGATCGAATGCAAACCAACAGAGTTGTTGAGACCGCCAACAAGAACATCAAGCACATTCTACAAAAGATGGTTAAGACTTACATGGACTAGCCAGACAAATTGCCATTTGCTCTCTGGGGCTATAGAACATCAATTCAGACATCTACTGGGGCAACTTCGTATTCTCTGGTTTATGGAATGGAAGCCATTCTGCCGATTGAAGTTGAGGTTCCATCGCTGCGAATTATGGCTAAGTACCAGATAGCAGAAGCGGATTGGCAGCAGAGCAAGTTCGAGGAACCAATGTTGTTCGACGAGAGGAGGCTGAAAGCACTGTACCATGTCCAAGGTTATCAACGTAGAATTTTCAAGGCTTTTAATAAGAAAGTTAAGTCCAGGAATCTTAAGGAAGGGGATTTGGTGCTCAAAGACAACCGAGCTCCCATCCATGACCCTAGGGGCAAGTTTAGACCTAATTGGACTAGTCCTTACATCATCAAATCTATCTGGTCCGGTGGAGCTGTCATTCTTATGGACCTAGATGGCCTCGAATTCTCCCAACCAATCAACATGGGCAAGTTGAAAAAATACTATCCTTGAGAGGCTCACTAGGCCGAAAACCCGGAATGGCGACCTAGGCAAAAGTTAGAGCACAAAAAATTTGAAATAAGAAAAACTGAGCTTGCAAGGTTAAAAACCCAGAAAGGGCGGCCTTGGCAAAAGTTAGAGCACAAAAGGAGAGTATTAATACCCAAGTGAACTTGAACTAGAACTACGTAAGACTTGATTTCCATCTTCGAGATACGTAGGCAACTTTATTCCGAAGTCCAACTGTAAACACTTCCAAATCAACTATGTCCATGAGATTATTCAGGTCATCTTTGTCTTTTTCTGTATCCAAGAGTTCGGTTGTGGTCTTCACTATGAGAGCTGGTTACGATATAGTGCAGTGCTATTCAGACAAGGGGCAACTTTCCATTTGCTGGATTCAGGGTTGTATATCTCGAGGGTAGATTACATGTGTATCAAGTTGTGATCCATATCGAAAATGGTTTTGAGAAGTTTTAATAAAAGTTGGTTTTCTTGAAATTAATCTTTTCATAACTTAGACCATTTTTGGACCAAAAAGAAAATTCTCAGTGCCCATAACTTCAATTTCATTGATTTCAATACAAAGTTCTCTAACTCTCGATACACATCAAAGTTGTTTTTTGTTACATTCAAAAGGAAAACTTGAAAGTTAGATCAAAGCAATAAACTTGGGGCACAGATAAGTCAGGTGTTCCTGTGTCCCCTCCTAAAGCTTGTGGAAGTTTCAGATGCTAAAGTAGGCCCGGTTTGCGCCTCTTCTTCGAGCCAAGCTATGAATTCGCCAGAAAAGGCGCAACTGAAATTGGGAGCGAGAGTCAGAAGTTCTCTTGTCCTCCATGCAATGGGGTATCAAGCTAGTTGTGAACCTCGGATTAGAAATGAAGTCGGGTACTCTACCCTCTCTTCTGGGCAAGTCTAGTCATGTCCGAATTGACATCGGAACTGAAATGGAAAGTAGAAGGCACAGTGTGTCAAGCTAATCAACTAAATGCCAGGTTGTCGAGACATGTTGTAGCTCATCTCGGGTAAATCAAGCCAAGGGCAACGCCAAGCAATGTCAGTAGCAGACCTGCTGCACATCCAATGGCACCACCACCCTTCGTTCAGGAAATCAACTAGCTGTTGATGAAAGAAATAGCCTCGCGCTAAATATACTGGGCAAGAGTCCACTACCTTCAACCTGTCCATGAGCCATATCTTGGGAGGGGTGAAAAATAAGAGAGATTAAATAATAGAAAGGTGTATGCAGAGAGAAAAAGTGAGAAAGGGTTTTAAGAGAAAAACAGAGCAGGAGTGCAAGTGATGTGAGAAACACATGTGAGGTAGGGTGGGAAACATTACCTGCAAAAATAGTGGACTTCCTGCGAATCTGTTTGTGTCTCGCCAATGGAAAGCATCCAAGCCCATCAAAGTCTCGGCTAATGTCAAGCCAATGCAACTCTTGCCCTGTTTCCAGCCTTGGGCCACTTTGATCAAGCGAATACTAGACCCTCTGGAACCGGGGGCAAGTAGGAAATGAGCCAACATACACAAACAGATGGCATGTTGCCGAAAACTCTGCCAGAGATGGTCGTCGCGGTCGCCGCATCAAAAAATTGATGAATCAAACTGGGAATATCCAGCTCTTTTTTTTTTTAACCAAGGATCGAACCTCATGTAAAATGAGCCCACACATCCTTCCTAAAGCTTGGACATGGCCAAAACGGGACTGGGGCAAGATTTCCTCGTTACGTTGGGATTCCATCAAAGCTTGGAATTCTTCAATTGTATGGCATATCTCTTGCCCCCCAAAGCTAAACACATATGTAATCGGGTTCTAGCATCTAGCCGCGGCATGTAGGAACGAAAAACACAGTGGGGTATGACTTAGCGAAAATTGTGCATATATCCTGAAACCCCGAAAATTCACTTTTTTTGAGCCATCTAAGGTTGCAATCAAATTCAAGAGTTTTTCGGTGAAGAATGCCTCCATTTGTGGCAAAAACAGAGCTGGAATGAAGAAACTACGAAGTCCCAACTTTTGTGGAAGATAAGGTGCTAATTGGAAGACAGGTGGCGGCAATCTAGAGGTCCCCTGCATTAATGGCCGACCGGCTAGTTTTGGTGGCCGACCGGCCACCTTTTGTAGCCGACCTGCCACTATTGGTGGCCGACAGCCACCACTAGTGGCCAACAGCCCCTGTTTATGGCCGACAGAATTCCTTTGGTCTTCCTGTATGTTGAGAGTGCTGAGAACCTGTGTTTTGTTCTGCTCTTGATGCATTCTGCTGTCTTGTTTTAGTAGTTTTGTTGAGTTGCTTGCAAATTACTTCAATTTGTTTATTGAGTTGTTTCACTTTATCTATCGAGTTGTTATGTTGCTTATCGAGTTGTATTTGTTTTGTTTATCGAGTTGTTGCATTGTTCGTCGAGTTGTTTTACCCTGTTTGTTATATGTCGGTCGGTTCATTACCTGATCAAGAAATTGCCAATACAATGTACAAAGTTCAATTTCATCAATCTCATTTTTTGGTGCAATGCGTTGCTCAAAATGCAAAATACAACACTTTTTCATCAAAAATTTGTTTTCATTCCGATCATGGTTTCTTTTTACAAAGAGTACAAGTTTTTAAGAAAATAAAACTGTCTAAAGATGTACAATGCGCTACGCTACTAGCAAAAAGAAACTAAGCAAAAACATATGAATCAGCGCCAGCTAGCTCAAGCTCTGGAGGCCCTCTTCATCCTCTTCCTCAGTGGAGTGGACTCTGCAGAGCTGTCTCCATCCGCACCGCTATCTAAACCTGATCCTGAATCAGAACCAGAACCAGAGTCGTCGTCACCCTCTGCATCAGAACCTAGCTTAGCCTCATCTCCACTAGCGAAATCTGAGCCAACATCATCATCTCCGCTCTCGGATGACTCGGCATGCTGATCTGCAGCGTCCTCGGTCTCCCTGGTCTCATCACCGTCACGCATGATAGGCTCACGACATCTCTCTCAGTCGCGTGCCAGAGCCTGTCTCTCTCTCTCTCCCTGCTGTTGGAGGAGGTGCTGATGGTCCTACTGTAACTGCCGCCGATGCCATCGGTAGAGGTGGGACCTGAAAAGGCAATTGGTTTATGTCAGGCTTAGTATGTGTATCAGATGCAAGTATGATGTGTGGAATGAGTACAGACAGAAGTCAGATACAATGTGTGAATGCAATGTGTCAAATGTGATCTATACATATAGTGTATCGGTGCAGTGTGGGGATGTGTATGTCAGTTTCAGTATGTCAGCAGAAATGTGGTGACCGAAACCCCAGAAAACTGAAAAGTTACCTGGATATCGTGGAAGCCGAGCAATGCCTCCCTCCTCAAGATCATGCCCTCAAGTGATACCAACATCTCGAGCAATCCCTTGATGTACCCCGCGGGGGCCTGCAAATGCAATTTGGAGTGATCAATGTCCGGAATGAATGAATGTCTGAGTATCTGAACAAGAATGAAAAAAATGACAATTGTAATACATACAGGAGGTGAATCAGGTGTCCTGACATATCTGTGACCAGGCAACGAAGGCTCAATCAGAATCTAATAAGCCTCTCCGAAGTACAGCCAACCTATCAACTCATTCAGAAGCTCTGGCCAGTCGAAACTCTGCCTAGCGGGGGGCATCCCTCTAGCCCTGCCCCTCGGTGCACGGCCCTGCTCGTCAAAGAGGCATCAGCTGCTCTCCCAGCACGAGCATGAATACCCGTTAAAGGAGGCATGAGATGCGTCTGGATGTACGTCATGTAGTCCCCTTCTCCCAGAAAATAGTCAACCTCCACGCCTCATGTAAAGTCGATCATCTCCTGGGAGGAGAGACTCTCTGTGGCCCGCATGGATGCAGAGGTGGCATGGGAACCGTTTACAGTGGCAAACCCAAAGTCTGGCGCAGGAAGCGCTCACCCAGGAACCAGGCTCGGCCTACCAGTCTGTCACGACCCCATTCCGCCCCTAGCAGAATGGTGCCATGATGGCCAGTAATCCGAGATTACCAAAGGCCAACTTACAAAGTCACACACAATCAGAGTATACATATGGGGCTCACATGTGTGGAAGCAATAAATTTAAATCTAAATAGTCCACAAGAGCTGTGCATAAATCAAATGAAATTTCATACATAACGTGGTTTTACAACTTGAGTACAAATAAAATAAATACATATTACGTCTTGATCAAAAGGCTTCTCAAGCCGACATATACAAAACGAACTACAATAACCAAGCCAAGAAGAATAATCTTCAAGATGCTACAAAATATGAATCCAAACAACTTGCAAATAATCATCTAGGCATCACCGCCTTCTTGCTCGTCACCTACATATATATATGGAGAGGGTGAGCTTGGATACTCAGTGAATGATATAATTAATAAAGGTTTGAATGAATGATATCCGAGGTCTTTATCAAAACAATACATATAATAACTTGTACAAATCAAGGGATGAACCAAGTTCATCTATCAAATCTTTCAAAGCTTCAAGGGATGCTTACTAGCATCAATATAATACAAGGGATGACATTCCTGACAAAACAAGTGAATAATTAACCCGAAATCGATTAGACAAACCCACCCGCACAAGGCCGTCGGTGGCAAGGGAGATATCTCAAACAAGGGTGCTAGTTGCATTATAGTCCCCTAGCACTAAGGACTTTCTAAGAATGTCATCAAAACAAGATAATACTTGATACAAAAACTAGGGATAATCATTCATACACGAACAAATACTTTTCCAAAGCAAAACAAGCAAGGCTTTATCAAAACTTTATAACATAGCTTTATTAAAAATATCACTCACATAACTCTTCAGGCGTAGGGATTAAGACAAGGATTCAAGACCTACAAATACATAATAAAGTCTACTGAATGCACTTCAAGAAGATAAGAAGGAATGCTCAAAGATGGTTGTGCAATGCATCCTTAAAACAAGCTTTACATGAATGAAAATGATTTCGGCATTCCCTCAAAGCTAAGTCAAGCCAGTGCAAAACATGCTGGGGGTTAAAACACTGCCTTTTCATCTCGGGAAAGCATGCCAGGTACCAACCAAGTCTTGGCCAAGGTCCCACACCTCTTGGTCGAGGTATGGTCCTAATGACCACATTCAGGGAAATGGAGTCTGGAAATTCTGGGTTTCTTTTTGAAGAACATGAACATGAAGGACATGAATGCTAAAATCTTAACTTCTTTATTCAAAATCTGAGATTTCATGAGATAAGTTCGAAAACACGAACCTGGGTACCCATACTTGAAGATCTTATGAAAACAAACACAAAAACATGGATCTTGATACAAGCTTTCAAATCAAAACATGGTTTTTCTTCAAGAACACAAGAACATCATTTCTCTTTCTAAAACAAACTTTAAATCAATGCATGGCTCATGAATCATGCTAAATCATGCAATGTGATCAAATAAACATAAAGAACAACAAGAGCAAATCAAGAATCTAACCTCAAAACACGGATCAAAAGGTTTAGACTCTAAGGATTAAGCTTGGAAATCTACTCTCACTCTAAGAACTCTTCTTCCTCTCTTCCTAGAGCTTCTCTCTCTTCCTAGAACAAAGATATAGCAAAATGATGTAGGTTCTCTACTGCCAGGAGACTTAACCCTCTGCCGGGACACGTGGCAACGACTGGTTGGCTCTCCTCAAAAAGGTGACTGACTGACAAGACAAGAGCATGACAAAGTGTGTACAACAAGTAAGGTGACAAGGGTACTCCAACAAGGTAAGGACCTCGGGTCAAGACATAGGCTTCGGCAAGTAAGGTCCCAATGATCTCAGCTAGGAAGGATAACACTTGGCCTAGCTATGCCACACCTCGGCCTAGATGTGCCACACCTTGGTCTAGGTCATACCAGTCCAGGAACAAGATCACTAGGTGTAGGGATCAGAGATCTAGGATGTCTAGATGAGAACATCTCGGCCTGGATGATACACATCTCGGCCTGGGTGATGCACACCTCGGCCTAGATGATGACATCTCGGCCAATATGCCGGGGCGAAGGTGGAGGTCAACCAAAGTGGATTCCAAAATGGTCCTAGGTATAAGAGGTTCAAGGGTGTGACCTAGGCTTAAGATGACATCGACTCCACACACCAAGCAAGAAACAAAACATGCAAGCAACACTTTAGACAAAACAAACCAAGGTCTGTAAATGCAACTTAACAAAACAAATTCATGTGTATGCATAGGAGCATGACCAAGATAAAGAGAGGGTTGTTACATGGTCCCTCAAGCACGAGTCGGTAACGAGAAACGCCCCAAGCGCCGGTGAACTGATATCTGACACCCTCTGGCATCATCACGTAAGGCTGCCATGAGATCTGTAGATAGCAAGTGCACAGATTATTAGTTACCATTAGATATGCATTATGAATCAAAGATGAAAGCAGAAAGAACTGTGAGTTTTGAGTTACCTCTGCTGCCCTCACTGTGTCAAAGTATCGATAGAAGAATGAAAGAGTCTCCCGGGTCCTCCGCTGGCATCTTCCGTCATACTGGTGAGAGTATGGCATGCCATGAGGCATCTCGACCTCTGGCTCTGGGGCAAGTGTCGGAATATAGGCATACACCCATAGCTGCGAAAACAAAAGGGCGACAGTGAGTATACAATTGTTAAAACACAGGTAATGCGAAAAGCAGGATATGTGTGCAATGTCCAAAAAATGTACAATGCAGAGAATACAGAATACAGAGAAAATACAGAAAGCATGGTGTGTAGTACAGCGTACAGAAAGTACGAATGCAAAGTATAAATCAGACTACGTGTGTGCAGTGTACAGAAAGTGCAAAGCAGAAAGCACGGTAGGGAATGTAAAGCAGAAAACTAAAGCATACCTCACAGGCTCTCCAGTAGTCGTCGACTCTATACCCGCTCCTACGGGATGTCGAGCTCATATAGTAGTACAAAGTAGCGAGGCCAGCGCCACCCCAGTCGTAATGCCGGACCTGAGACAAGTCCACCAAGGCACTCAAGAGATGTAGCCCGACGGTGTTCGCCCTGTCGGCAAACAAGGTGGTGCCGAAGAGGAACATCAGGAAGCCTCGAGCATACTCATCGATCTCCTCCAAGGTCTTTGGGGCTGTCCCTCTAAAGTGATCTGTAAACCAGCTGTATTGAACTGTCCTCGATCAAAAGAGAGGTGGGCGTGTCCCCAGCAGGTAGATCTAAGCAGCCTCCCACTCTCCCATGTCTGTATCATATAGGATCGGCCGTCCTCCTACCTCAATGCCGGTGAGCATAGCAAAGTCGTACGGGGTCATCATCATGTCTCCTACGGTAGAAAAGTGGAAGGAGTTGGTGGTGTCCCACCACCTCTCTACCAGCGCGCCAAGTAGGGACCTGCTCGCTATGAGACGCGACAGCCCCATGCAGAATAAGCCAAACCCAGCCTCGTCAACGATCTGGCGAACACCAACGGGGAGGTCCATGTACCACTCCCTCGCAGATGTGGTCCCATATCCTCAGGTGAAATGAGAGTCCACCTGTGTTCAGAATGAGCAGATGAAAGGCAATGTAAGAAATACAGTGCATGAATGTGTTCGGAATGAGCAGATGAAAAGAAGATGAAATACAATGCATGAATGTGTTTGGGATGAGCAGATGAAATACAGTGCAAAAGTGTGAGCTATACAGGAAATATAAAGTACATTGCAAAAAATATGATAAAACAGTGTGTACCTCGGAGGCGTCATAAGATAAGTGAGACTCTGGCTCTCGCAGTAAGAGATCCTCTGGCGCGCCTCGTGCAAATCTGCTGAAATGACAGACTGTATCGAGCAGTAGTACATGCACCTTGGGGTGGTATGTCTCCGAGTCGAAGAGTCGGACCCTGGGTGGTAATGGTATATGCTCGGGATCTCCCTCCATCCCTGAAGAACCTTCGTCATGGGGAATGTCGTCTGCCATCTGGAAAAAATGTGAGAAAGTAGGCAAAAATGAGCAAAATGGGTGGAAAATGTCAAAAGTCAACTCTCGGAGAGAGAAAATGGGAGAAAAAGTCAAAGTCCGGGAAAGGGCACCAAACCCAAGAGAAACTCGAGGGAAACAAGCCTCAAGTTGTGAAAATGGAGTAAAAAACACCGAAAATAAATTTCAATCGATTCAAAACGGAGGAAATCAAGAGGTTTTAGGGAATCAACTTTGCGTGGGATGTTGGAAAACGCGTATAAAGCTCGGACCTAGAGGGAAAAAGTGTCTAGAGAGGAAGAGGAAGCAATTTCGGCAATGCAAATGTGAGGAAATAAGGCTTGGAGATGTGTACTTAAACATCTATATGCAAAAAGACCAAAATGGCCCAAATTGCCACAGGTGGCCGACGAGCCACTATTGGTGGCCGACAGCCACCATTTGTGGCCGACAACATTCACTAGTGGCCGACACTTCTTCAGGGTGGCCAACAAGCTTCCAGTGTTCTCACTGTGTGTTTTTCTGCTATTTTGTGTCCTTGGTTCTCGAGAAAGTGCAATGAAAGTTCACTTTTTAGCTCAAAGTGTCTCTGTGGAAGTTTCGAACCATGTCTTCAGTACATGACTCATCACTAGTCAACATGAATGAGGTGTATCCTTTTGAAATATATTGTAACTCCTCCGAGAGGTAAATCGGAGGTTACAACTGAGTCGGTTTTATTAGACACGCTTTTTTTTATCATTGCATAGAACGTGCATTTCTTTATTCAGTATTTTGCATTGAGCATGTTGTTAATCTTGCATTGAACATGCATTTTCACAATTGGTTATTGCATGCTTCCTATCCTATTGCATAGAATATGCATTTCTCCATCTCTTGCATAGAACATGCTTTTGTTATTACTGCATAAAACATGCTTTTCTAATCTTGCGTAGAACATGCACTCTTATTGTGTTATGCATGTTAAGTTTCTTTCTTATACAGGTACGATATTGTATGTATGGTTCATTTGGAGGAGTTCCAGGTGAAACTACTCATGTCCTTTGATCCTCCCTGTTTTAGTTAGAAGCATTCGGACATGTTCCGATGTTTATACCACTCCCTGTTTTGGTTAGAAGCATTCGGACGTGTTTCGATGCTTATACCACACCCTGTTTTGGTTAGAAACATTGGAACGTACTTCGATGCTTACACCACTCGCTTTCGGTTAGAAACATTCAGGTACGCCCGGTGTTTACATGGCCCCCTTTTTTCCTTCCACGTGCGACGCGTTAGGACGCTTTCGGTTAGAAACATTCGGGTGCACCTGATGTTCACACCGCTCTTTTCTCCTCTAGTGTGCGACGTGTTAGGACGCTTTGGTTAAATGCATTCAGACGAGTTCTGATGCTTATACCACTCCTTGTTTTGGTTACAAATATTTGGACGTGTTCCGATATTTATCACCACTTCGGTTTAGAACATTCAGGTGTCCCTATGTTCACATCATCTTTCTTCTCGCATGTGCAACGCATTAGGATCTTGTTTGACACCTCGGGTGCGCCCGATGGTTGCGTTGTTCTTCGCCTTCCCTGCGCGAGGCGTAGTTAAGCTTGCATAATTTTCTTACATCCTTTCTGCATAAAATGTAGTTTGGCTTGCACTTCTCACGTGTGGCGTGTTTTCTTATTCGAGATTGCATGTAGCATTTCTTTGTATAATGCTTGCATCTAGGTGTTTCATTACAGCCTCATTGCATGATCATAAGTTATGTTTTGCATCATGCATCATGCATATCATTTTCATTCTTGCCACAGAACTATGCTGGTTTGATTCCTTACAAAAGCATACGTAGGCAGCCTGCAGGCACAACCTATCTTTATCGTGCTTGTCTGTTTGTCCAGTCTTTGGCCTTGTCAAAAATGGGTTGTCTTTGGGCTTTGACATTCACTCACGCCATTTCATGACTTCTAAGTTCTGTCAAAGGGGGGCAACTATAGACACCCCATTTTTTACCGTCCTTAAGACTTGGACGTCATCGTTTGTGCGCTCGATGATTGTGTTTGTTTGTGTTCGTTTTGAGCGCCCGAAGTCCTCGGCGGAACGCCCTGACTTTGAGCCTTGAACCTTGACTGTTTTGTGCTTGTTTTTGCACCAAAACCTTGTTGCCTCTTGCCTGGAAGGGGGAGGGAACTTGTCGGCCAGTCCTAGGACTTGTCGGCCACTAGTTGTGTCTGTCGGCCACTTGTGGTGGCCAGTCAACTACCAATAGTGGCTGACGGCCATTTGTCTCCTTTTTTAGATATTTGTTTGCCAGTTGTGCCAGCTGTTGTTCACTGAAGTACATCTCCATACACGTGTATGGTAGGATGATTTCAAGCTTAAACCTTGATTTTCTATATATAGGGGGTGCTCTCCCCTATTTGGAGAGGTTAGAAAATTTGGATCAAATTTCTCTCTCTCTCTCTAGAATTCTCTCTCTCTCTTCTTATTTTGTGCCTTAAAGTCTAGTTTCTCTACACTTTTGCACATCAAGCCTTAACCAAACACTCTCACCTTTGAGCTGAGGTTCTTTGGAGTTTAGTTTGAGCTCTTGAAGGAGGTTTGAGCTGGAATTTGGGGCTGTTTTGTGCTTGAGCTTCAAGAGCTAGTTCACTTACTTAGTGTACTTGCTTTGGCTACTTATTTTGCCATCCTTTTGTATTGTTCTTGAGCTGGTTTTCAACTACAAAAAACTCTATTTTTTTTTGGCTTAACATGATGGTGTGAGGCTATTTTGTGTTAAAGGGTGATCCACCCTTCTTGTTGCTTAATTGTGTAGACTTTTGCACCATCTTTCAGCATATTCAAATCAAACTTTTTGGGCCTTTTATCCACTGAAGTTCAGAGTTATTTCAATGGCAAAAACCTTGTTTTGAAGTTCAAAATTTAAGGGGGTAGCCTCCCCTCCTTGTGTCTTGTTTGCATGCCTAGATAGCTTAACATGTGAGCATGTTTTTCTAGCATTTTGTACCTTAATCTCAACATATTTTTGCTACTGTTTTGACTGGTTTCAGCTCTATTTTGAGCTGGTTTGGTCTTTTGAGGCTTGTATTGTGTGGTTGTAGTGTAATTTCCTCAACTAGTTTGTTGTTTCAATGCTTTGATCATCATTCTTTTGGGTTGAAAGCATGTTGTGGTGCTATTTTGCATGTAATTTCAGCATCATAAGTTCTATCACATGCTCCTTTGTTTCACTCTTTCATTCATTTTGAAAGTGGCTTTGAACCCCTTGTTGGCTTGAGTGTGAAATTGAGACATTCATGCTTAATGGTTTAATTCCTTTGGGAGTTCATTATCAACGGCATAAGGTCTCTTTCATGCTCAAGGCACTTGTGGTTTAAACCCTCTTTCCATTAGAGGACACTTACCTTTTGGACTAATCAATTAAAGAATGGATTGGTAAGCTAAAATGAGTAAATAAAAATGAACAAGTAAAAGAGGCAAGATAAAGCATCTTTTGTGTTGCATTGCATGTGTTCAAATCGGACGTTAATTCAAACATGAGAAAAATGGGACGTTTCATACTCAAAGTGATGAAACGTGTCACTTTTCTTGGTCACTGTCACCCTTGAATCATACATGATAGGGTTATGGTTTTGTTGAGTCTTGTTTTGCACTCATTAAGCTTGTACAAGCTTGGTTCCTTAGCCATCATGCATGGAAAATGCTTGGTTGATGGTTCAAGGGCCAAGAGTTACTCTCCTTTGAGCTTGTGTGATGATAAGGAGAACAACAGTACACACAGTCCATGAGAATACACTGCTTTGCCTCTGTTTGCTCTCTGTTGCAGCAAAAAGGGAAGTTCAGGGAATGGGTGATCGACGGCCACCAGCAGTGGCCGACCGGCCATAAATGAAATTTTGCACAAGTGTGTTCCTGAGTTGGAGCAGAGGTATTCTGGAAGTTAGCAGCACTGTTGGAGTTCAAGCATGTGCAAACAGAGGCTGCAAAGGCAAGGCAGTGGCATTTTCGGGAGGAGAATCTGAGCATGCATGCATCCCTCGTCCCACGAGGCTGTTTAATTGCTTTATTAGTTAGTTGTAGCTAATTTATTCATGCAAGTGTTGTAATTATTTAATTAATTAATTCATATTGTATTTAATTTGTTTAATTCGGTTTGTAATAATTAGTTAACTAGAGCAATTAATTAGTTTTGGTTTGTAATAGCTTAGCTTAATTAGTGTAGCTAGTTAGCTTAGCTTATTCATTCGAACCCTCCTTCGCGAGGGCGCAATGTTGTAATAAGTGTGCGTGTGTGTGTGTGTATGTTTTCCAACCCCACGTCTTTCTCCCTTTTATTTAATCGCTTTTGATGGTTAGATTAGGGATCATTTTCGATTGGCATACCTCATGTTTGCATCCATTCATTTGTCTTGCATGCACCCAGGCTCGGCGCATCATTCAAACTGCATCGCTATTTCAATATTTCTTTGAATACATGTTTCAAAGCATGCTATCAAAGTATTGCAAATGCCATATTAGTCGCCGAGCCTATTTAGTTGCTTTATTGCATGTGTTGCATTAGGCATCTTAACATAGTTAGGATCATGCATCTTTCTAACTAGTTTATGTTTTGGCTTGGAGTACTCGGTAAGTTTTTATGCTTTAGCATACTTGCATGAGTGTGATTGTCATATTGCCATGATTCACATGCTTGCCATGAGGCTATGTGCTTATGTGCTAAACTCCATGAATGCCTGTGGATGAAGGCTTGTTGCTTGAATTGGAACAATTCAACGAATGTGTGTTTTAAGCCCTCTTTGTTGTGGCAAATCATGTTTTAAGCCCACTATGTTTGGTGGCAAATCCGCATTTTTAAGCCCACTTGAGGGTGACAAATTCAAACCATTTTCAAAAACAAACATGAGTTAAGTTGTTCCAATTCTTGCGATTTTAGTCTATACTTGCTTGTATGCGTCACATAGTAAAGCTAGTTTAATAATCAGAACAAGAACACATGAGGTTTATAAAAACATCATATCATGGTTAGTAGAGGCCGATATTTGATTGGGCGAGCGGGGGTGCTCATTTCATGACCTTCCCTCCTCGTACCCAAGTTCTCGAGCCGAGGTAGCTTTGGTGATGACGGACGCGTGGCCTTTCGCACGAGTCAGGGTTTCCTAAATTTCCCCAAAAATAAAATATTTAGGTGGCGACTCTGTAATCTGGCAAAGCAGTCCAATTTTGGCATTGTTTGGTTGAAAATCGATTTTCGAAAACAGTTTGTCGGATTTGGATTCTTTGGTTATTATCAATTTCACATTGCACTTGTGAGACTAGATTCAAAACCACAGGAGTCCGAACTGTGAGGCCTTTTTTTCAAACCTTTTCCGAAAGGCAGGGCGCGAAAAAGGCGAGTCCACAAACTGTAGACACCTCATTTTGACTGATCCTAAGACTTTGGCACTTACAAGTCTTTCGATGATGAAATGGTAATTATTTCATCCTTGGAATATTTAAAGTTTTTTGGAGTTGCTGTATGAACCTATTTTGGCTGAAAATTAGTTTTTTTCCAAAAATGATCATTTTACTCTGGACCCGTTTTTAGCCAAAAACCAACTTTTTAACCCCGAAAAAGAGAGAAAGGCCCAGTTGTACTTTGATCGAATGTATTTTCTAAAATTAGTGACCTGTTTTATTACAAACATCAATTAGAAGGCAATTCGGGTTTACTTGAGCCACAAGCAAGCAAAGGCACAGAACCCTGCACTTGTGCATGCTTGCATGGCACATTTACTAAGGCAAAAACGTGTGTGCGCACATCCAAGCATAACGTAGTTATTTTTGATAACTCAATCTTGGTGCATTTTTTGTGGGAAGCGGAAGAGAAAGCGATGGGGGTTACCGTAGCTTGCCCCCCTCCACATCTCCTAGTGCCTATATAAGCACCCTTTCCCCCTCCCTTTCAAAAGGGTTGAGAAGTTAAGCCATTTTGTGAGTTTTTTTTAGAGCAAAACACCCATCCCCTCTCTTTCCTTTGCCTTAGCTCCGAAATTCCTACCAATACAGCAACTCAAACATCTGAAAATACTCTAAGGACTTGAAGAACTCGGACAAAACTCAAAACCCAAGCTTGAGGGAGGCTTGCAAGCAAGGAACTTGGTCTTTCTTGCTACTTTTTGGCGTGCTCTTCAGTTTATATAAACCAACAGGTATTTTCTTATTCTTTTCTCAATTTCAGTACCTAATCTCTGTTTATTTTTAGTGTTAAAGTATGTTAGGTTGTTAGTTTGTCATAGCATCGTGTAGTTTTTTCCATTTTATTGGCTTTCTTGCCTTCTTTTGCATGTCTTCTTTATTTTATTCGCATAATAAACATGCATGGCCTGGTTTGATCATCATATAGTTTTCTAGTATTTTTGCTTTTTATTTGGTAGTTGTATTTTATGCATAATCATTATGTTAGTAGCCTCAAACCGGACCAAGAATCATTCTTGTATGTTTAGTTGTATATATGTAGGATCATGTTTATTTTATGCATGCATGAAAAACACTAAAAGTGGGCGACCAGGTAAGTTCTCTTCTCTCCCTTGGCATGTTGTCACAAGCTGCTAAAATTCCTATGGCAAAAATCCCCTACATGGGAGCATGTGAGCATAGAGGTTAATGGAAGGATCTAGAACTTCCTAGCTCATTCCAACACTTGAGAGAACATGGAGAATTCTAGAACATCCTTGAGTATTCAAGACACTTAGACTTGTAAATATCTTGTATAGATATTTCTATTTCATTCTAGAATATTCCTGTAGCTTGTAAGAAAGGCTTCCAAGGGAAGCTTCTCCATGTATTTCCTAGTGGCTTCTAGAGTGTTCTATGAGAGGCCAAGAGTGCCTATAATAAGGGGAGGAGCTCATTTGCTCCAAACCATTCAAAAGTTGTACAGCTTTCTCATAGTGAATACAAGTCATTCTCTCAAACTCTCTTGTGTTCTTCTTACTTGTCTTTCTTCTAAGTTTGTGAGTTAGGCTAACTTAGCATCATCAAGTGAAGCTTGATATTGTCTGAGTGCCGTACGGATAGCTTGGAAATAACCAAAGTCGTGACAATGTGCTTGCTTCTTGCATTGACTTTCAATAATCCAAGACTATATGCTCTTTATATGCAAAATTGTGTGTTTTATACGTTTTCATGAATATTGTATTTTAGTTTATGTTTAAGGCCATGAATTATCAAAAACCCACTTTTGATGGAAAATCACTTTTTATAATAAAAAAAAATATGGTTTTATTCATTCATCTAAAATATATGATATTCATTTTTACTTGAATCACATAGTTTTAGGTTAGTTAAAAGTTTTAGAGCTAAAAATGAATTTATGTGAATAATTAACCATTGAAATCATAAAATAGAAAGTGAGTAGAGGCCAATCTTCGGATTGGGCAAGATGGGGTGCTATCATTCAATGACCTTCCTCTCTTGTACCTAAGTTCCTAAACTCGGAATTTTCTTTGTTATGATGGATTGGTCCTTAACTTAGTTTTCATTGTTAAAGGTTTCTAAATTCTCCTTAAAAAATTAAGTGGCGATTCTTTGTTGGTCAAAGCAAGTCGGTGTAGGATGCATGCCTTAGGCTCGAAAAAGGCACAACGATGGAGTTAGGCAGCGATAGCAAGGACAAAGATGGGTTTGGGCTTTATTTTGATACAATTTTTTCCAAACCACATATGTAAGAAGATTGGTGGTTTTTCCAGAATCAGGGTCCCCAAGTGGCCCCGAACAAAAAATCCGATATTACCCAACCTTGCCCACCCGGCCCATGGCCCGTCCCAATCAGTCCTAACCCATAAAAGAATATTTAGGGCTTTAGACAAAATTTTGTAATCCAAGCCCGCCCATGAACTCGGCTCGTAAGAGCCCACATGAGTAAGTCTAGCCTGACTTAAACTATCTCGTCCAAAAAAAATAAAATTGATATTTTATGTTTTATATATTTGATATTTTTTATTCCTTACTTATATTTACCAATTGTCCATGATATATATATATATATATATAAAACAAAACAGCTCTACTGATGGGACATGTATCCTAGGTGGCAATAGATTTAAAAGTTGAGATTAATTTCAGATTTTCTGTCTTCTTATCTTCACGGTTGGATATAGCTTGAAACTTGAAACCCATTTCACTATCCATTCACCGTTGGATATAGATTTTTTGTCTTTAGGTTTTCAAAACATTTCAAACCCATTTCACTCTCTCTTCACCGTCCAAAACCCATTTCATCAACACTGTTTCTCTCTCTTTCTTTGCTACAATGGTTGTATTCAAACACATTCATCATCACTGCTTCGGTGATTCTTCGTTGCTTCACCGGCTCTTCGTTGTTTCGGTGGTTGTCGTCGGTAGCAGTTATTTGCCTTCAAGTAACACCCCTCTCTTCCCCTCAAGGTCTCAGTCCCCCCCTCTCTTCTCAACCTCACCTAAAACTCCCCACTCTCACTCCCTTCATGCTTCATTTATAAAAAAAACCCTAATCTCAACCTCTTAAACAACTCCACAACCACCATAACCCACTTGAATGCCTTCCCACTAAATCGCCCCAACAAACCCATCTCAATCACTTGCTCCACCGCATCCCAAATCCAGGATCGCCCCTCTGCCGCCTTTGAATCCTAAGATCGTGTCTTTAACTTCGCCACTGGCTCCGCCACCCTCCCTGAGATCGCCCTTAAGAAGGCCAAATCTAAGATCTACAACTAGCAGGGCTCCAGCATGAGCATTATGGAGATGAGCCACAAATGTAAATAATTTCTCTCCACTATCCAAAAACCAGAGTCAGATCTGCGAACCCTCCTCCAAATCCACAGAGATAAAGAATTTTTCTTTGTTGTTTAATCATTTATAAATTTATTGATTTTCTTTGTTGCTTTCTCTCATATTAATCGACAAATCGGCCATTTTGGGTAAAACAGTTTTTAGGGATTAATCAAGAAATCGGACAGTTTTTTGTGTTTGTGTTCCTAAGGGTTTGAAAAATCTTCTATCCTGTTTGGCCAATCGGACAGTTTTTTTATTTTTGTTTTACCATAGGAAACAAAATGAATTTTAAACCCTTAGTTTGTTATCATATTTTTTGTTCATCTTAGTTTCTTTGTTCATCTTAGTTTGTTGTTTTATTTTCTTTGCTCATCTTAGTTTGTTGTTTTCTCTCATCTTAGTTTCTGGACTGTTGGATTAATCAAGAAATCAAATATTTTGGGGATTGATCAATAACTCAAACAAATATTTGGGTCAGACAGTTTTTGGCCAATAAAGGCTTGTTTGGGTCAAGAAATCAGACCAATATTTTGTGTTTGTGTTTCTAAGGGTTTGAAAATATTTCTATCTTTTTTCTTCTTTTTTTTTTTTTTTTTGGTGAATAAGTCATAAAATAAAGACAAAAAACTAACCCAAATACAGGGGGCATACCCTAGGCCCTAACAAAATCTATACATAAACAGGAGAAAACTTGCCCAAGATATAACAGCGGGCTAAACAAGGCAACCACAAGAAGTTATCACAAACAAATTCCCAGCAGCCATTCTTTGTATCAACAGTCTTCCAACAGTCAAAATACCCTGTCCATGACATAGAATAAAGTGAAGTTAATTTTACTGGGTTTTGCATCAAAATTAATTTTTGGTTGCTGAGAAAGTAAGGGAAAAATACCCTGTCCATTCTTTGTATCAAAATTAATTTTTTTTATTGGGTTTTGTCTGTCCTGTTTGGTTGCTGAGAAAGTGAGGAAAAAAGTAAAAAAAGTAAAATTTATAGTGGGACATGATTTTTGTTTCCATATATACAAAATCTCAAAAGAAGAAGAGACCTTAAATTAATTTACAATGGAACATGTGTAATTCAAGGCAAATATACCTGAAGCAACAATAAGAAAAACTGTCTCCAAGAAAAATTCATTACAGAAGTTCATTCATATAAATCAAAACAGCATTATTACACAAACCCACATCCTCGGGAACATAGAGATATTTTCTAATTCAACCCACATATTAGAGAGTGACAAAGCAAAATGCAGCCCACCTCTTCCATAGGTAAGCTGTGGTTCAGGCCACTGCTGGCAAAAATCAAAAATCGAAAAGAAATATAATGAAACTGGTAGTCAAATAAATAGTGGAAAAAACAAAATGAATATGGGATTCTAAAATCATTACATGAAGATTGACTTTAGAAACAAACCCCTTCAGAAACCCATTTTAATATTTTTGAAATAAAAAAACCATTCAAAAACACATTTTAATCTAATCAATTTCAGCAAATATTTACATGAAAATCACGACCTTTCCTCACCTTCCACCCAACGCCACCTTTGCCTTTGCCAATGGAAAATCGCCTTCCTTCAACCAATCAATTGACTCTTTTAGCTGGCTGGTGAGGTGGCTGGCAGTGGTGACACAATGCGTTTTTTTTTTTTTTATCAGCAAAATACAATTTAACTTGACAGAACTAAACTAAGGACTGACAGCAAAATACAATATCAGCAAAACACAATGAGAACTGAACTTAGCAAAATACAATGTGAGCCTACTAAGCTATCTAATGATTAGTCACTATTTTTTTTTTTAAATCATTAAAATAAGAAAGCCTAGTTGGAGATTGAATCATAGTCTGAAGAACACAAATTAATGGTTTCAGCCCTTCCAGGGAATGATGTGGCATATCTAAAAATTTGTAAGAAAAATGGTAGGATTCATTAATATTATTATGTATGTGGTTTTGATTGATTGCTTAAATTAAATGGTTTGATTCTTGGTCTAAAGAAACTAACAAAATGCATAGGACAACAATATGCAATAGCTCATGTCTTTGTCAAATTGATTCAATTTAGTTAAATTGATAGTATTGGATAATAGTAAAATCAACTTATACCGTCTTTTGGGTATAAATAGGACAGTTTCATGATTTCATCGTAAAAGAACCACATTGAAGTTTTTTTTGGCCCTTCCCTTCAAAAAAAAAAATCACTTTAAATATTTAGTTTATACTAGAGACTTGACCTCATTTCCCACTTTAGTATGTATGGGATTACAAGATATTCTTTTGTTCATGTGATTACAAGATATCTTTCTTTTTTTTCTATTTCTTAATCTTGGACAATGTTAAGAAGCTGAGATCTTCAAAATTGAATTTGAAACTCTCACATTTAGATTTTAGTTGGTTTTGCTGAAGGGAAAGCATTAGTTGCTATAATTGAGAATACCCATGGTGATCGGCTTTCTGATTGACACATTGTTAAGCTTACTCATTTTAGTTGTTATTTTTTTCTCATTTAACAATGCCATTGTCTATTAAAAAGAGAAACCATTGTGTGATAGTATGTGTTGTCCACTACTAATACACCATTACGACGGTTCAATTTTGCAGACAAGTGAAATGAGATCAACCGATGACGCTAAGCTAGGATAAGTTCTATGGTAATTTCTTTTTTAACTTTTTTCCCAACCATACGCACTATCGATCTAATTTGTCATTACATACATAAATGAGGGATTTTAATATCTAATTTGTTCATTCTATTTCATGTGATATATATATATATATATAGATTTCTTTATGATTTTGGGGTTCGTAGGTAAAGAGTTGTATAAGTTCTCCTCTGCTTTGGCTAGAAGGCCAATGGAAACAAAAGCAAATAGACAGTCATAATATGGCTATTTGTCATCTTCTTGAAGGGATGATTAGATAGAGCATTGAGTAGATAACCTGTGTAATGAGGTAAAAGTGATTGAACAATAACTGAGTTACAAGTTTAATTTGTGAACATAATCAAAGTTGTGGACATCACTTTCTTGCCTTATTCAAAGTATCTGAGTGCATGACTGATCAACAATTTCTAAATTAAAAAATTAAACTCGTGACTGAGATTTTTTTTTTTTTTTTTTTTTTTTTGCATATGCTTAGACTTGAATAAAATTTTAATTGGCAACCTCATCCCTACTCTATATTGCTCATGTTAGTTTTGTTTAATAAAATGTAATCTATGTGGATTAGCTATGAATCTATTAAGGGTATTCAATCATGGTTTTAGGTAGAGATCGGGAAAGATAAAGGAAAAAAATGTTGGAAAATGGCTTTGAAAAATCCTTGTTTTTCGCTAACTATGAGCATTAATTAAGGTGGGACCCAAGCGTTATTTTTAACGTTTTTCATTGGGTTCATGTTTAATGTCGCGTAGTGAATAACATTGTGTATTTGGTTACTCAAAACCATTTCCAGAAGAATGAAAATTCTACGCGCGTTTTTGGGTTCATGGAAATGGCTTTAGGTAGGTTTCCTATACATTTGTAAAATGTGCTTGTCCCACATTGGAAAGGCTTATGGATTTGTGTAGGTTTATATACTCTAACTTGGGATACTTGGGATGGGCCCCAAGGGATACCCAAATTTGTGGAAGAGTGAGGTTATGGGTAAAGTGCACTAGACTCATTGGACCCAAAACAAAAACCACACGTGCCCTGCCATTCGTCCGGGCGAGCTGGCCTGGGCCTAGGTGCGGGTACGTGGTGTGAGATTGGGTTGGTTTGTTCGGCTCAATCTTTTTCGGCCAAAAACATTTGCAATTTATTTATTTATTTTTAATTTTGGTTTCAAAATTCAAAATAAATTGGTCCAAAATTTTTTCTTCACCCAAATAGATCCCTAACGAGTTCATACCCACTCGAACAAGTTCAAAGTGTTCAAAACAGGTTCATACCTATTGAATTCAAACTGAATCTGTCCGAACAGTTTCCATCTATTTGGTACCTATTCGATATAAGCCACCATTCCTCCTATAAATAGTTGGTCATCCAGCATTCATTTTGATCAAAAAATTTCCAAAACTCTTCCCGTTCTTCTTCTGTTTGTCCTCCTGTTGCTCCTGCATCTGTTTACATTTAGTCTCTAGGAAAGAAAGAGAAAAAGTTACAGCATAGTTTGGTTCGCAAAACTTATTTTGTAGTGCTGCAAATCAAGTAGTAGTCTTTGCATCCTAGGAAGTAGACGCCATTAAATCTCGAAGCACCGGAATGAGGGCGAAATCTACTTTAAGGAGATTGTGTCTGACACAAGCCTCGACTTATAATTTTTGTAAGCATTTAATTCAGAATTTAATTTATTGAATCATTTTCTGAATTATTTTATTTTGTTGTTTATTTTATTTACACATTTAATTTACACACACCGCTGGGTATAACCAAAAAAAAGTGAGTAAAATATGAATGATATATAATTTAAATTTTTTTTTCTTTTTCTTTTTCAAATCCATATTCAAGTTCATGATTCAAACACAGTTTAAAAGAATTAAATTGTTAGTGTTTAGTTTCCCGCACAAGATCATAATGAGCAAGACATTGAAACTCCCATAATAGGGATTCAAACTATTTGAATGGAAGATAGATTAAAACCAATTTTTGTACCAATTTATAGAACAAAACCAATTTAGGTAATACCAATCTTTTGAACCAAGAATTTTTAGTGTCTCCTGGTTCAAAAGATTGGTATTACTTAAATTGGTTTTGTTCTATAAATTGGTACAAAAATTGGATTTAATCTATCTGCCATTCAAATAGTTTGAATCCCTATTATGGGAGTGTCAATGTCTTGCTCATTATGATCTTGTGCGGGAAACTAAACACCAATAATTTAATTCTTTTAAACTGTGTTTGGATCATGAACTTGAATATGGATTTGAAAAAGAAAATAAGAATGAAAAAGAAGAAAAAAATTAAATTATATTTCATTCATATTTTACTCATTTTTTTTTTCTTTTATCTTTCCAGATCTCTACCTAAAACCATGATTGAACACCCTTAATAGATTCATAGCTAATCCACATAGATTACATTTTCTTAAACAAAACTAAGATGAGCAATATAGAGTAGGGATGAGGTTGCCAATTAAATTTTATTCAAGTCTAAGCATATAAAAAAAATTAAAAAGAAAAAAAAAATCTTAGTCATGAGTTTAATTTTTTTTAATTTAGAAACTGCTGAACAGTCATGCACTCAGATACTTGGAATAAGGCAAGAAAGTGATGTCCACAACTTTGATTATGTTCACAAACTAAACTTGGAACTCAGTTATTGTTCAATCACTCTTACCTCATTACACAGGTTATCTACTTAATGCTCAGCCATCTTATGATTGTCTATTTGCTTTTGTTTCCATTGGCCTTCTAGCCAAAGCAGAGGAGGACTTGTACAACTCTCTACCTGAGAACCCCAAAATCATAAAGAAATCTATATATATCACATGAAATAGAATGAACAAATTAGATATTAAAATCTCTCATTTATGTATGTAATGACAAATTAGATTGATAGTGCATATGGTTGGGAAAAAATTAAAAAAAAAGAATTTACCATAGAACTTATCCTAGCTTAGCGTCGTCGGTTGATCTCACTCCACTTGTCGGCAAAATTGAACCGTTGTAATGGTGTATTAATAGTGGACAACACACACTATCACACAATGGTTTCTCTTTTTAATAGACAATGGCATTGTCAAATGAGAAAAAAAAATAACAACTAAAATGAGTAAGCTTAACAATGTATCAATCAAAAAGCCGATCACCATGGGTATTCTCAATTATAGCAACTAATGCTTTCCCTTCAGCAAAACCAACTAAAATCTGAGTGTGAGAGTTTCAAATTCAATTTTGAAGATCTCAACTTCTTAACATTGTCCGAGATTGAGAAATAAAAAAGAAAATATATATATATATATATACATATATCTTGTAATCACATGAACAAAAGAATATCTTGTAATCCCATACATACTAAAGAGGGAAATGAGGTCAAGTCTCAAGTATAAACTAAATATTTGAAGTGAATTTTTTATTTTTTTTTTTTTAAGGGAAGGGAAAAGAAAAACTTGAATGTGGTTCTTCTACGATGAAATCATGAAACTGTCCTATTTATACCCAAAAGACAGTATAAGTTGATTTTTCTATAATCCAATACTATCAATTTAACTGAATTGAATCAATCTAACAAAGACATGAGTTATTGCATATTGTTGTCTTATGCATTTTGTTAGTTTCTTTAGACCAAGAATCAAACCATCTAATTCAAGCAATCAATCAAAACCACACACATAATAATATTAATGAATCTTACCATTTTTCTTACAAATTTTAGATATGCCACATCACTCCTTGGAAAGGCTGAAACTATTAATTTGTGTTCTTCAAACTATGATTCAATCTCCAACCAGGCTTTCTTATTTTAATGATTAAAAAAAAATGATAAATCATTAGACAGCTTAGTAGGCTCACATTGTATTTTGCTAATTTCAGTTCTCATTGTGTTTTGCTGATATTGTATTTTGTTGTCAACCCTCAATTCAACTCTGTCAAGTTAAATTGTATTTTGCTGATAAAAAAAAATACGTATTGTGTCACCACTGCCAGCCACCTCACCAGCTAGCTACAAGAGTCAATTGATTGGTTGGAGGAAGGCGAGCTTCCATTGGCAAAGGCAAAGGTGGTGTTGGGTGGAAGGTGAGGAAAGGTCATGATTTTCATGTAAATATTTTTTGAAATTGATTAGATTAAAATGTGTTTTTAAATGGTGTTTTATTTCAAAAATATTAAAATGGGTTTCTGAAAGGGTTTGTTTCTAAAGCCAATCTTCATGTAATGATTTTAGAATCCCATATTCATTTTGTTTTTCCCACTATTTATTTAACTTCCAGTTTCATTATATTTCTTTTGGATTTTTTATTTTTGCCAGCAGTGGCCTGAACCACAGCTTACATGCGAAAGAGGTAGGCTGCATTTTGCTCTATCACTCTCTAATATGTAGGTTGAATTAGAAAATATCTCTATGTTCCAGAGGATGTGGGTTTGTGTAATAATTCTACTTTGATTTATATGAATGAACCTTTGTAATGAATTTTTCTTGGAGACAGTTTTTCTTCTTGTTGCTTCAGGTATATTTGCCTTGAATTACACATGTTCCACTATAAATTAATCTCAGGTCTCTTCTTCTTTTGAGATTTTGTATATATGGAAACAAAAATCATGTCCCACTGTAAATTTTACTTTCTTTACTTTTTCCCTCACATTCTCAGCAACCAAACGGGACAGACAAAACCTAATAAAAAAAATTAATTTTGATACAAAGAATGGACAGTTCCCTCACTTTCTTAGCAACCAAAAATTAATTTTGATACAAAACCTAGTAAAATTAATTTCACTTTATTCTATGTCATGGACAAGGTATTTTCACTGTTGGAATACTGTTGATACAAAGAATGGCTACTGGGAATTTGTTTGTGATAACTTCTTGTGGTTGCCTTGTTTAGCCTGCTGTTATATCTTGGGCAGGTTTTCTCCTGTTTATGTATAGATTTTGTTAAGACCTGGGGTATGCCCCTTGTATTTGTGTAAGTTTTGTCTTTATTTTATGACTTATTCACCCAAAAAAAAAAAAAAAAAAAAAAAGATAGAAATATTTTCAAACCCTTAGAAACACAAACGCAAAATATTGGTCTGATTTCTTGACCCAAACAACCCTTTAGTGGCTAAAATCTGTCTGACCCAATGAAGACCACCCCCGAGAACTCCGCTCTCCGCGCCGCGAGGACGCGAATCCGTTTTGTTCTGAGGCTACTACAGTTCGGACTCAATGTCACGGTTCTGAATATAATCTCACAAAGTGCAATGCAAGACTGATAAATCACCAAAGAGTCCAAATCCGACACATCATTTTGGAAAACTGATTTTTATAAAGAAGTGCCAAACATGGACTGCTTTGCCAGATACAGAGTCGCCACCTAAATATTTTATTTTGAGAAATTTAGAAAACCCTGACTCGTGCCTAAGGCCACGTGTCCGTCATCACCAAAGTTGCCTCGGCTCGGGAACTTGTGTACGAGAGGGGAAGGTCATGCAATGAGCACCCCCCCTCGCCCGATCAAAAGATCAGCCTTTACTAAGCATGATATGTTGTTTTTGAAAACACATGTGTTCTTATTCCGGTTATTAACCTAGAATTACTATGTGATGCGCACAGCATACAAGTATAGACTAGATCGCCTAAGTTGGAACAAAACATTGCATGTTCGTTTTGTGAAAATGATTTGAAGTTTGTTACTCGCAAGTAGGCTAAGTCGTAGATTTCGATGAATTGTTCTAATTCAAGCAATCCAACCTTCACCCACAGGCATTCAGGCAGTTATATCAAATAAGCAGTTAGCCTCATGGCAAGAATGCTTTCATGGCAACATTAACACACATGCAGTATGCTAAAGCGTAAACACTCACAGTGTACTCCGAGCCAAAACAGAGAACTAGTTAGATGATCCTAGTTCATGTTAAGATGGCTAATGCAACACATGCAAAAATGCAACTCAGATAGGCTCGGCTATTCTAAGATGTCATGTGAAATGCAACTTAATAACATGCTGTTGAACACGTATTCAAGTAAATGTATTGAAATATAATGCAGTTAGTATGATGCGCCGAGCCCGGTGCATGCAAGACAGATGAATGGATGCACGCATGCGAGCATAAGGATGCTAATTGAAATATGCCCTAAAACTAACAATCGTAAGCGGTTAAAACTAACCATCGTAAGCGGTTACGTAAAAGGGAGAAAGAAATGAGGGTTGGAAGACATGCATCACACACACGCACGCTTATTACAACAGTTGGCCCTCTCGACGGAGGGTCCAAAAATCTAAGCTAATTAAACTAATTATTACATCACAAAACTAATTAACTAACAAGTTAACTAATTAAGCTATTACAACACAAATTGAATAGTTAAATGCATTAACTAATTAGTTACAAAACCAAAGCATAAGCTAGCTAAGCAAATTAGCTAAGTAAAGCAGTAAAGCAATGTCCTCAGGGGGAGAAGACTACACGCATGCTCGGTCGCCTCGTTTGGAAATCCAACGCGATGCCCCAATTTGCCTCTGTTTGCAACTGTTCACAGAACCTTGCACCAAGCTCCAGAAAGCTTCTAACTCACCTTGGGGACCTGTGGGAGGGCTGCCGACCACCTAGGGGTGTTGCCAGCCACTGGCCGACCACTTTCCATTGCTGCAGACCAGAAAAAGTGATAGGCCAGCTAGTTTTTCTGGTCGGCCGACCAGTTTTTGCTGCACTCTTCCAGCTTGCTACAACAGAGAACAAGAAAGGGCATGGCAATATATTTGTAATGTATGTGTGCACAACCACCCTCCCTATCATTTGATAAGCTCAAGGGAGTGTGGTTCTCGACCCTTGAACCATCAATCACGCATCTCGATGCATGATGGCCGAGAAGCCAAATTGCACAATTCAATGTAAAATAAATACACAAATAAACACATAAAGCCTTGAACTCTATCATGTGTTATCAAGAGCGTCGGTGACCGAGAATTGAGGCACGTTTTATTACTTCAAGTATGAAACGTCCCTCGTTCCTCGTGTTTGGACTAACACCTAATCCAAACAAATGCAATGCAACTCAAGCATGCAAACATGCAATGCAACTCAATCATGCAAACATGCAATGTAAGGCATGCACACACAATGCAATGCAACATGGCATACAGAATGCAAACAACAACATGGCATACACAATGCAAATAACAACATAGCATACACAATGCAATGTAACAACATGGCATACTCAATGCAATATGACATAAGCATGCAAACAACATGGCATACACAATGTAATGTAACAATATTCACATAACATGCTCGATGGACTTAAACCAAAATGGACAGACCTCAATCATGCCCAAATTAATGGCCATAATGATGAAACTAAGGCATGAAGTACAAAGTAAACGCATGTACAATGCAAAGGCCCATTAACTAGGCATAAGAGCACAAGTCTCAAGAGTGCTCAAAGAGTGACAAATATGGAAGTATAACAACATTATAAGCATGCTACATGCTCTGAAATAACATATGAAATGATGTCAAATCATGTACATGATATAAATGAAGCATGCTGTGGTGCTCAAAACTTGAAGCTAGCAAGGCCAATTGCACTACAACTATGCAAAACATGAAGCATATAGTCAGGGCAACCCAAAACAGTCCTAGAACATGTCAAAATGATGCTAAAACATGCATGGAAAGAAGCCAAAACAAGCTAGCATGAAAGGCATGAAGCATGGAATATGTAAGGCCAAAAGGGAGGGTTATATCATGACAAAATAACCCCAAAAACGCATTGAAATGATAGCTCGCAAGCTTAGGCATGAAGGCATACGCAATGGTTCATTCTTAAGGCATAAAGGACCAACCCTTCAAAACATTGAAAGAGTGACAAATGCAAGTGTATGACCACACTATATGGACTGAAATAACATTTCAAATGATGTCAAATCATGAAAATAGTCCAAGTAATGCATGCTAGTGGACTCAATGCACAAAGCTAACAAGCTCGAATGCATTATAGCTATACAAAGCATGGCATGCATGACCAAAACAACACTAATCAGAGCTTAATCATGCTAAAACATGGACAAAAGCTTCTTGGGGTTAAGCCAAAAGCATGCTAGAATGATGATCAAAAGCATGATACACATTAGGCTAGTTCATGGAATTACACTACAAGTGTATGGAGCATGCAAGGGGCCATCAAACCAAACCTAACCTTAACAGAGGTATATCATGGCAAAACAACACCAAGAACATGCTAAAATGGACTCAAAACAAGCTAGAAAGACATGCTACTTCATGAAGCATACAAGACTAGTTTGTGAGAAATACACTACAAGTGTATAAGGCATGCATGAGGTGACAAAACCAAGTCAAAACAGTGGTATGCCATGCTGAAATAAGCCCAAATACATGCTAAGATATGACCAACATAAGCTTAACAAACATGCTCAAACATAAAGCAAATAAAGCAGGCATTCAAGAACACAAGGAGAGGGGATGACCCTCTCCTATTTGGGACCTCAAAACATCATTCCCACCACTGAAATTCCTCTGAGTTTCAGTGGTGAGAAGGCCAAAACAAGGTGGTCCCAATAGCTTAAAAAGATGGCACAAGAACAAGGCCTAAGAGGGGGTAGACTACCCCCAACACAAAAGTGACCTTAAACAAACATCACAAGCATGCAAAAATAGAACTTTTTTTAGTAGAAAGTTAAGCTTAACTCAGCATGCAAATAGGTCCAAAAGCTTAAGCAAAAACAAGAGTTTTAAGGGTTAAAAGCTCACCCTTGATGAACACCTTCAAAGCTGCAACTCCAGTAACTTTTTTGAGCTCCAACTAGTCCAAAAACTCCAAAACAAACCTCAAGAAGCCTCAGCAAAAAAAGGATGGTGTTTTAGTGTGTGTTTTTGTGTTAAAGTGCGATAAAATGACACTTTTAAGCACAACAATGAAGAGGATGGAGAATTATAGAGACAAGGGTGTATGTATAACTGCAGCACAAAAATCTGAACTTGGAGGAGGAGGGGGGAGGTTCTCTCTTATAGAGAACAAGCAACAAGCTTGTTGGACAAGCTTTTGGCCTTAAGCCATCCCTCCATACACATGTATGGAGGATGGCTCTTGTGCCCTCCAGCTATAACAGCTGGCCTAAAAATATCCCCAAAAAGATGATGAAAAGCAACCGACAACTTGAAGTGGTCAGCCAGCTACTTGAAGTGGTCGGCCGACCACCACAAGTGGTCTCCCAAGACAAAAAGTGGTCGGCCATGGGGGGAAGAAGGTTCACAACATGAAAACAAGGCAGTGGTGTGGTGGCCGACCAGAAAATGTGGCCCAAAGACCAAGGAGACCAGTTGGCCGACCAGAAAACTGGCTGGCGGGAAGAAAAGTGGTCTCCAAGGGGAAGAACTGGTGTCCCACCCTTGTACCACCTTCCAAACAAGGAAAACAAGGTTTGTACCAAAAGCAAACCAAAAAGGATGCAAGACGAAAGTTCGAGAGTCAAGGCGCGCGGCTGGGAGACTCGAAAACTAGTCTATGGGCACCAAAAATGGTCTCTCGGACCACAGTGTCCCTCTAGGCAGAGGCAACAATGCATGGTTCGAAAACCAAGCCAAACGGAAAACATTAAGCGGTCCTGAGACAAGGCGCGCGGCCGAAGGCTTCAAAAACCGGAAACTAGTCTCCAAACAGGAAAAGTGGTCCACGACCACAAAAGGATGGTCCACAGACCACCCCCCTCCCTCTAGGGAAGAGAAACAAGACTTGGTCCGCAAACCGAGCTAAAACACAAAAAGTTCAGAGGCATGGAGGCAAGGCATCCAGCCAAAAACTCCGGAAACTCGAACGAGCACAACATGCACTATCACCGAGCGCTCAATCGATGGCGTCTGAGTCTTAAGGTCAGTCAAAAATGGGGTGTCTACACCCAAATATTTGTTTGATTTATTGATTAATCCCCAAAATATTTGATTTCTTGATTAATCCAACAGCCTAAAAACTAAGATGAGAGAAAACAACAAACTAAGATGAACAAAAAATATGATGAACAAAGAATAATATGAACAAAAAATATGACGACAAACTAACGGTTTAAAATTGGTTTTGTTTCCTATGGTAAAACAGAAATAAAAAAATAAAAATAAAAAATAAAAATTGTCTAATTGGCCAAACAGGATGGAAGATTTTTCAAACCCTTAGGAACACAAACACAAAAAATTGTCCGATTTCTATATTAATCGCCAAAAACTGTCTGACCCAAAAATGTCCGACTTGTTGATTAATATGAGAGAAAACAACAAAGAAAATCAATAAATTTATAAATGTTTAAACAACAAAGAAAAATTCTTTACCTCTGTGGATTTGGAGGAGGGTTCATAGATCTAACTTTGCTTTTTGGATAATGGAGAGAAATTCTTTACCTCTGTGGCTCATCTTCATGACGCTCATGCTAGAGACATGCCAGTTGTAGAGCTCGGATTTGGTCTTCTTGAGAACAATCTCAAAAAGGGTGGCGGGGCCGGTGGCGAAGTTGAAGACGCGATCTTGGGATTCAGAGGTGGCAGAGGGGCGGTCCTGAATTTGGGATGCGGTGGAGCAGGTGATTGAGATGGGTTTGTTAGGGCGAATTAGTGGGAAGGTTGAGATTAGGGTTTTTTTATAGATGAAACATGAAGAGAGTGAGAGTGGGGAGTTTGAGGTGGGGTTGGGAAAAGAGGGGGGACTGAGACCGTGAGGGGAAGAGAGAGGTGTTACCTGAAGGCGAACAGTTGCTACCGACGATAACCACCGAAGCAACAAAGAACCACGGAAGCAGTGATGATGAATGGGTTTGAATACAACAACAGTAGCAAAAAAAGAGAGAAACAGTGTTGATGAAATAGGTTTTGGGTGGTGAAGGGAGAGTGAAATGGGTTTGAAATGTTTTGAAAATATGAAGACAGAAAATCTATTTCCAACGGTAAAGAAAAAGTGAAATGGGTTTCAAGTTTCAAGCTATATCCAACAGTGAAGATAAGAAGATAGAAAATCTGAAATTAATCTCAACCTTTAAATCTATTGCCACCTAGGATAGATGTCCCATCAGCAGAGCTGTTTTGTTATATAGATTGTTTGTTTTGTTTTTGTTACTATTGCTCTATTTGGAGGATTGCCTTTTTGTTTTTGTTTTGTTGTTTTCTTGTGAAATAAAATATAAGTTACCAAAAAATAAAAATAAATAATTAGTATCTTTTGTTTTAGAATTGATTTAGGGATTTTCAGTTCTAAAGTTTGTGAACGGTTCTAATCTTGTGTGATGCTAGTTTTTCCTCTCTTTTTTTCCGTAGGTATTATAAATAAAATTACATTATATTCCTTGATTATTTTTTTTATTATATGAGATGTAAAATGGTAAAACAAATACTGTATGAAAAATACTTGAATTATGTTGGAAAGTAAAAAAGAAAAAATAACTAATACAAATATTAAAAATTTGTGAATGAAAAATGTGTATAACTTAATAATATAAGTCTAATAAGAAAATGTGTATCTCAATTCAGTTTAATTTTAATCTGTAAGATTTGGGTTTATGGGTAGGATGTAATTTTAATATTTTAAATAGGTTCGACCCGTACCAACCCGTTAACTGGTCAAAGCCCAAAAAATCCAGTTAACATTTGGGATTGGTATGCCAACCCATCCCATTGATGCCCCCTAACCACAACTGATTTTTTTGACAGCTTTATAGTTTATTGTTTGTAATTTGTGTAAGATTTCTTGTTTGGTTCTTTGGGGTTTTGTTTTTGTTTTTTTTCTTTTTCTTGTTCGGTATGTTGTTTACTTTATTTTATGCTTTATAATTTCTTTTACAAAAAAAAGACCTTGCGAATTGTAGCCATCTCTAATAGGTCTATAAATTAGTAGATTATTTAAGTTTGACCTAAAAAGTTAATAAAACTACAAAATGTGATCAAGCTTGATATATTTCCCTTTCGAACTAATCTCAAAAAAGTTCTAATCAAGCTAATAACAAGTCAAACTCAAGTAACTTAATTTATTATAGTGAATATAAGTTTTTCAAGCCAAGTAAAAATTATTCAAGCTTGACTTAATAATTTAACGAATTTTAAAATATGTTAAAATTTGATTTATATGCATAATGAGAGGTCATTTGGAGACCTCACAAAAAAGTTGACTTTTGCCTAAATAGCCAAAAAGACGTTGTTTGCCTTCAATTAAAAAAATAAAATATCACATCAACTTTTGATTCACATAAAAATAATTTTTTTTTATAACTATCCAAACGCATTAACTTTTACGTAAATTACACTTTACCTCATTTATGTTTAACCATTTTTTCACTTTGGCTCATCATGTCTTTAGTTTTTTTCAATTTATTCCAAAAATTAACTTATTAACAATCACAGAACATAAAAATATTTTATTTTACATGACTCGCATCTCTAATACAAATCCAAATCCTAATATAATAATATATTTTTGATATCATGTGACAGCTAACGTAGCATTTTTTGTCTAATTTTGAACATGAAATTAATTTTAGAAGTAAATTGAGAAGGATCTGGCTCCTCTACAGTCGTCGTGGGCCTTGATCTGGACTCATCTCAATGATCCAAACCATTCAATGTGTAGAACCCATCGAGTACATCATCCCTAAAAAAATTCTCGTTGATCGGATATCGATAGACATTTCATTGTATCACATTTCTGTCAATGGCGAGTATTATTTTCAAAATAAATTAAAACAGAAATGTGATCTGATCAAATGGTTATTAATATTCAATCAACGTGATTTTCTGCCAAAATGATATACTCAATGGATGATGTACTCGACAAGCTTTACATATTGAACAATTTGAATTATTAAGATGGACCTAAACCAAGGCCCACCATGTCTTAACAGCACCCTCTAGTCCGATGGCGGACTGGAGAGGAGCTAGATCCAATTAAGAAAAACTAAAACATGAAAGGTTTAAGTAAGGAGGGAGGGGGAAAAAAAACCCTCAAGAGCCCAAGTGGAAAAAAAATTACGTGATTTATGCTAAACTTTTTTAGCTTCCAAAAAGGGCAAAACAAGCCATGACAAAACAAACCCTGAAAGCCACTAAGTCGACCTTCAACGAGTTAAACTTTCAACACCAGTTAAATTTAAATAGTTTGATTTATTTTACAACTGTGACGATGTCACCTTATATGGCAACAACCCAAACCAAGCCCGAATCAATGAGACCCCAGCAATGGAATTCGAGTCGGAGAATGACTGGTTTGTGCCACCACAATGGCCATGCATTTGAAAAAACAAGAACCATTCTGTCATTGCATTGCATTTCAGATTAGGTCCCCATACGCACAAGGCTTGTCAAATTAAGAAATTTCTCAATCGTTTGGTTAAGTGTATTTAGGATAGAAAAACAAAAATAATAAAAACAAAAGATCAAGTGCGCCATTTTACCTTACCTTCCTCCAAAAGAATTAAAAGCGCCTTAAAAGTGACCACAAATAATCGTTCTTCCTTCAACTTGCATCGCATGGGTCACCAGTTGTGTTAAAAAATATAATCAACGAGAAGAAGAAAATAAACAAAAACAAAAAGAAAGAAGAAAAAAAGAGTACAATCATGAAATGTTACACGAAGATATCATAAATATATTTCATAACAGCCTTTATTCTTCTGGGTAAAGTAATACGAAGTCAATGTCAAAATGCCTTGGTCGCTATCGTGACATTCATTAATCCAATATGGGCATGAAGTTATTATAACCAGAAAATCATAAAGTCAGAACATCCAAAGCAAGGATACTTGGAAGAATAGAGATAAATACCAAATCATCAAAGTGGAGGTTACGAATCAATCTCCTGCCTGAGACGCTAGTGTCAAATGCCCAAAGCAAGCTGAGAAGTCGTACAACCTTTTCCATAATTTTTTTTGCCTCTGAACGGTCTTGCACACAGTATTCGTCAGGTCAAACCATCAAGAAATCAATCAATCCGATATGGCTCATCAGGCAAGCAAAAGAATCTCGATCATCTATAGAGAAACTATCGTCCTGTCTTGGCTCGTTTCATTCCTATACTGTTAAATGGTGACATGCTCGGGCTCATACTAGGACTACTCATGCTTGGGCTTTCTTCCCTTAGTGTACCATTTAGCATAGCCAATTCTCTAAGTTGTTGCTTCTTATAGTGATCCATAGATTCATCCTGGAGAAAGTGAGAGAGGGAGTGAGAGGTAGTTTGAAATATATAGAAAGTATAATAGTAGTCTTCCTTTTTTGGTTTCAAACTCATAAATTGTTTTTGAGTCCTCTTTTTTTTTCTTTTTCTTTTTTTGGTCTTTAGTGATTTTTTTTTTAATGTTTTAGTCCCTTTTTCTACTTTTTAGATGCACCTAATTTAAATACACCTAAAAAATAAAATATTTGTGAATCAATATAAAAAAAAGTTTAGTAAAGACCCCCCAAAAAAATGAAAGAGAAGCACATTCTTGTGTGTTTGTCTTTGCTGGACTTTTTCAGATTTTTTCACAAATATTGACAACCAAACAAAAAAAACACAAGAACCACTTTCAAAATCTAAACAAAAAAGGTGGTCCAATGGCTGCAAAGTTACTTTGATTCATACCACAGGCTTTAAAAGGTTTTCCAGTATTGAAACTGCATGGTCCAAGCGGGAAGCAATTATATCCTCTGGAAATTCAGCTTCCACCAACAAGTGTAGCGGCTCATTAAGGTGCTCATATCCGGGCTTATCTTTTAATTTTTCCTCCTAATTAAAAAGACAGACATCTATCATTAGAAATGAAAAATTACAAGCATGTCAAGAAAACCAGATGGACATTCATAGAACATGAGATCCAAAAATAAACCCCATACACTAGAATAGAACCACATTTTTCCTTTTCTTTCTTTTCTTTTTTTTTTTCCCCCTTAGGTTTAAGTTTACAAATAAGCATTAAATTTGACTTTCTGATACAGTGAACCACTGAATAATGTCATTTGAAGTGTGCCATGCAACCAACAGGGACAAATGATGAGGATACGATTATTATGATTGCGATGACATCAATGATGTTGATGAATAAAAATTCCAGTAAGACAAACTTTAGGAAGAAATTATGCAAATTCAAAAAAAAAATCTATACCATACCGGGCGTAGGCCTAGTCCTTTCTACTTGTTTGCAGCTAACTCCTTCATGAAAAACTAAATTACATAACAAGGCGACTATCACTTTTTCATGCTTTGCTGCACTATAAATTCAGCATCCACATCAATGCATAACACTGGTGTTCAATTGATGATTACAAAGCATTTCAAATTTCAAACATTACCATGCCGAACATTGGTACACATTTCACCCCAAAACAGCGACAAATTTTAAAAAATATATATATAAAAAAAATTGCAAATGTAATCAAGAAAACAGTATTGTATAGTTCTTCAAATATGTAAAGATGCATTTAAAATGTTGCCATTTCCCATTGTTTAATCACGTCAGCTGAAGTTATGTTCAAGTTTGTCTCCCTAAAAAATCTTTGTAGTTGTTCTTTTAAGAAGAATAAAAAACATGAGTAAATTGTTTTTTTAGACTCTGTACTGAAAAATCAAAGCAATGCCTACAAGAAATGATATGATGAATGCTTTAAGTATACCTAACATGATTCTAGTCAATAACATAGGTCAGGGAAAAAAAACAATAAAACAAAAACAAACAGAAGAAACAAATTGTATGAATTCTCTTTCCAATATACTTTTCCTTCATTGTGGTGGCTGTGGTGAGGTGGTGGGTTGAGGAAGAAAACATGCTGAGACGCTATGAAGCATGAGCACTCTAAAACAGGTGTCGTAGCAATGTCAAACACACCAGGGACACATGCGGGACACACCAGCTACGCCAGCTGGTGTGTCTTTATTTAAATTTTTTTTTAGGGCACAATGGGAACAAGCCAATTAGTTTTTTTTCCCCTCTTCTTTAGTGCTTTTTATGGATGTTGGATGTTAAATGTTCATTACCATTTTGTTTTTTTATGGATGATCTATTAGTTATTAAATCTAGTGGATTTTTTATATTAAATTAGTGTTAATTTTTTGCTAATTTTGATTGTTTGTGGAAATAATATTAATCTACAAAGAAAATAAATATATATATATAAATTATTGTCGAGTCCCCACCATGTCCATGTCCATGTCCTTATTTTCTTAAAATCACTATGTCCCGTGTTCGTGTCCATGTCCGTACTTCTTAGCTAAGAAGGCAACGAAAGAAAAAGAAAAGAAACAATAATTTAAAATCAAAAGAAAAAGTTTCAGCAGTCCCATGATGCCTTGAAATGAGTGAATTGAACACATTCAAGGTGTTTGGGAAGTTGGCAATTTTAGAAGGCTATTTTAGTTTTTGACTATTTTAGTAGGCTAAAATAGCCGTGTTTGGGAAAAATGTTGGATTTTTTTATAATTAGATAGGATGTTTGTGGGACAAAAAGTGATATGATTATGAGTTTGATGTGACATTTTGTCTTATTGGCTCTTTTAACCTATTTTGTCTTTTAGTGCTATTTTAGCCTAAAAAGCCAAAAAAAATCCTTTCCCAAACACGGCCATTTGTTATCTCAAGCAATTTCCATCAATCTTGCAGTTCATTCCAAACCACAATGGGGATAAGTTTACATTTTGGAACCATTTGGAGGTTGTGCATTTTACGGGGAAACATGTAATTGAGCCAAAATCTTAATTACCCAAACAAGTAAAGTTTAGGTTTTTATTTTTTATTTTGTTCCTCTTGTATATTTCAATTTGTATGAAAGGTAGGTTCAGCTGCTAGTTTTGTCAAAAATAGTTTACCAGCATGCTCACCAATTGATCTGGCTCATCATTCTGGTAATAACAAATATTCATATTTCAAAGACCCAAAAATAAAATCTAATGATTCATTGCTACTCAAATATTTGTTCTGAACCATAATTCATAATTTTCCAATGATGAGTTTCATAAGAACATCATGCAGCTAGATAGTGTTGTAAGACTAGTGCACAAGTGACCAAACAGAGTCTTACCCAGAGCTATACTTCAGGTATACCATGACTAGCAATAATTTTTAATTGTCCATTACAAGTAATTAAGTGCAATAATTTCTGCATTTATGTATGTGTATGTGTGTGTGTGTGTGTGAATTGCAAATAAGTACATAAGGAAACGCACATCACCATCAGATAAAACATGGACAAGAGCTATTTGTAGCATCACCTACAAGTTAAGATATCCTTACTTTAGAAGATTGCATTAAAAGGAAAGATTCAAGAGAATCAGTAATCAACTTAAATTGTAAATATTAACAACAAACTGTAATTCAAGCAAGCCAAAAACAAAACACTTAAATTTAAACTCAAACTAACTAACATCTATGCAAAGGGAAGCATTCCTTATTTCCTCAACTTGGTTTCACTGTCATTATTAAAATGGTAAATTATTTTGAAGTGATTCGCTTTATCAAATTTCATGGTAAGAAGAAAATGTTCATACCTTAACAGAGTCCTTTACCGAGCCTCGACCTCTAATGTATACTTTACATTCTGTCACAGCTTCAACCCTTTTCAGGGAGTTCCCACGTGGTCCCAAAAGTCGGCCGACAAAATTATACTGCCACCCTTTTGTGTTAGGAACAATGAAATAAAAATTTACCTAAAAAGAAAAGGAAAATAATGAAAACCCGACTCGAAATTGAGTGAGATAACATTTTTACTTACATTTGGGAATTTGGCCACAGGAACATCAAGTCTAACAACTTTCTTCACTATAGTTGTGGTTGGGATCCCACGTGCCCCATGCCAACCCATACGGGAAGCCTGAAAGGGGGCCATTCTTTGGAGAAGTCCATTTTCCTGAAGTGACATTTTCCATGTGTTAAGTTTCAACATCAATTCTCATAAAGCTGAATGATATAATATAACCATAAAGTTGTGTTTGGATCTTGGATTTTTTCTACTTAATTTTCGCCGTACACCAGACGTACCTAGTACATACCCAAGCCATACCTCAACCGGAATAGTTTTTTCTTCTATATAGAGGTGAGGTCAGTTTCATTGGACTATTTTTTTACGCTTAGCATGATTTTAAAATTAAGCTTTGATTGGTAAGTTATTTAATATAATAACATTTAATTTTGATTTATAGCTTACTTTTGGCATTAAATGTAAATTGTATTTGGCTATTAACAAACTAAACCATTTAATTAATTTTTGCATAACTAAAATAAACGCTTTTTCATGAACGTACCCGTACCCGTACCTTACTTTTTTTAGATTTTACTGTATTGACATACCCATATCGTATCAATACCCGTAAGCATGCTTTGTAATGGAGAAGTATAACCACAATAATAGTAGTTGTCATGATGCAATTCATTTCTAAACCAATTATCTATGTGAAGTTGAAAAAAAATAAAACATTAGACTATAGAACCCCACAAAAAATATAAAATACCATTACCTCTGTTTGCATCGCAGACCACCCCTCCATATCCATTGGTCCACCATTTGCTTGTTGACCTAGGGATCTAAACGGATGTTCATGCCCAATTCTTTCATGATCAACAAGACTTTGATTGGATATCAATCCTGACATCCGCATGATTTCTGTATTGAGATGAAAGAACCAGAAAAGTATTTAGTATGAAGTGTGGATTTCTAGGAACCAATCTTGACAATTTGAAATACACAGCTAAGTACTTTTCAAGTGAATTCCGCTTCCAAAGGAGATTGCTAACATGGTTTACAAGCGTCAGCAACCAATAAAATACCTCTCGTACAGGTCAAATTGTGTTACCAGAAAACACTATGATTTACATTTTGGATCACATATTCTAAAACATGGCGACATTTGTTCCAAAGTGGTCCCAAAAAATGATGTTCTTTATTTCTTATTGTTATCTTTAGGAGGAAAAAATGATAAATATAAATGAATAAAAATAAAGAGAAAGTGGACATTTGGCAAGACAAAATGTGTTTTTACATGATTAATTTGTATATAACCCTAAATATATTGCCGAAAGTTATACATGAACCTATCATTAGACAATAAGTGACCCTTCCAAAATACATGAAACAAAGATATTCCGGTATACAAAACGCAGGGCTTCCTTTTGGCTAAGCAGAAACCCAGTAAACAGATGTTGAAACATCATCGTACCCCTTTTCAAAAGATACATTTATCAGACTGAATTTAGCCCTTCTATACAAAAGATATCCCTAGCTTCTTTTCACATCCATTAATTCCATAAATATCCACAAAAATGAAAGGCTCTTGAATAAAGAAGTCACCAAAATTACCCCATAACTACCAACAACCAATAAACAACCTTGTGCTCGCAAACCATGTCTGTAGACTATAAGCAACCAATATCCAAAAGTGCTGCCAAATGCCCCTAGTCACCTCCTTATATGCCATTACCAATTTGATACTTGTAGAAAACCTCTTCAATGCTCTACGATCATCATGTTTTATTTGCACATATTTCAGATATTTCTAGAGAAATATGTGGAACTTTCCCTAGAAATATGTGTAACTTTATAAGGAAAAACAACCCAGACCCCCTACCCTTCTAGCAACTGTACCCATCTCACCCCCAAGAAAACAAAGTGAAACAGACAGAGGAATAAAGGAGGGAGGTGAAGCACAAAACAAAAAAGACAAAAAAACTCTTTTCGGTAGACAAGAATATAAAATTATTTGCATTGCACTTTTGGTTTCCTCAACCTATTTAAGCTTTTTTTTATCATGCCCAAATCATCTCTTTTACTCACTTGCAAGTTCTTTCTATAACCACAACCAACTGCAACATCATGTTATATCAAGAATATTCATTGATCCCTTGTCAAGCAGTCCAACATCTCCAATAGGTTTTAATCATGTAGAAAGGCGTATCTATTTGAAGACTAATTTTATATTACTAATCCTAATACCATCATATTCCATTTCCAAGTTAGGCTATAAGCTCATGTACTGAGACCTTAGTTGCACAAAGCGGGAGCAGAAGCGAGGGCAAGAACGGGAGCGAGGAAGCGTGAGCCAATAGAAGTTTCTTAGGTTGGGAGCGCCTCGGAGAGCAGTAATATATATATATATATATATATTTTTTTTTTTAATACACATTAGAAGTTTTTTTATAAATATTTTTATTTTAATACACATTAAATATTTTATTTATTTATTATATTTTTTAAATAATGTATTACTGTTAATTTATTTTTTTATTTTTAATTGATATATATTATAAATAAAAAATTATAATAAATAAGAAATAATAAATTATGTTAAAATAAACAAAAAGAAAAATTAGATATTTTATTTTATAATTTTTTTATTATATATGATTTTATTTTATAATTTTTTTATTCTATATGTTAATGTTTAGGATATTGAGAATATTAAAAATATAAAAATAAATAAATAAAAGATGTAAAATGGTTTTTTTATTAGTAAAAACAAAAAAAAGGTAAAAAAAATAAAATAAAGAACAAAAAAGGGAGAGAGAGACAGCAACGAAGAGGGAAGAGAGAGGAGTCGAATAGAGGGGAGAAACAAGAGAGACGAAGAGAGAGAGAGGAGACAAAGACGAAGATGAACACAAAGAGAGAGACAGATACGAAGGACGAAGGTGACGACGACGACGAGCATCGAACAGAGGGAGAGAGAGAGTCAAAGAAGATAAACAGGTTTCACTTCGACGATGAACAGAGGGAGAGAGATAGTCGAACACACATAGATTGGAAGAACAGGTTTGTCCCGATTAGGGCTTCAACAGGTTTGTCCCCTTTCCCTTTCTCTTTCTCTGTCTTCAATGGGTTAGGGTTTCTGTCTGTTTTCTCTTTCTCTGTCTTCAATGGGTTAGGGCTTCGCTCTGTCTGGGTTTCTGAGTTGTTTTATTTCCACCAACGATCCCATCTTGGACAGGATCACGTTTCTCTCTCTATGGAAACGCGATTCTTACACGTTTCTTTCTAAGAAACGCGGAATTGCGTCTCTTACGAAGATTCGTCACCTGGTTGCACGATTCCTGCAACTAAGGCTGAGACTGAAGAAATTTAGGCGGTGAAAGGTTGGGGGTAGGGAAGGGAGAGAGAGAAGCGAATGAATGAATGTTTTTGCTGGAACTGTTGCAGCCTTGCAGGTTGGAGCCAAAGTGATGAAAGTTGTAGAAGTGTTAATCCACATGAGGCAACAAATCAAGATGATGGAGAGAACTTAATCTAATTGTATGCAGGGAAGAAACAGTAATAAAGCTAATTCCTCGTTAAGGATGCCTATCATTTATCTATAGACCATTTTCTAAGGGCATTTCAGCACAAACTCTGAATTGGGAACTTTTTGGAAGTTATATAACAAATATAAATTAATGGGTTCCTTAAAAAGTTTTTTTCTATGGTCAATTTATTGAAAATCAGCGTGTTTTTTTAGAAAGTACTTTCAGAAGTATCTCAGCATTTTCTTCATTGAAATGTTTAAAAAAATACATTTACAAAATCATGTTTACAAGGCATGCTTGGCTAGATTTCATGCTCAGACATACACCAAGTGATATGAAATTTGCTCTCCCATGGTTTAACATGCTCACTTGTTCTTTGTTTTACCAAACACAGCACAAACAGTGATGAATTGGCCAACATCCATTGCACACACCATAAACTGCAGCAAATTATATATAGAGAGGATTTAATACCTTGATTTAGAAGCCTGCTGCATACTGGAAGAATTTGCACAAATGGCCCCAATTTTTGCCTCTCTGCCAACAATTCTGCCAAGTATCTGCTGGTGTTGTAATAACAGTACAATAAACTCAGCCTACCCAACAGAAAGATTATATGCACTTAACATGAAAAGAATGATCCTCTAAAGAACTTTATCGAATAACAAAATTAACATAAATAATGAAGAAAATATATACTTACGATGATTAACTAATTAATCATGAAGTTACGTACTGAACTACTTATTTTTCTTATTAAGCTAAGAACTAGGGCTGTTCACAAGTCCACATAACTCGACCCATCCGCCTGGCCTGTCCGAACCAAGACAGCTGTGGGCAATTTCGAAAATTACCTTGGTCAGCTGTGGTTGAAGCATTTAGAAATGTTCGGTTACTGGTTCGGAGGGCGGATCTGGTCCTGCAAGACCCGTCAAAACCGATCCAACAGACATATTATATTTGTATTTTATATTTTATATCCACGTGTTAGTATTTATACTGTCTTTGGATATGATACTTATATTCACAACTTAGAGTTTAGCATAAACATGTAACTCTTCCATAAATGAGAGAAGACTTTTGGTCTTCCCAAAATTCATCCTTTTCAATGTTTGTCTGCCAAAAGACGCCAGTCTTGTCTCCTCAATTACTGCATCTCTCTTCCCCTCAATTCATGCATCCCTTTTCTACCCCCTCTCTAACCATCCTACCTCTCTTGTTCTCTCTCTCTCACTCTCTCCCACCTCTTCAGTTCATCTCCTTCTCACAGTGTCTCCCTCCCAGAAACCTCATCCCTCTTAATCTTTCTTCCTGCGACAATGGTGCTCTATGCTCTTAGATCTGTGAAACCATGATGATGCTACTTAGATTTGTGAAGATGTTGTTCAAATCTAAAGGACGATGAGTTTCTTTCCCCACTTCACTCTTTAGTTTTTTAGGATTTGTTTGTATGTTACATATATTTGTCTGAATCTCTTATATTTATTTCTTCAACTCCATTTATACATGTTCAATTTTGAGATTTGTTTCTTTGAATCATAAAATGAGAAAGAGGGGAGGAGATTGTGTATTTGTCTCACCGACCGAACCAGCCGTCAATCCAAATAGTGGAGCGCAGTCGATTTCGAATGTATTTGCGGTCAGTAGCGAGTGGCCATTTTTTTAACCCGATATATTCGGTTCAGCTAGCAGGCTAAGGGTGAACCCAAGCCGAACCAACCCGTGAACACCCCTACTAAGAACACATAATAGAAACATAAAATGGTCGACAGAAAATGTATTGATATGCTAAAATTTATTTTGAATATGAACCCCACAATAACTAGGTTTAATCTTGCATTTTATGAGGACCATTAAAAGTTCCCTAGCTCATCATATGCATCCTTAGATCTACATGTATGAGCAAGTAAATGGAATACTATCTAAGCTGATGCTAGGAAATAATAATTGGATACCCATTAGCAAGTGTAGATAAAAAATGACTGATCTTTTTTTGAATAACTATTTGACCAATGAACATATCAAGCGCTTCTTTCTTAAAGGGGCAACTTCCTTCTCACATAGGATTTTGCTTTCAATAAGAGTGGTATAGCTACAATCAATGAGTGTGTGTATGGTCTTGAGTTCTATCTCACTCAAACCTGTGTCATTATGCGTATTTTTGGGTAAGTAAGCATTTATTACCAAAAAGAGATAATAGTACAATAGACCTCTGTACATGTACCAGCAGGTACACAGAGACCATAAAGGCACACACTCTCACACAGAATACCGAACCCAATCTATCCAAACAATAATATATCCAATTGCAACCCAATTGACTAACCATTTGAGAGAAACATATACCTGCTGGCAAAAAAATACACAAAAAAGCACAATCAACAAACATAAATTTTTGCCACCTAAAATGATATACATTCAACATAAGTGGAATCCACTAATAGGTAGGTAATACCCCTTTGACCCCCCTCACGTGGCCATGTGGCACTCACATAGAAACAGCAGAGACATGAAGATGTGTAAGCTGTTGCACTATACCACCATGTTAAACGTGTCCCCATCACACCCCATTTGTTCCATCTGAAAAATGAAATGGGAGAACCAGCAGGTTATAATAGGATCAACTCCGTAAGAGCCAACTAACCCATGAGGGCAGCTGTACCCTAAAACCAAAAGTGGGAACAAATCCCTTCCAAAGCAAAACCATTCTCAGCTTCATCAAAGAGATAAAACACATATACATCATGATCTTTTGCTTGTCAAAGTCAGTAAAATGATTAGCCTATCAAAACGCAACCTAACCCAATTTCACGAACACAGCCGCATATGTAACACCACTTGTCTTCCAGAGTGGCGTAGCCAGGAATTCCCCTTAGTGGGGTCATTCAGAGGGAGAGAGAGAACAAATGAAGGAATGCATCAATGGCAATGCAACAATGGTTGTTAGAGAATGAAGCGTTGATGGAGCAAATGAATGAACGAACACTGAGCTAAAATTGACACCACTAAACAAGCTCCAAATATATGTGATATATGTGATATTTATCTAGATTCACTAGGGTCATTTTGTTAAAATTGACACCACTAAACAATGAATACCTCCAAACACTAGGGTCATTTTGTTAAAATCCAAAACTATTAAACAAAATTTCATATATATTTAAACAAAATTTGAAAGTTCTGAATTACACATAGCCCCGCCCCTGGTCTTCCACCTGAGGTTTCAGACAACGGCAACACATATGACCATCCATGACATTTGCAACACCAGGCTGGAAAAAAACCTCATAAGACCTGCACCAGGTTTCAAAAAGCGGTTGCGCTCTCTGTAAGAGTTACGATGGCGGTGACGCAGTTGCAGGGTATAAAGGCCATACCGGAATGGTTACGGTAACCGGAATCATGGATTTTTTTATTTTTCGCACAATTTGAAAAAAACTTACTAATATGCTTATTTTTATTTCAAAATAATATTTATTGGGATTTAAAATAGATTTTGATCAATTTTTGTTAGTTTTTAAGTATGATCCAATATATTGTATGTTTTTAAATCACTATACATGGATACATTTTATTTCAATAGTTAATGACTTTATATGTCATAGATCCATATTGCACCTCTTATTTTTATTTATTTTGTTATTAATTGTTATATAATATAGAGTTCATGACTTATAATATTGTGTAAGCTTTTGATTTTTGTAAGCTTTTGGTTTTTCTTATTTATTTAATTTTTATTTTTTTTTTGAAAAGAATCTGTGTAGAATGTGTAACAATGTGTAACGGCCCATTACGGCCATTTTACAGCCGTTACATAACACCGCAATGGCTATTATACATGTGAATTTTCATCACACTGCAAAAGCGGGTGTAACAAGTAGCACCTACCACTGCAAACATTACAAACCATAGCAAACATCCTCCTGCCTCAAAGAGATTTACGAATCCAGCCACTATATGGACCAAAGAGAGCAAAAAGAAACACATCTTGACTACACCTACTATACAACAAATACCTACAAGAACCCATTATCCCAATGGGCATCTGAAAATACAGTGAGATAAGCCAATACCCAAGCCAGTTAAGCTTCAAATAGCAGCTCCAGAAACAAAAAATGAAAGGCTGAAAGCCCTCACATTAAACTGCACTGAAACAAAAGGGATATCGGACATCTCAACCCAATTCATCAAACAAGGCTGCACAGGAAATGGCCAACAAGCAAGTAGGATAGAAGTCCTAAAAAAATCACTAAGAGGTAATATAGTATGGCACAAAGGGTTTAAGGCAAACAATAGGTTAGGCATTGATACAACCTTCATGGAGAAATCAATAGAGAGTAACTCCCAACTGTAGAGAGAAACCCTTTTTCCTATTGCACATTTTCTATGATTATGTGCTTTGAATTAAACATTATAAACGACCTAAACCAATAATGGTAACTTACCCCCCCCAAAAAAAAACAATGATGCTGATAGGCAGATTGCCAAGTTCGATTAGAAGTACAAAATAAAACAGTACAATTAATCTATGAAAGAATATGAATAAACCCAAAAGCAAAAAATCATAATAGACCATCCCAGACACACAAGGATCAAAATCCATTATAAGTGTAAAAAAGCTAATAATACTGACCTTTCATGATCCAAAGGTAGAGAAGAAGACCTTTGGAGTGAACCATGGACTCCAGTTGGGGAGTATTGGAAGTAACTTCCGGGTTGGATTCTATTATCCATAACCCAGAAAGAAAGAAGAAGAAAAACTGTCGCAGAAATCAATATGAATATCCTCTGAGAATCCACAATACACGTCATATAAACATATATATATATATATATAGAGAGAGAGAGAGAGAGGCTTACCGGGAATCTGGGATGATGCAGTGACAGGAAGGGAAGAGAGGTGAGAGACAGTAGTGCAGCCCCCAAATTGGACTCTTTTATTGGTGGGGGCGGGAGCAGAGAGAGAGAGAGAGAGAGAGAGAGAGGAGAGAGAGAAAACCGCCACTGAAAGAGGAATTCTTGATTCTTTCCTTTGTTGAGCATATAAAAAACACTCTTTAAAAATATCTAAGTGCTGTAGACACAGCAATTTAAAGTCAACAATCCTGGTTTTTGGATTTTCATAAAATTGAGTTAATTTTCCAGAAAATTAAACTTTTATTTTTCATTTTTTTTATTTTTTATAGAAAATTTACCTATAAATTTTATATAGGGAAATGTTGATTTATTTAGTCCTAAAAATTTTCTTATAAATCAATTAGTCCATTTTGTTTTGAAAAGTTATATTTATTTGATTGAATGTCATTTGAATTTAAGATAATACCTTTTTATGATTTATTTTTTTTAATTTTATGATTCGTTTTTTGGATGAGAATGGAAAGGTGTAGCGACCCTAATTTTTCTTAAATTATTATTTATTTATTTTTATTATTATTATTATTACTTTATTTTATTTTTTGGCTTTATTAATTGGGTAGATACATGAGAATATAATAAGCTATTTAATTAATTTAATGTGATATTTAATTATATAGGGTAAATTACACTGACCTCCCCTAAGGTTTACCTTAATTATCGGGACCTCCCCTGTAGTTTCAAAAATAACACTATCCTCACATACTTTTGAAAAGAATACATAGATTCCCCCTACTGTTAGAAGGACGTTAATAAAGTAACAAAAACAGTGACATCAGCCACAATAAACATGCAAATGTCCAAAATACCCTCGTCATCCTTTATAAAATAACACACTCCCTTCTAACTATTTGCCTCCAATTTTCAGCACATGTTAACTTTCCCTCCAAACTCTCTCTCTCTCTCTCTACAACCCTGCTTGACATGGATGAAGATTTCATGTGAGCTCTCTCTCTTTCTCTCTCTTAATTCTGTGTATTTTTTTATTTTTTTTTTGGTGAACTATGTATTTTTATTTATTTATATATATATATATATATATATATATTTTTGTATGCATGCACAAATACAATGATATGGCATCATTAAACAATGGAAGCAACATACTGAAATATAGAAGCAAAACATGTTTTTGTGGTCAAAAGGCAGCTATCAAGGTGACACAATCTGAAATAAACAAAAACAAAGGAAAGTTGTACTGTGCTTGTGCAGAACGAAAATGCAAATTCTAGGATTGGTGCAAACCTGTTAACTCAACTGATGAAAGTATTGATACTATTCAAAGGCCACTACCTCGAGGCAATGCACACAAAAGTGCAAGTACTTGAAGACAACCAAGGATATATGAAGCTACTGATAATCATAAGTTTAGTCATAAGTTTGTTTGCCCTGTTTGTTGCCATTATGAAGTAACCTACTTATAATATGTAAAGCTTGTTCTATGGGTTATGTAATGCAAGGATATCCTAGTATGACAAACTTGTGCTAGCTTTTGTGTAATGAAATATGTAAACCCTATTTTATTTAAGTGTAAGACAAGCTTGTACTAGTTTTCCCTTGGAATGAAAGCATGGCAAATCCCAAAATATGTGTCCCAATTATGAGTACTTCAGACATATATAAACAAGTTCAAATATCAGTGCTTCATAGTTACACTTGATGCTTCAGAGTTAGTTGACAGTTACATCCCAAAAGAGTTACAAAAGATTTATATCCCTAAAAAATAAGCAATCACTATCTCACAGTTAAGTACTATGCTCCCTATCTATCAACATATAAGTTAATTGTTTTACTCTTACATTGCACATAAAACATATCCAACACATCAAGATCATTTTCTATTAATCTCCTCTTCTCAGTACCAGGCATACCACAATGCAATGTGCCAGCTATTACTTCACTACAAGCAATGTAAGAAAGAAATGTTGCAGTCACATCCTTCAAGGCATCAATGTAGCAATACATATTTAGGTCCACATCATATAATCTACCCACTTTGCCTTTATAGTTGATAATATATCAAAATAAGGGAATGCGGCCATACTGTGATCACAATGAGTAACAATTAATTACAAAAAAACAACTCTATTCAATAATTACTCACCCAACTGTAACAAAATTCATAAGCAGAAGACACCCAAAAAGACATAATAAAAACTCATATAATCATAATTGCATAACAAAAAGAATAAAAAAAAATCCTTAAATCATTATTCTAAGAAAATTAAGAAGAAAACTGTTTTTTACAGTAAATTAACAAAACCAAATCCCCACTTTCATAACAAACATAAATAAAAGTTTATATAATACAATCATAATTGCAAAAATCAAAAATCATATAAAAAAGAAGACCAAAAAAAGTGCCGAACATGTAAAAAAAAAAAAAAAAGGCTTGGCCGGATGTCCGGCAGGAAATCCCCATGGACGACCGGTCACCCAACATCTCCCAACCAAACTGCTCATCCGTTCATAAAAGCGTACAAATCTGAAAGAGACTACGAATTCGAAAGGGACTACAAATCCAGAGTTCCAAAATCAAAACAAACATGAGCTAGATGGACTGCTACTCTAGAAAACAAACAGGGATGAAGCATGAAAGAACTAGACTACTACTCAAAAAAACAAACGGGGATGAAGTATAAAAGGTTTGAAAACAAACGGGAACTCCTACTCCTAAAACCAACTTCTCACCGATCAATCCCTTTCACATTTTGCACTAGCAACGATGATCAAACCAAAATCTCACCAAAATCTCAAACTTCTTCGTCGTTTGTTCACACCAATCAATCTCTCTCTCTCTCTTCTTTCTCCCATAAATTTGATCGAAATCAGAATGGATAGTGAATTACGGATTTAGGATACAAAGGTTATTATCGTCTTTTCGTGCTCCAAAGCAAGGGTAATAAGGTCATTTAGTATATGTAAGTAACATCGTTTGTGCCAATTTAAAGGAATTGGAGAATCTTAACAATGTCAGGTAAAACAAGAGAGGTTTGTGTAATTATTCAAACCACAGGAGAGATCTTCGTATTCGTCAGAAACCTTAGGGGAGGTAAGTGTAATTTACCCAATTATTTATAATTAATCTGAATATTTATATATGTATATATATTTTATATATATATATATATAAGCTGTTATATATCAATCTTGTATATATCAAAGGTGTTAGGGTGATAATAGGAAATTAGGTTATATAATAGTGATTAGGATATAATCTTAAGAGGCAAAGAAAAGAAAAGAGAGAGGAAAAATAAAAGAAACAAGAAAGCTGAGTGAGAGAGAGAGACGGAGGGAGAGAGAGGAGAGAAGATAAAGAAAGGGTTAGGGTCTTATTTTGGTAACTTTATTAATTTTCTAAATATTTTTCTGATCTTCAAAAAATAATTGCGAGTGCAAAAGTAACTTTCTTTTATTTATGTTTATTTTGTTATTATTTATTTATTTATTTTTATTTATTTGATGTTAGTTTGATATTGTATTGGCTTGAAGATAACGTATTAATTTCAATTATTTTGGTTAGTTGTATATGCAAGGTTTAGGGTTTTTATATATATTTATTTTATGGATGTAATCACATTCATGGATATATGAAATTAAAATAAATTAAGAACTCATAGATAAATTCTGAATACTCCACCATGACTCCATGAATTGTTATTTTATTTTATTGTTATCAATATTATTATTTATTTGCTCTTACTTTTATATTTATTTATTATTTTTTTTAACTTTAATCTGGCCTAACTAGTATTATAATTTCATATTTCTGTTAATTTGGCCCCAAATAATAATTTCTAATTCATCCCATATTTGATAATCTAATGCCAAATTAGATTATGTATCTATTGTTATTTATTTAATAATATATTATCATATACAATCATAATACCAGTATAAAATTTAAAGGACAACTTAAATTTTCGCGTTGTTACAATCTTCCTTTATTTTAAAAATTTCGTCCTCGAAATTTGTCATATGTATAAACTAATCGTTGCACGCTCTGATAAATATATATTAGATGATTAATCTGATAGAAAATATTACCTCAAAAAAAATCTTTACCAAAAACAACTCACTGTTTAGTTGTCAAAAATTGTTTTAGGGCAAAATGAGAAACAATCGGTTATTTTAAAAACTTTTCATTAGTTTTATTTCCAAGAAAAAAAATAAAAATAAAAATAAAAGGAGGACGCAATCAAACAAGCGACTGGAAGTGAAATGACAGAATCATATGCAGGAGTTGAAGAAATTTGAGATGAACTCCCATTTCTTTTATCTGTGAACTTTTCACTGATAGAAAATAGTTTCAAAATTAGTATTTTTAAAATTTGAATCCACTTTTAAAAAATCGAAATGAAATTCTTTTTTTTTTTAATACTGAACTTGAAATTATATGTATTTAATTATATTATAATTTTCGTAGGTGCTTGAGCTCAACATCCCTTCTTTTTTTTTTTCTTCCTTTTTTTACTATAACAAATATAAATTATATCCTTCACAAATTAAGCACACAAAAAACAATTTAATATATATATATATATAATCATATAAAATTATACTAATATAATTAAAATCATATAAAATTATAATATAATTAAATCGACTAACGAAATATAATATTTAGGTACTAATTATCCGTTATCCTATTTTTTAAATGTGCGTGTATTCTATGCTCCAATAATGATTTTTTTTTTATTTTATAAACCATTGCTCTGATATCATTTGTCACGACCCGCTCCCCGTATCTAAGGGTTAAGTATCGTAATAGCCAGTAACTGAAGTTACTCCCGACTAATTCTTGAACAAATTCATAAACGCAAGTGGAAATAATATTTAAGTGAGGGTACCAAAATAATCATTGAAACTTCTATTTTTATTACAAAATTTATTGACCAAAAGGTCGATATTTACATATAAAAATGTCATAAAAGTGCTATGTGTGTCTATGCCGCAGCCCCGCGTCTAAGATTTTTCAAAAGCTGTTTCTGAATTGCATTGTTTCCTGAAAATTGTTAAACAGCTATAAGCACATGACTCAGTGAGACATATTTTGCCAAGAGTATAAGGGACACAAAAATAACCATGGATAGTTATTAAAATAACTTAGTCCGAACAAATAATCATTTAAGTAGCAAAACTGAGATTATGTAAATAAATAACCATAACCACGGTACCGAACAGAATAGAACAGAGGTCACAGGAGCGACTGTCAGAACAGAGGTACGAATTCAATAGATGGCTCGTACGGATTATAGAAGTGGCTCCCACAATAGTGTAACACTTATCTCCACACAGCACTTTGCTCCGCACAGAACAGAGGTAAATAGATCCATGACAATAGAGGGCCACAAAGTGACCAGACAAAAGCTGTTGGTTATTTAAGTCCCCCAAGGCGTGGGATTCCCGTGGTGTTCTTTACAAAACATAATTGTTTATAACGTTATAGTCAAATATTCTTTAAAAGTTAAACAAACATATCCATGGGTTTCATTTTAAACAAATAGAGTTCAGAAAGTAATCCACGTAAATGAAATATTTATAAAATATAACTTGTATTAATATAAGTAATAAAATACAACTTATATAAAATAAATTATGATATGTCAAAACATACGTAAAATATATTATGGTAACTCAAGGTATAATATAACTCACCTTAAAATTAATACCTCACTATTTCTTTCTATTATCAAAGATCTTCTTAACTTCCAATATTTCATTCCCATTTCTTAGTTCATTTTCCTTCCTTTCTCTCTTTTTTTCCTTTTCTTTTCCCACGGTTGATCACCTCCTCCCTATTTATAGGGAGATAAGAACATTATCAGGCCAACACGTGGCCAATGCGAATCTTTCCACAGATTTGATCATAAATTATATGGATTTATACTTATCTTTAATAAATATTTAAGATAATTACACTTTGGCCCAATTTTCTAATATAACTATATAAATAAATTAATTCCTAATTAAATTACACTCTATCGTATACCAACGGAAAATTATTTATTTATTTTACTACCACACCCATTATTATTATTATTATTATTATTATTATTATTATTATTATTGTTGTTGTTGTTGTTGTTGTTGTTGTTGTTATCAATATTATTATTTATTTACTCTTACTTTTATATTATTTATTTACTATCTTTAATTTTAATTTGGCCCAACTAGTATTATAATTCCATATTTATGTTAATTTGGCCCCAAATAATAATCCCTAATTAATTTCATATTTGATAATCTAATGCCAAATTAGATTCTGTATATATTTTTATTTATTTAATAATATATTATCACATACAACCATAATATCAGTATAAAATTTAAGGAACAACTTAAATTTTCAGGTTGTTACATCTTTGATTTACGCAGGTACGTATATACTAATCATCCGAGAAGTGTGGGTCAAGCTCAGGACGATATCCCGAAGTAAGTTTGGCTTCGGAGCGGTGTAGGTATACGAGAGGCACACGTGATATATATATAGACTGGAAGTGAAGGACCGAAGTGGTGGAGTTAAGGTACAAAGAATTAAATATAAACTTAATAGTATAATTTGAATTATTTTGATTAGTACATCTTAAAAATAGTAAATGATCTCAATAAATTAAGAAATTTTGGCAGAGGCATGTATACGTAATTCTAGACAACTTTTATATTTTAACGTTTTACTAAAAAAATCAATTAGAACTTGTAATTGGATGATTTTGGTTACAATAGTTTTTATTCATTTTAGCAATGCATACTTTAGATACTGTTTTAACCCACGAAACGAGCTCATTTTCATTGATTTTGCGTAAACTGAAGTATAACATTATTCTGAACACTTTTCATGTTTTGAAATTTTCCAAAAAAATATCATCTTAGGACAACTTCTTTTCGTTTTCAGCTTTAGGTTTTCCGGTCGAATTCTGTCTAGGTTCTTCTATCAAGTTTTTCTCTTAACCTATTCAGTTTCTACTAAATTATTTCGCATTACCTTTTAGAAAATGTGATTCTGTGCAACTTTTGTTCTTTGAATTTTGGTCAATTCTAATGTTTTAAGCATGAAGCGGTGCATTTTTATACTTCTTCAATAATTTACTTATGATTAAATTATACTAACTTTACTTTTTTGCTGAATGGTGGGACTTACTAACTTTTTATGCATGGCTAACCCACCATAGTTTTTTTATTTTTTTATACTCAATTTATATTTAGTTATGTACGGGTAAGAAACTAAATGTCACCGTATATCGAAAAACGACCCCTTTGTCTCGGTGTAGGTGGAACTACTTGTCTTGTCTCGTAACAAAAATTAAATGTACTTTTGTTTGTGTCTGGTGGACACGTGGGTGTCAAATCTTGTACTCATACCAGTATACTTGTATAATGACCTCATTTTGTCTCTTGGCATCTCGAGTGCATTCTGTTTGAGCGCAGCGAAGCCTTCTTTGCAGGATTAGTTAGGACTACGGTGGTGATGAGAAATAACTACGATTGTAGGACCTGTCTCTCGAACTTTTTTTGTTTTATGGAGTTTAGGGTTGATTTTGGTTTATTTATTTATTTATTGTTTTTATGACCTTAGTATTTTGATAATTTGGCATTGTGGGTTATTTTCTAATTTTACGTTATTTAAGTTGTTTTGACTATTTGTTGCTACTTTAATGTTGGAGGAATTAAATAGTTATGAATTTATGATGGATGGTTTGGTTGGTGTTTGTTAATTTTTTTTTTTTTTTTTTAGCATTGAAATTTACTTAAACCATATTGAGATAAAAACATTTAGATTTTGTTCCACCCTTAGGATTTGGATGATCGAATATTGGTTGGGATTTAGTCATAATTTAAATATTTAATTGTCCAAATTTTGGGGTGTGACAAAAGGTGAGGTGTGGAATATTCTTTTTGGAAGGATTGGTGGTTGAAGTGTTGGTTATTGAGCATGGAAATTTACATTTTCTGTTAGTGTGCTTTTCTGGTGTTGCATTGGAAACCATCGCTCGAGCATGGAAAGTCACTTTTGGTCATATATGGATCACCTTTCTCTCTCTCTTTTCTCTTTTTCCGTCATTTTTGAGCTTCCAAGCTCTTCATACCTGGTTTTCATCTACTTCTACCCATCTTTAGCCCATAGTTCTTTAGATCAAAACGTAGAGGGTCGCGAGGGCTTCATTTTAATCTGAGCAGATCGTGTTTTCGTTGTCGTGGATTTTTTTTAACTTTCTTCTCGTCGTTTCAAGAGGTAGGGATTTCTTTATTTCCCTTCAATACCTCGTCTATAGATAGACATGATATAGATTTTATAACATAAAAATCTTATCCACTATGGATTTCTTTGAATATCATGAAAGGGGGTCTAGGGTTTAAATGTTTGGAGTTCAAATTGTTAATTAATTGTTGTTTGGGTTAATTGGGGAGTAGTTTAACATGTTTATGTTGAAAGGGAGAAAAAACCCTAATTTCATATTTTGACTTAATGAATTTCAAAGGGGTAAAAGTGAATAATATTTATAAATCGTTAATATGGATTGTGTAATTTTGTCAATAGCTAAAAAGGGGAATTGATCATGGTATTGGAATTATTTTGGATTGATCATGTTAAGTTTGAGTTGGGTTATGGTTTTGATATCAATGAATTGAGCCTTATGAAATGAAGGGAATCGATTTTGGATAAAGAATTGAGTATGTTAGCTTGGAAAATAAGAAAACTGATTTTTTTTTTATTCTTTTATTTTTTTTGAAAAGAGAAAAAGACCATAATGTTTTGTAAATTTAAAAATGAACATGAAGTTGGATTTTGAATGCTTTAAATATTATTGTTGTTGGACTTAAGGTCTCGTGAGAATTAGATTATTGTATTACGTGTGTTAAATACATGTGTTTAAAGGTTTTGTCCTTGGTCATCCATAGAGGATGACATTGTGTAATTGAATAGATTATGTTTATGTAGTACACTCGGATTATTTATGCTTGATGAATTCTATGATGTTGGAAATGTGCATGCGCTGAGAATAAAGAGTACCATTACCTTCCAGCTAGTGCCTAGAGAATTGGTTATGCTAAGAATGAGAGGTACCAGTACCTTCCAGTCAGCACCTGGAGAACTTGGCAGAGGTACTATTACCTTTCAGCAGGTGTCTGGTAAATTGGCAGAGGTACCATTACCTTCCAACTGGTGACTAGTAAATTGGTAGAGGTACTATTACCTTCCAACTGGTGACTAGTAAATTAGCTTGGGTATTAGAAAGGTATATCATTGGCTTATCGTGCTTGAGGCAGGTAGAGCATTGTTGGGTTTGTCGTTATCATATCGATTCTATTTATGTGGATTATGCATAGTGATGGTTATTTTATAGAAGAGGTCGGTTGTCTTTTATGGTTATGTACGAAGTATTTCATATGTATTATCTTCATGTTCGTTTGGGATGTATTTATTTGGAAATGTATTTGCAATGGGTGTAAGTTCGGGAATTGGTAAAATGAAATTGGGATTTGTGGAATTGTTTCAAGAACCTGTTGTTGTCCGATCAATTTGATACAAGGTAACAGGAAGAAAGAAAAGTGAATTATTTATGTTGTTGAGTAAAATGAACGATTTCGAGAAAAGTACTTGTATAAGTGTATCTTCATGTATAAATTGACACCTCATGTATATGTTATAACATAAAGCATTCATGATCATAACTATCTATAAGTTGTTATTGTTTAAAATCATGTTAGGATTCCTACTGGACTTTATGTTCATCCCAGGTTGCTAATCCTTCTTCAGGTAAATGACGAGAAGTGTTTTCAAAATCGAGAATCTTCTTTATCTGTTGGCCATGGGGCCTTATGTTTGCTGGCGAAATGCCATTGTTATAAAAGGGTTGAACCCTTTCTCTTTTATGTAATGATGTAAGCTTGCAGACAATTTATTTAATTATGTCACATATTGCATTCATTATGAATACGAATGAGAGAATCTTCATTTATTTATCTTTATTGATGTAATAGAACTTCTGTTCGTTATCTCTGAAATTGTATTATAATAATGGTTTCTGGTAATGTTATCCGTGAAATAAAAAGTGGGCATTATACCGACTCACCTGGGATGGGCCAAATTTACACCCCTATACTTAACTTAAATATATTTTTAAAATATAATATTTATAAAAAAAATAAATTAAAAATTCACCAAATATAAAAAATACAAAAAAAAAAGTATAAAAATTCAATCCATTTTTGTATTTTATTGTATTCAATATTTTTTTTATAAAGATTTTTGTACAAATTTTTTACATTCAAATTTAGTGAATCTAATTTTTTTTTTTTTTAAATGATTAAAATATTTTAAATATATAAAAATACGAATTGAAAACCCAAAAAACTGTTTTTGAAAATTGAAAACCAAACAAGGTGAATTTTCAAGAGAGAGTTACCCATAAATCCTAAATGTTGAACTAATGTTTTATTTGGTCCCAGATTAATACTTATGATCCATTTAGTCCACTATGTTATGTAAAAGACATAAGTAACCTTTGTTTGACTTTATAAACAGCTATGTGATTTAAATTGGTGCGTTGTTGGTGGTAAGCATTAGTCACGTGTATGTAAATGTTTATTAGTTTGTATGATGAACATGTGGCAAATTGTGCGATTGAATGGGTGCCACACAACACCAAAATGCACTATAGGGTTTTTATGCTTTATGCTTTTTGTGTGTAGTGTACGTGCCACACAACCGTTTTGATTTTTTTTTTTTTAAAGTGTTACATCATAGTACATCAAGGAATTTTTAATTTTTTTGGAGTGTCACATTAATACCTGTCACATTGGAGTATATTTTTTTAGAGTGTCACATCATATCCGTCATGTTGTCATGTTTGAAAAAAGTACACTAAAGAGTTTTTATTTTTTTTAAAGTGTCACATCATATCCGCCACGTTATCACATTAAGAAAAAAGTACACTAATTTTTTTTTTGAAGTGTCACATCATATCCGCCATGTTGTCACATTAGGGAAAAGTATACTAAAGAAATTTTATTTATTTTTAGAATAAAAGTTTTGGAGTGTCACATCATACCCGTCTCGTTATCATATTTAGGGAAAATGAGTTTTTAATTTTTTTAAAGTGTCACATTAATACTTGTCACATTAATAAAAGGATATAGTTGTCCATCAAAACACTACCAAAATAAAAAATAGGAACAAATGGAAAGAAACTCTCCACTAATAAAACTTAACAGATCAATAGAAAAAACTTGGGACTAATTGGAATATTTGTTTGTGAGATGGGATTTATTGATAAATATCCCAATTTTGAATTGGTATTTTTTATTTTTTAATAAAAGATTTTAATTTTTAAATTTTTTTAGATTCACTTAATTTAAGTATAATAAAATTTATTATAGTAAAAATTATGTCTCACGAGATCAAGATATTCAAATCGATGAGTTATGATACCAAGTTATCATGCCCTGATTTCTCAAGAATCCGACCCAACATAAATAAATTAATTTTTTATTTGAAATATGAAAATATAATTTATTTTAAGAAATATGTGAGACATAATCATATTTATGAAATATATTTGTTGGCTTTTTTGGCTTTCAAAGGTTTTTATTGTAATTTTAAGCGTGCCAATAAGGATCAATCAGTCCTTATAGAAAATTAATTGCCAACCAATTATCAGACGATTATGTTTCAGTTCTTTTACCTCAACGAAGATGACTTTTACTGGTGACTTTGTTTAGGAGAATTAAGCAAACAACGATTAAATGAAAAACAATTGTAGCATTTCATTAAGTGAAAATGAAAGACTTACAATGATCCAATTCGGCCTTGTAGAGATTTCCAGCAACAAGCTACTTGAAACTACTCCTATGAACGAAATGCACTGCAGGAATTTAAAATACATAAATGTAAATAACAAGAAATGTAAATACTGGAAGGAAAATAAAGTAGATAAAAACTGGTTTCTGGATCTGAGTCTGGGGGTTCTTTCTGAGGCCTTCTCTGCTATTTATACTTTTCAATGATAACCGTTGAAATGAGCTTCTATCCGTCGAATCATCCCTTCGCGATTGCTGATCATGTTTCCTCACAGTTAGCTCCACTACGCCATGTCTGTAATTAGGCTTCCCACTTGATTTTGAATTTAAATATATGAGTAACTGTTAAAACCACGTCATCTTATATCTCTTTGCTGATCCAGTGCTATGCAGATCCACAATAACCAATACTAACTACTACGTATGTGATTACGATTGAAGATTTGAATTGTCTTCCCATATTGCCCTCATCCTGCCACGTGCTGAACTGTGATTGGCCTATACAAAATATGTAGCCAACATTACCCCCCGCACTAATATATCCAATACTTGGTGATATTAGTGGATCAAGGTATTTTATCCACATCTTAGAACGTGCATGGGCTTTGCATTTTTTTCAGAAATGCAACCATCATTCATCAATGAAACATTTGCATTAAATTCTCCTTAATCCTTTGAACATTCCCATTATCTCAGTATTCGAAAAGACTGGTATAGCTCTCATGGCCAAGCAAACCTTTTCTTACCTCGATCAAGCATATGAAGAGTTGTTTGATAATGTTGTTCGTCCTCGAAAGAACCTTCATGCATTGATTAGCCACATTTACCCACCTTTCTATATTCAAGTCATGGAAGCTTTTGCAAACTATCGACCTTTAGATTATGAACCCATTGTCCACAATTCTTTAACCCAAAATTTTGAATACATGGATATTGGAAGCTCTTCTTCCGACTCAAAATCTTCTGCGTGGGATAAAGCTGCAACTTCTTCTTTTTCTGGGGCTTCTGGTTGGAGAAGTTGGCCAGAACCTCAGGAGTCCAAGTTAAGAGAGCGAATCAATCATCATTTTGTTAAATTTGTTGATCCTCTAACTTTCCCTCCCTTTGCTCGGAGTTCAGTGGTTTACCCATATGTACCCATCGACCGTCGACGCCGTTTGGAAGACAACTTACATGTAGCATGGTACACATCTTTCATGCCTACGAAAATAATAAAAACCACTCATCGTCCAGAAGAGGCTCAAGGGTATAGCCCGTCATTCTTAGCCCAAAAAGAAAAACTTTGCTCTTCTGACTAGCTTGATATCGTCAGCAACCTCCAATTTCCTCCTTCTTTCGAGATGGAAGCTCCTACACCTCCTCTTTCGCAAAACCCTCGCTGGATAGAGGAACTGAGACTTATTCTCTTTGACGACCAGTTTCTCCCCTCCTATAATCCTCCATCTCTCCCTACTAAATTTTAGCGACAGCAAGCCCAACTTCTGTTTGCGGCCTTTTCTCACTTGTCCTTCAATGTTCTCGATGACGATGTTCTTCTTAAGAACTTTAGATGGGCTTGTGATGTTATGACCCGGGGTCATGTCCTCAACCTCATCGCCCAAGCAAAGCTCCAGATATTTTTAGACCAACTCCCACTGCTTCTTCATTGGCATCACATTTATGTGTCCACTACTCGATCTTTGGACCAAATCTCAGCCCATCGAGTTTTTACCCAGTATGAAGCAAAGAACCTCATCGACAAATATGATGATTTCAAGAATAAAGACTCTGCATACTGGGATGACTTGGACATGGATGAGATAGAACAAGGGTTGAAAGAAACAGAGTTTGAAATAAAGACCGAAAAACTTTTTTATCAAGTAAGAGCATATCAACTTCAACAGCCTAGCCTGGAGAAAATAGAAGATAGAATAAAAAAGGAACAGGAGTTCATTGACCATAGCTGGAACAAGTTCCATGACCTTGTCATTTATTCTATTCCTCATTTTTATGAACTTGAATATGTAGTCAATGAAGGCTTCTGATATAATTGTTTTTGTCTTAATAAAACCAAGATGTTTTCTCCTTATTTGGCATGGTTTGGTTTTACTCCATTTGTTAAAAACAAGCAAAATTAGGGCTTCGAATTCACCAATTTCGTCCTTTGAAACTCGATTCGATCATACCTGATGAAATACTAGAAACCCAATTTGAACTTTTCCAACATATAGAGTGTAATTGACAACTTTTGCCTTAGGTCTCCTTTCAAAATCAGAGCTTCGAATTTACCAATTTTGCCTTTCGAAACTTGATTTGATCATATCCAATTCCACAACATATGGTTAATACAATCAAGTAGTTTCAAATCAACTAATTTTTGCTTCGAACAAACAATCTATATTTTCCAAAATATGGAAACCTCTTTTAAGAACTGCACTATTTTATTCTAAAAAAGTGATTTCTTCTGTATACTACTAACCAACTATTGGTTTGAAACCTAGAACAAACAAATTCTAACCGTAAGGTATTTCAAATTTTGCTTCAAAGGATTTTACTCTAATCAAGAAACCTAAAAATAGGTCTTTAATCATTTTGAAGTAAACAAATACCTGGTCATTCCTGCACCCTTAGGTGTGGAATGTGCTTCGAAGTTGACTTTTTGCTTTCGAAGCTGTTTGTCACTTGATTTTGGTGCCAAAACTTGGCTTTGAAGCCAAACATTTTATTTCGAAGCTAACATTAGTATTTGAGATACGTTTCCCTCCATAACTACCAACATTGAGGGAAACTTTTCACACCCGTACCTTTAGTACTTCTTTATAAATTCCGCCCATATAAAATTACTGGGTGTTTTTCAGACAGAAAGGTTTAAAAACCCTTTTATTTTGTGTTCCCAATTCACTTGGTCGCCTAACATACAAACCCTTCATCTTCTGTTGGCTTTCTCTTTCCCTTTACTGTCTTTCTCAACGTCGTCTTCTAAAAAAACTCTCTATCAATGGTTTCTTCTTCCTTGAAAATACCGGTTGTGGAGCGTACGAGTCCATCCATAGCCTTGAAAAGGATCATTGATGAAGAATGTGAGAAGTACAAGGCTAGTGAGAAAAGTGCCATCAACAGACGTATCTTTATTCCCTATCATCATGAGCAACAAGAGTACATGCTTGGGCCCATTTTTAAAGAGATTCCCACTAAGCTCTCAGCTCTATACCCTCGTCTAGAAGATTATTGCCTCCTTTATGAAGGTGGTCTTAATTGGGGAAGCTGGAGGATGAACCGACCCCATCGTTGCTGGCCCACAGTGAGACCAGAATGGGAGGAATGGTATGATTAAGTCATCCCTAATAGGACAGTGGATCTTCAGGAGCTCTGCCTCCTCGACGCCCTTCAATTATCCAGGTTCACCATTTCAGAGGACCCTTTTTTAATACCTGCTGCTCTTTGTTTTTGGAATTCAACTTTCAATTTCTTCCAATTCAGATGTAGGATGATGGCTCCTACTATCCTTGACATCTACCATCTGTTAGGATTATCCCCTACTGGTACCCCCATTAGTCCAGACTATCCTGACCTCAAAACCTCTTTTTCCTTCCCCTCTCTGAACTTATCCTATAGTGACTTTGTCAAGGTTGAGAACAAAAGAGAGGGCCCTGTGACTGATAGGGAATTTTTCTCTTTTATATTGTATTGGCTTTGCAAGTTCCTCTTCTGTACCTCTTCTTAGAGGATCATGCCTAAATTTGTTCCTGTTGCCAAAGCCCTTGTCTTACAAAAGAAGGTAGCCTTAGCTCCATACATTCTAGGTCATGTCTATAGAGCTTGTTCCATTTTTTGTGAAAAACCCTTAGATGCCAATCAGGGAGGCCCATTTTAGATACTTCAACTTTGGCTTTTTGTATACTTCACTGATTTATAGTCTAAATGCCTAAAGTTTTTGGAGCCAAACCCTACCACCCATGGCATGAAGTTAGTCAATGTTTCACTCCATCCTTCCAACTTTGCTTTTTTACTTTTCTTTCTTCCACCTACTCCCAGCTTTCCCTTCTTCTCACAGTTTTCGTTCCTTCGAAACCACCAATATTGGCCCATCCTGGTTGAGGACCTTTTTGAGTGATAGGTCATGTTCTACACCCCAGCACAAAAATATGTGGGCCTCTATTATGATTCCCAGGGAGCTATCCATTGGGACTATGAACTCCAAGCATCTCTGAGCCCTATTGTCCTGCCCAATTTGCTAGGCAATTTGGACTCTCACAAGGGGTCCCTATTCCTCTCTGCAGTTAGACCAATTTAAGCCTTACCAGCAGGGATCTAAAGATTCGAAGATCTAGATTGGAAGAAGTAACTTCCAAATTCATCCAAGATTTAATTAACTTTGAGTACTTACCCTTCATACCTCAAAGCAACATACTGAAAAGGTGCCAGAACTGATGGATGGCCAATATGGAGGTGCACTTGGCCATTCCTCCTTAAGATCTGTTAATGGTACTGGATGTACCTCAAGCCAAGTCCAAATGGACTGGAGCTGTTACCTCTTCCACTGCTCATGCTACTTCAGTTCTTGCGCATGCTACTACAAAGTTTGTTCCGGCTGCCTCAACTCCTTATAGAGTTACTCGAGCTGCCTCGAAGAAAAATATGTAACCCTGTTTCTTTTCTCTTCTCCTCATTTATGATGCTCTTGTGCTTACTTATAGCTCTTTCTTTGGTGTAGGTGGTGCGGGTGCCTCACAGGGAGATTATCCCCAAAAGGTTCAAGCTTTAAATCTTCTCAAGAGCAAACAGCAATAACAAAGGAAAAGAAAACTCTTACTTGACCCTGAAGAGGAGGTACCTGAGGTTCATATAGAAGCAGAAAAGGAAGAGACAGAAAAAGAGCAAGAGACACCCTTAAAAAGAATGAGGAAAATGACTATCTTTCTTTCTCATTGCACTAGAGACCCTATTCATAAAGCATCTGCTAAAGCAGTAGATGCAAAACATTCCAAAGAGCTTATTGTATTTCAGAGGGCTGAGAAGATGAGGCAATAACAAGTGCTTAGGGATGAAGCTGCTGATGCTAATGAACTCCAAAGGGAAGCTGTAAGAAAGCAACAAACTGCTAAACATTATACCCTTCACATCTCTCCAATCATTGCCACCACTTATGAAACCAGTAATTTCCTTTGTGCCTCTATTTTCTTTTCTCAAATTCTTGATACTGAGACTTAACATTACTTTGTATTCTTCCTTTGCAGCAACAACTACTCTACATTCTCATTCAATAAGGACTCCTTCAATTTCATCTGAAGTTGAAATACCTCGAACTGTGGAGCCAATTCAAGCAATACTCCCACTTCCTGGTCCTACATTTTTCATCCCTCTCTTGAAGCAAAGCATTCCTACATCCCTATCTTTTGGCTTAACTCCATACTTTCCTTTTCTATCTTTCAACTCTACCCAATTTATTCTTCCTTCAAGCCTTGCTGCTCCTTCCCCTTCTGAGGAAATTCCATCTATTACTTCAGCTATTACTTTATCTCCAGTGATAGCTGATTCCTGTAGAGAAGACACTGGTAGCTCACCAATTCCTTGTCCACTATCCCTACCTAGCTCCAGTCCATCTTCTCTTGGCTTACTGGTAGCTAAGACTATAGAAACTGCTAGGGATACTTCATCCCCCTCTCTTATCCCTATGCAGCCATCTCTTCCTCTTATCAGAGCCCTTTCTGCACCAAACATGTTAACATAAAAAGTGGACATTTTTGAAGCTAGACTAGCTAGCCTTTTTAACATACATTCCACCACTCCAACAGCTAGCAATGAAACTGAGCCATTAGTCCTAACTGATTCTCTCTTAGAAATTTTTGAGAGCTCTTCCTCCACTAGTAGGACTTTCTTGCCTTCATTAGACTTGGATAGCTGTTTGGAGTTGCTAACATTTTTTTCGAGGATTCCTTTCGAAGCCTTGCAAAGGCCTATTATCAAGAATAGCTTCCTCCAGTGCTGCAAGATCGTTGAGCAATCCAACATGACTATTTCAAGTCATTTATCTCAGGCGGCAGCTACCATTGACTTTTACATCAACATCTGTCATGTTGCCAAAGCTGCAGAAGAGAAATTGCTGAGAGACTAGAGATTTGTTTCCCAGATACATGTTGAAGTGTTAGAATTAAAAGAACAACATTCCTTTGTCTCCCAATTTTGAGCTCAACTATTGGAGAAAAAAGCTCATCTTGAAGAAAAGTTATCAGTAGTCAACCTGGCTTTAGATCGAACTGCCACGAAGCTGCAGATTATTAACCAAGGGTTGTTTGATCGAAAGCCGGAGATGGCTACAGCCATTTAGTTATTCCTATCTCTTAAGAATAGAAAGTCAATTGTAAAGGAACAGCTGAAACATTGTACCGACTTTTGGGCCAATCTATGGCTGTATATATTCAACTCATTATGAAATAAAATCCTTATTCATTATTTGAGTGTTTTCATGCTCCTTTCCTTTAGCACTTATTATATTTCTTGTGTTTCCCATACGGTTGGATAATAAGGCTTCAAATATCTGCCATTAATTTTCTTGGAGTGTACATATCCATTCAAATTTCTCAAATGATATGTTCCCCAAGGCAAGATTCTATGAACTTGATATGGTCCTTCCCAGTTAGGTGACCATTTGCCAAACTTGTGGCTCTTAATCCCTATTGGGAGTATTGTTTTTCATACCAAACCACCTTCATCAAAGCTAATGTGTTTGACCTTCTTATTATAGTTTTTGGCTGATTTCTTCTTTTGGAAAATAATGTTATTTAATGCCAGAATTCTAGCTTCATCCACGTTCTCTAATTCCGAACACATACTCTGATGGTACTGCTCAAGAACTAACTGATCCTAGCATCTCACTCTCAAGGACTTGATGTTAATTTCTATAGGTAGTACTGCATCATGCCTATATACTAAGGCATAAGGAGTGACTCCTGTACTTGATCTTGGAGAAGTCCTATAAGTCCATAATACATCCAACAGTAAGTTATATCAATCCCTGGGATTGTCTTCTACAACTTTCTGTATTCATTTCTTTAAAGATTTATTGGATGATTCTGCCTGACCATTAGTTTGTGCATAATAGGGGATAGAATTAACAAGGCTAATTCCAAACTCTGCCATAAAAGCCTCTACGATCTTCCCATCAAATACAGTCCTATTATCAACAGTTATAGTCTGTGGGATGCCAAATCTGTGGATCAGATCTTTAATGAATCTAATAACTTTAGTCTGGTCTACAACCTTATATGGTTTAGCTTTGACCCACTTAGTGAAGTAATCTGTGGCCACTAAGATGAAACAATGATGCTTCGAAGATAGTGGATGTATTTTCCCTATCACATCCATAGCCCATCCTCTAAACGGCCAACGCTTCATAACCGCATGCAGATCAGTTATGGGTACATGTCTTATTGTGCCATGCTTTTGGCATGCTTGGCAACCTCTAGCATATTCTATGCAATCTTTAAGGATGGTTGGCCAATAGTAGGAATATCTTTGAAGCAGCCATCTCATCTTCACACCGGGCAGATGAGCACCACAGATGCCTTCATGAACTTCAACCATGGCTATCAATGCTTTCTTTAGGCCTAAACATTCCAATAATAACCCGTTTGCTCCACTTTTGTAGAAAACATTACCATATATTATGTATTGCATAGACTACAATTTGATTTTTCTGCTGGCTTTCAAAGATGGGCCAACTAGATATCGCATTATTGGATGCCTCCAATCTTGTTCTTGTAAGTCATTATGATTGACTTCTAGGACCACATTTCTTTTATTTAAGGGTGGTATTACCTTTTGATATGTTGTTTGGCTTCTGTTCATTTGAGTGTCATCCCTTCTCCTGAAATTCGAAGCTTTCTGAGCCACATCATTAGCTTTATTATTCAAATATCTTGGGACATAAGTCACATTGGCTATCTGAAATTGAGAAAGCAAATGTAATGCAACAACATAATAAGGCAACATGCTTGCACTTTGACACTTGAAAATTCCTTTCACCTGGTTAACCACCAATTGAGAATCTCCAAATATATCAACTGCATGCGCCTGTAATCCAATAAGTATTTCCAGTCCCATTATTAAAGCTTCATATTCAGCTTGATTATTGGAACAAGTAATTTCATCCACCCTGAAACCATGTGTGGTTTCTATCCAGTCACCACACCAATTCCAGTTAGACCGTTGGTTTTTTATCCATCGAACCACATTTGCCATGGTTCAACACTAACCATACCAAGCTTCATTATCTCTTGTCTTTCTATCTGACATGGATGATCTGCCAAGAAATTAGCTAAAACTTGTCCCTTTACTACCTTTTGGGAGACATATTCTAGATAAAATTCTAATAAAGCTAGTATCCATTTGCCAATTCTTCCTCTCAACATAGGTCTAGGCAACATATATTTATCAAATCTGTGGTTGCAATTACCAAGACAGTTGTAGGCAAAAGATTATATCTTAGTTTCATTACAGCAAAATACAATGTAAGACACAGCTTTTCTACAGCTGAATATTTACATTCACAAGAATTTAGAAACCTACTAAGGTAATAAACTGTTTGCTCTTTGCCTTCTTCATTGTCCTGGGCTAAGAAAAGTCCCAGTGAATCTTCTGCCGCAACAATATACAACTTCAAGGGCTTATCACCCTTTGGTGGCATCAGCACTGGAGGCTTGGCCAAGTAGGCTTTGATTTCTTCGAAAGCAATTTGATGCTCTACTGTCCACACAAACTCCTCTTCATCTTTCAACCTTAATAAGGAAGAAAATACTTTAGTTTTCCCTGCAGTATTAGAAATAAATCTTCGAAGAAAATTAACCTGTCCAAGGAATTTTTGTACATCTTTCTTACTTGATGGAGGTCTGGCTTCAATGATAGCTTTGGCTTTGTTCTGATCAATCTGTATTCCCTTCTTGTTTACTACATAGCCCAAGAAGTTTCCAGTTGATACGCCAAAAACACATTTAAGAGGATTAAGTTTCAACTTGAACTTTCTCATTCTTTCAAAAGCTGCTACTAAGTGAAACAAATGTTCCTCCATGGATTGGGACTTTACTACAATGTCATCAATGTAACACTCTAAATATCCTCCAATGAGATCATGAAAGATAGTGTTCATGGCCCTTTGATACGTAGCCCCAGCATTTTTCAGGCCAAATGACATTTTAACTCATTCGAATGTGCTAATGTTCACAGGACATCTGAATGTTGTCTTGTGGATATCCTCTTCTACAATGCATATTTGGTTATAATCAGAGTGCCGATCCATCATTGATAAAATCTTGTGCCTTGTTGAACTATCCACCAATAAATCTACTATGGCCATGGGGTACTCATCTTTTGGAGTTGCTAAATTTAGGTTTCTGAAATCGATGCATACCTTTATTTTACCATTTTTCTTAACTACAGGCACAATATTGGATAACCATTCAACATACCTGGCTGTCCTAATAAAACCTGCCTTAAGGAGCCTAAGGATTTCCTCCTTAACCTCCTGGATCACTTCAAGACTCATCTTTCTTGGTTTTTGCTTGTATGGCTTGAAATTAGGCCTCATAGGGAGCCTATGTTCTACTAATGACCTATCCAATCCCGATAGTTCATTATAAGACCATGCAAAACAATCTTTATATTTGTATAAAACCACCAACAACTGGTCCCTGTTAAGAGCATTCAACCAAGCACTTATATAGATGGGCTGCTGTGTAGAACCTTCTTCTAAGTTATCTTTTTCCAACGGGTCTTGTATCTGAGAGCTCACTAATGCTTCTTTTTTAATTCCTTCCGTCTTCAAAGCAATTTCTTTGCTTTTCTTTGCTTTGCTCCCAGTTCCTTTGACTTAACATCTTTGCCCTTCTCTTCATAGACAAAGTCTGTCCATAAGGCTTCTTCTTCCTGTATCTCCTAGACTTTTGTTTCAATGTCCAACGCACAGTATTTATCAAAGGCCAAAAACCTAACCTGTTGCTGCGCCTGCTTACAGCCAACTACCATGGCTTATTTCTCTTGCTTTTGCACCTTCTAGACTATTGATTTTACGTCTAATACTGAGAACTTAATTAAAGTCAAAGATCTCGCCTCCTGAGTTCCATCTGTTTGCCTACAACTAGGCATCATTGTCAACCTTGGTGACAAACTCTTCATCAGCACTTTCATGGACTAAGTGTTTCAGGTGTGCTAATTCCTCATCAATCGTCACTTCGGCTGATCCATCGGGTTTTCTCAGTATACTGAGTGGTATCACTTCTTTAGTATACAATTTGGCCTCTGCAAAGTCTGCACAAGCTATAAAGGGTTGATGGTCTGCATTAATCTCCTCTGTCTCTCCATTGCACATAGCCATCATTATCTTCTGATGTAGAGAGGAAGGCACACATTTGTTGGTGTGAATCTAATCCCTACCAAGTAGAGCATTATACTTAGCATTGTTGTCGATAACAAAGAATGCTGTCATGCAATCCCTGGTTCTCACACTCAGGTTAATAGGCAAAATACCCTAAGCCATTTGTTTGTCTCCAGCGAAACCAGCAATGGTTGTGGTGGTTGAGATTAATCTGGGGTTCCTTTTTCCTAGTTTCTTCAAAGAAGATTTCGGAAGCAAGTTTACTGCTTCCCTATTATCCACCAATACTCGATTCATCTGTATCCTATCAAAAAAAGGCCTTGATATACAATGGTTTGATATGCTGTGTCATGGATGTCGTAGGACACTCAAAAGGGTATGAGACGTTAATACTCACCCTCTTCCTCACTCTCGTCTCCAGTTTCCATTGGTGTGGCCACTTCGGATTTGTCTTGTACCATACTAACCTGTGAATCCTTACTAGACACTAGAATTGGGTCAATCTCTTGACCTTCTTGGTTTTCATCTTCAGCTTGGAACTCCTGTGGTAGTATTTGCACCATATTCATTGACACTGGAGAAAACGAGCCAAATTGGACCACTGGCTGTACCTACTTCTTTTCTAGGCCAACTTGTTCAATTACTTCATAAACATCTTCCATGCTGCATTCTGGCACTTCAGTACTAGTGACTTCCTTTGGATGGTCTGTTTCTGCTGATTTTTTGACAAAAAATGTATGTTCAGCCATGAAGGCTTCAAACATTTCCTCATCAACCATCTCCTTCCTTTGGCCTAGGCCAACTTCTCTCTCTATCTCACTATCGCTTTCCATCAAAGCCTTTTCCAATTCTACTAAACTGGATTTTTCTTTGGCTTTCAGTTTGGAGTGAACTTTGGCCAACTGCTCTCTGCCGCAACTCTTTTTGTCTTGAGGAGTTGATTTTGGACTATGATTTAACTTTGTACTTTTTCTTCCCTCTACCTGGCCTTTTGACTAGACCAATGAAGAGTTTTCCCTATTTTCTTTCAGATTCTTCTGGTACTGAGTGTACCTTCGCTGGATCTTCCTCCTTTGGGATCTAGAAATCACTGGGACCATATTTGGTTCGTTTGTTTTTGGATGCTTTAGTAACACCCAATTATTTGGAGCCACCAAGGGAGGTTTAACCATCCTACCCTGGTCTCCAACAACATTCCTTTGGGTAGGTATTTCCTTAGATTTATTCTGCATGACAAACCAATCTGGAACTCCAGGTACCCATGAACCCACTAGCTCAGTTGCTGAACTATCTCTTTCTTCCTTCGAAGCCAGTTTCGAAGCTGCCTATGAAGGCCACCTCTTGGCCCTGACTCCCTGTTAGGCCTTCCATGAAGGTGGCCACTTTCCATCTTGTATGAGGTTGGTCTAGGGAGCCAATCTCTGGCTTTGATCCCATAATTTGAACCCATTTCAAGTCTCCTCTCAGGTTGATTGCCCTCCATTCTGTAATAATTGAGTGGTCTGAACTCATGTAGAGGTCGTTTGCCCTTGGAGTGCTCTCTAGTGGCTGTTGGCCCAGCCATGAATGGCTGCTGCCTAGGACCAGTTGGATATGGCCTTTTGTTATAAGCACTGGTAGGTTTATGACGCCTCTGTACATCCTTGTAATACTGCTTCCCATCAATCGGAAGCCCTTTCAACCACTTGTAGCTTAATCTACATCTGGGACACATTCTTTGCATGACAGTTGCCTCTAAAGAATCCTCATCCAGTGCCTCCTCATCAAAGTCTTCCCTTTAGTTTGCAAAGCCCTGTCCATCAGCTGGTGAACTTCTAGCATCTTTCTTGACAGTAGTCTGGCTAGCAACATGCATTTGCACATTAACCTCTTCCAATTCCTTCAAGGATAAATTCTGGAAGTCTGACAAAATAACATTGGCCGCAACTTCTCCAATTTCTGGGAATGGATTAGTGTCAATTCCCATAGCCTTTTCTGCTTTAGCTGGGAATTTTAAACTTCCATTTCGAATCTGTTCTTGGATCCTATCCCGAAAAACAATATAGTTTTTAGTTAAATGAGACCAAGAATTATTCCATCTACAATACACTTTTCCTTTAAGTTCTTCTAGAGACGGAATTTTGACTTCTTTTGGTAACTTTAGGAAGTTTGCCGCAAGCAAATGATAAAAAAATGTCATATGTCTTTGTTAAATTGAAAGAATATTTCCTATAAAGCTCTTTCTTTTTAAACTGCTGATCTATTGTTATGTCTTTATGAATTAATGCCTCACAGATCACAGGCTCTTTCCCTATGATCTCTACTGCATCAATCTCATAATTAGGATCTCTATAATACGTCTTGTATGATGTATTACTTCGATCCTGTTCTTCCTCTAGTAATACTTCATACCAAGACACCTTATAGGTTAGTTCCACTAAGTCTCTAAACTTAGTTGAGTCAAACTTCTTTCGAAGCCTAAACTCTAAACCATTTTGAGCCAATCTCACGAATTCATGCTCTGGTAGAATGATCCTACATTTGTTTCGTACTCTTTTGAATCTGGTAATAAATTAAGCAGCATTCTCATCAGGCCTTTGACTCAACCTTGCCAAGTCTGCCGTGGAAACTTCTGGCTCCGTTTGGAAGAATTAGGCATGAAACGCCTCCTCCATTTGTTGCCAAGTTTGGATAGAGCCAGGTGTAAGGTTAATATACCATATAAAAGTTGCCCCAGTTAGAGAATTTGGAAATAGTCTTAACTTCATGTAATCATTATTGGTAAATTCACCACATTGGGCAGCGAACCTAGCAATATGCTTTACCGTTGACTAGTTTCCATTCCCATAAAAAAGAGCAAAGTCTGGTATTCTAAACCTTCTTGGATATTCATGTACCATATCTACCCATTTTGGATATGGTTTCCTGGACACAGGAGTTTGAACCCCTCGAGCCATCGGTCTACACATCTCTCTAAAAATATCAGCAATTTGGTCCATAGGAACCATATTTTGTGCTTGTTGAACCACTACTGGAGGAACAAACACAGGATTTGGTGGACAACCTTGTACTTAAGGTCATCTTGGTCCATAGGGAGGTATATTTGGGACTGGTTGTCTCTGTGGTACTGGCTGCTGTTGAGGGTATGGGTGACCCCTCTGAGCCTGTCCTGCGAAAGGACTTGCAAAAGGTGTTGGAACAGGTGTTGTATCTCTTCCAGTCACAGGAAACCCTTCCAACCCCCCAGGTACAAATTCGAACAAAAGGTTAGTGAACCCCCTTGTGCCAGGTATGGCTTTGAACATGGGATTTGGAAACATCCTTATGTCATTTTCTTGTGTTGGCCCGGATCCACCAATTTGCCTGGTTTCATTGTTAAGTAATGAGGCATTTTGATTTGTCACAGGCCTCGAAAGAGGCTCATACCAAGACTGAGGTGATGGTCATTCATAATTTTGATTACTAGTTTGACCATTCGTATGTTCATTACTCTGCATAGGCTGTTTATCTCTAGCCAATCTTTGCTGAGGGACATTTGAAATTTCCTCTATGTGGCTTACGTTAGTTGGTTGATGAGTATTCATTTGATCCATAAAAGGATATTGCCTATCTTTCCATTGTGTTCATTAACTGTTGTCCCATAGCATCTACTAGGCCTCCCCATGGATTCATAGGCTGAGTAGATGGAACAGTGGATGGTCCAATTCCATGGCCTCGTCCAATATTTTGAGCATGTGGTACTTGCTCCGAAGTACTGGTCAGTTTGACCATAGGTTCTGATAAGACATGTACTTCCACATGATGTGTTATTACATTATCCTCTGGATTAGGTATTTCTACCTCTCCTTCCACGCCTTCTTCCAAGCGTTTATTTTCTCCTTGTCTCCTACGTCTAGCCATTTCAATTAGTCCCACTGGACGTGCCAAAAATATATGTTGGCTTTTTTGGCTTTCGAAGGTTATTATTGTAATTTTAAGCGTGCCAACAAGGATCAATCAGTCTTTACAGAAGATTAATTGCCAACCAATTATCAGACAATTGTGTTTCAATTCTTTCAGCCTCAACGAAGAGACTTTTACTAGTGGCTCTGTTTAGAGAATTAAGCAAACAACAATTAAATGAAAAATAATTGCAGCATTTCATTAAGTGAAAATGAAAGACTTACAATGATCCAATTCGGCCTCTTAGAGGTTTATAGCAATAAGCTACTTGAAACTACTCCTATGAACGAAGTGCAGTGCAGGAATTTAAAATACATAAATGTAAAGAACATGAAATGTAAAAACTGGAAGGAAAATAAAGTAGATAAAAACTGGTTTCTGGATCTGAGTCTGGGGGTTCTTTCTGAGGCCTTCTCTGTTATTTATACTTCTCAATGATACCCGTCGAAATGAGCTTCTAACTGTCGAATCATCCCTCCATGATTGCTGATCATGTTTCGTCACAGTTAGTTCCACTACGCCATGTCTGCAGTTAGGCTTCCCTCCTGATTTTGAATTTAAATATATGAGCAACTATTAAAGCCACGTCATCTTGTATCTCTTTGCTGATCCAGTGCTATGCAGATCCACAATAACCACTACTAACTGCCACATGTGTGATTACGATTGAAGATTTGAATTGTCTTCCCATATTGCCCTCATCCTGCCACGTGCTGAACTGTGATTGGCCTATACAAAATATGTAGCCAACAATATTATTGGAAGAATAAAATATAACTAGTCGCCCTCTACAATGTATTCATTCATTTCATGAGGTTATAAGAATCTCATGCATTTTACATTCAAGTATGTGAAACATTATAAAAATTCATAAATTCTATGTTCAAATAAAATGTCTTATATTCTTGCAAAAAGAAGGGGGGGCATGGCCCGATTTACAATAAAGGGGCATCGGCCCAATACAAAACAAGGCCTTGGGCCGTACAAAATAACAAAAATTAGCGTCTTACTTTCACTTCACCGTAGCCATCATCTTGGTGGTGGCGCACCGTCAACACCTGAAAATGTTGTACAACAAAAGGGTGAACACTAGGTTTAGTTGAGAGATTCTGAACTCTAGAAATATGCATTGATAATGAATGCAATGGATATACTATTCCATGATAAAATTGGTTCATGCAATTGAAAATCCAATGCAAGGTTTACACATGATTGAAACTCTCTCTCTCTCTCTCTTGAACTCTCTCCCTCTCTAACTCCTCTAGCAGAAATCAAAGAATGAGAATGAGCTCAGCCTCACTCCCTCACATATAACATACACACACACCTCACTTCTTAACCATACACCACGTGTGCACACCCTTGCACATTCTCTTTGAGCTCTAGCTCAACACTCTCATGCACACACACACACACACACACACACACACACACACACAGAATTCTCTACACATCCACACCCACATATACCCTCAAATGCTAGACTATTCCACAATTCAATTTATGATTAAGATTAGTTTGATTAAGCAATACTTAGTCTTAATTAATCTTGGTTAGCACATAACTTAATTAATCATAACTAATCACAAATCACACATAACCTAATTAGTTGAATAAACCTCCATTAAGGCTCTATTAATCATAATTAAATTTATCAAATTGAATCATATTTATAATCAAACTCCCAAAAGGCTCCAAACATCAAATTGAACTTATCACAATCATCAATTTTTGCTTCTTAAATCATATAAGCCTTCAATTTTAGATCAAACCCAAAATTATTGTTAATAAATTACACATTAAGTAAATTTACTTCAGAATAATCACAATTCCTAATTCTCATAACTTAATTAACTCCAATTCGGACCCAATTGATCAAATCTTAATTTTACTAAACCGAATCGAATATTAAATTAAACTCCCATATGGTTCAATACTTAAAATTAAACTGATTCAACTCACCAATTATACCTTTTTAAGCCATTTAGGCTTTCAATTTCTAATTCCAATATAAATCCTTACAAAACTATATACGAATCAGACTCAACGATTCCCATAACTCTCAAATTAAATCAGAATATTAGGTAATTAAAATTTAAATCTCTGTAATTAATTAAATGCCAATTATTATATGTGGTGGGGTCATCACATTAACACTAAAAAGGAAAGTTTTGATATAAAATTGAGCTCAAGAGGATTTTTCTGCATTTCTATATAATTTTTAGAATAGGCTAAAAATATCGATCATTTGGGCACAAAACTTGAAATAAAAAGATTTGTATAAAAAAAAAGGGGGCAACCATGGATAATTTATCACTTCTCTCATGATAAAAACATGCTAAACAACATACTAATAACTCATATTTTTAGTTTGAAGGTGTTCCTTTAAAAATAATGTAAGATATTGGTAGAAATATGTGACTTTACTTCACAAAAAGAGAATACAAGCAAGGTAGCACTCAAAGTCCAACTTCTCCTATTCAAACACAAGAGCTCTATACATAAGCATATGAAAACAATACATTAAGCATATAATGCCATATATTTAGAAGAGAAAAGAAAGGAATAGGTTGTGTTGTGGCTTACTTAAGTGCCTATGAAATGGTTGCACAAGAATTCCCTTTATCTTTCTTTCCCTCACCACCAGAACTTTCTCTCCTACCCTCTCATCCTCTCAGCTGTGGGTGTATATAGGTATATGAGTGTGTTTTTTTTGCCAAAATGTGGAGGGGGAGTGGTGTATTTATAGGATTCAAAAACTTTCTTCACAATTTTCCAAAGCTTCCTTCATAATCCATGTTCAAAGCCTCCTCAATAATCCATATTCAAAGCTTCCCTAATAATCCATATTCAAAGCTTCCCTAATAATCCATGTTCAAAGCTTCCTCAAGAATCCATGTTCAAAGCTTTCCTAATAATCCAAGTTTAAAGTGTACAAGTTTATATATGTATATATATATAATGGTACTACTTGGGGTCCAAATATAATTTAGCTAAATTATGAGGGCTAGGGCTTAATTTATGAATTGAAGAATCTATTTAAGTGTAATATTTAATTAAATTAGGGTTAGGGAAAATAATTTGGTTTAGGTTTCTCATTTTTCGAATTAAAAGATGATCAACCAAAGAAAGCCAGAAACCTAGGGTTTAAATGATCAATTTATAATTTAGGAGTTAATTAATTGATATTAGGGTATTAGAAGTGATTCATAAATTATCGGGATCGATTAAGGTTCGCATGGTTCCATTCAGAATACGCTTTCAATTCTAGGGTTAAATTAACAATAATGTGAAAATTCAAGATCTTAATTGTAATAATATCAAGATTAGGGTTTCAAAAGGAATTATGAAAATTAGGGTCTCTACACATGGGCTCACAATATAGTGCTATGCTAATCCCAGTTTCAACAAGACACCCACCTTGTATAGATATGTTTGATAATTTATTTTTTTTAAGTGTTTAGGGATCATTTGTTAATGTTTTTGTTTATTGTTTTCTATTTTCGTTTTGATTTTTTTAAAATTGAAATCGAGAACTTAATTGGTAATTTGTTTTCATTTAAAAAAAATGAAATTGATTTCAAAATTTTTAAAAACACAAAAAATGTGTTTTAACTTATTTTTAAAATAAGATTTCACTTTCTCCTTTCACTTACCACCTTTAGCCACCACTCATCGGTTACCAACCACCATCACTCATTGCCGACGGGTGGTGAGTTCCGGCTAACCTCTAGTAACTCTCTAGTGAGAGGACGGTTGCCGTTGTGATCTTCAATCACCTTTTTGGCATCCTTCCTATCACTTCGTGATCTCCGACAACAACCAATCATTAACTTCGGTGGACACCTCCATCCAACTATCACATTCGGTTGATGAGAGTATGTGTAGTCAATGTCAGAAGGTGCGTCTTGAGTCTCACAAGAAGACAAATCAATTGAGAATTATGGATAGTAACTCTCTAAGTTAGAGAGAATGTAAGTATACTCTTTGTAATAGAGTTGGTTAGGAGTGTGTTAGATATAGTAAGTGAGATATAGTTAGGCTTCATTTGGCAAGTGTCTTTTTTAGTTAAAAAGTCAAAAAAATATTAAAAATAATTAAAAAGCTAACAATTCATACCAAAAAGTTAAAGATTTCCTTTTCTCTCTATTTTTTCCACATCTTTTCGTAAAAAGTCAAAAAGTCATCCCAAACATATTAATTTTTTTACATCACATTTTAACCAAAAAAACCAAAAAATTACTAAAAAAATCTGTCCCAAACGACGCCTTAGTTACAAATAATGTGGGTTTGTATTTCAGCTATGTAATAACATATGTATTATACAAATTGAATGAGATTGGATTAGCTTGAGAATTGTTCATCATAGTATCAGAGCATCGATTCTCAAACGAGCTTCGATCACTGAACTCCAATGACAACCCTATGTCCTCTTCTACTGAATCTTTTACACTTTTGATCTCCAACCTTAGTTCTTTCATCACAGTCAAACTTTATTCATCAAATTACATTGTGTGGAAGACTCAGTTATACAACATCCTTCGAGCAACAAGTCTTCTCTACTATGTGGATGGAACTCTTGCATGTCCATCTGCAATAACGAAGGATTCAAAAGGCAAAGACATTGTTAATCAAGAATTTCATTCACACTTGCTGAGTTGCATTTCTACAACATTAAATCCATCGATGTTCACATCTGTCTTGTCTTGCAAGAACAGTCAAAAGGATTTGATCTATATTGATAAGAGATTTACTTATCTCTCACGATTGCATATATATCAGCTCAAGAACAAGCTTAATGGAATTTCTACGAAATTTGAATCTATTGTCACCAGTTGATGATGAGGATCTAGTGTTGATTATGCCGAATGGATTATCATCTGAGTATAATGCTTTGAAGATTACGGTTAGAGCAAGATCAGATTCTATTTCTATAGAGGATCTTGCTTCATTTTTGTGTTCGGAGGCCTTGCATATTGAAGGAGATCATCAATCTTCAACCTCATATCACACGGTTGCTTATTCTGCAATTAGATCTAAAAATCAATACAGAGGCAATAGGGGAAATTGATCTCAGTACAAAGATAATTACAACCAGGGGGTGATGAAGGTTTTATTCTAAAAATAGCACCAATCATGGCAGATGAGGAAGATCTACATATCATAATCAAAATTCTTATCCTCAGAATCAAAATTCTCATTAGTTTCAATAACAAAAACAATATCCTTCTTCCTTCGTTTGTCAGATTTGTGGTAAATCTAACTACATTGCTCTTGAGTGTTGGTACAGGTTAGACACTTCATATTAGGCTCACAATTCTTCACCATCTCATGCCAAAACTGCATTTGTTATCACATTTTCTCCTCCTTCTTCATCAAATTGGTTTGTTGATTCCGCAGCTACCAGTCATGTGACTCATGATCTTAATTATTTGTAGCAATATGCTCCTTATTATAGCTCAGATCAAGTAACAGTTGGAGATGGCACATCTTTCCCTATTCAACACACAGGTAATGGTCTTCTTCTAACTCCAACCTTTCATTTCAAGCTCAAAATGACCTTTATGTGCCTTCCATATCCTCTAATCTTCTTTCAGTGCATCAGTTGACAAGTGATAATAATTGTACTGTTACTTTTGATGACAAATCATTTGTGGTTCAGGACAAGACTACCAAGACACGTCTTTATAGAGGTGTCCACAGACAAGAGGTCATTATCAACTACCTTCTCCATACTCTTCATCTCCTTCTTAGTCAAAGTCTTCACCTACTGCATGTCTGACCACCACTTCTACTTGGCATACAAGGCTTGGCCATTTACCTTCATAGAAGTTGCAACATTTCATTCACAAGTTTCATTTGTCTGCTGCTCTATCTTCTAATAAACATTTGTGTTCTCATTGTTATATAGCGAAGAGTCATATACTCTCATTTACTCTGTTTAATTCCATTGTTAATAAACCATTGTCCCTCATCCATAGTCATGTTTGGGGTCCTTTTTTAGCTTCTACTTTCGCCTATAAATAATATGTGTTGTTCATAGATGAATAAAGCAAGTTTACTTGGGTTTATCCCTTTTGTTATAAGAGTGAGATTTTTGCCAAGTTTATGGAATTTAAAGAGTTTGCTGAAAATCAATTTGATACTTATCTCAAGATATTTAGAACTGATGGTGGTGGTGAGTTCACAAGTTCTCAATTTGAATCATATCTTAAGACTCTCATGGAATTATTCACCAAATGTGTTGCCCTCATACTCCACCTCAAAATGGAGATACATAAAGGAAACTTAAGCATCTTATTACTACTACTATAGCTTTGTTACATCAGTCAGATCTTGCCCTTGTCTAGGGTTTGATGTGCTTGCTATAACTGTTTTTTCTTATTAATAGGTTGCCAAGTTCAAAGTTGCAACATCACACTCCTTATGAGACTTTGTTTCATTACCCTCTTGACTTTGCTTTTCTTAAAAGCTTTGGATGCAGATGTTTTCCTTGGCTTAAGCCCTATGCTTCCTATAAACTAGCTCCTAGATGCTTACCTTCTGTGTTCATTGGATGCCATCCCTCCATAAAAAATTATAAATGCCTTGACCCTCTTACCAATAAAGTTTACTTATCTCAACATGTGGTGTTTGATGAATTTGTTTTCCTTTTTCTTACCTTATCACACTCTTCGTACACTTCCTCAGCTCCATTATTTCTTTTGGTCCTCATCAGTTCAACATTCTACTTCTGTGTTTCTTCCAAATAAGGCTCCATCCATGGCCACAACTACAGCTCTATCTGTGGCTCCACATTTGACACAACCTGCAGCCTCAATTGCTACTTCTGCACTTGTCATCTCTTCATCTATGCCTTCTGCACCTATTATTTCTACATTAGCACCATCTACAGCTGTAACCACAGTTGCAGCCTCTACTTCTGTGCCATTTATTCCTATTAACTCCTTAATGATTGATTTTACTTCCTATGCTTTGCCTACTTCCTTCATTTCTCTAACCATACCTCCACTCACATCTACTTCTAATACTCACCCAATGTTAACCAGGTCTAATTCTGCCCATCCTCCTTCTTTTCTTCTTTCATCTGTTTCTTCTCCTTTTATTGAACCTACTGTTACTCTGAGGCTGCCAAGACCCCTAAATGGACTAAAGCTATGCCTACAGAGTATAATGCTTTGCAAAAGCATGGTACTTGGTCTCTTGTTCCCTTCCATACTCATAAACAAGCAGTTGGGTGCAAATAGGTTTTTAGGTTGAATAAGAACTATGATGGCTCCATTGCCAGGCACAAAGCAAGGCTTGTTGCCAAATGTTATCTTCAAAAGGAGGATATTGATTATCAGGAAACATTTAGTCCTGTGGCAAAACAACCCACTATTAGAGTTCTCTTAAAGGTTGCTCTTCATCATAACTAGTCCATTAAGAGTTTTCTTCAGTGTCTTCTTGAAGAAGAAGTTTATATAGTCTAACCCCCAGGTTTTGAAAGTCATTCTCTTCCTCATCATGTGTGTAAATTTCAAAAGGCATTTTATGGTCTTAAGCAAGCCCTTAGAGCTTGGTACTCCACCTTTTCTTCCTTTATTTTCTCATTTGGCTTCAAGAACAGTCATTATTCATTCAACATATTGCCTCTACTGTTATTATTCTTCTCGTATATGTGGATGATATCCTTATTATTGGCAATAATCCTGCATACATCTCCTCTATCATTCATTCAATATATGTACCTAGTTTTTCCAATGAAAGAATTATGTGACATTTCTTATATTTTAGGTATTTTAGTGGTCAAAGCTGAGTCTGGTTTGTTTCTATCTCAGCACAAGTATGCTTCTGAAATTTTAAGGTAGGTAGGTATGTTAAACTGCAGGCCTTATTCTTCTCACATGGCCTCCAAATCCTCTCCTCCTGCTGCCTTTTTAGTTCCATTTTCTTAACCATCTTTATATCGTAGTTTTGTTGGAGCTTTGAAATATCTTACTATTACAAGGCCTAATATCTCTTTTGCTGTCAATCAGGCTTGTCAATTCATGCATGCCCCAACTATAGCCAATTTCAATGCAGTCAGAGGTGTTATTTTGATATCTTCAGGGCACTCTTCACCATGGCTTGACTTTCAATCCTGGTTCATTAGACTTACATGCATTTTCAGACTCTAATTGGACTGGTAATGTTCTTGGTAGAAAGTCCACCACTGGCTATTATGTATTTCTTGGTTCCAACTTTGTCTCTTGGTCTGCTATAAAGCAACCTATTGTCTCAAGGTCATAAATAAAGGCAGAATATAAGGCCCTTGCTCAAGTTGCGGCTGAGCTTCATTGGCTTCAAATGCTCCGCAAAGATCTTCATTGTACCTCAGCTACATCTATCCTTTGGTGTGATAATATTTCAGCCATTTCTCTTGCCTCAAATCCAGTCTTCCATGCAAGGACTAAACATATTGAAGTTAACTATCATTACATTTGTGAGCAGGTGGTTGCTAAGCATATTTTGGTCAAGCATGCGTCCTCAGATCAGCTCGCTGATTTGCTTACAAAACCTCTCTCAATTGCTCAGTTTAATTATTCTTTTGCCAAACTTATGGTTCACGCCTTCTCCATTCGCTTGAGGGGGCATAATGAGAGTATGTAGTCAAGGTTAGAAGGTGCATCTTGAGTCTCACAATAATACAAATCAGTTGAGAAGTAGTGGATGGTAACCCTCTAACTAAATCAGAGAGAGAGGGATGTAAGTATACTCTTTGTAATAGAGTTGGTTTAGAGTGCGTTAGGTATAGTACGACCTCGTTTGGGAATTGGTTTTTTGGTTTTTTATGAAAAGACTAGTGGTTGGGCACAAACGTTGTATGTGGCACGTGATTTTTCATTAGCTATTAGTACTGTAATTATGCGTGTCTCTTAAATTAGTATATAATATGTATACAAAGTATGGAGACCTGTATGGATAAATTTATGTGTATCCAAAATACAACTAAATAAGAAATGAATACATACTTGGCTGAAGAATTTAAATGATAAATGAGAAATTTTATAAATATAAACATTAATTTATATACAAATTCATTGAACCCACTATTGCATGTTATTTACATATTATTGGTGTAAGAATGCATTAATATCAATATGCAATATATTTTTATACATCAAGAGTTGTTAAGTCTCGTTTTTTGTGTCACGAATATCTTACATAATGAAAAATATAACAATAGTCATTAATATATTTTCATTTATGTAGAAAATGTGGAATAATTTTTTTTAATAAAATGGAATGATATTGTAGTTTAATATTTCGATCAATATAGGAATTTCATAATCGTTTTCACGATATTTATAGATCCATGTTTATAAGTATTTGCAGGGTTACTTTATGAAACTGTTAAGTTACATAATTTATTATGACATCTGTAAGTAATCAACATATAACAAAAACTGATCGAAACTTTTTATTTAATGTACTTACTTTCTGCATCATTGAGTTGCTGCAATAATGTTTGGATATCATTTGGTTTTTCCTTATAATTTGACTAAAATGTGTGCATAAGGTACATACATTATTTTTCTTGAACTTCATAATAGATAGGACAATTACTGCTTCAACTCGTCTAACTTTGCTTGGAAAGCATGCTGCAATAGATTTTCGGTAATTTTTGTTTTACCATATTCTTGTTTTTCTTCTTACTCACCATTATAACTCATTACAATAAAAATATTTTGACGAGTAAGAGTTTGAGGCGATATCATATTGTTATGAATTTTAAAATTCATTTTTCCTTAATAATGTGATTTTTTCTATGAGAAAAAAAAAGTACAATTATTTTCATGATGGAGGTATTTTGTAAGGTTGTATTTGGTAGAGTTTTGTAAATATGATTTGAGAGTATGAGTTGTATTTTGAGTTTGTGAGTTGTGAAATTATGATTTGAGTGTAGAAAATTTGTTTGGTTATGGTTTTTGAATAGAGTGTTGAATTGAGTTTTGAATTGAGTGTAAAATTGAGTTTTGAAAGTTTGATTTGACATGCGAAGTAAGAAAATTTGTTTGGTTATTAGTTTTGGGAAGAGTTTTCAAAACTTAATTCAAATTGTTATAACTTATAACAAAACACACTGTTTTTACACTATTAAAAATTCTGATTAACACTCATAACCAAACTCTTTTCAAAATTCAATTAAAAAAATTTATTATTAACAGAAAATAACATTAATCAATTTTTTAATTGAAAATACTACAAAGGAAATAATTTTTTTTCAAAATAAATATTCAAAAAATTTAAATCATATATATTTAAATAATTTAAATAATCTAAAAAATTTAATAAGTCAAAAATTAAAATAAATATTCAAAAAATTTAAATCGTAAAAATTTAAATAATTTAAATATTCAAAAAATTTAAATAATTTAAAATGTTAATATTTTAAATTTAAAAGCAACTCTACATTCAAATCGTAACCAAACACATAAAACAAAACTCAATTAATAAATTATTTTTAAAACTCATAACCAAACACATAACTCGAAACTCTCTATTACTTTCACAACTCTACACTCAAATCGTAACCAAATACATAACAAAAAAATTAAAATATTTAAAAAAAATTATCAAATAGAGTTTGAATTTATTTTTATAAAATATTTTAAAATTTAAAAAATTAAAATTGTAATATTTTGAAATTAAAATATTTAAAAATATTCAAAAAAATTTAAAAATTAAAAAAATCGTAACATATTTAAATATTAAAATATTTAAAATATTTAAAAAAATTAAAATATTGATTTGAATTGAGTTTTGAAAAAAGTTTTGAATTATATGTTTGGTTATGAGTTTTGAAAAGTAATTATAATTATGTTTTGAATTGAGTTTTGAGAAATGGGTGTAGAATTATGATTTAAAAGCTCAAAACAAACAACACACTCAAATCAATGAATGGAACTATAATTCGAAACTTTTACCGAACGGAGCCTTAGTTTGTTATTGAAAGTGTTTGTTGTGGACACTTATTTGTATGACATATATGTATATATATATTGAATATAAGTTGATAGGAGAACAATATACAGTTCGGTAATTTTTTTTCTAACAAATATAACTATATTACTAAAGCGATGCATGTTAGAAAATTAAAGTATTCGATAGTAATATAACATTACAGATTGATAATGTATGAATACAATAACATATATAAATTTACATTTATATTTTTTTATATATTTATATATGTAGACGTTGACATATATAAGATATCACAAAAATAATATATGAAATCTTTTTGTAATAATATAATACAAGTAACAATGATAAGTTAATTATTTATAATTAAGGCACTATTTGGCATACCCTATATTAACACAATTTTTATTTTTATTTTTATTTTTATTTTTATTTTATCTTTTGTGAGTTATATTATCTCTATACTTTTTTGCACATTTTTTTGTAAAAGGTAAAAAAATCCCAAACACTCTCTAAATAGTTGGTCATAATGTAGATGTTTACATTTTTATGTGTATGCTCCATTTTTTAATTATATTATTAAATTCACATAAAAATTGAAAGAATCTGTAAATAATTTGTGTAAAATTAGATATTAGTGAAAAAAGATTTTAAAAAAGAGAAGTTTATAGTGTGTTGTTTGGTTTGTTTTTTCAAACTTTTGTTTTGAATTTTTTGGTTTTCATTTTTTTTGTGCGTTTTTGACACTGTTTTTTTTAATAACTTTTTTTTTTTAGATTCACTTAATTTAATATTTTTTTAATTTTTAATTTTACTTTTAGATTTAGATTCACTTAGTCTAAATACACTTAAAAAATAATTTGTTCTATATTCTTTTTGGAAAAAATTGTTAATATTAAATAATAACAATAACAAAAAATATATAATAATAAAAAATCAGTACATGTTTGAATTTATAATTTCTTTTACAAATATTTTAATTTTTAATTCTATTTAGATTATTAGATTTTAGATTTTCATGTAAAAGTATAATTTAAATATAAAATATGAAGAAATTTCAGTATCTTTAATCACCCAAATTGAAAAAATATAAAAAAATAAATAAAAAGAAATAAAAAACATATTTAAAAAATAAAACCAACGAAAGTGATTTTTGTTTAGAATTTTGACATCATATCTTAGTTATTAAAGTATCATGTAAAATTTAACAGTTCATAAAATATAATTTTAAAAAAATAAAGTGTATGAAGATTACCTGTGAATTTTTAAGATGCAACACAAATTTTTGTTTTAAAAACGCATGTATTTTTCTCTATCTAGATTCGAACGAATGCATACAACTTTAAACATCTACCAAAATTATTTATGTAGGACAATCTTCACTGTATTTAAAAAGATTTAATTCTGTTGTGTACAAAACAACAACAAGAATAAAAGAAATAGAGAAAAGTAGAGAATATGTTTGATTACAAAAATCAAACTCGAAATAAAAATAAATAAATAAATAACAGATTTTATTTTGTTACAAAAACAAAATTAAAATCTGAATAAATAAACAAATAAAAACAACACTAAAAGTAATTAAATAACTTACTTGATTTAATTTCTTCGAATTATTTTTCTGATCAAGTCCAGTGTTTAACACTGTGTCCTTAAGATAGATTCGTCCTCTCCACGGTGCTTTCAGAATTCGGACGTCTATCTCCCAGGATGAAATGATCTACCACAAACAATAGCAGCACTACTAATTGTTTGCCTTACGAACACACTAAGTGTTTACACTCTTTCTTTCGAAAATAAAATGCAGCAAGATGAAGAATAGAATTAACAGAGGTGAAATACGAAATTTCTGAATTGAAAACATCAAATGAGAGTGGTCCTATTTATAGATGTGAAAGTGGCTCTTGGATTTGAATTGAACAGGTATGTGGCTCTTGGTTTTGAATTGAACAGGTATGAAACCTGTTGGGTTTTGAATTCAAACAGATTCAACAATTCAAACAGATAGCAATTACGGGAAGGGCCCTGTTTGGGTGTGCATTAATTCCAAAACAATTTATTTCTGTTTGAAACCGGGAAGGGCCCTGTTTGGATGAACAAAAAATCCAAACCAATTTAATTTGAATTCTGGATTTTATTTTTAATAAAAATAAAATTAAATTCAAATGTTTTTAGCCCAAAAAGATTAGAAGCCCAACCCAACTACACACCACGCACCCGCGCCCAAGCCCAGCCCAGCCGACCGGACGGACGGCGCCGGCGGCGCGCGCGTGTGGTGGTTTTTTGAGTCCAATGGGTCTAGCCCATTTTGCCCATAACCTCTCCCTCTAAAACACTTGGGTACCCCTTGGGGCACACCCCAAGTATCTCACCCTAAGCCTTATAAACCCTTTCAAAACTTCCCACCAAATCAATGTGGGACAAGCCAATTTACAACCTTAAGGAATTTCCACCAAAACTCCATTTCCATGGAGCACACTTTGGCTTCAATTTCCCATTCACTCGGTAATGGTTTTGAGCAACCAAATATACCACGTGAATCACAACGCGGCATAGAACGCGTTACCACTTTGACCCGAGTAAATCGACACTCGGGGCCCACCTACAAAATAGACCAAACTTGAGGAAAAATTAACCATTTCCAACAATCCCCCACATGAATGGAATTTGATGACAACGGAAATGCAACAATATGCAGACTTAACGAAAGAGTATAAGTCGAAAATATCTTGCATCAGGATAGGTAGTTTTCGGCCTTGAACCTTCCCTAGTGATAACTTATCGGACTTACTGGCTAACCAATGGACGCGATGCCTTGAATTGTTCAGCCGTTTGTGTAAGCCAAGACAACAGATTTCACACAAAATATCTTCTAACACATCGTGGTTCTCACTGTTGTGTTCATTTTGGCCTTGAACGCACCTGGTTTTCATAAGTGTTTCTAGAGAATTTAGCCTCTTCATTCTCATAGAACCGGCCCCAGTTCAACACTCATATAGGTGATTCTTATTGTGAGTATCTCTTTATACTCGTCTTGATTTTATGCCTTAATCAAGATATAAATAATCATTAAAAGCAAAGCTTATCCTTATACCCCTGCAGACAACATATGTTGCAGATATCACTCTCACCATAGGAATGGGTAGGATTTTTAATCCCTTGGTGATTTCTGGTGAGCCATACATAACTTAGTTGTCCCTTTGAACTTAGTTCTTGGGATCTCCAGTCATATAAGTAGGGTTACCATTATGACGACTCTTTATGTAATAGGCTTTAATCCCATCCCCTTCGATGAACTATACACTAGCTCTTTTGTCAAACCTTTTGTTAACGGATCCGCAATATTCTCTTTAGATTTTATATAATCTATTGAGATTATTCCGTTTGACAACAATTGCCTTACGGTATTATGTCGACGACGAATATGTCGTGACTTACCATTATACATATGATTTTGTGCCCTGCCTATTGCAGATTGACTATCACAATGAATGCAAATAGCTGGCACAGGTTTTGGCCACATTGGAATGTCTTCTAAGAAGTGACGAAGCCATTCTGCTTCTTCACCTGCTTTGTCTAAAGCAATGAACTCGGATTCCATTGTGGATCGTGCGATGCACGTTTGTTTCGTGGACTTCCAAGAAACAGCAGTGCTTCCTAGAGTAAAGACATATTCACTAGTGGATTTTGAATCTTTAGTATCCGATATCCAATTGGCATCACAATAACCTTCGAGTACTGCTGGATATCGAGTAAAGTTCAAACCATGATCACGAGTAAATCTTAGATATCTAAGAACTCGAATGATCACTTTCCAATGGTCTTCTCCAGGGTTACTAGTGTACCTACTCAATTTACTTATAGCATAAGCTATATCAGGACGAGTACAATTCATTAGGTACATTAGGCTTCCAATGATTTGGGAGTATTTTAACTGAGACACTGCATCACCTTTATTTTTCGATAAATAAAGACTGATGTCTACAGGTGTTCTAGCTAAATTCAAATCATCCTTGATAAATTTATCAAGAATTTTCTCAATATAATGAGATTGAGATAATGCATATCCGTCAGATGTTTTAGTAATTTTCATTCCTAATATAACATCTGCGACCCCCATATCTTTCATATCAAATCTTTTGTTAAGCATCTGCTTAGTTGATTTGGTCATGTTTTGACTGCTTCCAATGATAAGCATGTCATCCACATAAAGACATACCATGACATATCCTTGGTCAGTGTTTTTAACATAGACGCATTTGTCACATTCGTTTATCTTAAACCCATTAGTAAGCATTGCATGATCAAATTTTTCATACCATTGCTTAGGTGCTTGTTTTAATCCATAAAGGGATTTTACAAGTCGACAAACTTTCTTTTCTTGCCCTGATACTACAAACCCTTCGGGTTGTTCCATATAGATCTCTTCATTTAGATCACCGTTTAAGAAAACTGGTTTAACATCCATTTGATGTATTTCTAATTTAAACAACGCTGCTATAGAAATAAGCATGCGAATGGATGTTATTCTTGTCACAGGGGAATATGTGTCAAAATAGTCCAGACCTTCCTTTTGTCTGTAACCTTTAACAACAAGTCTTGCTTTATACTTGTCAATTGAACCATCTGCTTTCATTTTTCTCTTGAATATCCATTTATATCCAAGAGGTTTAGAACCTGGTGGAAGATCTACCAATTCCCAAGTATGATTTTGCATAATGGATTCAATTTCATTATTAACTGTCACGACCCAAACCCGGCCCTATGGGTTTAGCACCGTAACCGGCCAGTAATCTGAGATTACCAAAGGCCTGCAGAACAGTAATACAGTAAAACAGAGTACAGGGCCTGGCGGAAGCCAATACAGTAATTAAACAATGTCCAATGAGCTGTGACAGTCTGTATGCCAAAAAGATTTTTCACACATTTATACATAAACAGTACAGAACAGTATGCACAATATTTACATTCATTCAAACTAGGGACTCTACCCTAGATAGCGGTACAGTGAACAGTCAGTCTATACAACACAGTGAAACAGTACAGAAGGGGGAATCCTTAGAACACCCCTAAGCCTTAGCAGATAGGCTCGGAACCTCGCAGTGAGGCACAAAGGCTGGCTTGACAAAACTGGAGTTACCCTGACGCTCCTAGCTCTGATCTGGTGCCTGTACACCTACATATATATATGAGCAGTGAGCTAAAGCCCAGTGAATAACATAATGCGTAAAGGGGTTTAGAATGAATGTCCTTACAGTAATGAAAACAGTTCAATTCAATCAGTATTTCAGTTGTTCAGTACAGTAAACAGTCATATGTGGTACATCCATTAGCATAACAGTAACAGTAGGTCTTAAAAGACCGAACAGTAATGATGGCCATCAGTCAGTAAACAGTAGTGGTTCCGCGAGGGAACCGACAGAGATCTCTGTAACAGTAACAGTAACAGTAAACAGTAGGTACTAAGGATGCCACAGTACAGTTCAGAAATAAAGGACATACATTCATTCAGTAATACCAGTTCAGTAAACAGTTCAGTTCAGTATTCAAAAGATATCAGTTGAACATATCTTTACACAATTGTTACTCACAGAGTTCGGGCCACAGTATGCTAGAGCGTGTCTCCCCAGTCGCCAACCCTACACAGTTAACAGGTTGAACACACTAAGCTACACAGTTGGGAAATCTCATAACTTAATCCCTAATTTGCCTTGGTGTGTTCTACATCTATACCCTCATTAAGATGTCTTAAACTAGGCCTAAGAATGCCTAGGATGGGATGAGGATGCAAAAATACACTTAGAAAACATTTTGCAAACTTTGCTGAAAATAGGAGCCTCGCTCGAGCGAGACTTTCTTCGCTCGAGCGGGCTTCCAAAATCAAAGGCTTCGCTCGAGCGAGTAATCCTTCGCTCGAGCGGTCTGTCGAAACAGTAAAAATACTGGATGCTGTGATTTTACGCGCGATGGTCGCTCGATGGTCGCTCGAGCGGATCCCTGGACAAAGGTGCTCGCTCGAGCGGGGAATCCTTCGCTCGAACGAGGAAGCCAAATCTGGAATTTCCAGATCTGCCTCCCAAGCTCAAACCAAGCATTCTACCACTCCAAACTCGACCTCTTGGGCCCAAATTCTGGAAAACATAACTAAATTCAATGTATAACAAGTTTCAAAACTCAATTTATGAATTCAAGCCCCAAAGGTGAGTCAATTTAAAACCATATTCAAACTCATTTTCAAGAACAACATTCAAACATGTCATGCATGAGTTTTAAACCAAATTAAAGCTCCAAAGCTTGTTCAAATGAACTCATTTCTTTTCAAAACCAGATGAAAACATGGTCTATAACAACAATATGAGCATGCATGTACTAATGTCCATGTAATCAACCTCAAAATGCAACAATACTAACATGCATGCAAGAAATGAGCTTCAATCCACCATTAATGAACCAAATCATGACTTAGCTCTACAAATTAACATGAACCATGCATGAATCAACTTAAAGACAAAATCAAGAGATGAAATTCATACCTAGGTTCCTCGAATGCAAGTCTAGAGGTTCAATATAGCAATCTACACTTCAATTCCAAGCAATTCAAGCCAAATCAACAAGAACAATTCTCTCTCTCTCTAACTCTCCTCTCATGGTCGGCTAAGCTCAGGAGAAATGGCTGATGGAAATGTTTTGAGTCAAGGATGCAAGGCTCTAGCATCACTAGGTAGTGTGCCACTAAGGGTGGCAATATGGTAAATAAACCAAACTCTTTAATTAGCTTGTTTTAATCTAATTTAATCATACCTAATCAGTTTTCAGATAATTATATCATAAAATCACATTAATTATGATGATCATTAAACATCAATCAGTTTCTAATTCGGCCGCCGATAAGGCCTTCAATTAGCAGTTTAAACATATAAGTATGAACAGATAATCATACAATCAAACAGATAGAATACAATTTAACTAACATATACTCAATCAATTCGGTTTCCAATTTCAGTCAGTCAGTTCAGTACTTTTAATCAGTTCAATTATCAGTCATTATCAGTTTCGTTTAACAGTAATCGGTGATTATCGGTAATCAATCGGTCATTAATCAGTAAACAATATGGGGGTTGTTACATTAACAGCCTCTTTCCACAAAGGTGCTTCAGGACCTGTCATTGCTGTCTTAAAGCTTTGAGGTTCATTTTCTAATAAGTATGTCAGAAAATCTGGACCAAAGGATTTTGATGTTCTCGCTCTTTTACTTCGTCTTGGCTCATCATTAGTTAAATCCTGTTGGTCGAGACTATTACTAGTCGCTTGTGTTTGATTGTCATTAGTCTCTTGACTTTGTGTACAATCATAAGTTCTTTTCTGTGAACTTAATTCCTGTCCTTGCTTGTAAGGAAAGACATGTTTCAAAAAACACAGCATTCCTTGACTCTATAATAGTGTTCACATTTATATCAGGTATATCTGATTTATAAGTCAGAAACCGATATGCACTACTATTCTGAGCATAACCAATAAACACACAATCTACTGTTTTTGGTCCAATCTTAGTCTTTTTAGGAACAGGTACTTCTACTTTTGCCAAACACCCCCACACTTTTAAGTATTTGTAGGAAGGTGGTCGACCTTTCCACAATTCATAAGGAATGCTCTTGATTTTCTTGTGGGGTATTCTATTAAGAACATAATTAGCAGACAATATTGCTTCCCCCCACAAGTTCTGTGGTAAGCCTGAACTTAGTAACATGGCATTCATCATTTCTTTTAGGGTTCTATTCTTCCTTTCAGCAATTTCATTTTGCTGTGGAGAATAAGGGGCTGAAGTTTGGTGAATAATGCCATGTTGTGCACAAAATTCATTTAATGGTGCATCATATTCACCACCCCTATCACTTCTATTATAAATCAATGAATTTTTTAAAACAAATTCAAGAAAAAACCAAAAAAATTATGACTACTTAAGTCATAATTAATGTTTTGACAAAATCATATCCTCATAAAAAATTTTGCCTAAGAATCAAACAATTCAAAAACCCATTTGATTGTATACATTCTTGCAACTCAATAACCGAAGAAAATTAAATTATCTCAACTAATGTAAGAGATACACCCCCATATTAATAAAGTGGTTCATGGTTTAACAAATTCTACTACGCAAGTAAAATAATTATTAATGACATCTTATGTCACATAATTCAATAATCAACATAAAAGATTTCTTAAATTACTTCCCAATTAAACGGACCGATATAATTACATACATCTTCATGTTTAAATTTCTCTGGTGTTCAAACACCCATTAAAAATTGATTAGAAATATTCAAATTAACCTGCTTATGTCCTAAGTCGACATAACAATTTATCATTCCAAATCACTTGAAATTATTGTTTAAGAAATAACTTGAGTTGATATCATACATGCATATCAAACGTATCAACTAAAAATAATGAATTTAACAAAATAAATTAATTATGCACGATCCCAACACTTGCATCATGAAATAAAAGGATTCTCAACTCATAAATAAAATCCAACGCATTTAAACTTTAAACTTCAAAATGACAAAACATACCTTCATTTAATAAGTTTGATTTGTACATAAATAAATAAATTAAATATGCATTAAAATGTTCTTGTGAATATATATATATATATATATTTTTCCCAACTCAAGTGCAGAAACAATTCAAGACTATGAATCCACATTGTAATAAAAATAAAATTAGTTTGTAAAACTAATATTTTTACTCTAGAAACAAATTCTTCCATGTATACTCACGATGAACTATGATAAAGTCAAAAGAATTAACACCTTTTCACAAAAGGTTCAAAAAATAAGTGGTCTACCAAACGAAACCATAAGTCACTTATAAAATTAATAGATTGTGACCGAGTCACAAAGTTACATGATTGATTAACAAAATTAATTTTCTAGTTACTAAAACCAGAAAATAAATTACAATACAAAATAATTTTATTTTCCTTGTTACTAAAACTAGTAAAATAAAATACCGAAATAATATCTGATTATAAAAATCAGAAAACCAAACCAAAAATTAATTTTCTAGTTACTTAAACCAGAAAATAAATTATAACACAAAATCATTTTATTTTTCTTGTTACTAAAACTAGAAAATAAAATACCACAAAACTATTTGATTACAAAAATCAGAACAAACACAAAATAATTTTCTAATTCAAAAATCAGAAAATAAATTAAAACACAAAATAATTTTCTAGTTACTAAAACCAGAAAATAAATTATAATAACAAATTAATTTTATTTTCCTTGTTACTAAAACTAGAAAAATAAAATATCACAAGAATTTTCTGTAATACCAAATAATATTCTGAATTGTTAATGACACCAGTATCGTACTACTAGTAGTTGTCAAAGAAAAGAGACAGTATATTACTACTATCTGTCAAATAGCATAAATCACTATTTGTTTTTTCAACCAGAATATTAATTTGAAAACACAGAAAATTAAATACAATGAAGATACCCAAAAAGGAATCTGTCTTAAGATTGTAGGACACTCTTCACTGTATTTAAAAAGATTTAATTCTGTTGTGTACAAAACAACAACAAGAATAAAAGAAATAGAGAAAAGGAGAGAATATGTTTGATTACAAAAATCAAACTCGAAATAAAAATAAATAAATAAAAAACAGATTTTATTTTGTTACAAAAACAAAATTAAAATCTGAATAAATAAACAAATAAAAACAACACTGAAAGTAATTAAATAACTTACTTGATTTAATTTATTCGAATTATTTTTCTGATCAAGTCCAGTGTTTAACACTGTGTCCTTAAGACATATTCGTCCTCTCCACGGTGCTTTCAGAATTCGGACGTCTATCTCCCAGGATGAAATGATCTACCACAAACAATAGCAGCACTACTAATTGTTTGCCTTACGAACACACTAAGTGTTTACACTCTTTCTTTTGAAAATAAAATGCAGCAAGATGAATAATAGAATTAACAGAGGTGAAATACGAAATTTCAGAATTGAAAACATCCAATGAGAGTGGTCCTATTTATAGATGTGAAGGTGGCTCTTGGATTTGAATTGAACAGGTATGTGGCTCTTGGTTTTGAATTGAACAGGTATGAAACCTGTTGGGTTTTGAATTCAAACAGATTCAACAATTCAAACAGATAGCAATTACGGGAAGGGCCCTGTTTGGGTGTGCATTAATTCCAAAACAGTTTATTTCTGTTTGAAACCGGGAAGGGCCCTGTTTGGATGAACAAAAAATCCAAACCAATTTAATTTGAATTCTGGATTTTATTTTTAATAAAAATAAAATAAAATTCAAATGTTTTTGGCCCAAAAAGATTAGAAGCCCAACCCAACACCACGCACCCGCGCCCAAGCCCAGCCGACCGGACGGCGGCGCGCGTGGTGGTTTTTTGAGTCCAATGGGTCTAGCCCATTTTGCCCATAACCTCTCCCTCTAAAACACTTGGGTACCCCTTGGGGCACACCCCAAGTATCTCACCCTAAGCCTTATAAACCCTTTCAAAACTTCCTACCAAATCAATGTGGGATAAGCCAATTTACAACCTTAAGGAATTTCCACCAAAACTCCATTTCCATGGAGCACACTTTGGCTTCAATTTCCCATTCACTCGGTAATGGTTTTGAGCAACCAAATATACCACGTGAATCACAACGCGGCATAGAACGCGTTACCACTTTGACCCGAGTAAATTGACACTCGGGGCCCACCTACAAAATAGACCAAACTTGAGGAAAAATTAACCATTTCCAACAATTTACAGTGATTTGATCCATGATAGACAATTGTTGTGAGGCCCCTAATTTTTTTTTCTTGAAAGTCCCTCAATTTCTTAATTAATTACAATTTTAACCCTCAATTTCTTGAAAGTCTCGCAAACCCTAATCGATTTCGGTAACTTAGAAGTCATTTTGAATATCCTAATACTAATTAATTGACTCCCTGAATATAGAATTACCACTTGAAAACCCTATGTTTTTCCCCTTTTTATCACGTTTGTCGGTTGATCGTCTTTTTGGTCGAAACAAGAAATCCAAACCAAATTAGATTTTCTAACCCTAATTTAGTTTAATTCTACGCTAAAATAAATGTTCCAATTCATAAATTAAACCCAAAGCCCTCACATTTTTATTAAATCACTAATTGACTCCAAACAAGTACTATTATATATATATACACACACACTTATACCTTTAAACCTATTTTATATACCATATTTTGAAAATTTCAACAATTGTACACAAGATAAAAATAAAATAATTCCCTCAAGTTAGCCACTTGGCCACCCAACATAGGGAAGTTGAATATATACAACTTTTTACAACCATATCATAAATTCAAGGAAAAATATTGGCTAGTACCCCAAAATATGGAACCATGTCTCCACCCTAAGTCCAATCCTAACCAAAGCCTGATTAGATCATGATTAATTGTATAATTAAGAACTCTAATAATTCACCATCCCAATAGATTCCAAGTAAATCCAAAATATCTAATCCATTTCCAACCAGCAGGCACATTAGACCTTTTGCACCAATTTTAATATAAAAACCACCAATCCCTTAGCATTTTACATACAAGAACACATACACTTCGTTCAGCTGAAAGGAAGAGAGGAGAAGAGGGTGAGCTTGGTAAAAGAAAGGAAAGAAAGAGAAGGTCTTGTTAGCTAACCAACCAAGCCTCAAGTAAGCCACATCACCATCCCTCCTTTATTTTCTTTTTCAAATACATGTTATTAGAGATTTAAAACCACATTTTTAGATGTGTTGTAATGGTATTCATGTGTTCAAAGTGGATGAATTAGGCTTTAAATCCTTCTTCTATTCATATTTCCTCTTAATAAATGCAAAGCTATCTTTTTTCTTCCCATGTCTCACATTTTTTTCCAAAGGTACCATCACTCTAAAAATCTGAGTTATTGATACATTATCTAGTATGTTTTCATCACAAAATAAGTTAAAAATTTCCCTTAGTTGGCCTATTTTCTCACAAATCTTCTTATTTTGAGTATTGTGCATGAAAAAATTATTTTACAACCAACTTTCAAAAATTCTAGAAAAATATAGAAAAATCATCTGGACCTTGATTTTATGTCAAAAACTTCCTTAAAGATTTATCTTTCAAGTAAAATTAGTTTCATTGAAAAATAGTGAGCGGTTTGTAAGAAAACCCGATTTTCGTAATGGTCGACGAATTTGGACAAACCTAAAGTGTTTCTTAAATAACTAAAAATCTAGAAAAGCTATTCCATATTTGAAAATTTTTCTGAAAACTATATAAAATGCTCTACGAACCATAGGAAGGCCAAGTTTGGGAAAAATCTGAAATAACCCTTTTGATCTTAATCTTTAAGTGGTATTGAATCTGGAAATTCTGTTTTGCATTGGTGTTTTATGCTCTAGTGTTTATGAATATGTTTATTAATACATGATCATGTCTTTGTATGATATTACATATGTCATGATTATATACCTTTTATTTTAGGCATTCGATGATGCTCACATTTATGGAAATTTAATCTTTTGTTACTTACTTGTACTAACTAACTCAAAACATTAATCTAAATGAAAAACTTAATGGGATGGCTAATAGGGTTTCAATCACATGAGTATTGTTATGAGTCAGAGTTATGTTCAAATTGAAGTGGTTAGCGGGACGTGTTCCCTTTTTGGAATTTAAAATCTTGCGCAAGTGGTTATTCGAAACCCTTGAACGGAGCGGTTGTATTCGGACCCTAGGTGGTTTGGTGTGAGAAGGGAATAGGCAAGGCCCTATTTTACCGTATCTTTTGAGGTCCTTGGTTGGCGCTACGTGGTATGTAACCGTTGGTAGGCATCTTTATCCGAGGTAAGGTCTGCAAAGCAGCAAAATAGAGGGCCTACTGAATAATCCGCGTCCAATTCTTGGGGTTGGGAGGATGGAATCTCTTTAGGGGATTTCTAAAATACTAACAACTTTGTAACCTTGTTATTTACTTGAATGTCATGTTCCTTTCCCCTATTGTTGTAATTGCTATTGTGTATTAGATTGGGAAAAAGGGATGGGGTGTGTGTGCAATTACTGGGCATTAAAAACTCACGGCGTATCATGCCAAGCGCCGAAAAAGATCTCGTAGCAGAAGACAACAAGTCGAAAACCTTCGAAGACTTTTGGCTGTCTTAGAGAAGTTATAAATTTTCTTTTGTGTTTTGTATAGTCCATCTGGAATTTTATTTTTGGGATGTAATATTGATGAAACTAATTTTTGTAACTAAGTACTTTCTGTATCTATTCTCTTGTTATTATATGCTTGCCTTTTTAAAAATCAATATAGTTCCCTACGTTGCTTATGAGACCTCGCGTCAATGCCTTTTAAGATCTGTCAAAGAGGTAGTGCGCTACTTAAGAAAGCGGACTTAAAAGAGAGGTTAATTTGACTCCTCTGATGATCTGAGATCTTACTTGGTCATTAGCTATAGGACTCATTAGTGACTTTCTCTTGACTACCACCCTTAGTGTAGATTTGGAGCGTCACAACTGTCAATATTATGTATATTAGTATAGAAGAAGACACAGGAAATAAGAAAGAGTAATTATTTTTTGTTCTTCAATTATCATCAATATAAAAAATTGAGAGACGACCTTTTTTTATTTATAAGAAATGAGACGGTTTTTTTATATTTATATTATATACGACTCTTAAAAGCATATATATCATTTTTGAGTATTCAACTCTAAAATAAAGAGATAGTTAGTTTATATATGACTCTTCATGATTTTTAGAAAGGTTAAGTGAGATATAGTTAGGCCTCGTTTGGGAACAGGGTATTTTAGTAACTTTTTAACTTTTTGGCTAAAATATGAGGTAAAAAAAATTAGTATGTTTGGAATGACTTTTTAACTTTTTACGAAAAGATGTGTAAAAAGTAAGAAAAAAAGAGAATATTTGACTTTTTGATTTTTTTAATAATTTTTTGACTTTTACGTTAAAACAGTCACTTGCCAAACGAGACCTTAGTTACAGATAATGTGGTTTTGTATTTGAGCTATATAATAGCCTATGTATTACACAAATTGAATGATATTGGATTAACTTGAATTGCTCATTATTAGTTACCACATCCCTCCATATTCCAACTCATCTCAAATATACTTTTTTATTTTTATTTTATTTGCTTTAAAAATATTTTTATATATGAAACAAATTTTCTATTTTTACTTTTTATAAAAATAAACAAAAAGCCTGTAAATTAAAAACCGAAAAGGTTAACGAGTCATGACATTTTGGGACAATTACAAAAAACTTATAGGGTTTGAGCTCTATAACAAAATAAACTTTGTGTTTGTATTTTTATCAATTTAAATTATAATCTTTTTATTTATTTTCAATTTAAATTATTTGCCTATTTTCGTTAAGTAAAATTAATAGAAAAATAATATTTTAGTCATTAAACTCAATGTATTTATACATAAAACATCTAAAATATAAATTTTCATTGAGTTTATGATTTAAATATTAATTTTTTCATCGATTTTGTTTAACGAAAATAAATAAATAATTTAAATTAAAAACAAATCAAAAATTTAAAATTTAAATTGATAAGATTAAAAACTTAGAATTTATACTGTTATAAGGGTTAAATCTTGAGGTTTTTTTTTTATTTTATTTATAATTTCTCCTAACATTTTTTTTTCCTCATACGAGTACGTGTGTATAATGGACTTGGGGTGGGTTTTGTGATAACAACCATGCTGTCACATTTCATGATGTTTGTTTCGATCATATTTTAACGATCTGAGTCATTCATATTATAGGGTTCGTAGAGAATATTTTTTATAAAAAAGTAAAATTAATTGAACAACTATAATCCCAGGATCAAGCCAAATAATAACCTTAAAAGAATTTCAAAATCATGTTAATCGTTTATTGTTTCTAAATATAAATGTGGTTTTATTGTAGGTTACAAATGTCTAACTAATTTAAATTTTTTTCATGAATAATTTACTCAATGCACCATATATTATGAATAGTTCACATTATTAAAATAAATTAAGGACACGTTGTTTTGCCAGAGACTATTTGGCTAAAATAAAATAACCAATAAAAAAAAGTCACATTAAGCTCATAATTATTTTATTTTTTATTTCACAATCATCAAATTAAAAATAAATAAATAACCAAACTAAAATAATTAAAAAATTAAATAACTAATTAAAATAGAAAATTCCATAATGGGGGCATCAAGGGCTCACATCATATACGTCCGGCGACGTATATGTATGCGTTGTATATATACCATACGCAATACCATACGTACACAGAAGGCGAGAGAGAGAGTGAGAGAGAGAGTCTCTAAACTCAGCAAAACAACACAACACAACACAGGCCAACCGTACATATGAACAAAAATCCCCCTTTAGTCACTATGTTTCTTTCACATATCTCTCTCTCTTCTTCGACTTTTCTCTCTCTATCCTTCTCATGCATGGCCATTTCTGATCGAATTAACAATCTAGGGCACGGAATCGACCACGATCGACGATAAGAGAAGATGCGATTTCAACGCGACTTTGAGGCATTCAAGGGTTTGAAGCATTATCAAAACACTTTTTTCACTTAGTCTTTAATCCAATTTCTAGGGTTTGCTTTCGAGGTCAAAGTTCACGCATGAAAGGCCCCTTAGATCGAACGAAGGTTGTGGTCCGCCACTTGCCGCCGACGGTTTCGCAGTCGATGCTGATGGAGCAAATCGATAGCCGCTTCGCTGGACGCTACAATTGGGTCTCTTTCCAGCCCGGCAAGACCAGGTTGGGGGTTTCATCTATATTGTGTTTATGCTATCGGAAACCTAGACTGTAGCTTCATTGATATGTTTTTTATTAGTGTTTTGATTCTGGGTTTGCTTTATTTACTACTAATATTTAGATTTTGTGTGTTAGGGTTTACTGGGTTGGGGACCTCTTTATGGGAGTGTTGGGAATTTGAATATGTATTGGTTTGTAGCACTGCAACTACTGGGTATGGGAGTGTTCGCTATCCTTGCGAGTTAAAATTGGATAAGTATGTTGGATTTTGGTTGCAATTATTGGCACTGACAGGGCTTGCAAACATCTGATGGGCAATCACTGTGCTTTTATTTATTTATTTATGTTTGAGTGATACTAGGACAAGTTTTTAACTTAACTTTTAATGGGTGGTGAAATGATATGAGAGCTATTGGTGGGAAATGGTCCGTAGGATTTCTACGTAGTGGGGTGAATAGGCAGCGAGTCGTACGTGGCAAAAATGAATGAATGATGGTGGAAATGTCCCAAAAAAAAAAAAAAAACACCGCATTTTTTTGATGTAATTGTTGAGTTGCTAGGGAGGTGAATGAGTTAGTTATCATGATAGGCTTATGCTGGTAATTAACGGACTTTTATTTATTTATTTATTTTGTCTTTTTGTGTCCTTTTTATGCTGGCTTTAATTGCATAATCATTGAAAGGACAATTTTTCAACGGTTTTATCCCTAATCTAGAAGAAAGTAAGTGCAAAATTATGCTTTGGTGATTCATAGGCTGAAGTTTTCTGATGTAGTTTTCGGTCAACGTTTATTTTTATGTTGTGGCTTTCTCTGTTTGAAGCAAGCACACCCTGGCTCAGATTGGGTGTTTTTTCATGATATGTATAGCCAGGGGATTTGCTGTAGCTTGATAACATTTTTGAATTTGCTACCCACAATGTTCATTGAATTGCGAAGAGTAATTACCATGTTTAACTAAGAATCCCATCTAAACAGGAAATACTGGGTTTGTTTGGTTTGATTTTGGGAGAGTTGATTTTGAAAAAAATTTCCAAAATTTTGTTTGGTTTGTGATTTTTCTTAAAAAATTTCTAAAATCATTTTCTCTCTCTTACACATCAATCAATTATTTTTTTCTCTCTTCTCTCTCATTCTCAATCACTTTTTCTCTCACACACATCTACTTAATTATAACAAAATATCAAATCATTCCAAACATCAAAACTACTTTCAAAATATACAACCAAACAAATAAAAAAAATTTCTTAACTCTCTTTTCAAAGTTTTTTTTGAAAATCACTCTCTCAAAAACAAACCAAACACACCCAATGTCTCTCTTTGAAGAGTGCTTGTTCTACAATAAAGATGATCACTTATATATGTGTTATATGCTTGTAATAAATAAATATTAATTTTTCAGTCAGATTTGTATGGCTAGGTGCATTTATTATATAATTTTACTTATTAAGCTGATTTTGCAGCCAGAAACGTCAATCCTATTCTAGAGCTTATGTTGACTTCAAGAGGCCTGAGGATGTTGTTGATTTTGCTGAGTTCTTTGATGGACATGTTTTTGTCAACGAGAAGGGTAATCCTTGAGCATATACCATGAAAGATTGATTTAGACACGTCAAATCTTGTTCCTGGGAATATTGTGACAATATTTGTTTCTTTCAATCCAAGATTTCCTATGTGGATAGGGTAGTGAAACTTCCTTTTTCCACTACTGGAAGCTAATAATAATAATAACAATAATACAATTTTGATAAAAAAGAATTTAGAGCTGTAATGTGACATGAAAAAATTTAATTGGGTGCTCTCTGTTTCATTTTGTTCCACCAAATACAATGTTCTGTTTTCCTTCACCAGGTACGCAATTTAAAACTATTGTTGAGTATGCTCCTTCACAACGTGTTCCAAAGCAGTGGTCTAAGAAAGATGGACGTGAAGGGACCATATTAAAAGGTACCAAAATGGTCACTTTGTATGTTGATTGCATACATTCTTTATTCCAACATTTTCTTATTTGCAGTAACAATTACTTGTTTTGATGAATTATAGATCCGGATTATCTGGAATTGCTTGATTTTATTGCGAAGCCTGTTGAGAATCTTCCCAGCGCAGAGATACAACTAGAGAGAAGGGAAGCAGAACGATCTGGTTCGCTTGAACTTCTCTACAATCTACGTCATCATGCAGTGAATCCTAACATGAGTGTTAAAAGAGGCAGCAATAGCATTAGAATCAAATTAACTGATCTTTTCCCTCTTTTTCTTTTAAAGGTGCTGCAAAGGATGCTCCTGTAGTCACACCATTAATGGATTTTGTTCGTCAGAAAAGAGCTGCCAAGGGTGGAACTCGGGTAGTGATTTTTATAACTACTGTTTATTGTTATAACTTAGACCATAAGCAATTTTGATACTTCTGGGACATGTTGTATATACTATCTTTTATGTTAATATCCTGTATTCATATAAATTTTGACTGTGATATAGCATTGAGTCAATCCGCATGTTTTCTTTGCCCAGTTATTATTGTGGGAAACAACATATTTCTCTTAGGTATTGTATTTATTTTGAACTTTGAACTTTTATTGTTTGCTGGATCTAAATATTTTAAACTACAAAGTGAGTGTTGGTTTAAATAGTTTAAAACATTTATTGACATAAAATATGTTAATCTTAAAGTGTCATTTGTGCTATATAATGAGCTGATGGTGCACCTACATCACTAATGAGAATGCTTGAGAAATAGTGAAATAAATAAATTGCTTGAATTGCGAAGTGCTTGTCCAGAAATAGCCGTAGTTGAGCACATAAGTGAGCAAGAGATGGACCTGTACTATGTGTTTGATGTTATTATTATTTTTGCTTCTATATTCAATAAATATGAAGATTTACTTTTTGTAGTATGCATCCTTACTCTATGGGGAAACACAGGTATAATTTTATTTTAAGTGGCACATAACTTTATTAGAATGTGGTTTATAGTGATTGCATGGGTCATTTGGGTTTTACGGTAGACAAAGCATCTGGAGGCTGTTAGATGGGGATATGGGACAGACATGACGTGTCAAATTTAGTTTTGAAATTGTTTGACAGTGCGTTGAGTATGCTTTTGATTCTTATTGGTGTGGATCTCTTTATTTTTATGCTAGAATTTGGGTTATACTGCACAAATTTGAATTAATTCATTTACAAATCCAAACGATTTGAATTAGTTAATTCAAAATGGAGCAGTTCATGACATAAGATATTTTTTGCAACCAAACAGGCCCGAAAAATTTCATTTGAGTGATTTGGAGAGCACCTGGATGTACATCAAATAGTGTATAGAAAAACCACACAAATAATTAAGGTACCGTACAGGCAAACTTTCTTTTCACCTTTAAGCTTCAAGTTTGGAGGTTCTTGAAATCTTTAACATCATCTTATGACCAAATAATAGAAAATATGAAATATCTGTTCTCGGTTGATATGATTTGATAGAGTGTGAACCCTTTTCATTGCTTCCTTAATATTGGAATTTAGACTCTTAATACCTTTGGAACTTGCAATGCTAAAGAATGGGAGGGCTATTGTGATAACGGTTAAATGGATTCACTTTGCCAAATGGAGGGAAAGGTTGTTCAATGATCATGGTTAATATGGCATCATTGTTTCATTTTAGATGAGGTGACTAATGGTGGTTTGGGGATTCATAACACTATTTTTTGTTGGGTTCCCTTCGGTACATGGTTGTGGAGGCATGCTTGTGAGAGTGATAGATTTTATAGTGGTATGTGGGGTGATTAGTCTTCTTTGTAGGTCTTCATTTCTCATGAAATTGGTCTTTGGAAAGGCATTCGAGGGGGTTGGCAAGCCTTCTCAAATCACTTTCGGTTTAAGGTAGGTATATGTGATAGAGTGCGGTGAGGAGAAGCTTGAGGTGGCCTTCCTATCTATTGCTCGCATTGCAGTTTATATAGGTGTCGTAATTGCAGAGTACATGACTGTTAATGAGAATCATGTCTTTTGGGATATTGCTTTCTCTAGGCAGCTTCATGATGGGGAGATTGGAGAGTTTGATTAGATCCTCTGTCGCTTCTATGCTTTTTATGGTTTAGGGGAGACTGAGGATGAGTTGAGATGGTTAGGATCTAGATTTGGTAAATTTGAAATGAAATCCTTTTATGAGGTGTTGATGGGCAATCGGGGGTGAAAGCTCCCACCAAAGTTGTATTTTTTTTTTCTTGGGCAATAGAGGTCTACGTGAATTGGTTCTGCATGTGTAAGAAAGAAGGGGAATATGTTAGTGGTCATTAGTTATTGGTTTGGTTGGTGCGAGTTGCGCATTTTTGCAGGATTTGGCAGGCCTCCTTTTCACTTGGCGTGGTATTAGGGTGGGGAAAAGGAGGAATGCGTGAAGTTTAGTGCCGTTGGCTCTCATGTGGATAACGTGGTTGGTGTAGAATAACAAAATTTTTTTGAAGGGGTGGAGGTGCCTATTCATAGGATTTGGAGTGTCTTTTTGTCTACATTATATAATTGGTTTTCGGTTGGTTAGTGAGCCAAAATTTGGAGTTTATAGATCTTTTTCAGGAGGTATAGTTCACTGGTTTTGCTTCTTTTAAGTTTTTAGGATTTGTATCCCATTTGTTTTTGTATGCAGTTGGCACCCCCTTGGTGCCTTTTTGTTTGATTATACTTATTCTTCTCCCAAAAAAAGGGAAAAATTGGGTGCCATGCTTCGGAAGAATTGACACACTGACAGGTGTCGATACACATCCAAAGGTTTCCTATTCTTTTTTAATTTTTTGAAACCAGATTCATTTCAGATATATATGGGATATGCACGTCTAGGGTCTTAACCTTAGTTGCAGGAATCGTCCAACTAGGTGGCGATTCTGAATAATAATCGCGATTCCGCGTTTCTTAGAAAGAAACGTGTAGGAATTGCATTTCTGTGCAAAGAGAAACGCGTTTCAGTCCAAGACGGGATCGTAAAGGGGGGGGGGGGAGAGAGAGAGAGAGACCCTAGCCTTCGATGTCGACATGAGAGGAGGAAGAAGGGTTTTTGAGAGAAACTTACAGTGAACAATGGTAGTAGCTTTGTAGTTGGATTGGTTTAGGGCTCGGATTAGGGCTTTGATTGTCTTCGTCACTCTCTTCTCTCACTATCGATCACGATCGTCTTTGTCTCTGAGGTCTTCGATCATCTTCGTCACTCTCTCAATCGTCTTCGTCTCTCTCCCTCTTTGTCTCTGCGCTTCTCTCTCTCTCTCTTTGACTCTGCTTCTCTCTCACTTTGTCTCTCAATCTATTCGTTTTTCTCACTCTCTTCGTCTCTATGTTTTAATGGATCATATATAATAAATATAATTTATCATATTTAATATATATAATAAAATTTATAAATTATAATTTTTATCATATATAATAAAATATCTAATTATTATTTTTTAAAATATCATATATAATAATAATTTTTGTAATTTATTATTTCATAACTTTTTAACATATAATAAATAAAATAAATCATCTAATTATTTAAAAGAAATCTAATTAAATCATATATAATAAAAAAAATTATAAAATAAAATATCTAATCTTTCTTTTTATTTATTTTAACATAATTTATTATTCCTTATTTATTATAATTATTTATTTATAATATATATATCAACTAAAATAAAAAAATAAATTAACAATAACATATTATTTAAAAATTATAATAAATAAATAAAATAATTAATATGTATTAAAAAAAAATATATATATATATATATTACCGCTCCTCGAGACGCTCTTAACCTAAGAAACTTCTATCAGCTCACGCTTCCTCGCCCCCGCTCCCGCCCCCGCTCCCGCTTCGTGCAACTAAGGTCTTAACACAAGTTTGAAGAAAATGAAATATAGTCCAAAGAATAAAAATGGAACTAAGGATTTATATGTATATATCTATTCTAAGGCTTTTTATATTTGAAACCATAAACCTTTACAACTTCCAATTTGTTTATGCATACTTGAGACTGCTAAAAGTTATCCATTTCTTGCCAAACATATAAATGTGAAAATGAAGCTTTTATTTTCATATTATGTGAGTAAGAAATATTTTCTATTCTATATAACTAGATTTATTTTGAACTGTGTCCCGCCGTGTTTATATCCCAATTTTTTGAAAATTGTTGTGCTTGTATAATGGTGATGTGTCGTATCGATGTCTTGTTTCCATATTCCACCTTATTAGTTGCCATGCAATTCTTCACCTAGGTTATAATGCAATGTGTTGTATATAATTCTGTGATCCATGGCAGAGGCCTTTGCCTAATGGGAAACTATTAAGAAAATCTGCTGGGGCATCATCTGGAAGTTCCAGTTCAGCTTCATCAAGACGAGGTTCTGAAAAGAGAAGAATTTCTACTGCCACGGTACTCATGTTTCTTCCATTCATTTGGCTTCTTTGTGAAGGACTGCCAATGCTGTTGTAACATCAATGGTTTTTCTTCATAAGAAGTTGCAATTTAGTATTTTTGAACCACATAAAGTTTGCTTTTATATAGTTTTTACTGGGGTAATGTATGGACTGTTGTGGTACATTTCTGGGGCTATTTTGTATTTCTTATGTTCTGATGTCATTTGCAAGTCGAAATTATAAACTTTCATCATCTCTATCCATACATGAAGGCATATTCTCTATGTATGATATTATGCTGTTCATACAGTTGGATTATGCAGAGAAGCAAAAGTATCTAAGACTCTTTTGTATTCTGTTTTTCTTTGCCCTTTTTTTTTTGGTTGTCTTATCACTATTTTTTCTGTATAAAAGATGTTGCTGTAGTTTTGGATTGCATGTTTCTCTTGGTTTGTTTGAAGTTGAATTCTCTGTTGGGCTGGCCATGCTTCTCGTGTATCTGTGTTTGCTGTGGACAATGATAGATGTTTATATAATTTTACAGATTTTAAACTCTTTTTGTTTGCTAGATGGAGGTTTACTTTCGGGATACAGTTTGTGATTTGGGTTGGCTAGTTACTCTTGATTGTGTAGTTTATCTCTTAATGATATCAACCTTGGTTGGCTACAAAAAGATCAAAGGGTAGTTAGTGAAGAGACATCAGAGCTATTCTTTTCCTCTTCTGATATGTAATATAATTGTACATCTTGGGTAAGAATAAGATTAATGTAGCTGATCAAAGAAAAAAAAGATTAATGTATACTGGTAGCTAATGACGAGAAGGGTATTTGCAAATATTGTGTTTGGGTGGTATATTGTCAAGGGATGCCCAAAAGTGAACAACTGATATACAATAGACAAAGTGGTGAAATGCTTTTGGATGCAGCAGAATTATTGAATATGGATCTAGTGAAAGAAATAGCGTGGCAGGATGGCTCAGAATGTAGCTTTTGAATACCATTGAATTGGCAAAGCAAAAGAATGGGAGGGCATATGTTATTGTCATAGGGGTTGCTTGGATTAACTTTGCTAAATGGAGGGAAGGGTTGCTCAATGATCAATATTTTTCTTGCCATGACATGCTAATGTGGCGTCGTTGGCTCATTTGTGATGTTTGTCTTCCTCAATCTGAGAGTGAAATGAAACATATTTAAAACAACTTTTTGATTTTTGTTGAAAGTGGACCATTTTCAGAGAGCATCTTTATAATTAAAATAATTATAGTTTTCCTGGTTTGAAAATGAAAGCATGAAAGTGGTTTTTGAAAACAAGGTTAAAAGTATCTAAGATGCAGCAAACACCTGCTAGTTTTGGGTAGCCGTTTAGATCTCGACTTCAAACAAGTTTTCGGGTTGTTGAATAAGTTGTGATGGGTGTCTTAGGTTCTTTGTGGGGGATAGATCAGCTGTCATGCTTTTGAGCATCTTAATTCAGCGTGATTACTCAATGTTCGGGTTGTTGAATAAGTTGTGATGGGTGTCTTAGGTTCTTTGTGGGGGATAGATCAGCTGTCATGCTTTTGAGCATCTTAATTCAGCGTGATTACTCAATGGTTAATGTGGATTGAGGCAATGAGTTACCTGATTAGCATAGCAAAATCTCCCAATTGATCATTTGTTGTCTTTATATACATATGCTATCGTTGCTCAATCTGGGATCTGCAAGGCTCCCCCACCTGCACTTACCTATAAAACCTATCTGCGATTCACAGACAGCTGAAGTTGCTTCTTCCTTCTGACTTATACTGATTGATATATGTAGAAATTTAATGTATTATTGATTGATTTATATTGATATCTATTACAATGATTCATGATTCCTATATATAGAAGAGGGTGAGTGTGTAGTAGGTAAGGAGTAGGAGAAGTGGAGGTGGTAGTGGTGTAGTGGGTTAGGTTTAGTGGAGTAGGTGAGGTGGTAGTGGTGTAGTGGGTTAGGTTTAGTGGAGTAGGTTTAAGTGGGTGAAGTAGGTGGAGAGACGACGAGGCCGGTGGGTGGCCGTCTGCAGAAAAGAAAACAAATCTTGTGGTGTTGTGGTTGTTTTTTTTTTTTTTTTTTTTTTTGTTGTTAAAATTGTGATCGGGGTTGATCCCTGAGATAAATAAAAGATGGTTTGGTGTGCAAAGCTATATGGTATGAATGGAATTTGAAAAAGATTAAAAAATAATGTGAAAGAAAAATAAAGAAAGAAATAATAAAAATATATTTGAAATCAAAATGAAAGATGGGGGAAATAAGGAAAGTGGTTTGGAGAAAATAAATAAAAATAATGGATTTTGAAATCAAACGGAGGAGAGAGAGGGGACAAGCCCATGTGAGAGAAAGAGGGGAAAAATGATAGCCGATGCACCCAAAAATAATCTAGCTGCTATCCACAGGCGCTTAGGGGAAGGAAATGGTAGCAAGAGACGGCCAACACCATATATGGCTATAGCAAAGAAATGGAGTATCAAGCTCAATGGGCTAGGGATTTAGACCAGAGAGTAAAGCCACTGGTCCTGTTGAACACACACCTCCAAGGCTCAAATAATCAAAACATGCTTCACGCATTTCCTTCCTTGCTTGATCAGGAGATGCACAAAACACCTTATACAGGGCTCCAGTCATTCCTCCACCAGTTAAAGGATGACGCATGTTGAAAGCATCACCTATTAATAGTGCTCCAGGAGTAGGGTAAGGAGCAGCTGGCATACTTCTATTGGGCATTGTTCTAATACTTCCCTTATCAATTGCAGCTATAAATGAATCATGCAGCTCAGGTGGAACCTGGGGAGCCACCAGAGGGAAGCAAAGCCGAAGGCTGCTGCAAAGCCGAAGGCTGTAAAAGCGAAAAAGGAAAAGAAGGCTCCGGTTAAGACAAAAGCTGCAGCTTTCAGCTTCACGGCAGCCTTCGGTTTCACAGCAGCTTTTGGCTTCGCAGCTGGCTTGGCCGTAACCAACCCTTCTCTGAAACACTCAGCAACCCAAAAACATGGCTTCTTCTTCCCGTTCAGCTACCCAGAACATAGCCTCTTCTTCCCGTGGTCTGCTCACTCTCTTTCCCGACCTCAACGAGTCAACAAGAGAGATAACCGGTTTGTTATGCTTCCAAGCCTCAGACTTCGCTTTGGTTTATAAAGACAGAGACGACGAGGCCGACATGCGCTCTGTCAATCACGTGCATCGCCGCGTGTCAGGCGCCCCTTTTGATGGCTCGACGCTTTCTGTCGAGCACGTCTTTTGATGAAGTGGGCGCGCCTTTTGATGGCATGCCTTTTTATGGATTGGGCACGCCTTTTGATGGCACGCCTTTTGAAAGATTGGGCACACCTTTTGAGGGTGCGACTTTTTAAGGGTCCGACAAGACTCTGTAAACTGTCCCGACATTGATTCCGGTTAGCTCCTTCATGGGTCCGACAAGACTCTGTAAACTGTCCCGACATTGATTCCGGTTAGCTCCTTCATGGGTCCGACAAGACTCTGTAAACTGTCCCGACATTGATTCCGGTTAGCTCCTTTATGGGTCCGATAAGACTCTGTAAACTGTCCCGACATTGATTCCGGTTAGTTTCTACAAGGGTCCGACAAGACTCTGTAAACTGTCCCGACATTGATTCTAGTTAGTTTCTACAAGGGTCCAGCAAGACTCTGTAAACTGTCACAACAACTGTCACAACATTGTCTGCTACAACGGTCCGACATGACCCCATAAACTGTCTTCTACATCGGTCTGACACCGCCATACAGTGTCCTCTACAACGTTATGATACCACCATCCAGTGTCTTCACCAATGGTCTGACACGACCATACAGTGTCTCTTATCCTCTTTTATTTTTATGTATTTTCTTGTTTTGTTACTTTCTCCAAAATCAAGTTGGTTAGTTCCTATCCCCCTTGAGTTTGCGAGGGGCTGTTAAAATCCACCTACTCTCCACCTACTTCACCCACTTAAACCTACTCCACTAAACCTAACCCACTACACCACTACCACCTCACCTACTCCACTAAACCTAACCCACTACACCACTACCACCTCCACTTCACCTACTCCTTACCTACTACACACTCACCCTCTTCTATATATAGGAATCATGAATCATTGTAATAGATATCAATATAAATCAATGAATAATACATTGAAGTCCTGTGTTGAAACTATGACTGCGGTCACAAACTTGTCGCACCGGCTGCAGAGTAGGACAAATGAGGTGCAGCAGTTAAACGCCCAACTGGCTCTGCTCCAACGCATGTATAAGGATGCGCGAGCAGAGATAAGTGTGCTAAAGGCGGAAAATAAGGAGCTGAAGCGGAAGGCCACCGTTATGTTCCGATTTGGAGGTCCGCCATATGCTGTAGTGGAGGAGCAGGGTGGAGTGATCGTGCCCAGTGGAGTGGGAAACATGGAGGCAACACCGTCAAGGGCCGCCCAGGACGGAGGCAAGAAGAAAAGACCGGCGGAATAGGCGAAAAAGTGAGGTCGGTGGGTGTAGTGGGTTAGGTTTAGTGGAGTAGGTTTAAGTGGGTGAAGTAGGTGGAGAGTAGGTGGATTTTAACAATATATATATTTTTTACTTTATTTCTGGTAGACTTCAGAACTATGCTACACAGACTCTTCAAATCAAATACTTGTGTCGGACACCCGACACTTGAACGAGGATATGGGATATGTGTCCAATATTTTTCAACAGATACTTCTTATATAATTGTATATAACATTATTATTATGTGTACATATTGTTCTATAAATGCTATAAATGTCTTTCTGACACTATAAATTACATATAACATTATTTTATCTCACATACTTAATTAAAAATATAAAAATATGACTTTTTATGCCGAGTTTGCGTACTCTTAAATTTATGATTTGATGAGTCCGACCTCTAAATAAATACCCGCACCCGACACCCGTACCCGAGTCCATGTAACATAGCTTCAGAATACAGTCTCATACATAGATATGCTTCGTGTGAAACATGCAAGGTACTTGTTACATAATTCATTGTGCACTTGATGTAGCTCAGTGGCCTTGGGTTACATTTGGTGTTTCATATGGGATTTGAGCTTCTCACATTCCCAATTAAGGTGTATCAAGTATTAGTAGTGGGGATCACAAATGAACACCGTTTTGTTGAGCTCTGTGTTATTTTCATGTTAGAGGAATAATTCCCATTCCCAATTTTCCTCTTTTGAAACAGAAGATCTGAGCTGTCACTGTTCGGCTGGGATGTAGAAAGTTGTCATTTTTACTTGTGTATTGTTTAAGTTCTTTATATAAGTTGAGAAAGGCAGATAAGATTAATTGAAAGTTGTTTATGCTTTGTGTTACTATGCTGATTAGTTATTCTGTAATTCTTATTATGATAATACAACCACAACAGTATAGTTGTTTATGGTGCACAAATTATATATAGTTGCAAATTTTTGCTTATGCATTGACAAAAGAAAGCTGAAAATCAGAACAGTAGGAAAAAAATTTGGAAAGCCAAGTGAAATGGATTTGTTTCTTTGTTTGCCATTGTACCAATATTAGTAGAACATAGACTGTCTTATTTTATTTGGTAGATGTGTAAGGAGTCGAGAATGCATGAAAATGAGTAGTAATTGTGCTCTATGTGACATGGACTTGGTTATGGGGTTTAGTTGTGGTTGTGTAAGTGTTGGATTCATTTAGTTCTCATGCCCAAGGACACTCGGTTAGGGCTGAAGTTCTTTTTTCTTAAATACTTCTTTCATTTATTTATGATAAGATAATTTTAATAAACAACATTGAGCTTTCTATGCATAGAATAGGAGTCCTATGCATAGTTTTGTAGTAACTCTAATAAAACATGTGTTGTGTGTTCCTTCGTGTCCCAGCACAGTTGGTGAAAAAAAATATTAAAAAATGGACACGCCATGTGGCGTGTCATACATGTGTCCTCACTGTGTTTGTGTTCCCACCGTGTTCGTGTCCTATAAGTCTGACACTGCTATGGCATTTATTTTGAAGTGTCAGTGATTCATAGTCCTAATTCATGTGTTGGTTGCCCAATATGGTGTTTCACAAATTCTAAATAGTCCATGTGACATAATGCTAACTGCTGACTAAAGATATTTGATTCTTTTCGTTTTGGAACTTGTTATATGTTATTGTATTTGTGCTTTCTGGGGAATCATATCCTTCTTTAGGTTTAGGCCATTCTCTGATCCTTCATTGTTTTTGTTACATTAGTTCCCCAATGTTGAGTCCTGTTTGATCATAGTGAAGGTGAGATGGGTTTATTGTAACTTGTTAACTTTTCCTGTCTGACAGTATGTTTTAAGGGATACTGCAAAGAATACAAGTGGCAAAGACAAATCAACCTACATCTTGGTTCCTAAACGTGATGATCAGCAACTTTCTGACAAGTCGGCTGCTTTAGCTGGTGCATCTGGAACTGAAGTCTCAGAAGATGAAAGTGGTATGACTTATTATTTGGATTCTTAATTAATGATTACTGAAGTATTTTTATTCCATTTAACATTCTAGCTTGTATCTGCTTGTGCACACATGTAGTTTTGGATGGCAACAAGATTTCATGAGTGAACTTATGAGTAATAACTTTTAAGTTTAAGGAGATTGAAACAGAATGAATAAAATTGTTGGCTTTACTTTTATGTCTTTGTGCTAATACTTTTAGACCTGTAAGTAGCTGTATTTTACATTAGGAGGGTAAGATTTCCTGGATTTCATGATTGTTTATTTATGTTGGCATTGCACCATTCAGTGTTTTAAAAAGCGCGCTTAGGCGGGCGCCTAAGCCCAAGGCGAGGCAAGGCGCAGCTTTGCGCCTCAGTCATGGTGAGGCGAGGCGACACAGGTGAAGCGTTGCCTAGGCGATGAGGCGAGCGCCTTATTACAAAGCGCAAGGCGAGCGCCTTGTGCGCCTTCTTTGCTTCTCCTCTCTCTGCTTTTGCTTCTGCTTCGTTTTTGCTTCCCTTCGTCTTCTCTTCCCTACGTTTCTGCTTCGTCTCTCTCTTCTGCTTCGTTTCTGTTTCACGATCGCGAGCTCTCTCTCTCTCACCTACTCTCTCGCGATCGCGATCTCTCTCTCCTGTCTCTCTCGCGATCACCCTCTCTTTCTCTCGCGATCTATCTCTCTCTTCTGTCTCTCCCTTTATCTTCTTAACTCATATATATATATATATATATAATATTATATAATACCTATTATATAATATATAATATACAATGTAATTATAATATATAAAATATAATTGATATCTATATATATATAATATTATACCATACCTATTATATAATATATAATATACTTATAGATAATATGTAAAATAAAATACATTAATTATTTAAAAATAAACACATGTATATAAAATAAAATAAAAAAATTAATTAAAACACATTATTTAAAATAAATAATAAATTAATATATATATTAAAAAATTAATTATTATTTTTTTCTTATTAAAAAAATAAATAATATACATATTAAATATTTGTTTATATTAAAAATTGTGCTTTATTAATATTTTGCTTAACTTCTATAACTTGCTCCTCGCTTTGGTGAGGCGCGTGCCTCGCCTCGCGCCTCGGGGCTTAGGCTCCAGGTGACCTTGGCGCCTTGATGCGCCTAGGGCTTTTTAAAACACTGGCACCATTCAATGGAGTTCTGTTACATTACAAGTAGAATTGTGTCGCTGAAGTTTTTAAAGTACCATTTTTTTGGGTACAATTGAAAGAGATTATACTATAGTATTGTCAATTCCTATAAGAAAGAGCTTTTGAATTCATTTTATTTAAGGGATCCAAAACTGATAATGGCTGCATTTAGGAGTGATCTTTCCCTGTTTTTAAAGTTGGTGATCTCACTTTCGAAAGAGAGTAAAAGGTTGTCTATGTTGCAGAAATCAAAGGAATTGCTTGCAGAACTGATGGAAAGTTGAATATTCAAAAGAGATCTTTGCAATAAATGTCAGAAAAATGAGCAAATTAGCTGAAACCTTTGGCCCAATTGCACAAATATTTTATTGCTTCAAAGTCATCTAGTTTTGGCTTCTGCTCATGTTCAAATGATTGCCAAAGTGGAGAGGTCATTTTAAATTTAGCTTGCATTAAGGCTAATTTGAAGTTCAAAGAGAGGCCATAATAAAAATTAGGAAACCACTGAAGGCATCACAGATCTTGGTTCAATTGTGTCACTTTTGCAATAATCTTTCAAATAATTATATTGAAGCTAAGGTGATGTTTGATAAAATTGAAATATGAAAGTAGAGAATTGAATGCAAATTTTTTAATATGAAAAATTGTTTGGTATGTACTTAGATTTAAGTGTTGACTTCAATCAAATTGTTTGATATGTACAAGAAATTGAAATTGAAAATTTATTAATATTTTAAATTTTCTCTTCTACTCTTTATATTGTGGTGGTGGGTTCATAGCCACATGGTGGTAGTGTGGTGTTGGACTGGAGGTGGTGGCAACATAGAAGGTGGTTGTGTGGTGGTAAGGTAGTGGTGTGGCTGTTGTGCTGGTAGGGTGGGGTGGTGGTGGCGATAGCAATAACAGTAGTAACAGTGACAATGGTACAGTGACAGTGTTAGCGGACAACGGTGGTGGTTGTGTTGAGCTATGTTACACGGACTCTTCAAAATAAGTCGGACACTTTAGACACTTGAACAAGGGTGCGAGGTGTGTCCAATGTTTTCTATAGGACATTTGTTATATAATTATGTTTAACACTGTCTTTGTATGTATATTTTGTTGCATAGTTGCTATAAAATGAGTAAAATATCTTTTTGACTCAATGTTACATAAAACATCATTTTATCCCCCAAAACAAATTAAAATTATAAAAATAATAACTTTTTTTTGCCGAGTGTATGTACACTTGAGTTAGAAGTTTGATGGGTTTGACCTCTAGATACTCACCTCGCCCGACACCCGTACCTGAGTCCATGTAACATAAGTGTTGAGATAGGGATAGAGATGGAGAAAGTGGTGGTAGTGAAGTGAGGGTGACCTATGAAGTTCCGACACTTCAAAACAAGTGTCATAGGGGTGTCAGACATGGTGAGGACACATTTGAAACGCGTATGGGACACGCCACATGTCCCTTTATTTTATACTTTTTTTCAAGGGATACATGGGGGACACGCGAGGGACATGCCAGGGACACTCTATAGACATGCCAGCTAGTTTTTTTCCTCTTTTTCTTTAGGGCTTTTGGTAGGTTGAATGTTTATTACTTTTTACTTAAATTTAAATATTTAATAGATCATCTAAAAATATATATATAAACATTAGGTGTTAATTTAGAAGTATGATTTTTTTTTTAATAAAAAAAATTTGAATTAATGTTAGTTTTTGTTAATTTTGATTGTTTGTGGATGTAATAATATTAATCTACATAGAAAATAAAAATATATGAAAAATGCATATTATTGCCATGTTCCCGTGTGTACGTGTCCCCATTTTTTTGAAATCACTGTGTCCGTGTTCATGTCCGTCCGTGTCCATGCTTATTAGATGGTGACTGTGATGGTGTGGTGGTAAAGAGATGGTAATAGCAATTGAGTGGCAGTGATGGTGGTGGTGGAGCTGGCGTGGCAGTGGTGATGTGTTTGTAGGGTGAGGCCGATGATGGCGTTGGTTGGTGGTACTAGTGGTGATGGTAGTGGTTATATGGTGGTGGCGTAGTGGTGGTGATGGTGGTTGTACTAGAGTGGTGGTGGCATTTGGGGGGCGATGGTGATACATCTCAACAGTGACATAAACATAAGTGGCTGAAAATTGAACATTCAACATTAAGTAAGAAGTTTGTGGCTTGAAGTTTTATCATATTTCTAAGAGATGTTTAAATTTTGTTATGAATTGTGGTTATAGACTTGATTTTATTTACTTAATGCATTCAATTTTTAAGTGTTGAATTGAATTATCAAACACCACCCAGCAATAAATGACATCAGCCTTTGAGGTCTTTCCTTATGGATGATAATGTTGATGAGTGTGAAATTTGATTTTTTACTATGAGGAGGCCATCATGAAAGAGCAATAGAATAGTATATTTACTAGCAATTTTTCTTGATTGATGTTGTTGTGAAGGTGTTAGTATTTCTATCATTTCATCTTAATGATAACAGTCCAGAACTGAGAAGGAAATGACAGCAAGACATGGAAACTACTGGAAGTACAAATTAAAATAAGGCCTATCTAGATGCAAGGATATGCTCACTTTTTCTTTAAAATAAGGCCTACTAGATATGTGTATTAGTAATCTTATTTGGAGGAACCAGGCCCATGTGAATTGGTGTTGTATGTGCATGCGATGGTGAATCGGTGGATCACCTTCTCATCCATTGTCTAGTAACTTGAGACTTGCAGACCTTATTTATGGCCTTGTTCAACATCAGGTGGGTTTTCCAATCTTGAGTTTTGGAGTTTTTGGGCGCTTGGAGGGTAGCTGGAGTCGGTAGGAGGAGTAGAAGGGCATGGTACTTCGTCCGTTTGGATTGATGTGGAGCATTTGGAGGGCACATGATGAAATAAGTTTTGATGTAGTTGAGACTCCTTTTTTTGTCTTGAAGAGAAAAAAGTTGGCCATTTTGTATAGTTGGTCTTCAGTTGGGGTTGACCACCCATCTTTGAATCATTATTTATTTATTTACTTTTTAGGGATTTTGGATTAAATTGATATATAGAAGTTCTTTGCTTTGTACATGGGTGGCACACCCTTGGTGCTCCTTTTGTTTATTATAATGCGTACTTTTTACTGATAAAACAGAGCCTACGAGGTGTGAGTATATGTTTTTACAATCACTTCTCCATGAAAAGAGCATTATAGTAGTTACATCCCAGTGTTTTAAAAGGCGCACTTAGGCGTGAGGTGCCTCGGACAACTCGAGGCGAGGCGTTGTAGGAAGGGCACATCTAAGGCGCTTGAGGTGCGTGCCTTAGGCGCAAGGCGCACGCCTCATGCTTTTCCTTTAAATTTTTACTCCATCCTTATTCTTTGTGTATGTAGCCACAAGGAATCACAACCCCTTTAATACAAAATGTAGACACATGCTTTTAGCTCCAATTTTATATCAAAAAAATCCCTAGGCATTGAGCAAAAGCTCTATGATTGCAAGATGCATATATGATTTTGGGATTCCTTTCAATGTAGTGAATTATGACAGTTTCGGGCCAATGATTGAAGCTATTAGGCATATTGGTCTCAATTCAAAATCAAAACCACTAATGTACTATACGGTGCAAGTTTCTTATCTAAAGAAGAAGTATATGAAGCACGGATATTCCGAAATGGCTCCCGTACGCGTATCGGATACGGATACGCATCCGATACGGCGGGATACGTATCAAATACGGCAAAGAAGTATCCCATATATTTTTTTTAATTTTTTGAATTTCGGATACGTTTGGGATATGCGAGGATACTTCAGGATACGTTCGGGATATGGTGGGGCGAAAAAATAATTTTAAAAACTTATAATGAGGGTCAAATTGTAAAATAACAAAAGAAATGTAAATAAAACAAAAAAATCAACCAACCTCCAAGCCCTAGGTTCGAACAACAGTAGCAAGAGGAGGAGGAGGAGTCTCTATTGCAAGGAAGGTTTGCGAACAGCAAGCAGCATTAGGGAGGACGAGGAGGAGGAGTCGATCAGGTTCGTCCTCTCTCCCTCTCTCTCTCTCTCTCTCGCTCGCTCGATCTCTCTGTCTCGCTCGCTCTACCTCTTGTTCGATCTCATCTCACTCACTCTCTCTCTCTCTCTCTCTCTCTCTCTCTCTCTCTCCCAGTTCCTGTTTTGATTTTTCTTTTTCTTTTTTTCTTGTGTTTTTGCTCACCCATGTGAGAGTTATTCGCGTGACTCTTTTTTATTGAGTTATTAGGATGATATTTCGGTTACCCTTTTATCGTCTTTTAATTTAATCAATTTTTACAATTGATCCCTCACTTTTTAAATAATTATAGTAAAGTCTGCACACTTCCTTCTTGTATTTTAATGTACCCCTTCCATCATAACATCATTTAAATTTTAGGTGAAAATTGAAATCTATGAAATTAAAATAAAATTTGAGTAAAAATTGAGTTATTAGGATGATAGTTCTAACTCTTTTTTTTTACTCTTTTATTTAAAATTTAAATTTTCAGAATTTGTGTTATTAGGTGAATTTTGACTTTTTTTTAATATAAATTTTCAGAATTTCTCGTAGCTTTATAGGAATATTTCTTTTTTATCAAGTTGTCTTTTGCTTTAAGTTTTATTTTTACGCATGCTACATTACTAAAAATTGTAAAAATAATATTTTTTACGAACGTATCCCCGCCGTACCCGTATCCTAATCTTCAAATTTTGTTGTATCGCCGTATCCGTATCGTATCGTATCGTGCCCGTATCTCGTATCAGTATCCGTGCTTCCTAGGAAGAAGTGAATCATGTCAATAAATTGATGAAGGAAGACATATAATATTGGGTAAAGCAATGTTGAATGTTATTTTTGAGAAATTTTCAAAATGTTAATGTTATTTTTATGTTTTGGAATATTGAATGTTGTTCTATGTTTTTTGAAATTCTAGAAATATTTTCTTATGTTGAAAACTTTGCCTATATTAAAATTTTGCATATCTTCTGCAACTTGCACCAAGTGAGGCGTTAGCCTCACCTTGCGCCTCACGCTTAGGCTTCAGATGCACCTAGAGCTTTTTAAAACACTGTTGCATCCTCTTTTATGGAAGGTTTCTCATGTGGATACGAGGAGAAGTTAGAGCTACTAATGGCAAAGTCCGTAAGCTGTGATGGTAGAGTGTATAATTAATATTTTGAAGTACTGAAGGAACACAATTGTGAGAAATAGTGACGTGGTGTTACAACATTGCATTATAGCATCCATATATATAACTGAGTTTTAGGTTAGATGACTACGTGAACTGAAGTAGTACACAGATAAATATATCTAGATCTGTGGATGTGTTAAAGTAGATCTTGCAGATCTTTAGGGGAATCTACTTCTTATATTGTATTGTATTACTTTTCTTAATTAGAAACAAAGATATTATTAAAACATGATAGTCTTTAACTGTAATTTGTTATGATGTAAGATAAACAGTAGCTGAGCTGTTGATCATATGAGAGGATTTTAGAAATTATTAATGTTTTCCCTGTAAAGATTGGGCAGGTTTTTTTTTAATAACTGGATGGAGTCAATTTTGGATTGCTGGGACGGGACCCTTCTTCTCCTCGTGTGTTCACCACATTTCTTCGTCTCCTCTTGTGTTCACCACTTTGCCCCTTCCTAATTATTAATGCAATGGAGAACGTGCCCAAGGCATTGTGCCTGAGGGAACTTATCATCTGACCTCGTCTTGTAACAAGTTTTGGTCGTAAAAAAGCATAAAAAGCGAAGAGTAAAAGGCACTGTTCAGGTTTTCATTTTTTTCACCTGTCCTGAATAATGGGGAGGTGCCTTCATAGTGTGATATGTCCCCATCAGGTCTTAGTAGCTTTTGAAAGTGGTTTCTTCTTTTCTTATCCAAGATATCTACAGGCTTTTGTGTTTGACATGCCCACTTCATTTGGTTCACATGTCAAATATATCATCTAATCAGAATTGGTAAGAGAAAGGAGAAATAAATTTGTCTTCAAACAGAACCATCTAATGCAGATTTTGGTTTGAATGCTATTGTAATTTTTTTTTCCCCTCCTCAATTGTCTGTTGTTGATATAAGCTTTGTAATTGTCCACACTCAGATATTTTGGCTTGTCAAATTACCAGTGTTTCATATCTAGATAGTTTGTTCCTTCGTCAAGAATGTATAATTTTCTGTTTGTTCTAAATCATTGGGATGCCTACACTAGTATGGGTTTTGTTGGTTTCTGGAATTTTTTGTTCCAGTTTCATTGGAAATTAATCTTTATCTATATATCCTTCAATAATTTTGCACACCACTAATGAATCTGTTTCAGGAATTTCTGGAAGCATGGGTACTGGGAAGAAGAAAATCCTGCTTTTGAAGGGGAAAGAGAGAGAAATTCCTCATGTGAGTTTTTTTTTTTTTTTTAATTTCTTTTTTTCCTGCAGTCTCCCTTCCCTTGAGAGTCTGAATGGACCCTAGATGCTCCTCATCCCTTTCCATGGTTTTAATGCATGTCATCTATTATAAGATGTGTGTGCAGTGTTATTTATTTATTTTGCTTGTGCTGATGTAAATCAATGCAAAAAGTAGAAATAAAGACAGTATTTGTAGTAGAAAACAATGTTTAAAAATGATAATGCAAATAATACCTTGTAAATAGTTATTTTTGTTCTCATAATTTGATTGTTCCCTCTTCCGACAACCACCCCCTCCATAGCAGGACCGCATTGCCTAGCCGACAGGGGCTGCCATCTCTCTGCCTTTTCAACTTCTCTGCAAAAAACCCAACACACACACCCCATTGACATAGAGAAGAGAAGAGGGAAGGATATTTTTTAGAGAGAGAGAGAGAGAGAGAGAGAGAGGTTGAAAACATATACCTCTATTAAAACTATTCTTTCCTCTTCTCTTCTCACACAGCTCATCCCCACCACCCACCCTCTCCATAATGGCCCCCATCCCCTTCACCCGGCCTTTACCCAGTCAGACAAGTCCTAATGATATCTATGGAGATCAACTTCAACTTGTTTTGCATCCCCCACCAGATGCCCAAGAGAGATCTGCACCAAACAAAGGAAAAGAAGCCTTGGGCCAAAACGAACACTGGATAGAAAAATATCTATTGAGCTATACCAGAAGATGGATAGAAATCGTAGGAAAATGAAGATTTAGGTATGAGAGAAAACTACACAATACAACGAATCAAAGAACTAAGGTAGAAGGGAATCGAAGAAACAAGAAAGAGATAAACAAAGATTGTGAGAATCAAATGTGATTGAAACCCTAAAACTAAGAGGAGCAAAAAGCAACCAGATGAGCAAAGAAGAGACAAAGAGTATCGAAGCCGAGATCGGAGGAAAATGGAGGAGATTGAAGCCCTAAAGGGTTCTTCATCAGTGATTGAACAGCTGAAATGGTAGAAGAGAAAGAGACAGCTTGTTCATGTTGACATGTTATGGGCGGCTTGGGTGTGATGTCGTAACTCTAAGCTCTGCACCAAAATCTTCAATTACCAGTGCTGCTAGCCTGGTACAACCTTTTTTTAAATCCGCAGCCTGGTACAACCTTAACAATGCATGCCTGCCTATGACATGATGGTTGATGCCCTGCCACTCTTCACCCCTGCCACCGTTATCACTTGTATGCCATTTTTATAGCCGCTGCCATTATTCCATTGTGGTGGCTTTTGGCATGGCTGATGCAGCGAGAAATAAAACACAAATGCACCTAATGGGGTATAAGAATTGCCAGAAAATGCTCTAAATGAGCTCTCTTCTGGAAAAAGAGAAGGGCAAAAAGAAAAACAAGAGCAAAGAAGTTGAATGTCTTCTATTTTATTTATTTATTTTTGAACAGCAATAAAAGAGTTGAATGTCTTCTAATTGTGCCTCGGCAATCAACATGTAAAGAGATAATATATGTATGTGATTAGAAAAAGGGGAACTAGCATGTTGGTTTCTGACACACTGTAAGTTTGATTTACAACCTAGATGGCCTAAACTGTAGTAGACAAAAAATACAATCACAATTCACAAATTGATGAAAGCTTGGTTCCATGAGTTGGGCATGTCTTATTGGTCCATATGCGTAATAATCTTATGGTCTGATAGATTTCGACCCCTTTATTACCTCATTTTTTGGTGAGAATGTCAGAATGCAATTTTTAAGAATATTCTGGACGAAACTAATCAATATCTACACATGATTTCTTAACTTTTTTTCTCTTTATTTCCTTTTTTGAAAAATGTCAAAATACATCTTCTAAGAGTGCTCAAGGCAAAAGTAACTAGCATCCACAAATTATCTATTTTTTTATTTAGATGAAATAAACATGGTTTAATATAACTTTAGTCAAGTCATCAGACCACCTTTTAAAGTGTTTTAAAATAAAGTGTTCCTACTTACTCTTTCTTGTTATACTCTATTTAGGATTTTTATGTCCATTTCTTTAATGCCAACGTAGAATATATTATGGTTTTTAAATAATTTTATGGTTGGTGAGATTTGGACCCAGATCTCTTATTATAAAGGCAATATCTTTCGAATTAGACAGTTCACTTTTGTATAAGATGTGCCAAATTCTTTTTTTTTTTTTTCTTCTTCCTGTTTACAATTGTTTAACATAATTTTTTTATAGGTTTTGCCAAATCTTATGTTTCTTGATTTGATTCCTTTCATGATTTGCAAAGTTTGGATTTCAATTGATGATGCGATTCTCAGTTTTGACAACTATGTTCGTCATACATCGGTTTTGAAGGACGCATATTCATCATCATGTTTCTTTCCATTTTCAGTGCTAAACAACTTATGGCTGACATTCTTGTCCCTTCTACAGGTGTCTGGTGGCATGTCATTACAGTCTGTTAAAAATTCACTTGGCTCAAGTGCTCCTAAACAAAACCAGCGAAGAGAAACTAGTGGAAGGATGATCAGAAGCATACTTCTAAACAAGGATGCACGCCAAATTCAGTCTTCATCTGCTGTCCATTCTGAACAGAAAATCCTGGCCGCAAATCTGGACAAGGACAAAAGGCCTCCTCGACCCCAAAACGTTCAATTGTTTTCGAAGGATACAAATGGAGAGCTAGAAGATAAGGTGGTTGGGAATGATTTGCATGGTTTGTCCGGTGAGAAGCAGGAGAAACGTACAAGGAACAAGGATAGACCTGATCGTGGTGTTTGGACTCCTTTTCGCCGTTCAGATGGATCTCATGCTAGTGATGAATCTTTATCATCTTCTACTTCTCAATCTACACTGTTACAGCCAGATTTTGCAGAAGGTGGGTCCATTTACTCAGCTAGAATTCTAGGAATCAGCAAAACTGTAGTGCATAGTCGTTACTTTTTTGCTAAGTAGCGGGATATGGTCACATAACTTAAGCATTGAAATATTATCCACGTAACAATTACATGCAAAACAATTGTAGAATATAGAATTAAACATGTATTCATCGTATGAATGTTTCAAAACCTATTTAGAGTAAATAAGTCGCATTCCAAAGAATACAGAACATTGTTTGTTACTGTGAAGAGTTTCATCACATAGGCCGTGTTTGGAGGGTTCTAGAAGTGCTGCCGAAATGTCTGACACGTTACCGTAAAGTGTCCGCATAATATGAATTTATGTTTTTGAACAGGTGTTTACACAAATTTTTAGGAGTGTCTACAAAGTGTTGTGTCCAACACGACACGCCACCTCTATAGAAGTGTCATGTTTTATCGTTTTTCTGTGCACTCCCCCTTCTCCCAGGGGCTCCCACTCTTCCCCCATTTTCTGCAATATGCACACTACCACACTAACTAGAAAGAGTACAGAATAATTCCTGCAAACTAGTATTTCCAGGTGATTCTGTTGTTACCATTTTTTTTTAATTAGACATTAGTTGTAGTTTCATTTGTGTATATGTTTTCCAGTAAGTCATGGAGAAGGGAAAATTGACATGTCAAATGTAAGGAGTGGGGAAGTTAGAACTATTGGAATTGGACGTAGCGGTTATCCCTCGCTAGATAATGGTTAGTTGTGCTTTCGGAACCTCAATAATATACTATTATGAATATGTCCGTGTAATATGCATCTTCAAATTCCTTCCCATCCTGCTCCCCCTGTTATTCTTCTGATTTGCATACAACAACTTATGTTGCTACAACTTATGTAGGTTCCCATAAACATAATGGTCGTCGGGGGCTAGTACATAATGTGAAGGATGCAGATGCCTCTTCAATCGTAAGTGAGGGGAAGCCCTTGAAGAGAGGAGGTTCTTCTGGTTATGCTGCCCATGAGGTGTGCTTGCAATTACATTTTTGGTGTCAACTTGAGCTATGAGGTTTTGCTGGTCGCTCATTTACTAACCTGCTTGGGTTAATTATGTTTTTTGGAATGCAGAAACAAGTGTGGGTTCAAAAGTCAAGTGCGGGTTCTTAGCGTTGTTTAACTGGTAACCCTTTATGGATAACTTTTATATTTTATCTTATGTGAATTGAAAAATGATGGTCTTCTTAAATCAAAATGCTTGAGGAAAACAAATTGAATGAATTAGTGGTGACAATGGGATCCTATTCCAAATCTGATACTACACTTTTTGAACCACCATTCTTTGGTCGTTTATAGATGCTGTCTCCCATATTTTGTCTTTTAGGTGCTCTATCTGCCTCTTAAACTCCCTCTTGACAGAGAGGTAAAGGTTAGCGCCACTAATGCAGCTAACTAGTACGCTTCATTTGTTCAGCGGAAAACTTTTCCCAAAAAATGTTGTAGAGAAAATGTGTTCTTATGTTTGGTTGTGTCCTCGAAACAAATGTACTAATGGTTGTATTAGTGGTGGGATGGTGGTGAAGGTGGAGGTGGTAGTATGGTGGAATTGGTAAGATTTGAGTCCAGAAAACTTAGAAGTGGAAAACATTTTCCGCCAAATAGGTTTGTTTTCCATTGACCATAGAAAATGTTTTCTGTTGAATTTCGTTTTTGGTTATACCAAATGCCAAAAAATACAAAAAACACCCAAACAAAATGGAGCATAACTTGATGGAAGGAAAGATTATAACGTATATTCCATTTTCCGTGTGAAACATGATGTTAAATGTTTTTTCAGTGCCAACCATTTCTGCTGTATAGAGAAATGGTCTCTTTTGTAATATGGGGCACGATTAGATATATGTCTATACACTCCATTTTTATTTTTATTTTTTTTGTGTGTGTGTATAGTTGTTAAAAGTTGCTTTAAGGTGTGATGATTAATCTTCTTGTCTTGAAACTGACAGTATCAATTAATGGCTTGCAGTGAAATTCTTGGTCTTTTACCATATATTGGAGTATACAGGTGCTAGTTGGCTCGAGGCTCTTTTTTGCTAGACAGATTATCGGAGTGTTAGCAAAATTTTGAGCAAAACAGGTATCTTTTGGAACACCGCGGAGGAACACCAGGTAAGCCAGAATGATGCCAGATAATTCATGTATTTACTGTTCGGTGCGGTCAAGAAAAACTGATCTTACTTATTACAAAGATGGCCAGAAAAAGGGTCGAAAAGGAAAAGAGATGGAAGAGAAACATTTTCATGATATAAGCGTATATATAACAAAACACCACAGTTTTCATAAGGGTGTCCCTTTAACAGGGTTCTGCTCACAGGAGGAGCTATAATATCCTCACTTTTGCTATCGACCCAGCTGGCTAACGAGATATTTTAGTTTGTAGGTGGGCTTTCTTCTTTTGGTTGAAGACTGTAAATATATAATTATGGGAATAGATGTTTACTGCGTCGGTTACTTCCTATGTATGGACTTTGTTGAGATGACTTGAGCAGTATGCTATGTGGTATTGGTGAGCATTTGTTTATAGCCCTAGTGGGTTTGGTTTTTGGGCTTCTGTGTAAGTGTTTTGATCTTTGACATATACTTAACTGGAGTGACTTGGAAAGAGGTGAGGGAATTGGAGTTGAGGCGAGTCGGTTGACAGTGATATGATATATTTATTTTGGTGTGAAGCTGAAATGGAATATGCATTGTGCTGTATATAAGCTGTTTCTATTCGACCCATGGTTTGTTTATTTTATTTTGTAACTGTTCGTCTACTGTTGTGGTCTTATTGGTAACCAACTCTTTCCCCCCTTTCTTAATGGTATTGAGAACCGTTCTGAGTTGGTTTCTTTGTTACTCCATCTTTTGGGAATGGTTTTGAGTGTCAAAATGTTTTTGTGGATGGCTTTAACGACCATAGATCGAACCTATCCAAATATATTTACTGTGGTGGTTGGTTGGTCATGGAGTATGTGTACTCCACATTTCTTTTGTTTGTTTACTTTGTTTCTTCTCCTTTTTTTTTTTTAAACTCTGTATTTCAGGTTTGGAACAAGGGGTGGGTGGGGGTGGGTTATAAATATTGAATTGGGTGCTGACAAATTTCAAAGATGGCATAGCTGGGCTTCTGAAGATAGAGAATGCTTTTGATTTCTTTATTTTACTTATTCTTTTGGAAAATTCATAAAATTTGTTTGGTTAATTGTTTTTTTTTTTTTTTTATTTGTCAGAAAATAACTCACTTTCAAAGAGTTATGAAAAAGTTGTTTTTGGAATTTTAAAATTTTATTTTTGCATAAAATTAAGTAAAATGATAAGTGTTTTTGAATCTTTTTCATTGTTTTTGTTTTTGAGAAAGGCTAATGCAATGAATTGAAATTTTTGCAGCCATGTTGGTGTAGCTCCAAGCTGTTATTTATTTTTTACTAGTTAAAATCAATAGAAAAAGGGTGCATATTTTTTTTAAGGTTAAATTCATTTTAATCTCGTGTTTGAGAGTGGAGCACTTTACCTCTATTCTTTAAATATAATCAGAAAATTTTATGTGGTTTTGGACTAAAGTGTTATCGTTAATTTTTCTATCTAAACTAATGGAAGGTGCAATACACACCAATTTTGAGAATGGTTTTTGTTTTTCAAAAAATTAAAATGAAATTAATAAACAAAAGGCAATTTTATTTCCATTTTTTTCCCCTAAAATTGGATTAATATGCTAATTAAATTAAATTAAAATATAATATAATTAAGAATTGATCTAAAATATAATTATATAAAATATAAAATAAACAATAATTAAGAATAGATCTAAAATGTAATCAATTTAAAAATAAAATAAAAAGTTAGTAATTACATTAAATAGTTAAATATTTAGGATTAATTGTGATTTAAAATATAAATACATAAAAATAAAAAAAAATTAAGAATTACAATAAATAATTAAGAATTTATAACTAATTGTGATTTAATTGAATTAATACTAGACATTATAAATTATGTGAACGAGAGATGAAAGTGAAAGATAATAACAAAAAATATAAGGTTTGAAAGTATTATAATAATTTTACATTTATAATTAACAGTGCTAATGGTTGCATTTTAGGCCTAGTTTGGGAAGACTAAATAAGTGTACTTTTTGACTTTTTATGAAATATGGATTGGGTTTAGGTTGGGTTTGAAGTGATGTGTTAGAGAGGTGATGTGACTTAAATAAGATGATGTGACTTAAATAGAATAGTGACTTTTTGACTTTTTTATCTTTTTTCAATCATGCCAAATTTGACCTTAGTTCAAAATCACACGGAAGGCATATGGTTATTTTTAAAAGATATGAGGTAAAGCGTTATCAAGCCATAATATAGGGAGGTAAAATAAATGTTGCCATTTGTTTTATCTCTAAAGCTACTCTTTATTTTATCTATTTGTTTACACACGGTTTAAAGAGCCCGTTAAAATTTTCTAAATGTAGTTAGCTTGTAAGAATTTTGTTCAAACCATTATTGTATTACTAGTTTGTTGGTTGAAATAAAATAAGGATGAAATTAACTCTAATAGCCAAATTGACTTTAAGGCTTGAACTCCCCTTCTTGTTGTGCTTTTATGGAGGGAGTATACATGAATCGTTGCAACCTCTTTCAATAGGTCAGTATCAAAGAATCGAAAGAGGTATAACTATGAAGTCGGTTATTTATAGGGCTTCGTTTTATTGGCTCCAAACCCCCCCCCCCCCCCCAAAAAAAAAAAAAGAAGAAAAAATAAATAAATATATGTGTATTGATGTAGTAAAGGAAAACACAAATGGGATTCAAATCCTTAAAGTTCACAAAATCATTAGTGTTTAAACCCAACCTCCACCACCACCCAAAATAAAGAAGAGAGGTAAATTACACTAACCTCCCTTGACTCTTTCGAAATTTGAAAATATATATATATAATAAATTTTATAATTTTAACACAATTACATTAATCTTCGCAAGGTTAAAAAATACCAAAACTAATGTAATTGATATGAAAGAAACAAAAATACACAAGGTAAATATATATTTTAATGTAAAAGAGCTGATAATATAATTTTTTTCATTTATATGACTAACGAATTTTTGATTAAAAAGTAATTAAGTGTTATATGAATTAAAACCTTAGAGAAGTCTAATGTAATTATTTCAAACTTGTATGACTTATTGTTTTTTTTTCCAAACTTTAGAGAAGGTTAGTGTAATTTACCCTAATAATAAACTCACAATGAATAACAAAAAAAAAAAAAAAAGTGCATGTGCAAACATGTGTAATTGACACTATCTTTTCCAATTATTGTCCCTCCTTCTACCGCTTTTTTCCTTTTTTTTTTCTTTGCCATTTTGGTTTCAATAGACTTTAGAAGCTTTGTCCTCCCATCTTCTCCCTCCTTTGTCAGGTGTTCTTCCCTTTTTGGTAGAATCTATATGTCTCTCATCTTCCCCTCCCCACTGCCTTACCTAGTTGTGGCCTTCACTGGATACTCCATCTACCTCTTCCTTCGCTTCACGCCGGCGCCACCACCACCACCACCACACCACCACTAGATCTGCCACCATTCACCAGATCGAATGTAACGCCCCAAAATAATAACCATTATTTATCACATGACAATTATTAAATAACAATACATTTCCGAACATAATATCCTTCCATTCATATGATTCCATTTTACAAAAAACATAACACATGCAGTATTACATTCATAAGTCCTAACCCTAAATCTATTACATGTGTCATAAGCAAAAGATATGAAATAAGAGTTAAATAGATAAATGAATGTCTTAATGGCTACAACTTTCCAAATTGATGCTTGATTACAACAAAAAGTGAATTTGAAACTCAATACAAGTAAAGCCTTAGGCTTGCAAAAAATAGATACAACAAAAATAAAACAAGAAGCTCTCAGTTCCAAGTCCTCCTAAGCTATGACCTTGGCAGAGGCATATCATCAGCACCTGAAAATAGTTTTCCAAATAGGGTGAGCCAAAACCTAGTAGAGAAACTTTAACACGGGGTATGAATCTTTACAGAGTTATAAGGTGAATGCATATGTAATGCTCATATCAAAACATTTTTTATCTCTTTTCAAAAATCATGTAATGCCAGGTTTATATCACAATTCATGAAATCATTTCCTTTACAATAGAAAATAGGGTAGTGGATACAACACTGGGAATCTCTAGGATGTGTCTGCAAGTAGGCTACAAGCACTACCAATTGCCATTTTTATCGGTATTAACTGGAAGGCTCAGCACCTATCCCCGCAGGTTTTTGGACTTTCACCAAGGACACACAGGCCAACTTAATAACATAACTACACTCCCTACCCAGATTCACTAAGGTATTCACCATTTTTTCTCAAAACAATAAATATTTTCAATGTGTTAAATATGTTACAACACTTAATGCAAATGGATAAGAAATTAGTTTCAATTCACCTAATTCTCATGCAATTTCAACAACAATCATGACTATCCTCCACCGATAGCCCAAAATAGATATCTCTAAACAGATAATTAATTTCCAATAAAGATATACTTTCCAACATTTCAAGATATGAGTGATAATTCATATCCAACTCCACCACCGCTACTATCATCGTTCTAATTTGTTAAAATTAATATCAATTTCATTTTCTCTTTATAAAATCAAATATTCACAATTTAGGGTAAAATCCCCTTTCTTTAAAAATCAACTCCAAGGATAAAAATCCATCATTTCATCACAACTCAACTACATTTTCAAACCCATATTCATATTTAAGAATCCATTTTGAAAACTTCTCTTTTAATTTCAAACCAAAACCCTAGCTTTGTTCCAAAAATTCCGAATATCAAAATTTCTTTAAAAAGACAAATAATCAAGTTAAAAACTATACTAAAGTGCGGAGAATTCCCTACCTCAAAGCTAGAAGACGAGAGAGAGAGTGGAGAAATCTTGATGAAATCGAAAACTAACTTTGCTCCAATTAGAATGAAGCTTTAAGTGAACTCTACTTTTTCAACAAAGGGACTAAGGTTTAGAGATCAATAGATTGAGGGTATTTGGAGATTGAAGGTGAGTTTTAGAGAAATAGGGTCTAGATTTGGGGTTTTGAAATGTTTAGAGAGAGATATATGAAAAAGTGACTCAAAAAGTGACTTTTATGGACTGATACACGTGCAGACCGCTCAAGCAACCAAAACATCGCTTGAACGACCAGATACAAAAAGAGAGACCACTCGAGCGACCAAAGTACTGCTCGAGCGAAGAATACCACCCTCCCAGTACTTTTGTAGGCCTGCAAAAGTACTGAGAGTTCTAAAACAATGCTCGAGCACAAGAAGGACCACTCGAGCCAAGACCGCTCGAGCGCAAAAAACACCGTTCAAGCGAAGAATGCCATACTTCCAATAGTTTTGCAGACTTGCAAAAGTACTGGAAGTTCTCAAAGTTCACTTAAGCGCAAGAAAGTTCGCTCAAGCAAACAAGCCAAAATCTGGGCAGCACCAGTTTTGAAAAACTAACTCCCAACATGTTTCAAACACAACCAAAACACTCCAATAACCAATTTCAACAAGGAATAAGATAGAAGAAGACATGAGCAACCATCAAGACGAGAAATCTTGAATCCAAAACAATGAACGGGTCGAGTTTAAACTAGAATCATTATATCAGACGCTTCCACGAACCCACAGCCACTAGATCTACCAGCACTCACTAGATCGGTAGCCTCCTCGAACCCATCTCTACTAGATCTGCCGATCCACTGCCACTCCTCCACTGCCATGACTAGGGATTAAGGTATGGTTTTTCTTTTTCTTTTTTTTTTTTCTTGTTTTTGTTTGGTGTTTGGTTGTGTGATGAGTCCATCGGTGTTTGATTGTGGCTTACCTTCTCTGTGGTTAAAATCTATGCTTTTATGCTAGACTTGCTCTATTACTGAACTCTTATGATCGGCGTCTAGTTCGCAATGTGAGCTTTGCGTCTGAATATTTTCATAGTTTTCTCTCCTAGGTGTTTCTTTGTTGATTTTTACTTTGTGTGGCATAAGTTCATTTTATTGGATGAACTTATTCTGTAAATGTCATTTGACTAATCTTAATGAAAATTTATCCTATTCAAAAAAGAAAAAGAAAAAAGAGGTCCTACATACATCACTCTTAGGACTTGTTTGGGAACATGCTATTTTAATAACTTCTTGACTTTTTACGAAAAGATGTGCAGAAAAGTAAAGAAAGTAATTTGATAAGTTATAGTAATTTTTTGACTTTTTATCTAAAATATATAATTAGCAAACGAGACTTATTATGTTTATGAGTAGATGGTGTAAAATAGCATAAAAGAGTGTATTCATAATTTAATTCAAAAAATATATTATAGTTACCAATGTGGGTTGACTCAATCTTATTGATTTTAGATGGTTTCTTATGTCAAAATTATTATAAAAAATATATTTAAATTGATTTGATAATAAAAATGTAATTATAATTATTAAATTCATTTAATTGTTTACATAAATTATCTCAAATAGATATTTGAATGATTCACACTATTGGGTTTCTATTTTTCACACATAATTTTCTGTCAATTGATGCACAATTTGTAGTTTGGACATCAATTTTTGAAAAAAATTATATGATATTCTCATACAGCATTTTCACTCAATTCATTTACTGTTTTTAGTCCCAATATCAAATTTTAAATAAAATTATATAATTCAAAAATAAACTTACGAATCAATTATATCTTTAATTCGGAAGTTGATTTTTTAATCAATTTTTGAACAAAACCTATCGCTTGGAAGTTAATTTAAGCATCATGTAGTTTTGTTCAGTAAAAAAATATTTAAAAAAAATAAAATTATGACCTGAAATAAATATGATGGTAAAAATAAAAGCTCTCCACTTTGAATATATTCCACTTACTTTTTGTAAAATTTATAGTGGCTAAGTAGCAGTGCTAACTGGTGACAAGAATGGCGGGCTTTTTCCCAAAATAAGCCTATTTTGCATTTTATTTTCCAAATTAGGTCAACTTCTGACGAAATTCCCAAAATAAGCTGAAACGCCATTCCCATTCGCGCTTTTACTGTGAGGAGGTCGAAATTTGATGAACAGTGTAATCGCTATTCCAATTCGCGAGTTTGATTAAGAAAACGCTGTTGCAAATAGCGCTTCATTTGGTTTGTGAAGAAAACGCTATTCCGAATAGCGCCTTCACTGTTGCAAATAGCGCTTCATTTGGTTTGTGAATAAAACGCTATTCCGATTTGGTTTGTGAATAAAACGCTATTCCGAGTAGCGCCTTCACTGTGCACTTACAAACTCGCCATTTCTAATAACGCTTTCAGACACAATAAAACACACCTAGGCCACGTTTTTTACACTTCTCACACTCAGCTCTCGATCTCCCTCTGCTCTCTCACCCTCAGCTCTCGATCTCCCTTTGCTCTCGATCTCTCTCACTCTCTCTCTCTCTCGATCTCCCTCTGCTCAACTCTCACTGTCGCTCTCGCTCTCCCGCTGCTCTCACTCTTTGTCTCTGTCTCTGTCTCCGTGGTATGGCTCTGTCTTTTTTTCTGAATTTTATGTATTTATTTATTGTGTTTGTGAATGTGTGTTTGTGAAAATGTGAATGTTAGGGTTTTAAATGTCAATTATTAAATGTGTTGGTTGTAATGTGTTAGGGTTTTTTATCAGTGTTGTGAAAATCTTAGGGTTTGGAATTTTGCTTTTGAATCAGAAATCAGAAATTATGTTTGTGAATAATTTGAAATGTCTATATTTCGAAATCATCTTCTGAAGAAAATATAGACATCTTCTTCACCAATATTTGTTCACCTATATTTGAGCTAGATGCCATACTTGTTGAATTGGAATATAGACATTTTGAGCTAAATGTCTATATTTGATTTATACACAAAATCATCTTCTTCACCTATATTTGTTGAATTGGAATTATGAAATGTCTATATTTTGATATTTGAAAGCAGAAATTGGAATTTTGAAATTATGCTTGTGAATCAAAATGTCTATATTTTTTTTAGAATTTTGAATTGTGTATATTTGTTGAAATGGAAATTTTAACCCCATATTTTTTATTTGTTGTTAGAATTTTAAAAAAATTAGGTTAAGAGGAATGAAATTTTAAAAAATATGGGGTTAAGAGGAAATTAGGTTAAGAGGAAATTTTAACCCCACATAAACTAAAAAATTTATCAACCTATATTTGTTGAAATGGAAATTTTATTTGTTGCTTGTTAAGAGGAATTAAAAGGAAATTAGGTTTTGAAATTAGGGTTTTAAAAGTAATTTTTTTTTAACTAAGAATAAAATTAAAAAAATTGAAATTCATATAATTGATAATTGTTAATGTCATATTATGAAATTCATATAATTGAGAATTGAAAATTGAAAATCATTTTATGAAATTCATGAATTCAAATATTTATGAGTAACATAACTAAGAGTTTGTTTGAATTGGAATTTGGAATTTTTCATGAACCAAATAACATATGGCCCCATGAGTGTGGACTGTTCACCAAGTGTGGACTGTTCACCAATTATCCCTATTTTAAATTGATAATGTTATATATATTAATAAATTTGTATTATAAAAAAAAATTAACTACTAGTATAACACTTATTACATCATTGACATAATTCATGCTTTAATTTTAAAAATTTTATTAGTACATGATATATCAATTATTAAGAATAATTTATAAAATTTATGAATTTGTATAATGTTTTTCATTTTGTATATGTTATATATGAAGTTGATGTGTTAAAGTCAATTTGCTTTAATCATATATACAGTTAGAGTATTCTTTATTTGTTACACATAATTACTAATATACATAGCATGAATTGTTCACTTTATGGTTGTATATTGAATTTTTTATTCAGTTTGTACATCAATATGAATTGTTCACAAAAACAAGTTAGATCAAAGTAAAACCAAAAATGAAGTATAGTTTAAACTATAATATGCAAATATTAGATTAAACTAATGAAGGAGCCATGTGGGTTCTATTTGAGGTAGTATAATGTGGAGATTGTCATTATGCTTGCCCAAGCACATGGTGTGGTGGGTGGTGGGGTTAAAAATCTTTAACTTTTTCATGCATGCTTTGATCCACAATCTTTGTTTCGTCTATTTTTTTATTTTTTTAAAAGGATGAAAATAATATTACTTTTTGATTTCTTTTTTGTGAATGTTCAAATCTATGCAAATTCTTGATCTACAGTATCTGTTTGTTTCTTCTATTTTTTAAAGGATGAAAAGAAGAGAACTTTTTCATTTTTGTTTTTTTTCACAATGTTCAACTCTTTGCCTACTCTTGTGATCTTGTTTTTTTCACAATGTTCAACTCCACTAGTTGCCTACTCTTGTGATCTTGTGTTTTTTCACAATGTTCAACTCCACTCTTTGGCCTCTTTTGGGAACATAGTTTTTAGTCACTTTTTTTGGTTTGTAGAAAATTAAGACAGCGTTTGATAACGTTTACGTTTTTTGTTTATGTTTACAAAAATTTTATAAACTGATTTTTGTTTATTTTTAAAAAAACATAAATTATAAACGGTTTAAACAAAATGTTTTAAAAAATTTAAAAACATAAACTAAAAAATATGGGGTTAAGAGGAAATTAGGTTTTGATTTGTTGAAATGGAAATTTTAACATTTCAAAATTTTAAAAAATATGGGGTTAAGAGGAAATTAGGTTAAGAGGAAATATGGGGAAATTTTAAAAAATATGGGGTTAAGAGGAAATTAGGTTAAGAGGAAATTTTAACCCCACATAAACTAAAAAATTTATCAACCTATATTTGTTGAAATGGAAATTTTATTTGTTGCTTGTTAAAAGGAATTAAAAGGAAATTAGGTTTTGAAATTAGGGTTTTAAAAGTAAATTTTTTTAACTAAGAATAAAATTAAAAAAATTGAAATTTATATAATTGATAATTTTTAATGTCATATTATGAAATTCATATAATTGAGACTTGAAAATTGAAAATCATTTTATGAAATTCATGAATTCAGATATTTATGAGTAACATAACTAAGAGTTTGTTTGAATTGAAATTTGGAATTTTTCATGAACCAAATAACATATGGCCCCATGAGTGTGGACTGTTCACCAAGTGTGGACTGTTCACCAATTATCCCTATTTTAAATTGATAATGTTATATATATTAATAAATTTGTATTATAAAAAAAAATTAACTACTAGTATAACACCTATTACATCATTGACATAATTCATGCTTTAATTTTAAAAATTTTATTAGTACATGATATATCAATTATTAAGAATAATTTATAAAATTTATGAATTTGTATAATGTTTTTCATTTTGTATATGTTATATATGAAGTTGATGTGTTAAAGTCAATTTGCTTTAATCATATATACAGTTAGAGTATTCTTTATTTGTTACACATAATTACTAATATACATAGCATGAATTGTTCACTTTATGGTTGTATATTGAATTTTTTATTCAGTTTGTACATCAATTGGTTGGCATAATCTAGAACTAGGTAAATTTCATTTTCGATTTGCCACTCACCCAAATAATACTGACTTACGAAAATCTGTTAGTCCAATCACTTGTATAGATATTATGGTACACTGTAAGGAATATTACCTTATTTTGTATTCACCCAAAAAACATTATTTTGTGAAAATTGATTTTTAAAAAATTAAAATTGATAAAAAAAAATTATGTTTATCACCCGTTAAAAATAAAAAATAAAAAGCAACCCAATTTCATATTAACTTTTTTAACTTATAAAAAAGTCAAAGAAATCATTAAAAAAATAATATCAAACAAGTTTTTAGTGATATTATTTATAAATTAAGAGGTCAATAAATCAATTTTTACTTAAAGGCAATGGATGATTACTGAAAAACATAAACGCATAACTTTCCAAGAGTACCTAATAATTTTTCCTCATTAAAAAAATATCAAACAAACTATTAGTTATGTTACTCTAACCGATAATTCATATTATGTTACTCATGAATTGGAATTTTTCCTTATTCAAATTCATATTATGTTCTCTCAAATATTTAATTTTGACTCTATTTTATTAAATAAAACATTTTTTTATTGACTTCAAAATAATAAATGAAAAGATCATGTTCTCTCAAAACATTTAATTTTGACTCTAGTTTATTAAAAAAATAAATATTTTTATTGACTTCAAAATAATAAATGAAAATATCATGTTCTCTCAAAATATTTAATTTTGACTCTATTTTATTCAAATAATAATATTTTGGTATAGTTTCGTTTGGTTTATTTCACTATATTTGGGGTCAGACACCCAGAATATGATTACAAATTTTTAGAATTTATTTTCATTTGGGTTTAGCTAAAGGTTTCCACTTAGTTGTTAACTATCGAAATCCATACTTTAGGACATAGTTTATTGTAGGTGTCTGCATATAAGCACATACTCACTTGTAAATTGTATGTAAGATCATTTTGCACTCTGCCCCTCCAAACTAACCAACCAAAAAAGTGTAATTTTGGGAGGTGCCACATTCTTTCACAACCATTTGCAAATCAAACCAAAAATTTATTTTTGTCAAATTTATTTATATTTTTTCAAAAAAATCAAAAAATAATTAAAAAAATAAAACCAAACCGCTATATCATGTATTATCTTTAATATACATTCAATAAAATTAGTAATTTTTATAAAAAAATATTAACTTTGATATTAGAATAATTTGAAGAAATTTCATCATAAAATACTAACATTTAATTTTATAATCTTGTCATAGAAATTTTAAAAAATTTAATGAGCTGAATTTGTAATGCATATAATAGCATTATAGTAGAAATTAAAATTTCCTCACAAAACTTAAGAAAATTAGAAAAAGTTTTTGAAATGGGTATTAAACGAAGTGGTTTATCGCCACTTCCGCTTTGTGACTGTCCGCCACCATTGAAAAGGAAAATCTGAACATTATGTTTTTAAAATTTTTATTTTGATTTATATAATTATAAGTCATTATTACATTTTTGTTGATTCCTTCCTTAGTTTCATTAAGTAGAACAATATCATCAATGAATAACCCACACCATGAGATATTCTCCCAAGTATGAACTCATCCATGACGAAGGCAAATAAGGGTATGAACTCAACTCTCCATTATTTTTATAAATAAAATACTAAAATACTTTTTCTCCACTCATCAAACATTTTTGTACTCATTAGAATCTTATTAAAGAATTTTTTCAATCAAGACAAACTCCTCCTTATCTAAACACTTCCAAACCCTCAATAAGGAAACAATCTTATCCTAATAAATTACCTGATTTCATCTTCTTCAGTGCAAATTCCACCTCAAACTCCCTTAGTCAACGATAAACCTATATTCTCTGGTTTCATCTACACTATCATATTCATCTCTTAAGTTTTTAAATGTTTTTCATTTACCATTAAAGAAACATGAACCTTTTTTAAGGTAAACATTTTACAAGCCCTATACCTAGACTCACATCTTTTATGAATACAAAGCACTAATTCGGGATCCCGATGAATACAAAGTACGATTAAATCGTTGCGTAAATTAACGGTTCTGTAGAGTTATTATTATTTATTTATTTATTTATTTTCAGTGAATGCCTTTTAAAAATTGATCATATTGTAATAGGGAGACCCTTGCCGCAATGGTAAGGTTGTTTTATTATGCTGATAATAATGCTTGTGGTTATATGGACATTGTTTCGATATATGTATATTGCTCATATTTTAATGTTTACTGTTTCATTGAAACAAGTATATGGCAACTGTTCCAATTATCTTCTACTGGGGGGGAAACATAATTCGGGATCCCGATGAAGGTGCATCATATGATGCTGAGCCGAAAGGGATATATGGGGTGCAACTTGGCACCACACTTAGCAATTTGGAGGAGATGTTTATGTCCAAGGTGGAAAGTTACGGGGAAACAGTCCGATTGATCTTCAAATGCAGATATCCTTATCGCCAGTGGCAAGCAACCAGCAAATACAAAATATTACCGATCAATGACGATGAGGCGTTGAACACCGTATTAAGTATCGGTGGAAGTTTCCAACCACCAAATTGTTTGGAAGTGTACATTGAGAAACAGGTTGTACAAAATCTTCCGAATATAACACAGATGGATTCTCATCCATTCACTACATTGCTGACACATGGGATTGACACGACAGTGTTTCAGTCTCGTATGTATGAATCGAATGAATGTTATGCAGCTGGCTACACACAACAGACATTTCATGGCCATGGTGGAGAATCAAGTTCACGTGGTGGATACGAGACTGAATTTCACAATAACACCGAAGATGTGCCCACCTACAGTCATCATACCACTCCAGTTGAAGTTGCTGGTAATATGGCTGAAACGGTTAGTTCTGTGCAGTTTGCTGACAGTGACATGTACGGTCCTGATGTCACCCTAGACAATGATGAGAATGAAATGTGTGATGAAAAAAATTTATTGGATGGATAAGATGATGATGATGATGAAGAAGATGATGCCGACGCTCCCGTTGATATTCAGAATGCCCCCATTCCATCTAGACCTGAAATCCCTTTCTATGAAAACATTCACATAGGTTGTGATTTTGACATTAGTAACCGCGATGTCGTTCCCCGTAACCGAATCTGGAATGTTGAAAATCCAGAGTTGGACAAAGGGATGGTTTTTGTTGATAAGAAGCAACTGATACATGCTGTGAAATTGTACCATGCAACAAATAATCGAGAGTATAAAGTCGTAACCTCCAAGCGAGACGTTTGGGTGTGTGCTTGCAAACACGATTGTAGATGGTGGTTGCGTGCATCTCTTAGTAGGAAACATGGTCTTTTTGAAATAAAGCAGTATAGGGGTCCTCACCATTGTTTATACCCACGAATGAACAGGGACCACACAAATATTAGCTCCAGTTACATTGCTTCTCATCTTTTGGGACAAGTTACGGTGAGTATACAAAATAAATGTTTACATTTATATACATATTTGTTTGTTTAAGTGTTCACACCAAAATAATTTGTTTGTCGTATGCAGAATAAACCTGATATGCTCATTAAGAATGTCATCGAAGATATAAAAAAGACCATGAACTATAGTATATCATACAAGAAGGCGTGGCATGCAAGGGCAAAGGCAATTAGAATGGTATTCGGGGATTGGGATGAATCATATAGGATGTTGCCTAAATTCATATATGCATTACAAACATCTAATCCTGGCACCATCGTGCAATGGAAGCACAAATATACCGGAAGTACAACCATTATGCCTGTCTTCCACTTTGTTTTCTGGTCTTTCAAACCTGTCATCGATGGATTCAGACATTGTAGGCCTGTTATAACCATAGATGGTACATTCTTATACGGGAAATACACTGGTGTGTTGCTTGTAGCAACGATTGTCACTGCCAATGGCAAAATATTACCGCTTGTATTCGCTGTCGTCGACAGGGAGAGTTTGGAGTCTTGGTCGTTCTTCATTGCAAATATCAAGGAACATATTGTCATGGATCGACAGGGAGTGACTTTGATATCTGATCGAGCTGAGAGTATTTTAGCTGCTGTGAGGCGGCATTGGCTTAATCCCTCGCTCCAATTTGTTGGATATCATCGGCACTGCCTTCGACATGTTGTAGTAACTTCAACACTAAGTTCAAAAATAAGGAGCTCAAATAACTTCTATGGAAAGCAGGGAGTGCTCATCAACGACGGAAGTGTAATGGTTACTTGCAACAAATACAGGCTATTGACCAAGAAGCCATCAATTGGGTTTACAAGATGAATCCTGAGGAGTGGGCCCTTTCGTATGACGATGGACATCGGTGGGGGGTATTGACCAGCAATGATGCAGAGTGCTTCAATAGCGTCTTGAAAGGTGCAAGGAACTTACCTATCTCAGCTATGGTTGAATTTACATTTTGGCGGCTCGTAAAATATTTTGACGAGATAGGAGCCCAAGCTGAAATAGATGTACGAAATGAGTTTCAATACCCTAGAGATATACAAAAAACTATTGAGGATGGCATCGCAAGGGCAAATACTTTTAGGTTGATATCATATGACAGGTTAGTTTGTAATATAAACTAAATTGTTGTTATTATGTTGTCAAGTTAAGTACACCTAAAAACATGAACTTGATTAATTTCTATTACAATTTTCTGATAGGCCACGCCGCGTGTTTGAGGTGCAAACATCTTTTTGCCATGAACGAGGTCGCAATACACAAATTGTGCGGATGAATCAACCAACGTGCAGTTGTGGGAAATATGAGATACGACACTATCCATGTTCTCATATGCTCACTGTAATGTCTGAATGCGGTGACAATCCATTCGAGTACGTTGATCTAGTATATAGGCTTCCTGTATACATGAGGGTTTGGGAAACTAAATTCAATCCAATACCGCATCAAGATTATTGGGCTGATCCGCAGTGGACCTTAATGCCTAATGTACTGCGTCTGCGAGAAGTTAAACGGGGTCGTGCATCTATGTCTCGTATTCCGAATGAGATGGACATATCAGATAGGCGTTTCACCGCTCGTTGCAGTTAGTGCCAGCAGACAGGTCATGACAGGCGAACATGTCCGGCACGAGTTGGTCGATGAAGACTATGTATGACTTACATATTGTAATAGATCATTTCTTAATTCTTTATTTGTAATAGATAATTTTCTTTTCTTTTGTAATTCATTATTTGTAAACAGGGTCGTACATTTAAATAGACAATTTTTTATTTGTAATAGATCATTTCTATTTTGTAATTCTTTATATATTGTAATTGTTTGATAGGCCCTCCAAAATTTACAACTAACATACTAAACAAATAAATTAAACTAAATGACAATGCAAAAACATTTAACTATACCACATAGGCCTATGTTTTTTATTCTCTACTTGATTGAAAATGTCTATTACAAAAATTTAGTTAAAATCACATAGTTCTTCTACCATTTGAAGATTTTAATAGTTTGACTGATGCGAGCATTTTGTACATTTACAATTTCTGAACTAGATGTACGTAATTTACAAATTGTATACTTTATTGGAAAAAAAAAACCTTACAAAATCAATAATGAAGCTTTGTCAAATATGCTATAAATGTAATGAAGTTTTGTCAAATATGCCATAAATGTAATGAATTTTTGTCAAATATGCCATAAATGTAATGAAGTTTTGTCAAATATGCCATAAATGTAATGAAGTTTTGTAAAATATGCCAAAATCAATAATGAAGGTTTGGAAAAAAAATTCTCATTCTTGTTGTTCGCAATTATTTATGTACGAAAACTATCGACATGTTACTGGTCGTTATTAAGCTTATGTAACTGAGACCGTAAAATGATTTTGTAAAAGATTTCTATATTAGTTATAGCGTACATAATGATAGGTTCTGTTGAATTGGTTATCATATTTAATGGCATATAATATGCAAACTTTAGATTTTAGTGAATTGCTTCCATGTTAATGACACACAAATTGATACTTTTAAAATAATCGACCACACAAATTTGATACTTTTTCAAGTCGTCATGTACTGAATAATTAATTGTTTAATTGTTATAGTTAAATTACATGCTCACGAATACAGTTTTTAAAAATGTATTTGTTTTTCAACTGTACAGGCTTCATGGCACATCTACCTGATGAGGTCCCACTTTTTAGTCATCCACATCGGGCTGACAGTATATGGGAGGACCCGGTATGCAATAACGTTTGTTAGACTTTACGCTTACAATGAAAATATCCTGCATTTTGTTTTATATTACGTGATAATGCTATAATTTAAACTACTTATTCTGTTATGCAGGACCAGGCACGCGCCGTGGTAGCATGCCGGCGGGGAGATTCCGGCCTGTGGGACCATCCATTGGACCATAGAGTCTTGCAGTGTCTACTACGCGCGGGATTCTATGGTGTATATCGTATAGGCCATATCAGACTGGACCACCCACTCATTACTGCTCTCGTCGAGAGGTGGCACACAGAGACTCATGCATTTCATTTCCCGACCGGTGAGGCCACTGTCACATTGCAGGACGTATCTGTCCTATACGGTCTACGGATTGATGGCCAAGCAGTTACTGGACCTGACCCATCATTGATAAGGGAGCAGTGGATAGCCCTATGTGCTGAGTTATTGGGAGTAGCACCTACACCTGCAGACTTACAGGCAGGTAAAGTGAGGGTGAGGTGGCTGTCCGAGCAGTTTCAGGGCCATCTTCCAGATCATGCTCCAGATGAGTTAGTACATCAGCATGCCCGAGCATATATTCTGTGGCTTATTGGGGGGGTACTTCTCCCTGATAAGTCACAGAACCTGCTCAAGCTGATGTACTTGCCACTATTGAGAGACATTGACGTGATCGGCCAGTACAGCTGGGGCGCCGCGGCTTTGGCATGCTTGTATAGGATGCTATGTCGAGCAGCTCAGGTGGGTGCGAATCAGATTGGAGGACCCCTTGTCTTGCTACAGGTTAGTAAGAATTTTATTACATGTCAATTCATATTGTATGGCATATATTAGTATTGTAATTGCGTTCGAACTATTGCAGATTTGGGCGTGGGAGAGATTGATTCGCATTGCGCCATCTAGGCGGCAACTGGTTACTCCTGGTGAGGTTCCCATTGGCGAGGGAGATATGCAGTTGCCGGCCGGACCTCGAGGTAGCTGGTGGAGGGTTGACATGGGCCACGAGGTCGTGTCGACCCACGTAGTCGTCGTGTATAGAGACCAGCTTGACCGGATGATAGACGGCGAGGTATCAAATTTAAATATATAAATTTTAATTATCATATGGAGTGTATATGTTCATGAGCGATTTTTAATAGACTTGTCGTTATTGTAGTTTATCTGGCAGCCTTATGCTGAGGTCCTTGATACGCTCCCAGACTATTGCCGACTGGGTGAGGAGATATGGATGGCGAGAGTGCCACTCATTTGTTTTGACGTGGTTGGGTGGCATCTCCCTGATCGTGTCCTCCGACAGTTTGGTCGGGTCCAGTCCGTACCGGATCGGTGTGACACCGAGTGGCGGTTGCATGCGATTGACAGACGTGGCCGAGCTAGCACTAACTGGAGTGTGCATCATATGCGATACATACAGTTGTGGGATGCCCGTCGCGACACTATTGTACAGGCTGAGTGGAGCGATGGGGTCCTCCCCTCTCCCGACCCTTACATGTTGTGGTATCGGCGACATACACACCTACTTGTCGGTAATCCGAGCCACCTGTCTGAGGCCGGATATCAGGGAGTTGGGCCTTCTCTCGAGGCATTGGTGAGTATCATAGTATGTGTCAGATAATTGTTAATATCATAATTGATTGTTTTCAGTCAACTATAGCCTAATATATCTGATTTTTTGTTCAGGTGGGTCGAGTTGGGAGGTCATGTCACTTGGCTGAGGACGCCCTTTTCAGACGTGATGGACAGCTTGGTCTGCAGGCCCTTGCAGAGATCCGAGAGTTATTGTACGAGGGGATCCAGCATGCCCATTGGGTAGATCGTCTGCATTTTGGGGAGTACGGTGTACACAGTGCAGCAGCTGCTCCAGACACATCAGTCCCGTCCACGTCAGTGCCTCCCACTTCAGCGCCAGCCACAGCAGGTCATTAGACTTCAGTGACCCCACCGCATTATACCCCATACATTTCTCCAGATTCCCCACACGTACATCTTACCCAGCATGCTGACCCTGACCCTAATTGGACACCGCCCCGGTTCATGCATGATGTTGTTACCCCACCCACCCAGTTACGATCTGCTTTTTTGGGGAGTACTTCAACCGCGCCCCAGTTCATGCATGATGTTGTTACCCCACCCACCCAGTTACCACCTGTTTTTCTGGGGACTATTTCGACTGTGCCCATGAGTACACATGATGCAGTTCTCACTGACATCTCCCACGTTGATGATGAGGCCGATATTGAGCCCTCCCCCAGAGCGCGAGGGAGAGGCCGAGGTTATGGTCGTGAGGGACGTCGCGGCCGAGGTCGGGGTGCGGGCAGAGGCAGAGGTCGAGGTCGAGCTGCAGATCGTGACACAGTTGCACCAGATGAGGGAGTTTCACAGCTCACAGTAGTGTCCAATCTGCAGACACAGACAGGATCAGGGGCAGCAGATGCAGGAGAGGGGGGGTCACACGCACAGGCACCACAGGCAGTCACTGGAGGGCCACATGCAGGGGAGGGAGTGCCAGATATTCAGAGAGTCTACCGCAGGAGACCGAGGAGGGAGGTCCACGGTCGGGGTTGTGGGACTGGGGGCAGGTTAGGGCATTAGCGGTTGTGATATGGACTGTATAGTTTTTTTTTTTTTTTTTTGGTAATTGTTATAGTTTTTGTAAATCAAACTTGTACAGCTGATGTAAATGTGTCTTCCTTATTTACTCGCAATTATAATTTCACAATTTTTTTTCTTACTTATATTGATGAATCACACAAATCTCTTTCACATCTCTACCTCTCTATCATTATCCGTAGTCTGTGCATTATTTATAGCAATTTACGATTTTTCCTCAATTTTACAAATTGAGACAACCATTTATGAAATTGATGTTTAAATAAATTTGAAGAATTAAATTATAAATCCTAAACCCTAAAATAAAAATAAATAAGGTAGCGTTTGGTAACGTTTACGTTTTTGGTTTATGTTTACAAAAAAATTAAAAACTGATTTTTGTTTATTTTTAGAAAATCATAAATTACAATTGTTCAAGACTAAAAACAATTGAAAAATCTCCCTTCATTGATAAGTCGTGGATAAGCATTACAAATTCATTACAACATAAATGGTTTGGTCATTCATCCAAACAATTTCATTCATTATCATCATCATCTGACATCTCAATATCAGATTCATACATAACATCCATGCCCCACGCGTAGTACTAGTGTGCATCATCCATTAACCCATCTTCAGCACGCTCATTTGCGGTCTTCATTAGTGAGGACCTTTGCAAATGTTGGGTCATGCGATTAACTTCGTCGCGGATACGATGCAATGCCCTTTGCAACAACTGTGGAGTGTCAGTTGGCATACGCATGGCTAACCGGCGAGGAAATTTAATATTAACTTCACGACATAACTCAACGAGAACGTTTGCTCGAGTTATGCGAAATTCCCACTCAGCTCTCATGGTATTGACGGTGCCACGTGAGTAACGCAAATTTGGATTTAATGGGTATTGAAATTCATCTCCATCTGCAACCCAATAGCGACCCATTGCTGAGTATAGATCAACCACCGTATATGTCATGATAATATCGCTGGAAATAGCTGTAAAACTTTTGTTGTGGTATGATGCGATATTTATATCATATATACACATGGTAGCTGTATGTATGAAATTATTGTAAACAACTATGACAACTATGTATCAGAGTTGTCATGTCAACTTTGATGACCTGAACAACTATGCATCAACTTGATAGGAGTTGTCACTTCGACTTTTATGAATTGCATGCATGCCACTGACCTTATACAGTGCATTCGGCTGGCAGGACTCCACTTTTGTCAAGTTATGAACTTTGAGGTGGGCCTGTAACATTGGCTATTGTGCCGCAGATGGTGTTAGCCTGGCTACTGTAAAAATGTAACTTTACCTTCAAATGGAAGTTGAAAATTAAGAGATTGTTTGGGATGATCAAAATAAGTGTATTTTTTCCTCACATTACAATCTTTTTCTACACTATATTTTTCTACCCATTGTGCAAACCACTTTTTCTACAATATTTTTTATTTTTATGTATTTATTAATTTGTTATTTTTTAACAAATTTTTTTACTTTTTAGGTGTATTGTAATGGTTATTAATTTATTGTTATTTTGTTCTGACACCCCCTCAAAATTTGTATGAATTGCATAATTCCAATGGGCACAGTAGGTAGGTGTGTGGCTTTGTGCAGTGATGCATCTGACTTTGTGCAGTGACACGGTGATACATGTGACTTTGTGCAGTGATGCAGTGATACATGTCACTCTATGCAGTGATGCAGTAATGCATGTGACTTTCTGACGTTGCGATGCTTCCTCAGATTACGTGATGCATGTGACTTTCTGCAGTGCAACTTACATGCTTTGTTTTTTCGTCACATTTCTGAAGTCGTCTAAGTCACATTAAAATGACTGTGAAAAGAAGCAGAAAATGCTATTATGTTGGTGAAAAAAAACATGATGGATGGTTGTATAACAACAATGAAAATGGGATGACTGTGAAGTTCATTAACTGTTAATAAGATAAAATATAGGCTGCAAAGTTCCAATCGTGTTTACATATGAGGTGACCATTTTATTAGTTTGGTGCAAAAAATAACGATAGTTTTATAGGTCTAACTGAGTTGGACGGTTGTGTATTTACTTGCACTCTGTTTCATAGTTCTTTATGAATAATATTACTTTAAAGCCGTTGTTTTTATTTTTGATTTAATTTATAATTTTTTTAAAACACCTATATGTACTGAAAACGTCAATTCCAAGTGACTACTTACTGTATTACAAAAGTAAGCATGGCAAAATAGTTTCATGTGGCGATGTGACAACTCACTGCATTTAGTTTTATTTGACAACTCACTGCTCGAATATGAAGGGATTGCATTGTGATTCTCTGGCCTACAATCCGAGCAGTTTTATCTGACAACCACGTCCGTGACTACATCATAGGTACAATATATTTTTCTACCCATTGTGCAAACCACTTTTTCTACAATATTTTTTACTTTTATGTATTTATTAATTTGTTATTTTTTATTAATTTGTGCAGTGACACGGCGATGCATGTGACTTTGTGTAGTGATGCAGTGATGCAGTGATACATGTCACTTTATGCAGTGATGCAGTGATACATGTGACTTTCTGACTTTGCCATGCTTGTATACGTTGTGACTTTTTTCCTCACATTATATCAGAGCATGTGACTTTATACAGCGATGCAGTAATGCATTTAAGAATTTATGTAAATCACATTAATACGACTGTGAAAAAAAGTAGAAAATGCTATTATATTGGTAAAAAAATATCATGAACGATTGTGTAATAACAATGAAAATGGGATGACTGTGAAATTCATTAAGTGAAAATAAGATAAAATATAGGCTGCAAAGTTCCAATCGTGAAAATGAGATAAAATATAGCATGAGATAATAGTTTCATGTGGCGATGTGACAAGTCACTGCATTTTGTTTATTTGACAACTCACTGCATTTTGTTTTATCTGACAACCACGTCCGTGACTACATCACAGGTACACAAAGTCATGGGTACTCAAAATTGCATGAAATGAATAACATAAAATAATATCACGTGTATCATATATTCCATAGTGCCCCAGGACGCATTATCGTCACCAGATCACCTCTAGTTAACCCCCACTATGATGTCTATAAATACCCCAGTATGATGTTTGTTGAAGTCATAACAATAGTAACATATCTACAATTACTATTATTATTAACTTTTTTATTTTTTGAACAATGTCTTCAAGAGGTGCAGGAAGTTCACGCCGGCAAAGAAATCCGAAAGTGTGGCCGCTACCTCCATTTACGTATGACTACAAGAGCGAAAAGTACTCAAGTCTGAAGGATTATTATGCTGGTATCCGAGCAGAATGGGCATTCAGGGTAACGGAGCAAGAAGGATTATATAATGATCTACGTAACTTTGGGGCACCGGTACCTCATCGTCGTTCATTGACCATGGCTAGACGAAATGTGAGTGACTATGAAATGGCAGTTACCAGAATTAAGAAGGAGAACAACAGAATGTTGATGCGGAGATGTCGACATTTCATGCTTTAGCTAGCCACCGAAATGGCAGAAGCAAGCAACCGAGATTTGACAATGATTGAGCGAAATAATGTCTTAAATAATGAAAAATATTTCTCTGACTACTACATGTCAGATGAGGAATAAGAAAACAAATACCGTTATCTTCCATATATGTTTGTATGTATGTTGTGTCATATGTTCGTTACTAGAGTGTAAGACAATGTTGTTGTTAATCTAACGTACGGATGTATTTCAAGTATTTGTTTTATGAACCTGAACTTCATGAGTTTCTTTATTGAATTGCAATGAGTTAATGAATGTTCTGGATTAATAAATGGATTAATGTATGTTCAATTATGTGAATACTTAAAACACATAAAACATAACAAGTAGCTCGGTCAAAAGTTTCCCTTAACTGGGGCTGGTGAAATAGGGATTAATTAACAAAGAATTTCAATCTCCATTAGGAAAGAAGAAAGAGTCACCTTCTAATTCCTAAAAGTGCAGTACAAATGATGACTCCGGTAATGAATGAGGGGTTGACAAAAAACTAAACTCGGTGAAACGAACTACCGCCTTCAATAACACATAAAACATAACAGGTAGGTCGGTGAAAAGCTTCCCGTAACTGGGCCTCGTCAAATAGGGATCCTCAACGTAAAGAATTTCAATCTCCATCACGAAAGAAGAAAGAGTCGCATTCCAATTCTTGGAAGTCCAGTAAAAATGATGACTCTGGTAAGGAATGGGGGGTTGACAGAAAACTAAACTTCGGGAGCTGGACAAACAAGCTCAAACCCAAGTGGTTGGTCCAGTTGGGGGACTAAGTTTGTGAAGTCATGTGACCTGGTGCACAGGCTTTGGTTTTCTCGATATTTTGATCGATTTTTTTGTTACAGTGACAACTCATCTCTACTTGATATATGTGGGATTCTCAATTCAGAAAGTCACATGACAACAGTGAATTCACTGATTTACTTTACAGTGAGCATGCCCTTATTTTGTCTGTATATGCAAATGGATTATCAAGTCATGTGACTTGGTGCACAGGCTTTCGTTTTCTCGATTTTTTGCTCAATTTTTTTTATTACAGTGACAACTCATCTCTACTTGATATATTTACGATTCTCAATTCAGAAAGTCACATGGCAACAATGAATTCACTGCTTTACCTTATAGTGAGCATGCCCTTATTTTGTCTGTATATGCAGATGGATTGCCAAGTCATGTATTTTTTTATTACAGTGACAACTCATCTTTACTTGATATATGTGGGACTCTCAATTCAGAAAGTCACATGGCAACAGTGAATTCACTGATTTACCTTACAGTGAGCATGTCCTTATTTTGTTTGTATATACAGATGGATTGTCAAGTCATGTGACTTGGTGCACAGGCTTTCGTTTTCTCGATTTTTTGCTCGATTTTTTTATTACAGTGACAACTCATCTCTACTTGATATATTTGGGATTCTCAATTCAGAAAGTCACATGGCAACAGTGAATTCACTGTTTTACCTTATAGTGAGCATGCCCTTTTTTTGTCCGTATATGCAGATGGATTGTCAAGTCATGTATTTTTTTATTACAGTGACAACTCATCTCTTATTGATATATGTGGGATTCTCAATTCAGTAAGTTACATGGCAACAGTGAATTCACTGATTTACCTTACAGTCAGCATGCCTTTATTGTGTCCGTATATGCAGATGGATTGTCAAGTCACGTGACTTCGTACACAGTATTTTCTTTTCTCTGTTTTTTCAGTCTAGTGACACTCATACCTTGTTCATATATGTGGGATTGTGATGCAGATGCATCTTTGTAAAGCCGTTCATAACCAACTATATAAACGGCTAAAGGTGAAGACACAACCTTACAACTCATTTCGCTCTACAAAATTGTCATTTATTTGTTTTAAAAAATTAGCATGGCTACATGGTTCGTGGGAGGGAGTGGGAATCGCAGAGGTGGTAGGAACTTGCAAAGGGTTGACAGTTCACGACGAGGAAGGAGAAGGGGAAGTGGCAATGCTGAAGATGAAACACCATTTCCTTTGTTAGATCCCTTTTGTGCTTATCATGATAGGTTTGGGAAGCGACATTTTGTCATGCCCAAATATTATCGAGATCCATGTGGTTTGGTGGAGGATCCATCAGATAATCAAACAGGATATGGTTTAGCAAACGCTAGACTTCTGAAGTGGCCTGCACTATTTATAGAGCGAGTGCAAATGGAAAGATTATGTCGGGAAAATCGACTGAAGGTGCCAAAAGCACGTTCTGTTGAGATCCAAAAGGAAGATCCTGATAATGTTGATCGACTATGTGAAAGACTACAACGTGAGATTTCTCAAATGAACCGTAGGTTAGCCCGCGATATGCAGCTATACATAGTTAAGAAGGATGCCCAGAAGAACAAAACAGAACCAAATGATGCGGCTATCAAGGGTATCATGGAGGATCCTCAGCTTGTCTCTGATGCTGAGCTTTCGGATTGTTCAGACTCTGAGCCACCTGCCGATTTAAGCGCGAATTAGGTGTTAATGTCTACACTTCGGCAATATAACAACTTGCATTAATATGTAATGTCTGTGTTAGAGTAAGTATAACTGTTATGTTATGTTATGTTTATGTTTAAGTTTATGTTTATGTATTGTGTCTGTCAAATGTTACGGCTATTAATATGTAATATTAGGTCATGAATTAGGTGTTTGTCAGTCTAACTGTTATGTTTATGTATTGTGTGTTCAGTTCAGGGTGTCCAGGATATATGTAATGTGTGTTCAGTTCATGGTGTCCAGAATGTCTTTTTGTGGGAGAATTATGTCTGTACTACCTATGTAACTGGAAACTATTACATTTGCAACTTCAGTTATGTTGTTTTCATGCTTGTATGAGTATTTAGTAAATTAGTGACTTCGTATATTATGTATTAAGTATTATTACAAAATTGTTGACAAAATTTATTTTAGGAGCTCTCGCTGTGGCCTTTGTCTTCTTGGCCTACTCCGCGGTGGTCTTCGCGTCTCACCCTTCGTCGTTGCTCGTCGAGCTGCATAGTGTGTGGGTGTGCTTTGGACTGTAGAGCATGCATATCACATTCTAACCCATAACAAAGACGAAACAAAAAAATAAATTTTCTAAATGAAAACGGGTACAAAATGGCTTTACTAAACTAGTTTACTAAACTGGTTTTCTAAATTACATTCTCACCTTCTAACCCAAAACAAAGACAAAAGAATAAATATATGCATATGTTTAAATGAAAACGGCTTTCGTAAAGCCAAAATAATTTTCTAAATAACACCTTCTAACCCAAAACAAAGACAAAAGAAAAAAAAAATTGCATGAAAACGACTTTAGTAAAGCCAAAAAAAAATTATTAATTACATTATCACCTTCTAACTCAAAACAAATACAAAAAAATAAACAAAAAAAAAAATTTACATGAAAACAACTTCAGTAAGACGAAAAAAAATTATTAATTACATTTTCTAAATCAAAACAAAGACAAAAGAAAAAAGAAAAAATTTAACATGAGAATGGCTTCAGTAAAGCCAAATAAATGAACATGATTGGCTTAATAATATCTAAATGAATATGATTTTAAAATTATATATATGAAAAATAGTATGTAAAATTAATATATGAAAACAGATTTTTCTCATATTATGTAAAATCTATTGTAAACCTGCATTCAAAAACAAAAGAAAAAAAAAAACATATTTTAACATGACAATAGCTTTAGTAAAGCCAATTTCAATTTTATGAATCATATTATCACCAAAACAATAACAACAGACAAAAAAAATAAAAAATAAAAAAATAATCTGCTAATGAGGAAAGAAATGAAAGTTGGGTGTACAGTGTAAACGCTATTGGAAATGACATTTTCTTCAGAACTAAAGGCGCTATTCCGAATAGCGTTTTCGTCAACAGTGAAGGCGCTATTTGTAATAGCGTTTTCGTCACATATACAGTGAAGGCGCTATTTGTAATAGCGTTTTCTTCACAAACCTGCATTCCAAAATGAAGCTATATTCAGAATAGTGTTTTATTTAGAAGCGCTATTTGCAACAGCGTTTTCTTAATCAAACTTGCGAATTGGAATAGCGATTACACTGTTCATCAAATTTCGACCTCCTCACAGTAAAAGCGTGAATGGGAATGACGCTTCAGCTTATTTTGGGAATTTCGTCAGAAGTTGGCCTAGTTTGGGAAATAAAATGCAAAATAGGCTTATTTTGGGAAAAAGCCCAAGAATGGCTTAGTGTGTTTTGGGTGATGCTGGTAGTTAGGGTTTGAGTTAGGTTGGGTGGGGATAGCCTCGGAGTAGCGGATGTGGGTGAGGGAGTATGGTGGTGGGTGGAGGATTGTCGGATTCATTATTATCCGATTGGTTTAAAATTATACTTTTATATCCAAAATAATTTATTAACTCACTTAAATTTGTAACTTCTATAGTTTTGGACCAATCAAATTACATACTTTGTCCATTTTAGCGAATCATCAAAATTAAAAAACTATTTGATACTATTGAGTGTTACGTGGTTATGCCACCCACTAAACACCAAATATTATATGCTTTCCTATTTACTCATACAACAATGATTCATCCCACTAAAAATATCACCACTAATAGCACTAATGCATTAAAAAAGTAAAAAAAAAAAAAAAAATACAACTCCAAGACCAAAACATCACATCATTAATGACGGGACCCACTGCCACCTAATTAGTGGGAGCACTAATTAGTGCTCCCAAGCATTTTTCTTACTCATACTACAACAAAAAAATTATACGTCTCACCTCATCCATCACCGACACTATTTTTAAAACAGAAAATGGGTTGGACCCCCAGTTGGGGTGTTGGGGGTCCTTGCTGATTGGTTGAAAAATAATTTTATTTATTTATTTATTTTTTTGGACTTCAGCTACTGGCAGTGTGCCTTGTGACACTTGTGACACTGGGGGTGCCTAATCACTGGGGGTCTCCAGCATCACCCTTTTAAAACGCTATCTCATCATGTCCCAAAATGACTTAGGAGTGGTTTAGGATGATTTAAATAAGTGTACTTTTTGACTTTTTATGAAATATGAGTTAGATATGGATTGGGTGTGAAGTGATGCGATAGAAAGGTATTATAACTTAAATAAGATGATGTGATTTAAATAAAATAATGATTTTTTAATTTTTTTAAATTATGACAAATAAGGTCTTAATAACTTCCCTTGCCCTAGATGTTTTTTGTTTGTTTGGTTGTTTGTTTTTTTTTTTTTTTACTCATATAAAGTGTGAAAACTACTAGGGAGTGGTAATCATTATTGATGACTTTTAAGTTGGGAGGACCACTTAATTATTTATGGCATTATCCATGCTTGCTTTTCTGCAGTGGACTACACTCTTCACACACATGATGTTTGGGCCATTTCCCAATATAAGCCATTTTTGTATTGTATTTCCAAAACTAGGCCAACTTCTGACGGAATTCCAAAACTAAGTTAAAACGCTATTACTATTCACGCTTTTACTGTTAGGAGCGTAAAAGTAGGTGAACAGTAAACTCGCTATTACAAATAGCGACTTTGATTAATAAGTCGCTATTACAAATAGCGCTTCTAGTGTTATTCTTTTTCCAAATAAAAAACGCTGTTCTTAACAGCGCTTTTCACACAAATTTTTGTTGCAAAAAAACGCTATTATCAATAGCGATTTTAACAAAAACAAATTTCCCAAAAAACGCTGTTTATAGTAGCGATTTTAACAAAAAAATTTTTGCAGAAAAAACGCTATTCATAATAGCGATTTCAGTTCAAATTTTGTTCCAAAAAAACGCTATTCCTAATAGCGATTTTAACAGAAATTTTTTTTTTTCCATAAACTTTGTTGGAATAAAACGCTATTTTCAAGATAAAACAAAAGAAAAAAACATAAAGCAATTATCATGTGAAAATATGTTTTTTTTTTTCTTTTGTTTTTGTTTAGAATGTGTAATTCATAAATTTTACATAATATGAAAAAAAACCTCTTCTCATATATTAATTTTACATACTATTTTTCATATATATAATTTCAAAATCATATTCATGTAGATTATTGAATTTTTTTTGGGAAAATTTTACATAGCGATTTAGCTATTATAAAAAATGTAATTAAAGCTCATTTAGCTATTATCAATAGTATATTAATTTTACATAGCGATTTTTCATTTTTTCATAGCGAATTGTTTCAAGTTAAATGAGCTTTAATTACATTTTTTTAATTACATTTTTTTGGGAAATTTTTTTTTGTTAAAATCGCTATTGTTTTAGAAAATGTAATTAAAAAAAAATTTTCATCTTCACTAAAGTTGTTTTCATGTAAAATATTTTTTTGCTTATTGTTTTGTGTAATTAATTATTTTTTTTTCGCTTTACTAAAGTCGTTTTCATGTAATTTTTTTTTTTCTTTTGTCTTTGTTTTGGGTTGGAAGGTGTTATTTAGAAAATTATTTTGGCTTTACGAAAGCCGTTTTCATTTAAACATAAATATATATTTATTCTTTTGTTTTGGGTTAGAAGGTGAGAATGTAATTCAGAAAATCAGTTTAGTAAACCAGTTTAGTAAAACCGTACCGTTTTGTACCCGTTTTCATTTAAATTGATTTTGTTATGGGTTAGAATGTGATATGCATGCTGTACAGTTCGAAGCACACCCACACATTGTGCAACTCGACGAGCAACGACGAAGGGTGAGACGCGAAGACCACCGCGGAGTAGGCCAAGAAGACAAAGGCCACAGCGAGAGCTCCTAAAATAAATTTTCTCAACATTTTTGTAATAATACTTAATACATAATATACGAAGTCAGTACTTTACAAAATACTCTTACGGGTATGAAAACAACATAACTGAAGTTGCAAATGTAATAGTTTTCAGTTACGTAGGTAGTACAGACATAATTCTCCCACAAAAATACATTATGGACACCATGAACTGAACACACATTACATACATCCTGGACACTCTTAACTGAACACACAATACATAAACATAACAGTTAGATAGAGAAACACCTAATTCATGACCTAATATTGCATATTAATAGCCGTAACATTTGACAGACACAATACATAAACATAAACTTAAACATAAACATAACATAACATAACAGTTATACTTACTCTAACACAGACATTACATATTAATGGAAGTTGTTATATTGCCAAAGTGTAGACATTAACACCTAATTCGCGCTTAAATCGGCAGGTGGCTCAGAATCTGAACAATCCGAAAGCTCAGCGTCAGAGACAAGTTCAGGATCCTCCATGATAGCCTTGATAGCCGCAACATTTGGTTCTGTTTTGTTCTTCTGGGCATCCTTCTTAAGTATGAGTAGCTGCATATCGCGGGCCAATCTACGACCCATTTGAGAAATCTCACGTTCTAGTGTTTGACATAGTCGATCAACATTATCAGGATCTTCCTTTTGGATCTCAACAGAACGTGCTTTTGGCACCTTCAGTCCTCTTTCCCGACATAATCTTTCGTTTTGCACTCGCTCTATAAATAGTGCGGGCCACTTAAGAAGTCTAGCCTTTGCATAACCATATCCTGTTTGATTTTCTGATGGATCCTCCACCAAACCACATGGATCTCGATAGTACTTGGGCATGACGAAATGTCGCTTCCCAAACCTATCATGATAAGCACAAGAGGCATCCAAGAAAGGAAATGGTGTTTCATCTTCAGCATCGCCACTTCCCCTTCCCCCTCCTCGTCGTGAACTTTCACCCCTTTGCAAGTTCCTACCACCTCTGCGACCCCCACTCCCTCCTATGAACCATGTAGCCATGCTAATTTTTTAAAACAAATGAATAATAATTTCGTAGGGCGAAATGAGTTGTAAGGTTGTGTCTTCACCTTGAGTTGTAAGGTTGTGTCTTCACCTTTACTCGTTTATATAGTTGATTATGAACGGATAAATGAGAATCCCACATATATGCATGCTGACTGTAAGGTAAATCAGTAGATTCACTGTTGCCATGTGACTTTCTAAATTGAGAATCCCACATATATCAATACGAGATGAGTTATCACTGTAACAAAAAAGTCGAGCAAAAAATGGAGAAAACCAAAGCATGTGGACCAAGTCACATCACTTCACAATCCATCTGCATATACGAACAAAATAAGGGCATGGTGACTGTAAGGTAATTCAGTGAATTCACTGTTGCCATGTGACTTTCTAAGTTGAGAATCCCACATATATCAATAACAGATGAGTTGTCACTGTAATAAAAAAAATCGAGCAACAAATCGAGGAAACCAAAGCCTGTGCACCAATTCACATGACAAGGACCATCCATCTGCATATAAGGACAAAATAAAGGCATGCTGTTGTTAACAGATGACAAAGAATCTCACATATATCAATAACAGATGAGTTGTAATAAAAAAAATCGAGCAACAAATCGAGAAAACCAAAGACTCTGCACCAAGTCACATGACTTCACAATCCATCTGCATATACAGACAAAATAAAGGCAGGCTGACAATAAGGTAAATCAATGAATTCACTGTTGCCATGTGACTTTCTGAGTTGAGAATCCCACATATGTAAATAAGAGATGAGTTGTCACTGTAATAAACAAATCAATAAAACCGAAGACTGTGCACCAGGTCACATGACTTCACAATCTATCTGCATATACTGACAAGTCTCTCCACGATTTGACTACTCAATGTGTGAAAAAATGAAGCTTATGAAGCTTACGACCCGCTATTTGTATTTCATTGAAAAGTATGACTATTTGAATTGTTCTTGTCATTTGGGAAGCTATTCACCGACCTACCTGTTATGTTTTATGTGTTGTTGAAGGCGGTAGTTCGATTCACCGAGTTTAGTTTTTTGTCAACCCCTCATTCATTACCGGAGTCATAATTTTTACTGGACTTTCAATAATTGTAAGGTGACTCTTTCTTCTTTCCTGATGGAGATTGAAATTCGTTGTAATTTCATCCCTATTTCAGCAGCCCCAGTTAAGGGAACCTTTTCTCCGAGTTGCCTGATCTATTTTATGTGTTTTAAGTATTCACATAATTGAACATACATTAATCCATTAATTAATCCAGAACATTCATGAACAAATTGCAATTCAATAAAGAAAGTCATGAACTCATAAATGTGTACTTATAAATGTAGGTATTTCATAAACTTCAGGTTCATAACAAAAATACTTGAAATACATCCGTACGTTACACCAACAACAACGTTGTCTTACACTCCAGGAACGAACATATGAAAGATAACGGTGTTTGATTTCTTATTCATCATCTGACATGTAGTAGTCAGAGAGATATTTTTCATTGTTGAAGACATTATTTCGCTCAACCATTGTCAAATCTCTGTTGCTTGCTTCTGCCATTTCAGTGGCTAGCTGAAGCATGAAATGTCGACATCTCCGCATCAACATCCTGTTGTTCTCCTTCTTAATTCTACTAACTGCTTTTTCATAGTCACTCACATTTCGTCTAGCCATGGTCAATGAACGACGATGAGGTACCGGTGCCCCAAAGTTACGTAGATCATTATACAATCCTTCTTGCTCCGTTACCCTGAACGCCCATTCTGCTCGGATACCAGCATAATAATCCTTCGGACTTGAGTACTTTTCGCTCTTGTAGTCATACATAAATGGAGGTAGCAGCCACACTTTCGGATTTCTTTGCTGGCGTGAACTTCCTGCACCTCTTGAAGACATTGTTAATAAAATTAAAAATAATAATAATAATAGTAATTGTATATCTATTACTATTGTTATGCCTTCAACAAACATCATACTGGGGTATTTATAGACATGATAGTGGTGCTAGGGCACTATGGAATAAGTTATACACGTGATATTATTTGATGTTATTCATTTCATGTAATTTTGATTACCCGTGACTTTGTGTACCTGTGATGTAGTCACGGATGTGGTTGTAAGATAAAATAATAATTGTAGGCCATAGAATCACAATGCTATCCCTTCATATTCGAGCAGTGCGTTGTCAAATAAAACAAAATGCAGTGAGTTGTCACATCGGCACATGAAACTATTTTGTCATGCTTACTTTTGTAATACAATAAGTACTCACTTGGAATTGACGATTTCAGTACGTATAAGTGTTTTCGAGAAATTATAAATCAAATCGAAAAATGAAATTTTCTTTGTATTCAAGTAATATTGTTCATAAACTATCATTGTTTTTCTCACCAACATAAGAAAATGGTCACCTGCTAGGTAAACACGATTGGAACGTTGGTGCCTATATTTTATCTTATTTTCAGTTAATGAACTTCACAGTCATCCGATTTTTATTGTCATTACACAATCGTCCATCATATTTTTTTACCAACATAATAGCATTTCTGCTTCTTTTCACAGTCATAATAATGTGACTTAGATGAATTCTGAAATGTGCGGAAAAAACAAAGCATGTAAGTTGCACTGCAGAAGTCACATGCATCACGTAATGTCAAGAAACAAGTCACAACGTATACAAGCATGGCAAAGTAAGAAAGTCACATGCATTACTGCATCACTGCATAAAGTGACATGCAGCATTGCATCACTGCACAAAGTCACATGCAGTGATGCACAAAGTCACACGCATCACTGTATCACTGCACAAAGTCAGATGCATCCCTGCATCGCTGCACAAAGTCACATACCTCCTACGTACTGTGCCCATTGCAATTATGCACAAACTCACAGGCATCGCTGCATCTGCGGCACAATAGCCGATGCTACAGGCCGTTGATTCGTTCATGACTGCACAAAGTCGAGTCCTGACAGCCGTATCCACTGGATAAGGTCAGTGGCATGCATGTGATCGAACAGGAAATTGCATACACACAGCTACCATGTGTGTATATGGTATAAATATCGTAGCATACCACAACAAAAGTTTTACAGCTATTTCTACCGATATGATCATGACATATACGGTGGTTGATCTATATTCAGCAATGGGTCGCTATTGGGTTGCAGATGGAGATGAATTTCAATACCCATTAAATCCAAATTTGCGTTACTCACGTGCCACCGTCAATACCATGAGAGCTGAGTGGGAATTTCGCAAAACTCGAGCAAACGTTCTCGTTGAGCTATGCCGTGAAGTTAATCTTAAATTTCCTCGCCGGTTAGCCATGCGTATGCCAACTGACACTCCACAGTTGTTGCAAAGGGCATTGCATCGTATCCGCGACGAGGTTAATCGCATGACCCAACGTTTGCAGAGGTCTGAACTAATGAAGACCGCAAATGAGCGTGCCGAAGATGGGTTAATGGATGATGCACACCAGTACTACGCCTGGAGCATGGATGTTATGTATGAATCTGATATTGAGATGTCAGATGATGATGATAATGAATGAAATTGTTTGGATGAACGCCCAGGGCATTTCTGTAATGCATGCAATTTGTAATGCTTATCCATGACTTATCAATAAAGCGAGATATTTCAATTATTTTTAGCCTTCAACGAACATATTTTTTATAGCTTCTTTACACATTTTGTTCAAACCAAACGCGTTTGTAATTTATGTTCTCCTAAATTACGGATAATGAGAGAGGGGTAGAGATGTGAAACAGATTTGTGTGATTCATCAATATAAATAAGAATAAAAAATTGTGAAATGATAATTGCGAATAAATAAGTATGACACTTACATCAGCTGTACAAGTTTGACACATACAAACAAAAAAAAGAAAAAAAAAAAAACCTATATAGTCCATATCGCAACCGCTAATGCCCTAACCTGCCCCCAGTCCCACAACCCCGACTGTGGATCTCCCTCCTCGGTCTCCTACGGTAGACTCTCTGAATATCTGGCACTCTCTCCCCTGCATGCTGCCCTCCACTGACTGCCTGCGGAGCCTGTGAGTGTGAGTGTGACCCCCCCTCTCCTGCATCTGATGCCCCTGATCCTGCCTGTGCCTGTAGATCATATACTGCTGTGAGCTGTGAAACTCCCACTCCCTCGTCTGGTGCAACTGTATCACGATCTGCAGCTCGACCACGACCTCTGCCTCTGCCCCCACCCCGACCTCGGCCGCAACGTCCCCCACGACCATAACCTCTCCCTCGCGCTCTGGGGGGGGGCTCAATATGGCCCTCATCATCAATGTGTGAGATGTCAGTGAGAACTGCATCATGTGTACTCCTGGGCGCGGTCGAAGTAGTCCCCATAAAAGCAGGTGGTAACTGGGTGGGTGGGGTAGCAACATCATGCATGAACCGGGGGGCGGTCGAAGTACTCCCCAGAAAAGTAGGATGTAACTGGGTGGGTGGGGTAATAACATCATGTATGAAGCGGGGCGGTGACCAATCAGGGTCAGGGTCAGCATGCTGGGTAAGATGTACGTGTGGGGAATATGGAGAAATGTATGGGGTATCATGTGGTGGGGTGCCTGAAGTCGAAGGACCTGCTGTGGCTGGCACTAAACTGGAAGGCACTGACGTGGACGGGACTGATGTGTCTGGAGCAGCTGCTGCAGTGTGTACACCGTAGTCCCCAAAATGCAGACGATCTACCCGATGGGCATGCTGGATCCCCTCGTACAATAACTCTCTGATCTCTACAAGGGCCTGCAGACCAAGCTGTCCATCACGTCTGAAAATAGCATCCTCAGCCAAGTGATATGACCTCCCAGCTCGAACCACCTGTCAAAAAAATAGATATATTAGGCTATAGTTGACTGAAAATAATCAATTATGATATTAACAATTATCGGAGATATAGTACGCTACTCACCAATGACTCGAGAGAAGGCCCAACTCCCTGATATCCGTCCTCGGACAGGTGGCTCGGATTACCGACAAGTAGGTGTGTATGTCGCCGATACCACAACATGTAAGGGTCGGGAGAGGGGAGGACCCCATCGCTCCAGTCAGCCTGTACAATAGTGTCGCGACGGGCATCCCACAACTGTATGTATCGCATATGATGCTGACTCCAGTCAGTGCTGCCTCAGCCACGTCTATCCGTCGCATGCAACCGCCACTCGGTGTCACATCGATCCGGCACGGGCTGGACCCGACCAAACTGTCGGAGGACACGATCAGGGAGATGCCACTCAACCACGTCATAACAAATGAGTGGTACTCTCGCCATCCATATATCCTCACCTAGGCGGCAGTAGTCTGGGAGCGTGTGGAGGACATCAGCATAAGGCTGCCAGATAAACTACAATAACGACAAGTCTATTAAAAATCGGTCATAAACGTATACAGTCCATATGACAATTAAAATTTAGGTATTTAAATTTGATACCTCGCCGTCTATCATCCGGTCAAGCTGGTCTCTATACACGACCACTACGTGGGTCGATACGACCTCGTGGCTCATGTCAACCCTCCATCGGCTACCTCGAGGTCCGGCCGGCATCTGCATGTCTCCCTGCCCGATGGGAACCTCACCAGGAGCAACTACTTGCCGCCTAGCCGGGGCAATGCGAATCAATCTCTCCCACGCCCAAATCTGCAATAGTTTGAACGCAATTACAATACTGATATATGCCATACAATATGAATTGACATGTAATAAAATTCTTACTAACCTGTAGCAAGACAAGGGGTCCTCCGATCTGAGTCACACCCACCTGAGTGGCTCGACATAACATCCTATACAAGCATGCCAAAGCCGCGGCGCCCCAGCTGTACTGGCCGATGACGTCAATGTCTCTCAACAGTGGCAAATACATCAGCTTGAGCAGGTTCTGTGACTTATCAGGGAGAAGTACCCCCCCAATAAGCCACAGAATATATGCTCGCGCATGCTGCTGTACTAACTCATCTGCAGCATCATCTGGAAAATCGCCCTGAAAATGCTCCGACAGCCACCTCACCCTCACTCTACCTGCCTGTAAGTCTGCAGGTGTAGGTGCTACTCCCAATAGCTCAGCACATAGCGCTATCCACTGCTCCGTCGTCAATGATGGGTCAAGTCCAGTAACTGCTCGCCCATCAATCCGTAGACCGTATAGGACAGATACGTCCTGCAATGTGACGGTGGCCTCACCGGTCGGGAAATGAAATGTATGAGTCTCTGTGCGCCATCTCTCGACGAGAGCAGTAATGAGTGGGTGGTCCAGTCTGATATGGCCTATACGATATACACCATAGAATCCCGCGCGTAGTAGACACTGCAAGACTCTATGGTGCAATGGACGATCCCACAGGCCGGAATCTCCCCGTCGGCATGCCACCACGGTGCGTGACTGGTCCTACATAACAGAATGAGTATTTTAAATTATAGCATTATCAAGGAAATGAAAAACAAAATGCAGTGTATTTTCATTGTACGCGTAAAGTCCAACAAACGTTATTGCATACCGGGTCCTCCCATATACTGTCAGCCCGATGTGGATGACTCAAAAGGGGGACCTCATCAGGTAGATGTGCCATGAAGCCTGTACAGTTGAAAAACAAATACATTTTGACAAACTGTATTGGTGAGCATGTAATTTAACTATATCAATTAAGCTGAAATTATTATGTACATGACGACTTGAAAAATAAATGTGGTCGATTATTTTAAAAGTATAAATTTGTGTGCCATTAACTACAATCAAAAGTTTGCATATTATGTGCCCATTAAATATGATAAGCAATTCAACATAACCTATCGTTATCTATGCTTCAGACTAATATAAAAATCTTTTACAAAGTCATTTTACGATATCAGTTACATAAGCTTAATAATGACCAATAACATGTGGATAGTTTTTGTATGTCAATATTTACAAACAAAATGGAATGATCAATTTTTTTTTTCAAAACTTCATTATTGATTTTGGCATATTTGACATAACGTCATTATTGATTTTGACATATTTGACAAAATTCGTTACATTTATGGCATATTCGACAACTTCATTATTGATTTTGTAATTTTTGTTTTGCAATAAAATAAAAAATTTGTAAATTACGTACATGTAATTCACAAAATTCTGTAATAAACATTTTCAATGAAGTAGAGAATAAAAACTATGATAGTTGTAAATTTCGTCAAGCAAATAAAACAATTACAATATATAAAGAATTAAACAACAGAAATGATATATTACAAATAAAAAATGTTGTATTACATGTATGACCCCGTTTACAAATAATGAATTACAAAAGAAAATAAAATGATCTATTACAAATAAAGAATTACAAAAAGATCTATTACAATATGTAAGTATTACATAGTCTTCATCGACCAAGTCGCGCCGGACATGTTCGCCTGTCATGACCTGTCTGCTGGCACTCACTGCAACGAGCGGTCAAACGCCTATCTGATATGTCCATCTCATTCGGAATACGAGACATAGATGCACGACCCCGTTTCACTTGTCGCAGACGCAGTACATTAGGCATTAAAGTCCACTGCGGATCAGCCCAATAATCTTGATGCGGTATTGGATTGAATTTAGTTTCCCAAACCCTCATGTATACAGGAAGCCTATATACTGGATCAACGTACTCGAATGGATTGTCACCGCATTCAGACATTACAGCGAGCATATGAGAACATGGATAGTGTCGTATCTCATATTTCCCACAACTGCACGTGGGTTGATTCATCCGCACAATTTGTGTATTGCGACCTCGTCCATGGCGAAAATATGTTTGCACCTCAAACACGCGGCGTGGCCTATAAAAAAATTATAGTAGAAACTAATGAAGTTCATGTTTTTAGGTGTAGTTAAATTGACAACATAATAACAATAATTTAATTTATATTACAAACTAACCTGTCATATGATATCAACTTGAAAGTATTTGCCCTTGCGATGCCATCCTCGATAGTTTTTTGCATCTGTCTAGGGTATTGGAACTCATTTCGTACATCTAGTTCAGCTTGGGCTCCCATCTCGTCAAAATATTTTACAAGCCGCCGAAATGTAAATTCTACCATAGCTGAGATAGGTAAGTTCCTTGCACCTTTCAAGACGCTATTGAAGCACTCTGCATCATTGCTAGTCAATACCCCCCAGCGATGTCCACCGTCATACGAAAGGGCCCACTCCTCAGGATTCATCTTGTAAACCCAAGTGATGGCTTCTTGGTCAATAGCCTGTATTTGTTGTAAGTAACCATTACACTTTCGTCGTTGATGAGCACTTCCTGCTTTCCATAGAAGTTGTTTCAGCTCCTTATTTCTGAACGTAGTGTTAAAGTTACTACAAACATGTCGAAGGCAGTGCCGATGATATCCAACAAATTGGAGCGAGGGATTCAACCAATGCCGCCTCACAGCAGCTAAAATACTCTCAGCTCGATCGGATATCAAAGTCACTCCCTGTCGGTCCATGACAATATGTTCCTTGATATTTGAAATGAAGAACGACCAAGACTCCAAACTCTCCTTGTCGACAACAGCAAATGCAAGCGGTAGTAGTTTGCCATTGGCGGTGACAATCGTTGCTACAAGCAACACACCAGTGTATTTCCCGTATAAGAATGTACCATCTATGGTTATAACAGGCCTACAATGTCTGAATCCATCGATGACGGGTTTGAAAGACCAAAAAACAAAGTGGAAAACGGGCATAATGGTTGTATTTCCGGTATATCTATGCTTCCATTGCACGATGGTACCAGGATTAGATGTTTGTAATGCATACATGAATTTAGGCAACATCATATATGATTCATCCCAATCTCCGAATACCATTCGAATTGCCTTTGCCCTTGCATGCCACGCCTTCTTGTAATGTATAGTATAGTTCATGGATTTTTTTATGTCTTCGATGACATTCTTAATGGGCATATCAGGTTTGTTCTGCATACAACAATACCTATGAGTCAGATTATTTTGGTGTGAACACTTTAAAGACACAATTTTGGTGTGAACACTTTAAATAAACAATGTGTATATAAATGTAAACATTTATTTTGTATACTCACCGCAACTTGTCCCAAAAGATGAGAAGCAATGTAACTGGAGCTAATATTTGTGTGGTCCCTGTTCGTTCGTGGGTATAAACAATGGTGAGGACCCCTATACTGCTTTATTTCAAAAAGCCCATGTCTCTTACTAAGAGATGCACGCAACCACCATCTACAGTCGTGCTTGCAAGCACACACCCAAACGTCTCGCTTGGAGGTTACGACTTTGTACTCTCGATTATTTGTTGCATGGTACAATTTCACAGCATGTACGAGTTGCTTCTTATCAACGAAAACCATCCCTTTGTCCAACTCTGGATTTTCAGCATTCCAGATTCGGTTACGGGGAACGACATCGCGGTTACTAATGTCAAAATCACCACCCATGTGAATGTTTTCAAAGAAAGGGATTTCAGGTCTAGGTGGAATGGGGGCATTCTGAATATCAACGGGAGCGTCGACATCATCATCTTCATCATCATCATCATCTGATCCGCCCAATAAATTTTCTTCATCACACATTTCATTCTCATCATTGTCTAGGGCGACATCAGGACCGTACATGTCACTGTCAGCAAACTGCACAAAATTAACCGTTTCAGCCATATTACCAGCAACTTCAACTGGAGTCGTATGATGGCTATAGGTGGGCACATCTTGGGTGTTATTGTGAAATTCAGTCTCGTATCCACCATGTGAACTTGATTCTCCACCATGGCCATGAAATGTCTGTTGTGTGTAGCCAGCTGCATAACATTCATTTGATTCATACATAGGAGACTGAAATGCTGTCGTGTCAACCCCATGTGTCAGCAATGTAGTGAACGGATGCGATTCCATCTGTGTTACATTCGGAAGATTCTGTACAACCTCTTTCTGAATGTACACTTCCAAACAATTTGGTGGTTCGAAATTTCCACCGATACTTAAAACGGTGTTCAACGCCTCATCGTCATTTATCGGTAATATTTTGTATTTGCTGGTTGCTTGCCACTGGCGATAAGGATATCTACATTTGAAGATCAATCGGACTGTTTCCCCGTAACTTGCGACCTTGGACATAAACATCTCCTCCAAATTGCCAAGTGTGGTGCCAAGTTGCACCATATATATCCCTTTCGGCTCAGCATCATATGACACACCTTCATCGGGATCCCGAATTATGTTTCCCCCCCAGTAAAAGATAATTGGAACAGTTGCCATATACTTGCTTCAATGAAACAATAAATATTAAAATATCAACAATATACATATATTGAATTGTACTTGTAAAATAAACATTAAAATTTGCAGAAGCCACAAATAAAAGCAACCCTCTAATTTTTTATCAATTTATATTTTCCAGGGTTGAAGGAACTGTAGAGGTGAAACATTAATTCAATTTGTATTTTGTCAACTATATATTTGTGTCTCAACTTGATTATTACTTTTTATTCAATAATCTTGTTCACTTATTTTTATTCGTATAACAGAACAGCTGAGATTTCATCTATACGTGGAGTTATATATTGTGTCTCATTTACTTCGTATGTGAAGACTCTTATCTTTTCAACGTGAATGTTCTTTGTTGTCATTGCTCTATTGTCTTCATCTAAAAAACACATAACAAGAAGTATAGTTGTTGTCTTAATTCTTTCGAATTAGTGGCGAAAAATAAAATAGGTTGACATATATTTAGTAGAGGGTGACGCGATTGATTTGGACAATATAAAATACAGGGTGCAAACATTGAGAGAGATTTTTTTAACCTGGTGATGTAATTGTTCAGATTTATGGAAAATATAAGTTAATTTGATTTGCTCCAACTTGTGCCATTACAGACCTTAATGACAAAGTTATTTCCTATGTGAACTAGTAACCCTCGTCCATTTTGTAGAGGGCATAGAGGCTTTCTTATAAAATTAAAACAACAAACTGATTTTGGATCATTTTGGATTGTTCTGAAAAGTAAGAAAAAAATTAAATTTATTTACTCCTTTTTTTTCTTACACATACAAAAACAAAAAAATTATTACAGAGATAATTTATAATGGCCAAAAATTAGAGATAATTAAATTGAAGTTGGTGGTTAAATGTATGGACTACATTTTGGACAGTTATCCATGTGAATCTATCGGGCCATCCGTACCAATTATTTGGTATTACAAAATACATGCTTACCCATCAACGTGCCAATTTTTTTTTTCCCTTCTTACGTACGAAATTGCTATGGACTATTAATTAAAATAATTTATTACTCTTTTCATGCATATATGTCTGCACACCTCTATGGACAGAATAATTATGATATTTGCTTCCGCCAACCCCTAATTTTGTAAATCTATTTAAGTGGCCTTCGGTAATCTTAGGATTACTGGCCGGTCATACCTATAGTAGCGGGTTTGGGTCGTGATAGAGTGGTATCAGAGCACGAGTTGATTATTTGAAGTGTTTCCATGTTGGATCATTTTGGATCGTTCTGAAAAGTAAGAAAACTTGATTTTGGATCATTTTGGATCGTTCTGAAAAGTAAGAAAAAAATTAAATTTATTTACTCCTTTTTTTTCTTACACATACAAAAACAAAAAAATAATTACAGAAATAATTTATAATGGCAAAAAATTACAGATAATTAAATTGAAGTTGGTGGTTAAATGTATGGACTACATTTTGGATAGTTATTCATGTGAATCTATCGGGCCATCCGTACCAATTATTTGGTATTACAAAACACATGCTTACCCATCAAAGTGCCAATTTTTTTTTTTTCCCTTCTTACGTACGAAATTGCTATGGACTATTAATTAAAATAATTTATTACTCTTTTCATGCATATATTGTAACTACTCTAAAATAGCAGCCAAAGTAGATTTTCGTTTTCAATGGTAGTGGACAATCACAAAGTGAAAAAGACGATAAGTCAGTTCGTTCAATACCCATTTCAAAAACTTTCTCAAATTTTCTTCAGTTTTATCATAAAATTTTAATTTGTACTAGAATACTATTATATGTATTATAAATTCAGCTCATTAAATGTTTTAATCATATTTTGGCTGCTTGACCCCAAATATGACCCCAAATATAGTGAAATAAACCAAACGAAATTAAACCAAATTTTTTTTTTTTAAATCAAATACAGTCAAATTTAAATATTTTCAGAAACCAATAAAAATATTTCTTTTCAATAAAATAGAGTCAAAATTAAATATTTTGATAAACGAATAAAAATATTTCTTTTTAATAAAATAGAGTCAAAATTAAATATTTTGAGAAACCAATAAAAATATTTCTTTTTAATAAAATATAGTCAAAATTAAATATATGAATTTCGGATTTTTTAATCGCAATTCTTAATTAAAAAAAATTACTTTTAAAACCCTAATTTCCTTTTCATTCCTCTTCACAAGAAAAAAAAAACAATTTCCAATTCAACAAATGTACGTTGGTTTATTCAATATTCAAAATATAGACATTTTCATTCACAAGCATAATTTCAAAATTCTAATTCCTGATTTGAAATTTAAAAATATAAACATTCAAAATATTCAAATTTATTCAATATTCAAAATATTTTTCTTTTGGGTCCAATGCCAGTGGTGCAATACATAGTAATTAATGGGTGGACATTGGAGATTCTTCTTTCTACTAATAAACCCACTTCGCAAAAGTATGAAACAAAGAACTAGCTTGTTGGTCAAGAGTCTTTTTATAGCTATTTTAGCCCAAACATGACATGCCAAACGAAACTTAAGATTCACAAAAATTAAATTTAGAAGGCATAACACTATTTACATACATCCTAAAATTATATATATTACAGCTAAATTAGCTAATTGCCCAATAGAAATCCAGTCTATGATTTTGCATAATGATGAGTAGCTCTTTCACTTGTTCATGAATTCCCTTCATTTGACTTGATTATGATTGTGTTTGAATCATAACTTTGAACACAGATTAAAAATAAAATAAAATAAGAAAAAAAAAAGAAAAGAAAAGAAAAGAAAAGAAAAGAAAATAGAAGAAAAAATTAGATTTTATTTTACTCACATTTTTCTTTCTCTTAATTCAAACTCAGTTTTAAGAGATTGATTGACCTGACAAATGAGACACTTTCTTAATCAAAGTTGTATTAGATTTATCATTGCAGAATTGATTGTAAAAAGAGAAAAAAATACTCTCTTTTTTTCTTTTTTTTCGGCTGAAGGTTAGATTTGATTTCAAGTTTTTGGTACACCTATTAAAAGACTTGTGAATTAAGTTAATGTGGTCATTTAATGTTGTACCCGAGCCTTGGATTTACCAAGAGAAATAAATAAATTCACCTCATTTTCTTTTTGTCAAGATAAAGAAACATAATCTTAGGGTGTTGTCATTTACTGCATTCCAACAAAAAAATCAAGATTGAGATCTGAGTCGATTTTTTTATATGAGTCGATTTTTTGACAAAAAGGGTTTGTTTGGATATGAGTCGATTTTTTGACTATTTAATTTGGGGCTAAAAAATGTCGTTAGTGATAGGTTTTTTTGACTTTTATGAGAGAAAAAATAAAATATTTATGATTTAGATATAACATTTTGTCTTATATGAATAAAATAACTTATTTTATCTTATATGACTATTTTAGCCCAAACTAATATCCCAAACGGGAGCAAAGCCAGATTGAGTTGTTGTGCCCTTTCTTTGACTTGAAACCTTGAAATTTGTTTATGTTCATTTTATTTTTTATTTTATTTTTGGGTAGCCCTATTAATATTTTGGTTTTGTTGTAACGGTCCATGAAATTTTGGGATGATCAAATTATATTAAATCTAGCATTTAGTGAATCTTATCACGTTTTCAAGAGATGAGGATATGTAAAATATTTTGATCCTCCATGTAATTCTCTCTGCCTTAAATTAATCAGAGTATACATATGTGACAAAACTTTCCTATTTTTTTTTTAAAAAATTTAATTTAATTTGTTTTTTGGGGTAGGTCATCCATATGTGATCCTAACACATTCAAAACCCAATAAACAAAACCCCTAAATAGTCCCAAAGAAACATGGATCCTTTGTCTCTTGGGTATCACAATGCAGGTCTCGAGTCTTGACCTCTACAATTTCTCCCAAATTAATGACATTTACATGCTTTGATTTCTATTTTAACTATCTTCATTTGTATAGGAGAATGTAAAACATAAATAGAAATAAATATGATGAAACTTAGATATTTTTGTACATAGACAAAAATGTTCTCACATTTGAAATAATGAAATTAACTAATTTATAAAAAAAAACATAACAAAATAAAATGATAGTATCCTCTTGAATAAAAAAACAAAAAACATTAATATTTCATTATAAATAAAATATAAATTTATAAATCATATAAATAATATTACTTTCTTTATTTGGAAGCTCATTTAACTTGAAACAATTCTTTGAAATAGATTATTGAATTTCACTTACAATTAGATTTTAATCTATTAATTTTATAATATTAGAACCAAAAAAATAAAATCCATTGATGCTATAATATTACAAAAAAAATAAAGCATTTCAATTTATTCCAAAAAATAAAAAACCAAATAAATAAAAATACTTTATTTAAAATTATATAATGACAGTATATGTTTCAAATTAAAAATACTTTATTTTGATAAACCAATAAAAAATTCAGACAAATTCAAAAACTAACCATGATTCCAAAAAATTCAATTTCATTTCAAAACCCTAACATTGACAGAAAAACCCTAACCCGTATGCCAAAAAATTCCAAACCCTAATTTCATAACCACAATGATAAAAACCCTAACACATTTAATAATTCACAAGTAAAACCCTAACATTGACAAAAAAATACAACACATTTACAAACACAAAAAGTAAATACATAAAATTAGGGTTAATGTCATACCACGGAGAGAGAGAGAGAGAGCAGAGACAGAGAGCGAGAGCGAGCTGAGATGGAGCGAGAGCAGAGAGAGAGAGAGCGAGCGAGAGCAGAGAGAGAGAGAGCGAGCGAGAGCAGAGAGAGCCAAAAACCTAAGTCTGAGTATGCAAATGAGGGGGGGGTTTGTTCGTATATATGAGGACTTTGAAAACGCTGATCTAAAAAGCGATTTCATTTAAATGAAATCGCTATTACAAATAGCGTTTTTTGGCAACAAAATTTGAACTGAAATCGCTATTAGAGATAGCGTTTTTTCCGGGGAAAATTTTTTCTTAAAATCGCTATTACGAATAGCGTTTTTATGCAATTTTAAAAAAAGCGCTGTTAGGAAAAGCGTTTTTAACAAACACTAGAAGCGCTATTTGTAATAGCGACTTATTAATCAAAGTCGCTATTTGTAATAGCGAGTTTACTGTTCACCTACTTTTACGCTCCTAACAGTAAAAGCGCGAATAGTAATAGCGTTTTAACTTAGTTTTGGAATTCCGTCAGAAGTTGGCCTAGTTTTGGAAATACAATACAAAAATGGCTTATATTGGGAAATGGCCCCATGATGTTTCCAAATAAAGTTTGAGAGGTCAAGTTTGGCATGATTGAAAAATGATAAAAAGTTAAAAAGTCACTATCCTATTTAAGTCACATCATTTTATTTAAGTCACATCACCTCTCTAACACATCACTTCAAACCCAACCCAAACTCAACCCATATTTCATAAAAAGTCAAAAAGTGTACTTATTTAGTCTTCCCAAACTAGGCCTTAAATTTTTTTGCATGATTGGTTTGATTTTAAAAAAAAATTAATAATAATTAATTTGATAAAAGAAATAAAAAGTATTAATCATTTTTATGTAATTTTATTTTTTGAGATGTCAAAAATAATATTTACAAATTAAAAAATATATTTTTGATATTTATTTTTATCAAATTAATTTCTATTTTAAAAAAATAATAATTTTAAATTTTCTTCTGAGAAACAAACCAAATAAGCCCTTGGTTTCTAAAATGATATTTATGTCATTTTGATCATTAATATTTAAATTGTATTAATTTTATTTTTAATATATAAGCAGTGGTTAAGTTTAGTTCTAAACCTGATTCTATAGTAAGGGGTGTTTTAAAAAGATGGTTAAAAATTATTTTTTTACTTTTTTTGACTTTTTTATTTGAGAGGGAAGTGAGTTAAAAGTTGAGAAGTAACTTTAACCCACTTTCCAAAATAGATTTAAACACCATTAAATCCGTAGATAAATGTAAATTCACTTTTTCTTAAAAATTTTTAAAGTGGTGTATTGTTTGGTTGAGATTTAATGTTGAAAAATTAATGTGACTTATCATTAAATCTCAAGCACACAATGCACCACTTTAAAAAACTTTAAAAAAAAAACTCCAAAGGATCCTTACCCACCAAAATATATAATTTGTGTCGTTAATGTAAAACTCACTTAAAATATTAATTTTTTAGATCTCAAACTACATATCACATCTATTAGTAAAAATAATTTTTTAATTTTATTTAATTTATATACTCAGTTTTCTTGTTTTTTTTTTCATGAAAATAACACAGGATCCCACTGAGCACCAATGATCTTCTAGAGTGAAATTTTTCTAAAATTTCCTAGAGTACTACATTGTGTGGTTGAGATTTACTGGCAAGTCACATTAGAAAAATTGATGTGACTTGCCAGTAAATCTCAACCACACAATGTAGCACTCTAGGAAACTTTAGGGAAAAATCACTCTAGAGGATCCTTGCTCCCCACTGAGAGCATGTTTCTCGGTGGAGATATCATACGGATGCCACGTGTCAAATTGGGCGTGTTTTGGAGAGGACAAGTCATAGTCCCGCTCTCGCTTAGAAGCCGCCACGCGACAATCTCTCACTTCAAAATTTTTAGTTTTTTGAAATTATATAAATAAGTATATTTTTTTAATTTTTTTTAAAAATATGAAAAAAAAAAAAGTAAGGAAGTGATATAAGTTAAAAAAATAAAAAAAAAATGTACTAATATCTAACATGCCAAACAAGCTCTTAAAAAAAAAAAAAAAAACGTTTGATCATTCTTTTACTTTAATCCTTAATTTATTTATTTTTTTCATTTGGATTCTTTATATTTTATTTATTTTTTATTTAATTTAAAAATTAATTTATGTTTAAAGTTACACAAAAAATGATATATTAATAATACCACAATATAAGAATATTTTATTATATGTAACTCATATTTTTAACATGAAATTAAATAATAATATAAATTTTTATGTAATTTCACAGTTAACGTAGTATTTTTTATCTAATTTTGATCAAAAGTTAATTTCAAAAGTTAATTAAAAAATTTAGCATGTAAAAGATTAAAGTGAAAAAAAAAATTCTTAATAACTAGTCATCGTTTGGCAATATGTTTTTTTTAGTTGATTTTTTGACTATTTTAACTTGGGACTAAAAGTTTGTTTGGTTTAATTTTTTTTATTTTTGTAAAAAAAAAAAAATAATTATGATTTAAATGTGATATTTTGGTAGTGTATGAGAATGCGTGGATTAGGCTTATTTTGGAGAGATGGTAAAAAGTGACTTTTTGACTTTCAACCAAGCTTTTGGCTTTTTTAGACAAATGATTTGGGAAGTTAGTAAAAAGTGACTTTTGACTTTTTTGATTAATGTTTGTTTATGATGTCAAATCATAATAAAATGACCAAACAACTCTCATTTATTTAAAATATTTACAACTTCACCTATGTAACACATTTTGACCTATGAAGGTAAAATTATAATTTTACCGTTGGCTAAAAACCAACTTCTCAAATGAAAAAAAAGATAAAAAAATCAACTTTTAACTTTTATTACAAATCAAAAAAAGTGATTAAAAATCAACTTTCCAAAATAGCCCTTAGGCCGTTTGACGAAAAAAGCAAAGTAGCCGCATTGTAGCTGATGCTACTAATAACCTGCCTAGCTAGATGCCACTAGAGGGTGAAAAGATTATTTTACCTTATTTTACCCTTTGGTCAGACATACAACTCACATCAACATCAGAGCAACAACTGAGTAAAAAGGCTCTCAGCTGGGTCATTTCCCTAAATAAGTTAAAATAGTAAATTAATTTTTAAATTAAATTTAATTTTAAAAAAAATTTCAAAATAAACTAATTCGTGGTTCACAATCATGATTTCAATAACTGAGGAAAAAGGCTCTCATCTCGGGACATTTCTTTAAATAAGCTAAAATAATAAATCAATTCCCAAACTAAACCTACTTTTGAAAGAATTCCCAAAATAAGCTAATTCGTGGTTCGCAATCACGATTTCAACACATATGCACCTGACTCGCGTAAAATTGGGAAAGTTTTAAAATCGTGGTTACAAAAAGCACTTTTGATTAAGAAATCGCGGTTACAAAACCCGCTTTTAATTTTTTTTTTTTTTTTTTTTTGAAATCGCTGTTCTGAACCACGATTTTATTCAAAAAAAAATTTCTTGTGAAATCGCTGTTCCTAACCACGATTTTATCCAAAAATATTTTTCTTCTGAACTCACTGTTCCAAACCACGCTTTCACTGTGTGAAGAAAGCGTGGTTAGAAACCACGCTTTCAACACTGCCCTCACATACACTCACAAATTTGACTCTGACACCAAACACAAACAAACAGTCACACACACAGTCACACTCAACATATATATATATATATATAAATTTTAATATATCTATATATATATAAATTTTATTTCATAAAATTAAAATCAATATTAAATATATATAATAATTTATAATAACAAATAATAATCAACTATATAAAATGATTACTTTTTATTTTAATTCTTAATTTTTTTATTTTATTGTTTAGGGATAAAAATTTTTTATTTTATTTTAAGGTTTAAAGTTTAATTCTTAAAATATATTTATTTTTTTATTTTAGGGTTTAAGATTTATAAAAAAAAATTATTCCTAAACTATAAATTCTAAACCCTAAAATAAAAATAAATAAATTTTAAGAATTAAACCCTAAATTCCAAAAATAAAAAAAATAAATTTTATCCCTAAACAGTAAAATAAAAAAAAAATTAAGATAGTAAATTATAAACCTAAATTTTTTTAGGGGAAAAAATTAAGATAGTCAATTCTAAACCCTAAATTTTTTTTAGAATTTACTATCTTAATTTTTTCTCCTAAATTTACTATCTTAATTTTTTTTTATTTTACTGTTTAGGGATAAATTTTTTTTTTTATTTAAGGGTTTAAGGTTTAATTCTTAAAATTTATTTATTTTTTATTTTGGGGTTTAGGATTTATAAAAAATAAATAAATTTTAAGAATTAAATTATAAATTCTAAACCCTAAATCCCAAACCCTAAAACAAAAATAAATAAATTTTAAGAATTAAACCCTAAACCCTAAAATAAAAAAATAAATAAATTTTATCCCTAAACACTAAGGTAGCGTTTGGTAACATTTACGTTTTTTGTTTATGTTTATAAAAATTTTATAAACTGGTTTCTGCTTATTTTTAGAAAAACATAAATTATAAACCAACAATTTTTCCAAAAAAAAATTTCAATAATTTTTACTAACCACATTTTTTCCAATTAAATTTTTTTAGTTTATGTTTTAAGATTTTTTTAAACATTTTGTTCCAATTAATTTTTTTTTTATAAATCCTAGACCCTAAAATAAAAAAAAAATTTACATTAAACCTTAAACCCTAAAATAAAAATAAATAAATTTTATCCCTAAACAGTAAAATAAAAAAAAATTAAGAATTAAAATAAAAAATAATTATTTTATATAATTGATTATTATTTGTTATTATAAATTATTATATATATTTAATATTGATTTCAATTTTATGAAATAAAATTTATATATATATATATATATATATATATTAAAATTTTATATATATGTTGAGTGTCACTGTGTGTGTGAGTGTTTGTTTGTGTTTGGTGTCAGAGTCAAATTTGTGAGTGTATGTGAGGGAAGTGTTGAAAGCGTGGTTTCGAACCAAGCTTTCTTCACACAGTGAAAGCGTGATTTGAAACAGCGAGTTCAGAAGAAAAATATTTTTTGATAAAATCGTGGTTAGGAACAATGATTTCACAAGAAAAATATTTTTTGGATAAAATCGTGGTTCAGAATAGCGATTTCAGAAGAAAAAAAAAAAACGGGGTTTGTAACCGCGATTTCTTAATCAAAGCGCTTTTTGTAACCACGATTTTAAGACTTCCCCAATTTCACGCGAGTCGGGCGCATATGTGTTGAAATCGTGATTGTGAACCACGAGTTAGCTTATTTTGGGAATTCTTTCAAAACTAGGCTTAGTTTGGGAATTGATTTACTATTTTAGCTTATTTAGGGAAATGCCCCTCTCATCTCTCTCGCCTCTCTTATCTGTCGTACCCATTGACGAAAGGGTTTGAAGAACACCATCGTACCTCTCTCCGGCGGATCTCACTCCGAAGGATCACTCGCTTAAAGACCACGCAACCGACTATCTTGCTCACTGATCGTCGAAAACTTGCGCTAGGTAAGGTATACTGACGCGATTTCTATTCTTATTCTTTCTTTTCTGATTTCCTCTTGCTGGTTTTTCCCTATTGATGGTATTTTGTTGTACAAGTACTGATATGCACCTATGAACTTTTTTTCCCCCTATATATATATGAGAGGGTGATTAATGATATGGAATTGGGCCAGACAGATTTGGGCCGAACAAAGTTGTGCCGGACAGATTTGGGCCGAACAGGTGTTGGGCCAAGTTGTGTGGCCCGGCCTTGAAGGAAGTTGCTCGGTTAAGGCAACGCGTGGATTGACCGAGCTGCAAGGATCCGGGGTCACGAAGCCGGTCAGGTGAAAAGTCCAGCGCCAGGAAAGGCAAGGTTGGACCGAGGTACCTGTTTGCTCGGCAGGTCGGGCGACCGCAAACTACTGTGAGTTATCCCGAGCTCGGCTTTGCCGAGATGCCACCGAGTCCGGCCCTCATCTGAGCTTAGCTGTTGGAGTACTTGGGCATGAAGCGCAGCATGGCAGACGATGGCCGAGATGATACTGCCCGGCTGCCGAGCTCCCAGGAGCATGGGCAGGCAGTTGGGTTAGGTGGTGCTCAGCAAGGTTTATGCTGACAGATGGGATAGCAGTACCACGTGTTGAGAGATCACTGGGAGTAGATTTGGGGCGCAGAAGGTATATAAGCATGTCTGCGCCCCCCATACGCAGACAGATGAATATTTGGTGAGACATACACTAAACACTGAAGACTCTCCCTTCTCTCTATCTATCCCCTGTGTGTGTATTCTAACTTGATCGTCGGAGGGGTTTTCCGGCCACACACCGCTAGGTAGCTCACCGCCGTTGTGCTCGCAGGTGATCGGACAGAAATGGAGCTCAAAAGAAAGGAGTACGGACTTGTCGGAATATTTGCTCCCCGTACAATTGGCGCCGTCTGTGGGAAAGTTTACAGACAAAACCTTGTCTTCCAGGCTCATCTAATCGCCATTCATGGCAAACAACGATGAGATTCGGTTGTCTGCCATCGATGGAGCCACCTCGGAGTTTATCCGACGGAGAGAGGGACATCCCGCCATCCTTCCAATGGCAGATTTGGAGACATTCCCCGGAGGGCAGTCGGGGGAAGCGCGGGATAAGCGCGGGAGAAATTATGGTCATTCGCGGAGTCCAGACGGTCATCGGCGGCGGAGAGAGTCACACGCCAGACGTCTGGAGCACAAGTTGAGGGACCAAGATGCCGTCATCCGGCGAATGGCGGCGGAGATGGAAGAGCTCAAGCGACATGTCAAAGGGAAGGGTGTAGCTGGAGTGGGTGACCACAGTGAGCGCACCCCATCCCGCTGTTCAGGCGGTCAGAGTCAGCGACGCACTCCGTCCATTTCTATTACCAGAAGTTACCAGGTTGGTGATTCCGACGTACATGCAGAGAAGTCTAGCGCGCAAGATAGCACTTACTGGCCCCCACGTCCGATGACGACGTCGAGGTACTCTTACTCCGCTCATTCAGAGGATTTGCGGGCAGTCTTAAAGGAGCGGGCTTGCCGGTGCGAAGCTCAGAGGATACCGGCGTTCCAGCGGTTATCCTACGGGGTTCACGCCAGCGAGGAGGTCGGAATGTCTCCACCCCGCCAAGCAACGCCACTCCTAGTGGATTCAGATTTGGCAAGGTTAAGTGCCACCCCTTTCTCCCTGGAAATAGAAACAACACCGCTTCCGACAGGCTTCCACCAGCCAAAGTTCACGCTTTACGATGAAAAAATCGATCCCTACATGCATGTAAGTCATTTCCGACAGGTCATGGCCGGCCATAGGCGGAATGATGCTCTTGTGTGTCTCATCTTTCCGTTAAGTTTGGGCGAACTGGGCTTGAAGTGGTTTGAAAGGCTGCCGGAGGGGAGTATTGAGAGGTGGCATCAGCTGGCCAAAGCCTTTGTCACGCGCTTCAAAACCAACACCAAAACACCAAAAGAAATTGATCGCCTACTGAGTGTCAAGATGGAACCGAGCGACACATTGAAGGCGTACAACTCTAGATATTGGGAGACCTTCAACGAGATCTTGGATTGCCCGGTCAACCTTGCAATCACTCAATACAAGCGTGGTCTCCCGGTCGGACATAGATTGCGGGACTCGCTTACCATGCACCAACCGACGTCCATTGGCCAGCTCATGCAGTGCATCAATGAGCACATCCGAGTCGAGAATGATGCGTCAACATCTACCGTGAAGGCAACTCCGGTAGCAACAGACAAGAAGACAGCAGACAAAGTGCACGCAGTTGGGCAAGAGTCCAACCGCTCAAGTGACCGAGCAGAGGAATCGGACCGTGGCTCGAATCGCAAAAACCAGGGTAGAGGACGTCGGAAGGACCTGGATGACTACCCCCGAAATGACGTAGCGGAGGCAAACAGAAGGTTGAAGGCAAGGACTGGCATAACCACGGTCTTCAAGATTCCAATCTATCGCATACTTAGTGAAATCCGAGACGAGAAGTATGTCCAGCTTCCTGCTAAGTTGGGCGATGGACAAAAGGGCTACAATCCACGGTATCGTTGCACATTTCATCGGGAACAAGGCCACCGGACTGAGGATTGTTTGCCTTTGAGGTAACACCTGGAAGAGCTAGTCGCGGCCGGACACCTAGACCTTTACATTGATGAGGGCGTAAAGGTGAACCAGGCTCCGGTTGAGCCCAGGGGACAGGATGACCGAGATGCACCACCACAAAGAGTTATTAATGTCATTCACGGCATAGTGGAACCGGAGCGTGTTTGCAAACTCCGGGGTATGATCAAAAAGGCCGAACATATGAGGGAGGTTTTGTCGGTACAGCCTGCCATCAAGAGGGGGAAGACCGTAGAGAAAGATGTGATTAGTTTCACCTCAAGGGATCTAGAGCGCATTCAGATGCCGCACAACGATGCCTTAGAAGTAACACTCCGTGTCAAGGAATTCGATGTCAAACGGATCTTGATCGATCAGGCTCCGTTGAGATCATGTATTACGACGTGTTCAAGCAGCTCAAGCTCCGAGAGACAGACTTGGCTCCGGCAACTTCGCCACTGGTTGGTTTCAACTCACAACCGGAGTGGCCTTTGGGAAAGATTATCTTGCCGGTCAAAGCGGGATCCGTGGTCAAGCAAGTGGAGTTCTGGGTGTTGCAAGTCCCTTCTACTTACAATCTAATCCTTAGAAAGGGATGGTTTCATGCCATGTAAGCCGTAGCGTCGACCTACCATCAGGTGATGAGATTCCCCTCGGCTATGGGGGCAATCGAGGAGATTTGGGGAGATCAAGTCATGTCCAAACAATGCTTCGTGGCAGTAAACGGGAGCCGGGCTGCCAAAGGCTTCGTCCAAATGATAGAAGGACCGGAAGACCGGGGAGTTCTTGACGATGTGGACACCAAGGCAGAGGACAAAGCTGTTGAGGAGTTGGTGGAGGTGCGAGTTGACATGGAGCGGCCGGAAAAGTTCTTTCTGCTCGGTTCCAGCCTCACGGCCCAAGAAAGGACCGAGATGGTTGAGATTTTGATGACCAACATCGAAGTCTTCGCATGGTCGCCTTACGATATGCCCGGCCTCGATCCAAGTTTTATCTGCCATCACCTCAATGTCTTCCCCGGAGCAAAGCCAGTCATTCAGCGAACAAGGAGATCGGCGCTGCATCATGCCGAGGTAGTTGCAGAGGAAGTGAAAAACTTGCTTTAGGCACAAGCAATTCAGAAAGTGCACTACCCTCGGTGGATTTCCAACACAGTAGTGGTGCCCAAGAAGAATGGGAAGTGGCGAGTTTGTGTCGATTACAAGACAGTCAACCGAGCTTGTCCAAAGGATAGTTTCCCTTTGCCCCGTATTGACCAGCTAGTGGACTTGACGGCTGGGAATAATCGGCTCAGCTTCTTGGATGCCTATCGCGGCTACCACCAGATTGCCATGCATGGGCCCGACCGAGAGATTACTTCCTTTACGACTCCAAGGGGACTCTTCTGCTACCGAGTCATGCCTTTTGGTTTGAAGAACGCCGGGGCAACTTTTCAGAGGATGGTGACTAAGATGTTTGCTCCATTGCTCGGGCGGACAATGGAGGCCTACATTGATGATATGGTGGTTAAAAGCCGGCATGCTGGAGACCACTTATCCGACTTGGCCGAAATGTTCGCCATTCTCAAAAAACACAAGCTGCGCCTGAATGCGTCTAAGTGTGCCTTTGGCGTGGGATCCAGAAAATTTTTGGGATTCTTAGTCACGAACCGAGGCATCGAAGCAGACCCCACTCAGATCAGTGTCGTGCAAGATTTGAAGCAGCCCAGCTCGACTAAGGACATGCAGCATCTGACCGGGATGGCCGCCTCGCTTAATCGATTTATAAGCCGGTCATCAGATTGCTGCCGTCCTTTCTTTCAGGCATTGAAATCAAAGTTCTCGTGGGACAAAGATTGTGACCGGGCTTTGGCCGAACTCAAGGAGTATCTGTCTTCTCCGCCACTGTTGGTTACACCAAAGTCAGGCGAGGAACTCTATCTTTACCTTGCCGTCTCACAGCATGCAGTTAGTGCGGTGCTTGTCCGAGCTGAAGGAATTAAGCACCTCCCAATCTTCTATGTCAGTAAGACCTTGCTACCGGCAGAGTCGAGGTACTTGCTATTGGAAAAGCTTGCGTTAGCATTGATGATGGCTTCAAGGAAGTTGGCGCACTATTTTCATGCCCATACCATCATCGTTCTGACCGAATTCCCCCTTAAGGCCTTGTTTGAACGGGCAGACTTTTCTGGCCGAATTCTCAAGTGGGCGATCGAATTGGGTCAATTTGATGTTAAGTTCCAACCGCGCACTGCTATAAAAGCCCAGACCTTGGCTGATTTCGTTGCGGAATTCTCACCTGAAACTCATCTGGTGTGCCCGGTCGACATTGCCGTGGCAGATGATGAGGTAAACGCAAGCACGACCGAGACACAACAGTTTGATAGAGCTGGCGACGCGAACTTTGCGCGCCCCTCCGACACACCCTCAATTTGTACAAATCCACCGCACGGTGATGCGATAATGGAATTGGAAATCACCATCCAACCTGCTCTGTCCGGTACCACATCACAAAGGGGGGAAGAAGTGGAAGCACTGAGCACAGAGCCTGCGACCAGCATAATACTGCAGTCTGGAGATTCGCCTACGGACTTGGACATTGTAGATTAACTTGCCGAGTCTGGTGCCAAATCACCAAGAGGGGAAGACGTGAAAGCACTCAGCACAGAGCCTGTGGCCGGCATAATACCGCAGCCTGGAGCTTCGCCTACGGACTTGGGCATTATAGATCAACCTGCCAAGTCCGGTGCCGAATCACCAAGGGGGGCTGAAGTGGAACCAGTCGGCACAGAACGTGCAGCCGAACAGCCGAACAACCGTGATCTCATCGACCTTCGAAACTCTCAGGACCTTCAGAATGTTGGAAGCTCTTTGTGGGGGAGATGTGGAAACTTTTCGTTGATGGAGCGTCGAACCGTCACGGTGCCGGGCTAGGTATCGGTCTTATCTCGCCGGATGGCCTAACTATTGAACATTCTATCACCCATGGGTTCCCAGCGTCCAACAACGAGGCTGAGTACGAGGCGCTTTTGGCCGGTCTCAAAAGCGCGCTTCAGATGCAAGCATCCAAGCTAATGGTGTACAGTGATTCACAGCTTGTGGTTAACCAAGTCGCTGGGATTTATGAAGTAAAGGATAACAGAATGGCAAAGTACCAAGCTTTGGTCAGGGAACACATCAAGAAATTTTAGGCAATTAGAGTTCAACAGATTGTCCGAGAAGAGAATAACCGAGCTGATGAGCTGGCCGGCCTCACTTCAATGGTTGATTGTACATCTCCTAACCCCCTGCTAATTGAATTCCTTTCACGGCCAAGCATAGAGGGAGCCGGGCAGACGGATGTATTCTGCGCCGCGCTAGGTCCTTCCTGGATGGGCCCTATAACCCTGTTTCTCAGAGATCGGACTCTGCCAGCAGACAAGAAAAAAGCGCACAAAGTCCGGGTGAAATCAGAGCGGTTTTGGCTCTCTCCATCCAGAGCGTTGTATAAAAAGTCCTTCACCGGTCCTTATTTGAAGTGCGTGCACCCGAGTAGCGTAGAGGCCTTCTTGTACGAAATTCACGAAAGCATTTGTGGCAGTCACATAGGGGGCAGGTCCTTGGCCTACCGCGCTATTTCACAAGGCTATTGGTGGCCATATATGCAAGCCGACGCACAGAAATATGTTCGCAAGTGCGAGAAGTGCCAGAAGTTTGCACACCAGATCCATCAGCCGGCCAGAGAACTTCTTCCCCTAACCAGCCCTAGGCCTTTTGCAATGTGGGGATTAGACATAGTGGGGCCGCTCCCAACAGCACCAGGCAACCGGAAGTTCTTCATCGCGGCAACAGACTACTTTACCAAGTGGGTTGAAGCCGAACCTTTGGCAACGATCAAGGAGAAAAACGTGAAGTGGTTTGTCTGGCAGAATGTGGCAACACGGTTTGGCGTCCCTAAAATTTTGATCTCTGATAACGGCACCCAGTTTGACGGTTGCCTATTCAGAGGGTTTTGTGAAGATTTGAAGATTGATTCTACAACTCCACTCCGGCTTACCCATAGTCCAACGGTCAAGTCGAGGCGTCAAACAAGACTATTCTTGACGGACTGAAGAAGAGGCTTGAGAAGGCCAAGGGAAAGTGGGCCGAGGAACTTCCCAACGTCCTTTGGGCATACCGAACTACCCCGCGGCGTTCTACTGGAGAAACTCCATTTGTTTTGGCTTATGGCATGGAGGCGTTCGTACCTTTGGAAGTAGGCATGCCCACTCTCAGAAGTGAAAGTTTTGAGCCCGAGCTAAACGCCGAGGCCATTGCTTTGGAATTGGATCTCGTAGAAGAGCGTCGGGAAAAGGCTCTCATCCATGTCATTGCCTACCAACAAGAGCTTTCAAGGAAGTACAATAAAACAGTGCACCCCAGACTGTTCAAAGTAGGTGATTGGGTTTTGCGGAAAGTTATGGGCAACACCCTGGTGCCAGGTGAAGGCAAATTAGGGGCAAATTGGGAAGGACCCTACAAGATAACCGGTCTGGCGGGCAAGAGGGCATACCACTTGGAGGATCTCGATGGTAGAGGAATACCCCGGCCATGGAATGCGGCCAACCTCAAATTGTATTATTTCTAGCTTTAGTTTTCTTTTTTTTTACAAAGGAATTTTTGGCCTACACTTCAGAATGTAATTCTTTTTGTCAATATATAGAAGTGTCCTCTTTGCTTTGGCATTTTGATTATTGTTCTGTTTTGAGTTTCCCAACCGAGATGATTTACTCCGGTTGGAATAGTTGATGACTTGTTCAACTTAGGATTCCCAACCGAGATTATTTACTCCGGTTGGAAGAGTTGATGGTCTGCTCAACTTAGGATTCTCAACCGAGATGATTTACTCCGGTTGGAAGAGTTGATGACCTGTTCAACTTAGTATTCTCAACCGAGATGGATCATTCCGGATTGAAAGAGTTGGTGATTTGTTCAACTTTGTTGTTCCAACTGAGATGGTTATTCCAGTTGAAGAAGTTGATGTTTTGTTCAGCTTAGGTATTCTCAACCGAGATGGTTTATTCCGGTTGAGAGACTTGGTGATTTGTTCAACTTTGTTGATCTAACTGAGATGGTTATTTTAGTTGAAGAAGTCCAATTCTACTACTTATACCGAGATATTTTGCTGAAGATAGAGTTGAAGAAAACCGTGCAAACACTTGATGAAATTAAAGCTTTTCATTGATAAAAAGTTAATACAAAAGGTGGGGAATTTAGCCCGGTTACATTTGCAGACAAAAAAAAAAGAAAACTAAGCCAAGGGGGAGAGGTCTGGTAATTCCTCATCAGTTTCCAGGTTGACCGTCGCTGTCTGGACCTGGACACCGGTTCCAGTCTGGCCGAGCTGAACCTGCTCGGTTTGGTCATCTCTCTCAGCGGTTGCGTTGGCTTCTTCGAGTCCTTCCTCGGCCTCAGCCTGCAGCGCGCTGAAGACGTCATTGGCGTATGAAATGAGGTAGGTCGGTAAGAAGACAGCCGGTGGAGAGGAAAACACGTCAGTGTCTGGACCTTGACCGAACTGTTGACAGGCAACCTTCCATCCAGCTTTGAAATATATGTCTTGGGTGGCGAAGACTTGTTTTTTGTAGTTGTTTTCCGCCTCTTTGAAGCCGGCATTATTGGCGTCTTCACAATCCTTCTCCCTGGACTCCTTGAGCGCGTCCAGCTCGGCCTGGAGCTCGTCCCTCTTTTCTCGGCTTCATCGAGTTGGCCGAGCAACCGGTTGTTGTCAGTGTTGGCGAGTTCAAGCGAGGACTTTGCTCGGCCAAGCTCGATTTGGAGGCTTTGGACTTGGCTGTCAGTGTCGGCTGCCTTTTACCGAAGTCGGTGGATGCGCTCCATGACTAAGTGTTGTTTTTGGATGGCCTGCAAAAAGGAAACCTGATCAGAGAAGAAACCGTGCAAACACTAGTGAAAATTGGAGTAGAAGATTGAGACTCTTACCCTGGTCATAGACTTCACGGCTGATTTCATCAGCCGGGTGTCAGGAACGTGGTCACTGCCAACCACGTCGCTCGGCAGGAGAAGGGCTTTGGAGAGATCAAAGGCAAGAAGATGCTCTTTGTCTCCCTTTATGGAGGCCGTTGCCGGGATCTCCTTTCCCCGGTGCTTGAGCTGCGGTCTTCATGCCGGCGTTGGGTCAGCTGTGACGGCAGGTTGCTCGGTGGATAGTTCGATTATCAGCTCGGCAGACGGGTCCGCGCGAGCTCTTTTGCCAGCCCGGCGTGTTGCTTGGCTTGACTGCCTGGCAGCTGGAGAAGCTAGGGCGACCACAGCACCCCTTGACTGAACGGCGACTGGCGAGCGGATGATGACGCTCGGTACCTCGGCAGACGTTGCGGTGAGCAGGTTTTTGATTTGGCTTCGTTTGGCCATCTCTTGTTCTTCTCTTAACCGAATTAGTGGAACGTCTGGCAAAGATGGATCTGGAGGAGGTGATGGAGCACGGAGAAAGTTTGTAACTTTACTCCAGCGGGGAGCAGAGTATCTGTAGGTTGGAGTGTAACCGAGCAACTCGTTGCAATCTCTGTCACGGTAGCGAAGCGCGGTCTTGATGGCTTCGACGTTGGGGTATTGGTAGTTTGCTTGCAAGGCCTGGATTGCTGCAAAAGAAACAAGAAAAATGGTTAAGTACAGAACTATGAAAAAAGTAAGCTAACCGAGCAGTTTGAACAGCTTACATGTGGAACCAAAGTTCTTGCTTATGAACTAGCCCGATATCTCGGCTGTTTCATAGTTGCCAGACACCCAGAAGAAATCGTCATCATGCAAGTCCTTGTCTGGTGTGCCGGTCACAATTTTTTCTTTGCCCGGCCTAATCTTAAGGTAGTAGACGAGGCCATCGCCGGTGTGCCCCAGGGTATACTGCCGCAGTATCTCGGCTAAACCTAGGTTTACGCCTAACCGGTTGTTTAATTCATGCACACCGTTTACTATCCGGTAGGTGTTGGTGGACACTTGAGTGGGTGCAAGCTCGGTGCGGCGTAGAAATTCGGTGATTAGTGGATTGAGTGGGAAACGGAGGCCTCCTTCGATGATGGACAGCACGGTGAAGGGGCATTGTTCTGTTCTACCCCAAGGCGTGGTCTCTTCTTCTGCGAGCTCAAGGTGGACGTCGGCCGGGATGCCGTACTCCTCCCTGAACGCATCTAGCGCAGCTAGAGTATCCACCAAGAAGCGGAATTTCCCCATGTGGCCGTCTAATCTAGCTCGGCCGAGGTGGTTTGGCACAGACTAGGAATGGGTGGCAATTCGGTCCTTATGAGCCTCAGAATTGGTCTTTGGTCCCCTTAGACTCTGCAAGGAAAAGGATGGCAAGCATAAGAGGAAGCGCGGTCGCGCAAAACGAGCTTGACTTTAGCTCGGTCATGGATTGTGCCAAACCACCACAGTCGTAAAGTCTAACCAGGAGCTCGGTCGCCCAAGCGGACCAGTTGTTAGCCCGGTCGAGCGGCCAAGTCCTATGGCCATTCCGGTTTTTGCTAAGATTACAGCAAACAGTTTATTTGCTCAGTTAAACTTATTTCTTGGATCAAATGAAGATCTGGAGCCCGGTCAGCCCCAGATCCTCAGTGTTCTTCAGGAAAAATGAAGAACAGTTTAAAGAAAAACGAAGAAACTAAGGGGCATTGAAGGTTGTGTGTGGGGAAGGCCCGAAAACCTACTGATTTGGTACCAGAAAGGAAGAAATATCAAATGAAAATGACATGGGATAAAGGACTTACCAAGAGTTGGTGCAAATGCAGTTCCTTCCAACACAAACACAGAGCAGGAACGAGAATGGAAGCTTGGCGAGGGCACAGCAGCTTCGAAATGCTTGGAATGGCTGAGAGTCAGTAAGGATCAAAGGAAGAAGGAAGATGCATGTTTATAGGGGCGGTGAGGCCGCCCAAATTCAAAATTGAGGGGACGGCTGGGTTGGCTACTCGAGGACCAACAGAGGATTGACACGTATCCCCATTTATGGCAGCATCAGAACTGAAAAGACAGGATGAAGAGTCGAGGGGTCAACCGGGAAACTTTTGGAGACAGGAATTTCAACCGAGGAATTGAATCGGGCAAGTTTTGAGGACAGGAATGTCAACTAGCTCGGTCGCCATTTCGCATATAGAGGACCGAGGAAGTATTATCCCGATCAGGATAGGTAATCCCAGTCACGCTTCAGCGGACGAAATTAAGGGGCAATTGAGAGGGTGATTAATGATATGGAATTGGGCCAGACAGATTTGGGCCGGACAGAGTTGTGCCGGACAGATTTGGGCCGAACAGGTGTTGGGCCAAGTTGTGTGGCCCGACCTTGAAGGAAGCTGCTCGGTTAAGGCAGCGCGTGGATTGACCGAGCTGCAAGGATCCGGGGTCATGACGCCGGTCAGGTGAAAAGTCCAGCGCCAGGAAAGGCAAGGTTGGACCGAGGTACCTGTTTGCTCGGCAGGTCGGGCGACCGCAGACTACTGTGAGTTGTCCCGAGCTCGGCTTTGCCGAGATACCGCCGAGTCCGGTCCTCATCTGAGCTTAGCTGTTGGAGTACTTGGGCATGAAGCGCAGCATAGCAGACGATGGCCGAGATGATACTGCCCGGCTGCCGAGCTCCCAGGAGCATGGGCAGGCAGTTGGGTTAGGTGGTGCTCAGCAAGGTTTATACTGACAGATGGGATAGCAGTGCCACGTGTTGAGAGATCACTGGGAGTAGATTTGGGGCGCAGAAGATATATAAGCATGTCTGCGCCCCCCATACGCAGACAGATGAATATTTGGTGAGGCATACACTAAACACTGAAGACTCTCCCTTCTCTCTATCTATCCCCTGTGTGTGTATTCTAACTTGATCGTCGGAGGGGTTTTCCGGCCACACACTGCCGGGTAGCTCACCGCCGTTGTGCTCGCAGGTGATCGGACAGAAACGGAGCTCGGAAGAAAGGAGTACGGGCTTGCCGGAATATTTGCTCCTCGTACAATATATATATATTTTTTTTCTACTTTGTAGTTCAGAATTTGGTGTTGCAGTTGTTATGGGCATCAAAAATTGGGCAAAACAACCCATGACCTGTATTGTTGTTCAACAAACATATTCTGCTGTAGCTATGTTTTTTTTTTTTTTTCTATAAAATCTTTTGTGCATTTAAAAAATTTTTAATTTCATTTTTCAGAATCTGTTATTAAAAATCAGTTCAACAACCATGGATGTAGATATGGGGAGAGTTCACATTCGCATCCACGACGATTTGTTTCACATACGAAACCAAGGACTATTGTGAAATAACTATTTTCTATTCGGAATTGGTTGTATGATGTCTTAGTTTGAGACACATAGCATGACTTTTAATTGTGGACGCACATTCGTTGCAAAAATTGGAACAAATCGTAACGGACTTAAATTATGGAAAACAATATTGTTCTATTGTTTTATGTTATTGTAATTCCTAATTTGTATAAGTAAAACTCATATTTCGTATGCAATTACGATTTGCATGTAAATGCGTCAAATTTGGAATGGAAAGTCAAGTGCGTAACAAACTTGCAAATGTTTCTATTTCGTAATTTTTACATTTCGTAATTTTTACATTTGTAAACCAAGTTTATATCACAGTTGTAATTTACTGGAACTCTTAAATTTATGAAATAAAAGTTACATTTGGTACAAAGTTGCCATTATCTCAAATTCTTATTTTTTGTAATTCAAACTATTAACCTAATGTGAAGTTCGAAATTTGATGCAAATTCAAATTTCTTAAAAGAAATTGCAACTCTTTTTTTCCTGCATGATAATTTGTATACTAAATTTTTTTTTGGGGGGGTAGTATACTTGTATGTTATTGGCATTAGTAATTATTAAAAATTAACAGTCATATTTCAGACAAACATGTGAATTTGACAAGTTAACTCGTAATTTTTGAACGTTAACAATGACAGTTCATACAAATTTATCATGCAAACTAGTTCGTACCTTCTATAATGAAATGGCAAAGTCGTAGGTGAGAGGGTGATTTATGATCAGGAGTTGGGCCGAAGTAACGGCCGAGCAAATTGAGAGCCCAACGGTGCATGGGGCCGAGATGATTGGCCATCCGCCAAGAAGTGGGCTGCCAGAACTTGAGCCGAGAAGAACTTGGGCCAAGTGTGAGTCATCCCGGCCCAAGACGGAGCTCGGCTAGATAGCGCCTGGTTGGACCGAGCTGCCTGATTAGGGGATGGCTGAAGCCAGACAAGCTGAATGACCGGCGCCCGGAAATGCGTGGTCAACCGAGGAGACTGTTTGACTGGCAGAAAGGCCGACCAAAGTAGGTACCCGGGCTGGGCACTGCCGAGATGCCGCCTAGCCCGGTCCTCCATGTGTTTATCCGGTTAGGCGCTTGGGTATGAAGCATGGCATGGCCGTGGTAGAGCAGCTCGGCTACCGAGCTCCAGCTATGAAGTCAGGCAGTTGAGATTAGATGATGATCGGCAAGGTTTAAGCTGACAGATGGGATAGCAGAGCCACGTGTCAAGAGATGACTGGGAGTGGATATAGGGCTCAGAAGGTATATAAGCATGTCTGCGCCCCCCATACGCGACACACGAACATCTCTGTAAGGAATTCTTACACTCAAACACTCTCTTCCTTCTCTCTATCCATCCTAAGGTGTGTGCTAATTTGATCGTCGGAGGGTTTTTCCGGCCACACACCGCCGGGTAGCTCACCGTTACTTGCTCGCAGGTGATCGGATATCGACGGAGCTCGGAAGAAAGGAGTACGGGCTTGCCGGAATATTTGCTCCCCGTACAATTGGCACCGTCTGTGGGAACTCGACAGACAAAACCTTGTCTTCCAGATTCATCTGATCGCCGTCCATGGCGAACAACGACGAGTTTCTGTTGTCCGCCGTCGACGGAGCCACCCCGGAGTATACCCGAAGGAGAGAGGGACCTCCTGCTGTCCATCCAATGGCTGACTTGGGAACGCCCACTGGCGGACAGTCAAGAGACGCGCGGGACAAGCGCGGACGAATTCATGGACATTCACGGAGTCCAGACGGTCACCGGTGGAGGAGAGACTCGCACGCCAGGCGACTGGAAAGCAAGTTGAGGGATCAAGATGCTGTCATCCGGCGAATGGCGGCGGAGATGGAAGATCTCAAGCGGCATGTCAAAGGGAAGGGTGTAATTGGAGTGGGAGACCACAGTGAGCGCACCCCATCCCGCCGTTCAGGCAGTCAGAGTCAGCGACGTACTCAGTCAATATCCATTACCAGAAGTTACCAGGTTGGTGATTCCGACGTGGGTGCAGGGAAGTCTAGCGCGCAAGACAGCACCTACAAACCCTCACGTCCGGAGACGACGTCGAGGTACTCTTACTCTGCTCAGTCAGAGGATTTACGGGCAGTCTTAAAGGAGCGGGCCCGCCGGCGTGAAGCCCAGAGAATACCAGCTTTCCAGCGACTATCTTACGGGGTTCACGCCAGCGAGGAGGTCGGAATGCCTCCGCCCCGCCATGCAGTGCCACTCCTTGAAGATATGGACTTGGCCAGGCTGAGTGCCACTCCTTTTTCCCTGGAAATTGAAACAACACCACTTCCGGCAGGCTTCCACCAGCCTAAGTTCACACTTTATGACGGAAGAACCGATCCATACATGCATGTGAGCCACTTCCGACAGGTTATGGCCGGACATAGGCGCAATGACGGACTTATGTGCCTAATCTTCCCGTCAAGTTTGGGCGAGCTGGGCTTAAAGTGGTTCGAGCGGTTGCCTGAAGGGAGCATACAAAGGTGGCATCAGTTGGCCGAGGCGTTTGTTACACACTTCAAAACCAACACAAAAACACCAAATGAAGTCGATCACTTGCTAAGTGTCAAGATGGAACCGTGCGACACACTGAAGGTATACAACTCAAGGTACTGGGAAGCCTTCAACGAGATCTTGGACTGCCCGGTCAACCTTGCAATCACACAATACAAGCGTGGTCTCCCGGTCGGACATAGATTGCGGGACTCGCTTACCATGCACCAGCCGACCTCCATGGGCCAGCTCATGCAGCACATTAATGAGCACATCCGAGTAGAGGATGACGCGTCAGCCTCTACCGTGAAGGCCACTCCGGTAGCAGCAGACAAGAAGACAGCAGGCAAAATGCATGCAGTTGGGCAAGAGTCCAGTCGCTCAGGTGACCGAGCAGAGGAATCGGACCGTGGTTCGAATCATAAGAACCGGGGTAGAGGGTGTCGTAATGACCGGGATGACTACCCCCGAGATGATGTAGCGGACGCGAACAGAAGGATGAAGGCAAGGACTGGCATAACCACGGTCTTCAAGATTCCAATCTATCGCATACTTAGTGAAATCCGAGACGAGGAGTATGTCCGGTTTCCTGCTAAGTTGGGTGATGGACAAAAGGGCTATAATCCGCGGTATCGTTGCACGTTCCACCGGGAGAGAGGCCACCAGACTGAGGATTGTTTGCTTTTGAGGCAACACTTAGAAGAGCTGGTTGCGGCCGGGCATCTACACCTTTTCATTGATGGCGGCGTGAAGCCGAATCAGGCTCCGGTCGATCCCAGGGGACAGGATGACCGAGACGCACCACCACAGGGAGTTATCAATGTCATCCACGGCATTGTGGAACCGGAGCGTGTTTGCGAACTCCGGGGCATGATCAAGAAGGCAGAACATATGAGGGAAGTTTTGTCGGTACAGCCTGCCATAAAAAGGGGGAAGACCGAAGAAAAGGATGTGATCAGTTTCACCTCAAGGGATTTAGAGCGTATCCAGACGCCGCACAACGATGCTCTTGTAGTAACACTACGCGTCAAAGAATTTGATGTTAGACGGATCTTGATCGATCAGGGAAGCTCAGTCGAGATCATGTATTATGATGCGTTCAAGTAGCTCAAACTCCGTGAGACAGACTTGGCTCCGGCTACTTCGCCACTGGTTGGATTCAACTCGCAACCGGAGTGGCCTTTGGGAAAGATAATCCTGCCGGTCAAAGCGGGATCCGTGGTCAAGCAAGTTGAGTTTTGGGTGCTGCAAGTGCCTTCGACGTACAACCTTATCCTTGGAAGGGGATGGCTACACGCCATGCAAGCCGTGGCATCAACTTTTCACCAAGTAATGAGATTCCCCTCGGCTATGGGGGCAATCGAGGAGATTTGGGGCGATCAGGTCATGTCCAAGCAGTGCTTCGTGGAGGTCAACGGAAGCCGGGCTACCAAAGGATTCGTTCAAATGATTGAGGGACCGGAGGACCAGGGTGTCTTGGATGATATGGGCACCAAGGCCGAAGATAAGGCTGTTGAGGAATTGGTTGAGGTACGGATTGATACCGAGCAGCCAGACAAATTCTTCTTGCTTGGTTCAAATCTCACGGCCATAGAGAGGACCGAGATGATTGAGTTTTTGATGGCGAATATTGAAGTCTTTGCATGGTCGCCTTACGACATGCCTGGCCTCGACCCAAGTTTTATCTGCCATCACCTCAATGTCTTCCCTGGAGCGAAGCCAGTCATCCAGCGAAGAAGGAGATCGGCACTACATCACGCCGAGGTAGTTGCAGAGGAGGTGAAGAATCTGCTTGAGGCACGAGCAATTCAGGAAGTGCACTACCCTCGGTGGATCTCCAACACGGTAGTGGTGCCCAAGAAGAATGGAAAGTGGCGAGTTTGCGTCGACTATAAGACAGTCAACCGAGCTTGTCCCAAAGATAGCTTCCCTTTACCACGAATTGACCAGCTTGTGGACTTGACAGCTGGACACAACAGGCTCAGTTTCTTGGATGCCTACCGCGGCTACCATCAGATTGCCATGCATGGGCCTGACCTAGAGATCACCTCTTTCACGACTCCGAGGGGACTCTTCTACTACCGAGTGATGCCTTTTGGTTTAAAGAACGCCGGGGCAACCTTTCAGAGGATGGTAACCAAAATGTTTGCTCCCTTGCTTGGCCGGACAATGGAGGCTTACATCAATGATATGGTGGTAAAAAGCCGACATGAGGCAAACCATTTGTCCGACTTAGCCGAGATGTTTTCCATTCTAAAGAAGCACAAGCTGCGCTTGAACGCCTCAAAGTGTGCCTTTGGCGTGGGATCCGGAAAATTTTTGGGATTCCTAGTCACGAACCGAGGCATCGAAGCAGACCCTACTCAGATCAGAGCCGTGCAAGCATTGAAGCAGCCCAGCTCGGCTAAGGACGTGCAGCATCTGGCCGGTATGGCCGCCGCGCTTAATCGATTTATAAGTCGGTCATCAGATCGCTGCCGCCCTTTCTTTCAAGCATTGAAGTCAAAGTTCTCATGGGACGACGAATGTGACCGAGCTTTGGCCGAGCTCAAGGAATATCTGTCTTCTCTGCCACTGTTGGTTACACCAGAACCGGGTGAGGAACTCTATCTTTTCCTTGCCGTCTCCCAGCACGCAGTCAGTGCGGTGTTGGTCCGGGCTGAAGGAATCAAGCACCTCCCAATTTTTTATGTCAGCAAAACTTTGTTATCGGCAGAGTCGAGATACTTGCCGTTGGAGAAGCTTGCTTTAGCCCTGATGATGGCTTCAAGAAAATTGGCGCACTATTTCCACGCCCATACCATTGTCGTACTGACTGAGTTTCCCCTCAAGGCCTTGTTTGAACGGGCGGACTTTTCAGGCCGAATTCTTAAGTGGGCGGTCGAGTTGGGACAGTTTGATGTTAAGTTCCAGCCGCGCACTGCTATAAAATCCCAGACCTTGGCAGATTTTGTCACCGAGTTCTCACTTGGTATTCATCCAGTATGCCCGGTCGACATTACCGAGGCAGATGATGAGATGCACGCAATGCCAACCGAGGTACAACCAGTTGAAGGAGGTAGCGCCGCGGAGTTAGCGCGCACCATCGAAGTTCCCTCAGTTTGCACGGTCATACCACCCGGTGATGCGATGACGGAGTTGTGTATCACCAACCCATCCACTCTGTCCGGTCCCGCATCACCAAGGAGGGAAGAAATTGAACCACACCGTTCAGAACCTGATGATTCACCTACGGACTTGGGCATTCCGAACCAACTTGCTGAGTCCGGTGCCGAATCATCAAGGGGGAAAGGAATGGTTCCACGCAGCTCAGAACCTGCGGCCGGCTTCACACCGCAACCTGATGATTCGCCCACGGACTTGAGCATTACAGAACAACTTGCTGAGTCCGGTGTCGAATCACCAAGGGGCACTGAATTTGAACCGGTCAACATCGAACTTGACACCGCACAGCCGAGCAATTGTGATCCCATTGCCCTTCGCAATTCTCAGGACCCATCCGACTGTTGGAAGCTTTTTGTGGGGGACATGTGGAAGCTTTTTGTTGATGGAGCGTCCAACCGCCATGGTGCCGACCTAGGTATCGTTCTTATCTCCCCGGATGGCCTAACCATTGAACATTCTATCACGCTTGGCTTCCCGGCATCTAACAACGAGGCTGAGTACGAGGCACTTCTCGCCGGGCTCAAGAGCGCAATTCAAATGAAGGCTGTCGAGCTCCTGGTGTACAGTGATTCCCAGCTTGTGGTTAACCAAGTTTCTGGGATTTATGAAGCAAAGGATGAAAGGATGGCGAAGTACCAGGCTTTGGTCAGGGCACATATCAAGCAGTTTGAGGCAATTAGAGTCCAACAGATTGGCCGGGAAGAAAACAGCCGAGCTGATGAACTGGCCGGTCTCGCGTCTATGGTGGATAATACATTTCCAAACCCTCTTTTGATTGACTTTCTTCCGCAGCCCATCATTGAACACGCCGGGCAGACAGATGTACTCTGCGCCGCGCTCGGTCCCTCTTGGATGGACCCCTTGATCTCGTTCCTCAGAGACCGGACTCTTCCAACTGACAAGAAATAAGCACACAAAATCCGGGTGAAGTCAGAGCGGTTTTGGCTCTCATCATCTGGCGCATTATATAAGAAGTCCTTCACTGGTCCTTATTTAAAGTGCGTACACCTGAATAGTGTGGAGGCCCTCTTGTACGAAATTCATGAGGGCATTTGTGGCAGCCACATAGGAGGCAGGTCCTTGGCCTACCGTGCTATTTCGCAGGGATACTGGTGGCCGTGCATGCAGGCCGACGCACAAAAATATGTCCGCAAATGCGAAAAATGCCAGAAATTCGCCCATCAGATCCACCAGCCTGCCAGGGAACTTCTTCCCCTCACCAGTCCTTGGCCCTTCGCCATGTGGGGGCTAGATATAGTGGGACCACTGCCAATAGCACCGGGCAACCGGAAATTCTTCATCGCGGCCACAGATTACTTCACAAAGTGGGTTGAAGCTGAGCCCTTGGCAACCATCAAAGAGAAAGACGTGAAGCGATTTGTCTGGCAGAACGTAGTCACGCGGTTTGGCGTCCCCAAGATTTTGATCTCTGACAATGGCACCCAGTTTGACGGTCGCCTATTCAGAGGATTTTGTGAAGATTTGAAGATAGAATTCTACAACTCCACCCCGGCTTACCCGCAGTCCAATGGTCAAGCCGAAGCATCGAACAAGACTATACTGGATGGGTTGAAGAAACGGCTGGAAAAGGCCAAGGGCAAATGGGCTGAGGAATTACCTAGCGTCCTTTGGGCATACAGAACAACCCCGCGACGTTCCACCGGGGAAACTCCATTTGCTTTGGCTTACGGCATGGAGGCGGTCATACCCTTGGAAGTTGAAATGCCCACCCTCAGAAGCGAGAGTTTTGAGCCCGAGCTGAACACCAAGGCTATTGCCTTGGAGCTGGACCTAGTGGACGAGCGTCGGGAGAAGGCCCTCATCCATGTGGCCGCCTACCAACAGGAGCTCTCAAAGAAGTATAACAAGACGGTGCACCCCAGACCGTTCAAAGTTGGTGATTGGGTTTTGAGGAAGATTATGGGCAACACCCTGGTGCTAGGAGAAGGCAAACTAGGGGCAAATTGGGAAGGACCCTACAAGATCACTGGTCTGGCGGGCAAGGGGGCTTACCACTTGGAGGATTTAGAGGGAAGAGCAATACCCCGGCCATGGAATGCGGCCAACTTGAAACTGTATTATTTTTAAGCTTCTGCTTTCTTTTCTTGTACAAAGAAATTTTTTGGCTTGCACCACAGCATGTAATTCTTTTTGTCAATTTATAGAAGTAATTTTGCTTTAGCACTTGGGCTGTTGTTTTCATGTTACGGACCGTGATGATGTACTCCGGTGGGAACAGTTGGTGTTTTGTCCAACTTGGGATTCCCAACCGAGATGATGTACTCCGGTTGGAAGAGTTGGTGTTTTGTCCAACTTCGCATTCCCAACCGAGATGATGTACTCCGGTTGGAAGAGTTGGTGTCTTGTCCAACTTTGGATTCCCAACCGAGATGATGTACTCCGGTTGGAAGAGTTGGTGTCTTGTCCAACTTCGCATTCCTAACCGAGATGATGTACTCCGGTTGGAAGAGTTGGTGTCTTGTCCAACTTCGCATTCCCAACCGAGATGATGTACTCCGGTTGGAAGAGTTGGTGTCTTGTCCAACTTAGGATTCCCAACCGAGATGATGTACTCCGGTTGGAAGAGTTGGGGTCTTGTCCAACTTAGGATTCCCAACCGAGATGATGTACATCGGTTGGAAGTGTGGATTTGTTCAACTTTGTTACAACCGAGATGGGTATTTCGGTTCATGAATTTGTTTTGTTATGCTGAAGTGCTTCGACCGTGTTATGGATTCCGGTCAACAAAGTGTTGTTCAAACGATGAGTTATACCGAGATATTTTGCTGAAGATGGAATTGATTACTACCGTGCAAACACATAGAAAAATTTGAGTTTCTCATTGAAAAGAAAACCATTACAAAAGGTGGGGACAGAGCCCGGTTACATCAAAAGGGTTGGAAGCAAAAATACAAAAACAAGGAAAAAGAAAACTAAACTAGGGGGGAGAGATTGGTGAACTCGTCCTCGCCAGCATCAAGGTTGATGGTAGGACTGATGTCTTAGGCACCGGGCTCAGCATTGCCGGGCTGCTCTTGCACCTCGGCCTCCTCTGCCTCAGAATCTGTGTCATCCTCTCCATCTTCAAGTCCTTCCTCGGCCTCCGCTTGCAGAGCGTTGAATACGTCGTTTGCGTAAGGCACAAGGTGGACCGATAGCGAAGCTGGAGGAGGGTTGGCAAATACGTCGGTGTCGGAGCCTTGGCCGAGGTGTTCGCAGGCAGACTTCCAGCCTGCTTTGAAGTAGATGTCTTGCGTTGCAAAGACTTGATTCTTGTAGCTCTCCTCGGCCTCGTTAAAGCCGGCGGTGTTTGCAGCCCGGCAAGCCTTCTTCTTCGATTTCTTCAGGGTTGCCACCTCGGTCTCGAGCTCATTTTGTTTTTTCTCGGCCGCATCCAGCTGGCCAAGCAGTCTGTTATTGTCGGAGTTGGCCATCTCAAGAGAAGACTTAGCCCAGCCGAGCTCGGCTTGAAGGCTTTCAACCTGGCTGGCTGTGTCGTTGGCTTTCTGCCTAAGTCTGTGGATACGCTCCAAGACCAGGTGTTGTTTTTGAATGGCCTGCAAAAACAAAAACAACGTTGATTAGATAGGAGACCGAGCAAAAACGGAACCGAGCAAACGCTTGCGAAATTTTCAAAGGAACAACGACTTACCCTGGCCATAGACTTCACTGACGATTTGACCAACCGAGTGTCGGGGACGTGGTCAGTGCCGACCACGTCGCTCGGTAGTAGCAGGGCTTTGGACAGATCGAAGGCGAGCAGATGCTCTTTGTCAGCCTTGATCGAAGCCGTCGCCGGGATATCTTGACCCCGGTGCTTCAAATGTGGGCGCCAGGCCGGCACTGGGGCGGGGGCGTCTGTTGGATGCTCGGTGGTAAGCTCGGTGACTAGCTCGGCGGACGGGTGTGCCCGAGCTCTTTTACCGGCACGTCGAGCAGAGGGTTCTCGGCTGGATTGCCCGGTGGATTGAGTGGCAAGGGCGACCACAGCGCCACTAGATTGACCGGCGGCTGGCGACCGAGTTACTACGCTCGGCACCTCGGCGGATGTGGCGGTGAGCAGGTTCTTGATTCTGCTGCGCTTGGCCATTTCTTGTTCCTCGGTCAGGCGAATGAAGGGAACGTCAAGAAGGGAATGATCTGGAGGCGGCGAAGGAGCGCGGAGGAAGTTAGTTACTCTACTCCGGCGCGGAGCAGAATACCTGTATGTCGGTGTGTAGCCAAGTAATTCGTTGCAATCCCGGCGAGGATACCGAAGCACGGTCCGAATTGCTTCGACGTTGGGAAATTGATAGTTGGCTTGCAAGGCTTGGATTGCTGCAAAGGAAACAAGAAAACCGGTTAGTTACAAGGTAAAACGTTAAGCTAACCGAGCAAGTTTGAGTGGCTTACATGAAGAACCGAAGCCCTTGTTTATAAACCAGCCCGGGACCTCGGCTGTTTCGTAATTGCCCGACACCCAGAAAAAATCGTCGTCGTGCAGATCTTTATCCGGGGTGCCGATTACAATTTTTTCCTTGCCCGGTCTAATCTTCAAGTAATATGCTAGGCCGTCGCCGGTGTGGCCCATTGTGTATTGCCTTAATATCTCGGCTAGACCTAAGTGGGTGCCTAGCCGATTGTTCAATTCGTGAGCACCGTTGATAATTCTATAGGTATTGGTGGACACTTGGGTGGGTGCCAGCCCGGTGCGGCGAAGGAACTCGGTTATAAGAGGGTTGAGCGGGAAACGGAGGCCTCCTTCAACAATTGAGAGCACGGTGAAGCGGCATTGGTCAACTCTTCCCCAGGGTGTGGTCTCCTCTTCAGCCAGTTCAAGATGAACATCGGCCGGAATGCCGTAATCCTCTCGGAAAGCAGCTAGCGCGGCCGGAGTATCCACTAGGAAGCGGAATTTCCCCATTTGTGGCCGGCTTAGTGTATCCCGGCTGAGGGGTTTGGCACTGGTTATTGGATGCTGCTCGGTCCTGAGAGCCTCAGGAATGACAGTGGTCCCCTTGGACTCTGCAGGAAAAGGATGGCAAGTGTTAAGTGTTAGCGCGGTCGCGCAAAAGGAGCTAGATTTTAGCTCGGTCATTAAGGGTGCCAAACCACCTCGGTTGTCTATTCTATCTAAGGAGCCCGGTCGCCCAAGCAGACCAGATGTTAGCCCGGTTGAGCGACCAAGTCCTTTTGATTATCTCGGTTTTTGCTGGGTTTGAGACAAACATGTTATTTGCTCGGTCAGTTTGGTTTTTTGGATCAAAAGAAGACCAGGAGCCCGGTTCGCTCCAGTTCTTTAGTGTTCTTCAAGAAGAAGAAGAACACCAAGAACAGAGAGAGGTTAGGTGCGGATTCTATGACCTATGCCCTAATAGTTATGTTTTTGTGCCCTAATGTGTGTATTATGAAAGAAAACAGCAACTTAAGAAGGAATGAAGATCTTACTTGTGATGGGCTCGAGCTGTCCTTCCAAGCACGAAGAATGGCAGTTGAGATAGAAGAGATGGCTTAAGCTTTGGATCGCCAGGTAGTAGAAAGGCAGTAGGAAGAAATGGCGTTAGAAGGGTCGTGTATATGTAAGAACGAAAGGCCGCCAAAATTCAAAACTCTGGCACGGACGGCGGGTTGGCTGCCCGATGACCAATGGCAGCCTGCCACGTGTCCCTATTTATGGCAATATCAATACTGAAGCGACGGGTTAAAAAGTCGAAGAGCCAACCGAGCTACTTCCGAAGAAGAGGGTGTCATCCGTGGCGGATAACCGGGCAAGTTTGCGGCCAGTTTGTTAACCAGTCCGGTTGCCTTCTGGCCTCTTGGAGACCGGAGAAGTGTTATCTCGGTCGAAGAGAATAATCTCAGTCACGCTGTCGCGGACGGAATTAAGGGGCAATTGAGAGGGTGATTTATGATCAGGAGTTGGGCCGAAGTAACGGCCGAGCAGATTGAGAGCCCAACGGTGCATGGGGCCGAGATGATTGGCCATCCGCCAAGAAGTGGGCTGCCAGAACTTGAGCCGAGAAGAACTTGGGCCAAGTGTGAGTCATCCCGGCCCAAGACGGAGCTCGGCTAGATAGCGCCTGGTTGGACCGAGCTGCCTGATTAGGGGATGGCTGAAGCCAGACAAGCTGAATGACTGGCGCCCGGAAAGGCGTGGTCAACCGAGGAGACTGTTTGACCGGCAGAAAGGCCGACCAAAGGAGGTACCCGGGCTGGGCACTGCCGAGATGCCGCCTAGCCCGGTCCTCCATGTGTTTATCCGGTTAGGCGCTTGGGTATGAAGCATGGCATGGCCGTGGTAGAGCAGCTCGGCTACCGAGCTCCAGCTGTGAAGTCAGGCAGTTGAGATTAGGTGATGATCGGCAAGGTTTACGCTGACAGATGGGATAGCAGAGCCACGTGTCAAGAGATAACTGGGAGTGGATATGGGGCTCAGAAGGTATATAAGCATGTCTGCGCCCCCCATACGCGACACACGAACATCTCTGTAAGGAATTCTTACACTCAAACACTCTCTCCCTTCTCTCTATCCATCCTAAGGTGTGTGCTAATTTGATCGTCAGAGGGTTTTTCCGGCCACACACCGCCAGGTAGCTCACCGTTACTTGCTCGCAGGTGATCGGATATCGACGGAGCTCGGAAGAAAGGAGTACGGGCTTGCCGGAATATTTGTTCCCCGTACAGTAGGCAATTTCACTAATAGTTTCATTTTAATGTATAATTTGTGTAAGGATATTTGAAATGTGTTACAATTTTACAATTTTTTGTAATGACTAGATTTTATAATTACATTTTAAATGTAGACCAACTTTGTAATTTAATTTAATTCGAAGTTTGTTCAAGTAAAAGTCAAATTTGAAAGAAATTTGTCATTTTTGTAAAGTCTTAATTTTTAAAAATTACAAGTGAATAATTTTACAATCTAACATTGTTAATACACAAATTCGCATATTAATTAGTTTATTAATAAATGATGGGTACAAATTTAACAGATTTTTTATATTTATAATTTAAATAATAGATGAAATAAATAATAATGTCATGCAGATTGATTGATATACTAATTAATATATCAACAAAAATGATTTTCCCCTCGAATTTTCCCCTCTCCAATTCTCCGACTGCCCAAAACGACGTTATTTTGGGCAGTTTCCTTTTTTTTTTCTTCCCTCCAGCCTGAAACGCAGAGAGGGAGAGGGAGAGGGAGAGAAAGAGAAATAGAAGAGAGGAGAAGAGGCCGTCGCCGATCGAGGGTCGAGGCTGTCGCCGATCGCCGCGCCTCCGCCGATCGAGGGTCAATCGCCGTGTCTCCTCCGATCGAGGGTCGAGGCCGTCGCAGCCTAACCTGGTTGATGTTGGCCCCTCCAGTTCTTCTTATTCCTTCTCCTCTTCTTCTTCGTCTTCTTCTTCTTTTTTGATTTTCTTCTTCTGAAAAAAAAAAATAAATCAAAACAACGAAACCATGTCGTTTTGATTTTGGGGGATTCAGAGAAAGGCAGATTCAAGGTACATAGCATTACTGATATATCAATTACTTACAAATATATCCATCTATTTTCTTAAGCTAACTCGTACATTTGTCTTTTATTACAAACAAATATTTTTTTGATATATTTGTTGTGTCACAAAAAAGCAAAGTTGGCGGTGGCTGGCACTGTCCTAACTGCCACGACATTGAGTACATTTCTTTCTTCTTCTTTTTTTAGGAGTATTTTGGTCATTTTGCATAATACAACAATTTGAAACACATTTTCTAATATAACAATTCAAAAAAAAATTCACCCCATCTTCCTAAACGCGAAGGACTATTTTGGAAAGATGATTAGAAATCATCTTTCAACTTTTAATACATTTTTACATCATCTCTCACGTTTTTTACATATTTTTTTTAAAAAAGTCAAACAAGTCAAAAAATTAGTTTTTAATCATCTTCCCAAAACAATCTAAAAACTAAAATAGCATACAAATAGTTATTTGGGATGTGCTATATAAGTGCATTTTTGAATATTTTGGTTTAAAAAGTAGAGAAAAAAATTGTGTTTTGGGAAGTTGATAAAAAAATTGGCCTTTTTAGTCTATTTTGTATTTTTTGTGAGTAAAAAGTGTGAGAGGTGATGTGACTCAAAATGAGTAAAAAGTTAGCTTTTTTTTTACTTTCCTTGTGATAACTTTTTGACTTTTTATGAAAATATGTGTAATAAAATATTATAGTAACATCAAAATGATAATTTTACCTTTTTGACTTTTTGAATTTTAACTTTTGAACTTTTTTAGTAGTTGAATTCAAATGGCAAAATAATAATTTTGCCTAAGTGGCTTTCCCCACAAGCTATCATTAAATAGTATAGACTTTTTAATTTTTTTAGTAATTTTTTTGACTTTTTAGCTTTTTTTAATTTATCCCAAACAAGGCTTAAAATAACTAAAATAGCTAAAAAGTCTAAAAAATAACCATTTCCCAAACACCCACTTTATTTTATTAACTTATTTAACTTATTTTGTCTTTTATATTTTTAAGCCAAAAAGTTGAAACCAAACAAACCCTAATGCTATATGTTGGACCATTTTAATGTCTTTTATTTATTTATATTGTTCATGAATCTTGTTTTGTCTTGTTCATGAATCTCATCTTGTTCATGAATGGAGATTCATTGATTTGGTGACTTTTTTGTCTTGTTCATGAATGAAGTTTAATTAGAATTCATGAACTTGTTAGTGAGTTAATTTTTGGTTCACTCTCCCTTTTCTCTAGGTTCATGGTCATTATTGTTTTTTGATATATTTTGTAATGTCTTAGTGGCTTATAAATAGTTCATCTCTTTTACTCTTTTCTACAACAAACACATCAACTATTTTCTATACAAGAGAGATTACATCTTTTTTACTCTTTTCTACAACAAACACATCAACTATTTTCTATACAAGAGAGATTATTAGTAAAGAAGGGTGTTTTTCTTGGTGGAGCTTTGGGTTCACCATCTTGTGCAGAGTTTGCTTGAACCATATGACAAGTGGTCGGGTTGTTGTATCTTGGAGGGGACAAGTTATAATTTTGTGACTGCTGCATCGGTATTTGGATTCTTCCTACCGCAGTGGGCTTAATCTCCTTAAAGAAAATGAGATATATGTGCCTCAGCCTGATATATTTGTATCTCTTTTTCTTTATATTATTTATCAATAAAATATATTTTTTCTGATTTTTTCACCAACACTAAGTTTAATTGAAGAATTTAGGAAGGGATTTAAAAATAAAAATAGAGAAGGTATGTAAAAAGAAATAAAATATAAATATATTTTATTCAAATTTCATTTGTTCTTTTTTTTTTTTCTTTCTAAATTTTTTATCGCTAATTAAACATAGCGTAAAGTAATAAAATAAAATAAAAAACATAAAAAGGTACCAAAAAAATACGACAAACCCCCCTAATTATAAGGCTGTCGCCATCATTATCAGTGTGTTCAAAACGGATATGCGATTTTGAGTCGGTTTATAACTCATTGACAACTAAAAATTAAGTTAAAAAAAAAGACAACTAAAAATTGATAATAACAAAAAATAGTAGTTAATATTTTTTATATACAGTTTTAGATAATTAAATTTATTGTAAACTTATTTAAGTAATTTTAACTTAATAATTTATAAGTAAAAATTATGTTAAACAGTTTGATATAGATTTTAAGAATAAAAAAATTATATATAATTCAGATAAGCTACGCCAAACAGTCCATCAAAAGAGTTTGGTATAATTTTTTTATGATTTTTTTGACTTTTTAATTTTTTTAAATTTCAAAATTTTGATGCATTTGAGAAGTTTATTTTTTATTTTATTTTGTGAGTGATAAAATTGAACACATTTTTTATTTTTTAGATAACAAACATGCTTTTTAAATTTTATGATAAACTATCAATAGGTTCTAATAGTTGGATTTAATTCTTATCAAGTACTATTGAAATAATTCTTAGTAAAATTGTTGCTAAAAATAATTTTTTGTGACGATTTTTCATATATCGCTAAAAATTAACAATTTGTAATTTTTTTTTATTACGATTTTTATAAATTGTCGCTAAAACTTACAATTAGTGACGTTTTTATGTGATGAATTTTTTAAACTATCGCTAAAACTTATAATTAGTGACATTTTTTATGACAAAATTTTTAAATTTCGCTAAAAATTAACATTTAGTGAAATTTTTTAATAATGTTTGATGAAAAACGTCATTAATTCTTATAAGACCTATTAGACAATAAGGCCTCGTTTGGGATGCTACTAAATTAGCCAATTAGTCAAAAAGTTACTAAATTAGCCAATTAGCCAATTAGTCATACCAAAAAGTCAACAATTACGGCTTCTCTCTACTTTTTGCACAGCTTTTCGTAATTAGTCAAAAAGTCATCCCAAACATACAAGTTTTTTTTACCTACCTTTTTAGCCAATTAGCCAAAAAGTTACTAAATTAGCCTGTTCCCAAACGAGGCCTAAATCTACATATTATGACTTACACATAAGTTCCCCTAAATTTTATCTCCGGTCGCTTTTGGAGACATTCCAAATAAGCTATTTATTAGGTTATTTACTTTTCTGTATGTCTTTTTATAATAAGCAAAAAATATCAAAAAAATAAGCCATATCTTAGCCAAAAAAGTTAACCTTTTTAAAAACAAGTATTTCTTTCTAGTATTGGCTATAGAGCGGATTGTCCCCGATTCGCCATTGGTTTCACTGTAAGTCTTGTTTTGAAAATATAAATTGTTCATTTTATCATATTTTATGTGTAAATCAACCACATAAAAAATAAGATAGATTCAATAATCAACGTCCACCACTCCCTCCTTATCGTTTGCCTACACCTTCTTGTCTTCTCATTATCCTCCCTAAATCCCATATTTTAAAAACCCTATATATGAAATCTAGGGTGTTAAAGAAGAGGAAAAAGAGAAGCAGAAGAAGGAAAAAAAAAAGTAAAGGAGGATAAGAGAATCTCGATGATCGAGAGGGTTTGACAAGTTGCAGAGGTGGAGATAGGCATTGCCAATGATGGTAAGAGCGATAGTGGAAGGTGGGGAATGATTAAAGGGTGGTGCCGAAGGGCGAGAAAGGGCTAGGGCATGGTAGGAGGTGTTGAGAAGGAGTGGTCGAAGTTGGAAAGGGAATTTGGAGTTGGGGTTGACCAGAGCTTGATGGTTGCTAGAGTTAAGGTTTTGGTCATTTACCTAAGAGGTAAAATGGTATAAAAAAAAATTGGAAGGTAAAAGACCAACCAAAAAATTGCAGTGCTTTTAGAAGTGCCACAACATTTTTTTATTATTTATAATCTACATAGTGCACTAAAACAATCCTATTCGTTAGTTAAAATGTAAGGTTTATTAAAAGTGTTGCTATTAACAACTATCTTTATTTTTTGGGTCACCCAATTTTGACTATTTTTTTTTAATACAATTATGACTTAAAGTAAAATTACAATAAATGACAACTTTTAATGAAACATCCACTCACTAAAGGAAGACAATTAGAATCACACTCTATAACATTATACACCCACCAAACCATTGGACAGCAACGTGGGCAACCTAAACCCTAAACGGTATTCATCTTCTCATCACCACCTTAAACCTTAATTAGAAATCATTGTCACTGTGGGTTGAAATTGTTGGTTCAAATCATTGTCACAATTCATTGATATAAGAAATCAACATGTTAGCCCCAAGGTTTTCAAAGGATTATATAATTGATTTTGATGATAACAAAGCCTAAATGATTATGCTTATGATAAGTTATTGTTAAATTTAAAACTGATTAAAGTTTGTCTTTCAAATAATATTGACTAGAACAATATTATTTATTTGAGTCAGCTCATGAAGAAAGAGAAGCAAGCTCAAAGTATATTGTATTGAATAAGAATCGAATAAAAAATGAAGGAGCCAACTCAAATCTAGAAATAGCAAGCTCAAAGCTTACTAGATTGCAAAAGGAAATTTCCAAAATTTTCAGAGTCAGCTCAACACAGAGAGCCAGCTCAAAGTATTATACAGAGTAGATTGTTCAAACATAAATCAAGCATGAAGAGTCTGAATTCAAAATACATTGAAGGATTTGAAATGAAGATTTTGATTGGATTTGCTCTACAAGAAAAGATTGAAGAATCAATGGGATTTGTTCAGAACTTTTCCAAGACAAATTACATTGTGTTGATATTCAAGAAAGAAAGCTTAAGAGACAAAATTTGAATATAAATTTTTTTTTTGTCTACTATTTTAAGTTGAAGATGTACATGAGGAAGGAAAGCATGGACTATGGGATTAATTGAAGAATACAAAAATTCAAAATTCAAATTGCTCTCATATGGAAACGTTATAAAAGATATAACAAAAGGAATTGATTTGGGAATTCCTTATTCCATGGAATCAACTTTAACAGCTATCTTCTTGAAACTCTAATAGTCATATTTTTGAAGCTATAAAAGAAGCATTCTAGCCTTAGTTGAAAAACAACAAAACACAGAAGAAACAATATGCATTGGTGGTAGTCAAGAAATGTCACGCCCCAAACTCGTCCCTAGAAGTTTGGCAACGAGACCGGCCAGTAATCCTAGATTACCACAGGCCTTGCTATACAAAACATAAATAAAAGGGGCTCGCAGAAGCGAAAACAAATAACCATGGTCCAAAGAGCTGTGCGTAAATATGAGCAAGTATTATATGCCAAAAAAGGGGTTAATTTACCCACTTACTGTACATCACATACAAAAAAAAGATCATATACAACACATAGGCAAAAGCCACAGATACAACAAGACAAAGCTCACAAAACGGCCTTCCAGGCCTAGCCCCGGCTCGGAGCACACAAAACACTTGTTAGGCTTCAAAACAGCGGCTCGGCTCGAGAACCCGCCTAGGCTTGACTTCCAGAATGCTCACCTATAATACATAATTACAAACAATGAGCTAGAGCTCAGCAAGTAACATAACAGTAAAGAGGTTAGTGAACGAAGTCCGACATTTTCATAAATCCACAATAAATCAATCATAAACATATATCAGTCATCAGTCATCATAAGAACATACGTAATGGCATACTCCACAGAACCTTTCATAACAGTCTATCAATCAACAGTCTACGAGATCTCGTAACTAGTCATGGGCTTGTCCTTCCATGCCGTTCCCCATGACTCATGACGCATGGGCCTGCATGTTCCCGCCCCCATGACCCAAGTATCTATGGATGCCATACTAGATTCGCAAATCAGGACATTCATTCACGGAAAACATTCACATTTCAAAGCATAGCATAACGTAATACATTTAAAACATAGTTCATAATAACATATCTTTACAGAAATGTTACTCACAGAGGGTTTCCGAAACCGAATGCACGGTCTTCAAATCTTGACCTGCAAATATCAACATATCACATATTTCTCAATACACATTATCATTAAATCCTGTAATTCATGCACTTCATTCTTTCCTTTACTTCATTTCATGTTCATTCTAATCTTTCTTTACTTTGATTCATACTCATTTCATGTTCATAAGATGATAAATGATGCAATTAACATGTTAAAATCAAGCCTGCAACTTCCCCAAAGTTTTCTTGAAAAAGGCCGTCCCGCTCGAGCGCCACTTTGGCCGCTCGAGCGTACTGTAAAAAGTCCCAAAACTGCTGGGAGGCTGTTTTCACCGCTCAAGCGGGCTTCCCTCCGCTCGAGCGGACAGAGCAAGATCCGAATTTCTGGTTCTTCTTCCAAGCTTCATTCTCCTCTTTACAAAATCACTTTCTACATTTATGAAATCTAAGACCCAAAATACTTAAAACCCATCTTAAATCAACATCAAAACTTCAAATCAAAACCCATATGAGAACAATAGAAGATCAAATCTTGGAGTAAAATAGAGCATAAAAGCTTCATTTCGAAACATCCATGGAGGTTTCCTTTAACAATGCCAATTAACCATAAATCATACCATTTTAAAGCCATGATCTTGTGTTCAACATGCTAAATACCACGAATCAACAATCAATTTCATGGGAATCTTACCTTAACCGCTTAGTTTGGAAAAGATTTGAGTTTAACCCCCTTTTCTCTTCTTCTTTCCCTTTCCTTTCTCTCTTCCCCGAGTTCTCTCTCTTTCTCTCCCCAGATATTCTCTTTTTCTTTAGTTTGAGTCAAATGAGTCAAAACATCCATCCTTATCTATTATATAACAAAATAAACCATTATGCTCAAAACACTTAAGCCAAACATGACTTACGAATCAGACGAAATTCAGTCCTTAATTTATTTCCTCAATTGGTTCTAAAAATTCCCGGTATCACATAGGCGTGTTCAATTTCATTTTCCGAACCCATTATGGTCATCAATTTCAGTCCCGAAGTCGTAATCTCAACAGGTATTTTCCAAGTTCAACAGATAATCTTCAATTAAATCATACTAACACATAATTAATTACTGGTAATCATGGTATACGGTTCTGGGTCGTTACACTCTCCCCAACTTAAAAGTTTGGTCCTCCAAACTTAGCTCATGCTGATAATATTCAAATAAGAAATTTCGGTTGTACGTGATAATTCTTCCGTCAGAAATGTTCAATATAAAAGTAGTCATATAGACATAATCATTCCTTAATAAGTAATAACAAAGGTATATTATTCCGTCATGGTCATATGTTCATATTTCCATCACATAGGTAACAGTGTTAACTTCATAATAGACAATTAAAGTCATACCTGTCTTTGCTTTTCCAGTATTTTGCGTCTTATCTGCCACTAGGGTAAAAACTCTTGCTTGCCTCAACGTATTCCCCTCGGGAGTAGCTGTTGCGGTCGTCCTTGGGGTCACTGTTGAGTTAGCTCCACTAGTCACGGGTCTTTCATTCCGTGGATACACTTGTGGACAAGTCTTGGCTATGTGTCCTTGTTGTCCACATTTGTAACAAACTCCAGTTCCTCGGCGGCAAATGCCCCCATGCTGCTTCCCACATTCCCTACAAATAGGTTTACCTACACTCCCACTATTTCCCCTTGTTGTATTATCATTAAAGCTTGAGTTCAAATTTTCATTCACGGAGGCCACTGATTCACTAACCGCTTCCATCTTCTGTTTCTTGAATTTCTTACTTTCTGGTTCAGGTGTAGTTATAGACTTGGACATTTTCAAGATAGCAATATTTGTTTCAGCCATCAAGGCTCTGTCAAGTACATCAACATATTTTTCTAATTTCAATACATTTACCCGGTCAAGGACTTCAACATGTAGGCCGCCCTCAAATTTCCTTGCTTTCTTGTATTCTGTATCAACCATATGAGGAGCATATCGAGCTAATTCGGTAAACTTACTTTCATACTCCGCTACTGACATTGTACCTTGCTTCAGCTGCTCAAATTCGGATACTTTTCTATCTCGCATGCATTGTGGAAAATACTTTTCATAAAACATTCCTTTGAATCGATCCCATGTCAAGTCCCTGTTCATATCTCGAATGAGCATCCACCATCTTCTCGCTTCTTCCTTCAAAGTGAATGTGGCTAATAGAACTTTATATGTATCATTACATGGAAACACTTCAAAAATTTTCTTAGTCTCAAGTACCCATGCCTCTGCTTGTAATGGCTCAATACCTCTTGCAAATTCTGGCGGTTTCAATTTCTTGTATTTCTGTGTCATTGTAATGATGTCATCATAATTGATCGGTTCCACTTGAACAGGTGGTGGAGGAGGTGGTGGAAAAGGTTGTCTTTGTTGTGGTTGTTGGTTTTGTTCTAGCTGTTGTCTAACCAATCCAGTCAGAGCTTCAACCATTCTTTCTAACCGAGTCATTCTAGCATCAGAAGGTTCTGTCTCATCTACATTTCTTGCATTGGCGTTTTCCATTGGTCTATAGAACCCATAGAAAATACAACATCTTATTTTCACATAACAGTTCTTCTGTTGCCTCATCATACAATTCTCGTTTCTTTCTCTTTCAAACACACACACACATGCACACATGTATGCCATGCTTTATTTCTTTTCTATGACACCCTACAGCTCTGATGGACACGTGTGTGGGTAAATTAACTCGTGCGCTCTGATACCATTCTGTCACGCCCCAAACTCGCCCCTAGAAGTTTGGCAACGAGACCGGCCAGTAATCCTAGATTACCACAGGCCTTGCTATACAAAACATAAATAAAAGGGGCTCGCGGAAGCGAAAACAAATAACCATGGTCCAAAGAGCTGTGCGTAAATATGAACAAGTATTATATGCCAAAAAAGGGGTTAATTTACCCACTTACTGTACATCACATACAAAAAAAAGATCATATACAACACATAGGCAAAAGCCACAGATACAACAAGACAAAGCTCACAAAACGGCCTTCCAGGCCTAGCCCCGGCTCGGAGCACACAAAACACTTGTTAGGCTTCAAAACAGGGGCTCGGCTCGAGAACCCGCCTAGGCTTGACTTCCAGAATGCTCACCTATAATACATAATTACAAACAATGAGCTAGAGCTCAGCAAGTAACATAACAGTAAAGAGGTTAGTGAACGAAGTCCGACATTTTCATAAATCCACAATAAATCAATCATAAACATATATCAGTCATCAGTCATCATAAGAACATACGTAATGGCATACTCCACAGAACCTTTCATAACAGTCTATCAGTCAACAGTCTACGAGATCTCGTAACTAGTCATGGGCATGTCCTTCCATGCCGTTCCCCATGACTCATGACGCATGGGCCTGCATGTTCCCGCCCCCATGACCCAACTATCTATGGATGCCATACTAGATTCGCAAATCAGGACATTCATTCACGGAAAATATTCTCATTTCAAAGCATAGCATAACGTAATACATTTAAAACATAGTTCATAATAACATATCTTTATAGAAATGTTACTCACAGAGGGTTTCCGAAACCGAATGCACGGTCTTCAAATCTTGACCTGCAAATATTAACATATCACATATTTCTCAATACACATTATCATTAAATCCTGTAATTCATGCACTTCATTCTTTCCTTTACTTCATTTCATGTTCATTCTAATCTTTCTTTACTTTGATTCATACTCATTTCATGTTCATAAGATGATAAATGATGCAATTAACATGTTAAAATCAAGCCTGCAACTTCCCCAAAGTTTTCTTGAAAAAGGCCGTCCCGCTCGAGCGCCACTTTGGCCGCTCGAGCGTACTGTAAAAAGTCCCAAAACTGCTGGGAGGCTGTTTTCACCGCTCAAGCGGGCTTCCCTCCGCTCGAGCGGACAGAGCAAGATCCGAATTTCTGGTTCTTCTTCCAAGCTTCATTCTCCTCTTTACAAAATCACTTTCTACATTTATGAAATCTAAGACCCAAAATACTTAAAACCCATCTTAAATCAACATCAAAACTTCAAATCAAAACCCATATGAGAACAATAGAAGATCAAATCTTGGAGTAAAATAGAGCATAAAAGCTTCATTTCGAAACATCCATGGAGGTTTCCTTTAACAATGCCAATTAACCATAAATCATACCATTTTAAAGCCATGATCTTGTGTTCAACATGCTAAATACCACGAATCAACAATCAATTTCATGGGAATCTTACCTTAACCGCTTAGTTTGGAAAAGATTTGAGTTTAACCCCCTTTTCTCTTCTTCTTTCCCTTTCCTTTCTCTCTTCCCCGAGTTCTCTCTCTTTCTCTCCCCAGATATTCTCTTTTTCTTTAGTTTGAGTCAAATGAGTCAAAACATCCATCCTTATCTATTATATAACAAAATAAACCATTATGCTCAAAACACTTAAGCCAAACATGACTTACGAATCAGACGAAATTCAGTCCTTAATTTATTTCCTCAAATGGTTCTAAAAATTCCCGGTATCACATAGGCGTGTTCAATTTCATTTTCCGAACCCATTATGGTCATCAATTTCAGTCCCGAAGTCGTAATCTCAACAGGTATTTTCCAAGTTCAACAGATAATCTTCAATTAAATCATATTAACACATAATTAATTACTGGTAATCATGGTATACGGTTCTGGGTCGTTACAAGAAAAGCTCTCTGTTGCATTGAGAAAGCTCTCTATTGTTCTTTATTGAGACATACACTTTTGAGTGAGATTTTGCTGTTGAACTTTTATTGTAAAAGGGTTTGCGTCCCCTTCTTTTTACTCTTGCGAGAGTGAATTTTTTGTGAGTGGTTTTTGCGATAAAATCACTTTGGATAGGTGTAACTAGGCACTAGATTCAAAACTAGTCATGATTTTTTTGTGAGTGATTTTTGGGATAAAATCACTTGGGTTAGATATGACTAGACATCAGATTCAAAACTAGTCAGCTTGAGTAATTGGGGATACATTACATGTTGCAATGGTTAACTAACATCTGTGAAGCTAGGGGTTTTAACGCTATTTGAAGATAGTGAAGAAATTTCCAATGAGGAAACTTGGGGAGTAGACGTAGGCTTGTGTTAAGCCGAACCACTATAAATTGTGGTGTTGATATCTTCTCTCCTTTCTCTTATCATTGCTCATATTTTCTTGTGTGATTTTTTTACATTGCTTATTCATCAATTATAGTTGACTGCTTAACTTTTATATCTTTGCTTTATTTTTGAGTTAGCTCAAACTGCATTAGTTTTCATTACTGCTTAAATATTTTGAAAAACCTAATTCACTCCCCTCTTGGGTTGTCATTACTAGGATAACACAACAGTTTAGATGATTCGAGCAATGAAAGACGATGACAACAACTCAAACGATGTTGGCGGTGCATTTGTAAGTTTATCTATCTTTTCGATCCTTACATTAATGATTCTTTGTTATTTTTAATTGTTGCTTTGTTGTTTGAGGTTGTTCGTTACTAGTTTACTGACTATTTATTTTGATCGGTAACATAGTACTGAACAAAAACATTTTGTTCAGTATTGATTTACCGACTGTTGAGGTTTTCAACAAATTTGTTCTCATAGTCAGACTAGTTTGAAGAAAAGATGCAATGGTGTTTTCAGTTTCAGGCGAGTCGGAGGAGTATAAACTTTGATTCAATTTTTATCAAAATCGGAGGAGTATGAATTGGGGTTTAGGGTTTCGAATTGATTAAGAAAATGAAAGGGATTGTCGTTTTTTCAGTTTATTGGAGAATGAAAGGGATCATTATTCATCGTTCATTGTTGATGGACATGGTGTGCAAATGAGGTGGGTGTGCATAACTTAAGTGATGATATTATAAAGGTGTTTGGGATGATCTAATAAAGTATACCATTTGATTTTTTATGAAAAAATATGCAAAAAAGTAAAGAGGTTATGTGACTTAAAAAAGATAAAAAGATAAAAAAGTGTACTATACAAGGAATGCCAAATAATGCCTATGAATAGAGGTAAATTTGACATTAACTAAGGTATTAAAAGAATTATTATTAAAAGTTAGGATTTAGAATGGGGTTCAAAAAAATGAGGGTCCAAAAAATAAAGGTAGGTATTAATAACAACACTCTTTATTAAATAGTTCACAAAAAAATTAATGTCAAAAAATTTATATAATTGGTCTATTCTTATTTATTTATTTATTTTTTGCCTTTACTAATGAACTTTTAAAGGGATTAAAATACATTTTTTGGAAAAAAATAAATTTAGATATCTTTTCAGCAAAAAAAAGTAGAAAGAGTGGATTAATTTTTTGTAATGACTTTTTAATTTTTTAAACTATTTTAGTCACTTCTTAAAATAGACTTAATTGTAAAAATAAACATTAAATACTAAGGTAGCGTTTGGTAACGTTTACATTTTTAGTATATATTTACAAAAATTTTATAAACTGATTTTTATTTATTTTTAGAAAAACATAAATTATAAACGCGTTTGAATTGAACAAAATGTTTGAAATTTTTTAAAAACATAAACTAAAAAATATGTTTGTTTAGACCTAAAATATTTGTATTTATTTTTTATTATTTATAACAATGGGATCATATACATTATCATTGAAAAAAAAATTAATTAAAGAAATTAATTGAAAAAACTTAATTGGGAAAAAAATTGATTGAAAAAGAATAATTGAAAAAAAAAATCTATTTGGAAAAAAATTAATTGAAAAAAAAATTATTTGAAAAAAAAATTTATTAAAAAAAATTTATTTGAAAACAAAATAATTAAAAAAATTATTTGAAAAAAAAATTTGTTAGTCAAATTTTTAAATTTATGTTTAAAAATCAATGTAAACTCGTTTTTTGAGTTTACGTTTTTTTCTCAAATTTACAAACTGAGGCAACCATTTATAAACTAAAAAAAATATTAAACAAGTTTTTATGATAGCTTTTAAATTTTTTGTAAATATAAACTGAAAACTAAAAACGAAATGATTACCAAACACTGATTTTAGTTTTCTAAATTTAGTTTTATGAAAATTAATTTTTTTTTCTTTTTCGTATTTTTTTAATTTTAATGAATATTTTTAAAATTTTAAGCAATTTTTTTACTTTTTTAAATGTATCTAAATAGTAAAAAATTTGTTAATTTTTTTTTAAAAAAATTAATAAATAGACAAAAATATAAAAAAATATACTGAATTTTTGTATTTTTTTTTTATATTTTTGATATTTAGTGAATTTTTTTTAAATTTTTTTACAAATATTATACTTTTTAAGTGCATTTATGTTAGGTGTATTTAAAAATAAAAAAAATTACTTAAAATATTAAAAAAATTCAATAAAAATAAAAAAAATTGGAAAAACAAAAAAGTAAAATTTCGTAAAAAATAAATTCTAAAAACTGAAATCAAACGGAGTGAATTATATGCTAACTGGAGACAGTTGATTAGAGAGATTCAGCAATCTCGGGTGGTCCTTAAATACACCTGAATACAGCCCATAGGGATATATATATATGTATATAAGGAGAGGAGGGTGAAAGAATGCTGTCAGTGAAGCTTGTCAGTAAGTGTTGAAAAGCAACAGCTTCCCATTACATTACTCTCTCTCTACAAAAAGTTGTTTTCCTCTACTACACACTTGAAAAGCACAAGCAGAGAGAGAGAGAGAGAGAGAGTCTTATCAGATCAACGACTGTTCGAGCTTGCTTGATCCTGATCCATCTCTTCAATCACCTCATCTTCATCTACACATACATATATAGATAGATATGTAAAAAAATCCATCAATTTTAATTAAGTTTCTGCGAAATCGATTTGACTTTTTTTCAAGTTGAAAGCTCGCAAAATGCGCTTACTCTGCTTCGAATTCATACCCGAAGTCATCCAGGTGAGAGACAACTACTCAACATATACATATATATAGATGTATCAATATATGTGTAGTTTTTTGTATTTGATTGGATCGCTTTCAATTTGTTCCCAAATGGGTAATCGATGTAGGTTTAGGGTTAATTCATAATGACTTGTGTGGAAAATTTGGCCCTAGATCTGATCAGGGGCGGAATTTGCTTTTGGGGTTGAACTGTGGCAACAATCTCATTCTGACTCAGGGTTTAATTGTAACGTTGGTGTGTGTGATTTAATAGATAAATGAATCAAGCACTATATAATTGCCATCTGTTTGGTTGCTGAGAGTTTCATTGCTGGAAGGAGAGAGAAAATTGGAATTTTATTAATGAGTCATGTTGGTTTGGTGTAAAGTAGCTCAACTAGGCAGAGAAGAATGGAGTGAAGTTGTTTGTTTTGGGTGTCATATAAATTATAATAGAGTTGATGATTAAATAAGTATTATTATTTTTTATTATTTGGCTACGAAACTCGGACAATGTCAACTGAAATTATGTGATAGATAGATAGAAACATGCTCTGATACTGACAATTGGTACTTAATGATTTACTTATCTTAATCAAATGATGACTAACAAAAATGGGTTCATTTTAGTGATATAAACGACTCGATGGGCTTTAATTACCCTGTAAAACTCTATTGAATTATACATGTATGTGAAAATGGCTGCAGGTTATTTTTTATATATAGTCCAGAATTAGTTTGGTTGAACTAGTAAAGATTCTTGGGTGCATGTATTTTAATTGAATGTGACAGTAGACGTGGAAGATAACATAGTGGGTGAGTCATGTTCACGGGCTATTCAAATCTAGACACTAGTGACTCTAATTGAGTTCTTAAAGAGGCTTCTGAAACTAACTTTGTAGATAAATCACAAGTATTGAAATCATGTTGTAAACTTAATATATTTGCCTCAATAATTGTGTTACCTTCAAACAAAATACTATAAGCAAGTGCTTTACCATGATTGAGTAAAATCCTTTTTGGGAATTGCACGATCATATTGAACTTCAGAATTTCATCATATGCCAAATTAGAGCATTAGGGTAGCCATGATAGGTGAAAAAAGTCCATACAAGGAATTAGTTTAGATGGTACAATTTATTCTTCTTGAGGAGATCTTTGTTCTTTGTATCTTCTCTTCATAATGAATTTCAGTTCATCTATGAATACAAAGAATTTATTACCATAATGGATATGTTGGCGTTGTATCCATTTATTTGGACATTTTGTTAATCAATTTGTTGGTATCTAGACTTGAAATTGATTTTTCCATTGAATTGATAAGTGTTTTAAAGTCAGACAAGGGTATAGGTTCATCTCTTTTGTATGTGTACTTCCAAAAATCCAGAATCCATGGCCCTTATTCTGCCTCATCTGAACCAAGCACAGCAACTTATGATCTATCTTTTAGAGACTCTTGTGTTCAAACTGAGATTGTACAGGGCCAGTTTTCTTCTTGATATCCAAATCACCTCCCTTAAGTGTTTTCATGAGTTTAAACTTAAAAGATTGGGTTGCCTTCTGGTACTTAGCTTTGGGGGTTCAGCACGTCTCGTCTGTATGTTGTAGCAACTTGTTCATGTCCACTTAATTATTTTGTGGTCTCAATGTTTCTTTTAATTGCTGAATTTGATGTAGCTCTGAAGTATACATTTGCATTGTAGCTCTGAATTTGATGTGGGTGGCATGCATGGCTGAGGTTTATGGAAAGGGATTTGGTTGGGCAAGGGGGAGTTTGGGGGAAGGGGTGGTTTTCGGGAGGGGACATGACAAAGGGTGTGTAGTTTTGGCGGGCTGTGTTACATGGACTCGCCACTTTGGGGCGAAGTACCTGTGTCGACACGACACGACACGACACGACACGGGTGCGGGTGTGAGATCTGTGTCGGATTCGCCTGTTCTCATTCGGACACGGCTCTTCACAGACACGGACAACAAAAGAAATGAAGGAGGAGAGAGCAAGAACCTGGTTGAAGCTCGAAGACCTCCAGTCGAAGCTCTATCCGGTCGATCCAGTTGAAGATCGAACCTCCATCAGTCGATCGAAGCTCCATCCGGTCTCTCTCTCTCGCCTTCTCTCTCTCCCTAGCGATCGCGATCGCTATCGCTTCCCTTTTTCTCCCCCTCCCTCTCTGTGTCGTTTTCCCTGGCTCTGTCTTCCTTCTCCCTTTTCCCCTTTTCTTCTTCCTTCTCCCTGACTCTGTCTAATCTATCTATTATTATAACTATAATAATAAATAATAAACTATTAATAGTTAATAACTATAATAATAAATATTATTATAACTATAATAATAAATATTATTATTATATATCATATACTAATTATTATATAACATATAATATATTTATTAGATAATATATTTATTATAATAACTATAATAATAATAATAGTTAATAACTATAATAATAACTATTATTATTATATATTAAATAATAATTGTTATATAATATATTTATAAGATAATATATACTTGTATATATTAATAAATAAAAAAAAACACATGTATGTAAAATAAAATAAAAAAATTAATTAGAACACATTGTTTAAAAAATATAATAAATAAATTAAATAATTAATGTATATTAAAATAAATAAATATATATATATATAATATAACTCATCTCCATAGATTTTTATTTGTTATTTATATAATATAACTCATCTTCATATAATAAATATATATTTAAAAAAAAAAATTATTTAACGTATCCCCGTACCCGTATCCAAATTTGGATACATATCCACGTACTCGTAATTTTTAATTTTGAAATGTCTGACCCCTAGATACGCACCCGCACCCGATACCCGTACCCGAGTCCGTGTAACCTAGTTGGCGGGATAGATGTTGTGGTGAGGTCCCACTAGAGCTGCGGTTCCCTTTGATTTTTCGATTAGTTGTTGATTGAGAGGTTGTGGTGGCGTCATATCTTGGGGGGAATGGTAGTTTAGGATATTAGATTGAGGTGGTAGGTTCAAGATTGGGAGGTTGGGTAGATGGTGGACATGTTAAGCTTTTTGTATGGTGGTGGGTAGGGAGAGTGGGGGAGGAGTGTTTGGTGTGGCATGGGCCGGGTGCGAAGGGAGTGTTTTTGGTTTCTTTGCTTAATTAGGTTTTGAGTGGAGCTGTGGTAGGGGATTTTCCGTGGCGGAGTGTTTGGCTTCTAGGTGTTCCATCTAAGGTGGCTTTTTCTGTGTGAATGACAGCTTTACATAGGAATTTGACGATTGATAATTTAGTTCGTCGCTGTCATATTCTAGTGAATTGGTGTGATATGTGTTGTGGCGATGCAGAATCTGTGGATCACTTGCTCATTCATTGTCCTATGGTATATCGATTGTGGATGCTTATTTTTTCTATTTTTGGTATGACGACATGGGTTCAGCAAAGAGGGGTGGTGGAGGTTCTTTGGAGCTGGGGAGGGGGGGCGGGTTGGAAAGCAATGTCGGAAGGCTTGGGCCTTGGCCCCTTTGTGCTTAATGTGGTTGGTTTGGTTGGAGTGAAATCGGCATATTTTTGAAAAGGGGTGGGGGGTGGGGGTGGCTTCATCTTGCTTCGTGGTTGGAGAATAGGTTGCTAGTAGTTTTGTATAGCTGGGTTATGGGAAGGGTGGATCCGGATGTGTTTGCTTTTATGGATTCTTTGGATGTCTTCATTGGTTAGGGGTGGTGCCCCTTTTTTAGGGGCTCTTTTTTGTATTCTTTAGCATCGTCTTGATTATGATTCAATAAATTTGTTTATTTTTCAATATATATATATAAGTTTTAGTTTTCTACTTAAGGTTTTTATTAAAAGAAAAAGTGCACACATATATGCAGTACATGCTCTAATCAAATTTGTTATTTCTCACTGAATGAGTTTGTAACTTTATCTTAGAATATTTAGCCTTAGCAACTTTGTTCTCAAATTTTTATCTGCAAATTTCCTCTTTCAATTTTTGTACCCGAGTTTACTAGCATTCATAATCACTTGTGTTGTTTTCCTATCTAGAGTTTTCTTTCTTTCTCTCTCTCTTTCTCTCTCTCCCCCAGCATGTGCTTGTGCATGAATGGGTCGGTATGCATTTATTCACATGATAAAGAAAACACAGAAAGGAGGAGATTGTTAGAATGCTAGGAAGAGAATGGCTTAGAGAAAATTCATTGAGAATGCAAAATTAGATAGAATAAAATAACATGTGCAAGCAATCTACGATGACAGAATTATATAAGAATGTTGAAGTATTACTTCCTTTTCTGCACAAAAAAGGGGTGCCTGAATGAGCCACCCTATTGACAAGCCCTGGTTGCAGAAATAAAAAGGCAAATAAAAGGGGCCTTCATGAGGTCTAATATCCAATTATGTGTAATCATTGTCGTAACCATAGTTAACTGAATAATTACTGGTGATCTAAATTCCAAGCTGCTTATGTAGTCTACCACTGTAATTTCTTTCTCCACATTTCTATCTGCCTTATTTTTGCTGCAGTTGGTTGCTATTTTTTTAGTTTCTTTAGGGGACGATGTGGTTTAATTGGGTAAACATACAGGGTATATACTTATATACTTGTGATGTTTCACTAGAGATTCAGCTAACTGTATTGCATACTCATTTGTATGGTTTAACAAAAAATTTAGGCTATTCTTAAGAGAAAGAAAGTCATTGGGGAATTCTATTTGGGCTGTAACTCCTAATAATGTTCTGTTAGAGGGGGTGAGGAAGTTAGAGGGAGGTGCTCTCTCTTCTATTGTTTATGCACTTTTTTCTTTTTATTCGTGTTTTTTCATCTTCAATCATCACATGCATATCCCTAATGTGGAAGAGCAAATATAAAATTGCTATTTTCTAAATTTCTTTGTGTCTAGTTTTTATTCTAACTTGGCAATTCCATTGTTTTAGGAAGACAGGTGCTTGGATGCGATGGAATGCCAAATCACAGAGTACTTTATGGGCGGTAGCAAATATTAGCATCTGTGATACTCATTGGACATATATATGGCATCTGCCAGCCTAGGAAATGGAAGAGTTGGCAGTTCCAGGACTGTTAACGGCTTCAAGGGCTCATCTAGTTCAGTTGATTGGCTGGGAAGAGAGATGCTTGAAATGAGATTGAGGGACAAAGTGGACCAGGATGACGACAGAGTAAGCTTCTGCATTATTTATTCAGTATCCTATTCCCTTGTGCTTGGTTACTAATACTTTCTGTATCTCTCATCTTTGTACGCAATGACCCTATAGATGACTTTGACCTCTTCAAACATCACCTGAACCAAGCAACACTTTGTAAATTTGTATTTTAGAGTATTTTTATCATTTATAAGGGAATTTTGCCTAATCGAAGAACGTATGGTTGATCTGTGAATGATCTGTGCAAGCGTGGACTGAGTATGGGACATTTGCAAAACTCTGCTGTACTTGATAGGACCCTTGTTATTCCATTGCAGGATAGTGAGCCAGATATAATTGATGGTGTGGGTGCTGAAGCAGGACATGTAATAAGAACAACTATTGGCGGTCGTAATGGACAACCTAAGCAGGTTGGTTAACATTTAATTTTCAGAAATACAAATGTTCATGCCATCGGTGTGGCTTTTGTTCTTTAGGGTGAATGTTTTACATTTTTGCAATATGTGTTTTGTTTGGTTGACAGATTGTCAGTTACATAACAGAACATGTGGTTGGAACTGGTTCTTTTGGTGTTGTTTACCAGGTAAGCTGGGCTCTGATATGGTGTTGACTTGTTTGTTATACATACCTTTTGTTTTTCTTTTACATTGTTGAGATAAATTTATGTGGTCTTGCGTAGGCAAAGTGCCGCGAGACGGGGGAGATTGTTGCTATCAAGAAGGTTCTCCAAGACAAGCACTACAAGAATAGGGAGTTACAGATTATGCAAATGTTGGACCATCCTAATGTTGTTTCCCTTAAGCATTGTTTCTTTTCAACAACAGACAAGGAAGAGCTCTACCTCAATCTTGTACTTGAATTTGTTCCTGAAACTGTTAACCGCATTGCAAGACAGTACAGCAGGATCAACCAGCGGATGCCCCTAATATATGTCAAACTCTATACCTATCAGGCATGTAATAATTTGTCTGCTGACATTTTCTGAAACTCTGTACCCATCAATAACTCTTCCTCTGGGTGTATTTATCTGCACATGAACCCTTGCATATGGCTGCACTCTCGAATTTGTGTGGTTTGTTTTTATATGTGTTCTCTGCATCATCATTACATTGAAGTGTGTTATCAAGTTTTTGCTCAAGTTAGAATGGCCTTGTTTGGAAGCAGCTCCAGTATAGGCCCTTTTATCTTTCCCTAGGCTAGGTGCTGTGCAGTGTTGGTTTAGGTGTTCCCTTGGTGATTTTAAGCCTGAGTTCACTTTGTTTACCAACCATTTCCGTAGGTTTATTAGGTTATTTGAATACTATCTCATTAGTGTAATGTTGAAGGAGATGAAAGAATAGTAAAAACATCACTGTGGTGGTGGTTAGCAATTTCCTAATATATCTGTTACATTTGCACTTTTTGCTTTAGGACTTGTAATGTAACTCAAAATGAATTGCCTGTTCCATTTACTCTGTAGGCCACTTGTTAAAATCCACCTACTCTCCACCTACTTCACCCACTTAAACCTACTCCACTAAACCTAACCCACAACACCACTACCACCTCACCTACTCCACTAAACCTAACCCACTACACCACTACCACCTCACCTACTCCACTAAACCTAACCCACTACACCACTACCACCTCCACTTCACCTACTCCTTACCTACTACACACTCACCCTCTTCTATATATAGGAATCATGAATCATTGTAATAGATATCAATATATCAATCAATAATAATACATACAATTTATTCTCTCTCTTTCTCTATACATTATTTCTTACATGGTATCAGAGCTGGTTTAAAACCTAGTATTTTCGCTTCCCCGGCGGGCGGCAACCTCACCTTAGCCGCCCGCCGGACCTCAACTTATTCCGCTGATAAAATCAACAAAGATTTGTGCAACTGTAGTCATGTGTGAGGCTGATGAAGAAGAATTCTTCACCTCATATGACGAGACAGTCTGGAACTGGAAACACTGCAACATTCTGCTCTGGAATTCTGCAGCAGCTAGATTATAGCTTGGTTGAGTGCCAAGCTTTGGTTCTTCCACCCACTCTTGAACTTGCCCAGCAAAGTGTGAAGGTTCATGCTTGTGTTGGAGGGACTAGTGTGCGCGAAGATCAGCGCATTCTCTCCAGTGGGGTTCATGTTGTTGTTGGTACTCCTGGTCGTGTGTTTGACATGTTGCGGAGACAATCACTTCGCCCTGTTTACATCAAAATGTTTGTCTTGGATGAAGCTGATGAAATGCTGTCACGAGGTTTTTAAAAATCAGATCTATGATATTTTCCAGTTGCTGCCACCCAAAATCCAGGTTGGGGTGTTCTCTGCCACAATGCCACCAGAGGCTCTTGAAATCACCAGGAAATTCATGAATAAGCCTGGAAAGAGAAAAAGCTCATGCTAGGATTTGCGAAGTGATTCGCTGCAGGAATTTTGGCTTTGGATGAAACCCTTACCATACTCCACTCATTCTCTCCAACTGTTCTAACTTTTTATTATTATTATTATTATTATTATATCAAATAATCAATGCACTCATGTTCCCCACTAACAGTGTCCACTTTTGACCCAAACCATTTTCAATCCATCATTTCTCCTTCACCTTTTACACCCCACTCACCGACTCTCTCTCCACTTTATCACATGGGTTTGTCCCTCTCTCTCCTCCATTTGATTTCAAAAATCACTTATTTTTATTTATTTTTTCCAAGTCACTTTTCCTCTTTTTTAAATACCCCACTTTATTTTGAAACAATCGCACTGATGTTTTTCATATAATCCATCTATAAATATTTTTTATCTATTTTCTTTCTCCCTTGTTTTCTTTCATTTTATTTTTATTTTTTCAACAAAACACTCCCAAAACAAAAACAAAAAAAAAAAAAACAACATTTTACAAACTTGTCATTTCTTCATGCCGGGGATCAACCCCGATCAGCATTTTACACCATAAAAAAATAAAAATAAAATAAAATAAAATAAAAAAAAACACAAAACAAAACAAAACACAACCAACACAAATCGGAATAGTGGGATTTTTCTTCTCGCCTATTCCGCCGGTCTTTTCTTCTTGCCACCGTCTTGGGCGGCCCTTGCTGGTGTTGCCTCCGTGTTTCCCACTCCACTGGGCATGATCACTACTCCCTGCTCCTCCACTGCAGCATATGGCAGCCCTCCAAATCGGAACATAAAACTGGCCTTCCGCTTCAGCTCATTGTTTTCCGCCTTTAGCACACTTATCTCTGCTCGCGCATCCCTATACATGCGTTGGAGCAGAGCCAGTTGGGCGTTTAACTGTTGCACCTCATTTGTCCTACTCTGCAGCCGGTTCGACAAATTTGTAACCGCAGTCATGGTTTCCACACATGACTTCAAGGTATACTGATTGGCCTCCACATCCGACTGCACCGCCATTTTTTGCTCCACCGACCGCATCGGAAAGTTCAACGGAGCAAAACCAGAGGTGTTTGGTTGAGGTTCACTGGCCACCGCCCCAGTTATTTCTCTTGTGGACTCGTTCAGTTCTGGAAAGAGCGTGAGCAGACCACGGGAAGAGGAGGCCATGTTCTGGGTAGCTGGACGGGAAGAAGAGGCCATGTTGCTGAGTGTTTCAGAGACGGGTTGGTTACAGAGTATTACAGAGTTTCTTTCTCAGCAAAGGAAGAGTTGTTTTCAGAGGATTTTCAGAAGTTGTTTTGTCTGCCTCAGCCTCAGCATCAACCTTGGTTAAATAGCGAGGCAGCCACGCGTATCGCGCGCCACTTGACGCCAGACGACAAACGGGCGCGCCAGTCAAGGCACTCATGTGCCTCGCCATCATGTCCGGCACATCTTTTTATGACTTGGGCTCGCCTTTTGATGGCACGTCTTTTTATGGATTGGGCACGCCTTTTGATGGCACGCCTTTTGATGAATTGGGCACGCCTTTTGATGGCACGCCTTTTGACAAAATTGGGCACACCTTTTGAGGGTGCAACTTTTAAGAGTCCGACAAGACTCTGTAAACTGTCCCGACATTGATTCCGGTTAGTTTTTACAAGTGTCCGACAAGACTCTGTAAACTGTCCCGACATTGATTCCGGTTAGCTCCTTTATGGGTCCGACAAGACTCTGTAAACTGTCCCGACATTGATTCCGGTTAGTTTCTACAAGGGTCCAGCAAGACTCCGTAAACTGTCACAACAACTGTCACCACATTGTCTGCTACAACGGTCCGACATGACCCCATAAACTGTCTTCTACATGGTTATGACACCCCCATACAGTGTCCTCTACAACGTTATGACACCACCATCCAGTGTCTTCACCAATGGTCTGACACAACCATACAGTGTCTCTTATCCTCTTTTATTTTTATGTATTTTCTTGTTTTGTTACTCTCTCCAAACTCAAGTTGGTTAGTTCCTATCCCCCTTGAGTTTGCGGGGGGCTGTTAAAATCCACCTACTCTCCACCTACTTCACCCACTTAAACCTACTCCACTAAACCTAACCCACAACACCACTACCACCTCACCTACTCCACTAAACCTAACCCACTACACCACTACCACCTCACCTACTCCACTAAACCTAACCCACTACACCACTACCACCTCCACTTCACCTACTCCTTACCTACTACACACTCACCCTCTTCTATATATAGGAATCATGAATCATTGTAATAGATATCAATATATCAATCAATAATAATACATACAATTTATTCTCTCTCTTTCTCTATACATTATTTCTTACACCACTTGTCCTACATTGGTTTTTGTACTCTTGCAAATTTTTCATCTGATGTAACCTTTTAGCATCCCCTTCTTTTTAAAGTCTTATAGATGTATTAGTTGTATTTAAAACTATTGCTGTGATGTAGTTCTCTTAGAATAAATTTTGTGCAGTATTTCAAAATGCAGCAGGTTTCTTAAGCAGTATTATTGTTAAATGTATATTTTGCGACTAATTAGTAATGTGATTCCTTGCTTATCAAAAGACAAAATATTGTAATGTGCCACACTTTTATTTATGGCATGTTGTAAGATTTGCACCTGGTAAGTAACAACCACATGAATTCACCCAAAAGGGCTAGCAAAGACGTGGTCATTTGGGTTTATTGTTCTACCTATATTCCTAAGACTGCCTACACTAACTTCTGATGTGGAACACTACACACCAATTGTGGGTCTGTGATTTGGGTTGTTGCAAATCTCCCCTATTCCCTTGTGTCCTTATGAGGGGCCCACCCCCAGTCATATTATGACCAGCTCATGATGGATCTCATTGAACACTGACCCTGTACTGCAGTGACCCCAAGCCGACATTTTTGTGTGTGGGTTGTGTTGATACTATAAACAATAGTACAGGAAGTCAACCAAAAAGGCTAGCCAAGGGGATGCCATTTGAGTTTGTTGTTCTTTTATACCCAAGACCGGCAAAATTTTGATATGGACAGCTCATGCCAACATGGGTTTGGGCTCATTAGATGATAATTGACTCTGGTGCTAACATGCCTTCAATCATTTTGGCAACCATGCTTTGCACTTTGGTGAAACTTGTCCAATTTGATCAATATAATGTTTGATCATTGTTTGTTATATGTTTTTTTGGTATGTACATGTCTAGAGGCCACTTTCCAATTTGATTAACTAAACCTTTTTGGATATAGTACCTGTGCTCTAGGTTGATGGCTTATATTATCGGCAGTTTTGAGTTGATGCCTATACCTGTGTAATCATGTTTGGCAGTATGAATGAGAATCTGGATAATAAGGTGATATATTGTGGGTATCATTATGAAGGTCAATATTTTATGTGTATATATAGACAGATTCTTTTTATTTTACAATTGTAGTACGTTTTATATAATCTTTGAATGCTAATATGACGGCATCAAATGTCGCATTGTGGTGTTCCTGTAAAAGCTGTTTCATTCTTATTGCTATGCTCTAAGGGAAAAGCTTAGACATCTCCTGTAGCTGCCTTTCAGGCTTCATTAATGCATGCATGTGAAGATCTAGGCATTTTTCATTAAACTTGTGATGTCAATATGAAATAGTTTGCAATATATATAGCATATGAGCTTACTTTTCCACTTTTTTCTTATGAAATTGAAATCAGCTCTTCAATTTCTAATTTATTGTGAATTCTTCTCTTATTTTTGGTGCAGATATGCAGAGGACTTGCTTATATGCATAACTGTATTGGTATTTGCCACCGCGATATCAAGCCTCAGAATTTGCTTGTAAGATTCTCTTCTTTGAGGATTGATGATTTGATACTTGGGACATTTTTGCGCGTGACTGGTTATGATATGAAAATATGCACATTCGTCTTACTGCTTATTACAAGAAAATATGCATATTATCATATTTCACTTCGTGCTGGGCCAAAACGATAGAATTGTGCACACTATCCAATATGCAATTCAAATTCTAATTTATGTATAATAGAAATTCTAATGTTCCCTCTAATAGGTGATAATAGCAGCCTTCCTGGCAATTCTTGTTGGAATAGAACTTTTGTAATGAAAATAAAAAGTAATGAAATAGAAGGGATGTTACCAAAATTTGAGTTTGGATTATGATGCCCAATGAAATGATGGAAGCAAGCTAATGTGACCCTAATAGAGGGGATGTTAACATTCGTCTATATAAATTATTTGATAAATCAGCATTCTTAGTGGCACATACAAAATAATTTAACAAACTTCTTGTAGTTTTCTAGTATATAACATGGCAAAGATCCATAGGTGCGCTTTTTACAAGAGGAATCTACATATCTGGCCACACTTTTATTTATTTATTTAGGTAAAATCAAAACCTTAGCGAATAATATCAATTCATTCACTTTTATATTAATTAACCTAACTTACAAGGAGAGCCCTAAGGCAAGAAATCAGGAAACAGATAATTACAAATATATAAATGAATATTCTAACACTCCCCCTCAAGCTGGTGCGAAGATATCTCTCATCCCCAACTTGCGAAGAATATCATGAAACGGGATATTCCCAACCCCCTTTGTAAGGATATCAGCGAGTTGTTCACCAGACTTCACAAATGGAGTACATATTGTGCCGTTAGTGAGTTTCTCCTTGATGAAGTGACGATCAATCTCAACATACTTTGTCCTGTCATGTTGAACTGGATTGTGAGCTATGTTGATGGCAGCTTTATTATCACAATATAGTCGCATGGAATCCGTTTGATCTATCCCCAGATCACTCAACAACTTGATCCACGAGCACGCGCACACACCTTGTGCCATGGCTCTAAACTCTGCCTCCGCACTAGACCGGGCAACCATATTCTGTTTTTTACTTCTCCAAGTAACTAAATTCCCTCCAACAAAGGTACAATACCCCGAAGTGGACCTCCTATCAGTTACTGATCCTGCCCAATCTGCATCCGTATAGGCTTCCACACTAAGATGATCGTGTTTGGAAAAATAAAGGCTCTTTCCAGTAGAAGATTTTAAGCATCTTAGAATCCTTATAACTGCCTCCAAGTGTATTGCATGAGGAGCATGCATGAACTGGCTAACTATACTAATTGCAATAGCGATATTAGGACGAGAATGGGATAAGTAAATGAGCTTACCCACTAACCGCTGATAACTCCCCCTATCAACAGCTGCTCCTCCAATATCATCACTCAGTTTCTAGTTAGGCTCTAGAGGATTGTCACTGGCTTTGCTTCCAAGCATCCCTGTTTCTTTCAATAGGTCAAGGACATATTTTCTCTGACAGATGAAAATCCCATCTTTGGATTTGGCAACTTCAATACCCAAAAAATATTTCAGATTTCCCAAGTCATTGATCTCAAGCTCACTTGCCAAATACATCTTTAGTAGAGGAATTTCCTCAACATCATCCCCTGTAAGCACTATGTCATCCACATACACAATGATAGCCGTCGTCTTACCATGGGAGGAATGTTTAACAAATAGAGTATGATCAGCATGACTTTGTTTGAAACCATACTTCACCATTGCTTGAGAAAATCTCTCAAACCAAGCCCTTGGAGACTGTTTGAGACCATATAGTGACTTTCGAAGTCGACATACCTTCCCCTTTACTAGGGGGAATGTCCATATACACCTCTTCTTCTAGGTCACCATGAAGGAAAACATTCTTCACATCAAACTGGTGAAGTGGCCAATCCAAATTAGCTGCAGGAGAAAGGAGTACCCTAACAGAATTCATTTTCGCAACTGGAGCAAATGTCTCTTGATAGTCCACCCCATATGTCTAAGTAAAACCTTTTGCTATAAGTCGAGCCTTATAACGCTCAACTGAGCCATCTGCCTTGTGCTCTACTGTATACACCCATTTGCATCCCACAGGTCGCTTGCCCCTAGGTAACTTAGTCAATTCGCAAGTGCCATTCTTACGAAGTGCTTTCATTTCGTCAATCATAGCAAGTTTCCACTCAGAGGTAGTGAGAGCATCCTGAAAATGATTAGGTATACTCACAGAAGAAATGTTGGACACAAAGGCTCTATATGAGGACGACAAATGAGAGTATGACACAAAATTAGAGATAAGATGTTGAGTGCAAGATCTCACACCCTTTCTCTTGGGAATAGGAATATCAAGATCAGTAGTGTCAGGAACTTAGTAGCAGGAATCGTCTCAGATGGCGACGACTCCGAGGAAAAAGCGCGATTTTGCGCTTCTGAGGAAGAATCGCAGCAGAATCGCGGATCTGAGGAGAGGGAAACGCGAATCTGATGCGAGAAGGGAGCACTATTGAGAGGGCAAGGAGAGTACCTGGTCACTGGCGCCATTTGACGACTTCGATCTCGCCGTTTGACTTCCCCGTCGAAGCCCTAGTCTTCGTCCCTCTCTTCGAAGCCCTAGGTCTTCGTCTCTTTCTCTCGCTTCTCTCACCCTCGATCTCCTCTTCGTCTCTGCCTCTCTTTCTTCGTCTCTGTCGCTTCTCTTGCCTCTCTCTCTCTGATCTATTATGTTCTCTCTCTCTCTCTCTTTACCTCTCCGTTTTCATTGATATATATAATATAATTTATCATATAATATATATATATATATAAAATTTATAATTTATAAATTATAATATAATTTATTATAAACAATATAATTTTTATTTGTAAAATAAAAAATTATTTATTTTATCATATATAATATAATATAATATAATATTTATTTATTATTTATTGTATTAACAATTATTTCTTAACTTTTTAACACGTAATAAATCATCTAATTATTTAAAAGAAATCTATTTAAATCATATATAATAAAAAAATATTAAAAAATTTATAAAATAAGACATCTAATTTTTATTTATTATTTATTTTAACATAATTTATTATTCATTATAATAAATAAAATATAATTAATAAAAATAATACATAAGCGCTCCTAATTTACGACTCCTCTAAGTTGGCCACGTTCCCCCGCTCCCGCTCCCGTCCCCGTTCTCGCTTCGTGCAACTGAGGTCAGGAATAGCAATATCAGTAGACTCAAGAAAAATAACATGGTCAAAGTTACCTGGACTCTTATCAGAAGTAGGATATGGCAGGGGGTGAGCATAAGTGGTCTTTTGTGTCCAAGTAACTTTCTGTCTGTCTTTGTCCTTGACATAAACTTGCCCTTCCTTGTCCTTGGTGGCATTAAAGTCTAAGTCTCAGCAATAGGTGGTGGAGGAACAAATGATTCCACCATAGGAGTAACAGGGACAACAGGAATCTCTTCACACCAAGGCTCCCCCTGAAGGGATGACTGGGGCACCGGAGAAGACAAGAAGTAAGACTGGGACTCAAAGAATGTGACATTCATGGACACAAATCACTTACGAGAAGGAGGATGATAACACTTATATCCCTTTTGAGTCGGGGAGTAGCCGAGGAAAACACACTTGAGAGAGCGAGGGTAACTTATCACAAGTAGGGGAATGATTGTGAACAAAACAGACACACCCAAAGATTTTTGGAGAAACGGAAAACAGAGACGCGAACCCTAAGAGAACCTAGAGAGGAGCCTTTTTATGCAATACTAGAGTAGGAAGACGATTAATGAGATAGGTAGCGGTGAGAACGGCCTCGCCCCAATGGGACCGAGGCACACCCATAGAAAAACACATACACTGAGCCATGTCAAGAAGATGACGATTCTTACGCTCCGCCACCCCATTTTGTTGCGGGGTATTGGTGCAAGAAGTCTGATGGATAATGCCATGAGTGGAAAAATATCTCTCTAACCCCGAATCAATGTATTCACCCCCATTATCAGAACGTAAGATTTTGACAACAGCCCCAAATTGAGTACAAAGCATTTTATGAAAATTTTGAAACACAGAGAAAACCTCACTCTTTTCTTTCATGAGATACATCCAAGTAGTACGGGAAAAATCATCGATAAACATGATAAACCATCTATGGCCTTTCAATGACACAACACGAGATGGACTCCAAACATCAGAATGTATTAAAGAAAAAGGAATTATGCTTTTATTAATACAATGAGCAAAAGAAGCTCGTGTTTGTTTGCCAAGTTGACAAGACTCACATTGAAAGTCAGACACATTATTTTTGGTAAAAACAAAAGGAAATAAATATTGAAGCAGATAAAAAGAGGGATGACCAAGACGTTGATGCCACAGCCATAAATCATCCTTGGTGGTTGGAGACTGGATAGAATGATGTGCAACCTTATCAGCCTGATCCAAGATATAGAGACCATGGTCTGCTTTACCACTGCCAATCACTCTCCCCGTGATAAGGTCTTGAAAAAGACAATGATTAGGGAAAAAAGTCACACTACAATTCAAATCCTGAGTAATACGACTCAAGGATAAAAGATTAACAGAGAAATTAGGAACATGTAAAACTGAAGAGAGAGGAAGGGTAGGAGTGGCACGAATTAAACCTTTCCCAGAGACAGAAGAAATAGTACCATCTGCAATGCGAATTTTGTCGTGTCCTGAAGAGGGCTTATAGTCGGAGAAAAGATCAGAAGATCCAGACATATGATATAAGGCACCAGAATCAATAATCCATGGGACAGACTTATGGGATAGGAAAGCACTGGGAAGAGAGGCTAAGTTACCTGATCGGGCAAATGAAGAAGAGGATGCATCCGGAGGAGTGGTAGAAGACCGGCAGTCCAACAAGTGATGCAAAACATCCTCAAACTCAGAAGAAGACAGGCCAGATACCCCATCAGAGGACAAGCCAACTGGGGCTGGAGTGGAATCAAGTATGCCAACTGCGCTGGACTGATGGGCCCGTGGATTAAAGCCACGTCCTCTAGACTGGCTGGACCGGCCTCCGTGAGAACCAGACCGATCACCTCGACCGCCAGATGGAGCCCCATGAAGCTTCCAACAAGTCTCACGAGTATGTCGTGGCTTGTGGCAGTAATCACAAAACAAAGGGTCCTTTGTAAAAGGATTAGAAGAAGCACGGGCAGATTGGTCCCATCCCGAGAAGGATCGGAAAGTAAGACAGTGCGTTCTGGAGAAGCAGTTGGCATCATGGCAGAACGATGACTCTCCTCATTCTGTACGTAAGCAAAGGCCTCTTGAAGAGAAGGAAGAGTATCCATGTCAAGGACACGACTCCGAACCGGATCAAATTCCAGATTAAGACCTTCCAGAAACTTGAAGACCCTCTCCTGTGCAATAAACTTCATGTAGCCAACGGAATCAGTAGTGCAAACCGGTTTATAGTCCTGCAGGTGATCAAGACGTTTACAGCCATTGTTAATAAATGTAAAGTACTGAAGAACAGTCTGCTCCCCCTATACGGAGCGCTCGATGGAACGACGCAACTCAAAGGTTTGCGAAAAATTGCCCTTGCAAGAATAGGTGGCAGCCACAGCTTCCTAAACATCCCGGGCAGTTTCCATGGACAAGTAGCCTTCACAAATATCCGGAACCATAGAATGAATAAGCCACCCCATAATCAAGGAGTTAGTAATCTCCCATTGGTCATAACCAGGATTATTGGGACCTAGTGGTTGAACCCTTCCATCAACATAACCCATCTTTTCCCTGCTCTTCAAAAAAAAGAGTCAGACTTTGCGACCAGGCTAGACAATTCTGACCATTAAACAACGAGGTGGTAATTTTGAGGCTAGGATTGTAGTTTTCGGATTGAGTAGGCATAATGAGACTCTCCACTTGAGGTGGCTGGATACGAGTGGTGGATTCACTAGTAATTTCGGCCATCTGAGTATGCTACTTATTTAAATCACAACCAGCAGAATCACAACTATGGGAGGAAGAGAACAACCAAATAATGACAATCACATACCACTATGGGAGCATGAAAATCAAATTATTGGGGCCATCTATTGACCCAAAAATAAATTAAATTTTTTTTTTTTTTTTTTAAGGTTTCACGATCAGTATATCAGTACCAAACCTCATAGAGACATGCGAGAGCTAGAAGAACAAAGGGACTGCCGACTAGACTTAAATAGACAGTCGAACTGCCAAAAGGTGTCGTTTGGTCCTGGTGAACTCCGACGAAAGGCGTCTGGTCCTGGGTGACCTCCGACGGCTGTCGGCTGAGCCTGGAAGGCCTGCTGCTGCGTGCGCAAGCCCTAGCGGAAGTCATTTGGTCTTGGGTTACCTCCGACTGGTGTCGTCCTGGCTTCTATGGCCTCCGACGGCTGTCGGTTGAGCCTGGAAGGCCTGTTGCAGTGTGCGCAATCCCCAGATAGTTAAATGAGAGACCGAAAAATGGTGGTGGTAGGTTGGCTGGAGATGGGTTTTTTTTACAGTGGTGATGGAAGGTGGCAGAAGAAGCTGGGTTTAGGGTTTGGGCTCTGATACCATGTTTATTTAGGTAAAATCAAAACCTTAGTGAATGAATATCAATTCATTCACTTTTATATTAATTAACCTAACTTACAAGGAGAGCCCTAAGGCAAAAAATCAGGAAACAGATAATTACAAATATATAAATGAATATTCTAACATTATTAACATACACATCTCTGTCTCATGGAAAGGGCTTTTGGAAGGGTATTTGTAAGGCTAGAGGGTTGGTCACCTTTGGACACAATATCGGTGTGGGGCGAAGTTTGAGATGGCTTTCGCTTCTTTGGATTATTATGTTTTTAATTGCTGCTGATAGAGATGCATATGTGCAAAATTAACTTCTGAAAGAGGGAACTCTCAAGTGTTTTGAGACATTTCTTTTAGAAGAGAGTTGATTGATTAGTAGATTTATGGGTTAATCTTCTTGGCCTTTCATATGCTATACCACAATTAGGTGTGTAGGATGAAATATATATATGGGTGAATTATACTAATAGTCCCTGTAGTTTGGGACTTATGTCATTTTGGTTCTGACTTTTCAATTGTGATACATTTGAATCTGAATTTTGAATCTTGTTCCAAATAAGGACAATCAAAGATATTTTCTTTGCAAATGGTCCATTTCAAGGGCAAAGTTGTTATACAACTTATTTTGTGTTGGTTAATTTGTATGTTGTTTGAAATGTAATGGCCTTTTTTTTTAAATGAATTATGTTAGAATTTTGTTGGTTATAAAGTTCAGTTTGATTTGCTTTTTAGAATCTATTTTTAGAATTTTTTTCTGAGAAACTAAAAATTAAATTGGTAAAAAAAATTAAAAACACATTATTTTTTTATATAATTTTATCTTTTGGGAGGGTAAAAATATTTTTTAAAATAATTTTTCTTTTGATATTTATTTTTGTTAAATTAGTTTTTATTTTTTCATAAGTCAAATATGGTGACAAATTTGAGTCATTGTTAAACCAATCTATTAAATCAAAAAATCTAAAACTAAAAACATTTCGTATATTAAACATATCAATTACATATTAAAGCCTAATAAATTAATAACTATCCATTACATGATAACCATCAAAAAATATCTGTTAACAACAAATATAACCATCTATTACATGATAACCATCCAAAAACATCAACAAAACAGCCACCCATTACATGATCTATCATCCAAACACATACTAAAAATTAATTTGCTAAAAAATTAAAAAATAAAAATGTAAAAGATTTATCATTTTTTGATAGGATTTAAGGTTTGGTTTGGTTTGGTTTACATAATTTTATCTTTAGTGGGTAAAAATAATTTTTAAAAATTCAAAAATAATTTTTTGATAATTATTTTTATCAAACTAGTTTATATTTTATCAAATTGACGACTTTGCCTTTGAAATGGAGCAACAATGTCTTCAATTATCCTTATTTGAAACGAGATTTAAAATTTAGGTTTAAATGTATTATAATTGAAAGGTTAGGGACCAAAATGACACATGTCCCAAACTACAGGGCTCGTTAGTGTAATTCACCCTATATATTTTAATTATTATTCTTCTTTTGATAATATTCAGTTACTCTAGAAGGGACGTAACCTTTGTACAGCACATGTACATAAAAAATTATAAATCCCATCCGAAAGTTATCATGAGATGAAAGAGGTCAAGATCAGGGTACCAAGAAACAAAATTTCATTTTTTTCCCTATCAAAACAGTCGAAACGTTTCCGTTTCTTAGGAAACCAAAACAAAACAGTAGTGGAGTAAGAAAATTCCAATGTTTCCACCAAAACTAACTGAAACATCATAATAATTACAAAACACAAACAATACAAAACATAAAGAAACATTTATTCCGGTACATATTAAGAAAATCTTAAACGTATTAGAGAATATGAGAAACTATAAACGAGAAAGGGAGAGATAGAGAGGAGAATATAAAACAAGCACGATTAAGTCACTTATTCTCTTTCTTTGTTACCACAAGCACAAACTACTGTTTTTCTCTATTTTCATCTCTACTATTGCTAGAATTTTTCATTTTAATTTTTTTTTGACAATGGTAAATCTGTATCCCAACTAAGCCTTTAATAGTTTTGGTTTCTAATATTCATAGACCTTAACACATGCAATGATTTTATTATTGAAAATGTATCAACATTTATATATATTTTAGTTTTTGTTACTAAACATTTTCAAACGTTTCAGATTCTTTTACAGTTTCCCTTACGTTTTTGAAACGTTTTTGAAATGTTTCCATTTCGAAGCTACTTGAAACAACGGACCGGAATGAAATTTTGATCATTGGGGTATTTTGAGGTGAAATCATTTTGGGAGGCTTAGGTAGATAGTAGAGGTTCTTTTCATTAAAAGGGAATTTGGCATTTAAAGGTGCCTTCTAAGGTTGCTTTCTCTATGTGGATCTATGTTACCAGAAAACGCTAATATCTTAGCGAATTACGTATTGGTACGCACGTTTCGAAACATGGTATACTTCTGTTCCAAAACAATAAATTTAGGGGTTGTTTGGGATGTTCTAAATAAGTGCACTTTTTGACTTTTTATGAAATATGGGTTGGGTTTGAAGTGATGTGGTAGAGAGGTGATGTGACTTAAATAAGATGATGTGACTTAAATAGGATAGTGACTTTTTGACTTTTTTTGAAGATGCCAAACTCAGCCTTAGTGTTCCAAAGCGATTTCAAAAGTTTTTTTTTTTTGTTTGTCAATATATGTCCTTAAATGTTACCTTAGGAGGAAAAAATTCAAATATAACGAACTAAAATCTAAGGTGAGTTAAGTTTTGACAAGACAAAACATTAAAAAATGAGTCATAACGCTCATAGAAAATATTACATTATATTGGATATCTAATAGTTAAAATAAAAAATTACTTTAGAAGTACCTTAAATTCTTAAGTATAATATATACAAGCCTACTTCTATCGTACCACATATTAGAACATGTGGTGTACTATGTTCCTGTTCTCGTTCCCGTTTCCATTTCCGTTTCTGTTCTCGTTCTCGTTCTCGTTCCACATACCAGAACGATCCACGTTCCAGGTAACATAGATGTGGATGGTGGTGCATGAAAAGATGTTGACCATTTTTAGTTTGATTTGAAGGTGGAAAATCATTTTAAATTGGTGTTACATGTGTAAGCAAGAAGGAGAATCAACAATCATTTTCTCACTCATTGCACGATGGAGAGAGAACTTTGAGTGATGATGTTAAGCATGTATGCAGTCCCGTGGATGGTTGGACTTTATTCATAGTTAGAAGAGGGAAGAGTGGGGAGAAAGGGAGGTAGGACTCTTGGTGCCTATATGTTTGATATGTTTCACATGGGGAGAGCAGTTTGGAGGACTCTTGATGGGGTAGGTGATTTTTGACACTTTCCTTTAGTTGATATTTGGAGATTTAAAAATCCATTTCTAGATCAATTTTTGGAGTTTGCTTTTGAGTATTGAGGTGTTGTATAGAAGGTTTTGAATATATATATATATATATTTTGTTTTGATTTTGTTGGGGTTTGTTAAATTTCAGTGGGTGCATATGGGTGGTCTCCCTTTGGTGCCTTGTTAAGAAAATCTTAATAAAAAAATATATGTTGACGCCCATATGCCCACATGAAGTGCCAGATAAGAAAATTTGCATAATGTTCAAGAAATGGAACCCATGGGTAGATTTTTTTGAAATTTTGTATTTACAAAATTGCGACATGGTTATGATTTGTAGTTCCAGGGGGGTCGGGGAGTGGACCACTGCAATTAAACCATGAACCAAATTTGATCTAGTAGAAACTAGAAAGCTGAAGTTTGGATTAATAATTTATCATTGCTATTTTTGGGGGTCCAGGCAATTACTCACATCAAGGTTTGTTTCACCGAGTTTCTTCAAATTATGTTTGTTAATGTAGGTAGTACTTCAGTATTTGCTTTTTTTTTTGTTTTCTTGTTGAGGATGATCAGAAAGGAAATCCAAAAGGTAGAACACTTATGAACCTCGACGGGTAGTTAAGTCCAAGCCATGGCTAAAGAACCAAATGTTTCAATTTTGACTCTCTTTAGACTTACCTGATGAATGAGATTTGTTGGTGATGTGCGCATTTCTAGAATTAGTCTTGACCCAAAAAGGAGTTATTGACGCGGTAGCATACCTTCAGTCCCTAGGAAAAGGGTGGAACTTTTGCAAGATTAAAATAGTTTTGAGAACGTAAAATTTACAAAATAAGATACCAAACTAAAAGTAATAGAGTGACTTGTAATTGTAGAATTTCTGGGGGTAGAATAAATATGAAAAGATGTTTTTAATAGTTATAAAATATGAAGCACGAACATTACTAAGAAGGTGGTGTGTTTGTGTTTGATAGATGTTGGATATGACACTCGTTTGACACTTCTCAACACTCATTGGACACATGTCCATGCATGTCCTATTATTTAAAAAAAATTAAAAAAAAAAAAAATAGTCTCAGCCATTATTTGAACACTTGGGAAAACATGTATACATCACTTAGACACATGAAAGCATTATAAGTTTGAACAAAATAACTTAAGATCTAATGATGAAAGAAAAACAATTTAGATTTTTACTTATTGGAGGAAATTATAGTAAACCTCCCTTAGTTATGATCCTTTCGCACTTTACCTCCTTAGGGCATGTTTGTTTGGATGGACTAGATAAGGGTGGATTGTAGTCTATTAGACTATGAATCTTGGGATACATAGTCCCTGGACTATTTGGTTGGAAATGATAGATATTCCATATTTATTTAGTCATGAGATTAAATGTCCAAAAATGACTATTTTTAAAATTATTTTTTATTTTTTTCACAAAACTAATTTTTTTTTTTTTAAAAAAAAAAACTTTAAAATTAGTTTTTAAAACTAAACCAAACATTTCCTAAATATATATATATATATATATATATTTTTGGGGGGGGGGGGGAGTTGCTTTTTATTAGCTAATCCAGAGAAGGGCTTGTCTAGGGACTCTATGCCACTCCTCTCCCCACGATAGGATAGTCCCACATATGGGTCCAACCTACAATTTTTCAACCAAAGAATAGACTACTTGATATGGTGGACATGGAGTTCAATCCCCCTTTTTAGTCCCTCCAAACAAACATCCCCTTAATGTTTAAAATTCAACAGTTAACCCCTTTACAGTTTTATCTTGTGACATTAAACCCCTTCCGTTAGCCATCTGTTGGGGTTTTGGATGGAAACATGTCACATGAGCAACACATGAGAAACTAATTGAATTTGAAGGATGAAAATGCCCTTGATTCTTGTTGCCTTTTTTTGCATAAACAAACATGTCCTTATAGATTCTGTATATCCATCCATACATGTATTATGTTTCAAATAAAAAAACAATTGGGTCCACATTGCTCTCTATGATAAAAAAAGGAAGGAGGGAGGGAGAGCAATGTGACTAGATTAAGTGGTGGGGGCAGCTACTGAGAGAGGGAGAGTGGAGGAGGAGAGAATGTTTGGAGGAAAGGGGTTTTTGGAGGGGGGGGGGGGGGGGGGGGGGGGGGGAAGGTACATTGGTGGTCTAGAGGGCGTTTTCAAACCCATTCTAGATGTAGAAGCTATCCCATTGCTTCCGTTTCGATATATATACACATATGTATAATGTGGAACACTTGTTTCAAGAAACAATGTGGGAGACTGCGTGTATGTGTTTGAATAGGAAAGGGATAGCTTGCTAGGATATAACATTTCCTTTGCCTGTATTTGGGGATTCAAATTGTTTTGTGGCTTGGGTTAGCAAACTTTGTTATGGAAGTTTGCATACAATTTTGTGTTAATTAATTCTCAATAGAAAATCGTTCATGTTTGTTATCATGTGAACCCATGGTTTGTTTTGATTTTATTGTTGCAAGTTCCTTCAAATGAGGTTTGTGAAGTCAATAGAGCTGGGTAATTGATTTAGTTGGGAGCCCAACTTGTGGGTGGTGTGAGGGGTGTTTTGGTCGGCCTTAATTGGTAGGGGAGGGGTGATAGTGGTGCCGGTAGGTAGTGGTCTTTTTTAGTGAGAGAGATGGTGCTTTCTGGGAAGGGAGGGAGATTGAGTGGGATGGAGTAGGATAATGGTAGTGTAATAGTTAATGGAAAAAATGTAAATTAACATTTTCTGCTAAGAGCGTCATTTGCATTTGTGATTCATATACAACCAGGGGGTTAATTGTCGAGTTTTATGCATTATGGAGGTTTAGTGCAAAAGTGTCATAATAGAGAGTCATGCTATGTTGTGTATATATATTTAAAATTTTGAATACAATATTCATACGTATGACATATAAATATAATATATATATAAAGTCTTATATTTTGCGTGTGCCCCTCACGTTTCGTGCCTGCATTTTTGAAAATTGATATGTTAGTGTTGTGTCTGTGTCAAGTCGAGTGTGGATTGTCACCAACGCCAAGTGAGACATTGTGTCCGTCTAGGTTGGAATAAAGATTATGGTTGGCTCAAAATTAGATAGGTTAACATTATGGCAGTTTATTCTATTGTGGTATCTTGCAAACATTTCCATCATTATCTTATTTTAAAATAATAAATTTGTAATCGTTGCATCCAGGTGAATCCACATTCGCATCAGCTGAAACTGTGTGATTTTGGAAGTGCAAAAGTTTTGGTAAGTATTTCATACCACATTTGTTATTGATGGTTGTATCTTGTTTCTTCGCTTGAATTAATTGTTTCATCATTGTGTCAGGTGAAAGGAGAACCCAATGTTTCCTACATCTGTTCAAGATATTACCGTGCTCCAGAACTCATATTTGGAGCCACTGAATATACTACTGCAATAGATATATGGTCTACAGGTTGTGTGATGGCTGAATTACTTCTTGGACAGGTAGTTTAATTGTCTTATATGCTTTTGTTTGTGTATAATTATTTTGTGAAATTTTTAGTTTCCATAAATGATTTGAAGTTATAATCTGAGACTCTTACTGACTTATCATACAGCCTTTGTTTCCTGGAGAGAGTGGAGTTGATCAATTGGTTGAGATTATCAAGGTATGTTATATCTCATAAGTTTGTGAATTGACTGACCCGAAAGATTTATCATTAGTTGATGCATTGACTTGGAAATTGAGACAGCTATCAATCATTAGTACAAGCAAAATGATTGCCAGGTGGAGTTTAAAAAAATTTGAAACCAAAAGCAATTACAATATGAGGCTTGAGTGCTTCTAATACGCAAATACCTCTCCAACTATCACTTGTGTCACATTCAAGTTATATATTTTTAGCTCAATTATTTATAATTAAATATTTAGGATTTATTTTTTAATTAGCGTCACTTTTAAGAAACTGTCATTATTTTAGATATTTATTTTTATTTTCTATTAGAGCATTTTAAAGAATTTATATGTTATTTTTATTGTTTATTTTGAAAATGTCATAATCTTATGTTCGTGGGCAAGTGATGAAGTACAAATAGGCCTTCAATAAACGAGTTCAACTGAGTTGAGTAGTAGATAACTAAGCTTAATTTAAACTTTAACAATGTTTAAAATGTGTTCAAGCTTAACTTGTTTAGTTTTCAAGCCGATCTCAAACAATGTTTAGTCGAGTCAATAATAAGTCGAAGTCAAGTAGCTTAATTATTATAGTTCTTTTAAATTTTTATTTTTTTTCAAGATGAGTACTGGTGGGTTGTTTAAACCTGACTTGAAAACCTAATAAGTTTTAAAATATGTTTAAATTTGACTTTTTTTAAAATTTTCTTTTAAAATTTTATTTTATATAAGAGTCAATCTCGAAGGCTTGAGTTCCAGTACATAAGAATGAACTAAACCATTTACATTCTTTAGGATTTCTTTTTGGGAACATGAGATGATTAATCGTAAAATGAAAACCAGAAAGAAAAAAATGAAGAAAGATTGACATTCATTCTAAATTATGAAAGTAATTGGGCCACTAATTTTTTATTTTATTTATTTTTTGGTTGAGTTTAATGAATTAACTTTGCATTTGAATATAAATTTGAGTAATTAGTATTTCAGTTTAATGTTAAATCAATCATCACTTTCGCAAATTTAGTTGGAGTTGGAGTTGAACTACTACTCGAACAAACTTTTACACATTGAAGAACAATTTTTAACAATTTTTTGATTGTTGGAGTTGAACTTACATATATCATAGGAATGATTTTATTATATTTCTTGATCAAAGAAATGGGTTTGTTTGCAGTGTTTAATAATATGGAACAAGAAAAAGTCTTAGATGTACTTTTGGTGAGGTACATATTTAAAAGCAAATGGGACAGTTCTGGAATCTAGAAAAATCAAGAAAGGGGCAGTTTCAAATTTATATATTTTGATAAATAAAAGGGGCAGTTTCAAAATTAAAGTCAAAAAGGGCTAAAAGCTTTGATTTATAAGGATGAAAGTGTCTTTTCTACATAACATTCATTAAATAGGTGTGGCACCATAAAACTCTAGTGTGGTATTGGCAGCTTCCAAAACAAATTGAAAAATAACTTTAGCATCATACAGAACAGAAAAATCTTAAGCTTGCCAACAACAACAAATAACTCTCATCATCCCTCAGTTTCTGAAAACAGCAATTTATCTGAATTATCCCCTACAGAAGTTAAAGATAATGATTCTGTGGCTTTTACATTGTTGTACAGGTTTTGGGAACACCTACCAGGGAGGAGATAAAATGCATGAATCCAAACTATACTGAATTTAAGTTTCCTCAGATAAAGGCTCATCCATGGCACAAGGCATGTCCTATTATATTTTTTGCTTTTGTTTTGTTTGTTTTATTTTGTGGCTTCTCAGTAAAATAATACCTTTCATGACAACCATATGTATGTGGCGCTAAGGTTTAGCACTTGTGACTTGATTGTTTAGTACTTGCATTGTTGTGGTCCAGGTGATGGCGTTGTGTTGTGCCTGTTTTAGACTTGTAGTTTGACCCAACTGAATGATTGGCAAAGTGAGCCATAATGAAGCCTTAGAAAGGCTTTGGAATATAATACATGCTTAGTTTGAGTATGGTAATGTGAAGTCTTTTCGTGTCGTTGGACCATGAGGATTTATTGTTTTCTCGTATTTTCTCACTTTGATCTGGCTGAGGTTATTGGTTGGAAGTTGAAACCGGAAGATTTTCTGGGTAAAAGTTTGCTGGTTGGTGGAGAGGCGGAAACACCATATAAGGTGCCTTGCCGCATGGTGAACTCAAACTATGTCGTATTTTGTTTTCTCTTTTGTGCAGTTGCCCTAAGCTTGTACAAAGATAAAGAACTTCTTGGTTTAAATTAATGGCTTTACAAGTACAAGAGAAAAGGCTAAAAAGAAAATGGCTTTCTGCGCTTAGGAAAGGCTTGATAGGCTAGATTAGGTATTGGATATGTCCTTGGACCTAAACTGAATTTCATCCTAGTTTAATTTCCTAGTAGAGCTGAAACAAATTCGCCTGCAAATCCCATGTAGTCACAATTGAAAGCACTTTGTTGAGATACCTGAGGGTATGGTGCTTAGGATATCCTATGTGGATGTGTGGTGCCGATGACCTGCGCTCCTGGTATGTCCCTGAGGCAAAGTATATGACCACATGTGACTATTGCATGTAATCTGTGGACCAATGCAAGATTATTGAAGTGAGGTGGTACCTTAGTAGCAAGAAACTCCTACTAGGGTGATATTTCTTACTCAAAAACTCGATTTCGCGCTCCTAAGTAAAACCTTGTGTAAAAACTTGCTCCTGTCGAAGAAAAAACTCGCTTCCAACTGAGATACATAAATCTCAAATAAAACAGAAGGAAAAAACAAAAAAACTCAAAATGCATTATACCATAAAGATTCAAGACTCACACTTCACATACACCTTACCAAGCGATGTCGGACAAGTCATGGACTTTGCAACCTTCAGCTCTTCTCATCCATTTTGGCCTCAAGCCTCTTGGTTCTTGGATTCAGATCAGCCCCATCCACCCCCTTAGGCCCCGTTTGTTTGGGGTTATGGGGAGGGGATTGGGTTTGATAGTGGGGAGGGGATTGGGTTTGATAGTGAGGAGGGGATTGAGAATGGGGTGTTTGTTTTGAGAGATAGGGAGGAGGGGACTAGTAATCCCTTGGTATTAGTAAGGAGGAGGAAGGGGGATTGGTAAGGAGGAGGTAGAGATGGTATTAGAAAAATAGTGAGGGGATTAGAAATTTTTTTATTTTTTTTATTTTTTATATATTGGGAATTTTTTTTAAAATATAATGTTTATTTTTTTATATTTTTTATTTGTTTTATTATTTTATATAAAAATAATTTAACAACTCCTCACTATTAATCCTCTCACTAACAATCCCCTCCATTTTATCTCCCAAAACAAACGGGGCCTTAAAGCGCTACACGTCCCCATATGCGACCTGCTCAAGCACATCAAGATTCTCAAGCTCATCCCCTGTGGGAGCCACCAAAGCATGTCACCATCCGGAACCCGTCCTAATGCATCCCTATGTGGGACCCACACAAACATGTCTCCATAGCTGGCCATGCATGTATCCTTGTGGGACCTGCCCCTCATTTTATGTTGGTGCTAGCTCTAATACCATTTGTAACCTCAGATGGTATTGTACAATGTTGTTTTCTTAGCTAGTCCTGCACTACTTTAAAATGCGTAGTGCAATGAAAATTTGATTTTTTGCTTCATGTGGCACATGTTTATGGACTTCCAACCATTTATCAAAAAATAAAAAAATGTTTATGGACTTGCAACCTTCGCCTCATTTCTAAAAGAAGGAAAACCTTGCTTCATGTGCAAGGTGTGATAGAATTAGTTGATCACCTTCTCATTCGTTATGGAGGAGTTGGTTGTTGTTATGGATGTTGTTTGACATATTGTGGTGTGTTTCCTAGACCAATAGTGAAGTTACTTCATGTTTAGTGAGGGGCCGAGATAGGTAGGGAGGCTAAAAGCCTAAGTTTGGGTGCCTTTGTGCTTGATGTGGTTATGAAGCATGGATACAGATATGAAATACAGATACGATATGGATACTGCAATATGGTAAAATCTATAAAAAGAAAAAAAGAAAAAAAGGTGATGGTTACAGCCAGGATACGTTGAAAAAAATTATAATTTTTATTATTATATTATACACGAGCTCAAAAAACAGTGATAAATCATTTTTTTGGAATTAGATATTAGTTGAAGAGCCAATAGTATGTTTACTCTTTTATTTTGAAAAGGTTAATTTGGTAAAATCTAAAAATGTAGGGTACTGTAATTTCACTATTTTCTACTTTGGTAAGAAATAAGAAAATATTGGAAAACTATTATGGTATTTATTCTAACAATTTATACACTAGTACTATGCAAAAATAATTAAATCTCAATTTGATAATAGTTTGTATACATGACCTAGAGTGTCCGAAAAATGTTCGGTACTTCTTAAAATTAACATGAAGTATTGGATACATTTAGAAAGTATAGGATGCCTATCCGTGAGTATCCGAGGAACATTAGTATATGATATGAGTGTGCTTTATAGCATTTGTCAATGATGGTTTATTGGAGAGGTTTTCAGGATTACTTTGTACTTGATCTTATGGTGGTTCCCTCTGGGTGATCTTTTACAATTCGTAGATTATATGCAGGTTTGAATTGTATAGCAAATAGCTTTCCTTTGTAAATGTTTGGAGTTAGTTTACAAGATCCTTCGGAGTAGAGTAATAAAGCTGAAAATGAAGAGAGAAAGTAAGGGAGGAGGATTCTGAATCAATTTAACTATAAATTTAACAAGGCGTGATTTGTGTTATGTTTACTCCATGTTAATCTAATTACCAATGTTAGCTTGGGTATCCTTTGACCCCCAATATGGATTTTCAGGGTTTAAGTCCCATTTGGGATGTGGACATGTTTGTCTTACTTGAAAGGATTTTGTAGAAATTTAATGTATAAAGAAAAAATAGAGAATTGTATTATTGATTTATGTATATTTGTTTGTTGTGTCAATTACAATTACAAGGATTCCTATTATATAGGAGTGTGTTTGGGAGTAGGTGGAGAGTAGGTGAAGTGTGGTAGGTGGTAGTGGTAGGTGGAGAGTAGGTGAAGTGTGGTAGGTGATAGTAAATTCTAACAGCCCCCCGCAAACTCAAGGAGGATAGAAACTAACCAACTTGAGTTTGAAGAGAGGAACAAAACAAGAAAATACATAAAAATAAAAGAGGATAGGTGACACTGTATGGTCGTGTCAGACCATTGGTGAAGACACTGGATGGTGGTGTCATAACGTTGTAGAGGACACGGTATGGGGGTGTCATAACGTTGTAGAGGACACTGTATGGGGGTGTCATAACGTTGTAGAGGACACTGTATGGTGGTGTCATACCGATGTAGAAGACAGTTTATGGGGTCATGTCGGACCGTTGTAGCAGACAATGTTGTGACAGTTGTTGTGACAGTTCACGGAGTCTTGCTGGACCCTTGTAGAAACTAACCGGAATCAATGTCGGGACAGTTTACAGAGTCTTGTCGGACCCTTGTAGAAACTAACCGGAATCTATGTCGGGACAGTTTACAGAGTCTTGTCGGACCCTTAAAAAGTCGCACCCTCAAAAGGTGTGCCCAATTTTTCAAAAGGCGTGCCATCAAAAGGCGTGCCCAATCCATAAAAAGGCGTGCCATCAAAAGGCGTGCCCAAGTCATAAAAAGGTGTGCCTGACATGATGGCGAGGCACGTGGGCGCCTTGGCTTGCGCGCCCGTTGGTCGGCTGTCGGCAAGTGGCGCGCGATGCGCGGATCGGCCCTGGCTATTTAAACCAAGGTTGAGGCAGAGGCTGAGGCAGACAAAAAACTTCTGAAAATCCTCTGAAAAAAACTCTTCCTTTGCTGAGAGAGAAACTCTGTAATACTCTGTAACCAACCCATCTCTGAAACACTCAGCAACATGGCCTCTTCTTCCCGTCCAGCTACCCAGAACATGGCCTCCTCTTCCCGTGGGCTGCTCACGCTCTTTCCAGAACTGAACGAGTCCACAAGAGAAATAACTGGTGCGGGGGCCAGTGAACCTCAACCAAGCGCCCCGGAGTTTGCTCCGTTGAACTTTCCGATGCGGTCTGTGGAGCAAAGAATGGCAGTGCAAACGGATGTGGAGGCTAATCAGTATACTTTGAAGGCATGTGTGGAGTCCATGACGGCGGTCACAAACTTGTCGCACCGGCTGCAGAGCAGGACAAATGAGGTGCAACAGTTAAACTCCCAGCTGGCTCTGCTCCAACGCATGTATAAGGATGCGCGAGCAGAGATAAGTGTGCTAAAGACAGAAAACAAGGAGCTGAAGCGGAAGGCCACCGTGATGTTCCGATTTGGAGGTCCACCGTATGCTGTAGTGGAGGAGCAGGGAGGAGGCAACTTGCTTGGTGGTCTAGGAAGCACGGAGGCAACACCGTCAAGGGCCGCACAGGACGGAGGCAAGAAGAAGAGACCGGCGGCAGAGTAGATAAGAAAAAAATCCCGCCTGTGGATGTGTTGTTTGTTTTTGTTGTTTGTTTGTTTGTTTGTTTGTTTGTTTGTTTGTTTTTTTTTTTTTTTTTTTTTTTTTTTTTTTTTTGTTTTTGTAAAATTGTGATCGGGGTTGAGCCCTGAGATGAATAAAATATGGTTTGTTTTGCAAATTTGTAAATTGTTTTTTTTTTTTTTTTTTTTTTTTTTTTTTTTTTTTTTGAATGGAAAAATTATGTGTTGAAAAAATAAAAATAAAATGAAAGAAAACAAAGGAGAAAGAAAATAGATAAAAAAAAAATATTTATAGATGGATTATATGAAAAATATCAGTGTGATTGTTTCAAAATAAAGTGGGGTATTTAAAAAGGAGGAAAAGTGATTTGGAAAAAATAAATAAAAAATAAGTGATTTTAAAATCAAATGGAGGAGAGTTTGAGTAATAGAATATAATAAAAAGAGATATATATATATATATATATATAAATAAAATAAAGAAGGTGGGGAACAACATGATAAGGGTGTATTTTAAAATGATAAACAAAAGAAAGTTGAAGACAACATGATACCGGTGTGTATGAATGTGATAATGAGAGTGAAACAAACTTGGTGAGTGTGATTAAATAAATAAAAGAAGAATGGGTGTGCTTTCCTTAGTGCTCCTCTCTCTGCCTTCAAAGTCGAGATTGGTCTCTCCAAACGAAGGCTCAACATTCAAATCATTGTAGTCCTCTGAAAAGGTTCTAACCATGTGCCACAAAATTGGCCCCACCATTATTTGCCTGATAGATAGATGGCTGGAAGCCCTTGACAACACTAGCACCACATATGGCACCAAGGCACTGCATCACTATGTAGAAAACAGCCCTTGTTAGGGACAGCTTCCTTGCCAGAAACAATCCAAAGGTCACTGCTGGGTTAATATGTCCTCCTGAGATACGAGCAGTGCAGTAGACAAGGGCAAAGATCATACCACCAAAAACCCAAGCAATCCCTTGAATACCCACAGAGGCACACTTGGTAGGTGCCCTAACAACACCCATGACAGTCAAATTACTATGCATTTAGAGGCCATGAGGTGTACCAAACACCATTCAAGGAGGGGAAGAAGAGAGGGCTGAGAAGCTTGATCAGAAGCAAGTTGGCCATAGGAAGTCCATTGATACATTTGGACAGAGGACTTCACAGTATAGAGATGTCACAAGGCATAGATGGACTGGTAGATATGAAGCCAATCTATGGGACAACAGTTGTAAGAAAGTTGGAAGATGCAGGAAAGTGAAGGTATGTGTACAAAATTCCAGCGGGCAGCGAAGGCAAGGTTGCCGGCCGGCTGCCCGCCGGTGAGAAAACAAAATACGGGCCTAAATCTTATGGCTCTGATACCATGTAGAAATTTAATGTATAAAAAAAAAATAGAGAATTGTATTATTGATTTATGTATATTTGTTTGTTGTGTCAATTACAATTACAAGGATTCCTATTATATAGGAGTGTGTTTGGGAGTAGGTGGAGAGTAGGTGAAGTGTGGTAGGTGGTAGTGGTAGGTGGAGAGTAGGTGAAGTGTGGTAGGTGATAGTAAATTCTAACAGATTTATATAAAAAGAAAATATAGAGAAGCATATTACAGCATGGAATGGCTGGGGGCTGCTTAGTGTTGCACACAACACCTAGGCAAACTACTGCAACAAATGCCTTACCTGTGTTAAATTTACTTTGGGTTGGTAAGGTTGTGTTTGGCGTCTCAGTTATATCACTGATGCATTGTGCATGCAGTGAAACTATTGGATGTTAGCTTCTCTTATTCATGCTTTGTTGTTATGTTATAAAGTGCTTGGTTGATGCTTTTCAGAGTTTCACAACCTTTTGGAAACGCAGGTCACTACAGTAACCAGCCTTGGAAATACGGGGGTACCCTTTTTCAATTTTTTTAAAGGGTAAATTACATTGACCTACCCTGAGATTTAGAGAAAATACAATTAGCCCCCCACACTTTTGACAAAATCACATTGGACTCTTTTAAGGTTTTAATTCACATAACACATAGCCCCCCTTTTAATCAATAATTCGTTTGTCATATGGATGGATTTACATTGAAATGTATATTTTTCCTAATTTATCCTTTTGTGTTCACATGGGCTACTTGTATTTTCTCCAAACCTCAGGGGAGGTCAGTGTAATTTACCGTTTTTAAAACTATTTCTTATTTATTTTTGAGTGCTGGAGGTGGGTAGGGATTTATTGTTGGTTGGCCAGGTAATGACATTTTGTTGGATTGTGACCTTGGTGAAACTCAAAACCCTCTATTACAACTAAAATCTAGAGTAACCGGTGATTTGCATCCAGGAAGTAAACGATTCACAGGTTTTACGCGTTGTTTATCTATTGTGTGGAGACTGAACAAGGTCTGTTTCTAGTGTTGGGAAGCGTAAGTCCTCATGTTTTTTGTTTGGAAAAGGATTTTAATATTTATCGGAGATCTCGTATGCCAGCCAAAAAAAAAAAAAAAACAAAAAAGAAAGAAAGAAAGGAAGGCGAGGGAGAGATCTCATACTCTTTGTTTACATGTTCACTCTAACTGTTGAAGTGTATTGTCAAGTTGGAAAAGTTAATTTCTTGTGAAACAAGAGTGCTTTGGATCCATATATAGCCTGCGGATCCCGAAACAAATCCATATAAAAGATATGTTGTACTTCTTTTAACTGGAGGACTTTCAATTAAAAAATTGTTAAGCTGCTGAGCCTGAAGTGTTTGGTCACCTTAATTTTGCACATTCTTCATCAGCCTTACTCAGTCCCTTGATATGAAATGAAAATTCTCACTCTGTTCCAGTCTATGATTGTTCTCATATGTGCATGTTGTTACTTCTTTTGAGAATTGCATTTCTTCAGCATTTTGCTTCAGACAAGATATCCTCATGGATGTGAGATTCGCTTTGACTTTTTTTTCTTATATTATAGGTCTTCCAGAAACATTTGCCTCCAGAAGCTGTTGACCTGGTGTGCAGGTTTTTCCAGTACTCCCCCAATTTGCGATGCACTGCTGTAAGTTGTACCTTCACATGAATTAATTAATTAATGGTGGTGAAGTAGCTTACCGACTTTTTGTGGTTGTTCTACAGTTGGAAGCTTGCATTCACCCTTTCTTTGATGAACTGAGGGACCCCAACACTCGCCTTCCCAATGGCCGCCCTCTTCCTCCGCTCTTTAATTTCAAAGCTCAAGGTAAGTTTTCCCTTGATACGTAAATCGAAAAGCTTTTCGTATTGCTGCATGTGCTGCATCATCATTTCTCATAGTCGTCATTCTCTTTTTTGTAATAATGATGATATGTGCTACATTGGATTATTTATGACAATTTATATTGACAAGAAAACAGTAGGAGAATTAAAACAGCTTGTATTTGATGTCTCAAAATCCAAGTACACATTCAATCTTGAAACTATTTGCATTTGGTTTTTTCCCCTTCTGATGTAGCAGAAACATGTCATAAAGAAAATTAGGGTAACGACAGTCCATTGATTCTAAACTAAACACTAGAAACAAAGTTCGTCTCGAAACCTATTGATTTACAAAGAATGTTGAGATTCACAAAGAAAGATTATATCAATTCCAATATTGTTAATTCTCAAAAGTTAATGAGCTAAGACTTATTGTTATTTATAATAGGGAAACTAGCATTTCAGTGGGTCAGTCCAAAAATAATTACACTAGATATGGTAATCTTTTGGGTGCACAAGAATGACTTGCACCCCACATAGGATGTACTTGAACCCCATAACATAGGATATGATTGCACCCATGAAAATGAGATTTTTTTTCCACTGTCCAACTGATTCGAGATTTCCCCTTTATAATTGTTGTAGAACCAAAAATTAATAATATATAAAACTAAGGAGTTGTTTGAGAAGTGTTAGATTAGTATACTTTTTGACTTTTTACGAAAAAACGTGAAATATGGGTTGGGTTTGAAGTGATGTGGTAGAGAGATGATGCGACGTAAATAAGATGATTGTGACCTAAATAGAATAATGTGCTAAAATAGTACATGCCAAACAACCACTAAATCAACGTAAATAGGGATACTTAATAGTTCTAGGTTGTTTAATACTTAAAACAAAATATTCTGAACAAAATACTAATTCTAAAGCATTAAAAATAAAAATATAGAAATTTTGAAAATCTTAGATGCCAAGGTTTTGATTTGATTTGGTTCAGTTTAGGAGGAAATCAAAGACCAAACCACTACTTGCGATTCTATCAAATTTGAAACCAAATCAAATTATGAAAATCTTGGAACCAAATCAAACCAAACTAGTAAAATGTGGTTCAAGTCGGTTTGGAACCACGGTTTCTAACTATATGTCATCATTCACCACATGGTCACAACCTACTCTAACATCAAGTAATATGCCTTCATTTTTCAAGCAAGATTTGTTCATAACTAGTTCTACTAGTATACAAAAACATGCTTGCAGGTGCAGCTCCACATCTACTTTAATTGAACTAGTAAATGTGCACGTGTGATGCACGTGAGCAAACAATTATCGAACTCTTTTATATGAACAAATATGGTAATAATCTGTCAACTTTTAATGATGTCTTCAAATTCAATTGCTTGCCACATCTACTATATTAATTCACCTTACTAGAGAGAGATTATTTTAGTAACCAAAATTGAAAAAATTATTAAGTTTTATTTTGTTTTGACAATTACCATTGAATCCTATAAAGCTTGAATATGGATAACTAAATTTTATTTTCTAAAAATTCGTTCCTAAAAAATTAAATTTTCCATAATAATACTTTTCCCCCCTCCAATTTTACAGTTCTCATTAAAAGCGTATTGAGAAATATATGAATCCATCACAATATTAATTTTCATAACTGTATTGATGGAATTATACTAAAATCTTGTCTTTTGGATTCATATTTTTTTATAAAAAAAAAAAATCATAATTTCAAATAATAGAAAATGATGAATTTTATGCTATAGTTCTTTTGATCTAATTGTGATTTATGACTTTGGTTAATATAATATTTATAATTTGTATAATTAAAAAATATAATTATAATTATAAATAAATAAATTAAAATTCTTTATAAAATTATTGTTCATATTAAATCAGAAAGGTAAAATTAGATTGAAATTCATCATTATGGATAATTGAACTTTATAGTAACATTTTATAAAATACATTGTCATTAGTTTGATGCCTCAGGAATTGTGGTATAAATTTCTTGGTTTAGTTTTCAAAAATTGTTTTAGGCTTCTTACGTTTTGTAATTTTTTTTTTTTTTTGGTGTTTTGTTAATTTTTTACAACATATCTTAGTAATTTTTTATTCTACTTTTTAAATACATCTAATATAAATATAGATACACTTAAAAAAAGTAAGTATATGTGAACAAATCTAGAAAAAAAAAAAAAGTTTACTAAAGGTAAAAAAATAATAAATAATAAAAGTCATGCACATTTTTTTGGGGGACATGTTTTTTAGATGTCTTCACATATACTTTATCTTTTAGGTGCATCTAAAACAAATTAACTCAAATATAAAATTAAATATATATTTCTTTATTTTAGAAAACATCTTTCAAAACTAAACCAAACTTCCAACTTTATCTTTTACATGTTTGTGAGACTTGTCAGACCAATACATCTTAAAGTTCAACACATATTAATAATTTTTCAGTGGTTGATTTTATGGCAGCACTAACCGTTAACATCTTGCATCTTTGCTATTGAGGATAGCAAAATCTTTGTATGCTTGGAAAAGATACAACTTTTTGTATGCTGAAAAAAGATACAACTTTAAGAGTCGTGACTATTGGTGTTTGAATTTGAATCTGAATCAAATTCTAGAATCATAAAATAACTTCCTGTCTGAGAAGTCTTCTGCAGTAGGCATAATGATTCACTTTAAGTTGTAATTCATATGTAAATATGCCATTGAATGAAGATTAGTTTTGGAATAAAATGTAGAAAACACTTTTAACACTCACTCTTTTTGTAGTAAAAGATTTAGATGATTGTTGCACAAAGTTTTTAATAATAAAATTTGTTTTTTTATTGATCCTATGGTTCAAATAGTTTTTTGAAGTCATGAAACAATGTTATATATCATGTGCCTGTTCTTGTTAGTTGAAGTGAGATGAGGGAGTCGAAGGGCAGAAGGTTATGAGATACTAGGATTAACGACTTATATATATGTGGGGTAATAATCATTTACACTTAGGCCTCGTTTGGCATGCGAGTGTTTTAGCCTAACAGTTAAAAAGTTACTAAAAAAATCAAAAAGCCTATAACCTATACCAAAAAGTTAAATATTTCATTTTCTCTCTATTTTTTGCACATCTTTTCGTCAAAAATCAATAAGTAATTCCAAACATACAAATTTTTTTTACCTCATATTTTAGCCAAAAAATTACTAAAATAGTCTGTTTCCAAATGAGACATTAATGTCTGGTAAGTAACACATTATTTGTATATATATATATAACGGTCCTATTCAGTTTCAAACTTGAACAATGACTATTAAAACCATGGACTGAACATGCACTGGCAAAACCAAACAAAACCAAACTGTACAATTTGGTCGGGATCAAATTTGGTTTTTGATTTTTTTTGCTCATCCCTAGCATCATCTTACTTTTCATGTCTCTAAATGTGCTCCTTTATTCTCTGTGGCAGAGCTTTCAGGCATTCCATCTGAGACTCTCCGTCGCCTTGTACCGGAGCATGCTCGAAAGCAGAATTTGTTTATGGCTCTACATGCATAGTAGCTGTTCAGTGGTTTGCGTCTTTGAAGTTGTCTCTGTGGCAGTAGTTTGGTCTCGTATAAACGTCTGTATAATTCCTTGCCAGTGTATTTATTTATACATATATCGGCTTTCACTTTCCGAGTAAAAGGTTTGCTCCCAGGACAATTTGGGATACTGTGAGGCTTTGAGTTTGAATGCTAGTGAAAATGTTTTCTGTGATTTTGTTTTGTCGAAACATATGTACAATGTATTATCATGTGCATATTTTTATAAGTATTACCTTTTGCTGAAAGGAGAGATGCAACAACTAAGCTTAATGCTCTCATCTACAAATGAGAATGAATTGAATGTGTTTTTAATGCTTGAAGTCTTCAATTTCAACTTCTTTCTCTGAAAAAAGGTTGAAGAAATGAAGAATTCAAATTTCCACCTGTATTTCCCTCAAAAATAAAAATAAAAAAAAAGTCCACAGGTATGAATGATTATATAGAGACTTGTAGACAATACATTATTTTTCGAAGGGAATTTTTTTATTAAATTAGGAATTTTTGTTTGAATTTTAAATGTTGTTAAAATTAAAATTAAAATTATTGAAGTGATCTGCAGCTTGTCTTCACTTATTTGTTTTTCTGCTTAATTGCATCTCGAAAGTAATATTATAATCTCACACATTAATTTGTTAATGTTATGTTTGGATTTTTAGAATTGTCTAACAAAAAAATTTATTGGAAGACTAAGGGGTTGGTCAGGTAGTTGAGGTGTTGTGTGAAGATTGGGTGGGAGCTTCTATTTGCACATCCCAAATCTCGTCTTTACACACATTTAATAAAAATTATTGAAATTACTATTATGGACATTAAATAAACTCATTCGGAAGTTGAATGTCGAAAAAATAAAAAAAATTCGGAACTCTACTTTCCGAACAAGTTATTTATTTTCGGAATGTTACTTCCGAACCAATTGTTTATTTTCGGAAATCTACTTCCGAATTAATTATTTATTGAAAAAGATGTGTAAAGAGAGAAATGAGTGTGTGTAAATAGAAGTTCCCATATTGGGTTCAAGTCTTATTGTTGTCAATGCAGTTTTTTTTCACTATTTTATACAAAAACTAAAAGAGAATTTTTTTTTTTTTGGAAGGGAAACAAAATTATTTGTGTAGTTTCATTCTTTTTAATGGATAATTAGGTAAAAAAGTTACTAGAAAGTACAAATAACAAAATAACTGTTCATTTGTTTCTCATTTTTTATACTCCAAGCAAAGAAAGGAAATTTAGCAACTTTTCACTTCATTTATTTTAGAATTTTACTAAAATTTTCGCTTCTTATTGTCCTACATAAATTCAAGATTCAAATATTTTATTTTAAATATTATAACCAATAGTAAATGCCTATAGAAATATATAAAACATTAATGATTAGCATAAAATGTTAATCTTTTACACAATCAGCTCAAAGTCTAGAAAAAAGTGGAGGATAGTGTAGGTTTGTGCGCCTCCGTTTGGGAAATGGGTTGGCTTTTTAATTTTTTGACTTTTTGACTATTTTAATCTGGGGCTAAAAAGCCTGGTTTGGGAAGAGTTTTTTGACTTTTTGGTTTTTTTGACTTTTTTTATGAGAGATGTGTGTAATGATTATGGATTGAATTTGATGTTTTGTTTTTTTTGGCTAAAATAGCATATTTTATTTTTTGTGGCTATTTTAGCCCCTAACCCACCAAAACCAACTTCCCAAACTATGCCAGGGTTGAGTAACTTACAATATCACTTTGTCTTTTAAATTATCATTAAAAAAATTAATTTCATATACGTTCTTTTAATAATATTATTTGTTAATATAAACTATTCGATTTTATATTAATTTTACTCCGTTGTTAACGGGCTTCTATAATTAAACAGAAGTTACTAACATAACACCCAAACTTCATTTTACCTCCAAATTATCATCAAAATATCAATTATACCAAATTAAATTCGAACTTCTAATTTTTCATACAAATCAATGCTACATTCAAAAATATTTTACTCAAACTTCAAAAAAATTTGATGTGTTCTCTGTTACTAACTGAACTCATCACGTCAGTACCATCATTTGAGCCAACTTTTTGATTTATATTAATATTTGTATATTAATTTTTTAATATTTTTTTTCATAAATAGTAATAATTTTTTAATTTTTTTTAAGGTTGTCAAACAAGACCTTAGATTAAACCCGCTCAAATTACATGCATTGTATACATTTATATGGGCCTCATGTACCCTTAAATTTGCGGCCTTTTGCCTTGATGCAACAATTTCAATTGGGCCAATTTTAGCGAGCCCGATCAACTATCTAAGCCCAAACACAGAACCAGTCACCTCGGTATTGCCAGCCCCGGGCAGCACTGATTTTCAATCTAACGGCCACCAAACCCTGCCCGACGAATCAAAACGGTCAGCGGTAGCAGATCTCTCTAGAATCCGCCACGTGGCATTACCTAACCCTCACTGCCTCTCTCTCCTAAAACCCTTCTCTCCGCATCTCTCTTTCTTATCTTCTTCAACCTTGAAGCCACCTCTCGCTGCGTCTGTCTATCATCACCAAACACTTGGCTCCCCCAAAATCTAGGGTTTCAGAACTCCTCCCTCCAAAACCCTAACTATCCATATATTGCTTCAATTTCTAGGGTTAGGGTTTTTTTGATCATATACACTGAAATGGCGACATCTACAGCTCAGATTCACGTTCTCGGAGGTACTACAACTACCTTCGCTGCTTCGTCTTCGAAGCATTCGAGTGGAAAATCTCCACGAACAGTGTTCTTTGGCCAGCGACTCAACAGCAGTACAGCGTCGTTTCGATTTCCAAAGTTGAAGAAGAGCGAGAGGAGAAGAAGTTGCGGTGGTGGAGGACCGGTGAGGGTGGTGGCGGAGAAGGTGGTGGGAATCGACCTCGGGACGACCAACTCGGCGGTGGCGGCTATGGAGGGAGGCAAGCCTGTCATCGTCACCAACTCTGAGGGCCAGCGGACGACGCCGTCGGTGGTGGCGTATACGAAAGTCGGTGATTTGCTCGTCGGGCAGATTGCGAAGCGACAAGCTGTGGTGAATTCCGAGAACACGTTCTTCTCAGTGAAGAGGTTTATTGGTAGGAAGATGTCGGAGGTCGGTGAGGAAGCCAAGCAGGTCTCCTACACTGTGGTTCGTGATGAGAATGGAAATGTCAAGCTTCAGTGCCCTGCCATGGGCAAGCAGTTTGCTGCCGAGGAAATCTCAGCTCAGGTATTCATATGAATTGATTGATGTGGACTCTATGGATTGGCATTTGATATAGTTTCTATCTGATTTTGCCGTAATGTTCTCATATGTATCAAATGGTGCTGATTTTTATCGCTTTGAATTGTTTCGATGAATAGATTGCAGTTTACCTTTGCAAAATGTGGATAACGGATTATAGAGTTTTACTTTTGTTTGTCATCCAAAAGCGTCTTAGATTTTCTTGTGAATGATGCCTTTGGGATTCTATTGCCGTCGGTGTAAAATGATTATATATGTGAAGGAATCCTAAAAGATTTGATCTTGTGAATGATGCCTTTGGGATTCTATTGTCTTTGGTGTAAAATGATTATATATGTGATGTAATCCTAAAAGATTTGATCGAGAGAGTGAGGATAATTAGTGGCAAAAAAATATGCATAATAATATCAAGGGCAAATTTCACTTTACCCCTGATTTGGCCCATGTGCGGATTGTCCCCTTTTATTTGGAATAATCACATAGCCCCTTTATAGTATGCGGACTGAAGTGAACCATTTGGCCTGTTAATAATTTGATGAAAAAGACTAAAATATGCTTGTATATAAGTAACCTAAATGTGAACTACGGGTATTTCGTTATTTGTTTGGGAGGCAAAATGCATTTTAACCCCTTATGCTTATTTATTCCATGTGTTAGTTACCCTATTGAAATTTGAAAATGAGCATATAATCTCTTATGTTTGGCATATGTTTCACACTTGCTGTTTAGTTAAACAAAAATGATGCATTTCAGTCCATAAACAACAAAAAGGTTATGTGGTTATTTCCAAATAAGAGAGAGGTAATACGCAAATAGGCAAAAGCATAAGGGGGTTAAATGAAATTTTCCCTAATATCAATTGAAGTTATGATATGAGTTTGGTAGAAATATTGCTTATAATTATTCTTTATTGTCTGCATTTTAAATAGTTTCGAATTTGGGTTTAATAACAATTTTGAAGCTTGCTTGGACTGGCTTGCTTTGGTTTTACCGTTCCATATTGTAATGATCAAACCAAATCAAACAAAACCAAATCAAACCAAACCAAACCAAACCAAACCACCTTGTGTCCTACACCAGTGGAGTTAGCTAAATCATACATGAATCATTTTAAGCCATTGTGCAGTAAAATTTAATAATTCATATATTTCTTTTACTACTTCATTACATATCAATTTAGGTCTTTTGCCTTCCCCTCATTCTTACCGTTGTATTTGTAGGTCTTCGCTGTACATTACCAAATTATCTTAGCATGTTCTCTCTTAACTTATCTTCAATTGGTACTTACCATTTCACTAACATTTTTATTTTTTTTTCTTTTCCTTCCTCTGTACATTGAAAAGAAAAACAAAGTAAAACAAGGATTAAGTTGTCTCCTTAAGTAACATATTAGTTGCCAGCAGGCTGTGGATCTCTGCTGCGTACTAAAGTGCCAAGGTCTCTTGGGGCCTAGGCACACGGCGCAAGGCGAGGCGCAGGCTTCATCGAAGTGAGGCACACCTTGTACGGAAAAAAAAAAAATTTAATATAAGTAAATAATTTAGTGTTCAACATAAACAAACTGAAATGTTAAACATTTAGTATTCTTCGAAGATTAGGAATCAGGGCTAATTTTTTTTTCTATTATTGATTTGGGATTGAATGCTCAATGTATTGGCATCAGTAATAAGAGTAGAGGTCTTTTGTAGTTTCATCATATTAAATCAATGGTCATATTTTAAACAAAATCAATCAAAGCAAATAATAAAAAAAGCTCTCAAGACACGTGCTTTCGGCTTTATTATGCCTTGGACTAGTCTGGTGCCTTATCGAAGTCGCTTGTCCTATAATATTACAAGGCGCAAACCTTGGGTCTAGATGGGACTTGGGCCAAGGCGCGGCCTGGAACACTACAAGGCGCAAACCTCGAGTCTGGATGGGACTTGAACCTAGGCGCACCTTTAATAACACTGGACCACAAGGTGGTCTTCTGGTAGTTCTTCTCTGAAATTCGCTCTAGCATCATTGCACACATTCCCTTCTCTCTAAGCGTGCCTTATTGAAGTCGCCTGGTCTGGAACACTACAAGGTGCAAACCTCGAGTCTGGATGGGACTTGGGCCTAGGTGCGCCTTTAATGACACTGAACCACAAAGTGGTCTTCTAGTAGTTCTTCTCTGAAATTCGCCACAGCATCATTGCACACATTCCCTTCTCTCAATACATGTTGAATAGTACACTTACATCGTCTTAGAATTATCCTCGAGTCTTCAACCAAACCTCTGAAAGGGGAGTTTTCTCCTAGTTCTTCGGCCGAAAGCTTGACAATTTGCTCAACATTTGTCTTTACTGTCACTTTTTTGCTCAATTATATTTGAAGGAAATGGTAAGCCCCTTATACACTGCCCACAACTTAACCCCTAAAATTGTGCAGTCTCAAGTTTGACGTAGTATCCAAATACCCAAGCTTCAGTCTCCTTGTGAAATCGTACGACCGTCATAGTCCAGCTTGATCATTCATGCATTTGGAATAGACCAACTTATCAGAATAAAGTAGTGTCTAGGTATGGTAATGGCAATGTTAAAAGCTTGATGGATATCTAAGTAGCATGGTTACGGACACGTGACACGACACTAACACATTGACACGTCAATTTTAAAAAAATGTAAGACACGGCACGCTTGAAACGCGTTAAAATTCTATATTTTTACGAATTTATTATACATCATATATATAACATTACTTACATTTAAAGGCTATATATTTCAAACATGAAGATATCATTCATGTAACAATTACATTTTAAAGAATGCAAAAAAATTATAGAACATTGTAATACACATGATGTATTCATCTTATAAATATCTCAAAACATATTTAGAGTGCATAAGTTGTGTTTTGAAGAATGCAGAACATTCTTATTATAAAGGTATTAATCGCATAGGACAAGTTCGGAGGGTTCAAGATTTATTTCCTAAGTGTTCACAAAGTGTTGATAAAGTGTCCGATATTATCAATTTTATTTTTTAATTAAGACATGTTGAAAAAGTGTTGGACACACATTTTCCGAAGAGTGTTGGTGTCCGACATGGATGTCGGACACGGCACGCTTCCTCTGTAGAAGTGTCTGTGTTTCTTAGATGGATATCATTAGAATACTCAAAAATAAACTTAACGTTTTCTTGGGTAATGGTTTCTTTATTTTTAAAAATATATTTGTTTCTATTTTTCTAGATTTTCCATAGGGGAAATAAACACAGTATGCTAAGAAATATGATTATTAAAATGATTTTTGTTTTAAATTTTGGAATTAGTTTTAATCTAATCCATTAAAGGCTTATCAAGCATCTCTAAACACTAGTTGTGCCTACTAAATATGGAAGAACACACTTACTCAGCTTTGGAGCAGCCTTTGAAGAGATGGTTCATGGCTTCCATATCAATGCAATTGGGGCATGGGGCTCTTACAACTAGTGAGAAACTTCCCATGTAATACAATCCAAAAGAATCCTTAAAGCTTTTGTTAGAATTTCCCATCTTTACCTTTACCTACTCCACTACACACTCCACTTCACCTACCTCTACTCCACTACACACTCCACTTCACCTAACCCACTATCACCTCCACTACACCTACTACCACATTACCTTCACCTACTCCACTACACACTCCACTTCACCTACCTCTACTCCACTACACACTCCACTTCACCTAACCCACTATCACCTCCACTACACCTACTACCACATTTTCTTCTATATATAGATTGTATAGGAATTGTAATTAATCAATCTTGTAATCTATCAATCAAGACATCAATCAATAATACATAAATTATTACATGGTATCAGAGCAAGGTTAAGAATTTAATATTTTTTCGCTTCACCGGCGGGCGGCAACCTCGCCTTGGCCGCCCGCCGGACCTCAACCTAGTCCGCTAGAATTGACTACTACATACCTACCTCCTCATCATATCTTCATAACATCTCATTCTCTCTCGGCATCATAGTAGCCGTGATACTGCTCATACTTCTGGACAGCAGAGAGAACATCGTCTTTCTCGATCTTTCCGCCGACGCCGGTGGCGAGATCCAAGGCTCCGGCTTTCGACATCACTCTCCCCAAATAGTCCATAGCAGCTTCTCCACCGGAAAGATACTCCTAACAGCAGCGGAAAAAAGGTGTTTCCCTCAGCCAAACAAGGCTCAATAGCTGTGGTCCTCATCAAAATACGTGTAATTGCTACTCCTGAACTTGGTTTCCCTATCCTTGCTAACAAGCTTCTCAAATGCTTCCGGGCCATGTTCTTCTATGTACTTCTCAGCAGCAGTTAGAATGTCATCTGGCTTACTGAAGATGTCCTTCTTCCTTGGGACATACTAGACGTTAACAGTCTGCTGTGGGTTAAGAAAGAAAGGCCTCAAATAATGCTCATAAACATATGCAGCACCACTGATACTCTTTATGATGGTGGATATTTCAATGCCATTACAACACAGCACCTTGAAATTTATTTTATTTTATTTTCTTATCTCTCTTTCTGACCATTACAACACAGCACCAGCACACTTGTTCCCACCTTTCATCATGGTTTCCACTTTCTTTTTCTTTTTTTATATTTATTTTAATCCATCTTTTTTGAAAACAAAACCAATATCACTTTTTTTAATTCCTTAATTTATTTTAATAACATGAGTGGCCTCTCTTTTCCACCATCTCCCTCTTTTTCTACACAATATTTTTGTACCACCGCCCACTCCATGATTTCCATATTAATATTATTATTATTATTATTATTATTATTATTATTATTATTTTCACAAAAAAAAAAAAAAAAAAAAAAAAAAAAAATTCATTCCAGTTGATTTTTCTGCCTTACCACACCTACCATTCGAGTTTGCCAAACACACTTATTTTATTCATGTCAGGATCAACCCCGATCATAATTTTACACGAGAAAAAAAAAAAAAAAAAAAAAAAAAAAAAAAAAAAAACCACCATAACACACCCAACACCCACAGTGGGATTTTTCTTCTCTACTCTGCTGCAGATCTCTTCTTCTTTCCTCCGTCCTGGGCGGCCCTTGACGGTGCTGCCTCCGTGTTTCCTACGCCGCCGAGCACGTTCACTCCTCCATACTCCTCCACTGCAGCATACGGCGGACCTCCAAATCGGAACATCACAGTGGCCTTCCGCTTCAGCTCCTTATTTTCTGCTTTCAGCACACTTATCTCTGCTCGCGCATCCTTATACATGCGTTGGAGCAGAGCCAGCTGGGAATTTAAATGCTGCACCTCATTTGTCCTACTCTGCAGCCGGTTCGACAAATTTGTGACCGCCGTCATGGTTTCCACGCATGACTTCAGAGTATACTGATTAGCCTCAATATCAGTTTGCACCGCCATTTTTTGCTCCACCGACCGCATCGGAAAGTTCAATGGAGCAAAACCAGAGGTGTTTGGTTGAGGTTCACTGGCCACCGCACCAGTTATTTCTCTTGTGGGCTCGTTCAGTTCTGGAAAGAGCGTGAGCAGGTTCTGGGTAGCTGGACGGGAAGAAGAGGCCATGTTTTTGGGTTGCTAAGTGTTTCAGCGAAATAGCAATTTCAGACTGGTAATGTTCGGAAGGGTTGGTGACAGAATGGCAACAAAGTGTTCCACAGTTTCTCTCTCCGCAGAGGCAGAGTTTTTTCAGCGAAGGGTTGGTTTCAGAGGTTTCAGAATGGTATGCCTCAGCCTCAGCCTTCGTCTTGGTTAAATAGCCGAGGCAGCCACGCGTATCGCGCGCCTCTTGCCGCCCGACAAACTGGCACGCCTTTTCATGGCACATCTTTTGACAAAGTGGACACGCCTTTTGATGGCACGCCTTTTGATGGCACGCCTTTTGATGAATTGGGCACGCCTTTTGATGGCACGCCTTTTGACAAAATTGGGCACACCTTTTGAGGGTGCAACTTTTTAAGAGTCCGACAAGACTCTGTAAACTGTCCCGACATTGATTCCGGTTAGTTTTTACAAGGGTCCGACAAGACTCTGTAAACTGTCCCGACATTGATTCCGGTTAGCTCCTTTATGGGTCCGACAAGACTCTGTAAACTGTCCCGACATTGATTCCGGTTAGTTTCTACAAGGGTCCAGCAAGACTCCGTAAACTGTCACAACATTGTCTTCTACAACGGTCCGACATGACCCCATAAACTGTCTTCTACATCGGTCTGACACCACCATACAGTGTCCTCTACAACGTTATGACACCCCATACAGTGTCTTCACCAACGGTCTGACACGACCATACAGTGTCTCCTATCCTTTTTTATTTTTATGTATTTTCTTGTTTTGTTCCTCTCTCCAAACTCAAGTTGGTTAGTTCCTATCCTCCTTGAGTTTGCGGGGGGCTGTTAGAATTTCCCATCTTTACCTTTACCTACTCCACTACACACTCCACTTCACCTACCTCTACTCCACTACACACTCCACTTCACCTAACCCACTATCACCTCCACTACACCTACTACCACATTACCTTCACCTACTCCACTACACACTCCACTTCACCTACCTCTACTCCACTACACACTCCACTTCACCTAACCCACTATCACCTCCACTACACCTACTACCACATTTTCTTCTATATATAGATTGTATAGGAATTGTAATTAATCAATCTTGTAATCTATCAATCAAGACATCAATCAATAATACATAAATTATTACAGCTTTTATGGAATTATAAGTTGCCACATTCACTGTCAGTCCCCACCCTGACTAATGTGATCCATAACCATATCATAAGTAACTAAGGTATAGAAACCCCCATCAGAGAGACCTTTGAATGGAGTTTATCAGGGTAAGTGTAGATCTAGGAGGCTGGATTCTCAGGATAGATGATACAACACGGGGGAAACATGTTGATGTGATGGTGTTCATGTTTTTTCTTTTTTTTTTTTTTTCTTTTTGATTTGTTTCGTTTTGTTTTGTTTTTTGAGATGAACAATAGAAGAGGTATATATTTGATATATAAACAAGATACAATAAGAGGACAAGAAGTCCTCCACAAGGAAAGCGAACAAAATGCCCAGAAAGAAGACAAAGAAAACCTTTATACATCACAAATCGCCCCCCAATCTTTCAAAATTAGAAAGGAAGGAACCCCTTTAAACGAAGTGGAAACGGATTCCCAAAACAATGCCAAATGGTGCCCTTTTTCCCACAGCGAATCCTCGACGTCAAACTTATCCTTAAAGATCCTTGTGTTCCTTTCCAACCAAATGGCCTAAAAAATTGCAAAAACAACCCATTTCCACAACACTTTTGCTCTTTTCTTGTGTCTCACTCCCCTTCCACACTTAACACAGAGTCCACAGTATCACAGTTAAGGGATTGGTTAGTGGGAATAGTTTCGTCCAAGGGCTTATCCCCACATCACTAGCCTCTCCAAAGTCTAACATTGGTTCAGTCACCAATAGTCCACTTGACACCCTTTTCTAAGATTTCTCTGGTATTTATAATGTCTTTCAATATGTGGGAGGGTTTCCTTTTCTTAGGCTACTTGTGGAAAGTATCTTTCCTTAAATATTTGGCTTTAAGTATCTTTTATGAATAGATTCATCCACATTGTAATGACTACTTGTAAAATTGACAATGACTATATCTTACACTGTTTGGTATTGTACTTGATTTATACTTTATATATATTTTTTTAAAAAAAATTAGGCAAGAATGATGAAAAATCAGAAATCATTATCGTAGTGGTTTGTTTCATCTCCTCACGGATATGTGCAGTCTAACCAAAAATCGCTAATAACCTTAGCAATTTAAGTTTTGGAATGCACAGTTTGAAACATAGTATATTTTCATTCCAAAATGGTGAATTTAGCGATTCAAAGCGATCCCAAATTTGTTTTCAATATATTTCAAAGGTTTTCCTGAGGAGGAAAGAAAATCAAATTTAATGAATTAAAACCTAAGGAGATTGGAGTTTTGACAAGAAAAAATGGTTCATAATGCTATTTATCAAAAAAAAAAAAAAAAGGGTTCATAATGCTCATGCATGTGTTTTACGTGATTAATTTGAAAAAAAGAAGAAAAAAGACTAAATAGTAATCTGTACAAATGTATCCCTATTATACCACATTTTAAAGTATGTGGCGTATCAATTTCCTGCACCCCGTACTGGAACGATCCACATTCATGGTGACATTGGATATGCGTTAATGAAAACAAAACTATGTAAAATATTTTGGCTGGGGCCAATTCAAGAAATTTTACTAATAGCAGTTTTTTTGTTATGTTTCCACTAAACACTTGTATTTGTTTTCATTTCATTTTTCATGTTTTATAAAGGAGAAAAAAGGAGGTGTAGGACAAAAAAAAATATTCTCAGAAATGATACCAAACAGCCCTTTAGGATTCTTTTATTAATTTATTTATATTTTTAAATGGTTGTTTGATAATCTCTATTTCGTGCCGAATTAGGTTTTGAGAAAACTTGTGGACGATGCTTCAAAATTTTTGAATGATAAAGTCACTAAAGCTGTGGTCACAGTACCTGCTTACTTCAATGATTCCCAAAGGACAGCTACAAAGGATGCTGGTCGAATTGCTGGCTTAGAAGTTTTACGAATTATCAATGAACCTACTGCTGCTTCATTGGCATATGGTTTTGAAAAAAAGAACAATGAAACCATTCTGGTATTTGACCTTGGAGGTGGTACCTTCGATGTTTCAGGTATTGCAGCTGTCTCATATCTTACTGTGTCTCATTTCTGACTCTGGTATATCCTGAAACTTTTTTAGTCATTCTTATCATTAACCAAGGAAAAAAGAAAAAAAGATGCATAGTTTTCAGTTGCTATAAATTATAATATGCTATAACGTGTCTGTTCTTCCTCTCTCAAGAATTACTCTGTCTGCTTGTCATTCCTTATTTGAAGCTTACTTTCTTGAAACTATGTCACTTTCACATGCATTATTAGCTTGCTCTTACAAATTAAGTTAGGATAAATTATCATTTTGCATTTCCAAGTGCTAGGTTTGTTGTGCACTTTAGTAAGACCTAAGAAGCACATGCATGAATATGCTACACTACAGGAACATGCTACACTACAGGAACATGCTAACACGACAATTTTAAAAAATGCAGGACACAACACGTGAGGGACACATGCAATATGTAATGTATGTGAATATTTGGCTCAAAAGATAATGAAAACAATACAATATAACATTAATCCCTAAAGTCTAATAAAGGAGCGAGGTAAAAATCTGCATGGTTTTACCTTTATAGTTGAATCCCAGTTGTTTTCTTGAAACTTGTAAATTTTCATGTGTGTCTAAGTGATTGGTCCAAAATAACAGTGAGATGCACTTAGATGTGTGTTTGACATGTGTCAGGAAATGTCTCCTGACTTGGATGACGCTCCTTATTCCTGTGCTTGTTTATAGAAGACATGAATTGGAGTGCATGCATGTTGTCATTGGGTAGAGATTTCAGGTGGTTTTGGCGCACACCCATGGATTAATGTTTCACTCCTTTGTGAAAGGATTAATAGCTGTGTTTTTCTCCTACTCAACTCTGTACTTATGTTATTTTTTTCTCTTAAATCACAGTTCTTGAGGTTGGTGACGGAGTGTTTGAGGTACTTTCTACTTCTGGTGATACACATCTGGGTGGTGATGACTTCGACAAGGTTGGCATTCTTTGTTTATGTCCTATGAAAAACCACATGTTAGTTTATTTTTATTTTTTTGGTGAGTTATTGCTGAAGATAATTTATGACTAATGTTCTTATTACAGAGAGTAGTAGATTGGCTTGCTGCTAGTTTTAAGAGAGATGAAGGTATAGATCTTTTGAAGGACAAACAAGCTCTTCAGCGACTGACTGAGACAGCGGAGAAAGCAAAAATGGAATTGTCGTCTCTGACACAGACAAATATTAGGTATTTGCAGTGCCTCTGATCTTTATCATCTTGATGATCTCTCTCCCACTCTCTATTGTTATTGATAGTATTCTTTTTCTGCAGTTTACCTTTTATTACAGCCACTGCAGATGGCCCCAAACACATTGAAACCACCATTACAAGGGCCAAGTTTGAGGAATTATGTTCTGATCTGCTTGACAGGTAACGAGTACTCTTTCAACAAAGTTTCTAATTAGATGCCTTATAATTGCTTCGTTGTTACTTGGTGCTCCACAATTTGTGCTGGTACCACTTTGCTCTAGGAAAGGGAATGTTTCTCTCTCGCTTTCTCTCTCTTCCTTTTCTTTTTTCTAGGCCTGCTATCATTTTTAATTTGTCACTTTACAAGTGAACTTTCCACCAATATGAAGAAAGTCAAGTTCAAGTTTTATTCCTTGTCTTAGGCTTAAAAGACCAGTTGAAAATGCTTTGAGGGATGCAAAACTCTCTTTCAATGATCTAGATGAAGTTATCCTCGTTGGTGGATCAACACGGATTCCAGCTGTTCAGGAACTTGTTAAAAGATTAACTGGAAAAGAACCCAATGTTACGGTAAATCCTGATGAAGTCGTTGCCCTCGGTGCTGCTGTTCAGGTCAATCCTCTTGTTTTCATGCTATTTTCTTTATCTTTTGTTTGCTTGTGTGTTCATCCTTCACTATCATTCTTTATGGTGAAACCAACACTGCACGAAGACTAGGTCTGTTTTGCCGTTGGAGTGTTAATTGTGGTTTCTTTTTGGTATAATTTTGTGGTTCGTACTCTTATTTCATCTTTCAATTGTGTACTAAACTTCTGTGCCTTTATTCAATCTGTTCCAGGCTGGTGTTCTCGCTGGAGATGTCAGTGACATAGTCCTTCTTGACGTTACACCATTATCTCTGGGTCTGGAAACTCTTGGTGGTGTTATGACAAAAATTATCCCAAGAAACACAACTTTGCCCACCTCAAAATCAGAGGTGTTCTCAACAGCTGCTGATGGGCAGACAAGCGTGGAGATTAATGTTCTCCAAGGTGAGAGAGAATTTGTAAGGGACAACAAATCTCTTGGCAGCTTCCGCCTGGATGGAATCCCACCTGCCCCACGCGGAGTTCCTCAAATTGAAGTCAAGTTTGACATTGATGCAAATGGTATTCTCTCTGTCGCTGCTGTTGATAAAGGCACCGGGAAGAAGCAAGATATTACCATTACTGGTGCTAGCACCTTGCCTGGTGATGAGGTATGGTTTCATAAATAATATGTAGTATCTGACTAGATAAGCAAACTAAACCAGACCAAACCTTAAGTCCCAATTAAGACGGGTTGGTTACATGAATCATTTTCATTCATGTCCATAAGTGATTCGACTGGGATTTATATGTGCTGGTTGTTACGCTACCTAACACATATCCCTCTTCCTTTATCTGGGCTTGGGACAAGCAGTAAAAAAAAAAAAGCATGACAAAGTAGTAGATACTAATGGTTAACAGTAGTTGCTGTGTGGCACAGGCATCTGCTGGCACTGCAGAAAATTGTACTGGTTTGAGTCCCAGTGGAGGCGGTTGCGTGTTCCTCTTAACTCACTCAGTCACTGCATCCGAAAGAACTGAATTAAAATAAAACAAATTAAAGTTAAAAATGAAGAAGAAGAAAAGCTACTTTTCTGATTTCTTCTTATGCCATATTATATTTTTGTTGCACAATAATTTCACTGATTGCTAGCAGTTATGTGCTTTTGGCTCAATATAGATTAATCTAGAGCCTTTATGGACCATAAGCCATAACATTCTACTGTTAAATTGTTAATGGAACGCTGGTGATGGATACATCATGCAAGCTTCCTGTCTGTAGGACTCTGAAGTCATTATTGAACGGAGCTAAGCGAGTAGACAACTTTTATATTAAGCTTTTAGTAGAATAATACTGAGGGATAAGTCTGAAATTGTACAGGTAGAGAGGATGGTTAAAGAAGCCGAGACGTATGCCAAGGAAGACAAGGAGAAGAGAGATGCCATAGACACAAAGAACCAGGCAGATTCTGTTGTGTACCAGACAGAGAAGCAGCTAAAGGAATTGGGAGACAAGGTTCCGGCTCCAGTGAAGGAGAAAGTTGAAGCCAAACTTGGAGAGCTCAAGGATGCAATGTCAGGGGGCTCAACTCAGGCCATGAAAGATGCCATGGCTGCCCTTAATCAGGAAGTTATGCAGCTCGGCCAATCCCTCTATAACCAGCCGGGTGCGGCACCTGGTGCTGGCGGCCCTGCGCCTGGTGGCAGCACGGGCCCATCAGAATCATCAGGCAAAGGAGCTGATGGGGATGTCATTGATGCAGACTTCACTGACAGCAAGTGATATAAGAACACTGGTGATAAATATCAATGGTCAGCTGATTTTTTCCCTTTGTAGTTTTGATTTTCTACTTAAATGTGTGTAAGTAATTTAATGATTTTGTGAAGATTGGATCTGATGCTGGGGGTTACATTTTCAGGATTTTTATTCCGTTGAGTATTTGAGGGAAAATATTAGGGCAAGTAGAGGATTAAACCGTCTTGTTTCATATAATAGTGAAAACTTCAGGTTAGTCAACTCAAACTCTGTTTAGTTGATTTGTTAAAGGTGGTATGCAATGAGAAATTTGAACTTTGCCTTTGCTGATTTTTTTTTATTTATTTAAAGAAAGTCTGTATACATTGCTAGTTTTTTGTGCATATGGTGAATTTGAGTTATTAACCTAACACGAGTCAAGTACTGGGACTGGTTGAGCATGACAATTTATTGTTCACTTCTTTGCATTTGTACTAGTCAGGATGTCTAGTTTCTGCTTGAGATGTTTTTGGCTTCTCATTGTGAAATTGCTAGATGTATAGATGTATTGAATGACCTTTAAGACATACTAATCTCTAATTCAGAGCAGAGAGCGATTATCGCATTGAACAAAGTCTGATATGGATCATTCTCATATCGATGAAAACTTATAGTTGGAAACTTATATAAGTTCCTTCTATTGAATGTTTGTTAACTATATACACTCTTTGATTCTTCTTCGTCATTTGACCTAATGCAACCATGTGAAACAATGGCTAAATCACACGAAGCGAAGATCTAAACATATTTACAGTAACCGAAAACAAATCATTCATATCAAATATTTACTTCAGCTAGGCGCCATTTGTGGCTTCAAACCGAGCCTTCACAATGGACTTCTGGTAGGAGGCGGACTCCCGGAGAGTCGTCTGTCTGCTGTATCAAGCTTCCTTTCCACAAAAGCACCATATTCATCAAAATGCATGCATTTGCTGCAATAGCACATACATCCTCTGCTGTGTCTGGGGACTGGGTAATAGTTGTTCGGGCTGGCATAGACTTGGTAATTTGAGGACTCTGCCCGGCCCACTGACCTAACTGAGACCAGCCTTTCAGGTGGGTATTGTGTTCTGGGAGTTTGATACCCATGGTGTTGTTGGTAATTTTGGTAGTACTGCTGGCCCTGGTGCTGGTGGTGGTGGTGGTGGTGGTTTTGTACCTGAGGAATGCTGTGTTGTTTTGGGCTGTTTGGGCTATGTGGGCTGTGTTGTTGGCTGTTAAGACTAGATATGCTTGGCGAGCTTTGGACTTTATGCATATTAGTGATTCGACTAATCTGGTATCCATTTGGTTGCATGGCATGGTTAGTCTCTGCAATGCAACTTTCCGGTGACTTTGGAGAGGAGCTGGCAGAAGAAATATTTCCGGCAGCTGGTGCGCCTCGGATGATGCCGTTGATGGCGTCGATGTAGCGCTGCTCGTCCGCAAGGGGTTCCATGGGACTCGTTTGATTGTCCATTATAATGGGATTGGCTGGGAATAGGAAGGCTCGTAGCCTTGGGGTTCTGGCACTTTCATTCCGGTCGTACTCATCAAGCATATGCTGGAGATCCTCATCGGATTTTACGGAGACTAGGGCATCAAGATCTTCTGGGATTAATTGATACTTAAGGACTACGTCGCCATCACATAAACTTGCAATCTTCTTCATTAGCTCTGTGAAAAAGATTCGAAAACATAAGATATACACGTACGTTATTCAATTGTAAGAATTTACATTGTGGAAGTGAAGCGAAATAATTTATTTATTTATTCTTTAATTTGGTTGGATCAGAAAATTGACAAGAATATGAGATTATCTCGTTATGCATACATGAGAACTATGAACATTAAAATGCATTGAACTTTTTTTTTTTTTTAATAATTTTTTTGGGTGCAAAAATGCAGTGAACTCTGACTTGTGTACAAAATGTTTGAATGTAACAATGGGACTTGCTTCTGTTCAACTGGAGAGAAGTGAGGTGCAGCAGCCTCTTCCAGTTGAGTTCGTGAGGTGCATTATATATTCTATTTTGGTGATTTTGAGTTTAGGTTTTTATTTGTAGACATTCATGAAAAATATAGATTGAATTGATAATTATAATGACATAATTTTGTTAGATTTATCTTTAAAAATTGGATAGTTTATTTTTTAAATGTAACAATCATTTGTTAACAGAATTATGATAAATTACGCGTCGCATTTTTATATTTTATATCAAATCTCACTTTAATTTCTTATTTTTCAATTATAATAATCAATTCCTTACACTTTCGGTCAAAGTTACAATATGATTTTTCCTTGGTGTTAACTTGCCCAACATAAGTTATGTAATCTTTACATGAGGCATTTTTAAGGACAAAATGTAAATTTTTATTTCATTTCTATCTCTTTGTTTTTTCATAATATTTTCTTTTCTATTATATTTTTCAAACCCACTATCGACCACCCTTTCACTCACTCTCTTTTATTTATGAGATTGGTGGTTGATTGAGAGGAAGAAAATAAAAACAAAAAAAAGAGGAGAGAAAATACAGGAGGTGCAAGAAAAAATTGAGGTAGGTGGTGGGCGGTGGAAAAATGATGGGAATTGGCTATGTGTTGTAGTGGAGAAGGGGTGGAGACTGCGAGAAAGGGTGAAGTAGTATGGAAGGAGTGGTCGATGGTAGTGTGTTTAGAAAATACAATGGAAAAAAAAAAAAGAGAAAAAGATGTACAAAATGAAAGAAAACTATATTTTTTTCCCCTTAAAACATGTCTCACGTGAGGGTCACAAAACAATTTTGTTAAGCAATTTAATACCAAACTAATGAAAGGGTCACATTGCAATTTCACCGAAATTGCAAGAGGTTGAATGTCATAATTAAAATAAGAGACTAAAGTGAAATTTGATGTGAAGTGCAAAGGTGAAAAGTGTAATTTATCTTAAATTTTGGTAATGAATTTAATACCAAACTAATTCTACATCAAAAAGAAAAGAAAAGATCACACTGAAAACTTGATCGAAAGTGTATGAGGTTTGTTATAATTGAAAAATGAGGTAACAAAGTGAAATCGGTGCAAAGTTTAATTATCCTAAAATTTATTTTTCCCAATTTGATACTTAAACTATCTAATTATTCCCATTCGACCCAATTCTCAATTTCTATCCAATTTTTTTGACTAATAGTTCCACTCCAATGCCATTGAGTTACTAATACTGTGTTTAGTTGGGCGATTTGGGGAGGCATTTGGAAAGAAAAATAGAAAAGATAGGTGAAATGTGAATAAAGCATGCCTATATTTACCTAGTTTCATACACCTTTTCCATTTTCCTTTTCAAATTCTTTCTCAAATTCCCCAATCAAATACAGTATAAATGCCGGATGGTATCTTCTTTGATAAGAAGCCTAGTGGAGAATTCTAAAGTTCCTCATGCAATGATGTGGTTTCACCATCTCTAGTGGTTATGGAGGATGCTCCTGAAGAAATATTTTGATCCACAAAGCTAAGTTGGATTTTGCTCAGGTAAGCTTATTTAAAATTATTTTAAGTTTGCTAAATTTTTATGTTAATAAAGAATTTTAACCCAAGCAAGTTCGCTCATTTAAAATTATTAATTTTAATTAATTATTTATTTAGTTACATAATGAACTAAATATATATATATATATATAAGTGTAAATTATGTCATTAGTCCTTATAGTTTGAATGAAATTTCACTTTAATCCCCATAATTTCAATTTAAACAATTTGAATTGCATACTTTCATTTTTGGTATAATGTGATCCCTTTGTGCGTCATGAACATTTTGAACGGAAAAAATACCACGTGTAAAAGTAGAGAAACCAAAGTGAAATTCAAAAGAAACTATCAAGACTGCATTTACTCATTACACTAGTGGTGTTTATAGTTTCTTTTGAATTCTATTTTATTCCTCTAATTGTGTTTTATTTTTTATTTTTTATTATCATATGAGTAACAAAGCAAAGTATTTGAGAAAAGAAAAATGAGTGAGATTTTTGCTTCGTATTTTAAAAGAGAATATGAATCATAAATATTTTATTACCAATTAATTTGAGTCTCACCAAATCTCACAATTTTTAGTAAGAAACAAATAAACTGGGCTGGTTTGGGGTGTCCTAAAAAAGTACACTTTTTGTCTTTTTAGACTAAAAAAGACAAAAAAAAATATAGAGGTTTGGGTTAACTTTTTGACTTTTTATGAAAAAATGTGTATTAAAAAATTGTATAAAAAAAGTGTGTAAGAGATGATAAGAGAGGAGTGGGCCCCAGCCGTACAACCGGCTGTACAACCGGCTGTGTAATTTGAGTTGGAAATTATTGGCTAATTTTTGTACAAAGCATTGGACGGTTTTGTTTGACCCGTGGGGGTCATCACGGGTCCCATTTTAATAATTTGAACCGTTCAATGTGTGTAACTTGTCGAACACTATGTACCTATAAAAAATCGCGTTAATCGGATATCGATAGCTATCTGATCAGATTTATTTATTTTTCAATCATTAATTATAACACTATCCATTTGTTGTACATAACTGATTTGATCATATAGTTATCGATATCCGATCAATGTGATGTTTTTTAGACATATAGTACTCGACGATTTCTACATATTGAACGGTTCAGATTATCAAAACGGGACCCGTGATGGCCCCCATGGGACAAACAACGGTGTGTGTAAAAATCACACCCAATCATTTCTTTTTTCTCACTTACGCACACAGCAGCCGCACTTTATTGAATTCGGTGTGTACTTTTTGGAAACAAAATTGATTGTTTTTTTTTTAGAATAGTGATATCTTTTTGGATTTTGGAGTAACTTTTTGACTTTTTAGCTTATATAGGATAAGCCAAACCAGCCCTTAATAAGATAGTTTTCTTTCTGACTATTTCTTATCATTTTTCATTATTTATGACTCAACTTATATATCAAATTTGAGGAAAAAAAGAAAATTCCCATCTTAATTCTTCTCTTTTTCAATGTTATTTTGTTTTAGAAATATGATCTTATTAACCTAAGATGGACCAAAGGGGGTAAAGAGGGGGCAATCGCCCTCCATACGATTTCAAAGACTATCTTTTTATACTAATATTAACTATTGATTATTTTTAAATTATACAGATTTGACTTCTCTAAGTTGTAAAAAAGATTAAGGTCTCGTTTGGGAACAGGCTATTGTAATAATTTTTTGACTTTTTACGAAAAGATATGCAGAAAAGTAGAGAGGTGATGTGACTAGTTTTAGTTAACTTTTTAACTTTTTAGCTAAAATAGTCAGTCCCCAAACGAGGCCTAAGTGTTTGCATGAGTCACACATCTATTTCTATAAAATACGTGATCTGAACTATAAAAATTAACAATTTAGATAAAACAAAATAAAAAAAACAATTGAATTCTCACAATATCGTATAATTCTTACCTTTTTAACTTAATATAAATATAATATTTTTCATATTTTATATCGATAGAAATTGATGTTATAATTTATGCTTTCATTTTAAAAATTTTATTTGTGTATATGTTTGGCCTCTTATATTAGAATTCTGCGTCCGTTCACAGAAAAAGTAGATTAGAGTTATCTTACCGGAGAAAGAGATGTCGCGGAGGACAGAAACGACTCGGGTCTCGCCGCCGATATACTTGAGATGGCCATCGGCAGGCCTGGGAAGTATCTTCCCTCCATGGCTGCACAAAAACTTCACCTTATCCTTTGGTGACCCCGGTGCCGACGTCGTCGACAATCTCCCCGTCACCACCACTTCTTCCGTGGCCATCACCAAATGGTTTCAAAATCCAAAACCCACAAACCCTGGAGACAAAGATATGAGAAGAAGAGTTTTTGGGTTGTGGATATGAGGAGGAAGAAGAGGAGGAAAAGATAGACTTAGATTATTATTATTATTATGATAATAAATTTGGAATATAATCCGAGATAGTAGGGGAGGACTATGCAATGATTCGATCACCTTCCTCTCTTCACCCACACCACAGATTCCATTCTCTTCTCTCTTTCTCTCTCTTTCTCGAGACCCCAGAAAATGCAGAGGTTGATAAGCGCTCTATATATATTTTTGGGTATTAGCAGATTCCAGGAATCATTGTAGTTGAAATTACTTAAGTAGCCTCAAGCCCCTTAAATCTCTTCTTCACTTTTTCTATTTATGGGTTTTTGTTTGGATAATCCCCCCCAAATTATAGGTCCTTTCCACGGCCTGTCATTTGATACTATCCTGTAAAAAAGAAATGTTTATCCTTTTGCCTCGTCATTCACTGATTTAACTTTTTTAGGGACAAATTCGGATGAAAAATATTTGAGGGTCACAAAAAGTGTGGTTCAAATGGTTTAAAATTGTCAAAACGACGTCGTTTTGCGTCGTTTTACGCTCAAAACGACATCATTTTGATAGTTTTGAGCCATTTGAGCCACACTTTTTGTGACCCTCTACCATTGCTCAATTCGGATTAGGATGACTGTTGTGTGACATGTGGAGATTTATTTTAAGATTCATTTTAATAATTAGAATTGTTTATTTTTTAAGATATATTAAATAGAATATATTTATAAAAAATTAAGTTGATCGAATATTGATAGATTTTTTATTGAAGTGCATTTGTGTCTAAATAAATAAATAAATAAATAATGATATCCGATTAACTTAATTTTTTTGTACTTCAATGAAAAATCTATCGATATTTGATCAATTTAATTTTTTACAGATATGGTCTACCAAGGCCAACCTTGAATTATTAGGGGCTGAAAGCGAATTTTTAAAATTGGGCCCTTCATATATCATTATTAAAAAAAAATGTTTAAATAAAACAAAAAAAATAAAAATTTATTTCTATTGCAATACAATTTAACAAAATTTAGATAACAAATATATATGTATATATATAACAGTTGAATTTCAATTAGTTGAATTGAATCTTTATTTTTTAGCTTACCAATGCTATAAAAAATTAATTGGATAAGGATGAGAATTGACACGACTTAATAATATGAATTATTAGTTATATATTTTATCGTTTATTAAGGGATGTCATGACATTTTTTTAATCTTTTATTTAACTCCATCTAACTGAATAAAAAAGTATGTAAAATAATAATTAAGGCTACTATCTTTTTTTCATTTAAGATATGTATTTTTTTGTTACCTATTTTAGAGTCAATCTAGTAAACAATATATAGTAATAACGGTCAATTTTCTTAATTAGAAAAATGCAATTGAATTAAAATCAAACATTTTATGAATAATTTCATTTAGTAGAAATAAATTTTATAAAATTCAACTTATTTGAAAAATTTTAATCTCTTCATACACTTGCCAAGTTATTTTTAATTAAAAGTAAAAGTTTTCACATTAAACATCAATCGGACACGAATCAAAATAATACCATACGACAACATGAAAATAAATGAATTGAGCTAATATTGAAGTAATTATGAAATAATATGACATGATATTCTCCCCTAGTTGAGGGCCATTAATTTTGTTCAAAATTGGGGGCCCAAGATAACCACCTTAGTCGCCTCACCTCACCTCAGGACTGGCCCTGTGTTCTACTCAACGTACCCTTAAAAATGAACAATTTTGATTATCAAAGTAGATCCCAAAAGAAGTCCCACAAGTCCCCGCAGAGGAGCCACCTTGGTCCACAAATTACGTTGAAAGTTCTATATCTTGTGTCATTTTGATCAATATAATTTTAATTGATTCGATTTTGACTTTTAATTTATGATTTTGTCTAAATTTAGCTCAATTGCTTGCAATTATTAGTTCTTTTAATGAAAAAATACGTATATAAGTAACATGTGTCATACTTTCAGAAGCAAAATTATAAAATTGTTCAACTCAGTTAATTAATCTCAATTAATTCAGTGATTATTTTTCGTCAAAAATACTAACAACGTTATTAATTGGGTCAAATTAACACAAAATTTAAAATCAATGGTCGAAATTAAGCTAGTTGAAAATGCATGGACCAAAATGATATAAGAGTCAAAATGTAAGGATTATCAGCATAATTTACCATTTTTTTAATTATTAAAAAGAGTTGTTATTCTCACTCCACGTTGCTACAAATACACTCATTTCTTTGTCCTTATTATACATAGAGGGGAATGTATTTGGAGTAAAATGGAATGAGAATAATAACTATATAAAATAAGAACAAACAAGAGAGTGTATTTATAACAAAATATAATGAGAATAGCAACTCCCTTATTAAAACCAAATTAGATTAACAAAAAATTAGATTAACAATTACATTGTGTTTGATTGTAGATATAATGGAACAGAAAACATGCAACTTTTTAAACAAAAAATTACACGATTATCCTTTATAACAACAAAGTATTATTGGTAAGCAATAGTGGAGTTAGAAAAATTATTCAAGAGCACAAAAATAATTTAAAATGAGTGTGATTCAAAGTTTAAAAAAAGTTTGATTAGAAGTAGCACCATTTTTTGTCGAATCTGATATGGACTCATGATAGAAAGTTCTACAAATTCAGGAAAAAAAAAATTACTTAAAATATAAAATATAAGGCTAACATTTAATTTATGCAGTGACCAAGAAAATTAAAACTATATCATAAATTTGAAATCCTGGGTCAAATTCTTTTTATTAAAAAAAAAAAAACTTATTCACAATTTAAACACATGCCTAATATAACTATAATTTGCATCATTGCCCCTATAGCTCTTTACTATAATAAAAAACCAGTCACCAAAACTAGGGGTGTAAATTTGGCTTGGCTCGGTCCATGTTGGGTCTTGCGGGTTCCCGTCAAAATTCAGGTCGGGTCAGGCCGGCCCACATGCCAAAAAATTAAGCTTAGGCCCAGGCCAAAGCCCAAGGGTATTCGGGCCTTGGGCAGGCCAAGCCAATGGGCTTGGGCTTGGGCCGGGCTTAGGTGGGCCTGACCTTTTTTTTTTATTTTTTAAATTTTTTTTTACCAAAATCTTATTATTTTCCATTAAAAAAATACGCTAAGCCTCAGGTGGGCAGGGCTTCGGCCGGGCCCTAAATGGGTCGATGAGTCGGGCTTCAAAGCGACAAGCCAGGCCCTAGCCCAAGGGCTCGGGCTGGGCTTGGGCCTAAGTGGGCCTAAAATAGGCTGGGCCCATCTCGGACCGCGGGTAGGTTTCAGGTCGCCCATGGGCCGCGAGTCATTTTTACACCCTTAACTAAAACTAAAATAACCATGTGAATTTTGCTAGGTATATTTCACAATTATATATAAAAAAAAAACTAATTAATGGGGAGAAACACGTAATACGTGTGCAATTCAAATAAGTAAAAATAAAAATAAAAATAAATAATATTATAATATGTATATTACCTAACTAGTAAAAATATTCTTGATAAAACCCAAAGTCTTAGGTGCAAATCATATACAATACTTATTTGTATAACTTTTTATTGCAAAATTACAAAATATTCTGAAATAACTCGTATCTATATTTCTTAACTAATCATCATTCATCATGCCCTTTCATGTTACTCAATCATTTAACACAATACTTATTTATCCATCTTTTCTACCAATCACAATATTATAAAATATCATGTATATATACTGCTGAATAATTTGATATAAAATAACCAAATGATTAATAAATATATATATATACATGCAACTACCTATAACCACCTATATAAAATGTGTACAAAGTGATACAGCAAACCCATAAAACACAAACCACCAGCATATGAAACAAACCCATCGCCACCATCGCTAATCTTTGCTTCCATTCCATCCCGCCACAGCCAACCCTCTCACCACCACAACACTATCTTCTCGCCCTAAATTACCCCTCCTCCATCAGGCCCACGTCCCACCTCCACTCATCACCAACCCACAAACCATACACAATCAGACTCAAATCTTACAAAAATCATACCCACAGCTACAATGCAAACCCTCCCAGCGTCGGTGCCGACTTCTTTGCGTTCGAATATTATTGTGTCCATGTTGACGTGTTTGGAGCTGGTGTCGCTAAGGGTTATTTTGGAAATTAATTAATTTAATTTTATATACATATATAAAAAAAAAGTATAGAAAAATAAAAAGAATAATTCATTTTTTTAATTTTTAATTATTTTAAGTTGTCAAAAAATACTTTTTGGCGACATAAAAGGACGGAAACTCTATCGGTTGTGGCTGTAGTGTAGTGATAGTGGAGGAGATGAAAGAATGGCCTCGTTTATTTATGGGAGGGATTGATAGTAAAGGGATTGATAGTGAGGGGATTAAGTAAAATTGTGTTTATTTTGATGATAGTTGTTAGTGTAGGGATTGTTAAATTATTTTTATACAAAATAAATATAAAATAATAAAATAAATAAAAAAATAAAAAAATAAAAAAATATTAAATATTAATGTTTTAAAAAAAATACCCAACATGTAAAAAATTTTAAAAAAATAAAAATAAAATAAAAAATTTATAAAAAAAATAAAACAAATAAAATAATGATTTTTACTTAACAAAAAATATAAAAAATTAAACATTAATGTTCCAAAAAAAAGCCCGACATGTAAAAAAAAATAAAAAATAAAAAATTTCTAATCCGCCGGATTATTTTTCTAATACTAAGTCCTAGAAGCCCATTCGAATCCCCTTGGGGAGGCTCATCCTAATCCGGAGCTCACTATCAATCCACTCTTCATCTCTCAAAACAAACATAATATTAGTGGATCCCACTTCACTATCAATCTCAATTTTCCCTCTAACTCTTCAAACAAACGGGACCAATGAGAAAAATTTTTACTAAGTTTTACGGCTAAAATATAATTTATTTGGAATTATGTTAGAAATTTTAAATAATTTATCAAATTTTTGATATGAGTATATGATCCACACATATAAATTTATTTAAATCTTACATTTATATAAAAAATTTAATAAATTATTTAACATTCATATATATTTTTTTAATAATACACTGAAGTATATAAAATGCTTATCTTACAAACACGCGTCCACCCAGCAGGTCCCACTTGACTTGAGATTGTGGTGGCTGGTCGTACGCATTCCACGTCAACAATGAGAGTGGGTCCCACGCTACTGACTGTTTGCTTACAAGGCGCCAAACTCAAAAATGTTGTTGTCCCGCGATTATTGGCTGGATGGATATTCGAACGCCACAGTTTCTCTACAATCCGAAATTGAATTGGATAGTGCTATTGGACTATAGGGCGCTCGATTTCAGATTTATTTTGATAATTTAAATTATTTAATATGTAAAAATTATTAAATATATTATTTTTATTAAAAATTATGTTAATTGGATATAAATAATTATTTGATCAGTTTGTATTTGTTTCAACGATAATTGTAATTTTACAAAAAAAATTGCAAATACGAATATAAATTGATCAAGTAACTATTGATATCTTATTAACGTAATTTTCTTTCAGAGATAATATAGTTGACAAATTTTACATATTAAAATAATTTAAATTATTAAAATAGGCTTGGAATCAAGTCTATTGCAATCTAATAATACCGTCCAATCTATTTTGATATGAAGAGGAGCTGAATCCATACTCAAAAGTCTTTATTGTTTGCCTATCACGCGGGTGACCTATCAGCAAACGGAAAATGACTTGGACCCCACCACCCCCACTGTTTTTGATTGGTGCAAAATATTATTATTATTTTTTTTAAGCCTTCCCCTCACAGCCCCCCACACGTAGAGGTGAGGGTGCTGGGGGTCTGACCCAGCTGGGGTCTCCAACAAGGTCTATCGGCAAACGGTGTGGACGTTTTATTGTGCACATAAATGGGTTGTAAAAAAAGAAAAAAAGAAAAAGAAAAAAAAATATCAAAAATTAAAATTTTAATATAATTTTTAAATCCTTTTATAACTTTGTATATATTTTAATATATATTTGCATTTATCAGGTTATTAACCGTCGGCATTGTTTCTTATTAGGTTTATATCCTTAAAAATTTTAGAACTCTCTACTATTTTACGATTTTTCTTTCTATGATTTTTTTTTTCTCTACCACTCTCTATGTTCTCTCTATAGCATCACTTCTACTGTGTTTATTGGTGTCACCTCAACAATATCTACTACTACCACCTCAATTGTAGTCGCAACCGCCACCACTGTTTATATTATTTCCACTCAAAAATCATCACTGCTGCTACTCATCTTTTAGTCTCTGCCATCCTCTGGTGTTGGATGTGCTTTATTTACTCAAAACAATTATTATTGTCACCGGTTTGTCAAATATCTATTTTATCTCTCTCTCTGACGTATTTCACTAATTCATATCTGGTTGTTGCTCGTTTTCAATGTCGTTTCTCCTTGTCCATTTTATTTATTTATCTATTATTGATTTGTATGATTGATTGACAAAAATCTTATTATTGTTATTTGTTTTGTAATATTTTTCTTAGTCTACTTTCTCTTTGTTGTCTGTCGAACCCAAGTGAAATTTCTTTGAGTAAAATCAATAAAATTGCTATAGTGAGTGAACTTTTGTTGACTTAAATTAGAAGCCTGTGAAATTTTTCTGACTAAAGCCTTGTGAAATTTAACCAGTCTTGTGCAATTTCATTGGTTCTGAACAAGGATATTTGGCCTAGTGGTTCTGTAGCACCATTTGTAGTGTGAAGTCTTGGGTTCAACTTTTATAGAGAGGAGTTTGATATCCTTTGTGGTGATATTTATTTCTCCCTCATTATTATGGGGGTTGTATGTGATTAGTAGTTATTAGGCTTGGGCTTGAGCTTAGGTTTGAACTTGTTAGATTTATTGGCTTTCTAACTATTATGAGTTAGTGATCTATTTGATGATATAAACATTTCTCATATTTGTAATTACTCTTTTATCTATTGACCAAAAAAAAAAGAAAAAAAAAAGAGAAGAGTTTCATTGACTATATTTTGGAGCTATAAATTTAAACTTTTAAAACTTGTGTTTTATTTCAATGTTTTACAATAAAAAGAAAATTTAAAATTTGTCATTTAGAGTTTTCAATTTGAATTTATTAGCCCTAAATTTAGAATTAATAACCTAATTTTTTGAATTGGTCCTTCAATTTACAATTTTAGTTCAAAAAATTAAAATTTCACTTAATGAAATTTCATAGTGACATAACAAAAAATAAAGTAAAATTTCATGATATCTTTTTAAGAATTTCATATTATTTATGGACCCTTTTTTAGACCTTAATGAGAGAACAAAAAAATATGTAAATAAAAAATTATTAAAATTTAAAAATTATTTTAAAATGTAAAATGTGAACATAACTGTGACGGCTTTTTTGTCTAAAATTACTTTCGTATTTTATTGAAGGATCTGCATTAATATTATTACTACAAATTATTTATCCTTAAATTAATATAAAATATTTTCTACTAAGCCGAATAAAATAATTCCAAAAAATTAAGACACCCCATCTTTTTTGTCCCATCTCACTCAATTTTGATTTGCCAGAGTTACGAAGTGCACACATGATTAATAAGACACTGACGACGTCAACCTTAGTAGGTTTTTTCAGCGAGGGTCAGGCTTTTTCTTTAGTTTGAGATCATTTTAGAACTTATTGTTATACTCATTGAGAGGTAATTTATGTGGAAATTGAGGCGACCTGGATAATGAGTCGTTATGAGTCGTAGTATAAAGGGTCGAGTAAAATAGTCATATAAGTTACTCCGGTCGTGTGGATTTTTGAAGTTAGTCCGGTCCTAAGGCCGTGAAGCTAGTCCGGGCCGACAGAAGATCGAAGTTAGATTGGTCTAACGGTACTTTGAAATTAGACCGGTCTGGGAGTTACACCGGTCATGACATGCTAGTTCGGTCTAACCACGCCATGGGTTGTGCATGAGAAGCCGACGCAAGAGCAGTAAAGGAAGAGCTAGTTCGGCTTATTCTGCGGCTATGCATAGTCATGTTTACTTCGGTCATATTGGAGTTCGGCCATGATAAAACCATCTCACTTGGTTTAAGCAGTGAGGGGGTGTTGAAGGATAAGTATTATCTTTCATGAGTATGAATCCTAGGAGGATTCTGCATGGAGAAGTAAAAGTCCTACTAGGATTGTGCCACAAAAAACCTATAAAAGCTCACAACATCACCTTTGGAGAGGTAACACACAACTTTGCTTACTGAATACACAGAGCTTTTGTCTATTTGTCAAGTTTGCTGACTAAGGCATCGGAGAGGTTTCCGACACACACCCGCTGGCTAGCTCACGTTTGTATTTTCAGGTGATAAAACGACGACGTACAGAGGAGCACAGACTTGATCAACAGGATTATACGAGAAGGTTTATTTCTTTCCCGTACACTCATTATATGTTCTATTTTAATAATTTGAATTATTTAATATATAAAGTTCGTTAAATATTTTATTTTTGTAAAAAATTATATTAATCAGATTTCAATTGCTACATAATCAAATCACATTTCTGTTAATAGTATATGATTTTTAAAAAATTATTGACAAAAATCTAATCCGATCAAGTAGCTATTGATATCTGATCAACATAATTTTTTATAACAATGAAATACTCAACGAGTTTTATATATTAAACAGTTTGATTTATCGAAATAGAACCCATGATAAACTTTATAAACCCAAACAACACCTATTTCACATAAGAATCTGATTCTTTTTAGCAAATTATTATCAATATACATAACAGTTCGTTTGATTTGATTTAATTTGATTTGATTTGCGATTATGCCAAATTCAAAACCAACCAAACCAAACGAAAACATTGTCAGCTCCCTAAAATTGGACTTCGTATGTTTGGTCCAATTCAATTAATAGGTATTGATTTAGTGGTAAAATTTTCAAATTTCTCACTTAAAATCTAGGTTTGAGTTTCAATAGTCGTTTGTTAAAATTGAACATACTTCTTAACATTTAGAATACGCAGAGGTCATAGCTTCGGCCCTGACATAGCCCCCATCGTAAGTGGGGTTCCGTACAAATGCACTATTAATACCTGTTGATAAATATATGGAGTAGCCTATCTGCACATTTATTTTTATAAATCGTAAAAAATATAATTTTTTCAATAAGAAAAAGATATAAAAATCCACTTTAGTAATAATAGTAGTTTAAATATGGATACCCCATTTCATATATCATTTTTAATGTGTTATTAATATATTAATTTAATAAATTCTAATTTTTATGAGGCATGATGATATCAATATATTCATGACTTATATAATAATTTAATATTTAGTATTTAATTTTTAAATTTAGTCACCTTAATAAATAAGACATAAAACTTTAAATTTGATCATCATGACCATTCATATACACTTTTATCTAAGAGTTCAAGGGTCAATTCTTAAAATTTTCATGTCACACTTAATTGACAACTTGTCATTAAACTCATTTCACAAACTAATTATTTAAAAAAAAAATTAAAACTAGATTAGTTAAAAAAAAAAAAAACTCATTATTTCATATTGCTTTTTTTCTTTTTAGACAAAAATATTTTTAAAAAGTTTATTAATATTTTTTAGTGTGTAATTTCGTCAAAACTAGTTTTGTTTAAAAAGAAAAATAGACAATAATTTTTAAAAATCCAACAAAATAGCTAAGTAGTTAGATTAAGAGACTTACATGTAGGTTTTAATAGGTTGACTTTTTATTCAATAGGTCCTAAGATAATTAATAGGATTTTTCATCAGACACTATTAAAAAAAAGTCACTAATTGTCAATTTTCAGTGACAATTTAAAATTTTGTTTTAGCGACAGTTTAAAAAATTCGTCACAAAAAAGTCATTAATTATAAGTTTTAGCGACAGTTTAAAAAAAGCATCACAAAAAATTACTAATTTTCAACTTTTAGCGATAGTTTGAAAAATTCGTCATAGAAAAATGTTATTAATTGTAAGTTTTAAAGACAATTTATAAAAATTATGACAAAAAAAAGTTACTAATTGTTAATTTTTAGCAATATATACAAAAAATCGTTACAAAAATATATTTTTAGCGACGATTTAACTATGACTTGTTTTCAATAGAATTTAATGAGAACTAAGTTAAATTATTAGGACCTATTGATAGTTTATCATTATATTTAAAGATTTTACTACATTTTCTTTCTATTTGTTAGGTAGGACAGGGTTACCTTATCTCGAATCCACAGTATGGAGTGGAGAGAGTGTTATTGGGCTATGTAAAATCTATCACAAATCCCGTTTCAAAGGTATAATTCTTTTATTTTGTTGGACTTTATTTGTAGATGTATCTGATAATTAAATCCATGTTATTTCATTATATTCGTCTAAAAAAAAATATTATAAGTATAATTTTAAAAATAAATTATTTTGAAGACAATATATTATAAAATTATATAATTATGATTATCAGATGAATTTAATTTATTTTTTTGTAAGTGAACTACCCATAAAGACTCGATAATATAAACAATTTAAACCGTCGAAATAGAACCTGTGATGGGCTGCATAAGATCCAACAACACTGCAGACAACCCTCCCCTAGTTAACTTGATGGATATTGTGAGTTTCTTAATAAATTATTTTTTCAAGACAACTTAGTGACTTGAGATTTTGGGAGCTCTAATTTAAGAGCTCTAATGGTGAATCCTACATGATGATGTGATGTTTTGACTTTCTTTACTTCATTTTTGTTTGTTTGTTTGACACCTCACTAGAGCTTATGTTAAAGCTCTAGTGTTAGAGTTCGCTATTACTAGCTTTCAGCAATGATAGAGACCACTAAAAGTGATGCTCTAACTAACACTAATGAGTTGGCATCCATTTAAAAAAGAAAAGAAAAGGCATAAGTGGGTGGGACCCACTACCACATCATTAGTGACACTGTGATAGCACTAATTAGTGCTCTCACTTATTTTCTTACTACCTTTTTGTAATAACTTAAGTTGTTGTGACAATTTGAGTCCATTTCTTAATAAGTTAAGTTTTCAAGACAGTGTTTTGACAATTGGCTAATGAGTTTAGAATCTAATTAAAAAAATTATATTTTTTTTTGAATTTTTTTATTTTTAGTAATTTTTTTATTATTTAAATCATGCCAAAAAATTTAAATTTTTGTAAGTGGATTTTTTTTTTTCCCTTTTTCTACTTTTCTAATATTTGTGTAGTTGCGACTAAAAATGTAAAGTTTGTTGATTTAAAAAAACAAAAAAAAGTTTGATAAAAAAAATAACAAAAAAGACCAACCCCAAAGGATGAGGTCTTGGTTAAAGTTAGGGGTGTTAAAAAAACTGTTGGAATAAGTAAATTGATCCAATTTAGTTTAAATAGTCGGTTTGGTGTAATTTTTATTAGTTTTAGTTTTGGTTCTGATTTCGAAAATGATAGAACCATTCAAATCGAATTGGTTTCTAGTTCTAAGGTTTGGTCTAATTTTTATTAGCTCCAGTTTTGGTTTTGGTTTCGAAAATGATGGAACTACTCAAATCATTCTAAGGTTTTGGTTATTATACCTGTAAGAGGGGTTAACTTCAGGCCACTAATTAATTGGGCCCAATCAATGTCCAATCGGAAAGCCCAAAAATTGGTGAATTTGGAAAAATTATTGCCCAATAGGCCAAGTGAATTCTATTGAACGGGCTCATAAGAAAGTTAACAAATTGGGCGAAGGAGGATACATTCCAAGCATATATCTCTAAAGAAAACCCAACAAGCCCATTTGAGGAGGTCCAGATCATATGGGTGTCCAAGGAGGTTAACTGCTACTTTAAGAAGAAATGAAACCCTCGGAGGAGATCCATTCTCCGAGGTATTTGCTTAGTCTTGAAAGGGTTCGGAACCACGAACCTAGAGACCTATTTGAGCTCAGATTCGAAAGGGTTCGGATCTACGAACTTAGAGATCTAAAGTGCTTGGCTTTGAATGGATTTGGACGTAATCTAGAAGCCACTCCATTAGTGAGTCTCAGAACACTCGCGGGTTCAGAGCTTTCTGGGATCTACGCACCAGAACTATAGGCGTAATGGAGTCCGATCAAAGGACCCCGATCTCGAGAACGGTGAGTGGAGATAAATTCACTCTTCGGTTAAACTAGCCTATACCTGGGTCAAGGTGGCACGATCTAGGGGATCCCTGAGACTCGGTAATATTTGCGGCAAGGCGTTCTCTTGAATTACCCCTGACCCTTCTGCAGCAGGGCATCCTCTAGGACTACCCTTGACCCTTTTGGATGATTGGGGGATCATTGGTTAGGTGTGGCTAAGAAGAAAGGTTCGCCGAGAGATTGATTTCCTCTTCGAGGTTTTCCTCATCCTCGGAGATGCCACCTCCTCGGACAAGGTAGTTAGAGGGAATATTCCCCATGTGCATGCACATGGACTCCATCCTATATCATGAAGTGTCTATAAATAACACGCACCCATAGCTTTACAAGGGTTGGATTTCAGAGAGACAATTCTTGGGAGAGAACTAATTTTCCTTCTCTATTATCCACCTTGAGAGTGAAAGTGGAAGATCTATGAGAGAGTTTTGCCATTATTCTCTCGCTAACTACTTTGCCTTCTTCTTCACCCAATCTCTTATCTCCATCATCTCTTTGATACTGTGTTTCTAGTTGTGACCATTAAAGAATCTAAGTCTCTCATAATTTCTAGAGAATTCGGGTTTTCTTCAAAAATCTTTGAAGATCTTTGAATTTTCCGACAACATTCTTGAACACTCTCATACAATACCGAACTCAACCAAATCATGATATATATTTTAAAATATTTTTATATGTAAGAATAAAAAATATTGAAGCTACTTGTAAGACTTGAAAACTAATGTTAATTATGAAATAGATAAACTCTAACCAACTTAACCAAATTAATTATTGCTAGTTTATTTAATTATATAATATATATCATATTTATTGTTAGGTGAAATTTCTAGAATTGTAGAACTGTACAGAACTAAACGGGTTTTTATGATTCGGTTATGATCCAATTTCATAGGTCTAATAGTTCGCTTATGGTTCTATTTTTTTTAGAATTGTAGGTACCAATTCAGTTCTTGATTTATTTTAAAACAGGATCAATCTAATCCGTAAACACCTCTAAGGTCACGTCATTTATGTGTTATGTGTTATGTATGTGTTGACTTTTTCCCAATAACCGAATACATTAGTCTATAAATACTGCATATTTGGTTCTACTCATATATCGATGTGTTCCATTTTCTCATGTCCTGATTGCCCAAGCTTTTGATGGGTCAGGTCTAATCCTATTTGCAGGGCCTATAAGTTCATACCCAGTTGGGCCTTAACCCAGCCAAACAAGATTTTCATGCTACATATAAGGCCCCCAAATTATTAACATAAGAAAAATTCAAATTTACTCCATTAGTATAATTCTGTTTCAAACTTAATAACTTTCATTGCATATATGTACACGAAATATAATGTCTCATCATTTACATCAACACGAAATATAATGTTTCTGAAATATTATTTTCTGTATGAATAAATGGTTGTCCAATGTTTCTGAAATGTGTTCGTGGCATTCTTAGCTTCAAATAACATCTGTTATCCGTTCTCTTATGTCCCAATTATGGGCCAATTGCACGTCTCATGAGCCAACTGTTATGGATCTTTCTGAATACGTTCCTTTATGGGTCAACTGTATGTCTCATGAGCCAACTATACTGTCTCCGTGCACATGAGTCAACTGTATGCCTTTATGATCGTCCCTTTATGGGTCAATTATTTCTGCTAGTGTTAATGAATGTACCACGTATGATTAACTGCAAATTCTGGTTATGTGTATGATTCTAAATCTGTTTCTGTTATGAACTCTGATTTCTGAACATGATTATGAATCCATTTTTGTTAACTACTTAATTATGTTTTCTGTAACTGTTATGGACAACATACATTAAACCCTTTACTTTGTTATTATTCACTGAATTCCAGCTCACTATATTATATATGTATGTAGGTGATCAGACGCGTGACCAGGCTCAATGATGATCGCTTGGAATTTCTTTTGTCGGCCACCCTTTGTGCCTCCCGAGGAGGTTCTGGATTAGGTCAAGTCAAGTGGTCATGTTTTGGGAATGATGTTTAAACTCTTGTTTTGTTTTCTTTTGTGACTCTCGTACAATTTCTGACTTTCTGTATATTGGGTTAAGTTCTGCTTTTGTGTTTATCTGTATCAGCGGGTGACGTAAGACTATATTATGACGTCATTTATATTCTGTACAATACAAAGTCTTAAATTATCTATCCCATGTTTGGCTGCACAGCTCAATGGATGTTGTATTTTATATACTTACTTCCTCTAGCCCCTTAATTATATTGTATTTTTTTCAAAGGCCTTTGGTAATCCAAGGATTACTGGTCGGTTACGACACTAAACCCATAGGGGGCGGGTTTAGGACGTGACACTCAATTTCTTCATTAATTACAATTTTAACCCTAGGATCAAAATATATGCGTCAACTGAAAACTCGCAAGCCCTAATCCATTTTAGTAACTTAAAAATCATTTCTAATATCCTAATATTGATTAATTGACTCCCTAAATATAAAATTTCCACTTAAAAACCCTTTGTTTTTCCGATTTTCATCATGCTTGTTGGTTAATAGACTTTTTATTTGAAATAAGAAATCCAAACCAAATTAGATTCTCTAACCCTAATTTAGTTTAATTCTACACTAAAATAAGTGTTCCAATTCATAAATTAAACCCAAAGCCCTCACATTTTTATTAAAACACTAATTGACCCCAAACTAGTACTATTATATATAAGTATATACACTTGTACCTTTAAACCTATTTTATACACCATATTTTGAAAATTTCAACAATTGTACACAAGAAAAAAAATAAAATAATTACCTCAAATCACCCCACATGGGCCGCCACCCTAGGGAAGATGAATATGTACAGCGTTTGCAAACCACATCCATGAATTTAAGGAAAAAAGTTTGCTAGTACCCCCAAAATATGGAACCATGCCTCCACCCTAAGTCCAATCCTAACCAAGCCTAAGTAAATCATGATTAATTTTATAATTTAGGCTCCTAATCATTCACTATTCCATTAGGTTCCAAGTAAATCCAAAATATCCAATCCATTTCCAACTAATGGTCATTTTAGACCTTTTGCACCAATTTTATTATAAAACCACCTCTCCCTTAGAATTTTGCACACAAGAACTCTTATACAAACATGTCATTCAGCTGAGCAAAAGAGAGGATAAGAGAGTGAGCTTGGTGGAGGAAAGGGGAGAAATGAAAGATCTTATTAGCTAACTAACCAAGCCTCAAGTAATCAACATCACCATCTCTCCTTCAATTTCCTTTTTCAAATACATGTTACTAGAGATTTAAAATCACATTTTCAGATGTGTTGTAATGGTATTCATTTGTTCAAAGTGGATGAATTGGTCTTTATTCCTTCTTCTATTTATATTTCTCTGTAATAGATGTAAAACTACTTTTTTCTTCCCATATCTCACATTATTTCCAAAGGCATACCATTACTCTAAAAATATGAGTTATTGATACATTACTTAGTATGTTTTCATCACAAAATAAGTGAAAAATTTCCCTTACTTGGCCTTTTTTCCCACCAATTTTCTTATTTTGAATATTGTGCATGAAAAATCTATTTTTCAGCCAAATTTTGAAACTTCTAGACAAATATAGAAAAATCTTCTGGACCTCGATTTTATATCAAAAATTTCCATTAAGAGTTAGCTTTCAAGGAAAATTGGTTTCATTGAAAAAAGAGTGAACGGTTTGTAAGAAAATCTGATTTTCGTAACAATCGACAAATCTGGACAGCGTTGGAGTGTTTCTTAAGTAACTAAAAATCTAGAAAAGATATTCCGTTTCCAAAACATGTTTTGAAAATTAGATAAAATTCTTTACGAACAATAGGAAGGCCAGGTTCGGGAAAAATCTGAAATAACCCTTTTGATTTTAATCTTTAAGCAGTACTAAATCTGAAAATTCTGTTTTGAATTGGTCTTTTATGCTCTTGTATTCAGGAATATGCTTATTAATATATGATCATTTCTTGATATGATATTATATATGTCATGGTTATATACCTTTTATTTTAGTCCTTTGATAATGCTCACATTTATGCAAGTTTATTCTTGTGTTATTTGCTTATACTAACTAACTTAAAATGTTAATCTAAACGGAAAACTTAATGGAGTGGCTAATGGAGTTTTGATCACATGATTATTGTTATGAGATGAAGTTATATTCAAATTGAATTGGTTAGCGTGTTTCATTTTGAAAGTTAAAGTCTTGCGCAAGTGGTTGTTCGGAACCCTTAAACGGAGCGATTATATTCAGACCCTAGATGGTTTGGTATAAGGAGGAAATGGGCAAGGCCCTATGTTACTGTCTCTTTTGAGGTCCTCGGTTGGCGCTAGGCGGTGTGTAATCGTTGGTACGTATCCGGGGTAAGGTCTGCAAAGCAGCAAAAGAGAGGGCATACCGAATAATCCGCGCCCGATTCTTGGGGTTGGGAGGATGAAATCTCTTTGGGGGATTTGTAGACTACTAACAACTAACATTGTAACCTTTGTTATTTACTTGAATCTCATGTTCCTTTCTCCTATTGTTGTATTTGTTATTGTGTGTTAGATTGGAAAAAAGGGACGGGTGTGTGTGCGTTTATTGGGTATTCAAAGCTCATGGCGTATTATGCCAGGTGCTGAAGAGGAGCTTGCAGCAGAAAACGACGAGCCGGAAACCTTCGAAGACTTTGGTTGTCCTAGAGAAGTTAAAAATTTCTTTTTGTGTTTTGTGTAGTCTATCTGCAATTTTATCTTTGGATGTGATATTGATGGAACTAATTTTTGTAACTAAGTACATTTTGTATCTATTCTCTTATTATTATTATATGCTTGCTTTTTTTTAAAAAAAAAATTCTAATATAGTTCCCTACATTGCTTATAAGACCTTGCGTCAATACTTTTAAAGATCTATTAAAAGGATAGTGTGCTACCCTAAGTGTAGCACTTGAGCCCTTTAAAGTTTTTGGTAAATGTATTTGAACCCTTTATTTTATTTTGGGAATCTTTGGTGTTGTTGTACCTCAGTTTTGGAGGTGTACAAATTGATTTAAACTTGTTGGGTTTGGTTGTTCGCACTTATTCTTGTCAAAAGTTCCTTGGAGACTTAGAAATTCCATTCTAGGGTCGACACCAGCCTTCCTAGGGTCGACCCTTACCTGTTGATGAAGTTCTGGAGGTGTTGCTGGAACATAGGGTAGACACAAGTCTGGGATGGTGTCGACCCTCTTCTGCCTGTGTGTTGGTTGCTGGAAGATAGGGTAGACACCAGTCTGGGATGGTGTCGACCCTCTTCTGTCTGTGTGTTGGTTGCTGGGAGATAGGGTAGACACCAGTCTGGGATGGTGTAGACCCTCTTCTGTCCATGTGTTGGTTGCTGGAAGATAGGGTAGACACCAGTCTGGGGTGGTGTCGACACCTGAAGTGCAGTCAGTTTTCTCAGATTTTGTTTTCCTCTTTGGTGTCGACACCACTGTTGCAGGGGTCGACACCTGCGACTTTTTCCCAGATTTTTCTCACGGTTTGGACCTACTTTTTGGGGATATTTTGACTAGATATTTTGAGTTGACTTTGGGGCTTATATCTACTTTTGACCTAGTACTATATAAAGGCCCTCACTTGACCTTTTCTTTCACTTTTTCTTCCCTTCCCTCTCTCCAAACCGTGAAACACTTTCTCTCTCTCTCAAAAAGCACTTTTTACTCAAAGATCCTTAGATTTACTTGGTTGAAGACCTCTACTCATCTTGCTCATTTGAGATAAAGTGTAGAGCTTGTCGAGGGCTTCATTTTGATCGGAGCAAAGCTTGGTTTCTCTTCCGTCGACTTTTGGGTTTTTCTTCATTCTTCCCCTTCTAAATTTGAGGTAGGGATTCCTACTCACTCTTATGGTCTTTAACATAGATTTTTGGTGATTTTGATAAAGTGTTAAAGTTGGGTAAATTTTGGGACCTAGGGTTTCAAAATGTTAAAAGAGGGTTTTGTTATTTTGATTCTAAAATATGTGTTTTGGGTTTCAAAATAAGGTTATTGTTGTTGGTTGTTGATATATGGGCCATTAGGTCAATATTGGGAAATGGGGTAGAAAACCCTAATTTGTTATATAAGTTAATTGATATAATTAATTTGGGAAAAATTTTGGACTTATGGAATTAAGTTGGAAATAATGAAATTGGCTCATTATATGGTAAAATAGTGGTGTCGGATTTGTCAATCGCTCACTTTTGAAAAACATTGATATTTTATCTGTTGGAGCTTTTATTATCTATTTAGAAATAATTGCTTGGGGCTACCGGTGGAGGGTAGTTTTGATTGTTGTAGACAATGCATGATGATTAGGCAAATTGAAACTAATCAATTGGATATGTCATAGAGTATGACGGCTGATAGAATACATTAACGTTATGTATTGATTGATTGTGTATATGACCATTGTGTATATACTTTGTGTGTGTGTGGGAGGAGATAGAGGATGTACTCTACGGTTTATGGGAAGATAGGGGATGGACCTCTAAACCGGATGTTGTTTGGGAGGAGATAGGGGATGGACTCCACTGATACAGCTCATATGCTTGTCAGATAATGTGATGATACAGCTCATATGCTTATCTATGGAAGTGATGATACAACTCATATGCTTATCTTTGGAAGTGTTGATACAGCTCGTATGCTTATGTGTTGAAATGTGGATACAGCTTGTATGCTTATCTGTTGAGATGTTGATACAACTAATATGTTTATCTATTGTAGAATGGGAAATGTTTAGTATGAGTCACGGTCTCATATAAGTGAATGACTAGGCTCTGAGCCGTTAATGTAAATTGCGGAATTGATAAGAAATGGAAAATGAAATGAAACATGGACATTGTGGTCATGTAATGGGAATGTGTTATAAATTGATTTATGGGAACTGAACATTTATCAATTGCTGATGTCTTAGTTATTGCTCATACTGTGTTTAGTATATCTCTACTGGGCGTTGGCTCACCCTATATGGGACATTATTTTCAGGTACAGGTAGCATGCCACCTCCAAGGACATAGCTTGGGTGATGATGAGAGTTGAAGACTCTTTTGTTTATTTGTTTGTATTACATGTACATTAAGCCAAGGGCTTATTTTGTGTAGAGTTAGTACTCTACTTTTGTGTAACCAAGTGTTAACTTGGAAAGCTGTAAGCCCATAGGGCATTTGCTTTTGTTGTTAACATGTAATACTGTTGTAAGAAACACTGTGATAAATAGAAGTGGTTGAATTCTTTTGTATCAATGCATGTATATAGTGACTGGGTTGATGTCTTTTTTGAGGGCGTTACAACTTGGTATCAGAGCGTACCGGGTTCGAATACTTTGGGTACGTGGGAAGTGATTAGTATCGCAATGGGTTTGTCTCGCTTGGTTAGAGACTTAGACATAATGTTATGTGTTTAATTTATAACATGCTTATGTGACTATATGGGTATGGAATGTAGTTTCTCGGATGTTGATTGGATCCTTGGGTTTCTAGGAGTCTTGTTGGAAAAGCACTTGATCAATGCTGTTTCTAACCGGAACTCTAGTAACGCCTCGGGACTATCACTATCCAGAAATGAAATTTGTAAGTGCCTATGTATTTATGTGCTTATGTGGAGTGAATTACAGTTGTCCGTGCATTAGGACGCGAGTGTATAGCTTCGGCACATTTGTGAATGTGCTAATGGTGTTGGTTACCTTTATTAGGATGTCAGGACGAGGGCGTGGTAGGCGCGGCAGGCGTGGCAGACAGGAAATGCCTTTACCGGATGATGTTCCGACAGTACAGGAAGGAGTTGGTCAGGCCAACATGGCCGAGCCAGCGGGTCAGCAGGCTATGAGCGCCTTGGCCCGAGAGATAGTGGGAGCTTTGGGTATTCTCAGAGTTGAGAATCAGATTGCTGAGGCAGGACCTTCTTTCTTGAAGAGGGAGTTCTTCCGGTCTAATCCAGAAAAATTTGTCGGGGATCCGAAAGAGCCACTTAAGGCTGACGAGTGGTTGGAACTGATGGAGAAGACGTTCGAGATGCTTGGCATCGAGGACGGGGCTTTAAAGGTGACCTTGGCATCCTTCCAGCTGAAGGGAGATGCGGGTCAATGGTGGAAGTACGAGAAGGGCCGTGTTGGTGGTGTATGGGAGACTTTTGTGAATACCTTCCAGGAGAAGTTTTTGTCTTCAGCTGCTAGGGAAAAGCTGAGGGAACAGTTTTGCCAGCTTAAACAGCAGGGTTTGTCAGTGGCTGAGTTTGAGGCTACTTTTACCAGTCTGTCCAAGTTTGCACCTGAACTTGTGGCGTTCGAGGAACGCCGTTGCTTTGAGTTTGAGCGGAAGCTGAGACGTGGGCTCAAGTTGAGGATTGGAGGGTCGTTTATCCGGGAGTATAGACGTTTGGTGGATGTTGCAGCTCATATGGAGCTCATGATGCAGGAGGAGGATGAGGGGCAGAGAGGCTCCAAGAGGAGCCAAGACGGTCAGGGTGATGGCAGGAGACAGAGGGGTTCTAACCCTCAGCAGTCTCAGGGTAGTTTGGCTAGATCGACTTTCCCAGTGCCAAGTATAAGCTCCGAGAGAGGTGGTCAGGGAGGCTTGACTTGTTTTGCATGTGGCCAGCTGGGTCACAAGTCTTCAGTTTGCCCGCAGAAGGGAGGGGGTTAGCGAGCTGCTTCTTCTTCAACTAGACCTCAGGGCCAGAGTCAGGGCAGGGGCCAGCCTTTGTCTTGTTATCAGCGTGGCCAGCCGGGGCACCTGAAGAGGTATTGCCCACAGTTGAGTGCCACATCGGGAGCGTCTGGTTCTAGACAGACGTGAAGTTATCAGCCAGTTCAGTTTGTGCAGGCCTCGAGGGCCAATCCTGGAGCTTCGACATCCCATTCTGTGCAGCAGTCCTTTGCTCCTAGAGGTGAGCAGGTGGATCAGGAGCTTACAGGGCGTGTGTATGCTGTTACCGCGCAGGACCTAGTACCGGCTCCATCAGTAGTGAGAGGTACCTTTCTGTTTTGCAACTCGGTTGCTAATGTGTTGATTGATACGGGTGCGTCTCATTCTTTTGTATCTGTTGCATTTGCATCTGTGTTGGAGTTGGAGTTGGCACTTTTAGCATCTCCTATTTGTGTAGTGTCACCTGTTGGGGGTGAATTGATTTTGAAACACGGATGTAGGGGTTGTGATATAGAGGTCTCCGACCGTAGGCTTCCTTTTCCCTTTGTCGTTATGCCCATGAAGGGCTTTGATGTTATTTTGGGTATGGACTGGCTATCGCCATACCGGGCTGTTATTGATTGCTACCGCCAGAGGGTCACAGTATGTACCTTGAGCGGGGAGTGTTTTCATTTCTTGGGGGATCGGGTTGGTAGTGTGTTGCCACCGGTGTATGATCCGCGAGGGCGGGGTGAGCTTAGTGGTCTACTTGCTAGCTTTTTGAGTAGTGAGTGTGATGAGACCAAACTGTGTTACCGAGGGTGGTTTGTGAGTATTCGGATGTTTTTCCCGAGGATCTTGTTAGTTTGCCACCTCACCGAGAGATAGAGTTCTCTATTGATCTAGTGCCCGGCACGGCACCGATTTCTATGGCACCGTATCGTTTTGCCCCAGCCGAGTTGAGTGAGTTGAAGATTCAGCTCCAGGAGTTGCTAGATAAGGGTTTTGTTCACCCTAGTGTCTCGCCGTGGGGAGCACCGACCCTCTTTGCTAAGAAGAAAGATGGTGCCTTGAGATTGTGTATCGACTACCGAAAGTTGAATCGTGCTACGGTTAAGAATAAGTATCCTATGCCCCGTATAGATGATTTGTTTGACCAGTTGAAGGGTTCCCGTTGTTTCTCTAAGATAGATTTGAGATCGGGTTACCACCAGTTGAGGGTCAAGGAGGAGGATATTCCGAAGACGGCATTCCGTACGCGGTATGGCCATTATGAGTTTCTGGTGATGCCATTTGGGCTTACCAATGCACCGGCAGTCTTTATGGACTTGATGAACCGGATCTTCCGGAAATTTTTAGATCGATTTGTGGTCGTTTTCGTGGACGACATTCTTATCTATTCGCCTTCTGAGGAAGGGCACGAGAAACACCTGAGAGTGGTGCTTGAATTGCTTAGAGCCCATAGGCTGTATGCCAAGTTTGGGAAGTGTGAGTTCTGGCTAGAAGAAGTCACGTTCTTAGGCCATGTGGTATCCGGGAAAGGGGTGTCTGTTGATGCATCCAAGATTGAGGCAGTGCTAGATTGGGCACAGCCTAAGAGTGTTTTTGAGATCCGCAGTTTTTTGAGATTAGCTGGGTATTACCGCCGGTTCGTGAAGGATTTCTCCAGGCTAGCTTCGCCGTTGACTAGATTGACACGGAAAGGGGTTAAGTTTGTATGGAGTGAGGCTTGTGAAAAGTCGTTCCTAGAGTTGAAGGTTAGATTGACCACCGCTCCGATGTTGATTATTCCGGAGAGAGGGTTGGGTTATGCGGTTTATTGTGATGCCTCACGAGAGGGTTTGGGTTGTGTGTTGATGCAAGAAGGGAAAGTGGTAGCTTATGGCTCACGTCAGTTGAAAATACACGAGAAGAATTACCCTACACACGACTTAGAATTAGCAGCCGTGATTTTTGCCTTAAAGATTTGGAGGCATTACCTTTATGGTGAAAGGTTTGAGGTGTTCTCGGACCATAAAAGTTTGAAGTACCTGTTTACACAGAGGGACTTGAATTTGAGGCAGAGAAGGTGGATGGAGTTCATCGAGGACTATGATTTCGAGTTGCACTATCACCTCGGGAAGGCCAATGTTGTGGCCGATGCCCTTAGTAGGAAATCCATTAGTGATGTAGCTTGTATAGCCATTCGGGAGTGGGAGATGTTGGGGGCACTTGGTGAGTTTGATTTGCTTCTGGGTGAATCTGTTGAGGCTGCGGCCTTATTTTCTGTTGTTGCACAACCTACACTTGTGACTCGAGGGTTAGAGGCACAGAGAGGTGACCTTGAAGTAGAATCCCTCTGAGAGAAGATCTCCAGTGGGAAGGTTGAGAAGGGTTTGACGGTGTATCCCGACCTGAGTGTGAGATACCGAGACCGTTTGTTTGTGCCGGAGTCGTGCCGAGAGGAAGTACTTCGAGAGTTCCATCATTCACGCCTTGCAGTGCATTCGGGAGGCACTAAGATGTATCGGGATTTGGGTCGCCAGTTTTGGTGGCGGGGTATGAAGAGGGATGTGGCTGCCTTCGTATCAAAGTGCCTTACTTGCCAGCAAGTGATGGCCGAGCATCAGAGGCCAGCGGGTTTGTTACAACCTTTGCCTATTGCCGAGTGGAAGTGGGAGCATGTCACTATAGACTTCGTTGTAGGCCTTCCGAGGACTCAGCGGGGTAGTGATGCTATTTGGGTGGTTGTAGACCGATTGACTAAGTCGGCGCACTTTATCCCTATGCGCGTGAGAGATTCGGTAGACCATCTCGCCGATTTGTATATTCGGGACATAGTGAGATTGCACGGGGTTCTAGTGACGATCGTCTCAGATAGAGATCCTCATTTTACTGCTAGGTTGTGGCAGAGTTTACAGAGTGCCTTCGACACTAAGTTGACCCTTAGTACGGCTTATCATCCTCAGACTGACGGGTAGTCCGAGCGTACTATTCATATCCTTGAGGATATGCTTCCGGGTTGTGTCCTTGACTTTAGTGGGACGTGGGAGAGGCACTTACCCTTGGTGGCGTTCGCCTACAACAACAGTTTTCAGTCGAGTATCGGTATGGCACCATTTGAGGCCTTGTATGGCCGACCGTGTAGGTCTCCAGTCTGTTGGGCCGAGGTGGGTGATGCACCTTTGTTGGGTCTGGAGTTGGTTAGGGAGACGACGGAGAAAGTTGAGCTTATCCGTAGGAGACTTGTTACAGCCCAGAGCCGCCAAAAGAGTTATGCAGACCGTAGGAGGAGGCCTTTGGCGTTTGAGATAGGTGATCATGTTTTCTTGAAAATATCACCTAGGCGAGGTTTGATGAGGTTTGGGAAGAGTAGGAAGTTATTCCCTCGGTTTATCGGTCCCTTTGAGATCCTTGAGAGGATTGGGGAAGTTGCTTATCGTTTGGCTTTGCCACCGCAGTTGTCCGGAGTTCATGACGTGTTTCATGTTAGTATGCTTCGGAAGTACGAGCCGGATCCGTTCCATGTGTTGGATTGGACTGACTTGGAGGTAGATGAGGATGCCTCGTATGAGGAGAGACCGGTTCGTGTCTTAGATAGGCGGGATCAAGTCTTGCGAGCCAAGACCATCCCTTTGGTAAAAGTTTTGTGGAAACATCACGGGGTGGAGGAAGCCACTTGGGAACGTGAGTTGGAGGTCCGAGAGAAATATCCGGATCTGTTTGTGGATGTTTGAGTATATGTTGTGTATTTTGTTATATTATTGGACCTTAAGAGTATTGAATATATCTAAGGTTGTAAAACATGGTATATGCTTTGGTTTAATAGAAGTATTTTGAAACTTGCCTCGAAATGGAAGTTTAATGTAACATGGCATATGTTGATTATTATTGTTGGGATTGGTTTAATTGTGACTTTAAATACTTGCTTTAAAATTTCGGGGACGAAATTTCCTAAGGTGGGGAGGTTGTAGCACTTGAGCCCTTTAAAGCTTTTGGTAAATGTGTTTGAACCCTTTATTTTATTTTGGGAATCTTTGGTGTTGTTGTACCTCAGTTTTGGAGGTGTACAAATTGATTTAAACTTGTTGGGTTTGGTTGTTCGCACTTATTCTTGTCAAAAGTTCCTTGGAGACTTAGAAATTCCATTCTAGGGTCGACACCAGCCTTCCTAGGGTCGACCCTTACCTGTTGATGAAGTTCTGGAGGTGTTGCTGGAACATAGGGTAGACACCAGTCTGGGATGGTGTCGACCCTCTTCTGCCTGTGTGTTAGTTGCTGGAAGATCGGGTAGACACCAGTCTGGGATGGTGTCGACCCTCTTCTGCCTGTGTGTTGGTTGCTGGAAGATAGGGTAGACACCAGTCTGGGATGGTGTCGACCCTTTTCTGTCTGTGTGTTGGTTGCTGGGAGATAGGGTATACACCAGTCTGGGATGGTGTAGACCCTCTTCTGTCCGTTTGTTGGTTGCTGGAAGATAGGGTAGACACCAGTCTGGGGTGGTGTCGACACCTAAAGTGCAGTCAGCTTTCCCAGATTTTGTTTTCCTCTTTGGTGTCGACACCATTGTTGCAGGGGTCGACATCTGCGACTTTTTCCTAGATTTTTCTCACGGTTTGGACCTACTTTTTGGGGATATTTTGACTAGATATTTTGAGTTGACTTTGGGGCTTATATCTACTTTTGACCTAGTACTATATAAAGGCCCTCACTTGACCTTTTCTTTCACTTTTTCTTCCATTCCCTCTCTCCAAACCGTGAAACACTTTCTCTCTCTCTCAAAAAGCACTTTTTACTCAAAGATCCTTAGATCTACTTGGTTGAAGACCTCTACTCATCTTGCTCCTTTGAGATAAAGTGTAGAGCTTGTCGATGGCTTCGTTTTGATCGGAGCAAAGCTTGGTTTCTCTTCCGTCGACTTTTGGATTTTTCTTCATTCTTCCCCTTCTAAATTTGAGGTAGGGATTCCTACTCACTCTTATGGTCTTTAACATAGATTTTTGGTGATTTTGATAAAGTGTTAAAGTTGGGTAAATTTTGGGACCTTGGGTTTCAAAATGTTAAAAGAGGGTTTTGTTATTTTGATTCTAAAATATGTGTTTTGGGTTTCAAAATAAGGTTATTGTTGTTGGCTGTTAATATATGGGCCATTGGGTCAATATTCGGAAATGGGGTAGAAAACCCTAATTTGTTATATAAGTTAATTGATATAATTAATTTGGGAAAAATTGTGGACTTATGGAATTAAGTTGAAAATAATGAAATTGGCTCATTATATGGTAAAATAGTGGTGTCGGATTTGTCAATCGCTCACTTTTGAAAAACATTGATATTTTATCTGTTGGAGCTTTTATTATCTATTTAGAAATGATTGCTTGGGGCTACCGATGGAGGGTAGTTTTGATTGTTGTAGACAATGCATGATGATTAGGCAAATTGAAACTAATCAATTGGATATGTCATAGAGTATGACGGCTGATAGAATACATTAACGTTATGTATTGATTGATTGTGTATATGACCATTGTGTATATACTTTGTGTGTGTGGGGGAGGAGATAGGGGATGTACTCTACGGTTTAGAAGAAGATAGGGGATGAACCTCTAAATCGGATGTTGTTTGGGAGGAGATAGGGGATGGACTCCACTGATACAACTCATATGCTTATCAAATAATGTGATGATACAGCTCATATGCTTATCTGTGGAAGTGATGATACAGCTCATATGCTTATCTTTGGAAGTGTTGATACAGCTCGTATGCTTATCTGTTGAAATGTGGATACAGCTTGTATGCTTATCTGTTGAGATGTTGATACAACTAATATGTTTATTTATTGCAAAATGGGAAATGTTTAATATGAGTCACGGTCTCATATAAGTGAATGACTAGGCTCTGAGCCGTTAATGTAAATTGCGGAATTGATAAGAAATGGAAAATGAAATGAAACATGGACATTGTGGTCATGTAATGGGAATGTGTTATAAATTGATTTATGGGAACTGAACATTTATCAATTGCTGATGTCTTAGTTATTGCTCATAATGTGTTTAGTATATCTCTACTGGGCGTTGGCTCACTCTATATGGGACATTATTTTCAGGTACAGGTAGCATGCCACCTCCAAGGACATAGCTTGGGTGATGATGAGAGTTGAAGACTCTTTTGTTTATTTGTTTGTATTACATGTACATCAAGCCAAGGGCTTATTTTGTGTAGAGTTAGTACTCTACTTTTGTGTAACCAAGTGTTAACTTGGAAAGCTGTAAGCCCATAGGGCATTTGCTTTTGTTGTTAACATGTAATACTGTTGTAAGAAACACTGTGATAAATAGAAGTGGTTGAATTCTTTTGTATCAATGCATGTATATAGTGACTGGGTTGATGTCTTTTTTGAGGGCGTTACACAAAGAAAGTTGGACTTAGAAGGGAGGCTAATTTAATTCCTTCGGCAATCTGAGATCTTACTTGGTCATTGGCCATAGGACTCATTAGTAGGGGTGGGTGCGGGTTGGTTGCGGCTACGGAACCTGTAATTCGCCATCTGTCCGCCAGATTGGCGGATTGGAGAAAATCAATTCGCATCTGTCCGCCAATCCAGCGGATGTGGAGTGAGCGAATTGGTGGATGGATGCGAATCGATTTGGCGGTTTAAAATTTTATAAATTTTCAATATAATTCAATTTGTGCACTTCCTCAAAAGATAAAAAAATGTATTACAGTCAATGACTTAAAAAAATATTACAATCACTATATGCCTCATCCAAAGAAAGAAAGTTTGAAATTTTAAAATATTACAATCATTGCATGCCTCATCCACATATTACAATCACAACATGTCTTATCCACATAAAGCATTACAATATGTAGTTCTTAAAATATAAAAACAATTCTAACCACCAAAACCATGAACAGAGCAGTAGTAGTGATTGTATGCCTCTATATTGTTATATCTATATCTATTTTTGAAAACAAAAACCAATCAGCATATATCATTTTTTTTATTTATTATTTTTAGAGTTAAGTTTAAAAACCAAAAAATATAGATAAATAATATATTTATTTTTTTCAATTCAAAAAATATATTCAAGTTGAAAACTCTTTTTCAACAGAACATATTCAACAGAATATTTAAACTTTTTTTTAATTGAAAACACAAACAGAATATCTAAACAAATTGAAAACATAAAGTTTTATAAATTACTAGGGGTGCTTGGGGTTTGGCGGTTTGGTGGTTCAGTTGCGGCCAAGTAAACCTCAAATCCGTCATCCGTCCAAAACTAGGCGGATTGGAAAAAATCAATTTGCAATAGTCCACTCGTCATCACGCATCCATCCAAATTGTGGCGGATCGGTTCGGTTCGGTCGGTTTGGGCGGATCGGTATATCCACTGCTCACCCCTACTCATTAGTGACTTTTCCTTGAGTACCACCCTTAGTGTCGATTTTGGGGCGTCACACAAAATATGATCAATTTTGTGTCTAAATTGAAGCTCTGGAAAAAAGCTTTCCAACGGTTCTAGCCTCACATCAAAATTCAAATGTAAAGAAAGAAAAAGGCAAAAGAATAAACACTACTCAAAATAAAAATTCGAATTTGGCATTCATGGTCTAATTTTGCCCAACCAACATGTTGACTCATTAATCAAGACTCTCAACAATGAGGAAAATGTCCCAATTATAATAAGTAAAAGGCAACTCACAACTTTTCAAAAATCCAAAAAAAAATATATATATAAATATAGGGTAACGATTACCACTTAACATAAATAAGTCGGGCTTAATACCTGGGATATTACCTATATATTAGAATTTCCCAATGTTTATACTGGGGGTGTACATGGCCGGGTTTGGATGGCCTCAGGTTGAGCTTATATTTACTTAATAATATTTTGGGGATTCTATTTAAAATTACCATGTTTGGACTTACAAAGCAAAATATAGATAGCTTGTTCGATTGTCCAATGGCGAACAAAATTCTTTTGTTCAAACTTTTAGCATTGAACAAATTCAAACCTGAACAAAGTAAATTTGTTCGGATCCGAAAGTTCGAATAATGTTGACGTAAAATAAATTGAATATTCATTTTTACGTAAAAAAAATACAAAAATCAAGAATTATACTTCGATATTTATGTGAATACTTACCTCCTCTTTAATAAGTTGCTTCAAAAAACAATTTTGATTATTATTCTAATCCATTGTTTGATTTTGTTCAAACTTTCTTCTATTTGCAAGTAACCGCACAATAAAAAATAATGATATTGATAATAATGGTGAGTTTTTGTTGATCAAAAAAAATTAATAATGGTGTGTTTTGGTGGGATAGATTGGAGTTTTGGAGTGAGAAAGAAGATGGAGAGAAAATAATTGAAACTTGGAGAAGAAGATGAAGATTTTTTTATTTTTTTTAAGGGTGAAAGAGATTTGAATATGAAGAATACGTATAAGTGATTAGAGTGTACAATGAGAGAAAAAAAATATATTTTATTTTAGAGTTTAATATGTTTGTACTTATAAGTAAATTTACATTAAGCTATAAAAACAAAAATTTTAAAATTTTAATCGAGTGTATTGAGTTATTTTTTGAGTACAAATAGAATTACCCATAATATTTGAAATCATTTTTCTAAGCCCTACCGGGTTTGAGATTGGGGCTATACTGTTAGGAATTGACCCTTCCTAACTAAGATCGGTGAGACACGAAATAATAAACAAGAAATAAATTAACGAATCAAACAAATCACACACACAAGAATACAAAAATTTACGTAGTTCACCCCAGAATAGGGTTACGTCTACGGCTGCTGCGATTTTCACTATGATCAGAAAAATACAACTCTCTTTTACCTAAAAGAGGTGCCCCCTCATCTATTTATAAGTATAGAATTAGGGTTACACGGAAGTACATAGGAATTACGAAAGTACCCCCCTGGACCCCCTCGGATCCAGTATTTGAGTGAACAATAGAATTGAGTGAACAGTATTTATCAAGATTCACCGACCCAACATATACTTTATTCCTATGTCTATCCAAAAATAAATAAAAATTCGAGCTCGCTCACATGGCCAAGGTATTATCTAATATAATTTTTTTTTCATATTTCAAAATAAAAAATTATAATTAATTTAATTAGTTGGGTGTTTCTATAACCTATTCGAGGTTAGCAGTTTAGATTTTATAATCAATTATTTACATAATTAGTAATACATAATTTTATGTTTATAAAAAATAAAGTTAAATAATGTGAAACATACATAGAAATATAGATATTTATAAAAATATATTGTATAATACTTTTTTTTTTAGGGGGGGAGCAGGCGGGTCTTCCCAAGCTGAGTTCATGTTAGAATTGGACCCGAAAAATTTGTCCAACCAAACTCTAATGAGCCTAAATCATAGTCCCAAGCTTAGTGGGCGGGCTTAGAATAGGATCCATGTTCACCCCAGATGATACACAATTTTTAAATAATTGAGGATCAAAATCTAGCATGACAATTAACTTTTCTTGTTAACATTAAGTTTGGAAGACAAGAACTAAAGAAAATGAATGAGAATCATTATTAAAAAATTACATTAGTAGTAATAAAATTTATGTGTCGATGTCACTATGCATTTTGGTTTGGTTAAGAATTCTCTGTATATAAAAATAATATATTTAAATATTGATATTGCTAATCAAATCTGTTTCAAAGGTTAAAATTATCGTGATTAGAAATTACGTTCTCATTTCGTTTAAAATTCTTATCAACAAGTTGGCTTCATTTGTTTCGCTGTAAAATTATTTTACGTGTAAAATGATTTTGCTCAAAAATAATTTTTTTTTTTTTGTTTTTCGGTATTTGATTAACACTTATATAATATTTTGTACGTCAAAAAACTAAATTAAGAACTAATTTTAGAGTAAATTTTAAAAGAAAAATGATATTCATACATAAATATTATGTAGAATTGAACACAATTAATGTGATAATGTCACTCTTACAATTATGTATAGTAATGAGAATTTTAACTTTCAATGAATAGATATAAGGAAAATGTTTGGTAGCTCAAAATTTTGTGACTCAAATGGCTCAAATCCCTCAAAACGACGTCGTTTTACACTCATTTACACTCAAAACGACGTCGTTTTGAGGGATTTGAGTTATTTGAGCCACAAAATTTTGAGCTACCTAGCATTGTTGAGAATCAAACCGAACTGTCCACACTTATAGAACCAGACTAGAACCAAACTGGAAAAAAGTTTAGTTCCAGATCATTTACCGATTCTAGAAATTTTTATTTATAAAGATAAATTGTTCTGCACAATTAAATTATCAATATTTTATAAAGGTAAAATGATTGCTTTAATTAATTATCAAAACCAATAACATTAATAAATTAAGAAAAAATTAGTTTAAGGCCCCTCTCCCAATTTTAGTAATGGAAGATGAGAGGGTAATTTTTGGGAAAGAATTGGGCCGAGCTGTGAGTTGGGCCCTACGGCCCAAAGTGTGAAGGAATCGGTAAGAAGCCATAGTGATATTTCGGCCCAGTAGAGGCATAGATACTCCGATCCAAGAGAAGTGTAGTTATTCCGGCCCAGGAGAGGTGTGGTTACTCCGGTTCAAGAATGTGTAAAGCAACTCCGGTCCGGTGGCAATTTGAAGTAAGTCCGGCCTTACATTTAGTCCGGTCGTGTCATAATTTGGTTAGGTCGGTCAGAACTTGCTACTTGGAAGTTTGATCTAAACACACCATGGTTGAACAGGGGAAAGCCGAGATAAGGAGTTGGAGGAGAAGACCGAGCTAAGGACAGTTCGGCCTTCTCTGTGGCTCTGCATAGCCAAGCTTATTTCGGTCATATAGTAGTTCGGCCAAAGTGGAAACCATCCCACTTGGTTTAAGCAGTTGGGGAGGGTGTAAAAGGATAAGCATTATCCTTAGGAGTATGAATCCTAGGAGGACTCTGCATGGAGAAATAAAAGTCCTACTAGGATTATGCCACTCGAAAAGCTCACAAGCACCACCTTAGAGGAGGTAATTGAACACAATTTTTTCTGAGAACATAGAGCTTTGTCTATTTGTCAAGTTTTCTGACTTAGGCATCGGAGAGGTTTCCGGCACACACCCGCCGGCTAGCTCACGTTTGTGTTTTCAGGTGACAAAGCGACGTCGTACGGAGGAGCGTGGACTTGGTCAACAGGATTATACGAGGAGAATTATTTCCTCCCCGTACAATTGGCGCCGTCTGTGGGAAGAAACAGACAAGAACAAAAACTTCTTGACTAAGCTTCTCCTTTTCTCAATCAATGGCACACATTGAAGAACTACCGCAGTCCGCCGTCGACGGGCTAACTCCAGACGGGGGCGCAAGGCGAGAAGGATTACCCTCTGTCCCTCCTATGGCAGATCTGGAGCCCCAACAACATAACTCCAGGAGGAGTGGCAGGGGAAGGCAGAATAACAGCCCTCGTCACTCTTAAAGTCCTGACAGACAAAGGAGGAGGATTGATCCTCAAGCCCTGGAAGATCGCGTGAAGGAGCAAGATGAACTAATTCGGAAGATGGCGGCGGACATGGAGGCTTTGAAACGCCAGATGAAGACTAAAGATGTGGCGACAGGAGAGGGGCGCAAGCACAAGACGCCCCCTCGCCACTCAGAGAATCGTAGTAGGAATACTACACCCTCCCACGGAGAGAGCAGAAGCCTCAGGACAGGCGACACTCATTCCTTATCCTCCAGAACTCGTCACTCCAGGTCTGAGAGGACGAGATCCGAAAGATCATACACTGAAGGAAGCACGTATTGGCCTTCGCACTCACACCAAACCAGATCTAGACAGACAGAGCTGCCCAGGTCATCCGACTTACGAACCGTGCTCGAAGAAAAAGCACGATGCAAGGAGGATGCCAGGGCACGCGATCCACACAGAGTCTCTGCCTTACAACGGTTGGCTCCTCGGACGCATGGAAGCGTCGAGGTTGGAATGCCAATACCGCGCCCAGCATATGAACCAACGGACAAAGCCTTAGCAAGACTACAGACTTCACCGTTTGTTCCCGCAATTGAAAACGCATCCCTACCATCAGGCTTCCTTCAGCCGAAATTCACTACATATGAAGGGAAGACGGACCCGTATTCACACTTGAGCCACTTTCGCCAAGTCATGGCTGTGTACAGGCGAAACGAGGCCTTAATGTGTATACTCTTCCCGTCAAGCCTTGGCGACCTAGGCTTGACTTGGTTCGAAAAGCTCCCAGAGGGCAGCATAGCCTCCTGGGCCCAATTGGCAGAAGCGTTCGTAACAAGGTTTTGAACAAACACTAAAACGCCGGTGGAAATAGACCAGTTGCTCTCCATCGACATGGGTGAAAAAGAGACCCTCAGATCTTACAACAGTCGCTACTGGGAGACATTCAACCAGATTGGAGATTTCCCCACCAATCTAGCCATTGCGCAGTATAAAAGAGGCCTTCCAGTCGGAAACAGACTAAGGGACTCGATCACCATGACGCCACCCCTTACCATGGAAGCCCTGATGGAGAGAGTGCATCAGCACATCAGGGTAGAAGAGGATGGCGCACGTGCCAAAGCAAAATCTAGTGCAACCGCAGTACCAGAAAAGAAGACCTCAGCAAAGGTCAATGCAGTAGATCGGCAGAATAAAAACGGGCGTGGCAGACGAGATAACAGAGAAGACCCAGACAAAAGATGGTCAAGAATCCGCACTGCCATAACAACGGTGTTCAAAAAACCAATATATCGGATTCTGAGCGAAATAAAAGATGAGCCTTTCGTCAAGTGGCCAGCCAAGCTAGGGGAAGCTCAGAAAGATTACGACGACAGATCACGGTGCACCTTCCACAAAGAAAAGGGGCACCGAACTGAGAATTGCACACCGTTAAGACAACACTTGGAAGAGTTGGTGGCAGCAGGCCACTTGGACAAATATATTGAAGGAAGGACGCAACCAGCCCTCCAAGATCATAATAACCATCCCAACGGAATGCCAATTGATGCACCGCCTCAAGGTATTATCAATGTCATACATGGAGTTTTTGAACCTGAGCGCGTATGCGAGCTCAGAGGGTCAATCAAAAAGGCTGAGCACTTTAGAGAAGTGCTAGGTGCCCAACCTACCACCAAGAAAGGGAAGACAGAGGCAACAAACGTCATGTCTTTTTCGGATAAAGACCTGGATCGAATATACTGTCCTCACAATGATGCTCTGGTTGTCACTCTCCGAGTCAAAGATTTTGACGTCAAGCGGATTCTGATCGACCAGGGTAGTTCATGTGAGATCATGTACTACGAAACATTCAAACAGCTGAAGCTGCAAGACAAAGACTTGGCGCCTGCAGTTTCTCCCCTGATTGGATTCAACTCCATGCCAGAGTGGCCTGTCGGCAAAATAATTCTTCCAGTCAGAGCAGGGAGCGTAACGAAACAAGTGGAGTTCTGGGTATTGAAGGTCCCCTCCACCTACAACATCATCTTGGGCAGAACATGGCTGCATACCATGCGTTCGGTAGCGTCATCATACCATCAGGTAATGAGGTTGCCCAACGACACCGGTATAATTGAAGAAGTCTATGGAGATCAGATCATGTCAAAACAATGTTTCGCTACGGTGAATGGCAGCCGCGCTGCCAAAGGATATGTTCATTCGGTGGAAGAACCAGAAAGTAATGAACTATTCGCGGACGTCGGTAAAGAGGCTGATCAGAAAGCGGTGGAGGAATTGGTGGAGGTAAAAATAGATGAGAAGAACCCGGATAAGTTCTTCTTGCTTGGCTCATCGTTGTCCAGCGCTGAGAGATTAGAGGTCTTGGAATTCTTGACCTCTAACATCGAAGTGTTTGCCTGGACGCCCTACGACATGCCAGGCATTGATCCAAACTTCATCAGTCACCAACTCAATGTCCACCCATCCGCCAGACTAGTCATCCAACGCACACGCAGATCGGCACTCCACCACGCCGAAATAATGGCAGAAGAGGTAGGCAACCTGCTGGAGGCAGGAGCAATAAGAGAAGTGCACTACCCAAAATGGATCTCCAACACAGTCGTAGTGCCAAAAAAGAATGGTAAATGGCGTGTCTGCGTCGACTACAAAACAGTCAACAAGGCGTGCCCAAAAGATAGCTTTCCTCTACCAAGGATAGATCAACTGGTGGACCTAACGGCAGGGCATAACCGACTTAGCTTTCTGGATGCATACAGAGGCTACCACCAGATCGCCATGCATGAACCAGACCAGGAGGTCACATCCTTCACGACACCAAGGGGATTATATTGCTACAAGGTCATGCCTTTTGGCCTAAAGAACGCAGGGGCGACATTCCAACGGATGGTCACCAAGATGTTTGAACCATTGTTAGGCAGAACAATGGAGGCCTACATCGATGACATGGTGGTCAAAAGCAAGGATGAGAATGACCATCTTAAAGATCTAGGCGAGATGTTCCAGATCCTGAAGAAACACAAGTTGCGCCTCAATGCGTCCAAATGCGCATTCGGAGTTGGATCTGGCAAATTCTTGGGCTTCCTGGTGACCAACCGAGGTATAGAAGCAGACCCCTCTCAGATTAAAGCAATCCAGGAGTTGGAGAGACCAAACTCAGTCAAAGAAGTACAGCATCTCACTGGTATGGCAGCTGCGCTCAACCGGTTCATAAGCAGGTCATCAGACAGACTACGACCATTCTTCCAAGCTTTAAAGGCCAAATTTGAGTGGGATGAAGAATGCGACCGAGCTCTGGAAAGCTTGAAGGAGTACATGTCTTCCCCACCACTACTTGTTACTCCAGTACCTGGTGAAGAACTCTTTTTGTACCTGGCAGTCTTTCAGCACGCAGTCAGCGCAGTGTTGGTTCGTGCAGAAGGAATACAACACTTGCCCATCTTTTATGTCAGCAAGACATTATTGGGAGCCGAAACAAGGTACTTGCCCTTGGAGAAACTAGCATTAGCATTAATGATGGCATCCAGAAAATTGGCGCACTACTTTCACGCCCACACCATAGTCGTCCTCACAGCCTTTCCATTAAAAGCTCTGTTTGAAAGGGCGAACTTTAGTGGGCGAATTATGAAGTGGGCAGTAGAGTTGGGACAATTCGACATCAAGTTCCAACCCAAGACCGCAATAAAAGCCCAATCTTTGGCAGACTTCGTCGCAGAGTTTACTCCTGGAAGTCATCATATCTGCCCAGTCGACTTAACTGACACAACCGAACTAGGGACAGAAGTTGACGCCGGAATAGCGCAACCCCTAGTAGAAGGTAGTCAATCAAGCACCAGGGCAGACCATACTAAGGACAACAAGGAAGAGACAAACAAAGGCTCACCAGCAGTTCAAACAGAGGACGAAGGGCAGACAGCCAACATGGACCTTGAAGAAAACACCATTCTAGACCCCACGACATCATCTGATCCTTCCACTTGCTGGAAGTTATTCGTTGGAGAGATGTGGAAGCTCTTTGTCGATGGAGCATCCAACCGACATGGTGCAGGGCTTGGCATAGTCCTCATCTCTCCAGACGGCCTGGTTGTAGAGCAAGCAATCAACCTTGGCTTCCCAGCATCCAACAATGAAGCGGAGTATGAGGCGCTTCTCGCAGGACTCAAGTCGGCATACTACATGAAGGCCACCGAACTAATGGTATACAGTGACTCTCTGCTGGTGGTAAACTAAATTTCTGGCAAATACGAAGCAAAGGACGACAGAATGGCCAAGTACCAAGAGTTAGTCAGAACAGAGATCAAGAAATTTGATGTAGTAAGGATAGAACAAATTGGCAGGGAGGAAAACAGCCGAGCGGACGAACTAGCAGGCCTTGCCTCAATGGCAGATACATCAATCCCTCATTCATTACTCATCGACTTCTTACCAAGACCAAGCATAGAAGACCCCGAAGCAGAAGAAGTATGTTGCACAGAATTAGGCCCTTCTTGGATGGATCCCATCATCCTGTTCCTAAAAGACGGCATCCTACCGGAAGAGAAAAAAGAAGCCAACAGAATAAGGGCAAAGTCACAGTGATTTTGGCTATCTCCATCTTTGGCATTATGCAAGAAGTCATTCTCTGGGCCTTACCTCAAGTGCGTTCATCCCAGCAAAGTAGAAGCATTCTTGCTTGAAATACACGAAGGGGTGTGTGGAAGTCATCAAGGGGGAAGGTCGCTCGCTTACAGGGCTATTTCGCAAGGATATTGGTGGCCCTATATGCAAGCAGACTCAGAAAAATATGTGAAAAAGTGTGAGAAATGCCAAAAATTCGCGCACCAAATACATCAACCAGCAAGAGAACTCCTACCACTGACAAGCCCATGGCCTTTCGCAATGTGGGGCTTGGACATAGTAGGACCACTTCCAACAGCGCTCGGTGGCAGGAAGTTCTTTCTCGCAGCAACAGACTACTTCACAAAGTGGGTAGAAGCATAAGCGTTGGCATCAATCAAAGAGAAAGACGTGAAGAAGTTTGTTTGGCAGAATATCATCACTCGGTTTGGCATACCAAAAGCACTGATCTCAGACAATGGGACTCAGTTCGACGGCAGAATCTTCAGAAGCTTTTGTGAAGAGTACAAGATAGAGTTCTACAATTCTACACCGGCATATCCTCAAGCAAATGGGCAAGCAGAAGCATCAAATAAAGTTGTCTTGGATGGACTAAAGAAAAGGCTAGAGAAAGCAAAAGGCAAGTGGGCGGAGGAACTTCCTCATGTTTTATGGGCTTACCGCACCACACCTCGGCGATCAACAGGAGAAACACCATTCTCCTTAGCCTACGGAATGGAAGCAGTAATCCCACTAGAAGTTGGCCTCCCCACAATTCGAAGCGAGAATTTTGATCCTGACTTGAATGGAGAAGCCATAACATTGGAACTGGACCTTGCAGAGGAAAGAAGGGAAAGAGCACTGGTTCACATTACCACATACCAACGAGAGTTAATCAGAAAATACAACAAAAAGGTGCATCCAAGACAATTCAAGATAGGCGATTGGGTACTGCGCAAAGTAATGGGAAACACCTCAAACCCAGGAGATGGCAAGTTAGGCCCAGACTGGGAAGGTCTTTATAAGGTGGTTGGGTTAGCAGGCAAAGGGGCATACCACCTAGAAGACAAGGATGGCAAAGCAATCCCTAGGCCATGGAACACGGCCAATCTCAAGTTATTTTACTTTTAGCTTTTCTTTTTTCAAACATGTGTAATTTTTTCTTCCTTCAATAAAACAAGCAATTCTTTTCAGCACAAGATGTTCTTTATAAAAGTTAGCCTTAGTAAAGATTAGGTATATTGCAAGCATTGTTCTAAGTTAGCTGGAAAAAACTAACTTAGAGATTGGCTGGAATAAACCAACTCTTGTTACTCTTCAGCCGAAGTAAGTGCAAGGCTGAAGAGTGGTTGGCTGGAATAAACCAACACTTGTTACTCTTCAACCGAAGTAAGTGCATGGCTGAAGAGTGGTTCGCTGGAATAAACCAACTCTTGTTACTCTTCAGCCGAAGTAAGTGCAAGGTTGAAGAGTGGTTGGCTGGAATAAACCAACACTTGTTACTCTTCAGCCGAAGTAAGTGCATGGCTGAAGAGTGGTTGGCTGGAATAAACCAATTCTTGTTACTCTTCAGCCGAAGTAAGTGCAAGGCTGAAGAGTGGTTGGCTGGAATAAACCAACTCTTGTTACTCTTCAGCCAAAGTAAGTGCAAGGCTGAAGAGTGGTTGGCTGGAATAAACCAACACCTGTTACTCTTCAGCCGAAGTAAGTGCATGGCTGAAGAGTGGTTGGCTGGAAAAAATCAACACTTGTTACTCTTCAGCCGAAGTAAGTGCATGGCTGAAGAATGGTTGGCTGGAATAAACCAACACTTGTTACTCTTCAGCTGAAATAAGTGCAAGGCTGAAGAGTGGTTGGCTGGAATAAACCAACACTTCTTACTCTTCAGCCGAAGTAAGTGCAAGGCTGAAACTGGATTGGCTAGATTAAACACTTTGTACTCCTCAGCCGAAGTGATTATATCGGCTAAGGAGTGGTTGGCTAGTAAGCGTAGTTTAACCAGCCAAAACCGAAATAACAGTTGGAGTAACTGAAGGCATTACAAAGTACAGACATACATATCAGAACCGGAACAAGAGTTGAAGCAAAATTTTTCATTCATTGAAACTATTACAAAGGAGGTTCATAGTTCGGTTACAACGGCAAAGAGCAACAATGAAAAGAAGAAAAAATCAAGAAAAAAGATCTTCAATCTCGGCGTCAAAAGCTGCATCACCATCAACTTGAAGACCGGTTTCTTGAGGGAGCTCATTCACAATAGGGAGAGTCACTTCGGCTGGAACCACGGTTTCACTGGGAAGACCAACTGTTAGGTCTTCCACAATGGGCTCCGACCGGACTGGCTGGTCCACATTATCGACCGGAGTATCTTCAGAAATGGAGTCATCGGATTCTGACTCTTCCAGAAACTCTTGTTGCAGAGCATTGGCGTAGTCCGCAAGAGAGCTCGGTATAAAATAGGCTGGAGGGTTGAAAACCTCGGTCTGTGGATCAAGACCGAGCTTCTCAACGGCCGCCCTCCAGCCGCACTTGAAGAACAACTCCTTGGCAGCATCGCACTGTTTCACATATGCTTCCTCCGCTTTCTTGTAACCCTGCTTTTCGGCCGCCTCCACGCTCTTTTTTAGTTGGCTTATTTCGGTATCTTTTCTCTTTTCAAGTTTTACCAGCTCGCGCAGATATTTGTCCTTCATAGCAATAGCCGCTTTCTGCCTCTCTACCTCGGCCGAACTAACCAGATCGGCAAGACGGCCGTTCTCCGCTTGTAGCTCGGCCATTTTCTTTTCGGCTTCTTCTAGCTCGGCCGCTTTTGCTTCGGCTTCAGCCATTGCCTGCCTTGTGGTTTTTCTAAGCTCCTGGACTTTCTTGTAAGTTACGTTGTTCTTCTGTAAGGCCTGACAAAACGAAGAGTCTCTTGAGCCGAAGTAAAAGTTGGAAAATTCAAACAAGAAAAAACGGACAGAGCTACTTACCAAAATCATGGACTTCGATGTAGACCGGATGGACTTCATCTCGGTGTTCAATTGCTTGAGGTGGTGCTCCATGTCCTTGGGGAGGCACACACTTTTGGCCAGATTAAAAGCCAATAGATGATCTTTTTCGGCAACAACCGAATCAGTAGCTTTGATGTCTCGGTCGTTGAAAGTCAGCTGCGGAGCCCATTTCGAAGATTCTGCTCGGTCAGTTTGCTCCGGTTGGAGGGCAGGTTGAGGACTTTGGGGGATGGATTCGACCTCATCGACAAGTTGCTGTTCGGTCGATGCTGATCGGGCACGTTTGGAAGGGCGAGATGAAGAAGGTTGCTGAGAAGGGAGGGCCACAACGGCAGGCTGCGTTTCTAAGGATGGTTGCACTTCGGCCCTGGTTGTTGCGGTCAGAAGGGCCCTCACTCTGCTTTTCTTCGCCATCTCTTCTTCAGCTGTTAGTGGGACAAGTCGTATTTCGGGCAAGTTGGGGTCCGGTTCAGGTGCTTCCTCTAGAAGGAAATCGGTCACTCGGGCCTTTCGACGACCGCTATATCGGTAGGTAGGTTCGAAGCTTAGAAGCTTAGCCCAACCTCTTTCTTTAATCCGTAGTGCGGCTCGAAGTGTGTTCAGATGTGGGTAACTATAGTAGGAAGCAAGATGGGCCAAGTCTGCAAAAAATATACGACTGTTAGATCGGTCATAACGCCTGAAACCGAAGTAAAAGTAAGACATGCATAAAACCGGAGTAACTTTACCAGGTTCTCCTTTCTTCCAGTTAATACTTCGGCCTGGGATTTGGGCTTGGTGATCCTCAAAATTGCCCGATACCCAGAAGAAGTCGTCGTCATTAACATCCTTATCCGGGGTATCTTTGATTATCTTTTCTCTACGTCGGCGTATCCTAAGGTAATAAACCCAGCCATCATCTTTGGAACCTATGGAGTACTGGTGGAAGATTTCGGCTAAACCGAGGTTCAAGCCTGCTTGGCGGTTTAGCTCGGCAATACCCATTATTATCCGGTATGTATTATTGGATAGCTGGGTTGGGTATAGTCTGGTTTGCCTAAGAAATTCGCAAATTAAAGGCTGGACAGGGAACCTTAGTCCGGTTTCTATAATAGATAAAACAGTAAAGGGGACAAAGCCTTGGTTGTTCCACGGAATGGTTTCCTTTTTGGCTAGGGTAAGGTGGACATCATCTGGAATGCCATAATCCCTTCGGAATTCGGCCATGCCACCTGGGGTATCTACCAGATACCTATACTTACCCATTTGTGGTATAAATTATTAAATAAGTTATCTCGGTCAGAAGATTGGACTCAAGTAGCTCGGTGGGGCACAAGAAGGAATGCCTAGGCAACCTAAGTCTGCAAAGTAGAAAACAGAGGGGGTTAAAGCACTGATCATTGGATCGTGCTACAATTTAAAAGCAAGGTATAAGAACCCTACTTCGGCCTCAAAAAACTGGTTCTATCTCGGTTCATCAAAAGGTTTGGTAGCTCGGTTTGAGCAGTTTGCTCGTTAGACCGGTTTATCGTCTGGGGGCAGCTTTCTGAGTTCGGTCTAAAAAACTAAGAAAGCTGGTTTAGCCCCAAGGCCTAAATCGGTTGTAGTGTGAATAAAGTTACTTCGGTTAAGCCTCTAGGGGCAGCTTTCTGAGTTCGGTTTAGAAACTAAGAAAGCTGGCTTGGCCCCAAAAGCTTAGTTCGGTTGAAAACCGAGGTTCCTAGTTTGATATGTTCAAAACTCGGTGATCTTATTTCGGCTAAAGTGAGTCAGGCGTTAGTGAATCTTTGAGACTTTCAAGTTCTAGTTCGGTTATTGACTACAGTGATCTGCCTATTTAGGGCAAACAGGATCCTAGTTCGGTTGCTACCTAATTTTGGATCTAAGGCAAGTTTTTTACAGAAGTTCATGCACGTATGAGCTCTGCTATTATTTTCATAAAAGTACAGAAGCGAAGCGACAAATGAAAGAAAATGTTTGCAAAAAGCATACAAAACAAAGCTATACAGATACGAAAGCAAGATAAAGGAAGGAAAATGAGTTTACTTACCAGGTTGAAGAAGGGGGATCTGATGATGGGAAAGTGGCAGCCAAGTCAGTCTTCAGAAGCAACGGAAGAACAGCAAAAACACAGAGAGAGAAGATGAAGAATGGAAGGTGAATGATTCAAGAAAAAGAAAGGTTATTTTGTGAAAGAGGAGAGAGAAAAAAGCGGCAAAAATGGGCGGGACTGTTCAAAAAGTTCGAAGTACGAAGGCGGCGTGATAACAGCTCACAGCCTATCAGAGTCCGCCACGTGGCAAGGGAATGGGAAGCGGTACAGTCGTAATTGAATAGACGTTTTGACCGGATAAAGCAACGCTCGGAGTAGAACTAGCTCGGCTGGATACGCTGAAGGGTTTTTATCTCGGCTGGAAAGACTTGTAGAACTTCAGCTCAGTTGAAGGATTTGTAATCTCAGTCATGCTGTGCAGATGAAATTAAGGGGCAATTGAGAGGGTAATTTTTGGGAAAGAATTGGGCCGAGCTGTGAGTTGGGCCCTGCGGCCCAAAGTGTGAAGGAATCGGTAAGAAGCCATAGTGATATTTTGGCCCAGTAGAGGCATAGATACTCCGGTCCAAGAGAAGTGTAGTTATTCCGGCCCAGGAGAGGTGTGGTTTCTTCGGTTCAAGAATGTGTAAAGCAACTCCGGTCCGGTGGCAATTTGAAGTAAGTCCGGCCTTACATTTAGTCCGGTCGTGTCATAATTTGGTTAGGTCGGTCAGAACTTGCTACTTGGAAGTTTGATCTAAACACACCATGGTTGAACAGGGGAAAGCCGAGATAAGGAGTTGGAGGAGAAGACCGAGCTAAGGATAGTTCGGCCTTCTCTGTAGCTCTGCATAGCCAAGCTTATTTCGGTCATATAGTAGTTCGGCCAAAGTGGAAACCATCCCACTTGGTTTAAGCAGTGGGGGAGGGTGTAAAAGGATAAGCATTATCCTTAGGAGTATGAATCCTAGGAGGACTCTGCATGGAGAAATAAAAGTCCTACTAGGATTATGCCACTCGAAACCTATAAAAGCTCACAAGCACCACCTTAGAGGAGGTAATTGAACACAATTTTTTCTGAGAACATAGAGCTTTGTCTATTTGTCAAGTTTTCTGACTTAGGCATCGGAGAGGTTTCCGGCACACACCCGCCGGCTAGCTCACGTTTGTGTTTTCAGGTGACAAAGCGACGTCGTACGGAGGAGCGTGGACTTGGTCAACAGGATTATACGAGGAGAATTATTTCCCCCCCGTACAGAAGAGAACCACAATATTGTTTTATAATGTCTAAGGTCCCTTAACCCCACACACACGTATTACAGAGAAATTTGGTATAAGCTTCAAACCTTCACCCATCTCTTTCTCTCTCTCTCTCTCAGACTCACGCCTCACCTCTTGCAAACCCACCACCCAAGCGACGGTGGTGGAGAAGGAATGGGCTTGTCTCTTTAAATGCATAGTCAACTGGTTGTGCCGATGAAGCGAAGTACATGCGGATGAGCTTCGGAGGCTCGGTTTCAGCTTTCATCTCATCAACCCTCACTTGATGTGGTATTGCAACATCAACAGAAGAATTCTGTTGTTGCTGTTGGGTATGATTGGTGTTCGGAAGATGATGAAAGGTACCTCTTTTCTCGGTTTTGATCTAGTAGTGAAGTTGTAGAGTTCTTGATTAGAAAATCTGTAATCAACATGGATTCCATCTCGTCTAATTTGATGTGGGGATGTTTCAAAGGAACAGAGACGATTGATTGTTGAAATTTGGATCTCGCTATGTTTCTTTTTCTTAGTGAAAACCTAAAAATAGAGATGGAGAAGCCATTTCAGAGAGAGGAAAAAACAGAGCATTATGGGAATACTGCTTCGATGGCATGTTGAAATTAAACTCTTTCATATATATATATATATATATATTTATCACTAACCTATAGATTCATCCATTTATTCCACATGTCAATTTGGCAACAGATTCATCACAATATTCAAAACAAGTAAACTAAATCATTTTTTTTAAAGCAAGAAAGAGTAATTTTATTCATTCAACCTATTCAAAAAAAGAAAAGGGGTACATGTAAACCAGCCTCAAAGATCAAGCTTTAACATCAACTGGTACTAATATATCAACGTCAAGTTTCAACACACTAGAAGAAGTTGATCAGTGAAAGCAATTGCCCTGGCCTTTTTGGGGTATGTAAGAGCATGGCGAAGGAACAGGTGGCCCTTCAGGTTCTTTGTGACCCCCCATCAGCTTTCTCTGAATTTTTTGTCCAGAAAAAGTTTGTCCAGAGAAATAACCTCCCAGAGAATTTTTCAGAGAAAATTTACATAGTGCCAAAATCCCAGAGAATTTCTCTGGACATAAATTCTCTCCAGAGAAAATGGGTTGGCCAAGAAGTGACTTTGATTCCACGCTTTTCCAATGGGTAGTGTAAGACAACAGCATCAAAGAATTTCTCTGAAGCAGAGCAGTAGTTCAACCCAGAGAAAATTGAGTCCAAACCAAAGAATTTCTCTGGACCAACCCAATTTTCTCTGAAGTAGAGCACTAGTCCTCATTGTTGTCTAGAGAAATTTGAAATTTTCTCTGTGATGTGTCCAGAGAAATTCTCTGGATCGAATTTTCTCTGGATTGATGTTGAGGAACCTTAGACATCATGAAAATATTGAGTGTCCTTTATGTTATAAAATCTTAATACCAGAGATCTTAAAACAAATTCCCTATAAATTAATTAGTATCACAGATGTTTAGTATCTTAATATCATAACCATTAAAAAACAACTTAAATGAAAATTGAATCTTAGAAAATGAAGAGGCTTAATCCAAGTTTCAAATAGTAAATGAACTTTTTGAAAGTCTGAAACTTTCAATGAGTCTTTAGAATTTTCAATGAAGCACGGAAGATGGAAAGGTGTTAGGTCATGGACATTTAAATACATATATAGATATATTAAAAAATGATAGGACTCAAATGTTTTACTAAATGTTCGATCAAAGGTTTTACATGAGTGTAGAATCTACCATGTGAATCCCACATTCACGTGAGACATTTTGATAAAACATTTAATAAAATATTTAGGATCTCTAATATTACTCAGATATATATTATGAGTTTTGTTAAAGAAGGTCCTTTAAACACTTATTAATGATGTATTAAATTATTATTATTATTATTATTATTATTTGTAAAAAATAGAAGGTTAGTATGTTAGTAAAATTCTGTTACAACTTAAAAGGGCCGCTGCTGATCTATTAGCTCGAACCCCAAACTCTCTACTCACCGCACCCTAAAGCGCAACTGCATGCCACTCGATCACAAGAGCCTCGACATGTATTAAATTATCTCAACTACCTCCACTATTATAGAAAATAATAAAAGTTATAAATATATCTCGTTAAACGCTAAACTACTTTTTTTTTATCTATTTGAATATGATATATTTTTCATGATCAAGGTTACTTTTTTATTTTTTTAAATATATTTTTTTAATCATAAAACTAAATGCATTTATTTTAAAAAAAATTCGTGGTTTTTTTTCTTCTAATTTTTAAATGCCCTCTATTTTCAATCATAACTAAATTATATGGTGCAAGCAAAATGAATCTAAAAATTAAAAATAAATAAATAAAGGGCATATAGTTTTTTTTTTGTTTTGTATTTGTTATAAAAATAAAGGGCATTTAAAAATTTAAAAAAATATATGAAATTTCATTTAAAAATAAATGCATTTAGTTTTGTTTAAAAAAAAAAATTAAAATAAAAATAAACTCCATTATGAAAAGTATATGATGTTGAAGTTGAGAGAATTTGAGAAAGAAAATGATATTTCAGTCTTTAGGAAGATATACTTATAGTTTTACCTATATTCTATGATAGTGGAGGTAGCTAAGATGATTTAATGCATCTTTAATAAATTCTCTATGGGCACTTGTTTACAAAATTCATATATTATATATCTTTAAAACATCGGTTCAATTCGGTTTAATCCATGACTTTTAATCAAATCCACTAATTGAATCGTTTATACGGTTCTCAATATTTATTAAATTGAAACCGAATTGATTTTGCATAGAACCGAACCGAACCAATCTATATGATTTAGTTTGGACTTGATTGGATTATCGGTTCCACCTCATTTTTTATACATCCCTATCCCTATGTAGTCGTGTAGTATCTACCTTGATGATAAAAAACAATAACTTACAAAAAATTTTAAACATAAATCATTTTACACTTTATTTACTTACAAAATATTCTACTTACTTTTTAGCCAATTAAATAATAAAAAATAAATAAAATAATTAAAAAATATATATTTTACGTCGAAATAAGTGGAACCGAAAGGACAAGTTGGGTTGGATTATTGTTATTTCTAATAACAAATAAAAAATAGACCATAGCAAATGGAATAAAATAGTACACCCCAAATGCTGGAAAATCTTTGGTATTGGGCCATTAAATAGTAGTCCCAAAAAAATGAGGAAATTTCGCAAGATTTGGGTTGGATGATTGTCCTCCACACCTTTCAATCGTTTTTGGCTTGTGCTTCCCCAAATTGGAGATACAAACAAAGGCATCCTATGTTCAAAGAGTCTTACATTTTAAATAAAATAACTATTGCAATAAAAAGCCCTTAGTTTTTGGACTATTTTCTGCGTAATCCATATCCTCTGAAGGTTTTTTTTGGGGTAAGTCACATCCTCTCAAGTTGAATTATAAAATTAAGGACACTCTTGACCCTTGATGAAAACACATGGCCACCCCAGACATATCAAATAGGGGTTGGATTGACTGGAGAGTGTTGTATAGGTCTGTGGGGTTCGTAATCTAAATCGTTTATTTTATAAGATTCTTCGTATATATTACCCCCCAAAAAAATTATGTCAATTTGATAATTATAATTTATTCAATTTATCGTGTTTGTCACAAAAAAAATAGATAGGTTACGATTATCGAATTGACCTAATTTTTTGTGTGTGCATACATAAATACAAAAGATCCTACAAAATGAATAGTTTAGATTATCGAAACAAGAATTATAATAAACCTTATGAGTTTGAACAAGACATTCTAATCCAAATCTTACACTAAAAGGAAGCCCAACCGTATCAAATATATCACAGACACTCCCTAAAATCTTACAGATGTTACTAACAATTCTTTGATATCCCCATATTGCCATTCTTAAGGTTATAAATTACAAACACTCTTCACTTGTGACAACAATAGACAAATAGCTATTGACATTTGACAAAAACACACAATCACCCTTGAGTTTACTTAATTTTTTGAAAACAAATTATTACTTAACTTTAATAAATGACAACAACAAATAAACAATGCTATGACAATGTCTTTCTTACATTTGTCATATTAAATTTTGAATCTGCAATAAAATTACTCTTTTATTCTCTCTCTCTCTCTCTCTCTCTCTCTCTCTCTCTCTCTCTCTCTCTTTTCATTTGACTTTTTTTTTTGTTTTGTTTTTGTATTTGTTTTTGTTTTTGTTTTTTTTTTTCACAAACAAAAGGAACAAAAAAAAAAAAAATGTAAGAGCAATTTTGTTGGAAAGATTAATGTTGATGGAGACTGTTGTCTAGATCTGTGGGTACGTAATTTGAATTGTTTATTTTATAAGATTCTTTATGTATATTACTCACAAAAAAATTATGTCAATCGGATAATCATAGTCTATTTAATTTACTGCATTTGTCACAAAAAAAATATAGATAGACTACGATTATTGAATTGATCTAATTTTGTGTGTGTGCAAATATAAATATGAAAGACCCTACAAAATGAATAACTTAAATCATCAAAATAAGACTTATAATAACCCTTTTCAAACAATACATTCCAATCCAGATCTTACAAAAGGATGCCCAACCCTATCAAACATATCACAGACACTTCCTAAAATCTTACAGATGTTACTAACAATTCTTTGATATTGCCATATTGCCGTTCTTAGGGCCCGTTTGTTTTTGGAGGTAGAATGGAGGGGATTGATAGTGAGGGGATAAATAGTGAGGGGATTGATAGTGAGGGGATTAATAGTGAGGGGATTGATAGTGAGGAATTATTAAATTATTTTTATATAAAATAATAAAACAAATAAAAAAATATAAAAAATTAAACATTATATTTAAAAAAAATTCCCAATATATAAAAAATAAAAAAATTTCTAATCCCTTCACTATTTTCTAATACCATCTCTACCTCCTCCTTATCAATCCCCCTTCAAGGGTATTAGCAATACCAAGGGACTAATAGTCCCAAAACTTTCTCTGCAAACAAACGGGAGCTTTAGTAATACCTTGGTATTACTAGTCCCAATACCTTCCCTATAGCCCAAAACAAACGGGGCCTTAAGGTTATAAATTACAAACACGCTTCACTTGCGACAACAATAGACAAATAGCTATTGACAGTTGACAAAAACACACAAAACACCCTTGAGTTTACTATTGTGTTTGGTTTAGTTTTGAAATTGTGATTCTCTTTTTAAAGTTGTGATTTGAGTGTGGAATTGTGAGTTGGGTTTTGAAAGGAGTTTTGAAATGAATTTTTGAATTTTAAATTTTGAAAAGAGAGGATTGGGTCTATCCGATCCTCCGCCTGGACATCCTCCCGGTCGTCTTCCAAGACATCCTCTCGGACATCCGGCCGGTTGACCGGAACAGCGTAATGTAATTTTTTTTTTATTTTTTTACAATTGCAACTTGTTATTTGAAAAAAAATATATATTTGTTTTAGATATTTTTTAAATATAGAATTTTTTTTTATAAATTTTTTATAAAAATAATTTAACAATCCAATCACTAACTATCTTCAACACTATATTATCAAAAGAGTTTTGAATTGAGTTTTGAGTTGTATGTTTGGTTATGAGTTTTGAAATTAAATTTTGAATTGAATTTTGAGTAATTTTGAGTTGTGTGTTTGGTTATAAATTGAAACAGATTTGAAAATTTTGCCTTTGGGATCATGATTCCAAAGGCAAATCAAACACAATTTTTTGAAAACAAAATATTACTTCCCTTGTCCCAAAATAATGGTCCCTTTTGGGGAATCCAACTTTTTTTGATAGTACAATTATTGCATTTTAAAAAAAATTGATTTTTCAAAATTACCCTTTTGATAGTACATTTTTTGGGAATATCAATGTCATAATTGTACTTTTTATATTATTTATTAATTTAAAAGAAGAGCAAAATAGGAAATTTATATTATTTTTATACTTGATTTTTGAAAATGGACTAATATTTTGGGACAATGAAAAATGGAATAAGGGACTAATACTTTGGGACGGAAGGAGTACTTAACTTTAATAAATGACAACAACAAATAAACAATACTATGAAAATGTCTTTCTTGTAGGAAAAAAATAGTTTTATGGTGACTTTAATATGAAATTAAAGTAAGTTCCAACCATTGGTTGAGGTATGATCAAATGGATTTAGATTCTTTATAACAAGATATTTACATCACAAAAAGAATGATAAAAAATCAATAAGAATTGAATGAAAATTTGTCTCATAAAGTTAGCCTCACGAATGAGGTATTGGAAATGGTGATTACCTATCCCACATTGATTGTAGAGAAAAATAGTGATCGGTATTTAAATATGAAATTTGTGATAAGGGCATGAGGGTATCCAAATTTTCTAAAGAAATGGAGTTATGGATCTTTCAAGGATAAGCTTGAGTCAAAATTATGGTCCAAGTTGGTTATGTAAAAATTGCCACACGCGCGTGCCGCTCTCCCGGGTCTATAAGACTTGAGGCTTGATGGAATGGGTTGGGCTGGGTCAAATTGGTGGTGGCCTATCATCTTTTTTTGGACTAGATTTGTTTGGTGGCTGCAGATATACATACATGTGTATATAGAATGTGTAACTTACATACTTATTCTCCATCAGTTTTGCAGGATTAATTCTGCATTAGTTGGGCAGTTTAGGCTACATTTGTTGCTAGTCTTCATGACTGGGAGGCTCCTCCTCTCTCTCCCATTGTGTATAAAAAGGAGACCATCTTCTTTGGTTTTAAACATAGATTTTTTTTGCTCTCAAGTGATAGTTGGTCTGCTCATAACATATTCTTCTATTATGAGAGAGTGCTGCCATTGTCAATTCGCTAGAGCTAAACAAAAGGTGCTTATGACTTAGCGAGTTTTAATCGTCGTATCTTGAGAGACAGACGCCGACATACCTTCAGCACCTACGGTGAGATGACGAATCTGTTTTAAAGAGACTGTGGTGTCATACATGTTTCGATTTGCTTCATTTCTTATTTCAGTATTTTCTTTGGTTATATATTTCTGTTCATCAAGTTGTATGATTTAGTTCCATGATTTCTTTTTTTGTAATATCAATTTAATTAAATATAAATTTGTTTATTTTATTTAAATACACATTTTATACAACATTTCTTACATTTGTCACATTAAATTTTGAATCTGCAATAAAATTACTCTTTTATTCTTTCTCATTTTTTTTTTCATTTGACTTTTTTTAACAAACAAAAGGAACCAAAAATAAAAATAAAAATAAAAATGTAAGAGTAATTTTGTTGGAAAGATTAATGTCGATGGTGGGGTGCAAATATTATAACTTTTTAAAGTCAATGAGTTTCATTGATATATTAAAATGTTAGGGGATATCCATATATTTTTACTAAATGTCAAGGAGTGTTTGTGATTTTAAGTTAAAGACTAAAATAGTCTTTTAATTGGAAAAATTAACGTGGATTTGTAAAAGGGGTGTGACTGATATAACTTAAATATTAAGGGATCTTCCTATTATATTCAAAATGTCAAGGAGTGTTCACATATTTTTATCAAATGTCCTAAAACTATTTATAAAGTAAAATTTATATTAGTAGACGTGAACATATTTTAACTAATTTTACAAACAAAAATAGGATATAAATGCTTAGGATTCTCTATTTCCAAATTTATGTATTCTCAACCATTTAATTATGTTTATATTTTAGTGCAAACAAATATTGAGATATGATTCACTGATGGAAATAGAGTGGGACATGAGAACAGAGAGATTTAGAGGCAGAATCTCATGCAACATTGCTAGTTTTATGATATTAAACAAAAAAGGGTATTGTTATTCAAGACAAAAAATTAGATTCAATTTTTAAGCCTAATGAGGTTGCAATAAATTAGAATATTAAAAATAACACTATCTCTCATGTATTCTCTAATTATCAACTAATCATATCAGTTATACATCATTAGCTCTATCTTTTTTTTTTAGTTTCAGGGAATCATAATGAAAAGATTATCAGAATGCTTAAACTTGAAAATACTTGTCTTCAAATTTTTTGGTTCAGAGTGTTGTATGATTTATTATTTGGAAAAAGCTTCGGACCCCAGTGGGGGTATGGGGGTCGCATGTGATTGGTCCAAAAAAAAAATTTATTTATTTATTTATTTTTTTAATGTTTTCCACCAACCCCATGCTGCCACGTCACTGGGGGTCCGAAGCACGACTCTTATTATTTAAAGATAAAATTCAAGAAAAAGGGTATATTTTCACTAAGTTGATGCATTGTTCATTGGAATATTTGCACAAGTTTGGGATTTAAAAAAAAAAAAAAAAATGTGTCAAAAGTAAATGGAAATGAAAAGAAAAAAAATTCAATTATGAACAGATTTTTGTCGAGATCAAGGTTTAGTCTTGTGAGGTGTAATATTCAGATTCGAGTCTCAAGATTGTGTAATGCAGCTTTTTCATTCCTTGTCTCCCTCTTAAAAGTTGGAAAAAACTATTTTTTGCCAATTAAATGGAGTTGGATAAATATGGAATAAATATTGGAAATAAAAAACTATTTCTTGTATTGACATTGTTGAAATTTCTTAAATAATTGAGGAGTAATTTGGAAAGTTGGTTAAAAATTAGTTTTTTTGGCTTTTTTGTCATTTTGTGTGTAAAAAATGTGAGAGGTGATACGACTTAAAATGGGTTAAAAGTTAAAAGTTAGCTTTTAGCTAACTTCCCAAATTGCCCCTGAATTGCTCAAGTTGATATGATTATCTTGATATTTATAAATAATTTTTTACTGATTAATAAAAAAAATGCATGTTTTAAAACACATTAAATTGTTTAGTCTAAGAGCATCACCATCAGCCTGGTTATAATAGTTAGGGCTACATTAGCAAGATAAGGTTCAAAATCACTCATGCATCAACTTAGTTACAACAAAATTAAATTTGACATTGTTACAGTACATCACTTCATGTGGTGATGTATTATTCACATGTTGTATAATATTTTATTATTTATTTTAGAGAGTGGCAAGAGAAAGGAGGACAACCGGCTAGACATAATACCGGGCAACCGGCTATTGCACCAAATCTTGCTTTGTTTTCTGGTCATGTTTGATTCACAATACTAATAGTGAGGTATTAATAATCCTATCAAATTAGTGTGGTATTAACTATTCCACCCCTACCCCATTACTAATAATCCTACAAATTTGTTGGATTAATTATCCATTGGATTAATAGTCCTAAACTAAAATGTCAAAACAAACATAAAATGATTGGGCCCACGGATTAATAATCCTAATCCCATGCTTTAATCCTTCCAATCAAACATGCCATTAAAGTCTAGCAGATCATGTGCAAAATGATCTAGCAGATCATTTTTCTTAGAAAATGAATAAAAATGAATATTTTAGAAAATTAAATTTTGGAATAGAGTGTCTGATATAGTACATACATATAAAAAATGTTAGTTAAAATATAAAAATAATTTGTTAATTATAATTTAATTCAAAATTTGTTAAGCTTGATGTGAATGCTCTAAAAGCTTAATGTGCAAGTTACAGAGCATGTCCAATGTAAAATAGTCGCCATTCAAATGCCAAATTTTAGTGTATTATAGGGTCTAAAATGCTATAATTCAGCATTTTCTAGTGTTTAAAAAACATCAAACTTTGATCTAACCATTGTTCTTTCTTTCCAACTAGCGATTTATTTATTTATTTAAATTTTGACCCTACATAGTTAATGACACAACAATGTTTGACATTTGGCAAACTATTAGTCAACTTTTAGCCAGTCATTTAGTCATATGCATTGTAGATCAAAATAAAAAATAAAAGGATAATCACAAATACATCATTTGAGGTTTATTTAAAAAATAAATTACTTTCTGTGATTCTGAAAAGTACATTCCACCTCTTGAAATTTCTAATTTCATTACAAATCGCCTATTTTATTAATAAATTCTCAAGTCAATTAATAATTTTTAAAAATGTTATAAATATATTTTAAATAATAATTCAGACAATTTTATTATTGTATAGGAGAATAGTTATGAATTTTATTTTCTTAGTTAATTTTGATAAATAAAAAATTCTGATAATGAAATAATTTTATTTTTCCAAATCACAAGAGATAATATGTATTTTAATCAAGTCTAAGAGATGTAAATTTACCCAAAATATAAATATAAAAAGAAATCCTATTATTTGAATTTAAAAACTAATTTGACAGCTGCATTGAAGATGAGGAACTTGAATGCCTGAGTTTCCACACACATGGTTGAAACCAGTGAAAGTGTCTTGCCGTAACATGAGGGGTTTTGAATTGCCTTCAACATTTCAGACAGTGAGAGGTCTCATAATTGAAATAAAAGCCAAAATATAAGAAAGAAAATATCTCCAATTGAAATTGATCAATACTTTGGCTTATTTGTGTTGGTGAAGGTTACTTATGAACCATTTACATACTAGAAATTTTATATATTCAAAATATTTTTACTTTTACACAACAAATCTTACAATCTTGATATAATTATATCGACTTTTTTTTTTAATAAGGTTAAAAAGATCAGAACTAATGTAGATTATGTAATGAATCAAAAAATAAATAAGGTAAAATATACATTTCAATGTAAAAAATATGATAACATCATCTTCTTCTTCTTCTTCTTCTTCTTCTTCTTCTTTTCCCACACATATGATTAACAAATTACTAAATAAAAGAAGATTTAGTGTAATATCAATATGAATTAAAATTTTAAGAAAAATTAATGTAATTATATCAAATTTGTACGACTTAATGTATTTTTTTTTTTCAAAATGCAAAAAGGTCAATGTAATTTACTGTTAAAAATATTTGAAATTTGAATTCACATATTTTAAATTGTGATTACTATTTAAAAATTTTCTTTTTGCATATAATATTACTGTTAATATATATATATATATATATATGGGCAAATTACAAACACCCCCTTGAGATTTGGTAAAAATACAGATTTTCCCCTGAGGTTTGAGAAATTACAAATTGCCTCCTAAAGGTCAAATTTTCATAACAAATTAGGAGAACTTAGGGGGGAATCTGTATGAAAATAAAAACCTCACGGGGCAATTTGTTATGAAAATATAAACCTCAGGGGGCGGGATGTAATTTCTCAAACCTCAGGGAAAAATCTGTATTTTCACCAAACCTCGAGGGGGTGTTTGTAATTTGCCCTATATATATATATACTAGGCACTTTCCATATTGACATGCTGAAAAATATAGCACATTATATTAAAATTTTATTAGGTACAACTTCTATGTAAAAATGAATTTGGTGGAACTTCAAAAAAAATTCCATGCTTTCTAAAGAATAAAACAGAAATAAATTACATTGGAACTTAAGCAAAAATTAAATAAATAATAATAATTAAAAACTGTTTCAATACTCCAATAATTTGTTATTGGACCATAACCCTTCCTAGAAGGAACCATTAAATTAAAAATTAAAAATACATCATTTATTATTTTTAAAACGTTGCACAAGTTAAAAACACTAAGGAAAAAGTGACATGGTTTAACAGCATAAACTAATCATGAAAATAAAAGTATTGATTTTAATTATTTTGATTCACTTTTCTAGAAATTGAATTTTTTATTTTTTGTTTTTTGGTGAATATTTTTAAAATTTTAAGTAATTATTTATTTATTTTTTTAGATTCACCTTAATTAGATGTATCTAAAAGGTAACATATTTGTAAAAAGATATTTTAAAAAATCAATAAATACACAAGAATACAAAAAGTATACTGAATTCTCTCTTCTTTTTTTTTTTTTTTATATTTTTGGTATTTAGTGAATTTTTTAAAGATTTTTTTCACAAATATTATACTTTTTAAGTGTATTTATGTTAGGTGTATCTAAAAATTAAAAAAAAAAATTAAGTGAAAGCAAAAAAATATGAAAAACAAAATTTTTTAAATTTTTTTGAAAAAAGAATCTTGAAAATCTAAACCAAACAAAATGAGTTTCAAGAGCTATTCAGTAACCATTGATAGCTATTACAATTTATATGAAGAAAAAAAAAATACTTAATGTTCCAATATTTTTCAAATCTCATGTTACATAGTAGGCAATGAAATTTCTAACTAGTCAACCAAACATAACATATAAAATAATTTACATAAAATTTATGTATATGAAACTTATACAAAATATTTGGTAGTGACATTTTTAGAATTTATAACAACGATAATAAGTGATTAATTTGACACATTATTGTATATAATTTATTTATACAAGAATTATACATTGTAATTCGCCTTTTCTTTTCAAATGCATAGAATAAAACCAACCGTTAATTGGACTTTTCTCAACCTATGAATCCAATTACATAAAAGAGAGAACAAATCATTAATTGCGCTCATCTCAACATATAAGTCAAATTACACCTCTCTTCTAGACAATTTCATTGATTAGATTGAGTTAATCATATCACTATTCACAATGTCATGTAAATCATTTTCAATGCATTTTTAAAAAATCATTACTTTATTATACAGATATATATAGAGTTTGATATTGGTTCTCGAACTTTTTGTTTAAATGATTGTTAAGTGATTTTTTTTTTTTTTTTGAACAAGAAAAATTAACTCTCACCAAGTGGGGACCCATCATCAGAGCATTAATGAAGCGTAACCATACGTCCCAGCAAAGGACAGATTGTCGAGAGAAGTATAGGGCGTGTTCTCTTGAAGAGATTTCAAACACCCTCTCCTAAAAATCGACCCTAATTCAATGCCGGAAAATACATTGCATTCTCCACCAGGCCACTCCTAAAAATCGACCCTAATTCAATGCCGGAAAATACATTACATTCTCCACCAGGCCACTAACCCTGTGGTGATTGTTAAGTGATTAGAGAGAGATTCTTACCCCAATCAAAACCTAAATTAGGAAAGTACAAACGTCAAAATACAGATAAAAAAATGACCAAAAGAAAAAGACTTGAATGCCCTGACAAAAGGACAATAAAACAGATCCATTCATGAAAAATAAAAAGTAATAATAATAAAATTATTACATGTAAAATGTTTATGGCTAAAGTCCAAAAACTCTCTTACAGGCTTTTAGGATCTTCACACTCCTATGCTTCTTCTTTATCTTCTCCATAGATCTTGTCCCCACTGTGTTGTTCTTGTCCATCATTTCATCACCATCATGATCATCAACTGAGGATGATGATGCTAGAGTCACACACTGGTCATGAATCCTACAATACTTCTCAGAGACTGATGAAGATCTTCTTATTGAGAATGCCCTCTTCACTGCAGATTGCAAACTTCTTGTTGTTGTGCCCTGTTTGGCAAACTTGAATCTGTCAGAAGCTGTGGAAGAAACAGAGAAGTTCCTTCTCAGAATCACCCCAAACCTCTCTCCATTCTCATCTACTTCTTCATGTTCTACATCTGGTGGAGACTCATGGGTATTGGTGTTCTGCATCTGTTGGGTTTCTTGGATTTTGGGGGTGTTGTTTGGGCTGGTTTCCTCAATGGGTTTTAGATTTTGAGGGAAAAAAAGGAGATCTGAGAAATCAATGGAACTTGATTTGGTGGAGCCAACAAGTTTGATCTTGGAGTACCCATTCATTTTCCTTGTTTATTTTCCTCTGCTTTTTCTTGAGGTTTCAATAGAGGTGGGGGTGACCTTAGAGGCTATCTATCGAAGTTCGGATGAGGAAGAGGAAGAGGTAGAGGTAGAGCTTAGATGTGGAGTTTGAGGTGTGTATATATGCGTAGGGATGGTAGGTTTTGAAAGGTGGGACCCAACTGAGAAGATATACTTTTCGTGCACCGATTCAATAGTTTTAAGAGTTGCACACGATCATATGAGGTTCCATCTTTAAATACAGTGAGTTACATGATTGGATAATTTTTTAGACTATTTGGAAACTGAAATTAAGGTGTCTATATGAGGTTCCATCTTTAAATACAGCGAGTTACATGATTGGGTAATTTTTTAGACTATTTGGATACTAAAATTGAGGTGTATATATATATATACACGCGGGTGACACACGTGATATGTGTACAATTCAAATAATTAATAATAAAAATAAATAATAAAAAATTTAATATCATAATATATATATTGTTTAAGTGATGAGTATATTTTTAATAAAATCTAAAGTATTGAGTTCAGAACTTGCTTACGCTATATATAATATATATTTTTAATTTTAACATATATAAAGTTGACACGTAACATAAGGAGAAGAAGGTCTCACTAAACTAATTTTAAGCATTCACTTAATAATAATATAGATACGTGCATAGGCATGATAGGTTTTGAAAGGTGAGATCCAATTAAGAAGTTATTTAATTTTTCTTTCGTGCATCGATTCAATAGTTTCAAGAATTATACGGTCATGTGTGATTCCTTCTTTAAAACAATGAGTTATATATATGATTGTATAATTTTTTAGCCTATTAGATACTAAAATTGAGGGGTGTGTATATATGAAGGCATGGTAGGTTTTGAAATGTGGGAACTGATTTGGTATTTCTTATGCACTGATTCGATAGTTTTTGAAATTATACGATTATATGAGATTTTTCATCTTTGAATGTAACAACTTACATCATGGTTTTATTTTAAAGACTATTAAAACATTGTCCGAATAGCACAAAATAATTTTTTTTTTTGGAAGGAGGAGGGACAAAGAATGGGACGTGGAAGCTGGTAAGAAAAAACTAGATACAAAAAGTGTGGATGAGAGGACTTGCTAGTGAGGAGTGTAGACTTGGAGGTTGAATATGTTAGATTGAGAAATGTCACTAGTTATACAACAAAAACACATTTTAGTGATACTATATTAGTGGTATATTTTTAAAAAATATCACAAAAAAAATATTTGGTGGTATTTTTTTTAAAAATATCATAGAGTCACAAACATACAAGGCTTTAAAAAAAAGTGTCACTTCACTACAACAAAAATGTCACTACAACAAATTTATACTTTAGTGACACTACACTAGTGGCATGTTTTTAGAAAAAGCCACAAAAAAAAAAAATGGAATTAAATGTTTTAAAAAAATGTCACAGAACCACAAACATATAAGGCTCTAGTGACATTTCAATAAAGAAATGTCACATCAATTTTTTGACATTTTATAAAATAATGACACAAAATTATGTTTGTGACATTTACCAACAGATGCCACAAAACTTTAGTCGCAATGGCATTTTTTAAAAAATGTCAGGACACTAGGTAGGTGCAAATTATTTTTTATGGCACTTAGGTGAAAAGTGTTATAAACAAATATTTTATAGCATTTTGAGAAATGCCTCTAAGCCAAAAACTTTCGAAGCTTATAATGGCATTTTTGAAAAAATAAAAAATGCCAATATATTTTCTAAATTTTTAAAATGTAGTAAATGATTAAAAATAAATAAATTAAACTCAATATACACTACAGGAAAAAGCACATTCAGCGATTATATTTCCTGACCAAAAAAAATTTGGTCGCTGAAAGTATAGCTTTTAGCGACCAAAATAGCATTAGTTGCTAAAAGTAAAGCTTTTTGGCAACTAAACAATTTTAATTGCCAAAAGTCTACAATTGGCGACTAAAACTAAGTTTGGTCGCTGATTATATGGGTTTTAGTGACTAAAAAATTTTTAAGTAGCCCAAAGTAAAGCTTTTTGGCGACTAAAAAAATTTAGTAGCAAAAAGTCTACAATTGGCGACTAAAAATAAGTTTGGTCACTGATTATATGGGTTTTACCGATTAAAAAAATTTTAGTAGCCAAAAGTGAAGTTTTTTGGTGCCAAAAAAAATTTTAGTAGCCAAAAGTCTACAATTGGCGACTCAAAAATAAGTTTAGTCGCCAAAAGTGATAATTTTTAGCGTAGGGGAACTAAAATCCTAAGGCGGGAATTAAATTTTTTGGCAACCAAAATTTTGGTAGCTGAAAGTGCATCTTCGGCGACCAAATTCGATTTTGGTTGGCAAAAGTTAAGTTTTTTAGCAACTAAAAAATAATTAGTAGCCAAAAGTATAGAATTGGCGACTAAAAAGTGGTCTTTTTTTATTTTGCTAGTAAATAGTTTATTTTACATAAATTATGTTCAATAAAATAATTATGTTTATACATATACTTTTATATTAATATGAATGTATGTACTATATAAATAATATATGTTGCATATATAATCATGTGGTGCTACAGAGGCGTAGTGGGAAGAGTGTGGTGTATAAGGTTTATGGTGCGGGAGGTTGGCGGTTCGAGTCTCTGCAAGAGCGGATCAAATTGTTCTACAACGAATTATCGTCACAAATGGCACTTGATAGCATCACGAATAGTGCCTACCATGACATTAAAGTGTCATTGAAAGGTTTTAGTCTTGATGGTGTAATGACACTTATAAGTGTCACGAACTCTTTTTTTAATGGCGCTTGATAGTGTCGCAAATAATATCTACTATGATATCAAAATGTCATTGAAAGTTTTTAGCCATGATGGTGTAGTGGCACTTGCAAGTATCTACCGTGCCACTAGTATCTACCGTGGCACGGATACAAATGATACTTGTTCAAAATGCCACAAGACTAAAAAATGTCATTAAACCAATAGTTTTGTGACACTTTCAAATGTCACTAAACTAAGAAAATGTTGTAATGTAGGGGTGGTAAACATGTGAAACACTAGTGTATTTTTTATGGTAGTAGAGTCAGGGATGGGACTAGGATTTTATCATCAAATGGGTCAAAAGAAAAATAATTTTTTTCACTATCTACACAAAATACATATGTATATATATATGATATATAAAAAATGTATACATTAAAACATTTTAAATACTATAGCAGTAATTTCTAGTAGGATGAACACGTTTTTTTTTTTTTTTTTTTAATGTAAAATATAAAGAGAATTTAAGATGAAAGAAGAATGATATATATATATATATTTTATATTGAGAATTATTTTATATATAAAATGATATATATATATATTTTTTAAATTCTTTGACAAATAATAATATCCACAGAAACAAGAAGATTATGCTCCATAATTTTCTTCTAGTTTTGTTCCTGAGTGTAGTGGAGGAGTCCGGATCCTCGGCCGCCCTTTCCGGCGGCCGAGCCAGCAGCCCCCCCAAAACGACGTCGTTTTGGGGGTTATTTTGATTTTTTTTTTTTTTTTCTCTTCTTCTTCCTCGTTGCAAAGCCGAACCAGAGGGAGGGGAGGGAGAGAGAGAGGGGGAGGGGAGGGGAAGGAGAGAGAGAGGAAGGGAGAAGAAGAGGGAGCACCGGACTGGAGGGGGCCATAATCACCGGGGGAGGAGGAGGAGGAGGCGGAGGCGGAGGCGACGGCAGATCGGGCGACGATCGGACGGCTGGCGAGCTCCACGACCTGCGACGGCGAGCTCCACGACCTGCGACGGCGAATCCGGACCTGCGACGGCGAGCTCCCCTCCCCTCCCCTCCCCTCTGCTCTGTGCTCTCCCCTCCCCTCCCCTCCCCTCTGTGCTCTGGTTCTGCGACAAAAAAAAAAAAAAAAACGAAAAAGCCCCCAAAACGACGTCGTTTTGGGGGCTGCTGGGAACGGCTGCCCAAAAGGGCGGCCGAGGATCCAAATTCGTAGTGGAGCTATAGACAGGATAGATGCATGATTCATTTTTCATGGTAGTGGAGCAATAGACAGGATAGATGCATGATTCTAACGTGATGAATGTATATGTAGCTGAAAAAAATAAAAAATAAAAAAAAAATTGTATACAAATCCACTAAAAAAAATAAAAAAATAAAAAACTTTGAAGGACAAGCCTAATTAATTTGAAAATATTTTAACTAATACTATTATAATAGGAAGGTACTTGAAATTTTGAAAATATCGCCCGAGCCCCTTAGGTCCACCTTGTCAATAAATGTGAATTTCACGTTATAGGTGGATAAGTTGAAAATATTTTGTATAAAAGCCACATGCATAAGTTTAAAAACATAAATATTAATTCCAAAATTAAATACAAAATATATATAAATTGTCAAAAAAATTTCAAAATTGAGTTCTACTGACATTTTGTAAACTTCCATCCCTTCTTTACATGTATTTTATGTTTCTTTGTGTTTGGAGAATTGGAGATATGGAGGCCCAAATCATGTTCTTAAATGAGCCACTGTGATATATACACTACAGGAAATTATTAGGAAAAATATGTGATTTCTCACAAGAAAATCAATTAATAGGAATAAAAATTAACACGAAAAAATTAAATAAAAAACAATACAAGAATTTTACGTGGTTCCCTCAATATAAGCTACGTTTACGAGATTGAAATCCGATTCCACTATCAACCAAAAAGTTTTCAAACGATTACAAACGAAACACAAATGGTCTCGCAAACCACCCTTAGGTGAATTCTAAATAATTACAAATAAACAAGAGGAAAGATCTCACCAAGTAGACGAATAAAAATCTTCGTAACAGAGTTGTAGAAGATCCAAAATAACGAACCAAATCAACCGAACATCCACACTGACAATTTTTCAAAGCATCCAAAGATTGAAAATCAAGAAAGACTTCCAAGCATGAGTCCGAAAAAAAGGCACCACCGAAGAAGAACAAAAAATCATTTATCTGCAGCACTTCGTAAATATCTATATATTATTGAATCTTGGGTCTTTTATCAAAATCCTAATTGTTACTAAATTGAATTGGGTCTCCACAAATTAGATATAATATATAAAAATATATTATAACTAATACCAAACCAAATTAAACTCTTTTAATAAACTAATTAGGTTCCATACTCCAATAAGAAGGTATACATAACAATTCTCCCCCTATCGACTTAGGTGGAGATATCAATCATACCGGCCAAAGTTCGACATTTCAAATGTTTGTCTCTCGACAAAATCTTTGTCAACATATCCGAAATATTATCATCTGTGTGAACCTTTTCGAGTTGTAACAATTTCGAATTTAACACATCACGAATCTAATGGTATCTCACATCAATGTGTTTCGATCTCAAATGAAAAATGAGATTTTTACTCAAATGAATAGCACTTTGACTATTACAATACAGCACATACCTTTCTTACTTCAAACCAACTCTTGCAAAAATTTCTTCAACCATAACTCTTCTTTGCAAGCTTCTGTAATGGCAATAAATTTAGTTTTGGTAGTTGAGAGAGCAACACATTTTTGTAATTTAGATTGGCATGCCACAGCTTCTCCAGCAAAAGTCATCACATACCCCGAAGTAGATTTCCTAGAATCAACATTACCAGCCATGTCAGAATCTGTGAACCCATCAAGCATCGGCTTACCATCTCCAAAACACAAACACACATTCGAAGTCCCTCGAAGATATCTTAAAATCCATTTTACCGCTGCCCAATGTTCTTTACCCGAATTAGAGAGAAACTGACTCATCACACTAATGGCGTGAGCAATATTCGACCTTGTACAAGCCATGGCGTACATCAAAGAACCAACCGCTGAAGCATCAGGAACTTTCAACATGTTATGTTTTTATTCTTGGCAATCTTGTTTGACAAAACTCTTTTTAGTTGTACTTGTTTTCACACTTTTATTTCTGTGAGGCTATGAGTTTTTAGATGCGAATCCAATCCGAATTGTACCTGACATAGAAGTTTGTGATGTTAATTCTTTCAAGATTGCCACTTCGCTGACTATGACGGGGATCGAGCTGCCTGGTCAGCTCGCGGGGTCCAGGGGGCAACGCCCCTTGGCGGGTCCGGGACAGCGCCACGGCGGGGTTGAGGAGCAGCGCCCCCGAAGCAAAATGTAATTTTGCAGTCGAAATTGGTTGGTCACTCGAGCGAGAATCCTTGGTCCCAGAAGTTGCGTCTGTCTGCCTAAAACCTAAGAAGGAAGATTGTACGCTCTAGCAAAAGAAGCTTGGCTTAAGCGAAGATACTCTGAAAAACACGCGTCTTTGGTTCCTCGCTCGAGCGAGAGATCCTTCGCTCGAGCAAGCATCGCGGAACAGATTGCTTTAAATATGTGATTCAGTCCAAATCTAGGATTATGCCTCCAGATCTTCTTCTTGGATATTATGGTTTATATCTGGGACTATTTTGTTAGTTTTCTTTGATGTTTCATTGAGTATTCAACTCATGGTTTAAGAAGTATACATCAAATGATTGTTTGTTTATTCTATACGAAAGAGAGTGTTGTTCTTCATTGGATTCTGGGGAATTCGAGCCTGAAGCTTTGGTGGATTCTGGAGTTGCTCATTGTTGTGATTCGACATCGGCGTTGTGGATTCAACATTGGGCAAGACAATTCCGATGTGAAGACGGGGCTGGAATAGGCACATAAGGGTTGATTCAATTTGGGCGTGGATTCGCTAGGTAATTAAGAGTATACCTGTGTAATTCCTTTATGTCTTTTTAGTGGATTGTTTTGTGGCTTTTGCCCGTGATTGTTTATCACAATTGGAGGCGCTCCAATTATGGTTTTTCCACATAAAATCATTGTGTCGATTTGTCTTGATTGTTTGATTGGGGTTGTTTTACTGTTTAAAATTGATACATAATCGCAAATCAACATCTAGGGGATTTCTAGATTTTTCAATTGGTATCAGAGCGGGTCGCTCTATTTTTTTAAATTCTATTAGAGCGTGATCTTGTTTGATTTGTGATAATGGATTCAATTCGTGAGGGAAATTCTGTGGTTCGACCACCTCTACTTGACGGATCTAATTATTCTTTTTGAAAAGCTCGGATGAGATCATTTTTAAAATCTATTGATGAAAAAGTTTGGCAATCTGTCATGTATGGGTGGACTGAACCAACGATTACCGTTGATGGAGTAACTTTCCCCAAATCAATTGATAAGTGGGACACAATTGATTATCAAAGTAGTAGCTGGAATAGTAAAGCTATCAATTATCTCTTTTGCGCCGTCACACCTGAAAAGTTTAGCCGAATTTGCAATTGTGAAGTCGCAAAAGAGGCTTGGGATATTTTACAAACTATTCATGAGGGCACTTCTTCTGCTAAACGCTCAAAACTTCAAAGGCTCATGTCTAGTTTCGAAAACCTTTCAATGAAAGACAGTGAGACCTTTGATGAATTTTATGCGAAGTTGAGTGACATTGTTAATTCCAGTTTCAATTTAGGTGAAAAAAAATATCGGAATCCAAGATTGTAGGAAAATTTTTGAGGTCCTTGCCCAGTCGGTTCCAACCAAAAGTTACGGCTATTGAGGAGGCTCAAGATGTTGACAACCTCAAGCTAGATCATTTGGTTGGAAATCACCAAACTTATGAGGCAGATAGGAATTTCAAAAAGAAACAAAAAGATATTGCTTTCAGTAGTACTCATAGAGTTGGAGAGGATTCTGATGAGGATTGTGAGATAGATTCCAAGATTATGGATGCTTTTGTAAAACAATTTAAAAAATCTTTTCTGAAAAAGAATCCTAATCTTTTGGAATCTACTCATACTCATAAATCCAAAGGCAAAGATAAACTCAAAATTAATTCTATAGCCAAGAAGGAGAAAGGAAAGATGCAAGGGAACTCTGAAAGAGTCTAATGCTATGAATGCCAAGGATTTGACCACTTTGCTCAAGAATGCCCCACTCGTTTAAGAAAGAAGAAAGCCCTCGCTATCACTTGGGATGATGAATCAGAATCTGATAAAGATGATAGTGACAACGAAGATCAAGGCGAAGAGGGACATAAACAATTCCTTGCTTTCATGGCGGCTTCCCAAACTGAAGAACGAACAGAGTATCCGAAGAGGCCGGTTGAGAATGCCACTGATGATGAATCCTTAGGGAGTAATGATGAAAAGCTTGAGAAAGCTTATGAAAAGTTGTATAAGGAGTCTCTTAACTTATTCAAATTGATTGACAAACTCACTATGAAACTCAAAGCATGTGAAAGTGAGAATGTCAAACTAAAGGAAGAGATTTTCGAGGCTAAGAATGATGCCATCAAGATATCTAATGATCGATAAGTCTTTTATGCAAAACTCTTGACTTGTGAGACAGAGAGGGATGCGCTACAGCAAATCTATGCAACATATGAAGAAAAGATTGAAACTCTCGAGATGTCTCAAGGGGGCCTTAGAAGAGCTAATCATCAAGAAAGAGGAAGAGCTCAAGTGTGCTATGGCAACCATTGGTCTTTGGAATAAAGGATCAAAGACTTTGGACAATATCATTGGGTCTCAACAAATTTGTTCTAACAAGAGTGGCATTGGCTTTGGTGGTAAGAAAGAGCAAAAACAGAGTGCATCCACATCTCATGATATAAGAACTCAAGGGCAGGGGGAGCTCAAGATTCAACGAGAGGAAAGACTTCTCAATCTTCTTAGAGTTGGTAAGGTCAAAGAAAAGAAGGTACACCCTATTTACCCTGTCTTTATTTGTCATCATTGTGGTTTGTATGGTCATATTCGTCCTTATTGTTATGAGTTGCATGAGAGAGTGTCTCAAATAGATGGAAGAAATTCCAACATCTCGTGGGGTAGGAGACACTTCATTGGTGGTAATAAGGTTAAGGGCCACATTAGACCTCATTATTTTGATTTGCCTAAGACCAAACATAGAGCGAGTTTGCATTTGCCTAAACCTAGGAATAAGAAGTTGGACACTAAGTCAAGACGGGTTCTCATTGAAAGGGAAGGGAACCACAATGTCAAGACACCACCCAAGAACCACAATTCTTACAACTTTGTTTATACTAAAGCGGTTTGGGTGAGAAAACTTGACTTATGTTAAGTTGTTTATTTGGTTTTTTGTGTTTTTTTTTTCTTTTTGGGTCATTTAATGTGTGGTATCATTTAGTATGTGCTTGTTCATTTTATGCCTTGCTTTTGTTTAGAAAAAAAGAAGAAAAAATGTATGCCTGTTCGTTTTCTGTCTTGTTTTGTTTTTAAAAAAAAAAAAAATCCAAAAAGATTTTCTTAATATGGTTTTGCAAGCTTGAAATTTTTGAATAGTCCTTGGGGCATATTGGAATTGATGAGAATAACTATTACATGTTAATATGTGTGTGCTTTCTGTGATCTTTACTCATTTCGGAGTGTGTTTTTTTTAATTAGTATGTCTCATTCTGTACACATTATTGGATTAGCAAATATCGGAGTCTTCCGCCTTAGTGATCTTTTTTTTTTTTTTTTTCTCTATGGACTTCTGTCATTGTATCTTTTGCTTTTCTAGAGGAATTTACCTATACTAGCACATCATGGGTGATGTTAAGTCTCTTAACCACCTTCCATCTTTTTGCATCTCCACGGCTTTCCTCTCAGTTCTTTGTAGTCCAGTCATGAGGAAAAGACTACCTCAGAGTCACCAACCAGGCTATCCTTATTACATCCATGCTTCTCTGGTTCAGTTTCCATACTCTTGAGCATGTCAGCCTCTAATGAGTGTGCAGAAGAAAGAAAAAAAAAATGTGCACAAGAAAGAAAAGAAAAAAAATGTGCAAAAGAAAGAAAAGAAAAAAAAATGTGGAAAAAAAGGGAAAGAAAAAGATTCATTGATTGAGGGGGAGCCTTCGCTTTTACTCACCAAATATCCCTTGATTCCTAGTGGTTTGATTTTCCTTTGTTGTGCTTAGATTCTCTAATCGGAGGTCCATTTTTTAGATCACTACTAGGATTTGAATCTAGTGTTTGTCAAACTCCAAGAGTCACATACACACTTTTATCATGGGATCTATGCTTTTCACATAATGCATTACTTTCTTTTATGAGGAATTTTCTAAAGGCTGTGCACATTGTGTTTTCAAGTAATTGTGCTTCTTAGATAATCTTGTGTGTTTTAAGGTACAAATCTGAAATTCCTTGCTTGCTCCACCATATTATTTTTGTCGTTTCCTTCTTGTTCATTATTTTCAGTGTTTGTGGCTGTTTTTAGTGAGAGGGAGTTTGGTTTATCATTTCAAGAGTTTGTTAGCATGAACACTTTAATTGGTTTGGTAAGGGAGTTTGGCATTAGTTGGTTTACTTGTTGTTATGCTTTGCTTCTCTATTGTTTCCTTCTTGCATGCTCCTAATATTTTCATCATCATATTACTGTTTGTGTTGTTTGTGCTCTTGCTTTCGTTGTTTGAAGCTTTCTTTGTCAATCTGTGACAAAAAAATGGGAGAAATGTCATGTGTCTTAGGATTTCATGTATTTATGCGGATTTCATGTATTCATGCCATGGGTCGGTCGGGTGCATGTGTCTTAGTTTTCATGTTTTCATGCTACTTGTTCTTGAAATCTCCAAGTCGCATTTATTCATGTTTTCCATCTCATGTTTCAAGATAATCTTGTCATATGTCTATTGCCTTTTCATATACTCTTGTGGCACTAATAGTTGTTTTGGAGATTGTGGCATTAATAGTTGTTTTGCATATCTTGACCTTCAGAAAGAAGTTTGTAGTTGTTGGCTGTAATGGGTTGGAGTGATTAGGATTTTATTTGCTAGGTATGTTTTGTCACGGCATTGCCAAAGGGGGAGATTGTTAGGTTTTTATTCCTGGCAATCCCGTTTAACAAAACTCCTTTCAGTTGTACTTGTTTTCGCACTTTTATTTCTGTGAGGCTATGAGTTTTTAGATGCAAATCCAACTCGAATTGTGCCTGGTAGAGAAGTTTGTGATGTTAATTCTTTCAAGATTGCTGTAACAACTCTGATTCGCAATTACCTACTAATCCGTAATTAAGGATGTTAATTAAGAGGATAAAATAAATTAGGTGTTTATTATGTATTTCGCATGACCTTTGGCTTTCTATCTGTTACTTGTAGAAATATCTGTCTGGAATTTCGCTTTAATATGAAAATTGAAAACCTTATCAGCATCCGAAATCAGAATTGGTTACACTAATATGTTATTTGGAATTTTTAGAACACTATGGCAATTTTTATTAAAAATTGATTCAGAACGATTAATTAAGTTGTGTTTGGTTAGCTTAATGTTCCAATTAATGTACTATAGCATCATAAATATAAATATGAGCCCTTAAGCTCATTTAAGCTCATCCTTGCCCATCTTTGAGTGCCAAAATCTGAATTCATACATCCTAGAGAGAGAGAGACTCCATTTTAGTGAGAGAAAGTGTAGATTCAAGGTAGAAGTTGAAGATTTTGCTTGAGTTCATCAATATTGTGTAAGAATTTAATTAATTCAAGACCATAGGTATGAATTCAACCCCCAATTTATGAATCTAAGTTATCAACTTGAAGATTATGTATTTAAATGCATAAAATAAGCTTAGAATGAAGGAATTGTTGGTAAGTCATACATGCATGTGTGAATTTGTCAAGAACTCTCATGTTTAAGCATCATCCATACCATTAGAGATGAAATTAAAAGCTAGAAATCACATGCATGCATAATTCATAAAGGTTTGAGGCTCAATTGCATATGTTGGAAGTGAAAGGAAAGAAATTGAATGAATTTGAGGCATACATGCATGGAGATCTGGAGTTTTGACATGTTAAGTTTGATTTTGAGCATCTAAATTATTTTGGTAAATTATTTGGTGCATGCATGTTAGAATTACCATGTTTGATCACTTGAATTCATGTTTTGAAAAGGAGTTTCTTGCATGCATGGAGCTTATGAGCTCAATTTGCTAACTTCATGTGTTCTAGAGAAAAGAGTTTGAAAGATTTTACATGCATGCATTGTTTCTTAAGCTTTAAATGAATTGTGAGCTATTGGCAAACTCTTGGGCCATGATTTTATGAAATAATCTTTAATTCATCATATTTTGGAAGTTTACTATGTTATCTCAAGTTTTGGGGCCCAAGAGATGTGGTTTGGAGAGTTGAATTCGAGTTTTGCGATTGGTGATCAAATCTGGAAATTTCAGAATTTGCACCTACGCAAGAAGTGCACGCACTCAGAGTGGTCGCTCGAGCGTGAACTCCTACGCGCTTGAGCGACCAGAAGTCAGCTCAAGCGTGAAATGCAAGCTCCCAGAAGTTTCATATCTTTGCAGACCGTTCGAGTGAGGAAAGCTGCGCTCAAGCCACCGTTCACATTTTGCATGTTCGCTTTAGAGAGGAAAGCTACGCTCGAGCGGGGACTCTGTTTTCAAAAATTTGGTTAAGTGTTTTCCAATGCATTCTGGCATCCTCATTGCATCTTAGGCATTCCTAAGCCTTAATTAAGCCATAGTAATGAGGTTATGGATTAGAAACACACTAAGACAAGGAATGTACTAAGTTAAGAGATTACAAATGTGTGTTTTGAGTAATGCATTAAGCAAGAACAAGAATCAATGTAAATAAAGCTAAGCTGCGATGACCAAGTACATGTGTAATGATAAGATATGTTCATGTTATGTACTTTTGTGTTCGTAGGTCAACGTCCGAAGATTGATTGACCGTTTACAAGAATCACTGTGAGTAACGTTATTGTAAAGATATGTTCATACGAATTATGTTTCAAATGTGATATGTCAAGTTATGATTTCTGAAATGATTATTTACGTGAACGAATGTCCTATGTTTGAAATCTATTATGACATCCATAGATAGTCCCAAGTCATGGGAGACGGCATGTTAATGCGGGTCCATGACATACATGTGATTACGAGATCTCATTAGCCACTTCATTGTGGTGATACTTGTTTAATCGGTATTCAGAACCGATTACTCTAGTCGAAAGACGATGTGTGATGTGTTTTATGGGATGCACCATTATTATGTTCAGATACGAGAATGATTATGCTATGATCTGTTTTACACTTATGATATGTTCGGATTTCGTTCACTAACCTCTTTACCTTAATGTTATTCACTGGGCTTTAGCTCACTGTGTGTATATATATGTATAGGTGGGCATTCTGGAATCGAGCCTGAAGGCTTTTGTCTAGATCTGTGTTCTGTTGTCAGCCAACCATCGTGCCTCGCGTGGAGGTTCCTAAAGTGCCACGTATACTTGGTTATTTATGTATATCAGACTTGATTTGTTTGTTGGCTGTACATAAGATGCTACTATGTGTGTGGGTATAATGTATGAATGACTTTTGGACATGTTTATAAAGTTTTAAAGATTCTGTTTCATTTAAGTTAGCACAGCTCATTGGACGATTATATTTACGTATCTGCTTCCGCTAGGCCCCCTTATTATATTAGTCAGTGCAGAGGCCTTCGGTAATCCAAGGATTACTGGCCGGTTACGATGCTAAACCTATAGGGGCGGGTTTGGGTTGTGACAATTGCCACTTCGCTGACTATGACAGGGATCGAGCTACCTGGTTAGCTCGCGGGGGTCCAGGGGATAGCGCCTCTTGGAGGGTTCGGGGCAGTGCCACAGCGGGGTAGAGGGGTAGCGCCCCTGAAGCAAAATGCAATTTTGCAGTCGAAATTGGTTAGTCGCTCGAGTGAAAGAGTGGTCACTCGAGCGAAGAATCCTTGGTCCAAGAAGCTGTGTCTGTCTGCCTAAACCTGAGAAGGAAGATTGTACGCTCGAGCGAAGGAAGCTTGGCTCGAGCGAAGACACTCTGAAAAACATGCGTATTTGGTTCCTCGCTCGAGCGAGAGATCCTTCGCTTGAGCGAGCATCATGGAACATATTGCTTTAAATATATGATTCAGTCTAAATCTAGGATTATGCCTCCAGATCTTCTTCTTGGATATTAGGGTTTATATTTGGGGCTATTTTGCTAGTTTTCTTTGATGTTTCATTGAGTATTCAACTCATGGTTTAAGAAGTATACATCAAAGGATTGTTTGTTTATTCTATATGAAAGAGAGTGGTGTTCTTCAGTGGATTCTGGGGAATTTCAGCCTGAAGCTTTGGTGGATTCTTGAGTGGCTCATCGTCGTGATTCGACATCGGCGTTGTGAATTCAACGTTGGACAAGACAATTCCGAGGTGAAGATGGGGCTGGAAGAGGCACATAGGGGTTGGTTCAATTTGGGCGTGGATCCGCTAGGTAATTGAGAGTATACTTGTGTAATTCCTTTATGTCTTTTTAGTGGATTGTTTTGTGACTTTTGCCCGTGATTTTTTTATCACAATTGGAGGTGCTCCAATTGTGGTTTTTTCCCGTGAAATTGTTGTGTCGATTTGTCTTGATTGTTTGATTGAGGTTGTTTTACTGTTTAAAATTGATACATAATCACAAATCAACAACTAGGGGATTTCTGGATTTTTCACAACATCTCTTCCTTGTCTTTGTCACATGTAGGATATTGACTCGAACTAAGCTTGAAGTGACCCGCAAATGTACAACCAATCGGCTTTGCTTTATCCATGTTGAACCTCTCAAGAACTTTCTCAATGTAGCTTTGTTGAGACAACCAAATCAGCCCATTTTTGCGATCACGAACAATTTTCATACCAAGTATTGGCTTTGCCGGTCCCAAATCTTTCATAGCAAAAGACTTACTCAACTCTAACTTCAATTTGTTAATCATGGTAGAATCTTGACCCACAATTAACATAAAGCAAAAGAATAATGAATTTACCATCCGGAATTTTTTTCACAAACACACAATGGTCCGAAGTGGTTTTAGAAAAACCATTATTTATCATGAAAGAGTCAAATTTTTCGTACCATTGCTGCGGGGCTTGCTTAAGGCCATACAGACTTTTCTTCAATTTGCAAACAAATTTCTCTTTCCTTTTCTCCATAAAACCTTCTGGTTGCTGCATGTAAATTTCTTCTTCGAGGTCACCATGAAGAAATGCGATCTTCACTTCAAGTTGCTCAGCTTCAAGGTTCATACTTGCAACCATGCCAAGTATAACCCGAATAGAAGACATCTTCACAACTGGCGAGAAAATCTCATCAAAGTCAATACCTTTCTTTTGCCCAAAGCCTTTCACAACAAGACGTGCTTTGTACCTTAGATTCTTGCCATCATTTTTCAATTTGAAAACCCACTTATTTTTTAGAATTTTCCTCCCCTTAGGCAACTTCACTAAATTATAAGTGTGATTTTCAAGCAAGGAATTCATCTCCTCTTCCATGGCCTTTTTCTAATCACTTTTCTTTGCATGCTCAATTGCTTCTTGGTAGCTCTCGGGCTCCCTTTGATCGACAATCAACACAAACTCATTGGGAGGATACTTTCTCGAAGGATGTCGGTCCCTTGTAGATTTCCTCAACTCAAGTTGTGATGGTAGTTCTTGAATTTGATGCTCTTCCTCAATTTCTGGCTCAAGTTCATTAGGATTGGCATCATCCTCCACATCTTCAATAGGTGGTTGCATATCTCCCTCATTTTCATCATCAACTGAAGATAAAGGAGATTGATCCATGTCAATGAGATCACTAGTTTTTGGCTCCGGTTGATCACCTTTGCCAAAGTCTTCAATTGTTTGGTCTTCAAGAAACACATCATGGCTTCGAATAACTTTCTTGTCGACCGGATCCCACAATCTATAACCAAACTCATCACGCCCATAGCTAAGAAAAATGCATTGTCTTGACTTGTTATCAAGCTTGGACCTCTTATCCTTTGGAATATGAACAAAAGCTCGACAACCAAACACTCTCAAGTGCTTATAAGACACATCTTTGTCGGTCCAAACTTTTTCAGGAACATCACCATTCAAAGGATAGGAAGGAGATAAATTCAACTGCTGTCCTCATTGCCTCACCCCAAAAGGATCTTGGCAATTTAGCTTGTGAAAGCAAACACCTTGTTCTTTCCACAATAGGGCGGTTCATCCTCTCGGCAACGCTATTTTGTTGAGGAGTCTTCTTAACTGTCTTTTGGTGTCGAATACTTTGGCTCCGACTCTGTCTTGTTTCTCTTTCAACCATGGCCTGAAAATGCTTAAATACATCTAGAACTTGATTTTTAGTTTTTAGTATAAAAGCCCAAACTTTTCTTGAATAATCATTAATGAAAGTAACAAAATAAAGTGCACCACTATGTGTTCTAACTTTCAAAGGACCACAAACATCCGAATGAATCAACTCCAAAACATTTTCTTTTCTAGAAGCAACATTTTTATGAAAAGAAACTCTATGTTGTTTACCTACTAAACAATGAACACAAGTTTTAAGATGTATACCTTTTAAATCGGGTAGAAGCTCTTTCTTGAGCAAGACTTGTAGCCCCTTTTCACTCATATAGCCAAGCCGCTTGTGCCACGATTTGGTAGATGTATCATCTTGAAGTGCATTGACAACACCTTTACAATTTTTTTATTGCATCGAATAAAGTGTATGAGTCTTCTTGTACTTAGCCACCACCAAAGAACCCTTTGTGAGCTTCTATATTCCATCACCAAATTTGTTGTTAAAGCCTTCATCATCTAGCTTCCCGGTAAAGATCAAATTGAGGCGAGTGTCGGGAACATGCCTCACATCTTTAAGCAACAACTTACAGCCTAAATTTGTTTCCAAGCAAACATCACCCATGCCAATAATCTTGGATAAACCTTCATTACCCATTCGAACGGAACCATAATCTCCTTTAGTGTAGGTAGTGAAGAAATCAACTCGGGAAGTCACATAAAAAAAAGCACCAGAATCAATTACCCAATTGCTCTCTTGGCCCACAAAATTGATACAATCATCTTCATAAACGACCATGAGATCACCATTGGCAATAACCGCTGTTGTGTCGTCTTGCTTCTTATCCACACTTTTGTCACGCATTTTCTTCTTGTTCTTGAGCTTTCGGCATTCCCGCTTCATGTGTCCTTTCTCATGGCAATAATAATACTCAATGTCTTTTTTTGAAAAAGAACCATTTCTTGATTTGTCACGGCTTTGATCATGACCATGAGGAGTCTTACTCCTCCCCCTTGTTTTGCTTCGATCTCTCACAACAAATGCTTCTGAATGAGAGGAACCCGCTGATTTTCTTTTAGTTTCTTCATTCAACAAGCTACTAGTAACTTGGCCCATTGTGACAACTTCATCAGGCGCCGAATTACTAAATGTCATAACCAAAGTCTCCCAACTTTCGGGCAAAGAACTAAGTAGCATCAAAGCCTGTAACTCATCATCAAAAATAATTTTCATAGAGCAAGTTGGTTAACAATACTCTTTATTTCATTCAGATGTTTCGAAATAGGGCTGCCCTCTTTATATTTTAAATTAACCAACTTATGAAATAGAAAAGCTTTATTTGTGGCATATTTCCTATCATGAAGGCCTTCTAATTTTTTCTATAAATCATGTGCTGAAATTTCAGTAGCAACATGATGAAACACACTGTCATCAATCCATTGACGGATAACACAAACAACTTTTCGATTAAGCCTCTTCCATTCATTATCTTGCATGCCCTCGGGTTTGCCACTGTTACCCTCAATAGGCCTATACAAATCTTTACAAAATAATTGGTCCTCCATTTTAGTTTTCTAAGTTACCCAATTGCTTCCATTGAAGCTAGACATACGACCCATATTTCTCTCCATTGATTTACAAAAATAAATAAACCCAAATAAATCTTATGCTCTAATACCAGTTGTTAAGGAAAATATATTATTCCCATAAGTAAATCAATTAATGAGAATAAAAACTAATGCAAAAAAATTAAATAAAAAAACAACACAAGAATTTTACGTAGTTCCCTAAATGTAAGGTACGTCCACGAGATCGAAATCCGATTCCACTATCAACCAAAAAGTTTCTAAATGATTACAAACGAAACACGAATGGTCTCACAAACCACCCTTAGGTGAATTCCAAATAATCACAAATAAACAAGAGGAAATACCTCACCAAATAGACGAACAAAAATCTTCGTAATAGAGTTGTAGATGATCCAAAATAACGAACCAAATCAGCCGAACATCCACACTGACAATTTTTCAAAGCATCCAAAGATTGAAAATCAAGAAAGACTTCCAAGCAAGAGTCCGAAAAGAAGGCACCACCGAAGAAGAACAAAAAATCATTTATCTGCGGCACCTCGTAAATATCTGTATATTATTGAATCTTGGGTCTTTTATCAAAACCCTAGTTGTTACCAAATTGAATTGGCTCGCCACAAATTAGATATAATATATAAAAATATATTATAACTAATACCAAACCAAATTAAACTCTTTCAATAAACCAATTGGGTCCCATACTCCAATAAGAAGGTACACCCAACGGAAATTACATCTTTGATGATTAAAAATGCTGACTAAAAAAAATTTTGGTCGCCAAATGTACACACTTTAGCTATTAAAAAAACTTAGTCAGCAAAGGTACACATTTTAGCTACGAAAAAAAATTTAGTCGTGAAAGGTATAATCTTTAGTTACAAAATAATGTAGTCAGTATTTGCTTCATGTTTGGTGACTAATTGAGTTTTAGTCGTTGAAAATAGGGTTTTCGGCGACTAAAAAAATATTTGGTCTCTAAATGTTTAAACAGACAACTACTAAAATTAATTTAGTCGGTATATATTTTACTTTTGACGACTAATTGAGTTTTAGTTGTTGAAAATAGGGTTTTGGCCGACTAAACAAAATTTGGTCAACAAAAACAATCTTTAGCTACTAAAAATAATTAATCAAAGTTTAGCTTACTTTTAGCAACCGACTATTGCACCAAATTTTCATACCAAATCTTGCTTTGTTTTCCTAAGGTCCAGTAGATCATGTGCAAAATAATCTAGCAGATCATTTTTCTTAGAAAATAAAATGAATAAACATGAATATTTTATAAAATTAATTTTTAGAATAGAGAGAGTCTAATAAATGCTAGTTAAAAGACGAAAGTAGCTTTTAGTTATAATTTGGGTTAAAATTTGGTGAGCTTGATTTGGATCCAATGTAAAAAAAAGTCACCATTCAAATGCCAAATTTTAGTATATTATTAGGTTTAAAATGCTATAATTCAGCATTTTCTAGTGTTCAAAAATTATCAAACTTTGATCTAACCATTGTTCTTTCCTTCCAACTATCTATTTTCTTTTTCATATTTTGACCCTTCATATTTAATGACACAAGAATGTTTCACATTTGGCAAACTCTGTCAAATTTTAGCCAGCCATTTTTTTTTTTGATTCAAATGAAAATGAGAATAGGTAGTAAAGAGTTAATAGAACAAACAATCAGAGGAGGTAATCAGTCCCTTCTTGAGCTAGCAGAAACCATGTCTGCAATTAGGAAAGAAAAGACAAAGCTTGGTGGATCTTCTAATAAAACAAGGTTCTTTGTTTGGTTAACCCCAATATTGGCAAGCATATTTGCACATTGGTTTGCTTCTCTTGAAATATATTGAATGCTGCAGTTGCATCTTTTCAGCATGAAGTTGGCATCCTCAATCAGTGCTCTGTATGGAGATGTTCTTTTAGCTCCATCCTTGATTAGTTTCATTGCTAGTTGAGAATCTGTCTCAATTTCTATGTTAGCCATTCCTTTTTGCATGATGATTGTTAGTCCTCTATATAGCACCCAAAGTTCAGCTTCCAAGCTCGTGCAATTTCCCAGATAGCCATGGTATCCCCACAACCAGGTGCCCACTTTATCTCTCAGTAAAACTCCATACTCAGATTGGCCTAGATCTCCTTTAGAACATTTATTAGTGTTCAGGTTCAGTTTCGCTGCAATAGGAGCAAACTAGTTAGTAAGTCTTCATTATGAATAATTTGGGTGAAGGGGGTTTTGAAAAGCTTCCTGGATCTCTTGAGCTTGTTGTAGTATTTTGATTGTACTGGTGTATATGGGTTAGGTTTGATTCTCAAACACTTCTTTATTTCTTTATTTCCATATGTTCCAGATGACAGACAAGAAGATTGTTGACCATTGGATTTCAGCCAACATACTTTTACTTTTCATGTTAGATTTTAACCACTCAGGCAATGTGAAAAATCTTATAATCTCGGAGATATTGATTTGTGATTATGTATGAATTTTAACCAGTAAATAACAATCTCAATCAAACAATCAAGACAAATCGACACAACGATTTTAACGTGAGAAAATCACAATTGGAGCACCTCCAATTGTGATAAAAAGCCAGAGGTCCGAGCTGCAAAACAATCTACTAAGAAGACACAAAGGAATTACACAAGTGTTCTTCCAATTACCTAGCGAATCCACGCCCAAATCGTACTGACCCCTATGTGCCTCTTTCAGCCCTGTCTTCACCTTAAAATTGTCTTGCTCAACGTTGAATCCACAATGCTGATGTCGAATCCACGATGATGAGTCACTCTAGAATCCACCAAAGCTTCAGGTCCAAATTCCTACCGAAGAACAACTCTCTCTTTTGTATTGAATAAATAAAACAACAAACCCTTTGATATAATCCACTCAATTCATGATGTAAACTCTCACAAATATCAAAGGAAACAAGCAAAGAAGCTCCAGAAGAAAATCCTAATACCCAAAAAGAAGATCTGGAAGCCGTACATTAAAACCTAACTGAACTGCAGCTTTTACAGCAAACAGATTTGCGATCTCTGCTTGAGCGCAGGAATGGCCACTCAAGTGGACTGACTAAAATGTGTGTGACTAAACAGGGTCTACGCTTGAGCGCAGGAATAGCCGCTCGAGTGGAAAAAAAAAACTCATAGTACTTTTGTAGGCGAGTGAAACTTCTGAAAGGCCGCGATCTCCGTTCGAGCGCACAGCTCGATCCTCGACATAGTCAGTGAAATGGCAGACATGAAAGAATTAACATATGAAACATCTCTGCAAGGCACAATTTGGGTTGGAGTCGCATCGAAAAACTCATAGCCTCACTGAAATAAAAGTTGAACAAAATTACAATTGAAAGGAGTTTTGTCAAACGGGATTGCCAAGAACAAAAACCTAACACAATGGTTTCCTATTTTCTCCTTGCCACTAGTTAAGATCTTTCAGTTTGAGCTAGTTGTTTTTAGCTTTGGGGGATCCTCTTAGTAAGTGAATCATGTCTTCTCTTTTAGTTTGGCATCTGTGACAAATGTCTGAATCTGCAAGGTTTCTTGTGAGTCTCATTTGGTTTGTGAGGAGCCTTTCATGCATAGCCAGCCAGAGGAAGCATTGTAGCCTCTGTGGAGCTTTGATTTTCCATATCCATTGCCAATCCAATCCATTCTCTTCCTGTTTGGTGATGGCATTATAAGCTGCTGAAGTAGAAAAATTCCCATTAGTAGTTCTTTGCCAAGTAGGGGTATCCATGAAAGTCACAAACCTGGGTCTGTAGATGCTGAGAATGTTGTTTTTGTCTCGTTGGGAGATCAGGTGCTGGATTACTGTCAGGTCCTATCTGCCTTCATCATCTAGAATAGAGCTAACTTTTGTTGTACAATCAATGTGTGGTCCTTGATTGTTATTACATAAAGGTTGTGTGCCACACCACTAGTTAGTCCAGAGTGATATATTCTTCCCATTCCCCACATTCCATTTGATATTTTCCTCAAAGACCTTCCTATTTTTAATTATGCTTTTCCATGTGTGAGATGCTTTTCTCTATATGGACCAACTGGAAATGGAGTGTTGGTTTAGGTACTTAGATTGAAGGATTTTGCCCCAGAGGTTATCATCTTTACTAGCAACTTTCTAACCCAATTTTTATATTAAGGCAGAGTTATGCTCTTTGGTTTTCCTAATACCTAGCCCACAATTTCTTTTACTTTTACAAACTTGATTCCAATTAACCAGGTGAACTTTCCTAACTGTGTCAGTGCTACCCCATATGAAGTTTATATTCAAGCTATCAATTTTGTCACAAACATTCCTAGGTAGTTCCATAGTTTGCATGAGGTGGTTAGGGATGACAGAAGTTATAGACTTCACTAGGGTAATTCTACCAGCCAGGGAGAGATTTTTAGCCTTCCATCCAAACAACTTGCTAGTTATTTTCTCAATGATGTCTTTTATGTGATTTTTATTAACTTTGCCATGGAGCAAACGAGTTCCTAAGTATTTACCCAGATCATCAACTAGGGATATACCATACTGGTAGCTAAGGGGAAGAGCTTTTATCCTAGTGATGTTAGGAGAAACAAAGATTTTGGATTTTTGGAAATTAATTTTCTAACCATATATTTCACAAAATTCATTTAGGACTTCCATAATGGACTCACAGTTCCTTCTATTAGCTTTGGCAAATAGGATTAGGTTATCAACAAAGAACAGGTGAGAGATGGGAATATTATGATTGGCTGCTTTCAGGCCTTTCCATGTTCCACTCTTAGTTTTGATTCTGATCATGTTAAAAAGATTTTCCATGCAAAGCACAAACAAGTAAGGGGATAGGGGGTCTCATTGTCTAAGATCTCTCCCAACACTAATGCTAGGAAGGGTTTCACCATTCCAAATGATAAAAGAATTGACATTTGACACACAGTTTATAATGAGAGTAATCCAATCAGAGTTAAGATTAAATTCTTTGAGTATGATGGACAAAATTCCAAGAAATACAATCATAGACTTTTTCAAAGTCAATCTTAAGAACCATTCCACCAATTTTACCCTTCATATTTCTAAGGGTATGAATCATTTCTTGATTTATGATAATATTATCAATGGTAGTTCTGCCTGGGATGAAGCTACTCTGGTTGGGGCTAATCAAGTAAGAAAGGAGGGGCATGATTCTATTAACAATGATTTTGGTGATGGTTTTATAAGTTACATTGCACACCACAAGCATGTGTCTAAATTGCTTAATAGTCTTAGGATTATCCAGCTTGGGGATTAAAACAATTTGAGTTTCATTGACCTCCTTAGGGATGTTCTTATTAGAAAAATATTGTTGGATAAAGTTGCACATAGAAGATCCCACAATATTCCAAGTTTTGTGATAGAAAACAGCCATTCTCTCCAAGAGCTTTAAAGGCTTTTATGTTTTTGATGGCATTCCAAATTTCATGATTAGATATGGGAGCTTGAAGTTTATCATTGTCTTCTCCAGTGAACCTAGTGTTAGTGATATTCCTCCAATTATCCAGTATAAGAATCTCCTTATGTTTTAACAATTCACTGAGATTTATGTGGGTTTTGTTGTCCTCAAGGTAGGAGAGCTAGTTGCTATTCTTATTCTTGAGCATATTGATTTTCAATTTTCTGCGTTTGTTGAGGGTAGATATACGAAAGAATTTGGTATCTTGTTCTCTCATGGTGAGCCATTTGACTCTAGATTTTTGGAACCAAATAAACTGTTCTTGAAAAAGGGTAATATTGTATTGTTTTATGAGATCTTTTTCTAAAAGGAAAAAATTGTTAAAAAAGGATTGTGTTTGGAATTTTTGAATTCCCTCAATGCGGGCCAAGAGATTTCTTTTTCCTTTATAAACATTCCCAAAAACTTTCTTGTTCCAATTTTTCACATTATCATATGCATTAGAGACGAAAATAAAAGGGTAAACTTCTAAAATATAAATTGTTTCATCTGGTTATGAAAATTACATTCTACCCCTGAGATTTCTAATTTTATTACAAATTGTCCATTTTATTTATAAATCATCAAGTTAATTAATAATTTTTAATAATATCATAAATATATTTCAAATAATAACTCAGACAATTTTATTATTGTGTAGGAGAGTAGTTATGAATTTTATTATTTTAGTTAATTCTATTAAATAAAAAATTCTGATAAAGAGATATTTATAATTTTTAAAATTATAAAGAACAATATGTACTTTAAGTGTAAATTTACCCAAAATATAAATATAAAAAGAAGTCCTATTATTTGAATTTAACAACTAATTTGACAGCTGCATTGAAGATGATGAACTTGAATCCCTGAGTTTCCTCCACACACATGATTGAAACCAGTGACAGCCTCTTGCCTTAACATGAGGGGTTTTGAATTGCCTTCAACATTTCAGACAACGAGAGGTCTGATAATTGAAATAAAAACCAAAATATAAGAAAGAAAATATGTCCAAATAAAAATTGATCAATACTATTTCTGTCGGTCAGGGCCGGCCTTGAGTTATTAGGGGTCTAAGGTAAATTTTTTTAAATTGAATCATTCATATATCATTATCCAAAAAGAAAAATTGTTTGGATAAAATAAAAAGGATAAAAATTTATTTCTATTGCATTACAATTTAACAAAATTTAGATAACAAATATATATGTATATATATATATATATAAAATAGTTGAATCAAATCTTTATTGTTTAACTTACCAATGCTATAATAACTTAAATTAATTGAGGGTAAGGATGAGAATTTTCGACACAACTCAAGCAATATATAAAATTAGCAACTTAGGGTTGACTATTTTTCAACATGAATCAAAGTATGATACGACTTAAAAACATGAATTATTAGTTATAAATTTTGATATTCACTAAGGGAAGTCATGATATTTTTTTAATATTTTATTTAACTCCATCTAACTGAATAAAAAAGTGTGTAAAATAATAATTAAGGCTAATATCTTTTTTTCATTTAAGATATGTATTTTTTTGTTACTTATTTCAGAGTCAATCTAGTCAAAAACATATAGTAATAAGGTACAATTTTTTTAATTAGAAAAATGAAATTGAATTAAAATCAAACATTCTATGAATAATTTTATTTAGTAGAAATAAATTTTATAAAATTCAACTTACAGGAAAAATTTTAATCTCTCCATACACTTGCTAAGCTATTTTTAACTAAAAGTAAAAGTTTTCACATTAAACATTAATCGAATACGAATCAAAATAAAACCATACGACAACATGAAAATATATGAATTGAGCTAATATTGAAGTAATTATGAAATAACACGACATGATACACTCCCCTAATTGAGGGCCCTAAATTTTATTCAAAATTAAGGGCCCGAGGCGACCGCCTTAGTCGCCTCATCCCAGATCCGGACCTCGTGTTGGTGAAGGTTACTTATCAACCATTTACATATTAGAAATTTCATATATTCAAAAAAATTTATTTTGACACAACAAGTATTACAATTTTGATATAATTATACCAACTTCTCTTTTAATAAGTTTAAAAAGACCAGTGCTAACGCAAATTATGTAAAGACTCAAAAAATAAATAAAATAAAATAAACATTTCAATGTAAAAAATATGATAACATCATCATCATCATCATCTTCTTCTTCCTCTTCCTCCCCACGTATATGATTAACAAATTACTAAATAAAATAAAATAAAGTGTAATATGAATATGAATTAAGAGTTTAAGAAAACTTAATATAATTATATCAAATTTGTATGACTGTATTTTTTTTTTCAAATACATAAAAGGTCAATGTAATTTGCTATTTAAAAATATTCAAAATTTGAATTCACATATTTTAAATCAACAATGCTAGGTAGCTCAAAATTTTGTGGCTCAAATGGCTCAAATCACTCAAAACGACGTCGTTTTGACAGATTTGAGCCATTTGAGTTACAAAATTTTGAGCTACCAAACATTTTTCATTTTAAATTGTGATTACGATTTAAAGTTTTTCTTTTTGTGTGCGACATTACTGTTAATATTTATATACTAGGCACTTGCTGTGTTGGCATGCTGAAAAATGTTGCACATCACATTAAAATTTTATTGGGTACAACTATGTAAAAACGAATTTGGTGAAATTTTAATATTGTGTTTGGTTGAGGGATTTGAAGAGGGATTTGGAAAGGAAAATAGAAAAGGTAAATGAAATGTGAATAAAACATATCGATATTTCACCTAATTTCACACACCTTTTTCATTTCTCGTTCCAAATCTTTCTCCAAATCCCCCAACCAAACACAACGTAAAAGAATTTCATACTTTCTAAAGAATAAAACACAAATAAATTACATCGAACTTAAGAAAAAATTAAATAAATAATAATAATTAAAAACAAAATATCAATACTCCAATAATTTATTATTGCACCATAACCATTCCTCTAAGGCACCACAAAACTAAAAATTAATAATACCTTATTTATTATTTTTTAAATGTTGCATAAGTTAAAAACACTAAGGAAAAAGGTGACCTGGTTTAACAGCATAAACTAATCATGAAAATAAATGTAGTAAGTTTCAAGAGTTATTTAGTAACCATTGATAGCTATGACAATCCATATGAAGAAAAAACAAGGGATAAATTGATTAAAGATTAAAAGAAATACTTACTGTTCAATATTTTTCAAATCTCATGTGTAGTAGGCAATGAAATTTTTAACTAGTCTACCAAACATAACATAAAACAAATTTAGATAAAAATTTATGTCTATGAAACTTGTACAAAATATTTGGTAGTGACATTTTTAGAATTATAACTATAATAAATGTTTAATTTGACACATTATTGTATATAATTTGTTTGTACAAGAATTATGCGTTGTAATTCGTCTTTTCTTTTCAAATGCATAAAGAAAAGAAGAGAGAGAATTAAACTAACCGTTAATTGGACTTATCACAACCTATGAATCCAATTACATAAAGGAGATAATCAAACTAACCATTAATTGGACTTATCTCAACCTGTAAGTCAAATTACATCTCTATTCTAAGTAATGACAATTTTACTAGTTAGGCCACGTTTGGGAACTTTTTATTTTAATTAAAAAGTCAAAAAGTTATTAAATTAGTCAAAAAGTCAACAATTCATATAAAAAAGTCAAAGATTCTCTCTTTTCTCTCTACTTTTTGCACATCTTTTCGTAAAAAATCAAAAAATCATCCCAAACATACTAGTTTTTTTTAACTCATATTTTAGTCAAATAGTCAAAAAATTACTAAATTAGCTTGTTCCCAAACGAGACCTTAGATTGAGTTAATCATCACCATTCACAAAGACCTGTAAAACATTTTCTCTACATTTTTAAAAGGGAGATTGATCAATAAGCTCCATATTTTTTCTTGTGATCTATTTAGTTATTTTGGATGTGTAATGACTTATTTGCCCGTCATATTAGAGTGTCACATTTAGAAAAAGTATACTAAATTTTTTTTAGTATCATATTATACCCGTCACATTAAAGTGTCACATTTAGAAAAAGTACATTAAAGAATTTTTAGTTTTTTTAGAGTGTCACATTATACCCGTCATGTTAGAGTGTCACATGTCACATTTGGAGAAAGTACAATAAGGAGTTTTTAATTTTAATTAGAGTGTCACATCATACTCACCACATTGTCATGTTTGAGAAAAATACACTAATGAGTTTTATTTTTTTTGAAGTGTCACATTATATCCGCCACGTTGTTACGTTTGAAAAACTATACTAAGGAGTTTTTATTTTTTTTAGAGTATCATATCACACCAGCCACGTTGTCACGTTTAAAAAAAGTACACTAAGGAGTTTTTATTTTTTTTGAAGTATTACATTATATCCGCCACATTGTCAATTTGAGAAAAGTGTACTAAGGAGTTTTTATTTTATTTTTTTGAGTAAAAGTTTTGGAGTGTCATATCATACCCTCACGTTGTCACATTTAGGAAATGTACACTAAAGGGCATTTAATTTTTTTACAGTATCACATCGTTAGAGTATCATATTAATACCTGTCACATTGGAGTATGACATCATACTTATCACATTAATAAAAGGGTATAACTGTCTACCAAAACACTACCAAAATAAAAAAATAAGATCACACGGAAAGAAACTCTCTACTAATAGGATTTAACAGATTAATAAAAAAAATTGAGACTAATTTAAGTATTCATTTTTGAGATGAGATTTATTGATTAATATCTCCTTTTAAAAATCCATTATTTTATTACATAGATACCTATAGAGTTTGATATTGTTTCTCAACTTCTTGTTTAAATGATTGTTAAGTGATTAGAGAGAGAAATTTTTACCCCAGTGAAAACCCAAATTAGGAAAGTAAAATACATCAAAATACAGATAAAAAAAATGATCACAAGAAAAAGACTTGAATGCCCTGACAAAAGCACCAAGAAAACAGATCCATTCATGAAAAATAAAAAATAATAATAAAAAAATTATTACGTGTAAAATGTTTATGACTAAAATCCAAAAACTCTTTTACAGGTTTTTAGGATCTTCACACTCCTATGCTTCTTCTTCATCTTCTGCATAGATCTTGTCTCCACTGTGTTGTTCTTGTCCATCATTTCATCACCATCATGATCATTAAATGAGGATGATGATGCTAAAGTCACACACTGGTCATGAATCCTACAATACCTCTCAGAGACTGATGAAGATCTTCTCATTGAGAATGCCCTCTTCACTGCAGATTGCAAACTTCTTGTTGTTGTGCCCTGTTTGGCAAACTTGGATCTGTTAGAAGCAGTGGAAGAAACAGAGAAGTTCCTTCTCAGAATCACCCCAAACCTCTCTCCATTCTCATCTACTTCTTCATGTTCTACATCTGGTGGAGACTCATGGGTATTGGTGTTCTTCATCTGTTTGGTTTCTTGGATTTTGGGGGTGTTGTTTGGGCTGGTTTCCTCAATGGGTTTTAGATTTTGAGGGGAAAAAAGGAGATCTGAGAAATCAATGGATCTTGATTTGGTGAAGTCAACAAGTTTGATCTTGGAGTACCCATTCATTTTCCTTGTTTATTTTCCTCTGCTTTTTCTTGAGGTTTCAATAGAGGTGGGGGTGACTTAGAGGCTATCTATCAAAGTTCAGAGGAGGAAGAAGGAGAGGTAGAGGTAGAGCTTGGATGTGGAGGTTGAGGTGTGTATATATGCATAGGGATTGTAGGTTTTGAAAGGTGGGACCCAACTGAGAAGTTATTTGGTGCTTTTCGTGCACCGATTCAATAGTTTTAAGAGTTTCACGATCATATGAGGTTCCATCTTTAAATACAGTAAGTTGCATGATTGGATAATTTTTTAGACTATTTGGATACCGAAATTAAGGTGTCTATATATATAGAATAATGCTTGGACCCCTTTTGGGGGTCACCCCCTCACCTCCCTTTGCCACGTGACGGGTAGTGATTGGAGGAGCAGGAAAAAAAAAAAGAAAAAGAAAAAGAAAATGTAACCAATGAGAGAGAGAGGAGGTCAAAGGGGGTGGGAGGAAAATGGGGGATGAATTATTGTTGATATATATATATATATATCCTAGCGGATTGGCACACTTGATATTTATGCAATTCCAATAACTAATGATAAAAGTAAATAATAAAAAAATTAATATAATAATATGTATGTTGTTTAAGTAATAAATATGTTCTTAATAAAATCTAATGTCTTGGGTTCAAAACTCGTTTACGCTGTGTATAATATATATATTTTTTTTATTTTAACATATATAAAGTTGTCAAGTGACATGAAGAGAAGAAACTTTCACCAAACTAATTCAGGCATTCACTTAATAATAGTATAGATATATGCATAGGCATGATAGGTTTTGAAAGGTGGGATCCAACTAATAAGTTATTTAATTTTTCTTCCTTGCATTGATTCAGTAGTTTCAAGAATTATACCATTATGTGATATCCCTTCTTTAAAACAATGAGTTATATGATCATATAATTTTGTGGACTATTATATACTAAAATTGAGGTGTGTATATATGAAGGGATTGTAGGTTTTGAAATGTGGGATTCAATTGAGAAGTTATTTGGTATTTCTTATGCATTCATTCAATAGTCTTAGAAGTTATACGATTATATGAGATTTTTCATCTTTAAATGTAACAATTTACATGATCGTTTATTTTTAAGACTATTAAAAAAGTGTGGACGAGAGTACTTGCTAGTGAGGAGTGTAGATTTGGAGGTTGAATATGTTAGATTGAGAAATGTCACTAGTGGTGGTAAACATGTGAAACACTAGTATATTTTTTATGGTAGTGGAGTCAGGGATGAGACCAGAATTTTATTATCGGAGGAATCAAAAGAAAAATAATTTTTTTCACTATATACACAAAACACACGTGTATGTATATATGATATATAAATTATATATATATTAAAAAAAATTTAAATACCATAGAAGCAATTTCTAATAGGACGAATACGTTTTTTTGATGTAAAATAGAAAGAGAATTTAAGATGGAAGAAGAATGACGTATATATTTTTTATATTGGAGGACATTTTATATATAAAATGATATATATATATATATATATATATATTTTAAATTTCTTTGACAAACAATAATATTCACAGAAACAGAGGGTTATGATCCCCCATAATTTTCTTCTAGTTCCGTTCCTGAGTGTAGTGGAGCTATAGACAGGACAGATGCATGAATCTAACGTGATGAATGTATATGTAGCTTAAAAAAAAAAAATGTATACAATTTCACTAAAAAAAAAAAACTTTGAAGGACAAGCCTAATTAATTTGAAAATATTTTAACTAATACTATTATAATAGGAAGGTACTTGAAAATTTGAAAAAATCGCCCAAGCCCCTGAGGTCCACCTTGTCAATAAATGTTAATTTCACGTTATAGGTGGATAAGTTGTAAATATTTTGTATAAAACCCACATGAATAAGTTTAAAAACAGAAATATTAATTCCAAAATTAGATACAAAATATATATAAATTGACAAAAAATTTCAAAACAGATTCTTCCGACATTTTGTAAACTTCCATCCCTTCTTTATATCTATTTTATGTTTCATTTTGTGTTTGGAGAATTGGAGATATAGAGGCCCAAATCATGTTTGTTAGTAATGGGCGCCCATGTGGCATGACCATTAAATTTGATTTTGAATCCTTATCCAAATAGGTTTTGAATTTGAAATCAAACCTATTTAGGATAACCACTCTTGAAACAGACGTTATCAGTTTGAACTGATATAGATAGATATAATATATATTAGATATTATCTGTATCTTAACTGATATGGATAGATATTATAATATATTAAATATTTGTTATATGGTTATGGGTAATCCAAGAGAAACAACGTTGAGTCTGTTTCAACCCATACACTGACTCTCTCCCAAAAACACAACGATCAAGTCTTTGACACTGTGGTTAGTGTGGGTGATATTCAATCTGTGATATCACTCCACTGCTGGGTTGGTTCATCAAGAAGTTTCCTGGAAGCACGTGATTTATCCAAGAAGGTTCTATCATCAAGAAGGTATGATCTGATCATTTTAATCCGCTGCATATTCTGTGTTTTTTTAGTTTACATTGGTATCAGAGCATAGCAAATTTTCGATCTTGAGACATGTGTAAAATTATCATTATTTAATTTAGATTCTTTTTGCTGCAAAATATTTTGTTTTGTGTTGCTATCATTAATATCCCCTGCGCATTTTATTTACTCTGTATGTAGAAATGGCTGCTAAGTCAGTGGTGGCAGACTTAACTAAGGGAGAGAAATTGGATGGCGACAATTATGACATATGGCGCCGTAAGATCCAATACCTCCTCAATGAGCAAGAGGTGTTGACCACACTTGAACAAGTGATGGTTGAGCCAGAGCAGGGCAATACAGCTCAACATCGTCGTGATCTTGAAGCCTTTCAGACTTGGCGTAACAAAGATCGGTGTGCGCGCTTTACTATGTTAAGCAGCATGCACAACGACTTGATTAGTGAGTTTGAGCATTGCCCGACTGCATTTGAGATGTGGGAAGCTCTCAAGCAAAAGTTTGGTATTACCTCTTTGGCAAAGCTACGTGGGCTGACTATGAAGTTTGACTCATATCAGAAAAGGGCGCATCACTCGATGAAGCAGCATTTGAGAGTCATGTCAGCCATGATACGTGAGCTTGCGGCTGCTGGGCATAATTTGACTCAAGAGCAGCAAGTACAGGCTGTGATACGCTCTCTGCCAAATTCTTGGGAGCAGATGAAGCAGAACATGATGCATAATGAGAGTGTGAAAACATTCGAAGACATATCGCGTCATTTGGAGCTAGAGGCTGAGCGCCTTGAGGCGGCTAAGTCTGATGGTTCTGCTATGGTGGTTGAGTCAAGCTCACGTAGGACTTCTCAGTTCAAACGTGGAAAAGCAAAAGGTGCCCCCAAGAAGCAAGCAGCGGCTGCGCTTAAGCCCAATGGCGCTAGAAATTTCAAGCGTAGGGGCAAGAGAGGTGGTAAGAAGGCAAAGGCTAAATTGACATGCTTTAACTGTAACAAAGAAGGACACTTCGCTCGGGATTGCCCTGAGCAGAAGAAGGTACTCCCTTACTTAATTTCTCGCATTCAATGCTTTGTGTCTAGTCAAGCATTAATTGCTCATTCTCCTCATTTTTGGGTTGTAGACTCCGGAGCAACAGACCACATCGCGAGGGACAGAGTAGGGTTCGTTGAGTATCGTCGAGTACCTGCTGGGAGCAGAAAAGTTTACATGGGGAACGAGTCCAGTGTGGAGGTGCTTGGCATTGGCACATTCAAGCTGGAAATGCGACGAGGGCGCACCTTGTATCTTCATGATGTTCTTTATGCTCCGGATATTCGGCGAAACTTAGTTTCAGTTATTAGCATGATGAGCCTTGGTTTTAGCTTTTGTTTTGAGAATAATGGTGTTAGCATTTATTTGGGAACAATTTTTTATGGTTTTGGTTATCTTTCAGATGGTTTTTTAGTTTTGGATGTGGATGATTCTAGTATTAATAAAAATGCCAATGGCTCTATTTCTAATATTGCATCTTTTTGTGATAATGATTCTATGAGATGGCATGCTAGATTAGGCCACATAGGGCAAGACAGGATGACTAGATTGGCTAGAGAAGGTCTTTTAGGCCCACTCGCTAGAGTCACTTTGCTTACTTGTGAGCACTGTCTTGCTGGAAAGGCAACAAGAAAACCATTTGGGAAAGCCATAAGGGCATCTATCCCATTGCAACTTATTCATTCTGATATATGTGGACCAATGAATGTGAGGGCAAGGCATGGAGCCCCTTATTTCATCACATTTATAGATGATTGCACACGTTTTGGTCATGTCTATCTGATTTCTCACAAGTCAGAAGCATTGGATTGCTTTAGACGGTATGTTAATGAGGTTGAGAATCAATTAGACAAGAGCATTAAAGCTCTAAGGACTGACCGAGGACGTGAGTATCTATCTGAGCAATTTAAAGTGCTCTGTGAGGAAAAAGGAGTTATCAGGCAATTGACAATTCCTAGGACTCCGCAACAAAATGGTGTAGCGGAAAGAAGGAATCGCACATTGCTTGACATGGTTAGATCAATGATGGCGCAAGCTAATCTTCCAATTTCTTATTGGGGAGATGCTTTGTTGACTGCTGCCTACGTCCTTAACCGTGTGCCCTCCAAATCAGTTCCTTCCACCCCATATGAGATGTGGACTGGCAAAAAGCCTGATTTGGGCAATTTGCGGCCTTGGGGTTCGGCAGCTTACATACACAACGCTTCTCATAAGTTTGGGAAGTTGGGCCCTAGAGGAAAGAAGTGTATCTTCATTCGCTATAGTGAGCATTCTAAGGGCTATGTGTTTGTTGGGGAGCATCCGGATGGAAGTGTGACTGAAATTGAGTCGCGAGATGTGGATTTCCTAGAGGAGGATTTCCCTAGCAGAGGAGAGGTAACTAGAGAAGTGGAATTCTACGAGATGGAGGATCTACTTGAAGGCGCACCTAGTAGCTTAGTAGAGAATGAGGAAATAATTCCTCAAGCTCCTAGGGACAGTGGGAGCGATCTACTTACCCATGGATTAGATCCAATGGATGAGGATTCTCAACTACGTAGAAGCAAACGTGGAGCTATACCCCGTCGTCGTTTTGAGATTGAAGGGGAAGCATTCATGATTGCTCCAAGTGATGAGATGGAGCCTAAGAATCTCAAAGAGGCTCTCTCATCCCCTGCTAGTAAAGAATGGAGTACTGCAATGGAAGAAGAAATAGAGTCTATGAAGAAAAATCATGTCTGGGACTTGGTTGATTTGCCGCTAGGGCGCAAGACTATTGGGAACAAATGGGTTCTCAAAATCAAGCGCAAGGCGGATGGTTCCATAGAAAGGTATAAGGCTCGCCTAGTGGCGAAAGGTTACACCCAACGAGAGGGTGTGGACTATGAGGAAACTTTTTCACCAGTTGTAAGGTTTGCCTCTATTCGCCTAATCCTGGCCATAGTAGCTCAGTTGGACTTAGAGCTATATCAGATGGACGTTAAAACTGCATTTCTCAATGGAGAATTGGATGAAGAGATCTATATGGATCAACCAGAAGGCTTTGTGGCAGTAGGTCAGGAGCGCAAAGTTTGCAAGCTTCAACGATCTATTTATGGCTTAAAGCAATCATCCAGACAGTGGAATCTGAGATTTCATCGAGCCATTGTTTCAAATGGGTTTACGATGATTGATGAAGATCACTGTGTGTACGTTAAGCGGTCCAAGGACATTTTTCTGATATTGTCATTATATGTAGATGACATATTATTGGCTGGAAATGACAAGGAGATGATTGTCGCCACTAAAATGTGGTTGTTCTCTACATTTGAAATGAAGGACATGGGTGAGGCGAGTTATGTGCTCGGTGTTAAGATCCTTAGGGATCGCTCTAGGAGACTTCTTGGTTTGTCTCAAGAGACTTACATTAAGACTATTCTAGAGCGGTTCCAGATGCAGAGCTGCAAACCCATTGACACTCCTGTTGCAAAAGGCGAGAGCCTAAGCCTTGATATGGGTCCTAAGACTCAAGAAGAAAATGAAAAGATGGCCCGTGTTCCCTATGCAAATGCTGTTGGAAGCTTGATGTATGCTATGATGTGTACACGTCCTGACATTTGCTATGCAGTCGGATTGGTGAGTCGTTACCAATCCAACCCAGGACCAGCTCATTGGAAAGCAGTTAAGAGGATATTACGATATCTTAGAGGGAATGCAGATTACACACTTTGCTACCAGAGTTCAGATCTACATCTAGTTGGCTATTGTGATGCTGACTGGGGAGGAGACCTAGATGAGCGTAAGTCTACTTCAGGATATGCTTTCATGCTTAGCGATGGTGCTATTTCTTGGAGCAGTAAGAAGCAATCCTGTATCGCCTTATCGACTATGGAGGCTGAGTTTGTGGCTTGTTCATCTGCCGTTCAGGAAGCCGTGTGGTTGAGGAGATTCCTTCAGCATTTGGATGTTGTCACACACACTTCAGACCCTGTGACTATTCATTGTGACAGCATGGCTGCACTCGCTTACGCTAAGGATCCTAAATACCATGGCAGAACCAAACACATTGATGTGAGGTTCAACTTTATCAGAGATATTTTGGCGCAAAAAGAAGTGATCCTGGAGCACATCCCTACGAGTCGCATGGTTGCGGACCCTTTGACTAAGCCCATTGCTAGAGATGTTTATCTTATTCATGTTAGGGCTTTAGGACTACGTAGGTGGTGATTTTTTTTGTGTATTCAGTTGAACTCATTTTTGGGGATATTTATGCCATTAGTATTCATACTTGTTTCTATCACACATTTATGTTTACTACTTTTAGTAATGGTTTGTGAATTAGCATACACAAAACAATTAAATTGATGTTAGCAGGCAAGATTGGCTCACTCACACGAGCAATCGCCCTTAGCGCTGGGTAGCGAGTAAGGATGAGACTAGAAGCTAAAATTATCCACTAGCTATGTCGCCTTGGTTGGAGCCAAGATGAGGTCTTGTTAGAGACCGACCATGGATATGAGAGTACCCACTTTTCCATGATATGTCTGTTATGGATAGCCAGATGCGAGATCTCATTTGATGCCTGAGAGGCGAGCAAATAGAGAATTCGAGTTAGACGCTAGGAAGCGACTCGTGCGCTTAAGAGCGACTAGACTAAGATCTGTATGGTGTGTGAGTTTAACATCACTCTTTGGAAGAGTAACTCCACTATAACATGCATTCATACTGCATGTGCTTATCGACCCGTTAGCGAGGTGAAAGAATGGATCCCTGCTTCTTCACCGTGTGAGTCCTAAAAGTCATTTTTCCTAAATGACTTTACTTTGTGCCTTTTGTGACCTTTGACTATGTCATAAGATGAGGAGTTGATGTTCAGCTACTTTGGTATGTTGCCTACGGTCATGTATGATTCGGCTTTAAGGGACATTACTGGGAAAGCGGTCAATTTCAAATTGAATGATATGAGGGTGAAGGGAAGATCATTTAGTTCTACATCTCTGCTCTATATTCACTGTCGACAACTCACATCGCTCTTTATAGGATGCTGATTGGGTGTGAATATAATGCGGGACCTAGGAGAGTCAAACATGCTCTTTGAGGGATTAGAGATGTTTTTGGACTGATGTAGCTAGATGGGTCTGGGTACATGAGACACTATTTCTGTTCTTTTTGGGTTGATGTCTCTGTGCTGACTCATATTGAGTTTCTAGTATAGAGCTCCCACTTGCAGGTGTTCTCAGCGGTCGCACGGTGCATTGGTTAGTATGAGATTGTTCGTTTTTTGGGGAGATTGAGATAGAGATGTGGCAGTGTCATGCCAACTCATGTGCGAGTGGGAGATGTTAGTAATGGGCGCCCATGTGGCATGACCATTAAATTTGATTTTGAATCCTTATCCAAATAGGTTTTGAATTTGAAATCAAACCTATTTAGGATAACCACTCTTGAAACAGACGTTATCAGTTTGAACTGATATAGATAGATATAATATATATTAGATATTATCTGTATCTTAACTGATATGGATAGATATTATAATATATTAAATATTTGTTATATGGTTATGGGTAATCCAAGAGAAACAACGTTGAGTCTGTTTCAACCCATACACTGACTCTCTCCCAAAAACACAACGATCAAGTCTTTGACACTGTGGTTAGTGTGGGTGATATTCAATCTGTGATATCACTCCACTGCTGGGTTGGTTCATCAAGAAGTTTCCTGGAAGCACGTGATTTATCCAAGAAGGTTCTATCATCAAGAAGGTATGATCTGATCATTTTAATCCGCTGCATATTCTGTGTTTTTTTAGTTTACAATGTTCATAAATGAGCCACTCTGGTATATACACTACAGGAAATTACATCTTCGACGATTAAAAATGTTGACTAAAAAAAATTTTAGTCGCTAAATGTACTCACTTTAATTATTAAAAAAAACTTAGTCTGCAAAGGTACACATTTTAGCTACTAAAAAAAATTTAGTCGTGAAAGGTATAATCTTTAGCTACAAAAAATAATGTAGTCGGTATTTGCTTCATGTTTGGTGACTAATTGAGTTTTTGTTGTTGAAAATAGGGTTTTCAGCGACTAAAAAAAACCATTTGGTCTCTAAATGTTTAAATACACATATAGTGAAATTAATTTAGTCGGTATTTATTTTACTTTTGATGACTAACTAAGTTTTAGTTGTTGAAGGCAGGGTTTTCGTTGACTAAACAAAATTTGGTCAGCAAAAAGTATAATCGTTAGCTACTAAAAATAATTAATCGAAGTTTAGCTTATTTTTAGCAACCGGCTATTGCACCAAATCTTCATACCAAATCTTGCTTTGTTTTCCTAAGGTCCAGTAGAACATGTGCAAAATAATCTAGCAAATCATTTTTCTTAGAAAATAAAATGAATAAAAATGAATATTTTATAAAATTAAATCTTAGAATAGAGAGAGTTTGATATAGTGTGTATATAAATACTAGTTAAAATACAAAAGCAGCTTTTAGTTATAATTTGATTTAAAATTTGCTGAGCTTGATTTGGATCCAATGTAAAAAAAGTCACCATTCAAATGCCAAATTTTAGTATATTATAGGGTTTAAAATGCTATAATTCAGCATTTCCTAGTGTTTAAAAAATATCAAGCTTTGATCTAACCATTGTTCTTTTCTTCCAACTATCTATTTTCTTTTTCAAATTTTGACCCTTCATATTTAATGACATAACAATGTTTCACATTTGGCAAACTATCTGTCAAATTTTAGCCAGTCATTTTTTTTTCTTTTTCTTTTTGATTCAAATGAAAATGAGAACAGGTAGTTAAGAGTTAATAGAACAAACAAATAGATGAGGTAATCAGTCCCTCTGTAACGCCTCCAAAATATTACAGTAAACCCAATCCTTAAAGCAGAAGAATAATAGAAATAATATGCTTTCATTTATCAGAGTTTGTTTACAAAAGTTAACACATGCATTATACATTCACAAATGTTCATCTTGAATCTACAACATATGTTGCAATTGCTAAGAGAATTAAAAAAATTTAAACAAATAGTCATATGCCCTATAGGCTTGCATCTTTCCAAGTCATGGCTTGATCCCGGTTATCCCTTTACTGTTCTGTTGTATTCCGGACTCGGTTCCGTGAAGTTGGTAGTGGTATCTATCTTATTGTGTCCTTTAATTCCACATGATTGAGTTTTAGGATGTTTTGAACAGGGTTGTTACAGGTTGGTTAGGCCTTGGTTTCAATTCCTTGTTGTTCAGTTTTTAGGCGTTCCGCTCGAGCGGTCTTCTTGCGCTCGAGCGGGGATTGCACACCTCCAGTATTTCGGGTTTCTACAAAACCTCTGCAGATGTGATTTCTGCGCTCGAGCGGGTTTCCTTACGCTCGAGCGGTGGCGCTCGAGCGGGTTTGTTGGCGCTCGAGCGGGTAGTACTTTCTGGGTGTAAGTTCTGGGAGGTGGAAATCTACGTTCGAGCGGACTGGTTTTCGCGCTCGAGCGGAATTGCTTTATTCTTGTGTCTTGGCGCTCGAGCGGGCCTTATTGCGCTCGAGCGTGTCCAGATTTTTGTTCTTGGCGCTCGAGCGTCATGTTCTCCGCTCGAGCGGGTCATACGTATATGAGTTATCCGCTGGGTGATTTTAAATCACTTTTTGCTTTTCTTTCTCTCTCCTACTTTTTCTAAAAAATCATTTTTGAGAGCCTCTCTCTCTAGATACTCCCTTCTCTCTAGGGTTTGATCTAGTTAGAGTGTCCTCCTTCTCTTCGGCTTTTGTAAAAGTTGTGTTGATCGTCGAGGGCGTCGTTTTGATCTGAAAATCTTGGTCTTTGGAGCACTTTGGTTTTGGTCTCTTCTCCATCCGAGCTCTAGCTTTGAGGTAGGGATATCCTACTCCTCTTTATGAGCTTTGTCTTTAAATTTTAGTATTTTGAGATGTTGGGGTTGGTTTGGTAATTTTGTGAAAATTTGGGGCTTTTGTGTAAATTTACAAAGGTTGGGATTTTTAGCTATATAAAACCTAGATGCATGTTTGGCATGGGAAAAGTGAAATTAATGTTAAAACATTAATGAAAATAGAACCTAAGGGTTGTAATGTTAATTATGGAAAATGCCCTAATTACATTGGTTAATTAATTTGCATAATTAATTATGAGAAATAAGGAATTGAATTGGAAAGTTGTGAGATTAAAGGGTGTAGTTGGATTATTCATCACTCACCTAGTTGGAATGTTGATTATATATCCATTCTTGCATTTATTTTTCTGTATAGAAATAACTGCTTTGGGCTATCGGTGGAGGATAGTCTTGATTGTTGTAGACAATGCATGATGATTAGGAAAGACTGAAACTAATCACTGGAATGTGTCATTGAGTTTGACGATTGCACGAATACATTAAATTTATGTGTTGTGTGATGATGTGTATAATTATTGTTTATATGCATTGTGTTGTGTTGGAGGAGATAGGGGATGTACTCCACGATTTAGGAGAAGATAGGGGATGGACCTCTAAACCGGATGTTGTTGGGAGGAGATAGGGGATGGACTCCGTAGATAGAGCTCATATGCTTATCTAGTAATGTGTTGACATAGCTCATATGCTTGTCATTGGAAGTGTGATAGTGCTCATATGCATATCTATGGAAGTAATGATATAGCTTGTATGCTTATCTGTTGGTATGTGATATAGCTAGTATGCTTATCTGTTATGAAATGGGAAGTGCTTGATATGAAGTACTGTCTCATCTGAGTTGTTTGGCCAGGTTTTAAGCCATGGTTATGAATTGAGAATTGAAAAGAATTGGAAAATGGACTGTAATATGGACTTGTATGTCATGAAACCGTAAAGTGTGATAAGGGAAAGTATCAGTGTTGGCCATCTATCAACTGCTAATCTTTTAGTCATTGTTCATATTTGGTTTAGTATGTTTCTACTGGGCTGTGGCTCACCCTATATGGGAATATCATTTTCAGGTACAAGTAGCATGCTACCTCCAAGGACGTAGCTTAGGAGGCTAGAGGCAGGCGGACTTTTGTCATTTTATTTCTTTGATGTATTACATGTATATTCAAGCCAAGGGCTTAATGTGTAAACGAGTTAGCACTCTTTTGTTGTAACCAAGTGTTAACTTGGAAAGCTGTAAGCCCTTAGGGCATTTGCTTTTGTTGTTAACATGTAATACTTTTGTAAGGAACTACTCTGATGAATAGAAGAATGTTTATCTTTATTACCAATGCATGTCTATATTGATGGGTTTAATGTGTTATTTTGAGGGCGTTACAACTTGGTATCAGAGCGTACCGGGTTCGAATACTTTGGGTACGTGGGAAGTGATTAGAATCACAATGGGTTTGTCTCGTTTGATAGAGACTTAGATGTAGTGCCATATGCTATGTGCTTAATTGATAACATGCTTATGTGACTATGTGGGTATGGGATTTAGTTTCTAGGATGTTGATTGGATCCTTGGGTTTCTGTGAGTCTCGTTGGAAAGGCACTTGATCAATGCTGTTTCTAACCGGAACTCTAGTAACGCCTTGGGACTATCATTATCCGGAAATGAAATTCGTAAGTGCTTATGTGTTTATGTGCTTACGTGGAATGAATTACAATTGTCCATGCATTAGGACGTGAGTGCTTAGTTTTGGCACATTTGTGAATGTGCTAACGTTCTGTATTACCTTTATTAGGATGTCAGGACGAGGAAGAGGTGCTAGGCGTGGTAGGCCTGCGAGGCAGGAAGTACCTTTACCGGATGATATTCCGGCAGTACAGGAGGGAGTTGGCCAGGCCAATGTGGTCGAGCCAGTGGGTCAGCAGGCTATGAGTGCCTTGGCCCAAGAGATAGCAGGAGCTTTGGGTATTCTCAGAGTTGGAAATCAGGCAGCTGAGGCAGGGCCTTCTTTCTTAAAGAGGGAGATCTTCCGGTCTAACCCGGATGAGTTTGTTGGGGATCCAAATGAGCCACTGAAGGCTGACGAGTGGTTGGAACAAATGAGTAAGACGTTCGAGATGCTTGGCATCGAGGACGGGGCACTGAAAGTGACCTTGGCATCCTTCCAGCTGAAGGGAGATGTGGGTCAATGGTGGAAGTACGAGAAGGCTTGTGTTGATGGTACATGGGAGGCGTTTGTAAATGCTTTCCAGGAGAGGTTCTTATCTGCAGTTGCCAGGGAGAAGCTGAGGGATCAGTTTAGCCGGCTTAATCAGCAGGGTATGTCTGTGGCAGAGTTTGAGGCCACTTTCACTAGTTTGTCCAGGTTTGCACCTGAGTTGGTGGCATCCGAAGAACGCCGTTGCTATGAGTTTGAGCGGAAGCTAAGGCGGGGCCTCAAGTTGAGGGTTGGTGGGTCTTACATCCGAGAGTATAGACACTTAGTGGATGCTGCAGCTCATATGGAGCTCATGATGCAGGAGGAAGACGAGGAGAAACATAGAGGCTCCAAGCGGGGCCAGGAGGGTCAGGGTGATGACAGGAGACAGAGGGGTTATAACCCTCAGCAGTCTCAGGGTGGAGTTGCTAGATCGACCTTCCCAGTGCCGGGTGCAGGCTCCGGGAGAGGTAGTCAGAGAGGCCTGACTTGTTTTGCGTGTGGCCAGCTGGGTTACAAGTCTTCAGTTTGCCCGCAGAAGGGCGGAGGTCAGAGAGCTGCTTCTTCTTCAGCTAGACCCCAGAGTCAGAGTTTGGGCAGGGGGCAGCCCTTATCTTACTATCAGTGTGGTCAGCCTGGGCACCTGAAGAGGTATTGCCCGCAGTTGAGTGCTACTTCAGGAGCGTCTGGTTCTAGACAGACGCAGGGATTTCAGCCAGCTCAGTTTGTGCAGGCCTCGAGGGCCAATCCGGGAGCTTCGTCATCCCAGTCAGTGCAGCAGTCGTATGCTCCAAGGGGTGAGTAGGGGGATCAGGGGCCTACAGGGCGCATGTATGCTGTTACCGCGCAGGATCTAGTACCGGCTCCATCAGTAGTGAGAGGTACTTTTCTGTTTTGCAACTCGGTTGCTAGTGTGTTGATTGACACGGGTGCATCTCATTCTTTTGTATCTGCTGCATTTGAATCTGTTTTGGAATTGGAGTTGGCATAGTTAGCATCTCCTATTTGTGTAGTATCGCCTATTGGTGGTGAGTTGATCTTGAAACAAGGTGTTAGAGGTTGTGATATAGAGGTCGCCGACCATAGGCTTCCTTTTCCTTTTGTTGTCATGCCCATGAAGGGTTTTGATGTTATTTTGGGTATGGACTGGCTATCGTCATACCGGGCTGTTATCGATTGCTTCCGCCAGAGGGTCACGTTATGTACCTTGAACGGGGAGTGGTTCCATTTCTTGGGAGACCGGGTTGGTAGTGTTTTGCCACCGAGGTATGATTCGCGAGGGCGGAGTGAGCTTAGTGGTCTACTTGCTAGCTTTGAGAGTGGTGAGTGTGGTGAGACCTAGATTGTGTTTCCGAGGGTGGTTTGTGAGTATTCAGATGTCTTTCCCGAGGACCTTGTTAGTTTGCCACCTCATCGAGAGATTGAGTTCTCTATTGATCTAGTGCCCGGCACGACGCCGATTTCTATGGCTCCTTACCGTTTTGCTCCAGCAGAGTTGATTGAGTTGAAAGTTCAGCTCCAGGAATTGCTAGATAAGGGCTTTGTTCGCCCTAGTGTTTCACCGTGGGGAGCACCGACCCTCTTTGCTAAAAAGAAAGATGGTGCCTTGAGATTGTGTATAGACTACCGGAAGTTGAATCGCGCTACGGTTAAGAATAAGTACCCTATGCCCCGTATAGATGATCTGTTTGACCAGTTGAAGGGTTCCCGTTGTTTCTCTAAGATAGACTTGAGATCGGGTTACCACCAGTTGAGGGTCAGGGAGGAGGATATTCCTAAGATGGCATTCCATACGCGGTATGACCATTATGAGTTTCTGGTGATGCCATTTGGGCTTACCAATGCACCGGCAATCTTTATGGACTTGATGAACCGGATCTTCCGGGAATTCTTGGATCGTTTTGTAGTCGTTTTCGTGGACGACATTCTTATCTATTCGCCTTCTGAGAAGGAGCATGAGGAACACTTGAGAGTGGTGCTTGAGTTGCTTAGGGCCCATAGGCTGTATGCAAAGTTTGGGAAATGTGAGTTCTGGCTAGGAAAGGTGAAATTCTTAGGCCATGTGGTATCCGGGGAAGGGGTGTCTGTTGATGCATCCAAGGTTGAGGCAGTGTAGGATTGGGCACAGCCTAAGAGTGTGTTTGAGGTCCGCAGTTTTCTGGGATTGGCTGGGTATTACCGTCGGTTTGTGAAAGATTTCTCCAGGCTAGTTTCGCCGTTGACTAGATTGACTCGGAAGGGAGTCAAATTTGTGTGGAGTGAGACTTGTGAAAAGTCGTTCGAGGAACTGAAGGTTAGATTGACCACCGCTCCAGTTTTAATTATTCCAGAGAGAGGGTTGGGCTATGCGGTTTATTGTGATGCCTCACGAGAGGGTTTGGGTTGTGTGTTGATGCAAGAGGGGAACGTGGTAGCTTATGGCTCACGTCAGTTGAAAATTCACGAGAAGAACTACCCTACACACGACTTAGAGTTAGCAGCTGTGATCTTTGCCTTGAAGATTTGGAGGCATTACCTTTATGGTGAGAGGTTCGAGGTGTTCTCGGACCATAAGAGTTTGAAATACCTGTTTACACAGAGAGACTTGAATTTGAGGCAGAGGAGATGGATGGAGTTCATTGAGGACTACGATTTTGAGTTGCACTATCACCCGGGAAAGGCCAACGTTGTGGCCGATGCCCTTAGTAGAAAATCCATTAGTAATGTAGCTTGTATTGCCATCCGGGAATGGGAGATAATGGGTACACTTGGTGAGTTTGATTTGCTACTGGGCGAATCCGTTGAGACTACGGCCTTGTTTTCTGTTGTTGCGTAACCTACACTCGTGACTAGAGTGTTAGAGGCACAGAGAGGTGACCTTTAGGTAGAGTCCTACAGAGAGAAGATCTCCGGTGGGAGAGTTGAGAAGGGTTTGACGGTGTATCCCGACCTGAGTGTGAGATACCGAGACCGTCTGTTTGTGCCAGAGTCTTGCCGAGAGGAAGTACTCCGAGAGTTTCATCATTCACGTCTTGCGGTGCATCCCGGAGGTACTAAGATGTATCGGGATTTGGGTCGCCAGTTTTGGTGGCGGGGTATGAAGAGAGATGTGGCAGCTTTCGTGTCTAAGTGTCTTACTTGCCAGCAAGTGAAGACCGAGCATCAGAGGCCAGCGGGTTTGTTGCAACCCTTGCCTATTGCCGAGTGGAAGTGGGAGCATGTCACTATGGACTTCGTTGTAGGTCTTCCGAGGACTCAGCGGGGTAGTGATGCCATTTGGATGGTTGTGGACCGGTTGACTAAGTCGGCGCACTTCATTCCTATGCGCGTGAGAGATTTGATAGATCATCTTGCCGACTTGTATATTCGGGACATAGTGAGATTGCACGGGGTCCCAGTGACGATCGTCTCAGATAGAGATCCTCGTTTTACTGCTAGGTTGTGGCAGAGTTTGCAGAGTGCCTTGGGTACTAAGTTGACCTTTAGTACGGCTTATCATCCTCAGACTGACGGGCAGTCCGAGCGTACTATTCAGGTCCTTGAGGATATGCTTCGAGGTTGTGTCCTTGACTTTAGTGGGACGTGGGAGAGGCACTTGCCTTTGGTGGAGTTTGCCTACAACAACAGCTTTCAGTCTAGTATCGGTATGGCACCGTTTGAGGCCTTGTATGGCCGACCGTGTAGGTCTCTAGTGTGTTGGGCCGAGGTGGGTGATGCACCTTTGTTGGGTCCGGAGTTGGTTAGAGAGACGACGGAGAAAGTTGAGCTTATCTGTAGGAGGCTTGTTACAGCCCAGAGTCGCCAAAAGAGCTATGCCGACCGTAGGAGGAGACCTTTGGCGTTTGAGGTAGGTGTTCATGTTTTCTTGAAAATATCACCTAGGCGAGGTTTGATGAGGTTTGGGAAGAGTGGGAAGTCATCCCCTCGGTTTATCGGTCCCTTTGAGATCCTCGAGAGGATTGGGGAAGTGGCTTATCGTTTGGCTTTGCCGCCGCAGTTGTCCGGAGTGCATGACGTCTTTCATGTTAGTATGCTTCGGAAGTATGAGCCGGATCCGTCCCATGTGTTGGATTGGACCGACTTAGAGGTAGATGAGGATGCCTCGTATGAGGAGAGACCGGTTCAGGTCTTGGATAGGCGGGATCAAGTCCTACGTGGCAAGACCATTCCTTTGGTAAAGGTTTTGTGGAAACATCACGGAGTGGAGGAAGCCACTTGGGAACGTAAGTTGGAGGTCTGCGAGAAATATCCGGACTTGTTTGTTGATGAGTAATCTTGTATTTAAACTTTGAAATGTTGTTGAACTTAAGAGCTTTATATATGTCTTAAGTTGTAAAACATTGGTAATGTTTTGGCTTAATGGAAGTGTGTTGTAGAACTCACCTTAACATGGGAGTTGATTATGATATTGCATATGTTGGCTATATTGTAGAATTGGAGTTGTATCATGTATATTGATTATGATATGAACTGTGAACCATGTATGTTGGAAATGGTTGGAAATGGAAGAAAATTGCATGTCGATAATGCACTGGTAATATTTGTTGTGAAATGCCTCTTGAAAAGAGATGGAATCGACCGGTATTGGGTCGGGTTGTTTAATATTATGTTGTAATATTGATTGGGAATGGAGAAAACTCGTTTTTGAAAAACTTGTGTTTAATTTCGGGGACGAAATTCTTTAAGGGGGGGAGGTTATAGCGATCCCGGTTATCCCTTTACTGTTCTGTTGTATTCCGGACTCGGTTCCGTGAAGTTGGTAGTGGTATCTATCTTGTTGTGTCCTTTAATTCCACATGATTGAGTTTTAGGATGTTTTGAACAGGGTTGTTACAGGTTGGTTAGGCCTTGGTTTCAATTCCTTGTTGTTCAGTTTTTAGGCGTTCCGCTCAAGCGGGTCTTCTTGCGCTCGAGCGGGGATTGCACACATCCAGTATTTCGGGTTTCTGCAAAACTTCTGCAGATGTGATTTTTGCGCTCGAGCGAGTTTCCTTACGCTCGAGCGGTGGTGCTCGAGCGGGTATGTTGGCGCTCGAGCGGGTAGTACTTTCTGGGTGTAAGTTCTGGGAGGTGGAAATCTACGCTCGAGCGGACTGGTTTTTGCGCTCGAGCGGAAGTGCTTTATTCTTGTGTCTTGGCGCTCGAGCGGGCCTTATTGCGCTCGAGCGTGTCCAGATTTTTGTTCTTGGCGCTCGAGCGTCGTGTTCTCCGCTCGAGCGGGTCATACGTATATGAGTTATTCGCTGGGTGATTTTAAATCACTTTTTGCTTTTCTTTCTCTCTCCTACTTTTTCTAAAAAACCATTTTTGAGAGCCTCTCTCTCTAGATACTCCCTTCTCTCTAGGGTTTGATCTAGTTAGAGTGTCCTCATTCTCTTCGGCTTTTGTAAAAGTTGTGTTGATCGTCGAGGGCGTCGTTTTGATCTGAAAATCTCGGTCTTTGGAGCACTTTGGTTTTGGTCTCTTCTCCATCCGAGCTCTAGCTTCGAGGTAGGGATATCCTACTCCTCTTTATGAGCTTTGTCTTTAAATTTTAGTATTTTGAGATGTTGGGGTTGGTTTGGTAATTTTGTGAAAATTTGGGACTTTTGTGTAAATTTACAAAGGTTGGGGTTTTTAGCTATATAAAACCTAGATGCATGTTTGGCATGGGAAAAGTGAAATTAATGTTAAAACATTAATGAAAATAGAACCTAAGGGTTGTAATGTTAATTATGGAAAATGCCCTAATTACATTGGTTAATTAATTTGCATAATTAATTATGAGAAATGAGGAATTGAATTGGAAAGTTGTGAGATTAAAGGGTGTAGTTGGATTATTTATCACTCACCTAGTTGGAATGTTGATTATATATCCATTGTTGCATTTATTTTTCTGTATAGAAATAACTGCTTTGGGCTATCGGTAGAGGATAGTCTTGATTGTTGTAGACAATGCATGATGATTAGGAAAGACTGAAACTAATCACTGGAATGTGTCATTGAGTTTGACGATTGCACGAATACATTAAATTTATGTGTTGTGTGATGATGTGTATAATTATTGTTTATATGCATTGTGTTGTGTTGGAGGAGATAGGGGATGTACTCCACGGTTTAGGGGAAGATAGGGGATGGACCTCTAAACCGAATGTTGTTAGGAGGAGATAGGTGATGGACTCCGTAGATAGAGCTCATATGCTTATCTAGTAATGTGTTGACATAGCTCATATGCTTGTCATTGGAAGTGTGATAGTGCTCATATGCATATCTGTGGAAGTAATGATATAGCTTGTATGCTTGTCTGTTGGTATGTGATATAGCTAGTATGCTTATCTGTTATGAAATGGGAAGTGCTTGATATGAAGTGCTGTCTCATCTGAGTTGTTTGGCCAGGTTTTGAGCCATGGTTATAAATTGAGAATTGAAAAGAATTGGAAAATGGACTGTAATATGGACTTGTATGTCATGAAACCGTAAAGTGTGATAAGGGAAAGTATCAGTGTTGGCCATCTATCAACTGCTAATCTTTTAGTCATTGTTCATATTTGGTTTAGTATGTTTCTACTGGGCTGTGGCTCACCCTATATGGGAATATCATTTTCAGGTACAGGTAGCATGCCACCTCCAAGGACGTAGCTTGGGAGGCTAGAGGCAGGCGGACTTTTGTCGTTTTATTTCTTTGATGTATTACATATATATTCAAGCCAAGGGCTTAATGTGTAAACGAGTTAGCACTCTTTTGTTGTAACCAAGTGTTAACTTGGAAAGCTGTAAGTCCTTAGGGCATTTGCTTTTGTTGTTAACATGTAATACTTTTGTAAGGAACTACTCTGATGAATAGAAGAATGTTTATCTTTATTACCAATGCATGTCTATATTGATGGGTTTAATGTGTTATTTTGAGGGCGTTACAGTTTGGTTACACAAAAGTGAGCCTAGCTCAATACATTTTCAGCCCTTGGCTATACAAAAGAATATAACAAAATAAAGAAACTTTTGCTCCCAAAAGTCCCTCTAAGCTATTATGCTGGCGGAGGCATGTCACCAGCACCTGAAAATGGTTTTCCCCAAATAGGGTGAGCCAAAACCCAGTAGAAATAGCCTAACACAGTATATGAAATTTAATAAAGATGTAATTACAATTGTGCATATACAAGGCTTGTGACAAGACATTCATATTACATATGATCGTAAAGTCCTAAAGTTCATATTTCAATTTATTTTCTTTCAATTCATTTCAAGTTCATTTATTCTTCCCAATTCATGGGTCAATTTCATTATCTTCTAACAACCCAACAGAGACTATAACTCAGCGGTTTTCCAATTCAATACATTATCACACAAACACTTCAAATATGCTATTTTACCGAAATTTCGTCTGCGGGATTGGCACCCATGTATACACAAGATTTTGAGACTTTCACTCTGGACACTCCGGCCAACTTAATTTTAATAAAGTCCGTCCCCTATTTCCTCACAAACAATGGAGTACATCCTCTTTCTTTTTCCAAACAATCATACATATACAATGTATATAAATCATAGTCATATTCAATGACAATCAACAATAGATTAGTTTTAATTTACCTAATCCCTATGCAATTTCTACAACAATCATAGCTATTCTCCACCGATAGCCCAATATAGATATTTCTAAACAGATAAACAATCTTCTCAACAGATATATTATTCAAATTTCCATGGGTGAGAGACAACACGTGTCCAATTCCACCATATACATCAACAGTCATCTAATTTCATATTACCATTATCAATTTCAGTTATTTATACAAAATAACAATTTGACCCATTTACGACAAAACTCCCATTTTTCAAAATATCAACCCAAATGTCAAAATTAACTATTTTGTCACCATAGAACCTCATACTCGAACCCCATAATAATTTATTTCATACTCATACTGAAACCCATTTTTTTATTTCACACCCAAGCCCTAGGTTTGTTCAAAATACTCCCAAATCCCACCATTGACAAATAACCAAGCTAAAGACCATGTAAAAGTGTAGAAAGTCTCTACCTCAAAGAGAGAAGATGAGCCAAGTAAGAGTGAAGCTTCAAAGATGCCCAAATCCAACTCTATTCGGATCAAAATGGAGATATTGAGATGGTCTTCCTTTTTATCAAAGGGATTAGGGTGAGGAAATTGCTAGAAGTAGGTGAAAATATAGAGAAAGAGAGTGTTTTAGAGTGAGAGGGTCTCAACTTTAGGTTTTAGGGAGAAAAGATCTGAAAAAGTGATGTAAAAAGTCATTTTCGTGGTTTGATAGACGCACAATCCGCTCGAGCACGAGAAGTGGTGCTCGAGTGTCAGACACAAAAAGTTGTCCTGTTTGAGCGCAAGAAAGGCCACTTAAGTGCCAAGACACAATGAACAGGATGCTCACCGCTCGAGCGCAAGAAATGACGTTCAAGCGTAGAAAACTAACATTCAGAACTTTTGTAGACAACAGACCAACGCTTGAGCGCCCATCTGCTTGAACGTAGGAAACGCCACTTGAGCGTAGAGATCACTCTTCTAGTAGTTTTGTAGACCTGCAAAAGTACTGAAAGTTTGTAAAGCCCGCTCGAGCACAGGAAGTGCCGCTCGAGTTGAGGACCAAAATTCTGGGCAACACGAGGTTTGAAAAACAAGCGACCAACCTGCCTAAACACAATCACAACAACCCAAAAGCCAATTTCCAAGATATACAAGGGAAGAAAGAGGTAAACAACAATATGAAAGCATTAAACCCGAGTTTGGAATACCACAAGAGTTGGGTCAGAACTAGGATCGCTATAACCTCCACCCCTTAAAGAATTTCATCCCCGAAATTACAAATCACATTTCAAAACCATGATTTAAACAAATTTCCACGATGATGACAAATCAATTTTCAATATCATGACCCATCCACCTGTCATCCAATCCATCACATGATGAACAAGTCTTAATATACATCTCAACATACATTTCCAATATACACTTCTCATAGTTTTAACTAATTTTAATATATATTCCATATTTCCAGAACATATTCAATGTTCATGATAAACTTGCATTTCCAAAACTAAAACAACATATACAATGTTCATATTAAGCCTGCGTCTCCAAAACATATTCAACACATATAATGTTCTCATATTTAAACATATACAATGCTTTTACATTTCATTACCATAATCAAATTCTCAACATATGTTCAAACACCAAAAAATAAGTCCGGATATTTCTCTCGGATTTCCAATTCACGTTCCCAAGTTTCTTCCTCAATCCCGTGATGTTTCCACAAAACCTTAGCCAAGGGAATCATCTTGCCTCATAAGACTTGGTCCCGAGCATCCAAGATTCTCACCGATCTCTCCTCATAGGAGGCATTCTCATCTACCTCTAAGTCGGTGCAATCCAACACGTGCGATGGATCTGGCTCATACTTCCGAAGCATGCTAATATGGAACATGTCATGAACCCCGAAAAGTTGTGGCAGCAACGCCAAATGGTAAGCAATCTCTCCAATCCGCTCAAGGATCTCAAAAGGCCTAATAAATCAAGGGGACAATTTCCCACTCTTCCCAAATCTCATCAAACCCCACCTAGGTGATATCTTCAAGAACACATGGTCTTCCACCTCAAAAAACAAGGGTTTCCTCCTACGGTTGGCATAATTTTTCTAACGACTTTGAGCCGTAATCAACCTCTTACAGATAAGTGCTACTTTCTCCGTCATTTTCCGAACCAACTCTGCACCTAATAAAGGTGCATCACCCACCTCAGCCTAACACACCGGAGATCTACATGGTCGACCATACAAGGCCTCAAACGGTGCCATACCAATACTCAATTGGAAGCTATTGTTATAGGCAAACTCCACTAAGGGTAAGTGCCTCTCCCACGAACCCTTAAAGTCAAGGACACAATCTCGAAGCATATCCTCAAGGATATGAATAGTACGCTCGGATTGCCTGTTAGTCTGAGGATGATACGCAGTGCTAAAGGTCAATCTAGTGCCCAAGACACTCTGCAAGCTTTGCCATAACCGAGTTGTGAAACGCGAATCTCTATTCGAAACAATCGTCATCGGGACCCCGTGCAAGATGATATGCAGGTTGGCAAGATGATCTACCGAATCATTCATGAGCATGGGTATGAAGTACGCAGACTTGGTTAACTGGTCAACTACTACCCAAATGGCATCACTACCCCGTTGAGTCCTCGGAAGGCCCACAACAAAATCCATCGTGACATGTTCCCACTTCCACTGGGCTATAGGCAAGGGTTACAACAAACCTGCTGGCCTCTGATGCTCGGCCTTCACTTGCTGACAGGTGAGGCACTTCAACACAAACATGGCCACATCCTTCTTCATACCTCTCTACCAAAACCGGCAACTAAGGTCGTGATACATCTTTGTGCCTCCCGGATGCACCGTAAGGCGCGAATGGTGAAACTCTTGGAGTACTTCCTCTCGGCAAGACTTTGAAAAAAACAAACAGTCATGGCATCTCACACTCAGGTTGGGATACACACTCATGCCGTTCTCTACTTTCCCATTGGAGATCTTCTCTCGAAGGTATTCCATTTCAAGATCACTCTTTTGCATTTCTACCACTCGGTTCACAAGTGTAGGTTATGCAACCACAGAAAATAAGGTTGCAAGCTCAACGGACTCGCCAAGATATAAGTCAAACTCCACAAGAGCACCCAACATCTCCTACTCTTGGATGGCAATACTAGCCACACTGCTAACAGATTTCTTGCTCAAGCCGTAGGCTACAACGTTGACCTTCCCTGGGTGATAGTGCAACTCGAAATCATAATCCTTTATCAACTCTATCTAGCTTCTCTGCCTCAAGTTCAAGTCTTTCTATGTAAACATCTATTTCAGACTTTTGTGATCAGAAAACACTTCAAACCTTTCACCATATAGATAGTGCCTCCAAATCTTCAAGGCAAATATCACTGCTGCTAATTCTAAATCGTGAGTAGGGTAGTTCCTCTCATGTGTTTTTAACTGCCGTGAGCCATAGGCTACCACCTTCACCTCTTGCATCAAAACACAACCCAAACCTTCCCGTAAAGCATCACAATAAACTGAATAACCCAAACCCCTCTCCAGAATAATCAAGACTGGAGCAATGGTAAGTCTAACCTTAAGTTCTTGAAATGACTTGTCATAGGTCTTATTCCAGATAAACTTAACTCCCTTCCTTGTCAGTTTAGTTAACGGTGACGCTAATCTAGAGAAATCCTTCACAAATCTCTAATAATATCCGACCAACCCTAGGAAACTACGAATCTCAAAAGCATTCTTAGGTTGTGTCCAATCTTGCACTACCTCTATCTTGGATGAATCTACAGTCACTCCTTCCCAGGATACCACATGGCCCAAGAACTTAACCTCTTTCAGCCAAAACTCACACTTTTCAAACTTAGCATATAACTTGTTAGCTCTAAGCAATTCAAGCACCACTCGCAAGTGTCCTTCGTGCTCCTTCTCAAAGGGTGAGTAAATCAAGATGTTGTCCACGAAGACGACCACAAAACGGTCTAGAAACTCCCGGAAGATCCAGTTCGTCAAATCCATAAATACAGCCGGTGCATTGGTCAGCCCAAAAGGCATTATTAAAAATTCATAATGGCCGTACTGTGTATGGAATGCTGTCTTCGGGATATCCTCCTCCTTTATCCTCAACTGGTGATAACCCGATCTCAGGTCTATCTTAGAGAAACAACAAGACCCCTTCAACTGGTCAAACAAGTCATCTATACAAGGCATTGGGTACTTGTTCTTAACAGTTACCCGGCTTAGCTTCCGGTAATCTATACAAAGTCACAATGCTTCATCTTGCTTTTTAGCAAAAAGAGCCAGTGCTCTCCAAGGTGAAGTATTAGGGCGGATAAAATCCTTATCTAACATTTCTTAGAGTTGAATCTTTAACTCACTCAACTCAGCATGTGCAAACCGATATGGTGCCATAGAAATTGGAGCCATGCCAGGCACTAAATCAATAGAGAATTCGATCTCTCAGTGAGGTGGCAAACTAGTAAGGCTGTCTGGAAAGACATCAGGGTATTCACAAACTACCCTTGGCAACTCCACTCAAACTTCATCACACTCACTACTTAAGAAGCTAGCAAGAAGACAACTAAGTTCACTCCACCCACGCGGATCATATACCGGTGATAAGACTCTATCCACCCGATCCCCAAGAAGTAAAAACAATCACCGCTTATGGTACATATAGTGACCCTCTGACGGTAGCAATCTATAACAGACCGGTATGATGATAGCCAGCCTATACCCAAAATCACATCAAAACTAGACATGTCAAGCAACACAAATGCAAAAGGTAATCGGCGACTGGCAACCTCGATGTCACAACCCCGACACCCCTGTTTTAAGATAACCTCACCACCAATAGGTGACTCTACACAAATAAGAGATGCTAACTGTGCCAACTCTAACCCTAAAACTGATGCAAATGCAGACGAAATATAAGAATGGGATGCACAAAACAAGAAGGTACCTCTCACTACTGAAGGAGTAGGTACAAGGTCTGGTGCCGCAACAGTGTACATACGCCCAGTAGGCCTCTGATCAACCTGCTCACCCCTCAGAGCATATGCCTGGTGTACTGATTGAGCCGAAGAGGCTTCCTGATTGGCCCTCGAGGCCTGCGTTGACTCTGCCAGCTGGTGGCTCTGTGTCTGCCTTGAACTAGACATACCAAATGTGCCGCCCAACTGTGAGAAAAACCTTTTCATGTGCCCTGCTTGCCCACACTGATGACAAGTGAGCTGCTGGCCTCTCCCCTGACTCTGGCTCTAAGAACGAGCTGAAGACGATGCTACCGCTGCCCTCATCCTCTCTGTAGGCAATCTGGAGACTTATGGCCCAACTGACCACATTTAAAACGAGTGATGTCTTCCTGACCACCTCTCCCAAAACCCAAACTCGGCACTGGAAAGTGGACCTCGACTGAGCTCCTTGGGATGACTGAGGGTTAAAACCCTTTTGCCTCTTACTGTCCCCCTGACTGTCCTGACTCCTTCTGGAGCCCCTCATCCTCTTTTCATCCATTTGCATGATAGTCTCAAGATAGGTTGCAGCCTCCACAAGGCACCCATAATCCCTAATCATGGATTTGGCAACTCTAAACATGAGCCTAGTCCTCAACCACTTCTCGAACTCCAGACAACGGCGCTCCTCAGTCGCCATGAGTTTCGGTGCAAACCTCGATAAACTGGTGAATGTGGCCTCAAACTTGACCATTGGTGTGTTCAACTTCACCAACTTAGAGAACTGGTCTCTCAACTTCTCCCTAATAGTGGGAGGCAAAAACTTGTCCTGGAAGGCGTCGACAAAAGCCTCCTAAGTCCCTCTGATGCGCCCCCGCGTATATTTCCACCATTGACCCGCGTCTTCCTTCATCTGGAAGGACGCCAAGGTCACTTTCAAATCCCCGTCTTCGTGCCGAGCATCTCAAACGTCTTCACCATCTGCTCTAACCACTCATTCGCTTTCAGTGGCTCCTTGGGATCACTCAAAAACTCATCCAGATTCAATCGGAAAAACTCCCTCTTTAGAAAAGATGGCCCAGCCTCAGCGACTTGGGCCTGGACTTAATTCTCAGCCCTGAGAATGTCCATGGATTCTGGCAAAGCTCTGACCATTTCGCGGGCTAGGCACCCATGGCCTGTTGACCCACCGGTTCAACGACATTGGCCTAACCAACCCTTTCTTCTTGTACCGGAATATTATCCGATAGAGGCATCTTATGCCTTCTAGGCCTACCACGCCTACCATCTTCACATCCTGACATCCTAATAAAGGTAACAAAAAGGTATTAGCACATTTACAAATGTGCCGAAACTAACTCACTCACGTCCTAATGCGATGGACAACAGTAAATCACTCCATATAAGCACGTAATCATGTAAACACATACAAATTTCCTTCCTAGATAATGACCGTCCCGCGGCATTGCTAGAGTTCCAATTAGAAACAACAATGATCAAGTGCTCTTCTAATAGGACTTCCAGAAACCCGTAGATCTAATCAATATTTTAGGAACTAAATCCCATATCCATATAATCATATAAGCATGTTATCATATAAGCATACAATACATGCTAACGTCTCCGCCAAGCAAGACAAACCCATTGTGGGACTAACTACATCCCACGTATCCAAAGTATTCAAACCCGATACGCTTTGATACCAAGTTGTAACACCCCCAAAATATTACAGTAAACCCAATCCTTAAAGCAGAGGAATAATATAAATAATATGCTTTCATTCATTAGAGTTCGTTTACAAAAGTTAACACATGTATTATACATTCACAAATGTTCATACTGAATCTACAACATGTGTTGCAATGCTAAGAGAATTAAAAAAAATTAAACAAATAGTCATATGCCCTATAGGCTTACATCTTTCCAAGTCATGGCTTGGTTACACAAAAGTGAGCCTAGCTCAATATATTTTTTGCCCTTGGCTATACAAAAGAATGTAACAAAATAAAAAAGCTTTGTGTAATAACCCGACCCTCGTACATGTCCTTTGTTGTATTTTCGGATCCTATTTTTTGATTTTGAAAGCTTACTGTGGAATCCTATGGGAAATTTAAATTAAGTAAGTAAACCATATGATTAAAGATGTCTATCTGTTCAATAAGAAAAGTATCTGTTACATGAGAATGTTTAGATCAGAAATTGGAAGCCTTAGAGGCTTAATTATCTGGAATTGATTTCACATATATAATCAGCATAATTTTTAAGTAATATTAAGCACTTCTGTGAAATTTCAATTTGGGGATGCTTAAACGATTCATTTTTGTCCCTATTCAAGCTTTCTATATAAGTATACATGCTTATAAGAGTCTTATGACTCATAAGACTTAGGAATCATATTTCTCCTAAGGGAAGATGAGGAGTGAGAGAATTGAAGGGTAGAGGGAGGAGATCATCAAAAAGGTTGGGAATTTGTGGAAGATTAAGTACAAGGTATGTATAAGACTATCCCAATTGACTCCCATAACTCTTCTTCTTAGGATGTGTGAAATACCCTCTTGATCATGTCACTTAGGGGTTGGAATGATGATTCCATATTCCTTGGTTGTTTGATTCAATTAAAATTGAACATGGAGAAGTTATATTCTATCTTCTTACTTTGAACTTGAGTGTAGAACATGATTTTGTGTATCCATGTTATGTTATGTGCATGAGAAGCTAAGAACCTCAAGATATGGAAGAGTGTTTATGAATTTTAACTTTTGGTCCATTGAATTGAGTTGTGTGCATGGATTTAATTCAAGCTAGAGAATGTTGTATATTGTACCTTGAATTTCATGTTTTTTTTTGAACCATGATTTAGTAATGAAAAGAGCTATTTTAGGGTCTTGAACACACTCCTAAAAGAATGGAATTTTTTAGCAAATTTCGGACTGGAAGTGTTGAATCGCCGCACGTGCGGGAGTCATGGCCGCACGTGCGGGAAGTGCTGCCGCACGTGCGGGGGTTGTGGCCGCACGTGCGGGAGAAGGGCAAATTTTGGGGCTTTTGTTCTGCTAAAAAGGCATGTGTGGGACCTCAGGGCCGCACATGCGGGGCCAACTGCCGCACGTGCGGGGCTCACAGCCGCACGTGCGGCTCATGCTGGAAAATACTGTTTGCCCCGTTTTGCGTGTAGAACCCTCTAATGTGGTCGAAACATGTATTTGATGCCTTTTAATATGTATTAATTCCTTCGAAATAAAACGAAACAGAAAGTAATCTGATATGGAAAGGGACCTAAATTGTAAAGGTTGAATGTGTGCAGGGCACACTCCGGGAGGAACAAGCACATCATCACAACACTGTGAGTAGTAGTATTATTATCTTCTTTACATATGGCTAATGATTTCCATTAGCATTTCGTTTACACGACTATGTTAATGTCTCAAGTACGCAAATATGATTAATGTTTCAAGTATGTATGAGTCATGTATGCATGTTAATACTCAAGTATGTCCCAAATATGTAAAGAATGAAATGGGAAAGATAAAATACCTTTATTCTATAAGACTTCGGGCCTACGGCCACTCAATATAAGCTATTATGATACGAAACAAAGTGCTACACGGAACTAAGTGCTACGAGGTGAGCCACCTCTAGAATCTGTGTGAGACACCTCTTGAGTTCGTATAAGTACACTTTCAAGGGCTTTATGCCACTTTCAAGGGCTTCAATGCCAACAAGTTACAAGGGCCTTGTGCCACACTTTCAAGGGCCTTAGTGCCATATGTTACAAGGGCCTTGTGCCACCATGTTTAAGGGCCTTGTGCCACCATGTTTAAGGGCCTTGTGCCACTATGTTCAAGGGCAATATGCCACCATGTTTAAGGGCTTTAAGCCGTTATGAATTAAGAATGTGATATGTCAAGCTCTTATGTTCAAGATTGGGCCTAAGGCCGTTATAAGATGAATACAGAATCAGGCTAACTTTGTAACCTCTGCATTTACACATATATTGATATTGTCATGTTTCAAGTTGAGCATTGCTTCATTATGTATTACTATTCACTGAGCCCGGCTCACTCTCTGTTATGTCTGTTTCTGTAGGCAACCAACCAGGAGGTCAATCCTAACCTATGATGCCCGGTTCCTTTTGACAACCTTCGTGTGTCCAACCACTCACAAGGCCACCCATTTTGTGAAGTCCACTAAGATAATTGGCTTATTTCTTGGCTACCCTTCCAAGGTTGATTGTGTATAACTCCAATAGTTTTTGTTACATGCCCGACTACAGGGCTGGGTCTGTATATGTGTTTGTATATATGTACTGTCAAGAAATATTTTTGTTTGGATTCTATCAACCTCTTATGGTGCATGTAATGTATGAGATCCTGGCATGTTAGAAATAGCTCAATGGGATTTGCTTAATTTTGTATTCTTGTATGTTTTGTGCTTCCGTCAAGGCCCCATATGATATATATATATATATACCAGATTAAGTGTCCGTTTCTGAAGTGGTCATGCCCAAACTTCTAGGGGCGGGTTTGGGGCGTGACATTTTGCTTCCAAAAGTCCCTCCAAGCTATTGCCCTAGTGGAGGCATGTCACCAGCAACTAAAAATGGTTTTCCCCAAATAGGGTGAGCCAAAACCCAGTAGAAATAGTCTAACACAGTATATGAAATTTAATAAAGACATAAGTACAATTGTGCATATACAAGGCTTATCACAAGACATTCACATTACATATGATCGTAAAGTCCCAAAGTTCATATTTCAATTTATTTTCCTTCAATTCATTTCAAGTTCTTTTATTCTTCCCAATTCATGGGTCAATTTCATTATCTTCCAACAAACCAACAGAGACTATAACTTAGTGGTTTTCCAATTCAATACATTATGACATGAACACTTCAAATCTGCCATTTTACCAAAATTTCGTCCGTGGGATCGGCACCCATGTAAGCACAAGATTTCAGGACTTTCACCCTGGACACTCCGACCAACTTAATTTCAACGGAGTCCATCCCCTATCTCCTTTCAAACAATAGAGTACATCACATTTCTCCTCCTAAACAATCATGCATATACAATATATATAAATCATAGTCATATTCAATGACAATCAACAATAGATTAGTTTCAATTTATCTAATCCTTATGCAATTTCTACAACAACCATAGCTATTCTCCACCGATAGCCCAATATAGATATTTCTAAACAGATAAACAATCTTCTCAACAGATATATTATTTAAATTTCCATGGGTGAGAGACAACACGTGTCCAACACCACCATGTACATCAATAATCATCCAATTTCATATTACCATATCAATTTCAGTTATTTACACAAAATAACAATTTGACTCATTTAGGACAAAACTATCATTTTCCAAATATCAACCCAAATGCCAAAATTAACTATGTTGCTACCATAGAACCTCATACTCGAACCCCATAATCATTTATTTCACATACATACTGAAACCCCTCTTTTTTATTTCATACCCAAACCCTACGTTTGTTTAAAATACTCCCAAATCCCACTATTGACAAATAACCAAGCTAAAGACCATATAAAAGTGTAGAAAGTCCCTACCTCAAAGAAAGAAGACGAGCCAAGCAAGAGTGAAACTTCAAAGATGCCCAAATCCAACTCTATTCAGATCAAAATGGAGATCTTGAGATGGTCTATCTTTTTATCAAAGGGATTAGGGTGAGGAAATCACTAGAAGTAGGTGAAAATGTTGAGAAAGAGAGAGTATGTGTGTGTGTTTTAGAGTGAGAGGGTCTTAACTTTAGGTTTTAGAGAGAAAAGATCTGAAAAAGTGATGTAAAAAGTCATTTTTGCGATCTAATATACGCATAGTTCGTTCGAGCATAAGAAGTGACGCTCGAGTGTTAGACACAAAAAGTTGTCTCGCTGGAGCGCAAGAAAGGCCGTTTGAGCGCTAAGATATAAGGAACAAGACGCTCACCGCTCGAGCGCAAGAAATGATGCTCGAGCGTAGAAAACTCACATCTAGAAGTTTTGCAGACAACAGACCAACGTTCGAGCGCAAGAAAGGCCGCTTGAGCGCCCACCCGCTTGGGCGTAGGAAACGCAACTCGAGCATAAAGATCACTCTTCCAATAGTTTTGCAGACTTACAGAAGTACTGAGAGTTTGGAAAGCCCGCTCGAGCACAGGAAGTGCCACTCGAGCGGAGGACCAAAATTCTGGGCAACACAAGGTTTGAAAACATGCAACCAACTTGCCCAAACACAATCACAACAATCCAAAAGCCAATTTCCAAGATATACAAGGGAAGAAAGAGATAAACAATAATATGAAAACATTAAACCCAAGTCCGAAATACCACAAGAGTCGGGTCAAAACCAGGATCGCTATAACAGGCAGTTAAGAGTTAATAGAACAAACAAATGGAGGAGGTAATTAGTCCCTCATTGAGCTAGTAGAATCCATGTCTGCAGTTTGGAAAGAAAAGACAGAGCTTGATGGATCTTCTAATAAAACAAGGTGCTCTGTTTGGTTGACCCCAATGTTGGCAGGCACATCTGCACATTGGTTTGCTTATCTTGGAATATATTGAATGCCACAGTTGCATCTTTTCAGCATGAAGTTGGCATCCTCGATCAGTGCTCTGTATGGAGATGTTCTTTCAGCTCCATCCTTGATTAGCTTCATTGCTAGCTGGGAATCTATCTCAATTTCTATGTTAGCCATTCCTTTTTGCATGATGATTGCTAGTCCTCTATATAGCCCCCAAAGTTTAGCTTCCAAGCTCGTGCAATTTCCCAGATAGCCATGGTATCCCTACAACCAGGTGTCCACTTTATCTCTTAGTAAAACTTTGTACCCAGATTGGCTTGGATCTCCTTTAGAACATCTATCAGTGTTTAGCTTCAGTTTCCTTAGAATAGGAGCAAACCAGTTAGTTAGTCTTGGTTCTAAATAATTTGGATGAAGGGGGTTTTGAAAAGCTTCCTGGATCTTTTGAGCTTGTTATAGTATTCTAGTTGCACTGGTGTATATGGATTGGGTTTGATTTTCAAACACTTCTTTATTTCTTTCTTTCCATATGTTCTAGATGGCAGACAAGAAGATTGTTGACCATTGGATTTCAGCCAACATACTTTTACTTTTCATGTTAGATTTTAACCACTCAAGCAATGGTTTCCTATGTTTTCCTTGCCACCAATTAAGATCTTTCAGTTTGAGCTAGATGTTTTTAGCTTTGGGCATCCTCTTAGTAATTGAATCATGTCTTCTCTTTCAGTTTGGCATCTGTGACAAATGTCTGAATCTACAAGGTTTCTTGTGAGTTGCATTTGGTTTGTGAGGAGCCTTTCATGCATGGCTAGCCAGAGGAAGCTTTGTAGCCTTTGTGGAGCTTTGATTTTCCATAGCCATTACCAATCCAATCCATTCTTTTCCTATTTGGTGATAGCATTATAAGCTACTGAAGTAGAAAAATTCCCATTAGTAGTCCCTTGCCAAGTAGGGGTATCCATGAAAGTCATAAACTTGGGTTTGTATATGTTGAGAATGTTGTCTTTGTCTTGTTGGGAGATTTGGTGCTGGATTGGTGTCAGGTCCTATCTGCCTTCGTCATCTAGAATAGAGCTAACTTTTGTTGTACAATCAATGTGAGGTCCTTGATTGCTATTACATAAAGGTTGTGCACCACACCACCAGTCAGTCCAGAGTGATATATTCTTCCCATTCCCTACATTCCATTTGATATTTTCCTTCAAGACCTCCTTGTTTTTAATTATGCTTTTCCATGTGTGAGATGTTTTTCTCTATATGGACCAATTGGAAATGGTGTGTTGGTTTAGGTACTTAGATTGATGGATTTTGCACCAGAGAGGTTATCATCTTTACTAGCAACTTTCCAACCCAATTTTTATATTAAGGCAGAGTTTTGCTCTATGGTTTTCCTAATACCCAACCCACAATTTCTTTTACTTTTACAAACTTGATTCCAATTAACCAGGTGAACTTTCCTAACTGTGTCAGTGCTACCCCATATGAAGTTTCTATTCAAGCTATCAATTTTGTCACAAACATTCCTAGGTAGTTGCATAGTTTGCATGAGGTGGTTAGGGATGACAGAAGTGACAGACTTCACTAGGGTAATTTTACCAGCTAGGGAGAGATTTTTAGCCTTCCATCCAGACAACCTGCTAGTTATTTTCTCAATGGTTTCTTTGATGTGATTTTTATTAACTCTTCCATGGAGCAAAGGAGTTCCTAAGTATTTACCTAGATCATCAGTTAGGGATATACCACATTGGTAGCTAAAGGGAAGAGCTTCTATCCTTGTGATGTTAGGGGAAACAAAGATTTTGGATTTTTGGAAATTAATCTTCTGACCAGATATTCACAAAATTCATTCAGGACTTCCATAATGCACTCACAGTTCCTTTTATTAGCTTTGGCAAACAAGATTAGGTCATCAGCAAAGAACATGTGAGAGATAAGAATACTATGATTGGCTGCTTTCAGGCCTTTCCATGCTTTACTCTCAGTTTTGATTACGATCATGTTAAAAAGATTTCCATGCAAAGCACAAACAAGTAAGGGGATAGGGGGTCTCCTTGTCTAAGATCTCTCCAACATTAATGCTAGGAAGGGTTCACCATTCCAAATGATAGAAGAATTGACATTTGACACACAATTTTATAATGAGAGTAATCCAATTAGAGTTAAGATTAAATTTTTTTAGAGTTTGATGGACAAAATTCCAAGAAATACGATCATAGGCTTTTTCAAGATCAATCTTAAGAACCATCCCACCAGTTTTACCCTTCTTATTTCTAAGGGTATGAATGATTTCTTGAGTTATGATAATATTATCAGTGGTAGTTCTACCTGAGATGAAGCTACTCTGGTTAAGGCTAATCAAGTCAGAAATGAGGGGCCTGATTCTATTAACAATGATTTTGGTGATGGTTTTATAAGTTACATTGCACAAGGTTATATGTCTAAATTGCTTAATAGTCATAGGATTATCCAGCTTGGGGATTAAAACAATTTGAGTTTCATTGACCTCCTTAGGGATGTTCTTATTAGAAAAACATTGTTGGACAAAGTTGCACATAGAAGATCCCACAATATTCCAAGTTTTGTGATAGAAAACAGCTTGTAAGCCATTCTCTCCAGGGAGCTTGAAGTTTATCATTGTCTTCTCCAGTGAACCTAGTGTTAGTGATAATCCTCCAATTATCCAGCATAAGAATCTCCTCATGTTTAAACAATTTACTGAAATGGTGATTTATGTGGGTTTTGATGTCCTCAGGGTTGGAGAGCCAGCTGCCTTTCTCATTCTTGAGCATGTTGATTTTCAATTTTCTGCATTTGTTGAGGGTAGATAGATGAAAGAATTTGATATTTTGGTCTCTCATGGTGAGCCATTTGACTCTAGATTTTTGGAACCAAATAAACTCTTCTTGAAAAAGGGACATATTGTATTGTTTTATGAGATCTTTTTTCTAAAAGGAAAAAATTGTGAAAAAAGGATTGTGCTTGGGATTTTTGAATTCCCTCTGTGCCGGCCAAGATATTTCTTTATCTTTTATAAACATTCCAAAAAATTTTCTTGTTCCAAATTTTCACATTATCATATGCATTAGAGACAAAAATAAAAGGATAAATTATAAATATATTTTTTGAGATTTGCTTAAAATAAAAATCGTTTCATGTGGTTATGGAAATTACATTTCGTCCCTGAAGTTTTTAATTTCATTACAAATTGTCCATTTTATTAATAAATTATCAAGTTAATTAATAATTTTTAATAATGTTATAAACCATCAGACAATTTTATTATTGAAAAGGAGAATAGTTATGGATTTTATTTTTTTAGTTAATTCTATTAAATAAAAATTTCTGATAAATAAGTATTTATAATTTTTTGAATCACAAAGAACAATATGTATTTTAAGTGTAAATTTACCCAAAATATAAATATAAAAAGAAGTCCTATTATTTGAATTTAACAACTAATTTGACAGCGGCATTGAAGATGATGAACTTGAATCCCTGAGTTTCCTCCTCACACATGATTGAAACCAGTGACAGCCTCTTGCCTTAACATGAGGGGTTTTGAATTGCCTTCAACATTTCAGACAATGAGAGGTCTCATAATTGAAATAAAAACCAAAATATAAGAAAGAAAATATGTCCAATTAGAAATTGATCAATACTTTGGCTTATTTGTGTCGGTTAGAGCCGGTCCTGAGTTATTAGGAATTTAAGGCAATTTTTTTGAATTGAATTCTTCATATATCATTATCTAAAAACAAAAATTGTTTGGATAAAACAAAAAGGATAAAATTTATTTCTATTGCATTACAATTTAACAAAATTTAAATGACAAATATATATATATATATATATATAAAATAGTTGAACTTTAATTAGTTGAATCGAATCTTTATTTTTTAGCTTACCAATGCTATAATAACTAAATTTAATTGAGGGTAAGGATGAAAATTTTCAACACAACTTAAGCAACTTAGGGTTGACTATTTTTCAACATGAATCTAAGTATGATACGACTCAATAACATGAATTATTAGTTATATATTTTGATGTTCACAAAGGGATGCCATGATATTTTTTTAATCTTTTATTTAACTCCATCTAAGTGAATAAAAAAGTGTAAAATAATAATTAAGGCTAATATCTTTTTTTCATTTAAGATATGAATTTTTTTGTTACCTATTTTAGAGTCAATCTAGTAAAAAATATATAGTAATAAGGTACAATTTTTTTAATTAGAAAAATGAAATTGAATTAAAATCAAGCATTCTATGAATAATTTCATTTAGTAGAAATAAATTTTATAAAATTCAACTTATAGGAAAAATTTTAATTTCTCCATACACTTGCTAAGCTATTTTAAACTAAAAGTGAAAGTTTTCACATTAAACATCAATTGGACATGAATCAAAATAACACAATGCAACAACATGAAAATAAATGAATTGAGCTAATATTGAAGTAATTATGAAATTACATGACATGATACACTCCCCTAGTTGGGAGCCCTAAATTTTGTTCAAAATTGGAGACCCAAGATGACCGTCTCAGTCGCCTCACCCCAGGTCCGGCCCTCGTGTCGGTGAAGGTTACTTATCAACCATTCACATATTAGAAATTTTATATATTCAAAAAAATTTATTTTGACACAACAAGTATTATAATTTTGATATAATTATACTGACTTCCCTTTTAATAAATTTAAAAAGACCCGAGATAATGTAGATTATGTAAAGACTCAAAAAATAAATAAAATAAAATAAACATTTCAATGTAAAAAATATGATAACATCATCATCATCATCATCATTATCATCATCATCTTCTTCTTCTTCTTTTTTTTCTTCTTCTTTTTCCCCACGTATATGATTAACAAATTACTAAATAAAAGAAAATTAATGTAATATGAATATGAATTAAGAGTTTAAGAAAACTTAATATAATTATATCAAATTTGTATGACTGCAATTTTTTTTTTTCAAAATGCATAAAAGGTCAATGTAATTTACTATTTAAAATATTCAAAATTTGAATTCACATATTTTAAATTGTTATTACTATTTAAAATTTTTCTTTTTGTAGGCAACATTACTGTTAATATTTATATACTAGGCACTTGCTGTGTTGGCATGCTGAAAAATGTAGCACATCACATTAAAATTTTATTAGGTATAACTTCTATGTAAAAATGAATTTGGTGGAACTTCAAAAGAATTCCATAATTTTTAAAGAATAAAACACAAATAAATTACATTGGAACTTAAGCAAAAATTAAATAAATAATAATAATTAAAAACAAAATATCAATACTCCAATAATTTATTATTGGACCATAACCATTCCTATAAGGCACCATAAAACTAAAAATTAATAATTCCTTATTTATTATTTTTTAAAGGGACACTTTTTCATATATCTCCTTTCATCTACTTATGTTCCATTTAGTCCACATTATTTTCTTATATTCCAATAAATCTTATGGGTGGTATAGTTACTAAAATATTCCTAATATTATTCACATTTACAGTGTGAATGTTTCGTAATGTGAATGTTCACACTGTCAATTTAAATGTTTACACTATCAATGTGAATGTTAACATGTCAATGTAAACATTCACACGTCAATGTGAATATTCACATTATAAAATATGAATGTTTATATTATCAAATTGCTAACCATTCAAAAAATAGTTATAAGGGTAGAAATATTCATAAAATACCTTAAATATGAGAATTGGGATTTGATAGATCAAATATTCAAATAATAGGATTTATTGGAATATAAAAATATCTTATGGACTACTTGAAATACAAATACTTGAAAAATAATTTTTTAATAAATCTCCCTTTTTTAAATGTTGCATAAGTTAAAAACACTAAGGAAAAAGTGACATGATTTAACGGCATAAACTAATCATGAAAATATAAGTAATAAGTTTCAAGAGTTATTTAGTAACCATTGATAGCTATTACAACCTATTTGAAGAAAAAACAAGAGATAAATTGATTAAAGATTAAAAAAGAAATACTTAATGTTCAATATTTTTCAAATCTCATGTCACCTAATAGGCAATGAAATTTTTAACTAGTCTACCAAACACAACATAAAAAAAAAAAAAAAATTAGATAAAAATTTATGTCTATGAAACTTGTACAAAATATTTGGTAGTGACATTTTTAGAATTATAACTATAATAAATGTTTAATTTGACACATTATTGTATATAATTTGTTTGTACAAGAATCATGCATTGTAATTCGTCTTTTCTTTTCAAATGCATAAAGAAAAGAAGAGAGAGAATTAAACTAACCGTTAATTGAACTTATCTCAACCTATGAATCCAATTACATAAAAGAGATAATCAAACTAGCCATTAAGTGGGCTTATCTTAACCGATAAGTCAAATTACATCACTATTCTAAGTAATGACAATTTCACTAGTTAGATTGAGTTAATCATCACCATTCACAATGACATGTAAAACATTTTCACTACATTTTTAAAAGGGAGATTGATCAATAAGTTTCATATTTTGAACTTGTAATCTATATAGTTCTATATTTTTTCTTGTGATCTATTTAGTCATTTTGAATGTGTAATGACTCATTTGCCTCTCACATTGGAGTGTTACATTTAGAAAAAGTATACTAAAGAATTTTTCAGTGTCACATCATACCTGTCACATTAGAGTGTTACATTTAGGAAAAGTATACTAAAGAATTTTTAATTTTTTTTGGAGTGTCACATCATACCCGCCACGTTGGAGTGCCACATGTCACGTTTGGAAAAAGTACACTAAGGAGTTTTTAATTTTAATTAGAGTGCTACATCATATTCACTACATTGTCACGTTTGAGAAAAGTACACTAAGGAGTTTTTATTTTTTTTGAAGTGTCACATCATATCCGCCACGTTGTCACGTTTAAGAAAAGTACACTAAGGAATTTTTATTTTTTTAGAGTGTCACATCATACCTGCCACGTTGTCATGTTTGATAAAAGTACACGAAGGAGTTTTTATTTTATTTTTTGAAGTATTACACTATACCCGCCACGCTGTCACATTCGGAAAAGTACACTAAGGATTTTTTTTTTTTTTTTTTTGAGTAAAAGTTTTGGAGTGTCACATCATACCCTCCACGTTGTCACATTTAGGAAATGAACACTAAGGAGTATTTAATTTTTTTGGAGTGTCACATCGTTAGAGTGTCATATTAATACCTGTCACATTGGAGTATTACATCATATTTATTACATTAATAAAAGGGTATAGCAGTGTGATACCTAACCCGTACTACGTTTAATTATGTATGTGATTATGTATTTGACATGAATTTGCAAGTTTAAGTATGGAAAATATGTGAATTTGGAAAAATATCTATTGAAAGTAGAAATATCTGTTACAATTGGAACTTTGAATTGAAATTGAGAACCATAGAGGTGCGATAAATAAAAACCGACTTCGTATCTATGATTAGCATGATTTTTAGAGCCTTTAGTGAGATTTTGAAAAATTATGATTCGTAATGATTAAATAATGTTTTTTGAGTTGGGTTTTATATGTGTGTTTTGCCTATTGTTCTTCATTGTTTCTTGAGAGCCCTAGAGTGTGAGTTAGAGAGAGAAGAAGAGGAGAAAGATAGGGATTTGAAGGAAATCAAAGGGCAAATCATAGATTTGAGCTAAGGTATGGAAAATTACTCACAAACTTTGATTTTAACTCATCTTTGTCAAGGAATCTAGACGAAATTAAGGGGTTGAATTAGGGCTTTGAGTTATATCGTGGGTTGAGCTAGATGCATGAGATTGAACCCCCCAATCTCTCAATCTTTATTGATTTAAGTTCACTCTTGTGATTGACTCATGAAACAAACCTTAGATGATCCATGGAAACAAGTTTTGTTGTAAAATTATTCATGATTTATATACTTTGAATTTGTTTATGTAATATATGACTATGGAAAAGAGATGAGTCCACGAAATTATTGTTGATGCAAGATTGATATGATTAATGTGAAATTACACTTGTATCATGCTTAGATATCATGTTTTTGAGTTGTTTTACATGAATTTGAGCTTGGGAATGAGCTTGGAAGATTTGGCTTTTTGGTCATTTTCGGACTGCCTGTGTGAGCCCAGACCGCTCGTGCGGCCTTGAGCTCCGCATGAGCACCCAAAACTTAAGCCTAAAACCACTTCTTTGTGCGCTCGAGCAGTGGCCATCTCTGCACGTGCGGAGCCAAACTGCTCGAGCGGTTGGACTGGCCGCACGTGCGACCAAACAAGAAGAAAATTATGCTGTTTTGCCTCGCTACCCCCAGCCTCCGGAATGCGTTTCCAACTTTATTTAGCCCTTTTTGGGAGTGAAATGATGAATAGAAACCCATTAAAGAAGGTTGTGAATAATGAAAGAAAAGGAGAACAATTGAAGTGAATTACTTATCGAGTATGTGTGTGACATGTTTAGTGTAGGTCGTGTACCGAAGGAAACGCCACAAGATCAATCCCATTGTGAGTAATAATACCATGTTTATATGTTCGTTATTGTGTACCTCGGACCATGAATGGTGATTGGTGCCGACATTGTAATTTGTTTGAAATGAGAAACCTTATTTAATGTTATATGACATGTGCTATATTGGGCCCGAGGCCGTTTTGATATATGATTGGGCCCGAGCCCCTGTTGATATATGATTGGGCCCAAGGCCGTCTTGATATATGATTGGGCCCGAGGCCGTCTTGATATATGATTGGGCCCGATGCCGTTTTGTTATATATTAGACCCGAGGCCATTTTGAAATATATTGGGCCCGAGGCCGTTTTGAAATATATTGGGCCTGAGGCCGTTTTGTAATATGTTGGGCCCGAGGTCATTTTGAAGCATGATTAGGCCTAAGGATGTTTTGTTTATACGATTTTGAGTATTGTGAGAATCTTATGATTATCTATTTACACTGTTTTACCCTATTATTATTCATTGAGCTTCGCTCACCCAATTTTATGTATGCACATGTAGGTAACTCGCAGCATGAAGCACAACCCTAGAGTCAGCTTCAGGAGCCATCCTTTTTGAGACCCAATTGAGTCATGTCTCTGTGATAGAGTTTTGTCTTGACTCACATCAACTTTGATTTTACTTTGTTTTGCTAATGTGGTCTTGGGTTGTAAACATTATGCACAACTTCCCTTGATACGTATATTCTTTTGTATGGGCATGTAAATGACGTGGTTGTGTTATATTTTTCTCATATTAGTATAGTTCAATGGACTCATTGTTTTGTGGTATACTTCTGCATTTGGCCCCATTACTATAATTACTCTATATGTTTGTTTGAGGGTGAAAGTAATTAAGTGATTACCGGCTGGTTATGACCCAAACTTTTAGGGGCGGGTTCGGGTCATGACAAGCTGTCCACCAAAACACTACCAAAATAAAAAATAATTCCACGGAAAGAAACTCTTCACTAATTGGATTTAACAGATCAATAGAAAAAACTTGAGACTAATTTAAGTATTTGTTTGTGAGATGAGATTTATTGGTTAATATCCCTTTTTAAAAATCTATTATTTTATTATATAGATATATATAGAGTTTGATATTGCTTCTCAACTTCTTGTTTAAATGATTGTTAAGTGATTAGAGAGAGAGATTTTTACCCCAATGAAAACCCAAATTAGGAAAGTAACAAACATCAAAATACAGACAAAAAAATAATCATAAGAAAAAGACTTGAATGCCCTGACAAAAGCACCAAGAAAATAGATCCATTCATGAAAAATAAATAATAACAATAATAAAATTATTACATGTAAAATGTTTATGACTAAAGTTCAAAAACTCTTTTACAGGCTTGTAGGATCTTCACACTCCTATGCTTCTTCTTCATCTTCTGCATAGATCTTGTCTCCATTGTGTTGTTCTTGTCCATCATTTCATTACCATCATGATCATCAAATGAGGATGATGATGCTAGAGTCACACATTGGTCATGAATCCTACAATACCTCTCAGAGACTGTAGGGGGGTTCAAGGTTAGAGGGGTGATTAGAGAGGCAAAACTATGCTAATGGTCCACTAACAGTGGAAGTGGCTTGAGAATGAACAACAACAACTATTTGGGATTGGAGAGTGTGTAGCTGGGTGAGAGTGAAGCAAGTGGCTCAAGAAGAAGACAATGGCAGTACCAAATTGGGCAGCATCTCCCCCAAATCCCCAAAATTCCTCCTTTTGAACCTTAGGAAATGGGTCCTATTTATAGGCTTTTCCTTCGCACCAAAAGGACACAAAATGGCCAAATAGAGAGAAGACATGTGTCCCAGGGGATCACATGGAATATTTTTCCTTGAGCTACCAGGCTGAAGGTGCCACGTGTCCCTCTGCATGTACTGTGTACTATCTGTTTACCTTCGCAACTACCTTTTTGAGCCTCGGCAAGTGTAGTTGCGACGAGAGTGTTTGGCGCTGCAACTCCCTTTTGAGCCTCAGCAAGTGCAGTTGTGGCGGGAGTGTTTGCCTCTGCACTTGATTTCTCAGTTTGAACCTCAACAAGTGCACTTGCAGCGGTGAACCTCGTTGCTGCACTTGCCTTCTCATTTCTATTTTGCCAGTACATGCATTCTCAGGACTCCATTAGTCTGCTATCGACTATGTTCGTGTTCACCTTAGCAAAGCCTCCACCATTAACCACCTAACCACAAACTCCCCAGCTTCCCAGGGCGAAGGCCACATCCAAGCCTGCTATCAGCCATGCTGTGCCTTAGTACCAAGCCCAAGGGGGCTTCCTTAGTCCTGCCTGTGTGACTAAGGTAGGTCCATGACCTGGGTAATGGAAAGGGAGTCCCTTATGTTCGGGCTACCCTGCTCCCATCTTCGCGGGGTTATCGCGGTAAACTGGTATTTATGGGCCTGCTATCAGCTCCAACCAGTAAGTCTTGGGGCCTGCTATCAATTCCAAGTTAATAAATTGTGGGGCCTACTATCAGCCCTAGGCTAGTAATGCCTTGGGGCCTGCTGTCTGCGCCAAGCATTAGCCTTTACTTGCAGAGGGAAGCCTCTCTCAAAGGTTGCTATCACCTTGGTAGGATATTCCCTCTGTAACTTAGTTGCTGCGGTAACCATTTCCCGTGGCGAGTCCAAACGGCAGAACTGAGAATATTAGAGATGGCGGCGCCGATATAATGCCTCCGCAACTTGGGCGCTGCAAGTACTGCCTCTGTAACTTAGTTGATTCGGTTTTCTCCTTTCCTCAACAACTCTAGATGGCTGTGGTACCGACATTACTTGGAATGGCGGCGACATCGACATTACTTGAAATGGCGGCGCAGAGACGAAGTGCCACCGCAACTTGGCCTCTGCAACTTGGTCAGCGCAGAAACAAAGTGCCTCCGCAACTTGGTCAGTGCAAGTGTTGCCTTTGCAACTTAGTTGCTTCGGGGTTTCTCTTTCCCTTAGCAACTTCGGATGGCGGCGGAACTGAAGATATTAAGAATGGCGGCACTGAGTCAAAGTGCCTCCGTAACTTGGTCGCTGTAAGTGGTGCCTCGACAACTTAGTTGCTTTGGCTTTCTTTTTCCCTCACTAACTTCGGATGGCGGCGGAACTGAAGATATTAGGAATGGCAGTGCTAAGTCAAAGTGCCTCCTCAACTTGGTCATTGCAAGTGTTACCTCGGCAACTTAGTTGCTTCAACTTTCTCTTTCCCTCAGCAACTTCGGATGGCGGCGGAACCGAAGATATTAGGAATGGCAGCGTTGAGTCAAAGTGTCTCCACAACTTGGCCTCTGCAACTTGGTCGCTGTAAGTATTACCTCAGCAACTTAGTTGTCTAGTCTTCTCTTTCCCTTGGCAACTCCAGATGATCGTGACATCGACATTACTTGGAATGACGGCGGGGCCGAAGATACTTGGACTGGCAACGCTGAGACAAAGTGCCTTAGTAACTCTACCGCTGCACATGTCCCCTCAACAACTTCTAATGGCGGCGGAACCGAAGTTAATAGGAATGGCGGCGCTGAGACGAAGTGCCTCAGTAACTCTGCCGCTGCATATGTCCCCTCGGCAACTTCACCACTGCAGGTGTTGCCTCTGCAACTTGACTTGGTCATTTTTGTTTGTGGAGTCTGCTTGGAACCTTGGCGGGTCAAACCTGCTTCGACTCACTATTGGCCTACTTTCCTTAGGCTTTAGCCCATGCTCCTTTAATCATTCCTAGTCACCTAACAGAGGTGACCCTCTACAGAGACTGATGAAGATCTTCTCATTGAGAATGCCCTCTTCACTGCAAATTACAAACTTCTTGTTGTGCCTTGTTTGGCAAACTTGAATGTGTTAGAAGCTGTGGAAGTAACAGAGAAGTTCCTTCTCATAATCTCCCCAAACCTCTCTCCATTCTCATCTACTTCTTCATATTCTACATTTGGTGGAGACTCATGGGTATTGGTGTTCTTCATCTGTTTGGTTTCTTGGATTTTAGGGGTGTTGTTTGGGCTGGTTTCTTCAATGGGTTTTAGATTTTGAGGGGGAAAAAGGAGATCTGAGAAATCAATGGATCTTGATTTGGTGGAGCCAACAAGTTTGATCTTGGAGTACCCATTCATTCTCCTTGTTTATTTTCCTTTGCTTTTTCTTGAGGTTTCAATAGAGATGGGGGTGACTTTAGAGGTTATCTATCACAGTTCAAAGAAGGAAGAAGGGGATGTAGAGGTAGAGCTTAGATGTGGAGGTTGAGGTGTATATATATGCATAGGAATGTGTTGGCACTAAAAATATTTTGTTTTGTTTAGTGTAGCCTATAGATTATGGCCAAATTTCTTTTAGTTGATTGTGGCTTATTATGTGACAAATCAATTTTGATATGTCGATTTAAATCATAGATTATTTTTAACATAAAATTATGGGCCACAAATATTTATATTTTACATTATTATTATTATTATTGTTGTTGTTGTTATTATTTTTGTGTAGGTAAATCTCAGGCAAATCATCTGGTGGGTCATGGCATCACAAAAGGAGAAATGATAATGTGCAGCAAAAATCGTAGCTATTGTAGAAACATGGATTGATGGATGGTACACAAGAAAGTGGTGTGGAAGTTAATGGAGGTTACACTTGATCCTCTCTCTCTCTCATGTGCCATATCACATGCATAGAAGAAGAAAACTGCCCAAGGTAGTTGTTGAATGTAAATAATTTTGCACTGTAAAGGGATCAAGGAAATACAAGTAGAAAGATCCATCTTCAACCAAATTCACAACACTTGTAAAATTTAGGAGTACCAATAACTTATCTACAAGTAATTTTTATACTTAGGAGTAAATTATCAGTTAATCTTGTAACCAATGCTTTTGAATTTTGTCAATTGTAATGCTTGATACTTGTAATTTGATTATTGTAATTAAGTGACAATTTTGACTATTATTAATCAATGTTTCAATGTGTTTAATCCTTTTTCTTCACATCACAACCTTCAAAGAAGTCCTTGAATCTGTTAATGCATAGGACACCAATCACACTTGTTTGATTTGTTTATTATTTGTGAAAGTTGATTTTCCATGTCGAATCCACTCTGTCGATTTGACCTAAACTAGATTTTTGTTAACAGGGTTAGAAATATTTTTTGAAAACCCAAAAAATATTTCTTTGTGAAATTGCCTCCCTCCGGCCGCTATGGAGTTTTTATTCTCATGGCCTTTTATTTTTTGCAACCATGACAATTGATGGAGTAACAACACCAACATTTGAAGGTGTCATGTGGACCTCCACCCTTGTCTGACACTGCCCTCTAGAAAAATCATCAATAACACTTCTTAACTCACCAACTAGCACCTGTTTTTCTTCAATTGAAAGAGATGCAAGAGCCTTCTTCAATTGTGAAACCAAAATACTAATACGCAGTACAAAAGGGCCACTCATTTGGCTTTGATGCCTTGTCTTTTCTATTGTTCCAAATTAGGATGTTATCTCACTAGGCGTGCCAAATTTTTTTAATAAAAATTATGCTCACTCCTAATCGATAGGATTTGAACAACAATTTAAACAAACAATTGAACAAGATCAATCATCGTATTTTGATTCAAATGCCTTGAAAGTACAAGGACTTCTTTGGAACAAAAGTACAATCGACAAGAAAGAAATGAAGCAAACAAAGCAAACTAAAAATGATTTCAAGATGAAACAACCAAAGCTTACAAAGTCACAAATTATAGAGATAAACCACTCCTAATTCGAGAGAACTACTCCTAAGATAAAACTAAGTCTAAAGCTAAGTGTTGTTGAGTTATTGATATCCCTCTTGTTTTCTCCTTTGCCTATTTATAGATTGTAGGCTCCAAACAAACAATAACTGCCTTGCAGTTTGTTTTCATGGGAATAACTTCCCTAAAATTTATGTCACCTCATGAGACAACTTTTCCAACATTTCTTTCACTTCCTTGAAATTTGTTCCTCAATTCCTTAACTACACATAACTGCTCCATTTTTTTACTCTCTTTCTGGTGCTTCTTTTCATATCTTTAACCCAAACACTTCAACATAATCCAGCTGGCTTGTCTTCCTATATCGATAGAGAATTTATAGAATTGGGTGCCAACATTTGCTATGTATCTTGCATTACAATAATAATAAAAATAATACATATAACTATGTCCGTAATAAACCTCTAAAGATGGTCATAGTATGAATCGATAGACAAAAATCGACAAGTCACAATCAATGAGATTAACTTTGCTCATGATAGACAAGCCATAATCAATAATTTGGATTTAGCCACAATCAAACCACAATAGACAGAAAACAATTTAGGGTGCAAACAATGCGCCCCCCCCCCCCCAATCGAATTCTTGAATAGTTGTATATAAAATTGACTTGGCATTTGTCAAAAAACCATGACCAAAATAAATCTTTTTTACGAACCAACAATAGTAATAAAAATGATTATTGTAAGCACATGTTAACAAGATAGCCACCAAATTTTTGGCCCAATTACAAATGTATTGTGTATCCTCCACAAATGTAGTTCAATGTAGGTCATGTATGACTAAGTTTCTAAATTGGTAATAAATTGCTTCAATCGATAGTGTATTTACACAATCGACAAAGTAATGCATGAACCAAGTGTGAAACCAAGAGTTGGCCTATTATTTGGAGCAAAATGATCTTCCAATGTTGGCACTGGTAGACCCTCTAAGCATTAATGTCACGACCCGAACCCGCCCATATGGGTTAAGGCCATAACTGGCCAGTAATCACGAGATTACCTACGACCTCAAACCAAATAAGACAAGACTCATCAGAGTAAAAGGGACCAAACGGAAGCAAATTTAAAACTTTTTCCATAGAGCCGTGCTTATATGCACACCATAACATTCCATACGTACATATGTTAATAACTCACAACATAAAGTGTAATGACATAAGATTCTATACAGACAGGATCATCCAAACTAAGTCAACCCATGAAAACAATATACAGACATATTCAAAACTTCGCCAACCTGACAAAATGTAAATACATAACAAAAAGGCGAAGACGGGTCTCGTGCATGAGACACAAGGGCTGACTCTCTCAAAACCTTAGTTGTTCCATATAGACTTCACTGAGGCTGGCTCTGGACTTCTCTTGGCTCACCTACAAACACATGAATGAGCGTGAACGAAAGCCCAGTGAATAATATCAAATCAAATACAGAAGTTACATAACAATGTAGAACAACATGTTCCAAACGGCCTTAGGCCCAATTCATATTTCTATTTAACAGATATATATAACTATACAAAATTCAAATCAAGTGACTGTAGTTCCAAACATTCTAGCCTTTGGCCCATTCAGATTTCCATTCATGTCAAAACGGCTTTCGGCCCATTCACTTATGTCAAAACGGCCTTCGACCCATTCATTTCTGTCAAAATGGCCTTTGGCCCATTCGTTTACGTCAAAACAGCCTTCGGCCCATACATTCGTGTCAAAACAGCCTTCGGCCCACTCATTTATGTCAAAACGACCATAGGTCCATTCATATATGTCAAAACGACCTTCGGTCCACTCATTTCTATCAAAACGACCTTCGGTCCATTCATTTCTGTCAAAACGACCTTCGGTCCATTCGTATACGTCAAAACGGCCTTCGGTCCATATATTCGTTTACGTCAAAACGGCCTTCGGCCCATACATTTATGTCAAAACGGCCTTCGACCGACTCATTCATGTCAAAACGACCTTAGGTCCATTTACTTCTATCAAAACGACCTTAGGTCCATTTATTCATATCGAAATGACCTTCGGTCCATTCATTCGTTCATGTCAGACTTTTGTCCACAATCCCAATTAGCAACTCATAAAGCTTATAAGGGAATAAACAGTTGGACATTGCTAAGCTTTCAAATATCGATATTACTCATAGTGATCGGCTTGTGGATTTGCCCTAGAGCTTGATCCTACACATTTCATGAACACAAAAGTGTCACTAACAGTTCAATCCGTTCTTTAATTCACATATTCCTCTTTAGGCTTTATTCTTATCTCGTTAACTCATTTACAATGCTCAATGCATGCCTAAGAGTGCTTACAAGTGAAAGAGAACGGAAAACAGAACACAGAATGCAATTTCAGAATTTCAGAAAATAAGGTCCCAGCTCGAGCGTGGACTTCCCCGCTCGAGCGGACCCTTAAGGCCTGCAAAAATATTGGTTACATCAAAATCACGCTCGAGCGTGAACTCGGCCGCTCGAGCGGATGGCCTGTCTACATAGCTCCCCGCTCGAGCATCAACTTCCCCGCTCGAGCGGGCACCATGTCTGCAAAAAGTGCTGGGAGCACGAGTTTTTCGTTCGAGTGGCGCTTCACCCGCTCGAGCGGACATAAAAAATCTGGGTTTTCCAGATTGAGTTATTGAGCTCCAATTCGATGTTCAACCAACAAATCATGCATGTTATGGCTCAATTCTCAAATATAAGTATACTAATATGATGTAAACCCCAAATCTCAACCCAATGGAGCTCAATTCACAATTAATTCATATGCATGCCCTAATCTCCCATCAAACTCATTCTAACATAACAAATTCATACATTCAAGCTCATATCTTCATAAATTGTACATGCATGTGATGAATTAGCCACATTCTCAACTTAGACAACACAAATGGTGATCAAAACATGAGTTTCAACCAAAACTCTACTTGAATCATGTATTTCAAGCTTATACATGCTATTTCAACACAATTTCTTACATGCATGCATATGTCAAGCTTTAATTCAACAAAACCAACCCAATTTCATTTCAATCTTAGTCTTGATCACCTAATTAGCTTGAACACACAAAATTACAAACTATAATCCACGAATTACTCACTTAGAAGTTTTAATTCTCATAATCTATAACAATTCTTGGATTATCTTCAAGGTTCCCAAGCTTTAAGCTACAATTTGCACAATTCTCTCCTCTCTTCTTCTCTACAGCTGACTCTCCTCTAATTTGAGTCCCAAATCAGTCAAATGAAGCAAGAAGGGAGAATAGAGGGTGTAGTGCCCTTATCCAAAAAAACCCACTATTGGCATTATAATAATAATAAGGTAATGGGGCACTAATTAATCGTTTTGAATCTAATTATTTTGATCCGAATCAATTCCAATTAAAATTCACCATAGGTTCTAAAAATTATGCCAATCACAATGGCGTAATCGATTTCGGGTTCTGTGGCCGATAAGGCCTTTAATTTAATTTCCAAAGTAGATTATTCAAACAGATATTCCTACGGTGAACAGATAGAACTTCGAAATCACATATATTCACAAAATGGCACATAAAATCATATTAAACACATCATCATACTCATATTAAGGACCAATTAGCATACTACAGAACAGGGGTATTATAGTCTTCTCCCCTTTAGGAAGTTTGGTCCCTCAAACTTATTTTACCTTTAGTCGAACACAATTCGGAACACCTTTCATTCAACGGTTCCAATCCTTTTTGATAGCCATTTACTTAGTCTCAAAATCGAGCAACACTCTGTTCTCAATCAGTTAGGGACTTACCTTTTCTTCCATACAAGGCTTGTATGGTGCCATACCGAAACTAGAGTGTGAGCTGTTGTTGTAAGCAAAGCCTGCCAATGATGGATAGATTTTTCCAATTCCCCGAAGATCTAAAATACACATTTGGAGCATTTCTCCCAGAGTCTAAATAGCTCTTTCTGATTATACATCGATTTGTGGATGGAAAGTAGCGCTGAATCCCAATTTAGTTCTCATCGCCTTTTGAAGGCTTGACAGAATTCAAACACATTTCAGGATTTCTGTCTAAACAATAGATACTGGGACCCCATACAACAAGCAACCTTATTGATGTAAACAGTGGCTAGTCTACAAGCATCATACGAAAATGTCACAAGAAGGAAATGAGCGAATTTAGTAATTCTTCATACAATAACCCAAATGAGACTTACACCTTGAGTACTTAAGGTAGCCCCACAATGAAATTCATAGTCACATATCCCTATTTCCATTCCGAAATAGAGAGAGGTCGAAGTAGCCCCGTCTATACCTGATGTTCAACTTTGACTTATAGATACCAAAAATATTTAGACACAATTTCAATAATTGCCCTCTTCAAAGTAAGTCACCAACATATTCATTTCAGATGCCAACCAACTTTATCATAGAAGTTCGGTCCATTCCCTTGTCACAAAAGTTCAATTCATTCTTCAATAATTCCACAATACACAATCCGATTCGGTATTTTTAGTAGCTCATTATAGCTATTCAAGGTTAATCAAAAGTCTTCAGGAATTTAAAGTGAATTCAGGCACTGATCCCCGAGTCAACAAAGATAACAACGAAGCAATCAACCACATGACATACGTAACTCATATATCCCCATAGTACCAATTGTAAAATACAATAACAGTCGAGTTCTAATAGAATACACGTGTTCTTCATTCATTCAACAGTTTACAATTCGGTTCAACATTCAATTCCCTGTTCCATCGAGTCTTTCCACACTATTTCATAGTTGCCAAAAGCAGAAGGCAATTCATATATTAATCCCTATGATGTCAAAGATAATACCAAAATAGTCAGTCACATGTTAGACCCAATTTACACATCCTCAGAGCCCCAATCACATAATAGAATGGCACTGAGCAGTTATTCACAAGGCGTACTAGATTCGCACATTTCCGGACAAATCTGGGTTTTTTTTTTTTTTTTCAAAACTTTTCGGATGTTAATAAAATCTACATAATACCAAAGGATGACATTTCGGACAAAACAAAGGAATAGTCGTCTCGGAATCAAAGCACACCTGTTCACGACCATCGGTGGTCGACTCGAGATCAATTAGACAAACCCACCCGTACAAAACCGTCGGTGGCAAAAGAGATTTCTCAACAAAAGTGCTACATAGGCTTAACGTCCCCTAGCACGAAAGGACGTCCAAGAATGTCATCAAAACAAACACAATACCACTTACTATAACCCGATTTCCCGAAATCCGATAGTGCTGAAGCAAATACATGAAACATATTCTGATTAGTCGAGGATAAATATTCAGTACGGTTCACAATCAAATCAATCTGTTGTCATCGGTTTCCATAGCGTCAAACAAACAAGAATATGACAACACACCAGCATTGTTCCTTAAGATGCCCAATCATGAGATTTGTACAATTATGTTCCTTTATAACACTCATGCCCCAATTGTTGAAGGTCGGTTCTCAATGGTGTTCATGGTTAGATCAATCTGTTGATAGCCCACAAAAGGTCTTTCAAACAAGTCAAGCATTCCAAACGAATTCAAGTTTTGGGTCTATTAGTTTTTCTGCCAAGAATAATCTGGCTATTTATTCATGAACAATTCGTGGTCTTCCCTTAACAAAATCAAATCAACCCAAGCAAAGGTCTTATCGGATTAAATCAAACAAAGGTTCCATCAAATTATATCCAATGAGGGTTCTATCAGGTCAAATCAGACAAAGGTTCTATCGGACCGAATCAGATAAAAGTTTTCTCAAATGGGGTACATTCGGTTCTGTGAGGCTCACTTCGTTTGTTTAGGCACACGGCTGATAGTTTCACAACTGTCCTAAGTTTATCAGTTCTCAAAGTCATATCAGAATTATTCATCACAACTGTTCATATCAAAGCATTTCAAGTCAGGTACAATATGGCATTGACTACATAAATTCGGGGATAGTTGAATAAACATGCAGTTATTTAGATCAGGAGGTATGTACCATAATCAATACAGCAATTCCCAAACAAGTCTTATATACAAGCACATGGTGCACAGTAACACATTAAACAGAGTTCCTCGATTGTACATAAGATAGGGTATGTTACACAAAAGTTCCAAATTAGTCACAAAATGTAGGTTTATGAGTCGAGCCCAGTATAGTCACATAATCCTGTCAATTTTCTACCCATCAAAATGCATGGTCTCACAATTATAGAGTTTATCATTTAGGGTGCTCAACTCCGTCACACAATCACAAAGTCATAATTCTGGTGGTTTAGTCATGGAGGACAGTAGTATAACAAATCGCCCTGAGCATAGGTTTAGATGTACATACGCATGTGCAGAGTTAATTGATATCCCAATACGTATTTCAAAAATTTCTCAAATGGAGTATATACATTTAAGGGATATGGTCTCGATCTTGTGGGTTTAACCAATCTAAATACATATGCAGCATATACGAAAGAACATGCCAATCTGAATCAATTAATATCCCAAGAAAAGATGTACACATGTACTAATTTAGAATCAATCAACACATCAGCATTCGTTTATAACAGTACAGATGCCTAGGATAACGGTTACAGCATTCTGAGTACTTCCTGGGACAAGTGCAATTACTCTATCTTGATCAGCAATTCCAACCATTGGTACGAATCCAACTGAGGTAGAAGATTTATTCACATTTGTTCAGTTCGAGAATAGTTCCTTACCATATGGTCCATTTTACCACACCTATAACAAACCCCAAAAATTCGATAATAACTCCTCGGTGTTTCTTACACTTTTGGTGGCAAAGGTTCTTGCCATAGCGACAACTGACATTGTCATCTCAAGATCTCTGCCATCCCTTGTACTATTCTTTCCGGACTATTAAGTTGGGCTGTGAAAGAGTTTGCCAACTCGTATGCCCTCACTTTATCCACGTTCTACACAAATTCTTATTAAGCCTTGCCAAACACTGGGATGCCCAATACAAAATAAACACAGATACACATGCGTACATTCGCACATAGGCACATTGTTATATCCTCATTTTATGTATCGTCAAGACACAATTAACCACATACGTAACAGATGATTGCTTATTTATCAGATATCGCATGCTGACATTTATTAAGTAATTGTATATTCAAATCATGTTCATATTTCACATAGACACCCATTTGCAGAACCGAATGCACATATGCAACTTTTCATGATTCATGTGTTCATGTATGTGCATTATAGCAAAACAAACTTGTGGTACACATTAGCGTAACAGTTCATATTTCATATTCAAATCATGTGTGGTATTTTCTTTAGCGTAACATATCATGTTGGTCAAGCATATCAAGTTCCATGATGGAACCTCTGATACCAGGTAACATATCACATACATAGGCCATGGTATTGTTTCCCCCGGGCGAGGGCCTGTACCACAATATTATTTCCCCCGGGCTAGGGCCTCATGACCATAAGCCACAGTATTATATCTCTTCGGCGAAGGCCTCTGCTACGGATACCACAATTACGTTCAAAGAAAATTTGGACAATCATCCATTCATACAAAACATAGCATTTCAGGGAACTTGTCATTTCATATCATCAGAAAATAATTAAAGTTAAACATGACTTTACAGAGTTATTACTCACCATCTGATTAAACTTGCATTATACTTTATACAAAAGATTCACAAGTATGCATATACCAGAAAGCATACATATTCAAATGGTAATTCACAGATTTATAGCACATAACTGTTCATATCGAAACACTTAAGCATATTCTTGATGCCTTCAGATTCATATTTATCACATGAATGCATCCTAGATCTTATCTAGACGCTTATTGCTCTTTTTGGACAAGTGTGTGAGTTATTAACTCGTGCTCTGATACCACTCTGTCACGACCCGAACTCACCCCTATGGGTTAAGGCCATAACTGGCCAGTAATCACGAGATTACCTACGGCCTCAAACCAAATAAGACAAGACTCATTAGAGTAAAAAAGGCCAAACGGAAGCAAATTTAAAACTTTGTCCATAGAGCCGTGCTTATATGCACACCATAACATTCCATACGTACATATGTTAATAACTCACAACAGAAAGTGTAATGACATAAGATTCTATACAAACAGGATCATCCAAACTAAGTCAACCCATGAAAACCATATACAGATGTATTCAAAACTTCGCCAACCTAACAAAATGTAAATACATAACAAAAGGGCGAAGACGGGTCTCGTGCGTGAGACACAAGGGTTGACTCTCTCAAAACCTTAGTTGTTCCATACAGACTTCACTGAGGTTGGGTCTGGACTTCTCTTAGCTCACCTACAAACACATGAATGAGCATGAGCGAAAGCCCAGTGAATAATATCAAATCAAATACATAAGTTACATAACAATGTAGAACAACATGTTCCAAATGGCCTTGGGCCCAATTCATATTTCTATTTAACAAATATATATAACTATACGAAATTCAAATCAAGTGACTGTAATTCCAAACATTCTGGCCTTTGGCCCATTCAGATTTCCATTCATGTCAAAATGGCCTTCGGCCCATTCATTTATGTCAAAACGGCCTTTGGCCCATTTATTTCTGTCAAAATGACCTTTGGTCTATTCATTTACGTCAAAACGGCCTTCGGCCCATACATTCGTGTCAAAACGGCCTTCGGCCCACTCATTTATGTCAAAACGACCATAGGTCCATTCATATATGTCAAAACGACCTTCGGTCCATTCATTTCTGTCAAAATGACCTTCGGTCCATTCATTTCTGTTAAAACGGCCTTCGGTCCATTCATTCGTGTCAAAACGGCCTTCGGCCCATTCATTTACGTCAAAACGGCCTTCAGCCCATATATTCGTGTCAAAACGGCCTTCGGCCCACTCATTCATGTCAAAACGACCTTAGGTCCATTCATATATGTCAAAACGACCTTCGGTCCACTCATTTCTATCAAAACGACCTTCGGTCCATTCATTTCTGTCAAAACGACCTTCGGTCCATTCGTTTACGTCAAGACGGCCTTCAGTCCATACATTCGTGTCAAAACGACCTTTGGCCCACTCATTCATGTCAAAACGACCTTAGGTCCATTCGTATATGTCAAAACAACCTTTGGTCGACTCATTTCTATCAAAACGACCTTCGGTCCATTCATTTCTGTCAAAACGACCTTCGGTCCATTCGTTTACGTCAAAACGGCCTTTGGTCCATACATTCGTGTCAAAACGGCCTTCGGCCCATTTGTTTACGTCAAAACGGCCTTCGGCCCATACTTTAGTGTCAAAACGGCCTTCGGCCCACTCATTCATGTCAAAACAACCTTAGGTCCATTCATATATGTCAAAACGACCTTCGGTCCACTCATTTCTATCAAAACGACCTTCGGTCCATTCATTTCTGTCAAAACGACCTTCGGTCCATTCGTTTACGTCAAAACGGCCTTTGGTCCATACATTCGTGTCAAAACGGCCTTCGGCCCATTTGTTTACGTCAAAACGGCCTTCGGCCCATACTTTAGTGTCAAAACGGCCTTCGGCCCACTCATTCATGTCAAAACAACCTTAGGTCCATTCATATATGTCAAAACGACCTTCGGTCCACTCATTTCTATCAAAACGACCTTCGGTCCATTCATTTCTGTCAAAATGACCTTCGGTCCATTCGTTTGCGTCAAAATGGCCTTCGGTCCATACATTCGTGTCAAAACGGCCTTTGGCCCATTCGTTTACGTCAAAACGGCCTTCGGCCCACTCATTCATGTCAAAACGACCTTAGGTCCATTTATTTCTATCAAAACGACCTTAAGTTCATTTATTCATATCGAAACGACCTTCGGTCCATTCATTCGTTCATGTCAGACTTTTGTCCACAATTCCAATTAGCAACTCATAAAGTGTATAAGGGAATAAATAGTTGGACATTGCTAAGCTTTCAAATATCAATATTACTCACAGTGATCGGCTTGTGGATTTGCCCTAGAGCTTGACCCTACACATTTCATGAACACAAAAGGGTCACTAACAGTTCAATCCATTCTTTAATTCACATATTCCTCTTTAGGCTTTATTCTTATCTCGTTAACTCATTTACAATGCTCAATGCATGCCTAAGAGTGCTTACAAGTGAAAGAGAACGGAAAATAGAACACAGAATGCAATTTCAGAATTTCAGAAAATAAGGTCCCAGCTCGAGTGTGGACTTCCCTGCTCGAGCGTGATTTTGATGTAACCAGTATTTTTGCAGGCCTTAAGGGTCCGCTCGAGCTGGGACCTTATTTTCTGAAATTCTGAAAGCGTGAACTCTGCCACTCGAGTGGATGGCTTGTCTACATAGCTCCCCGCTCGAGCATCAACTTCTCCGCTCGAGCGGGCACCATGTCTGCAAAAAGTGCTAGGAGCACGATTTTCTTGCTCGAGTGGCACTTCACCCGCTCGAGCGGACATAAAAAATTTGGGTTTTTTAGATTGAGTTTTTGAGCTCCAATTCGATGTTCAACCAACAAATCATGCATGTTATGGCTCAATTCTCAAATATAAGTATACTAATATGATGTAAACTCCAAATCTTAACCCAATGGAGCTCAATTCACAATTAATTCACATGCATGCCCCAATCTCCCATCAAACTCATTCTAACATAACAAATTCATACATTCAAGCTCATATCTTCATAAATTGTACATGCATGTGATGAATTAGCCACATTCTCAACTTAGACAACACAAATGGTGATCAAAACATGAGTTTCAACCAAAACTCTACTTGAATCATGTATTTCAAGCTTACACATGCTATTTCAACACAATTTCTTACATGCATGCATATGTCAAGCTTTAATTCAACAAAACCAACCCAATTTCATTTCAATCTTACTCTTGATCACCCAATTAGCTTGAACACACAAAATTACAAACTATAATCCACGAATTACTCACCTAGAAGTTTTGATTCTCACAATCTATAACAATTCTTGGATTATCTTCAAGGTTCCCAAGCTTTAAGCTACAATTTGCACAATTCTCTCCTCTCTTCCTCTCTACAGCTGACTCTCCTCTAATTTGAGTCCCAAATCAGTCAAATGAAGCAAGAAGGGAGAATAGAGGGTGTAGTGCCCTTATCCAAAAAAACCCACTATTGGCATTATAATAATAATAAGGTAATGGAGCACTAATTAATCGTTTTGAATCTAATTATTTTGATCCGAATCAATTTCTAATTAAATTTCACCGTAGATTCTAAAAAATATGCCAATCACAATGGCGTAATCGATTTCGGATTCTGTGGCCGATAAGGCCTCCAATTTAATTTTCAAAGCAATTATTCAAACAGATATTCCTACGGTGAACAGATAGAACTTCGAAATCACATATATTCACAAAATGGCACATAAAATCATATTAAACACATCATCATACTCATATTAAGGACCAATTAGCATACTACAGAACAGGGGTGTTACAATTAAAGTGAACATTTGGAACTTTAGTTTCTTTTATTTTCTAGCACTTCGAAATAACCAATCAAGAAACCACAATTTGTAATATATTTCTATAACTTTTTGGACCTTGTTCTCTTGTTAGCCATTTTATAAAAAAAAAAACAAACTTTGATGTGATCCAAAAATTCAGAAGAGCTTTTTAATAACAAAAATCTTCGATGGCCTTAAAAACTCATACATGTTGACATTTTGAACAATGTCAAAAAAATTTAAATTCATGAACATATGGTTGTTTATCATTTTCAACTATATTTGACTTAAGATCACACTTTTTAACCAAATAGTTTGCATCACTTTCTCGACTAAGAGGTGCAACAAATGGCTGATTTTTTCTTTCACACATTAAAAGGTTAGAAACATTTTTTGAAAGCTCAAAAAATATTTCTTCTTTGTGAAATTGCCTCCTTGCCATCAAATTTTTATTCTCACGACCTTCTATTTTTCACCCACAACAATTGACGAATTAACTTTTTCATCATTCACAACCTTTAAAGGCGTAGGAAGAACTACCAAAAAGCCACAAATTTTGGCTTCTGTAAGAATTTTCAATATTTCTCTCCATTGATGAATTTTTATCTCAAATTGGTCAATTTGATCATCAAGTTGACCAATCACTTTATCAAAATGATTTCGTGTTTCTAACCTCAAATAATATGACAATGGCACTATTGTTTGAAATTTTTGCCAATCAAGATAATCAATTTTTATTTTTTTTGTACATTTAAAATTTCATTCTTATGCCAACACATTTCATTTTCACAAAACCAAATCATTTCATCTATTTTTCTCAACACATCAGTCCATTGAAATCCACTTATCAGAACATCATGTGACTGTGTTTTACAAGATTTTTTCATGCTGTATTTTAGGTCCTCTTGTACTTCATCTTGCCTTCAAATTATTTCCATCATTCCAAATTAGGAAGATATCCCACTGAGCGTGCCAAAAATTGTTAGTAAAAATTATGCTCACTCCTAATCAATAGGATTTGAACAACAACTTAAACAAACAATTGAACAAGATCAATCAAGCGACTGTGTATTTTGATTCAAATGCCTTGAACGTACAAGGACTTCTTTGGAACAAAAGTTACAATTGACAAGAAAGAGATGAAGTAAACAAAGCAAACTAAAAATGATTTCAAGATAAAACCACCAAATCTTACAAAGTCACAAATTACAGAGATAAATTACTCCTAATTCGAGAGAACTACTCCTAAGATAAAACTAAGTCTAAAGCTAAGTGTTGTTGAGTTGTTTATGTCCTTTTTCTTTTGCAAACCTTGGCTTTTATATCTTCCCATCTTTCTTTGGCTCATGATTGCATGTTCTCCTTGATTCCTACAACTGCCTTTGCTTAACTGGTGCAATTGCACCTTCACTTCCAAGCCCTCAAACTTCACAAATTCTTCATATCTGCCTATCGAACCATCTTCCCTTCATGATGCCATGCGTCCCTTAATACTTTGGACCTCTGATCAACAGAGCCGAGTTCGTATTCTGCACATGCTCACTTTTGCAACAATCTACTACGTCCATGACTTAGCCCAGTAACTGCGCCATTACCTGGGTCACTTACTGCACCTGATCCATTCCTCTAATGCCATTTGTCCCTTTAACTGATGAAAGACTCTCACTTTGAATTTGCCACATCTCACCATCTGGTTGATCCACCTGTCGACAGAAATTTGACAAAAATGGGTGCAAGCCGTTTGACATAATGTTTTTGAATTATGCATGTGAAGGATGAATTTTCGGAACCAAATGAAACCCTAATTCACTGAGAAAAGAACCTTACTGCCCAGTGCCACAAAATAGTTATGGAAAGATGGGTCCATAAATCAACACAATTGACAATGTGATTATGTTGTTTCTTAAATCATTTCAAAATGGTTTACAAAATGGCAAAAGTATATATTTAGAAGTCAAATATGTCAAATCGTGAAATTAAAATGATGTTCACAAACCCAAAGGATAAAAAAGAAGGGGAAAAAAAGTAAATAAAAATTATGTAAGAGAATCAATAAATATTGTTATGAATAGTAAAATAAACTAGGTATCCTCTTCCATAACAAGATAAAATTGCATACATTTGTTGGAACTGTCCATTTGTAGCCGCGTTTTTCATAAAGCACGGTGGATAAGGCCATTGCCATAGCTCACTAGTGTTTTTAAAATACTGGGATATATTTTTTGACGACATTTAAGAAATGTTGTCTTAAAGCTGCCAGAGTAAACTTCTGGCCACCAAGTTGAGGTCATATGACATTTGACAACAATTTTTTGCAAAAAAACATGCTAAATCTTAAAAGTCAGCAACAATTAAATTGCATATATTCCTAAAATTTAAATTTAATTTATTATTTTTGTCAAAAATTGTGTGTTACATGAACTCCAATCAGAAAGAAGCAAATAAAGAAAAAAAAAAGGGCAAACACAAATTTGATGATACAAAGACTTATAAGACAGAAAGGATAACCAAATTACATTTTCACATTTCTCCTATCTAATCTAACTCTTTAAAAAGAATCACAAGAGTTGAACATGACAAATTCAATGAACAAATCATAGATTTCAAGGAAAATCTCGATCAAATATACATCTACATAAGATAGCATAGTTATGGAGATTAGGCATTAGTGTTAGTTTTAGAATTTTGGCTATTAGAAAGCTCCACCGGTACTGGCTTTATAGTAGGAATCAATATTTCATTGTAGGATGCAATTATATCAACATGCTCCTTTCACCTTTGCAATTCCATAGAAAACCAACATGAAAAACTGTGAGTGAAACCAATCTTTACTATAACAACAAGCTAGCAACTCTTGAGCTTCATCTTGGACTTCAAGAACTTTCTTCTGCCCTATTCTGACCTTTACAAAAACAAATATATCAATTTTCTAAATACATGGATTTTTTTTTGCTAATGGTGACACAAATAAAAAAGCATCATATTTTCAGAAAATAAAAATACATTTTTTTGGTAGATATACACAACAAAAATTGATGAGGGTAACTGGAGCCTCATAGAACATTTGTATTTTTAAAAGAAATTTCATTTGCCAGCTACATTATTCTTCTAACGATATTCCATTTACAACTTTCTTTATAGTAAAGACTAAAAAACTTCTCTCACAACAAAGACAAATTTTACGTCTACCATACCATATAAAACTGAACCCAACAGGACTTGAAGCATTAAGCTTCAACAATAAAGTTTCAAGATCCCATTTGCACAATCATACATACAAGCAACAAACATGTCACACAAAAGAAGCAATTCAATAGTAGGACCTTCATTAATTCATATACTCCTTCATGCTATTTGCACCTATTTTTGTAAAATGCTTGTCGACAGGTGCCCAAATTAGATTGTGACATGTGGCAACAAAGTCATAGTTGGGGTGTGTATTAATTAGAGGATTATGTGGGTTGGAAATGGTAGTCACATGTGCAATACAATAAGAGCATGTCATGGTCTAAGATTGTGGAGCAGTTGCAAGCTCTAATGGAGATTAGGGGCTAATTTCTAGGAGATGTTGATGTTAATAGGAATTTCCTCTGTCGATCATGCTCATTAGTTGAAGGAAAATTGGGTGATGATGTGGCTGGGGGTATAAAAGTAAAATTAAGACAAAGATAAAAAGTTTAAAGAAGCAAAGGAGGTTGCAAGTAGTTATGGGTTTTAGTAAAATGGTCTCCTTTGTCGAAGGTAGTGCTAGAGATCATGGGGGACATATGGCAAGTCTGTGTGAAGTGCTGGAGAAAGATGAAAAAGCAGTTGGGGAAAGAATGACTCGCAACTTTCAAGGAAGGTAGGATCATGTGCTAGAGTTTCAAGGGAAACTATAAAAGCTGAAAGTTTGCAGAGAGAAAGGACATCAATAACTCAATCAATAAAATATTTATGAGCAAAGAATGTGGTTGTAAGTTGAAGTATCCGGCGGTTGCAAATTGAAGGAAGAAATTATCTAGAGCAATTGTTGAAGAGAAACATGGGATAATGCCATGATGTTTGTACCACCCTGATTTTTCAAAGATTAATTAGCCGGAAACTAACCTAAGCATGAGGTTTTTGAAAGATTCCCTCATTCTCACTCAATTAATTATAAAAATCTTTTTCGTTAACCATTTTCTTTACTTTTCACAAGTCTTTATAAGAAAATATTATGGATGAAACCATAAACCCACTCTCTGTGTATTTCAATTAATATTACATAATCATGACAAATGGAACATCCCAAAGCTTGCAATAAATGAGAGGGCACTGCTCTTTACAAAGAAGAGTACTCAGCCAAATAAACAAATGAAGTATTACAATTCATCACTACATTACAACCATGAAATGGTAAAACCAGTTGTTTGATCTTGTGACAATTTGTCCAGGTGACCGCTTGAGCACAAGAAGTGGCACTCGAGTGTAGAACTGTTGCTCCCAGTATCTCGCGTGTTTGCAGGCAGGCTGTTCGAGCACAGGAAGTGTCGCTCGAGCGTAGAAAGTGATCTCCCAGTAGTTTCATTGCAGCTCTACAAAACTTCTGGGACTAGTGGGATTGCCCTTGACATTCTTATTAGTGTATTTGGAGCCTCCTTGTTTCATTTTGGGATATTGATTGAAGTGGTAACTTAAAGGTAAAGTAAGAGTGAACCAAGAACTTTGATTCAGATAATTTTCCTATGAACAGCCATCACTCTTTTGCCCTTTTCTTTCTCCACACTTTGAATTTGGATGTAAGGCTAGAACCATTGGAAATCTTGTTTTCGGGGCTTCGATTTTGACACAGGAACGACCTAAAACAGAGTCCACATGAGAGAGTTATGCTCATTTGAAGTTTTAGTATTTGTGCTGGAAGCAAGTGCGCTTGAGCACAGGAAGTGGCGCTTGAGCGGACTACGTGAATTTAGCAATTTAAAAAGTGTCTTTCTAGATTATTCTCTCCACTTTTCTTTTCTCTCATCCTAAGTCCAAAAACCTTTGATTTCTTGACCCAAATACCTTCAATTTCTCAAAGATTTGGCTAAGATCTCTTACCAAAAAGTGAAGAATACATGAAGATCTCATTTTCCTATAGATTGGATTTTTGATTTTATGAAGGAATCTCAACAAAGCCTTGCTTTCTTGCTTGATCCTTGAGGTAGGGGTTTCTAGTTCTCTTTCAATACTCATTTATAGATAGATTTGTGATATTTTTTTTATATAAATACAAAATTTATATTTTTAAGCATATTGTGATAAATCATGAGATTAGGGGTTTAGGGTTTGAGGTGTTAGGGTTTATTTGTTGGGTTATGATTTTGGGTTATGAATTTGGGTGTATAATCAATAGGAGAATTAGAATAAAAATGTGTTTTTGTGAAAAGCTTTAATTTCTCTTAAAACCCCTAGTTTGGTTCATGAAGATAGATGGTGGTTTTGCTTAAATTGAAAGTAGTATTATGAAATTGAGATGTTAAATTGCATATATACAAGTTTAATTGAATTTTTGGAAGTGTTTCGAAATTTATGTAAAAGTTGCGATTGAACTCTTATTGTTGATATTTTAAATTATGTTATAATATGAAACAAAATTTGAGGGAAGAAATTGTTAATGATATGGATGATATGAGCTTTCTGATGAAATGATGAAGTTGAGGTTTAAGAGGTTGCATTGAAATATATGGAATAGCATTGAGCTTTGCTGAATTTGCATTGAAGTGAGTTGTTGTGTTGAGTTACGTTGATGAATCGAGTAGTGTAGGGTTGTTTTGGGTTGTGTTGAGTGTGTTGACTTGTGTTGACTTGAGTTGGGTTGAGTCGTGTTGGGTGGTGTTGTATTGGTACCCGCACGGGGAGTTGAAAAGATGTCCAATTGCCCTGTCTAGGATTATCGCTGGACGAATGTGGGAAAAATGTTTTTGGGTGTCCACTAGTCCTACCGTATTGTAGTCAGCAAAAGTGAAAAAATGGATGATTTTCTTGGGTGCCCACATCTTGCCGTATAATAGTCGGAAATGTAGGGATGATTTTAAAGTTGAAAATGTTTTTGGGTGTCCACATCTTGCCGTATGACAGTCGGTAAATGTGGAAAAACATGGTTTTTTGGAAAAATATGATTTTTGAGAAAATGGTTTTTGGGAGTTCACTTCCCGCCGTATAATAGTTGGCAAAAGGTAGAAGGTGTTAAGAGTCGGGTGCTCGCTATCCCGCCGTATCAAGTCGGCAAAAGGTGGAAGGTGTTATGAGTTGGGTGCCCACTATCCCACCGTATCACGTCGGCAAAAGGTGGAATGTGTTGAGAAATGTTTTAAGTCGGTAATAATATGTGTGACTTGTGATGAACTTATGAAATTACAATTTGATGTGTACTTTGGTATGGAAGGGGAATGCATATAGAAATTATTTGAAAAGAATGGATAATGAAATAGTAACTAGATAAGGGGTTGGTGATAATGAACTCACCGGGTTGTATGTTTATAAGGGAAGATTATGAGTTTTGTTTGTAAATAATTGAGAAATTGAATTGAAAAAGTTTATTAATCCTGTGTTGTGTTGAATTATAATTTGAGATTGCAAAAGTTGATGTGATGTAGTTGTTAGACAAGTAGGAGTTAAGTGTAGGAGAATTATTTTTGAATATAAAGGAGATTTGGATTTTTACGTTATAGAGTTATAGCAATAATATATAGACAAGTGGGAATGTAGTGTATGAGGGTTATTTTTGGAGTATTACGGGAACCTAAACTTTGAGGTTATTGAGTTATAATAATTTAGAGTAATAAAAAAAGAAAATGGGAATGAAACGAGGAATACTTTGAAATTGGGCTAATAAATTAAAATGATGTTGTTCTTTAAACGTATTTGTTTTCAAAGAGGATTTATGGGCTCTGTTTCGTAGAGCTTTTGAAGTTTAATTCTGCCCCTTGGTTTGAGTGTGTTGTTTGGTTATAGCTTTAGAAAATTGATTCCACATCCACTTTTCAAAACACGTCTATCCGGTCATCTCCCCAAACGTCCCCCAGGCGTCTAGCCGATTGATTGGAACATTTTTCAATTTTATTTTATTTTTTATATTTTAAATAAAAAATATTTTTGAAATTTTTTAAAATTTTTTTATGAGCTTTGAATAAAATTTTGGGTTGTGTGTATGGTTATGAGTTGTAAGTTCTTGAATCAAATATCATATGTCACATCAAAGATTTCAAACTCAATTCAAAACTCATAACCAAATAAATTTTTCATACTCAAATCATAATTCCAAAACTCACAAACTCAAAATACAACTCTATTCTCAAATCATAATTCTAAAACTCTACTAAACGCTACCATGGTTTTTCTGATGATGAGGGATAATTTTTATGACTAAAAGTTTTCTTTAAATGTTCAAATAAATTTTGGGACAAAGGTACTCTACATATAATATTTTGAAATTACAAAACGTCACCTTACTATATGGTATCACCCTGCATGCATGATCATTTCTATCTGTGAGTTAGTTATTGTTGTAGAACTACGAGATCCCGACTGGGCAATTGTGCTCATCCCTTGTTGTTTCATTTTTTTTTTCTTTACAGGAAGAGAATTTGGATTTATTGGTTGGAGAGTTAAGAAGTCCATGTGTCTTTTTTGTGTAATTTCATCGTAGATGTGAAAGAAATGAATATTGTACATTGACGTTTGTAATTATTTATTTGTAGCTCCGTAGTGGAAGCTTGGCATGAATTATTGTTATTGTTGTATTCATTAATAGAAAACATGTGTTATTATGTTTCTATTGCTCAAGGGTAATATATATTTGTTAAAAATAAAAAAAGGACCTAAATTAAAGGCTTTTGGTAATGTTTTCGAGTAATTAGGAATTGGGGTGTGACAGGTTTTCAAATCCAAAAAAAATTCCCTGTACGGGGGTGAGCAAATTACTAGCTCACCAAGTAATCTTATATTATAACGTTAAAAGACATGCAGGTACAGTGATACAATGATACCATACATATACACAAAATCACATCATGCCATAACTTTATGATTTTATTACCTAATCTCTTAAATCCAAGTTATTTAATTAACCACAATTAGTTAACTTAAATGAATAAACATCCTTCAATGTCAACAAGACATTCTTTTCAAAATGAATGTTATGCCAAAGTTTATAACACGAGTTATATGCTTGTCTTTCCTTCAAAGCAAAAAACAAGCGGAAAATACACACATTGGGAATCTTTAGGTATGTGTCTGCAAGTAGACTATACAAACACTACCACAAGCCATTTACCAGTACTATTCGGAAGGATTGGCACCTAACCGCTCAGGTTTCTAGACTTTCACCATGAACACACAGGCTAACTTAGTTACTACAAGCCACACCTCTTACCTAAATTCATCACAGAATTCACCAATTTTTCTCAAAATAAACCTTTTTAATGCATGAGTATAAAGCATTTGAATAGATGCAATGCATGAGTGAATTAGTTTCAATCAACCTGGGTCTCATGCAAGTTCTATAACAATTAATACTATCCTACACCGATAGCCAAAGCAGTTATCTCTAATACATTAATTAAAAGATAACAATATGGAAATACAATCCAACATACAACTGTGGGGACATAAATTTTGAATGACGGCACGTGGCCAATGTGTCACCGAAGTTCCAGTCGGGGTGCCACGTGTCCTGGTCATGATGCTGAGATGATCTCGGCTAGGCCGAGATTATCTGCAAGAATACCGAAATCCGGGATAAGCGGATAAGAGATAAGAGTCCTAGAATGGGAGAAGACTTCAGTTTGGGTAAAGATAAGACTCTTAGAGAGTTTATCCTAATCCTACTGGGAGTCCAAGATTAGCAGTAATCCTAAGTCCATTAGAGCTAGGCTTCTATTAGGACTAGGATTGTATTGGCTATAAAAGGGAGGCATCCCCATGGGTCAAGGTATGTCTTTTATTCTTTGTCTAGTGAGTTAAGCACTATTGGTTATCTTTGAGAGATATTTTACTGACTTGATCGTCGGAGTGCCCCCGGGTGGATGAACCACCGCGGGATTCTTATTTTTTTGTGACAAGTTGTTTGGGCTTAATCTATTCTACCGGTGCTCTCCAACTGAGCTCCCCCTTTTGGTTATGTGGTTGGAAATCAACACCCACAATTTGGTGCCGTTTGTGGGAAAGAAAGAAGAATAGATGGCCAGCAACGGACAGAAAGAGAAGGTTGGGAACGACATCCCTACTGGAAGTGGGAAATATGTAGACCTTGACGTAGAAAAAGACAACTGCAACGAAAAGATTCGTGATAAGAGTCACGGAGAAAAGGACGTCGGCTAGGAGTGCGACGTGCCAAAGAAGTCAGACTGAGGCGGGTACTATAATGATGCCTACGGAGGGACGGCGAGACGAAAGGAATGGCGGACAAATTGGCGGACCTGCAAACAGTCGTCAATTTCATGATGCAGAACAACGTCGTGCAGCCACCGTTCACGTTGCAAGACACGTCGATTCCAGCAGCCAAGAAAGATGCCCAGAAATAGGGGCAGAAAACTGTTCCTGCAGTCCCTCAGCACGACAGGACTAAAAGACATTCTCACCGACCTTCACGGGAGGTCGGGCATGGAGAATCAACGAGAAGAGAATCCCAAAAGACACGTCAAACCCAAGAAGACTGCACCAGAGAACATCGAGATGTTCAGAGGAAGGAGCTCTGTTTTGACATGACCAGTGGAGGGAAGTCCAAAAGGACCCACAACGACACTGGAAGTTGTGCACCAAAAAGACTGAAATCTGGAGATAGCCAAACTCCTAGACGGGCCAAGGAGGGTCTGAGGGATGACCTCCAGAGGAAGCGGCAAGAAGCCAAGGTAACTTCTCCGGTCAAGCTGAGAACACTGTTCTCAGTAGAATTGGACAAATTTGAAGCCCCGAAGAGGTTCCACAAGCCGAGATTCCAAATATACGACGGTAGGTCGGAACCTAACTTTCACATCGGCTTGTACCTAAACTTGATGGCATTATACACCGGGAATGAGCCGCTGCTCTGCAAAGTGTTCCCCTGGTCCTTCGGGGAAATTGCATCGGACTAGTTTCACAAGTTACTGAAAGGAACTTTGAAAACCTGGGAGGGCCTGGCTGAGATGTTTTTGGCCAGGTTTGTGACGAACAAACTACAGCCGTTAAGCGGGGATTCCCTGATGGCTTTGAGAATCAGTGAAGACGAAGGCCTTAGGGCCTATGCCAAAAGGTACTATGAAGTGTTCAACCGAATACCTGAGTGCAACCAAGAGGTGGCGGTCGTGTCTTTCAAGAATGGCCTGAAAGATGATTGTCCACTTCGAAAGTCATTGGCAAAGACATTACCAAAAAACATGGAGGAGCTCATGGCCAGAATTGAGAAATATGCCAGAGCCGAGGAAGACACACCGGGGACAAAGACGTCCAAACAAGAGAAGAGAAACGGTTTGCCGAAGCGAAGCCAAGATAACACCAGATGCAACAAACAAGAGCTCAGATCCCGGATTCTAGATCCCAAATCCCAGATCCTAGAAGACATGATCTCGGCCTAGATGGTTAGGTCCGAGAAGACAAGAGCTCAGCCCAAGTGTGCAGATCCCGGATTCCAGATCTTGGACCCCAGATCCTAGAAAACAAGATCTTGGCCTAGATGATTAAGTCCGAGAAGAGAAGAGCTCGACCTAAGTTAAAGAATTTTTATATAAGGTCCACAAAGGAGTATGTGGAAGCCATGCAGAGGGGCAAATCCCTTGCCTATAGAGCAATATCGTAGGGATTCTTTTGGCCTTATATGCAAAAGAAAGTTGAAGCCTATGTAAAAAAAGCATGAAAATGTTGTTGAAATCCACCTGCAACGTGCGATAGAACTCAAATCGGCTGGGGGCATACCAGCAACAACTTGCTAGGGCTTACAAACAAGAAGGTTAGCCCAAAAGAGTTCAAGGATAGAGACCTCATCCTAAGAAAGGTTGCTGGCAATAAGGCATATTAGCTGAAGTAATAATAAATGTACTAATTTGATTTTTGTGAATTTGAAATCTATGCGATAAGATCGACCAGTCCTATGACAATGTTTCTAAGCGAAACATGACAAATAACTTAGACTTATTATATGGCAGAGTAGAAACTTTACTTGAATATAATAGAGTTGAACTAAGTTGGCGATGTTTCTAAGTGAAACATGACGAATAACTTAGACTTATTATATGGCAGAGTAAAAATTTTACTTGGATATAATAGAGTTGAACTAAGTTGGCGATGTTTCTGATTGAAACATGACGAATAACTTAGAATTATTATATGGCAAAGTTGAATTATACTTACATATAATAGAGTTGAACTAAGTTGGATTAACTTGGACTTGCCATATCGGCAGAGCCAAACACAGACTGGAACTAAGTACATGTTGGTCAGATTAACAAAGAGACCAAGGTTAGTAACCTCGGCCAGTCTTTGTTTGAATCTGACGTCGGCGACAAGGCAAAAAACCCCATGCTTAATGAGAATCCAAGTGGAACTTAGGTTCATATTAGGGGGCAGAGGGCTGGAATGATCGCTTGAGAGCTGGAATTTACAACCTAAAGTTGGCTGAACACTTGTTGAAGTTGAAGTTAAGCCGAGGTTATGTTAAAGGAAGATGGTTTAACACTTGTTGAAATTTTGAGAAAAATTTACAAGTTGAAGTTAAGCCGATGTTATGTTAAAGGAAGATGGTTTAACACTTGTTGAAATTTTGAGAAAAATTTACATATTAAAGTTAAGCCGAGGTTATGTTAAAGGAAGATGGTTTAACACTTGTTGAAATTTTGAGAAAAATTTACAAGTTAAAGTTAAACCAAGATTATGTTGCAATAATAGAAGACAGAGGACTTGAGTAAAGTGACAAGTTGTGAGTAACACTTGTGGAAATATTATGATAAATATTTTCAAGTGTTAGGTCAAAGCCGAGGTAAACTGATTAGTGGGTACAACCGAGGTGTTACACCCCGAGGAGATTGCACAGTTAAGGTGTATTTTGAAGACATGCAAATTATTCTAAGTATAGAATCATACAAGAGTAAAAAAAAAGACACATACAACCACGTTGAAAGAAAAAATTAAAGAATGCATTCAGAAAAGGAAAGAAGGCACTTCGGCCTAACATTGAAGAATGATTGTTTAGATTACAAAAAGGCTGGTGTGAAGTACGCCGGTGTCAGACGGTGGTAGTAAGCAAAGAAGTGCAACGAAAGCCTCGCCGGAGGGAGAGAGTGAAACTGGTTGCAGAAAGCAACAATGGAGTATTTGAGAGAGAAAGTTTGAACAAGAACGAAGATGCAAAAGTGAAAAGAGGGAGAGAGAGCTGATTTTGATCAAACGCATGAAATGGCGACAAAATGGCAATTATGGTGCCTTGGACGATGTGTTTGTCAGACGACACACGCAAAAGTGATGTGACTTGATGGCACGTATCAGGTACGGTCTAGTAGGGAAAAGATGCATGGTAAAAACGGTTGAAATACTGTGCATGCCAGCTCATACACGTGCCAGAACTCTTGGAGTTCTTGATTCAATGAAACAAATACCTCGGCTAGGAGGATAGTTTCGGCTGAGAAACTTGAACGAACTTAGTTGTTCGTTCCAAAGTATTGATGAAAGCAGACTATAGGTCTTAGTCATATTGAGCCGACGAGTGATGACCTCGGTAATGAATAATGGAGTGAGTTTAGCCGATATGCTAAATGGAAGAAATAATATAGGTTCCATCACCTCAGGATGCCGAGGAAATAGAACCTAGGGGGCAATTGTGGGGACATAAATTTTGAATGACAACACGTGGTTGAGGTGTCACCGAAGTGTCAGCCGGGGTGCCACGTGTCCTGGTCATGATGCTGAGATGATCTCAGCTAGGCCGAGGTTATCTGCGAGAATATCGGAATCCGAGATAAGCGGATAAGAGACAAGAGTCCTAAAATGGGAGAAGACTTCAGTTTGGGTAAAGATAAGACTCTTAGAGAGTTTATCCTAATCCTACTGGGAGTCCAAGATTAGCAATAATCCTAAGTCCATTAGAGCTAGGCTTCTATTGGGACTAGGATTATGTTAGCTATAAAAGGGAGGCACCCCCATGGGTCTAAGGTATGTCTTTTATGCTTTGTCTAATGAGTTAAGAACTATTGGTTATCTTTGAGAGATATTTTACTAGCTTGATCGTCGGAGTGCTCCTGGGTGGACGAACCACCGCGGGATTCTTATCTTTCTGTGATAGGTTGTTTGGGCTTAATCTATTCTGCCGGTGCTCTCCAGCTGAGTTCCCCCTTTTGGTTGTGTGGTCGGAAATCAACACCCACAACAACCATAACTTGGAATCTCCCATGATTCCCAATACGTGGAAACAATCCATATTTTGACATTTTAAAGACAAAATTTTAAAACTTATATAGTTTTTCATCAAACTCAACATTTCAAAAGAGTAACCAATACTCAATATTTCAAAAGTTTCATAAGTGTTTTCCAATCAAATCCTTAATTTTAAAACCAAACAAAATCTTTTCCCAATAATCCAGCAACTCCCAAAATATTCACATTTAGGATTTTTCACAAATTGGAACTTTCTCACTTTCATATACCTACATGTAATTTTTTATACAAAAAATACATTTAATGGCAAGATTATAGGTAATTAACCCTCAATTTAACCAAACTTTCAATTTACAAATCAAATATCTCATATATGAACTTGAGGTATGAAATTTTTATAATAACATAACTTAACGAGGAAAACTAATGACTAAATAGCAAATCACATCAACTTAACTAATAATTTTAGTTCAACTTTGTTTCACACGAAACAACTTAATCTCACTTGTTTTCTTCAATCTCATACTCGGTCAACTTTACCATTTGTAACCTCATAATACTAAAAGTTAGAATATAAACCCAATAACACACTTTTAATTACGAACAATATAAAATATTAACCAAACTAATTTAATCCACCAAATTAGTAAGTCTATTATATTTAAAAATTTTCAAATTAATAATACTAAACATAACTTTACATGTCTCAACTTTCGAACATAACCATATTTCACGCCAAGCTACTTAGATAGTTAATTTTTCCCAAATTCTCTACAAATAACAATTTCACAACTTTTCTAAAATTAACTAATCAACATGATATTTACATCAAAATCATGAAATATGCCCAATAGTAACCTTTTTAAGGTTGGGAGTTCAAAAGTCCACATTTCATATTTTTATTTCCATAAAAATAAACTAATCATCAATATATCACCATTCATAAAATATCACGAATATAACACTTTTAGAGTTTTTAATTCCAAAATAACTCTATAATTCCAACTTAACAATTTATACAATATTCATTAACATCAATTTATTTTTCTCAAAAATAAATTCCAAAATCAAAGATGAGAAAATATTTCAACATTATTTTTCTCAAAATAAATTGTCTAATCATAATATGATGTAGATGCGAAGCATAGAACTATTAAATTTATTTTCGAATTTTTAACAAATATTACCAACACAAGATGATTTTTCCTAATCAATTTCAGAAGAGCAATATTCTTAACCGTTCAACATAATTTTCTTCCAAAAATTATCTAAACAAAAATCTAAGAAAAATATATATGTAATACCTCCTATAGCGATAATTTTTTTCAAAATATCCCTAACATGGATTTAGAGTAATAATATGAAGAAAGTCCCTACCTCAAACAATGAACAGGAGCATATTTGAGATGTAAACCTCGTCGGATTTTTGATCCGAGACTACCATACGACGACCTCTCCGACTTTCATTTACAAAACTTTTCCAAAATTTAACCCAATCTAACTCCAATCTTACAAAATGTGAACCAAAATTATTTGTTCAGATGTTTGAGAGAGAGGAAGAGCCTCTCCTCTCTTCTTTGCCGGATCAAGAAGTCAAAGAAATGAAAAGTAGGGAAACTGAAGATAAGGGATGGGGAAAAGTGAAATGAGGAGGGATGAGAGGAGACAACCCCACATGGGTTGTTCTCTTTCTCCAAAAATATACATATATATATATATATAAACATATTTGTAATAATATCATTAAATTTATATCATAAATTATAAAATGATATAATTTTATCTCATCATAAAAATATAACATTTTATACACCATAAAATATAATCTTTTGCTTACTACAAAAATATATCATTTTTTATTCACTACAAAAATATATAATTTTTTACCGTATTGTACACACCATAAATTCAACTTTCAAATATTTATTATAATCCTATATAATAAATAAAAATAACTCCTAAGGTGGTCACTACCAATCACATAATTAAAAGGACCACACAGTCAAACATGAATAATAAACAAACTCAAACTAAATTGATTTTAAGTAATGGGTCTTAAATTAAATTCTCACTCATAAGCCAAACATGACCCAATTATATATCAAAGTAGACCCAACAAATTTTATCTCAAGTCATGGCCTAAACACCTAAAACTCAACATCAAATTATGTTATAAACTAAACTAAACACTGTTCAACCCATGAATTTACAAAAAATAAATACTTGTCCTTTATTCTGAAATTTTAACACAACATGCTAGACTCATATGGAAATAACATATAAAAATTTCATAATTTTCTAAGATAGGGAACTATAAAAAATACAAAAAATACAAAAAAAAAAAAAATGGGACCTGTGACGCCCTCAAAATAATACAAATAAACCAATTCATAAGAGAAATGAATATAACATAATTGGTACACCTTCACATAACAAAATTCGTATTACAAAAGGGATTACATGCATTATACATTCATAAACGTTCATTCTGAATCTACAGCATGTAATGTAAATTAATAACAACAAATTAAATGCCCTATGAGCTTACATCTTTCCAAGACATATCTTGGTTACAATCGAAAATGAGCTTCGCTCATTACATCTTAAGCCCTTGGCTTTACAAAAAACATACAATCAAAACGAGAAGCCCTTGCTTCCAAAAGTTTCTCCGACGCTATTGCCTTGGTGGAGGCATGCCATTATTACCTGAAAATGTTATTCCCAAGTAGGGTGAGCCACAACCCAGTAGAAATCATCTAACACAATATATGGAATTTAGCAAAGGTATAATTACACTATGCATATACAACGTCAAAGATAAAGGCATCCACATTTTTGTATAGTCTTAAATTTTCAAACTCAATCATTAAGCCATTTCCCTTCATTTCATTTAATTACATAAGCCAATTTCATCATTTCTCAACAACCCAAATAAGATTACAACTCATTAGTTCTAGAACCACATTATCAATATGTAAGCACTTCAAACTTTTCTTTCACGGATATTTCGTCCGTGGGAAACCGTCAAATGGAACCCATGTATTCTTTCACGGATATTTCATCCGCAGGCAGCCGTCAAATGGGACCCATGTAAACCTAGGCTATACAAGCACTACAATTGCCATTTTACGGATATTTCGCCTGCGAGGTAGGCACCTATGTATAATTTCGAGACTTTCACCCAGGACACTCTAGCCATCTTAATTATAATAGAGTCCATCCCCTTTCTCTTCCCAAACAATCATTCATACATATGCAATGTATTTAATCACAAACTCAAACAATAGCGTGCATCCTCTTTCCACTCCCAAATAACCATACATATACAATGTATATAAATATAGTCATATTCAATGACAAGCACAAGCAATTAGTTTCAATTCACCTAATCCGCATGCAATTTCTACAACAGTCATAGCTATCCTCCACCGATAGCCCAATACAATTATTTCTAAACAGATATAAAATCACATAATAGATAGTTTATTCGAAACTACCAAAGAATAGAGTAACACATAACCAATCCCACTATTCATATCAATACCCTTTCAATTTGACATTTTCAATGTCAATTTTCATTATTGATACAAAATAATAATTTGATTCAATTAGGGCAAATCCCCATTTTTTTCCCAAATATTAGCCAAGTGCCAAAATCATTAAATCATACATAACACAACATCATTTTCAAACCCCTCAAGCATTTATTTCACCTTCACCCAAAAACCCCACCTTCCATTTTATGCCCAAACCTTGGGTTTGCCTTAAACACCCCCAAATCACATCATTGTTACAGAAGATACAAATAACTAAGCTAAATATCATATGAAAGTGTAGAAAAGATCCCTACCTCAAGCTTAGAAAAGAGAGAAGGGAGAAAAGCCCAAAAGTCGACAGTGACGAAACAACGACTTGCCCGATCAAAACGAAGCCCTTGACAAGCTCTACACTTAATCTCAAAGGAGCAAGGAGAGGAGATGCTTCCAAGTGAGTAAATCTAAAGATCTTTGAGCAAAAGTGATTTTAGAGAGGGAGAGGGTGACTCACGGTTTGGAGAGGGAAGAAGAGAAGAAAAAGTAAAGAAAAAGTTAAGTGAGGGACCTATTTATAGTGCTTGGACAAAGTAAAATGAAGTCCCAAAGTCAACCCAAAAGATCAAGTAAAAATCCCCAAAAAGTAGAGCCCAAACCAAACTGAAATCTGGAAAGAAAAACTCGTAGGGGTCAACCTTTGCAGCAGAGGTGTCGACCCTTCAGACAGAAAAGCAAAGAGTGCAACAGGCAAGGTTATGTGATTTTAGTCCATGTTTCATGCTCATGCACTTGCATTTATCACTCATTCAATGCGTTGGAGGGTTTGCCCCTTTATGCCTTAACATGAAACATTGCATATGCCTTCATGCCTTAGCTTGCGAGCCATCATTTCAATGTGCTTTTGGGGTTATCTTGCCATGATATAACTCTGATTTTTGTTGGTTAAGTCATCCCATGCTTGGTCTTAATAGGTGTAGTGTAATCCACCTTATTTGCCTTGTATGCATCATGCCTTATGCCCTTCATGCTAGCTTGTTTTGGCTTCCTTCCATGCATACTTTAGTATCATTTTGACATGTTCTAGGACTGTTTTGGGTTGCGTTTGCCATATCCATCATGCTTTGTATAGCTGTAGTGCAATTGGCCTCGTTAGCTTTGTGTTTTGTTGACTCATGCATGCTATCTTTGAGCTATTTAGATGATTTGGAATCATTTAATACTTCATTTCAGAGCTTATAGCATTGCCATGTTCCCACTTCTTTCATGCTTTGAATGCCTTTAAGTGTTGTGCATTGTTGCCTTACTTATGGCCTAGCATGTATGCCATCTTGCCTAGGCTTTTGAGCCCCTAACTTAGCATGTTTTGGTCCATGTTTAGACCTACTTAAGCTCTGTTTGTGGTTGGTTCATGCATATGTGCCATGTATTGCATGTCTCCTTTGTAGTCCTCTTTGCTAGCTTTCATGCTTTAGGACCTTTGCATGCTATACTTGTGTTTGTTTGAATGATTTGGCATCATTTCTTACTTAATTTCAGTGCATTTAGTGTTGTTACACTTCAGCATTTATCACTCCTTGAGCCTTCTTTAGGGTTGTGCTCTTAGGCCTACTTGGTTGGCCAATGCATTGTGCATGCATGCCTTGCCTTTTGTGCCTTTATTTTGGTGTTATGGCCACTGATTTGGGCATGGCTGAGGTCTACCCACATTCAGTTTAAGCCCATTGAGCATTGTGTATGCCATGTTACATCGCATCGTGCATGTTATGTTATTGTTTACATTGCGCATGCCATGCTCTTGATTCGCATTGCGTATGCCATGATCATATTGCATTGAGTATGCCATGATCATATTGCATTGAGTATGCCATGATAGTCATTGCATTGAGTATGCCATATTGTTCATTGCATTTGTGTATGCTAGGTTCATTTGCATTGTGCATGCTAGTTGTTGTTCAAATTGTTGCATGCTTATGTTGTCTTGCATTGAATATGCATGCATTAGCATTGTGCATTGTGCATGCCATTAGCCTTGTTAGGTTGTTCATGTTGCATTCCATGTTTGCATGCTTAAGTCATATTGCATATTTGCATGCTTGTGTTGTATTACATTTTTGCATACTCCATGTTACATAGCATTGTGCATGCCATGTTATGTGTTGCATTTTGTTTGGAATAGGTGTTAGTCCAAACACGGGAAACGAGGGGCGTTTCATACTTAAAGTGATGAAACGTGCCTTAATTCTCGGTCGCCGACACTCTTAATCATACATGATAGAGTTCTAGGCCTTATGTGTTTACTTGTGCATTCATTTTCATATTGAATTGCGCAACTTCGCCTCTCGTCCATCATGCATCGATATGCGTGATTAGTGGCCCGATGGTCGAGAACCACACCCCCTTGAGCTTATGAAATGATAGGGAGGGTGGTTGTGCACACATACCTTGCAAATACATTGCCATGCCCTTTCTTGCTCTTTGTTGCAGCAAACTGGAGGATTGCAGCAACAACTGGTCGGCCAGCCAGAAAAACTAGCTGGCCGACCACTTTTTCTGGTTTGCAGTAGCAAAAAGTGGTCGGCAGGTGGCTGCAAACACCAACAACTGGTCGGCCACCCTCCCACAGGTCCCCAAGGTGAGTTAGAAGCTTTCTGGAGCTTGGTGCAAGTTTCTAAGAGCATTTGCAAACAGAGGCAAATCGGGGCATCGCGACAGATTTCCGAACGAGGCGACTGGGCATGCCTGCATTCTTCTCCCTCTGAGGACCATTGTTTTATTGCTTTACTTAGCTAATGTGATGACGGAACTTTGGTGATGACGGACACGTGGCTTTAGGCACGAGTCAGGGTTTCCTAAATTCCTCCAAAATAAAATATTTAGGTGGCGACTCTGTATCTGGCAAAACAGTCCATGTTTGGCACTTCTTTATTAAAATTAGTTTTTCAAAAATGATTTTCTGGATTTGGACTCTTTGGTGATTTATTGGTCTTGTATTACGCTTTGCGAGATTAGATTCAGAACTGTGACATTGAGTCCGAACTGTAGTAGCTTAGAACAAAACGAGATTCGCGCCCCTCGCGAGCACGGATATCGGAGAGTTCCCGGGAGCGCGTCTACATACGCTGAAGTTTGCAAACTTTATTAGTCGGATAAGTAGACCTAGGTGGAGGTTGCATATAGACCTCCTTAAGAAGATCACCATTAAGAAAGGCATTTTTTACATCCATTTGGAAAAGGTCCTAGTGGCAAGAAGCAGCAACAACAATTGGGGTGCGAACAAAGGTAAGCCTAGCAACAGGAGCAAAGGTCTTCTCATAATCAATACCATATTCTTAGGCAAAACCCTTTGCAACAAAGCAAGCTTTGTACCGCTCAATAGAACCATCAGAGTGAGTCTTGATTTTGTAGATCCATTTGCAGCCAATCGTAGTCTTTCCAAGAGGAAGATCAACAATGTCCCAAGTATGAGTTTTGTCTAGAGCCTGAAGTTCATCGGTCATAGCTTGCTGCCAAAGAGGATTTATACAAGCCTCACAATAGGAGGTAGGTTCATGAGTAGAAAAAGTAGTGGATCTAACAATATAATCATGAAGATAAATAGGTTGTCAAGTTACCCGACTTAGATGTCCTGTGGAAGGACGATCTAGTAAAGTGATAGGAGACTTAACGGGACACTCAATGGGAGTTGGAGACCCCGGAACGAAAACAACAGGACCATCAAAGGGAGCAGTCGGGACAGGATCATGTGTAGGTAAAGACGTCTCTAGAGAGGAGGAGCTTGCATCAAAGTCATTAGAGAAGAGATCGATAAACAAATTGGTAAACAAAGTGGAAGTAGAAAATGATGATAGGTGGAACGAGGATAAAGAGGAAAACATTTTATGCTCCCAAAAAACCACATGATGAGAAACACAAAGACATTTAGAGATAGGATCCTAGTAGTAATAGCCTTTATGCTTAATCCCATACTTAAGAAAGCAACAAAGACGAGAAAGAGGTTCAGGTTTGGCGTGTTTATGAGGTTGGAGGAGAACAAAACATGCAAACCCAAAAATCCAAAGATTTGTGTATGAAGGACTAGTGCCATGTAAACATTCATAAGGAGTTTGGTTATGGATAGTAGGAGTGGGAACATAGTTGATAGTGTAGACAGCAGTAAGAGTAGTTTCCCCCCCAAAAGATTCAGGACACGAGGAAGAGATAAGCAAAGCTCGAGTAGTGTCAAGAATATGCCTATGCTTCCGTTCAGCAAGTCCATTTTGTTGGGACATGCTAGCATAAAAACGATGAGGCTGAGTATTGTGATGTTGACGGAAGGAGAGAAAATCAAGATCCCTATATTTCATAGCATTATCAGAAAAATTTTAATGGTTTTAGAAAATTGGGTTTGGATCATTTTTGCAAAATTGTAATAAAGTTGTTTGAGTTCTAATCTACTTTTCATGAGAAATAACCATATAAAACATGAAAAATCATCAACAAAAACAACAAAGTAATGTGATCTCCCCATAATGGTAGCAGGTGATGGTCCCCAAATATCAAAATGTATAAGATCAAATGGTGCATGAGAAACAGAAGTACCTGTATTAAATGATAAAGCAAGTTGTTTTGCAAGTTGACAAGACAAACAATCCAAAGTATCGAGAATTACATGACCTAACTGACTAGTAGAAACTAAAGATTTCAATCAACTAACAAAAATATGTCCTAAATGACAATGCCAAAGATTAAAAGGAGACATGCTAGAAGCAGATGTAGGAGCGGCTAATGGGGTGTAGTTTGGAACATGAAGATGGATAAGCTCATAGAGACGTCCATGCTCAAAAGTCTATCCTTTCTGAGGGTCCTGTACCAAATAACCATTAGTAGAAAATATGACAGTTAGACTAAGCTCACATAATTGACTAATAGAGATAAGATTTAACGTGAGAGCATGAAGAAGATAAGCATTTGATAAGGATAGATGAGAGGTGGAAACAGAACCAACATGACTTACAGACATAAGAGAACCATCAACAGTATGAATAGAATGAATATGAGGAAAGGAAGAGATAAAGAAAATATAGTAGAACTGGAGGTCATATGATTGCAACATGCTGAGTCAAAATACTAGGGAGATGTACCTGAAGTCACAGACAAAGCAGTAGAAGGAGGGGTACCAGAGGTGGTGAGAAACTGTTTGAACATATCCTCAACATCAGTTTGGGAAAAAACAAGAGTGGTCGGATCTAAAGGCTCAAAAAACTCCTCAGAGGCAGCAGCAGCAGTGCGATGAGCAGGTAGAGATCTAGACTGATTGGACTAATTCCTGGGACGTTGTGAACGACCTCATGAAGAATCTTGCTGTAGATGACTAGGACTAATCTTGTTGTAATACCGACAGGATCTAGCCGGGCAATGAAATAGGGGCAATGAAATAGAGGATGAGTAGAAGGAAGGCCTCGATTCTGACAATAATTACAAGTAGTGGTCCACAGGGTACTCAATGATGGAGGAGTGGCAAGAACTATATCCATGTGATGAGTGTAAAGAGTGCTAAGATGAGTCTCCTTAGATAATAGCTCAGAAATAGCCTACTTAAGAGTGGGCAGTGGAGTGCGATGAAGCAGAGATGCGCGCACTGGCTCAAACTGGGTAGTGAGAGCCATAAGAAATTGAACTAATCGTTGCTGATTACGATACGTAGTAAATAAAGTAACATCTTTAGTATGAGGCCAGTCAGGTTCAGAGAGAGCAAGCTGGTCCCAAACAGAATATATCTGAGAGACAAAATCATTAACAGACTGACTAGGCTCTTGACACATGCGATGAAGCTGACTTTGAAGTTGATACTGATGAACAAACTAGTAGTCTTATAACATTCTTTCAAAAAATCCCAAATGTCCTTGGCAAGAGTGGTCACAGAGTCAAGTTGAAAACGACTAAACAGTAAACAAATAGGTAATACATGTATTCCGAAGCCAAGAAATGATCTGGTAGTTCTTACTGTCCCAATCCTCTAAACGGTCTTCATATGTGGCAGCTGGTTCATCAACCTCTTTCATTGGTTAAACCATATCCCTAGTGACAAGATGCCAAAGTTTCTTCCCTTTCAGAAAACCAGACATGGCCTGGGCCCATAACATGTAGTTTCAGCCGTCAAGTATAACTGAGATTGGATGGGAAGCATCATGGCGATCCATAATGATGGGTTGGAGAAGTAAACAGATAAGAATAGTGCTATAGAAGTAGAATCAACAAAAACAGAGTGCACCAGCGGATTTAGAAGGTCCAAATTAGGTGGGAAACAAGTGAACCGCCCAAAAAATAGGTTAAATATTGGACAAAATAAGCAAAATCAGAGGCTAGACGGTTAGGGCTAACGTCACATGCAAGGGTTGATCTCAGCGTGTCACTATTACATAGAGGCGTGGGGTGGACGTGTGCTGATGTCACACGCACGTGGATAGGCTAAAGTCAAGCATGTAGGGCTAACATAAAGGGGATGACGACAACGGCTGGGTGGCTGAATGGCTAACGGCTGAGCGACTGAGCAGCTGGCTTGGCTGGACGTGCGTGGGAGCGCATGTGTGAGTGATGGCGGAAGCAGTTGACACGCTAATCACAAAAATGGTGCGTGAGGGACTTTCTAGTGATAAGATTAGTGCTGTTAGAATCGTGAGAAAATTTCGACCAGTTTGATGCTATGGGGAAAAATTTTAGGTGAAAAAAAATTTGGCGAAACAGTCTGATTAGTGTCTGGGTGATTGAATAAATGCTAAAAGTGTTTGGGTGATTGAATGAATACTGTAGTACCACTGTGTATGGGACTAAGCAGAAAAAGAAAAAAATAAGGTTATAATTTTAGGATCTAGAGCTCTGATACCATGTTAAAATGGTTAAGAGAAATATATATATGAATTGTATATATATACATCACAAAATCAAGGTACAATGACTCCTATATGTAGGAGAGTGTTACAATCAAGTATGGACTCCTAGATTTACAAGTATGGAAGGACTCCTAGATTTACAGGGAACATACTAGATATTTAGAGAATATACCTAAATATATACACTATATATTAACCATATATATTAACATTCACAAAACCAAATCATTTCATCAATTTTTCTCGACACATCATTCCATGAAAATCCCCTTATTAGAACGTCATGTGACTGTGTTTTACGAGATTTTTTCATGCTGTCTTTCTAGTCTTCTTGTACTTCATCTTGCCTTCAAATTCTTGTTATCATTCCAAATTAGGTAGATGTCCCACCAGGCGTTCCAAAAATTGTTAATAGAAATTATGCTCACTTCTAATCGATAAGATTTGAACAACAATTTAAACAAACAATTGAACAAAATCACTCAAGCGACTGCGTATTTTGATTCAAATGCCTTAAAAGTACAAGGACTTCTTTGGAACAATTAACAATCGACAAGGGAAAAGAAGTAAACAAAACGTAATTTCCGATGAAACTACTAAAGTTCACCAAGTTACAAACTATGAATTACAGAAGAAACTACTCCTAAGTTGCTTGATCTCTTATTGATTGTGTGCACCCATTTTTGTTAGATTCATGTCGATAGGTGGATGAACCAAATAATGACATGTGGTAAAGTCAAAGTGAGAGTCTTTCATTAGTCAAATGGACAAATGGCATCAGAAGAATAGGCCTAGTGCAGTAAGTAGCCCAGGTAATGGAGTAGTTACTAGGCTAAGTCATGGACTTAGTGGGTTATTGCAAAAGTAAGCAAGTACATAATAAGGACTTGGCTCTGTCAATCAGAGATCCAAAGTGTTGAGGGACTCGTGGCATCATGAAGGAAAAGTGGTTCGACAGGTACAGATGAAGATTTGGTGAAGTTTGAGGGCTTTGAAATGATGGAGCAGTTGTAGAAATCAGGGGGAACATACAATCATGGGCCAGTGAAAGATGGGAAGATAGAAAAGCCAACAATTGCTAAAGAGATGGGACATCAACAACTCAACAACACTTAGCTTTAGACTTAGTTTTATCTTAGAAGTAGTTCTCTCGAATTAGGAGTAGTATGTCTCTGTAATTTGTGACTTTGTAAACTTTGGTGGCTTCATCTTGAAATCATTTTTAGTTTGCTTTGTTTACTTCATCTTTTTCTTGTCAACTCTAACTTTTGTTCCAAAGAAGTCCTTGTACTTTCAAGGCACTTGAATCTAAATACTTAGTGGCTTGATTGCTCTTGTTCAATTGTTTGTTTAAATTGTTGTTCAAATCTTGTTGATTAGGAGTGAGCATAATTTTTACTAACAATTTTTGGCACGCTTGGTGTGACATCTTTCTAATTTGGAATGGTGACAAGAATTCAAAGGCAAGCTGAAGTACAAGAAGACCAGAAATATGACAAGAAAAAATCTCATAAAACACAGTCACATGATGTTCCAATAAGTGGATTTCCATAGAATGACGTGTCGAGAAAAATAGAAAAAATGATTTGGTTTTGTGAAGATGAAATATGTTGGCATGAGAATGAAATTTTTTTATTTACAAGAAAAAATTGATTATCTTGATTGGCAAAATTTTCAAACAATAGCGTCATTGTCATATTATTTGAGGTTAGAAACACAAAATCATTTTGATAAAGTGATTGGTTAACTTGATGATCAAATTGACCATTTTGAGATTGAAAAATGGAGGGAAACAATGAAAACTCTTATAGAAGCCAAAATTTATGGCTTTTTTGTTGTTCTTCATACACCTTTAAAGGTTGTGAATGATGAGTTATAGCGATCCCGGGTTTACCCTTGTTGTACAGTGATCCGGACATGTGTCCGTGGATGTTAGTAGTTGTTTATTATTTTGTTTACATCCTTTTTCTTCGTAATTGAGTTATAGGATGTGTTGGGCAGGTTTGTTACAGGTTGGTTGAGTTTAGAGACCAAAACTAGTTGCCCGGGTTTTGGCCTGTATGCTCGAGCGGGGGTTTTGGCGCTCGAGCGGAGATTACACCCATTCAGTATTTTCCTCTGCAGCGTTGTACGCTCGAGCGTGGGATTGGCCGCTCGAGCGGGGTTGTCTGAGTGCCGCTCGAGCGTAGAGTTGGAAGCTCGAGCGGAGGCCTGGTTCTGTATAAATGCTGGAAGAGTGCATCCGGCGCTCGAGCGGAAGTTTGGACGCTCGAGCGGGAGTCTGTGAGTGGCCGCTCGAGCGGGGTGTTTTACGCTCGAGCGGAGACCTGGGTTAAAGTCCCGAATTTGTGACTCTTCAAATCACTTTTTCACTTTCTCTTCTCTCTCTTACTTTTCCAAAATCACCATTGTTGAGCCTCTCACTCTAGACTCTACCTTCTCTCTAGGTTTTGATCTAGTAGGAGTGATTTACTCACCTTTGGCCTTTACAAAAAAGTTGTTGATCGTCGAGGGCTTCATTTTAATCTGAAAATCTCGGGTTTTGGAGCACGTTGGGTTTTGTCGTCTTCTCCTTTGGGACTCCGAATTTGAGGTAGGGATATCCTACTCCTCTCTATGGGTTTTGTCTTTAAATTTTGGTATTTTGAGATGTTGGGCTTGGTTTGGTAATTTTGTGAAAGTTTGGGGCTTTTGTGTAATTTTACAAAAGTTGGGGTTTTATTCATAATAAACCTAGATGCATGTTTGGCATGGAGAAATGGAATTGATGTTGAATCATTGATGAAAATGGGACCTAAGGGTTGAAATGGTAATTATGAAAAATGGCCTAATTACATTGTTTAATTAATTGGGATAATTAATGGTGAGAAATGAGGAAATGAAATGTTGATTGAATATCCATTGTGCATTTATTTTCTGTTTAGAAATAACTGCTTTGGGCTATCGGTGGAGGATAGTCGTGATTGTTGTAGACAATGCATGATGATTAGGTAAACTGAAACTAATCAATGAAATGTGTCATGGAACTTGACGGTTGATAGAATACATTAACTGTATGTATTGGGTGATTGTATATAGAACCATTGTGTTTGTATACGTTATGTGTAGAGGAGGAGATAGGGGATGTACTCCGCGGTTTAGGGGAAGATAGGGGATGTACCTCTAAACCGGATAAGTATTGGGAGAAGATAGGGGATGAACTCCGTAGACACAGCTCATATGCTTGTCTAGAGAAGTGAAGATAGAGCTCATATGCTTATCTTTGTGAAGTGTGGATACAGCTTTTATGCTTATCTGTGGATATTGTTGTTATACATATCTGTTGTAGAATGTGGATATAGCTTATTTGCTTATCTGAGAATGTGGATATTGTTGTTATACATATCTGTTGAGCATGTGGGTAGTGCTTATATGCCTATCTGTTGAAAAAGGGAAAAATGAAAGGTAACTTAGACTCATAAGTTGTATGACATAAATATGTGATTTATGTGGATGTATCAGTGTTGACCATCTATCAATTGCTAATATTTTAGTCATTGTCCATGGTTGGTTTAGTGTATTTCTACTGGGCTGTGGCTCACCCTATATGGGAATATCATTTTCAGGTGCAGGAAGCATGCCACCTCCAAGGACATAGCTGGGAGGCTAGTGGCGGACATACTTTTGTCGCTTAACTTTTGATGTATTACATGTAACTTCAAGCCAAGGGCTTAATGTGTAAACGAGTTAGTACTCTTTGTTGTAACCAAGTGTTAACTTGGAAAGCTGTAAGCCCGTAGGGCATTTTGTTATGATGTTAACATGTAATACTTATGTAATGGAACTCTAATGAATAAAAGAGTGTGGTTAGTTGATATGTAAATGCATGTCTTATCTGATGGGTTTATTGTTGTTATTTTGAGGGTGTTACAAAAAAGTTAAATCATCAGTTGTTATAGTTGAAAAAACAGAGGGCCATGAGAATAAAAACTCCATGGCAAGGGGGCAATTTCACAAGGAAGAAATCTTTTCTAGGTTTTCAAAAAATGTTTCTAACCCATTAATTTTTGAAAGAAAAAATCAGTCTTTTGTTGCAACTCGTAGTTCAGAGAGTGATGCAAACAATATGGTTAAAATGTGTGATTTTAAGCCAACTATGGCTAAAAATTATGAACAATCAAATGTTCATGAATTTGAAAATTTTGACATTGTTCAAGATGTCAACATGTATGAGTTTTTAAGGTCATTTATAGCTTTTGTTGTTCAAAATATCTTTTGGATATGTGGATCACACCAAAACTGAGTTTTAGTAAAATGGTTAATGAACCAATGTTGTTTGGAAAATATGTTTAGAGATATTATACAATAAGGACTCATGATAAAGCTTCCATTGTTGGAATGTTTTTTTTATTGGGCTTCAAAGTCAAGCTCCTATCGATCATAGAAAAAGGAAAAAATATATATATATTTCCATAAGTGGCCAAGTTTAAAATTTACAACTCTTCAAGAATTCAAGATTTCTCGTTCTTTAAAAGTTGGGGAGGCATTGTTTGCACCAGAAATATTTTTTTGCCGATTGTGGCCAAATACAATTTTATTGATTGTAGCTTGTCAATTGTGGCCTATCGATCATGACCAAATCTAATCTCATTGATTGTGGCCTGTTAATTTTGATCAATCGATTCAGACCAAAAATTATTTTTAACATAAAATTATGGCCACGAAAATTTGTATTTTATATTATTATTATTGTTATTGCTATTTTTGTGCATGATGCATTGGGTGGGTTAACATGGGGCATAAAGGTTGTGAGAAACTTGTAAATCCATCATGTGCGAAGAACCCATGATGAGCAAAGAATGTGATTGTAAGTTAAAGTATCCAGCAGTTGCAAATTGAAGGAAGAAACTGCCTAGAGCAATTGTTGAAAAGAAACGTGGGATAGTGCCATGATATTGGGAGAATGGAAGCATGGGTAGTTGCTTGAAGGCAAAGGAAAATTGGCTAGACAACGCATATAAATAGCTCGGACAATGAAGAGATAGAGGACATCAAAAAATCATCAAACTCATTAGTCTTTTCATTGTCTTTAAGAGTAGTCTACCTTAATTATTAGGAGTGGATTATCTTAATTTTTAGGAGTAGTTTTCAACAATTTGTAACCTTGTAAACTTAGAAGATTGCAATATAAGTTTTTATGTTTTTACTTCACTCTATTGATTGTTAATTAGTCTAAAGAAGTCCTTGTACTTTCAAGGCAATTTGAATCAAATACACAGTCACTTGATCTCTTTCGGTGGATTGTTTGTTTAAATTATTGTTTGATCCTATTGATTTGGGGTTAGCATAATTTTTACTAACAATTTTTGGCATACCCAATGGGACAACATCTTAATTTGGAACAATGGTTAAGGCAAAGAAACAAAATGATAAGCATTTGGAGGAGGCTTGTTAAGTTTGAAGAGGAAAAAGTAGACCAGACCAATGGTGGTGATCCTCAACAAGTGAGCCAAGTGATGGCTCCAAAAGGCCAAATAAGTGGCCCAACACTAAGCACATAAGGCCAGACAAGTGGCCATGCTAAAATCCCTACAGGAGTTTTGGTTGCACATTTGAGAGAGGCTATGGCAAACCAGTCACTTGAAGAGAACCAAATTCTGTTGGGAGAAGTCAGGAGTGTGATGAATGGTCCATCGATGGAGCATTCATACCAAGTTGAAGTGAAGACACAAAAGATGTCTTCAAATGTTGGAGATATGTATCCAGTACCGCCAATTGGAGTATCACAACAATCTCCTGGAGAGCCTATGTCTTTCTATAGGGACCTAACTGCTAAGGTTAGAATGCAAGAGGTATTTCAAACTCCAAATTTCATAATTCAAGAAATTGGCCTAAGAATGGACATGAGGGGAAATTTAGGCCTCATGCTTTTTCTAATCCTCTTTATGGCCAAAAAGGGTTGGAAAATAGAAACTTGTTCAACACTGAATTTAATAATCATCAAAATGTAAGGCCAAGTAATAATCTTGTTTTTGAAAATTATAACCAAGGTTTTGAAAACCAAAATACTAGGTTTGGTGAGGTTCAAAATATGGATTATGGGAACCAAAGGTTGAATAATTTTGAAAATACAAGGGCAGATCATGAAATGAATAAACCTAAAATATATTATGACCCATTTGGTAATGGCCCAAGGCCAAGGGGACCAAGTCCACCTATGAGGGACTTAAACTTGGACAGACAAGATCACTTTTAAAATAACCTGAATAATTATGGCCCTGGGGGGCAAAATGCCTTCAATTATAATGATAATTTTCAAAGGGACCAGATCATACAAATTGTCCAAGACATTTATGGTAGAAGGCCTGAGAGGCCAAGGTTCAAGAAGTCTTACCCGCAATGGGTTGATGAAGAACCCTTTTGTAGGAATGACAAAGTGCATGAATTTTCTTTGTTTAATGGTGAAGAAAGTCAATCAACAATTGAACACATAGGAAGGTTCACTTTACAATGTGGGGAAATAGGAAATAATGATGTGTTAAAAATGAGGTTGTTTCCACATTCTTTATCAAGAACTGCTTTTACTTGGTTCCTAAACCTGCCTACTAATTCTGTTCATACTTGGATGGAAATGGAGAATCAGTTTCATGCCCAATTTTATAGAACTGAACCAGAAGTGACTCTTGCTGATTTGTCTGAATTAAGATAGAAATTTTCTGAAAGTTCAGAACACTTTATTGATAGGTTTAAAAGGGCAAAGAATAGGTGTAGACTGTATATGCCGGAAACTGAAATTGTGAGAATGACTCAAAATGGTTTAGAGTTTGAATTAAGGAAAAAGTTTGAAGGGATGGAGTTTAGAGACCTATTTGAGTTATCATCTAGGGAAACCAGATATGAGGCCGTGCTTAGAGAAAAAAAATATAGAAATGCAAGTTCATATGGGGCTTATTTTCAAGAAGTGGATTTAGAAACAAAAATTGATGTGGATGTGGCACAAGTTATTGGTAAAACACCAGTGGTTTGTGAGACTTTGAGGAAAGTAGACAAACCAGTGAACATGTTAGTAACTCAGCCAGCTAAAATAAACACAAATACAACATTTAGGCAATATTTTTTTTGATTTGTCTAAAGCTGATGCTATTTTTGATGAGTTGTTAGCTAGCAAGTTTCTAATATTAGCTCCTAAACATGTAATACCGAAAAAACAGATAGGGTTGGAAAAAAGTATTGTAAATGGCACAATACTTTTAGACACTCTACTAATAATTGTGTGTGACTTTTTGAAATTGTGTACAGGACTTAATCCAAAAAGGATTGCTGAAGTATGCAAGGAAGGATAAAGGGATAATGGTTGTGGATAGTAACCCTTTTCCACAAATGTCACCAATTTATATGGTGACATCTAGCATCAAAAGAAAGGCCCCAAATCCAAGTGTGTTGCTTACAGTTTTGGAGAGAATTCATGAAGAGGCAATGGAGAAAGGGAAAAAGTTATACATGAAAACAAATTTGTATGTTCAAGGTGTGGAACTAAGAAGGGGAAATTGAAAGATCAACAATTTAAACAAACAATTGAACAAGATCAATCAAGTGGCTCTGTATTTTGATTCAAATGCCTTGAAAGTACAAGGACTTCTTTGGAACAAAAGTTATAATCGACGAGAAAGAGAGGAAGTAAACAAAGCAAACTAAAAATGATTTCAAGATGAAACCACCAAAGTGTACAAAGTCACAAATTATAGAGATAAACTACTTCTAATTTGAGAGAACTACTCCCGAGATAAAACTAAGTCTCAAGATAAGTGTTGTTGAGTTGTTTCTATCGCCCTTGTTTCCTCTGCCTGTTTATAGATGGTAGGCTCCAAACAAACAATAACTGCCTTATAGTTTGTTTTCGTGGTAATAACTTCCCCAAAATTTATGTCATTTCATAAGATAACTTTTCCAACATTTCTTCCACTTCCTTGAAATTTGCTCCTCAATTCCTTAACTTCACATAACTGCTCCCATCTTTTACTCTCCTATTGGTGCTTCCTTTCATATCTTTAACCCAAAACTTCAACACAATCTCCCCTTGCCATGTGTCACTTGTGGCAGGCTTGTCTTCCTCTATCGACAAGGAATTTATAGAATTAGATGCCAACACTTGCTATGTATCCTGCATGACAATAATAATAATAAAAATAATAAATATAAATATGGCCATAATAAACCTTTAAAGATGGTCATAGTCTGAATCGATAGACAAAAATCGACAAGTCACAATCAATGAGATTAAATTTGGTCATAATGGACAAGCCATAATCAATTAATTTGGATTTGGCCACAATCGACAGAAAATAATTTATGGTGCAAATAATGCCCCCAACTCTTTAAGAATGAGAAGACTAGAATTCTTGAATAGTTGTATATAAAATTGATTTGGCATTTGTCATAAAACCATGACCAAAATAAATCTTTTTTATTAACCAACAACGGTTATAAAGATGATTATTGCAAGCACATGTTAATAAGATAGCCGCCAAATTCTTGGCCAAGTAATAAATGTACTGTGTATCCTCCACAAATGTAGGCCATGTATGACTAAGTTTCTAAATTGGTAATAGATTGCTTTAATCAACAGTGTATTTACACAATCGACTAAGCAATGCATGAACCAAGTGTGAAACCAAGAGTTGGCCTATTATTTGGAGCAAAATAATCTTCCAATGTTGGCACTGGTAGACACTCTAAGCATTAAAGTAACCATTTGGAATTTTAGTTTGTTTTATTTTCTAACACTTCAAAATGGCCAATCAAGAAATCACAATTTGCAATATATTTTTATAACTTTCTGGACCTTGTTCTCTGGTTAGCCATTTTATAAAAAATGAACTTCAAGGTGATCCACAAATCCAAAAGAGATTTTTAATAACAAAAACCATAGATGGCCTTAAAAACTCATACATGTTGACATTTTGAACAATGCCAAAAATTTCAAATTCATAAACATATTATTGTTCATTATTTTCAGCTATACTTGGTTTAAGATCACACTTTTTAACCAAATTGTTTGCATCATTTTCTGGACTAAGAGTTGCAACAAAGGGATAATTTTTTCTTTCACACATTAATGGGTTAGAAACATTTTTTAAGAGCCCATAAAATATTTTTTCCTTGTGAAATTGTCCCTCTGCCATAAAAAATTTATTCTTATGGCCTTTGGTTTTTTCACCCACAACAATTGATGAATTAACTTTCTCATCATTCACAACCTTTAAAGGCGTGGGAAGAACAACTGAAAATACATAAAATTTGGATTTTGTAAGAATTTACAATGTTTCCCTCCATTGATGAATTTCGACTCAAACTGGTCAATTTGATCATCAACTTGACCAACCACTTTATCCAATTGATTTCGTGTTTCTAACCTCAAATAATATGAAAATGGTGCTATTGTTTGAAATTTTTTCCAATCAAGATAATCAATTTTTTCTTGAAAATAAAAAATTTCATTCTCACGCCAACACTTTTCATCTTCATAAAACCAAATCATTTCATGTATTTTTCTCGACACATCATTCCATGGAAATCAACTTATTGGAACAACATGTGACAGTGTTTTATGAGATTTTTTCATGGCGTATTTCAAGTCTTATTGTAACGCCCCAACTTTCGGAGCGTTAATAAATCAAATCAACCTCAAATTTAAAATTCTAACTAATTAATAACTTCAAAAATACAAATTGGCTCCAAAATAATTACACAATGCACATAATCTATAATTTATACAAATCTCCCAAAACAATATATAGTGGTGGGCCCAAAAATCTCCAACTCAATAATCCTTTAAATGCTTCAACTCCAATTGCTACTAGATTTGCTCCATACCTGAAAAATAAATTAATTCGGGAAGTATACGATATGACAAGAATAAAAATGCTTGGATAGAGAATAAATCAACAAGGATCCAACAATTTTCGACATGGCACAAGCGATTCGATTCGAGACACCAAGCAATTTACCAAATTGCACAAATAAGTCAACTCGACATATGATAATTTATCTAGGACCAAATACCTAGACCTACTCAGTACATGACCAGTGACTGGCCTCACCCACCTCACCCAAGCACAACCGCTTATCCGGGCTACTGGTCCAAGCTACTGGCAAGGTCTACTCGATCCATGTACGGAGCATTTCCACGTTGTTAGGTTTTTATGCTTGGCAATCCCGTTTGACAAAACTCCTCTCAGTTGTACTTATTTTCGCACTTTTATTTTAGTGAGGCTATGCATTTTTAGATGCGAATCCAACTCGAATTGTGCCTTGTAAAGAAGTTTGTAGTGCTAATTCTTTCATGATTTCCACTTCGCTGACTATGATGGGGATTGAGCTGCCCGATCAGCTCGCAGGGGTCCAGGGGGCAGTGCCACGGCGGGGTTGAAGGGTAGTGCCCTTGACGCAAAATGCAAAAATGCATTCAAAGTTGCATGTCTGCTTGAGCGGCCGTTTGTACGCTCGAGCAGAGAATGTTGGGTTCCAGAAGTTTGACCTATCTGCAATTATACTGTGAGACGTGTTTTTACGCTCGAGCATCCATTTCCTCGCTTGTGCGTACTTCCTGGTTTGGAACACGCGATATAGAGTCCCCGCTCGAGCGTCTATTCCTACACTTGAGCAGACCTTGCAATTTCAGATTCTATAAAACCTCAAGTTGCTCCAAATCTAGGGTTACGCTTCCAGATCTTCTTCTTGGATATTAGGGTTTATATCTGGGGCTATTTTGCTAGTTTTCTTTGATGTTTTATTGAGTAGTCAACTCATGGTTTAAGAAGTATACATCAAAGGATTGTTTGTTTATTCAATACAAAAGAGAGTGTTGTTCTTCGGTAGATTCCATGGAATTTGGGCCTGAAGCTTTGGTGGATTCTGGAGTGGCTCATCATTGTGATTCGACATTAGCGTTGTGGATTTGACATTGGGCAAGACAATTCCGAGGTAAAGACGGGGCTAGAAGAGGCACATAGGGGTTGGTTCAATTCGGGCATGGATTCGCTAGGTAATTGAGAGTATACTTGTGTAATTCCTTTATGCCTTTTTAGTGCATTATTTTGTGGCTTTTGCCCGTTGTTTTTTATCACAATTGGAGGTGCTCCAATTGTGATTTTTCCACGTAAAATTGTTGTGTCAATTTGTCTTAATTGTTTGATTGAGATTGTTATTTACTGCTTAAAATTGACACATAATCACAAATCAACATCTAGGGGATTTCTAGATTTTTCAATTGGTATCAGAGCAGGTCGCTCTATTTTTTTTTAAACTTTTGGAGCGAGATCTTGTTTGATTTGTGATAATGGTTTCAATTTGTGAGGAAAATTCTATGGTTTGACCACTCCTACTTGATGGATCTAATTATTCTTTTTGGAAAGCTCGGATGAGATCGTTTTCAAAATCTATTAATGAAAAAGTTTGGCAATCTGTCATGTATGGGTGGATTGAACTAACGATTACCATTGATGGAGTAACTTTCCCCAAACCAATTGATAAGGAGACCCAACTTATTACTAAAATAGTAGCTGGAATAGTAAAACTATCAATTCTCTTTTTTGCGCAGTCACACCTGAAGAGTTTAGTTGTATTTGCAATTGTGAAGTCGCAAAAGAGGCTTGGGATATCTTACAAACTATTCATGAGGGCACTCTTTCTATTAAATGCTCAAAACTTCAAAGGCTCACGTCTAGTTTCGAAAACCTTTCAATGAAAGATAGTGAGACATTTGATGAATTTTATGCGAATTTGAGTGACATTGTAAATTCCAGTTTCAATTTAGGTGAAAAAAATACTAGAATCCAAGATTGTAGGAAAAATTTTGAGGTCCTTGCCTGATCGGTTTCAACCAAAAGTTACGGCTATTGAGGAGGCTCAAGATGTTGAAAACCTCAAGCTGGATCATTTGGTTAGAAATCTCCAAACTTATGAGGTACATAGAAATTTCAAAATGAAACAAAAAGATGCTAATGCTTTTAGTAGTGCTCATAGAGTTGGAGAGGGTTCTGATGAGGATTGTGAGATAGAATTTAAAAAATCTCTTCTGAAAAAAAAATCCTAATCTTTCGAAATCTACTCATACTTATAAATCCAAAGGCAAAATAAACTCAAAATTAATTCTATAGCCAAGAAGGAGAAAGGAAATATACAAAGGAACTCTGAAAAAGTCCAATTCTATGAATGCCAATGATTTGGCCACTTTGCTCAAAAATGCCCCACTCGTTTGAGGAAGAAGAAAGCCCTCGCTATCACTTGGGATGATGAATCAGAATCTGATAAAGATGAAAGTAACAACAAAGATCAAGGCGAAGAGGGACATAAACAATTCCTTGCTTTCATGACGGCTTCTGAAACTGAAGGACAAATAGAGTATCCGTAGAGGCCGGTTGAGAATGACACTGATGATGAATCCTCAAGTAGTAATGATGAAGAGCTTCAACAAGCTTATGAAAAATTGTATAAGGAATCTCTTAACTTATCCAAATTGAATAACAAACTCACTGTGAAACTCAAAGCATGTGAAAGTGAGAATGTCAAACTAAAGGAGGAGATTTCCGAGGCTAGGATTGATGCCCTCAAGATAGCTAATGATCGACAAGTCCTTTGTGCAAAACTCTTGACTTGTGAGACAAAGAGAAATGAGCTATAGAAAATCTATGCAACATATGAAGAAAAAATTGAAACTCTCGAGATGTCTCAAGTTGCTTTGGAAGAACTGATGATCAAGAAAGAGGAAGAACTCAAGTGTGCTATGACTACCATTGGTCTTTGGAACAAAGGATCAAAGACATTGGACAATATCATTGGGTCTCAACAAATTTGTTCTGACAAGAGTGACATTGGCTTTGGTGGTAAGAAAGAGCAAAAATAGAGTGCATCCACATCTCATGATACAAGAACTCAAGGGCAGGGGGATCACCAGATTCAATGAGAGGAAAGATTTCTCAATCTTCCTAGAGGTGGTAAGGTCAAAGAAAAGAAAGTGTTGTTCTTCGATAGATTCTATGTTGGGCCTAAAGCTTTGGTGGATTTTGGAGTGGCTCATCGTCGTGATTTGACATCGGTGTTGTGGATTCAGCATTGGGCAAGACAATTCTGAGGTGAAGATGGGGCTGGAAGAGACACATAGGGGTTGGTTCAATTCGGGTGTGGATTCACTAGGTAATTGAGAGTATACTTGTGTAAAGAAGGTACATCCTATTTTTATTTGTCATCATTGTGGTATGCAAGGTCATATTCGCCCTTATTGTTATGAGTTGCATGGGAAAGTGTCTTATAGAGATGGAAGAAATTCCAACATCTCATGGGGTAGGAGACACTTCATTGTTCGTAATGAAGTTAAGGGTCATAATAGACCTTGCTATTCTAATTTACTTGAGACTGAACATGGAGTGAGTTTACATTTGCCTCGACCTAGGTATAAGAAGTTGGAAACCAAGTTGAGACGGGTTCCCATTAAAGGGGAAGGGAACCACAACGTCAAGACACCACCCAAGAACCGTAATTCTCACAACTTTATTCATACTAAAGCAATTTGGGTGAGAAAACTTGACTTGTGTTAATTTGTTTATTCGTTTCAGTTTTTGGGTTTCTGTGTGTTTTTTTTGGGTCATTTAATGTGTGGTATTATTTAGTGTGTGCTTGTTCATTTTATGTCTTGCTTTATTTTTGAAAAAAAAAAATCCAAAAGGATTTTCTTAGTATGGTTTTGCAAGCTTGAGCTTTTTGAGAAATTCTTGTGGCATATGTTAATATGTGTGTGCTTTTTGTGGGTATTACTCATTTCAGAGTGTGTGTTCTTTGATTAGTATGTCTCATTCTGTACACACTCTTGGATTAGCAAATATTGGATTCTTCCGCCTTAGTGATTTTTTTTTTCTCTATGGACTTCTGGCATTATATCTTTTGCTTTTCTAGAGGAATTGACCTATACTAGCACATCATGGGTGATGTTGAGTCTCTTAACCACCTTTCATCTTTTTGAATCTCCTTGGCTTTCCCCTCAATTCTTTGTAGTCAGCCATGAGGAAAATGCTACCTCAGAGTCACCAACCAGGCTATCCTTATTGTATCCATGCTTCTCTAGTTCGGTTTCCATACTCTTGAGCTTGTCAGCCACCAATGAGTGTACAAAAGAAAGAAAAGAAAAAAAATGCGAAAAAAAGGAAAGAAAAAGATTCATTGATTGAGGGGGAGCCTCCGCTTTTATTCACCAAATACCCCTTGATTCCTAGTGGTTTGACTTTCCTTTGTTGTGCTTAGATTCTCTTGCCGAAGGTCCAGCTTTTAGGTCATTACTATGATTTGAATCCTGTGTTTGTCAAACTCCAAGAGTCACACACATACTTTTATCATGGGATTTATGTTTTTCACATATTGCATCACTTTCTTTTATGAGGAATTTTCTAGAGGCTATGCACATTGTGTTTTCATGTAATTGTGTTTCTTGGATAACATTGTGTGTTTGAAGGTACAAATCAGAAATTCATTGCTTGCTTCACCATATTTTGTTTTCGTCTTTTTCTTCTTCTTCACTGTTTTCAGTGTTTGTGGTTTCTTTTAGTGAGGGAAAGTTTGGTTCATCTTGGTTTAGTTTGGTAAGGGAGTTTGGCATTAGTTGGTTTGTGTGTTGCTATCCACTGCTTGTTTATTGCTTACTTCTCGCAATTTAATAATTTTTCCATCATCTTCTCCTTGTTTGTGTGGTTTTTGATCTTCCTTTCGTTGTTTGAGATTCCTTTGTCAATTCATGACAAAATGGGAGAGAAATGTTGTCGGGTGCATGTGTCTTAGGATTTCATGTAGTCATGCCATGTGTCAGGTGCATGTGTCTTAGTTTTCATGTTTTCATGCTACATGTTCTTAAAATCTCCAATTTATATGTATTTATATTTCTGTCTCATGCTTCAAGATAATTTTTTCATATGTCTATTGCTTTTTCATATACTTTTGTGGCACTAACAGTTGTTTTGGAGATTATGGCACTAATAGTTGTTTTGCAGATCATGACCTTGAGAAAGAAGTTTGCATTTGTTGGCTGTAATGGGTTGGGGTGATTAGGATTTTATTTGTTAGGTGTGTTTTGTCACAGCATTACCAAATGGGGAGATTGTTAGGTTTTTATTCTTGGCAATCCCGTTTGACAAAACTCCTCTCTGTTGTACTTGTTTTCGCACTTTTATTTCAGTGAGGTTATGAGTTTTTAGATGCGAATCCAACTCAAATTGTGCCTTACAAAGAAGTTTGTTGTGCTAATTTTTTCATGATTGCCACTTCACTGACTATGACGGGGATCGAGCTGCCCGGTCAGCTCGCTGGGGCCCAGGGGATAGCGTCCCTTGGCGAGTCTGGGGCAACGCCATGGTGGGGTTGAGGGGTAGCACCCCCGAAGCAAAATGAAAAAATCCATTCAGTTTGCTCAAGCGGTTGTTTGTACGCTTAAGCGGAGAATGTTGGGTTCCAGAAGTTTGACCTGTCTGCAATTATACTGTGAGGCGTGTTTTTACCCTCGAGCGTCCATTTCCCCGCTCGAGCGTACTTCCTGGTTTGGAACACACGATATAGAGTCCCCGCTCGAGCGTCTATTCCCACCCTCGAGCAGACCTTGAAATTTTAGATTTGATAGAACCTCAAGTTGCTCCAAATCTAGGGTTACGCTTCCAGATCTTCTTCTTGGATGTTAGGGTTTATATCTGGGGCTATTTTGCTAGTTTTCTTTGATGTTTGATTGAGTATTCAACTCATGGTTTAAGAAGTATACACCAAAGGATTGTTTGTTTATTCAATACAAAAGAGAGTGTTGTTTTTCAGTAGACTCCGTGGAATTTAGGCCTGAAGCTTTGGTGGATTCTGGAGTGGCTCATCGTCGTAATTCGACATCAGCGTTGGGCTAGACAATTCTGAGGTGAAGACGGGCTGGAAAAGGCACATAGGGGTTTGTTCAATTCGGGCATGGATTTGCTAGGTAATTAAGAGTATACTTATGTAATTCTTTTATGTCTTTTTAGTGGATTGTTTTGTGGCTTTTGCTCGTGATTTTTTTTTATCACAATTGGAGGTGCGCCAATTGTGATTTTTTCACGTAAAATCGTTGTGTCGATTTGTCTTGATTGTTTGATTGGGATTGTTATTTACTGCTTAAAATTGACACATAATCACAAATCAACATCTAGGGGATTTCTAGATTTTTCACATGTTATTTAGCCAGACAAATCAACACTAACTACATAGAACAACTTCACAAAATTTATCAAATGACTAGAATAATCAAATGTATCAACAAGAATGATTCCACAAAATTTAACATATGACCATGATAATCAAGAGGCGTACAAATGTCAAGTAATTAAGATAAAAACTCTTTGCAAAGAGATTTAGAGTAAGCATATTGTATACCACCCAAATTACCTCAAAATAATATCATGACCACTTGATGCAAAATCCCTCCAAGACCAATGCTTTAACCACAAATCTCCCAAGGTTGTGGATCCAAAAGGTATGTAAAGTTTAACAAAATCAGTAATTCTCCTCTTGAATAAAGTGCTAAATCTCCCTCCATTAATCTAAACTCTAAATTTCTATAATTTAAGAGAGAACAATATGAGAGAGAGTTATGGATGGACCAAGAAGAAGAATGGAAAGAAGTCAAGAGGATGAGCTTCGATTTATAGGAAAAACAAATAGTAGCCTCCAAGTAAACTTGGAGAGAAAGAAAAATAATTGACTTGTAGGCAAAGAAAGGTTGCTTGGAGGGAAAGAAAAGAACCTTTGCTTAGAGGGAAAGAAAAGAACCTTTACTTGGAGCCCAAGCAAACTAAATAAATAAATAAATAAAAGAGATGAATAATGATAATAATGAAATGAAGGTAAAAAGAGATTAAACAAATAGAGAAAATAAGTTAGGTTCTTATGTAAAAACCTTACCACCAAACTACTACCAATATCTCTCACTAAAATATTAATACCTAAAAAATACGAGGTTTCACACTTCTTGTACTTCATCTCGCCTTCAAATTCTTGTCATTATTCCAAATTAGGAAGATGTCCCACCGGGCGTGTCAAAAATTTTTAGTAAAAGTTATGTTAAACCCAAATCCACAGGATTGAACAATAATTTAAACAAACAATCCAACCAAAGAGATCAAGCGATTGTGTATTTGATTCAAATTGCCTTGAAAGTACAAGGACTTCTCTAGAACAATTAACAATCGACAGAGTGAAGTAAACACAGAAAAACTTATGTTGAAATCTTTTAAGTTTACAATGTTACAAATTGTTGAAAGCTACTCCTAAAAATTAAGATAATCTACTCCTAGGAATTAAGGTAGACTACTTCTAAAGATAAAGAAAAGACTGATGAGTTTGATGATTTTTTGATGTCCTCTATCTTTCCATTGTCCAAACTACTTATATGCGTTGTCCAGCCAATTTTCCTTTACCTTCAAGCACCTACCCATGCTGCCACTCTTTTAACATCATAGCATTACCCCACGTTTCTCTTCAATAATTGCTCTAGGTAGTTTCTTTCTTCAATTTGCAACTGTTGGATACTTCAACTTACAACCACATTCTTTGCTCATCATGGGTTCTTTGCACATCATGGATTTACAAGTTTATCACCACCTTTATGCGCCACGTTGACCCACCGGATGCATCATGCACAAAAATAGCAATAGAAATAATAATAATAATAATAATAATAATAATAATAATACAAATCTTTGTGGCCATAATTTTATGTTAAAAATAATTCATTGTCTGAATCGGCAGATCAAAATTAACAGGCTACAATCAATGAGAATAGATTTGGCCATGATCGATAGGACACAATCAATAAAATTATGTTTGGCCACAATCGACAAAAAAATATTTATGATGCAAACAATGCCCCACTTCCCCCCCCCCAAAAAAAAAAAAAAAAAAAAAAACTCTTTAAGAATGAGAAATCTTGAATTCTTGAGGAGTTGTAAAATTTAAACCTGGCCACTTATGGAAATACTATTTTTTTTTTCTTTTTCTATGATCGACAGTAGCCTGACTTTGAAGATTTGAAGCCCAATAAAGAAAACATTCCAACAGTGGAAGTTTTATTTTGAGTCCTTTGTATAATATCTCTAAACATATTTTCCAAACAACGTTGGTTCATTAACCATTTTACTAAAACCAAGTTTTGGTGTGATCTACATATCCAAAAGAGATTTTGAATAACAAAAGCCATAAATGGCCTTAAAAACTCATACATGTTGACATCTTGAACAATGTCAAAAATTTTAAATTTATGAACATTTGATTGTTCATAATTTTCAGCCATAGTTGGCTTAAAATCACACCTTTTAACCACATTGTTTGCATCAATTTCTAAACTACGAGTTACAACAAAAGGTAGATTTTTTCTTTCACAGATTAATAGGTTAGAAAGATTTTTTGAAAACCTAGAAAAGATTTCTTCCTTGTGAAATTCCCCCCCCCCCCGGCCATGGAATTTTTATTCTCATGGCTCTTTGTTTTTTCAATGATAACAACTAATGATTTAATGAATGTTTTCATCATTCACAACCTCTAAAGGCGTAAGAAGAACAACTGAAAAGCCATAAATTTTGGATTCTGTAAGAATTTTCAATGTTTCCCTCCATTGATGAATTTCGATCTCAAAATGGCCAATTTGATCATCAAGTTGACCAATCACTTTATCAAAATGATTTTGTGTTTCTAACCTCAAACAATATGACAATGGCGCTATTGTTTGAAATTTTTGCCAATAAGATAATCAATTTTTTCTTGTGAATAAAAAATTTCATTCTCATGGCAACACATTTCATCTTCACAAAACGAAATCATTTCATTTATTTTTCTCGATACATCATTCCTTGGAAATCCACTTATTGGAACATCATGTGACTTTGTTTTACGAGATTTTTTGATGTCGTATTTCAAGTCTTCTTGTACTTCATCTTGCCTTCAAGTTCTTGCCATCATTCCAAATTAGGAAGATGTTCCACTAGGCATGTTAAAAATTGTTAGTAAAAATTATGTTAGCCCCAAATCGATAGGATAAAACAATAATTTAAACAAACAATCCAACCAAAGAGATCAAGCAACTATGTATTTTATTCAAATTGCCTTGAAAGTACAAAAACTTCTTTGGAACAATTAACAATCGATAGAGTGAAGTAAACACAGAAAAACTTCTATTGAAATCTTCTAAGGTAACAAGGTTACAAATTGTTGAAAACTACTCCTAAAAATTAAGATAATCTACTCCTAAGAATTAAGGTAGACTACTCCTAAAGATAAAGAAAAGATTGATGAGTTTGATGATTTTTTGATATCCTCTATCTCTCCATTGTCCAAGCTATTTATAGGCATTGTCCAACCAAATTTCCTTTGCCTTCAAGCAACTACCCACGCTACCACTCTTTCAACATTGTAATGACCAAATTTTTTTTTAAAAAAAGTTAGTGCATAACTTAATTAAGTAATATTCGGATTGGGCTGCTGTGTAAAATTCTGTGTGAAAATGGTCCTGTAGCACCTGTATCCTTCAAAGCTTTTGGGAAATGTATTTGAATTCTTTATTTTATTTTGGAAATCTTTGGTGTCGTTGTATCTTGGTTTTGGAGTAGTACAAATTGATTTAAACACGTTGGGATTGTTCGTTCACGCTTGTTTACGTTGAAAAATTGTTTGGGAACCTAGAAATTCTATTCTACGGTCGACACTAGCCTTCCTAAGGGTCGACCCTTACCTGTTGGTGAATTTTCTGGTTGTGTTGCTAGAATTTAGGGTCGACACCAGCCTTAGTGGTGTCGACACCTGCTTCTTATTGCTGTCCATAAGGGTCGACACCAGTCTGGGAAGGGTCGACCCTTGTATGTTGCTGAATTTGGGAGTTGTTTGCTGGAATTTGGTGCCGACACTAGTCTAATGACATGTTACTTCATGAAGCATACAAGACTAGTTTATGAGATTTACACTACAAGTGTATAAACCATGCATGGAGTGACCAAACCAAGTAAAAACCATGGTATGCCTCAGCAAAATAAGTCCAAATACAAGCTAAGATATGGCCAACATAAACTTAACAAACATGCTCACACATGAGGCATTCAAGACAAGTATTGAAGACACAAGGAGAGGGGATGACCCTCTCCTTTTTGGGACCTCAAAACACCATCCCCACCACTGAAATTCCTCTGGATTTCAGCGGTGAGAAGGCCAAAACAAGGTGGTCCCAAAAGCTCACAAAGAAGGCACAAAAGCAAGGCCAAACAAGGCCGATGAGGGGGTGAACAACCCCAAATACAAAAGTGACCTTAAACAAAGATCTTAAGCACCAAAATTCAAAACTTTTTGTAGTTAAGAGTTAAGCTTAAAACAGCATGCAAGTAGGGCTAAAAGCTTAAGCAAAAATGGAGGTTTAAAAGGTTAAAAGCTCACCCTCGAAGACCACCTTCAAAGCTGCAACTCCAGCAGCTCCTTTAAGCTCAAACCAATCCCAGAACTCCAAAAACAACTTCAAAGGACCTCAGCTCCAAGAGTATGGTGTTTGAGTGTGTGTTTGTGTACAAAAGTGAGACAAAATGACACTTTAAGGCATAAAAAAGAAGCAAAGAAAGAGATATAGAGATAAAGGTGTATCTATCACTCTCTAACCCAAAAAAGTTAAACCTGGAGGAGGGAGGGGGAGCCTCCCTCTTACAGAGAGCTAAAGCACAAGCTTCTTGAAGAAGCTAAGGCTCAAGGCCATCCCTCCATACACGTGTATGGAGGATGATTCTAGTGCTCTCCAGCTAGCCAAAAATATGTCCAAAAAGGTGACAAAAAGTAGCCGACCACTAGCTACTTTAAGTGGTCCTCCGACCACTTTAAGTGGTCTCCCAAGAAGACAACTGGTCGGCCATGGTGGGAGATGGTCAGCAGCATGAAAACAAGCAAAAGGTGTGGTGGCCGACCAGAAAAAATGGTCCAAAGACCAAGAAAACCAGTTGGCAAACCAGAAAACTAGCTGGCAGGAAGAAAAGTGGTCTCCAAGGGGAAGAACTACTCTCTCACCCTTGTACCACCTTTCAAACAAGGAAAACAAGGTTTGTACCAAAAACAAACCAAAAATGATGCAAGACGAAAGTTCGAGAGACAAAACGCACAACCGAAAGCCTCGAAAACTAGTCTACGTGCACCAAAAGTGGTTTACGACCACAAAAGTGGCCTCCCAGACAACAGTGTCCCTCTAGACAGAGGCAACAAGGTGTGGTTCAAAAACCACACCAAACAGAGAACGTTAAGCGGTCCCAAGTCAAGGCGCGCAGCCGAAGGCTCCGAGAATCGAAAACTAGTCTCCAAGCGAGAAAAGTCATCTACGACCACAAAGGGGTAGTCTCCAAGGCCACTCCCCCCCTCCAGGGAAGAGAAACAAGGTTCGGTCCGTAAATCGAGACAAAGCACAAAAGGTTCAGAGGCCCGGAGGCAAGGCTCTCAGCCAAAACTCCAAAACCTCGAAACGAGCACAACATGCGCAATCACCGAGCGCTCAAATGATGACCTCTGAGTCTTAAGGTCGGTCGAAAATTGGGTGTCTACAGCGTGTTCTCTATGGTCTCAAACAAACCCCTTATGCTTGGTTTGCTAAGTTCAGTTCCATCATTCATGATCTTGGCTTCACTTCTAGCTCATATGACTCTGCTCTCCTTATTTGGAAGACTACTCATGGCACCACTCTTCTTCTCCTCTATGTGGATGATATGATTATCACTGGTGATGATGTGGCTGGTATTCTTAGCCTCAAACAATCTCTTTGCCAACATTTTGAAATGAAAGACCTTGGTACTCTCAATTATTTCTTGGGTCTTGAATTTTCCGATGATTCTACTAGTTATTATTTATCACAGGCCAAATATACATCTGATCTTTTAGCTCATGTTGCTCTTACTGATTACAAGACTGCCCCTACTCCGATCAATACTCAAACTCGTCTCACTCCGCTTGATGGGGATCTTCTCTCAGATGCTACTCTTTATCGCCAGCCAGTAGGTAGTCTTATCAAGGCTCATCCTCCTAGCCGTTTCAGTGACTTAGTTTCCAAACTCAAGTTGGTCAATGTTTATCCTCCTTGAGTTTAAGGGGGGATGTTGATATATATGGGTAATATATTTAGGTATATTCTCTGAATATCTAGTATATTCCCTGTAAACTTAGGAGTCCTTCCATACTTGTAAATCTAGGAGTCCATACTTTATTGTAACACTCTCCTATATATAGGAGTCACTGTACCTTGATATGTGATATATATACAATTCATATATTTTTTCTTGTTAACCATTTTAACAGTGAAGATGAAATGTGCTGGCATGAGAATGAAATTTTTTATTTACAAGAAAAAAATTAATTATCTTGATTGGCAAAAATTTCAAACAATAGCGCCATTGTCATTTTATGTTATCCCAAGTAGGCAACCCAAAAGGGTGGGCGAATTAGGTTATTAAAAATAATTTCACAATATTAAAAATAATAATCAAAATATTTGAATTTTAACAAATAAAATAACAGAGTAACAATAATCTCTAAATAATTTACTAAATTAAAATTTAACCCAAATATTAAATAAATCAATATGCTCAACAATATCAAATAGATTAATGAAATAAAAATGAGCAAAGGAAAGAGAAAGCAAACTTAAAAATTTATAGTGGTCCGGCACGTCGGGCCTACATCCACTCCCCAAGTATCCTCCTCGGGAATTTCTTCACTATTTTTCAAATAGTAATTACAACACTAGCTTCACGGGTGCTAATGAACCTTTATACCAAGTAATCAAACCCAATCACTCTAGCTTGTTTTGAATCCGGTGCCTAGTCTCACCTTACCCAAGTGATTTTATCCCAAAAATATCACTCACAAAAACTCTCTTTTTTTTCAAGAATAATAAGAAAGGTGTAAAAACCCTTTTACAATTTTTGGCTAAAATTCTTAACAAATTTTCTCACAAAAAATACAACACAATGAGGAACAATACAATATTTGAGAATAATTCAATATCACAATTTTTTTCTCTTTTTCACTTCATATTTTTCTCACACAAAACACTTCTATATATAATGGAAAATATATTCGTTGAACATATATCCATTGGAGGAGTAGTCGCACCATCACAAGGCGTCTACTGAATCACATGGACACACGCGCACGTCTTTTCCTCTTTCTCAAAAATTATAGGCGGAGGTTTGAAAATTAATGATCAAGGGTCACTTTCGATGAATAGTGATGGTAAATTTTCAAACTTCTTACGGCAAAAACAAATCGTGCACAATGATTGCATAGTAACATTTCTATTAAAATATTTGACTACATAGTAAATTTTCCATTAAAATATTCGTATGCATAGTTAAATCTTTTTAAATAATAAATACAACATATATTTTAACAAATAATATTTTGTGTCAAAGAATATAAAATATGTATTAAAAAATCACAATTTAACTCATAATATTTTAGATATCATCAAAATTAAACCAAATGATTAACAATCTCACCCATTTTGATGATGGCAATACAAGCATGAATTTGACACAAAATTTCACATGAATAAATGCAATCATAAAAATTTTCAACAATCATAATACAAGAATTTATTTTTATTATATTTTCTCCCCCATTATTAACAAATTCTTTGTCAAATAATTTATATACAAATCAAGTTTCTTCTCCCCATTTGACATCATCAAAAAAAAAAACATTAATATATGAATTTTGATAGAGAATGAAAATCATATAAACACATTTGAGCAAATAATATGATTTTGCAAAAAAATGTAATAATTTTTTATTTCTCCCCTGTGATCATTATCGAGATTTGTTATCTCCGACAAAAAAAATGTAGTGGTGCCGAAGATATTAACTATCAAAGATTTGAGCAGATATGCATCGATTATAGTATCAATGGTGTGTATAAAATGACATAGATGATGCGTAGAGATACGAAACCTTCAAGTGTTTTTAGAAAAAATTTGTTCACAATCTGCGTAACCATGCCATTCCGTACCTTGGACATCAATGGTTTTGACATGAATGAGGTGCCCGAGAGTCAGGCAAATGAAAGATTACCATAGTGCATTCGCACGCTATTCCAGTAAATGAGAGTCGTAGTATATTTGGTAATTGTAGTGATACAGAGGCTATCAATAACACTATGGCTCTTAGGACACAAATGATGGCTATGATTCCTAATATGGCTCAATGCCTACAAGCAAGAAGCCAAGAGAATTGGCGATTAAAAGAAGAGGTGATCTATTTAAAACAACAACTGCTGAAACTCTTCAGGTGAAGAGAAATCTAGAGAGTAAAAATGCACAATTGGATAATGCAGTACAATATTAGGCAACTGTTATAATGCCAAGACTCACAAAGGTCGAAAATAGGGAGGTTCAAGTTCATGAGGCTCATGAAAAACTATTGAGAGAAGTTAAGCACAAAAAATCAGTGAAGTCTACTCAGAACAACATGTAATCTAGAAAAAAAAAATTCTCTTGAAATAAAATGTAATCATTTCTCTTTGTCAATTTTTTTTTAATAAAAATAATTTCTGGTGCAGATACGGAGTAAAAAAATTTAAAGTAAAAAACTCCCCCTGAGATTATGCAAAAAAATATATAAATAAGAAAACTCCCCCTGAGGTTATGACACGTCATAAAAAAATTATAAAATAGTTTCCCAATCAATAATACCAAGGGTCATTAAGATTCGGCCAAATACAACTGCACCGAGTGCACCAGCAAAATAAGAGAAAAGACACATGAAACCAAATGCTTCATACCAGGAAGAAGCAATAGTAATACAATAACAAAGAGTTTGTAGCACATGTAACCACAAAAGAAGTATTACAAATTGCAAAAATAATTTTAGTATTTTGATAAGGGAAAAGATGCTGGTGGATGTATAGATCGTCGACAATGATGAAGATCGGTGACAATGGTGAAGATTGGTGATGATGATGTAGATCTACGATGATGGAGAGGATCGGAATGGACAGTGAAGATCGGTAATGGATATGATGTAGATCGGAGATAGATCTTGGTAGATCAATGATGGATTTATGTGGATTTGTGATGGGTTTTGGTAGATTGGTGAGGGATTTATGTAGTTTTGTGATGGATTTTGGTAGATCAGTGAGAGATTTGGGTGGATGATGATGGTGATGAAGTTGGTGGATAATGGTGCTGATGAGGATGGTGTCGGAGGATGAGAGGGAGTAAGAGCAGATGAGAGAGAGAAAAACAAAGAGCAAAAGAGAGAAAGAGAAACAGAGAGCGAGAGAAAGAGTGGGATGATAAGTGGGCGAGATAAAGAGAGAATTTATAAATAAAAAAAATGTTTTTTTTAACAAAATAAATAAATAAATATATAAACATTATATAGGAGTATTTAGACTACTAAGTAAGAAATCAATGAGCAATTACAAGTCTGGGCAAAGGAGAAAAACACGTTTTATTACAGCGTAAAACAAATTTGAAGATGATGTACTGAAATAAAGATGTATGAATGATTTTTAATAGCATTCAAATGATATGAATGTTTCCACATTAACATAACAATACGCATACCTCAACTTTTGAAAAAAATTAGTTTCACAATCACAACAAACGCATTAAATGGAATTCAACATTCCAAGTTCGCCACGAATAAAATTGAAACAATCCTCGCTAAGGAGTTTTGTGAAAATATTTGCCAATTGCTTGTTGGTGTTTTCAAATTCAATAACAATATTCCCTTTTTGAACATGATTTCTTAAAAAGTGATGTCGAATTTTAATATGTTTTGTTCGTGAATGTTGAACCGAATTTTTGCTTAATCACATTTAATGGGAATATGATCATAATGCAAATCAAAATCCTCTAATTACTGTTTCATCCATAGTACTTGAGCACAACAACTTCCGGAAGCTATTTATTCAGCTTCGGCAGTTGATAAAGCAACATAATTCTGCTTTTTGCTAAACCAAGATACTAGAGTGTAACGCCCTAAAAAAAATACATAAAACCCAACATTTCAAACATGCATTGATACAAAAGAGATCAACCATTTCTATTTATCAGAGTAATTCTTACAACTGTATTATATGTTAACAACAAAAGCAAATGCCCTATGGGCTTACAGCTTTCCAAGTTAACACTTGGTTACAAAAAGAAGAGTACTAACTCAATACATATTAAGCTCTTGGCTGGAATTTACATGTAATACATCAAAATAAACAAAAGAAAGAGTCTTCAACTCTCATTATCATCCAAGCTACGTCCTTGGAGGTGGCATACTACGTACCTGTACCTGAAAATAATGTCCCATAAAGGGTGATCCAACGCCCAGTAGAGATATGCTAAGCACAGCATGAGCAATAACTAAGACATTAGCAATTGATAAATGTTCAATTTTCATAAACCAATTCATAACCCATTTCCATCTCATGACCGTTACGTTCATGTTTCATTTCAGTTTCCATTTCTTATCACTTTCACAATTTACATCAATGGCTCAGAACCTGGCCAACCACTTATATGAGACAGTGACTCATATTAAACATTTCCCATTATCACAATAGATAAACATACTAGTTGTATCAACATCTCAACAGGTAAGCATACAAGTTGTACCCACATTTCAACAGATATGCATATTGGCTATATCAACACTTCCAATGACAAGCATATGAGCTGTATCAACACTTCCAAGGATAAGCATATGAGCTGTATCAGTGGAGTCCATCCCCTATCTCCTCCCAAACAACATCCGGTTTAGAGGTCCATCCCCTATCTTCTCCTAAACCGTGGAGTACATCGTCTATCTCCTCCCACACACACAATGCATATATACACAAAGGCCATATACACAATCAATCAATACATAACGTTAATGTATTCTATCAACCCTCATATTCTATGACATTTCCAATTGATTAGTTTTAGTTTGCCTAATCTTCATGCATTGTCTACAACAATCAAAACTACCCTCCACCGGTAGCCCAAGCAATTATTTCTAAACAGATAATAAAAGCTCCAACAAATAAAATATCAATGTTTTCAAAAGTGAGCGATTTATAAATCCAACTCCATCATTTCACAACATAAAGAGCCAATTTCATTATTTCCAACTCAATTCCATAAGTTCACAATTTGCCCAAATTAATTATACCAATTAATTTTAAACAACAAATTAGGGCTTTTACCCCCAACTCTCGATATTAACCCAAAGGTTCCAATATCACCAACCAACAACAATATCATCATTTTGAAACCCAAAATACATATTATGAGCCCAAAATCATAAAACCCTCTTTAACACATTTTGAAACCCTAAGTCCCAAAATCCACCATTTAAACAATAGGCTCAAAATCTAGGTTAAAACCCATAAGAGTGAGTAGGAATCCCTACCTCAAAAGATGAGACCCAACGAGGAAGATGGTGAAAATGAAGTTGCTCCAAACCACGAGTTTCTCGGATCAAAAGATAGCCCTCGACGATCAACAACCTTTTTGTAAAGGCCAAAGGTAGGGAAAACACCCTAGCTAGGTCAATATCTACAGAGAAGGCAAGGTTTTAGAGAGAGAGACTCTCAAATGGCCTTTTTGGAAAAGTAAGAGAGAGAAAGGATGAGAAAAAGTGATTTAAAACTGCCTCACAGCCAACTGATATACGACATTCCCGCTCGAGCGGAAAACACAACGCTCGAGCGTCAAGAACAAAAACTAGGTCCGCTTGAGCGCAAAAAGACCCGCTTGAGCGCCAAGACACAAGAATAAAGTAAACCCGCTCGAGCGCGAAAACCAGTCCGCTCGAGCGTAGATTTCCTGCTCCAGAACTTACACCCAAAGGTACTACCCGCTCGAGCGCCAAAGTACCCGCTCGAGCGCCACCGCTCGAGCGTAGAGAAACCCGCTCGAGCGTAAAAATCACACCTGCAGAAGTTTTGCAGGGACACGAAAATACTGGGGTTGTGCAATCCCCACTCGAGCGCAAGAAGACCCGCTCGAGCGGAACGCCTAAAAACTAGGCAACAAGGAATTGAAACCAAGGCCTAACCAACCTATAACAACCCTGCCCAAAACATTCTAAAACTCAATCAAGCGGAATTAAGGGACAACACAAGATAGATACAACTACCAGCCTCACGGAACCGAGTCCGGAATACAACAGAACAGCAAAGGGACAACCGGGATCGCTATAACCTCCCCCCCTTAAAGAATTTCGTCATCAAAATTAAACACAAGTTTTTCAAAAACAAGATTTTCTCAATTCTTAACAATAGTACAACAGAATATTAAACAACCCGACCCATTTCCGGTAAATCCCATCTCTTTTCAAGAGGCAAAACACATTATTTAAAACAACTTGCATTATCAACATGCATTTCTTTGAAATTTACCAATTTCAACTCATTTTCCACAATTCAATCATACATGCAACATTATCATCGTGCTTGCATTCCCACGATACATTGAACATATGCAATCTTATACAAATTTCCATTAACCAAAACATTCACAATGTTTTACAACTTAAGACATACACAATGCTCTTAAAGTTCAACATTATTACAGAATTTCATTATAAAATTACACATCAACAAACATGTTCGGATACTTCTCACGGACTTCCAACTCACGTTCCCAAGTGGCTTCCCCCACTCCGTGATGTTTCCACAAAACCTTTACCAAGGGAATGGTCTTGCCTCGCAAGACTTGATCCCGCCTATCCAAGACCCGCACCGGTCTCTCCTCATACGAGGCATCCTCATTTACCTCCAAGTCGGTCCAATCTAACACATGGGATGGATCCGGCTCATACTTCCGAAGCATACTAACATGAAAGACGTCATGAACCCCGGACAACTGTAGTGGCAAAGCCAAACGATAAGCAACTTCCCCAATCCTCTCAAGGATCTCAAAGGGACCAATAAACCGAGGAGATAACTTCCCACTCTTCCCGAACCTCATCAAACCTCGCCTAGGTGATATTTTCAAGAAGACATGATCACCTACCTCAAACGCCAAAGGCCTCCTCCTACGGTCGGCATAACTCTTTTGGCGACTCTGGGCTGTAACAAGCCTCCTACGGATAAGCTCAACTTTCTCCGTCGTCTCCCTAACCAACTCCGGACCCAACAAAGGTGCATCACCCACCTCGGTCCAACACACTGGAGACCTACACGGTCGGCCATACAAGGCCTCGAACGGTGCCATACCGATGATAGACTGAAAATTGTTGTTGTAGGCAAACTCTACCAATGGCAAGTGCCTCTCCCACGTCCCACTGAAATCCAGGACACACCCTCAAAGCATATCCTCAAGGATCTGAATAGTACGCTCGGACTGCCCGTCAGTCTGAGGATGATAGGCCGTACTAAAGGTCAACTTAGTGCCCAAGGCACTCTGCAAACTCTGCCACAACCTAGCAGTAAAACGAGGATCTCTATCTGAGACGATCGTCACTGGGACCCCGTGCAATCTCACTATGTCCCGAATATACAAGTCGGCGAGATGATCTACCGAATCTCTCACGCGTATAGGAATGAAGTGCGCCGACTTAGTCAACCGGTCTACAACCACCCAAATGGCATCACTACCCCGCTGAGTCCTCGGAAGACCTACAACGAAGTCCATAGTGATATGCTCCCACTTCCACTCGGCAATAGGCAAGGGTTGCAACAAACCCGCTGGCCTCTGATGCTCGGCCTTCATTTGCTGGCAAGTAAGGCACTTAGACACGAAAACAGCCATATCTCTCTTCATACCCCGCCACCAAAACTAGCGACCCAAATCTCGATACATCTTAGTGCCTCCCGGATGCACCGCAAGACCTGAATGATGGAACTCTCAGAGTACTTTCTCTCGGAACGATTTCGGCACACATAGACGGTCTCAGTATCTCACACTCAGGTCGGGATACACCGTCAAACCCTTCTCAGCCTTCCCATTTGAGATCTTCTCTCGGAAGGACTCTACCTCAAGGTCACCTCTCTGTGCCTCTAACACTCAAGTCACGAGTGTAGGCTGCGCGATAACAGAAAACAAGGCCGCAGCCTCAACTGATTCACCCAGAAGCAAGTCAAACTCGCCAAGTACACCCAACATCCCCCATTTCCGGATGGCTATACAAGCTACATCACTAATGGATTTCTTACTAAGGGCATCGGCCACAACATTGGCCTTTCCCGAGTGATAGTGCAACTCAAAATCATAGTCCTCAATGAACTCCATCCATCTCCTCTGCCTCAAATTCAAGTCCCTCTGAGTAAACAGGTACTTCAAACTCTTGTGGTCCGAGAACACCTCGAACCTCTCACCATAAAGGTAGTGCCTCCAAATCTTCAAGGCAAAGATCACTGTTGCTAACTCTAGGTCGTGTGTAGGGTAATTCTTCTCGTGTATTTTCAACTGACGTGAGCCATAAGCTACCATTTTCCCCTCTTGCATCAACACACAACCCAAACCCTCTCGTGAGGCATCACAATAGACTGCATAACCCAACCCTCTCTCCGGAATAATCAAAACTGGAGCGGTGGTCAATCTAACCTTCAACTCTTGGAACGACTTTTCACAAGTCTCACTCCATACAAACTTGACCCCTTTCCGCGTCAATCTAGTCAACGACGAAGCTAGCCTGGAGAAATCTTTCACAAACCGACGGTAATACCCAGCTAATCCCAGAAAACTGCGGATCTCAAACACACTCTTAGGCTGTACCCAGCCTTGCACCGCCTCTACCTTGGATGTATCAACAGACACCCCTTCCCCGGATACCACATGGCCTAAGAATTTCACCTCTCTTAGCCAGAATTCACACTTCCCAAACTTGACATATAGCCTATGGGCTCTAAGCAACTCAAGCACCACTCTCAAGTGTTCCTCGTGCTCCTCCTCAGAAGGCGAATAGATAAGAATGTCGTCCACAAAAATGACTACAAAACGGTCTAAGAATTCCTGGAAGATCCGGTTCATCAAATCCATAAAGACTACCGGTGCATTGGTAAGCCCGAATAGCATCACCAAAAACTCAAAATGGCCATACCGCGTACGGAATGCTGTCTTTGGAATATCCTCCTCCCTGACCCTCAACTGGTGGTAACCCGATCTCAAGTCTATCTTAAAGAAACAATGGGAACCCTTCAACTGGTCAAACAGATCATCTATACGGCGCATAGGGTACTTATTCTTGACCGTAGCCCGATTCAACTTCCGGTAGTCTATACACAATCTCAAGACACCATTTTTCTTTTTAGCAAAGAGGGCTGGTGCTCCCCACGGCGAAGCACTAGGGCAAACAAAACCCTTATCTAGCAATTCTTGGAGTTGAACTTTCAACTCAATCAACTCTGCTGGAGCAAAACGATAGGGCGCCATAGAAATCGGCGATGTGCCGGGCACTAAATCAATAGAGAACTCTATCTCTCGGTGAGGTGGCAAACTAACGAGATCCTCGGGAAAAACATCTGAATACTCACAAACCACCCTCGGTAAAACAATCTGGGTCTCGTCACACTCACCACTCATAAAGCTAGCAAGTAGACCACTAAGCTTATTCCGCCCTCGCGGATCATACACCGGTGGCAACACACTACCAACCCGATCCCCCAGGAAATGGAAACACTCCCCACTCAAGGTACAAACCGTGACCCTCTAGCGGTAGCAATCAATAACAGCCCGGTATGACGATAGCCAGTCCATACCCAAAATAACATCAAAATCCTTCATGGGCATGACCACAAACGGAAAAGGAAACCTATGGTCGGCGACCTCTATATCACAACCCCTAACACCTTGTTTCAAGATCAACTCACCACCAATAGGCGATACCACACATATAGGAGATGCTAACTGTCACACCCCAAACCCACCCCTAGAAGTTTGGGCATGACCACTTCAGAAACGAACACTTAACCTGTTATATATAACATATGGGGCCTGAACGGAAGCATTAAATATCAAAATTTGACAATAGAAACAAACTCCATTGAGCTACTACTATCATGCCAGGATCACAAACTTTAAACAGACAAATAAAATCTAAAACATACACCTGAATATCGGATATATACGCACATATATACAAGCCCAGCTCTATAATTGGGCATACATCAAAAACATTTCGGAAGAAAGTATTATACACATTTCAACCTTAGGCCAATAAGTAAAGCGTAGCGCCAAAAGTTTGTCAAGACTTCACAAAAATATGAGTGGCTTCATCTAGAGTCTGGGCACTCAAAGGTTGACAAAAAGAACGAGCATCATGGCTCAGGATTAACCACTTGGTTGTTTACCTACAGAAACAGACATAACATAAAGTGAGGCAAACTCAATGGGTAATAGTACTTAAATGCTCGATTTTCACATAACATCTAGCAACGCATACTTAAATACAAAGATCACGCAGTTAATCTGTTCTTGTTTTCATTTCAAAATGGCCTTAGGCCCAATCGTGAGACATAGTGGCTTAAAACCCTTGAACACATTAACATTAAACTTTTAAACATGATGGCATATAGCCCTTGAACATATGGCATGGAGCCCTTAAACATGGTGGCATATAGCCCTTGTACATATGGCATGAAGCCCTTGTCAGAATGGCATTACAGCCCTTGAACATATAGATATATGAACTCAAGAGGTGTCTCACACGGATTCTAGAGGTGACTCACATTGTAGCACTTAGTTCCGTGTAGCACTTTGTTTCATATTAGAATGGCATAAGCCCTTATCAGATTGGCATTACAGCCCTTATCAGAATGGCATTACAGCCCTTGAACATATAGATATATGAACTCAAGAGGTGTCTCACACGGATTCTAGAGGTGACTCACATCGTAGCACTTAGTTCCGTGTAGCACTTTGTTTCATTTCATAACAACTTATACAGATGGCCATGAGCCTCATAACTTTCACAAAATGGCTTTCAGCCTCATAATTTTCACATATGTATCGACTCAAGAGGTGTCTCACATGGACTCTAGCGGTGGCTCACAATGTAGCACTTAGTTCCAAGTAGCACTTTGTTCCATACCAATAATTAGCAGGTCTTACAGACCAAACCATACATAAATGTCATACCATAAACGGAAATAAATTCATACATATGCATTATGCTTGAATCATTAACAGAAATCAGAATTCATACTTACTTATACTTAGCCTTTTACTAGCGCTGGCAAATCAATAAAAAGCATCCTTGTTAGTTCCATAAAGAAATTCCTCAACATTGTGAACTTATAGTACACTTGAACTTGTACATATGTAAGCATGTAACGTAGCTTGTAACATACTTAAGCTTGTATCGTACTTAAACTTGTAACATACTTAAGCTTGTAACGTACTTAAACTTGTAACATACTTGAGTTTGTAACATTCTTGACTTATAGCATACGTAAACTTATAACAGACTTAAACTTAGAACATACGTAAACTTGTAACTTAATTATTTGAACCAAGGTATTATTACCCCTGGGTAAGGGCCTTGTGCTAAAGATGATGTGAATACTTCTACATATATGAATAATCATTCATTAAGTTAATAAAAAACAGAGCATTTCTTGTTATATCATATCATTATCATGCGCTTAACAAAATAGAATAATTCATATTCTTATATGGGTTGCATACTGATGGTAAACCTTTACATTCATATCATAGATTCTAAACGATCTTGGGTCCCTTCGTAACATAATCTTAGATTCACACAAATATCATTCTTCAAGGATGAACATAGGTTCCACTTATTCTTTAAGAAATAACATAGCATGCTGATAAATAACAAATGGCTAATATTCGTCATTAACAGAACATAAGGATTCCAAAATCATACCAACGTACGCGAATCTTTCAGCGTTCTTATAAGTCCACATTGCTTTCCAATTGTCATAAATGTTCGTATAACACTTACAAGGAACAGAGCATTAGTGACAATAATTGTCAACAGTAGATAAAATGTACGTTTTTGTACTACTACTCACAGTGATCAGCTCCCGGTAGTAATAGGACGATGTCCTCGTCTCGACCTACAAGTACAGCGCACAACACATAATATGAGATTATACTCGATCATTTACTTATTCTCTTTGATCATTCAATCAATTAGCCATGGTGGTACCAAGCTCATTATTCCTTAATAAGTTATACTCCATGTCACAGAAACAGGAGAAATTAATGAAAAATGGTTTAGGTGAAGAAATGGTATAAAATTAGTTGACAGAAAGTGAACAGTCGTCACTAATTTGGGCATAACTATTTCTGTATTTAGAATTTGGGAGTGAGACCACTTCCATTGGAAACTAGACTTCCGGGGCTTGATTTTAGGCTCAAGAATCACTCAAAACGGAGTCCCGAGGCAAAAGATATGCTTACTCAAAGATGGCTGGACAAAGCTGTCTCCCGCACGTGCGGGAAACAGGGCCGCACGTGCGGCTCTGGGCAGTGTGCAGTCCGAAAATGGCTCTTTTTGCTCCAACACTTGGTTTTTCCATTTTTAAGCTTGGTTCTTAACATAAATCACTCAAAAACATGTAGAATTTCCCTATAACATGATAAACTAACATCAACCAAGTGTAATTTCATTTCAAACAATTCAATCTTTGTCTCAAAGTTCAAGATTAATGCTTAATCTTTCATGATCTTCAAGGTTCTTAAAAACACAACCCACAACCCACAAATTCACATGATTCTTGCATAATCTAAAGTTTATTTGATGATATCCATGAGCTTGAGCTCCACTCATAAACAAAATTAGAGAACTCAATTTCTAATTCCTCAAATTAGCTCAAGTAAATACATAGATAAACCTTAACCCCAAATGGGTTTAAATCTTCCAAGATCTCTATGATTTTACCAAATTGATACTTTAAACACAAGATTTCAAGATAGATTTTTATACCTAACTCAATCTTTGTCTATCTCCTAGCTCTCTTCAATTCCTCCAAGTCCCATGGGTGATCTTCTTTCTTTTCCTTCAATTCTCTTCCATCATCTTCAAGGCCTCCATGGATGTTGGGAAAATTGTCACTCTTCACTCTCTCCCTTTCACGGTTTCCTCTCTCTCTCTTTAGATATTTTGTTTTTTGACTCCAAAAGTATGAGTTCACCACTTATATAACTCATACACACCTATATATTTAATTATATAAGCTATATCACAAATAAGGAGGGCCAAACACGCCCTTACAAATCGCGAAAAATTAAATTTCAATTAAACTTTCCAGATGACTCTAAAAATTATGATGATCATAAATATGTCCCCTATTCTGGTTTCTGAAGCCTCTAAGGCCTTTAATTTGCAGTGCCAAGTTAACCACCCAAACGCACATTAACAAATAAGACAAATTAGATTTCCAATTAAGTTTCCCAAATAGTTCTAAAAATTTTCATTAACACATCCAAGTCCTCCATTGTGATTTCTGAACCCGTAAAGGTCGGTAATTTCAATTTTACAGTCGTGGCTCAACAAGTAATTCCTCAATTTGAACACATATCAATAAATCAAAATGCATTAACCCATAAGGCCGTAAAGGTAATCTCTAATACGGATTTTGGGGTCGTTACACTAACTGTGCTAACTCCAATTCCAAAACAGATGCAAATGCAGCAGACACAAAAGAATGAGATGCACCTGTATTAATCAATACACTAGCAACCAAGTTGCAAAACAGAAAGGTACCTCTCACTACTGATGGAGCCGGTACTAAGTCCTTCACGGTAACAGCATACACGCGCCCTGTAGGCCCCTGATCTACCTGCTCACCTCTAGGAGCAAAAGACTGCTGCACTGACTAGGATGACGAAGCTCCCGGATTGGCCCTCGAGGCCTGCACAGACTGAGCTGGTTGATAACTCTGCGTCTGCCTAGAACCAGACGCTCCTGAAGTAGCACTCAACTGTGGACAATACCTCTTCAGGTGCCCAGGCTGACCACACTGATAGCAAAACAAAGGCTGGCCCCTGCCCTGACTCTGGCCCTGAGGTCTAGTTGAAGAAGAAGCAGCTCGTTGACCCCCTTCCTTCTGCGGGCAAACCGAAGACTTGTGACCTAGCTGGCCACACGCAAAACAAGTCAAGCCTCCCTGACTACTTCTCCCAGAGCCCGTACTCGGCACTGGAAAGGTCGATCTAGCCACACCACCCTGAGACTGTTGAGGGTTAGAACCCCTCTGTCTCCTGTCGTCACCCTGACCATCATGGCTCCTCTTGGAACGTCTCTACCCCTCATCTTCCTCCGACATCATAATCTCCATATGAGCAGCAGCATCCACCAAACGTCTGTACTCTCGGATAAACGACCCTCCAACCCTCAGCTTGAGCCCACGCCTCAACTTCCGCTCAAACTTAAAGCAACGGCGTTCCTCAGACGCCACCAGTTCAGGTGCAAACCTGGACAGACTAGTAAAAGTAGCCTCAAACTCGGCCACTGACAAGCCCTGCTGTTCAAGCTGGCAAAACTGCTCCCTCAGCTTCTCCCTCGCAACTGAAGATAAAAACTTCTCCTGAAAAGCATTCACAAACGCCTCCCATGCACCACCAACACGACCTTTCTCGTACTTCCACCATTGACCCGCATCTCCCTTCAGCTGGAAGGATGCCAGGGTCACCTTCAAAGCCCCGTCCTCGATGCCCAGCATCTCAAACGTCTTCTCCATCTGTTCCAACCACTCGTCAGCCTTAAGTGGCTCCTTTGGATCCCCAACAAACTCATCTGGATTAGACCGGAAGAATTCCCTCTTCAAGAAAGAAGGCCCTGCCTCAGCAACCTGATTCTCAGCTTTGAGAATCCCCAAAGCTCCTGCTATCTCTCGGGCCAAGGCGCCCATAGCCTGCTGACCCGCTGGCTCGGCCTCGTTGGCCTGACCAACTCCCTCCTGCACTGCCGGAACGTCATTCGGTAAAGGTACCTCCTGCCTACCATGCCTGCCACGCCTACCACGCTCTCGTCCTGACATCCTAATAAAGGTAACCAAGACTATTAGCACATTCACAAATGTGCCGAAGCTATAACACTCGCGTCCTAATGCATGGGCAACTGTAATTCACTCCACGTAAACACATAAACACATAAGCACTTACGAATTTCATTTTCGGATAATGATAGTCCCGAGGCATTACTAGAGTTCCGGTTAGAAACAGCATTGATCAAGTGCCTTTCCAACAAGACTCACAGAAACCCAAGGATTCAATCAACATCCTAGAAACTAAATCCCATACCCACATAGTCACATAAGCATGTTATCAATTAAGCACATAGCATATGACACTACATCTAAGTCTCTATCAAGCGAGACAAACCCATTGTGATCCTAATCACTTCCCACGTACCCAAAGTATTCGAACCCAGTACGCTCTGATACCAAGTTGTAACGCCCTCAAAAAAATACATAAAACCCAACATTTCAGACATGCATTGATACAAAAGAGATCAACCATTTCTATTTATCAGAGTAATTCTTACAACTGTATTACATGTTAACAACAAAAGCAAATGCCCTATGGGCTTACAGCTTTCCAAGTTAACACTTGGTTACAAAAAGAAGAGTACTAACTCAATACATATTAAGCCCTTGGCTGGAATTTACATGTAATACATCAAAATAAACAAAAGAAAGAGTCTTCAACTCTCATTATCATCCAAGCTACGTCCTTGGAGGTGGCATACTACCTGTACCTGAAAATAATGTCCCATAAAGGGTGAGCCAACGCCCAGTAGAGATATGCTAAGCGCAGCATGAGCAATAACTAAGACATTAGCAATTGATAAATGTTCAATTTTCATAAACCAATTCATAACCCATTTCCATCTCATGACCATTACGTTCATGTTTCATTTCAGTTTCCATTTCTTATCAATTTCACAATTTACATCAATGGCTCAAAACCTAGCCAACCACTTATATGAGACAGTGACTCATATTAAACATTTCTCATTATCACAATAGATAAACATACTAGTTGTATCAACATCTCAACAGGTAAGCATACAAGTTGTACCCACATTTCAACAGATATGCATATTAGCTATATCAACACTTCCAATGACAAGCATATGAGCTGTATCAACACTTCCAAGGATAAGCATATAAGCTATATCAACACATTATCTGACAAGCATATGAGCTGTATCAGTGGAGTCCATCCCCTATCTCCTCCCAAACAACATCCGGTTTAGAGGTCCATCCCCTATCTTCCCCTAAACCGTGGAGTACATCCTCTATCTCCTCTCACACTCACAATGCATATATACACAAAGGTCATATACACAATCAATCAATACATAACGTTAATGTATTCTATCAACCCTCATATTCTATGACATATCCAATTGATTAGTTTTAGTTTGCCTAATCATCATGCATTGTCTACAACAATCAAAACTACCCTCCATTGGTAGCCCAAGTAATTATTTCTAAACAGATAATAAAAGCTCCAACAGATAAAATATCAATGTTTTCAAAAGTGAGCGATTTATAAATCCAACTCCATCATTTCACAACATAATGAGCTAATTTCATTATTTCCAACTCAATTCCATAAGTTCACAATTTGCCCAAATTAATTATACCAATTAATTTTAAACAACAAATTAGGGCTTTTACCCCCAACTCTCGATATTAACCCAAAGGTTCCAATATCACCAACCAACAACAATATCATCATTTTGAAACCCAAAATACATATTATGAGCCCAAAATCATAAAACCCTCTTTAACACATTTTGAAACCCTAAGTCCCAAAATCAACCATTTAAACAATAGGCTCAAAATCTAGGTTAAAACCCATAAGAGTGAGTAGGAACCCCTACCTCAAAAGATGAGACCCAACGAGGAAGATGGTGAAAACGAAGTTGCTCCAAACCACGAGTTTCTCGGATCAAAAGATAGCCCTTGACGATCAACAACCTTTTTGTAAAGGCCAAAGGTGACGAAAACACCCTAGCTAGGTCAATATCTACAGAGAAGGCAAGGTTTTAGAGAAAGAGACTCTCAAATGGCCTTTTCGGAAAAGTAAGAGAGAGAAAGGATAAGAAAAAGTGATTTAAAACTGCCTCACAGCCAACTGATATACGACATTCCCGCTCGAGCGAAAAACATAACGCTCGAGCGTCAAGAACAAAAACTAGGTCCGCTCGAGCGCAAAAAGACCTGTTCGAGCGCCAAGACACAAGAATAAAGTAAACCCGCTCGAGCGCGAAAACCAGTCCGCTCGAGCGTAGATTTCCTGCTCCCAGAACTTACACCCAAAGGTACTACCCGCTAGAGCACCAAAGTACCCGCTCGAACGCCACCGCTCGAGTGTAGAGAAACCCGCTCGAGCGTAAAAATCACACCTGCAGAAGTTTTGCAGGGACACGAAAATACTGGGGTTGTGCAATCCTCACTCGAGCGCAAGAAGACCCGCACGAGCGAAACGCCTGAAAACTGGGCAACAAGGAATTGAAACCAAGGCCTAACCAACCTGTAACAACCCTGCCCAAAACATTCTAAAACTCAATCAAGCGGAATTAAGGAACGACACAAGATAGATACAACTACCAGCCTCACAGAACCGAGTCCGGAATACAACAGAACAGCAAAGGGACAACCGGGATCGCTATATAGAGAGTTACCAAGAAGGTGACAAATACCGCTAGTGATTTTTATATCAAGTTTGCACCTGGCAAAGTCGACATCTGAGTATCCAAACAAATCAAATGTTAAACCTCTAGGATAACATAACCCCAAGTTTTGAGTACAGGCAAGATATCTAAAAATTCTTTTAATGACAACTAAATGTGATTCTTTTGGATTAGATTGAAATCTAGCACATATGCACACACTGAACATTATATCTGGCCTACTTGCTGTAAGGTAAAGTAAGGATCCAATCATACCTCAGTATTTCTTCTCATCTACCATCTTACCATTTTCATCTTTGTCAAGCTTTGTCGATGAACTCATTGGAGTTCCTATTGACTTTGTGTTCCCCAATCCATATTTCTTCAGTAATTATTTTGTGTATTTGGATTAGTTAATGAATATCCCATCTTTTGTTTGCTTGATTTAAAGTCTGAGAAAATATTTCAGTTTACCCGTCATTCTCATTTCAAACTGACCTTGCATGCACTTAGCAAATTTCTTCTTCTTGATTGTAACCTTGTGCTACAAGTCTAGCTTTATTTCTAACAATGGTGCCAGATTCATCAATTTTGTTTCTAAAAATCCATTTCGTACCAATGATGGAATGATTTTTAGGTCATGGCACAAGATTCCTTACTTTGCTTCTTTCAAATTGGTTGAGCTCTTCATGCATAGCCATCATACAATGTTCATCGAATTCGGCTTCGTGAAAATTCTTTGGCTCAATCTGTGAGAGAAAAGCCAAGTTACCACAAATATTTCTAAATGAAGAGCGAGTAGCAATACCTTTGGCAAGATCACCTAGGATCAAATCCATAGGTTGATTATGAGCAAATTTCCATTCTCTTGACAAATTATCATTATTTCCACCTTCTTTTTGAGGTAGGAGAATAGGTTGTTCATCCTTTTTTATCTCTTCACATGGTTGATCGTTTTCCTTCTAGATGCTTGAATCTTTTAAGTTATTTTCCAATCCTACAATGTCATCACAATCAACGTTCTTTGGAGAAGAAATGTTAGATTCATCAAATGCCACATGTATAGATTCTTCAACAATAAGAGTTCTTTTATTGAAAACACAATAAGCTTTACTAGTTGTAGAATAACCAAGAAAAATAGCTTCATCGGATTTAGAGTCAAATTTACCCAAGTTGTCTTTACCATTGTTATGCACAAAGCATTTACAACCAAATACATGAAGATGACTAATGTTAGGTTTCCTACCATTCCAAATTTCATAGGGAGTCTTTTTTAGAATAGGACGAATTAAGGCACGATTTAAAATATAGCAATCGGTGTGAGCGGCCTCAGCCCAAAAATATTTAGGAAGGTTATTTTCGCAAAACATTGTTCTAGACATTTCTTCTAAGGTTCTATTCTTTCTTTCTACAACTCCATTTTGTTGAGGGGTTCTAGGTGCTGAAAAATTATGCCCAATACCATGCTCATCACAAAAATAATTCAAAATTTTATTTTCAAGTTCTCTACCATGATCAGTTCGAATATTAGTAATGAGAAAACCTTTTTCATTTTGAACTTTGCAACAAAGTTTTGCGAAAGAAGAAAGAGTTTCATCTTTGTGTGCCAAAAACATTACCCATGTAAATCTAGAAAAATCATCAACAACAACAAGACAATAATGTTTACCACCGAGACTAGCTGTCCTTGAAGGACCAAATAAATCCATATGCAATAATTGTAACAGTCTAGTGGTGGAAATATGAGATTTTGATTTAAAAGAAGCTTTGGTTTGTTTTCCTTGTTGACATGCCCCACAAAGTCGATCTTTATCAAATTTTATTTTTGGAAGTCCAATTATCAAATATTTTCTCAAAAGTTTAGCGATTAAATCCATGTGAGCATGACCAAGTATTCTATACCATGACCAACTATTATCATTAATAGCAGAAAAACATTTAATATCACTAACATAAAAATCATTTAGATGAAAAACATAAACATTATCAAGATGATTACCAACAAAGACTGCTTTGTGATCAATTGTATTTTCCATGATGCAATGTGATTTATCAAAAATAACTCGATTAGCTTTTCACATAATTGACTAATACTTAGTAAATTATGCTCCAGTCCATCTACAATAAGAACATTTTCAATAGTAGGGTTAGGAGAAATACCAATGCTACCAATACCAATAATTTTTCCTTTCTTGTAATCTCCGAAAGTGATAAACCCTCCATCTTTGGGAGAAAAGTGGTGAAAAATGATTTGTCTTCGGTCATGTGTCTAGAGCATTCACTATCAAGGTATCATCTTCCTTCTTTAGCTTTAGGCTTGAGACAAACCTACAATAACGGAATCAAACATTGGTTTTTGGTACCCATGATTTCTTGGGTCTGTTATGGTTAGTGTGATAAGTTCCTTTTACAACCCAAACCTTTTTAATTCCCATGTTTATATTTTTACTAAATGGACAAGCAGAGATATAGTGACATTTCTTTCTACAATAATGACAAGTGATATGAGGATGCGTCATAGGAGGTGATTTTTCAAAATTTGTTTTGAGTTTCTTTTCTTTCTTAATAGGGTCATATCCAATGTCCGCTTTGTTAAAAACACATCTTTGATTTTCAAGTAATTTGTTGAGATTTTCTCTTCCTTTTACAAAATTTTCAAGAGTTTTGTTTAAATCAACAACAGTGTTTTTTCAAAGTATTTTTCTCATCAGAAATAATAGTAAAATCATTCTTAACTCAACATTTTCTTTCTTTAGTTCTTCCACTTCATTAGATAAAGATGTGACTAGTTTCTTTAACACTTTATTTTTATCACAAAATTTTCTAAATTCATCATGCATTTCTTCAAAAGCAATTTCAAGTTCTCTAAATGTTACCTCATCTTGAGTCGTTTCTTCATCTTCAAAAGCCATAAGACATAGGTTGGCGACTTCATCATTACTAGCTTCATCACTAGAGCTATCATTGTCACTTTCTCCCCAAGCGGCTACCATAGCCTTCTTATTTCTTTTGTGATCTTTTCCGACTTTCTTCAGTTTTGGATAGTCTATTTTGATGTGTCGCGGATTCTTGCATTCATAGCAGATGATAGGTTCTTTCTTTGGGATGTCATTTTTGTTATAGTCTTTTTTGAAAGGCCTTCTTCCTCCAAAGTTCTTTTTCTTGAATAATTTCTTGAAATTTCTTATGAACATGGCAAATTCATCATCTTCACTTGAATTAGCATTTTCTTCTTCATGAGATGAGGCTTTGAATGGAATTCCTTTCTTCTTTTTGTTCTCATCGTCCTCTTGTCCGTTCATGGTGATTTCATAAGTCATAAGCGATCTCATGATTTTATCCAATCCAAGTGTAAAGAAATTCTTTGCTTCTGTAATGGCAGTGACTTTTGCTTCCCAAGATTTTGGTAGACACCAAAGAATCTTTCTCACTAATTCATTGTTAGTATAAGTGTTGGCAATACATTTTAAGGCATTCACAATTTCAGTAAATCTAGTAAACATGCTTGAAATAGATTCATCAGATTTCATTTTGAATAATTCATAACTGTGAACAAGCATATCAATAAGAGATTCTTTCACTTGGTTAGTTCCTTCATAGGTAACTTCAAGTTTATCCCAAATCTCTTGGCTGTGTTACAACTAGAGATTTTATTATATTCTTTGGAATCTAAACCACATACCATAGTAAGTTTTGCCTTAGTGTTTGCCTACAATAGTCTGTGATCACTTTCATCGCATTCTTCTTCTATTTTTGGTACAGTGACATTATCTACCACTATGGTAGGAATCTTTGGACTTTTAGTAATAAGAATCCACACATAGCATAATCTGTGGCTTGAAGAAATAGAGTCATCTTTTCCTTCCAATAATCGTAATTGTTGTCATCGAACAAAGGTGAGCTATTGGTTGCTTGACCTTCTGCAGTGGTTGCCATGGATCGAAACTCAAAGATGGTTAAATCTTAAACAAGAACCCAAGCTTTGATACCAATTGTTATCTCAGGTAGGCAACCCAAGAGGGTGGGTGAATTGGGTTATTAAAAATAATTTCACAATATTAAAAATAATAATCAAAATATTTGAATTTTAACAAATAAAATAATAGAGTAATAATAATCTCAAAATAAATTACTAAATTAAAATTTAACCCAAATATTAACTACAAAAAATGCTCAACAATATCAAATAGATTAATGAAATAAAAATGAGCAAAGGGAAGAGAAAGCAAACTCAGCAATTTATAGTGGTTTGGCACGTCTACTTTCCAAATATCCTCCTCAGGAATTTCTTCACTATTTTTCAAATAGTAATTACACCACTAGCTTCATGGGTGCTAGTGAACCTTTACACCAAGTAATCGAATCCAATCACTTTGACTAGTTTTGAATCATGTGCCTAGTCTCACCTTACCCAAGTGATTTTATCCCAAAAATATCACTCATAAAAAAACTCTTTTTTCAAGAATAATAAGAAGGGTGTGAAAACCCTTTTACAATTTTTGGCTAAACTTCTTAACAAAATTTCTCATGAAAAATACAACACAATGAGGCACAATTCAATATTTGAGAATAATTCAACATCACAAATTTTTTCTCTTCTTCACTTCATATTTTTCTCACACCAAAACACTTCTATATATAATAGAAAATATATTCGTTGAACATATATCCATTGAAGGAGTAGTTGCTCCATCACGAGGCATCCGCTGAATCACATGGACACACACACACGTCTTTTCCTCTTTCTCAAAAATTGTAGGCAGAGGTTTGAAAATTAATGATCAAGGGTCACTTTCGATGAATACTGATGGTAAATTTTCAAACTTCTTACGGAAAAAACAAATGGTGCACAATGATTGCATAGTAACATTTCTATTAAAATATTTGACTACACAATAACTTCTCTATTAAAATATTTGTAAGCATAGTTAAATCTCTTTAAATAATAAATACAACATTCAACATATATTTTAACAGATAATATTTTGTCTCAAAAAATATAAAATATTTATATTAAAAAATTACAATTTAACTCATAATATTTTAGACATCTTCAAAATTAAACCAAATGATTAACATATTATTTGAGGTTAGAAACATGATATCATTTTGATAAAGTGATTGGTCAATTTGATGATCAAGTTGACCTTTTTGAGATTGAAATACATCAATGGAGGGAAATATTGAAAATTCTTATAGAAAACAAAATTTATGGCTTTTCAATTGTTCTTCATACGCCTTTAAAGGTTGTAAATGATGAAAAAGTTAAATCATCAGTTGTTATGGCCGAAAAAACAAAGGGTCATGAGAATAAAAAATTCATGGCAAGGGGACAACTTCACAAGAAAGAAATCTTTTTTGGGTTTTCAAAAAAAAATTCTAACCCATTAATGTGTGAAAGAAAAAACCAACCCTTTGTTGTAACTCGTAGTTCAAAGAGTGATGCAAACAATGTGGTTAAAATGTGTGATTTTAAGCCAACTATGGCTGAAAATTATCAACAATCAAATGTTTATGAATTTGAAATTTTTAACATTTTTCAAGATATCAACATGTATGAGTTTTTAAGGCCATCTATGGCTTTTGTTATTCAAAATCTCTTTTGGATATGTGAATCACACCAAAACTTGGTTTGAGTAAAATGGTTAATGAACCAATGTTGTTTGGAAAATATGTTTAGCGATATTATACAGAGAAGGACTCATAATAGAACTTTCACTATTAGAATGTTTTCTTTATTGGGCTTCAAATCTTTAAAGTCAGGCTACTGTCGATCATAGAAAAAGAAAAAAAAATAGTATTTCCATAAGTGGGCAAGTTTAAATTTTACAACACTTTAGGAATTTGAGATTTCTTATTCTTAAAGAGTTTTTTTTTTTTTTTTTTGGGGGGGGGGGGGGATTGTTTGCACCATAAATATTTTTTTGTCAATTGTAGCCAAATATAATTTTATTGATTCTGTCTTATCAATCATGGCCAAATCTAATCTCATTGATTGTAGCCTGTTAATTTTGATCTATCGATTCAGACACTAAATTATTTTTAACATAAAATTATGGCCACGAAGATTTGTAATTTATATTATTATTATTATTATTATTATTATTATTATTATTATTATTATTATTATTATTATTATTATTATTATTATTATTATTATTATTATTATTTCTATTGTTATTTGTGTGCATGATGCATCAGGTGGGTCAACGTAGGACATAAAGGTGGTGAAAAACTTGTAAATCCATGATGTGCAAAGAACCCATGATGAGCAAAAAAATGTGGTTGTAAGTTGAAGTATCCTATAGTTGCAAATTGAAGGAAGAAACTACCTAGAGCAGTTGTTGAAGAGAAACGTGGGATAATGCCATGATGTTGAAAGAGTGGCAGCATGGGTAGTTGCTTGAAGGCAAAGGAAAATTGGCTAGACAACACATATAAATAGCTTGGACAATGAAGAGATAGAGGACATCAAAAAAATCATCAAACTCATTAGTCTTTTCTTTATCTTTAGGAGTAGTCTACCTTAATTCTTAGGAATAGATTATCTTAATTTTTTGGAGTAGCTTTCAACAATTTGTGACCTTGTAAACTTAGAAGATTTCAATAGAAGTTTTTCTGTGTTTACTTCACTCTATCGATTGTTAATTGTTCAAAAAAAGTCCTTGTACTTTCAAGGCAATTTGAATCAAATACACAGTCACTTGATCTATTTGGTTGAATTGTTTGTTTAAATTATTGTTTAATCCTATTGATTTGGGGTTAACATAATTTCTAACAATTTTTGGCACACCCAGTGAGACAACATCCTAATTTGGATCAACGGAAAAGATGAGGCATCAAAGCCAAATGATTGGCCCTTCGGTACTACCTATTAGCATTTTGGTTTCACAATTGAAGAAGGCTCTTGCATCTCTTTCAATTGAGGAAGAAATGGTGTTGGTTGGTGAGTTAAGAAGTGTTATTGATGATTTTTCTAGAGGGCAATGTCAGACAAGGGTGGAGGTCCACAAGACATCAATTGTCATGGTTGTAAAAATAGAAGGCCACAAGAATAAAAACTCCATGGCAGGGGGGCAATTTCACAAAGAAATATTTTTTGAGTTTTCAAAAAATATTTCTAACCCATTAATGTGTGGAAAAAAAAATAGCCTTTTTTTTTGTTGTTGTTGCAAATCTCAGTCCAAAGAGTGATGCAAACAATGTGATTAAAAAGTTTGATTTCAAGCCAACTATGGCAAAAAGTGATGAACAACCAATTCATGATGGATCTAATATTTTTGACATTGTTCAAAATGTTGAATTTTTCAAAAATTTTGAGCCATGCAAAATTATGAATTATGGCATTTAATACCCATTTTGGGTTTGTGGATCACACCAAAACTTAATGTTGGTGAATTAGCTAAAGATCCAACATTGTTTGAATAATCTAAGACCAAAGAGTATAGTTCTGTTGATGAAAGGTGGTTCTTATTAAGCACTTGAAGATCACATACTTGAAATATTGCCAATTTGCTTTGTCAAAATAATGTACCTCACTTGGATTGAGTGTTATTGTAATTTTGCCAATTAAATGGCATATAATCATTAATAACTGTGACATCAATTTATCTACAATACTATTTTGCCGTATATGGTGTTTAATCACTAGATTTTTGGCCATAGGAACATACTTTTTATATGTTTGTTTCTTGAAAAGGATGTTGTCGATTTAATTTTGATTTTATAACTCTTCAAGAATTCAAGTAAGTCTCATTCTTAAAGAGTTAAGGGGGCATTGTTTGCACCCCTTTTTGTAAAATGTCTGTCGACAAGTACACAAATCAGATTGTGGCATGTGGCAACAAAGTCATAGTTGGGGTGCATATTAATCAGAGGATTATGTGGCAAGGAAATGGTAGTCACATGTGCAATGTAGCAAGAGCAAGTCATGGGCTAAGATTGCGGAGCAGTTGCAAGCTTTATTGGAGTTCATGGGCTAATTTCTAGGTGATATTGATGTTAATACGAATTTCCTCTGTCGATCATGCTTATTAGTTGAAGGGAAATTGGGTGATGATGTGGCTAGAGGTTTAAAAGTATAGTTAGGACAAAGATAAAAAGTTTAAAGAAGCAAAGAAGGTTGCAAGTAGTTATGGGTTTTAGTAAAATGGTCTCCTCTGTCGAAGGTAGTGCTGGAGATCTTGCGGGACATGTGGCAAGTCTGTGTGAAGTGCTGGAGAAAGATGAAGAAGCAGTTGTAGCAGTTGGGGAAAGATTGGCCGGCAAATTTCAAGGAATGTGGGATCATGTGCTAGATTTTCAAGGGAAAGTATAAAGGCTGGAAGTTTGCAAAGAGAAAGGATATCAACAACTCAACAACACTTAGTTTTTAGACTTAGGAGTAGTTTCTTCTGTAATTCGTAGTTTGTAACTTGGTGAACTTTAGTAGTTTTTTCTAAAATTACTTTTTGTTTACTTCTTTTCCCTTGTCGATTGTAATTTGTTCCAAAGAAGTCCTTGTACTTTGAAGGCAATTTGAATTAAATACACAATCGCTTGATCTGTTTGTTCAATTGTTTGTGTGAATTATTATTTAATTTTTGTCGATTAGGAAGAAGCATAATTTTTACTAACACATGCATTTGATTTTATCCCACGAAGAGAGAGAGAGAGAGAGTACTAAGGTTTACCAAATTTCATCGTATAGTGAAGAAAATGGAGGAAGATAGCAAATAGTAAAAACACTATAACAAACAAGAAAGAGGAATATGTTAGAGCAATAAGCAAAACAACAAACAATGAATAGAACACAAGGGGTTAAAGGAGGTAACCTAGTGCAATCCATAAGGGAAGAGAATAGGTGACAAGTCCACTCTCAGCAATGTTCTTTGCTGAATAGTTATTCCAGGCAATTAATGCCAATAAGATGATTCAACAATGAAACATAGTTATATTAGAAAAGTTAACAAGAAATGAAATAGAAAATTGGCATTCTAATAATAAACATTCTACTATGCAGTCCAGCCCGTCTACCTCCCACATTGGTAGTACTACTAGTGGAATTTGACCAGATCAAATAACAGATCATTTATAAGAATTAATAACATGAACTTACAAAGGGAGACCTATGGACCATAATTAACCCATGTCCAATAAATAAAAACTATCAAAGCACCTTTGGCTTCCAAAACAAAAAAACAAAAAAAAAAAGGAGAAAAAAAGAAAAGAAAAGAAAAGGAAAAAAAAAAAAAAAAAAGGCTGAAAGAAAACAAACAATAAATAAACATAAACTCGGAGTCTATTTTCCTCTGAAGCAAAAAGGCTTATTGATGATTTTGATCCCCATAGCCATTGTTTTAGGCTTCCAAAGTATATTATATTTCTTCAACCATTCCATAAGAACAACATTACTCCTTTAGTTCTACATCAGAATGGGGTACTTCACATTATTTTTTGATTGAAAACCTCAAAAAATTATAAAATATGAGAAAAAAGAACATAAAATTATAAACAAACAAAAGAATGGAATAAAACAAAATCACATAACTCTTCAGCCTCTAGAAATTAAAAACATAAAAATCTCCTTAAAAGGGCCATGTCATTAAAGCCTTAAAAAGGGACAGATAACAAATCCTATCCTATCCTATCCTATATATATCTTCCTAGATGTGAAGATCATGAAAATAAATGAATATGAAGTCCTTGTAAATTTTAATCTTCTAATAACCAATGGTCTACTTTTTTGAAAGTATTGGTCCAAACTAAAGTCTCAAGTATGGAAGTGTTTAAACCTCTTTAAGATATCAGGAGGAAAAGTTGACCACGATGAAATAGTTGAGAATATTGCAGAAACAGGACACAGAAGAAGAAAAAAAAAAACCACTAGAGTTCACAAAATTCCATCGGAGAGTAAGAAGGAAATGAACGTATGATGACATAGAGTGCATCAATTTTAATGTCACTAGAGGTTATGCTCGAAATATTAGTTAGTATCAGATTTGTATTATAGTTAACTAAGCAAAAGAGGCAACCAAATAGAAATATAAGAAGAGTTAATAAGGTAAATATGTTTGATCACTGCTTTCCTTCGGAAGTAATCAAATGCTTATGGATACAAAATGTAATATTAAGAATGTAAAATATCACATTACAATAAAATGAAAAAAAGAAAATGAAAAGAGTTTCACTTAAGTATAGACTACGTGGTTCAATACAAATGTAGTTTTACCTTCACTACTTAAGAAATTTACTCAATCTCTTGCATTCCATGACTATCTTTTGGCATGAACTAATCTATCACTTCTTGCAGAGCAAGATCTTGTCCTTTAGTTGAAAGTATATCTACAATCAAGGAAAAGTGGATGCATTTGGTGAAAAACCCCTTTGAACAATTTCCTTAATGAGTATTAATGCCTCATAGCACTTGCGTTGTCCAATAAATCCTCGAATAATAGTGTTGTAAATGACATCATTTGGCAAACAACCATTCTATTCCATTTTAACAAACAACTCTTTAGCTTCATGCAGTAGGCCTTCTTCACAAACACCGTGTATCATCATATTGTATGTCCTAATATTAGGATGTAATCCCTTGGAAGAAAGGTTATTGAAGAGGGCCCTTTCACTGTCAAGCTTTTTAACCTTAGAGAATCCATCAATAAGGATATTCTACGTAACAATATTAAGATCTAAATCGTTCCTTTCTATTAATTGAAATAATGAATATGCTTCTACAATATGCCCATTTTTATACAACCCATCCAACAAGATAGCATAAGTTTGGCAATTTGGAATTACGCCTGCCACTTGCATATCAATAAAAAGTTGTTGAGCAGCTCCACATCTACTTGTTTGAAACAAACCCTGTAACATAGGGTTGAAAGTTCCATCATCAAATTTCAACCCTCTCTGAGGCATTTCTTGAAAGAGATGCATGACCTCATCTATTTTCATTTTCTTGCAATATCCATCAATCAAAATGTTGTGAGTAACAATGTTAGGGTGAAAGCCCTTGTCCACCATGTTACTGAACACTCTAATTGCTTCATCCATGTGGCCTTGCAAACAATCCATCCATTAGAGTATTGTATGTGACTACATCAGGATCCACGCGTCTTTGTATCATTACTTCAAGTACCCCCTCTGCCTCTTTCGCCATCCCTTCCTTGGTAAGTGCATCCACCAACACATTAAATGTACAAACATTTGGGTTAATACTACTGGTATCCAACTTTTTTCTGAACATTCCTATAGCCTCCTTCCACCGGCCAAAATTACATAGGCCATGAATCAAAGAGTTGTAAGTGACAACATTTGAGAAAATACCCTTTTCATTCATTTCTGTAAAGAGTTTTAAAGCAACATCCACCATTCTATCTTTGCAAAGGCTATCAATAATCGTGGTATACACTATGATGTTAGGTTTACAAGTTCCCTCTTCCATTATCCTAAGAAAACTAATAGCCCTGCTAGTGTTCCCCATTTTTCACAGCCAATTAACAATGGTTCCATACATAACCACGCTAGGTTCAATTTCTCTACTTGTCATTAAAACCACGTTTGAAGAGGGTACCCAAAGAGAGAAACCAAAATGGACTTGATTAAGGCGGCAGTAACAGTGAATAGCAATGTTGAAGGTTCAACTTCTCTACTTGTCATTAAAACCATGTTTGAAGAGGGTACCCAAAAGAGAGAAGCCAAAATGGAATTGATTAAGGCGACAGTAACAGTGAATAGCAATGTTGATGGTGTAGCTATTGAGCTGAATGTCTAGAAAATGCAACAATTTCCTAATAAAAGGAAGAGCAATATGGTAATGACCCATTTCAAAAGAGGGCCTAGAGCTTTGTTGAAGTGAGAAATTTGGGCAAAGGTCGCATTTTACCTCATAAGGTCGCATTTTAGTCCACAACAGGTGTTAAGTAGTTATTTACAAATGACAAGAGTTGTGTGCACATGACCTTTACTATATTACCTCATAAGGTAAAGTGAAATTTGCTCTATTTTGAATTGATTTCCTTAATTGGGGAGCATTCTACTACTGCTAAAAGTTCCATCGTTATTGATGACTATCAAACTCTTCAAGTTTCTTGATCTTGTATTCTTTTTTGTGACACTGTTTGCCTGCTATTAAAATTTCTGATTCTACTATGCCATTATTTTGTGTGATGATCGAGTATGTCTCTAGTTTTTCTCTCTCTCATCTAACCTTGGTTTCACCCTAATAGAGTGTCAGGTTAATTTGGAACCTTAATTTGGAACCTTGTTGAGTGTTTGAGGTTTGTGTTGTCTAGAGGGTTTATCTCAAAGTATTTTCTATTCACGTTTTTATTCGGTGTTGAAGTTTCTTTCTTTCGAGAAGTGCGGGGTCAGGTTCAGAGTGCCCGGGAGTGAAGCGGCAAAATTTCTGGACTACTGGGCTAGGGCTGCACGTGCCGGGCCCTAGGCCACACGTGTGGGAGGCTAAGCCACACGTGCGGGGGAAGGGGATTTTCAGTGGGCTACATACTGCTAAAAAGGCACAAGCGGGGAGTGGTGCGGGAGAACCACCGCATGAACGGGGGTGAGGGCCGCACATGCGGGGGTGAGGGCCGCACGTACGGGAAGGGGCGCTTCGCACATGCCAGGAGGGGCACCGCACGTGCAGCCAACTGGGCATCTGAAACTCTGTTTTTTTTTTTACCCTTTTTGCCGAATTTGTAACACATTTGGGTCCTCTCCTTCTCATTCTAAACCTCATATTTTCTCCTCCTTCTCTCTAAAAACCCTCATGTAGCACTCCAAACCCTTGATTTCTTATGATTCTTGGGCCAAAGATTATTATCATTCTCTATTCTTGAAGATCAAAGCTAGGGCTTCCCTTGGTATAGGAGAAGTTGAAGAATCCTGCATCTCAAAGCTAGGGTTTCTATCTCTTTCATCATCAAACATTGAGGTAGGGATTTCTTGAGTTATATATGCATGTTTTGCTATCTAAATGTTGATTTAAAAGTGTTCTTGAAGTTATTGTGTTGAGTTTGATTTTGCTCCATATATAGAGAGAGTTTTGAAAGGATGGCTTTAAATCTCAACTCTTTTGTTAACCCTAGACAGTTTCCTCTTCAATTGACTTAAGAAAATATGATTTTGGTTGGATTACACCATGAAATGGGAAAAATGTTGGGTTTTGATGAAAACATTAGAAATTGGGGATTTTGGAGAAATGTGGAAAGGCCCATGAAATTCTTTCTTTTCTTTTGATAAAAAGATGAATGAGTAGAGATTTCATAATGTGGTTTGCAAAAAAATGGAAAGCTCTTGACATATTGAAACGGAGAATTTGTATTAAAAACTATTGTTAAATGAATAATGATATATAGATGTGAGATGACAATTATTTTGTAGCATGGAATTGTGAGAATTATGAACATGGAAAATTAATATTTGAAAAACACTACTCGTGGTCTTGAAGAGACTAGATTGTTAAGACTTGTAAATGTAAAGTTGTAACTATGTGTTGATGACACGTGGTTATCTTGTGAAAAAAGAATGCAGGAAGGGAATGGAAATTGTGATTGTTGGAATTATTGTAGAGACATTTGGAATTGGAGAAGTGTTAGGAGAGATGGAAAGAACATGGCATTGCATATTCATTCAATTATTATTTTGCATTGTAAACTTCGATTAAAGATATTTAAAATGATGTTGTAATAAGAACTATGGAAATGTGGCATGGGGTAAATACGTGGTAAGTCCGGATAGGGGGTGTAGTTATCTTGATAAGTTGGCCTGAGTGTCCATGGTGAAATACCAGAAACCGCGCAGATGGGTGTCAAGCCTTGCGGTTTATACCGGTAAAAATGATAGTTTTGGTAGTACTTGTAGAGTCTACTTGCAGACACCAGCCTAGGGATTACCAGTGTCGTATTTACCGCCCCTATTGATTAAAATTGGAAATTTTGAAATGTGTTGAGATTGCTAGCTTTTATTGAAAATGGAAATCCTTAAGAAGAGCATGAAATGAAATTTTCTTTAAGAGAGCATGGCATAGCATGGACATTAGTATTTTTATTGAGATTTGGCATAACTGCATATACTTTGTTAGAATTCTCTACTGGGCTTTATGCTCACCCCTATGGGATTTGGTGCAGGTAAAGATGTGGTGTTCCCGTCGAAATGAGGGCGTGGAGTAAATAGTTTTCTTATTTTTTTTATAAATTTTGTAAAGTTAGGGGCTAATGTGTATGGCTCCGAGAGACCATTTTGTGTAACCGGGCTATTGCCTTGGAAGATGTAAGCCCTTAAGGGCTTCTTCTTTGTGTTGAGACTAGATGCTTCACATGCTATAGATTCATGTATCTCTATATCCTTGAATGTATAAATCGCATGTGGAACTTTTGTATAAACATTTGAAATTTTTGATGTAAAGGTTGGGGATTTTCTTTGACCCTTTAGTAAATGTTGATTGATGGTTTATATCTATGATGTATTATTTTAGGGTGTTACAACTTGGTATCAGAGCTACCGGGTTTGAATACTTGGGGCTCGCGGGAAGTGGTCATTGTACCACAATGGGTTCATTTCGCATGATTAGGAAATGTTTTGCTTAACTGTAATTATGTGGTAGCATGCTTGAATGACTATGTGGGTATGGGATTGGACTTTTGGGATGTTATTTGCACCTATTAGATTTCCTTGAGGTCTTATTAGAAGAGTACTTGATCAATACTCATTCTAGTAAGAATTCTCGGTTTCTCATGGGACGAATCTCATCACTAAAGGATAATTCGTATGTGTTTATGTGACTAAGTGCTTATGTGAAGTGAATTGAATTGTTTGTGTGCTAGAATGTATATAATTGTTAAACTTTAACGTGTAAGGCAAGTTGCAAGTACATTTGGAATTATGTGCTAAATTATCTATCTTGTTCCCTAATTAAGATGTCGGGAAAGGTTCAAAGTCGTGGTGGTAGAGGCGAAAGACGTGGAAGGGGCCGTTGGAGTGGACGTGGAAGGGGCTGCCGGGGTGTGCATGGAGTACCAATTCATGAGGTACCAGTGCAAGAAAAGGGTTTAGGCCACGCTAACATGGCCGAACAAGTGGGGCAGGCGGATGAACCGGGGCAAGCGAGTCAAGCCGCAATGGGGGCCCTAGCCCGGGAAATGGCGGGGGCATTGAGGGAGTCCATGAACATTTTGAGGGCGAAGAGCCAAGCTAGGGAGAATGCCGTGGAGACAAGGGCAAGCTTCCTTACGAGAGAGTTTTTGCAGGCCAAACCGAACGAATTCCATGGTGGCCCTGAGCCAAAGAAAGGGGATGAATGGCTTGAACAAACCGTGAAGACTTTTGAGATGCTTCACATCGAGGATAGCGAGTTGAGGGTGACCCTTGCAAGTTACTATCTCAAGGGTGACGCAGGCCAATGGTAGAAGTATGCCAAGGGCCGAATTGAACCGACATGGAAGGCATTTGTAGTGGCCATCCAAGACAAGTATCTTTCTCCCACAGCTAGGGAGAGGTTGAGGCAGGAGTTCCAGGACCTCAAGCAGCTTAACATGTCTATGGCCGAGTTCGAAGCGGCTTTCTCTAGTTTGTCCCAGTTTGCATCGGAGTTGGTAGCGACGGAAGAACGCCATTGCATTGAGTTTGAGAAGAAGTTGAGGATGAAAGTTTTGTTCAAGGTTGCCGAGAACATGATCTGGAATTATGATCGCCTTGTGGAGGCGGCCACACATATAGAGATTACCGTAGAGGCCAATGGAGAGGGACTTCAGAATTCGAGGTCTAGGGGCCAAGGGTCACAGGGGGACTTCAGGCCCAACAAGAAGAGCAAGAAAACTTTTTCATCCTAGTCCCAGTCGCAACAGTCTAGATCTACTTTCCCCTTGCCTAGTGCGGGCTCGGGGAAGAGTGCACTGAGTAGGTTTTCTTGTTTCAAGTGTGGCCAACCGGGTCACAAGGCCTTTGCGTGTCCACAGAAGGGAGGAGGACAGCAGATGTTGCCACAACCACCACCTAACCGATCTCAGAGTCAGTCTCAGAGTAGGGGTCAGGGGCCTACTTGCTATTGGTGCGGTCAGTTAGGGCATATGAAAAGAGCTTGCCCGCAATTGGTAGGCACATCTGGCGCAACAGGGTCGAGGTAGACTCAGAGCCACCAGCAGGCTCACTCAGCTTAGACTTCACGAGTTCATCAGGGAGCCGCTTCGGCTCAGTCAGTATAGCAGGACTATGCTCCGAGGGATAAGCAGGTTGATCAGAGGCCACAAGGGCGCGTATATGCAGTTACCGCGCCAGAGCAGTTGTCGGGACCCTCAGTTGTGAGAGGTATTTTTATTGTGTGTAATTCTTTGGCTAGTGTGTTGATAGATACAAATGTATCTCATTCATTCATATCTGTTGCATTCGCTTCTGCATTAGGGTTAGAGGTGGCATAGTTAGCGTCTCCACTTAGAGTTGAGTCACCGGTTAGAGGTACAGTTGACTTAGATCGGGGTGTCGCGATTGTGACATAGAGGTTGCGAGCGTTGACTCCCATTTTCTTTTGTGTTGCTAGATATGTCGAGTTTTGACGTCATGCTAGGCATGGATTGGTTGTCTTCGTATCGGGCAGTGATTGATTATTTTCGTCAGAGGGTCATAGTGTGCACCTTGGGTGGTGATTGTTTTTACTTTCTAGGAGACCGGGTTGATAGGGTCTTGTCGCCAGTATTCGACCCTCGTAGTAGGAACGAGCTTAGTGGTCTTCTTGCTACTCTTTTAGATAATGAGAGTGGCGGAATTCGAGTCGAGTTGCCAAGGGTAGTGTGTGAATTCCAGGACGTGTTTCCCGAGGACCTTACTAGTTTGCCACCCCACCGGGAGATTAAGTTCACCATCAACTTAGTGCCTAGGACGGCACCAATTTCTATGGCACCATATAGGTTTGCACCCGTGGAGTTGCATGAGTTGAAGATTCAACTCCAAGAGCTTTTGGACAAGGGCTTCATTCGCCCTAGTACGTCACCTTGGGGAGCGCCGGCTCTCTTTGCGAAGAAGAAGGATGGGTCGTTGCGATTGTGTATTGACTATCGTAAATTGAATCGAGTTACTGTCAAGAACAAATACCCGTTACCCAGAATAGATGACTTGTTTGATAAGCGTAGACGGTCTTGTTGCTTCTCCAAGATAGATTTGAGGTTGGGATATCATCAGTTAAGGGTCCAGGAGGAGGACATCTAGAAAATGGCTTTTCGTATGCGTTATAGCCACTATGAGTTTCTTGTAATGCCATTTGGGTTGACTAATGCACCGGCTTGTTTCATGGATTTGATGAACCGAATTTTTAGGGAGTACTTGGATCATTTTGTGGTCATCTTTGTAGCCGACATCCTAATCTATTCAACTTCCGAGGAGGAACACGAGGCTTACTTGAGGGTAGTGCTTGAATTGCTTAGAAAACATCAATTATATGCCAAGTTTGAGAAGTGCGAGTTTTGGCTCACCGAGGTGAAGTTTTTGGTCCATGTGGTGTCAAGGGAGGGAGTAACTATAGATTCTTCGAAGATAGATTCTGTACAAGATTGGGAGCAACCTAAAAATGTCTTTGAGATCCGGAGTTTCTTGGGATTGGCGGGGTATTATCGGCGTTTTGTGAGAGACTTCTCTAGATTAGCCGCGCCTTTGACTAGGTTGACTAGAAAGGGGGTTAAGTTTGTATGGAGCGAAGCTTGTGAAAAGTCTTTCCAAGAGCTAAAAACTAGATTGACCATGGCACAGGTGTTGATCATTCCAGAGAGAGGCTTGGGTTACACCGTCTATTGTGATGCGTCTCGGGATGGGCTTGGGTGTGTTTTAATGCAAGAGGGGAAGGTCGTAGCCTACGGTTCATGACAATTGAAGACCCATGAGAAAAATTACCCTACCCACGACTTAGAGTTAGCCGTAATGGTGTTTGCCTTGAAAATTTGGAGGCATTACTTGTATGGTGAGAAGTTTGAGGTTTTCTCCGACCATAAGAGCTTGAAGTATTTGTTTTCCCAGAAAGATTTGAATTTACATCAACGGAGGTGGATGGAGTTTTTAGAAGACTATGATTTCGAGTTACACTATCACCCAGGGAAGGCCAATGTGGTGGCCGACGCCTTAAGTCAAAAAATCGTGAGTAGTTTGGCTAGTGTGGCCATCCGGGAGTGTGTAATGTTGGGTGAAGTTAGCAAGTTTGAATTGCAATTAGGTGAGTTCGAAGGGGGTGCAACATTGTTTACTTTGAGTGCTCAACCTGTCTTAATTAGCAAAGTCGTAGAGGCACAACAAGGGGACCATGAAGTAGAGTTAATTTGTGATAGAATCTCAAATGGGAAGGAAGAGAAGGGTTTGAACATTCACTCAGATCAGAGTGTACGTTACCGAGATCGTCTGTTTGTGCCTAAATCTTGTAGGGAGGAAGTGTTTCAGGAGTTTTATCACTCACGCCTTGCGGTACATCTGGGAGGCACCAAAATGTATCGTGATCTTAGTTGTCAATTTAGGTGGAGGGGCATGAAGTGGGATGTTGCATCCTTTGTGTCCAAATGCCTTACTTGTCAACAAGTGAAGGCTAAACATCAAAAACCAGCGGGTTTGTTACAACCCTTATCTATAGCCGAGTGGAAATGGGAGCACGTTACTATGGATTTCGTAGTTGGGCTTCCTAGAAACGTAGCGGGGCAATGATGCCATTTGTGTAATTGTTGATAGGCTGACTAAGTCCACCCACTTCATTCCAATGCGTACTAGCGATTTATTTTAGCACTTGGCAGAGTTATATGTTAGAGAGATAGTTCGACTTTATGGGGTTCCGGTAACCATTGTGTCGGATAGGGATTCTCGTTTTACCGCCCGGTTGTGGCAAGGCCTCCAAGAGGCATTGGGAACCAAATTGACTTTTAGCACCGCTTATCACCCTCAAACCGATGGGCAGTCGGAATGCACCATTCAAATTTTGAAGGACATGCTTAGAGCTTGTGTCCTAGATTTCAAGGGGTCTTAGGAGAGGCACTTACCATTGATCGAGTTTGCCTACAACAATAGTTATCAAGCTAGCATCGAGATGGCACCGTTTGAGGCCTTGTATGGCTGACCTTGTAGGTCACCAGTCTATTGGGCCGAGGTGGGGGATGCACCGTTGTTGGGTCTGGAGATCATTAGGGAGACAATCGAGAAAGTTGCTCTCATTCGAAAGAGGTTAGCTACGGCCCAAAACTGATAGAAAAGTTATGTCGATAAGAGGAGACAACCGTTATCTTTCGAAGTGGGTGATTATGTGTTTCTTAAGATCTCACCTAGGTGGGGTTTAATGAGGTTCGGTAAGAGTGGTAAGTTGTCTCCGAGGTTCATCAGGCCTTTCGAGATATTGGAGAGAATCAGGGAAGTGGCGTATCGGTTAGCTTTACCACCACAACTTTCGGGGGTCCACAACGTGTTTCATGTGTCAATGCTTAGGAAGTACGAACCCGACCCTTCCCATGTATTGGATTGCGTTGATTTGGAGGTAGATGAAGATGCCTCTTACGAGGAGCGACCGGTTCAAATCTAAGATACCCGAGAGCAAGTGCTACGAGGCAAAACCATACCGCTAATGAAGGTGTTGTGGAGACACCATAGAGTTGAGGAAGCGGCTTGGAAACGGAAGCGGAGGTCCGTTCCAAGTGTCCGGATTTATTTGAGCATGCCTAATTGTTTTGTTTTATGTAGTATCCCTTAGTAATGAATGGGAGAATGTTAGATTGTTAATCACATGTTGTCGTATGTGTTGTTAAAATTGAGCATGAGCTTATGGAAGAATGACATTTTGTTGTAGAGGTTTTATCTCATATATCTAATTTGAGCAATTGTTGTTTTGATGGAGTGATGATGAAGATAAAGATAAATGTTGGATGACATAAATGTGCAACTTGTTAATGTCGTTAAAAAAATGATTATAGTTGTTAGAGCACTCTTGTTTGGTGAGTTTATTTAATTTTGGGGAGTTTGTTCAAATTTCGGGGACGAAATTTCCTATGGTGGGGAGGTTGTGATGACCGAGTATGTCTCTAGTTTCGCTCTCTCTCGTCTAACCTTGGTTTCACCCTAATAGAGTGTCGGGTTAATTTGAAGCCTTGTTGAGTGTTTGAGGTTTGTTTTATCTAGAGGGTTTATCTCAATGTATTTTCTATTCACGTTTTATTCGGTGTTGAAGTTTCTTTCTTTCGAGAAGTGCGGAGTTAGGTCCAGAGTGCTCGGGAGTGAAGCGGGAAAATTTCTGGGCTGCTGGGCCAGGGCCACACGTGCGGGATGGGGGCCGCACGTGCGGGAGGCCAAGCCGCACCTGCGGTGGAAGGGGATTTTCAGTGGGCTGCATACTGCTAAAAAGGCACAAGCGGGGAGTGGTACAGAAGGACCACCGCACGTGCGGGGGTGAAGGTCGCATGTGCGTGAAGGGGCGCTCCGCACGTGCGGGGAGGGGCGTCGCACGTGCGGCCAACTGGGCATCTAAAACTCTTTTTTTTTTTTTTACCCTTTTTGCCGAATTTGTAACACATTTAGGTCCTCTCCTTCTCACTCTAAACCTCATATTTTCTCCTCCTTCTCTCTAAAAACCCTCATGTAGCACTCCAAACCCTTGATTTCTTGTGATTCTTGGGCCAAAGATTATTATCATCCTCTATTCTTGAAGATCAAAGCTAGGGCTTCCCTTGGTATAGGTGAGGTTGAAGAATCCTTCATCTCAAAGCTAGGGTTTCCATCTCTTTCATCATCAAACATTGAGGTAGGGATTTCTTGAGTTATATATGCATGTTTTGCTATCTAAATGTTGATTTAAAAGTGTTCTTAAAGTTAGTGTTGAGTTTGATTTTGCTCCATATATATAGAGAGTTTTGAAAGGATGGCTTTAAATCTCAACTCTTTTGTTAACCCTAGAGGGTTTCCTCTTCAATTGACTTAAGAAAATATGATTTTGGTTGGATTACACCATGAAATGAGAAAAATGTTGGGTTTTGATGAAAACCCTAGAAATTGGGGATTTTGGAGAAATGTGGAAAGGTCCATGAAATTCTTTCTTTTCTTTTGATAAAATGGAAAAAATGTGGAAAGATGAATGAGTAGAGATTTCATAATGTGGTTTGCAAAAAAATGGAAAGCTCTTGACATATTGAAACGGAGAATTTGTAATAAAAACTATTGTTAAATGAATGATGATAAATAGATGTGAGATGACAATTATTTTGTACCATGGAATTGTGAGAATTATGAACATGGAAAATTAATGTTTGAAAAACACTACTTGTGGTCTTGAAGAGACTAGATTGTTAAGACTTGTGAATGTAAAGTTGTAACTATGTGTTGATGACACATGGTTATCTTGTGAAAGAAGAATGCAAGAAGGAAATGGAAATTGTGATTGTTGGCATTATTGTAGAGACATTTGGAATTGGAGAAGTGTTAGGAGAGATAGAAAGATCATGGCATTGCATATTCATTCAATTATTATTTTGCATTGTAAACTTCGATTGAAGATATTTATTTCATGAAAGAAAATGATGTTGTAATAAGAACTATGGAAATGTGGCATAGGGTAAATACGTGGTAAGTCTGGATAGGGGGTGTAGTTATCTTGATAAGTTGGTCTGAGTGTCCATGGTGAAAGACCAGAAACCGTGCGAATAGGTGTCGAGCCTTCTGGTTAATACCGGTAAAAATGACAGTTTTGGTAGTACTTGTAGAGTCTACTTGCAAACACCAGCCTAGGGATTACCAGTGTCGTATTTACCGCCCCTATTGATTAAAATTAGAAATTTTGAAATGTGTTGAGATTGCTAGCTTTTATTGAAAATGGAAATCCTTAAGAAGAGCATGAAATGAAATGTTCTTTAAGAGAGCATGGCATAGCATGGACATTAGTATTTTTGTTGAGATTTGGCATAACTGTATATACTTTGTTAGAATTCTCTATTGGGCTTTATGCTCACCCCTATGGGATTTGGTGCAGGTAAAGATGTGGTGGTCCCGCCAAACTGAGGGCGTGGATATTTTTGTGAAGAGTAAATAGCTCTCTTATTTTTGTTGTAAATTTTGTAAAGCTAGAGGCTAATGTGTATGGCTCCGAGAGACCATTTTGTGTAATCGGGCTATTGCCTTGGAAGATGTAAGCCCTTAAGGGCATCTTCTTTGTGTTAAGACTAGATGCTTCACATGCTATGGATTCATGTATCTCTATATCCTTGAATGTATAAATCGCATGTGGAACTTTTGTATAAACATTTGAAATTTTTGATGTAAAGGTTGGGGATTTTCTTTGACCCTTTAGTGAATGTTGATTGATGGTTCATATCTATGTTGAATTATTTCGGGGGCGTTACATTTCGTTTCATGATTTTGCTACTTAGTTTCAATCGTGTTAGGTTTTTGTAATTGGCAATCTTGTTTAACAAAACTCCTTTCAGTTGTTTATTTGGTCTTATGTTTCAGTGAGGATGTAAGTGTTTATTTGCGAATCCAACCCGAATTGTGCCTATGTAAAGGAGTTTGTGAGCCCGAGGTTTTCATGTTTGCCACTTTGCTAACTATGTACAAGGAGCCAAAGTTGTTTGACTGCTCAAGCGGTCATATATGTACTCGAGCGGGGTGAATAGGAGCATCCAGTATCTCTACTTGCAAACTGAACTTCTAGAAAAAAAGTTTTACCGCTCAAGCAGTGAAATGTTCGCTCGATTGATCGGCCTATATGTTTTGCACCGCCTTTACTCACACCGCTCGAGCGGTGAAATGTGCACTCGAGCGGTTTTCGCGATCCTATTTCCTATAAAGTGTGTCGTTTGTTGTTTTTAGGGTTTAACCCATCCAGACTCTTGGAGAAAAAGAAAAACCAAAGTGTGGTGTATTGGAGGGTGTTTTATAAGTGTTTCCTTGATGATTTGAGAGTGATCAATGAATCTACGAGCTTCATATTGAATTCATTAAGGGGTTGTTTCTTCTATTACCTTCACAAAAGAGAGGTGTTCTTCGGTGGATTTCGTGGAACTTCGGCCTGAAGTTTTGGTGGATTCCGGAATGGCTCATCGTCGTGGATTCGACATCAGTGTTGTGGATTCAACTTTGGGCAAGATAATTCCGAGATGAAGACGATGGTGGAAGAGGCACATCAGGTTTGATTCAATTTGGGCGTGGATTCGCTAGGTAATCGAGAGTACTCTTGTTTAATTTATTTCTGTCTTCTTAGTAGATTGTTTTGTGGCTTTGGCCCGTATTTTTTTATCACAGTTAGAGGCGCACCAATTGTGGTTTTTTTCACATTAAATCGTTGTGCCGATTTGTTTTGATTGTTTGATTATAATTGTTATTTATTGTTTTAAATTGAAACATAATCATGAATCAATATCTTGGAGTTATTTAGATTTTTCAAGTGGCAATGGCCGTAATTAGGATCTCTGATTGCATTGTCCTATTTTCTGATAGCTCTCTCTTTTGTCTTACATATGGTACACTGCTTCCCCCAAGGGGCAACATAACGGGTTATTTTTTAACTTTATAGATTGCTTAATAGGAAGTCAGGAAGTTATGCAGTAGTATCAACTGCAAGCCCGACTTTGTTTTCATTTTTTTTTTTCATCTGATAAGCTAATACGTAAATCATAATATTATTTTGAAAATGTACAAGATTTTGTACACTTGTAATATGAACTAGCCTTGGAAAAAACACTACGTGGTTGGTCCCTTGATTTCTCTTTGCCATCACCCATTGTTTTCCTTAAAATATATGTTCTTTTGTTTCTCTTTTTCAATCTCTTTTATTCTCTATTTGGTTGGGAGCGGTTTGTCTGGTTTTGGGAGACTAAGGGTGGAACTACAAATTTTTTCATTGTGTAAAGGTTGGTGTTGCATGCACACCCATGACTTGAAACTAAAATCGTTTGTGCAAAAACAGTTGTATTGTTGAAAATCATGCTACTCCAATTAAAATATATTTTCTTTCATTTTTAACAAGTTAAATACAGTTAAATAAATGTTTCTTTGATTTATTAAAAGAAACGTTTGAGTTCCCAAAGTAAAAGGTATATTATTTTGGTAACAAAAGTTAAATATGGAAAAGTTTATCAAGGACCTTGCAAACTTTAAAAACTGCAGGAGTTGGAAACGATCTAGCAAGAGTTCAATCTGGGGCAACCGCTCTATGATGATGTCTGTGATCATTACACATGGCTCTTTGCAGAAACATGTTATGTAAGCATTTTTTATTTTTCTTTCCGGTAGAATCTGGAAATTTTAAATTAGACATTTTTTTGGTTGTCTTCTTTACTTTGAAGAGGGCATGGGGTAGGGAGGTAAGCGGAGCAGTTCATGTTCAAAAAGTCTCCTGCTTTAGTGAATTACCTGATAAAGTAACAGAAAACTTTGAGGCAACTCTTAGTTTTTGAAGTTTTGCCATCATTGAGGAATATTTTTGTGTAGCTGCCATTTTTTGGAACTCTTACAATCTTGATCATATTCAAGTTTCAGATGCATTTTAGTTCACTAACTACATGAATTCAATTATATATATATATATATATATTCGAGAAGTAAGATTTTATAACCAACAGAACATACAAACAATCATGAGGCATAGCCTATGTTAACATATTACAACAACTAAACCTTAGAACATAATGTCCTATTAAGAGAGAAAGAAAAGATCAAATTCCTATTCATTACATTGTCAGTGGCCTTTCCCCAAGTGGCAATCCTAAATCTAATGCCATCAAGAATTTCCTTCCTGATTTCATGAAAATGATTAGCCTTATGCAAAAATAGCCTTGAGTTCCTTTCTAGCCAAATGCTATAAACTGTAGCTGATAATGCTAGGTTATGTAGCCTAAACCTGAAACATTTACTTGCATTATGCTGACTGGCCCATATGAATTCCTGCTCCAAGTCTAGTGGAACTCTATTGCACTGAAGCAATTTTAGCATGTACTGCCAAAGACCATTATGCATTCGAAGAACAGATGTGAATGGCTCTCATCACCTTGCCCACAAAGCTGAAAAGTCATCACTTGAGTTAGCCCCCATTTGTAGACTCTGTCCAGAGTTGCAAGTCTACCTTGAACACTCAACCACAAAATAAAAGACCATTTGGGTACATTGCCATTGAACCATACCATTGGAGCCCAAGGAGTAGCTGGTTGTCTGATTCTGATTGCATTCCATGCTGAGTTTATAGTAAAATTGCCGTTCTTCTCAGGTATCCATCTTACATCATTGCCCTTATCTAATGTACTTTATGCTGGTAGGGAGACTATCAACAATATTCTGTAGTATTGCATTCCTTGTATTAGGCCAGTTTCAGTTATTTCCTTGGGTCACATTAGCCACTTTAGCATTCAGATTTCTAATTACATTCCTTCCAAGTCCCTCTCCAAATCTCTGGTACAATGGTCTCAAAGGGTTCCAAGTCTCAAGCCAAAGGAAGGTGGATTTTCCATTGCCGATTACTTTTTGAATTAGGGGCATAGCTTCTATTCTTAAACTGATAAGTTTTCTCACTGTCCAAGACACATTAGAAGGAACTTGCATAGTCCAAAAGCATTTAGATTTGATTATATATGTATATATGTGTGTGTGAATCCACTTCACCCATACGATATCCGACTTTTGCAAAGAGCCCAAAGGAGTTTCATAATTGCAGCTCGATTCCAATGAATGGTTAATTTAATTTCCAGACCTCCCTCATCTTTTGGACAGCAAACTTGTTCCCCATGGACTTTAGCATGAGCGAAGTGATTATCAGCCCCTGACCAAAGGAAGTCTCTCATAGTGGCCTCTATATCTTTCAAGATTCGCTAGGAAGGATAAAAACTGAGGACAAATAAACTTGAATGCTGAATAGAACACATTGAACAAGTTGGAGCCTACCACCATAAGATAGAAATTTAGTTGTCTAGCTATGGATTCTATTTATCATTCTTTCCTTAAGCTGCTCACAGTCTGCAGCTCTCAGTCTAGAAGAAATCAGAGGAACACCTAAGTATTTAACTGGACACTCCCTTCTGGTATTGGCAAAGTGGACAATAAATCAGCCTTAGCTTCAGTACTAATTCCACAAAAAAAAATATCAATATTTTCTGAAGATTAGGTTGAAGACCAGACAATAGATGGAAATGAGACAACACACACTGAATGATTTGAAAAGAACTCCTATCTGCTCCACATAGAATGAATAGATCATCAGTAAATGCCAGTTGTACCAGATTTAAGGCTTGACATTTCCAATGGAAAGTAAAACCACCTCTCTCACTCTTTGCTGCAACATGCTATAGAAACAATCGATCACAACGAGAAACAAGTATGCGGACATAGGATCAACTTGCCTTGGTCCCCTTTTTTCAGGGAAATAATCAACTAATTCAAATACTAATTTCTAAATAATAGTGTTGTGTGCACATGACCTATACCATATTACCAGATGAGGTAAAGTGAAATTTGTCATATTTTGAATTGGCTTCTTTGAAGTTTTGGAGTTGTGATTTTTCTCGAATTAAATCAACAAGAAATCTTTCCTCTCAAAGTGGGTTTTTTTTTTTTTTTTTTTAAATTTGTTTTGTGGCTAGCTTCTGCATATGATTGCTTAAATGGATTCTCTTCATTTGAAACTCCACCACAATATTTTGCCTGTTAAATCTATCTGAAGTAGTAGAGGTATCCAAATGGATATGATTTGCTCCAGGTGTCATCTAGAAATAGAAGCAATTGAACAATTTAGTTTTTCCTGTCCTCTCTCAAAGATGATCTGGCAAGAGTATATTCTTGGTTTTGATTTTAACAGGGAAACACCTCAATCCTTCAGGGAATGGTTCAAGGATTGGGTTCATCAAACTCCGGAAAGCAAGGCAATTTTACAATATATTATAATTCTTTGGGTTATTTGGTTACTGCAAAACCAAAGTACCTTTCATCACACCCAACTGAACCCTTTTGAGGCTTTGCAAAACATTCAGACCTTATTATCATTCCATTATGAGTAAAGTAGTATTTTTGGAGAGTTGGAGGAAAATGGGAATGGTGTGTGGATTAGATTGGCCATAATACTAATTGCCCTTGAAAAATCTAGAAATCCCCTAGATGTTGATTTGTGATTATGTATCAATTTTAAGCAGAATATAACAATCCCAATCAAACAAACAAGACAAAGAGACACAGCGATTTAACGTGGAAAAAACCACAATTGGACACCTCCAACTGTGATCAAAAAACCACGGGCAACAGCCACAAGAACAATCCACTAAGAAGAATTAAAGGAATTACACAGGTATACTCTCAATTACCTAGCGAATCCACAACGCCTAATTGAACCAACCTCTATGTGCCTCTTCCAACCCCATCTTCACCACGGAATTGTCTTTCTGATGAGCCACTCCGGATTCCACCAAAGCTTCAGGCTCGAATTCTTCAGAATCCACAACTGAAGAATAACTCTCTCTTTTGTGTATAACAAACAAACCTTTGATGTACTCTCTTTAGATCATGAGTTGAATACTCAATAAAAACATCAAAGAAAACTCCCAAAGTATCCCCAGATATAAACCCTAGAACCCAAAAAGAAGATCTGGAGAAGTTATCCTCAAAATCTGACCCAATACGCGAATTTATAGAATCTGTCCCGCGATCTCCGCTCGAGCTCAACACAGCCCGCTCGAGCGGACTGACCAAAAACTGCGTGCGAACAAACTGAGATGCGCTCGAGCGTAGGAGAATCTGCTCGAGCGTAAAATCACACATTCCAGTATTTTTACAGGCGACTGCAGAGATGCTGAGAGCTTCCAATCCCCGCTCGAGCGTCACTTTCCCCGCTCGAGCGGGAAGGCCAAAAATGGAAAAACTGGAAAAATATAACATGCTCGGACAGGCAACTTTGAATGCATTTTTGCATTTTGCTTCGGGGGCGCTGCCCCTCAACCCCGCCGTGGCGCTGCCCCGGACCCGCCAAGGGGCGCTGCCCCCTGGACCCCCGCGAGCTGACCGGGCAGCTCGATCCCCGTCATAATCAGCAAAGTGGCAATCTTGAAAGCTTTATCATCACAAACTTCTCTGAAATGCTTGATTCGGGTTGGATTCGCATCTAACAACTCATAGCCTCACTGAAATAAAAATGCGAATAAAATTACAACTCGAAGGAGTTTTGTCAAACGGGATTGCCAAGAAATAAAACCTAACAATCTCCCCCTTTGGCAATGCCGTGACAAAACACACCTAACAAATAAAATCCTAAACACCCCAACCCATTACAGCCAACAAAAGCCAACTTCTTTTTTCAAGGTCTTGATCTGCAAAATAGTTATTAGTGCTACAATCTCCAAAACAACTATTAGTCCCACAATAGTATATGAAAAAGCAATAGACATATGACACGATTATCTTGAAACATGAGATGGAAAACATGAATAGATGAAAACTAAGACTCATGAACAACAACTCTCAAACAACAAAAGCAAGATCATAAACCCCACAAGCAATGATATGACGATGTAAAAACCATGAACATACAAGAAGAGCAAATAGTGTATAGCAACATGCAAAACATATAGCCAATCTCCCTTATCAGACATAACAAAGTGTTCATGCTAAACAACTCTTGCAATGAAAAACCAAACTCACTTACACACCCAAATCAAGATGAACCAAACTCCCCCTCACTAAAAGCAACCACAAACACTGAAAAACAGTGAACAAGAAGAAAACAATAAAAATAATATGGTGGAGCAAGCAAGGAATTTCAGATTAGTACCTTAAAACACATAAGATTATCCAAGAAGCACCATTACAAGAAAACACAATGTGCACAGTCTGTAGAATATTCCTCATGCAAGAAAGTGATGCATTATGTGAAAAGCATAGATCCCATGATAAAAGTGTGTGTGTGACTCTTGGAGTTCGACAAACACTAGATTCAATCCTAGTAGTGATATGAAAGTTGGACCTCCGACAAGAGAATCGAAGCACAACAAAGGAAAGTCAAACCACTAGGAATCAAGGGGTATTTGGTGAGTAAAGGCGGAGGCTCCCCCTCAATCAATGAATCTTTTCCCTTTTTTTTTTCTTTTTTTTTCACATGTTTTTTTCTTTCTTTTGCATATTTTGTCTTCTTCTCTTTCTTTTGCTTTTGCTTTTTCTTTTTCTTTTTCTTTTTCTTTTTCTTTTTCTTTTTCTTTTTCTTTTTCTTTTTCTTTTTCTTTTTCTTTTGCACAATCATTGGTGGCTGACACGCTCAAGAGTATGGAAACCGAACCAGAGAAGCATGGATATAATAAGGATGGCCTGGTTGGTGACTCTGAGGTAGCCTTTTCCTCATGGCTAGACTGCAAAGAATTAAGGGGAAAGCCGTGGAGGTGCAAAAAGATGGTAGGTGGTTAAGAGACTCAACATCACCCATGATATGCTAGTATAGGTCAATTCCTCTAGAAACACAAAAGATACAATGCCAGAAGTCCATAAAAAAATAATCACTAAGGCGGAAGACTCCAAAATTTGCTAATCCAAGAGTGTGTACAGAATGAGACATACTAATCAAAAAACACACACTCCAAAATGAGTAATGACCACAGAAAGCACACACATATTAACATGTAATGGATTTTCTCATCAATACCAATATGTACCAAGGACCACTCAAAAATTTCAAGCTTGCAAGACCATACTAAGAAAATCTTTTTTTTTTTTTTGGATTTTTTTTTTTTTTTTCAAATTTTTTTTTTTCTTAACCAAAGCAAGACAAAAAACAAACAAGCACACATTAAAAGACCCGAAAAAAAAACACACAAAAACCTATAAACTAAAACGACCAAACAAATTAACACAAGTCAACTTTTCTCACCCAAATCTTTTTGGTCTTAACAAAATCAGGTCTAGCGGTCTTGGTAAGTGTCGTGGTGTAGTGAACACCCGCATGAATCTTGGTATTCCGCCTAGACATGTAAATCGAATTTCTACCCTTTTGAGGCACTCTCCCATGCAACTTATAACAATAAGGGCGAATATGACCATGCATACCACAATGATGACAAATAAAAACAGGTGTACCTTCTTTTCTTTTACCTTACCAACTCTAGGAAGTTTGAGAAGTCCATCCTTATGTTGAAATTTTTGTTCCCCCTTTCCTTGAGTTCTTGTATCATGAGATGTTGAAGCACTCTGTTTTTGTTCTTTCTTAACACCAAAGCCAATGCCACTCTTGTCACAACTCATTTGTTGAGACCCAATGATATTCTCCAAAGTCTTTGATCCTTTGTTCCAAAGACCAATGGTAGCCATAGCACACTTGAGCTCTTCCTCTTTCTTGATCATTAGTTCTTCCAAAGCAACTTGTGACATCTCGAGAGATTCAATCTTTTCTTTATACATGGCATGGGTTTGCAGCAGCTCATTCCTCTCTGTCTCACAAGTCAACAATTTTGCACAAAGAACTTGTCGATCATCAGCTACCTTGATGGCATTAATCCTGGCCTCGGAAATCTCCTCCTTAAGTTTGACATTCTCACATTCACATGCTTTGAGTTTCTTTGTGAGTTTGTCATTCAATTTGAATAACTTAAGAGACTCCTTATACAACTTTTCATAAGCTTGCTCAAGCTCTTCATGATCGCTCTCCGAGGATTCATCATCAGTGATATTCTCAACTGACCTCTTTGGAGAATCTGTTTGTCCTTCAGCTTCAGAAGCCGCCATGAAAGCAAGAAATTGTTTATGACCCTCTTCGCCTTGACCTTCATTGTCACTTTCATCTTCACCATATTCAGATTCATCATCCCAAGTGATGGCAAGGGCTTTCTTCTTCTTCAAACGAGTGGGGCATTCTTGAGCAAAATGGCCAAATCCTTGGCATTCATAGCATTGGAGTCTTTCAGAGTTTCCTTGTATCATTCCTTTCTCCTTCTTGGCTATAGAATTAATTTTGAGTTTATCTTTGCCTTTAGATTTATGAGAATGAGTAGATTCCAAAAGATTAGGATTCTTTTTCAAAAAAGATTTTTTAAATTGTTTAACAAAAGCAGCCATAATCTTGGAATCTATATCACAATCCTCATCAGAATCCTCTCTAACTTTATGAGCACTACTAAAAGCAATATCTTTTTGTTTCTTTTTGAAATTCCTATGTGCTTCATAAGTTTGAAGGTTTCCAACCAACTGATCCAGCTTGAGGTTGTCAACATCTTGAGCCTCCTCAATAGCCGTAACTTTTGGTTGGAACCGATCGGGCAAGGATCTCAAAATTTTTCCCACAACTTTGAATTCTGGAATTTTTTCACCTAAATTGAAGCTGGAATTTACAATGTCACTCAACTTCGCATAAAATTCATCAAAGGTCTCACTATCTTTCATTGAAAGGTTTTCGAAACTAGATGTGAGCCTTTGAAGTTTTGAGCGTTTAACAGAAGGAGTGCCCTCATGAATAGTTTGTAAGATATCCCAAGCCTCTTTTGCGACTTCACAATTACAAATACGACTAAATTCTTCAGGTGTGACGGCGCAAAAGAGAGAATTGATAGCTTTACTATTCCAGCTACTATTTTGGTAATCAGTTGTGTCCCACTGATCAATTGGTTTGGGGATTGTAACTCCATCAACAGTAATTGTTGGTTCAGTCCACCCATTCATGACGGATTGCCAAACTTTTTCATCAATAGATTTTAAAAAAGATCTCATCCGAGCTTTCCAAAAAGGATAATTGGATCCGTCAAGTAGGGGTGGTCGAACCATAGAATTTCCTTCACGAATTGTATCCATTATCACAAATCAAACAAGATCTCATTCTAAAAGAATTTTTTATTTATTTATTTATTTATTTTAAAATAGAACGACCTGCTCTGATACCAATTGAAAAATCTAGAAATCCCCTAGATGTTGATTTGTGATTATGTATCAATTTTAAGCAGAATATAACAATCCCAATCAAACAAACAAGACAAAGAGACACAGCGATTTAACGTGGAAAAAACCACAATTGGACACCTCCAACTGTGATCAAAAAACCACGGGCAACAGCCACAAGAACAATCCACTAAGAAGAATTAAAGGAATTACACAGGTATACTCTCAATTACCTAGCGAATCCACAACGCCTAATTGAACCAACCTCTATGTGCCTCTTCCAACCCCATCTTCACCACGGAATTGTCTTTCTGATGAGCCACTCCGGATTCCACCAAAGCTTCAGGCTCGAATTCTTCAGAATCCACAACTGAAGAATAACTCTCTCTTTTGTGTATAACAAACAAACCTTTGATGTACTCTCTTTAGATCATGAGTTGAATACTCAATAAAAACATCAAAGAAAACTCCCAAAGTATCCCCAGATATAAACCCTAGAACCCAAAAAGAAGATCTGGAGAAGTTATCCTCAAAATCTGACCCAATACGCGAATTTATAGAATCTGTCCCGCGATCTCCGCTCGAGCTCAACACAGCCCGCTCGAGCGGACTGACCAAAAACTGCGTGCGAACAAACTGAGATGCGCTCGAGCGTAGGAGAATCTGCTCGAGCGTAAAATCACACATTCCAGTATTTTTACAGGCGACTGCAGAGATGCTGAGAGCTTCCAATCCCCGCTCGAGCGTCACTTTCCCCGCTCGAGCGGGAAGGCCAAAAATGGAAAAACTGGAAAAATATAACATGCTCGGACAGGCAACTTTGAATGCATTTTTGCATTTTGCTTCGGGGGCGCTGCCCCTCAACCCCGCCGTGGCGCTGCCCCGGACCCGCCAAGGGGCGCTGCCCCCTGGACCCCCGCGAGCTGACCGGGCAGCTCGATCCCCGTCATAATCAGCAAAGTGGCAATCTTGAAAGCTTTATCATCACAAACTTCTCTGAAATGCTTGATTCGGGTTGGATTCGCATCTAACAACTCATAGCCTCACTGAAATAAAAATGCGAATAAAATTACAACTCGAAGGAGTTTTGTCAAACGGGATTGCCAAGAAATAAAACCTAACAGCCCTAAATCTTTTTCTGTTGTCTCATACACAGACAGGAGCATCATTGATGGCTTGTGGATATATTTTGCTTGCAGGAGGAGCTTTGGTAGCTTTGGATGAATTTCATAACCATGTTGTTAAGCACATTGAAGACTCTTTTGCTTTATTGGCATCTACAACAGAGGCCAAGGCATGTCTTCATGCAGTTTGGTGGTGTGTCGACCATAATATCAAGACTCTTTGCATATATACTGATTCCCAACTCCCAAGTGCTTATTAACGAATTATCATGCGGTTCAGCTGAAGCTTGGGATTGGTCAGTTATTATTAAGGATATTTAGTTGTTTTGTATATATTTGTATCACTAAAGTTCCTAGGACCGTTGTGGGCATAGCCCATAAAAAGGCAAAAGCTGCTACTAGATTATAGCAGCAAATTTGGTGTAGTAACTGTAGCTTCAATATATAGATTGGTTTATAATTACTCAAAAAAAAAAAAAAAAAAAAAACTCGTTGTTTTTATTGTTTCCACCTTTTTTGTTTTTGTTGCTTTGTTTCAATTACAGGTATGACCTAAAAGGAGACGGATTTTGTTAGAAATATTACGTGTCGTGTCTTATAAGTTTTAAAAATTACCATGTTTCTTGTTTGTGCTCATACTTCATATTGTATTACAATTGACTTAATGGAAGATGATGAAATTTTTGTTATGGTAATTTTTAGAAACCATTTTTAACCTCTCAAACTCGAGAGAGTAAGAACAAAACAAAATATAAAGTGCGAGAGTTTAATTATAACAATTCCATGTCAATACAATATACTGATTATGATGTTTTTTATTTTATTTTAGATAGGGTATACTAATTATGATGCTAATCAGCTTTTTCAAATTTAAAAATAAATAAATAAATAAAGTGTCTCTGTATGTCATGTTTAAATACTCAAAAAGAAAGTAAAATGAAATTCCTACTAATACTATTGTCAAACATTTTATATAGAAAATAGTTATCAGGTTTTTTTAGGAGCAGAGGCACTGTCAATATATATATATATATATATATATCTTAAGAATAAAAGAAAATTGATTTGTAAGTTAAAATTAACTAATATGCTCAACTTGAATTGAGCAGTATTAGCACATCAATTGAATTTAGAGAAAATTGTTGAAAAGTTCAAGATAAGGAGGGTATAAGGTAGTAGGTCTAATGGATATTTTTTTATTAGTGAGAGGTCCACTATTTGTGAAATAGTTTGGTGAGAAGTTTTTTTTTTTTTTTTTTTTTGGACATTTTGTTTCGAATTTTACCCTCAATTAATCTGTTAACTTGTTTTTATCTGTTGAATTTTCATTGACTATCTGTTCAAATTCATTAACTTTTTTTATCTGTTGAATTTTCATTGACTATCTGTTCAAATTTATATTCATATCTATCTGTTTAAATTTGTTCTATCTGTTCAAATTTTTTCCTATCTATTCAAAAATTTTAACTATTTGTTCAATTTTTTTTATCTGTTTAAATTTTTTTGACTATCTATTCAATTTTTTTTCTGTTATCTGTTCAAATATCTGTCCAATTTTTATTTTTTATTCAATTTTTCTCCTGAATTAATTGTATCTATTCATTTTTTTTAAAAAAAAGAAATTTCTATCTATTGAAATACCAAGCAAAACCAAATTCTATATGTTGAAATAGATAGCCATACCAACCCTTATCTGTTGAAATTTCCCACCACCAATACTCAAATGAAATAGATAGCGAAACCAACCTTTATCTGTTGAAATGTCCCACCATCAACACTCAAATATTATGCAGTACATAAACATATATTTGTTCAATTTTTATTTTTATTTTTATCTATTTATCCACCACTATAACAACAACAATAATCAAAAGGGAGGAGAAAACTGAGAAGTAATCGGAGCTCTATCGCTGCCCTACATTGCTAGGTTATTCTCTCGTAGATTTGGTGCTCACTCTCAGTCTCTCTATCTTTGATTCCAATCGCAGATTTGGTCCAAAGATATTGGAAAATCAATTATTCAATGATGTTATATGCAAGCATATGTATGAATATAGGTATGCATTTCTAAATGAAGATCACAAAACAAACAACAAATGGAATTAGTTCTACATTAATTCACCAAAAAAAAAAAAAAAGTTGAATACATACATGAAGTCGATGAACAACTATATACAAAAAAAATTGAGAGAACATAACAACTCATCAACTCATTAATAGATCAATTTAAGAACATAACAACACTATCCAAATGAAAAATCACACACATACGCGCGCGCACACACACACACAAAATGAATCCCCACCATGCCCGTTTCTTACTTTGCACCACCTACCTCTTGCTTTTGCAAACCCTAGAACTTTTCATTTTTCTTCATTGCCTTTCAATTTCTAGAGAGAGAGTGTGTTTACAGATCGAAAATAGCGGAGACTGCTTTCCAAACTGAGATTAACTAGTTGTTGAGTCTTATCAACAAGAAGATCTTTCTCCATGAACTCATCAACAATTCCTCTGAAGTAATTCTCTCTCTCTATCTCTATCTCTTTTCTACATTGATTATTATTATTGATTTCGAGATTGATTTGGAAAATCGAAGAACTGTGTTCAAATATGAAAATTTTGAAAAATCGAATAACTATTTCGTGACTTGGAAATCAGGAAAGCACATTTAGATCGAAGAACATTGATCGAATCTAGAAAATCAAACTAGAGAAAGAAAGAGATAGAAAGAGATTGGGATGTAGGGCTGCTTCAGATCTATGATCTGTGATCTCCACCACTTCAGATCTATGAGCTTGTTAAGTTCAAATCAAATGATTGCTCGAGACTGATCTAGGCTATGATCTACGATGGCGGTGTCGAAGTCGTCGTTGCTGTGGTAAATAGGTAGTGGTGCATCGTTGTTGATGGTGGCAGATGAGAAGTGACTGTGGTGGATGATGAGTCATTGATGAGGAGATCGAAGTCGTAGCATCGTCATCAAAGGGTCGCAATGTCGCCTTAATGGGCTTGTGAAGAGAATTGTGGAGAGAGAGAGAGAGAGAGAGTGTGTGTGTGTGTGTGTGTGTGTGTGTGTGTGTGTGATGGTTAGGTTTAGGAGATATATATAAGAGCATCTCCAACAATGCATCAATTTTTTCATCGAATTTGAGTAGAAGTTCCATTTGATATCAAGTGCTCTAATAGAGAATTTTGGAGCTTTATTAGAACACTGGTCGACCCAGCGGATGTCTAGCCGATCGATCGGCTAGTGTAAAATTTAGTTTTTTTTTTTTTTTGCCTTGAGGTGGTTGACTGGGCGAGCGACAAGGCGGTTGACCGGCCAATGCAATTTTTTCACAAATTTTTACCTTGAGGTGGTCATCCAAAGAGACATCCGGCAACGGTAATGAACAATGATTTGATGAAAGGCACATCAGTACTCAGTTTGATGATAGAAAAGTGAAATCCTCAATTAGATACTTATTTGATGCAATTGTTAGTGCAACAAAAGGACTTAGTTTTCATCAAATTCAAATTTGATGAAAGGTTTGAGTAAGCATTGGAGATGGTCAAAGTGAGGGTATTTTGGTTATTTTGCTTTTGAGTTTGTCCTTTTAGACAAATAATTTCAGCGCCTGAACTGTTCACCAAACAAAATTAGAATTTAGATTTATAAACCGAGTGCCCCTGATTTTAATTTTTGAGTTCAAAGAAAAATTGATTTTAATTTAATTTAATAATAACTCTCAAAAATAAAAAAATTGCGCACAAGTATTAAATTTGACAAATCCACCTTCTTATTTCATTTAAATCAAACATGTCAAATAATTTTAATTTTGGAGGGGTTATTTGATAATGTTTTCACTTTTTTATTTTTTTAAAATAAAAATAAAAACATTAACAAGCAACTTTTAATAATTGTTGCTTGCGCAAAAGTAATTAAAATAATGATGTGTTTTGTAAATGTGATTTGAGAGTATGAGTTGTATTTTGAGTTTGTGAGTTGTAGAATTATGATTTGAGTGTAGAAAATTTGTTTGGTTATGGTTTTTAAATAGAGTGTTGAATTGTGTTTTGAAGATGTATTTTGAATTAAGTTTTGAAAGTTTAATGTGACATGTGAAAGGTGAAAATTTGTTTGGTGATGTGTTTTGAAAATAATTTTCAAAACTTAATTCAACTAATAATTTATCATCAAACACACAACTCATATATCGATATCCATATTTTTTATCAACAATAATAACCAAACTATTTTTAAAATACTGAAATTAAAAATTAATTTTTTTTGTCAATTATTTTTTTTTAGTAATTTTTTTGAATAATTGTTGTTTCGAAATAATTTTTTCATTTTAAAATAAACCGATGTCAATTTTTTTCTGCCAATTATTTTTTCTATCGATATCCATATTTTTTATCAACAATAAGAACCAAACTATTTTTAAAATACTGACATTAATAATACCATTTTTTTGTCAATTAATTTTTTTTCAAATCTTTTTTTTGAATAATTTTTTTTTCAAATAATTTTGTCATTTTAAAATAAACCTATGTCAATTATTTTGTGTCAATTAATTTTTCTATCAATTTATTTTTTACGCCTATACAAACATCTTATAAAATACGTTTTTAATTTTTTTCTAAAATAATTGATAGAAAATCTGAATAAAATCTCACATTTCTGAACCTTTTGAACCTCACCTTTCTATAAAATAATTGATGCCAGTTCATCTTCAGAGAGGAGGACAACCGGCCGGTCATCCCCAAGGTCTACCGCCCGGTCATCCCCAAGGTTTGATACACAGATGAGGTTCACGTGAAACAGAGACGATGGAAGAGAAGGACATGGAAGCTTTTCAGAAACGTTGAAAGTGAAGATATAAGCTGCCAAACGGATTTTCAAAATTTAATTTGAATTAACACGCTGAATCAACTTTTGAACATCCTATCCAAACGTGAAGCGGGAGTTCACATGTAGAATCGCATTTTGAATTCACAACCAAACACAGCCTATGATTTCTCACATTATTTTTTTTAAGCAAATTAGAGTGCTTTATTTTCTTAAAAACACCTTCCCAAAAGCTTCTTCTGTGATAGAGGAAATTTTTTGTGGTCACTCAATTTCTTCCATGAATTTAAAGTATAATAACAATATCAACAATGATTCATCCCACTAAAAATATCACCACTAATAGCACTAATGCATTAAAAAAGTAAAAAAAAAAATAAAAAAATACAACTCCAAGACCAAAACATCACATCATTAATGGCGGGACCCACTGCCACCTAATTAGTGGGAGCACTAATTGGTGCTCCCAAGCATTTTTCATAACAATATTTTTAGTTTTTTTCATAGTCATACCTTCGGTTTATTTATTTATTTTATTTGTTTTAACCCTATATATATATATATATATATTTAGAGAAAGCCAAAAATAGACAATGATACAGGATCGAGTGGGCATTGAACCAACTGACTTGTATAACTCATCTGACCCGAGCTTACTTGAAGGATTTTGGGCGGGTTCGAGAGATGTATGGGGCCTGATGTGTTAGAAAAGTCTAATAGTTTGCATGTCTGTCTTTTATTCTGCAAAATATGTGATCTAGTGTGTAGAATTCGGGATACACACGAAATATCATATCATTAGTTCTTGTAAAATATAAATGGTTTACAATCTAAGATGGATTTGGACATACCATCGGTACGACTGTAGCATGGTGTTTGAGTAGGTCTGTCTTGATTATATGAAACGGTAAAATTTTAATTCATTGTGTTAGTACGCTTTGGGTGTGTTTGATTGGACAGACTGGATAAGGGGATTAGAATCCATCGGACTTGAATCCTAGGACTGTGAATCCCCCGGACTATTTGGTTAGATTAGATATGTATCCTGTGTTTGTTTTTTCATGGGATTAGATATCTGGAAATGACTATTTTTAGTGAATCCAACGTTTGGTTGGACGGACTGGATAGGATAAATGAACAAAAGACTATTTTACCCTTTTTCAATTGTTTACTAAGTAATAGCAATATTAAACATATATTTAATATTTTAATTATTTTTAGCTAGATTAAATAAAAATTTATTTTATTTTATTTTTTACACAATTAAATAAATTTATTTTTTTTAAATAAATAAATAAAATACATAAAATATCAATAAAAATATATATTATTTTTTTAATTAAAATTTTAAATAAATTTGTTTTTAAAAATAATAATAATCAAACAATGAAATTAAATAAAACATTTATTAAATTTAAATAATGAAATTAAATAAAATATAAACAAAATTTTAAAATAAAACATCAATAAAATATCTATAAAAATTTATTTTAAAAAATTAAATAAATAAAACATCAATAAAAAGTTAAATAAAATTATTTTATTTTTAAATTGAGACATTTAAATTTTATTGAATTTTATTAAATATAATACATAATTAAATAGTAGAGGGTCAAAATGGTCATTTTGACCACCTAATCCCAACTGTGGATAGTCCTCCAAAAACTATCCCATACCCCCCCTATAACACAATAGTCCCCCATATGGGGAATAAGGAGTCCGGCCAGACATAGAGTCCGGCGGACTAAAAAAAAATCAAACGGCGGATAAGGAGCACTATTTGGATTACAATCCAAATAGTGGATAGTCCCCCCCTAATCCGGTGAATCAAACACGCCCATTGAACAAAATCATCTTGGAATAATTGTTCATGTATCGATTAGGTGAGACAATTTATATCCCATAGTTATTATGAGTGTTTATGCTCTTAAATTATTAATAATTACGTGTGTTTAGTGTTGGTCATTTTGATTCATAAAAGAATGAGATTATTTATGGATATAAGTTCAATGAGTTGGGTGATCACTTTATGTGTATGGTAGATATTGATTATTGACAGAATCCACGTCATAGTTTAGGGATTAATAATACCCTATTAAAGAAGCTTATAAGTTTTGATTATGTCAAATCCTGCAGGTGGATTTTGTACCCGACATATCAAATAATTTAAGTGGAAGGCCTCAAAGAAATATTAAGAAGTCAATTAAATTTAATTGTTAGTAATTTATTTAATTGACGGGTATTAGTAATATTGACATGGGGAGATAAATAAGTATTTAATAATGTGGTACTCGAAATATAATTTGGAGATTAAGATGAAAGTACAATTAAAACTCTTTAACATTATAAATTTTAATTTATGAAATGAGAAATTATAATTCAGGTTGAATTAAGTTTTCCTAGTTTCGTAAGGAGTCCTAATCCTAATCTACTCCTAATGGTCCCTACCATAGCCTATATATACATATGAGTCCTTGTAACTCTCTAGAAGACCCAATTTTTTGAGTAGAGAGAGAGTAAAAAGTTCACATTTTTTAGCCACATTCAATTCGTGATCAAGCGTAAGAAAGGAATACGGTAAAAGATTGTAAGATGCAACCAAATTCAGAATTCATTAGCTACAATCTTCTATTCATGATTTAAACAAGATCAAACCAGACAGATCTCAAAGGTATAAACCCCAATTCCTCTTTGTAAGGTTTTGTAGATCAATGTAATTACCTAATGTATATGTGATATCACTAGGTCCTCGAAATTCAATCTCAGCAAGGGTGAGTATCGCCCTGTTGGCCTAGCCTAGTCTAATCCTATTTTTTTAGGATTTGGAAATGTTGTTCTAGCCCATAGGATCAGGTTGAGCTAACATTTTCAACCCAATATATTAATGGGTTGGGCTTGAAATGTATACTTTTAACCCAATTTGACCTGACCTGCTATTAAATTAATTAATTATAATATATTAAAAAATATATATTCTGTTGGGATTTAGATTTTATCTCTATTGATTCTATTAAAACTCACATATATGATGAAGTGCAATTGAATTTATTTAAGAAATCCTTCAATTTACATACAAAATTCTTCAATTTAGGGGTTATCTAGCATAATCTACTTTAATACATCTTTTTATTTATTTAGGTCAATCATCTCTTATCACCTCTCTACCATTTTATAAATTTTTTTGTAAAAAGTTACAAAAATATATTTATTTAGATCATTTCAAATAATTATTTATAGTAATGTTAATATATTTATTAAAAAAATATAATATGTGATTAAATTTAATTATGAAATATTTTAATTTGTGTTTAACATATAACACAATAAAAATGCTCAATTTATTATTTTTGAAATCAAACTTACACAAATATTAAGGCCGGATAAAACCGAGATTAGATGGACAAAGTCACTTAGGAGGGGTTTGGCATCCCAATTTTAGTCCACATTTTTTAATATTTTTATCTTTTTTGAATTATGTCAATCAACATCTCTTTTCTATTTTTTATATATCCTTTTTAATATTTTATAAAATATTAAAAAATACATTTATTTAAAATATCCCAAACCATCTCGTATTATCTTACCCGGCCCGGCCTGACCCAAAACCCACTCTTGTCCGAAGCCCGATTTTAGTATCATGTCTTGTTTAGAAACCGCCTTTGCATATAAATTCCCGGGTTCTAGAGGCATCGAAATTCAATTACTCGCTCGCTCCTCCTCTGCTCTCTAAACCCCCCCTCCGTCTGTCTCTCTCTAGCATTTTTTTCTTCGCATTTGCTTCGATTTTCTCTTCATTTTCTAGAATTGTTCTGTTCTTCTTCGAAGTTTATCTCAACTTCGTATAATCTTCAATGATTTGTTGCTTTTGATTCGTTTATTTCTCATCGCATGCACACTTCAATCTACTTTGAAATTTTCGAAAACCCTAACCCTAGTTTATGCCCTTCGAAGAGTTCCTTAGCAGCATTCGTATCGAAACCAAACCCTAATCGACTTCAGAAAATTCGGTTGCTGGATCTGAATATCACTCTCCGCTTCAATAAATGTAAGTTTTTTCCTTGTGTTTTGCTTTGATTTACGCGGTTCTGGAAGTTTCCCCGACCTCGAGAAACCCTAGTTTTGCTTCAGATGTGAAATTCGCATGAATGTAGCAGACTTTGGGGTTTGTCTTTTTGGGGGAACAGTAGGATTTTTGAGCATTTTTAGATTTGTGTGTTTATGCTTGTTTTGTGTGTGTGTGTTTTTTCTTTGTTTGGGTTTTGAAGTTGAAGAGACTCAAAGTTGAACCGTAGTTTCTGGAATTCGGGTCTGTGATTCAAGGACTTCTGTCTTATAACTTCATATAGAGTAAGTGCTTACCCTATTTCTTGATTTAATTTCGTTACTTGTTTTCATCTTTCTCGCTCTTGCAATTGAATCGCAAACTGAAAAGGTAAAACAAAATTAAATAAATGAAATTTAAAAATAAAATAGAAATTAAAAAGCAACTTCGAGAAACCTTAGTTTTGCTTGAGTTGTGAAATTTCTATGAATGTTGAACGCTTTGGGGTCTGTCTTTTTGGGGAAACAGTATGATTTTTAAGTATTTTAGATTGTGTTCTTGCTTGTATGTGTTTTAATTTTTTTATTATTATTATTTTTTTTTCATTTTTGAAGTTGAAGAGACTCAAAGTTGAACCCTGGTTTCTGAATTTCAGGTCTGTGATTTGAAGACTTATATCTTTTAACTTTATATAGAGCTACTGCTTACTCTATTTCTTGATGTAGTTTACTTGTTTTCATGTTTTGCGCGGTTGCAGATGAATATAGTAACTGAAAAAGTTTTTAAAAAGAGGGAAAATATTAAATTAATGAAATCTATAATAAAAATAGAATTAAACTTTGACTTGAACGCAATATGATACAAATTTGCTTCGTGCTTTGATAACTAAAGATCTTATGAGTTCTGTTTGTACTCGTATATATGGTTAATGTTTGGGGAGTCGTCATAATTTGATTTTTATGAAATATATAATGATCCATAAATTTTTTTTTAAGTCAACATAAATTAATTGAATAATATTTGGATGGGAATGTTGTGTAAAATTCTGTGTGAAAATGGTTTGGTTTTATAAATTTTTTTTTTAAAAAATAGTTTCGATAAAATTATGAAATTTTTATATATTGTTTCCATGAGTCTAGCATGTTGTATAAAAATTTTAGAATTAAAGGATGAACGTTTAATTTATGAAAATTCACAAATTGATTAGTGTCCAGTTTGTGTTACAGCATAATATTGGTGTTAAGTTTTGGGTGTTTAGATCATGACTTGAGATAAAGTTTGTTAGGTTTATTTTGATATATAATTGGGTCATGTTTGGCTTATGGATGGAAATTTAATACAAATACCCATAAATTAGAATCAATTTAATTTGAATTTGTTTATAATTAATGTTTGATTGTTTGGTGCATTTTAATTATATGATTGTTAGTAACCACCTTGGGAGTTATTATTATTTATTATATTGTATTATAATAAATGTTTGAAAAGTGAATTTATGATGTTATAAGGTGAAAAAATTATATATTTTTATAGTGAGCAAAAAATTATATTTTGTGGTGTATAAAAATGTTAAATTTTTATAGTGAAAAAAATTATATTATTTTATGATTTATGTTATAAAATTTTAAGTTATTATTATAAATTTTATTGTATTAATTGATGGTTGAATAATACAATAATTAAAGTGGGTGATAACCCACACTCTTTCCCATTTGTTCTTCTTTGCCCAAGGCAGAGAAGACTCCCTTGACTTCCCTCGTTTTTTTCCCTTTCATTTCTTGTGGTAGAGAGCTCAGTTCTCTGCTTTGTCTCTTTCTCCTCACGGATGCTCAACCTTTGAGCTTTGAGTGGGAGTCCTTAGAGTGAGATTTTGCAAAAGTTTTGCTCGTTGTACTCTTGGCAATGGTAGTCTCGGATTTGTTTTCGATATTTCTGGTAGGGACTTTCTTTATATTATTGCTTCAAATCTATGTTAGGGATATTTTGAGAAAATATATCTTGATAGGAGGTATTACATGTATTATTCTTAGATTTTTGTTTGAATAATTTTTAGATGAAAATTATGTTGAAATGTTAAGAATATTAGTATTTTGAAATTGATTTGGAAAAATCTTGTGTTGGTAATTGTTAAAAATCTGAAAACAATTCTAAGAGTTGTATGGTTTGTATTTACATCATATTATGATTAAATAGTTTATTTTAAAAAAAAATAATATTGAAATATTATCTCATCTTTGATTTTCGGAATTTATGTTTGAGAAAAATAAATTGATGTTGATGAATATTGTTTAAATGGTTGAGTTGGAACTATAGAGTTATTTTGGAATTAAAAAACGCTAAAAGTGTTATATTCATGATATTTGATGAATATCGATATATTGATGATTAAGTTTTGTTTATTTTTCTGAAACGAAATTATGAAATGTGGATTTTTGGACTCTTAACTTTAAAAAGTGTACTCTTGGGCATATTTTATGATTTTTGATATAGATATCATATTGATTAGTTAACTTTAGAAAAGTTGTTAAAATCGTCATGCGTAGAAAATTTGAAAAAATTAGCTATTTGAGTAGCTTGGCATGAAATATGGTTATGTTTGAAAGATGAGACATGTTAAGTTATGTTTGGTATTATTTCTTTGGGAAATTGTGAATATAGTGAACTTACTAATTTATTAGATTAAATTAGTTTGGTTAATATTTTATATCTTTTGGAATTAAAAGTGTGTTATTGGGTTTATAATTTTTAATAGTGTGTGATTAAAAAAGGGAAAGTTGATCAAGCATGAGATATTTGAATTGTTTTGGTGGTTTTTGGCAAGAAAAGAAGAAAATGGCAAATGAATGTTTTGGATTAAAATGGAAATGAGTTATCAAATTTTATTTACCTTTTTTTTTTTTTTTAGTTGGATTAACTTGTTGAGGTTAATGTTGATAATTGAAAAGTGAAAACTCGTGTTGTATTTTATAGCTATAGTCAAAAGAGGATTTTGATATATTTGGCTAAGTGTTGAAAAGTATATGAAAATATTGAGAGATTTTTATGCTAGTCATTGTTTTTAGAGGTTTTGGCCTTGACCATCAGTGGAGGATGGTAGTGGTGGTTGTATTATAAATAATGTGTTATGTGTTGTGATTTAATTGTGTAATTTAGAATGATGTGGAACATTGTGAGATTGTGTAATTATGTATTTCAATGAGAATGAAAGGAAGTAATTTGAATTGCGTATGTTGTGGAAGTGTGATTATGCTATATAGAAGTAATGCGATCCTTCAAGCTAGCAACTGGTAAAGCGGGCTGATGTGCTATATAGAGGTAATGCGTTCCTTCCGGTTAGCACCCGGTAAAGCAGGCGGCTGTGCTATATAGAGGTAATGTGTTCCTTCTGGCTAGCAACTAGTAAAGCAGGCAGGCGTGGGACTTGGCGAGACCACAAGTAGTTTATTTTATTATGGGATGTTATTGCTAATGCGTGTATATGTGTTGTAATGGGTGCTCAGTTGCCCCTCTGTGCTTATGGCCAGAAAATGTGGATGATGTCTCAGAATTTTATGGATTGTGATAGCTTGTTGATATTAATTACCCACTTCAATTAACTAGAATGAGTTAATTAAATGAGATATGTGTATACTTATTAATAGCTTGTGAACTGTGGATTTATTTAAATTAACTAACATGAGTTAACTAAATAAACGGATTGGAATTGATGCCTTGCTAATAGTCATTGTAACTTGTGAATTCTTTTAAGTTAACTAGTATGAGTCATTTAAATGAAATGTACTTGATGTCTTGTTGGAGGTTATTATGAATTGTTTTAACTATTTAAATTTAACGGTGAGGTGTTAGTTGAATAGATTGAAACAGATATTTTGTTAACATTTGGGAGCATGTTTATTTATTTAATTTAACTAATTGAGGTTAATTAAATAAATTGGATCTGAGAGATCAGGTAATAAAATCGCAAGATTTTGGCATGGTATGATTTTATGTATATGCATAAGTATCATGGTACCTGCATATCTTTTAATGTTATAATATGGGATTACTTGGTGAGTTAGTGGTTGGCTCAACTCCTACTTGTACATGTGTACAAGGAATGTTTTCGGACTTGAGGATCAAATAGTAGGTTTACATTGACATAGTTATAAGGTGGTGATGAGCCGTAGTGGATTTTATTTGTTTCTTTGGCTGAGTACTAAACTTTGTAAAGGGCAACACCCTCTTATTTATTGTAAGCCATTGGGGAATTTTGTTTGTAAAGGAATATGTTATATTGAATGTAATACACGGAGAGTGGGCTTAGTGGTTTTCATCAATGGTACTTTCTTGTATTGACTTGTGAAGAGTAAAGAATATGTTTAAGGAAAAAAAAAGAAAAAAAGGAGTTTTTGATAATTAATTGTATGAGAATGAGTTTTCTTTCAAAAACCTCACGCTTAGGTTGATTAGATTAATCTTTGAAAATCAGGGCATGACAAAATATGTGTCTAAGTCCAACTCAAACACAGCATTGAAAAGAAAAAAAAAATAATCAAGACTGGATAACCTTGTTCCCGGATCCTATTAAGACTTTTCGGAAGAGTTAAATTGTTGAATTGTTGGTAGTTGCTCATTTATGGGTAAGTTAACTTCTTTTATCTTTTTCTTTGTTTGTTGTGCAGACTAGTTCTGGAATCAGTAAACCTGAGATGGCAGAGAACAGAAATGGAAATGGCCCACCTGCAAATGGGAGGGCTCCTGGGGCGGGAAATGCTTACACTATTGATTTAGAGGTCTTCAGCAGACGGCTGAAGGCCCTTTACTCCAACTGGCGTGAACACAAATCTGACCTCTGGGGATCTTCTGATGTCCTTGCAGTTCCTACACCTCCTCCATCAGAGGATCTGCGATACCTGAAATCCTCTGCTCTGAACATTTGGTTGCTTGGTTATGAGTTCCCAGATACGATAATGATATTTATGGACAAGCAGATCCATTTCTTGTGTAGCCAGAAGAAGGTTTCTTTGCTTGAAACTGTGAAAAGGTCTTCTAAGGAGGCTGTGGGTGTGGAAGTTGTAATGCATGTGAAGCCAAAGAATGATGATGGGACTGCACAAATGGATGCTATATTCCGTACCATCCGTGCTCAATCAAAGCTGGAAGGTCATGATAATCCTGTTGTTGGATATATAGCAAAAGAGATCCCAGAGGGTAAACTATTGGAGAAATGGGCTGAGAAGCTAAAGAATTCGAACCTTCAGCTTGGTGATATAACCAATGGGTTGTCTGACCTTTTTGCTGTTAAGGAGGGTCATGAGATCACAAATGTGAAAAAAGCTGCATATTTGACTGCTAGTGTGATGAAGAATTTTGTGGTTCCAAAACTAGAAAAGATCATTGATGAGGAGAAAAAAGTCGCACATTCTTCAATAATGGATGACACTGAGAAGGCCATACTGGATCCTACTGGAGTTAAGGTGAAACTGAAGGCTGAAAATGTAGATATCTGTTACCCTCCAATCTTTCAGAGTGGTGGGAATTTTGATCTCAGACCTAGTGCATCAAGTGATGACGAGTATCTGTACTACGATTCTGCCAGTGTGATCATTTGTGCCATTGGATCTCGGTATAACAGCTACTGTTCAAATATTGCCAGGACTTTTCTAATTGATTCTACTCCAACGCAGGGTAACGCTTACGAGGTTCTACTCAAGGCTCATGAGGCAGCAATTGGTGCATTGAAACCTGGGAACAAAGTAAGTGCTGTTTATCAAGCAGCCCTATCTGTGGTTGAGAGGGATGCTCCTGATTTGGTTGCCAACCTCACAAAATCAGCCGGGACAGGAATTGGTTTGGAGTTCCGCGAGTCAGGCTTAAGTCTTACTGCCAAGAATGAACGAGTGTTAAAACCAGGCATGGTTTTTAATGTCACACTTGGTTTCCAGAACTTACAGACACGAAGCAAGAATCTGAAGAGCCAGAATTACTCTCTGTTGCTTGCAGACACTGTTATTGTTACTGAGAAGGGCCACGATGTGGCCACTATGTTGAGTTCTAAGGCTGTTAAGGATGTGGCTTATTCATTCAATGATGATGAGGAAGAAGAGGAGCCCCCTAAGGTGAAAGCTGAGGCCAATGGTACTGAGTCCTTATATTCCAAGGCGACTCTCAGGTCAGACAATCACGAGATATCAAAGGAAGAGCTCCGAAGGCAGCACCAGGCAGAACTTGCTCGCCAGAAGACTGAAGAAACTGTCAGACGTCTTGCCGGTGGGGGGTCTGTAACTGGAGATAATCGTAATTCCGCGAGGACTTCGAGTGAGCTAATTGCCTATAAGACCGTCAATGACCTGCCCCCTCCTAGGGAAATGATGATTCAAGTTGACCAGAAGAATGAGGCCATCCTGCTCCCTATATATGGCAGCATGGTCCCTTTTCATGTTGCCACAGTGAAGACTGTCTCCAGCCAGCAGGACACCAATCGAAATTGCTATATTCGCATCATATTTAATGTTCCTGGCACGCCATTCAATCCTCATGATGCAAACTCTTTGAAGAATCAAGGATCTATATATCTGAAAGAGGTCTCATTTCGCTCCAAGGACCCAAGGCACATAAGTGAAGTGGTACAGCTGATAAAAGCACTTCGGCGGAATGTTGTAGCTAGGGAGTCTGAGAGAGCTGAGCGGGCAACTTTGGTTACTCAGGAGAAGCTTGTACTAGCAGGGAATAAATTTAAACCAATAAGGTTGACTGATGTTTGGATCCGCCCCTCTTTTGGGGGCCGTGCAAGAAAGATGCCTGGTTCACTAGAAGCTCACACAAATGGATTTCGGTATTCAACCTCAAGGCAAGATGAGCGTGTTGACCTTATGTATGGAAATATCAAACATGCATTCTTCCAGCCTGCTGAGAAGGAAATGATCACTCTTCTTCACTTTCATCTGCATAACCATATAATGGTTGGAAACAAGAAAACCAAGGATGTGCAGTTCTATATTGAGGTAATGGATGTGGTCCAGACTCTTGGAGGTGGAAAGAGATCTGCCTATGACCCTGATGAAATCGAGGAAGAGCAACGGGAAAGGGACAGGAAGAACAAAATCAACATGGGTTTCCAGAACTTTGTGAATCGGGTGAATGATCTCTGGGGACAGCCCCAATTCAAAGTACTTGACCTCGAGTTTGATCAACCTTTAAGGGAACTTGGTTTCTATGGAGTTCCCTTTAAGGCCTCGGCTTTCATTGTCCCAACTTCAAGCTGCTTGGTTGAGTTGATAGAAACTCCTTGCCTTGTGGTCACTTTAAGCGAGATTGAGATCGTGAACTTGGAGAGAGTTGGTCTTGGGCAGAAGAATTTTGACATGGCTATTGTATTCAAGGACTTCAAGCGTGATGTGCTTCGAATTGATTCTATTCCTTCTACGTCACTTGATGGCATCAAGGAATGGCTCGACACAACTGACCTCAAGTATTATGAAAGCAGGCTGAATCTGAACTGGCGTCCCATATTGAAGACCATCACTGATGACCCACAAAGGTTCATAGAGGACGGGGGGTGGGAGTTCTTGAATTTGGAAGGTAGTGATTCGGATTCTGAGAAGTCAGAGGAGTCGGACCAAGGTTATGAGCCATCAGATGCCGAGCCCGATTCAGAATCAGAAGATGAAGATTCTGACAGTGCCTCGCTGGTAGAGTCTGAGGATGACGAGGAAGAGGACTCTGAGGATGAATCAGAGGAAGAAAAGGGCAAGACATGGGAAGAGCTGGAGAGGGAAGCGAGCAATGCAGACAGGGAGAACGGAGATGAATCAGACAGTGAAGAGGAGAGGAGGAGAAAGAAAATGAAGGCTTTTGGGAAGTCTCGGGCTGGTCCTAGTAGTGCCGCCCCCAAGCGGGCAAAGAGGAGGTAGATTTTTAGGGTAGATCTCTTGTTTTTTGTCATCATGGCTTTGCTGTGGTTTAAAAATTCAGCAAGAATTGCTGTGCATCTAGTAGTTCTCTTGCTTTGGATAGTCGAAACCTGTCTTGTTTTCTCATGATTTAGTTGCTCAGCAGGAAATGCTTTAGATAGAAGTTGCTTGTAAATTGGCGGTGTTAGTTTTTTTTTATTATTTAAAAATGACCTCTTTTTTGTGGTGTGCTCATTTGGTTTTCAAATTGATTTCTTTAGTTGGAGCTAATTTCATGCCAGGTATTTACTTGATCATCTTCATGATAGAAGTATGTCTTCATTTTGGAGGGTCTAGTTTGTATGATTTTGGTCCCATTTCGGTTATATTAATCTTTTAAGTGTTTCTTGAGTAAACATCTTTTGGATGGGGCTTCACTCCAATGCAGATGGGGTCCAATGTAGATGATTTTAGGCCCATTTTGTTGATTTGAAGCGTTAGTTTTTAGTCTCCCGAGTAGACATTTTTAGTCTCTCGAGTAGACATCTATAGAAAAAAATTATAAAAAAAAAATTAAATTAATTAAATATCGTTCGGTCATATGAATTGATCACAAATGTTTATTTTATTTTTATTTTAAATAGATGGCTTATTTTTAAAATTGTACATTTCATCTATTTTGTTAAAAACAAATGTGATGTAAACATGACTATTTAGGAATGGCAATGGGGCAGGGTCGGGGATTACACTCCCCACCCTTGATCCCCGATAGTGAAAATTTCCCGACCCCGATCCCTGACGGGGAACTTATCATTGTCTCCGGTTTTTCCGACCTCGAAAATTTCTAGGCCAAAAAAAAAGAAAAAAGAAAAAAGCAAAGCAAAATAGCAGCTATCTCATCATCATCAACATCAACAACTATAGTCTACAAAATCATTATCAATGATCATCATCATCAACATCAAAATGTATATCTATATCTATATCAATGATGTTGATATAGTGAAGATCTTGAGAACCAACCAATGTATATATATATATGTATGTATATATATTACTTCAGATTGGAAGAATACTGAGAAAGGGCTAGAGAGAGGGTGACCAGTGAGAGAAGAACAGTGGCGGTAGATCTGGAGACGAGGCAACAAACAGAGGTGTGAGAAAGAGTGATGGTGGTGTCCGTGACGGTGGTGTGATTAGTGGTTGACGGTGGTGCTCAAAAACGTTCATTGCAGCTCAGATTTGGAAGGAGCTCTCCATCGGCGATCTGTCTCTAGACTTCTCTGTCGCAATTTCGATCTGGAAGGTGCTTATTCATCTCTCTCACAGAGAGTAGAGTGAGAAGAACGAGAGAGAGAGAGAGTGAGAGAGAGAGAGTTGAGAACTTGAGATATATAATATAATAAAGATAGTTACAAGCTGTTCAAAATATGTAAAGGAACTTGAGATATATATATATATATATATAAAATAAAGATATGGAATATAATAACTGTCCGGGGCGGGGAACCTATCATCGTCTCCGGCCCAAAAATCATCGGGAATTTAATTTTTAATATCATCCCCGGCCCTATGGAGGGTAATTTTCTGGAAAAACATGTTCTAATAGGGGTCGGGGGCCGGATTCCCGTTGGGTCAAGTTCAAATTAGTATTTGATCAATTTACTTTTTGCATGGATAATCTATTCGAGAGGTACTAAAAATGAATGGTTCGAAATTCAAAATGAGTCCAAAATAATCTAAAGTAGACCCTCCAGGCAACAGATTGGAGGAAAGCTTTGAACCATGGTTATCCATGAAGAGGAAAATTCCTGGTTGAAATAGGTTTGTTGTAGTTTAGGCAACCCCTTGGTACTGTAGATTTGAGGACATACCATTGGTTTGTCTGCTTTACTTCCGAACATCTTATTATTGCTTGAATCCTAATTAAACTGTCTAATGCTCTGGGCACCCTTGGAAGTTCATGGACAAATATTTTAGGCGTTGTTTTGTATCATGGATTTAGGTAGAGATGAGATATGTTATTTAGGTAGAGATTTGAAAAGAAAAAGAGAAAAGGTGAGGGAGATCATAATGAAATATAAGTTTTATTTATTTATTTATTTATTATTTTTATTATTATCCATGATCTAAACATAGTTGTAGTGTCATATATGTTTCTCCATAGCCTATTTGCTGTTGAGATTTTCTTGATGGTCTTTTTCTGTTTGTCTCATTTTTGTTTTTGATGATTTTTTCCATCCGGTTATTGAGAAATTTTAGTGGATGGGTTGTCTTAATGACGTTGATTTAGTTATTGTTGTAAAATCAAGATCACTGACAAGGGTGTCAAATATGTATTCGAAATGGAGATTTATTATATATTTATATTTAATATTATTATTATATGGATATGTTATTGTATAATTGTTATAAAATGAGTAAAATATCTTTTTAAGTTACATATAATATAATTTTATATTACATAATAGATTGAAAATTTAAAAATAACTACTTTCACTTCCCTCTCATCCTGTCATAGCCTCCTCCTCTCCCGTGATCCTTGTTTCCCTGATCTCCACCACCGTAATCCCACCCTTGCAGCACTTTGAAACCATAGATTTAGGAAGAAAACCCCATTCCCATTGCACCTTGAAACGCTAGATATATGAAGAAGAGGAAGGAGTCGGGGAGGGAGTGTCAGAGAAGGAGAGGACGATGGAGGAAAGAAGCAACAGGCGTGAAGGGGGTTGGTGAAGCTATATCATGCATTTTGTATGTCTAAATTATTCTTATATATATGTATAGATGAATGGTGCTGAATTTCTTTTGGTCGGTCAATGAATTTGCAAAAATATGGGAAGCTATTAGGTAGAGACTGTCACAGATGAAAAGCTTTATAAAACTGTCATGAAGATCTAGTGCCGCGATTAAACCACCAACCTCATAGTTAGGGGAACAAATGCTTAAGCAAATGAATCAATTTGTCTCTTGAATTGGCCAAGTTTTGACATAATCTTCTAGAATTATGAGTGTGAAGGCTGAATTTTCCAGCACTGGGAGAATTGAAAAGCAAACCGAACCAGATGAAATCCTAATTCACTGAAAGTAGAACCTCACTGTGAAATGCACAAAATAGTTTATCATACAGAGAAATCGATGAATCAATACAATTGACAACATGAATCTGTTCTTGGTTCTTGAATAATTCCAAAATGGTTTGCCAAAATACGGACTATACATAAGTTGAATTTGCAGTCTTGGATTGGAAAGAACTGTGAACTGCAAGGATCCACAAAATGCTTAGCTTTGGGGCTGCAATACGGCGGTGATAGAGCACCACAGATCTGCCGGCATATCTTTCACCACAAATACTTCCAAGTGGAAACTTCATAAGCAGTGTGTCAAAACCTGAAAAGTAAAATTGCACAAGCATGTGCAGAAGTCAAAGGATGCCAAACAATGAGAAGAAAATGATGTAAACAATTCCAAAGGAGAAGAAAGGGATGAAAAAGTACATAAAAATGATGTAAGAGAATCAATATTGTGAAATAGTGGAATAAGCTAGGTATCCTCTTCCATAACAAGAAACAAAGGAGAACTGAATTTATTGTGCTCATGTCAAAAAGAAAATACGTGGTTTTGAAGAACATATCAAATTGAGACCCATATATGCTTTACACAATAAACAACAGATCTCAAAAAACATATGGCAAAAGAGATTATTCAGTTGTCCCGGAGTATCCATGTGCACGAGGTGCTCCTGATCAATGGCTGACGTTGTCCCACACTTGGCCAACCAAAATGAGTCAAGTCGACTTCAATTATCCATAACTACTGCTTTTATTGGTCCAGAGTTGAAACTACTGAATAGTTACTGTTAAAACCTACCATCACCTACTCCACCTACTACACCTACCACCACCTACTACCACCTACTACACACCTACCACTACCACCTACTACCACCTACTCCACTACATCTAAAAAAAAAGGAGCCCCTCACCATTTGTAATTTATAACATACATCAATCAATAATACAATTCTCTATTTCTTTTTATACATTGCAGCTTTTACATGGTATCAGAGTAAGGTTAAGAACTTAGTATTTTTCGCTTCACCGGCGGGTGGCAACCTCGCCTTGGCCGCCCGCCGAACGTCAACCTATTCCCATATTTTCTACACATACCTTCCCATATTTTCTTCTCTTTCACTCGATTCGGATCACATGCGTCTTCAGGTTTCAAAGATGTGACTGCAGTGCTAAACACTATATCTGGGGTTGCCTGCAGCGCTTTGACAATCCCATCTATTACGTCCGGATCAATTAGAGGTTCATCCCCTTGAATATTGACAACAACATCATATTTTTTTTTTCTTGAGCTTTTGTAGTGTCTCATTGCAACGCTCAGTACCGTTTCGGCAAGATTCTGATGTCATTATCACATCAGCACCAAATCCAAATCTGCAAACAGTAGGGGGATCTCAGATCAACCCATCCAAATTTACAACTCAAAGTCTCCTCCTCCGTAGCTTCGGCGACACCACCGCAGCATCGTCCTCCCGCTTCCCTTCCGCCTCGCCGGACAACCAGCTCCACCGCAAGTGCTCCAAACCGCCTGCGGCACTCCGGCATACACCTCCCCGGAAGTCCTCCGCGACACCACCGCAGCATCGAGAACCTGTGATCGTGCTCCTCCTTGGTGGCGTACGACTTTCCGAACTTGCTCTTGAAGAGGCTGAAGTGGTGGTGGTCGTAGTTCAACTGGTGGTCCTCGCCGACGACCTGCCGGATTATGACGTCAACTGGTGACTTACAGACCCTTTCAGATGTTGATCTGAAGCTCATTGCTTTGACGTATACATTGGAAGCTCAGATCCCTGGTACTACACATCTCAGAGACATCCCTTCCCCTATTCACATGGTTAATGTGAGCCGACTTCCTGAGAAAGACTTGCCTGGGTGGGGCTCCAATGTTCCACATTTGGCAGAGTGGGAAGCATTGGAGCATGAATCTGAGGATAAATCAAACCCCAATTCAAGAATCCTCCCATTGCAAGACCTAAACTTGAAGGCCATCCCTACAGCACTCCATCATAGTACTGACGATGGGTCAATGGGAAATGAAGGGGAAACTCATGTTGGAAATCAGGAGGATGCCAATGACAGTTTTAGTAAACCCAACACACCATTCACACACACACAGTTTACGGAGAGAGAGCTCACTTAACTTTCTTTTTCTTTTTTTATTATTTTACTCCATCTTTTGAAAACCCACTTAACTTTCTTTTTCTTTTTTTATTATTTTACTCCATCTTTTGAAAAGAAAACGCAACCCAACTTGATTTGCATATGTATCTCCTCTCTCTCTCTCACTTTACACCCACTCTCTCACCAACACGGTTGCCACTTTCTTTAAACCCCTCTTTCCCTCACACGGGCTTGTCCCCTCACTCTCTTCCGTTTGATTTTAACATCCATTATTTTTCTTTATTTTCTCCAAATCATTTTTTTTATTTCCCCCATCTTTCATTTTGATTTCCAATATATTTTTATTATTTCTTTCTTTATTTTTCTTTCACATTATTTTTAATCTTTTTCACATTCCATTCCTACCATATCGCTTTGCACACCCAACCATCCTTTATTCATCTCAGGGATCAACCCCGATCACAATTTTACACCAACACAAAAAAACAAAAAAAAAACAACAAAAAAAAAAAACAAAAAACACCAACAGCTTTGTTTTCTTTTCTGCAGACGGCCACCCACCGACCTCACTTCTTCACCTATTCCGCCGGTCTCTTCTTCTTGCCTCCGTCCTGGGCGGCCCTTGCCGGTGCTGCCTCCGTGTTTCCCACTCCACTGGGCATGATCACTACTCCCTGCTCCTCCACTGCAGCATATGGTGGACCTCCAAATCGGAACATCACGGTGGCCTTCCGCTTCAGCTCCTTGTTTTCTGCCTTTAGCACACTTATCTCTGCTCGCGCATCCTTATACATGCGTTGGAGCAGAGCCAGTTGGGCGTTTAGCTGCTGCACCTCATTTGTTCTACTTTGCAGCCGGTGCGACAAGTTTGTGACCGCCGTCATGGTCTCCACACATGACTTCAAAGTATACTGATTGGCCTCAATATCAGTTTGCACCGCCATTTTTTGCTCCACAGACCGCATCGGAAAGTTCAACGGAGCAAAATCAGAGGTGTTTGGTTGAGGTTCACGAGCCATCGCACCAGTTATCTCTCTTGTTGACTCGTTGAGGTCTGGAAAGAGAGTGAGCAGACTATGGGACGAAGAGGCCATTTTTTGGGCAACCGAGTATTACAGAGTGTTTCAAGATTTGCAGTTCTTAGAGACAATCTCTCAGAAAACGAATATCTCTCTTAGAAAATGAAGAGTTTTTTCAGAAGTTTTTTCAGAAGTTTTTTCACAAAGTTTTTTTGTCTTCGCTTCTGTCTCAAGCACAGCCTCCGCCTCAGTTTATAAAGACCCTGACGAAGAGGCAGACACGCGCATCATGCGCCGCTCGGCGTTCGACGACAACATGGGCGCACCTTTTGATGGCCCGTCTTTTGATGGCACGCCTTTTGATGGCACGCCTTTTTATGGATTGGGCACGCCTTTTGATGGCACGCCTTTTTTTGACAGATTGGGCACACCTTTTGAGGGTGCGACTTTTTAAGGGTCCGACAAGACTCAGTAAACTGTCCCGACATTGATTCCGATTAGCTCTTTCATGGGTCCGACAAGACTCTGTAAACTGTCCCGACATTGATTTCGGTTAGTTTCTACAAGGGTCCAGCAAGACTCCGTAAACTGTCACAACAACTGTCACAACATTGTCTGCTACAACGGTCCGACATGACCCCATAAACTGTCTTCTACATCGGTCCAACACGAGCCAGTGTCTTCTACATTAGTCTGCCATAAACATACAGTCTTCTCCAACGGTCTGACACGACCATACAGTGTCTCCTATCCATTTTTTATTTTTCAGATTATTTTCTTGTTTTGTTACTCTCTCCAAACTCAAGTTGGTTAGTTCCTATCCCCCTTGAGTTTGCGGGGGGCTGTTAAAACCTACCATCACCTACTCCACCTACTACACCTACCACCACCTACTACCACCTACTACACACCTACCACTACCACCTACTCCACTACATCTCCTATATAAGGAGCCCCTCACCATTTGTAATTTATAACATACATCAATCAATAATACAATTCTCTATTTCTTTTTATACATTGCATTTCTTACAGTTACCCATTGTTAACATAAGTAGATGCAAATTTTGCATTGCATTGTATTCATCCCACACTTGGAAATCACCTTTGATAATTAATTGTTTGCAGAAGATAGTGCCATTGCAAAGATACCTTTAACCTCAAACTTATACACATGATAAGCGTGATATGTGACATTAGGACTTCCTAGTAAATTTTAGAGACAATACAAACATGGAAAACCATACTGTTTGCATTTATCGCATCCTTAAAGGAGTGTTTTTCTTGAGGGTACTAATAGAGAAGACATCCAGTAAAATTAGTATAAACTTCTAGAGGGCGGGCCATGTTACATGGACTCAGGTACGGGTACGGGTGTCGGGTGTGTATCTAGATGTCGGACTTATTAAATTATAAATTTAAGGGTACGCGGATTTGGCAAAAATATGTTATATTTTTATATTTTTAATTAAGTTTGTGAGATAAAATAATATTATATGTAGTTTACAGTGTCAAAAAGACATTTATAGCAATTATACAACAATATGTACATACAATAATAGTGTCAAATACAATTATATAAAAATTGTCAGATGCAAAGTATTCGACACATATCTCATATCCGTGTCCGAGTGTTCGACACTGTAGTTGATTTATGTTGAAGAGTCATGTAACATATGTTCAAACCATGGAAACATCCTCTCCACATACAAGGGTAACCAGGTAAGACTGCATACATTTTACTCTCCCCAAACCCCAAAGTGGCGGGCACCTTGTGCATTGAGACTGCCCTTTTCTAGATACTTTCATCTTAGTCTCTTCTGCTGCAAACAAGCAACATCTGTATGAGACATATCATGCTCTACACATGCATCGTGGACCGTCCCATGGATAAGCAGGGACAGAGCAATAACACAAGGAGAAACACGCATGATTTTCATACCCAACAATTAAAAGATATATAAAACAGCAGCGGAAGTATACATATGTTACTATCAAACATAACATACCAAAACACTGACTTCGTATACACAACCTACTAACAAAGTCTCAGCTGAACCATTTGAGGTTAGCATCAGGAATACTGTTTCACCATTGTGATCTATCTAGGGCCAAGCAAATTGTATGCATACATACTCCAAACAAAAAAACAGGGGAAAAAAAGAAGTATGGATCGATCCCTATGGACATAGAAAAGCTAAGTATTTCTCAAAGAAAGAAAACCGTTTTGGTTTTAATTCTGGGGAAAGATAAGGAAAAATGGAAAAAACCTTTCTCAAGTTCCAAGCACTCACCTGAAACCATAGCATCTGATTCCAAAAAGAAGTAATCTGAAGACAGCTCCGGCTATAAAAAAATTTCTGCATATTCCAATTGGACTGAAAGCAGAAAACTAACTTATGATTTGAGAGGTCAAACAAATTACCTTCAAAAGACTCTTACTCACTGTATCCACAGTAAAAGACTGCATGAGTTAGCAGGAAAATAAAAGTTACCTGTTGAATATGAGAAGCTCCAGCACAATGTATTAAAATTCTATATCTTACAAGACTCTTAAGAGTCTGCAACACATGAGAACAAAGAAACAACCAAGTACTCTTCATATATCTTTGTGACAAGACCTGTTGCGCATTTGGTTAGACAGGCAACTTTCACACCTGCAGCCTGCTGATGACACTGCATAACTTTTAAAAAATAAATAAATAAATAAATAAGAGGAGATAAGGGCATGGTTATGAGTGACCATTCCTCTCCATATACCTCAATTTGGGCCTTTTAGAAAGGCTTCCACTGGGAGGTCTTTATCAGGCACCTGAGCCTTCCCAAAAGGAGGCTTAATCTTCCTTCGCTTCCTCTTGTCCTCACTGTCTGATTCATCCCCCTTCTCTCTATCTGCCTTGCTTGCTTCCCTTTCCAACTCCTCCCATGTTTTCCCTTCTTCTTCCTCCGAGACTTCTTCAGAGTCCTCTTCATCGTCATCCTCAGACTCCACCAATGACTTACTCTCATCATCCTCTTCCTCTGACACTGAGTCCGATTGCGCATCTGAGGGCTCATACCCTTTGTCAGACTCCTGCGAGTTGTCAGTATCTGAATCACTAACTTCCATGTTCAAGAATTCCCATCCACCATCCTCAATGAATTTTTCTGGGTCATCAGTGATTGTCTTCTGTATGGGTCGCCAGTTCAGATTTAGCCTGCTCTCATAATACTTGAGATCTATTGTGTCAAGCCACTCCATGATGCCATCTAAGCAGGTTGAAGGGATAGAGTCAGTCCAAAAGACATCCTGCTTAAAGTCCTTGAATACTATGGTCATGTCAAATTCTTCGGCCCAAGACCTACTCTCTCTATTTTAACTAAATCAATTTCATTTAAGGTGATTACCACATACGGTGTCTCTATGAGCTCAACTAGACAGCTTGAAGTTGGGACAATAAAAGCTGAAGCTTTGTGTGGTACACCATGGAAGCCAAGGTCTCTGAAGGGCTGGTCAAACTCCAAATCAAGTGCTTTGAATTGAGGTTGCCCCCATAGATCGTTCACCCAATTCACAAAGTTCTGGAAGTCCATGTTAATTTTGTTCTTCCTGTCCTCTCTCTGTTCTTCCTCAATCTCATCAGGGTCATAGGCAGATCTTTTTCCACCTCCAAGTGTCTGGACCACATCCATCACCTCAACATAGAACTGCACATCCTTTGGTTTCTTGTTTCCCACCATTATGTGGTTATGCAGATGAAAGTGCAGCAGAGTGATCATTTCCCTCTCTGCTGGCTGGAAGAATGCATGTTTGATGTTAGCAAACATAATTTCTGCACATTCATCTGACCTCGAAGTTGAATACCAAAACCCATTTGTGTAAGCTTCTAATGTACCAGTAAGCTTTCTCCCACGACCACCAAACACGGGACGGATCCATAGATCAGACAACCTTATTGGCTTAAATTTGGCCCCCTGCAAGTTGAAGTTTCTCCTGAGTAACTAAGGTTGCTCTCTCAACTTTCTCAGACTCTCTGGAAGCAACCTGCCTGCAGAGGGTTTTAATGAGCTGTACCACTTCACTTATGTGCCTTGGGTCCTTCGAGCAGAATGACACTTCCTTAATATAAATAGAACTATGAAATTTCAGGGAGTTTGTGTCTTGTGGATTGAAAGGGGTGCCCAGTACATTAAAGATGATTCGGATATAGCAAGAATGATTTGTGTCCTGCTGGCTAGACACACTTTTTACCACTGCAACATGGAAAGGGACCATGCTTCCATAAATTGGTAATAGGATGGCTTCATTCCTCTGGTCAATCTGAATCATCAAATCTCTTTGATTGTGTTAGTAAAAATTATGCTAACTCCCAATCGACAGGAATTAAACAACAATTTTGAGTAAACAATCAAACAAGTGCAATCAAGCGACTGTGTTTTTTTATTCAAATGCCTTGAAAGTACAAGGACTTCTTTGGAACAAAAGTTACAATCAGCAAGATCAAACAAAGTAAACAAAGCATACTAAAGATGATTTCAAGATGAAACCACCAATGTTGACAAAGATTACAAATTACAGAGAGAAACTACTCCTAGATTAAGATAATCTACTCCTAAGAATTAAGGTAGACTACTCCTAAAGATAAAGAGAAAGAAAAAACTATGATAAGCTTGATGATTTGTTGATTCCTCTTTCTGCTTGCATCTCTTTGTCTATTTATAATCAACACCCAAAGCTTCTTTCATCAAGAACTGCTAGGCAGTTTCTCCTCCAATATAACCACGATTGCCACTTCCTCCATAAAGCCATGTTTGCCACCTTATGCATGCTCCACTACTCCTCTTTGGAACCAACATTCCATCACGTTGCTATTTTCCTCTATTCTTGTCATGATCAACTAATTGAATACATTTTGCACTAAACAAAAATAACAATAAATATAAATATAAATATATGTGGCCATAACTTTGTATTAAAAATAATCTATGGTTCAAATCAACAGATCAAAATTCACAGGCCACAATTAATAAAATTAGATTTGGCCATAGTTGACAAGGTATAATCAATTAAACTAAATTTGGCCATAGTAGACAAGCCACGATCGACAGAAAAACAATTTATGGTTCACTGCCTTTTCTTTCTAAGGCAAGGTTGAACTTCACAAGCACTGCTATGTGTTCCTTATGAATTGTTGACCCATATCGACAGGCCATCTTGCCATTTACAAGCACTAAATGCCTTCTGAAATTGGCCTATCATTCAACTGCATGTAACTGATCCACTGATTGCCTTCAACACATTGCACATACTTTGGCCCTGGAAGTAAAACATCTTCAAGCTTCTTTGCCACATGTCATAAGCAACTTTTCACTCCTTGTCGACAGAAGAATTACAAAAATGAGTGCAAACAATGCCCCCTAACTCTTTAAGAATGAGACTTACTTGAATTCTTGAAGAGTTATAAAATCAAAATTAAATTGATGGCTGCCCTTTCAACAAACAAACATATATAAAATATATGCCTTGGGCCAAGAAGTCTAACGGTCAAAGACCATACATATTCCTAAGTAGACAATATATATATTTTATATTACTTCTTTGTTTAAACTGCTGAATGTATATATTTTCCAAACAATATTGGTTCATTAAACCTTTTATTAGAACCAAGTTTTGGTTTGATCCACATATCCAAAAAAGATTTTGAATAACAAAAGCCATAAATGGCTTTAAAAACTCATACATTTTGACATCTTGAACAATGTCAAAAAATTTAAATTCATGAACATATGGTTGTTCATCATTTTCAGCCATATTTGGCTTAAGATCACACTTCTTTGTTTCACAAATTAATGGGTTAGAAACATTTTTTGAAAATCTAGAAAATATTTCTTCTTTATGAAATTGCCCCTTGCCATAGAATTCTTATACTCATGGCCTTTTGTTTTTTCACCCATAACAACTGATGAATTAACTTTTTCATCATTCACAACCTTTAAAGGCATAGGAAGAACAACTAAAAAGTCACAAATTTTGGCTTCTGTAAGAATTTTCAATGTTTCTCTCCATTGATGAATTTCGATCTCAAAATGGGCAATTTGCCCACCAAGTTGACCAATCATTTTATCAAAATAACTTCGTGTTTCTAACCTCAAATAATATGGCAATGGCGCTATTGTTTGAAATTCTTGCCAGCCAAGATAATCAATCTTTTTATGTAAATATAAAATTTCATTCTCACGCTAACACATTTCATCTTCACAAAACCAAATCAATTCATCTATTTGTCCTGACACATCATTCCATGAAAATCCACTTATTGGAACATCATGTGACTGTGTTTTATTTTCCATGCCATATTTCAGGTCTTCTTGTACTTCATCTTGCCTTCAAATTCTTGTCATCATTCCAAATTAGGAAGATGTCCCACCGGGTGTGCCAAAAATTGTTAATAAAAATTATGCTAAGAATTAAACAACAATTTTGACTAAACAATCAAACAAGAGCAATCAAGCGATTGTGTTTTTTATTCAAATGCCTTGAAAGTACAAGGACTTCTTTGGAACAAAAGTTACAATCAGCAAGATCAAACAAAGTAAACAAAGTAAACTAAAGATGATTTCAAGATGAAACCACCAATGTTTACAAAGATTACAAATTACAGAGAGAAACTGCTCCTAAATTAAGATAATCTACTCCTAAGAATTAAGGTAAGACTACTGCTAAAGATAAAGAGAAAGAAAAAACTATGATAAGCTTGATGATTAGTTGATGCCTCTTTTTGCTTGCATCTCTTTGTCTATTTATAATCAACACCCAAAGCTTCTTTCGGCAAGAACTACTAGGCAGCTTCTCCTCCAATATAGCCACGTTTGCCACTTCCTTCATAAAGCCATGTTTGCCACCTCATGCATGCTCCACTACTCCTCTTTGGAACCAACATTCCATCACGTTGCTATTTTCCTCAATTCATGTCATGATCAACTAATTGATTACATTCTGCACTAAACAAAAATAACAATAAATATAAATATATGTGGCCATAACTTTATATTAAAAATAATCTATGGTTCAAATCAATAGATCAAAATTCACAAGCCACAATTAATAAAATTAGATTTGGCCATAGTTGACAAGCCACAATCAAATTTGGCCATAGTCGACAGGCCACAATCGACAGAAAAACAATTTATGGTTCACTACCTTTTCTTTCTAAGGCAAGGCTGAACTTCACAAGCACTGCTATGTGTTCCTCATGAATTGTTGACCCATATCGATAGGTCATCTTGCCATTTAGAAGAACTAAATGCCTTCTGAAAATTGGCCCATCATTCAACTGCATGTAACTGATCCACTGGTGAATGTCTTCAGCACATTGCACATACTTTGGCCCTGGAAGTAAAACATCTTCAAGCTTCTTTGCCACATGTCATAAACAACTTTTCACTCCCTATCGACAGAAGAATTACAAAAATGGGTGCAAACAAGTTGGTAGATCATTAAAATTCTTGTATGCAATCAATTCACTAGATGGTTTCACAGGACCACAATTATCCATCATCCCAGAAACCCCACCGGCAAGCCTCCTTGTAGTTTCTTCATTCTTCTGCTGGGTAAGTTCTGCTTGGTTGCTGCCTTCGTTGTTTCTCCTTTGACATCTCATGGTTGACTGACCTGAGGGTTGCCTTTGATGGCAATCACTTGGATCAATTAGCTTCAGCTTTAACTTTTGGCTGTTCTTCTTCTTCTTCATCCTCAATGAATGAGTATGCCACATTCTTCACAGCTTTAGAACTCATTGTTGTCACCACTTCCGGACTATTTTCACCAACAATAACTGTGCCAGAAAGCAGAAAAGAAAATTTTTGGGTCTTTGGGTTCTTTGTCTCAGCCTGCAAGTTCTGAAAACCAAATAACACATTAAAAACCATGCCTGGTTTCAATACCCGATCATTCTTTCTGTTAAGACTAAGCTCAGACTCTTGAAACTCAAGTCCAATTCCAGTCCCTGCAGACTTTGTCAAGTTTGCGATCAATTCAGGTGCATCCTTCTCAACTACTGAGAGGGCTACTTCGTATGCAGCACCAGCCTTGTTTCCAGATTTCAAAGCACTGATTGCTGCATCATGGGCCTTGAGAAGAACCTCATATGCCTTGCTCTGCCAAGCATTTGCATCAATCAAAAAAGTTCGGGCAACATTTGAGCAGTAGCTGTTGTAACGGGATCCAATAGCACATATGATCACACTAGTAGAGTCATAGTAAAGGTTCTCATTGTTGCTGGAAGCACTTGGTTTGAGATCAAACTCTTCACTCTGAAAATTAGGAGGGTAACAAATATCAATATTTTTTTCATTCAGCTTCACCTTAATTTTGCAGGTTCAAGAATGACCTTTTCTGTGTCATCCATCAATGAAGAATGAGAAACCTTCTTCACCTCATCAACAACTTTTTCAAGCATTGGGACCACAAAATGCTTCATCACTGACGAAGTTAAGTATGCAGCTTTCTTCACATTTGTAATCTCATCAATGTCCTTCACAGCAAATAGGTCTGAAAATCTATTTGTAATGTCACTGAGCTAGAAATTTGCATCAGCCCACATCTCCAGAAGATTCCTTTCAGTAATCTCTCTTGCTATATATCCAACTACAGGGGTATCATGAGCATCCAATTTTGACTGAGCACACACAGCACGAAATATGCTATCCATTAATGCAGTTCCATCATCATTTTTGGTCTTTACATGCATCACAACTTCTGCATCGACAACCTCCTTAGCAGTCTTCTTCACAACTTCAAGTAAAGAAGCCTTCTTCTAGCTACACAAGAAATGGATTTGCTTCTTCATGAATACCATAATTGTATCAAGGAACTCATAACCAACCAACCACACATTCAGAGCTGATGATTTCAAATACTGCAAGTCTTCAGATGACGGAGGCGTTGCAATTGCAAGAACTTCAGAAGCACCCCACAGATCATTATGTTAGCATGAGTTGTAAAATGAGAGTGAGTGTGGCATGAGTTGTAAAGCAAGTGTGCATGTGGCATGAATTGTAAAGCAAGAGTGCATGTGGCATGAGTTGTAAAGAAAAGTGATTGCAGGGATTGTCTAGAATAAACTCTGTATGATAGTCTATATATATTGTATTTCATAGAAAAAATGAATAAGAGCTATACAGTTGTTCCATGTCTCTACATGGTATCAGAGCAGAGATCCTAGGCTTTCTGCTTCACACTTTACACCTTCACCAGACCTAGCCAACTATGGCAACTCCATCCACAGACCAAACATCCATTACCAACCCAACCCTAGAAGACCTAACATCCAGAATGACAGATTTACTGTCCCAGACCCTGACTCAGAACCAGGCACCAACCCATGAAATTTTCGCTGCACCGATCGGCATCAAGTTGGATGGCACCAACTATGCTCTGTGGTCCCAAGTTTTGGAGATGTATATCTCCGGCAAGGATAAACTTGGATACATCAATGGAGATCTCCAGCAGCCCCAACAAACTGACCCAACTTGGCAAAAATGGCGGACTGAAAATTCGATTGTGAAAGGGTGGTTAATTAACTCCATGGAACCAAGCATGATTGGTAATTTCATTCGATTCCCAACGGCAAAAGCAGTGTGGGATGCCATTGCCACAACTTTTTTTGATGGCACAGACACATCGCAGGTTTATGATCTCAAGAAATGGGTGACCAAGATGCGACAGGGCGGTGGGCAAATTGAAACCTATTACAATGGCCTTCAGGCCTTATGGAGGGAGATCGATTTCCGACGCCCCAATCCGATGGTCTGTCCCAATGATATTCAGAAATTTACTTCCATTCTACAAGAGGATCGAGTGTATACCTTTCTTGATGGCTTAGACGATCGGCTTGACAAGGTTCGTAGCGACGTACTCCTCATGAACCCATTCCCCTCAGTCGAACAGGCATATGCCTATGTTCGCCGTGAAGATTCACGACAGTCCGTGATGATGGTCAGCACAGATGGACAGGTTGGCGCTGCTATGGCATCTCGAGGAGGAACCCGCTCCAATCCGCAGCCTCTGAAACAGCAGCTATCGATGGTCCTAACTGGGAAATCTGCAGCTGGAACTCGGCCTGCAGCTGGAACTCGGTCTAGTGCAGTGCTGCCCAAATCTGGTTTGTCTTCTTCCAGCCGTAGCTCTGGGCAGCCATCTACTGAAGGTCATGGATGTACTTATTGTGGCAAGCCCAAACACACCCGTGAGACCTGTTTTAAATTACATGGGTTTCCAGAATGGTGGGATGAGTTCAAAGCCCGGAAACAAAGTGAAAGTGAAGCTGCTGTCAACAGTGTTTCGGGACGGGCTGCTTTAGCACATGCGGATCCCGAGTTGTCTCTTCTAACGTCCACAAGTACTTCTCATCTCCTAGATGGCTCTACCCCTTTCAATGTTTCAGGTAACTGTGGTTACGCTTTATTTAATTCCACTCCGGATGCCTTTAATGGTTGGATACTTGATTCGGGAGCCACCGATCATATGACGTTTGATCCCAATGACTTTACTTCTATTACTCAACCAAAACGGGTAAATATTGCTAATGCCAATGGGGTCACTTATCCGGTTACAGGAGTCGGCACTGTTTCTCTCTTTTCCTCACTCTCATTGTCAAACACTTTACTTGTTCTATCCCTATCAAGTAAATTAATATATGTGGGACAAGCTACTGAAGAATTCAATTGTTGTGCACTAATATATCCCAAGTTTTGTTTTCTTCAGAATATTCTCACCAAGGAGATCATTGGTCATGGTACTAAGAGGGGGGGGGGGCTATATGTTATGGATGATTTCAGTCCCGGCCAAGCTCATCATGTACAACAAGTGCCCAATGTGAAACGTCAACAGATTTGGCTTTGGCATCGTCGCTTGGGGCATCCATCCTTTAGCTACTTAAAGCATTTGTTACCCGATTTATTTTCTGCCATTAGTGAGTCTGATTTTAAATGTGACACTTTCATTTTGGCCAAGAGTCACCGTGTGCCTTATCCTTTGAGTTTGAATAAAAGCAATGTTCCATTTACTTTGGTATACTCCGATGTTTGGGGACCTTCTCCAGTTTTAACTCTTTCCGGGATTCGTTGGTTTGTGACCTTTGTGGATGACTGTACTCGCATGACTTGGGTTTATTTGTTGAAACATAAGAATGACGTATTTCCTCTTTTCCAGTCCTTCCATGCCATGATTCAGACTCAATTCTCTGCCAAGCTTCAGATTCTCCGCTCCGATAATGGTGGCGAATATATGAATGATGCATTCAAGAGTTATTTTAACACTCGTGGTCTCATTCATGAGACCAGTTGCTCTGCCACTCCTCAACAGAATGGTGTGGCGGAACGAAAAAACCGACATATCTTGGAGACTGCTCGGGCCCTTTTGATTGGTGCCCATGCCCCTCGTAGTTATTGGGCCGATGCCATTGTTACAGCAGTTTATTTGTTGAATCGCATGTCTTCCAAAGTCTTGGACTTTCAGACACTGCTTCAGGCTCTCTCATGCCATGGCTCTTTACTCTCTGTCCTGATGCTCCCACCTCGGATATTTGGGTGTGTTGCTTTCGTACATCTCCCGAAACCTCAACGTACTAAGCTTGATCCTTGTGCTCTACGTTGTTTTTTTCTGGGCTATGCAACGCATCAAAAAGGGTATCGATGTTATCATCCCCTCACCCGACATACTTATGTTACCATGGATGTCACATTTCTCGAGTCTGAGTTCTTTTTCCCTAACCCCATGACCGATTCTCCTCTTGTGGGGGCGATACGACATAATGAAGTGCAGAATTGGGCTATTTTCGATTTCCTAGCAATGGGGACAGAAGTAGCTTATCCTGAGCCTACCTCAGCTTCTACCACTACTACAGCTGCCGCTCCTACTGATGTATCAGGAAAGACAGCTGACCCTGGAATGGAAATCATAACTACACCAGCTTGTATGGCTGATTGTAGAGAAGAACCTGGTAGAAGTCTCGACGATGAAGACCCCCCTCATCAACCTCTAATACCCGAGACTGATCAATCTCTTGAGAATATTCGTAAGGTAACTACTCCTCTTCCTGATAATGCTTGTGATACTTCTGTTGGTTATCAATTACCTTTAAGGCATAACCGTGGAAAACCACCAGACCGATACTCTCCAGATCATGTGAGTAAGAAATCCACGTATCCGATTGCCAACCATGTCTCATCTCAGAGGTTATCAGATTCACTCAAAACATTTGTACACCAGTTGTCTGTTGATCATATTCCTAACTAAGTACCCGAAGCCTTGAGTGATCCGAAATGGATGCATGCTATACAAGAGGAAATGGCGGCTCTTCAGAAAAATCAGACATGAACACTTATTCCTCTGCCGAAAGGGAAGAAGACTGTCGGATGCAAATGGGTCTTTTCTATCAAACACAAGGCTGACGGATCTATTGAGAGGTATAAGGCAAGACTTGTGGCGAAGGGGTACACACAGACTTGTGGCATAGATTATCATGAGACGTTCTCTCCAGTGGCGAAGCTGAACACAGTCAGGGTATTATTGTCTCTTGCAGCTAATCTAGATTGGCCACTGCATCAGTTTGACGTACGAAATGCCTTCCTTCATGGTGATCTCAAGGAGGAAGTATATATGGATGTTCCACCTGGATTTTCATCTTCTCAAAATGGAGTCGTATGTAAACTGAATAAGGCACTATACGGCTTGAAGCAATCTCCCCGTGCATGGTTTGGACGGTTTAGCATGGCTATGCGACAATGTGGTTTCAAGCAGAGCAATTCAGATCATACACTATTCCTAAAACACTACAAGGGAAAGATAACAGCATTGATTATTTATGTTGATGATATGATAATTACTGGAGATGACGTTGGGGGGATTTCTAAACTCCAAGAATATTTGGCAACCGAATTTGAAATGAAAAATTTGGGTGGGTTGATGTATTTTTTGGGAATTGAGGTGGCTCGGTCAAAGCAGGGCATCTTTCTATCCCAAAGAAAGTATGTGTTGGATTTACTCGCAGAAACTGGAATACTTGATTGTAAGGCTGAGGACACTCCAATTGTTCAGAATCATCACCTAGGAGAGTATTCTGATCAGCTACCTACGAATAAAGAGAGGTATCAAAGGATAGTTGGAAGACTAATCTATTTGACATATACTCAACCGGATATCACATATGCTGTGAGCGTTGTAAGTCAATTCATGCACTGTCCTAGAAAAGATCATATGAATGCAGTTGTTCGAATACTTCGATACTTGAAATCAGCCCCAGGGAAAGGACTTATGTTCTCTAAGAATAATTATCTAAATATTGGTGGTTACACAGATGCAGATTGGGCAGGCAACAATACTGACAGAAGATCTACTTCGGGATATTTCACCTTTGTAGGAGGAAACCTTGTTACTTGGAGGAGTAAGAAACAAAAGGTCGTGGCTCTTTCTAGTGCAGAAGCTGAGTTCAGAGCGATGAATAAGGGACTTTGCGAACTCCTTTGGTTAAGGAAGTTACTTACAGAATTTGGTTTCCCACCTGCTTCAGCAATGGAGTTATTTTGTGACAACAAAGCAGCCATTAGTATTGCTCACAATCCGGTCCAACATGATCGTACAAAGCATGTTGAAGTGGATCGACATTTCATCAAGGAAAAGCTCGAGACTGGGATAGTTCAGTTTCCGTTTGTTAAATCAGGAGATCAACTGGCAGACATGCTAACTAAAGGCGTGTCAAGTAAAATGTTCTACAACTCACTCAACAAGTTGGGCATTGGCGACATCTTTGCACCAACTTGAGGGGGAGTGTTGGCATGAGTTGTAAAATGAGAGTGAGTGTGGCATGAGTTGTAAAGCAAGTGTGCATGTGGCATGAATTGTAAAGCAAGAGTGCATGTGGCAAGAGTTGTAAAGAAAAGTGATTGCAGGGATTGTCTAGAATAAACTCTGTATGATAGTCTATATATATTGTATTTCATAGAAAAAATGAATAAGAGCTATACAGTTGTTCCATGTCTCTACACATTATTGTATTCATTCCAATGTGAATATAACATTTTTAACCGCTTCCCGAAGGTAACCAGATTGATGGAGTAAGCACTGGCCCCTCTTGATGCTTTGCCATTAGTAGTTTTTGCATTACCATTTCAGTGTTCAGCCATTGAAAATGGTATAGGTATAGTACTTGAATCCTTGATGATTTAGCAGTTTGAGTTTTCCAGTAAGCATGAACTGTTAGAAATAACAAATAATTATCAGTTCCCTGCATTCTTTCCATATGGAAATAGGTTGACATGAATTGAATTCATTTTGGGTTAGATTTAGAAATCAGTGATTAAATTAATAAAATTAAAAATTTCTAAAAAGTTCCGGACTGAATCATAATCAAATCATTAGCACAGCATTCAATGCTAATCTAGTGGAAAAATTCATTTTCTTTGTTTCAGGGTATAACAACTTTTGATGTCAGAATGATTCCATCCACTAAAAAACTCCATGAACAAAAACAGTCAAAGCATTCAGAATAATAGATAACACAAAAATAATAAAGCACGTGACACATACAAATGACATATATGCTAAGAAGAATGGACACGAACACGTGACACGATACGAATATGACAATAACACGCCGACATGACAATTCTCAAAAAATACTAAACACGACACGTGAGGGACACACACAAAATATATAATTTTATATATTTATTATATGTCATTTATATGAATTTATCATTCTAAGACAATAAATAAATACAATACAACACTAATTTCTATAAATTGATTTTAATTTTCTTTTATCATTTTATTCTAAGTTATTTTGTTCAAACTTATAATTAGTTCTGTGTGTGTTTAATCAATGGATGCGCGTGCCCTCCAAGTGTCCAAAGAGTGTCCGAGTCTAAATTCATTTTTAAAAAATATGACACGTTTGAATGAGTGTCAGACATGTCAGGAAAGTGTCCGACAAGTGTTGGTGTATGACACGGACACGACACCAACATGCCACCCTTTTAGAAGTGTCCGTACTTCTTAGCATATATGCATATATATTTATATATATAATATTGTTGTTATTTTTATAAGAACAATAACAAAATAAGAACATAAATGAGCTGCCAAATGACCTTATATTTTATTGACTAGAAAGTGCTTTATATACATGAGAAATATAACGGAAATGCATAACAAATTGCAAAGAAATAGCATCACAAGCCCATGAATACATGAGCTTATCTTCTAGTTTCCCATTTTCTAGTAACAACTACTTTGAAGCTTTCAAACATTTTGACTTATTCAAAAATACTCCAGCAACTTTATTTCAGCAATCTTCGAATATCTTAGCAGCCTACTCAACATGACACATCAGCAGCTGAGTCATCTTCTCAACACTCCTCCTTGGATCAGCGGCTACTCATTCCTAATTTTTCTCTAAGGAATTCAAACCTGGCTTTAGAAAGTGATTTTGTTAGAATATCAGCAACCTGATTTTCTATTTTGCAATGGAGCAACAGTACTTCTCCTTCTTTCTGTACTTCCCTGAGAAAGTAAAGTTTAATCTTAAAATGCTTTGTTTTCCCATGGAAAACTAGATTGTTAGATATAGATATAGCAGCTTGGTTATCAACAAAGATTTGTGTGGACTCCTCATGTTCCATATGCAGATCTGTTAACAATTTCCTAAAGCATAGGGCTTGGTTTACGGCTGCTGTAGCAGCCACATATTCAGCTTCAGCAGTGCTTTGTGCAATAATCTCTTGTTTCCTTGAACACCAGGAGAACATGCCTGATCCAAAACTAAAGCAAAAACCGGTTGTACTTCTCATATCATCAATAGAACCTCCTCAATCACTATCAGAGAAGCCATGAAACTTAAAATCTGAACAATGAGTGAACTTTATGCCATAATTGACAGTGCCTTTGATATACCTCAAAATCCTCTTTGCAGCTCGAAAATGCACCTCACTTGCACAATGCATAAACCTCGAAAGCAAACTCACAACATGCATTATATCAGGTCGGGTTGCTGTAAGATACATTAAGCAACCAATCAAACTCCTGTGCAAACCTTCATCAACCTTATCAGCTCCATCATCCTTGCTGAATTTCTCTTTCTGATTCATAGGAGTTAATATAGCTTTGCAGTCTTCCATGTGAAACTTTTTGAGGATCTCCTTTGCATACTTTTGTTGGCAGATAAAGACTTTACTTCCATTCCCAGAAAGTAGGACATCAAGCCCAAATCTGTCATCTCAAACACCTTAAGCATCTCTACTTTAAATTCCTTTATAAGCTCCTCATTGCTCCTTGTTATAAGCAAGTCATCAACATAAACAGACACAACAATTAAGTCAGTAGCCTCCTTCATGTACAGAGTAAATTCACTTAGGCTTTTTACAAAGCCTAGGCTTAATAATTGGTTATCTATCCTGCTGTACTAGGCCCTTGGTGCCTGTTTAAGACCATACAATGCCTTTTTCAGCAAATACACTTGATTTCCTCCTGCAATAAACCTGGCTGCTCTACATATATTTCCTCCTGCAAAAAACCATTCAAAAAAGTTGATTTAACATCTAGCTGATAGACCTTCCAGCCTTTTTGTGTTGGAATTGCTAGCAGCAACCTTATTGTATCTAACCTTGCCATAGGTGTAAAGGTCTCAAAGAAATCAACACCGTAGATTCGAGCATAACCCTTCACCACTACTAGCCTTGCTTTATACTTGTTAACTAATCCATCTGCATTTAACTTGATTCTAAACACCCATTTAACTCCTATAATCTTCCTATTTTGAGGTTTTTCCATAAGCGCCCAAGTGTGATTTTTCTCTATCATTCTCATCTCCTCTTTCATAGCTTCCATCCATTTCTGATCCTTTTTAGCTTCTTCAAATCCTGCAGGCTCCGTTACAGCAACATTGCATCTTTGATAAATGTCAGAAAGCAGTCTTGTTCCCCTGACTGGTGGGTCATCAACATTGTCTTCAGAAGGTTGCAAATCTTCTAAAAATTGATCTTTTTTTCCATCATCCCAATTCCATTGCTCATTCTCCATGAAAGTAACGTCTCTACTTATCAGAATTTTCTCTATTTGAGGTTGGAAAACTTTGTAAGCTTTAGAGATGTTGCTATAACCAATAAAGACTACTGGTTCTGCTTTCTTATCAAGCTTGTCTCTCTTCACCTGAGGCACATATGAAAAACACAGACAACCAAATACTTTGAAATTATGTAGTGAAGGTTTGTATCCATACAAAGCCTCAAAGGGTGTTTTTCTTTTCAAAGCCCTTGTCAGAAGTTTGTTTAGAAAAATAGCAGTATTTGCAGCCTCTGTCCAGAAATTTTTTTTGGCAGCCCTTTTTCATGTAGCAAACATCTGGACATCTCCATGAGTGTTCTATTCTTCCTGTCGCTCACTCCATTTTGTCGTGGAGTGTATGGAGCTGTCAGCTGGTGCTCAATTCTAGCTTCTTCACAAAACAAATTGAACTGTTCTTTCCTTGCCATTATCTGATCTTAATACTTGCATCTTGCAGCCACTTTGGTTTTCCACCCAAGCTTTGAATTTCCAGAACACAGCTGCAACCTCGGATTTAAACCCTAAGAAGTAAATCCAACACATTCTTGTTAAATCATATATAAAAGCAATATAATATTTACTTCCCTTTAATGATGGAGTTCTCTGAGGCCCTCCAAGATCAGTATGTATTAGTTGCAGCTTCTGTGAAGCCCTCTAGGCCTTTTTAGGAAATGGCAATCTTCTTTGTTTTCCATATTGACAAGCCTTGCAGCCAAGTGGATGCTCTTCTAGTGGAGGTAACCCTTGTACCAACTGATTTTTCTGCATATATATGAGTGCTCCATGGTGAAAATGGCCCCATCTCTTGTGCCAAATTTCTATTGTCTTCATAGAGACTTGATATGCTGCCTTCTCCTCCTTCATTAGATCCAGAGAGAAGCACTTGCCTCTCATTTTGATTGTACACACCTCGCGGCCATTTGCATCTCTAATCATACACTTTTTATCTTCAAACAACAGTTTATAGCCTTTTTTCAGTAGCTGACCAACACTTAGAAAATTTTGATCAATTCTAGGCACATATAAAACATCAGTTACTAGTTTGGTACCTGAAACACTTTCAATTGATACTGTCCCTTTGCCTCTTACTTCAATAAACTCACCATTTCCAACCTTAACTTTGGGAATTTTAGTTCTATCCAGCTCTTTAAAGAGCTCTTTGTCATAGGTCATATGGTTTGTGCAGCCACTATCAGCTAACCAGTGTTCATTAGAGCTTTTTCTTGCATAACATGAAGCAGCAAACAGGTGCTCCTCCTCGTGCTGATCCACCATTTTAGCTTCACCTTCTTGCTGTTGTTTGCTTCTGCAAACCTTCTCTATGTGGCCTAACTGGTTGCACTTTCTGTACTTGATGTTCGGACTCCACCAACACTTAGATTGAGGATGATTTGTCTTCTTGCAATGCTGGCATTGAGGGTAAGTTCCTCCTTTGTTGTTGCTGTCTCCAGCTTCAACATTACCTTTGCTTGAGTTGTCTTTATTGCACTTGTTTTTCTTGCCTTTACTTTTATCCTGGATTCGTAGTTTGGCCTTCAAAGCTCCCTCCACAAACCCTTCTTGCCTAATTAGTCTTCTCTGCTCCTGTGCCTATAAAGCATTCAAAAGTTCTGCCAAGGAAATACTTGTCAAGTCTTTAGATTCCTCAAGAGAGAAGTTTTTGGACTCAAGCCCTTCAGGTATGGTTATTAGGATTTTTTCAACAACCCTTTTGTCAAGACCCGAACCCGCCCCTATGGATTAAGGTCATAACCGACCAGTAATCAAGGGATTACCTACGGCCTCAAACCAAATAAAACATGTTCCATCAGAGTAAAGGGGCCAAACGGAAGCAAATTACAAATTGTCCATAGACCTGTGCTTACATGGCACATCAAATCATCACAAAGATATATTCATTAATAACCCACACCCGAAGGGGAATAGCATTTAAGTTTTACACAACAGGATCATTCGAGCTTCTTAGTTAGCCAAACCCAAAGCTTATATATACAAAGGTGGTCCAACATTTTTGTCAACATAGCAAAATATAACCAGAGAACAAAAGGACAAAAACAAATCTCGTGCGTGAGACGTTAAGGGTGACTCCTCAAAACTTGGACTGTATCTCACATACTTCACCGAGGCTGGGTTTGGACGTCTCTCGACTCACCTACACACACATGAATGAGAGTGAGCAAAAGCCCAGTGAATAATATCAAATAAAGAGATACATGAATGAAGTTCAAAACAGATATACATACATCCAATGGCCTTGGGCCCATTTATGGTTTTATCTAGTACATTAGATAGCTTCAAGCCCGAGTATATCAAACGGCCTTTGGCCCATTTCATTCATGTCAAACAGCCTCCAGCCCAATCATTTGTGTCCAACGGCCTTTGGCCCAATCATTAATGTCAAACGGCCTTTGGCCCAATCATTTGTGTCCAACGGCCTTTGGCCCAATCATTCATGTCAAACGGCCTTTGGCCCAATCATTTGTGTCTAACGGCCTTTGGCCCAATCATTCATATCAAACGGCCTTTGGCCCAATCATTTATGTCTAACGGCGTATGGCCCATTCAATTTATATCCGACGGCCTTTGGCCCAATCATTTGGTACAACAAATATTTGTCCACAATTCAAATTAACAATCTTATGAAATTCAAATAAAGGTAAGCAATTGGACAAATAGCATACTTTTAAAATTTCCTTACTAAGATATTACTCACAGTGTTCTACCGGAGGATTCGTCCTTGTGCTCGACCCTACATAAATCATAACACATAATGGGCTGTGTTACATGGACTCGACACTTTGGGGCGAAGTACCCGTGTCGACACGACACGACACGGTACGGGTACGGGATACGGACGGGATACGGCATGGAAGAAGTGGATACAGCATGGAAGAAGTAGATATGACATATGGAAGTAAGAAGAAAGATGGCATACCTGGGATTAGGGCTTCGATCTTCTTCTTTCGAATTGTCTTCTTTTCTCTCTCACTCTCACGCTCGATTGTTCTCTTCTTCTATCTCTTCTCTCGCTCTCAATCATCTTCATCTCTCTCTTCTCTATTTCGATCAACTTTGTCTCTCCCTTCTCTCTGTTTTCTTCTCTCCCTTCTCTCTGTATTCTTCTCTTGACCGTCTTCTCTTCTTTCTTCTTTTTAATTGGTGCCTATTATATAAATAATGTATAATATAAATTATATCATATATAATATATAATATATAATATAATTTACCATAAATAATACATAATATAAATTATATCATAAATAATATATTGAGAACAACTCCTTTTCTTCCATCTTGAAAGTTGTCACCAACCAAAAAGTTAATAATTTTTCACCTTTTCACCTATTAATCAAAAGCCAAAAAAGCTACCATCTACCTATCAATTATATAATAATAAATTTAATTAAATAATATATAATAAAAAATTAATAAAATCTATAAAATATATTATCTATTTTATATTTATTTTAACATAATTTGTTATTCCTTATTTATTATATTTTTGTTATTTATAATATATATGTCAATTAAAAGTAAAAAAAAAATTATAAAGATAAATTAAAAAAATTATCAATAAAAGTAATACATAAGATAAAAATAATAAATATATTTAAAAAATAACTATTTAACTTATCTTTATATAATAAATATATTTTAAAAATTAAATATTTAACGTATCCCCGTACCCGTATCCTCGTTTGGATCCATATCCACGTATCCTCAATTTTTAATTTTGAAGTACCCGACCCCTAGATACGTACCCGCCCCCAATACCCGCACCCAAGTCCGTATAGGCTGTGTTACATGGACTCGGCACTTTGGGGCAAAGTACATGTGTCGACACGACATGACACGGGTACGGGTACAGGATACAGACGGGATACGACATGGAAGAAGTAGATATGGCATATGGAAGTAAGAAGAAAGATGGCATACCTGGGATTAGGGCTACGAAAACTGCGATTAGGGCTTCGTTCTTCTTCTTTCGAACTATCTTCTTTTCTCTCTCACTCTCACGCTCGATTGTTCTCTTCTTCTATCTCTTCTCTCGCTCTCGATCATCTTCATCTCTCTCTTCTCTATTTTGATCAACTTCGTCTCTCCCTTCTCTCTATTTTCTTCTCTTTTCTTCTCTCCCTTCTCTCTATATTCTTCTCTTGACCGTCTTCTCTTCTTTCTTCTTTTTAATTGATGCCTATTATATAAATAATGTATAATATAAATTATATAATATATAATATACTAATATATATAATATAATTTACCATAAATAATACATAATATAAATTATATCATAAATAATATATTAAGAACAACTCCTTTTCTTCCATTTTGAAAGTTGTCACCAACCAAAAAGTTAATAAATTTTCACCTTTTCACCTATTAATCAAAAGTCAAAAAAGCTACCATCTACCTATCAATTATATAATAATAAATTTAATTAAATAATATATAATAAAATTAATAAAATCTATAAAATATATTATCTATTTTATATTTATTTTAACATAATTTGTTATTCCTTATTTATTATATTTTTGTTATTTATAATATATATGTCAATTAAAAGTAAAAAAAAAAATTATATAGATAAATTAAAAAAATTATCAATAAAAGTAATACATAAGATAAAAATAATAAATATATTTAAAAAATAACTATTTAACTTATCTTTGTATAATAAATATATTTAAAAAATTAAATATTTAATGTATCCCCGTACCCGTATATCCTCAATTTTTAATTTTGAAGTACCCGAACCCTAGATACGTACCCGCACCTGAGTCCGTGTAACATAGGTAGAAAGTGCTTTATATACATGAGAAATATAATAGAAATGCATAACAAATTGCAAAGAAATAGCATCACAAGCCCATGAATACATGAGCCTATCTTCTAGTTTCCTATTTTCTAGTAACAACTACTTTGAAGCTTTCAAACATTTTGACTTATTCAAAAATGCTCCAGCAACTTTATTTCAACAATCTTTGAATATCTTAGCAGCCTACTCAACATGACACATCAGCAGCTGAGTCATCTTCTCAACAATTATATAAACTTGATTTTTTATGGCTCGTAACTTATGCCATAAAAACTCTTTCACGACATGCACACTAATGTTGTTATATGATATGCCATGGAAAGTTGATTATCATTTACGGCATGCATGTAAAGTCATAAAAAATAACAAATTACGTCGCGTAAAACATTTTATGACATACGTTTTATGTCATATATAACTTTTTACGACATTTTCTATATGTTGTAAATAATGACATTTTTCACAACAAACTTTTACATGTCATGAATAATTACTCTTATCACGACATACTTTTGCAAGCCGTAGAAGGTTATTTTTTAAAATATATATACCTCATCATGTTGTTTCTATATCTTCTGTTATATTTTTTTCATGTTCCATACAATTCCAAATATCATCACAAATTCATTTCTTCTCTATATAATAATACCAAACAACATTGCAAATTATGACATATATATACACTACATTAGTTTTGAAGCTAAACTCTCAAGTGATTCGAATCTCCCTCATAAAGAGACAAACAAATACCAAGACCTCACCCCAAAAACTAGGCATAAACCACTACAAGAAAAGACATTTTCGGCGCCCAAAAATATAGTCACTAAAGCTATTTGGGGGATTTGATGATAGACCCCTCAGTGTTTAACTTGTCCTTCAAAAGGATAAGAATTATCTAGATCCTTTCAAAACCCCTGGTATTTTAAAACTTATTTCTTTTACTATAATACCCTCATATATATATATATATATATATATATGTGTGTGTGTGTGTGTGTGTGTATCAACTTGTAATCACTCTCTCTCATCTCAATCTCTTTTCTCTCTGTCTCGCACTTATCACTATTCTCTTCATCGGTGCCATCGCTGCTCTCCATCGGCACCATTGCCGCTCACCACGGAACTCTTTCTCTACCGTCTTCATCACCACCATCATTTGTTGTATCCACAACTTCAGATCTGAGATCATTCACAATTGTCGTCACCGGAAAATGACGATTTGTGACGGTTCGCAAACCTCAAATTTGAGATCCTTCACTCTCTCTCTTCTTCTTCTTCTTCTTCTTCTTCTTCTTCTTCTTCTTCTTCTTCTTCTTCTCTTGATCCTCTGTTTTTGAATTTTACTCTGGTTCATGACACAAAACTCTTCTGTAAAGCCACCATCACAGCTTATTTCAGAGTAAAATTTTACTTTGAATTATAATAAACTTTACTTTGATTCAGAGTAAAAAAAAAAATAGAGTAAAATTTTACTCTGAATCAGAGTAAAATTTATTATGATTCAAAGTAAAATTTTGAAATTTACTATGAATAAAATTTTACTCTGAATCAGAGTAAAATTTATTATGATTCAAAGTAATTTATTATGATTCAAAATAAAATTTTACTGTCATTAAGCAGATCAGTATGTTGTTAACTAAAGTAAAATTTTACTATTACGAAAGCAGAGTACATATTAAATTAACGAACTGGAGTCAAATTTTACTTTTAGATCTATGAACAAACAAACAAAAAACTGTTAATTTTTCATTACAATATCTCGATTTCTCATTTTTCTATCAAATCTAAGTTTTTTTTTTTTTTTTTAATCTCTGATCTGAAGTTATTGATCTCAAATATAGTAGGTATCAAATCTAAGATGGTGGTGGTTTAACAGTAAAAATGGTAGTTGCCGACCGCGGTGAGGATGAGCGGCATTGATAGACGATGAAGATAGCGAAGACGATGAACAACCATCGAGTTGGTGAAAAGAGAGAGAGAGAGAGAGTGCTGTAAAAGAAATGGAAGAAAGAGAGGATATAATGGTCAAATAAAATATTCAAATAACAAATTTTGTCTTTTATACAGAATTTTATAATTATAAAAGGGTTTTGAAAGTACTAAATTTTTTTTCTGTCCTTTTAACAATAAAAGGAAGCTAAGAGCGGTTTATGACCAAATTTCCCAAGCTATTTTTATGATCGTTGAAGTTATTTGGAAACTAATAACTTGAGTCACCAAACTAATTATACAACTAAGTCAAAATAAATAAAATAAAATCTAAATACAAACTTCCTTTATACACAAAGCCATAATGTCAATATTCCCATGTCATGAGTCCAATGTCAATTTGTAATAAGGAAAACAAAAACTAAAATATGCAAGAATAAAATATACATTTTAGTATAAAAGAATAGTAAATGACCTGTGCTTGAAGGCACTCTCAATTAAAAAAAAAAAATTTAAACTATGTACTCCCAATCTTTTTTTTTTTTAAATTATAATTAGTATATGGATATTTGTGCTCGGGAATCAAGTTCAATACTTAATTTTGAATAATCACAAAATATTGGAAAAAAGGGCTATGCAACACATGCCTATTAAAAGAGATGAAAATCCATTCCAACTTGAAAAATAAATTAGTGTCCACGTAGCTGAAATATGAGTTCTTAAACCAAAAAGAAAATAGAGAGGGAGAAAACATTTACAATTCAAATTTTATAGACTGCCAAAAAACAAAACAAAATAAAAGTTGACAAAAAACCAATGAAGCCCTAATTATGCTAACTCTAGTTCTTTCCTAGAAAGCCCATTTGACCTTGCTCTTAAAACATACTATTGTTATTTATACTTATTTCATAAAGAGCCAACTTGACCTTTACCATACTAGCACCCTTCACCCTTCAATAAACATGTAATAAATGAGAATGTTGTAAAGCTATTAAAACATCATATACCAAGCCTTGAATAAATGGAAATTTAGCACCGTTCACCAATAAACCATCATATATATGTACATGGACTCTTCTATTTCCCCCAAAAGTACCTGTATCCACCGGATATGACAAGGGTAAGAGTGTGGGATATGTGTCGAACACTCGTGCCTAATTTGGACACTTGGATCTTCAACTCTTTACAATGTTTGAAGAACAAGAAACTCTAATTTGCTAGAAAAGAAACAACTGTGGTCTCTAACAAAGATGAGAGATAAAAATTCTATATATTCCTTAAATTCTATTTGATTTCAAACACATTTATACATAATTTATAACATTATATTAAAGAATATTATACACTATCTAACATATATAAGTGTCCATAATGAGTCCCCATACCCATATCCTATTTTGGATACATATCCCAATATCCTAAGACTAAAGTTTAAAAGGTCTGACACTGGACCATGGTTATCAGAATCTCGATCCGGATCCTACAATCTTAGTTGGGCCAAACGATCCAGATTACACTAGGATCTTAAATTTAGTAGGATCTTAAAGAGACTACAATCTTATTCATAAAATCATGTAGAATCGCATACGATCCCGATTCTATTACGATTTCGATCCTACAATTTTTTTTGTTATTATTTATTTCTCATATATATATATATGTATATGTGTATATTTGTATGAAAAATTTGACTACAAACTCCTTTTTCAATCGTCTCTTCCAATTTATATTAACATAGAAAGTGCATTATATCAAATTTCTCATTTTTCTTTAGTCCTTTTAAAATTGTGTAACATACATTATCATTATCCATAATTTTTCATTTTATTTTGCATTGAAAGTAGAATCTTACGATCCTCAATCCGATTCTATGATCCGATCCACGAGTCCCTCCTATCGATCCCACTTAGGATCCCGATTTTAACAATCTTGCACTAGACACACCCCTGTCCCCAATACTCATACCCGAGTCCATATAACGATATATTGAACTTCCAAGGTGCAAACATGTTCTTCTTTTACCCCTTTAGCCACTGATAAGTGTTGTCAAGGTACATTGATAAGTTCTAGTAGTCGAACCATAAATAAGTCATGACCATCTTTAAAGGTTTATTATGGCCATATTTATATATATATATATATATATATTATTTTTATTATTATTGTTATAACGATCTCGGTTGTCCCTTTACTGTTCTGTTGTATTCCGGACTCAGTTCCGTGGAGTTAGTAGTTGTATCTATCTTGTTGTCATCCTTTAATTCCATTTGTTCAGGTTTTAGGATGTATTGGGCAGAGTTGTTACAGGTTGGTTAGGCTTTGGTTTCAATTCTTTGTTGCCTAGTTTTTAGGAGGTCCGCTCGAGCGGGTCTTCTTGCGCTCGAGCGGAGATTGCACGCTCCCAGTATTTTGGTGCTCTGCAGAACTTTTGCAAGCATGTTTTTCACGCTCGAGCGGGTTTCTTTACGCTCGAGCGGTGGCGCTCGAGCAGGTAGTACCTTTTGGTGTAAGTTCTGGGAGGGGAAAATCTACGCTCGAGCGGACTAGTTTTCGCGCTCGAGCGGATGTACTTTATTCTTGTGTCTTGGCGCTCGAGTGGGCCTTCTTGCGCTCGAGCGTACCTAGTTTTTGTTCTTGACGCTCGAGCGTTGTGTTCTCCACTCGAGCGGGAATGTCGTATATCAGTTAGCAGCTGGGCGTTTTAAATTCACTTTTTACATTCTCTCTCTCTCTCTTACTTTCTAGAAAGACATTTTGAGAGTTCCTCTCTCTAGAAACTCCCTTCTCTCTAGGGTTTGATCTAGTTAGAGTGTTTCCTTTTCCTTCGGCCTTTATAAAAGTTGGGTTGATCGTCGAGGGCTACACATTGATCCGAGAATATTGAGTTTTGGAGCACGTTGAGTTTCTTCACCTTCTTTCCTTGAGCTCCGAATTTGAGGTAGGGATTCCTACTCACTCTTATGGTCTTTGACATAGATTTTTGGTTGTTTTGATAAAGTGTTGAAGTTGGGTAAATTTTGGGACTTAGGGTTTCAAAATGTTAAAAGAGGATTTGTTATTTTGAGTCTAAAATGTGTATTGTGGGTTCAAAATAATGATATCGTTGTTGGTTGTTGATATTTAGACCATTGGGTCAATATTTGGAAATCGGGTAGAAAACTGTAATTTTGGGAAAATTGTGACTTTATGGAATCGAGTTGGAAATAATGAAATTGGTGCATTATATGGTTGAATAGTGGAGTTAGATTTATTAATCGCTCACTTTTGAAAACATTGATATTTTATCTGTTGGAGCTTTTATTATCTGTTTAGAAATAATTGCTTGGGCTACCGGTGGACGGTAGTTTTGATTGTTGTAGACAATGCATGATGATTAGGCAAACTAAAACTAATCAATTAGATATGTCATAGAGTATGACGGTTGATAGAATACATTAATGTTATGTATTGATTGATTGTGTATATGACCTTTGTGTATATACGTTGTGTATGTGGGAGGAGATAGGGGATGTACTCCACGGTTTAGGGAAAGATAGGGGATGGACCTCTAAACCGGATGTTGTTTGGGAGGAGATAGGGGATGGACTCCACTGATACAGCTCATATGCTTGTCAGATAATGTGTTGATATAGCTCATATGCTTATCTTTGGAAGTGTTGATACAGCTCATATGCTTATCTTTGGAAGTGTTGATATAGCTAATATGCATATCTGTTGAAATGTGGATACAGCTTGTATGCTTATCTGTTGAGATGTTGATACAACTAGTATGTTTATCTATTGTAAAATGGGAAATGTTTAATATGAGTCACTGTCTCATATAAGTGGTTGGCCAAGTTCTGAGCCGTTGATGTAAATTGTGAAATTGATAAGAAATGGAAATTGAAATGAAACATGAACATAGTGGTCATGAAATGGGAATGGGTTATGAATTAGTTTATGAAAATTGAACATTTATCAATTGTTAATGTCTTAGTTATTGCTCATACTGTGTTTAGCATATCTCTACTGGGCGTTGGCTCACCCTTTATGGGACATTAGTTTCAGGTACAGGTAGTATGCCACCTTCAAGGACATAGCTTGGATGATGATGAGAGTTGAAGACTCTTTTTTTTTTTGTTTATTTTGTTTGTATTACATGTATATCAAGCCAAGGGCTTATTTTGTATAGAGTTAGTACTCTCCTTTTGTGTAACCAGGTGTTGACTTGGAAAGCTGTAAGCCTATAGGACATTTGTTTTTGTTGTTAACATGTAATACAGTTGTAAGAATTACTCTGATGAATAGAAATGGTTGGTTTCTTTTATATCAATGCATGTCTAAAGTGATGGGTTTTATGTATTTTTTTTAGGGCGTTACAATTGTAGTAATGCAGGATACATAGCAAGTGTTGGCAGCCAATTCTATCATTTCCCTGTCGACAGAGAAAGACAAGACAGCCACAAGCGACACGTGGCAAGGGAAGATTGTGTTGAAGTGTTTGGGTTAAAAATATGAAAGAAAGCACTAGCAAAAGAGTAAAAGATGGGAGCAATTATGTGCAGTTAAGGAATTGAGGAGCAAATTTCAAGGAAGTGGAAGAAATGTTGGAAAAGTTATCTCATGAAGTGACATAAATTTTGGGGAAGTTATTCCCACGAAAACAAACTGCAAGGCATTTATCATTTGTGTGGAGCCTACAATCTATAAATAGGCAGAGGAGGAAACAAGGGAGACATCAACAACTCAACAACTGAACAACACTTAGCTTTAGACTTAGTTTTATCTTAGGAATAGTTGACTTTGTAAGCTTTGGTGGTTTCATCTTGAAATCATTTTTAGTTTGCTTTGTTTACTTCACCTCTTTCTTGTCGATTGTAACTTTTGTTCCAAAGAAGTCCTTGTACTTTCAAGGAATTTGAATCAAAATACGCAACTGCTTGATTGATCTTGTTCAATTGTTTGTTTAAATTGTTGTTCAAATCCTATCAATTAGGAGTGAGCATAATTTTTACTAACAACGTGCCAAAATATGTAAGCAAAAATCTGGTTTGGGTCAAATCGATAGGGAAAACCAATTTTCACAAACAATAAACAGATCAAGCAATTGTGGTTGGTGTCCTATGCTGTGACAGATTCAAGGACTTCTTTGGAGGTTATAATGTGAAGAAACAAAGGATTAAACACACTGAAACTTTGATTAATAATACTTCAACTCGTCACTTAATTACAATAATAAAATTACAAGTATCAAGCATCACAATCGACAAAGTTCAAAAGCACTGGTTACAAGATTAACTGATAATCTACTCCTAAGTACAAGAACTACTCTATTTGCACTATAAATATTTTTTTGTCGAGCGTGGCCAAATATAATTTTATTGATTATGGCCTGTCGATCATGGCCAAATCTAATCTCATTGATTATGGTGTAAACATAAAATTTCAGAACATAAACCTTACACTTTGGATCATTTACCATGTGTATTATCAAGAGATCAAGACAAAATGACATACCTGAATCCATTGATGAACGGTTAAACGGAAGCGTCTGATTGTCAATAAAACCTTAATATTGACGTTGTTAGAGCCTTCTAATCCTTTCCCTTATGTGCCTTATGTTTCTCCTTGAGAGGATTTAGAAAACAAAACAGTATTCTTGTTTTTTTACTCTTGGGAAGGAATAGGGACCATAACCTTTTAAAGGTTGTAATTGGTTTTCATAACTGAAAGGTAATGAAAACCAATAAATTAACCATTATTGGTTTCATAACTGAAAGGTAATAAAAACCAATAAATTAACCATTATTAGTTTCATAACTGAAAAGTAATAAAAACCAATAAATTAACCATTATTAGTTTCATAACTGAAAGGTAATAAAAACTAATAAATTAACCATTATTATTATTGGTTTTAAAACTGAAAGGTAATGAAAACCAACTTTAACCAATATGTTTTAATTTCTATTTCTGCCCCTCATAGAAATAGAAATTATACAACTAGTATCTACACATTAGGTCCATAACACATATACCCTTAAGCCTATTAACTAAATTGAATCACTTAAATTGTAGGCTTCTTATAAATGATAACACCACATTTAATTATGTGGTCCCATTGAGACATTATCTAACAATCTCCCACTGGACCACATATGTATCCTGAAAAATGTGCTTAACTTTAGTGAGCTCAGAAATTTGTTATCATAACTTGAGGGTATCCAAACAATCTTGTCCATTAACTATATTAATATAGGGATCAAAGCGGTCTTCGTTACATCAATCGTAACTCGACCCACCAATGGTCACGTATACTAATACAGCTAAATGACATAGATCAATCATGGATGCGTAGCATGGAAATTACATGTGATGTGATCCATACATGCCTATTTCCAACTGGTCCTACTTAACTTTATTGAGATCAATACTTCACAATACGTAACAGAGCGTAATAAACTGAATACTTCATTTTTGCAGAAATTAATCTAATTACATAGATAAAACTCAAGACTGACATAAAGCAGTAATATAAATACAAACTCCCACTAAACCAGAATGTTCTCAAATAGAACAACACCCATCTGAGCAGTGTGCTCATGAAAGACCTTGGGTGGTAGTCCCTTCGTAAGTGGATCCGCTATCATGGAGTTTGTCCCAATGTGCTCTATGGAAATCTGTCCACTCTGCACTCTTTCTTTTACAACTAGGAACTTGATATCAATATGCTTTGATTTTGTCGAGCTCCTGTTGTTATTAGAATATAAAACTGCAGACTTATTGTCACAATATATCTTAAGTGGTCTTTCAGTGCCTTCCAAAATACGCAACCCAGTGACAAAATTCCGCAGCCATATCCCTTGGTTTGATGCCTCATAACATGCTACAAACTCTGTAGCCATGGTGGATGAAGCTCAGGAAATTGCTCCGCCAGCTAACAGATAAATATAGCCTGATGTGGATTTCCTACTGTCTTGGCATCCAGCAAAATCGGAGTCGGAATATCCAATGACCTCTAACTTATCCGATCTCCTATATGTGAGTATATATTCCTTTGTTCTCTGTAAATATCGCATAACACGCTTGACTGCTTTCCAATGATCCATGCCAGGATTACTTAAATATCTGCCTAACATGCCAACTATAAACGCAATATCCGGACGCGTACATACTTGAGCATACATTAGACTCCCTACAGCTGAGGCATAAGGAATCTTCTGCATTTCTTGAATTTCAAGACTGTTCTTCGGGCATTGGCTGAGACTAAACTTGTCTCCCTTAGCAACCGGGGTTTCACCTGATTTACAATTTTGCATGCCAAATCTAATGCGTATTTTTTCGATATAGCTCCTTTGTGATAATCCCAGAATACCCCGAGAACGATCTCGGAGTATTTCGATTCCTAATACAAAGGAAGCATCACCAAGATCTTTCATTTCAAAATTCTTAGATAGAAATCTCTTGGTGTCATGCAATAAGTTTATATCGTTTGTGGCAAGCAATATGTCGTCAACATATAAAACCAAAAATATGTGTTTACTCCCACTGAACTTGTGATACACACATTCATCAACAACGTTAGTTTCAAAACCATACGAAGTGAGAACTTGATGAAATTTGAAGTACCACTGACGAGAAGCTTGTTTGAGTCCATAGATGGATTTAGTTAATTTGCAAACCATATTCTTTGGGTCTCCTGACACAAAGTTTTCTGGCTGCACCATATAAATTGTTTCTTTAATGTCACCATTAAGAAAAGCTGTTTTGACATCCATCTGATGCAACTCAAGATCAAAATATGCAACAAGCGCCATAATTGTCCTAAAAGAATCTTTCGAAGAAACTGGAGAGAAAGTTTCTTTAAAGTCAATTCCTTCTTTTTGAGTAAAGCCTTTGGCTACAAGACGTGCCTTATACCTCTCCACATTACCATTTGAATCCCTTTTGGTTTTAAATATCCATTTACAACCTACAGGCTTCGCACCAACTGGTAATGAGACAAGTTCCCAAACTTTATTGTCTTGCATAGACTTATATTCTTCATTCATGGCTTCTATCCACTTATGAGAGTTGGAACTTTCCATGGCTTGACAAAAGTTGATTGGATCATCTTTCGACATTCCATTTTCTACCTCATGTTCCTGGAGATATACAATATAATCATCTGAAAATGCAAATCTCCTTTCTCTGGTGGATCGCCTTAATGGCACAGATTCTTGAGGTTGAGGTTGTAGAGTTTGTTCTTCAGGAACAATTACCTCATCTTGAATAGGGGTTTGAACTATATTATCTTGAACAACATTGTCAGGTTGAGGATCTGAAATTACTTCTCGAGCAATGACAGGTATAGGAACCTGTGATTGGTCAAAAGTAGTAGTAGGAAGTGGGATTACTCCTCAAAGACAATGTCTCTAACTGGATTTCTCCCCCAAACTCAACATCCTCAAAAAATGTTGCAATTTCCGTCTCAAATATTGACCTATTTGTGGGATCATAAAACTTGTAACCCCGTGATCGTTCGGCATAGCCAATAAAGTAGCTGCTAATGGTTTTAGAGTCCAATTTTCGTTCATGAGGTTTATAAAGCCTTGCCTCAGCAGGACACCCCCACACATGCAAATGTTTTAGACTAGGCTTTCGCCCAACCCAAAGCTCATAAGGTGTTTTTGCAGCTGCTTTAGTTGGCACCCGATTTAAGATATAAGTTGCTATCTTTAGAGCCTCACCCCAGAGGGACTCTGGTAAAGTAGAATGACTGATCATACTTCTTACCATATCCTTAAGAGTCCGGTTTCGTCTCTCAGATACACCATTCATGCTAGGTGATCCTGGCATGGTGTATTGTGGGACGATTCCACATTCCTCCAGGTATTTTGCAAACGGTCCTGGACGTTGTTCACCTGATCCATCATATCTGCCATAGTATTCACCACCACGGTCAGACCTGACACTTTTAATCCGTTTGTTGAGTTGTAACTCAACTTCGGCCTTAAATTTTTTGAATACGTCCAAAGACTGTGATTTCTCATGGATAAGAAATAGATACCCATATCTGGAATAGTCGTCTATGAATGTGATAAAATAATGTTGACCATTCCAAGACGCCATAGGGAATGGGCCACAAATGTCCGTATGAATTAATTCTAAGACATCTGTAGTCCTATGGGCACCATATTTCTTTATTTTGGTCTGTTTTCCCTTGATACACTCAACACAGACATCAAAATCTGAAAAATCAAGAGAGTCCAAAATTCCATCAGACACAAGGCGCTCAACTCTAGATTTAGAGATGTGACCTAGGCGTTTGTGCCATAATGAGGCTGAATTTTCCTTAGTTAATTTACGCTTTGTACCTCGTGATTCCACGTGCAAGGTTGCATTATAAGATGCAATAGTTTCGAGCAAATATAGATTATCAAACACATTAAGTAAACCAGTACCAACAACATTGGAATTAATAGACATACTAAACTTCATATTTCTAAAAGAACAATAATATCCCAATTTGTCCAATACAGAAACATAAATTAAATTCCGTCTAAAGGACGGTACAACAAAAGTGTCTAATAAATCCAAATAATAACCAGTTTTCAGTAATAATCTAAAGTGCGCTATTGCCTGCACTTCTATCGACTTGTCATCACCCACAAAGATGTATCTTTCAGCATCAGTTGGCTTTCGGTAGTTCAGGCAACCCTGCATAGAAACACATATGTGAGTAGTAGCACCAGAATCTACCCACCAAGTGTTTCTTGGTACTGAAGCTAAATTTATTTCAGAACAGACCAAAACATGAAATGTACCTTTCTTTACACGCCAGGCGACGTATTTGGCACAATCCTTCTTTCTGTGTCCGGGCTTGCCACAAAAGAAACAACCATCCTGCACTTTCTGTTTCTTTGGTTCCGGACCCTGAGGAATAGCAACTTCCTTTCCCTTATGCGTTCTTTTGCCTGTATGCTTGGAGGTGCTTGCCAGATGAGCACTTTCAGTCCTTTCTTGCTTCAATCTCTCTTCCTCTTGCACACAAAATGAAATGAGCTCATTGAGAGTCCATTTCTCCTTCTGGCAGTTATAACTGACCTTAAATTGGTTAAATTGTGCAGGAAGAGAGATGAGAACTAAATGCACGAGCAAATCATCAGATAAGTCGAGCTTTAGTGCCTTAAGTTTTGAAGCCAGATGAGACATTTCCATGATGTACTCGCAAACATTACCCTTGCCTTTATACTTTATTGAAATCAAGCTTGCTAAAAGCGTGCTTGTTTCAGCCTTATCGTTTTTAGCAAAACGCTTTTGAATTTCTGAAAGAAATTCACCGGCAATGGTAACATCCTCTGTTATTGCACCCCGAAAAACTTCTGGAATCCCACGCTTCATGATCATAAGACTTAGCCTGTTAGAACGATCCCACTTTTCAAAGTACACAGTTTCCTCAGGAGTACTTTGTGCAATGAGAGCATTCGGTTTTGGCATTCTTAATGCCAAGTCTATGTCCATGCAGCCGAGAACAATCAATATGTTCTCTTTCCAGTCCTTAAAGTTTGTTCCATTTAACATTGGAACATTGTTCATGTTGGCAGAGATTGAAGTAGTCGACATTAAAGCTGAATAGACAAGAAAATAAAAGGAATGCTCACATTAAGTTACCAAACAGATAATCTCTAAATAAAAAAATGACAACATCTCAAGATACCTAGCACAACATTAATACCAAACCTTTGGGTAGTGATATTAACTGTAAGTGGTATTCTTGTTGTAATGATCAAACATTGACAATAAGTTATGTCAAATAACAAATCTATCTTTTGATGGATTTATTATTCACATTAGGTTTTCTTGACAATTGGCACATGTTTATCACCACAAAATGTGTGTGTAATTCTGCCAAGTTTTAATCATGTCTTTGGACCGATAAATACCCGCATGAGATACACAGACATGAACTTCAAAACATTCCATATAAAACAATCTAGACAAGAGAGATCACTTTTGTGACATCTTGTTTGAATTGACTTATATTGAGAATGTTAGAAAATTAAATTTCTGTAGACGTTGTATGAAATTACATTAAATTTAAAGATTTCTAAATTTGTGACCCCGTATATGTTATATAATCTGAAGCAATTCCAATTATATATATACATATATAAATAGAATTGACGGGTCCAAAAAAAACTGAATCCACCGAATCATTTTACAATGCCAGAAAATAGATTGCCATTTTCACAGAACAAAACAAGAAAAAACAGAATTTACATCCATAATAAAATTCAGAATCTGATTCCAGGAAACTAAATAGAATGAATAAAGCATATCAATTCTGATAAGACACATGGTATGTTGGCTTTGATACCACTTGTAAACATAAAATTTCAGAACATAAACCTTACACTTTGGATCATTTACCATGTGTATTATCAAGAGATCAAGACAAAATGACATACCTGAATCCATTGATGAATGGTTAAACGGAAGCGTCTGATTGTCAATAAAACCTTAATATTGACGTTGTTAGAGCCTTCTAATCCTTTCCCTTATGTGCCTTATGCTTCTCCTTGAGAGGATTTAGAAAACAAAACAGTATTCTTGTTTTTTCACTCTTGGGAAGCAATAGGGACCATAACCTTTTAAAGGTTGTAATTGGTTTTCATAACTGAAAGGTAATGAAAACCAATAAATTAACCATTATTGGTTTCATAACTGAAAGGTAATAAAAACCAATAAATTAACCATTATTAGTTTCATAACTGAAAAGTAATAAAAACCAATAAATTAACCATTATTAGTTTCATAACTGAAAGGTAATAAAAACTAATAAATTAACCATTATTATTATTGGTTTTAAAACTGAAAGGTAATGAAAACCAACTTTAACCAATATGTTTTAATTTCTATTTCTGCCCCTCATAGAAATAGAAATTATACAACTAGTATCTACACATTAGGTCCATAACACATATACCCTTAAGCCTATTAACTAAATTGAATCACTTAAATTGTAGGCTTCTTATAAATGATAACACCACATTTAATTATGTGGTCCCATTGAGACATTATCTAACATATGGTCCGTTAATTTTGATCTGTCGATTCCAACAATAAATTATTTTAACATAAAATTATGGCCACGAACATTTGTATTTTATATTATTATTATTATTATTATTATTATTATTATTATTATTATTATTATTATTATTCCTATTGCTATTTTTGTGCATGATGCATCAAGTGGGTCAACATGGGGCAAACAGGTGGTGAGAAACTTGTAAATCCATGATGTGCAAAGAACCCACGATGAGCAAAGAATGTATCTAGCAGTTGCAAATTGACGGAAGAAACCACTTAGAGTAGTTGTTGAAGAGAAATGTGGGATAATGCCATGATGTTGAGAGAGTGGTAGCATGGGTAGTTGGTTGAAGGCAAAGGAAAATTGGCTGGACAACGCCTATAAATAGCTTGGACAATGGACAAACTCATTAGACTTTTCTTTATCTTTAGGAGTAGTCTACCTTAATTCTTAGGAGTAGATTATCTTAATTTTTAGGAGTGGCTTTCAACAATTTGTAACCTTGTAAACTTAGAAGATTTCAATGAAAGTTTTTCTACGTTTACTTCACTCTGTCGATTGTTAATTGTTCCAAAGAAGTCCTTGTACTTTTAAGGCAATTTGAATCAAATACGCAGTCGTTTGATCTCTTTCGTTGGATTGTTTGTTTAAATTATTGTTTGATTCTGCCAATTTGGGGTTAACATAATTTTTACTAACAATTTTTGGCACGCCTAGTGGGCAATCTTCCTAATTTGGAATGATGACAAGAATTTGAAGGTAAGATAAAGTACAAGAAGACCTGAAACACAACATGAAAAAATCTCGTAAAATGCAGTCACATGATGTTCTAATAAGTGGATTTCCATGGAATGACATGTTGAGAAAAATAGAAGAAATGATTTGGTTTTGTGAAGATGAAATGTGTTGGCATGAGAATGAAATTTTTTGTTTACAAGAAAAAATACATTATTGGCAAAAATTTCAAATAGTAGCGCCATTGTCATATTATTTGAGGTTAGAAACACAAAATCATTTTGATAAAGTGATTGGTCAACTTGATGATCAAATTAACCTTTTTGAGATTGAAATTTGTCAATGGAGGGAAACAATTAAAATTCCTATAGAAGCCAAAATTTATGGCTTTTCAGTTGTTTTTCCTACGCCTTTAAAGGTTGTGAATGATGAAAAAGTTAAATCATCCGTTGTTATGGCTGAAAAAACAAAGGGCCATGAGAATAAAAATTCCATGGTAGGGGGGCAATTTCATAAGGAAGAAATCTTTTCTGGGTTTCAAAAAATGTTTCTAACCCATTAATATGTGAAAGAAAAAATCAGTCCTTTGTTGTAACTTGTAGTTCGGAGAGTGAAGCAAACAATGTGGTTAAAATGTGTGATCTTAAGGTAACTATCTTTGAAAATTATGAACAATCAAATGTTTATGAATTTGAAATTTTTGACATTGTTCAAGATGTCAACATGTATGAGTTTTTAAGGCCATTTATGGCTTTTGTTATTCAAAATCTCTTTTGGATATGTGGATCACACCAAAACTTGATTTTAGTAAAATGGTTAATGAACCAATGTTGTTTGGAAAATATGTTTAGAGATATTATACAAAGAAGGACTCATAATAAAACTTCCACTAGTGGAATGTTTTTTCTTTACTAGGCTTCAAATCTTCAAAGTCAGGCTACTGTCAACAATAGAAAAAGAAAAAAAAAATAGTATTTCCATAAGTGGCCAGGTTTAAATTTTACAACTCTTCAAGAATTTTAGATTTCTTATTCTTAAAAAGTTGGGGGGGCATTGTTTTTCACCATAAATATTTTTCTGTTGATTGTGGCCAAATATAATTTTATTGATTGTGGTATAGCGATCCCAGGTTTACCCTTGTTGTACAGTGATCTGGACATGTGTCCGTGGATGTTGGTAGTTGTTTATTATCTTGTTTGCATCTTTTTTACTTTGTATATTGAGTTTGGGATGTGTTGGGCAGGTTTGTTACAGGTTGGTTGTGTTTGGGAGCCTATTGTTGCTGCCCAGATTTTTAGACCTTCGCTCGAGCGAGGAGTTGGTCGCTCGAGCGAGAGTTGAGTTGTGTCTGGTGGGTCGAGCCAGGGTGGCTTCGCTCGAGCGAGTGTTGCGTCTGGTTCTGGACCTGAGAGTTGCCTTTCTTGGCTCGAGCGAGCTTTTCGTGGCTCGAGCGGTCTGGGTTTTTCTTCGCTCGATCGAGAACTTCTTGGCTCGAGCGAGAGTTTTCTGTGTCTAGTCGCTCGAGCGACCAAGTCTTCGCTCGAGCGAGCGTGTTTTATATCAGCGGACAGTAACGTTTTGAACATCACCTTTTCATCTTCTTTTTTTTGATTAAACCTAGATTCGAGACTCTCTCTCTCTACACTTATATTCTCTCTAAGAATTGATCTCCCTAGAGTGTGAATCTAGCCTAGGGCCTTTGTTAAAAAGATAGAGGACACTGAGAGCTTTGTTTTAATCTGAAAAAGTTTGGATTTGGAGTACGTTGATCTTCGAGTCTTCATCTCCTTTTTGGCTTAAACTTCAAGGTAGGGATATCCTACTCCTCTCTATGGGTTTTGTCTTTAAATTTTGGTATTTTGAGATGTTGGGCTTGGCTTGGTAATTTTGTGAAAGTTTGGGGCTTTTGTGCAATTTTACAAAAGTTGGGGTTTTATTCATAATAAACCTAGATGCATGTTTGGCATGGAAAAATGGAATAAATGTTGTATCATTGATGAAAATGGGACCTAAGGGTTGAAATGGTAATTATGGATAACGACCTAATTACATTGTTTAATTAATTGGGATAATTAATTGTGAGAAATGAGGAAATGAAATGTTGATTGAATATCCATTTGTGCATTTATTTTCTGTTTAGAAATAACTGCTTTGGGCTATCGGTGGAGGATAGTCGTGATTGTTGTAGACAATGCATGATGATTAGGCAAACTGAAACTAATCAATGAAATGTGTCATGGAACTTGATGGTTGATAGAATTACATTAACTGTATGTATTGGGTGATTGTATATAGAACCAATGTGTTTATATACGTTATGTGTAGAGGAGGAGATAGGGGATGTACTCCGCGGTTTAGGGGAAGATAGGGGATGTACCTCTAAACCGGATAGTGTTGGGAGAAGATAGGGGATGAACTCCGTAGACACAGCTCATATGCTTGTCTAGAGAAGTGAAGATAGAGCTTATATGCTTATCTTAGTAAAGTATGGATACAACTTATATGCTTATCTGTGAATGTGGGATATTGTTGTTATACATATCTGTTGAGAATGTGGATATAGCTTTTATGCTTATCTGAATGTGGGATATAGTTTTTATACATATCTGTGGAAATGATGATAGAGCTAGCATGCTTATCTGTTGAAAAAGGGAAAATGAAAGGTAACTTAGACTCATAAGTTGTATGACATAAATGTGTAAATTATGTGAATGTATCTGTGTTAGCCATCTATCAATTGCTAATCTTTTAGTCATTGTTCATGGTTGGTTTAGTGTATTTCTACTGGGCTGTGGCTCACCCTATATGGGAATATCATTTTCAGGTACAGGAAGCATGCCACCTCCAAGGACATAGCTTGAGAGGCTTGAGGCGGACATAATGTTGTCATTTTACTTTTTGATGTATTACATGTAAATACAAGCCAAGGGCTTAAGGTGTATGAGTTAGTACTCTTTTTGTTGTAACCAAGTGTTAACTTGGAAAGCTGTAAGCCCGTAGGGCATTTTGTTTTGATGTTAACATGTAATACTTATGTAATGGAACTCTAATGAATAAAAGAATGTGGTTAGTTTATATGTAATTGCATGTCTTATCTGATGGGTTTAATGTTGTTATTTTGAGGGCGTTACAACTTGGTATCAGAGCGTACCGGGTTCGAATACTTTGGGTACGTGGGAAGTGATTAGTATCACAATGGGTTTGTCTCACTTGATAGAGACTTAGATGTAGTATCATATGCTATGTGCATAATTGATAACATGCTTATGTGACTATATGGGTATGGGATTTAATTTCTGGGATGTTGATTGGATCCTTGAGTTTCTAGGAGTCTTGTTGGAAAAGCACTTGATCAATGCTGTTTCTAACCGGAACTCTAGTAACGTCTCGGGACTATCATTATCCGGAAATGAAATTCGTAAGTGCTTATGTGTTTATGTGCTTATGTGGAGTGAATTACAGTTGTCCATGCATTAGGACGTGAGTGTTTAGTTTCGGCACATTTATGAATGTGCTAATGTTCTGTGTTACCTTTATTAGGATGTCAGGACGAGGAAGAGGTGCTAGGCGTGGTAGACCTGCGAGGCAGGAAGTACCGTTACCGGGTGAGATTCCGGCAGTACAGGAGGGGGTTGGTCAGGCCAATGTGGCTGAGCCAGTGGGTCAGCAGGCTATGGGTGCCTTGGCCAGAGAGATAGCAGGAGCTTTGGGTATTCTTAGAGCTGGGAATCAGGCCGCTGAGGCAGGGCCTTCTTTCTTGAAGAGGGAGTTCTTCCGGTCTAATCCGGATGAGTTTATTGGGGATCCGAAGGAGCCACTGAAGGCTGATGAGTGGCTAGAGCAAATGAGTAAGACGTTCGAGATGCTTGGCATCGAGAACGGAGCACTGAAAGTGACCTTGGCATCCTTCCAGCTGAAGGGAGATGCGGGTCAATGGTGGAAGTACGAGAAGGCTCGTGTTAGTGGTACTTGGGAGGCATTTGTGAATGCTTTTCAGGAGAGGTTTTTGTCTGCAGCAGCTAGGGAGAAGCTGAGGGATCAGTTCAGCCGGCTTAATCAGCAGGGCTTGTCAGTGGCCGAGTTTGAGGCTACTTTTACCAGTCTGTCCAGGTTTGCACCAGAATTGGTGGCGTCTGAGGAACGCCGTTGCTATAAGTTTGAGCGGAAGTTGAGGCGGGGCCTCAAGTTGAGAGTTGGTGGGTCTTACATCCGAGAGTATAGACACCTGGTAGATGCTGCAGCTCATATGGAGCTCATGATGCAGGAGGAGGATGAGGGGCAGAGAGGCTCCAGGAGGAGCCAGGATGGTCAGGGTGATGGCAAGAGGCAGAGGGGTTCTAACCCTCAGCAGTCGCAGGGTGGTGTTGCTAGATCGACCTTCCCAGTGCCGAGTGCAGGCTCCGGGAGAGGTGGTCAGGGGGATTTCACCTGTTACAAGTGTGGCCAGCTGGGTCACAAGGTTTCTGTTTGCCCACAGAAGGGTGGGGGTCAGAGAGCTGTTTCTTCTTCAGCTAGATCACAGAGTCAGAGTTTGGGTAGGGGGCCGCCCTTGTCTTGTTATCAGTGTGGACAGCCTGGGCACCTGAAGAGGTTTTGCCCACAGTTGAGTGCCACTTCGGGAGCGTCTGGTTCTAGGCAGACGCAGGGTTTTCAGCCAGCTCAGTCTGTGCAGGCCTCGAGGGCCAATCCGGGAGCTTCGTCATCCCAGTCTGTGCAGCAGTCTTTTGCTCCGAGAGGTGAGCAGGTAGACCAGGGGCCTACGGGGCGCGTGTATGCTGTTACCGCGCAGGATTTAGTACCGGCTCCATCAGTAGTGAGAGGTACTTTTCTGTTTTGCAACTCGGTTGCTAGTGTGTTGATAGACACGGGTGCATCTCATTCTTTTGTATCTGCTGCATTTGCATCGGTTTTGGAATTGGAGTTAGCACAGTTAGCATCTCCTATTTGTGTGGTATCGCCTTTGGGTGGTGAGTTGATCCTGAAACAGGGTGTTAGAGGATGTGATATAGAGGTCGCCGATTATAGGCTTCCTTTTCCGTTTGTTGTCATGCCCATGAAGGGTTTTGATGTTATTTTGGGTATGGACTGGCTATCGTCATACCGGGCTGTTATTGATTGCTACCGCCAGAGGGTCACGTTATGTACCTTGAGCGGGGGGTGGTTCCATTTCTTGGGAGACCGGGTTGGTAGTGTTTTGCCACCGGGGTATGATTCGCGAGGGCGAAGTGAGCTTAGTAGTCTACTTGCTAGCTTTGAGAGTGGTGAGAGTGGTGAGACCCAGGTTATATTGCCGAGGGTGGTTTGCGAGTATTCGGATGTCTTTCCTGAAGATCTTGTTAGTTTGCCACCTCACCGAGAGATAGAGTTCTCTATTGATTTAGTGCCCGGCACGGCGCCGATTTCTATGGCACCTTACCGTTTTGCTCCAGCAGAGTTGGTTGAGTTGAAAGTTCAGCTCCAGGAATTGCTAGATAAGGGTTTTGTTCGCCCTAGTGTTTCACCGTGGGGAGCACCGGCCCTCTTTGTTAAAAAGAAAGATGGTGCCTTGAGATTGTGTATTGACTACCGGAAGTTGAATCGGGCTACGGTTAAGAATAAGTATCCTATGCCCCGTATAGATGATTTGTTTGACCAGTTGAAGGGTTCCCGTTGTTTCTCTAAGATAGACTTGAGATCGGGTTACCACCAGTTGAGGGTCAGGGAAGAGGATATTCCGAAGACGGCATTCCGTACGCGGTATGACCATTATGAGTTTCTGGTGATGCCATTCGGGCTTACCAATGCACCGGCAGTCTTTATGGACTTGATGAACCGGATTTTCCGGGAGTTCTTAGACCGATTTGTGGTCGTCTTTGTGGACGACATCCTTATCTATTCGCCTTCTGAGGAGGAGCACGAGGCACACTTGAGAGTGGTGCTTGAGTTGCTTAGAGCCCATAGGCTGTATGCCAAGTTTGGGAAGTGTGAGTTCTGGCTGAGGGAAGTCAAATTCTTAGGCCACGTGGTATCCGGGGAAGGGGTGTCTGTTGATACATCCAAGGTTGAGGCAGTGCAAGATTGGGCACAGCCTAAGAGTGTGTTTGAAATCCGCAGTTTTCTGGGATTAGCGGGGTATTACCGACAGTTTGTGAAAGATTTCTCCAGGTTAGCGTCACCGTTGACTAGATTGACTCGGAAGGGAGTCAAGTTTGTGTGGAGTGAGACTTGTGAAAGGTCGTTCCAAGAGCTGAAAGTTAGATTGACCACCGCTCCGGTGTTGATTATTCCGGAGAGAGGGTTGGGTTATGCGGTTTATTGTGATGCCTCACGAGAGGGTTTGGGTTGTGTGTTGATGCAAGAGGGGAAAGTGGTAGCTTATGGCTCACGTCAGTTGAAATTACACGAGAAGAATTACCCCACACACGACCTAGAGTTAGCAGCAGTGATTTTTGCCTTGAAAATTTGGAGGCACTCCCTTTATGGTGAGAGGTTCGAGGTATTCTCGGATCATAAGAGCTTGAAGTATCTATCTACACAGAGGGACTTGAATTTGAGGTAGAGGAGATGGATGGAGTTCATCGAGGATTATGATTTTGAGTTGCATTATCATCCGGGAAAGGCCAATGTTGTGGCCGATGCCCTTAGTAGGAAGACCATTGGTGAGGTAGCTTATATAGCCATCCGGGAATGGGAGATGTTGGGAGCACTTGGCGAGTTTGATTTGCTACTGGGCGAATCTGTTGAGGCTGCGGCCTTGTTTTCTGTTGTTGCGCAGCCTACACTTGTGATTAGAGTGTTAGAGGCACAGAGAGGTGACCTTGAGGTAGAATCCCTCCGAGAGAAGATCTCTAGTGGGACAGTTGAGAAGGGTTTGACGGTGTATCCCGACCTGAGTGTGAGATACTGAGACCGTTTGTTTGTACCGGAGTCTTGCCGAGAGGAAGTACTCCGAGAGTTTCACCATTCGCGCCTTGCGGTGCATCCGGGAGGTACTAAGATGTATCAGGATTTGGGTCGCCAGTTTTGGTGGCGGGGTATGAAGAGAGATGTGGCTGTTTTCGTATCGAAGTGCCTTACTTGCCAGCAAGTGAAGGCCGAGCATCAGAGGCCAGCGAGTTTGTTGCAACCCTTGCCTATCGCCGAGTGGAAGTGGGAGCATGTCACTATGGACTTCGTTGTAGGTCTTCCGAGGACTCAGCGGGGTAGTGATGCTATTTGGGTGGTTGTAGACCGGTTGACTAAGTTGGCGCACTTCATTCCTATGCGCGTGAGAGATTCGGTAGATCATATTGCCGATTTGTATATTCGGGACGTAGTGAGATTGCACGGGGTCCCAGTGACGATCGTCTCAGATAGAGATCCTCGTTTTACTGCTAGGTTGTGGCAGAGTTTGCAGAGTGCCTTGGGCACTAAGTTGACCTTTAGTACGGCTTATCATCCTCAGACTGACGGGCAGTCCTAGCGTACTATTCAGATCCTCGAGGATATGCTTCGGGGTTGTGTCCTGGACTTTAGCGGGACGTGGGAGAGGCACTTGCCCTTGGTAGAGTTTGCCTACAACAACAGTTTTCAGTCTAGCATCGGTATGGCACCGTTTGAGGCCTTGTATGGCCGACTGTGTAGGTCTCCAGTTTGTTGGGCCGAGGTGGGTGATGCACCTTTGTTGGGTCCGGAGTTGGTTAGGGAGACGACGGAGAAAGTTGAGCTTATCCGTAGGAGGCTTGTTACAGCCCAGAGTCGACAAAAAAGTTATGCCGACCGTAAGAGGAGGCCTTTGGCGTTTGAGGTAGGTAATCATGTCTTTCTGAAGATATCACCTAGACGAGGCCTGATGAGGTTTGGGAAGAGTGGGAAGTTGTCCCCTCGGTTTATTGGTCCTTTTGAGATCCTTGAGAGGATTGGTGAGGTTGCTTATCGATTAGCCTTACCACCGCAGTTGTCCGGAGTGCATGACGTGTATCATGTGAGTATGCTTCGGAAGTATGAGCCAGATCCATCACATGTGTTGGATTGGACCGATTTAGAGGTAGATGAGGATGCCTCGTATGAGGAGAGACCGGTTCGGGTCTTGAATAGGCGGGATCAGGTCCTACGTGGCAAGACCATTCCTTTGGTGAAAGTCTTGTGGAAACATCACGGAGTGGAGGAAGCCACTTGGGAACGTGAGTTGGGAGTCCGTGAGAAATATCCGGACTTGTTTGTTGATGTGTGATCTTGTGTTTAAATTTTACATTTTGTTGAACTTAAGAGCTTTTATATATGTCTTAAGTTGTGAAACATTGAAAATGTTTTGATTATTGGAAGTATGTTTTGGAACTTGCCTCATATGGAAGTTGAATGTGACACTATATGTGTTGAATATATTGTTGAAATTGGAAAGATAGTGCATAATGTTGATGCATGTTGAAAATACATATGTTGTTTACATATTGTGATATGTCTCTTGTTAAAGGGATGGGATGACCGGTAATGGGTCGAATTGTTGAATGTTCAAGTGTAACATTGTTTAAAATGGAGGAAAACTTGTTTTGAAAACTTGTGCTTAATTTCGGGGACGAAATTCTTCAAGGGGGGGAGGTTATAGCGATCCCGGGTTTACGCTTGTTGTACAGTGATCCGGACATGTGTCCGTGGATGTTGGTAGTTGTTTATTATCTTGTTTGCATCCTTTTTACTTTGTATATTGAGTTTGGGATGTGTTGGGCAGGTTTGTTACAGGTTGGTTGTGTTTGGGAGCCTATTGTTGCTGCCCAGATTTTTGGACCTTCGCTCGAGCGAGGAGTTGGTCGCTCGAGCGAGAGTTGAGTTGTGTCTGTTGGGTCGAGCCAGGGTGGCTTCGCTCGAGCGAGTGTTGCGTCTGGTTCTGGACCTGAGAGTTGCCTTTCTTGGCTCGAGCGAGCTTTTCGTGGCTCGAGCGGTCTGGGTTTTTCTTCGCTCGATCGAGAACTTCTTGGCTCGAGCGAGAGTTTTCTGTGTTTGGTCGCTCGAGCGACCAAGTCTTCGCTCGAGCGAGCGTGTTTTATATCAGCGGACAGTAGCGTTTTGAACATCACCTTTTCATCTTCTTTTTTTTGATTAAACCTAGATTCGAGACTCTCTCTCTCTACACTTATATTCTCTCTAAGAATTGATCTCCCTAGAGTGTGAATCTAGCCTAGGGCCTTTGTTAAAAAGATAGAGGACACTGAGAGCTTTGTTTTAATCTGAAAAAGTTTGGATTTGGAGTACGTTGATCTTCGAGTCTTCATCTCCTTTTTGGCTTAAACTTCAAGGTAGGGATATCCTACTCCTCTCTATGGGTTTTGTCTTTAAATTTTGGTATTTTGAGATGTTGGGCTTGGCTTGGTAATTTTGTGAAAGTTTGGGGCTTTTGTGCAATTTTACAAAAGTTGGGGTTTTATTCATAATAAACCTAGATGCATGTTTGGCATGGAAAAATGGAATAAATGTTGTATCATTGATGAAAATGGGACCTAAGGGTTGAAATGGTAATTATGGATAACGACCTAATTACATTGTTTAATTAATTGGGATAATTAATTGTGAGAAATGAGGAAATGAAATGTTGATTGAATATCCATTTGTGCATTTATTTTCTGTTTAGAAATAACTGCTTTGGGCTATCGGTGGAGGATAGTCGTGATTGTTGTAGACAATGCATGATGATTAGGCAAACTGAAACTAATCAATGAAATGTGTCATGGAACTTGATGGTTGATAGAATTACATTAACTGTATGTATTGGGTGATTGTATATAGAACCAATGTGTTTATATACGTTATGTGTAGAGGAGGAGATAGGGGATGTACTCCGCGGTTTAGGGGAAGATAGGGGATGTACCTCTAAACCGGATAGTGTTGGGAGAAGATAGGGGATGAACTCCGTAGACACAGCTCATATGCTTGTCTAGAGAAGTGAAGATAGAGCTTATATGCTTATCTTAGTAAAGTATGGATACAACTTATATGCTTATCTGTGAATGTGGGATATTGTTGTTATACATATCTGTTGAGAATGTGGATATAGCTTTTATGCTTATCTGAATGTGGGATATAGTTTTTATACATATCTGTGGAAATGATGATAGAGCTAGCATGCTTATCTGTTGAAAAAGGGAAAATGAAAGGTAACTTAGACTCATAAGTTGTATGACATAAATGTGTAAATTATGTGAATGTATCTGTGTTAGCCATCTATCAATTGCTAATCTTTTAGTCATTGTTCATGGTTGGTTTAGTGTATTTCTACTGGGCTGTGGCTCACCCTATATGGGAATATCATTTTCAGGTACAGGAAGCATGCCACCTCCAAGGACATAGCTTGAGAGGCTTGAGGCGGACATAATGTTGTCATTTTACTTTTTGATGTATTACATGTAAATACAAGCCAAGGGCTTAAGGTGTATGAGTTAGTACTCTTTTTGTTGTAACCAAGTGTTAACTTGGAAAGCTGTAAGCCCGTAGGGCATTTTGTTTTGATGTTAACATGTAATACTTATGTAATGGAACTCTAATGAATAAAAGAATGTGGTTAGTTTATATGTAATTGCATGTCTTATCTGATGGGTTTAATGTTGTTATTTTGAGGGCGTTACATGTGGCCTGTTGATCATGGCCAAATCTAATCTCATTGATTGTGGCCCGTTAATTTTGATCTGTCGATTCAGACCATAAATTATTTTAACATAAAATTATGGCCACGAACATTTGTATTTTATATTATTATTATTATTATTATTATTATTATTATTATTATTATTATTATTATTATTATTATTATTATTTTTGTGCATGATGCATCAAGTGGGCCAACGTGGGGCATAAAGGTGGTGAGGAACTTGTAAATCCATGATGTGCAAAGAACCCATGATGAGCAAAGAATGTGGTTGTAAGTTGAAGTATCTAGTAGTTGCAAATTGAAGGAAGAAATTGCCTAGAGCAATTGTTGAAGAGAAACGTGGGATAATGCCATGATGTTGAGAGAGCAGCAGCATGGGTAGTTGCTTGAAGGCAAAGGAAAATTGGCTGGACAACACGTATAAATAACTTAGACAATGGAGAGAAAGAGGACATCAAACTCATCAGTCTTTTCTTTATCTTTAGGAGTAGTCTACCTTAATTCTTACGAGTAGATTATCTTAATTTTTAGGAGTGGCTTTCAACAATTTGTAACCTTGTAAACTTAGAAGATGTCAATAGAAGCTTTTCTGTGTTTGCTTCACTTTGTCGATTGTTAATTGTTCCAAAGAAGTCCTTATACTTTCAAGGCAATTTGAATCAAATACACAGTTGCTTGATCTCTTTGGTTGGATTGTTTGTTTAAATTATTGTTTGATCCTGTCAATTTGGGTTAATTTTTACTGACATACTCCGCGATAAGTTATTGCTACTCTTAGATTTCGCAAGTGTTGTGAATTTGGTTGAAGGTTTTTTCTCTTCGAATTCCCAGCTCTTATATGGCTTCACTGGCCATGCCATGCTACCACGTGTCCATTTGCTGGTAACTTCCACTTGCCCATGATCTACAATTGTTGCAATTGCCTTCAACTTTCTTTTCTCTTAAAAGTGACGTGTGCCTTGTCCTTGATCCTTGCTTTCAAGCCACCATCTTCATGCCCACGATTCTTGGACCCTTTTTGATTATGCCCATGCTCCCATCGACAGAGGATTTAAATTTTGGTGCTAACACTACCATACCATAATGACCAACTACAGGCCTATCAAATGCATAATTATCATACATTTATGGGCATAGTTTCCCCCCAAGTCTTGGTCCTAAGTCATTTGGATTATAATTAAAGACCGGATTTTGGGGATATTCCCTCATTTCTGTGTATTTGAACATAGGATTTACATTCATTCCCTCCTTATATCTTTTTTGAAGTGTGAAAGGTCTCTAAAATGATACATGTTCATTTACAATTGTGTGTTTTTGAGGACATATAGAGGGACCACATTGTACCTTGTTGTTGTCACCATAAAATTAAAATTCTCTGTCAACATGCATAAAGAAGAGTGTGGACATGAGCAATAAGGGTCCAGGAATTTTGGACATGAAGATGGTGGCCTAAAAGAAAGGATCAAGGACAAGACATGTGGCTCTTTCCAGAGAAAAGGAAGTTGAAGGCAGTTGTAGATCATGGGCAACTAGAAGTTACTAGCAAATGGACATATGGCAGCATGGCATGGCCAGTGAATGTAATGCCCCGAAAATTGGGCAGGGTATATCTATTTATGTTATAAAATCCACCTGATAGACAAATACATATATATAGCTAACCATTCCATACATCCATTTTCATTAAATCCCAAATGCCAAATACATGCTATTCACATCTCAATGCCCCAGTTCCAATCCCAAGCATACATTTTACAATAAGTATGAAATGGAAACCGAACAGATAATAAGTGCCATACAGGCTTACAAATTTATCCAAGAACATTCTTGGTTGCACAAAATGGAGTTTCAACTCAATGTAAATACAGCCCTAGGCTTACATTCAACAAATAACAATAAAACAAAAATGAAGCCTCAACTCCGAGTCCTCCCAAGTCAATGCCTTGGCGGAGGCATAGCACCTGTACCTGAAATGGTTTCCTTTATAGGGTGAGCTACAGCCCAGTAGAGATATGTCACGACCCAAACCCGGCCCTATGGGTTTAGCACCATAACCGGCCAGTAATCCGAGATTACCGAAGGCCTGCTTAACAGTAATACAGTAAAACAGAGTACAGGGCCTGGCGGAAGCCAATACAGTAAATAAATAGTGTCCATTGAGCTGTGACATTCTGTATGCAAAAAGGCTTTTCATACATTTGTACATAAACAGTACAGAATAGTATACACCATATTTACAATCATTCAGACTAGGGACTCGACCCTATATAACAGTACAGTAACACTCAGTCTATACAGAACAGTAAAACAGTACAGAAGGGGGAATTGTAAAAGACCCCTAAGCCTTAACAGATAGGCTCGGAACCTCGCAGTGAGGCACAAAGGCTGGCTTGACAAAACTGGAGTAACCCTGACGCCTCTAGCTGCGGTCTGGTGCCTGAACACCTACATATATATATGAGCAGTGAGCTAAAGCCCAGTGAATAACATAAAGCGTAAAGGGGTTTAGAATGAATGTCCTTACAGTAATGAAAACAGTTCACTTCAATCAGTATTTCAGTTGTTCAGTACAGTAAACAGTCATATGTGGTACATCCATTAGCATAACAGTAACAGTAGGTCTTAAAAGACCGAACAGTAATGATGGCCATCAGTCAGTAAACAGTAGTGGTTCCACGAGAGAACCGACAGAGATCTCTGTAACAGTAACAGTAACAGTAAACAGTAGGTGCTAAGGATGCCACAGTACAGTTCAGAAATAAAGGACATACATTCATTCAGTAATACCAGTTCAGTAAACAGTTCAGTTCAGTATTCAAAAGATATCAGTTGAACATATCTTTACACAATTGTTACTCACAGAGTTCTGGGCTACAGTATGCTAGAGCGTGTCTCTCCAGTCGCCAACCCTACACTGTTAACAGATTGAACACACTAAGCTACACAGTTGGGAAATATCATAACTCAATCCCTAATTTGCCTTGGCGTGTTCTACAACGATATCCTCATTAAGATGTCTTAAACTAGGCCTAACAATGCCTACAATGGGATGAGGATGCAAAGATGCGACCAGAAAACAGTTTCAGAATTTTCAGAAAAACAGAGTCCCGCTCGAGCGCAGGTTTCCCCGCTCGAGCGGTCATGCAACAAAGGTACACGCTCGAGCGTAAACTTTCCCGCTCGCTCGAGCGTAAACTTTCCCGCTCGAGCGTACTGTGAAAGTACTGGATGGGTGAAATCTCCGCTCGACGCACGCTCGAGCTTGAGACAAACTCCGCTCGAGCGCCCAATCCTTCGCTCGAGCGTACAGTAAAACATTGCAGAGAGATGCTAGATGCTCGGATTCTACGCTCGAGCGGCATTTCCCCCGCTCGAGCGGAAGTGCGAAATCTGGAAAACCCAGATTGCACCTCCAAGCTCAAAACCAAGTTCAAAAGCATCAAAACTCGACCTCTTGGGCTAAATTTCCAGAAAACACATGTAAACTCATAGTTAAACATGGTTCAAAACTCAATTTGAAAAATCAAAGCCCAAGGGTGTTTAATTCAAACCCAATTTCAAACCAATTTCAAATCATTTTCAAGAACAATCTTCAAACATGACATGCATGATCTTAAATCATTTTCAAAGCTTCGATGCTGTTTCAAAAGAGCTCAAACCTTCAAAAAACAAGATGAACTCATGGAGTATGACCAAAAGATGGACATGCATGTGAGGCATTATGAACTACAACCTCAAAACTTCAATATATGTACATGCATGCAACAATTAAGCTACAATTCAACATCTAAACCATGTTTTGGCTCTAAACTCCATCAACATGACATGAACCATGCAAGATTCAACTTAAAACATGAATAAGAAGACAATGGAGCTACCTTAAGTCTTGTATTTCAAGAAGGGAGTTCAAACATGCAATATCCTCAACAATTTCTTCAATTCTCTTCAAATTCTAAGCAATCTTGAGATGAACTCAAGACTCTCACTTCCTCTCTCTCTAAGTTCGGCTGAGGGTCTCACCAAAAGGCTAAAGAAATGTTTGATTCAATGTATAAGGCTCAAGTGTGCGTGTGAGATAGTGGCCCACTCAAGGGCAAAACGGTAATTAAGTCCAACTCTTCAATTAGCTTATTTAATCTAATTTAATCATACCTAATCAATTTTCAGATAATTATACTATAAAATCACATAAATTATGAGGGTCATAGAACACTAATCGGTTTCGGATTCGGCCGCCGATAAGGCCTTCAATTAGCAGCTTAAGCATATGAACATGGACAGATAATCATACTGTCAACAGATAAAATGCAATTTAACTAACGTATACTCAATCAATTCGGTTTCCAATTTCAGTCAGTCAGTCCAGTACTTTAATCAGTTCAATTATCAGTCAGTTATCAGTCATTATCAGTTCCGTTTAGCAGTAATCGGTGATTATCGGTAATCATTCAGTCCCTAATCAGTAAACAGTATGAGGGTTGTTACAGTCTCCCCTCCTTATAAAGAGTTTAGTCCTCTAAACTCGAGTTACCTTCATTCTGGAAGAAAACAGGATTCAGTGGAAACAGTTCAGGATATCGTTTGGCCATGTCATCTTCCCTTTCCCAAGTGGCATACACGCCACCGTGGTTTTGCCAGTCAACTTTTACTAGCGGGATCTCTTTGTTCCTCAGTTTCTTGATCCGTCGGTTTACAATCTGTATAGGCCGTTCCTCGTAAGTGTAGTCATCACTCAACACTATCCGAGTAGGCTCAATCACATGGAAGGGATCCCGGAGATAATCTCTTAACATAGAAATGTGGAAGACGTTATGCATATGCTCCATTTCAGGAGGAAGCGCAACTTGATACGCCACCGGATTGATTTTCTCAATGATCTCATATGGTCCGACGTATCTCGGTGCTAACTTGCCTTTGACCCCAAAACGAGTCTGGCCTTTCATTGGTGTCACTTTCACAAAAACGTGATCACCCACTTCATACTCTCTGTCCCGTCTTCTGACATCTGCATAACTTTTCTGCCTACTCTGTGCAGTTTTCAATCTTTGCTGTATCAGTTTCACTTTTTCAGTTGTTTCATACACAATCTCGGGCCCAAGCAAAGGCCCATCTCCAACTTCTGCCCAGCAAATTGGAGATCTACATTTTCTGCCATACAATGCCTCAAAAGGCGCTATACCAATACTCGAATGGTAGCTGTTGTTGTAGGCGAATTCAACTAATGGCAGATGACTTTCCCAGTCTCCCTGAAAATCAAGGACACACATTCTCAGTAAATCCTCCAGAGTTTGGATGGTCCTTTCTGATTGGCCATCTGTCTGAGGATGATAGGCACTACTTAGTCTCAGTTCAGTACCCAGTGCAGTTTGTAGGCTTTGCCAAAACCTCGATGTAAACTTCGAATCCCTGTCAGAAACAATAGACACAGGCACTCCATGCAGTCTTACAATTTCATCAATATAGATAACAGCCAATTTGTCCGCATTATAGATTGTCTTGACAGGTAAGAAGTGAGCAGATTTGGTTAGTCTATCAACAATAACCCAAATTGAATCCATACCTTTTCTGGAGCGAGGTAATCCAACGATAAAATCCATCGTGATATGCTCCCATTTCCACTCTGGTATGGGTAGGGGTTGCAATAGTCCGGCAGGTCGTTGATGTTCAGCTTTGACCTGTTGGCAATGAAGACATTTGGATACAAAATCAGCAATTTCTTTCTTCATTCCCGGCCACCAGAAATTCTGTTTCAGATCTTGGTACATTTTCGTATTCCCCGGATGGATAGACAATTTCGAATTGTGGCCTTCTTGCAGAACTCTTCTTTTCAGTTCAGTATCATTTGGTACACACAGTCTTTCTTGAAATTTCAGTACATTATTCTCAAATTTGAATCCCGGTCTCTGTTTGGATTCTCTTTCCTCGATGATCTTCTTCAAGAAATCATCCAGTTGCTGTTTTTCTTTAACCTCTTCAATCAGTGCCGGTTGAGCAGAAATAGCAGCTAAGATTCCACCTTGTTCTCTCAAAACAATTTCAATTTCAGATTTTTCAAGGTCACAAAGCAACTCTTTCTGTCCTGTAAGCAGACAGGCTAAGTTTCCAATCGATTTCCGGCTCAATGCATCGGCAACGGTATTGGCTTTTCCCGGATGGTACAATATCTGTAGGTCATAGTCTTTAATCAGTTCCAGCCATCTCCGCTGTCTCATATTCAGTTCTTTCTGTGTGAAGAAATACTTTAAACTCTTGTGGTCGGTGTATACTTCACATGTCACCCCATACAGATAGTGACGCCAAATTTTCAGTGCAAATACTACTGCAGTAAGTTCCAGATCATGGGTTGGGTAGTTCTTTTCATGTGGTCTCAGTTGTCGGGAAGCATAAGCAATAACTCTCCCATTCTGCATTAAAACACACCCCAGACCCTTATGAGAAGCATCACTAAATACAGTATAACCATCCGTACCTGAAGGTAAGGTAAGAACTGGTGCAGTCACTAATCGAGTTTTCAACTCCTGGAAGGCAGATTCCCTTTGATCAGTCCAGTCAAATGATGTCCCCTTTTGTGTTAACTGCGTCAGTGGTAGGGCAATTTTGGAGAAATCTTTGACAAATCTTCTGTAATATCCAGCCAATCCCAAAAAGCTTCGGACTTCAGTCACATTTGTTGGTCTAGGCCAGTTCACTACAGCTTCAATTTTCTGCGGATCAACGGAAATTCCGTTTTTGCTAACAACATGCCCCAAAAACATAACATGGTCAAGCCAAAATTCACATTTAGACAGTTTAGCATACAGTTTCTGTTCTCTTAAAGTTTGCAGGGCAAGTCTCAGATGATGTTCATGCTGTTCTATACTTTTGGAGTAAATCAATATGTCATCGATAAATACAACAATAAAGTCATCAAGGTATGGTTTAAAAATTCTGTTCATGAGGTCCATAAAGGCAGCAGGGGCATTCGTGACTCCGAATGGCATAACTAAAAATTCATAATGGCCATACCTCGTTCTGAAAGCAGTTTTATCAATGTCTTCCGGTTTAACCTTCAGTTGATGATACCCCGATCTAAGATCAATCTTGGAAAATACTTTAGCACCCTGTAACTGATCAAACAGGTCATCAATACGCGGTAATGGGTATTTGTTCTTTACAGTTACCTTATTCAGTTCACGGTAGTCAATGCACAGTCTCAGTGAGCCATCTTTCTTCTTGACAAACAAAACAGGAGCACCCCATGGCAAAGTGCTAGGTCTGATGAACTTTTTGTCTAACAGTTCTTGCAATTGCACTTTCAGTTCCTTCAGTTCAGTGGGAGCCATTCTGTAAGGAGCTTTAGAAACTGGTTGTGTTCCGGGAATCACGTCAACGGTAAATTCAATCTCCCTGTCAGTCAAATCTCCTGGAAGGTTATCTGGAAAAACATCTGGAAATTCTCTGACTATAGGAATACAATTCACATCAGTTTTAATGCTATCATCAGTAGACACAGTCAGTACAGAACACAGATATCCCTTACACCCCTTTCTAATTAGTTTAACAGCTTTTACTGACGAAATCAAATACGGAGGAGGTACTACTCCACTCCCATTAAACACAAATTCAGGCAGACCAGGTGGACGAAAAACAACTTGCTTGGTCACACAGTCAATAGTGGCATGATATTTTTGTAACCAATCCATCCCCAATATTACGTCAAAATGATCAATGTTCAATGGTAGTAAATCAATAAACAGATGCATATCCCCAACAATGATTTCACATGCGGGGTACATATAAGCACATGTCATAGATCCCCCTACGGGTGATGATACGGCTAGCAGATAGGTCATAGGTTCTAAGGGTCTATTCAATTTCCGTGAGAAAGCATGCGATACATAAGAATGTGTAGACCCCGAATCAATCAGTACATATGCATTTTGAGTACAGATAGAGAGAATACCTGACACAACGGTCTCGGTATTCTGCACATCTCTCGGTACTAGTGCGAACACTCGGCCTTGCCTCATAGGCTCTTTTCCGGTAGCTTTAGGGTTCGGTTTTGGTGGAGCGTTCGATGCTGCGCCGCTGACTGCAGCTTTGCTATTGCCCTAAGGAGCTGAAGGACAATCTCTAACCATGTGGCCCACCTTGCCACACCTGTAACAGGCTCCAGATAATTTGTGACAAATTCCTTTATGCTTGTTACCACATACAGAGCAGGGTGGAATGAACCCACTCCCTTGGCTGGGGCTAGTCATTGATCCCGTGTTCTGTTTCTTATTGGCTGGGTTGTGCTTGCCTTTCTTGAATTTGAAACCCTGCCTTTTTCCATGCCATTCAGTTGTCGGTATTTCAGATTGTTTCACTGCTGCAATGTTCGACTCGGCCATCAATGCCCGGTCGAGAACACCCACAAAAGTCGGTAGTTTCAAGACATTTATTCGATCAAGGATTGCAACATCAAGGCCACCTTCAAATTTCCTGGCCTTCTTATACTCAGTATCCACCATATGCGGTGGATAACGGGCAAGTTCAGTAAATTTCGTCTCGTATTCTGCAACGGACATTGTGCCCTGTTTCAGCTGTTCAAATTCAGTCACTTTCCTATCCCTGACACATTGTGGGAAGTACTTTTCAAAGAAGGACTCCTTGAACTGAGCCCAAGTCATAACAGTATTTGTGTCACGGATCAACATCCACCACCTTCTAGACTCTTCTTGTAGGGTGAAGGTAGCTAACAATACTTTGTTCGCTTCTGAGCACGGAAACACTTCAAATAGTTTTTCTGTCTCAAGCACCTAAGCTTCAGCCTTTAGCGGTTCCAATCCTCCCTGAAAGGATGGCGGTTTCATCTTGCTGAATTTATGGGTGAGAGCAATAATATCCCCATCATTCACATTCACATTAGGCTCCGGCTGTACCGGAGGAGGAGGAGGTGGGGGCGGTTGGTTCTGTTGTTGTTCAAGTCTAGCAGTTATCAGTTCCATCATTCTTTCCATTCTTTCCATTCTTGCCTCAGTAGATGAGGACTCAGGTTCATTTGCATTGTCCATTTCACTATAAGCAGTTATGACAGTTTTAAACATAAGCAGTCATTTGTTTACCAGTTTAACACATTAGCAGATATTCAGTCATAACATAACCACACACTTATCATGTTCATGAGATGCCCTAATAACTTTCCTAGGACACCCTATAGCTCATTTGGACACGTGTGTGCGGTATAACTCGTGGTAAGTATCGCTCTGATACCACTCTGTCACGACCCAAACCCGGCCCTATGGGTTTAGCACCGTAACCGGCCAGTAATCCGAGATTACCGAAGGCCTGCTTAACAGTAATACAGTAAAACAGAGTACAGGGCCTGGCGGAAGCCAATACAGTAAATAAATAGTGTCCATTGAGCTGTGACATTCTGTATGCAAAAAGGCTTTTCATACATTTGTACATAAACAGTACAGAATAGTATACACCATATTTACAATCATTCAGACTAGGGACTCGACCCTATATAACAGTACAGTAACACTCAGTCTATACAGAACAGTAAAACAGTACAGAAGGGGGAATTGTAAAAGACCCCTAAGCCTTAACAGATAGGCTCGGAACCTCGCAGTGAGGCACAAAGGCTGGCTTGACAAAACTGGAGTAACCCTGACGCCTCTAGCTGCGGTCTGGTGCCTGAACACCTACATATATATATGAGCAGTGAGCTAAAGCCCAGTGAATAACATAAAGCGTAAAGGGGTTTAGAATGAATGTCCTTACAGTAATGAAAACAGTTCACTTCAATCAGTATTTCAGTTGTTCAGTACAGTAAACAGTCATATGTGGTACATCCATTAGCATAACAGTAACAGTAGGTCTTAAAAGACCGAACAGTAATGATGGCCATCAGTCAGTAAACAGTAGTGGTTCCACGAGAGAACCGACAGAGATCTCTGTAACAGTAACAGTAACAGTAAACAGTAGGTACTAAGGATGCCACAGTACAGTTCAGAAATAAAGGACATACATTCATTCAGTAATACCAGTTCAGTAAACAGTTCAGTTCAGTATTCAAAAGATATCAGTTGAACATATCTTTACACAATTGTTACTCACAGAGTTCTGGGCTACAGTATGCTAGAGCGTGTCTCTCCAGTCGCCAACCCTACACTGTTAACAGATTGAACACACTAAGCTACACAGTTGGGAAATATCATAACTCAATCCCTAATTTGCCTTGGCGTGTTCTACAACGATATCCTCATTAAGATGTCTTAAACTAGGCCTAACAATGCCTACAATGGGATGAGGATGCAAAGATGCGACCAGAAAACAGTTTCAGAATTTTCAGAAAAACAGAGTCCCGCTCGAGCGCAGGTTTCCCCGCTCGAGCGGTCATGCAACAAAGGTACACGCTCGAGCGTAAACTTTCCCGCTCGCTCGAGCGTACTGTGAAAGTACTGAATGGGTGAAATCTCCGCTCGACGCACGCTCGAGCTTGAGACAAACTCCGCTCGAGCGCCCAATCCTCCGCTCGAGCGTACAGTAAAACATTGCAGAGAGATGCTGGATGCTCGGATTCTACGCTCGAGCGGCATTTCCCCCACTCGAGCGGAAGTGCGAAATCTGGAAAACCCAGATTGCACCTCCAAGCTCAAAACCAAGTTCAAAAGCATCAAAACTCGACCTCTTGGGCTAAATTTCCAGAAAACACATGTAAACTCATAGTTAAACATGGTTCAAAACTCAATTTGAAAAATCAAAGCCCAAGGGTGTTTAATTCAAACCCAATTTCAAACCAATTTCAAATCATTTTCAAGAACAATCTTCAAACATGACATGCATGATCTTAAATCATTTTCAAAGCTTCGATGCTGTTTCAAAAGAGCTCAAACCTTCAAAAAACAAGATGAACTCATGGAGTATGACCAAAAGATGGACATGCATGTGAGGCATTATGAACTACAACCTCAAAACTTCAATATATGTACATGCATGCAACAATTAAGCTACAATTCAACATCTAAACCATGTTTTGGCTCTAAACTCCATCAACATGACATGAACCATGCAAGATTCAACTTAAAACATGAATAAGAAGACAATGGAGCTACCTTAAGTCTTGTATTTCAAGAAGGGAGTTCAAACATGCAATATCCTCAACAATTTCTTCAATTCTCTTCAAATTCTAAGCAATCTTGAGATGAACTCAAGACTCTCACTTCCTCTCTCTCTAAGTTCGGCTGAGGGTCTCACCAAAAGGCTAAAGAAATTTTTGATTCAATGTATAAGGCTCAAGTGTGCGTGTGAGATAGTGGCCCACTCAAGGGCAAAACGGTAATTAAGTCCAACTCTTCAATTAGCTTATTTAATCTAATTTAATCATACCTAATCAATTTTCAGATAATTATACTATAAAATCACATAAATTATGAGGGTCATAGAACACTAATCGGTTTCGGATTCGGCCGCCGATAAGGCCTTCAATTAGCAGCTTAAGCATATGAACATGGATAGATAATCATACTGTCAACAGATAAAATGCAATTTAACTAACGTATACTCAATCAATTCGGTTTCCAATTTCAGTCAGTCAGTCCAGTACTTTAATCAGTTCAATTATCAGTCAGTTATCAGTCATTATCAGTTCCGTTTAGCAGTAATCGGTGATTATCGGTAATCAATCAGTCCCTAATCAGTAAACAGTATGAGGGTTGTTACAAGATATACTACACAACATATGGACCATGGCAAGACTAAAGAGGAGTATGTTCATGCCATGCTCATGATAAAACAGTTTATCTCTCTTTTTATAAAGCATGCAATGCTGAGATGCAACAATAGATATAAAACCATTTCCATTTTAAACCATATTTGTTACATGAATACAGGTTCTGTGAATCTCTAGGTGAGTGTCTGGAGGTACGCCCTAATGCATTACCACTGTCATTTTTACCAGTAAATTGGAAGGCTCGACACCTAACCTCGTGGTTCTACACCCCCTACCCAGATTCACCAAGTATCTATCTTTTTGTAAATAGATACATTTCAAAACATTTCTCAAAAATAGATACATTTCCAATGAAATGAATGTAATTGAATGTCTAATGCAACAAATGAGGAATGTGGTTCAATTTACCTAAGTCTCATGCATTTCTACAACAATCATGGTTATCCTCCACCAATAGCCTAAAACAGATATTTCTAATCAGATCTTTAAACAATTAAATTCCAAAAATTCTGATAAATACAATCTATTCCACATCTCATCAAATATGAACAACTACACTAGTTTTCATATCACAATCACATTCGATAACCTCTCAAGGTCCATTTCTAACCGTGTTGGTTTTATTCCAACAGATATATTAAGCAACATAATACCGTTAATGCCCAAGAAAATATCATTTTCTTCCCAAACTCATTCTCCAAGCATTATTCAACTATGATATCCTATTTTGATCAAAAGCCCCAAAAGTTAAACATAATTCCTTTGTTTTCTTTAAAAATGCTCTTTTGGTCGCAAACCGGTAAAAATTTCAAAACCAATCGAATCAAAGTCTGTTTTTGCTCAAATTTAAAATATAGCTCTTTCATAACCTTACAAACATATTCCAAGTTTACACTTTCACAATTTGGGCATCAACTCTTTATTTTTCTGAAAATTTTCCTTTTAAGCAAATAAATCACAAATTTTTCAAAAATTCTAATTAAATTATATACAACTGTAAGCTCCATATAATCAAGTAAAAAGTACACAAAGAAGTGTAGGAAAAATCCCTACCTCAAGCCAAGAAGCTTTCAAATTTTTTGGCAACAGAAATTAAATTTGCTCGGAGCCAAACGACGCCTTTTCCGCCCTCTACGTTTTGATCCAAAGCAAGATCAAACCCATGAAAAACCAACATTGGAACCCTTTTTTCTCTTTTTCTCCTCACGGCAAGAACCCAAAGTTGAACAAAACATTCTATTTGGTCACTTTTATATATATATATATATATATTATAAACAAATATCTAACCATAAATATTTAACTATATATATCAATCAAAAATACATTTCAACATCTTTAATGACAAAAGTAAATATAATATTTTCTCGCCACAAAATATATTTCGTTTAATGGTATACACCATAAATATTCACAACTCTTTTATGGTAGTCAAATAATAATAATAAAACCACAACACTATTACATGGTTACTAACGGGTCACAATTCAATCAATTGGGTCCAAAACGAATAGAGTTTAATAATTTAAAACAAATCCCCAACTGATTTATTTCAAATCATGGTTCGAACACCCAAAACTCAATTTTAAATTTTGCTATAAATTAAACTGAATACCAATCAGTCCATGAATTTTCATAAAATAAATACTCATCATTAAATTCTGAATTTTTTATCCAACGTGCTAAACTCATATGGGAACAACATATAAAAATTTCATAATTTTCTGAGATCAGGAACTATTTTTAAAAAATACAAAACCGAATTGTTTTTGCACAGACTTTACACGGCAATCAAATTCGAAAATTTGCTCAATTAAATTATGCGTTGGCTATTTAAAAAAAAAAATTGGGGTTATTACAATGACGCAGTATAAAAGTTGGAAATTCAAAGAGAGAAGCCCCTTCAACCAAATTCACAACACTTGTGAAATCTAGGAGTAGCTTAACATTATCATTGGAGTAGTTCTTGTACTTGTAGTGGCAGTTTTAGTTCTTGTAACTCAATTTAGACCTGTCGATTGTAATGTTATGAATCTTGTAATTTAATTTTTGAATTAAGTGACAAGTTTAAGTATTATTAATCATATTTCCAGTTCATTTATCTTTGTTTATTCACATTACAGCCTTCAAAGAAGTCCTTGAATTTGTGTGTGCACCCGTTTTTGTAAAATGTCTGTCGACAGGTGCACAAATCAAATTGTGACATGTGGCAACAAAGTCATAGTTGGGGTGCGTATTAATCAGAGGATTATGTGGAAAGAAAATGGTAGTCAGCAATAGCATGTGTTTGCACCCGTTTTTGTAAAATGTTTGTCCACAGGTGCACAAATTAGATTATGACATGTGGAAACAAAGTCATAGTTGGGGTGCATATTAATCAGAGGATTGTGTGGCAAGGAAATGGTAGTCATATGTGCAATTGTTTGCACCCATTTTCATCAGATTCCTCTCGACAGGTGGATCAACCAGATGGTGACATGTGGCAAAGTCAAAGGAACAGATGACATCAGAAGAATGGGCCAAGTGCAACAAGTGACCCAGGTAATGGAGCAGTTACCAGGCTAAATCATGGACTTAAGTGAGTTATTGCAGAAGTGAGCAAGCACAGAATAAGGACTTCAAATAGTGGAAGTTTTATTATGAGTCCTTTATATAATATCTCTAAACATATTTTCCAAACAACATTGGTTCATTAACCATTTTACTAAAACCAAGTTTTGGTGTGATCCACATATTCAAAAGAGATTTTGAATAATAAAAGCCATAAATGGCCTTGAAAACTTATACATGTTGACATCTTGAACAATGTCAAAAATTTCAAGTTCATGAATATTTGATTGTTTATAATTTTTAGTCATAGTTGGCTTAAAATCACATATTTTAACCACATTGTTTGCATCGCTCTCTGAACTACGAGTTGCTACAAAGGACTTATTTTTTCTTTCACACATTAATGGGTAGAAACATTTTTTGAAAATCCAAAAAAGATTTCTTCCTTGTGAAATTGCCTCTTACCATAGAATTTTTATTCTCATGGCTCTTTGTTTTTTCATCCATAACTGAAAAATCTAAGGCTCTGTTTGTTTGTGTTTTTAAAAGTTAGTTCTACACTATGTTTTCAGTATGGTGTTTGGAACGTGTTTTGGAAACACATTTCCAAAACTCTGCAGAGTTATCTGTAACAGCCGCGCTTTTCAAATTTTTTTTTTTCAAAATTTTTGCTAACGGGACATCCAGCCGATTGACCAGAATAGTGATTTTTTTTTTTTTGCAATTGATATGTTAATTTTTATATAATCGAAAAAAACATTTTCTGAAATTTTTAAAATTTTTTATGTGCTTTAAAATAATTTTGAGTTGTATGTTTAGTTATGTGTTGTAAATTTTTGTATCAAATATCAAATGTCACATCAACAATTCCCCACTCAAATCAAAACTCTTTTCAAAACTATTTTCAAAAGTCTTTACCAAACAAATTTTCTACACTCAAATCATAATTCCACAACACACAAACTCAAAATACAACTCATTCTCTCAAATCACATTTACAAAACTCTACCAAACGCTACCTAAGATCCCCGAGATATTGATTCGTAATTATGTTTCAATTTAAAACAATAAATAACAATCTCAATAAACAATCAAGACAAATTGACACAACGAGTTAACATGGAAAAATCACAATTGGAGCATCTCCAATTGTGATAAAAAAAAAAAATCACAGGCCAAAGCCACAAAATAATCCACTAAGAAGACAAAAAAAGAATTACACAAGTGTACTCTCAATTACCTAGCAAATCCACGCTTGAATTGAATTGACCCCAATGTGCCTATTCCACTACTGTCTTCATCTCAGAATTGTCTTGCCTAACTTTGAATGTCATGCCTCCAAAATAATAATACAAATAATCCAATCTCATAAGAGGAAAGAATATAATAAAGTTGAGATATTTCCATTCATCAGAGTTCGTATTACAAAAAGGGCATTATATGCCTCATACATTCATAAATATTCATCCTGAATCTATAGCATGTAATGTCAGTTAATAACAACAAAATAAATGCCCTACGAGCTTATATCTTTCCAAGACAATAACTTGGTTACAACAAAAAGGGAGTCATAAGCTTCATGCATATAAAGCCCAAGGCTTAAATAAACATTTGAACACAAAATGACAAAAATAGAACCCCTAGCCCTAAGATCCTTCCAAGCTACGTCCTTGGAAGAAGCATATCTCCTGTACCTAAAAATGGTTTCCCAAGTAGGGTGAGCCAAAGCCCAGTAGGAACAGCCTAACACAATATATGAGATTTAACTAAGATATAAATGTCAAATATATGTATGCAATACTTATGACCCAAACACATTTTCTTCACATGGTTACATGATATCAACATTTATATCTAGATCCATTCTCATTTATTCATTTCAAACTAGTTCATTTTATTTCAATTCATAGGCCACGTTTATAATTCTCTGAATAACCCAACTGAGACTACAACTCAATGGTTTTTAATCAGCACAACAAACATATAGACACTTTAACCTTGCCATTTTACAAAAATTTCGTCCGCGGGTTTGGCATTTATGTATACATAAGATTTCGAGACTTTCACCCTGGACACTCCGGCTAACTTAATTTTCAATGGAGTTCATCCCCTATCTCCTCCCAAAACATGAAGTACATCCCCTTTCTCCTCCCAAAACATTATACATATACAATGTATTTAAAGACACCATCATATTCAATGACATTCAATTACACACATTCAATGTCTCAACACACTGTCATATTCAATGACATAGTTAAATGATTAGTTTTAATTATCCTAATCATCATGCAATGTCTACAACAATCATAGCTATCCTCCACCGATAGCCCAATAAAGATATTTCTAAATAGATATACAATCTTTATAACATATAATTTTATCAAATTTTCATAGGTGAGTGATTAAACAAATCCAACTACACTATTCATTTATACATCCTCCCATTTTCACATTTCTCATCTCAATTCCATTATTTATACAAAATAATTATTCAACATATACTAGGGCAAATTTCCCCTTTTTTCAAATATTGACCCAAAGGCTAAAATCAACTATTTTAACACAAGATACCCTCATATCCAAACCCCATAGTCAATTATATAACATCACATGGAAACCCCTCTTTCTAAAGCATTAACCCAAACCCTAGGTTTTCTCCAAACACCCAAAATCTCACTATGTATACATAACAACAAATAACTATGTTAAAAACCATAACAAAGTGTAGAATATCCCTACCTCAAGAGTAGAAGCCCAAAGGAGAAATGGAAGAACTTCAAAGACACCGAAACTCGACTTCGTTCGGATTAAATGGAAGCCCACAAGATGCTCTATCTTTTTAACAAAGGAACTAGGGTTGAGAGATCCCTAAATCTAGGTGTATTTGTAGAGAGAGAGAATACCGATTTAGGGTTTTGAGTGAAAAGAAGTCCAAAAAGTGATATAAAACTGCTCTACTGCGAACTGATATACGCGAGGCTCGCTCAAGCGAATGAGTTGTCGCTCGAGCAACTAGACACAATAAGTGACCTCACTCGAATGCAAGAAGCGTCGCTCGAGTGCAGAATACACACCTACAGAAGTTTTATAAACGCACACCGTCGCTCGAGCGGAAGAAGCCTCGCTCGAGCAAAGAACTTTACCTTTCCAGAAATTTTGCAAGTTTGGGAAAAATACTAGGAACTCTTAAAGCCAGCTCGAGCGCAAGAAGCTTCACTTGAGCAAAGAGGAAAATTTCTAGACAACAACCATTTAAATAACTAGCAACCAACCTATTTCAAACATGCCTAAAATACTCCGACACTCAAATTCAAAGACAAATGAGGAAAAACAAGACATGGATAACAACATTAAACCACGAAACCCGAGTCCGAAATATAACAAAGGTCGGGTCACAATCGAAATCGCTATATTGAATCCACAACGCTGATGTCGAATCCACGACGATGAGCCACTCCATAATCCACCAAAGCTTCAGGCCCAAGTTCCCAGGAATCCACCGAAGAGCAGCTCTCTCTTTTGTAAATAAAAGAAAATGAACAACCCCTTTAATGATGTTGATATAAAGTTCATGGATCCATTGATCACTCTTAAATCATTAAGGAAATACTTATAAAGAACCCTCCAATATAAAACACTTTGTTTTTTTTTTTCCTCTCTAAAAAACTAGACGGCTCAAACCTTAAAACAAGCAAACAGCGCACTATATAGTAACCTGGATCACGAAGACCGCTCGAGTGCACATTTCACTGCTTGAGTGGTATGACTAAAGGTGGTGCGAAACATATAGGCTGACCACTCGAGTGCAACTTTCACCACTTGACCCGCCATGGCGTTGCCCCGGACCTGCCATAGGGTGCTACCCCATGGATCACCGCGAGCTGACCGAGCAGCTCGATCCCTGTACGTAGTCATTAAAATGGAAAACATGAAAGGATTAAGATCACAAACTCCTCTGCATAGGCACAATTCGGATTGGATTCGCATCTAAACCCTCATAGCCTCACTGAAATAAAAGAGCAAATAAAACTACAATTGAATGGAGTTTTGTCAAACAAGATTGCCAATTACAACAACCTAACAATAACAACTGATGATTTAACCTTTTCATCATTCACAACCTTTAAAGGCATAGGAAGAACAACTAAGAAGCCATAAATTTTGGCTTCTGTAAGAATTTTCAATGTTTTCCTCCATTGATGAATTTCGATCTCAAAATGGTCAATTTGATCATCAAGTTGACCAATCATTTTATCAAAATGATTTCGTGTTTCTAACCTCAAATAATATGACAATGGCGCTACTGTTTGAAATTTTTTCTAATCAAGATAATCAATTGTTTCTTGTAAATAAAAAATTTCATTCTCACGCCAACGCATTTCATTTTCACAAAACCAAATCATTTCATCTATTTTTTCTTGACACGTCATTCCATGGAAATCCACTTATTGGAACATCATGTGATTGTGTTTTACGAGATTTTTTCATGCCGTGTTTCAGGTCTTCTTGTACTACATCTTGCCTTTGAATTCTTGTCATCATTTCAAATGAGGAAGATGTCCCACTGGGCGTGCCAAAAATTGTTAGTAAAAATTATATTAACCTCAAATCGACAGGATCGAACAATAATTTAAACAAACAATTCAACCAAAGAGATCAAGCGACTATGTATTTGATTCAAATTGCCTTGAAAGTATAAGGACTTCTTTGGAACAATTAACAATCGGCAGAGTGAAGTAAACGCAGAAAAACTTTTATTGAAATCTTCTAAGTTTAGAAGGTTACAAATTGTTGAAAACTACTCCTAAAAATTAAGATAATTCACTCCTAAGAATTAATGTAGACTACTCCTAAAGATAAAGAAAAGACTGATGAGTTAGATGATTTTTTGATGTCCTCTATCTCTCCATTATCCAAGCTATTTATTGTCGTTGTCCAGCTAATTTTCCTTTGCCTTCAATCAACTACCTATATTGCCACTCTCTCAACATCATGTCATTATCCCATGTTTCTCTTCAACAACTGCTCTAGCCAGTTTCTTCCTTCATTTTGCAACTGCTGGATACTTCAACTTAGAACCACATTCTTTACTTACAACCACATTCTTTTCTTATCATGGGTTCTTTGCAGATCATGGATTTACAAGTTTCACACCACCTTTATGCCCCACGTTGACCCACCTGATGCATCATGCACAAAATAGCAATAGGAATAATACTAATAATAATAATATAAAATACATGAAACCATTATGCCCCTACGTTGACCCACCTGATGCATCATGCACAAAAATAGCAATAGGAATAATAATAATAATAATAATAATAATAATAATAATAATAATAATAATAATAATAATAATATAAAATACAAATGTCTGTGGTTGTAATTTTATGTTAAAAATAATTTATGGTCTAAATCGACAGATCAAAATTAACAGGCCACAATCAATGAGATTAGATTTAGCCATGATCACAATTGATAGGCCACAATCAATAAAATTATATTTGGCCACAATCCACAAAAAAATATTTATGGTGCAAACAGGATGGTAGGTTTTGAAAGGTGGGGCCCAATTGAGAAGTTATTTGGTACTTTTCTTGCACCGATTCAATACTTTTAAGAGTTACATGATTAGATGAGGTTTCATCTTTAAATACAATGAGTTACGTGATCAGATTATTTTTTAGACTATTTAGATACTGAGGTTGAGATGTCTATATATATATATATAAGCATAGGCATGGTAGGTTTTGAAAGGTGAGACCCAATTAAGAAGTTATTTGGTTTTTCTTTCATGCATCAATTCAACAGTCCCAAGGACTACACGATTATGCGAGATCCCTTCCTTAAAACATTGAGTAATATGATCATATAATTTTTTAGACTATTAGATACTAAAACTGAGGTGTGTGTATATATGTATAGGCATGGTAGGTTTTGAAATGTGAGACTCAATTGATAAGTTATTTGGTGTTTCTTATACACTTATTCAATAGTCTTAGAAGTTGTATGATTATGTAAGATTTTTCATCTTTAAATGTAGCGATTTTACATGATTGTGTTATTTTTAGGACTATTAATGTTGAAAAATAATGGTTTTTCGACAACTTTAATTCAAAATTAAAGTGGTACCCAACCGTCGGTTGAGGTGAATCTGAGTGATTTTGTATTCTTTTAAGTGAGAAGATTGCAATAAAAAAATAATGAGTCGAAACCATTGAGTTATGAATGAGAATTGTCTCACAAAGTGGGCATCAATAAAGTTGGGCATAAGTTTGGACTTAGTCTTAGTTTGGACTGGGCCTAAGCTTGTGCTTGTGCATATGCTGGGTTTGGTCTTGGACTTAATCCTGAGCTTGGGCTAAGCTATGTTGTGTTGGGCTTAGCCGGTGCATGTGGTTGAGAATTGAGCTTGGATCGGGTTGTAACCCAACATTAGTATCCATTTTATGACCTATGTATTGGTTTATTCAACCATCATCATATACATATTTATTTGCATGTTTTAAGCACGTGGGAGGTTTAGGCCTTTGTAACTCCCATCTTTTGATGATGGAGTTGATGACCATACTAGTTGCCATAAGTTTTCAACCTTTGTAACTCTATCCCTAATGGCTAGAGTTGATGGCCTTGGTTAATGGCATTTGATGGCCCTATTGATGTATAGCCTTCATGGCTAGGGATTCCCCTACTTGTATAAATAGAGGTCTTTCCCCTCCAACTTAGTAGGATAATTTTGGAGAGATTTTTGATGGAAAATGGAGATGGTGTTTTGAGATAAAAAGTTGGAGATGTTTTTTTTTTTTTTTTCCCACCAAAGAAAAATTTTCCTATCTTCTTTTGCTAGCCCCTTCTTTGGTTCTAGTTAGAGAGAGTGCAACCATTGTCAAGTTCGCCGAAGCTATTCAGAAGGTGCTTCTGCATTAGCTGGTTTTGACCGTCGTATATTGGGAGATAGACACTGGCGTACCTTCAGCATCCATTGCGAGACAGTGAATCTGTTTTAAGGAAACTGTGGTATCACACAGACTTCAATTTGCATCTTTTCTTATCATTTGTTCTTAATTTTTTCAAAATTTAGTTTACAAAGAAGAGTTCTAATCTTTAGTTATCCATGTTAATGATTTGATTTATTAGTAATGTAATCTAATTCATTTATGTATTTTTGGTTGTGTATTTTATTTTGTATTTCATTCTTTAAATATAAAAAAAAAAATTGTTTTGTCATTTCTATTTAATTTATTTTATATATTTTTCTTGTATTATTATGGAAAAATACCAACAATCTTAAAATAGATTTTTTATAAATAGTTTTTGATAAAACAATGTAGTTTTTATTAAAGTTTTATTCTAGTGATTCTTGGAATTAAAATTAATTTAATTTCCTAGAGTTGTTGGAATTTGAGTTGTTTATTTCTAATAATTTATTCATTCAATTTATTTTATGTTAATTAGTTGTTATTGCATGAGTTATTTGATTGCTAGTGTTTAAGTTGGTAGCAGTTTATAAAAATAAAAATTTATTATGTAAGTTTCTTACTATTTTATTTGATTTGTTTGATTGTTTTCTTTTGTAGCTAACTTTCTTTACAGGTTTATTTAAGCGAGAAAGGATGGTATATAATATAAACAAATAAAATAAATGGGAATAAGTAAATTGGACTACTAATTTTTTATTTGAACATGATTACCTTTGCGTGGAACAAGGAATAATATTAGACCTTTGGAATTTTAGTGAATTTAATTATTCACTTTATAGTTCAGTTTGATTTCGGATTTATTCCGTGTGTTGTTTTGAAAGATTAGTAACAATTTTGATTTAATTTGATTAATTAAATTCCAGGAAAATCAAAGTATTGGAATTCATGTTTTGCGAATTTCAAGAGATTCATCTAGTCGAGAGGTTTCTGACTGTATCAAATATCTCCAAACAGGTTTGTTTTAGGAAAAAATTTAGTAAAACAATGGTGTTGTTTTTGTGATTGCTTATGATTATATTGCATTGTCACATGGTGGTATAGCTTGGCATTGTAATGATATTAACTCTTATTCATTCTATTTATTTTTGGTTGTATCAATTGTGAGTTCTTTCATGCCTTGGTCTGTAATCAATGAAATTACTCCAAAATATTTTTGTATTCATTGAATGATAAGTGGGAGTTTAATTATATCGTTATATATATTTGCTCATAGTTGCATGGTTGGATTGCCAACATTATAACCATAATGTTCCTTTATGCATAATTGATTTATAGTCATGCAACTTATGACATTCTTGTAGTTGCAATGCATCTATAGCCTTTGAATTACACATTGCGAGTTATAACTGAAATTACTTGTGTAATATTCACTTTATTGGTTCATTAACTCATCTTGTATCCAACTGTATATATGAACAATGAGTATGGAGATTTAGTAGCAACGGGGATAGAGTTTTGTAATGTGTTTTATAAAAAGATAAGAATTACAAGTGGAGAAGTGTGTTCTTGGCCAAATAGATGATTCCGAATGCAACCATGAACTCCGTTTTGCAAAGTTAGACAATCTGTAATTGTAACAGTTGCATTTCCATTTCCATTTCCATTTGTAGTGTTTTTAATTTCTAATTTGTAATAGTTTCACCATAGTGAAAGGAAAGAAGGAAGAAAAGAAATTATAAATCTTCGGGTTTAGAGAAAGTCTTTGAGATTAATTTTATTATTCCCGAAGTGTTTTGATTTTTTGTAATAGAAACCAAAGTTTAGCCTTGACTGAAGAGTATGTCTGATTTATATTCAGAAATGGCAATTGAAATGGATTTAGTTTCAAACCTTTGGGATTTGAGGAAATCTTTGGGTTTAATCTTCTTATTCCCAAAGTGGTAGAAAACCAAGTTTTGAAAAAGTCTTTGGTTATAATCTGATTATTTCCAAAGTGCTTTGTTTTGGGAAAAGGAACCAAATTTTAGCATTAGCTAAAATATTTATGATTTTTATTTTAAAATAATGGGCTCAGTTCCGGGAGTACTAGTCAACTTTTATGAATAGTGTAATTCTAATAACAAATTTTAATTGCTTATAAGTTTTGTAAACTCGGTTTGTTTTAACCTAGTGTATCCCCTGAAAAACTTAATTTTAAATTTGTTTCTCATAGACTAGGAATCAACATGTTCTTAAAAGTTTTGTCTAAGGTTAACTAGGTCTTAAGTGGGACCAATGTAACCTCTTCAGTCTTCCTAGAAACTTTCCTATCCATGTTCGATTCTAGGGTAAGTGGTGAGATCAGCTTTGAATTAAATTTTAGATTTTGGGATTTTCTAGTGTTAAGTTTAGTTTCTGGAAAAATAGAATAGTGAAATTCTGTTGTGATTTTTCAAAAATGATTTCAAGAGGTGACAATAGAAAATGTTGTTCCACCTGAAAATCTTAAGCTTTGCAAGGTTTTTAAAGGAAGATCTTGTAACGCCCCAAAAATTGGGCAGAGTATATCTATTTATGCAACAAAACCCACCTGATAGACAAACACATATATATTTATATAGCTAACTATTCCATACATCCATTTCCATTAAATCCCAAATGCCAAATACATGTTGTTCACATCTCAATGCCCTAGTTCCAATCCCAAGCATACATTTTAACAAGTATGAAATGGAAGCCAAACAGATAATAAGTGCCCTACAGGTTTACAAATTTATCCAAGAATATTCTTGGTTACACAAAATGGAGTTTCAACTCAACTCAAATACAGCCCTAGGCTTACATTCAACAAATAACCATAAAACAAAAATGAAGCCTCAGCTCCGAGTCCTCCTAAGTCAATGCCTTGGCGGAGGCATAGCACTTGTAGACCATGACAAGACTAAAGACGAGTATGCTCATGCCATACTTATGATAAAACAGTTTATCTCTTTTTTTATAAAGCATGCAATGCTGAGATACGACAATAGATATAAAACCACTTCTATTTTAAACCACATCTGTTACATGAATACAAGCTCTGTGAATCTTTAGGTGAGTGTCTACAAGTAGGCCCTAATGTACTACCACTGTCATTTTTACCAGTAAACTGGAAGGCTCAACATCTAACCGCGCGATTCTACACCCCCTACCCAGATTCACCAAGTATTCATCTTTTCGCAAACAGATACATTTACAAACATTTCTCAAAAAAATAGATACATTTCCAATGAAATGAATGTAATGCAATATCCAATGCAACAAATGAGAAATATGGTTCGATTTACCTAAGCCTTATGCCTTTCTACAACAATCACGGCTATCCTCCACCGATAGCCCAAAATAGATATTTCTAAACAGATATTTAAACAATTAAATTCCAAAAAATTTGATAAATACAATCTATTCCACATCTCATCAAATATGAACAATTACACTAGTTTTCATATCACAATCACGTCCGGTAACCTCTCAAGGTCTATTTCTAACCGTGTCGGTTTTATTCCAACAAATACATTAAGCAAAATAATACCGTTAATGCCCAAGAAAACATCATTTTCTTTCCAAACTCATTCTCCAAGCATTATTCAACTATGACATCCTATTTTGATCAAAAGCCCCAAAAGTTAAACGTAATTCCTTTATTTTTTTGAAAAATGCTCTTTTGGTCACAAACCGGTAAAAATTTCAAAACCGATCGAGTCGAAGTTCGTTTTTGTTCAAATTTAAAACATAGCTCTTTCATAACCTTACAAACATATTCCAAGTTTATACTTTCGCAATTTGGGCATCAACTCTTTATTTTTCTCAAAATTTCTCTTTTAAGCAAATAAATCACAAATTTTTTAAAAATTCTAATTAAATTATATACAACTGTAAGTTCCATATAATCAAGTAAAAATTTCATAAAGAAGTGTAGGAAAAATCCTTACCTCAAGCCAAGAAGCTTTCAAATTTTTCGGCAACAGAAATTAAATTTTTTTGGAGCCAAACGACGCCTTTTCCGCCCTCTACGTTTTGATCCAAAGCACTAGGGGTTAAAAATGACCTACACTAGATCAAACCCAAGAAAAACTAACATTGGAACCCTTTTCTCTTCTTTCTTCACGGAAAGAACTCCAAGAATTCCCAAAAGTTGGACAAAATATTCCGTTTGGTCACTTTTATAGATATTTCCTAAACAAATATCTAACTATATATATACATATACACCTATACATATATATATATATATATATATAAATTAAAAATACATTTCAACATCTTTAATGACAAAAGTAAATATAATATTTTTTCACCACAAAATATATTTCGTTTAATGGAACACACCATAAATATTCACAACTCTTTTTTGGTAATTAAATAATAATAATAATAATAAAACCACAACAATATTACATGGTTACTAATGGGTCACGATTCAATCAATTGGGTCCAAAATGAATGGAGTTTAATAATTTAAAATAAATCCCCAACTGAGATTAAAATATAAATTCAATTTGATTTAACTAGTTACAGATCTAGAGAGATCAAGTGTGATTAAAGGAAATCATAAGATTGCATCATGATATCTCTGAATTTATCACAGGCAATTAGTATGTTATCCTTGTGTCAAGTATAGCATGTATGATTGCTATGTGACTTTGCTTGAAAGTAAAGACAAGACAACCTGTTAGAGTGAGTGAATGTATTTTTTGAATTTTTATAACTCTAAATATATTCTTAAATTGGTGACTCCTAGTAAGTGCAAGATCACTGATTACAAAGATAGGAAACTGGTGGTTCCTAAGAGGTGTTAGACCACTGGCTACACAGTTATGAGATTGTAGTCCCTAGTAGTAAATAGATTACTAATCATATGTTAAGACATGATGGATCCTAGTAGTAAAAGAGTCTACTAATCATATGTCAAAACATTATGATTCCTAGTAATGAAATGGTCTACTAATCCTATGTCAAGACATTGTGATTCCTAGTAGTGGAGTGACTATTGATCACATGTCAAAACATCACATGTCAAAATATTGTGATTCCCAGTAGTGGAAAGTCTACTGACCACATGATGAGAAATTAATGATGCTTAGTGATAAAACTACTGGTTATGTTATGAAGTTCCAAATAGTAGACTATATTGATCACTAGATTTGTGATTCCAAATAATAAGGCTATTGACTTCACAGTGACATGTTGGACCAAACTTGTTTTGGTGCCTTAAATTTGAGAAAGACCTAATTCGGTTAATGACGGTCTAGGAATATGTTTTCTGTGATATGATTTTGAGAGTTTCATAATTATTGTGACACAAGGAATTGTTTAAAAACCCTGTATGCATTTTTAGAGAGGCGGGGAGCCTTTATATAAATTCTATAAATGTGGGGGTGTCATACAAAAAGTGGCAAATGTGGGGATGTCATGCAGAATGTGGCAATACTTAAACCCAAGCGGGTAGGATAGGCCTAAAACCCCGTTGACTTTATGTTCAACGGTTATGCACAATAAAGTAGTGCATATCAATTTTAGAGCCGCTACGTAGCTTGAATTTCACTCAGCTCAAATCATTCAAATGAGTTGGCAAGTGGTTGTCTTCTCTTTCACCCAGTTGCATATCTAAATTTACTCAACCTGCGTTTGATTTCCAAAGTAGTGCTGAAGCGAGAATAGAGAGAAAAACATAGACGAAGCAGGAGTAGAGAGAGAGGACAACGAAACTGTAGCTCGTGACCTACTGGCCGACCTGTGTGCGACCTCTGATCACCGACCTATTTGTGAATCGCATTTTTGTTCGTGAATCACATTGCATTTCACATTTCTACTCGTGAATCGCTAACCACTGATCTGTTCGTGAATCGCATTTCGCTTGTGTGTGTGTTCAACTCACGGGTATGTATGTGTCGCTTGCTTTTCATACTCCTTTTGAATACGACTAGCCTTACAATTTGGACTCCCGTGGTTATGAATTTGATTTCACAAGTACAATGTGAAATAGATAAACACAAATGAGTTCAAATCCGGCAATCTTGTGAAAAATCGATGTTTAAATCAAAAGCTAAAAACAGGCTACTTTGCCAGATCTCAGAGTCGCCACCTAAATATTTTTGATAAATTTAAGAAACCCATGATTCATGCCAAAGGCCACGTTTCGTCATCACCAAAGTGTCTCGGCTCGAGAACTTAGGTACCAGAGAGGAAGGTCATGAATTGAGCACCCTACTCGCCCGATCAAAGATCGGCCTCTACTAATAATGATTTGATTTTTATTTACATTATACGCTCTTGTTCTAATTATTATGCTGACATTACTATGTGATGCATACAAGTATAGACCAAGTTTGCAAAGATTGGACCGTTTTGATTTCATGTTTGTTTTGAAAAAGTGTTTTGCATACTTGTCACTTGAAAAAACGAGCTCGTATTTACATAAATCAAATTATTTCAACTTAAGTAAAAAGACCTTCATCCACCGGCATTCAAACAGGTATATCACTTAAGCACATAGCCTCATGGAAAACATGCTTGATATGGCAACAATCGCACGCATGCAATATGCTAAAGCAAAAAAAATACTCACCTAGTATTTTAAGGCAAGCCAAAGAAAAATAAAGAATTAGAAATATGCATGCTCTACTATGCGAGTGCCTAATGCAACACATACAAAAATGCAACTAATAGGCTCGATTTACTATCATGGCACATGGCAACTCAAGGCATGTGATAGCGCACATTTCAAGTAAGTAAGAATGCCAACAAGGTTAACATGATGAACCGAACCTAATGCATATAAGACAAATGAATGTGAATCATGGAAAATGCTAAGGAAACATGATGCTCTATGCTACCCATCATAAGCGAATAAATAAAAGGAAGAAAGAAATGGGGGTTGAAAGACATACACAATTATTACATATTTGCCCCTGCGCAAGAGGGTCCGAATAAGTGTCCGAATTAAACTAACTGTTACAAATCCGAATAAATGATAAATTGGCTAAACTAACTATTTATTACAAATTTGGAATAAATAAGCTAACCATCAAATTTATTACAATAATAATGGGTGCAACAATAATTACAACAATAATAATGATATGAACTAAAGATGCACAAGAATCGGATGCATGTTTAGGCGGATAGTCTGCAGAAGCTACTCTGTCTGCCTTCCTAGAAATCTACGTTGTTTCACCCTCAGCCACTGCCCCTGCCCCTGCCTTTGCCAAAACACTCTGTTTACCAAACATTGGAGCCCGATTGGGTCCAAATAAGGTTGGCTGCGCCCTAATTCCATGCCAAACCCTATTTTTGTTCTCTGAGGTAAAACAGTGCAAACAGAGCAACTTTACACCATGTTTAACCCTTGTGCTCTCCTCTATCATGGGGCTGAAGAGAAGAGTGAATTCGAGCCCGAAACCATCAATAGGCACAACTTGATGATTTCAAACATAATTTGGACAAAACAATTAATAAATGCAATGAACAACGACCACCCATCCCTCCTATCATGAATTTAACTCAAGGAGGAAGATAGACACGCCTCAAGTTTCATCAAAATATCATGGATCGATAAGTGACAATCCTTGAAGCGATGGACTCAGCATAACGTTCCGCCGAATCCAACCAATTTTAAGCATTTTCTTTATGTCGATTTCATTGCTTTTAAGCCAATTTTATTAGCCTTTCAATTCTTTAATCAATTTGTCCAAAGTGATAGTTAAGTCCACTAAATGAGAAGAAATGTCAAATGATAAGTGATCCAAAGCATGAAAGAGAGACTACGCCTTGACGATAAACCTCCGTAGAGATTAAGCCATTGAGCATAGGTCTCTTTCTCATGCCTTGAATAACAATCAATCGTTTAAAATAACCCTCAAACCAAAGAAAAGAAGTAAGGAGGGAGGGTGCATACATGATCATACGAATTTGATTATTAGGATGAGACTCTTGATATGAAAACTAAGTAAAGAAAAGCCATCAACTCGAATGGCTAGGTGTCTAAGGCCTGAACACCCGAAGCCATGAGGGCTTACAACACAACAAGTAAAGTATTCAAAGCATAAACGAATTAAATAAATCAGGACAGCCCTAAACAGCCCTAAAACATAAAAAAACAATAGCTAAAACTTATGTTAAAGAGCACAAAAAGATAGGTAATAACAAGGAGATACAAAACTAACAAGCAAGATCAAGGAGAGGTGGCTAACCCTTTTACTTTTGGACTTCTAACCATGTTTTTCAGCCTTTTTTAACTCTGAAAATCAGTTTGCAAGCCAAGAAAATAATGGTAAGACAAAGGGGATGAGCTATGAAATAACGTGCAAGAAAGGGTGTTAAGCCTCTCTACCTTTGGTAGCTATTCACCCCAAGTTATAACACTTGAAATGGATCCAAAATAGTAGGAAAACACAAGAAAAAGCTAGAACAAGATTGAAATGAAAGCAAGGAAAAAAATGATAGGCTTATACCTCTTGAAAGAGAGGATGCTCGTAGTTAAACAAACTAGATTCTAAATACTCTCAAGTTTCTGAAATTTGGTTTTAAATCTCAACAACAAGCTCCAAGAACAAGCTCTAATGGTGTATGTATAGTTTAAGAAGGTTTGAAGGTCAAAGGAGTAAGGAAGATGGAGGGGGGTCTCTTTAGCTCTTCACGGCTTTTGGAAAATTTTGCTAACCCTCAATTCTGAAAGGAGAGGTCGAATTTATAGAGTTTAAGCCAAATTGGCCAAAAATATCTTCAAAAAATAACAGCTGTTGAATTCCCACCAGCTGTCATGTTTCTTGCTATTGAGAGCTAGTCGGGCCCAAAAACACACGGCCGGGCCCAAAAAACCCACGACCGGACCAAATAATGCAAGGCCAGGTCTAAAAAGGCACTCTAGACAAGTTTTCATTGAGACCCGGCCGGGTTTAAACAAGCCACGGCCAGATCTAAATGGACCCAACTGGGTCCAAAAATCTGCATTTCAGGCCCGACTTCAAACTAGTATATCTCCCTCATCCAGACTCGATTTTAGATGATTCTTGAGTCTAAATTGAAGCTTCAGAATTCTACTTTCCAATGGTGGTGGCCTCACATCTAAATTCTAAGTTTACAAAGAGATATGTCTAATTTAGTGAATGCTACTCATTTCTTTCTTAACGGTTTGATGCTCAATCTTTCCTAAACTATCTTTCTTCTATCCCCTCTTATTTTCTTCAAATCCAAACTTATAAATAAGATGTTTTTAAATATTTTTCAAAGAGTTCACCTCCCTTCCATGCATTTCCACTTTTTCCTTATTTGGTTTACCGAAAAGTGCAATATTTTAAACAAAATGTGAGCCTCGGAATGTCGTAGAAGCATTGGGAAAAATATTTTGAAAAAGAGGGTTTCAAGGTATAAAATAGTTTGGCCAAAATGGAGTGTAAAGTTTGGATTAGAAGCTTGAATCCTAAATTGTTCGCTGAGAATTCAAAAGATTGCACAGCGTAACTTTCATCATCGGGTGTTCGGAATGAAGCACCCAAGTCTTAATGGTAGTCAAAAATGGGGTGTCTACAGTGTGTCTTCAACTTCAACTCCTCCTTACCCTCTTGTGTAATATGTATATATATATATATATATGCCTATGAAATGTTGGAATGTAAGCCCCTGGATTTTCTGCTCTCAAGGTGTTCGATCATTTGCTTATGTTGAAATGGTAGAGTAATGATCTGGGATAGTTAAGGTTTACAAAACATATTGATTAATGATCTGAAATTTGTGGGAGAGATCTTGAAACAAATAGAGATTTTGTGGGAGATATCTTGAAACAAATTTAGAGTTTGAAACAAATCATGGTGGAGTTTAATATCACAACCTCATATTGTTTTTGAAACTGCATCTGAAAATATTTGCTTTATTTGTTTGTGTTTTTCTATAAGGTAGATTGTGTTTAGAAAATTTTCCTAATAATAGTTGTCAAAAACTATTCACTAAACAAGTTTATTGTCTCCATTCTGATTGATCTATTTTAGCTTCCTTGTCTAAAACAAATTTTGTTCTTTATTGGGCTTTTGGATAAGGAATGTTAGTTTAAGTTTGAAGCTGCTATCTGATTTGGTTGTTATTGTTCTTTAGTTGATTTATTTTCAAATAAAAGTGTGTTCATTGGAAGTATTTAGGATTGTATATTGTTTCTCGTTGTGAATCTATATTTTAGTTTTAAGCTACAATGGACATTGATTCAAACAATACTTCATTCAATGGGATTGGGGAAATTGAAGAACCGGAGAACAATCTTTCATTAAATGAGAGTGGTGAAGTTGAAGAACTGAAGAAGGGTATGCATTTTACCTCAAAGCAAAAAGTGTACGCGTCTTATGCTAAATATGCAAAACATCTTGGATTTGCTATAGCTTATAGAACACAGAATTTTGGAGATGATGGAGAGGTAAAATACTTTGGAATTGAATGTACTCGGGTGTGGAAGAGAACAAAAAGATCAGAAGTAAATCCCTTGGAACTATCTTTGTCATCAAAAATTGAATGTAAAGCAAGGGTAAGAGCCAGTCTACAGAAGGATGGAAGATATAAGTTAACCACAATTGTGCTCGAGCATACTCATGACTTAATTCATGCTTGGTTTGTATGGAATTTCTATTATATTTTGAATTTGACGTTAAAAGTTAAATTTTCTTGGATTGTTATTATTTTGTTTATATATAGGGTACAGGCTAAATAGAATAAATACAGGTTGTGGCGAAATTAATAAAAAAAAATACTAAAGAAAGATTTTGGCAACTAAACATTTAGAAGCCAAAAATAAGTGAAGTTGTTGGAGACTAACAAATTGGTAGCCAAAAGGAAATCAAAGTTTTTTTGCGACTAAATATTTGGTAGCCAAAAGAAAGAAAAGATTTTTGATGACTAAATAGTTAGTAGCCAAAAAATAAGACGAAAAATAAATTTTATTTGGTAACTAAATATTTACTAGCCCAAAAAAATTGAAGTTTTTGCCTACAAAAAATTTAGTCGTCAAAAAAACCGTTGATAATTATTTGGTGACTAAACATGGTTTTTATTTATTTTTCTTGCAAAGTAAATATTATTTAAAAGTCATTTTTATAATTTAGTGGTATTGGTGTAAGAGATGGTACCCTTTCTCCAATTCATTTGAATCCAATTATAATTGAGTTTGTAGGATAAAAGTCATTTAAATTATGACAAATTTCTCACATAAAATCACATAATTATTTAATACTAATTGAATTTATAAGTATTTATACACAAGTATCAAAATATACCATTATAACCTTATAATCGCTACAATCATCACTAGTATTGCTGCAACCGTTACCACCACCACCACCACCACCATTGCTATTACCACCACCTTCATTATGATTGTCATCGTTATCATAAAACATACCATCATTTTAACTAGTGAAATTTCATTCTCTTTAAATAGTGAAATTTAACCTTAATATATAGGTGAAATTATTAAAAAAGTGCAATTTTTACTAAAGAAGTAAGAATTATAAAATTAAAGGCAAAGACGAACTAGGGAGTAAATGGAAAACTTATGAGTTAAAGAGAGATGTCACCAGTGGTTTCGTTGGAGCAATAATTGATTGTGTCACGACCCTAACCCGCCTCTATGGGTTTAGCACCGTAACCGGCCAGTAATCCGTGATTACTGAAGGCCTGCTTAACAGTCAAACAATAATACAGAGTACAGGGGCATGTCGGCAGCCAAAACAGTAAATAGACAATGTCCAATGAGCTATGACAGTCTGTATGCAAAAAGACTTTTCATATAGATTCACATTCTGAAACAAAACAGTATGTACGATATATACAATCATTCAAGACAGGGACTTAATCCCTACTAGAACAGTATAGTACAGTAACATTCAGTCTATACAGATCATAAACAAAAAGGGGAAATCTAAAACTCCCCAAGTAGTCTCAGCTTGAACAGATCAGGAACCTCGAAGTGAGGCGCAAAGGTTGGCTTGACAAAACTGGAGTTTACCCTGACGCTTCTAGCAACGGTCCGGTGCCTGTACACCTACATATATATATGAGCAGTGAACTAAAACCCAGTGAATAACATAATGCGTAAAGAGGTTAAGAATGAATGTCCCTTCAATATTGAAAACAGTCAATTGATTCAGTGTATCAGTCATTCAGTCATAACAGTCATATGTGGTACATCCATTAGCAGAACAGTACAGTAAACAGTAGGTCTTGAAAGACCGAACAGTCAATGATGGCCATCATAACAATAAACAGAAGTTTCAAAATAGGAACTGACAGAGATCTCCGTAACAGTAGCAGTAACAGTAACAGTAGTTGCTAAAGATGCCACAATACAGTTCAGAATAGAGGACAAACATTCATTCAGTTAACAGTAAACAGTTCAGGAAACAGTTTAGTTAATCATTCAGAAAATATTCATTTTCGAACATATCTTTACAAGATTGTTACTCACAGAGTTCTGAGCTACAGATAAGCTAGTGCGCGTCCATGGATGCCGACTCTACACAGTTACAGAATGAACACACACTAAGCTACACAGTTGGAAAACAATAACTTAATCCCTATCTTGACTCGGTGTGGTTCTACATCAATATCCTCATTAAGATGCCTTTAACTAGGCCTAAGAATGCCTAGAATGAAATGAGGATGCAAAGATGCACTTTAAAAACATTTTCAGAAAACAGAGTTCTCACTCGAGCGTCACTTACCCCGCTCGAGCGGACATGCAAACAAAAGTCTCCGCTCGAGCGGACTGCAAAAGTACTGGATGTGTGAAAATCACCCTCGATTGGGCGCTTGATACCTACTCGAGCGTGTGACACAAGTCCTCGCTCGAGCGTCTAATACCCTGCTCGAACAGACTGTAAAACAGCGCAAAGTGCTGGAAGCACGAATTTCACGCTCGAGCGCCAGTCACTCCGCTCGAGCGTGAGTCCAAAATCTGGAAATTCCAGATTCGAACCTCAAGCTCAAAACCAAGTTTTAATGTACTAAATTCAATCCTTTTGGGCTAATTTTCTAAAAAACACTTCAAAACTCATAATATAACATGTTTCAAAGGTCAATTTGAGAAATCAAAGCCCAAAGGTAGTTCAATTAAACTCAATTTCAAACCAATTTTCATGAACATAACTCAAACATGACATGCATGAGTTTAAACCAATTCAAAGCTTCAATTACATGCTCTAGTGAGCCAATTCCTTCTAAAACATGGTAAAATCATGAACTATGATCAAAAGATGAACATGCATGAAGCAATCTTATGAACAATAACTTCAAAACTCAAGAATGGCAACATGCATGCATGATTTAAGCTACAATTCAACATATAGAACCAATTCTAGACTCAACTCTTCAATTGAGAATGAACCATGCAAGAACTAACTTAAATACATCAATGAGAGGTTGAATATCCTACCTTAGGTCCTCAATCACAAGACTAGAAGCTCAATTTGGCAAATTCCCTAACAATTCTTCCAATTTCCAAGCAAACCATCAAGTTGAACTCAATTCTCTCACTCTCTCTCACTCTTGGTCGGCTATAGCAAGAAGAAGGCTGATGCAATGTTATGAAATAAAGGCTCAATATGTTTTATATGAAGTGGCCACTAGGTGGTAGTTTGGAAATTAAGCCAACTATTGCAATTTATCCTTATTTAATCTAATTAAATCATACCAAATCACATTTCAGATAAATATGCCATAAAATCCCATTAATTCTAACTAACACAAATCAACAATCAATTCTAGGTCCGGCCGCCGATAAGGCCTTCAGTTTGTAGTTTAAATCATAAAACATGAACAGATAGTTTAATAGTCAACAGATAGATATGCATTCAAACTAGCACATTCAATCAATCAGTTCAGTTTTTTAGTCAGTTCAATTACTTATCATGATCAGTCTCAGTTTAGCAGTAATCAGTAGCTTAATCAGTAATCAGTGGTGAGGGTTATTACAGATTGTCACTATATATATTTTTAATAAGCTAACGATAATTTAATTTTCTTAATTAATTTGTTGTCTAATTAATTCTATATTGTGTGTAATTATCAAAATTTTAATATTGTTTAATTAAAACTTGATAGTAATAATTATTTCATGGATCTTTCTTAGGTGTGCCTTGCATACCATATGCAAGGTACTTACATCTTTTTATGTTTTTGGTTATACCCATTTGTGTTACTAGTTGTACAAAATTTTGTTAAAACTTATATATTGGTGACCTGCTAAGTAGGTTACCTTACAAGTAAAATTAATAAAATAATATATTTCATTATTTTCAACTAGTGGAATTTCATTCTCTTCAAATGGTGAGATTTAGCTTTAATGTTTAGGTGTAATTTAACTATTAGCAAAGTAAACTTTCTAGTAAATGAGGAGAACTTATAAAATTAAATGCCAAAGACGGAATAACGAGTAAATTAATATATTTATTGAAGGGTTTAATTATATCATTTTATAATTTAGGTAGTAAAGTAATACCTCATGATAGTTTCAGAGAGGGAGAGGTAAAGTAAGACTTTATGCTAGTTTTAGTGGAGAGGAGTAAATTGATACCTCATGATAGCTTTAGGAAAGTGAACTCATACTAGGGCTAAGCAAGAAATTCGTAAAATTCGTAATTCAATCCGGTCCAGTTTAATCCGGTAGATTTTGATAGGTTTTTTGAATTCATGGTTCGATTTCAGATTAAAAATTAAAAATCTGTAGTCTACGGATCCGTGGTCCTAAACCAATATAATTCGTGTTTAAATAGATTTGGTTCAGATTGGTTCCATGATTTAAACGAATTGGATTGGTTTCAATTTTTTAGAAATCGTAGATAATGGATTGGTCTTGAATTTACCCCAATTCGGACCATGCTTACCCCTAAATAATACGAGGAGTGTGGGACATTTTCATATAGCGGAAGAGAGGCCTACAATGACGTAGAATTGTAGAAGAATCACGAGTTCAATGAGAGAAAAGTATGTTTTGAACCTTTTGACAATTGCTTCTACAAATTTTAATTTTTCTATCAACAAAATAAAGACAAAGAGACATAAAGAGAAAGGTAGAAAAAAAAATAAAGGCTTCTGATGGATCTAAATGAGTGTTGGTAGATCTATAATTTTATTGCCGCAACAATAGTGATAGACAATTATGAGATAGAGTTTGCACGGTGCTAGATTGTCATGAGACAGAGTTTGTATGGTGATAGACAATCGTTATGGATATTCAATTATTTATTTATGATAATAAAAAATAATAAATGTTTAAAAAAAAAAATTGAAAAACTAATACTATGTTTGATTTATAATTGCAAAAATTATTTTTGAATTTTCAATACATTTTTTTTTTGTTTTAAGTGAATTTTATTAATGTTTTAATTAAAAATTTTAATTTTTAAATTCAGTTAATCTATATATAATTAAAAATTAAAATATTTATAAAAAAATCTATAAATACAAAAACTAAAAAAATAAATAATTTTTTTATATTTAATATTTGGTGTAATTTTATTTTTTTAATAAAATTTATACTTTTAAATGTATATAAAATTTATACTTTCTTTTATTTATTTATAAAACTTAGTCATAAAATTTCAATAAAATAAACATTATAAACAGTGAATAATAATTAAAAAATATTAGTTTAACAAGGATAACATATTTTTCACATCTACAAAAAAATAATAATAATAATAAATAATAAAAAATTAAGAACAAATTTTTTGACAAAATTTTACCTTAATTTCAAATTCCCACTCAAAATTTAGAACACCCAAAATTTTGCCCCGTATCCCTCCTACATTTCTCGCGTCACGTTCTCTCCCTCTCTCTCACACTACGACAGCTACTTCCTCTCATTCCTCCTCCTCCCTCACGGACGATTTTGTTGCTCCCAGTCCACCGCTGTACCGCCTGAAATCCAAAGTCGACACCGCCGATTCACGAACTTGGACTATTTCATTCTGACCAGGTAAGTTGATTTCTCTTTCTCTCTGTGGATCTTATTCTCTGCCCTAATCTCTCTCTCTCTCTCTCTCTCTCTTAGCCACCATATTTCGTTCTGCGCATATGTTAATTTCCAGATTTGGTAATTCGAGGAGTATTGTGTTGATACTTCACATTTATTTTTCTTTGATCAACTGCAAATTCAGTTAAACACACAATATATTTATGTTGGATGTACACAGGAATTATTGGAAGAAAAAATCTAGTCGTCTATTTAATCAATTTATTGACTTGCACTGCTATAATGTGTGTAATTTCCTATGTATGATTGGTTTTGTATATTATTTGAACAAGAGGAAAAGGGCTAACAAGGCACCTCACAACAGAAAAAATGTATGCAATTAGTCCACCAAAACAAACATTAATCATCCTAAAACCTCTTGATTAATGTTTAAGGGTAAAGGGGTAGTTGTTCAAACCTGGTTTCAGGTTTTCAGTTTTATTTATTATTATTATTATTTTTTTTTGTTTTGGTTTGGTATGATGTTTCGGATTGAATCCACCAAATATCATTACAAGAAGTAGGTTTACAATTCATTGATTTAAAAGTTCATAGTTTGGGGAAGATTTATAGTTTAATTCACAATGAACAAATTCTAGGAAGTGTTTGGACTGATTAAAGTAATTTTGGTCGATATCATCATCTTTCTTCATCTTACATCTCTACATGTAAAGGCATTGCATTTTGCTTCTCTTTTCTTTTTCTGTATTTATTTATTTTTTCAAGGTTCCTATGATTAGAATTGTTTGTCATTTTGTGATTTTTGATTTACAGGTGTGGTGTGAGCACTTTGAGGTTGATGAATGAGTTATAGCGATAAAAAGTAAATTCATAAGTTAATTATAGTTGTTTTTTTTTTGTTTTTTTTTGTTTTTACAAACCAGTAACTAAGTTTAGTCATAACATCTTTTATGGTACAAACCAGTAATTAAGTTTTGTCATAACATCTTTTATGGTATTGAGTTTTTTATTTAAAAAAAAAATGAAAAAAGTTTGACTATAACTTTTTTTTTTTTTTCTCTACTTTTGATTTAATTTTAGTTACATTTGTGCCAAGAGATTTAATTGGATCATGCAACCGCACTAGCATTGTATTCAAGTCCAATTATTCGTTTGTTGCCTGCTAACTATTAGTTAAAGAGCATTGTGTATTAGTTTTTTGGTGAGAAAGATGATTTTGTCATGCCTCTCAAGTTTTTTCGGTATATGCTCTACTAAAAAAAAAAAATTGAGCTAAATGGGAAGCTCTCTCAAAGCTGTTACATGTGAGAAATTATAGTGGTGATCATGACATCATCTTTTTCGTTCATATTGTCTGTTGCATCTAATAATTTATCATGTGCATTGTTTGGTATTTTATTTTAATTTTAATTTTTTAGAATTATAGAGTACTTGCTGGAGAAATTCCCACCCACTGTTGTCTTTTTAGAATTATAGAGTACCATTAAAGCATCAAACAGTCCGAGGCCATTTATTTACCTCTACATAGCAAAGGCCTTGTGGGTCAGAGGCACCAATTAGAACAAGATCACACGGCACTTCATCATTCTCGCGAAGCCAAACGATATTATCATATTACCAACACGAATGTCTTGGGCTAGAATCTAAAATTGAGTACACCAACCAAGGCAGATGGAAAACAAAATGTTAGTGTCAAAAGGCTTAGGAAAAAAATATAGTATGAAACTCATTTAAGATATAAAATTTAAAATAAGTCAAATAATGTCCCAACAAATGAATATAAACATTGTATCATGTCATTTCTATTTACAAGATGTCTAAAATTTTGGTCTTTGGCTGCTGAAATCTATCTATGTCAATAAAAAGTACGAGGTGAGTGAATATGATATTAATGTACTTTTCAGATTTTCAAATCACACAGACAACAAAATTACTTCACAAATTTAATAAGCATCAGAATTTCCCAACAATATTTACCACACAGGACATGTTTAGCATGTAATAATGAACAATTAAAGTCAAGAAATAACCATATCCCATAAAACACTTGTCATACCCATTATATACACTCTGCGCATCCTTTAATGGTGTGAAGTCCTCGAAGAAAATATATACTATGTCCATTACTATTGCTAACGATAACAAAAATGACTGATCATCATGGTTTAAATTTGATTAGGCTGAACAAATTTCTGATCAGGATACCTACAGTGATAGTGACTCGTGCCATCCCTATGATTGTATTGTGTAAAAGCCTTTGGCTGTCAAACAACAATATTAGATTTCATTCGAAAGGCTACATCTATTTTTGAATATCTATTTTAACAGCTTACAAACAAAGATACAAGGAAAAAACAGCAGTCCATCAGATAGTGAAAACACAAGTGAATGAGAAGGTACAAACCAACCACTATAATTGGCATTCATCTCTCTGCTTCTTTAAATTAGAAAAGCATCCGCATAATGAAGTGATCATATAACCATCGGAACCTAAAGCCTATTAGATAAACAACCAAAGGTATAAATCTCTCTTCATCCAATTCCAGTAAGACCAACTTCACCAGTAGTCTTTTAGCCTAAGAAGCTACTGTATATTAATCTCCTACAGCAAGAATATCTACTTTTTTCTTTTCTTTTCTTTCTTTTCTTTTTTTTTTTGTTTTTTTTTGTTTTTTTTTTTGTGTTTTTTGATCCATGAAAACCCATAAGCTTCTACAAGAATATCCTGAAGCCTAGGCTCTTGGCAAATTAAGGTAAAAATTGCTTACTAAAGAGATCTACAACTACTGAATTCTTAGAATAAAAAATCTGTATTAGAAAGCAAAAGAAATAGAAAAATGACTTATATAAACTAGGAAACAAAGCTAAGAATTGTCAACAGCATAACGAATAGTCTAATGTGGACAAATATTTTCTCCAATTTTACTGTGATTTTTCTCTGCAAACAATGACAAGATGAGGAAAATGTTATCAGAATAGTAGCTTGTGATGCTTGTAGATAGTTCAAGTGACCGATCAATTATGTAATTTAAATTGCTTTAAAACAGCATTGGCAATAACATGTTGAAATTCATTTGTCCACATTGGGTTGAGCAGCCTCTACCTAAACCTTTACGTAATAGCCACTATTTAAAAACCTTGTTTCACTCCAAGGTGACATTCAACTTAACAGTCATTACATTACAGTAATGGTGAAGTCTAAACCTATTATTGTTGTCCTCACTAATTGCGTAATTAAATTCACATGAAAGGGCAACCAAGAGAGTTCCCACCTCCTGACAATGTAGTGTAGAGAACACATGGATAAAATCACTACAAGTGCTTTTTTAACATGCATCCAATCATAAACACTAGGATGTCCATCAATAGACGACTATCCTAGGAAAGGACAACCAAATTCCAGTGGTAGGCAATGCCAAAGGGCTTTGAAAGCACACAGCTTTCCAAACCCAGCAATAAGGGTAGTGGAGATATCTTAAAAACCCCATGATGACAGAGAAATCAAACCCCATTTTGGACATCAAACCCATAATTTTATAGAAATCAAACCACTTCAACCAAACCCATTTAAGAAATAAACACAAATTAAACTAAAAAAATATATAAAACCCTAGCAAGTGTGAGAAATGGGGAAATATAGGAAGGGAGAGAGAGAAAGAGAGAGACCGAGATCGACAGAGGGGGAGAAAGACCCTAGCAAGTGTTGAGGTCTCGCGTTATTCTCAACCTCTCAATGAATAAACTCACAGGTTCAATCCCAGCATCTATAGCGAACTTGAGCAACTTAATCAAATTGTTTCTTTTTTTTTTTTTTTTTTTTTTTTTTTTTTGAGTTAATAAGTCAAAATAAAACAAGAGAACTTACAAGATTCCAAGGGGCATCCCCCAGGACCTACTAGATCAGCCTAAACAAATCAGCAACAAAAAGAATGAAAGCCTAAACAGATCAGCAACTAAAAGAATGGATCTGAATAACCTGTTCAACATCCATATTTTTTTTTTTTGTGGATAAATATGTTCAACATCCATATATACAAAGGAGATAGGGATAATGAACAAGATCAAAATACCACAAAACCTAAACCTAACCAAAATAAAGCCCAGCCAACAAAATCCACCCATTCCACCCCATGCCACCCCAACCCAGCAGGCATTGGGCAGAGGCATCAGAGGTGCTGTCCTTGGTATCTCCAGCAAAATCATCTAGGTAACCAGACATGGTAGCAGTTTGAAGATTCAAACAGAAGCTTTCTGCCAGGGGAATAATATTCCCTACAGGCATACAAAGCAAACCACTACAATAAGCTAATAAAATCCATGCATATGCTGAACAGAATCCAAAAAGAAAGGCCTAAGTTACAAAGACAAATTTAAAGACAAAGGAATTTCCATTTAGAGGCTTCCCACTTAGACTGGCGCAACTGTGTAGCCTGGACCTTTTGTTTCCTCCATACACTATAGCATCAACCTGGACACTATGTAGACCATATGCATATATCTTCATGTCCCAACAGAGATAAAGCAGACCTAGAATCATAAGAGCACACATATGAAATATAGCGTTAAGTACCAATATAACACTGTTTGTAGCAACCTCACAATATAGGACAGTGCTAAATCACTCAACCCACAGTGAACACTCAGCTCAATAAAGAATAACAGTGTTAAATGGAGTAATGAGATCATAGGAAAAGAGGCTAGAAGAAGAAACAACTCCAACAATTTATAGCTCCCCTCACTCAACCCTCACCAACAACATCCCCTGTCCAGTACCAGCAATTATATAAACCTGCAATAGCACACAATAAAAAATACATTAGCACTCAATCAAAACCATCTCACTATAGAAGCTCACCACACTCAACCCTCAATATATGCTCCCCTTCACTCAACCCACAGATGATAACACTCCCCTCAATGTTTAAGGATGGTTGTAGGCAACCTCCACTCTTGAAGAAACCAGCTATCAGTCTGAGACTGTTTGATATTGTTAAGGGCAAGAGCCCTATATCTGACCATACCAATAATGCTCTGCAAAATAACCTCTTCAGGTTTTCTCTCATTGCTAAATATTCTGCTGTTTCTCTCCATCCAGATCTGGTACACTGCGCAACAGAAGCCAAGTCTCTTGATGATTGTAGCTAGAGATTTGCCCAAGCATTCTCTAGCCACAACCTCAGTAAGACCCAACCACTTTGTGCTCTGCCAATTAGCATTGCACTTGGTGAGCACAGCAGTCCAAACCTTTGAGGAGAAAGGGCATTGGAAGAACAGGTGATCATGGTCCTCCCCATTAGCACCACACAAGGGACAGACAGGGTTGGGGGTCAGGCCAAACAAAGCAAGTCTGTCAACAGTGGTCAATCTCCCCAAAATAGCCATCCAAACAATGAAACCCACCCTAGGTATGGTGTAAGGGCCCCACATCAGATTAGACCACTGGACAGTGGGCCACTTAGATCTCCAAATATTCCAAGCAGAACCAATGCTGAATTTACCATCCTTAGTTGGGAGCGAAAATAGTGCTATCTTTACACCCAAAAGATGGTTTAAGCTCAGGAGGTGTATGGGCTATGATCTCCCTCGCCTCCCAAGATGAAACATTGGGCCAATTCCAGCCCCTCCCCCACAATAGAAACCACCTTGGCTTGCCCATTTAAAGCAGTGTCAATCATGAGACTATTAGCATACCTAGACCATAAGGACCCAAAAGGATGCCAGTTATCATACTATAAAAAAGTCCCTTCATCATTGCCAATCTTGCACTGAATTAAGTGAAAGAAGGACTCTCTTAAGGACAAAAGTTTCCTCCAAACCCAAGAAGGGTTACATGGTATTTTAACTTCCCAAAAGTTGTGGCCTTTTAACAAATAGGATTTAACCCACTGACACCACATGGATTGTTCCCCACCAGCCACAAGAAACCAGATATGTTTAGACACAGCAACTTTATTCCATATTTCCATGGATTTGAAGCCTAAGCCCCCTCCATTCCTAGGAACACAAACTCTATCCCAATTAACCTTAGCCCCAACTTTCTTAAGTTTTAGACCAGACCAAAGGAAAGATCTACAGAGAGCTTCAACCTCCTTAATGACTCTTTTGGGAAGGATGAACAGACTTTTTGGATCCATTCCCCCAGTGTTCAACAATCTTACACATTTAACAAGATTTGGTATAGGTAATAACATGTTCAGTGGTCATATCCCAGAAGGCCCATGCGTTAAAGGATTACTAGTCAATTTTACAGCAAATAATAATAATCTCACAGGTCCCATCCCCATAAGCTTGAGAAATTGGTCTAGCTTATACAGAATCAAGCTTGAGGGAAACCAACTTTCGGGAAATATATCAGAAGACTTTGGCATATACCCAAGCTTGGATTACATTGATTTGAGTCATAACAATTTTTATGGTGAGCTATCTAAAAACTGGGGAAAATACCACAATTTAACTAGTCTCAAAATGTCTTAACAATAAAATTTATGGTAAGATACCATCTGAATTAGTAGGGGCAACTCAGCTATCCATTCTTCATCTCTCTTCAAATCATCTAGTTGGAGAGATCCCATTGAAATTGGGAAGGTTGGTTTCACTATTCAACCTTAAGCTGGATGATAACTATCTTTTAGGCAATATTCCTCCAGAATTAAGTAAGTTGTCCAATTTAGAGAACCTTAACTTGGCAGCAAATGATCTAAGTGGTTCAATCCCTAGAGAACTTGGAGACTACTTAAAACTATTGAACTTAAATTTGAGCAATAATAGATTTGGGGAAAGCATTCCCATTGAAATAGTTCAGATCAACACTCTTCAAAGTCTTGATCTTGGTAATAACTTGCTAATTGGTAAGATACCACAACAGATTGGAGAATTGCAAAGCTTAGAAAGGTTGAATCTCTCCCACAATGAGTTCTTTGGTTCTATACTATAATCTTTCATAAAATGGTAAGTCTTACTTCCAAGAGGGTCCTCTTCCTGACATCAAGGCCTTCCAAGAGGCTCCATTCAAGGCACTCAAAGGTAATAAAGGTTTATGTGGTAATGCTACTGGTCTGAAGGCTTGCTTGACAAAATTGAACAATGGGGATGTTGAAAAGAAGGGCAAGAAAGTTATGTTACTAACTGTACTTCTTGTTTGTTTCTTTTGCTAATGGTTCTTGGCATTTTTATGGCTTTTCGTAAGAAAGTGAGGAACACAAAAAACGAGCCCTCACGAGTAAGCCATGATAATGTTTTTGCAATATGGAGCTATGATGGAAAAATAGTCTATGAAAACATAATTGAAGTCACTGAGAACCTTAGTGCCAAATATTGTGTTGGAGAGGGAGGATATGGTACCGTTTATAGAGCTGACCTACCAAATGGACAAGTAGTTGCTGTGAAGAAATTTCATGCGACACCTGATGATGACTCGGCTAATCTGAAAGGGTTTACAAGTGAGATCCGTGCATTAACTGAGATTCGGCATCACAACATTGTAAAGCTGTATGGTTATTGTTCACTTTTACACCCAAGGCAATCGTTTTTGGTTTATGAGTTCTTGGAAGGGGGAAGCTTGGGATATAGTAGTCTTTGATTGGATTAAGAGAGTGAACACTGTTAAAGGTGTGGCAAATGCTGTGTCTTAAATGCACCATGATTGTTTTCAACCAATCCAGCGAGACATATCAAGCAAGAATGTTTTGTTTGATTTGGAGTATGTGGCTCACATATCTGATTTTGGCACAGCTTGATTTATGAATCCCAATTCATCTAATTGGACTTCATTTGCTGGGACTTTTGGTTATGCTGCTCCTGGTATATATTTTTCTATTGCAATGATTTATTCCAATTAAATTACCCATGTAGTGTTCGTTCATTTCAACTTACTAATGATGACAAATTGCTACTTTAAGCTGCTTGTTCCATTTTTTTCTAATGTGCATATCCTTAAATTCTCATGTATGATGAGCATAGCTACTGAAAAGCCATTTTAGATGAAAAATATGCATTGAAGTAAGTAAATAGTGTTGCAGATGTGTTGGCCAATTGGGATTGTGATAATAATTCTTATTTCTCTACTTTCTAAAAGCCTTGTGGATTTGTTAAGCTTGTTGTGGCTTTAGATAGGTTGGGTACTTTGTATATATATATATATATTCAAGTCTGTTAGGGTTGATTCTTTTTTGGGAACAATTACACTTTGAACCCCTATATTGTACACCATTTATTACTTTGCCCCTTGACTTTTAAATTATTTCAGTTAGCCCCTAGACTTCAAGTCCAGTTTCAATTGGGCCTAAGTATATAACGTTGTCTTAAAATGAGATTTTGGTAAAAATACAAGTTGATAATGAATAAAGCGCGATTTTGATAAAAGTGCAGGGATGCTAATTGTAATTAATGATATCACGTGGATATTCTTTGTTAGTTTTTGAAGCAAGGTTATACAAATGGGCCCAATTCTAATTTGACTCGAAATCTGGAGGGTTGACTAAAATAATTAAAAGGTCAAAAGGAAATGTGGGATTAGATGTAAAGTATAAGGATATAAAATGTAATTTACCCATTCGTTTGAATGAATATTTTTTTTCTTCTATTGCTTGAGAGTCATTAGCCCTCTCGATTTTAGATTATTAATAAATTTCTCCATATGTCGTCAAGGTTTACCAAAAAGTAAAATATAAAAACTCTTTTTTGCGGAATATTTTCTCTTTGTTTAACGTTCATTTACGCTGGGTTTGGTTGGGGAATTTGAGAAGGGATTTGGAAAGGGAAAAGGAAAGGGAAAAGGTGTGTGAAATTTGGTGAAATGAATGTATATTTTATTCACATTTCATCTAGTTTTTCCCTTTCCATTTCCAAATTCCTTCTCAAATCCCCAATCAAACACAACGTTAAGGAAATGATTATTTTAGCAGGATTCTATGGGTTTCCTTTATTTTAGTACTTATGGTTTTAGTTGAGACTTTGGCCCGCTCTAATGACCTACCACTTGTGCAGGGATGGATCAAAGGGGCTGGTAGGAGCGACCCCCACCGCAAAATTTTAAAATAACTCCTTAAATATAGTGGTATTAGTTATCAATATTTATAAATTATATAGGCTGGCCCTTCCAAGATTTTATTGATTTCCTTTAACTCAATTTGCAATTTTAAGTTTCAATCATTACTTTTTGATCAACAACAAAAGCTTTATTGATAAATAAGAAAAGGAATTGAGGGTGAGGCATCCTCTTACAAAAGGACAAAGAGAAAACAAAACAAAATTGAAAACCCCCAAACAAGCTAAACACGGGCAAAATCCTACATATCACAAACCCCCAAACAAAATTGAAAACCTCTTCAACTCTAGGTTTCCTTTCCCTCTCTGCCGCTTATTCTTCTTGTTTGTTTCGGTTCTACCTCTTCTCTTCTTGCTCTTCTTTTTCCTCAGTTTTTTCCTCTTTATTTTTTTGTTATTTCAATTATGCCCAGAACTCAATTTTCATTTTTAGTTTCTCTTCCTCTTCTCCATCTCTTTTTTAAAACAAATTATACTATCAATTCTTCCACCTTTTCTTATTTCTCTATTTAAATTCTGTCTTTCTTTCTACTTCTTCTATGACTTAATTACATTCGATGGAAGTCGTACTTGCCAACAAAGAGATCACATTGCCATTGAGTATTTTCGAGTTGACATTTTACAATTACATGTGATACTCAATTACAAGAATTAAAAAAACTGATTGATTTTTCAAAATTGAAGATATTTGCAAGCTTGCAAGTAAATTTAATTTACATTTGAAATTCCAGCTAAAAAATTAGACATTCCGAATTACAAAAATTGTTAATAATATTTGAGTTGTGCCAAAGTATTTGTAAAGCAAGAAAGTCTATAATTTATCCTCTTGTCAATTGATTGAATCGTCGTCTTTTAACTTTACCTATTTCTCTAGTGACTACAAAATGTACATTTGTGCCAATTAAAATTATCCAAACTAGGCAACACAAGTTTGCCCCTTGATTATAAGTTTGCCCCATATGATTAAAATCATGCATCCATCCTTGCACTAGTGAACAGTCCGTCAAAAGCCATTGTATGTAGTTCATTGCTTCAAAAACTTATCTTTCTACAGTTCACATTTGGCCATGACCAAATTTTCATTAATTCTTTTTCTCTCAAATTGTTTAGGTTGTTCGTCAGATTAGAAAGACTAATAACACTGGAAAGACTTTAGTTAATATTGGTGACGAACAATCCTATTGATGTCTTGAAAATCATGTATGGAAGGTAGGTAGTTGCTTCAATGAACTAACTATCCTATTTTAAGATATTCATAGTTCTCAGGTTTTCGTATTCTGAAATTTCGGCATTGGCATTCATCAAGCATTTATATAATTTCCTTCTTTTGGAACCCTAAACTATTCGCATCATTTATCAAAGAATTCCAAGCAATCTAATCAATGTCTGGAATTGGGCCAGGAGCATTTTTGTTTAATTTTCCACCCTTTATTTAACTATTTTCTGTTGTTGGGCATTTTTAATTTTTGGCTGAACTTGCTTATACAATGGAAGTGAATGAGAAGTGCGATGTTTATAGTTTTGGGGTGCTAGCACTGGAAGTGATTATGGGGAAGCATCTGGGTGATCTAATCTCCTCGTCCTCATCATCCTCGTCCTCATCATCAACATCAACTACGCAAGGGAAATTTTTGAAGGATGTCTTGGACCAACACCTAGCTCCGAGGAATCAAGTGGCAGAGCAAGTAGTTGTTGCAGAACTAACATTTGCATGTTTACACACCACTCCAATATCTCGGCCAACCATGCAACAAGTTGCTACAATGCTATCAAAGCAAAGCCAACACCGCGAAATCAATTCTACATGACTACATTAGGACAATTCTTTGACATCAACTGCTCGAGCTCTTGAGTAATTATTTTTCCTTTTATTCTTGGATTGCATGATGTTCTTGCTTTCAATTGTCTTCTTATACCGTTCAATTTCACCCTGTTTCTAGTTTATTTTGCTACTCCTTTCTACTAATTACCATTTTACAAACTTCTATATGCCTAATTTAAAAGTATAAATTCTCTGTAATTTCTATCACGGTTAGAGATACAATAATGTGTCTTGAATTCTGTAGTAGCTCACATGTATTACATATATCTTGGCTCTCAATCAACAAGTAGGCTCTGTGGTTAGTGTAATCCAACCATGAATAATAGACACACTCAAGCTCTTGCCATCTTGCATGCTATCAACATGTACAACATAGAATAATATCCTGTCTTCTTGATTTTTGTATTTCCAGGTAGTTGGTGAACAAGATTTTCCATGGGAACTTGGCTCCACTGTTATTGGACATCTACAACTTTAGTCCTGAGTTCCGAAAGCCAAGAGAACCAAACTTATTGTATGGCTTCTTTTTCGAGAAATGCAAGGATTCAACGCAGTCTTCGTTGGTCATCTCAACCAGAGGGCAATCATCTAAGTTTTGGATGGGTTTGTCTGTCTTGTTTTATGTGTTTTGTTTTGATTTTGCCTCTAGCAGGGTAGTGGTGTGGTGTGTTGCTTTTGTTTTGGTGGATTGGGAGTTAGGTGAACCTAGTTTTTTAGGATTCTCTCCTATACTAGACATTGGTGGTTTTTTTCTTTCGATCTCTCTATTCCTATAGTTCACTTGTAATTACTTTGTATATGAAATGAAGTTGATGAATCACACCTTACGACATTTAACAAGCATTCAAGCTTGATCATTTCAAACATAAAGAAGGAAAGATCATGTAGCTCCTCTTGGCAGCATGCTTAAAACCTTATCAAAATGTAAGCATTGTGTAACTTCAAAACCTCACATCAGTTAATTGTTAACTTAGGCTTCTTTGCTTCACCTGCAGAGGGAATTCAAGTCTTTGATAGTCTTTTGATTAAAATTGTACTCCTTTCCAATATGAGCAAGGCAATAAATAATGCTCTGTATGGTTCACTAGAATGCAGTCGCGACTCTAGAAAATTTTATAGATGGGGCTATTCAAAAAATTTATGCTCCATAAAATTTTTTAAAAAAGCAACTTTTTTAACTAATTAACATTTGAATTCTCCACCTTCAAGTAAAATAAACTTTTAATAAAATACTATCGTCTTAACAAAATAAGAAGTCTTTTACAATTGTATTCAATGAGGTGTCATTTTTTTAATTATTACATGATAACCTTATTATTAATAGTGTCAAACACATATTTTTTTATATACATAATGAAGCAATCATTTAACTATTGATCTTTTATTTGATTTGAGTGTTGAAAATAAAAATGTAATAGAGAATGATTAGATTCCTAATGAATTTTGATTTTCAATGGATGTGGTCCCTTATTTTTATTTAATGGGATCAGTTAGTTATCAAATAAGCTTTTTACCATATACAAAAAAATAAAAAAATAAAAAATTCAAGGCTTTTTGTAGGGTGATGGGTGGATGGGACCCATCACCCATGTAGTGGCGTCGCCCTTGCTGGAATGAGAGCCCTTGCTGGAATGAGATGAAATGGAATGGAACGGTCATTTGTTAAGCTTTCCTAAAAAATTATCATTTTCTTACAATAGTGAATTATGAATCTATTTGCAATATATTTTTTATTATTTTTTCACTCAATCAAATATAGAAATAAATATTTTAATAGAATGATCATTCTATTCCAATCTATTTTAATACACCAAATACTGCCTAATTGTGGGTAGCAATTGAACACATATATACAAGGGATGATAATGTTAATTAAGTCACCAAACATCCGTACATAGAGAGAAGAAAGAAATGAATAATGCAAACGGGGATCAAAATGCAAACGAAGAGAGTTTGAATCTAAAACCAACCTCAGGTTTGATACCATGTTAAGTTAAATTTTTTCTAAGAAGGTTAACCTATTAAGAAATATGTCCAATAAGGTATATCAAGTTATCCTAATGCCGCAGAACTACACTTTTTTTCTTCCCAATGGGATGACTGGTTCATGCACTAAGAATGTTCCACATCACAGTCCTTGTGACCATTTTCTGCTCATTTATTTTAATAAGTACTGGTAAGAGCAATTTACTTTCTAAGCTAGCAATTTGAAAAATGTTTTGAAAATGATTAGAATAATATTTTGTCCCTTACTCACTTGTATTAGTTTCCTCTCATTCTCCTTCCCTCTCTCTCTCTCTCTCTCTACATAATTGAATGCTTGCAAGTTGAATAATCAAAGTCAAGTCTGTACAAGGCAGATTAACGTTACATAATTGAATGGCAAGCAGAGACACCCATAGTCAAGTCATCATAATACATCTTATTATTATTGGCTATAACAACCAATTTTCTTGATCAATTGATATCAATTCTCAACAGTCTCATAGATTCAATCCTACATCTATTGGGAACATGGGCTGAAGAGTTGCAGAAAAACTGTTGCACCCCAATAAAAATACTAGGGGCCACACATATCGGACACAGAATATATATATGTATATATATATATATTTGTGTTATTTAGAATGTGAATCGTTGAAAACAAGGACGTGGTACTTCATATGCTCTCAAATGTAGTATAATAGGAGTAGACCTACATATATATATATATATATATAACAATTAAACACCTAATGAAATATATTTTTTATTTTTATTTTCGCAAATAAATCATGTTACAATTGACAATACATTTATATAAGCATTATGTCACAATTTGTGGGAAGACTATTTTTTTTTATTATTAAATCATTATTCTCTCTCCTCTCTCCTTCTCTTTTTTTTTTTTTTATTATTAATAAATCAATCAATCACTTTTCTCTCTCCTCTCACATTCTACACATCAATCAATTAAAAAAAATTAAAAAAGTAAAATTACAAATCATCCCAAAACTATTTTCAAAACTCATAATCAAACACATTTTCAACTTTCAAAACTCATTTCAACAACTTATCTTTTAAAATATAACTCAAAATTCAAAACTCATTTTAAAAACTAAACCAAACGGACTCGTCTTAGTCACTTCACCTTTTACTATTTTCACTTTTCATCATTTATTCATTTTGGAAAATTTATTCAGAAGTCCCATCCTAGAAAAGTGTATACCGGATTGTCCTATAATTTTTCTTGCAAACTATTAAATCCCATTGAATTTGAAAACTTATACCATGAGGTCCTTTTATTTTATTTCTTAGAGACAACAAATGTGGATATATTTTTAGTTGTGCACTATTGTTTTTAAATTTTTGCCAAATGTGTCATTTTTAAAATGTGACAATGTGATCTATTGTCTTATTAAACTTTTGTCAAATGTATAATTCTTAAAATGTGACAATGAAACATCAGACTAATGTGTATATTAATGTCTTATTAAACTTTTGTTGAACGTGTCATTCTTCTTAAAATGTGACAATGGGACATTTGTGCATTATTGTCTTATTAAACTTTTGTCAAATGTGTCATTTTTAAAGTGTAACAATGGGATATCATTCTAATGTGTTCATTATTGCCTCATTACTTTTTCAAATGTGAGTATGCTTAATTTGGAAGATTTTGGTGTGAGAAATGACTTATGTGGGTTCATAAGATTATTTATGAGACTACGATCCACGTGGAGGGGGCACGTTGTATGAGTTTCGGGATTAGTTGAGATGTGCATAAATTAATTTGGACACCTGGTTATAAAAAATAAAAAATATATATATGAAACTAAATGGTCTATATGTTATGCATATAAGATTTATTAATAAATGCTCCTTTATTTTTTCAAATTAGATGGACCTTTAAAGTTATATTAGAAAATATTTTTTAAGGTGACTTTGAATCTCTAATTCACCGTTTTAAAACGAAAGTACATATTTCGAACGTGCATTCCAAAAGGTAAATTTTAAGGTATTAAGGGTTTTTTTTTATATCATTGATACATGTAATACCCAAGTTTTAAATATGATTATTTTATTGGATAGATTAGTAATTAAATTAATTTATATGGGTCATTTATTAATATCAAAGAATTAGTTATGAGATGACATTATATTTCCTATTACTTAGATGGGTAATTTTGTAACTTTGCGAAATTAGGTTAATAAGCCCACCTATTGTGGCTTTAAGTCTTGGAAAACAAACAAAACAGAGGCTATGAATTGCTCCATAGGCGGCTAGGGTTTGAGAAGGTAAAAGAAAAAAGAAAAGAAAAAGAGAAGAGAGGCTTGTGCTGCAGAAAGGGTTTGGAAGAGTTAAAGGTGAAGACAGCAAGCAAGGGTTTGGAAAAGTTTAAAATTAAAGAAAAGAAACCCAAACCAAGGAAGAGGGAGGATTCATAAGAGTGGTGGTTTTGCTTTATTCATCACTTAGGTAAGATTTATTTTATTGTATTCCTATCTATGATTTTAGTGTTAATATATCAATAGATGATTTTATGGGCATATATGATTAAATAGATATATTGATGTAGTCTATGTTGGGGGTCTCAGTTTTGCTCAATTTTAGAGTGTATTTTGCATCCCATTTGGATGGTTCATATTTTGAGATTGATATGTGATGGGTTAAGTTTAATGGTGGTGTATTTGTGGGATACACGATTGACTACAAGCAATTACAAATTTTTACGTGTATATAAACAACAATAGAATAATATGGGTTGAGAATTTCCGAAACCGTGATGGCTTTGTTTTGATGCTAAATTGTGGGAGTTCTTAATAGGCAATTGGGTTAATTTATTTTATTGTTGTTACAAAAAGAGATAGATGGGTGCACATAATAATTGTTTATGCGGTGTAATATTTTATTAGGTTTGTGAGATTGAGGTGGATCTTGGTAATTTGAGATTAGCTTGAGAAATATTATTTTAGCTGTTTGAAGGTAAGTAACCCTCTATCACTGTTGGTTCATTTTTATTCCTATCGAATCGTTTAAAATTATAAATATTTATTTATAGCCTTCGTGTTCTCTTAAAATAAAATATGGGTCAAGTATAAAACAACATCGAATATTATTATGAAAATTATTTGAATATTTGGTGAAACTATTCTGAAAATTGTACTAAACGTTTATTCTAAAAATATCGAATGTTTTATTTAAAAGTTGTGTATTGTTTGAATTTTGAACATCACTCTAGTCTGACTATGATTTGGACCCTAGCCAATGGGGTTATTTATTGGCACAGAAACTAGTTTCTTTTGGGGCTTTACCACCGGCTTATGTGTGGTTCTGGGCCTTGTCACGGACTATGTGACCGTAGTCAATAAGACTTGGGTTTTGTGAATCAAATCATCGAACCATCTGAATATCGAACCATCGATTTGAACAACGAATTACTTTGAATTATCTTGTTGGCTTTTCATTTAAAATGTATTGTACATTGTTTATTTTTAGCTATAAAACCACCTTACAAATAATTGTTCATTTATTGAACTATAGAAAAAAATTATATTTATTGGTTATCGATTTATTTATTTATTTTTGTATACTTGATCCAGCTAGCAGTGATGGTTGGTTATTTACTGGGCTATCTAGCTTACCCTTATTTTTTTTTTCAGATTCTGAAGAGTAGAGCTGCGCGGGATCTTTTTTTTACATGTGGGAGTGCCGAGAGTAGGACCATGATTTAAGTACTTGGATTACTGTTTTGTTAGTGGATTTGGTGGGCATTTTCATATGAGAACTATTTATTTTTATGGATTCTGGCATTATGACAATTAAGGATTTAATTTGAGTATTTTATTTTATGGGTTATGTGATTGGATTCTTAGCCTTGCATGCTCACTTATATGAGTGTGCGGCGTTGTCACAGAGCTTGGGGCGTGACAATACATGTGCAAAAATTTCAGAAAACTTCTCTACAAATTTTATAAAATCTTATTTTATTTCTTGTTTCATTCTGGATTTAAATTTGTTATTTATTTATTTATTTTAGTAGAGCTGCTCACACCGGCATGGCTTAAATCTTTGGGTTAGTGTATCTAGTGGGATGTTTTTATTGGATTTACTATTTCTCTTTTATTATGAAATCTCCCTCTAATGAGAAGGACACCTCGCTTTTCACTCCAAAAAATTATGCACAACCCTATTTCATGGCTAGTTGAAATAGACTCAAATGTGAGTAGTTTCAAGGGCATGGAAATCATTAGTCCATTTTTAAAAATTCTTAGGCCAGTAAGCCGAAACTTAAATTTTTTTGAGCCAAAACTACATTATTTGTCCAAAAGGACATCTATCTATTCAAAGTTTACCTATCTGTCTATCTATTCAAATATCTCACTATTTGTACACATGTCACTTGTCTGTGCAACTATCTGTTCAAATGACCCACTATATATACATGTGTCACCTATATGTGCAACTATCTATTAAAATTTTTGACTATCTCTTCAATTGTCTCACTATCTGTATACATGTCACCTATTTATTTACCGATCCATTCAATATCACCTATCTATTTATCTCACTACCACCAGCTGTTGCCATTGGTCGGCCGCTAGAGACTTTTCAGCCAATTTCTTAGTGACTTTTCCAGCGCTAACTATATTTCAATATGTGTCCGTATCATCAAAAAATAAATAAATAAACAAATAAAAATTAAATGACATATGACCCCATAGGAATACACTTTTCACAAACTAACTGTAGTTTCAACTTTCAATAAAAAATTTACTTGTGATTCATCACTTCCTCAATTCAAACATGAAGACTTTCTGTCATACATTCATACAACGTTTGAATGCCTTAGATAATTTAAACTTTTTTTTTCATTTTCATTATGGTTATGGGACTTCTTTTCCTCACTCAAAATAAAAAATTAACGTAATTGTTGCGAATGAAAAAGTGGTTTGAACCATTTCTCATCTAAGAAAATAGACTTTGGATTTGGCCCAGCGATTTTGTAGCCACACCCTAAGATGTGAGAATGTCTAGGATTTAAGTTGATAAAACAACGACGACCCCTTTACTTAAAATCTACTTTTACTAATAAACTAACATTCTATAATCTTGACCAAAAAAAAAAAAATGACAATTCACTTCTCTATTAACTAATTGTATGTTTTGGTATAAATACTTTTAACATTGATGTAAATTAGGGTCTCAATAATTCTTTTAGGCAAAGTTTTGTTGATATGAACAATAATCCATAATATCCAGGGCTACAAGAAAGAATATCATCCTATCAACTACAAATAGGATATGAGTTTTCGTTAGTGATGAATATTCTATAAGATTTGTAGAATTTAGAGGGCATTTGATAATTTTTTTTTTAATTTTCAAAAATAAAAAATTGGAAACTAACATGAAAAAGTTTGACCAACTATTTCCAAAACAATTTTTTAGTAATAATATTTGAATTTCAAAAAAAAAAACACAAATATAAAAATTATATGAAAATGAGGGTTTTTTTTTTTTTTTAAATGTCTACAATAATGAAAAAAAAAAGAAGGATAAATTACAGTAAACTCTCTTAAATTATGACACATTTGCATTTTACCCCTTGAACTTCAAAACTCAATAGTTAACCTTCTCAAAATATTATCTTGTTACAGTCAATCCCTTCTGTCAGGATTTTGTTAAAAATTTACACAAAATCAGATCATATGTAAAGTACATGACACATTTATTGAATTTTTTTTGACAATAATCTCATTATTTGATGATCACATTTACACTTTGCCACTAGGATAAGAAAGACAACATGCAAATGGGATAACTAAATAAATGTATTATTGTCCTAAAAAAGTTAAAGATGAATTACGCTAACGGTTCCTATAGTTTGGGAGTTGTGTAACTTGGTCCTTGAGTTTTCAATTGTAATACATTTGATCCTAAATTTTGAATCTCATTCCAAACAAGGACAATTGAAGACACTATTGCTCCAATTCAAGAGCAAAATCGTCAATTTGATAAAATATAAACTAGTGTGACAAAAAATAAATGTCCGAAATTATTTTTGAATTTACAAAAATTATTTCTACCCACCAAAGATAAAATTATATAAAAATTATAAATATTTTACATTTTTATTTATTTTTTATTGTTTAACCAAATTAATTTTTAATATGTGTTTGAATAATGATCATGTAATGAGTGGATGTTTTTGTTGATATTTTTTTAGGGTTATCATGTAATAGATGGTTGTATTTATTGATAACAAATATTTTTGAATAGTTATCTATAATGGATGGTTATTAGGTGTAATCGATATGTTTAATATATTAAATATTTTTAGTTCTGGATTTTTTGATTTAATGGATTAGTTTAATAATGATATCAAAGTTATCGCTATGTTTAACTATTGAAAAAATAGAAACTAATTTAACGAAAATAAATATAAAAAAAAAATGTATTTTTAAAAATCATTTCTACCCCCCCTCCCCCCAAAAAATAGATAAAATTATATAAAAATTATGTGTTTTTAATTTTTTTTACCAATTCAATTTTTAGTTTCTTAGAAATTTTTTCTAAAAATAGATTCTAAAATCAAACCAAACAGAATTTTATAATAAAAAAACTTCAAACATTATTTATTAAAATAAAGGTCATTATATTTCAAATAATATGCAAATTAACCAACATAAAATAGATTGTATGACGACTTTGCCCTTGAAATAAACCATTTGCAAAAGAAACATCTTTGATTGTCCTTATTTAGAATAAGATTCAAAATTCAGGATCAAATGTATTACAATTGAAAAGTCAGAGATCAAAGCAACACAAACCCCAAATTATAAAAACGGTTAGTATAATTCGCCCAAAAATTAATAACAAATATTATTGTTCTAAAAAAATGTGTGTGATGTGTGTTTCACACATGACTTGATTCCATTTAAATACCAAGACAAAACCCTAACAAAAGATGTTAAGTATAACAAGATAATAGTTTGAAATGATTCATTATTAATTTTCAAGTTTAAAAAGATAAATAAATCACAATTTAAAGATGTTTACTGTATTTTGCCCTAAAAATTATAGAGCCGCTACTGCTCAATGAATGCATATTTATCTGCAACAGTTATTTCGACTTTATGTCTTTAATAGAGAAAGAAACCCCAGAGTCAAGTTGAGCATACATATATGAGACATGAGCTTTTAGTTTGATGACAAAGTTCTTCTTAGTCAAGACACCACATATGACTTTTTCACAACAATTGAACGATTACGATCCATCTTTATATTTTCTCATTGATATTCCAAGTTGTTTACAGCTGATGTGAACCACAACTCGTCGGTGGTTTAAGAATAGACAACTTAAATAATCGTTTAGGCTAAACTCTTGAGTAAAGAGAACCCCATGCATTACCTTATATGAAATTTTATTAATTTATGTACTTAGGGCATATGTTAAGTTGATTATAAAGAGTTCTACATCATTATAAAATTGAGTGCATTAAAAAATATATAATATTTTTTAAAATTTTCTTAACACGTGCCCTAAAAATATAACAAGATTTTTATTATATATAAACATAATAAAAGTTATTGTCAAAATAATTTTATATAATAAAAGTTAGGATTAATTACACCAAGACCTCCTCAATTATTATTGAATATTACTTAACTCCCTCCTTTATGAATTCGTACAAATTGACTCCCTCAATTATGAAAATGTATCACTTTTACCTTCTCTAGACCATCTTTAAAAGGAATGTATTTCTACGATTTTTATAGTTAAGAAGCGTAAAGTGACACTCGGTAATATATTTGAGGAGATCTTGGTATAATTAATCTCTTTTATTGTTAAAAATTGAAATAGTAGTTGAAAATCTCTCATTAAAATTAACAAAAAATGACTAATTGGAGATTATCAAAAAGAATTTCATTTCAGTTATCTTAAGCTCTCCGTCAAATCATAAAGAGAGCAAAACAACTTCTCTCGTTAGATACAAAAAAAGATCTCATCGTTATTTTTACATTACACCTCTTTCTTTCTTTTTTTGATTCAACTACATTACACCTCTTTCATTCTCTTAGTTAAGATAGGAGAAAAATTACAAAAAAACGAAATATTTTGATTGTGAAAATTAGATAGCTTATTATGAATGCCCCAATTAGACTTTTCATCTTGGGCTTGAAATAGGCTTGAGTGGACTCTTGTCATTGGTGGCATTTTGGTTTAAAATTAAAGGAGAAATTGTCCGGTCATGTTAGACTATACTTGAAAAAATCATTTTATCAGCCAAGTTTAAAAATAATTATTTATACGCAAATTGCTAAAAAATTGTATTAGTCACGGTGAAGTCCAAACCAAAAAAGAAATGGTAAAAAAATTGTGTTAGAAGTGCAATTTTTTTTTTTCTTTCTTTTTTTAAGAATGTGGTAGAACAATTTGATAAAATTAAAATTTGGAGGATGAAAATATCATGAAGTGCATATCTTAAGAACCAAGGTAATCTTATAGTAATTTTATAATACACAAATTTCAAAATTATATGGGACTAAATTGCAATATTTTTATATATTGGGGATCAGATTGACACAATTTAAATATTTCAAACTAATTTAAAACACTTTTATACATTGAAAATTAGATTGACATAATTTAAATATTGAAGACAAATTATATATCAGTAACTATTTTTTCTTCTATTATTTATTCTTCTCTGTAAAATCCCTCTTAAAATTCATAATTTTAACAATTCCTCTTAAAATTCATAATTTTAACACCACCACAATACCTGTCACACGAGAAAATGAATTGTAAATATGATAAGTAAAGTCAAGTTTTGTATTGGACAACTGTATTTCATTAAGATTCCTTTCCCTTTTTCCGTCAAAAAATGAAAAAGAGAAATATTATAAAGGAAGGAAAAAAGAAAAGTGAAAAAAATATTCACCCGGTTTAGTTTGGAGTTTTCAAAAATAGTTTTTTGAATTTTCAATTTGTATTTTTATATTTTTAATGATTTTTTAAATGTTTTAATTAATTTCTTTTACTTTTTAGATCCACTTAATCTTGATATACTTAAAAATTAAAAAAATTGTATAAAAGTCTTTAAAAAATTCATTGAATACAATAAAATACGAAAATATATTGAATTTTCATATTTTTGGTATTTGGTGAATTTTGTATTAAAAAAAAATCACGAATATTATATTTTTTAAGCGTATCTAGATTAGGTATATCTAAAAAATAAAAATAAAAATGCGTAAATTATTTAAAAAATTCAATAAAAATAAAAAATACGAAAAATAAAAAATTCAATTTTTTAAAAAGTGGGTAAAACCAGACATGGTGATTTATATTTCATTTACTTAGTTTTCTTTTCTTATTTTATTATTTATTCTTCCTTGCAAAATCTCTCTTAAAATTCATAATTTTAACACTACTACAGTGCCTATGACCTGAAAAAATGAATTATAAATTGAACAACTAAAGTCAAGTCATATTAGACAAATTCCTTGCCCTCTCTATGGTAAAAGAAACATTTGTCGTAAACAATATATGGCTAAAGAATCCGTTTCTATCATTTTTCATACATTTATTATTTGTATATGTATATGTTAGAATTTGCAAATTGTTATAAATTGATGTGGCCTTGAAGTCCATTCCAACTAGGGACAGAAGTCCTTAAGCATTAGTGGTCCTAAAATTTGGAATTAAAAGCAATCAGAACTTGAACGAGAATCACAAGAAGTTCCTATTGAAGATAAAAACATTATTGAAGATAAATTTTTTTGATTTGTGGTGTCATAATTTGTAATTTGATTTTATTTCAATTTCTAGAATTATGGATGTGTGATAAGAATTTTAAAAAAATAACGCTCAATTAGTGCACATTAATGCATGATAAAAAATTAAAAGATAAAATTAAAAATGAATATATTCGTAGAGTAGTAGCTATAGAAAATAAAAATAAAATAAAATAAAAAGAAGAGAAAATAGATTAAGATGATTTGGTCATAGATAAAAACCCACTAAAACAATTGTAAGAAAGAGTGATACAGTCACTATAAGTGGAGATGTCAGTGGAGGAAAAAATCTAAGTTGACTTGAGATGTGATGGTGAAAAAAATATAAATTTATTTAATTTAACTAAATATATAACTATATTGATAAAACAAAATGAAAAAAAAAACTATTCATATAGCCGATCCTACTTAATTAAGACACAATACTTAATTTTTGGTTTAATTTATAATATCGAATGAAATTAGAGAAATGTGTAACACCCTCAAAATATTATATAAGTCAATCATTCACGAGATCTATGGACATGATAGAAATGTTGTATTTTCATTCATCAGAATTAATATTACAAAAGATATTACATGCATTACACTTTCATAAATGTTAATCTTGAAACTATAGCATGTAACTCTAATTGAGAACAACAAAATAAATGCCCTAAGGGCTTATATCTTTCCAAGACTTCGCTTGGTTACAACAAAAGAATAGTCTAATCTCTATACAAGTAAAACCCTCGGCTTGAATAAACATTCAGCACAAAAAAACGAAATCACAAAAATGGAGCCTTCAACCCCTAAGCCTCTTAAGCTATGCTCTTGGAGGTGGCATGTCACCTGTATCTGAAAATGATTTTCCAAATAGGGTGAACCAAAGCTCTGTAGAGATATGCTAAATCATATATGAGAATTAACTAAAATATGAGTATTAGATAAATGTGCAACATTCTTAACCAACACATATTCTTTTCAAGGTCATTCAATATAGATAACCAATATCTCAATTCATTTACATTCTTCCATTACGGGTAAATTAATTAACCAAATTCATTATTATCAAGCAACCAATATGAGACTACAACTCAATGGTTCACAATGCAATACATTCATCCAATCCAACACTTCTATTTCTTGCCATTTTATGGAACCACGTCCGAGGGAACCGGCACCCGTAAATATATAAGATTTCGGAACTTTCACCCTAGACACTCCGGCCAACTTAATTATCAATGGAGTCCATCCCCTATCTCCTTCCAAACAATGGAGTACATTCTCTATCTCCTCCCAAACAATAATATATATACAATGTATTTAAACACTTTGTCATATGCAATGACTAATCAAAACACATTAAATGGTTTAACCAAACCGTCATATTCAATGACAATACTCATATGACTAGTTTCAATTTACCTAGTCCTCATGCAGTTTCTACAACAATCACAGCTATCCACCACCAATAGCCCAAAACAAATATTTCTAAACAGATAAATAAATCCATCAACAGATAATTTATCATATTTTCCATAGATGAGTGATTTATCAAATCCAACTACACATCTCCTTTGTGCATTCTTCCAATTTGACATTTCTCTTAACAATTTCATTATTTGCACCAATAGTTTATTTAATTCAAATAGGGCAATCTTCCCCCTTTCACAAATATTACACCCAAGACCAAATTTCACCAATTATACCCAAGCAATAACATGTTCAAGACCTCTTATACACATATGGTACCAAAAATGGAAAACACCTCTTTCAAATATCAAAACCCTAACCTTAACTTCACCCAAATCTTCCCAAATCCCACCATTTAAACAAAATGACAAATATCTAGGTTAAAACTCATATTAAAGAGTGGAATATCCCTACCTCAAACGTAGAGCTCAAAGAGGAAGAATGAGAAACTTGAAGATGCCCAAAACTCAAACTTCTTCGGATCAAAAGGAAGCCCACGCAAAACCCTATCTTTTTAAGAAATGGAGTGGGTAGAGAAACCCAAGATCAAGGAGTATTTGTAGAGAGAGGGTGTGTTTTAGAGATAAAGACAGTCGGATTAGGGTTTTGGATGAAAAAAAGACCAAAAAGTGATATAAAATCATGCTGCTGCGAATTGATATACAGGGTCTTCACTCGAGCAAAGGAGTTGTCGCTCAAGCGACCAGACCCAACAAGAGGCCTCGCTCGAGCATTGAATGCAAAGCTTCAAGTCTGCCATGGACATAGACACACGCTCGAGCGCAACAAGCCTCGCTCGAGCGACGCACTTTCACCTTCTCAGAAAAGTTGTGTCTGGGAGAAAAACCTGAAGACCCTCATTTCTCGCTCGAGCACAAGAAATCTCACTCGAGCGAAAAAGCAAACTATACAAGGCTCGCTCGAGCGAAGAGGCCAAAATCTGGGCAACAACCATTTGTACCAATAGACAACCAAATTGTTCCAAACTCGCCCAACAAGTCCCAAAACTCAAATTCTAAGAATTAAAGGGAGGAAACAAGACATAGACAACAACATACAATCACGGAACCCGAGTCCGGAACACAATAAAGGTCGGGATAAAACCAAGATCACTATAAATGCGATAGCATATGTAAGTTTTCATCAACTTAATTTACCGTCTTACATGTACAGGCTGTTAATAATAGTTATCTCATGTTTATATTAGCACATTTTACATAATCCCATTTTATTTTCCCAAGGGATTTGACATCCAACTAAAAAAGTATTTTTTTTTTTTTGTGATTTTTTTTTTAAATTATGTCAAAATTCTTTCTAGTTCTGTCTGTGAAAAAGGATTTAAAAAGTAAAAATATCCAACTATTTTTTTTTGGGGGGGTCTTCAATGGAATTTTTTTTCTAATTTTTATTTTATTAAATTTTATGGTCCATCTAGTTTAAAAAAAAAAAAAGTAAAAGTGTAATTTTTTTTTTTACTAAAGACCAAAAAAATTACTCAAAAAAGTCAATTCCAAACAATAAATTATAAAAAAAGTCCTTGTGATTTAATACCTTTGTTTATGGTAGAAACTTTCAATTAATTAATCTTATCATTTTGTACAATGTTTTATAAATAAATTACGGATGTAATTATGTATAAATTATAGGAAACTTTATCCATAAAACTCATATGGAGAAATGTTGATCCATTTAGTCCTAGAAGTTTTCTTATGAACCAATTAGTCCTTTTTATTTTGAAAAGTTGTATTTATTTGATTTGGTGCCATTTGAATTTAAGTGAATGTCCTTTTATGATTCATTTTTTTAATTTTCTGATTCTTTTTTCAGATGAGAATAGAAAGGTGAGATGTAGAAGATTCTTTTTTGCAGATTGATGGCTGAAGTGTTGGTTGTCCAACGTAGAAATCTACATTTCTATTAGTGTGGTTTTCTGGTGTTACATTAGAGTGCTACATTTGAAAAAAATATATTAAAGAGTTTTTGTATGTTACATTGATTGAAGTGTTACGTTTGAAAAAAATACATTAAGACATTTTTTTGGAATGTTACGTTGTTACGATTGAGAAATGACACTAAAGAGTTTTTTAGTGTGTTATATTCGAGTGTTATTTTTTTAGAGTATTACGTTTGAGAAAAGTATATTCATGATTTTTTGTGTGTTATATTAATTTGAGTGTTACGTTTGGAAAAAAATACACTAAGGAGTTTTTTTGGAATATTACATTGTTACATTTGAGAAAAATACACTAAAGAGTTTTTTAATATGTTACATTGAAATGTTACGTTTTTAGAGTGTTACATTGGATTGTTACGTCTGGAAAAAGTATACTAAGGAGTTTTTTTGAAATTTTACGTTTAGTAATTTCAATATTATGAGAAAACTCACATTTATCTCTCAACACATAACACACACGCATTTATGCTTTGGCCCTTTATATAATTCACACTAAAATCGAACCTTTGGGTCCATAAAAAAAATAGAAGACCAAATAGTTCATAGATCACTATTTTGGAATTTATTGGTATTTCACCCAAAAAAGTAATCAAAATAAAAAAATATATATATAATGATAAAAAATAAAAATAAAAATAAAATTGATTATAATATTGTAAAATTTTTTGAACATATCAGGAGGTGCATTTTGACGAGGGGAGTCCAGACCTAGAAAAACCAGCTCAAAAGGAGGTCTCATGCCACGCACCTCCACGCTCAGCCTGAAATTTTGCTAGGAAGTCGTCGGAAAGTTCAGTCTGCCAAACGGAGAAAAGGTTGAAGAAGTTAAAATAGTTTAAATAATTTGTTTGAGAACCATTCAACATAAAAATTATTATGATAAAGTGGTTAAGGTGTTTCCTAAGTACTTGATGCAAATTTTGAATCTCCAAAGCAGCAATTTCAAAAAAAAAAACAAAAAAACAAAAAAATTGGAGAGGGGGAAGAGGCTGACATGTGGATGACGTCAGCGTGACATAGGGCTGACGTCAGCACACAGAGATTTACGGGGCATTAATTGTGACACAGAAGTAACATCAAAATTTTAATTGTTAAAATTGAAACCCTAGGGTTTCAATTGAAAAACACAAAACTCCGGTTTTTTTTCTTTTTAGTAATTTGTCCAAAAACAAAACTAAATATTAATAAAATTAAAAAAATAAACATTTTAAATTAAAATTAAAAGAAAAACTAGCAATTTCTAATTTACACTACAACAAATTAAGATTTTTGAGATAAAAATTTAGCGCCGAAACCACTTTTTAAAAATGAAATATCTTAGTTACAAAAAATGTCATCGTTGTATATTTAAGACAAAATTAGATATTTAGTAATGAATTATTATTCTTTTGGAGTTGAAATTTTTATCACAAAGATAAATCTTTTGGTATGACATTTTTTCTCTAAAAATACATTTATTAGTGACATTTTCAAATTTTGTCACTAAAGCTTTTGTTTTTTTTTTCTTTGAATTTTTGTAACAATTTTTTCACGAGGATTTTTTCAAATTTATTTATTTATTTATTTATAATAATAACTTTTTGGAATGAAAAACTTTAGTTCTTAAAAATTTTATATGTTAATAATATCTATCAGCTGACGATATATAGCACTAGGAGGTCAAGGGTTTAATTCTTATTCTAGGCAAGATTTTCACTTCCTTAAGCAGTACCCTTGTACCCAAAGATTATATATATATATATATAAATTAAAAATTCCTTTAAAATATATTAACGTATGAAAAATCTCTTTTGAAATTGTTAATGACGACTTAGTCCTAGAGTAGGATAATTCCAATAATAATCAGAATTTAATCGTCCAAATTTAATATGATTAAAAGTCATTAGAAGTAATGAATTCTATTACATTTAATATACATTATCATCTAGGTTAAAAACATAATAATGAATAATAACAATTGAGTAATGATATACAAATGAAAAATTGATACAAAATGATGCAACTAATTTTTATTACTTTAAAACAAAACACACATAAAAATTAGTTTTATTTATCAAAATAATATTGTTACGTCATTCTTGTGATATATATTTTTCTATATAATTTTTATATATGAAAATAATTTTCCATAATAGTTGCATACAAATAACTACTTATAATAATAAAATTATGTAATACCTTATTTGCAAGGAGGAGGATCCCCTCCCGTCACTATTTGGGACTGGACTGAACTGTTCCGACCCGTGGGATTCACCACGGTCCCATTTAGATAATCTCTGTCGGGTATTTCATGTATTTCATCATTAAAAAAAATTAAATCGATCCGATAACTGTAACTAGTTCAATTTATCATATCTGTCATAAAAGAAAATGTATGGTCTACTACTCAAAACAAAATTGTATATATAAATATATAAAATTATTTGCTAATTTAATTTTTAATAATAAATAAGATTAATTAAAAATTTAATATTAATGAATAAAAGCAAATACACCTTTTAGAAAGAGATCATCAAATAAGTTGATATTAAAAAAAATTAAATTTTATGATGGCATAAAATAATTTAAATATGATACATCCCTTCTTTTTACTTGGTTTTCTTCGATTTCAGCATGCCTTTTGTTTCGTTTCATAACGGGGGTATGCCATTTGGTTTGACGAAGGTTTCAATTTTTGAAATTCAATAGTACTTTTTTTTTTTTTTGGAACTATAATAATAAGGGTAATTTGGAAAGGAAAAAAATATATACATACAAACACTATATGCCTTCCGTTTTTTATAATCAGTTTAGATATGTTGAAATGTGCAAATTATTCTAAATTGATGTACCCTGAAAGTGACAGAAGTACTTAAGAGCATCTCCAACGGTTTAGTATTTTTTTCACCAAATTTGAGTAAAAAATGGCTCATTTTCTCAATTTGATATCAGTTGAACGGTGCATCAAAAAGAAGAATCATCCCGTGAGTCAACCGGTTGGTCGACCGGTAAGGTAATTTTTTTTTTTTTAAACCTGTTTAACCTGTTTGAACCTACCTAACCATTGGTTCAAAAATTTTTTAAACCGTTTGAACTAGTAATTTGAACCATTTGAACCAGTTGGTCAACCAGGGGGTCAACCACCATGTGTAAAATTTTCACAAATTTCTGTTTTAATGACTATGCACAGTGAATTGGTGAAAGGAGCAACCCGTACTCAGTTTGGTGAAACGTTTAATGTTTTCTCAATTTGATACTGTTTTGGTGCAACCGTTGGAGCACAAAAATAACTTTTTTTCATCAAATTTAAATTTGATGTTGGATTTGGTGAACCGTTGGAGATGGCCTAAGCAGTGATTTTCCCCGAATTTGGAGTTAAGGAAGCAAGTACTAGTATGCTCCACTTACAACGTCAAATTGCAATTTGAGTGAAAAATTGAGAAAGAAATTGCAAATCTTTTGGGAAAAATTACACATAAGTGGAAATTGGAGAAAACATTTACAAATTAATGAAAAAATTTATAAATTTAATTATAAATATTTCTAAAAAAAAAATTAATTAATTTTTTTATTTTTTTATTTTTTTTTGAAAAACTACATTGATGTGTAGTTTCCCCAATCTTTTATGTATAATGTATGATACATATTCAAAAAGTGGGTGTTGGTGTGTGTGGCATATAATTGTCAAAATTTGAATAATCAAAGTCAAGTCTATTGGGGCAGCATAAACATTTATGTTGTATTTGATTGAGGGATTTGAGGAGGGATTTGGAAAGGAAAATGGAAAAGGTAAGTGAAATATGAATAAAACATGCTTAAATTTCACATAGTTTCACACACCTTTTCCCTTTTTCTTTCCAAATCTCTCTCCAAACCCTCCAACCAAACACACCATTAGGTATGATTTTCTTGCCCGCTTCGCACGAAGGATTAAAGTTAAGAATTGATTGATGGCTTCTTGCCAACTGCATGCCGTGAACGTAGGTGAAGTAAATTGAGTCAAGCAGTACTTTAATAATAGATTCTTTCATTTAATATGTATAATTAAAATTATTTTATAAGTCTAGTTTTTCTTCAGTTCAAATCTTAAATTGAAAGGTATTATTCGGACCCATGAGGTTCATTACATGTCACATTTTAATGATGATGTAAATTGTTCATCTTGTAGGGACCTTCATGTATATCATCTACACAAAAAGTTAGGTCGATTAGATAATCATATTTGTTCAATTTATTATTTTTGTCACCAAAGTCTATTTTTAAAAACGTAGTTATCGTCTCTTTTTTTTTTAAAAAAAAAAAACAAATAAGATAAATTGTACATGTTATAATTATCAAATTAATCTAACTTTTTTGTATGGATGATGTACACGAAAGACTCCATAAAATAAATTATTTGGATCATTGGAAAATGGAAGGCATGGTGAGCTCCACGGGTCTAAACAACACACTCTTTTGGATTAGAGAAAAACCCAACCCTATTTTATATAAGGGTTAGGCTTCTCTCCAATCCAAAAGGTGTTTTTCGGCCCGTGAGATGCACTATGGGTCATGTTTATTTAATCTGAACCGTTCATTCTATAGAGACATTCGTGTATATTATCCACATAAAAAATTAAATCAATTTAATAATTGTAATTTATTCAATTTATTATATTTGTCTTCAAAAATATTGAGAAGTGTATTTTTTAAAAAAGATCATTAATTTTTTGGTAATAAACGCAATAAATTGAACAGATTACGATTATTGGATCGACTTAATTTTCTGTATGGATGATGTATGTGAAGGACTCTACAAATTGAATGATTCGAATTATCAAAACGAGACCCGTGGCAAGCCCCACAAGTTGAAACAACACCTTCCAATTCAAATTTAGACTAAAGGCAATCCAGATCTTCTGTGTAAATTTGTTGTCGTATATGTTAAAGAAGGGGGATTGTAGGCAAATTAAAATAAAGAAAATTTTACAATACACATCCCATTTTGGGGTGTGTACCATATGTTCTAATTATGATATTTGTAATATTTTTTTATGGCTTATTATAGCATTAGTTATGACTTAATTATTGATTCTGTTATGACTCATTATGGTTGAGCTGTAAATGAGCCGAGTCTAATCTAGTTTTAGTATGTTTGAGATTGTTTATTAAGATTTTAGTAAGCACGAGCTGAATTGGCTTAGGTCTGGCTTGAGTTCCAACTTGTTCACAAACCTTCAATGAGTCAAAGAAATTATAAATTTATACTTGCGTATGAGGCTAAAATTATAATTAAAATTTTGATTATGTAATTATAATACAATATATATATATATATAAACATATTAAAATAAAAGTCAATATTTTACCAAAATAATAATATATACTACCACTATTACATAAATATATATAGTTAGCTATTATTTACATATATATAAATTTACCTATTATTTACATTATTTAAATATATAAATAACATATTTATCATATTTTTATACATATTTTTACATGATACTCGGGTAATTCATATATTTCATCAATAAAAAAAATTAAATCGATCTGATAACTATAACTAATTCAATTTATCGTATTTGTCATAAAAGAAAATGTATGGTTTATTTTTTTTTTGTTGTCTATTTTTTTGGGGGGGATGAAAAATGCGATAAATTGAACAAGTTACAATTGTTGAATCCACCTAATTTTTTGTATGAATAAAATACATAAAATATCAAACAAATTGAATGTTTGAATTATTAAAATAAGACCCATAATGGAGCTCACGGACTGAAACAGCCCCGTCCAATACAAAATGGTTATCTTTTGATCTGGTGCTTACATTATGGTCTATCTCTTTCATATGCATCGATCTGCCATGATCTTATTGGTCATCAATTTGACAAAATTGAACCTATAATTCCTAGTGGAGGATCCAAACCAAAACTATCGAAAGATATACCTCTCCATGTTTGATAAAAGAAAATACCTCTCCATGCTCTATTATCTATAAATACCTCTCCATGCTCTAGCAGCTCGTCATCCCTCCATCCTATTACTGTCTTTCATAGCTTTCTATTAATAACAAGCCTACAATGACATTCTTGGCCAATACACTTCCCAACCAGTTTCTTTCTTTCCCAGCCCTTTTAGTCTGTCTCATCATCCTTGCATTGGCCACTTTTTTTTATTATGGTGCTTTTGCTTCTCCCTTAACTGGAAAACAAGGAAGTGAAGCCACGGCTCTCTTGACGTGGAAAGCTAGCCTTCACAACCAAAGTCAAACTCTCCTGTCCTCGTGGGTTGGAAGCAACCATTGCAGTTGGCTTGGAATTGGATGCAACAAGGCCGATAGAGTTGCCCATATAGACCTTCAGGGTTATGGTTTGAAAGGTACTCTTTCTAATCTTAATTTCTCATCCTTCCCTCGTCTCCGCACCCTTGAACTTTTTAACAACTCACTTTATGGGACCATCCCCCCCCCCCCAAAAAAAAAAAATTTGTAGCCTTTGGAGACTCACCTACCTTAGCTTGCCTCTCAACAATCTCTCTGGAACAATTCCGACCGAAATAGGCCAACTAACTAAGCTAAGGATCTTGTACATGAATAGAAACCAAATCGGTGGTTCCATCCCTCAACAGATAGGATTGCTCAACTCTCTCAATGAACTTGGCTTGTATACTAACAATCTCACGGGTTCAATCCCTTCTTCAATTGGAAACTTGGGCAACTTAACCATTTTGTACCTTTATGACAATCAACTTTCCGAATCAATCCCTCAAAAAGTTGGGATGCTGAGGTCTCTCGTTGATCTCAAACTCTCAGGGAACAAGCTCACGGGTTTGATCCCTTCTTCAATTGGAAACTTGGGCAACTTAACCACTCTGTACCTTTATGACAACCAACTTTCCGGATCAATCCCTCAAGAAGTTGGGATGCTGAGGTCTCTCGTTGATCTCGCACTCTCAGGGAACAAGCTCACGGGTTTGATCCCTTCCTCGATTGGAAACTTGGGCAACTTAATCACTCTGTACCTTTATGACAACCAACTTTCCGGATCAATCCCTCAAGAAGTTGGGATGCTGAGGTCTCTTGTTGATCTCGAACTCTTAGGGAACAAGTTTACGGGTTCGATTCCTTCTTCAATTGGAAACTTATGCGACTTAACCACTCTGTACCTTCATGACAACCAACTTTCCGGATCAATCCCTCAAGAAGTTGGGATGCTGAGGTCTCTCATTGATCTCGAACTCTCAGGGAACAAGCTCACAGGTTTGATCCCTTCTTCAATTGGAAACTTGGGCAACTTAACCTCTTTGTACCTTTATGACAACCAACTTTCCGGATCAATCCCTCAAGAAATTGGGATGATGAGGTCTCTTGTTGATCTGGAACTCTCAGGGAACAAGCTCACAGGTTCGATCCCTTCTTCAATTGAAAACTTGGGCAACTTAACCACTCTGTACCTTTATGACAACCAACTTTCCGGATTAATCCCTCAAGAAGTTGGGATGCTAAGGCCTCTTGTTGATCTCGAACTCTCAGGGAACAAGCTTACAGGTTCGATCCCTTCTTCAATTGGAAACTTGGGCAACTTAACCACTCTGTATCTCTATGACAACCAACTTTTCGGATCAATCCCTCAAGTAGTTGGGATGCTGAGGTCTCTCGTTGATCTCCGTCTCTCATGGAACAAGCTCACGGGTTCAATCCCTACATCTATAGGGAACTTGGGCAACTTAACCATGTTTTACATTAATGGCAACAAACTTTTTGGATCTATTCCCCCAACATTCAACAATTTTACACAGTTGACAGCGTTTGAAATAAGTGGAAACATATTCAATGGTCATATACCAGCAGACATGTGTTAGTGGCTTACTTAGAAACTTAACTGCGGATAATAATAATCTCAAAGGTCCCATCCCAAAAAGCTTGAAAAATTGCTCTAGCTTGTATAGAGTTAGGCTTGACAGGAACCAACTTTCGGGAAATATATCAGAAGATTTCGATATATACCCGAACTTGGTCTACATTGATCTGAGTCGCAACAATTTCTTTGGTGAGGTATCTCATAAATGGGGAAAGTCTCATAATTTAACTAGTCTCAAAATGTCCAACAATAATATTTCTGGAGAGATACCATCTGAAATAATGGATTCAACTCAACTATGCGTCCTTGACCTCTCTTCAAATGACATAGTTGGCCCAATGTAATTGAAAAGGATGGTTTCACTGTTCAACCTTAAGCTAAATAATAACCATCTATCAGGCAACATTCCTCCAGAATTTGGTAAGTTGTCCAATCTACAGATCCTTGACTTGGCAGCAAATGATCTAAAGTGGCTTAATCCCTAGAGCACTAGGGGAGTGCATGAAACTTTTCAACTTGAATTTGAGCAATAATAGATTGGGGGAAAGCATTCCTGCTGAAATAGGTCGTATCCATAACCTTCAGATTCTTGATCTTGGTTACAATTTGCTAATAGGTAAGATACCACAGCAGATTGGAGAATTGCAAAGGTTAGAAACATTGAATCTCTCCCACAATGAACTCTCTGGTTTCATTCCATCATCTTTCGATAATATGTTAAATTTGATATCGGTAGATGTATCTTTCAATCAATTGGATGGTGCTATTCCTAAAATGAAAGCCTTCCAAGAGGCTCCATTTGATGCACTCAAAGGTAATAAAGGTTTATATGGTAATGCCACTGGTTTGAAAACTTGTCCAGCAAAAATGAACAGTGGGGTAGCTAAGAAAAATAGTACCGAACTTGTGTTACTAATTGTTCTTCTTTTTGGATTTCAATTCCTTCATTAATCGGAATAGTACTCTTGGTTTTTTGTAAAAAGTATAGGAACAAGAAAAATGAGCCAAGATGACTAAACAATGAAATTTTGTTTGCAATTTGGAGCTATGACAGAAATATGGTGTATGAAGGCATCATTGAAGCGACTGAAAATTTTAGTACCAAACAGTGTGTTGGGGAGGGAGGATGCGGTACTGTTTACCGAGCTGATCTCACAAGTGGTCAGTTAATTGCTGTGAAGAAACTTCATGTATCACCCGATGATGACTTGGCTAATCTGAAAGGCTTTACGAGTGAGATCTGTGCATTAACAAAGATTCGCCATCGCAATATTGTAAAACTTCATGGCTATTGTTCACATCAGAGGCACTTGTTTTTGGTTTATGAGTTCTTGGAAGGGAGAAGCTTGGGAAAGATATTGAGCTCGGAGGATCATGTATATACTTTGATTGGATTAAGAGAGTGAATGTTGTCAAAGATGTAGCAAATGCTTTGTCTTAAATGCACCATGACTGTTCATCAGCAATCATCCATCGAGACATATCAAACAAGAATGTTTTGCTTGATTTACAGTATGCAGCTCACATATCCAATTTCAGCACAACTAGATTTATGAAGCCTGACTCATCCAATTGGACATCATTTGCAGGGACCTTTGGGTACGCTACACCTGGTATGTAATGTTCATTTTATTTTGTCAATCATTGCATATTAAGAGATTTTTAATCTTGGATGTTATTTCTAGGGGTGTTCGCGGATCGGTTTTGTGCGGTTTGCGGTTTGGTTTTGACCCGCCCGCATCTATGCGGTTTAGGAAAAAGTCAACCCGCAACCGCCCGTAGTGCGGTTTGCGGTTTGTGCGGATAGGGTTTGTAAATGTGCGGGCGGTTGCGGGCGGTTTGCGGTTTACACTTTTTTCTTTAAAAATTAATTTTTAAGTTTTTTTTTCCCCATCGAATTTAGGCATTAGATTCATTTTATATATTTGTGATCAATTGATAACAATTTTCTGATGAGTTTACAAATAAAAATTGAATATCACTAGCATTTTTGTCATGAAAGAAATGTATATCAATGCATTAAAGGTTGTACTCAATTAGAATTGTCAATTCAGTAATCAATAATCAAACTAGAAGCTTCATCGATCACCAGAAGAAAATTTTTATTAGGAAAAAGTGGATGAGTCATCAATGAAAATCATATAAGAAACCAAGTTTAGAACTTGATAATTCTACGATATTAAGAAAGTTAAGAAATACTTAAAAATAAGGATCCTAGTGTCATAGAGAACATAATGGTACTCCTGTTAAAGTTACAAAGTTGGTATATAAAAAATAATAATAATAATACTAATTAAAGTGCGGGTGGTTTTTGCGGGTCGCGGCAACCCGCAAATTTGTCATATTTCAAACCGCATCCGCCCGCATTATGTTTACAAAACCGCCCATTTATATGCGGGTTGGGCGGGTTGGGCGGTTCGGATAAACCGTTGCCCACCCCTAGTTATTTCACTCAAATTGAAAGGGTTGTTGAACTTCTAATTGTTGTTTTGATATGAAACATGAGCATGTACATGTTTCTTGTTTTTCTTTTTTCTTTTTCCACCATTGTTTTTTTTTTTTTTTAATAACTATTTTCTTATCTTGGTCATTTGTTTCATTTGGTAGAACTTTCTTATACAATGGAAGTAAATGAGGGATGCGATGTTTATAGTTTTGGGGTCTCACGATGGAAGTGATTATATGGAAGCATCCGGGTGATCTAATCGCCTCTCTATCATCATTGTCATCCTCTTCCTCATCCACATCAACTGTGCATGGGATATTATTGAAGGATATGTTGGATCAACGTCTCCCAACTCCTGAGAATCAAGTGGCAGAACAAGTAGTTGTGGTTGCAAAACTAGCATTTGCATGTTTGCATGCCAATCCACCATCTCGGCCAACCATGAGACAAGTTGCCATGAAACTATCAGATGATCGAACGTCACATTTGCGAAATGAATTCCACATGATCACATTGGGACAACTGATATCAACTGCTCAACCTCTTGAGTATTTGCCTTCTATCCTTGGACTATATGTTGTTCTTGTTTTCCATTTTCTTCTTAGACTGTTCAATTTCAACCCCCTTTTCTAGTCTATTTTTCTGCTCTTTTATACTAATTAGCATTTTAGAAAACTTTTTAATGACTAATTTAAAACCATCTTAAATCTTCATGTTGGTGTATTTAGTGGGCTGTTTTCATTGGATTTTTGCAAGCTTTTTAAATGAATAGTTTCAATAAAAAATTTCTACTTACTTGTATTGAATTTATTTGACATTTGAGCTGCTCATATAATTTATATATTTATAAGCTCTGAATTCCACTTTAGCTTTTCTTCGAACTTGCTTGCTTCGTTTCTTACAAAGTGGTGTTGTACTAAGCAGGCAAGTAATGCCCTTAGCCATCCAATCTAATTGAAAGCCTTTTGAGGTAATTTGAGATCGAAATAAATAAATTTGATTGAGACATTTTTATTTTTTAATATTTTTTTATAATTTATTTTTTTGTGATTTTGAGAGGAAAATTTACTCATTAAATCTTCATATTTAAGTTTTGCTAACATTTTTTTTTTCAATTTTTTTTTTTTTTTTTGAACAGGCTTTTTTTTCAATTGATAATATGGCTAATTTACTATTATTATAAAATATATTTGAAACTGTCATCATCTAGTGATTTTAATTTTTAAAATTAAATAAAAAAGTCAACAATTTCTTTCAAAGTTAGAAATTATTCAAACATGACTTGAATTGAAGAAAGCAAGCTGGAGAGAGGGGATTTATTTTGTTTGGCATAACTTTTTTCAAACTTTTGAACTTTCCTTTTTTCGATCTCAGCAAAGAGTTGTATCAGTAAAAGTGTTATATAAATTAAAGACTTAAGAAGGTCAGTGTAATTATGTCAAAAGTATAAAACTAAATGTATTTTCTTCAAATCTCAAGAGAAGTTAGCGTAATTTACCGAAAACAAATGTAAGAATTTTATGGAATCTTAATCACAACCTGCAGATTTTCAAAAAATGTGGGTCATCTTGGGTCTGCTTTTCCATGTGAACCGGCATGGCCTTATTTTCGGGGGGGAAAGAATGTTGAAGCTATATAGGGCCTTAATATATGGGATAATTACTAATAAGTCTTATTGATTGGATTTATTTCCTCATAAATCTAAAGTGATTTTTTTATTTTTTATTTTTTTTTATTTTTATGTATTTGCCTCTTATTTTAATAATGAGAAAATTTTGGAACTTTATACATATATTTTGTGTTTGTGAAATGATTATTTGGTACTCCTAATGATACTAATAAATTTATCAAAGTGATAAATGATTAGGACATTTTTTACTTTTGTTTGTAAGTTTTGGTTAATATCAGTTTATTTGAGTTGGTTTGCATTAAAATATGATGTGAGAGGTGTAACTAGTTAAATTGTGTTTTTTTATAAATATTTTTAATAAATTTATCACTAAAAGCTAAAATAGAATTTTTTTATAAATAAATTTGATCCATAGAATCTATCCCTTTCGCTGTGTTTGGTTGGGGGATTTGAGAAGGGATTTGGAAAGGGAAAGGGAAAAGGAAAAGTTAGGTAAAATGTGAATAAAATATACTTATATTTCACCTAATTTCACACATATTTTCCCTTTCCTTTTCCAAATCCCTCTCTAAATCTCCTAACCAAACACAGCATTAATGTATAGGCTTTCAAAAAATTAGGACCATAAAAAATTAAGGCTTATAGCAAGGGTTTTATTGGCTTTATGGTTAAGCCGCCCATGTTTCCTTGTTTAATTTTAATTTTTTTTTTTTCATGTTGCTTCCATTTCTTTCACAAGGTCATCTACTCATATTAAGGATTTCATGTTCTGTTTGGAAGGATAAAAGACCATCAAGATCAAGACCAAGAGCTAATGAGTTAGAAGAGGAATTGGCTGGTGCACATATGGTTTTTAGGATTGATATGTGACTGATTGCCTGGACCTGCATAGTGCTATTGCAGCTTGTCTTGTGTATTGGATTGTATGTAAAGGCTTAGAGTTGTTCTCTGTTTTGTCATTTGGTTGTTTTTTGCTTAGTTTCTTACCTACTCGTAGTGATGTGCTTGCATATGATTAGGCTTGTTTTTCAGTGTCAACTTAATTGGGATCCTGTAGTCTTGCTATGATGTAGTCTTGCACACGCCTTTTTTCACTTTATTGATGTTCTATTTGTTTATATGCTAGTCTTCATCAATAAAATTATCTCTTTTACTAATAATAATAATAATAATATAAAGAAAAAAGAGAGGAGCCTTGTGATGGTGTTGTAACGTAGGTATTTGATTTGTTTTTTTTCAAGTTTTTTGTTTTTCTTTCATAAATCTTTTCTTCAAATCCATAAAGTCTTGGTATTGGACAAACGGAAAAAGAATGGAAAGTAGGACACCTAAAGTCTTGGTATTGGACAAACGGAAGCGTTTCATTAAGATTCCTTGCCTTTTATACATGGCAAAGGCAAATCATTGGTCCTACACAATTATTTATATGATTTAGGAAAAAATTATTTTTGCTTCTGGGTCAAATTCATGTGATGTTTTTACTTGATACTTATTCGATAAAATAATGAAACTCAATACTTTTTGTTAAATTTTTCAAAAATCACTTGACAAATATCAAATGATGAATAATGTAGAGTAATGCTCCAAAACTATAAAATAATCACTCATGATTTAGAGTGTATTCCATTATTTTCCACACATTTAGATGTACTAGCATTTGTGCACGTGCTTTGCCCGTAAATTGTTTTTTGAAATTTTTTTTATTAGTTACTTTTTAAGTGTAAGATGCTTGTATAAAAAACACAAGAAAAAATGTTCTTAACAAAATAAGAAATAGTTCTTGTCGTCTATAATGGTGATAATAATAATCTTCTAACAAATTATTTGTTATGAAAAAATTTTAGAAGGAAAAAAAAGAAATAAACAAAGCAGAAACAATACACAATCCTACCACAAAATTACATATATTGAACACAAATTTGTGTAATTCATAAAAGTGATTTAAGCAAATTTGTGTTCAACTTACGCTTCTCTGTGAGATCACTTATGTAAGTTTATGAAAATTTACGTAATTTTGTAGTAGGGTTGCATACGGTATGCATGACACACTAGAACATTACCCGTTGGTTCCCAAGTTTTTGATCTGGAAAAGGAGTTCACAGAGTCTGAGGTATGGAGTGCTCTGAAGGTTAGTGATGGGAATAAGGCCCCTGGGCCAGATGGTTTTAATCTTTTGGCTATTAGGAAGTGTTGGAACTTTATGAAAGGGGATATCATGCTATTTTTCAAAGAGTTTTTTGCTAATGGAAAGCTGCCCTCTGGTCTTATCTCTTGATTTATTGCTCTTATCCCCAAGAATGATAATCCTAGTAGCCTTAATGACTACAGACCAATTAGTCTTATTGGTTCCATGCACAAGATTCTTGCCAAAGTGCTTTCTAGAAGGTTGAAGTTAATTTTTCCATCCATTATTAGTCCTTCGCAGTCAGCTTTTTTAGGGGGGGGATTCATTCTTGATGGGATGCTTGTAGCAAATGAGGTGTTGGAGTAGTGAAGGAGTAAAAAGAAGAAAGGGGTGATTATTAAAATCGATTTTGAGAAAGCGTATGACTGTGTCAATTGGAATTTCTTATTTAATTTGATTAAAAGTTTTGAATTCGGTCTCAAATGGAGGAATTGGATTAAAAGCTGTGTTACTAATGTTAGAATCTCTATCTTAGTTAATGGTAGCCCTACAGAGGAGTTTATTGCTGAAAGGGGTTTAAGGCAAGGGGATCCTCTTTCCCATTTTTTATTTAATATGGTTATGGAAAGTCTTAATATTTTGATTTTGAGGGCTAGAGAGTTGGGAATTTTCAATGGGGCTATTATTGGGACTAATTTGGTAAAGGTGTCACATCTTCAATTTGCAAATGACACCATCTTGTTCAGTGAGCCCAATCAGTAGGAAATTCTTTGTATCAAGAGGTTGCTTTGATGCTTTGAAGCTGTTTCTGGGCTTAAGATTAATTACAGCAAAAGTTCAGTTATTAGAGTTGGAGTGGAGGAGGACATTCTGGATCAGTTTGCTGATATACTCAATTGTTCCAAAGCTGTGCTTCCTATTTCTTTCTTGGGGTTACCTCTTGGTGCTAGTCCTAGACTTAAATCAACATAGGCCCCTGTTATTAGGAAGTTTAAAGTTAAGCTTGCCAGCTGGAAAAGAAGGCATCTGTCTTTTGGTGGGAGATTATCCTTAATTAAATCTGTTTTAAGCAACCTTCCTGTCTATTATTTATATTTGTTTAAGATACCTAGAGGAGTTGCTAAAGAACTTGATCGAATTCAAGCTTCAATTTTATGGAGGGGATCTGAACTTAAGAAAAATGTGGATCTGGTCAAGTAGTCTGAAGTTACTAAAGATTTGAGAGTTGGTGGTCTTGGTATTAGGAGGATTAGAGATGTGAATCTATGTCTTCTGGCTAAGTGGTGGTGGAGGAGGTTTGGGTGTGTAGAGAAGGTCCTTTGGAAAGAGATTATTTGCAGTAAATATAAGTATGCTCCAAAGTCTTGGTTGCCTCCAACTGATCTTCAAAGTAGTGGCTCTAGAGTTTGGTTTGACATACTGTCAGTGGTTGTCTCTAGGCTTATTTTCTTTGATTTCTTGCACTCCAATATTAGTATTGTTTTAGGAGATGGCTTTAGATGCCCCTTTTGGAATGATTCCTGGATTGATGTTGCATGTTTGAAGCTAGCTTTCCCTAGACTGTATATGCTTTCTCAGGATAAAGAAGCCTCTGTTTTTTATATTTTCAGTATAAGGTCCTCATCATCTGGGTGGGTGTTAAACTTCAGAAGAACCCTTTATTCTTGGGAATCTGTAGATTTATCTGCTTTTGTTCATGTGCTTAATTCTGTTCCAGAGTTAAGACCTGGCGTGGAGGATAAATTGGTGTGGAATTTTGGTACCTCAGGGGTATATTTAGTGAAATCAGCTTATGAGTGGCTTTTCTCCATCGACAACTCAGGTTTAATGGTGCCTAGGTTGCTGTGGAAAGGTATTTCTCCTCCAAAAATGCAGTTCACATGTTGGTTGGCATGAATCCAATGCTATAAATGCTAAGGTTTTGGCCACTTTGCCCAAGAATGTCCTAATCGTTTAAGGAAAAAGAAAGCTTTTGCTATCACTATCACTATCACTTGGGATGATGAATTAGATTATGATAAGGATGAAAGTGACAACGAAGCTCAGGCATATCGGGTTTGCTTCAATTTGAGAGTGGATTCGCTAGGTAATTGAGAATATACTTGTGTAATTCCTTTTTGTCTTCTTAGGAGGTGTTTGATTGGAATGATTAGGGTGTGGGATTGGATTGTAATCCATTGGAAGCCATGTATCCGATGTTTGTTTTTTTTTTTAGTCCGCTGAACATGGAGTCCAACTGGACTCCTTATCCCCAATATGTGGGATTACACTGTCCGGGGGGAGGGAGTGGGACAATTTTCATAGGATAACAATCCCATAAGATTAGGTAGTGAAATTACCATTTTGACCCCATACTATTTAATTATGTATTATATTTAGTAAAATTCAATAAAATTTAAATGTCTCAATTTAAAAATAAAATAATTTTATTTAACTTTTTATTGATGTTTTATTTATTTTATTTTTTTTAAAATAATTTTTTATTGATATTTTATTTTAAAATTTTATTTAATTTCATTATTTAAATTTTCATAGATGTTTATTTAATTTCATTATTTAATAATTATTATTTTTTAAAATAAATTTATTTAAAATTTTAATTTAAAAAAAAACATATACTTTTATTGATATTTATTTATTTTTTTTAAAAAAAAATAAATTTATTTAATTGTGTAAAAAATAAAATAGAATAAATTTTTATTTAATCTAGCTAAAAATAATTAAAATATTAAAGATATATTTAATATTGCTATTACGTATTAAACAATTGAAAAAAGGTAAAATATTCTTTTGCTCATTTATCCTTATCCTGTCCGTCCAACCAAAACCAAACATTAGATTCATTAAAAATAGTCGTTTCCAGACATCTAATCCCATGAGGAAACAAACACGTGATACACATCCAATCCAACCAAATAGTTCGAACGATTCACAATCCCAAAATTCAAGTCCGACGGATTCTAATCCCCCTTATCCATTCTATCCAATCAAACACATCCTTAGTGGATTGTTTTGTAGCTTTGACTCGTGATTTTTTATCATAATTGGAGGTTCTCCAATTGTAATTTTTTCACGTTAAATTGTTGTGTCAATTTGCCTTGATTGTTTTGTTAGGATTATTATTTGTTGTTTTAAATTAGAACATAATTATTAATCAATATATCAGGGATTTAAGATTTTTCAATCTTCATCTTCTTCTATCACTTTTACCAAAGCTATACCAAAAGGGTTTTATATTTGTTTATTATTTTATATTTTTGTTTTTTGTTTTTTGTTTTTTGTTTTCTGTTTTTGTTTTTTTTTTTTTTTCGTTTCTGGGATAAAAAAGAACTTCATTTCATGTGAGATATATTACAATGGATAGAAATTGCCATACAAGCAAAGACTACAAATAAGCCATAAACATGCTAGCAAGGCCTCGTTTGGAAATAAGTTTTTTTAAGTAACTTATTAATTTTTTAGCTAAAATATAATGTACAAAAAAAACTAGTATATTTAGAATGATTTTTTGACTTTTTACGAAAAGATGTGCAAAAATAGAAAGAAAAGAAAATATTTAACTTTTTGATATAAATTGTTGATTTTTTAATTTTTTTTAGTAACTTTTTACTTTTTTAACTAAAAAAGTGACTTGGCAAGCACTAGTCTTGATTGGGAAATTAACAAGTTCGAACTAAACTATTTTAATAGTTTGATTCTGGTTTCATTATATAAGTTAACAATTCAGTTATGACTTTAATTTTTCTAAAACCATAGGTACTGGTTTGTTTCTTGATCTATTCTAAAACCGAACTATTTCGATCACTGTCCATACACATTCTCCATTCATGAGTAGTTATTGTTCTTCATTAAAAGCCCAGCTCTTGCAGGCTTGTTTCAATGTGTTTTACATGGTAATTAGGGAGTGTGCAAAAAATCGCTAACTAGTTAACATTGCTAACCTAAACCAACTCATTATTAGAGAAAACCATATACTCAAAATTATCTTGTACTTGCACAGACAATCTTTTCCTAACATTAATATCATTTACTCCCAAAACTAACCCAAACCAACCAACGCGCACCCCTAGTTCCAATACCAAATTAGTTTCAGTATTGAATTTCTGCTCTTTCCGCAAGCACATTGGATCAAAGGGAGGGCATGGTTCTGTAACTTGAGAATCATCATTTGACCAAAAGGCCAACAGCCCAACGGGTTTTTACCCTGCCCGAGGAGGGAGGGTTGGGCTGGACTGGACCTACTATTTCAAGCTTTCCTTGCAGGTTGGCCCAGCCCATTGGCCCGTTGGAGGCAGCCTATTGGTCTAGTCGGCAAGCCCATCAGCAATTATGAAAAAGTAAGGGGAAAATTTTAAAAATGAAGCCGCCAAAATCCAAGCCTCAAATCATTATCCATTGGGCTAAGCCGCCACCTACAAGACCATCTGAGCCAAAACCTGTTGGACAGGGCTTAAGCCTAAGGTTTAAATGATGGCCCGACCTGCCCTAAACCCCCCAAAAAAAAAACAACCATTGGCCTTAGCCTGCACGTAGGCTTGGCCTCCATTCTGTTGCCTGCTACGAATGACTATAAAGGAAAATCCAGTTTATGTATGACATTATAATTTTTCAAGAATGAGACTATTTTGAATAGATTTTGACATAAATAATTTGATAATTGCAAATCCAACAATCATCAAGTAGTTTTGATACTTTCCTCGTGACAAGGTACAAACCTCAAGTAAATCCAGATAATAAACAAACCCACAATAAATGCAAACCTAAAATATCATCAATAACAGCAAATATTCAATTATAAGCCATTAGTAGAAATGAAAAATAAGTTCCAAGCTCATGAAGATGACAAACATATCCGGTTTATCACTTCATCTCAAAATTTGAGTACATAACAGATGAATCAGTACTACAAACTCGAGAAGACAAAGCGTTTGAAAATGTATTATAGAATAATCCACACCTGATTTGCCTAAGTATTAAATATGACTTATGCTACTTCGTAGTTTTCCGTGGATAGAAGTGTCCTCTGAGAAAACTTGGGAGATGGTCCACCTCTAAGAGGCAAGATATTTGTGACCTGCCAAAACATTTACAGTCAATTATGCACAAACATATGAAGGTGTCTCTCAATCAATCCTAGACAACATTATTTCGTTAAAATCTAATGAACATGCACATCTACTGGGACAAAAATACAAAAATCTTTCAGATTTAAATGTTCTTCAAGAACTCAAATGATCTTTTAGAACAACAAATCAAGTTGGTTAAACAAGTGGGATTCAAGCTTGAATATATAAGAAATGGAAACCAAATAACCCCTTCTTTACACATGCTGTGGATCTGTTGTACTTGTATCACCGCATGTTACCTAACCATGGAATCAAATATTCCCCTGTAACTAGCTCTACTTTCCACATTTTTGCAAATTATATTAATGGAGTCGCAAGCTAATACAAAATATGATCTAAGTTTCAACAGTACTCATCCTTCTATGTAATAAAAAAAAATGCAAATTGGAGTGGAATTAAAACAAGAATTTAGGCCATAAAATCAAAATGGACACTTTAAAGAGTTCTTATTTCACTAGGATTTCATTCAACTCTTGCATTTTTTGCAGCTACCTTCTCATCTACTCTAATACAAAGTTCACTATTCAAGGGAGGCACATTTAGTGCATCAACAGTACACACTGCAGACAATATAGATGCATCATGCATATAAATGTCAAGCAAAGTTTAGGCAGTAGTATAACCCCAATACCATATTATTGGTTGAAAAAATAGCATGAAGCAATTATAAATGGTAAAATAGAAGTGAACCTTTAGGTCACTGAATGTATTTGCAGCAGTGAAACGCACTGAAATCGGGAAAAAGACTGATGAATCTGCAGGAGGGACAACAAACTCCATAGATCCACTGCCATGTTTTCCAATACGAATTAGAAACCAAACAAGCATTGCAAATTACAGTTTGCGTATAAAAATCAAGTTCCAAAGATAAGAAACTCCATCTTATACTGACCTACGGTTTGAGTTATCAATGAGAAGTATGGACCATGCCAAAATAGAATATCTGGAGTCATACCTGTGAGAAGAAGCCAGTGTTGTAACCCAATATCGATTACTGATAAGCAAATCAAATTGAACTACATACTCTTGAGAAATTCTATTAAAGGTGCAATCATAAATGGAGGTGTTCATGCTTATATGTGAGGCTGTTTGAGTAATTATTGCAGAGGAAATATCATTTTGTCCCCCAGACTATCACTTAAAAATCAATTGAACCCCTGTTTTTTTAATAATATCAATTTTACACCTAAACTATTTGATTTTGGATCAATTTTACCCCTGCCGTTAGCTGCCATTTATGATCAAACGAAAGTTGTTGACGTGGCACCAAAATTTCAGTTGAAATTTTATTTTCCCCCAAACTATCTCTAGAATATCAATTAGACCCCCAAACTTCATATTGTTCAAAGGTCTAATTGATATTTTGGGGATACTTTTTTTTTTTTTTTTTTTTGGGGGGGGGGGGGGGGGGGGGTGGTTGTTTAAAATGAAATTTCAAATAAAGGTTGAGTGCCACATCAGTAACTTCAGTTTGATTATAGACGGCAATTGACGGTAGGGGTAAAATTGATGCAAAATCGAATATTTTAGGTCTAAAATTAATATTATTAAATGAACATGGATTGAATTGTTTTTTTAGTGATAGTTTGGGGGGCAAAATGATATTTTCTCATTATTGCAAGACCGTTGAGCTATATTTTGAAGAAATTACATAAAAGCTTGATAAGCTGGTATGTCTATCAATTTCCAAAAAGGGTCATTTTCAACGCATTTTGAAGCAGCACAGATGCAATTGAAAATGTACAGATAATTCTGCTGCCAGAACAACAGTAAGTTGTCTGACAATGTTTTCCAGGTTTTACCTTTGTTCATATGCCAAACAGAGCCAACCGATGTGAAAAGTGGAGCAATGTCAGACAAAAATGAGCTTACAATAAAAAAGATAGCCCTTATTTCAATGTGCAACTATGTATGCATATTATAGCTCTAAACCATGTCATTCTAATCTAACCATAATCACTTTCTCCTTAACTATGATTCATTGGAATGAGATGGAATGGAATGATCATTCTATCAAAATGGCCATTCCCACCTTTGGTTCACTAAAAATATTATGAAAAATGCATTGCAAATTGAATCAATATTCATCATTGTAAGGGAATGGCCATTCCGTAGAAAAGCTAAGGAATGTTCATTCCATTCTAATCTACTTTAATTCCAATGAACCAGACCAAACACTACCTAAAAGTGAGATCACCTTTAACTTTACTCCCAAGACTCCATCAAATCATTGCTCCACTCTGAAACACTGATGATCTCCGTACAAAACTATATATACTTTGTAACTATATAAGTTGAACTACATAATACTAAAGTTGTAATTATATAAGTAGGAATTTTACCTCCATTCACCGTCAATCTGCCTGACACTTGGTGCCTCTCTAAGAGCTGGAAGAGGTACTGAAATCACAACATTCTGCAAATCAAACATTGAAGAAGCTTCGTACTCGATACTGACATAAGTTTCATTTCCAGAAACAGAAGGCCAGCAGTTGACTGCAACAAAAAAGAGATCATAGTAAATAAAAAGGGCAAATAAAAAATAAAAACCAGAAAGCTATAAACCAGAAAGATAATTAGCATGAAACATGAACCCACTCGTCAATGGGACAACTGACTCATCTACACTTTGCATTCTCCACTTCAACAGGCCAACACCATCAGTAGATTGACCAGTAGGAAATGGCCTGTTAGAATCTTTGAGGCCTAAAATATTTTCATTGGAAAACAACTCTTTGTTGATGTTAGGATGCGTCTTGAAGAGGATACCTGGATTGCCCCCAGTCTCAATCTGAAAGTAAAGCCGCACAATGTTATAACATGCCATTTATATAAAGCATCAGAATGTATTTCCAGAAACAACACAAAAGGTGGTCTTAAAGTGTAATTAATCTTTGACAACATAAATAAAATTGAGGCAGAAATACAGTTTTCTAATGGGGGAAAAAACTATGAGCCTCAGAGCCTGTCTGAATCTCCACTAGAAATTTAAGGGGCCATTCCCATTTCACATAACATTTCAATGTAAAAAATTCATCCTCTTGAACAAAAGTATTTAGGAATACGGTAGCAACCTTAGAATGATGGTTAAAGTCCTGAATTGTCATCCCATGAAACCTAAAAACAACCAAACAAGAAAAAATATGATGCAGTTGCGAATCTTTTCCTATTTTCCAAATGGCTCCATTCAAGCTGACAGACATTCACACTAAAAAGACCATATACCTTGTGAAAGGGACCATTCAAATTCAAGGGATGTCCAAACAGGCCATACATTATGTACACTACAAAAAATAATCATTTAGCTCTCAACTAATATATCTTTGAACAACTACTCACAAAGCTTACTTTATTGTTGACAATCCATCAAACAATTCTCAGCAACTGAATCAATTAACAGCAGCAAGGGTAGTGCCAAACAAATGTTGATGCCCCCTTTGGGTGACAAATTCTAATAAATTCTCTAGAACACTTCTAATAACATCTAATGTGACAAAGATTTAGAGATTTCTCACATCAAGCAAGGCAACATAAATTCAATCTAACATTAACATGTAGCCCAAATACGCCTAAGAGCAGATATAATGTAGCTTATGTTAAAAAATTCACCACAATCTTTCCCCAATAATTCCCTCGTGTTTAGATTCATTACTCTCTATCTTACACCCAAAAACAAGTAACGTGTACACACACACAGACACACTTAGCAGTCTGTTACCATAAAGAAATACACAAGACCAAAGTGTGTTTCCCCACCCACATTCTCAGAGACTCGCATGAACATGCACACAGGCACACAGGCGCACACACACACACACACACACATACACAAAGAGAGAGAACCTGGACTTGGATGAGCCCATCTTCCTGATTAAGAATTTGAAGAGACAAGGTTCCCTGAACATCAAAGTTACTGACACCACCATCTCGCTTTAGAGTCACATTGAGCTTCTCTTCAACAGACAATGTGATGGGATCAGTTAGTGGTGGCGCAGCTGATCTAGACAGACCAGCACTTGGACGCACATCCTCAAGAATAACTTCACCTTCAGCTTTCAAAGATTCCAAAAACTGGTTTGCCTTTTGTGTTTTACCAAGCTGCATACCAAGACCTTTCGGAGGGGCAGTAGCAGATGAAAGTGGATGACCTAATGATGCAACTACAAACAGTCAATATATCACTAGTAGAGTTTCAATAATTCCATATCATATTTCAGGAAAGAAATATATTTGGCAAATTAAGGGGCAACCAACACAGTTTTGAAAGATGAAATGGCGCAATATAATAGTTGCAAGATTAGGCAATGACTTCAAGTCTAACACAAACCAATATCAAGAACGCAATTTTTAAATACATTCAAGGTGGACGTGTGAAGAGTGGTTTAGTTGTCAGAAACAACAAGAGAAGTAGAAGTTGGAAGCATTGTTATCAAATCACGAATCGAATTGTGAATCGTTCTGCTAAATTAGTGAATTGTGAATCATATCAAATCATGGATCATAAGATTCACTTTATTTAATATAATATATCATTTTATAAATGTATATGCATATAAAATTATACAGTGTTTAAAATAAATAGATATCAATATAACTAAATTGTACATATATATGTACAAATTAATAACATATATTAATATAACTAATTAATTTCTTTTTTTATTTCTTGCAGATAGGCGTACTGGATTGACCAGCATATGCAATATAACTAATTGATTTCTTTTTTATTATCTTTATAGATAGGCGAAAAGAACATTTCATGCATTATGCAAACAAAAACAAAATATAACTGAATCGTGGTGAATTATAGTGAATCACACTGAATCGTAAATTGAATTGCATGATATATGCAATTTCTGATTCAGCGGCATGATTTGAGTCATTTTGTTTGAAACTCATTGAATCACACGATTGTAACAACCATGGCTGTGAGACCTTCAAACATCCTCAAGGGGTCAAGATCAGAGGAAAGAAAATTCATGAAAAAACATAGAATCAGTAAAGGAAAACCTGAGACATGAATCTCAAACATTAAGATCAAGATACTCAACATCAAGATTTTAGAGAGAGAGTTTCTTTGGCAAACAGGCAACAGATCTGAAGAATAGAAATTTAAAAAGATTAGACAAATGGGTCTTTGGTATTTTAAGCCAAAACCCCCAAATCAGAACCTGGAGAATCGAAATCTACCAAAGAAATCAGAACTCAAAACAAGAAAAGCATAAAGAAAGACATAGGAAAACAGGGCCTCAAGTCTATAAAACGATACGAAGAAGAAGAGAAAGAAAAGGAGAGAAGGGGGTGGCGGGTGATGAACATTGAAGGAGAAGAAGACTGCACTGCGAGGGTGGGGTTGGTTGGTAATGGAGTCTCCGGCTTCTCTTCTCTCTCTCTCTCTCTATTATTTTTTTTTTTTTTTTTTTTGCTTAAACAAAATGATGCGTTTAAATCAAAACGACACTGTTTCGATCCACTGCAGGGAAACCCCTCTCCAGTGGACTGCAGAGGATCCGAACACCATACATAAAGGAGATTGCTAAAACCATAGCCCTAAGGGTTGTATCCACATCCCTCAACATTGTGGGTCCCGCATACAGTAAAAAAGGCTGTAGATATAGCAATCTCCTCTAAGAGTCAACAAATTGTATCTTTTTATGATTCACTTATAACCATATAAACACCAGTTGCTCCGTCTGCCTAACAGCTTTAACTCGTGAATGTTGCATGTGCTTTGTGAAGATACATTTTACCATCAGTAAATTGTTAGGCAAGTATGAAAATTACAGCTCTTACATAGTATTAGTATACATTGAAATTAGCCATTAAAGTCATACTACAGAAAGTCAATTATCAACATTTATGTAAGATACACTTCAGAGTCACACTAAAGTTAACCCAGCTTATCAACCAAGAAGGACAATAGCTTTCAATTCTCATCTTCATGTACTAAAACTATTTGTACAACTAGAAAAGGAAAAATGAACAAGAAGTCATCTTGGGAAAAAATGGACAACAATTACGTAAAGAGCCTCAAACAAATTTTACTCTAAAAGTAGAGCATCTTCCAAATAAAAATTAATATCCAGACCGTTTTCCAAATAAAAATAAATATAGGAAAGGGGGAAAAAAGGCAGACAGATCACTATCTTACTCCATTCTATATTATAGAGGGTTTATCAAAGCACTGGTATTGTGCAGCCTTTGCTGTCTTTTGGACTATTTGGCTGGAGAGGAATGCACAGATCTTCGAAGACAAGGATGTGGATTTGGATTCATTATGGGACAAAGTGTGTCATTTGGCTTCATTTTGGGCCTATGTTTCTCTCTCATTTAAAGGGGTCCTACTATTTTTAATCTCCAAGGATTGGGGAGCTGTTTGTCGGTCTTAGTTTTGCTTCTTTGACATGTTAGTAGTTTTCTTTGTTTTTTTTTTTTTCTTTTTCCTTGTAGGACGATTTCTTGTCCTCACTTTGTTCTATCATTTCTTGAGTAATAAATTCCTTTTTGTTGCTATTCAAAACATAATAACAATAATAATAATAATAATAATAATAATAATCGCATCAACAAACTTGGATCAAGATCGCATATTTCTAAATTCACCAAGATGAACAGGGACAAACCTTTCGGCTTGCTAGAAAATGACTCCACATCAGTGCTTAATCCATACCCAGAACCATTTCCAAAACCAGTTCCACTACTAGAAATGCTCATATCACTACCAAAACCACTCTCAATTCTACTAGACCCCATCGACTGTAAAGACATGAACCCTCCTTTTTCACTTCTGTTCTTTTCAATCTGCAAAGCATTTATGCATGTTTTTAACAAGTTAGAACATAGCTTAACAAAAAAACAAACAAAAATAATGAGAGGAGGGGCACTTGCACACAAATGCCTGGGCACCCAGCAATTACCCTGGTTTTATCAATCTCACTAGCTTTACGCTTCATGACATCTTTAGTCTCATCGATCTTGTTCTGCATGACCAATTTATGCAATCTCTCCTCATGACTCTCCATCTCGCAGTACTGTTTAACCTGCGCAACAGTTACATTTTCCTTGTGCCCAAGGGACATGACTTCATCGAATGCAAAAATCAGATCAAAGGCTGTCTTGCAAATGCCATCTTCATCCAGAGAAACAGAATATTCAGGTACCTACACATGGTTAAGGAATCAACCCAATCGACTATGCCTATGACTGATCAATATCTTGATAACCATCACCGCTAAGAATAATTGCAAGGTGATTAGGAAGGTTCGCACGAAGATGCAATGATATAACTTCAGAAGCACACGAGGCGTGACTGGTCACAAAAAGATACCTCTATTCACTATAAAAAAAAATGGACATATGTATCGACAAAACGGTTAGTTCAATAACACAAATAACAGCTGTATATTGTTAGAGAGGATACTAGTTTGGAAAGCACCCTCAGTGTCTCCAGATCTTCAAGAATGTTGCTCTGTCTGTTTGTTATAAGCAGTAAATATAAAGACTCGATTGGCTGGTAAACAAAACGCACACTTTCAGCCTCAACATATGTATGTTGTTTTCCTGCTTCAACTAACTTGATGAAAGCTGCAAGAAGCCCCTCAATTCTCGTCCGCGTCATATCCACATATTGTCTCGAAACAAGTGCTGCCAAAAAAAAAAAAAACAAATAGAGATAAAACCATCAACAGCAGTACCACAAACATGCTCTGGAAGCAGAAGACAAGGTCTGATCCTGATAACCAATCCAACAAATGTCAACTTTCTAGATAATACTCAATGCCAAGTCAGTTTTCCAAAATTGATGCCGAAACTTCTATTCAAAGGCGATGCGGGCTATCATAAACGAATACAAATTCACAGTATAAAACATATGAAACAACAAGTCCAACAAACTATGGTACTACACCTAAATGACAAATCCAGGACAGAGATCAAGAGAAAAATAGACATAGAAGAGCATGAAAAATCCCAGCAAGTTACGACCACAAGACCATCCCATCCCATCCCAACCATCAGAAAGGCAATAATTGTACCATAATGACCAAACCAGGAAATGGTATAAAAGGCAAATAAACTATAAAAGAATTGGATGAAAATTCTCCTCTTTCTCTATGTCCTCGTAATTATGGTTGTTAGAATCTTACGATTAACGATTCAATATGAATTTCAAGCAAAACGATTAGATTTGTGCATTTGAATCTTGAATTGAGAGTATCTTACGATTCAATTGTTATTCTGTTAAAATCCACCTACTCTCCACCTACTTCACCCACTTAAACCTACTCCACTAAACCTAACCCACTACACCACTACCACCTCACCTACTCCACTAAACCTTCACCCACTTAAACCTACTCCACTAAACCTAACCCACTACACCACTACCACCTCACCTACTCCACTAAACCTAACCCACTACACCACTACCACCTCCACTTCACCTACTCCTTACCTACTACACACTCACCCTCTTCTATATATAGGAATCATGAATCATTGTAATAAACATCAATCAATAATACATAAATTATTACATGGTATCAAAGCAAGGTTAAGACCTTAGTATTTCTCGCTTCACCGGCGGGCGGCAACCTTGCCTTGGCCGCCCGCCGGACCTCAACCTATTCCGCTTATTTTCTACACATACCTTGACTTCTTCAACATTTTCTTACACCCCTCCTCCGCTATGTCGGCGGCGGCACCCGCATCATCGTCTAGCCTCTATCGCCGTTCACCTTGCCTCTCACATATCCGTGGTTGTACTCTTACTCGTCGTCGTCGTTGGCGTTTCTGGCGCTGCTTTTCTGCTCGTCACTGCTGTTTTTTTTTCCCGATTTGCTCTCTCTCTCTTAGCCATGGATTTGGGTGTGGGGTGTAGAGCTGTGGCTCTGTTGTTGGTAGCCATGTTTGCTGGCTTGAAGGTTTCAATGGCAGCAGTGTACAAGGTTGGGGACTCCGCTGGTTGAACCATCATTGGGAATATTGATTACAAGGCCTGGGCTGCTTCCAAGACGTTTCATGTTGGAGATGTCATCATTTTCGAATACAATTTTCAATGTCACGTGTTGCAAGTGCCCCACAAAGAATACCAAGCCTGCAGAAGTGTAACACAGTAACATGCATCTTCACATACAGCTTGGGTAATGTGTAACTATCAAAAGCACAAGCTTCTTGGACATCCCTCTCTCTCTCTCTCTCCATGGACCCAACATCATCATCATGCACCCACTCTATCTCCCTCTCTCTCATCTTTTCCCACTTTCAAACCCACTTTAATCATATCTCTCCTTTCTCTTAATTTATTCCATCCACAAATATTTTTCTCTATTTTCTTTATCCATTATTTTCTTTTATTTTATTTTTCTTATTAAACAACACCACAAAATAACACCAACAACATTCCACAACCTTGTCATTTTATTCATATCAGGGGATCAACCCCGATCACACTTTTACATCAAAAAAAAAAAAAAAAAAAAAAGAAAACCCACACAAACAAAAACAAAACTACCACACCCACAGTGGGATTTTTCTTCTCTACTCAACTGCAGGTCTCTTCTTCTTACTTTTATCTTGGGTGTCCCGTGCCAGTCCGGTCTCCGTGTTTCCTTGTCCACCGAGCACGTTCACTCCCCCATACTCCTCCACTGCAGCATATGGCGGACCTCCAAATCGGAACATCACGGTGGCCTTCCGCTTCAGTTCCTTATTTTCTGCCTTTAGCACACTGATCTCTGCTCGCGCATCCTTATACATGCGTTGGAGCAGAGCCAGCTGGGAATTTAAATGCTGCACCTCATTTGTCCTACTCTGCAGCCGGTTCGACAAATTTGTGACCGCCGTCATGGTTTCCACGCATGACTTCAGAGTATACTGATTAGCCTCAATATCAGTTTGCACCGCCATTTTTTGCTCCACCGACCGCATCGGAAAGTTCAATGGAGCAAAACCAGAGGTGTTTGGTTGAGGTTCACTGGCCACCGCACCAGTTATTTCTCTTGTGGGCTCGTTCAGTTCTGGAAAGAGCGTGAGCAGGTTCTGGGTAGCTGGACGGGAAGAAGAGGCCATGTTTTTGGGTTGCTAAGTGTTTCAGCGAAATAGCAATTTCCAACTGGTAATGTTCGGAAGGGTTGGTGACAGAATGGCAACAAAGTGTTCCACAGTTTCTCTCTCCGCAGAGGCAGAGTTTTTTCAGCGAAGGGTTGGTTTCAGAGGTTTCAGAATGGTATGCCTCAGCCTCAGCCTTCGTCTTGGTTAAATAGCCGAGGCAGCCACGCGTATCGCGCGCCTCTTGCCGCCCGACAAACTGGCACGCCTTTTCATGGCACATCTTTTGACAAAGTGGACACGCCTTTTGATGGCACGCCTTTTGATGAATTGGGCACGCCTTTTGATGGCACGCCTTTTGACAAAATTGGGCACTCCTTTTGAGGGTGCAACTTTTTATGGGTCCGACAAGACTCTATAAACTGTCCCGACATTTGATACCGGTTAGCTCCTTTATGGGTCCGACAAGACTCTGTAAACTGTCCCGACATTGATTCCGGTTAGCTCATTTATGGGTCCGACAAGACTCTGTAAACTGTCCCGACATTGATTCCGGTTAGCTCCTTTATGGGTCCGACAAGACTCTGTAAACTGTCCCGACATTGATTCCGGTTAGTTTCTACAAGGGTCCGACAAGACTCTGTAAACTGTCCCGACATTGATTCCGGTTAGTTTCTACAAGGGTCCAGCAAGACTCCGTAAACTGTCACCACAACTGTCACAACATTGTCTGCTACAACGGTCCGACATGACCCCATAAACTGTCTTCTACATCGGTCTGACACCGCCATCCAGTGTCCTCTACACCGTTATGACACCACCATACAGTGTCCTCTACATGGTTCTGACACCCCCATACAGTGTCCTCTACAACGTTATGACACCACCATCCAGTGTCTTCACCAATGGTCTGACACGACCATACAGTGTCTCTTATCCTCTTTTATTTTTATGTATTTTCTTGTTTTGTTACTCTCTCCAAACTCAAGTTGGTTAGTTCCTATCCCCCTTGAGTTTGCGGGGGGCTGTTAAAATCCACCTACTCTCCACCTACTTCACCCACTTAAACCTACTCCACTAAACCTAACCCACTACACCACTACCACCTCACCTACTCCACTAAACCTTCACCCACTTAAACCTACTCCACTAAACCTAACCCACTACACCACTACCACCTCACCTACTCCACTAAACCTAACCCACTACACCACTACCACCTCCACTTCACCTACTCCTTACCTACTACACACTCACCCTCTTCTATATATAGGAATCATGAATCATTGTAATAAACATCAATCAATAATACATAAATTATTACATATTCACTATGTTTCATTGCGATTCATTACGATTCACTATGATTTAGTTTTGTTTGCATAATGCATGACAGCATCATTTTTGCAAAATAAAAAAAGAAATCAACTAATTGTATTGATATATGTGATTTTATTTGTATATACATATATACAATTTAGTTATATCACACTGCACATATTTTTATGTATATGCATATATAAAATTATATATTATGTTAATTAAAGTGAATCTTACAATTCATGAGTCACTATTTCAGGAAAACAATTCCCAATTGATGTTCTTCCTTGGTGCATGTTGCACCACCTCCATCACCTCATCTTTTAATAAATTTAACTTATGAGAGAGACAGACAGACAGACCAACCAATGAAAATAGTATTAAGGTAGTGACGTAGGACAATTGCGAAGAACACTACTAGAAGTTGTGGCAACAATTTTTGATATAGGGCAGCGGTAAAAAGGGTTTTAGCAGCTGATTTTAATCAGTTTTAGCGGAAATAGGCAAAATTTTGGAAGTCCCAACTGTTAGTAAGTATGCGTAAAAGGGATACTGGCATAGGACTTAACTGAATGCGGAAAGCCAATATTTAGGGCCTGTTCTAGGGATATGAACTACCCCTCCCAGACTCCCATATAATGGGGACCAAACTGGGTGTTGTTTTAAATAGGGGGCCATTGGTTCAGTGGTTAAAACTCATCATGTCAACCTTTGAGGGCAACCATTTTGTGCAAATTATGCCAAAGGTTAGGTCTACACCCAATCTTCCCCTCCTACACCCCCATCAAATGGGAACTAACCTCAGTGTAGGGTTTTTTTAGGTGTTTTTGAGTATTAGGTTTGATCAATCAAAAAGGGAAGTAGGTTTGTTAAATAAGCTTTTCAAGATTCAAGAGTAGAATAAAGGTTACTCAGATTTACATCAAAAAGTTTAAGACTTCAAAGCACAAGTTAATTAAAGGAGGAGGGGGAGAAGAAAGAAGAAGAAAAGATTGTGTTTCACCCATGGTTTTAAAAATCGGCCACAACCGTGCATAACATTTCGATAGTCACCGCCACACGTTACAACCGCTATAGCGGTGTGATAGAAATTCAGAGTCATAATGGCTACCACTGCTACATAAAGGCTATAACAATCATTGCAATGCCATTATGCAACCGTCCCAACCATTACACTTCTATTTTCTACAAAAATTTGTATGTGGTGCCATTTTTTCTAGTTGTTCAAATCACCAGACATGCACACGCGCGCGCGCGCACACACAAACACAATCTATGTGAAAATCTTAGATCTACATGCTTTGAGTGTCCAATCTTCAAGTGCTACAAAATTTGAGTTGCTATCAAGGTTAAAGGAGCTTACTTTTCTTTCTTTTCTTCTCTTTTTCAACTTTTCATTACTTTTTTTATCAATAAGCTTTCATTAGTTTCTCACTTTATTCATTGATTGTTAATTTATATCTATCTGGTTTTAGGTTAAATTTAAACAAAGCTTTGATATCATGCTATGTATTCTTACATTAGAATGTTGACTGTTTTTATTATGAACTTACATTTATGAGACTATTCCTTTTAATATTTAAATATACTTCATAATTTTTTTACTTAACAAGTGGAAAGTTATCTATAAGTAAAAAGAAAATTAAATACATGTAACAAAAGAAAAAATCTCTACAACGACTTAAAACTAATATAAAAATTAGTATATATATTGGATCACATTTATAAACTAAATAAAACTCACCAACAACTATTTTGAACACATTAAATGTGATTTTGAATTAAAAATACGGAAATTTGGTCAAAACTCCCTGATAACAAAATTTTCATGCATTAAAGACAAGCACAAACATTTCCTCTTAAAAAGGCCAACACACACAACTATTACCAACATATCCTTTGTAACTAATTTCATATTTCAAACTTTAAAATGATATAACTTTTGATCTAAATGTCTGTTTTTAATAAAATTAGTATTTTTAGAATCCTCTTATTGAGATCTAACAAACAAAATCAATGTTAGTCATAAAATTCTTAAATAATAATAATAGTAGTAGTAGTAGTAGTAGTAGTAGTAGTAAAAATTTTATTGTCAAAACTAATGTCGTCAATAAATTATACTCTGTTTCACAATAAAAATTTACTTTGATTTACAATAAATTTTAATGTGAAATTTTAGCATTTAAATAGTAACATACCATCATCATCACTAAACACCATAGTCACTATAACTCTTACCACCACAAGTACAAATATCGAATAAAAGATTTGTTAAAATAATGAAATGATGATGTTAACAGAGTAAAATATTACTATTAATTTAAAACAGAGTATTAGCAAACAAAAGACATATTACATATTGCCATAGCAAACCAGAGCAAAATTTTACTGTCACCTTTAAACAGAGCACCAATAAACAAAACATTAGCCACATATTACTAGAGCAAACCAAAGTAAAGTTAATCTAACAACAAACAAAAACACCATTATTCAATAGATTCAATAAAAAACAATCATAACAAACGAAATACACATTGTTCAATCTTCAATCTCACTGGAAAAAGCCTTTAACAATTATTCATTCTTTCATCCAAAGAAACAAACAAAATACACATCTCTTGTACGACTCAATCAAAAGCTTCAATCCAAACAATCATCGAAATACAGCAAACAAGGTTCAAAATATAGCAATCATCGAAGTTCTACAACTTGATTTTGGAACCATCTCTTGCAAACTTGTAGAATTTTCAACTTGGAACGTTGAAGACGATATATATATATACAGATTTAACTATATATGTATGGAGAGAGAGAGAGAGAGAGAGAGAGAGAGAGAGAGAGACTTTATCACAGACTTATCGCGGCAAGGAGTGGACCAAGAGAGAGAAAGGGTAAGAAGTCTCTCACTTCAATTTCTTAATGTTAACCAATCCCTCTCAGTTAATTGGCACATCAGAGTTATATATATATATATACATGAATAGAGTATGTATTCAATTGATATCAATGAGTATGCATTCATTCTATTGATAGAAAGTCTCTTTAAGTACGGTTGCTAAGATTAGAAAAAAGAGATGAGATGAAGGAGACAAGTCGTAGATATAGTAGAGGCAACTTCGTCTTCAACGTGATCAAAGATGATTACGACCATACGATTACTATTAGAGGGTATTCTGGTCTTTTGGAACGATATTGTCCTTTCTGACCTAATAAAGTCCTTGGACTTATCTATACTATTATACAAAGTGAACATGTCTTGTGGTGTCCTGAAGACTTTGTTTATCCTCATGCCACGTGGCATATATTTCTCTATTTAAAAAAAAAAAGTTTAGATAGTAAAGTGCACAAGGCTTGAAACCAAGACCTTAGTCCTGGGAAAAAAAGTTCTTACAACTTGAACCCCACACATATTATGATATTAATTTATTTAGCATTTATTTTTATTTTTATTTTTACATACTTGAATTGCACACGCATCACATGTGCCAACCACTAGTTGGCCTATAAGTCCTATGGCCTAAGCTCCCAAAAAAGTTGATTTATAGCCTGTGCTCCAAAAATAAATCCATATGTTCAATTACAGAATTATAGAAGATTTTCAACCAAAAGCAAAGACAGAAATGGTAATTAAAGAATGATAGTTGAAAAAATAAGAAACAATGGTTGTTCCAAAATGGCATTTGCATCAGTAAAGCTACATCACTTAAATTTACCATTTGGATGCTATTATAGCATCTCCACTGGTTATTGTCATTTTAGCAATGCCAAAACTATAATTTGGTATGCATCAGCATCGAAATGCCAAATTTTGGCAATGTTACTCTACTAGGGTAAATGATAGCAATGTTAACCTATTTTCACAACCACACTAGGCCAAATTTTGGCAATGTTACCCTATTTTCACAACCACCATTCTTTCACTACCATTCTGCAATAATGTTAGAATGATCATATTTGTTTACAACTAATAATTTGAGAAACAAAAATGGCACCAACTAAATTACTGCATAAATCACTCCCCTTATTTTTATTTTTTTGTTTTGATAAATATAAATCACTCCCCTTGCGAGTAGAGAGTGCTTTATGCAGTGGTTTAATTTGTGTCATTAGACTTATCCTTTGGGAAAAGAAAATCAAAATCACAATTAGAGAAAAAAAAATAATTGGCATTATAGGGTGAAAAAATTCAACTATTGTGGCTAAAAGGTTGATCTCTTGAAAAGTGTAATCCCTGGACAAAGGCAAATCTCCTTTTTCTCTCACCCTGCTCACTCGTCAATCTCTCATCTCTCTCAACATTTGTTCCATCATCCCTAGTCCCTAATCTCTCACACCCGTTGGTGAAAATGGTGATGGTTGATCTCTCTCTCACCTCAACATTCAGCAGCAACAATTGTCAATCCTCTTGGTGACCCTCTCTCTCACCACCCGCAACCCTCTCAGTGGCATCTTTCATCGTCAATCCATTCAATGTTGGCAACTCCACTCTCTCACGACCCTCTCCTCTCATTGACACTCATTGTCAACCCTTTCAATCTCCTCTCTCAATGGCAATTCTCTCTCACTTATCCACCCTTCATCACAAACACAAGTCGGTGATTTCATGATTTTTCTTAATTTATTGCTTTTATATATATATATATATTATATATATTTCTTCTTTATGTTAGTTTAGTGTAAATTTTTTTATATTTCTTGCGTAATCTATGTGAGCTTTATGTGAAATTTGTTGTTTTGCATCATTAATTTGTTCATGAAAACTTGTCTCATTCTTGTTAAATTTGTTAGTAAATCTCAGTTTTAATTGTCATATGCGTGTAGTGTTCTGGGTATGAAATCAATTGTGGTAAATTATAGCATCGCCAAACCTTGGGTAGTGTTGGGTCAATTTTTGTCTTAAATCTTCAGCCTGCAATGGCACTAAATTACAGCACTTAATCTCAGCCAAACATGCACGAATTACTCACTATGAGGTTTGTAAATAAGCAAACAGGCACGAACACATTACACAAACCATTCCCAACCTTTATTACCACCAGATAATAGAAGGATACAAGAGCATTCGTACAGATAACACAATCTGTCTAAAACTCTCTATGCCTGAACATTTTATAGGCATTTACAAATCAATTATGAGCAGTTGACACCCCCAACTGCTAGGGTAAATTCAAACCAACAAAAGCTGCTACAGAATATAACTGCTGGTAATCGCCTGGAACTGTCTTGGACCAGTCCCTTAATTCTAGCACTCTTTGTCATGGCTTCTTGCAAGCATAACCGCCAATAACTGCCTTGTCTGTCAGCCTTGCATCATGACAGCATAACTGCCATGAACTGCCATCCATGTCAGTCTTTAACCCTACTAAGTTTGACCAGCGAATTTGTGAGTCTTGGTCTGCCATTAAGTGTCAAGCCCACTGATCTGTCTGACCCAACAAGTCCATGCTGCCAGCAGCATTCGGACTAAGTATAGCCTCACATTTGCCCACATGAAGCACCACTTGTCTTTGAGTCTTGTGGCATTGCCACTGCCACATTGTTACCTTGACTTAGGCATGCCTCCCTCATGCCTGACTTGGACGGTTGACATAGGTGCAAGGTGCCACCGCAGGCCAACCTAAGTGTCCAAGTCCTAAGGTGCTAACAGGTAGCCATTATAGCACACCACCAGCAGCTGTTTTAACTGACCATTGGAGAGCAACTCCAGTGGTGGTTGCCATTTGGCAATGCCAAAGCCGTAATTTGGCAAACTACAATATCCAAATCCCAAATTATAGCAATGTTGTTCTAGTGGTTCAAATGTCATTTTGGCACAACTCTTCCCCCTTGTTTTCCCCACCATTCTTTATACCTACCATTCCCTCTAGAAAAGTGCAACAATCAAACCAACAAACTAAACATGTTGGTTCTACAAGTGGAGGACACATCACTCGGGGTAGAATCTTCGGCAACAATCAAATATGTATAGATTACTTTGCTTGTGAGGCTTCCATAATTTCTATCTAAAGAAATGGAAAGAAGCTATACATTCGAGAAGTTTTGCTGGAGTATAATATGATTTTATCGAGTGAGTGTTGTATGTATATTTATAGTCGTTCAAATCAATCCATTGGAAATTTACTGTTGAAGAAAATGAATTCATTGAAATATATCCTATGAAGCATGGACATGGCAAAATCGGAGCCGTGGCAGTGTCGGACACGGAGACATGCCGGGGACACGTACGGGACACGCCATCTGGCATGTCCCTTTAATTTAATTATTTTTTTTGTATGGAACACGCAGGGGACATGCCTGTCCAGATCTGGACACGGCGAGGAGAGAGAGACAGAGAGAGAGTGTGAAGGAAGAGAGTGAGGAGACAAACCTTTGACTCCAGTCGTCGTCGTTGAACATCCAGTTGACTCAAACCATCGATCGAACCATCGATCTCGTCTCGCTCACATCAAACCATTGAACCATGTCTCGCTCGCGTCGTCTTCTCTCTCGCTCGTGTCTGTCTCTCTCCCTCTTGCCGTCTCTGTCCCTGCTTTCTTTCTTATCACTTATATATATATATATATACATATATATATAAGTATATATAAGATAATATTAATAAAATCATATTATTTTATAAGTATATATAACATAATATATACTACTTATACATATTAATAAAAAAAACATGTATATAAAATAAAATAAAATAAAAAATTATCAAAAACATATTATTTAAAAAAGGAAATAAATAAATAAAATAATTAACGTATATTAAAATAAAAATATTTATAATTGAAAAAAAAAATGTCGTTTCCCCTGCCGTGTCCGTGTCCGTGTCCCCATTTTTTAGAAATTGCCATGTCCCGTGTTCGTGTCTGTATCCATGTCCGCGTCCATGCTTCACAGAATATATCCATTACAATTTTACTGTCGAAGAAAATGAATCCATTAGATTATCTTAACTTTGAATGGATCTATTCACTAAATGATGTGTTAGCCGTTGGATTAAATAAATAGACTCAAACACAAAACTTATATTTCACCCCATCCCTCCCTCATCTCACGTACACACGATTGTTTCACTCTCTTCATTGTTCAAACACTAATTGCTCTCCCTCTCACCGAAAGTCGTTCCACACACAAACTAATTCCTCCCTCTGTTTTCTTTGTCTCACCCAAACCCAATGTTTCTCTCTCTCTCTCTCTCTCTCTCTCTCTCTCTCTCTCTCTCTCTCTCATCCTAACTTGCCAAACCCTAATTTCTCTTTTTCCCAAACTCAGAGTTCTCTATCTCAAACCCAAATATGGATATCGGAGATCATGATCTTCAAATAAAAAATCACGATTCAGTTTTATGAGATCACGATATGGGTTTCAAAACACAAATCTAGATTTTGGAGAAGATGATCGAAGCTCTCTTGGTCAGATTTCTCATGATCGGAGTTCAACCTAAGGTGCAACAAATGGAGCTCACAGTTCTCTCTCTCAAGGTCTAGTAAGATCTAAACTACGCATTTTCTCTAGATATTGATTTATTGATTTGTTGTTGAATGTTGTTTTGTTGATTTTTTTTTTTTTTTTTCAAAAAATGCTTGAAATTTCCTCAAATTTCCTAAAAATAGTGAACTTTCTGTTTGTGGGGTTTTGTCAAAAAATGTGAAGGGATGGCGAGAATACAGTTGGGAAAGGTGATGTGACAGCTTTGGCATTGCCAACGTTTGGCAGCCACTTGAGACCAATTTTTTCCCCAACCTGCCATATTTAGTGGTTGCCAAATTTGGCACAAGCTTTGGCATTACCAAATCTATCACATCATCATCCCCAACAGTATTCTCACCATCCATCCATTCACCTTTCCTAAAAAAAAACCCCAACATAGATTTTACCAAAATTTTCCATTTTCAAAAACTTTGAGCAAAGTTGACCCATTTTCCAAAAAATAAAGAATATAAATAAATAAATAAATCAACAAAAAACCAACATTTAAGAAGAAACCAATAGCAAAAAATAGTAAGTTTTAAATTTAGCCAAACCTTTAGAGAGATAACTAAGAGCTTCAATTGTCACACCGATTGAACTTCGATTGTCGCAACTCCAGTTGACCTCCGTTTTCCAAACCTTTAAATTCGAATGTCTCACCTCTGGTTGAGAGAGCTCCGAATGTGAGAAATTCAACCAAGAGATTCAATCGTATCTATGAAACCCAGATCATGATCTCATTAAACCAATGGGTTTGGGAAATAGAAAAACTAGGGTTTGGTAGGTTGGGGTTGAGAGAGAGACCATAGTGACCAGGTAGAGAAATATAAGGTTTGGGTGAGAGGAAGAATGTGCATTTGAGATCAAAGGGTTTGGATGTGAATGGATCGTATGAAAGAAAAGATGTAGTTGAGAGTGTTTGAGACAAAGACAGATGTTTTTCTTTGCTTATTTGATCCAATGACTAACACATCACCCAACAAATAGATTCATTCACTCAAAACTATGAATATCCAACATATATATTCTCTTCAATAGTAAAATTCCAACAGATAAATTTCAACCACTATAATAATACATATTACACTAAATTGATAAAACCATATTGCAATCTCTCAACATCTTCTCCAATATACAACTTTCCATTTCTTGTCACACAAAAATTATGAAATCCTCATAGGCAAAAACAAAGAAAGGGAAATCATTCACCACCAATGAAGATTTAAGGCCCAATTGTTAGCAACTCAGAATCACATTCTCACTTTAGGGGAGAATATTTTAAAATTATATTGCCACTACGAACGATCAGTCAAGGTCACAAGTTTCTATTCTATCCAATCTTCTTAGGGTGCAATCATAAAGTGTTGCAACAAAATTTGTGGGTGTTCAACGCAAGTCGAAAATCTAACACTTTAATTCTCTAATTATAATTATCAAATTAATATTTTTCCAACATTTTACTCACACAAATTCTTCCAAGCAAATTGCATGTATATATAGGATGAGAAGAAACATGTCATTTTGATCATTGTTGGCCAATCTTGCAAGATACTATTATGTGGCAAGATTGCTCCACAATCACAAATAAGTCAAAACTCCACACCAACTACCAATTCAACCACCCAGTCCCCTGTTGATAACTTCATTTATCTAGAACCTCATAATCCTTACACATTTTATCAGTGTCAAAAATTCTATCATGATTAATGTATCATCAACCACTTGAAGAACCATATTTAGTTTGTCAGTTTGATCACTGTGTTTGCCTTCTATGAAACTCTCATGATAACATTTGCATCATCATTTCATATTTCATCGGATGAAGAATCATTAAAATTTCCACTAAAAAATTTTTTTTTTAATTGTTCATTGCAATAGTATAAGAGCAAGTGAAAATCTTCTTATTTATAGAGAAGAATGGTGAATACTAGATGAAGATGGTGGTTGAGAATAGTAGTTAGAAAATGAGAAAATGGTAGGTATAAAAAATGGTGGGTTAAAAAAGAGGGAAAGTGTTTGTACAAGATTTGACAACTGCATGGTTGACTTCCACGTATCTTGTGGGTAACCGAAAGTGGGTTATTTTAGCACAACAAATGGTGGCAGTTTGATTTCCTTGATTATGGTGATAGGGGTAATCGTGGATGGTCAAATCCCATGATTGACACAATCCCTAAGAAATAGGCAATAATACCTATGCATATCTATATATATTACATTTTATATATCTGCATGTGTATTTAATGTCAATTGCAAAAAAAGGCCACGTGGCAATCATCAGGCCAACAGCCATTACTCCTTCATCCAACAGCTATAATTCAAATCCTCCAGCGGCACTTATTTTGGAGAAAGACACTTTGACCAGAGAGGGAAGGAAATCACCTAATTCAAATCCCTTCCTCTTTGGCTGACTGCAACCTTCTTCTGATTTGAGCCACTTTCCCTCTCTGGTCAAATCACATAGATTTTCACCTAGGTGATTTCCTTGGAGGAAGAAACTTTAACCAGAGAGGCAAGGAAATCACCTAATTCAAATCCCTTCCTCTTTGGCTGACTGCAACCTTCTTCTAATCTGAGCCACTTTCCCTTTATGGTCAAATCACATAGATTTTCACCTAGGTGATTTCCTTGCTACTTTCCCTCTCTGGTCAAAGTGTCTTCCTCCAAAATAGGTGTCTTTGAAGGATTTAAATTATAGTTGTTGGATGGAGTAGTGGTTGCTCCTCCTGCAATTGACATTAAATACACATGCGTATATATAATATGTAATTAATATATATATATATATATATGCATAGGTATTATATACCCTATTTCCTAAGGATTGTGTCAATCATGGGATTTGACCACCATGGAAATCAAACTGCCACGATTTGCTGTGTTAAAATAACCTACTTTCGGTCACTCACAATACACGTGGCAATCAACCATTATCTAGTGATCATAATTGCTTTTGTTGATATGGCAAATTTGGGAAAGCCAAATCTTGTGGTGCCAAATTTGGCCCAAGATTAGGGTTTTGCCTAATTTTGGCTCAAGGTTTGGCACACCATTGGAGGAGGTTTTTTTGTGATGGTATAGCCAAAATGGCTTTGGCTCAAGAATTTGGCACACCATTGGAAATGCTTACATCCAAAGTATAGCTTTGGCATTGCCAAAATGGCAAACATTAAGCAATAAGTATAGTATGCCCAATGGTTCATGCTATTTTAGCATTGCCAATGCCATAATTTGGCTAGCTACAATATCAAAAAGCTAAATTTTAGCGATGTTGTCACAATGGTCACATGTCATTTTGCCACAATGCCAACCAACTTTCCCTCTGTTTTGTAGGTGGTGTTTGGGTTTGGTTTTTTTAGTAGTTTTTTTTGTTGACTTTTTTTCATCTTTGGTTTTTTTTTTTAAAAAAAATTTCAAAAAACTTTACACTTTTACATTCTACAAGACTAAGATGAACCCAAAAAAGTAAAAATAAATAAATAAAATATTGATTAAAAAAAAGTTTCTTCTATTTCACCCATCTTTAAAAAAAAAATTGAAAAATATTCAAAATGTGATTCTTTTAGTTGGATGCAAGACCACACCATCATTCACATACAATTCCCTCCATTTAACTCACCATTCTTGAAGACCTACCATACCCACTATTTCTATTCTTGTGCACTATTCCTAACCACGTGGGGTCATCTACCATTCAACATTGTTCTCTACAAATTAGAAGACAATATTCACATCTTCTATACTTTCACATATTCATGTATACTACTACAATGAACAATTGCAAAGAAACTTTTAATAGAGAATTTAAAGTGAAGATTCAATGATGATGCAAATGTTATCAATGGCGTTTCAAAGAAGACAAGCATAACAATCAAACCATCAAACCAAAAATCTTGGTTCTATAAGTGGCCAACAACATCGATCGTGACAAGGTCGGAGGCAACAATCAAATACATAAAGATTACTTTGCAGAGGTTGCTATCTACTTGGCCAGAAAGCATTTTCTAATGAATCGGTCAATATATGTTAGTATCTTAAATGACATCCAACAATATGATGACTACTTTATCCAAAAAAATGATGTTGTCGCCGTGTGTCGTCGGTGTGGCTAGATTATCTGGTATGCAGGAGACAAATATAGCACTTCGGATTCTTCCATACGGCATGCCTGCCAATGTTATGGATGAGTACATGAGAATTGGTGAAAGCACTACAATTTGATCCATGAAGAATTTCTTCATCGCCATTTACGAAGAAGTATATTTAAGATCGCCAAATGAGGTAGATATATATCCAGATTATTACAAGAGGGAGAGTATGAACTGGCATTAGGAGAAATGTTAGGGAGTGACCTCCTATGACTTGTGGATTATTACAAGAGGCAGATATAACATTTAAGGAATTTCCTAAAATGTTAGGGAGCTTGGATTGTATGTGTTGGCGTTGGGAGAAATGTCCAACTGCATTGCATGGTTCTTTCACCGGGCATGTAAATAAACCATCAATTGTACTTGAGGCAGTGGCCTCCTATGACTTATGTATTTGGCATGTTTTTTTTTTGGCATGCCTAGGTCTCGTAATGATATTAATGTTCTTAACATGTCTCATCTATTTTCTCAACTAGCTGAAGGACGTGCCCCTCCTGCTAATTATACCATCAACAATCACCAATACAACTCGGGATATTATCTTGCTGATGCGATCTTTCCGCAATGAGAAACCATCATTTGAACAATATCTCAACCTCAAGGAATGAAGAGACAACTATTTGCGAGAATGAAAAAGGCACGTCACAAGGATGTCGAACAGGCATTTGGAGTGCTCCAAGCACGTTTTGCTATTGTACAAGATCCAACAAAATATTGGTTTCAAGAGGATCTTTGCTCTCATGATCTCATTAGATGGATTTCAAATATCCTGAATTGGTTTTCAAACCTAACTCTATCTCTCGAAGATCACGATTTGGGTTCTGAACTTGCCATTAGTGTTATTTTCTCATGATCGGAGTTCACACGATCCAATCAGAGTTCACAAGATCCAAGCTTTTAGGATCGGAGTTCAACTAGTGATCTCACCACATCACTCAAGGTATTTTTTTTGTTGTTCTTCTTCTTCTTTGTTGTTCTTCTTGTTGCCCAAAATATTTTTTTTATGATTTTTGTTGAAATTTTTCTTCTTATTTGAAGGTTTTTGTTAGGACAGATTGAGGGAAGGTCAAATTGCAGCTGGGGATGGTGATGTGGTAGTTTTGGCATAAGCTTTGGCTTTGCTATAATTTGGCAGCCACTATGGCATGTGTCACGGGGCTAATTTTCAAACAATAAAATTTTCCTGCAATGGCACTAAGTCCCAACACTTAGTCTTAGCCAATGTATAGAACTCACGCACACAAATTAAATTTCATCAAGCATACAAGATAAGCGACACAGCAATTACGGGAACAACCCAACCCTTTATTATTGCACCAACAATTACAAAGGAAGGCCAAATGCCAAACTCTCAAACACTTGATGAATTCGAGTTTGCATGGTCATGCCTATATATAGGCTACAATCAGAACATTTGAAATTCAAACAAGCTACAAAACATAAGAGACACATGCCACCTGGCATGGCAGTTGACACCCCCAACTGCCAAGGGGTTACCACAAATTTAAAACAAGCCTACAGAAATAACTGTCACCAGCTACTCCTTTATTTCAGCCTTCCTTATTCCTTGCCAGCATTTCTGGTTCTGTGCATAACCGGCCCCAACCGCCCCCATATTTTAGGAAGCCTTTGTCTTGCCGTAGACAAGTCGCATTTCTCAAGCCACCAACCAAATAGAGCCCTGAGTGCCATCTGTTGACCTTGCTCAAGACTAACTGCCTTGCTAACCAGCCAAGTTGTGCACCATGCCTTGCTGTTTAGAAAAGTCAAGCCGTCTGATTTTGTTAAACCCCTAAGTATTCTGCAACGTAGCATTAAGGTCATACTAATGCCTTGTACGTGCCATGCTGTCTATACTTTGGCCAAGGGTTAACTACTGCTGCCGAACGACACAACTGATTACCCACCTTCTTGTTTTGGCATGCCTCTCTCATGCCGCAGTCCAAGCCTAACATAGGTGCAAGGTGCCACCAAGTGTCAAGCCACCAGCTCCCAAATATCAAAGTGCTAACAGACCACCTCCACCAGAAGAAGCCAACATCCTCATTGGTAGAGTCTTCAAGTACTCTTGAACTTGTTTTTCAAATTGCCATAATGTTACATCTTTTTTCCAACTTGCATCAGATTCTGGGGAACCCTTCCACTTCACTAAGTAATGGGTCCTTTGATTCTTTTTACTCTGCCCCTCGGTCTTGTGATCAAGAATCCATTCTACCTCTTTGTCGAACTACTTTCTGATCACTGGAGATGCCCTCCGAGTTTGCGTCCTTGTTAGGTTAGTCTGATCCTCATGAAAAGGTTTCAAAAAACTGACACGAAAAGTTGGGTGGATTTTCAACTGATCAGGCAACACCAGCCTGTATGCAACATTTCCCACACTTTTTAAGATTTCAAAGGGCCCATCATATTTCGAAATTAGGCCAGGATGCACTACCTTACTGCTTACCTTCTTCCAAATTTGAGGAGTAAGCTTCAGTAGCACTTTGTCTCCTACTTTGAACTTTAAGGGTCTTCTCCCTTTGTCAACGAACTTCTTCATTCTTTTGCTTGTTTTAGCTAAACTATCTTGTGCTTCCTCAAGCAACTGTTGTTTAGCCCTTGCAAAGCAGTATGCTGCTGGATATCTACCACTAGAGCCTGTTTTAGCCACTTCACGAGGAGTTAGGGGCTGCGGCCCCCTGGCCAACTCAAACGGACTCATCCCGATTGCAGATGATCTATGCAAATTGTAACAAAACTGTGCACTATCCAATAATTCGACCTAATTCTTTTGACTTGCAGTCACGTAATGTCAGAGATACTCCTCAAGTAACCTAGTCATCCTCTCGGTCTGGCCATCCGTCTGAGGGTGATTTGCTGTGGAGAACTTTAATTCTGAACCCGACCAATTAAAGAGCATAGTCCAAAACCTTTCCGAAAACCGAGTATCCCTATCACTATTATGTCCTTAGGCAAGCCAAAGTATTTTACAACATACTTGTAGAATAAATTAGCAGCAACATCAATGAGACAAGCATGAGGAGCAGGAATGAATACAGCATACTTAGAAAAAGGGTCAACAACTACCATGATGGAACGCATCCCATTGATTTTAGGGAACCTAGAGATGAAGTCCATGGACTCTTAAATCCAAGGCTTCTCAGGGACCGGCAATGGTTGCAACAACCCAACTGCCTTCTTCCTTTCTGTCTTGTCCAATTGGCACACCATGTAAGTCTTGACATAGGTCTCCACATCATCTTCCATTTTTGGCCAAACATACTGTTAGAATTTCCCATCTTTACCTTCACCTACTCCACTACACACTCCACTTCACCTACCTCCACTTCACCACACACTCCACTTCACCTAACCCACTATCACCTCCACTACACCTACTACCACATTTTCTTCTATATATAGATTGTATAGGAATTGTAATGTATTAATCTTGTAATACAACAATCTTGTAATCAATAACAATCAATATTACATAAATTTCAACATGGTATCAGAGCAAGGTTAAAGATCTTGATGTTCTTCGCCTTCCGGCGGGCGGCGACCTTGCCTTGACCGCCCGCCGGATCTCAACCAACTCAACCTCTCTCTCTCTCTCTCTCTCTCTCTCTCTCTCTTAACAATTCATGGCAGCTACAACATCCACCAGTTGCACAAGCTTCTGCAACCTCAGACGAAAGTCCCAACTCATTTCTCCAATCTTCGCCAAGAATCATCATTCCCAACAATGGGTTTCACATGAACCCTTCTTCTCCTTCCTCTCCTTGGTCTGTTTCTGGTTTTTTCGGTCACTCTCTTTCTCACTTTGTGTTGGCTTTCTCTTGCCAATCGGCCACCAAGAGATCGGATTCAGACACTCGATTTTCTTACCCACAAATTCAAACATGAAAATCTTCGTCCAGACGTTCAAAGGCACTCACTTCGAAACCGAAGTGAACCCTCAACACACTGTTGCCGATGTCAAGACAAATATGGAAACAAACTCCAGGAATCGACTCAAGGAATCGACTACTGGTCCAACCCTGAGCGCACCGGTTGGCTCACCAAACAAGGCGACTACATCAAGACCTGGCGTCGACAGCAGGATTCGAACCTGCGCAGGCAAAGCCCAACAGATTTCGAATCAGAAAGTCGTAGGTTCGCCCCCTACCTGGCGTCGCCGCTGGTTCGTCCTCCAACAAGGCACGCTCCTCTGGTTCAAGGACTTCTCCGTCACACGCGCCTCCCTCCCCCGCGGCGTCATCTTCGTCGCCACCTGCCTCCCCGTCAAGGGCGCCGAGGACGTCCTCAACAAGCCCTTCGCCTTCGAGCTCTCCACCGCTCGCATCACTGAGAGTTGCGGCTGCCAAGAGGGACAACCCGGAGTTGTTGACGAGGTCAAGGAAAAGGCATTACCTCACTCAGGAGTCCTCATGTGACCCACTTTACAATAAATAAAAGAAAAAATAAAATAAAATAAAAATAAAAAAAATAAAAAAAACTTTCATCATTCCATTCACGCTTTACACACCACCCCCACTCACCTTTCTTTTATTTTATTTTTATATATATATATATATGGGGCAGTGTAAAAGATGGGTTTGAAAAATAGTGGGTATGTGAAGGATGTGATTTTAGTGGGAGTGATGATTATGCTGGGTGTGTGTATCAGTGTGTGTGACAAATGAAATAAAATAAAATAAAGTGTGGAAAAAAAAAAAACAGAGGTGATGGAATCGGTGGGCTCGAGGTGATAGATATATATATATATATATAGATATATATATATATTTTCTTTTATTTTATTGTTTTTGTTTTGTCAAGAAGGGGAACACGTAAACAAAAAAAAATAAAAAAAAAAATAAATAAATAAATAAAAATAAAAATAAAAATAAAAAATAATACTAATAATAATAAAAACACACACACAACCCACAATTTCCATATTTGCAGCACACCCATCTTTTATTCATCTCCGGGATCAACTCCGATCACCGTTTTACACACCAAAATAAAATATAAAAAAAAAAAAAAAAAAAACAAACAAACAAACAAACAAACAAACAACCACATTCACAGGTGGGCTTTTTCTTCTCTACTCTGCCGCCGGTCTTTTCTTCTTGACTCCGTCCTGGGCGGCCCTTGCCGGTGTTGCCTCCGTGTTTCCCATTCCACTGGGCACGATCACTACTCCCTGCTCCTCCACTGCAGCATATGGTGGCCCTCCAAATCGGAACATCACGGTGGCCTTCCGCTTCAGCTCCTTGTTTTCTGCCCTTACCACGCTTATCTCTGCTCGCGCATCCTTATACATGCGTTGGAGCAGAGCCAGTTGGGAATTTAAATGCTGCACCTCATTTGTCCTACTCTGCAGCCGGTTCGACAAATTTGTGACCGCCGTCATGGTTTCCACGCATGACTTCAGAGTATACTGATTAGCCTCAATATCAGTTTGCACCGACATTTTTTGCTCCACCGACCGCATCGGAAAGTTCAATGGAGCACAACCAGAGGTGTTTGGTTGAGGTTCACTGGCCACCGCACCAGTTATTTCTCTTGTGGGCTCGTTCAGTTCTGGAAAAAGAGTGAGCAGGTTCTGGGTAGCTGGACGGGAAGAAGAGGCCATGTTTTGGGTTGCTAAGTGTTTCCGAGCAGGGTTTACAGAGTATTTCAGACTGCCAAAATTCAGAGGTTTCAAACTGGTTTGCACAGCCTCTGCCTTCGTCTTGGTTATATAGCCAAGGCAGCCACGCGCATCGCGCGCCTCTTGACGCCCGACAAACTGGCACGCCTTTTCATGGCACATCTTTTGATAAAGTGGACACGCCTTTTGATGGCACGCCTTTTGACAAAATTAGGCACACCTTTTGAGGATGCGACTTTTTAAGGGTCCGACAAGACTCTGTAAACTGTCCCGACATTGATTCCGGTTAGCTCCTTTATGGGTCCGACAAGACTCTGTAAACTGTCCCGACATAGATTCCGGTTAGTTTCTACAAGGGTCCGACAAGACTCTGTAAACTGTCCCGACATTGATTCCGGTTAGTTTCTACAAGGGTCCAGCAAGACTCCGTAAACTGTCACAACATTGTCTTCTACAACGGTCCGACATGACCCCATAAACTGTCTTCTACAATGGTCCGACATGACCCCATAAACTGTCTTCTACAACGGTCCGACATGACCCCATAAACTGTCTTCTACATCGGTCTGACACCACCATACAGTGTCCTCTACAACGTTATGACACCCCATACAGTGTCTTCACCAACGGTCTGACACGACCATACAGTGTCTCCTATCCTTTTTTATTTTTATGTATTTTCTTGTTTTGTTACTCTCTCCAAACTCAAGTTGGTTAGTTTCTCTCCTCCTTGAGTTTGCGGGGGGCTGTTAGAATTTCCCATCTTTACCTTCACCTACTCCACTACACACTCCACTTCACCTACCTCCACTTCACCACACACTCCACTTCACCTAACCCACTATCACCTCCACTACACCTACTACCACATTTTCTTCTATATATAGATTGTATAGGAATTGTAATGTATTAATCTTGTAATACAACAATCTTGTAATCAATAACAATCAATATTACATAAATTTCAACACATACGAACGAGACAAGAGTGCCATCATGCGTTGTTGTCCTAGATGACCAGCCCATAGCGGATTATGTGTCTCTCTAAGAAGTTCCAATCTCAGTCCCCCAACACTAGGGACATATAGTCCGTCTCCTTTGCCATGGAGAAGACCATCTTCAAGCCAATACCGACAAACAATACCATCTTTTACTTGTTGCACCAACCGTTGATACTCTGAATCAATTGCAGCACTATCCCTGATCCTTTCCAGCAACTGTGTTTCAATGTTGGAAATAGCAACCACATATTCAACTATCTTTCCAGCTTAAGGCATCAACGACTAGTTATGTCATCCAGGTTTGTATCGCCACTCAAAGTCACATTCTTCAAACAGGCCTGCCTTGGAGACAACTGTTTCTGAGTTTTGAAGAATGTATTGGCCACATTATTAGTAAGAACTAAAAATCTAGTCCCCAACAGATAAACGCTCCAAGTGAGAAGGCAATGTACCACCACTGTCATTTCCTTCTCATGGACCAAATAATCCTTCTCAGCAACATCCAATTTTTTACTTTCAAAGGCCACAAGGTGTCCCTCTTGCACCAATACCCCTCCAAGCACTTTGTTTGAGGCATCTGTGTGCACTACAAAAGGCAACTCAAAATTAGGCAGTCGCAAGACCGGTTCACTTGCCACCGCACCTTTCAATTTGTCAAAGGCCTCTTGACAACTAATGGACCAATGCCATTTGTTATCTTTTTTCAGCAAATCAGTGAGGGGAGTAACCTTCTTTGAATACCCCTCGATAAACTTTCTATAGTAATTTGCCAAACCCAAGAAAGATCGCAACTCTGCAACATTGGTGGGTGGAGACCATTCCATAATAGCCTGCACCTTCTTTCCATCCATTTTGACGTGGCCTCAGCAAATAATATGCCCAAGAAACTTGATTTCTTTTTAAACAAACTCACACTCCTTTAAATAGAGTTTATTTTCTAGCAGTCGGGAAAACACTTTTCTAAAATGGGTCCAATGGTCTTGTAATGTTTCACTATAGATTACAATATCATCCAAGTAAACAACTATAAACCGATCAACAAAATCATTAAAAACATCATTCATCAAATTACAAAATGTCGTAGGAGCACTAATAAGGCCAAAAGGCATAACTAAAAATTCAAAAGAACCATATCTAGTTACACAAGTGGTCTTTGCCTCGTCCCCTTCCGCAACCTGAAGTTGCCAGTAACGTGAGCGAAGGTCCAACTTTGTGAAGAAAGTGGCCTTGCTAAGACAGTCGAAAAGATCAGCCACTAAAGGGACAGGATACTTGTTTTTTTATTGTCACTTTGTTCAGGGCCCGATAATCCACGCACATCCGCAATGATCCATCTTGCTTCTTTTTGAAAAGTATTGGGGAAGCGTATAAGGCTTTGGTAGGCTGGACTAAACCGGCTTCCAACAACTCCGACAACTGCTTCCTTAGTTCAGCAAGTTCCAACAGCAACATTCAATAGAGTGCCTTCGCAGAAGCCTTAGCACCAAGCACCAATTTGATTTTGTGATTAGTGGCACGTCGAGGAGGGAGAGATTTAGGCAACTCTGGAGGCATTACATCAACGAACTCCGCCAAGACATCAGTCACTGCATCCGATACTTCAATGATAAGGGCAAGTTTGATCTCAATCAACGCTACAAGAAATGTCTCCTCGCCCTTCCTTAGCCCATTACGCACTTGCATGGCCAACAGCATCTCATCCTTCTTTGCCCTTTTATTCTTGTCTGGTCGCCTAGATCCAGACACAAAACAAGGTTCCTTCTCATCTGAAATCAACAACCCATCCAAATATGGCATCAATGCCACTTTTGCAGCCACAAAAAAGTCGTTCCCAAGAATAAAATCACAATCATCTAATGGAACTTCCATCAGGTTCAATTGTCCAGTCCATTCACCCACTGTTACCTTCACATCCCGAGCCATCCCATGCCCCCGTTGGGCTGCAAAATTCACAATCTTGATTCTGCATGGATTTTTGGACAATCTTTAACTTTAGGGACTACACTACCCTTTCAGACACAAAGTTATAGGTGGCACCAGTGTCAACCATTGCAAACACTTCAATGCCATCCATCAACACCTTTATGTACATCAAACCAGATAAAGAGGTCCTCTCTGCTTGATTACACTCAGCAATTACAAGGGGTTGACTCGAGTAAGGCCATCTGAGTCAGATCCCGCCTTATCATCTTCAGCAACTATAGCATTTAACTTCTCCAGCTTTGGACAGTCTTTGGCTCGGTGAGGTCCATCACAAATGAAGCAACTGGAGTCAGATTTTGTTCCCTTACTTTGTGATTCCTTACTTATCTGTTTGGACTTGTAGCCCTCTTTCCCTTTCTTGTAGCCCTCATTTCACTTCTGGTCTCCCTTTTTCTCCTTCCGTTTCTGTTTAGAAGATTGGGATTCAAAAGTGGATACTTAACTCAATTTGTAGTCAAGTAAACCATCCGCAGCAGCCACGGTAGAGGGCAAATCTTTCACCCCCAACCTACAAAGTTCTAACTATGCCCAATTCTGAAGGCCAAACATGAAGGTGAACAACTTGTCTTCCTCTGACATGTTTTTGATGTCCAACATTAGCGAACTGAATTGCTTCACATATTCCCTTACTGATCTACTATGTTTCAATCGCTTCAAAGCATCTCTTGCAAGGAAGGAACTGCTCTTTCAATTCCTTTAATAATTCCCACGTCTCGATCACAAGACGAGCATCATCCTCCATCCTTGTGGGCCACCAAAGCTTAGCATCCCCAGAGAGATACATGCTTGTGATCATGACTTTCTCCGCTTCAAGAAGATGAGCGGCCTTGAAATATTGCTCCATATCCTATAAAAAGTTCTCAAAGCTCCTTGGCATTGCGAGCATCGCCCAATGCCTTAAGGTCAGGGACTTTTACTTTCGAAGGGACTTCACCATAACCAGAATGCCCACAAACAGCTTTCTTGACGATAGACAATTTGTCTTCCACATTCTGCAACTTGTCTTTCCAAGCATCAGCCATGGTGGCCATGTCTTCCAAGACTCCCTTGAACCGATCTGTCGTCGAGGCCTTGAGGGCAAGAAACCTAGAAACCACGGCATCCAATCGATCCGTCAAAGAGCGACTTTCATCAACTGGCACCCCCACCAAATTCTCCAACTGAGTCACCCATTCTTTTAAAGCATCCATACCAGACACCATTTACGAGCAACCGTGCTATGATACCAATTGTCATAGGGCTAATTTCAGACTATAAAATTTTCTTGCAATGACACTAAGTCTCAACACTTAGTCTCAACCAATGTATGCAACTCACGAACACAAATTAAATTTCGTCAAGCATACAAGATAAGCAACACACCAATTACAGGAAAAACCCAATCTTTATTATTTCACCAACAATTACAAAGGAGAGCCAAATGCCAAACTCTCAAACACTTGATAAATTCGAGTTTGCTATCAGAACATTTGAAATTCAAACAAGCTACAAAACATAAGAGACACATGCCACCTAGCATGGCAATTGACACCCCCAACTTACCAAGGGATTAGCACAGATTTAAAACGCCTACAAAAATAACTATCACCAATTGCTCCTTTATTTCAGCCTTCCTTGTTCCTTGCCAGCATGTCTGGTTCTGTGCATAACCGCCCCCAACCGCCCCTATATTTTAGGAAGCCTTTGTCTTGCCCTAGACAATTCGAATTTCTCAAGCCACCAGCCAAACAGAGCCCTGAGTGCCATCTGTTGGCCTTGCTCAAGCCTAACTGCCTTGCTAACTAGCCAAGTTGTGCACCACGCCTTACTGTCTAGCCAAGTCAAGCTGTCTGATTTTGTTAAACCCCCAACTATGATGCAGCTTAGCATTAAGGTCATATTTATGCCTTGCACGTGCTATGATACCCATCCTTTGACCAAGGGTTGAGTGCCGCCGCCGAACGACACAACTGATTGCCTACCTTCTTGTTTTGGCATGCCTCCCTCATGCCGCGGTCCAAGCCTGACATAGATGCAAGGTGCCACCAAGTGTCAGGCCGCCAGCTCCCAAATATCAAAGTACTAACAGCATGCCACTTGAGAAGAAGCTTTTGCCCAACCTACCATTGGAGATAAGAATGGTCACAGGTCAAGTTTGGGGTGGGTTTATAGAAATCCACCCCTGCCCCATATCATATTGGGGACGGGGCAAATCGAGGGGTGACAGAAGCGAGTTGAGAGGTAGGTTAATTTTTTAAGTTCAAAAATGAAAATATTAATAAAAATTATAGATAATTTAGTATATTACGAATAATAATTTATACTTGGTGAGAGTTATATTATATAAGATAGAAAATAAATGAATAAATATATTATATACATATAAATATATTTAATAAATACAATCGAGGTCGGGTATGCGTGGAATGGGGCGAGGGAAGCAAAACCCATCCCTGCCTCACTTCTTAATCGGGACGGGGAAAATCCGTGCAGGGCAGGGGGGATACGGGTGCTAAGCGGCGCAGGAGAAAACGACCATCCCTAATTGGAGACGCTAAAGCATCTTAGTGCAAATTGAAAAGAGAAAAACAAATTCAATTATAAAGGTATTGAACATTTTCTTCGCAAGCCATACCTCCTTTGGAGGCGTGTAAGAAAAAAATATTTCTCATAACAGTCTTGAACCCTAGTCTATTGTAAGAAATCAGCAAATTCAAATTGCCCAGTGTTTAATGAGCAAGGGGAGATTTACACGATAAAGGTATATATAGATCCAAAGGGAAGAAGGGCTCACTACTCGTGTTCAAAAGAGATTAATGACGCGGATTGCTTCTAACACAAGATTGAACATAACAAGCTCGTATGTACTCCTGAGATCAACCAATAATCGCTCACCACCCCACCCAAACCAACACCTCCAGTAAAGAAAAGAAGAAAAAAAAATTGAAACATTCAATATAAGCCAAATGTACCAAACTTTAAACAATCATTAAGGACAACAAAAACCTATCTCCATTTCCAAGCTATGTTGTCCTCATAAGTATAATTAAAAATTAAATAAATAAAAAGCAGAAGAGAGTGAATGGGATTGGAACGGTTGGAACGAGGATCCTAGGATCAGCGAAAGGGTCTCATGGATCAAATAGTAGGATTGGAACGAGGATCATAAAATTCTACTTTCTATTGAAAATAAGATAAAAGACAAATAAAAATCATGCATATTAAAAATAAAGTGAAAATCACAAAGAAAGCAATCCTACCTACTTACGATCTACGATGATATTATACAATCCCCCATGATCCTATACAATCCTACCTGTGATCCTACTATAACACTAATCCTACCACAATTTGGATTGTTTTGGCAATTCAGTATTTTGAAAACCATGGGGTAACCCCAAAGTTTAACAATTCATGAGATTAGTGTAGGATTAGTTATCCAGCTGGATTAGAGAGATACATAATTCTTTCTTGTGCGTATTTGTTTTGCAATAGATATGGAAATATATAATTTCAATTATATGTATGTTTTGCATTATTAGTTATAGGATTAAAACATCCATCAATTTTATTGGATAGAATGGTTATTAGAAGGGACACTTTTTCATAAATCTCTTTTTATCTACTTATGTTCCATCTAATTCACATTATTTTCTTATATTCCAATAAGTCCTATGAGTAACATATTTACCAAAATACCTCTAATAATATTTACATTTACAGTGTGAATATTCTGTGATGTGAATATTAACATGTCAATGTAAATATTCATATTGCCAATGTGAACATCCACACGTCAATGTGAATATTCATATTGTAAAATATGAATGTTCACATCACTAAATTGTTACCGTTCAAAAAATATTTGTAAGCGTAGAAATGTCCATAAAATACCTTAAATATGAGAATTAAGATTTGATAGATCAAATGTTTAAATAATAGGACTTATTGGAATACAAGAATATCTTTTGGGCTAATTGGGATAGAAACACTTGAAAAAAGATTTTCTAATAAATCTTCCTTATTAGAATCTAATCCGAATAATAAAATTTGTAATCAAAAAATAGAATGTGAATCTCATGAATTAATAATCTCAATCATATGTTATAATCCTCCTAATCAAGCAAGCCCTAAAAACTCTAGATTTTGCCCCACTGCTACGTAACCTAACAGGATAAGTTAGTTATCAAGAATTAAATAGAAAAACTCATGCAATCTAAATTATTTTCAAGAGAGATAGCGAGAGACAGAGACAGAGACAGAGACAGAGACCGAGACAGAGACAGAGACCGAGACAGAGAGAGATATTGACCTTTGCCAGATTTACTTGTAATAGAAACAGCAATAACCACCTGCATTGCAAACAATTACCACAATTAACCCAAAAAATATTCAAAGATGTAATCAAAAATAGGCAAATTTGTCAGAGACCAATCCAAGGGTTTGAATTTAGCAGCAAGAAAAGTAACTTCAACCCTCAGTAAACTTCTATATCGGATCAATAAATACAAATAAAATACCAAAACTCCAATGGAAGCAACAAATAAGCAAAAATTACCATTTTTAACCCAATTGAAGTGCGACAATCACTGGTGAGAAAGCATCAACACGAATTTGTATCGCGCACCTACATAACCAAATCAAGTTAACACACACACACACGCATATATATATATACATACATGTGTGTTACGTATTTATAGATCCAAGTAGTGCAGATGTTATTAGGGTTAATCGATCTGATCCAAAATTTGGCAGCACTAAATGGAATCGAAAACCAATGAATAAACTAATACGAATGGATCAGACTGGAATTAGATCTGTAACACCTACCGGTAGAGCGATAACTCTAGAGAGAGAGTATGAATGTTGCGGAGAGAGAAGGTGGAGAGATCCAAACATACCTGAGATCGGAACGTAAAGGGTTGGTTTGTTAGCGTTTTCATTTCTTATTTTCTTTTTTTGTTTTTATTCTTCTTGAAAATTGAAACCGAAAATTTTGAGAAATTATTTTCGGTTTTAAAAAAATTTGAAAATACAAAAAATATATATGCTTTTAGTTATATTTAAAATAAATTTTCACTTTCTCCTTTCACTCACCACTACCACCCCGTCGATGGATGGCAAGCTTCGGCCCATTTCAGTGACTCTCCGACAAACAGGTGGTAACCGTCATGATCTTTAACCTCACCTTTTACCATTCGGCCGACCACTATGTGACCTTTGAAGACATTTGACCACCGTCGGTCACCACATTCGTTTAACACCCAGCCATCAACTCTAACAACTCCGCAAATATATTTCTCACTTTTTATTTTTATTTAGTTTCAAAATATTTTTGCACACCAAACAAATTCCATTAAGAGATTTATTTTCATTTAAAAGACTTATAGCCCAATAAGTCCACAAAGTATTTTTGTATTCCACCTAATCCCATACATTTGAACTTGTATTCTAATAGGTTTTGTTTCCTAGATTAAAAGTATTATACGGATTGTTTACCGATATAAATTTTTATTATAATATATATATATATATAGTAATGCTAAGAATCATGAAAAAAATATCATGAAGATAATAATGAAAAATTCTCTACATTTAGATTACCCATACAATAAAATACTACACGCTAATCAAGAGATGAAAAATCTTCATGATGAATTTCATGATATATTTTTCATGATCTCTATCATTATTGACATATATATATATATATTATACTTTATATCTAGGAGAGAAAAAATTATTATTAGATATATTTCATTTATGATATAGATAAAATACTGTATATAAATATAGAAGATTATTATTCTTAGTATTTTCTTTGCTTCAATGTAAGAGATTCACTTGATCAAAGACCTTCATTAACCATTGTTTTGCAATCAGGTCCTACCATGGAACAACATTTGGAAAAGAATGTTAGTTGTACATGTAAACTAATGATAGGGATGATAATGAACTCGCAACAGAGATGGTGGTACAGATGATGAACAATCGCTTTTTTGCTATTGTTATACATAAACTGTAGTCTCTTCGTCGGTTTGTATAATTATCAATATTGTGTAGTTTATTCGCCAATTTTATGTCGGGGTTGACTATATACAGATTTTTCTAAAAAGGTGTGTCAATATATATGAACTACTTGATGATTTTTTATATATTATTTAATGATTTGTTATATATTGTTTGTTACTATACTTGTTGGTTGAGCAATCATTTTTATTGCCATTAAACAATCAAAATGATTCAAACTTTTTTTAATCTTATTTCATGTTTTCACGCTACAGTGTAAATGTTCATATTGATATGAATTTAGTTTTTTTTTTTTAAAGCTAGTTATATGTTAATTGTAAATTATGAACATTTGTATTTTGGCATAAATTTTATTTTTTAGAAAGTTAGTTATATGTTTGTTGCTTTTGTTACTATGTTTGTTGATTGAATAATCATTTTTGTTACTATTGAACAATCGAAATAGTCGATTTTAACTTTTGTTTTATGTGTTCACATTACAATGTGATTGTTCACATTGGTATAAATTTAGTTTCTTAAAGGTAGTTGTATGTTAATTGTAAACTGTGAATATTCACATTATATTTTAATATGAGTTTTATTTTTTTTAAGATTAGTTGTATGTTTGTTGTTTATTATGAACATTCACATTGTACTTTGGTATATGTTTTGTTTTTTCGAAGGTTAATTGTATATTATTAGTCATACTAGAACAAACAATAATGTGTTATTTTTGTCACAAACATAGTGTATACATAGAGATTTGAATGTTCACATTAATTCTATAATACAAATAGGTAGTTGCACTCCATATTAATTTTCACATACTCATATAATATGAGTGTGTGTATGGTTCCATGAGGAGATATTATTTATCAACATATATTTGTAATGTAAAAAGTTCACATCAACATTTAGTAAGAGATTTTCAGAAGGTAGACAATTGAGGATTTTAAGAATGTGAGATTTTTTTCCTATGGAATAAGGGAGAGATTTTTTCTCATGGAATGAGGAAGAGATTTTCTTCATAGAATAATAAATTATTGTTATTTTTTTATTGTGTATTAATTTCAAAATAGAAATAAGCACAGAGAATTAGAAGAGTGATTTGGTCGTATTATATTAAATAGAATTTAATAAAAGAATATGAGTCTGAAAGAAAAATAAGACCTAAAATGGAATTTACTAAAAAAAACTCTCTTTTCTATTTTTATTTTTTATAAACAAAAAACTGAAGCCATAACAAAGAATAAAAGATTGTAACTTATCCTATGTTTATACACCAAACGAGATTTTTTTTTTTTTTTTAAGACATAAAAATCTAATTTTTATTTTTTATAAACTTAAAATTGAAGACGTTAACAAAAAAATAATTAAATAAACGAATGTATAGTTTTGCTAGTGGGTTGAGTTAGGAGCAAATTATCCTTGTCGTTTGTGGTTTTCAACTTATCTTTGTCGTACACATAATTTTTTTTCATAGTGGACTTAATTTTTTGAAAAAATAAATTAAAGCTAACATAACAACAAAATAATTTTTCTCCATCTTCTTTGAATTTAAAATTAGATTAAGATATTAATTAAAATATAATTAAGAATTATTTCAAAACATAAAATATAATTATAGATTGATCTAAAATATAATTAAATTACAACATAAATAAATAATAATTCAAGACTGATCAAAAATTAAATTAAATTAAGATGTTAGGAATTACAATAAATAATAAATAATTAAGAATTAGAATTAATTGTTAGATAAAAAATTTAGAAATTATAATAAATAATTAAAGATTTATTAGTAATTGTAATTTAATTTAATTAATGTCATGAATTAAAAATTATGTACATGAGAAATGAAAAAGAAAGAAAATAACTAAAAAAGGCATATGGTTTAAAAATGTTACCATCATTTCACATATGTAGGTTGTACTTGATCCACATTTGGGTTTCTAACCATATTTGAATCATAAGAAGGTATAAAGTGCTCCAGTCTCAAACTATAAGAGGTAAAATCATTTTTTATGTATTTATTTGAAGTTTAAATTATATTTTTTGAAAAATTACACTTAAATGGAATAATTCAAAATAATTGATTTTTTATGAATGTGTAAATTAGAGCAAGAGTAATTGTGTAACACCCTTTGTCGCGTGAGATTTAAGTTTAATTCATGTGGAAAGGAGTTTGATACCTTTTGTGATGGTTCATTTATTTGTCCCGAATTATGTAGATTGTATGTGATTAGTAGTAGTTGTTAAGACTTTGTTGACCTTCTAATTATTATGAATTAGCGGTTTGTTTGATGATGTAAAATATTTTTCATAATTAATGTAATTACTCACCTATCTATTGACCAAAAAAAAAATGTAATTAGCAGTGGTTGTTGGACTTAGCTTAATGGGCTTCGTGGATTGATTGTTAAACTTTGTTGACTTTCGAACTATTACGGGTTAGTAGTATGTTTGATGATGTAAATATTTTCTATAATGTAATTATTTTCCTATCTATTGAGCAAATTTTTTTTTTAGAACAACAGAGTTGTGTCTAGTTCAAGTGAGGTTTGTGGCACGAGACATAATTCTCACTTACTCCGACTTGCATTCTTATAAAAATAGAATTATTTAAGAATAACTACAATATGATTGTTAATTTAAGTTTTTTTTTTGGACAAAATTACCTTTATGGCATGTTTGTTTAGATGGACATGAGCTTGGGATTGGACTAATAGTCCAATAAAATTATTAATCCGATATTTGGTTAAACAATTGAAGTAGAGACTAATTATTTTAAACTTGACTATTAGTTAAGATAGGATACATAATCCAACGAATTCATAGTCCTAGGACTATTAGTCATGGGAATGCTAATCCAGTCCGCCCAAACAAACATGGCCTTAGTGTACTTTCATTAATCATTGCCACTTCTAGCGACCACCTCCAATCGCCATCATTGATGGCCACTACCAGCAACCTGCGACAATTTTTCATTGACTATCGTCGCTTGTCGACAATCATTTTCCAATGACTCTTCGGCGAACATCAGCGATGTAAAATTTCACTTAGTACAAGAAATTTTTACTTTGCTGAAAAGTCATTGAAATTTTTAATTTCAAATGGAATTTTTGCTATGGTAATTTAGTAAAATTTCATTGTTTTCAAAAGAAAAAAAATAAAATAAAATTAATGGATAAAAATTAAAAATTTGAAAAGTCATTTAAAAATTCAATATATTAGCATAATGGTCCGTGACTTCAGTCAATTTTACTCTAAATCAATGAATTTTCAATGGTTTCAAAAGAGAAAATTCTCAAATTGACTAAAAATTATAAAATTAAAATTCAATTGAACTTTTACTGTATAAGCACAGTGTGGTTAGAGAAATTTCTCTTGTTTGGTTAGAAAAATTTCACTGACTTTTACTCTAAATTAATGAAATTTGTCAATTAAATTCAAGGATAAATTATAAGTACATCTCTTGTAGTTTGAAAAATTACAAATATCTCATTGTCAGAATTTTTTATTTAATAAAATTAGCTGAAAAAAATGAAATTACTAACTATTCTCCTATACAATGATAAAATTATCTAAATTATTAATTAAAATAAATTTCTGATATCATTAAAAACTATTAATTGACTTGATGATTTATTAATAAAATAGACCATTTGTTATGAAATTAAAAATCTTATGGGCAAGATGTAATTTTCCAAACTATAGGGATTAAATCATATTTTAAGCAAACCTTGTAATTTACCCTAAATTCAATGACTTATTAATAAATATTCGAATTTAGACCAAAGTCCATGAAATTTCACTAATCAAAGGCCCAAAAAATATTTTTTAAAAAAATAAATGCACAGACGAAATCTACTAAAATTGCAAAAAAGTCGATGGAATTTCATTAACTTATTAAATTAAAAAACTTGGCACCAATTTGAAATTAGTACTTTCAATTTAAAGGGAAAAATGACGTGTGGGTCAATCAAAGGCATATTGAAATTTGGATAATACGTTAACAGAATTGTGCCTGCACAATTTTTGAATCTCTCTATGTACACAAGTTACACCACCACCTCCACAATTGTTGTATGTGTATTTTTATGTTCAGTCACCATCCAAACAACGACGATGTCTTAACTCAGTGTGAAATTACATTTTAGTGACACAATTTCATTTGATGAAATTGCATATTGAAGACGCAATTTCATTATGATATCGTAAATTCAATATGCAATGTCAACTACTACAATATAGCCCTAGATAGTTTCAAAACTGCAATATTTTCAAAATTTGTTTTTCAGATACAATATTTTGAAGGGAAAAAACAAAAAACCTCGATATTGAAAAAGTTCATATATTACTTCATATGGTGTATCAATTTTGTGGGCAACTTTGATGCTTGTTCATATCCTTTTAGTAGACATGAACATTGAATGAGAAAGACACTGAGCACTTGTGTTTGTGTCATAGAGCCATTTTGTTCTATTAGTATCTTCCTTAACATGAGAAAGGGAACAAGAAGCTTTAGAAACTACTTCTAAACACTAGCAAACTCGACAAAAGGCAGCAGAAATTTGGCAGATGCATCCCAAGAGAACATAAGTAAGCTATTCAGAAAAATGGAGTTCTCACTAAATGCAGAAAATTAAAATTAATCACAACATCAACCACTTCTAAATACTAGAAAACTCAACAGATAACGGTACATCCTCCAAAAAAGTTCTCTGCATACACACACAACACACTGGGCAATGTAATCAACCTTTCAGCAACCTCCATACCGTGAAGTGGTTTGACTTTCATTATTAACTCCTCCAGCATTATTGCATCCAAACAACCAGAATTACAGTTACCAGCTAATATATATATCAACCATAATGTGAACAACCCAGAGTAGGTTTTCCTCACGCCTGTTGTTTTTCTTGAGCCATCATCCGTACAAATTCCACAAAAGCTGCAACCAGATAACTAAGCGTTAACCAAACCAAACCAACCTAAGCATTAAGGTGAAAGAAATTATTTAACCATATCTACACATTTGTCCTGTTCCATACACAATAAATAAATAATAAGAATTTGTTTATAAGTTATTGACATGTAGCTCACCAAAGATAATTGGTTGGTTGAGAACTCGATAGGTTAGGTGATGTTTTAAGTGAGAAAACGATTCTCCATAAATTTCCCGACAACTATACCATACACGAAGGAGCGGAACGGCATAAGCTCTATTTTATATCACATAATAACATCAATTTCTTGCGACTGTAAAGCCGTGTTAGCTGGGGCAAGCTTCTTCAAAAAACCAGCAGCATGATGGCAACAAAAGCATAGCAGAAAATCAGAGTGCTCTGCTACAGTACCCAAGCTATGCCACTTTTATATGGTTATATATATATATATATCTTGTATTACCATATCTATATACATTCTTCATAAATATTGCTGTATACAAATGACTTTTCCGAAGAAACTAGAAATCACTTAGTATATTATTAACTATCCATCATGGAAATGAGTTCGATTTCTATAAATTAAAAAAAAAAAGGTCCATAATAAGATGCATCTAATCTGGTATTAGAGGCCCATGTTTTGCCATTACTGGATACTGTTATCTTGCTGCTGATGGTGTGTGCATCATTGAAATATGTGACATTGACATCATATATTATCCACGTTTTTTTTTTGGGGGGGGGGGGGGGGGGGGGTTCCTGACAAGTACAAAAAATTATTAGCAAAACTGCCGCAAGAGTTTCATTACCAGGATCCGAATCATGAGGTCCAGGAGATGCTTCAGGATGATATTGAAGAGACATAAGCTTTAGTTGAGGGAAGGCAAGACCAGCACAGCTTCCATCATTGAGATTGACATGTGTCACTTCCACACCCTTGGGAAGAGTTGCAGGGTCAACAGCATAGTTGTGATTCTGCCAAGGGACGAAATTTGAAAAACAAATGAACCAAATATTTGGAAGAAAAGTATTAATGAACATGTGCATTAATTTGAAGAAAAATGGCTTTTGAAAACATTAGGCACATCAACTATAATGCATCAATAAAATGACAAAACATAAAATATTATTATTAATTAAAAAGAGATGTGTCCAAAAAAAAGCTACAGTTTACTAGAAATGAAAAAAAGAAGAAGAAGAGTATTTACAAGGACTGTAAGCAGATGCAGATCACAATCAGAATCAGAATGAATTCTGAGAGATCCTAATCCAACCCAGCAAGAAAAACAGACAATCTGCATCCTATCCAATAATCAATGGATAACAAAAACTCTTGTCTGAACCTTAATGTCATGAAAAAATGGATCTCTGATCTCATAGTCGGATTTGAGCTGCTACTTTTAATGAGTTAGATACATTGCCTTCAAAAAGGCCCCTCTTGATGTAAATCAATAAGCAGGGGAGGGGAGAGAAAATGGCTCCAAAGCATGGAAAAAAAATCAGTAATTGTTTTAGGCATTATGTATGTATCCTAATTTTATATGAAAATAGAGAACCATATTGCAGTTTTTGGAAAATTTGACAGTCAAAATCAGATTTTGAGTTTTCAAAATTGATAAATCTGGCATGTGTGGATGAGAGAGAGAGAGAGAGACTACAAATCAGACAAAAACTACTAGCCATAGCAATTGATTGACGACATCTATGAAGCATGGATACTTCTAGCAGAGAGTTGTATCCGTATTAAGTACCGATACTCCTCCAATATTCGCAAATTTGCATTTGAAACTCCCTAAATGTATCCTATGTTACATGGACTCAGGTGCCGGTGCATGGACATCTTAAATAAAAAATAGAGAAATGGAGAATACATGTAAATGGATCCAAATTTGGATATGGATACGGGGATATGTTATATAGTTATTGTTAAATATATTTCTTGGATGTTGTTACAATGTGTCTACGATTGTAAACAGTATATGTATCTACGTTTATGATGTGAATATTCATAATTAGCTAATCCTATGCATATACAAAGCAATTATTCAATGAACTAACAATATGAATGTCCACATTGTATGTCACATATATGAAGCTTATTTGAAAATGCAATTTGTTAGTTTGTGAATGTTCACATTCTTCGACAGACAATGGACGTCCTGCCAGATCCCCGTGGGTTTTCATCGCTGTGGGTTTCGCAGAAATCGGAAGTCGTCAACTAGACTGAAGTGAAATCGTAGTAGTAATCAATCGTTGTGAGATTCCCTTTTTGAGAAACCGTAAAATTTTCTTATAAGTTAGGATATATGCTTTTGAAAACCAGATTTAGCGCAATTAGATTGTGTCGGTTTTTCAGTCATTTTCATTGCCACGGGACTAAATGGGTTTTGAGAATACAACTAGGACTTATTAATATATAAGTCCTACGAATGGGATTTATAAAAAAAATCACCCTTCGATTTAATAATGAATAGACCATCCACGAGAAAAGAAAAAAAATGCACGCCATGTAGCATGTCCGACACATGTCTGAGGCGTGCCGAACACAGCTACAGAGACTAACTTGAAGTGTCTGTACTTCATAACCCCCCCTCACCGTATTCAGCTCCTTGAGCCAGATTCAGATCAAAATTCAATAAATTGACTGGGTTAGGTGTTATGCACATATATATATATAATCATACTAGTTCAAATGAGATGTCATTTTAACATGAAACAAACCTGAGCACTGATCTCAACCCGGCCACTCCGGAGGTTACGAACCGGATGATTTCCTCCGTGGTGACCAAATTTCATCTTAAAGGTTTTACCACCCAAAGCTTGACCAAGCAACTGATGGCCCATGCAAATTCCGAAAACAGGAACCTTTCCAATTATTTCCTTGACAGTTTCTACAGCATATGGAACTGCAGATGGATCGCCTGGGCCATTGCTGAAGATAACTCCATCTGGTTTCATCTTTAAAGTCTCAGATGCTGGCCATTTTGAAGGGACAACGGTGATTTTACAGCCATACGATGCCAAGCGCCTTAGTATATTATGCTTGATACCAAAATCATATGCGATGACCTTCATTCAAATAAAGAGCTACACATGAGTAAATGCAACGACCTCATTCAAATATAGAAATACATACAAAGTAAACGTATAAACACACATTTGTAGTACTGTCTTTAAGCACAAACTCAGTATAAGCATACTAACATGAAAAGTCTCTCCTCTCCTGTTGCAGTTAAACTCCCACTCTGAATCCGTTTTGTCAATCCATTCATAAGGGGCATTACAGGACACACCGCTTATTAAATCCACACCTGCAACATTGTGTCAAGAAAACAAAGCACATCAAATTACTAACGTTCCAAATGCCTTTTAAAAGCTAAAAGGGATCCTTACCAACAATGTCCCATGTACGAGACATTTCCAAAAGTTCTTCATCTGTTTTGGTTACTTCTGTGCTCAACACACCTATAAGGCTTCCATCTTGTCTTAATCTTCGGGTAATTGCACGTGTATCAACATCATCTATTGCGTAACAAGAAAGCACAAAAAGCAACTAAAGGTCAACAGCCATTGAAGTTAATAAATTAAAAAACAACTGGTATAGTACTGTCTAGAGAGCCCAATGATGCAAAATAGTACTCACATATTCCCATAATATTCCTTTCAGCCAAATAATGTCCAAGTGGTTTTGTGCATCTCCAATTTGAAGTACTAAGAAACATTTATTGTAAACTATATTAACAAATAAATAATACTTAAAAAGGAAAAATGGTCAGTTCTTAAAACCACGTTAACGGAAGGCAGCATACCTGATACTTAAGCTTCTAATTACTAAACCTGCCAGGAAGCATTGTTGTGACTCTTCATCATCTGCGAGCAAAGGAATCCTAATTCAGATTGCACGTAGTTCTCCAAGACCAAATATGTAAAGACAAAAAGTAAGAACATCACCCACCAAAATTAACACCAGTGTTGCCAATATGGGGGTTTGTCATAAGGACAAACTGGCCAGCATAACTAGGGTCTGTAAGAATTTCCTGATACCTGCAATGTAACAATCATACCAGATATATGATCGTGCACAGCATGTCAATGTATCAAACTGATTAATGAACATAGTTCATAAGTTTACTTCGCTTGAACATGAATACTTCTTACACTTTAGTGGGAAAAAGAAAAAACAAATAAAATATATTGTTAAACCAATTTTAATTTCTGCCACTACCAAAAAAGAATTTAATCGGATCAGCTCACACATTCAAGAGCTATTAACTGATATAAAGCTCCAAGAACAAAGTTCGCTGCAATTAAGTGTCCGTCACCCAATCTGAAAAAGTTATCTGAGGCATAGGAGCAGTAAATTGCCAGACCTCAATCTGCAACTGTAAAGATTCTATATTCTAGAGTAACATTTATTGTGAAAACACAGTTATAGAACTGCAGCCATTAATTTTTTTTTACGTTTTGAGCCTTACCCTCCTGTGTGATATTATATACCTTGACCAGAAAACTTAGGCTCCGTTTAGTTTAGTTTTGGAATTATGATTTGAGTGTGTTGTTGTAATTTAAATGTAAAATTATGGCTTGAGTTTTGAAAAGAGAAAGTTTGTTTGGTTATGAGTTTTGAGAAGAGTTTTTAAAAGAATTTTTGAATTTTGAATTTTAAAAACAATTTTGAGTTGTATTTTGAAACTTTTTTTTATTTAAATATTTAAAAATGTTTAAGAAAATTTTATTTTTTTATTTTAAATATATAATTGTTATTTAAATATTTTTTTGATTTTAAATACTTTATTTTATTTTGTAAATATTTTAATTTTTTAATATTTTAAACTCAAAACACAACTCCACACTCAAATCGTAACCAAACACATAACTCAAAACTCAATTCAAAAACTATTTTCAAAACTCATAACCAAACATATAACTCAAAACTTATAACCAAACTCTTTTCAAAATTATATTTATGAAAAAAATTAAAAATACTTTTAATTTTGTCCTTTAAAATTATTTTTTATTTTATATTTTTTTGAAAAACTATTTTTTTCAAAAAAATATTTTGTTTATTTTTATTTTTGTCAAAAAATAATTGTTGTTATTTTTTTTAGTATTGGCCAAATAATTTGTTATGATTTAGATATATATGGCAATCTAATTTTTTTTTTAAATTTAAAAAAATTAAATATATTTAAAATATTTAAAAATATAAATAAAGTATTTAAAAATATATATATTTAAAAGGGGAATGCACCAATAAATCCCAAATTAATAACTTATGCACTGTTTAGTCCTAAAAGTTTTCTTATAGACTGAAAGGTCCCATCACAATGTTAATAACATCAGATACAATGTTAATAACATCAGAGTCATGTTACAAACATTGGATTTCAAACATCTAATGTTCATCAAATTTCAATAATGTTTGAAAATATATGATGAAAAACATCTAATGTTCATCAGATTTCAATAAATTTTGAAATTATAGAATGAAACATCAGATCATTTACATCATTCACATCATGTTGATGTAAAAATGGGACTAAGTGGAGCATAAGAAAACTTTTAGGACTAAATGGTTCAACGTTTCAAAAACTAGGACTTATGGGTAAATTTTCCTATTTAAAATTAAAAAATAAAATTTTATAAATTTTTAAATATTTTAAAAATATTTTTAAAAAAATATAGCACACAAATGTATGAAATACAGTGCACATTAAAATAAATATTTAAAATATAAAATATTTACCCTAAGAAAATTTTTAAATATTTAAAAAAAATGAATTCAAAAAACTTCAAAATACAACTCAAAACTCTTTTCAAAACTTATAATCAAAAAAAATTTCTTTTTTCAAAACTCATAATTCAAAACACAACTCCACACTCAAATTATGACTCTAAAAATAATTTTAAAAAATAAAATAAAATAATATTTTTTTGATTTTTTTTTTTAAATAGAGTTTTGAAAAGAGTTCAGTTTTGAGTTTTAAAAAGAGTTTTGAGTTGTGTATTTGGTTATGAGTTTTGAAAATAATTTTTGAATTGAATGTTGAGTAGTTTTGAATTGTGTGTTTGGTTATGAATTTTGAAATTTTTTAATTGGAATCACAATTCCAAAACTAAACCAAATGCAGGCTTAGTTTCTAAGTGACCACAATTTGGATACATAACCCAAAAAAATATAAATAGCTTCATTCTATAGTAATATCAACTATCCAGATAATTTCTTCCTCCTTCCTTCTTGTGAAGCTATAAAAAATGTTTTAGGATACCCAAAAGAAATTCTAAAATCTGGTCAAAGGTTACACTGCTGAGTGCTGACAAAAGAAAATAAATTAAGTAATTAAAACATATTTCCTTCCTATTAAGTCTGACATTTTCACTCCCAGTAAGTGATAAAAAAATAAGATTTAGGGGTTGTTTAGGTGTCCTAAAGTATACTTTTTGTCTTTTTTGGCTAAAAAATTGAGAAAAAAAATAAGAATATATGGGTTAACTTTTTGACTTTTTATGAAAAAATGTGTATTAAAAAATTGTATAAATTAGTGTGTAAGGAAAAATTAGGATTGGAAGTTGTGCCGCCGTAATTTTTGACTTTTGGTAAATAGTGATAACTTTTTAACTTTTTAACTTTTTTTTTGTAAATTGCCAAACTTAACCTTACTTACCAACGCAAATAAAATAAATAAATAAATAAAAAGGGTGAAACAATCAGACCTTGATGTAGTAGAATAGATAGATTAAGTGATTGTTAAATGGCCTATTATTATAGTCTATAAATAGGTGAGGTAATATTCTATTATACTTAATTTTTTATTAATAAATATACTTTGTGATTGGAGTAGACCTTTGTTTCTCTCCAGTCCTTAGGGTCGTGAGTCAATTACTTGGATTTACATTTGGATTCCATTATTTGGTATCAGAGCTAAGGCTAGATCTTTTCCCATCAGTCAGTCACAGCCTCAATTGAAGGAGTTCAGTGAACATTCACTAAGCCAATTCGATTGCGATTTTTGAAGAACTGGTTTTGAGTCTTCGCAAGCCCTGATAGCAACATTTGAATGGAGTTGTGGTTGACCTTCGAAGTCATCTAGTGAGTCAAACTCGACTTGCAATCTATGTTTGCGATCTCTTCGGTTGACCTCAAATCTCTATCTTGCGATTTGATCACTATTTGAGTTGCGATTGACATTTTTACCTTGGTGGGTTTCGTTTCGGGACCTGAGGATACTGGATCTGGAATAATTACGCAAATCCAAAACACTAGAATATCAGTTGTGAATCTGGTTCTTCGATTTTGGAAGGATTTGACTCTAGTCTTTGACTTCAGACCACTTCGCCCTGTGAGTCTCCATTTTCTGCTTGAGTTCTGGTTCGATAGTTTGAATCTGGTTCAATTTTGTTGCTGCTGGGACTGACTTGAATCTGGTTCAAAAGTAAGTTCTCATGGAGCTTTGGTTTGGGATCATATTGGCTGTCATTTTAGCACTATGACCTTTGATAGTGTGTTTCCAAGGCGGCCAAAGTAGAGCTTATGCTGCGAATTTTTGTTAAGAAACCGAGATGAATTTCTCAATTGGAAGGAGCAATGATGTAAATCGAAATCAAACTCATAATCAAAGAGATGAGTTGAAACAAATGAGTAGATCACTTGTTGTTTTGACAAAGATGGTGCAGTGATTACAACCTCTAGCAAGCAGCTAATGATAACTTTGCAAACTTCAAAGAGACTCTTGAAGTTACATGATTGGTACTCCTTTGTTCCTCTTTAGGAAGTTGTTTTTGAGTTCAGTGGGTTGCTTGTTGTGGTGCTCCATTACTGATTGTGTCCACAGGAAGGAAGGAAAAAAAAACAAAGTGCAATGCAAAATTCCATCTCTTGATTAGCTTCTTTCATGATGCATAGTCGATCCTTTCATCTTTTGTCACATTCCTCAGTCTTGCTTTGGAAGCTATCCTTCTTGCTAGTCTATTGATCTCATTCTGACAGAATGAGTACATCTCTGCACTAGTGTGCTGATCAGAGGTGACGGGCTTGAAAAATTGGGGGTTTGTCCACACTTTAGCAGGAGGGTATGGGCATGATGGGAATTGTCAATTTGCACCTATGATTGTTTAGCTAAAGATGCAGTTCCATGTATTCAAGGAAGGATGTGGTGTGAGAGCTATGCTTGTGTTGAACATGGAGATTAGATGCAGCGCCTATTCCTCACCCAAGGATTCAATGCATGGTTTTACATTGAGCTCACTTAGTTGTTGCTTAAACTTGAGGACAAGTTTCTTCAAGAGGGGGAGTCTAATGTAGTAGAATAGATAGGTTAAGTGTCTATTAAATGGCCTATTAGTTGTAATCTATAAATAGGTGATGTAATATTCCATATACTTAGTTTTTTTATTAAAGAATATACATTGTGATTGGAGTAGAGCTTGGTTTCTCTCTCCAGCCCTTGGGGGTTTTACCCCTGATTGGGGCATTTGTCTTCTCTCTCTCAATTTGATGATTGATTTGCATTTGGATCGCATCAGACCTAACTCTTATTGTATGATTCTTTTTTGAATGGCAACGTACCCCAATTTCTTCTCCCTATCCTCCTAACAAAGTGATATATGATCTGCTCACAATTTAATTTATTCAAATATTCATCATCAATACGAAAAATCAAGGATGTATATACTAGTCAAAAAATTATTAAGGGTGTATGTGCGTACGAGAGGAGAAGAGATTATCTTTCTCAAGATAAGATAAAAATTAAGGCAGTAACATCTCCAGTTGTTAATCCATCATGGCCATTGTAGGCAACTTCGAAGAAAAGAGGTGAGGAAAACATGCCAATCATTATATTGCAACATTGGCCAACTTAACTATGATAAAGGGGGGGGGGGGGGGGGGGGGGGGGGGGGATTGAACCAGAAATTTTGTTTAGGGAGGCCAAGCCAATGTAAGTTTATCAAAAAATATGAAGTTAGCTTTTGGTACATTATTATTCAAAGATCATTTCTTACATAAGTATTATGAAGATAAAAAAAAATTAATAAGGAAAATCAAAAGATACATTCCAATTACTTCTGAATACATTTTCAATTATTTCATATACTTTTTAAGCTATATAATTAGGATCTTAGTGTATAATTAATTAGACCTCTATTTCAAGGAAAATTATTGGTTGATATAATTTACATAAATAAAAAATCAACTTCATGATTTTTGTTATAGAAAAAACAACAAATGACATTTACACCATGTAAACTCAAATTAATAGAATTGATGTTGTTGTGAAATATGTAAAATTATAAAATTTAAAAAAAAAAGAAAAAAAGTTAACCGTCATCTCATATATATTGTAGGAATGCTAATGAAATAGAGGTCCAATAGAATAATTTTTCAAAAGCTTAGGGGGCCATTTCATTCATTGTAAAAATATTGACAAAAAAATTCAGGGGGACCATCACAGGCCCCGGGTTGTCTTCCCATAGCTCCATCCTTGGGTATGGGTTATGAAATGACAAAGAATAATTTTAAATAAACTTTCTCTTTATATATATCTGTTTGTTGGAGTATGTTGCACGAATCCCATGAATATAGCAGAGCCAGTATCACATGGAACAAGTAGCAATACAATGGGGAAGGCATGTGGCAACACAAGGTGATTCAATGCATAAACCAAATCAAGCCTTAAGTCCCATAAAATGGAGTCGACTACATGAATCTTCTCCATTCGGCTCTATGAAGGGCTATTTGGTTAGTCAAATTAAGGAGGTTCATATATCAATTTACTATACTATCCCATGTCAATCTAGATCTACCCCTTCCCCTAGCATTTTCATCTACCGTAACTGTATCGTATCTCCTCACTATTGTCTCTGTTGGTCTCCATTGTATATGACTAAACCATATTAATCTATTCTCTCTCAACTTATCTTCTATCAGTGCTACTCCTACTTATTCATGAATATATTTATTCATGACTCTATCTTTTCTAGTCTTATCACATATCTACCTTTGCATCTTCATCTCAGCAATACTCATCTTATCTACATGTTTTTTAGTTGGCCAACATTTTGTCTCATACAACATCGCTAGTCTAATAGTCGATCTATAGAACTTTTCTCTTAATCTAGAAGGTATTCGTTTATCACAAAATACCCCAGACACACTCCTCCACTTGAGCCAACCCATCTTAATTCTATGGACCACATCTTCTCCAATCTCCCTATCCGTTGTGATAATCGAGCCTAAATAACGAAAATATTCACATTCAGGTAGTTTTTGGTTCTTAATCTTCACTTCTCCTCTATTTCCATTTCTACTGTTACTAAAATTACAAAATTACACTCCATATATTTGGTCTTAGTTCTACTTATCCTAAATCCTTTAAATTCAAGTTCTTCTCTCTCTCGAACACACAACAAATCCAGTCAAATTATTCAACTTTTGTCTCTTTCAACTTTGACCAACACTTAGCACTTAGGCAATTTCATTTACCATTTTCTTCATCAATATTTTGGTTGTACTCATTTCATTTCGCCAGTAAACTTAGTTCTTTTACTTTTCAATGTTGTCCTATGCTACCCTTTTACTTTCAATTCACCATGCAACTAAGAAATAGTGGAGTCCTCTTCATTGAGGCAAAACAAAAATCAATGGTTGTTCCCCTTAGCCATTCCAATGTTAATAGAGGTGATAGGCGCACCAAGGTGCCAAGGTTTCCTGGGGCGTAGGCTCAAGGTGCAAGGCAAGGCACAGGCCTCACCGAAGTGAGGCGCACCTTATACGTAGAAAACAATATAATTTAATATAGGGTAAATTACACTGACCTCCCCTGAGGTTTACCTTAATTACAGGGACCTCCCCTACAGTTTCAAAAATTACACAAACCTCCCTTACTTTTGAAACTAATATACAGATTCCCCATTCCCGTTAAAAGAGCCTTAACGACGTTAACTTAACAGTAGAATTTACCATAATACGCCTCTCATTCATTCCTATATATATATATAGAGAGAGAGAGAGAGAGAATACATATATATAAACACATACATATCTTATATATATATATATATATCACTGTACCCATTCCATCTCTCTTCCCTCTTACTCTCTCTGTGTGCTCTCTCTCTCTCTCTCTGCATGTGCAGGTTAGCAATTTGGGTTGAGTGGTCTGGCGAGCTGGAGGCGAGGGAGGCGGAGCTTGCTGGCCATCAGATCCTTGATGCAGATCTTCAAATCCTAATGGAAGCTGCTGATGTTGATGGAGATGGGAAAATGTGGAAAACGGAGGGGTTATTCTGTGTCTTATTCCACCTTTTGGAAGGATGATTTGTTCTTTCTCTTTCCCTTTCTCTTTCTCTTAGACAATTTGTTCTTTCATGTCGATTTTGCAGAGTGAAAGTGAGAAAAGGTGAGGAATTTATCGAATTTAATTGTTAACATTGAAAACCCACTAGTAGAAATTCACACACACACACACACTAGAAATCAGTTGCATTAACTTCTGTTGATGGTTTGCATGCAGATAATTGAATCAATTGATTCTTGTTCTTGCTAAACAAACAAGACCAAGAAACAAACAGAGAGAGAAAACAAAAAAGACAAAAATATAAAATAAAATTGAGATTGAAGTTCCAGTTGACATGAAATCTGCTTGTAATCTAGTTGAGAACTCCACCACCCTCGTCTCCTTGAGCCTCACATCTTCTCCTCATCGCATCGCCACCATCGCACTCAACCACCACTGCGATCTCTCTATTTCTCTCTCTCTTTCTGCAACTATCGCAATCGCCATAATCGTCATCGCAATCCGCCATCACTGCAACCCTCAAGATCAGATTGCGACCACCGCGACACCAAGCTCCTCAGATCTAGGGTTTTTGGTGGTGCTGGCGGCGGGGAGATGGATGAGCTGCGAGAGCGAGGAGTTCGGTATGGTGGTGGTGGCACTGGGCGGGGGTTTTGAAATGGGAGGCATCGGGGCAGCGGAAGACGATGGGGGAAGAGGCAAAGCATAGAGGGAAAATAGAGAGAGTGAGAGGAAAGAACCGTGTAGTGATATATATATATATATATATACATATATGTATGGGGAGATAAGGGCAGTATTGGAATTTGAAGAATAATTTTGGATGACATCAGCCAAATCTGATTGAATTTGGACGGGTGGATAACAGAGGGGGTTATTTGTATATTAGTTTCAAAAGTAAGGGAGGTCTGTGTACTTTTTGAAACTGTAGCGGAGCTCCCTGTAATTAAGGTAAACCTCAAGGGAGATCAGTGTAATTTACCCTTTAATATAAGTAAATAATTTAGGGTTCATTATAAGCAAAATGAAATGTTAAGCATTTAAAAATATATATACCAACAAACACTACTATTTTAATATAGACAAATGAATAATATTTCAAAAATTAACATAAAACATGAATAAAAAGAAAGGGGAGAAGAATAAGAAGAGGGGGAAAAAAATAGATCAGTCTAAAGAATGAAAAGAAATAAAAGGAGACCGGAGAATAAGCAAAAGAAGATGGAAGAAGACGAAGAAGGCAACAACATCACATCCATGTGAAGAAGAAGATAGCAACGTAGAGAAGACAACAACGTAGACAAGAAGAAGAAGAAGAAGAAGAGAAGAGAAGAGAAGAGAATGAGACAAAAACGTAAGAAGAGAAGAAGAAGAAGGCAACAACGTGAAGAAGAATTTTTGGATCCGCTAAACTGGATAATGGAGGCATGTAATAGTAAAGTGTTCTTTGAAGATTAGAAATTAGGGCTACTTTTTCTTCTATTGTTGATTTAGGGTTGAATGCCCAATGTATTGGCATATGTAATAAGAGTAAAGATCTTCTATGACTGCACCATATTAAATCAATGGTCAGATTTTAAACAAAACCAATTAAAGCAACAATAAAAAAGCCCTCAAGACACAAGCCTAGGGCCTAACTGCGCCTTGGCCTAGAACACTACAAGGCGCAAACATCCTTATTAAAGTCGCCTAGCTTGGCACACTACAAGGCACAAATCTTGGGCCTAGGCACACGCCAAGGCACGCCTTTAATAACACTGAGCCACACACAACACATTTATGAGATTAGAAGCACATTCGTGTGCCATCACATTCGAACTATACTTAGGCTGTGTTTGGATTTAGAATTTTGATAGGGATTTGTGACGGAAAAAAGAAAAGGTAAGAGAAACATGAATAAAATTTAAGTTAGTTTTTATTCACATTTCCCTCTCATTTTCTTTTATCCAAATCCATAATCCAAACAAAGCATTAGTCCTAGCACACACTCACACAGCCACACACTTCGGTTGTTTGCCTTCATAACATCTGATGGCAAACATATATACATCTTCTTCTATCTATCTATCTATACTATTAATATGTGAAGGTTGCAGGTGGTGTTGACACAAATGTGTCTCATATTTTGAGACACAACATATATATTTTAAATCAAAATTAAAATTTATATTTTACGCATGCCAATCGGTTGGGCACACACCCACTATATATATATGAAAACAATAACTTCATTTCTTCCATTACAAATAAACTAAAAAAAAATTATCTCAAAATAATAAGAAATTATTTTCCACATTCTATATTGTTATAAAAATAAAATAAAAAAAATAAAAAAAGTGACCAAACTGTCCTAATATCTATTTCTAAAGGAACTAAAAATGTATAAATACACAATATTTTGATTTTAATCTCTGGCTCTCAAATTATTTTCCTTAAACTTGCAACATATTTTATACGTGTCTAAGCAATAGACATGTTCAGTCCTAAAAAGTCATGAAAAATAAACACATGTGTAACAACAATAACGATTTCATTTTATATGTTACAAATACACATATTTTATTATATCAAAATAGTAAGAAATTATTTTCCACATTCTATGTATAATAAAAAAAGTGTCAACAAAAAGGTCCTAATATCTATTACAAAAGGCTCTATTCACAAACAAATTAGACGTGTTAGACTTTAGATTCCTAAAATTACAAAAACCTAAAGGAGAAAGATTTATATATAAATCCACATTGTTTTTATTCTAATCATTGGCTCCGAAGTGTGTTTCACAATTGTCTAAGCAAAAAACACGTTTATCTTCCAAGTGTCTGAAGCATAATCGGTCCTAAAATAATTAAGAAAAAATAATACAACATATTTGGCACCCTCATAAAAGTGTTTTCATGCAAAACAATAAATAAATAATAATAATAACAACAATAATCTTACCCTGTTAAAGATGTGTTGAAGACCACTTCACCAACTTGGGTTCCTGAAGCACCAAATGACTTAGCCATCCAAATTGAACCATCTTCAAGCACAAGTCTGGTGTTTGCTACCTTCCAAGGTCTTTCCCCTAAACATATAGGCTCATCAAGAAAACTTCCATCACCACCTCAAGTCACATAGGTGTTTTTTAATCAAAATTGTATTATAGAGAAGGGAGAGAGAACTAAGGCCATCAACAAGAAATGGTTTTATGGGGAAGCAAAAGGTTCAAAAATAAATATTCAAAATATTATTGATGGCAAACCATGCATCTATAGGAAAGTGAACTTTTAAAGTACGAAAAGGAACTCTAAGAATTAATTGTGACATCATCCTTCCCGTACATAACAAGACCAAGAAGTGATAAAACCGAGACATAAAGATGAAAATTATCCTAGTTTCCTTTGCAAGGTAAGAGCCATAAACCAAACCAGTACAGATTTATTTGTGATAGACAACATGCCTAAACCAAAATCTGACTTATATATGTGATGGACATTGCACGTCACTGTAAGCATAATGGCTTGATGTCTACAGTAACTCATTTAAATAATCATTCATAGTTATTTTCAACTAGACAAAAGGACAAGGCACAAAAGGGTGAAAGTTATTTACACAAAATGAAGTTTGCCGTTTCACCCAAAAGTGTGATGCATCAAATGGCATAAGAAAAGCATGAATGCGAGTCAGGCATTACAAGCAAAAAAAATGATTTCCATTTAATATACCATCTCATGACAGAACAATTTTAGTTTCTTTCTTTCACAAAACAAAATTTCTAAATTAACATGGCCATTATGGGAACATTTTGTCAATATTCATACAATATAGAGCTAACCTAAGAAGCATGGATACGGACACGTGACACGACACGGATACGACACGGACACGCCAACACGTTAATTTAAAAAAAAAAGGACACGACACGTGAAGGACACGCATGGAATATATAATTTTATATATTTATTATATGTTGTATATATGAATATATTATTCAAAAATAATAAAAAATGCAATATGATACTAATTCCTATAAATTTATAGGGTTTTTGTTTTATTATTGTTTTTTAAGTTGTTTTGTTCAAACTTCTAATTAGTTTCACATATGTCTAATTAATAGAAACGTGTGTTAAGCGATTGATACATGTGTCCTCCAAGTGTGGGTCTTTAAAAAAAAAAAAAAAAAATAGGACATGTTTTGAAGAGTATCGGACATGTGTCCTAAGAGTGTTCAACAAGTGTCGGTGTCCAACATGGACACGATATGGATACGTCACCTTCTTAGAAGTGTCCGTGCTTCTTAAGAACTAACCTTTTCCAGTTCATAACACATACAAGATCAACCCTAATCTAAATTTACTCGCTTGTTTATAAATATAATTGGGTGTCTAAAGGAGAGGACAAGCTACACTACTATAGAAAAGGAGAGAGTGCTAGCAAGAGAGCCAGCCATGAGGTTTAGGGAGAGAGAGGGGAGCAATAATTATAACCACAACCCAACAAAAAAGAATTTGTTTTAATAATCAAACTAAACAAGAAAATGAAAACCAAAAAAATTTAGAAAATAAAACCATAAGTCGAGATCAGAGGGATTGACGGCTGAACGAGATGAAGGCATGCGCACTTGCCCCAATTCCAAAGGCACAAGCCTTCCTCAACCCATTTCTTGACAATAGAGTTTGCTCTGATGAAGGAGATCGAAGTGTGAAAGAAAGGAATCTTTGTTCTCAGTTGAGACCAATGCTTTTGTCCGAGTGAAATCGGTGATGGGTGAGAGAAAGATGGAAGCATGATTAGTGCAAGAGATGGGTATGAGAGCGATGGATGAGTGAGAGATGTATTTGAGCGTGAGACGGTTGTGATGGCTTTACAAAAGATTTTCTACAGGAAGCGATGGTTCTAAAGTTTGATCAAGAGAGGGTTTCAAGAGAAGTTTTTACATATATATACAAAGCAATAAAAAGCATGGGGCAAAGAAAATCAAAGCCCAAAAACGAAACATATACAAAGCCCAACAAACCAGACTCAAAAAATGACAATTTTCTAAATAATAGCATTTGTACCAATGGAGCAAGAATGCCAAAAAAATAGCAATTTGACACTGTAGAAAGCTAAAAAATAGCTTTGGCAATGTCACTTAGCAACTATCACTGGAGATGTTCTTAGGGGGCATATTGGAGATGCTCTAACATATAGCAAATAGAGTAACAAAAAAGGACTAAATAAAACATCACTTTTACCTACCCAAAAATAAATAAATAGGCACCTTGTTATAGAAATATTACTATTACTATTATTTTTTTATTTTTTTTATTTTTTATTTTTTTTGAATGAGAATATTTTGGATCTTGGATTTATCAGAGAAATGAAATAAAGAAATTCACTTCATTCTCTTCCTTAGGTTTTCTGGTTTCTTTCCCTAATCCTCCACAAATCCATGATCCAAGCATACTTCCTGGAGAAACTTTAAATTTCCAAACAATCGTGTTATAAACATGAAAAATCAATGGAAAATGGAAATTGAATACGAAACAGAAATCTTACTTCCAGAATCATTTGATGTATATGCCTATAAACTAAGGAAACAAACAAAAATAAAAGCACATACATACATGTACATACACATATGCATGTACATATATAGATGTGTCATATATGTATATATATGATAGAGAAGGTTACCAATGGTGGCACCACCAGTGGGATGAGTAACGGAAGAGCATCTGACGGTGAAAGCCCCAACTTTAGATGATTTTGAAGCAAAACAACTTGGTAATGGATGGCTTCCCATAGCAAAATCCATTGATTTGGCGGCCATTCTCTCTCTCCTCTACCAGTTGCAAGGCTCAATAAACCTGGAATCAAGATGGCTCAGTAAGTTTTATACAACAGCACTGGCTATGATTGGATGGTTTAGAGGGCTCATTTACGGATATATGCTTTTTTAGGGTAAATTACATTAACCTCCACTGAGGTTCGATACAGATACAGTCATCACAGTTTTAAAATAATTAAAACAAACTCCCCTAAGATTTATAATCACATATCACTTTTCGCCATTCCATTTATCAATCGACAGAAAAATTAAGTATGTCATCGGTTTAATAAACTGAAACGCCAACTTTACCCTTCCATTACAAAATTGCTACTGAATCAAAGTCAATGAACCAACTTAGTGAACCTCAAACACCATAACAATTGAATATGAACTCTCAAACATATCTGAGAAAAATGCAAAGCACATAACAAAAGTTCAATCAAACAATGAAATCCTAAATCCTCATAACACACAAGAACAAAATCTAACTTTTGAGAACCAAATCAAACAAACAACCAAAACTCGTGCAGTAAAAAATCAGAAATTTGACAAAATTTTCCAAATAATCAGCAAAAATCGTTAGAACATTTTCTCTCATCATCAACAACAACTAATAAAGAAAAAAATTGAAGCAAAGAAAGAGATACCCCAATGGATGGATGGTGGTGCTTGGATAGTGATGCTCCAATCGAGGTGGTCCGATTGTGATGGGAGGCAATTGGGGATGTGCCGGAGGAGAAGAGAGATGAAGAGGGTGGCGGGGGCGAGGCCTATGGATGAGAAAGGGGAATGGTGTGGGTGTGTACACGGGCCTTTGCTCTGGATTTTATAAATAAACTCTCTTTCCTTGATGATGGATGAAGGGAACAAGAGAATCAATCAGTGAGTGAGGGTTTTTGGCATACATTAAAATTGGCTTTTTGGCTTTTTTTTTTAAAATCTATTTTGTCTTTTTGTGAGTAAGTTATGTGACAGGTGATGTGACTTAAAATGGGTTAAAGCTGGAAACTGACTTTTAACCAGCTTTCCAAAAGAGGCCACAATGGCAATATGGTCATTTTATTTTTGGGACAATTACCTAGGAAAAAAAAAAAAATTTGAGTCTTGTAATAAAAAAAATCTTGAGTTTTTAGTTTTGTCAATTTAAATTCTAATCTTTTTTATTTCTTTTCAATTTAAACCATTCACCTATTTATGTTAAGCAAAATCAACGGAAAAAGAGAGTTTTAATCATTAAATTCAATATAAGTATATATAAAATGTTTAAAATATACTTTTCATTAAGTTTAATAACTAAAATACTCATTTTTTTCATTGATTTTACTTAATAAAAATGGACAAATGATTTAGATTGAAAACAAATAAAAAATTTAGGATTTAAATTGACAAAATTAAAAATTGAAGGTTTATTTTGTTACAATATTTGAACCCTGATTTTTTTTTTTTTTTGGGAAGTTGCTATTTTCGTTTTAGGCTATTTTTGTAGGCTAAATTTTTTGTATTTTGGAAGATGATTGGATTTTTTTGTAATTAGATGTGACGTTTGTGAGAGTAAAGTGAAATGATTATGGGTTTGATGTTTGTCTTATTAGAGCAACTCCAACCATGCTCTTCATTTTTCGCTAGCTAAAGTACAAAAATAGTACACTCTTTATTTTATCTAATTGTTTTTAAGCTATTGTGCTCTCCAATCACACTCTTTATTTTAGTTAATCATTCAAACTAACTTAACCAATTTTTAAAACGAAAAATACTAATTGCTAATATTTTACTAATGTAAATTTGCAATAATATTTCGTTAACATGTTTAACAAATAATTATTTTTTTTTAATACAAATTCAACCATTAATAAGTGGCTGGCTGCCCAGGACCCAAAGCATATCCAAGAGAGATGACATTTTACTTGAAATAAAAATTCCACAATCGAGATTTTCCTTATATATTGTGCTAAACTGATACATGAAATTCTTGGTGATATTGAGAACCAATAACATTTTTGTGCTTAAAGTCTCCAAACTCCAACGGATTCTATTGATGTTTTGTTTCTCTTCTTTTAGTTATGATGAATAAAAGACTTCCACAACAGAACAAGAAGTCCAAGGATTAATGCATACAAAGGACAATGGCCTTTCGAGGCTCAAGAAGATTAAAAGATTTGGAGAGCTTCAGATAGGAACACCTGAAAATAGGCATGGAAAGGTCCATGAATCTATAATCCCAAAAATTCTCTTATTCCGCTCCATTCACACACTCCAAAAGCAGACACAACAAGGCTACTTCCCAGATGCATTAGCTGACACCTATTCGGACACATGCTATTTAAACAACTCAAGGAAGACATCACACACTAAACTCAGAGTCACCCAATGGAGACTGGAAACAAACAATAGAAAACCCAAAACCAACTAATGAGTACCTAGCAATTGGATGGTATCAAGTTTTACATTAACATTAGCAATATGGCAGCAACCAAGAAGCTAATAGGTTGAACACCAAAGCATATTTTAAAAATTGCAAGCAAGGATTTAACACTACCAGCAAGGATTTACATATTACTACATTTTTTCAATTATTAGAATTGCAAATTGAAACATTATGGTAGTGTTTATATGCATGTGACTTTGTTATATTAAAAAATATCAGATTTGATATAACTATCACAACTAATGACAGTATAACCAACTAATGAGAGTATATGTGCACATATAACTATCACAGCAACTTACATAGTTTTCCAGATGTAATATGAGGACTAATCATAATGTAGTTACGTCTTGGTTTCTAATCTAGTCACTAGTAGCAAGGGGGAAGAGTTTATTGTACTAGTATGGTGGCAGCATATGGAAATTGAACATGTTTTTAGTTATGATCATTGGAAGCAACAGTTCAATTGTATTTTACACCTTTGCTGTATTTTTTTCTCTATATTTATGTTATGTGCTGGAAATTGAACCATTTTAGTATTACCTTGCAGATAATTTTTTTAATATGTAGATGATGGATATTTGGTCCTTTTAATTCAAATTCCAAACTTGAAGTACCTGCATTCTGCAATTTTACTTGGTATTTTATATGGCAAATGCTACAAATTCTGATAGTCTCATAAACACTCACAAGGTTAGGCCTAAACTAAATATGCAAATTGTTTTCTTTCTGAAGATCCATTGAGAAGTGTCATGCACAAAAATTCAAGGTTAGGAAAATGGTTGCTGACTATATAATGCAAATCTTTGTTTCTGTGGCATTTAAACAAACACCATATGCTCAATTTTATCACCACCCAGAACAAGTTCTTTAAACATATTAGCATGTTTTTTCTCTATACTAGTCATCTTCAATCTCCAAAGATTAACCAACTTATCTATATTGATTTAAGCAACAGAATGTGTGTATATATCCCAATAATAGCATACGAGTCAGAGGCTCCAACAGGTTTTGGCTCTATGAAACCTACAAGGAAAGTTTGATTATACAGATGGCCCTAAATCCTTCTCTAGGAGGGTGACACCACAAGCTCCAACAGCTCCATATATAACACTGATTTGTTACAAATTCCATATCTCAAATCTCTCACACTAGTTTCTATTAGCTTATTTCAAACAAATCAATTAGTTGTGGCAAAAATTGTGTAACCTCCCCAGACAAAAAACAAAGAGACCAAGGAGATTTGAGAGAGACAAAGAGAGATTGATCTGAGAGAGACAGAGAGAGATTGATTTGAGAGAGTCCGAGTATACCTGAGATGGAAGACTGCGACGAAAGGCAGGAAGTCCGCGACGGAAGGCGGTGACGCGAGGAGGCGAAAGGCCGGCGACGCAATATGGTGGTAATGGGCTGTGGAGGCTACGGGACTCAGAATTTGTGGGAAATGAGGGTGTGTTTGGTTTGTGTCTGCATAGTAATTTTTGAAATAGAATGTACGAAAAATTGTTTAATTTGTCTTTTTTTTTTTTTTTAAATGATTTTGAAAAATTATTTTAGGGAGAGAGTTTTAAAAATCAACAATGTTACATCCCACTAAAAGTGGTGTTCTAAAACACCACTAATGAGTTGACACCCACTTTTTAAAAAAAAAATAATAAATAAGGCACAAAATCATTGTGACACTAGGTCTCACCCACTACCACATTATTAATAATAACGCTAATTAATGGTCTCACTTATTTTTCATTAAAAAAAGTTATTTCAATACAGTGCTCTTCATATGTAGCCACTGGTGAAGACTAGCAAAGTAGCTAGCCTTTTAACCAGGCCAGTGGAGGGTCAAAATGTATTATGGTTGAGGCCTCTTTTAGCAAGTCCATTGGAGTTGCTTTTAATTATTTTAATTTATTTTATTTTTTTTTGTAAATTTTAATTTTAAAAAAAAAACTAAAATATTTATTGCCAAACACCTCCAATGTCTATTAGGTCATCTTTGGAGGAAGCTCTAAATGTACCTTAAAAATTAGATTGGATACCCTATTACTTTAAATATCTCAACCCTAATTTTGAATTTTGAATTTTTTTTTTTTGAACACCCCAAAACACTTTGTTAATCCCACTTTTATCCTTTTTCACTCACCTGTGTTGGAATCTTTGCCATCGGCAAATGACCCACAATGCTATCGCATTAGTTCCATCAACCTCTACACTTTCAGATCCCAACAACTCCACTCATCACCTCCCACCACCACCCACTTCAATCTTAACCCAAACCTAGATTCAGAAACCCCCAAATCAAAGACCCATCAAAATTTTCAACAAACATATTTCGAAGAAGAAGATTCAAGGAGTCTATACGAGGTCTACAATCAGTTGAAGGACCATCATCACGTGAACATGACCAAGTTCGACACCAACCAGGCCTTCAGCGAATTGCCAGAGAAACTTATGACAAAGATTCAAAAGTTGACGAGTGCGAGGTCGACGTTCGCACACTTTGAGAAGGACAAAATCGTCGAGGCTCACCATCTGATGATGGTAAAAGAGAGTAAGGAGGCAGTAGACAATGAACAAGTTGATGTAAAGGTTGATAATTTCTTCAACAGGTTCAAGCAACCGTTGAAGTTGCAGATGTTGGACTCCATTATGAAGTACAAGGATATGATTAGCAAATAGGGTGGAAAGTAAAGAAATCTTGATTTCATTGGGGTTATTTTTCGAGTTTTGTTAAATTTTTTAGGAGGACGATCTAACCGGAGCTAGGAGGTTGGCTGGCGACAGGGAAGGGTTATATAAACTAGTGGCCGGAGTTGAAAAGGGATGGTCGAAGGTTGCCAGAGCTAGAAAGGGTAGCCGGAGTTAGGATTAGAGTTTGGTTATTTTGGTTATTTGTTTAATGAGTAGAATGGTATTAAAAAAATTGATAACTGGGTGTTTAACCTAATTTTTTGGTGCAAATAGAGTCTCCCCACCTTTGGAGGTGCCTCTAAATGCACCCCGAAATATTGGTTAGGCATCTCATTTCTTGGAACATCCCAACCCTAATTTGCGATTTTGATTTTTTTTAAAAAATTTTTTGTTGAACACCTCAATACATTCAATTAAACACATTTCTACCCTCACCCATGGTTGTCACTGAAGTAACTAGACCTGTCGCCTCCCGATGCACACCACCTCCTCTTATCAAACCTTAAAATGTAAACCACTAGAGAATCCTCCACCACTGAAAGCATCAGCAGAATCTGAAGAAAGCCCCAGCCAATCAAATATCTATCCCAAGAAACTTTAGGCTTGTCGAGGAGTAGCGAGGGTCGTTGAACGATATTCAACCGACGTCGAAGGAGAACTGAGGATTTGTATTACAAGATTGTTGGTCGAAGCATAATCAGTGATTTCTGACTAGGTTTGGACTCAAAGATTGGACCAGTCGCGTGAGTGGAGATTGAGCCTATGGTTTTAGCCTTAATTTCAATAGAAGATGAATACTAACATTTGTCGTCGAGTTTGAATAGGGACCAGAGAGTGTTCTAACCCCTAACATAACAGGATTTGCATTGGGCTCGAACATGTTGGAAAACCTTTTGTTTTTGAAGGTAGAGAACGACTTCATACGGCGGAGCTCTAACAAGAAAGAAGAAAAGGGTTTGGTGGGGACTTGGAAAATGGCTTTAAGAGTGGTGGTGGATAAGGGGGTGGCGGTGTTTAAGGGAAGGCAGGAGAAGGAGAAGACAAAAGAGGGATCAAGGGTGGTAAGGTGCTTGTAGAGGCATGAGGGGCAAAAATCGGAGTTACCACCACCTCCTGAGCGCGACGATGGTAATGGTAGCAGCGCGACGCGAAGAAGAATAATGGAGTAGATGGCCAGTGCTAAGAGGCTGGCCGGAGTTAGGTGGTTAGAAGAGTTAGGGTTTTGGCCATTTTGATCATTTACTTTAGGGACAAAATTGTATTAAAAATAATTTGAAAAAATGGGGTGCCCAACCAATGTTCTGGGATGCATTTAGAGCCTTCCCACCTTTGGGTCATCATTACCCGTTCTAAAAACTTCCTTAAAACTTTGGGGGATGACAGAGAAAAAAATTACAAAAACGTGTAAGGTATGAGGTGCAAGTGAAAAACTGTGGGGCTGGAAGTTGCACCCCTCCGTGTTTGTGTAAAAAAAAAAAAAATTGTTTCACTGGGAGGTAATTCTCCCTAAAACTTTTATTAAAAATAATGGTAAATTATAACGATTATGATTTTTTTAAGTTGGCCATCTCAATTTAAAAGAGCATTAGGTATGGGCTCATTTTCGGGCCAATTTTGATGATTTAAATCGTTTACCTTTTAGCATTCATTGGGTAAAATATTCATGCAAAATATTAAGATGATCAGAAATCGGTAACTATATATTTAAATTATATTTGTATTACAAAAAAGATAGATGGCTTCTCTTGAAATTATAATTGTCATCTATTTTTTAAAAATAAATGTGATTCAATGCTATAATTACTAATATCTGGTCCTTTTAATTTTTTGTATGAATATTTTATCTATCAAATCTTAAAAGTGAACGGTTAAGATTACTAAAGTTGGCCCCATAATGGGCTCACCAAATCCAAATACTCTCTCATGTTGGATAGCCAACTCAAGAGAATCAAATTCCATTATAAATACACCCTTGAGATTTGTTTAAAATAAGAATTACTCTCCATGATTCTAGAAATTGCAAATATCCTCTTATTAGAATTTTTTTATTTAACATAATTAACCGAAAAAATAAAATTCCAAATTACTCTTCTTTGCAACAATATTATCATAATTGTTAATTGAAATATATTTCTAACATCATTAAAATTGTATTTGACATAGGGATGGTTTGGATATGGCTTATTTTTTGACTTTTTTACTTATTACAAAAAAACGTGCAGAAAAGTAGAGAGATGATGTGACAGAAATAAGCCAATAAGCATTTGGCTTGTTGCCAAACTCACTTCTAATGATTTTTTTAATAAAATGGGCTATTTGCTATACGATTAAAAATTTGAAGCGACAATATGTAATTTTCAAAATTACAGGGAGCAATTCATATTTCAAACAAATCTTAGTGGTATATTTGTAATTTATCATAAAAATAATGATAAATCACATTGACCTCCTTTGAAATTTGGAAAAATATAGTAACTTTTACAATTTTAACTTAATTACAGTGACCTCCATTTTAGCATAGTTAAATGGACCAAAACTAATGTTAATGGTACGAAAACACAAAAATAAAAGGAAAAACGGAAAGATCCCAAGGATCCATACGTGTGATGTGTAAAATAAAGTGAAATAATAGTACAAATCATTGGAATGGAATTTACGCATCTCTTTGTTTATGTTACATGCAATTTATGCACTATATCTATCATATGCCATCTTATTATTCGAACATCTACATGCTCCTAGATATATAATATGTGATATAATGAATGCATTTTATTAAATGCCCCATGAGCTGTATATTGGATGGTTCTCTTCTCGAGTGGGGTCCCACACAAAGACTCATTGGAGTCAAAGTATCACAACCCAAACCTGCCCCTATAGGTTCAATGTCGTAACCGGCCAGTAATTCTTGGATTACCAAAAGCCTCTTAACAGAATAACATATAGTTAGAGGCTGCGAAAGCAAATATACAAAATATATGTAGTCCATTGAGCTGTGAAGACATACATGGGATAGATAATTTAAAACTTTTGTAAACTTGTGAGTGACGTCAAAAGATACAGTATTTACACATCACTTCATGAACGTATTATCAGAAATCTTGCGCGAAAATCAAAAGAAACAAAGTCTAGTACATTCACAAAAACAGCCGCTAAACTTGACTTAATCTGGAACCTCCTCGGAGGCACAACGGTTGGCTGACAAAAACTAAGACTCTAGGTCCTCAACTCTGAGCCTGGTCATGTACCTGATCACCTACATACATAATATAAATAGTAAGCGGAAGCCCGGTGAATAATAACGGAGTAAAGGATTTAATGAATGAAGTCCATACCAGATTTAGAAATCATAATTCAGATTCATAAACAGATTCATATTCATATCCTTGTTCAAAACATAAACAGAGGTCAGAGTTTATGCTTAATTATACGTGGTACATCTATTAGCACTAACAGAGTAGATACAGAATAGATGCAGAACATATGGTGGTTCTGCGTAACCAGTTCCATAAAGGGACCTCCGGATCTGGGTAACAAAGAATAGATATGATGAGCCCCATGATGGAGCCTTCGGTACGGGTAACAGAGTGCAGACATATTAAGTTCTATAATGGAATCTCCGATATCGGGTAACAACTAGCAGATATCACATGATGCTAAGGATGCCACGAATACATTGTCAGAAATTGGACAATATAGCGATCCCGGTTGTCCCTTTACTGTTCTGTTGTATTCCGGACTCGGTTCCGTGATATTGGTGGTGGTATACCTTGTTGTCATCCTTTAATTCCACTTGATTGAGTTTTAGGATGTGTTGGACAGAGTTGTTACAGGTTGGTTAGGCTTTGGTTTCAATTCTTTGTTGCCCAGTTTTTAGGAGGTTCGCTCGAGCGGGTCTTATTGCGCTCGAGCGGAGATTGCACGCTCCCAGTTTTTCGTGTCCCTGCAAAACTTCTGCAGGTGTGATTTTTACACTCGAGCGGGTTTGTTTACGCTCGAGCGGTAGCGCTCGAGCGGGTACTCTGGCGCTCAAGCGGGTAGTACTTTTTTGTGTAAGTTCTGGGAGGGGGAAATCCGCGCTCGAGCTGACTGGTTTTCGCGCTCGAGCGGATGTATTTTATTCTTGTGTCTTGGCGCTCGAGCGAGCCTTCTTGCGCTCGAGCGTGCCTAGTTTTTTGTTCCTGACGCTCGAGCGTTGTGTTCTCCGCTCGAGCGGGAATGTCGTATATCAGTTGGCAGCTGGGCATTTTAAAATCACTTTTTACATTCTCTCTCTCTCTTACTTTCTAAAAAGCTATTTTGAGAGCTCCTCTCTCTAGAAACTCCCTTCTCTCTAGGGTTTGATCTAGTTAGAGTGTCTCTCTACCCTCCGGCCTTTGTAAAAAGTGTGTTGATCGTCGAGGGCTTCGTGTTGATCTGAGAATCATAGTGTTTGGAGCATTTTCACTTTCTTCTCCTTCTCCATTTGAGCTCTAACTTCGAGGTAGGGATTCCTACTCACTCTTATGGTCTTTGACATAGATTTTTGGTTGTTTTGATAAAGGGTTGAAGTTGGGCAATTTTGGGACTTAGGGTTTCAAAGTGTTGAAAGAGGGTTTTGTGATTTTGGGCTCATAATGTGTATTTTGGGTTTCAAAATGGTGTTATTGATGTTGGTTGTTGATATTTAGACCATTGGGTCAATATTGGGAAATGGGGTAGAAAACCCTAATTGGTTGTATAAATTAATTGGTATGATTAATTTGGGAAAATGATGGTTATATGGAATTGGGTTGGAAATAATGAAATTGACTTATTATATGGGTGAATAGTGGAGCTAGATTTATCAATCGCTCACTTTTGAAAACATTGATATTATATCTGTTGGAGCTTTTATTATCTGTCTAGAAATAATTGTTTAGGCTACCGGTGGAGGGTAGTTTTGATTGTTGTAGACAATGCATGATGATTAGGCAAACTAAAACCAATCAATTGGATATGTCATAGAGTATGACGGTTGATAGAATACATTAACGTTATGTATTGGTTGATTGTGTATATGACCTTTGTGTATATACGTTGTGTGTGTGGGAGGAGACAGGGGATGTACTCCACGGTTTAGGGGAAGATAGGGGATGGACCTCTATACCGGATGTTGTTTGGGAGGAGATAGGGGATGGACTCCACTGATACAGCTCATATGCTTGTCAGATAATGTGTTGATATAGCTCATATGCTTATCTTTGGAAGTGTTGATACAGCTCATATGCTTGTCATTGGAAGTGTTGATATAGCAAATATGCATATCTATTGAAATGTGGATACAACTTGTATGCTTATCTGTTGAGATGTTGATACAACTAGTACGTTTATCTTTTGTAAAATGGGAAATGTTTAATATGAGTCACTGTCTCATATAAGTGGTTGGCCAGGTTCTGAGCCGTTGATGTAAATTGTGAAATTGATAAGAAATGGAAACTGAAATGAAACATGAACATAGTGGTCATGAAATGGAAATGGGTTATGAATTGGTTTATGGAAATTGAACATTTATCAATTGCTAATGTCTTAGTCATTGCTCATGCTGTGTTTAGCATATCTTTACTGGGCGTTGGCTCACCCTTTATGGGACATTATTTTCAGGTACAGGTAGTATGTCACCTCCAAGGACATAGCTTGGATGATGATGAGAGTGGAAGACTCTTTTTGTTTATTTTGATGTATTATATGTAAATTCAAGCCAAGGGCTTAATATGTATTGAGTTAGCACTCTTTTTTTGTAACCAAGTGTTAACTTGGAAAGCTGTAAGCCCATAGGGCATTTGCTTTTGTTGTTAACATGTAATACAGTTATAAGAATTACTCTGATGAATAGAAATGGTTGATTTCTTTTATAACAATGCATGTTTAAAGTAATGGGTTTTATGTATTATTTTGAGGGCGTTACTGACAATCATTCATTATACAGAACATATCATTTCAAAACATATCTTAATTCATTATACAGAAAATAAATAAAGTTGAACATAACTTTACTAAGTTATTACTCACAGTTGGCTTCGGGTGCAGATAGACAGAGCAGACTAATCAAACGGTTTATGGCATGTGACCTACATCAACACATAACAAATACACATTTGAAACACACGTTGGAACATACTTAACTCTTTACATTCTATACATAGTGTGTTTCTACACGTTACCCTCCTTATGATGCCTTAATCTTAGCCTAGGAATGCTTAAGATGGAATGAGGATGCAAAAATGCATTAGAAAACACTTGGTCAAATTTTCTGAAAATAGGGTCCATGCTCGAGCGTAGCTTTCCTCGCTGAGTGGGCATAAAAAATTGTGAGGGGACGCTCGAGTGCAACTTCCTCCGCTCGATCGTTCTGAAATTTTGAAAAAGTACTGGTTATGTGATTTTTCACGCTTAACGACGATGGTCACTCGAGTGTGAGACTGATTCCCCTGCTCAAGCGTAACTCTTGTTGTTCAAGCGGTCTGCAAAAACATGTAACTTCTGGGAGCATGTATAGACATCCCCCGAATGCCCCGGGAGGGAATCTCCCATTTCGTTCATTTGGGCTCACTACAGTTCAGGACTCAAATTGTCACAGTTCTAAAATCTGAACCAAAGAGTCCAAATCCGGCAAATCGTTTTTGAAAACAGATTTTTTTGTAAAGAAGTGCCAAACATGGACTGCTTTGCCAGATATAGAGTCGGCACCTAAATATTTTTTATGGGGGAATTTAGGAAACCCTGACTCGTTTGCCTAAGGCCACGTGTCCATCATTACCAAAGTTGCCTCGGCTTGGGAACTTGGGTACGGTTGGGGAAGGTCAGCTATGAGCACTCCCGCTCGCCCGATCCGAAGATCGGCCTCTACTAACCATGATATGTAGTTTGAAAACGTTATGTGTTCTTATTCCGATTAATTAGCTAATCTTACTATGTGATGCGCACAACACAAAAGTATAGACTAGATCGCCTAATTTGGAACAAAGCACTGCATATCCGTTTGTTCGGAAAATGGCTTGAAATTTGCTACTCGCAAGTAGGCTAAAATACGGATTTCAATGAGTTGTTCCAACTCAAGCAATCCAACCTTCACCCACAGGCATTCAGGCAATAATATCACATAAGCACGTAGCCGCATGGTAAGCATGTTGTCATGTCATCATTCACACTCATGCGAGATGCTAAAGCATAAATACTTACATCGTACTCCAAGCCAAAACAAGGAACTTGTTAGCAATCAAATGTATGATCCAAGTCTATGTTAAATGACTAATGCATCGCATACAAAATGCAACTAGAATAGGCTCGGCTAATCTAGGGATAGCATGTGAAATGCAACTAATAGCATGTATTCAAGTTTGGGTTTGAAATACTTATGCAGTTAGTATGATACACCGAGCCCGATGCATGCAATACAAATGAATGATGCACACATGCATAGCATAAGGTATGCTAAATGAAACGTGCCCTAGTACTAACCATCAAAAGCAGGTGAGTAAAAGGGAGAAAGAAGTGGGGGTTGGAAGACATGCACACACGCACCCATACTTATTACACAATTATGCTCTCTCTCGGAGAGACCGAATAAATAATACAAACCCGAATAAATAATCAACTATTCTAGCTAATTAAATATTACAGACCACTTAACTAGTTAAGCAAATTAACTAAGCTAAGAAAGCAATAAAAAACAGCCTCGGGAAGAGGGTCCAATGCATGCGTGCTCAGGTTCGCTCGGAAATCTGTCGCCATGCACAAGCTGCCTCTGTTTACACTGTTCTACATCTCTGAGACTTGCACAAATCCCAAGGATGCTTCAGCATCACTCTCTGAAGGTTGTGGGATGTCACCGGCCAAGGGGGAACACCACCGGTTATAGGGAATTGGTCATCAACCAAATATTCAGCTCTCGGCCTCAAATGTTTGGTCGGTCAACAATAGAGATGGTCGGCCGACCATGCATGCCTGCAGAATCCTGTTTTGACAGCAGCAGGGGACAAACATGGTGTACGGGGAGCAAATATTCCGACAAGCCCGTACTTCTTTCTTCCGAGCTCCGTCGATGTCTGATCACCTGCGAGCAAGTAACGGTGAGCTACCCGGTGGTGTGTGGCCGGAAAAACCCTCCGACGATCAAGTTAGCACACACCTTTAGACGGATAGAGAGAAGGGAGAGAGTGTTTGAGTGTAAGAATTCCTTACAGAGATGTTCGTGTGTCGCGTATGGGGGGCGCAGACATGCTTATATACCTTCTGAGCCCCATATCCACTCCCAGTCTTCTCTTGACACGTGGCTCTGCTATCCCATCTGTCAGCGTAAACCTTGCCGATCATCACCTAATCTCAACTGCCTGACTTCATAGCTGGAGCTCAGCAGCCAAGCTGCTCTACCACGGCCATGTCATGCTTCATACCCAAGCACCTAACCGGATAAACACATGGAGGATCGGGCTAGGCGGCATCTCGGCAGTGCCTAGCCCGGGTAACTCCTTTGGTCGGCCTTTTTGCCGGTCAAACAGTCTCCTCGGTTGACCACGCCTTTCCGGGCGCCGGTCACTCAACTTGTCTGGCTTCAGCCATCCCCTGATCAGGCAGCTCGGTCCAACCAGGCGCTATCTAGCCGAGCTCCATCTTGGGCCGGGGTGACTCACACTTGGCCCAAGTTCTTCCCGGCTCAAGTTCTGGCAGCCCACTTCTTGGCGGATGGCCAATCATCTCGGCCCCATGCACCGTTGGGCTCTCAATCTGCTCGGCCGTTACTTCGGCCCAACTCCTGATCATAATTAAATCACCCTCTCAATTGCCCCTTAATTCCGTCTGCGAAAGCGTGACTGGGATTATTCTCTTCGACCGAGATAACACTTCTCCGGTCTCCAAGAGGCCAGAAGGCAACCGGACTGGTTAACAAACTGGCCGCAAACTTGCCCGGTTATCCGCCACGGATGACGCCCTCTTCTTCGGAAGTAGCTCGGTTGGCTCTTCGACTTTTTAACCCGTCGCTTCAGTACTGATATTGCCATAAATAGGGACACGTGGCGGGCTGCCATTGGTCATCGGGCAGCCAACCCGCCGTCCGTGCCAGAATTTTGAATTTTGGCGGCCTTTCGTTCTTACATATACAAGACACCCCTATTACGATCTCTTCCTACTGCTTCTCTTCTTCCTGACGACTCAGAGCTCAAGTGCCTTTTCTCTCCTCATACTCGACTGCCATTCTTCGTGCTTGGAAGAACAGCCCCAGTCCTTCACAGGTAAGATCTTCAATCCCTCTAGAGTAGCTATATTTTTTCATAATACACACATTGGGGCACAAAAACGTAGCTATTAGGGCATAGGCCATAGAATCCGTCCTAAACCTCCCTCTGTTCTTGGTGTTCTTCTTCTTCCTGATGAACACTGAAGAACTGGAGCGAACCGGGCTCCTGGTCTTCTTTTGATCCAAAAAACCAACCTGACCGAGCAAATAACATGTTTGTCTCAAACCCAGCAAAAACCGAGATAATCAAAAGGACTTGGTCGCTCAACCGGGCTAACATCTGGTCTGCTTGGGCGACCGGGCTCCTTAGATAGAATAGACAACCGAGGTGGTTTGGCACCCTTAATGACCGAGCTAAAATCCAGCTCCTTTTGCGCGACCGCGCTAACACTTAACACTTGCCATCCTTTTCCTGCAGAGTCCAAGGGGACCACTGTCATTCCTGAGGCTCTCAGGACCGAGCAGCATCCAATAACCAGTGCCAAACCCCTCAGCCGGGATACACTAAGCCGGCCACAAATAGGGAAATTCCGCTTCCTAGTGGATACTCCGGCCGCGCTAGCTGCTTTCAGAGAGGATTACGGCATTCCGGCCGATGTTCATCTCGAACTGGCTTAAGAGGAGACCACACCCTAGGGAAGAGTTGACCAATGCCCCTTCACCGTGCTCTCAATTGTTGAAGGGGGCATCCGTTTCCCGCTCAACCCTCTTATAACCGAGTTCCTTCGCCGCACCGGGCTGGCACCCACCCAAGTGTCCACTAATACCTATAGAATTATCAACGGTGTTCATGAATTGAACAATCGGCTAGGCACCCACTTAGGTCTAGCTGAGATATTAAGGCAATACACAATGGGCCACACCGGCGACGGACTAGCATATTACTTGAAGATTAGACCGGGCAAGGAAAAAATTGTAACCGGCACCCCGGATAAAGATCTGCACGACGACGATTTTTTCTAGGTGTCGGGCAATTACGAAACAATCGAGGTCCCGGGCTGGTTTATAAACAAGGGCTTCGGTTCTTCATGTAAGCCACTCAAACTTGCTCGGTTAGCTTAACGTTTTACCTTGTAACTAACCGGTTCTTGTTTCTTTTGTAGCAATCCAAGTCTTGTAAGCCAACTATCAATTTCCCAACGTCGAAGCAATTCGGACCGTGCTTCGGTATCCTCGCCGAGATTGCAACGAATTACTTGGCTACACACCGACATACAGGTATTCTGCTCCGCGCCGGAGTAGAGTAACTGACTTCCTCCGCCCCACCCAGATCCTTCCCTTCCTGACGTTCCCCTCATTCGCCTAACCGAGGAACAAGAAATGGCCAAGCGCAGCAGAATCAAGAACCTGCTCACTGCCACATCCGCCAAGGTGCCGAGCGTAGTAACTCGGTCGCCAGCCGCCGGTCAATCTAGTGGCACGGTGGTCGCCCTTGCCACTCAATCCGCCGGGCAATCCAGCCGAGAACCCTCTGCTCGACGTGCCGGTAAAAGAGCTCGGGCAGACCCGTCCGCCGAGCTAGTCACCGAGCTTACCACCGAGTATCCAACAGACGCCCCCGCCCCAGTGCCGGCCTGGCGCCCACATTTGAAGCACCGGGGCCAAGATATCCCGGCGACGGCTTCGATCAAGGCTGACAAAGAGCATCTGCTCGCCTTCGATCTGTCCAAAGCCCTGCTACTACCGAGCGACGTGGTCGGCAGCGACCACGTCCCCGACACTCGGTTGGTCAAATCGTCAGTGAAGTCTATGGCCAGGGTAAGTCGATGTTCCTTTGAAAATTTCGCAAGTGTTTGCTCGGTTCCGTTTTTGCTCGGTCTCCTATCTAATCAACGTTGCTTTTGTTTTTGCAGGCCATTCAAAAACAACACCTGGTCTTGGAGCGTATCCACAGACTTAGGCAGAAAGCCAACGACACAGCCAGCCAGGTAGAAAGCCTTCAAGCCGAGCTGGCTGGGCTAAGTCTTCTCTTGAGATGGCCAACTCCGACAACAACAGACTGCTCGGCCAGCTGGATGCAGCCGAGAAAAAACAAAATGAGCTCCAGACCGAGGTGGATTCCCTGAAGAAATCGAAGAAGAAAGCTTGCCGGGCTGCAAACACCGCCGGCTTTAACGAAGCCGAGGAGAGCTACAAGAAGCAAGTCTTTGTAACACAAGACATCTACTACAAAGCAGGCTGGAAGTCTGCCTGCGAACACCTCGGCCAAGGCTCCGACACCGACGTATTTGCCAACCCACCTCCAGCTTCGCTACCGGTCTACCTTGTGCCTTACGCAAACGACGTATTCAGCGCTCTGCAAGCGGAGGCCGAGGAAGGACTTGAAGATGGAGACGGTGAGACAGACTCTGAGGCAGAGGAGGCCGAGGTGCAGGAGCAGCCCGGCAATGCTGAGCCCGGTGCCCAAGACGTCAGTCTAACCATCAACCTTGATGCTGGCGAGGACGAGTTCACCAATCTCTCCCCCCTAGTTTAGTTCTGTTCTCTTTGTTCTTTTTTGTGGTTTTGCTTCCAACTCTTTTGATGTAACCGGGCTCTGTCCTCACCTTTTGTAATGATTTTCTTTTCAATGAGAAACTCAAATTTTTCTAAGTGTTTGCACGGTAGTAATCAATTCCATCTTCAGCAAAATATCTCGGTATAACTCATCGTTTGAACAACACTTTGTCGACCGGAATCCATAACACGGTCGAAGCACTTCAGCATAACAAAACAAATTCATGAACCGAAATAACCATCTCGGTTGTAACAAAGTTGAACAAATCAACACTTCCAACCGGATTAGATCATCTCGGTTGGGAATCCTAAGTTGGACACAACACCAACTCTTCCAACCGGAGTACATCATCTCGGTTGGGAATGCGAAGTTGGACAAGGCACCAACTCTTCCAACCGGAGTACATCATCTCGGTTGGGAATGCGAAGTTGGACAAAACACCAACTCTTCCAACCGGAGTACATCATCTCGGTTGGGAATCCTAAGTTGGACAAAACACCAACTCTTCCAACCGGAGTACATCATCTCGGTTGGGAATGCGAAGTTGGACAAGACACCAACTCTTCCAACCGGAGTACATCATCTCGATTGGGAATGCGAAGTTGGACAAAACACCAACTCTTCCAACCGGAGTACATCATCTCGGTTGGGAATCCTAAGTTGGACAAAACACCAACTCTTCCAACCGGAGTACATCATCACGGTCCGTAACATTAAAACAACAGTCCAAGTGCTAAAGCAAAATTACTTCTATAAATTGACAAAAAGAATTACATGCTGTGGTGCAAGCCAAAAAATTTCTTTGCACAAGAAAAGAAAGCAGAAGCTTAAAAATAATACAGTTTCAAGTTGGCCGCATTCCATGGCCGGGGTATTGCTCTTCCCTCTAAATCCTCCAAGTGGTAAGCCCCCTTGCCCGCCAGACCAGTAATCATGTAGGGTCCTTCCCAATTTGCCCCTAGTTTGCCTTCTCCTGGCACCAGGGTGTTGCCCATAATCTTCCTCAAAACCCAATCACCAACTTTGAACGGTCTGGGGTGCACCGTCTTGTTATACTTCTTTGAGAGCTCCTGTTGGTAGGCGGCCACATGGATGAGGGCCTTCTCCCGACGCTCGTCCACTAGGTCCAGCTCCAAGGCAATAGCCTCGGTGTTCAGCTCGGGCTCAAAACTCTCGCTTCTGAGGGTGGGCATTTCAACTTCCAAGGGTATGACCGCCTCCATGCCGTAAGCCAAAGCAAATGGAGTTTCCCCGGTAGAACGTCGCGGGGTTGTTCGGAATGCCCAAAGGACGCTAGGTAATTCCTCAGCCCATTTGCCCTTGGCCTTTTCCAGCCGTTTCTTCAACCCATCCAGTATAGTCTTGTTCGATGCTTCAGCTTGACCATTGGACTGCGGGTAAGCCGGGGTGGAGTTGTAGAATTCTATCTTCAAATCTTCACAAAATCCTCTGAATAGGCGACCGTCAAACTGGGTGCCGTTGTCAGAGATCAAAATCTTGGGGACGCCAAACCGCGTGACCACGTTCTGCCAGACAAATCGCTTCACGTCTTTCTCTTTGATGGTTGCCAAGGGCTCAGCTTCAACCCACTTTGTGAAGTAATCTGTGGCCGCGATGAAGAATTTTCGGTTGCCCGGTGCTGTTGGCAGTGGTCCCACTATATCTAGCCCCCACATGGCGAAGGGCCAAGGACTGGTGAGGGGAAGAAGTTCCCTGGCAGGCTGGTGGATCTGGTGGGCGAATTTCTGGCATTTTTCGCACTTGCGGACATATTTTTGTGCGTCGACCTGCATGCACGGCCACCAGTATCCCTGCGAAATAGCACGGTAGGCCAAGGACCTGCTTCCTATGTGGCTGCCACAAATGCCTTCATGAATTTCGTACAAGAAGGCCTCCACACTATTCGGGTGCACACACTTTAAATAAGGACCAGTGAAAGACTTCTTATATAACGCGCCGGATGAAGAGAGCCAAAACCGCTCTGACTTCACCCGGATTTTGTGTGCTTCTTTCTTGTCAGTTGGAAGAGTCCGGTCTCTAAGGAACAAGATCAAGGGGTCCATCCAAGAGGGACCGAGCGCGGCGCAGAGTACATCTGTCTGCCCGGCGTGTTCAATGCTTGGCCGCGGAAGAAAGTCAATCAAAAGAGGGTTTGGGAAAGTATTATCTACCATAGACGCGAGACCGGCCAGTTCATCAGCTCGGCTGTTTTCTTCCCGGCCAATCTGTTGGACTCTAATTGCCTCAAACTGCTTGATATGTGCCCTGACCAGAGCCTGGTACTTCGCCATCCTTTCGTCCTTTGCTTCATAAATCCCAGAAACTTGGTTAACCACAAGCTGGGAATCACTGTACACCAGGAGCTCGGCAGCCTTCATTTGAATTGCGCTCTTGAGCCCGGCGAGAAGTGCCTCGTACTCAGCCTCGTTGTTAGATGCCGGGAAGCCAAGCGTGATAGAATGTTCAATGGTTAGGCCATCCGGGGATATAAGAACAATACCTAGGCCGGCACCATGGCGGTTGGACGCTCCATCAACAAAAAGCTTCCACATGTCCCCCACAAAAAGCTTTCAGCAGTCGGATGGGTCCTGAGAGTTGCGAAGGGCAATGGGATCACAACTGCTCGGCTGTGCGATGTCAAGTTCGGTGTTGACCGGTTCAAATTCAGTGCCCCTTGGTGATTCGACACCGGACTCAGCAAGTTGTTCTGTAATGCTCAAGTCCGTGGGCGAATCATCAAGTTGCGGTGTGAAGCCGGCCGCAGGTTCTGAGCAGTGTGGAACCATTCCTTCCCCCCTTGATGATTCGGCACCGGACTCAGCAAGTTGGTTCGGAATGCCCAAGTCCGTAGGCGAATCATCAGGTTCTGAGCGGTGTGGTTCAATTTCTTCCCCTCTTGGTGATGCGGGACCGGACAGAGTGGATGGGTTGGTGATACACAACTCCGTCATCGCATCACCGGGTGGTATGACCGTGCAAACTGAGGGAACTTCGATGGTGCGCGCTAACTCCGCGGCACTACCTCCTTCAACTGGTTGTACCTCGGTTGGCATTGCGTGCATCTCATCATCTACCTCGGTAATGTCGACCGGGCATACCGGATGAATGCCAAGTGAGAACTCGGCGACAAAATCTGCCAAGGTCTGGGCTTTTATAGCAGTGCGCGGCTGGAACTTGACATCAAACTGTCCCAACTCGACCGCCCACTTAAGAATTCGGCCTGAAAAGTCCGCCCGTTCAAACAAGGCCTTGAGGGGAAACTCAGTCAGTACGACAATGGTATGGGCGTGGAAATAGTGCGCCAATTTTCTTGAAGCCATCATCAAGGCTAAAGCAAGCTTCTCCACCGGCAAGTATCTCGACTCTGCTGGTAACAAAGTTTTGCTGACATAAAAAATTGGGAGGTGCTTGATTCCTTCAGCCCGGACCAGCACCGCATTGACTGTGTGCTGGGAGACGGCAAGGTAAAGGTAGAGTTCCTCACCCGGTTTTGGTGTAACCAACAGTGGCGGAGAAGACAGATATTCCTTGAGCTCGGCCAAAGCTCGGTCACATTCGTCGTCCCATGAGAACTTTGACTTCAATGCTTGAAAGAAAGGGCGGCAGCGATCTGATGACCGGCTTATAAATCGATTAAGCGCGGCGGCCATACCGGCCAGATGCTGCACGTCCTTAGCCGAGTTGGGCTGCTTCAACGCTTGCACGGCTTTGATCTGAGTAGGGTCTGCTTCGATGCCTCGGTTCGGGACTAGGAATCCCAAAAATTTTCTGGATCCCACGCCAAAGGCACACTTTGAGGCGTTCAAGCGCAGCTTGTGCTTCTTTAGAATGGCAAACATCTCGGCTAAGTCGGACAAATGGTTTGCCTCATGTTGGCTTTTTACCACCATATCATCAATATAAGCTTCCATTGTCCGACCAAGCAAAGGAGCAAACATTTTGGTCACCATCCTCTGAAAGGTTGCCCCGGCGTTTTTCAAACCAAATGGCATGACTCGGCAGCAGAAGAGTCCCCTTGGAGTCGTGAAAGAGGTGATCTCTCGGTCAGGCCCATGCATGGCGATCTGGTGATAGCCGCGGTACGCATCCAAGAAACTGAGCCTATTGTGTCCAGCCGTCAAGTCCACTAGCTGGTCAATGCGCGGCAAAGGGAAGCTGTCTTTGGGACAAGCTCGGTTGACTGTCTTGTAGTCGACACAAACTCGCCACTTCCCATTCTTCTTAGGCACCACTACTGTGTTGGAAATCCACCGAGGATAGTGCACTTCCTGAATTGCTCGTGCCTCAAGCAGGTTCTTTACCTCCTCAGCAACTACCTCGGCGTGATGCAACGCCGATCTTCTTGTTCGCTGGATGACTGGCTTTGCTCCAGGGAAAACATTGAGGTGATGGCAGATAAAACTTGGGTCGAGGCCAGCCATGTCGTAAGGCGACCATGCAAAGACTTCGATATTCGCTATCAAAAACTCAATCATCTCGGTCCTCTCTATGGCCGTGAGACTTGAACCGAGCAGGAAGAACTTGTCCGGCTGCTCGATATCAATCCGCACTTCAACCAATTCTTCAACAGCCTTATCCTCGGCATTGGTGCCCACATCATCCAAGACACCCTGGTCCTCCGGTCCCTCGATCATTTGAACGAATCCTTTGGCAGCCCGGCTTCCGTTGACCGCCACGAAGCACTGCTTGGACATGACCTGATCGCCCCAAATCTCCTCGATTGCCCCCATGGCCGAGGGGAATCTCATCACCTGGTGAAAAGTCGATGCTACAGCTTGCATGGCGTGTAACCATCCCCTTCCAAGGATAAGGTTGTACGTCGAAGGCACCTGTAGCACCCAAAACTCAACTTGTTTGACCACGAATCCCGCTTTGACCGGCAGGATAATCTTTCCCAAAGGCCACTCCGGTTGAGAGTTGAATCCAACCAGTGGCGAAGTTGTCGGAGCCAAGTCTGTCTCCCGGAGTTTAAGCTGCTTGAACGCATCATAGTACATGATCTCGACCGAGCTTCCCTGATCGATCAAGATCCGCTTAACATCAAAGTCCTTGACGCGTAGTGTTACCACTAGGGCATCGTTGTGCGGCGTCTGGATGCGCTCAAGATCCCTTGAGGTGAAACTAATCACGTCTTTTTCTTCAGCCTTCCCCCTTTTGATGGCGGACTGTACCGACAAAACTTCCCTCATATGTTCTGCCTTTTTTATCATGCCCCGGAGTTCGCAAACTCGCTCTGGTTCCACGATGCCGTGGATGACATTGATAACTCCCTGCGGTGGTGCGTCTCGGTCATCCTGTCCCCTGGGATCGACCGCGGCCAGATTCGGCTTCACACCGCCATCAATGTAGAGGTCTAGGTGCCCGGCCGCGACGAGCTCTTCTAAGTGCTGCCTCAAAGGCAAACAATCCTCAGTCCGGTGGTCTCTCTCCCGGTGGAATGTGCAACGGTACCGCGGATTGTAGCCCTTCTGTCCATCGCCCAACTTAGCAGGAAACCGGACATACTCCTCGCCTCGGATTTCACTAAGTATGCGGCAAATTGGAATCTTGAAGACCGTGGTGATGCCGGTTCTTGCCTTCAACCTCCTGTTGGCATCTGCAACGTCATCCCGGGCGTAGTCATCCCGGTCGTGCCGACGTCCTCTACCCCGGTTTTTACAGTTTGTGCCACGGTCTGATTCCTCTGCTCGGTCACTTGAGCGGCTGGACTCTTGCCCAACTGCGTGCACTTTGCCTGCTGTCTTCTTGTCTGTCCCTACCGGAGTAGTCTTCATGGTAGAAGCGGACGCGTCATCCTCTACTCGGATGTGTTCATTGATGCGCTGCATAAGTTGGCCCATGGAGGTCGGCTGGTGCATGGTAAGCGAGTCCCGCAGTCTATGTCCGACCGGGAGACCTCGCTTGTACTGTGTGATTGCAAGGTTGACCGGGCAGTCCAAGATTTCGTTGAAGGTTTCCCAGTACCTTGAGTTGTATGCCTTCAATGTGTCGCACGGTTCCATCTTGACACTTAGCAAGTGATCGACTTCCTTTGGTGTTTTTGTGTTGGTTTTGAAGCGTGTAACAAACGCCTCGGCCAACTGATGCCACCTTTTGTATGCTCCTTTCAGGCAACCGCTCGAACCACTTTAAGCCCAGCTCGCCCAAACTTGACGGGAAGATTAGGCACATAAGTCCGTCATTGCGCCTATGTCCGGCCATAACCTGTCGGAAGTGGCTCACATGCATGTATGGATCGGTTTTTCCGTCATAAAGTGTGAACTTAGGCTGGTGGAAGCCTGCCGGAAGTGGTGTTGTTTCAATTTCCAGGGAAAAAGGAGTGGCACTCAGCCTGGCCAAGTCCATATCTTCAAGGAGTGGCACTGCTTGGCGGGGCGGAGGCATTCCGACCTCCTCGCTGGCGTGAACCCCGTAAGATAGTCGCTGGAAAGCTGGTATTCTCTGGGCTTCACGCCGGCGGGCCCGCTCCTTTAAGACCGCCCGTAAATCCTCTGACTGAGCGGAGTAAGAGTACCTCGACGTCGTCTCCGGACGTGAGGGTTTGTAGGTGCTGTCTTGCGCGCTAGACTTCCCTGCACCCACGTCGGAATCACCAACCTGGTAACTTCTGGTAATGGATATTGACTGAGTACGTCGCTAACTCTGACCGCCTGAACAGCGGGATGGGGTGCGTTCACTGTGGTCTCCCACTCCAACTACACCCTTCCCTTTGACATGCCGCTTGAGATCTTCCATCTCCGCCGCCATTCGCCGGATGACAGCATCTTGATCCCTCAACTTGCTTTCCAGTCACCTGGCGTGCGAGTTTCTCCTCCGCCGGTGACCGTCTGGACTCCGTGAATGTCCATGACTTCGTCCGCGCTTGTCCCGCGCGTCTCCTGACTGTCCGCCAGTGGGCGTTCCCAAGTCAGCCATTGGGTGGACAGCAGGAGGTCCCTCTCTCCTTCGGGTATACTCCGGGGTGGCTCCGTCGATGGCGGACAACGGAAACTCATCGTTGTTCGCCATGGACGGCGATCAGATGAACCTGGAAGACAAGGTTTTGTCTGTCAAGCTTCCCACAGACGGCGCCAATTGTACGGGGAGCAAATATTCCGGCAAGCCCGTACTCCTTTCTTCCGAGCTCCGTCGATGTCTGATCACTTGCGAGCAAGTAACGGTGAGCTACCCGGCGGTGTGTGGCCGGAAAAACCCTCCGACGATCAAGTTAGCACACACCTTAGGACGGATAGAGAGAAGGGAGAGAGTGTTTGAGTGTAAGAATTCCTTACAGAGATGTTCGTGTGTTGCGTATGGGGGGCGCAGACATGCTTATATACCTTCTGAGCCCCATATCCACTCCCAGTCTTCTCTTGACACGTGGCTCTGCTATCCCATCTGTCAGCGTAAACCTTGCCGATCATCACCTAATCTCAACTGCCTGACTTCACAGCTGGAGCTCGGCAGCCGAGCTGCTCTACCACGGCCATGTCATGCTTCATACCCAAGCACCTAACCGGATAAACACATGGAGGACCGGGCTAGGCGGCATCCCGGCAGTGCCTAGCCCGGGTAACTCCTTTGGTCGGCCTTTCTGCCGGTCAAACAGTCTCCTCGGTTGACCACGCCTTTCCGGGCGCCGGTCACTCAGCTTGTCTGGCTTCAGCCATCCCCTGATCAGGCAGCTCGGTCCAACCAGGCGCTATCTAGCCGAGCTCCATCTTGGGCCGGGGTGACTCACACTTGGCCCAAGTTCTTCCCGGCTCAAGTTCTGGCAGCCCACTTCTTGGCGGATGGCCAATCATCTCGGCCCCATGCACCGTTGGGCTCTCAATCTGCTCGGCCGTTACTTCGGCCCAACTCCTGATCATAAATCACCCTCTCACATGGCATGGCAATACATTTCAAGCAAATGTGTGCACCAACACCCTCCTTATCATGTTCATGACTCAAAGGAGGATGGTCCTCGACCCTCGGGCCACCAATCATGCATTTCAATGCGTGATGGCCAAAGAGGCCAAGTTATGCATTTTGATGTCAAATGAAATGCAAACCAAATAAACACATAAGACCCAACCTCTATCACTTGATCAAGAGACAAGGCATGCATGCTCAATGCAATGCAACCTAGACATGTGAGCTAAGTATGCAATCATGAGCATGAAAGCAAGTAATGTGTACTAAGCACACAACCTAAACAAACAAACATGCAAGGCATGTAACAACATGCGCAAGTTAACAAGCATGTAATATGCAATGCGAACACGAAAACATGCAAGACATGTAACATGTTAAGCAACCAAGACAAAAGGAAGAAAACATGCTAAATGCAATGTGATTCAAGCATGCAACACATGTGATAGACCAAGTATGCAACAACACACAAGGCGAGCATGCAACAACATGCAAAAGAAGGACTTACACCAAGATGGACAGCTCTCTACTAGGTCCAAAACAGTGGCCAAATGCTAAGGAAATGAAGGCCAAAACACATACAAACATACATACACACATGGCCCAACTCTTAAGCATAAAGAAGCAACTTTTAAGCACACTTAAAAAAGGATAAACATGGACTAAGGGCAAGCATAGCAAGCTCTGAAAATACATGAGGAATGATGCCAAATCAACCTATCAATGCAAGCAAGGCATGCAACTATGTCCAAAACTCAAGGTAAGCCAAGGGGCTTAAATCATAGCTATATAAAGCAAGTCCCAAAGGACCATGGGGACTCAAAACCACCCCAAGGCAGATCAAAACAAGGTCAAAGGCACACCTAGATGGCATCTAAATGGCCTAAGTCTAAAGGCATGCGAAAAGGTTCAAACATAGAGCATAAGATACCAACCTCTTGAAGCATTAAAGGAGCATCAAATGCAAGCATACAAGCATACCATAAGGACTGAAATGACATGATGAGTGGTTCCAAACCACTGTAACAAAGCAAGTAAAGCATGCTAGAGGGGTCAACACTCATGGCCTACAAGGGAGATTGTATGGTAGCTATACAAAGCAAAGCATGGATGACTCGAGCAACCAAAAACAGACCCCAAGCACACCAAAACATGCATAAAAGCTTCACAAAGCTATGCCAAAATCATGCTAGAAACAAGGCTCAAAGCACAAAGCATGTTAAGGCAATTTCATGGCATTACAAGACAAGTATGCTAAGCATGCATGGTGTGTCTAAACCAATTTAAAATAGTGCTATATCATGGCAAACTAAGCACAAATACTAGCTAAGACATGGCCAACATGAACTCAATAATGGTGCTCACACATGAGGCTAAAATGACAACTTTTGAAGACAACAAGGAGAAGGGATGACCCTCTCTTTCTTAGGATCTCAAAGCACCATCCCCACCACTGAAATCCCTCTGGATTTAAATGGTAAGGAGGCCCAAACAAGGTGGTCCCGGAGCTCACCAAAATAGCACAAAATGGGGGCTAAACAAGGCCTAAGAGGGGTCAAACAACCCCAAACACCCAAACAACCTTAAACAACTATTTTAAGCACTTAAAATTAGAACTTTTATATGTTATAAGCTAGGCCTAAAAATAGATGCAAGGATGGCTAAAAGCCTATGCAAAAATGGGGAATAAAGGGGGAAAAATCTCACCCTTGTAGACCTCTTCAAGAATGGAGCTCCAGCAGCCTTTCCAAGCTTAAATCCACCCAAAAACCTTAACAAAAACCTTTTGGCACCTCAGCAACCAAGGTAAGGTGTGATACTAGGCGTCTTAGTGCAAAACTAAGAACAAATACACCTTATACACACACAAAGAGCAAAAGAGAGGGAGATATAGAGATAGATAGATACACAAGACCTAACCCTAATTCAGACCTCTGGAACTCTTTTTTGTAACCCTTGAGGAGGGAGGAGAAGGCCTCCCTTTATACAGGATCACTCTTGCAAAGCTTACAAAACAAGCTAAGCAATAGTGACATCCCTCCATACACGTATATGGAGGGGGTGCAAAGTGGGTGCCAGCTAGCACAGCTGGCACAATATATCTGCCAAAAGCAGATGCACAGTGGTCGGCTAGCCAAAAATGTCAAATTGACCAAATAAATGGTCGACCGACCAAACAGAGTGCCGACCGACTAAACATTTGACCGATGGCAACAAAACAATGGCCGGTGGCCTCAAGCCATGGCCGGTGGGATGTGGGGATGGCCAACAAGCCATTCCCTGCTCCTCAAAAGCAAAACACAAGTGTTTGGTGCAAAACCAAACACAAAACAGGCAAGTCGAGAGGTCTTGAGGCAAGGCTTGTGGCCGAAACCTCCAAGAACTCAAGACGAACACGAACATGGATGATCACTGTCACGCCCTTAAAATAAACCCATAATATATATATCATTGACATGCAATATTAAAAGAAAGCAATTTATTATCTCATTCATCAGAGTACTACTAAATGAAAACATTACATGTAACATCAAATTAAATGCCCTACAGGCTTACATCTTTCCAAGCCAACACTTGGACACAAAAGTATGAGTTCTAACTCATATACAAATAAAGCCCTAGGCTTGAGTGTTTACATGTACAAACAAATAAAAACAAATAACTGAAAATAGTCTTCAAAATCCAAGTCCTTCCAAGCTAAGTTCTTGGAGGTAGCTTATCACCTGAACCTGAAAATGATGTTCCCATATAGGGTGAGCCACAGCCCAGTAGAAATATACTAAACCAAATATAAGCAATGAATAAAGCGATAGCATTCAATAGATGATTAACCTAGATAATCAATTATATCATTAAACTGTCTCATGACACTAATGTCTAAGACACGTTTTACTTTCCAACATTATCAATAGGGCTCAGAACCTGGCCAAACTTCCAACAGTGAACTATATATATATCATATTCACATTCTTCCAATGTCTACAAACAAATGAGACTCAGGCTCAAATCAAAACACTTCATACTTCCAGTTTGATACACATTTTAGTGCTGTATCAATAAAAAAACACTTCAATATAAATAAGCACACATAAAAGTGATGCTAATGGAGTCCATCCCCTATCTCCTCCCAAGCAAAAATCCGGTTTAGAGGTCCATCCCCTATCTTCCCCTAAACCGTGGAGTACATCCCCTATCTCCTCCCACACAAAACAATGTATGTAAACACATAACATATACAACACACAATCAATACACATAATGTCTGTGTTAATTCAACAGTCAAAATTGATGACTTAATCAATGATTAGTTTCAGTTATCCCTAATCCACATGCAGTGTCTACAACAATCACGACTATCCTCCACCGATAGCCCAAAACAGTTATTTCTAGACTTGGAAATAAATAACTCAACAATTAAATGGACGAGTGATTTAAATTAACCAACTACCCCATTTAATCAATAGATTGCTCAAACTCATGAATTTAACTAGTTTTCCCAATGTTCCTCAAATTAAATATACAATTCAATTTATTTAAACAACTAGGGTTTTTCCCAAAATTACCAAAATACCCCCAACCTATTAAAATGCCAGAACTTAGAACAAAACGTATACATTGGAGTAGGAAATCCCTACCTCGAAGAAAATAACCCGAATGGAGAAGACAGAGATGAAGACCCAAATTCCAATGTGCTCCAAATCACCAAACGTTCAGATTAAATGGAAGCCCTCAACTCACTCTATCTTTTTAATAAAGGATCTAAGGTAGAAACTCACTCTAAGTAGATCAATCCTAAGAGAGATGGTGTGTAGAGGGAGAGAGAACTCGTACCTAGGGTTTTGGAATCTGAAAGTCGATCAAAAACTGATCTGAAACACGCAGCTGCCTATTTAAACCTGACAGACTCGCTCGAGCGAAGACTTAGTCGCTCGAGCGACCAGACACACGAAAACCTCGCTCGAGCAAAGAAAAGCTCGCTCGAGCCAAAAATGCCATGCTTCAGGTTTGCAACCCAGCAGCACGCTCGAGCGACAGAAAGCTCGCTCGAGCGAGGAACTCGAAAACATACACCTTGCTCGCTCGAGCGAAGAAAATCTCGCTCGAGCGAATAAGCACTGCCCTCAGGTCTATACTAGACGCAAACGCTCGCTCAAGCGAAGCAAAGCTGGATCGAGCCAGAAGACACAAAAATACAACCCTCGCTCGAGCGACCAAGCCCTGGCTCGAGCGACCAACCCAAAAACTGGATAGCAAAACTTGGTTTACGAACCCAACCAACCTGAAACAAACCTGCCCAACACATTCTATAACTCCAAATGAGAAAATAAAGGACGACGACAACAATTATACAATGACAGAATAAACGGAACCTAAGTCCGGATACAATAATCAAATGGGAAAAGACCAGGGTCGCTATAATCACCGGGTGTTCAAACGGTGACGTCCAAGTCTTGAGGACGGTCAAAAATGGGGTGTCTACAGCATGTAATTCACGCTCGAGCGAACTTCTGGTCGCTCGAGCGGAGATGCAAAAACAATGGCGGCCACTCGAGCGGAGAGCAAAATTCTAGAATTTCCAGATTGCTCGTCTTTGCTCAAAACTCGAATTCCACACCTCAAAACTCATATTCTTGGGCCAAAATTCTGGAAAACATGTAGAAACTTGTGAAATGTTTTGATTTGAAGACCATTTCATGAAATCAAGGCCCAAAAGTATGTCAAACATGCAAAAAAAATAACTTGAAATGTAAGAAAATGATATGAACTTGTCATGCATATATTCACTTGAGTTCTTAGCTTCCAAAATATGATCAAATGAGGTCCAATGGTGAGAAATGTTATGAACTCTTCAAACCATGCTAGAAAAGCTTTGAAAACAACTTTAAAATGCTAGGAAACATGTATGCATGTATGGAATGACTTAGCTTTTATCAATTCTAGCTCAATTTCCATATGAATTCACCTATTTTACTTTATTCATGTGCTAAATGACTCAATTCCAAGGTTGCAAGGTTGAGCTCTTACCTAGGCTACCCAATTGAGCTTCAATTAGTCAAAATCTTGAGTAATTCTCCAAATCTCCTAGCAAATTCCTTTTTGAAGACTTCTCCCTAGTCTCTTTCTCTCTCTATCTCTCTCTCTCTCTCTCTCTCTCTACACGTTGTGTGTGTGAGGGAGAGCTTAAAATATGTTAGAATGAAGAAAAGAGTGAGTGAGAGCACATAAGAAGCCTTATATAGGCTTACCTAATGGTAGTTAATTAAGGCTAATTAAGTGGCATTAAATTAATCCAATTTAATTGTTCCGAATTGAATTTCAATTAAACCTATTATAAAATTTTAAAAATTCCAATCAACACAAAAACCAAGTCAATTTCTGAATCAGATGCTAATAAGACCTTCAATTTGCAAATCAAAACAGAAACATGAACAGATTTTCCTACGTTAAACATATATAAACACAAATAATACAACACGCATGTAATTAATTCAGAATTTGATCTTAATAACTTACTAGACATATGAAATCATAGATTAACGTTAATCATAGGTCGGGGTTGTTACACAAAGTTTTTTGCTTTATTATTATAAATTATAGAAGCTTGGTTTTGTACTCTGTAAGTCAAAAAGAAGAAAAAAGACATTTGATTTAAGACATAATAATAGAAAACTAGAGAGCCAAGAGAGAGACCAAAAATGATAAAAAGCTAGGTTTTCTTTCATAGTTCAAGCTAAGATCAGATGGTCATTTATTGCCTAATCTTGATAAATTTCAGTATGTTGTTCATGAAGACAAGCTCTACGTATTGATCTGAGCCTCAATATGTTGTTCACAAAGACAAACTCTACGTATTGATCAGAGCCGATACCGTCAAAGCTCTCTTGGATCGGTAGTTTGGGATATCCACTTTTGGTGAGACCTAAACTTTTGTCTTTTGTTAATTTTGTTAAAATCACCTTTATGGTGATGATATAATTTTTTATTAGTGATCCAAGAATATTCTCTTGACGATTGTATGTCTTTAGTTATGATTAGAGATGATATCTGGTAGCTCCATTATTTTATAGTGGAAGTCTGATTCAAATTTGGACCCGTGGACCTACAAACTTTGCCGAGTCATGTAAATTTGGTGTTTTTTGATTGTTTTTGTTGTCTTTAATCTTCAGTCATATTATTGCTTGTATTTGTGGTTTGTTTGCCCATTTTCTATTTACACAATGAGGGACAAATATAAGGGTTTTCCCAACAAGTGGTATCATAGCACATGGTTCATGCCTATAAAATGTTTAATAAAATTCTTGTGTGAATTTAGAATGGAGGATATTTCGGGGGCTATGATAAAATTGACCTTTTTTCGAATTATGCAATTTGAAAACCATAAATGGATGATGTCCTTTACACTAAGAACTTGTATAACTAATTTATGGTGAAAACAAAAGGTCAGAAGATGTAGATGTTGAAGATTGGATGATAATGAATACAAAATCGTTGATCAAATTCGCAATTAGGTTGATCAGAGTATGTTTCATCATGTGGCTTAAGAAACTAATGCTCACACCTTGTGGAAGAAATTGGAAACCATATATGAGAGCAAGACTGAGCAAAACAAAGCTTCTTCAATTAAAAGGCTTGTTAACTTGAAATATAAAGACAGACACAATGCTGCAGAGCACATGAGTGACTTTTAAGGCTTGATCAATCAATTGACAATGATGAAGATGGTGCTAAATGATGAATTGCAAGAACTGTTAATGTTAAGCTTTTTACCTGACAGTGTAAGAAATTCAACTCCAAATGGTGTAGTCACCATAGATATGGTGAAAGATAGCATATTCAATGAAGAGGCTAGAAAAAAAAAGGAGTAGAATACTTCCAGTGAATCATAGGCTCTTGTTACTGAAAACAGGAAAAGAAGTAAAAACAGAAAGTTCAACATTTGTGACAAGTCAAGGCCAAAAAAGATGAAATATACAATAAAAACATGGAATATAAAAACATATAGATATGTGAATTTAATAAAACAAATTAAATAAAAAAAATGGAAATGTTCGACCGTCCAAGGTCAAAAAGAATGACACTCTTTCGATATCACAAAGTCGGATAGGAGCCATATGTTCAATAGCACAAATCTGAACACACTCAAAGTGTTCAACATTATAGAACCAGACACACCCAAAAGGGTTTGGTTTTACAGAGTCAAACAAACCACAATGGTTCGATTTTGGAGTGTCAAACATACATGACAATTTCAACAGACTAGTGTCGAATGCTTTGTATGAAAATTTTAACCGATAATATATGAAAGGCGTAAAACAAATGACAATAATCAAACCAAAATCTAAATGCCGACCACTAAAATACAATCATAAATTAATAAACCTCTACTGCCACTATCACCACCAACTCCTACTACTCCCTTTTGCCATCATAAATTATTTATTCTACAACCATCCTACCATGTTTCCACTTTCCTCTATATTCAAATCACAAAACTACACTAAGCTTAAAACCCAAACAATACAACACAACACAAAAGATCAACCTTCACGAAGGTGACGAAATGGAAAGTTGAGGGTTGAAGATCGCAGATTCATTTGCTATACAAATCGTTGTCGCTTCCAACAGTGTTGGCTTTAAGTGTGAGCGTGGTTTAGTTTTGTTCAATTTATGAGTAAACCAAGACCAAACCACCACCTTCGGTTCCAGGAAATTTGGAACCAAAGCAAACCATGAAAAACTTGGAACCAAAGTAGACCAAACCAATAAAATGGGGTTCAGTTTAGTTTGAAACCACGATTTTTAGAAACTCGTCATCATTTACAATATGATTATAAAAATATTGCTCACAACCTACTCAAATATCAATAATATGCCATTATTTTACAAACAAGAATGATTTAAATAATTGCTTAGAACTAGTTCAACTACTACATAATAACACACTTGCAAAAATAGATGATTGACAATTTATTAGGTATTTTAATATTTACTGTAATTGATAAATTATGTATATATAAATAGTTTGGATTGGTTCCATATGGTTCCTTCATTATAAAACCACAGATTGAATCATGAAGTATAGTTTACATATTTCAAGAATTAGGATTGAACCGTATATTGAGAAAATCAAATCAAACCATGCGATTTGGTCTAGTTTGAGATTTTTTCAATTTTTTTGATCAGTTATAATTGGCTTTAGGTCTAGACAGAGAAGAGGATGTTAGGGAATGGGTAGTCGTAGGAGGGGAATACTAAGAAAATAAAGCATTAAGAGTGTTGGGCCAAGACGGTGGTACTAAGTAAGGGGAAAAGAGGGTTTGTGAAGAAAGAGGGAAGGCAGATTTATTATGATGGGTCTATGGTAAGATTGAATTGAGTAATTAGAATTGTTGATAAGTAGTGATTGTAATTTGGTGGGGTAAGATAAAAATTGATATTTATATTAATTTGAAAGAGTAAAGGTCTTGTTTGGGATGTTGGGTTTTTTTGGCTAAAATAACTAAAAAGTGAAAACACCTAATCACATAATTCTCTCTACACTTTTACACGTCCTTTTGTTAAAATTAAAAAATTAACTAAAATAACCTATAACGCCCCAAAAATCAGGAACATCAAGGAATATATTAACAAATAAATACATGATTTATCTAAGGTTACAAGTGTAGGAAACGTCACTAATGAGTCCTTTGGTTAATAGCCAAGTATGATTTCAGGAAGGTCGGAAGAGTCAACATAGCCTCCCTTCAAAATCCAACCACCTTAGATAGCAAGCTATATTTTTGATAGATCTTAACAAGGAATTAAGACAAGCTCTGCATGAGTAGATGAGAAAATAAGGAATATGTAATACAAAATAATAATTACAAAATCATGTCTTAAATACAATAGGGGATTTATCACATACAATCCCAAAACACATTTACAAAACTAGTTTCTAATTCTCCTAGGGTAGCCATACGTCCTCAAATGCTTCAGCTTCAGCTTCACCTTCACCGTCGACCAGTTTAATAATCTTCAATACCTAGCAAAACGCTATGAGCTTTGAATGCCCAATATACGCACACACACCCCATCTCTTTTCCCCATCCAATACACAATAATGACATGATCATAACATATATAGTGAAAATAATAATCAAGCAGAGTTTATAACAAATTTCAGTTCTCAAGAGTAACGATCAATCAAGTTAGTTCTAGGCAACTCCCCGTGGAATGTTATTCCTACCCAACCACTAACACTGGCCACGGGTAATTCTAACTCCCTCTTGGCTAAACAAATACCAATGCGTCGCTTATTGCCCAATTACTAATGATGCCCACGCACCTAGGTTACATACCCGAGTAGGGACATCACGGTCTATCCCAAGGGAACTGGCTTCCAGGGATACTCTCCATATGTGAGACCCTCACTGCCACCTTTATACCTCCAAATTTCGTTATGCACCTAGAATACCTCATGTGCCACGTTAGGGTTTGAAAACACACTTGCGCAACACTTTACTTGTAATAACCAGACCCTCGTATCTGTTTTTGGAATATTTTCAATCCCTTATTCTGAGCATTTAAATGCTTACGGTGAAATTTTATGTGAAATTGAATTTAATTCAGTGAATCCTATGGTTATGGATGCATATCTGTTTAATAAGAAAAAAATCTGTCACAATTATAATGTTTGAATCAGAAATTGGAAGCCTTAGAGACTTAATTATCTGAAATTGATTTTACATTTGGGATCGGCATAATTTTTAAGTCATAATATGATTTTCTGTGAAATTTCAATTTGGAATGATTAAACTGATTAAATTTCATCTTATTCATTTTTTATATATAAGTGCCAATGCTTTTTATACATTGACTTGGGAAAACCATCACTCAAAATATATCTCTTGGAGAGAAAAATTAGAGAAGAAGAGGGTTGAAGGGAAGAGAAGAAGATTGGGGAAATTGAGAAGCTTGGTAGGGAATTGAATCAAGGTATGTAAACACCATCTTAAATTAAGCTCTTTCTTGGGTTTGAGTGAGTTTGCTCTTCGAATTGGGATTGCTAGAGGTTATGTTGAAGTTTTGTAGAAGATGATTGTCTAATTGGGAAATTATGCTTATCATGTAGTTGTTTTGGAAATTAATTTGAGTTATGGAGAAATTACACCTTGCTTCCTTGTTAATCTCATGTAGATACTCATCTATGTGGTTGGATTATATGGTTACATATGTGTGTGTGTGTGTGTAAGAAAGTTATAAATTCCATGGAATTGGGTTGTGATTGATTCATGAATTCAAAGTGATTAAGAACCTAAGTTGATTTATGATTCATTTTTCATGTGATTTTGAGCTTTAATCTTGTGTTAAATAGATCTATTTTGAGCCTTGCTATGTATTCTCTAAGTTGGGTTTTGTGTGAGTTTCGGACTGCCAAAACAGGGGCTCGGCCGCATGTGCGGAGGTCATGGCCGCACGTGCGGGCAAGAGAAAAAAATGAGATTTTGCATTCTGCCTATGGCCGCTCGTGCGGTGGGGAGGGACCGCACGTGCGGTACATGTCCGCACGTGCGGTGGGGACGGCTGCACGTACGGCTCATGTCGGGAAACCTCATCTGCTCCGTTTTACGTGCTTGACCCTCTGATATGTTTGAAATCAGTATTTAATGCTTTTTGATGTTTGTAAACTTATTCGAAGTAAAACGAGTCAGGAAATAGTTTAAAAATGAAACAAACTAATTCTTGGATGGCATGCATATGTAGGGTACCTATCAGGAGGGATTATCGCTCTATCCACGCACTGTGAGTAATAATACGGCAAATGTACATTTTACTTACCGTTAATGACTATGGTTACTAACGCTCTGTTCTGTGTAAATGATTACATTAACATTTATATCGGTTGAGAATCAGTGTGAACTTGTATAAATGTTGGAAGATTTGCATACATCGGTATGACTTTGGAACCTTTCTGCTCTGTCACTAACGAACATTAACGCTTTGTTATCGATAAGCAAACTACGTCGTTCTTAAGAAATAAATGGAACTTATGTTCATCCAGAAAGGATGGTACTTGTGTGAATCGAAGATTATTCAGTTGTATTATACATGAATCTAAGGTTATTCAGGACCTATAATATGAACACAAAGGTCTACCACCATTATATGACCCACGTTCTGATATGAATTATTCTGTCTCTATGGACCATACTGTCATGATACATGCGTCTTCCGTTACTAAATGTTATGGATACTCTATTATCTGCAAGCTAGCTATATTGATTCATAACGAATAAATGGAATGTATGTACATCATTTATGGGACCTATGGTATCTCCATATCTCTGGAATGTGTTACCTTTTGCTAACAATTATCCGTAACGTTCTGTTAAACCTATATTACCGATGGTAATTCATGTGTATAATGGGAAGAATGTATGTAATTTCTGTATGATGCTGAAGTTAATCTGTTCTGATGATTTCTGGTATGAAGCAAAGTGTTGTACGAAACTAAGTGCTACACTTTGGTGGGAGCCACCTCTAGAATCCGTACGAGCCACCTCTTGAGTCCATAGACATGTTATTTCTGGCTAGGCCGTTCTGTTATTTCTGGGCCGATAGGCCGTTCTGTATCTATTAGGCCTATGGCCGTTCTGTATATTAGTGGGCTTTAAGCCATTTTGTTAAGAAAACTGGACCCATGGCTATTCTGGAAGTAACTACAGAATGTAATTAATCATATGCCTCTGCAGTTATATGCTTTATTACTCAAGTTAAACATTACATTATTTATGTACTATTATTCACCGAGTTTCACTCATCCCGTATTTTGTCTGTTTTTGTAGGTAATCAACCAAGAGACCAGTCCTAACCCTTAAGGCTCATCTCTCTCTTGTCAACCTCGGTGTGTCCAGACACTTAGCTGAAGCCCGTACATTTTGTAAAGTGTTGTTAGTTTTTTTGGATTATGCTTTGGTTGTCTTTCATTAATATTTTTGTTATACGCCCAATTGTGGGGCTGAGTCGAAGTATATGTGTGTAAGTTTTCTGTATATTATTTATCTAATGTGATGTGTGATCCTGACATAATAGTGGTAGCTCAATGGTATAGATTTTTGTTATCAAGTGCTTCTGTTCAGGCCCCATACGTTACATATATCGATTTTATGTCCGTTTCTGATGTAGTCATGACCAAAACTTTTAGGGGCGGTTTTGGGAAGTGACATTACTTCAAATAGGGAACACATCCCTGTAACCAATTCAACTCAAATACAACATTTTCTCATAACATTATTCAAATGATCGAAACCCAGTTACCACCCTAATTAAGTTCCCCGTTGAGTTAGATGTTTTAAGTTAAAATAAGAATAACTCATCAAGATAATAATTTCTACATAAGCATGAGCATCATCTAAGCATCATGGTAAAAAAATAGAGGCACAACAATGTAAATATTATACCAAAGCACAAATCAAGTGATAATAAGCACATCCATGAAGTTAAGAACATAAATTCACCAACAAAAGTAAATTTCCAGATTTGGTGTACTTTAAAGATTGCAATTAAATAGACATTTTTAGATTTTTCCTAAACTTGGCCTTCCTATAGTTTGTAGATAATTTTATCTAGTTTTCAGAACATATTTCAGCAGTGTCATAACTTTCCTAGATTTTTAGTTATTTAAGAAATACTCCAGCGCTGTCCAGATTCATCGACTGTTACGAAAATTGGGTTTTCTCTCAAACCGCTCACTCTTTTTCAATAAATTTTTTCCCCATGAAATATAACACTTAAAGGAAGGTTTTAACATAAAAATTAAGTTAGGGATATTTTTATACATTTTTCTAGAATTTTTGGAAGTGGGCTGTGAATACCTGTTCTTTGAGCACATAGCTTGAAATAAGAAAAAAAAGTAAGAAAAGAGGGTAATCATGGATAATTTTTCTCTTTTATTGTGATGAAAATATGCTAAATAATATATAAAAACTTAGAAATTTGGATTGAAAGTGTGCCTTTGGAAATTATGTAAGATCGGTGTAGAAAAAGATAGTTTTGCATCTATTAGAGAAAACACAAGTAAGGGTGGAACAAGGCTCAACTCTTTTTATTTTTAACACAATAACACCATTAAAACACTTTTGAAAATAATGTTTAGAATGTCTAAGAACATGTATTTGAAGAAGAAAATAGAAGAAAGGGTTGTGTTGTGGCTTACTTAAATGCCTCACTACAACAAAAAGTATAATTAATAACATTTGTTTATAGCATTTTTTAATAAATGTTATAAAATAGAAAGTATACATAGCATTTTTTAATAAAATGCTGTAGAAGATTTTTAAATAATAACATTTAATCTTTTATAGCAATTGTTTATATTTTAATAGCAATTGAAAACCATTGTTAAAGGTTAGCTAATGCGGAGCTTACTTCTACAGGCTATAGCAAAGAAAGAATGCTATTGAAACCTGAAAAAAAAAAAAAAAAAAAAAAAGCGCTCAAAATTTGCCGCGATTTTTTCCATTCAGTTTCCATCCCTTTCACGTCCCCTCTCTTGCGTTGTATTTCTTCCAAGTAAATCACAAATCGAGCATACCAAAAAAACCCTAGAAAACACTTGGAATTTGTTTCAAGTTTTTGCGTTTGATTTGGCAAGTTCGTGTCTCCGATTGGACGAGTTGATCGAGTAAGTGGATCAAAGCTGTAGGGAGTTGATTTTGCTTGGGAACAGATTGTAAGTATTATTTCTCTAATTTTTTTATATTAATTGATACATGCATGTTGTTTTTTGTGTATAATTTTTGGACTGGATTGATTTTGCTTGTGCGTGTATATATATATATATATATATGTGGATTGGGTTTTGATTTTTCTGATTGTATGGATTGGGTTTTGATTTGGTTGATTTTGTTGATCGCAACGATGCTTGTGGAGACCCCAAAGTGTAGTCACGCAGTCCCCAAAACCATTCACCACCATTGTTAAGAATATCTCTCTCCCTCTCTCTATTCTAAAACAGAGATGAGATACAAATCTATATGACCCAATAACCAAAACAAACTACACACAACCGAACAACTCTACATTACGAGTCCATATTTGTAAAATGCAGACTCTGTTTATTATAAAAAACTTGGTAGATATGAATCAATCATGTTGTGCCGAACACCTGACATAGTTATATCTTATATGTGTTCCTTAGTGTGCTAGAGTCTTTGATTTTCTTTTTTCTTATTTGGTTTGCAAACAACCTATCCCTCTTGGTTTCAATTTAATATTTGTGATTCTTCCCTTGTGTATTTTTTTTTTTGGGTATGCATCACAAATGTCCATGTTGGAAAAGAAATGTACTGATCGTAAAATTGGAATTGCTAGTCTTAATACGTACTGCAATATTGTCAATCTTGTTCTAGTTAAAGCCATAGAGAATGTTCCTTGCTTGGCTTATCTGAACAAGTTAGCATGGTCCTTTGTTTTTCAAGCTGTTATCAGCATTTTGGTCCATTTCCTGCTTGCCTGCTATAATCTGTTTTCTACTTCCTGTGTGTTTAGCTGTAAAATTGTGCATATAAGAAAATCAGCTGAAAGTTTTTTTGTCTTTTATTCTCTAGTTGGTGTAAGAATTTAGTGTTGAAGATCCTAATGGGAACCAAACAATCAGCCTTATTTTTTTTTTTTTTGTTTCTGAATGAAGTTCAAAGTGAATCCATATTTGACATGTTTCTCAGTGAAACATCTCCAATCAATAATTAGTGTCTTCTAGATTGCAATCCTTGCATTCAGCTTATTTCGAGCTTAAATTTTGTATTGAAATTATTTTCTTTCACTTCTGATATTCAGCATACTCGTACCAGACCCACCTCTTTCAATCTTATTTATTATCTAAGTTGGTTGCTCCCCACCATTAATCATGTTGTCTGCAATTTGCATATATAATAAATAGCAAGTCTAATAAATAAATAAATAAAATATTTGTTACGTATTGTATGTAATTCAAATGGTAAGAGTCTAGTTTATCAAATTTATAGTCATAAGTTCAAGTCACACCCTTTTCTCTATTGTTTTTATTTTTATTTTTAGGAGGATAATCATCTAGGAATACTACTATTTGAGTAACTGAAAGTTTGATGTAAGCTTCATTTTAAAATTTACATAGATGGATCTTCACAGCTCTATTGGAGAACCTTATTGAATATAGCACATCCCTGGTTGTTTAATTATTATATACAGATGTCAACCTGAATGAAATTTCTGAACATGAAAGCCTTTAAGCCATATGAAATTCACCGGCCTTGTTAGCAACTTGTTTCTTGGTTGCGTTAATCTTGATACTAGGGGCTCCAGTCACTTGGTTACCTGGCTTCTCAAAAAACAATAAGAAAGTAAGGTAAAGTGGCTTTTATAAAATGTTACTACCACGGTACCACTACGAGTGCTTAATGTGGTACCATGGAGGAGGGAATCACCAAATTGCATTTCCATTTCTTAAAATTTTAGATTCTTAAGAGGATACAGATGAAGGTTTAATAGATTATACTTTCTGTAATGAATAATTTTTTCCTAATAAGCTACTTTCCCTACTGATTGGGACACAAGACTTAGTTTGGTTTGGTAACTTTCCATATTGAATTAACTTTCCATTAATTTGGGTAACAATTGATGAATTAGTTGGGTTTGGTTTTGAATTGCTCACATTTATTTCATATGTATGTTATAAAGTGAATAAGGTTAATATAATTCTCCTAGTTTAACCTTAATTGGGAGGTGACTTTGAAAGTATCCTGGACTTTGCCCAAAATGGTATATGGTTACATAACCTTGTCAATTGAGTTTGAACCAAACTAATGTTCTCAACAAGGTAATTGCTCGAATTACTTTTACTTGCTTGGCTAACATGTGAATGTTTCCAAACTTGTTAAAGCTAGATATGCTGTTACTTGATTGAAAAAAATGATGGTAAAAAGAAAAAGCAAAAAAAAAACAATTTGGAGCCCCAAGTCATCACTTTGTCTCATTATCTTTTGAATTTCATACACTCTAGGTAAGCTTGACCTTGCTTTTTTTTCTTATTCTTGCATAATCCTAGAATGTCTTGACATACTTTTGAGGTGTCAAGCTCTCCTTAATTCTCAATTTGTCTTGCTTGTACAATTAAAACAAGTTTTTTGTTTGTTTGTTTGTTTATTTATTTCTTTTTTGCCAATGACATGCTTATTACACCTCTTATGGAATCTTATACCAGATATAGTCCTATATTTTGCATATTTTTCAAGTGTTTGGATCCTGTAGAATTTATTTCTCTAGTGTTCCTCCAGTTATTCAAAACGGCGTTGTTTTGAGTTGAAAAAAAAAAGAAGTAAAAAAGAGAAACAAATAAAAAACACCCAAAAAAAAGTCAAATTGTAGAACATTTTCTCATTTTGTAAGCAGATAACGGAAGCTTCAGTGGTATGATACATAAATATGTTGGGATGGTTTGATTCTTATTCTGTTATGTTCTAGCTTTGTGGGTGAGCAGTTGCTGCTTTGTGTCATTGATCTCGGTTATTACCCTGGTTCTGGCCCTGGTGAGCAGCAGCAGCAGTATTGGGTTTGGTTGGAAAGGTCCTGAGAAAGGTATTATTGTTGTATAGTTAGTTGCCTACTGCTGTGTGTACAGAGGTGTCATATTACCAAACTTAAATCTCCCATTAAAATCACCACGAGAATAGCCTCTGCTGCTACCATAGTTTCCACGTCCTCAGTTCCCCTCATTCCTGAATCCATATCCTCTTTCTGCTGAAAACCACACCCTGTTCAACAGAGAAAGAACAACTATAGTTACAGAGAAGAAAGTTGGACTAGGAGGGTAGAAGATTTGTAAAGACCTACATCTACAATCTGCCATAATCTGTAGACTAGAGAAAAGTAGGATAGCAGCCAACTTTTCTATGCAGGCCTCAACCTAGAACCAACCTGGATACAACTCAAAACAGCATTGCCTAACTAGCCAATGAGACTTCAATACCTTGGATATCAATTAGAGAAAATTAGACCATAACAAAGAGGGCAGATCAACCTGTAACTTCAATCATCACAGCAAGCAACAGCAAATCTACAGACACTTTTAGAGCTCACTTTACTCAACCCACAACTCACAAAATGCACTCTACCTAATTTGAAGCCTCACCAACTCAACCCATCATCCCTAAGCAAAGTAGCAGCTTAGAACCTGCAAGCAAAGTGTTAGTAGAAAAGGACACATCTCTGATTACAAATACACTCAAACACCACCCCCACAACACTGGTCAACCCAGGAAATAGCTGAGAAACTCACAACTAAGAAAGCTAGAACAACAGACAACAGGCTAGAACACACTCCAAAGAATATAGGGCTCACTGTCATGCAACCCTCAACAGGAATTTCCTAACCCCCACAACCAGCCAATAAGTGCAGAAATATAAGGAAAAAATGTATAGCCTGCATATACTCCATCATGCACTATAGAAGGGTTTTTTTTTTTTCCTATGGGAGGGGAGGGGAGGGGAGGAATTGTTTGGCTTATTCAAATTTTGTGGTTGAAATTTTGTCAAACTATATTAGTTTAGTTTTTTATTTATTATATGTATTTTTATTTGATTTGGATATTGCTTTGCTGTTTATTAGAACTATATTTGTTTTATGACATTTCATGTATATTATGATTCTCTTTCTTTATTGCATTCTTGTTTTTTTACTCTAATCATATGATCTTCTCATTATACATGACCATTTGTAGGCAATTTCATATTTTTGCCTACTTATGAAAGTTAAGGCATTCATTACAGTTATCACAAAATGTCTCAAACCTTAATATAGTCTTGGTGTAGCATTGCCTAAGACTAAAAATCATAAATGTCATGTTCGAAGACCTGTATATTTATGTATTAAAGTTTATTAAGAAATCCCTATTTTCACTATTTAGATGCACTTATATTTGTGTGAAATTTCTCCACTTTTCTGATCTAAGCAACTATTTGTATTACTTGGCCATATTAGGAAAAGAGTTACTTCGTGATTAATGATGGAGAAAGATTGGGTGCATCTTAATAGGTACTGAAAATTATATTTAGAACCTATTGTGCTTAAAGTATTCATTCTCAAATGTTTTGATAAATTTGGACTTTGAATGGTAAAATAGAACTACAGATGAATACATGAAAGCAGCATGGAATTTTGTGGACATGGCTAAAAGGAATGCAGGGTATCCAGAGAAGATTATTTGTCCTTGCAAAGATTGTCGAAACTTAAGTCACCATTGTATTGAGGTTGTGTATGAGCATTTGGTCATAAAGGGAATGGATGAAACTTATACAAATTGGTTTCATCATGGAGAACAACCAAATGTGAGTGATAAACCTGATATGGAAATGTTAGGCTCATACAATTTTTTTAAAGCTGCATGTGCGCAAGATGACAATTATGAAAAATCTGTTGACGAAAGTGGGGATGAGGATTTTTTCAAATTACTTGAAGAGGCAGAAACCCCATTATATTTAGGTTGTGAAAAATACACCAAGTTGTCAGCAATTGTAGCTCTTTACAAGCTCAAAGCTGTAAATGAATGGTCTGATAACAGTTTTAATAAACTTCTGGAGATATTACATGATATGTTACCAATAGGAAACGTCATTCTCAAGTCTGTATACTCTGTGAAAAAATTTGTCAAAGCATTTGATTTAGGGTATGAGAAGATTCATGCTTGTGTGAATGATTGCTGTTTGTTTAGAAAAGAGAATGCTGAAATGGAGAGTTGTCCAAAATGTGATTTTTCACGATGGAAGGTCGATCAACGTACCAATAAAATTAAAAAAGGTGTTCCTGCTAAAGTGCTAAGATATTTTCCTATAATCCCAAGGTTTAGGAGGATGTTTAGGTCATCACAAATGGCTGAAGATTTAAGGTGGCATTTTGCTCATAAAAGTGAAGATAGCAAGATGCGACACCCAGTTGATTCTTGCTCATGGAACTTGGTTAATAATAAGTGGCCACTTTTTTCATCAGATCCTCGCAATCTTAGACTAGGTCTAGCTGCTGACGGTTTCAATCCATTTCGTAATTTGAGTTCTACGTACAGTTGTTGGCCCGTGATGCTAGTTGCATATAACTTCCCACCATGGTTATGTATGAAAAGAGAAAATGTTATGTTGACATTATTGATTCCAGGAAAAAAGCAACCAGGTAATGACATTGATATATATTTACAACCGCGTATAGAAGACCTGCAAGAGTTGTGGAATAATGGGGTGAATATTTATGATGCTTTCACAAAAACTGTTTTCAATTTGAGGGCAATTTTATTGTGGACAATAAATGACTTTCCAGCATATGGAAATCTCTCTGGGTGTACTACAAAGGGTAGAATAGCATGTCCTATATGTGGCAACAATACATACTCACAGTGGCTAAAATTTAGTAGGAAGTTTGCATACATAGGCCACAGGTGCTTTCTTCCGCCATCTCACCATTTTCGAAAGAAAAAAACTTGGTTTGATGGTAAGGAAGAAAAGAGAAGAAATCCAAAAATCATGACTGGCAACAACATTTGGGTTTCTATTAAAGACATGAAGAATGATTACGGAAAAAGTGGAAAGAAGAAGCGAAAGCGAGATAATGAACCTATTCAAACGTGGAAAAAGAGGTCAATTTTTTTTGAATTACCTTATTGGAAGGTAATTGTTATTGACTATTTTGATATATCTTATTTATTTATTCTTTATTTTTTTTGAGTTTTTTATAGTAGCAATTTTATAAGTGTTTTTATAATGATTTCTCAGGAACTTACATTACGTCATAACTTAGATGTAATGCATATAGAGAAAAATGTTTGTGAGAGCATTATTGGCACCTTGTTGGATATCAATGAAAAATCAAAGGATGGTCTCAATGCTCGTAAGGATTTACAAGAAATGGGAATACGACACAACTTGCATCCAACAGACCATGGGACTAGAACATACCTCCCTACAGCTGCACATACATTATCAAGGACTGAAAAGAAAATATTTTGCAAGAGGTTATTTGACCTAAAGTTACCCGATGGGTATAGTTCAAATATTGGGAATTGTATATTAATGGAGGAATGCAAGATTATAGGCCTCAAATCCCATGATTGTCATGTTTTGATGCAACAATTGTTGCCTGTAGCTTTGAAAGAATTAATGCCGGAAGGACCAAGAAATGCCATAATTCGGTTGTGTTCATTCTTCAACAAAATATGTCAACGAGTCCTTGATAGAGAACAAATAGCTGCCCTCGAAGAAGAAGTCATTGAAACCTTATGCATGTTTGAAAGGTTCTTTCCACCTTCATTCTTTGACATCATGATACATTTAACGATTCACATAGGACGAGAAGCACGATTATGTGGACCAGTCCAATACCGTTGGATGTATCCCTTTGAAAGGTGAACACCTATTTTATGATTATTAAATATGACTATGTGTTAAGAAGTATCATTTTAATATGATGTTCATTTTTCTGAAGATATATGAAGATACTCAAAGGATATGTTAGGAATCCTGCACGACCTGAAGGCTGCATCGCAGAATGCTATCTTGCAGATGAGTGCATGTCATTTTGTAATAAAAATATGAAGACAACTATTGAAGTAGATTATCAAGTAGGCCGCAATCAAGATTTTGATAATGATGTGATTCTTGAAGGTCGTCCAATTTCAGGTGGAACATCAATCACATTGAGTGATGAATTGTTGGAAACTGCACATCGTTGCGTGTTGTTCAATACAGCCATAGTGGAACCCTATTTGGAGTAAGTATGATAGAATTTCCAATGCATAATTTACTACGTACCTGATATCAGTTATAAACCGCTTACATATTTTGGTTTCAATCAGGATGCATTTAGAGGACTTAAAGCAATCAAACAGGAGCCTTGGTCTTCAAAAAAATAAAAGCTTACTTTTGAAGCGGCATGCTGAAAATTTCGCAACATGGTTAAAGGAAAAGGTTACATGTTATTTCAAATCTGTTTGTCTAGAAGAATATGATAACATAACATATGAATTTATTTCCTCATTTTTTAACAGATTCAGTTTCATACCCCATCAACTAATGAGTTGGACAATGATGAGGTGGACAAACTAAAATGGCTTGCATATGGTCCTAGAAAGTATGCAATGTCCTATAATGGATATATAATTAATGGGCAGCGATTCCACACAAAGGAAGCAGAGAAGTCAACTCAAAATAGTGGTGTTTCTATTGAAGCTAGCACCATGTGCAGAGCAAGTGCAAAGGACACTTCACAAGTTGTTGATGTCGTTGCATATTATGGTGTGATCAGAGATATAATTTTATTAGATTACCATACATTTCAACTTCCAATATTCAAGTGTGATTGGGCAAATATTGGACATGGTGTTAGATTTGAAGATGGTTTTACACTTGTTAATCTACCCCAAGATGAGAACCAATATGAGAGGGAGCCTTTTATATTGGCCTCACAAGCAAAACAAGTGTTTTATTCGAGAGAAACTGATTCATCGAATTGGTATGTTTTACTAAAGGCACCGCCAAGAGGTTATTATGAGTTGGAAATGTATGATGAGAATGAGGATATGTCTTCCAGGCCACAACACGTTTCATCACTTGATTTGAACATTGATGATGATAATGACGAAGGCAGTTTTGTGAGAGAAGATTGTGAGGGCATATTGGTGTGATTTGTGTGCTACTCTTGAAAAGATTGTAGTTTTTATCTCAAGTCTTTTTGAGTTTATAATGTTATTTTGAAATTTCTTTGTAAAGCACTAGTTTACATTCTAAATTTGTTTCAGAATTATTTATGGTGGTTTGAAACAAGATAAAAGAGTTTTAACTTATGATAAATGTATAATATTGCACTTTAAAAGTTTTTATTTAAAATTTTTTGGGAAATGATGGTATGTACAGGGTTTTTTTGCTTGGTCATTTCTATCACTTTTGTAGCCTTTATGTATTTATAAGGTATATAACTCAATTCTTGTTTCAAAATACTTTCTTTATTTCAATTCATTTCTCTAACTAAGTTTGGAATTTGATGCTATGTTATTATTTTGTTGAATAGGTTGGCTACCATGGTTGCTAGTTGTAAGGGGAGGTTACGTTCGAGGCAGACATCAAGTGAAGTCTCTCTTGAAGGACCATCCAACCTCTTGCCTCAAGATTCCCTAGAAACAACTGTAGTTCCTTCAGAGGGTTCACAAAGTCTTAAACGAAAAAGGGGCCCAACCAAATTGAAAACAATTGCAGTGGATGGTGGAAGTCAAATTGAAATAGTGTACAATGACTTGGGTCAACCAATTGGTGATGGATCGGTCAAATTATCCTCCTACTTAGGAGCTCTTGTTCGAGAGATTGTACCTGTAACACTTCCTGATTGGAGGGAACTTCCTTCGGGGATGGAAGAAGTCTTATGGAAGTCTATTCAGGTGTAGTATACCAAACTTAAATATCTTTGCTTTGAACATAAAATAATCATAACATTAATGGTAATACAACTTGCAGGTAAGATTTAAGGTAGATGAAGAGTGGCAAAAAGATCATATATTTATGTCAATGGATGATCTTTGGAGGGCCTCCAAATCAAGATTAGTTACCAAAATAAGGAAAACATCAAACGAAGAAGAAAGGCTTAAACTACGACCTGATAACATCAAATCAATTCATGAGTGGAAGGATTTCTTGAAGGAAAAGACAAGTGAAAAGTTTAAGGTAAGAAACTTCTGAAGTTGTCAATACTATTTTATAAAGGCAACATATGATAAAGACATTCTATTGTTATCAACACTATTTTATAAAGGCAAATTGTATTTGTATCACTACTATTATGTTTCTCCACCTTTTTGTCATGTTTTGTTGCAAGGGGATCACTAATCATCATTGTTGATTGATCTTTCTTAGGGAGCATGTTGTTATTCCATTAAGCAAGTTGATTGTCTATTTTACTATAATGTTGTATCAATTTCAATAAAATAGAATGTTTTTGTTGACCAAAAAAAAAAAAAACTGAAATTGATTAATTGCTTTAGGCTAAAAGTGAGAAATTCAAAGCAATTAGAAGGAAACAACTCCCACATACATGCAGTCGCAAGGGATATGCACGGTTGACTGAGGACATGGTAACATTAAATTTTATTATAAATTTTATTTAGTTCTGTTTGTATTTTTTTTATAGTATGAATCTTTTGTTTCCCCCCTAGAAAAACAAGGGTGTAACCTCCTCATCTCTATCTAGAGTTCCTGTCTGGATTCAGGCACATACCAAAAAAAGTGGTGAACCCATAAACACAACTGTTGCTGAAACTATTGTAAGAACATTTCTCTATTTAATAATTTTTATTTTTATTTTTTTATAATATATCTTGATATTCATATTGGTCATCCTTATCTACTCAGACATAATAAGAATATTATTTTTTTTTTAAGGATAAATTGAAAGAAGTTGAACTTGATGATCCAGTATCATCATCTATTCTTAAGGTAAAACAAGATGCTCTTTCAAAAATACTTGGTCGTGAGAATCGCGGGCGAATAAGAGGGCTTGGCAAAGGAGTTACTCTTACTAAATTATGTGTACTCTCGCAAAGGGATAGTTTTTAAACTCAGGAAAAAGAAGAAGCTACTCAATTGAAAGAAAGAGTGGCACATTTGGAGAGCGTAGTTAGTCATCTAATGAGAAATAAGGCAAGTAGTTTTACGCATTTATTAAATTTACTTATATAGGTTTCAAACTTTTTAACATAATTACATTATTGTCTTTCATTTTTTGGTGTCAGAAGCAAGCAAGCGAGGAAGGATCAACAAGACCTATAGTTTCTCCCTCGGTAAAATATTATTTACATTCCATTTTACATGAAAGTAGTGTGCGCACATGCACACACATACATTTCCATTCTATGAGTATATTTATATGTAGAGATCAACTTTAGAATACCACTTAAGGGGTTTGGGTCTTCACTATTCAGTGATACTACATGAATTAGAAATACTTAGCTAGAATGTGAGGGGTTCAAACACCCCAGATAAGATGATGGTCGTCATAGCTCCCCTTAATGATTGGAAGGTTGATCTTATTACAATTACTTTCATGTTTTGGAAAATGTAAGGGGACAGTTTCTATAATATAATTTAAACAGCTTGAGTAATGTTACTTCAATAAGTTGTTTACTAATACCAAGTAAAAATAAGAAGTTAGGGAAAAAAATACATACAGGCAAATAAACACACTAGGATACGTACATGCACGAAGCAATTACTAACCTTGCGAAGGCAAAATGAACTCATTTTCTTCTGATAAAGAAAAATGGTGGTCAACAGAATAGCAATCAAAGGAAAAAAATAATGCCTCCCCAAAAATCTACTTATATTGCCTCCCTTCATCTCTGCATAAACACTCAAACAACAGAACTCCTTCTCAGTCAAACCTCACAGCACTGGCATGTTTCTGCTAGGTGAGGACTTCAAAGTTCTTCAAGTGAAAGATTTTTCAAAAAGAAACCCTCATTGCTTTTAGTTGCAAATTGTTGAAAACTTCAGCTGAGGACATTGAAAAAGGAAAACAAATGATCAGCTTAATTAAGATTCCAAATAAAGTGCACACATGCAGTTTATCTTCAGTCATTATTATACAGACAGTAGTTTTTTCACCTTTTTTTAATGGAGAGGTGATAAAAGCTATGGCATTGGGTCATTCACTAGAATGTTAACTGTAATTAGTTCTCTGGTTGAGGAATACTCAAGGCAATGTTCACAGATGGATTTTACTCGCAATATAGAAATTTCGTGGTTGACTCATGAGCTATGTCACACAGACTCAGGTAAGTATCAGGTGCGGGTTCAAGTGTTAGATCTTCCTAAACCTAAATCTTAGGATATTGGATATGCATCCAAAAGTTGGGAATGAATAAGGGGATACATCTTAAACACACACACACACATATGTATTGCTTATTGTATAATCTTCTTAGATCAGATGTTATACATTATTTAAAAATGTACTTCAAATAAAAAAGGATTTAGGAAAACATAGAATTTACATAATAGAAATGTTTTCTTTACTAGCAAATGCAAGTGTCTTCTTCTTCAAACATCATACAAAATTAGAGGATCCAAATGTCTATATTGGGTACAGGTGTTGGACACGTATCCCCCATGTTTACCCTTGTCATATCCAGTGGACACAAGTACAATGGGAGAAGTAGAAAAGTCTGTGTAACACATCTTATAAGTATTGATTTAGACAATTAAAATTCTTGGTTCACTCATCATTATAGTGTATATATATAGAGAAAGAGGGGAGCTAACAACCATATATGAGTGATAGTTTCTCTTGTTTGTCATTACCTTGTTACTAAAATGTCAGAACACTAACACCTCCAACAAGAAATGCAAGTTGCTGGATTGGATGGGGTCAGGGGAAGTAGTTGCTGAAGGGCGTTGGTCTTCAAGTGATCCAAAACAACTTGTCCATCATATTCCTATTGGACCTAATGCCATGAGAGTATGGGTAGATCTCGTAAGAGAAGCTGGAGCATATTTATGGAGGCCTACTGTTAACATGACTTACATTGAAGACGCTGTGGGTACTACAGTTGCATGGCCAGCTGACAAAGTTGTTATGGGGCAGTGATCACTTCTACAGGTTGGTAATTTTTTAAAAGATTACAAATATTACTCTTCATGAACAATTTAAATCTTATTATATTTGTTTTTATTTATTCCACCTGCAGAAATGTATTTGTAGAGAATGTAGAAATGTTTTTTTTTTAATGAATAGACAGGTCGGATCTAAATCGGAATCCTTATAATGCAATAGAAGTATATTTATTAAGAGATAAGACAATACAAAGAGAAGAGTAAGGAATGCTTGATATTACGAAAGAAATAACACTTTTTTAAGCGATAGGATATTACAACATACTTTATAGTTTTGCATATCACATTACCTGCCAGAATAAGATTTCTTGTACAGAGGCAGATGATGGAACACCCTCAGGCCACATTGGAATGACAACAATGTGTTTATAACGAAGGAACTTTAGTTGAACCTGCTTCTTTGTTAGATGGCCATGCATATGAGGACCCAAGGAAGTATTGATTCTCAATATATAGAAAGTGCTGGGCAGATCTTATTGCCTGAACATATGCTGTTTGAATGCTCATGTCGATCATTAGATTTTTTGCACAGACTAGGTTCTGCAATAAAGAACGTTACAAACACAAACAATTATCAAAACTGAAAAGAACAAACAAATTCAGTAGAACTTTCCAATGTGCTAACTTAACACTAAAAACAAACAAATTCAGTAGAACTTTCCAATCTGCTGAATCTGTTGATTCATGTATGCAGCTGTGGTTGAATGCTGTCTGGGATGCTTGCTGGGCTGCTATGCTTAGGCTGCCTAGTTATGATCTCTGGTCTGGTGTTGCTGAGATGGCTATGGGTGGGCTGGTTGACTTCTGGATGAGGGTGGGTAGGTGACTGCCTAAATTGGTGGATGCTTGTCTGTTGGGTGTATTTCTTTTTTTTTGATCGGCAAAAAGACTCTTTATTAATGAAGAAAGCAAAATATGCTAAAACTTACATCAATAAAGATGGAAAGTGCAAAAACGAGCACTAACCCAAAGATTGGTGAGTAGCCAATCAGGAGGAACAAAAAAAACAGAAAAAACAACCAAAAATAGCCTACAGCAGTACTGCTGCAATTCAACATCATACCCCAAAAATCAGCATACACCTACAACATACACTCTAAGACAACAAAACACCAGAAGCATTCAGTAGATAGACTGCCCTCTGCTTACCAGCAGCATACCCCCACCATACCCTCCCAGCCAATACATTGGATTTGCTCAGCAACAGAGAAACAAGTCTTTTGGCCTCCTATAGTCACCACCCAGCTAGCAGCACCTATAATCACCACCCAGCAACAGGACCACCAATAGCACAACAGATCAACCCAAATAACAGCCCACAAATATCATACACCAGCAGATGAGCACTGTTAGACATATCAGGAAGTGGCTTCCTCAATTCCTCACTAAACCTTGCATATCAATTAGATTTCAAGCCAGAACCCACCAGCTCCACCCTAAACAATAAACAACATAACAGCAGCAGACAACATAACACCCTACCCACTCACCCTTGGAATTCCATGATTTTATCCACTCAATCCAGAACCAACCAGCAAACAACAGATAGCAAACCAGCCACACTCATTTTCCTAAAACCTCATACAGCAAAAAGACCTCCAAAACCATAAAGCAGACCAGCAACCAACACTCCCAAAACAAATTAGCAGCATGCAGATTATTTTCCAAATCAGCAAACAAATTACCAGCATGCAGATCAGCTTACAAAGTAGCAGCTTGCAGGTCAATATATTCTGAATCTGGAAGAGATCACCAGCTTGGGTGTATTTCTGCTGGTGTATGCTGTGTTGTTGATCTGTTATATGCTGGTGTATGCTATTGGCTGATTCTGGTATGCTGTGTTGAAGAAGCGGTGTTTTAGTAACTTTGGTATTTTGTTAACAATTTGTAATTTTATTTTGATCCAGCAAATCAAAGGATAACATTTTGTAATCATAACATTTTGTAACTTTTAACAGATCAAAGGATAACATTTATCGAATGTGTTGTTAGATTAGGTATATAACAGATCAAAGGATAACATTTTGTTAACAATTTTTGTCTGCTGTGTTGAAGAAGTAGTCATGGTGCTCTGCCTTTCCTCCAGCAAAGGAGTGCTTTGTTGCTTTTTGCTTTTGTTTTGATATAATTTTATTTTTATTTTTCCTTTTTAATGATATACAGTATTGTTAAACTGATTATACTTATTGTGACGTGTTGATTATTGTTTTACAGTTATTAGGTTTGGAAAGAAGATGGAACCAATAGAAGTCAGCTTGGAAGTTTGTGGGTGCAGAAAAAGGAATTTGAATGTGTTATTGGCTTGTACATACCAACATTATGACTTTAATTTTTTGTTTTTATTTTTATTTTTTTGAACATAGTGAGAGATTGTGTTTTGGTACTTTATTAAGACAATGTTATGACGATTTTATTATTTCTTGAAACTTGCGGTGATGAGTTATTTTTCAATGATAATATTGTTTTGTATGTGATGGATGAAAATGTATTTGTTGCATTTACAGAATTTAGGTTTCCAATATTGGTGTTGGAATGGATTTTTATTATATTTATAAATGGAAAAAGCTTCGGACCCCCAGTGGGGGTACTGAGGGTCGCCTCTCATTGGTCCAAAAAAAAAATAATTATTTATTTATTTTTATTTTTTTTTATGTTTTCCACCAACCCCGTGCTGCCACGTCACTGGGGTGCGACCCCCCCTGGGGGTCTGAAGCACGACTCATTTATAAATACTATATGATAGCATTTAAAATTGCTATCATAATGAGGTGTTTGTAGCATTTAAAAAATGTTATCATGCTTTATTATAACATTCTTAGTTAGTTATGATATGGTAAATTGTAACATTACTAGATTGCTATAAAAACAATTTTATAGCATTAACAAAATGTTATCCTTTGGTATTTTTAGTAACTTTTAACTATTTCATAGCATTCAAAAATTGTTATAATATATTTACGATAGCGTTCAACGATAACATTCAATAAATGTTATTAAAAATGATACACTTTTAATAACATGGGCAAACATAGCATTCTAACGAATGCTATTGCTTACTTTTGATAGCATTCATCGAATGCTATAAAATGTGTTTTTTGTTGTAGTGCCTAGTGAAGTGTTTGCTCAATTTCTTCCATTTTTCGTCTCTCAACTGAATGTAAGAGTGTGTAGGTGTGCTTGTGCTTCAAAAATGAGGAGGGGATATGTGACGCCCCAAAATTTAAGGACATCATAATAAGATTTAGAAACTTAAAATCAATACTGCCACCAATATTACTAACATCCATTACTTAACAACCCAGAATTTAAAATTTTTACATTACAACTTAGTTTTAGTATATAACCAAAATGACACAAATATAAAAAGAAACTTAGAGAAAAACTAGAATTTTTAGAAAATGGTTCATGGAACTTAGGCACTCTTTAAGCTAACCAAGGCTGAGTGTCGCCTTGCGAGGTCTCGGTGTTTCCTTCGGTTTCTTCGGTACCTGGCATAAAACGCCAGGGCAACGGGAATGCCAGTGAGCGACGAGCTCAATAAGATACTACCACCCGAAAATACCCACCCTGATAATAATACTCACAAATTATGAATAATGTGTAGTAACAGTTTAACAAGTAACATTTAGTAAGCATAAATGAATGCCATCAGTTGAAATAATAACAATAGATAGTAAATAAATAAAAATGACAAACAGAGACAGTATTTCATCATAAGGAAAATGTCCACTTTTCTTTTTAAATTCTCATAGATTTAGTTTATTAGATAAGTTTAAGTAACTCCCCACGGAGCACTATTTCCACTTAACCGCTAAGCAATGGCCACAGGCAATTCTGACTCCCCTTTGGTCAAATATTCAAATGTTACCTACAGTAACTACCAATGATGTCCACGCACCAGGGTTACATACCCGTGTAGTGACATCACGGTCTGCCCCAAGGGAACGATCTATGTTGTGACACCAGTACCACCAACCTTATATCGCCTACACCGATAAGAGCCAAAATACCTGCCCGTGCCATGTTAGGGTTCGCAACTCACTTGCGCAAGATTCTAAACCGGGCTCACCCCATCACTTTTACATTTTAATGTATCATTGGTTAAATTTCGTGTTTCTTTATTTGATGAGATATTCACAATAATCCAAAATTTAATTACCAATAATGTTATACTAACTCATTAAAATCCCAACATAAAATTAATATTACGCATGTCACACAATAATAAACAATTTATTTAAACTATGGTATGAAATAATAATGTAGATACCAAAAAGAAATAAATCATAATCACACCAATGCATGGATTTTTAATCTACAAGATTAGATTAGCACAATATTAAATTTTAGTCCAAAGAAACAATTGAAGAGAAATTTTTTTGATTCCTCCTTAATCTGCCAAAATTTTTAGAATGTATATCTTACAAATAAAATTATAAATAAATTACTTATACAACTCTAAAATTCGTATCAATCTGCAGAATACTCAATAAACATGTTATGGTCATTTTTCAGTAAGCGTCTTCCAAAAATAAATTATAAATAATTCTTAAAAATTTCAGGAATGTTCATGATACAGATTTATCACATTTTCTTAAATTAATTCCGTACTTAAATTTATAAATCAATTCCATAATCTAAAAATTTATTATGAAACTAAACTTATCAAATTTCATTTTTTGCTTAGAAATTACCAGATTTGGTTTAATATAAATTTTTTTAATGATTTTTCAAACGCATAGTGAAATCTGCCTATAGCTCAAGATTTGGTTAAAATTTTGTATAAATTCGTAAAAAACTCAATAATTGTTGAAACATTTTGTGGATGAACTAGACATCATTATCAACAACTTTGTAGAAGAAATCATCTTCAAATTTTGAGTATAAAATTGTCTAAAAATTTGTACAACTTTCTGGCAGATTTAAAGGGCCAAATAACATCTTCAATAATCTTTTTAATGGCATAAACTGCACATGCAAGTCCAAATTCCACAATATTATCATGATTTTCAGACTGCCAATATTTGATATACCATCATAAATTTTCATACAATTATAAATAAAATTCTATCTGCAACTTTAGACATTTTATCATATGTATATAATCTGAAAATTTCAAAAAAAAAAAAAAAAAAAGAGGGTTGAGAGGGTTTTCTTACTTAGTAATAGGGTGACAAAATGGTTGAGAATTTTGGCTTTCTTAATCTCCTACTCTTCTTCCTCTCCTATCACTAAGCTTGGTTGCTTCACGGATTTCTCTCTTCTTTTTTTTTTTTTTCCTCACCGAATGCTTGCATGCACCCTATAGACAATGAAGGCTTGCATGCATATATATATATATATACAATGTTTGTTGCACAAATCTCTCTCTCTCTCTCTCTCTCTCTCTCTCTCTCTCTCTTTCTTTCTTTCTCTTCATTCCAAGTTTTATTTCCCTCAATTCCAAGAGCATCATCAGCTCTTCTTCCCTAAACAAGCATGCAAACCAACATGTGGAAAGCCTCCACCGAATTTCTGCAAAGGTTTGATTCCCCTTTTTTTTTTTATATTTGTATTTGTGTGGGTTTTCTAAAAATTGATACACTAAGATTTTTAACTAAGATATTTAGTAAGAATAATTATCATATTGAATCCTAATTAAAATAATTTATAAACAACAAATATTGAACACCCACAAAATTATTATTCTTAATAATGTCTTTGTTAGTGATTGAATTGAGTCAATTTAAAACTAACTTTTACACTAATATACAATTCAGATAGATTGTAGATAAAATTAATTAATTAATTAATTTATTTATTTTCTTTTAAGAATAATTAAATGTGGGGTTTTCACAGGAGAGGTGTATTTATAGAGAATTTGTTGTGAAAAGTTCAAAATATCCATTGATTTCAAATGAATGGAATAGTCTTGGATTTAGCTTGAATGTAATGGAATGAGGGCTGATTAAGACTTTAATTATGTACTTAATTATGATCTAGTTAGGCTTAGGACTAATTTAATCCATTCTAGTTATAATTACATTCATTGCAAATCTTTGGTACCAGTGTCATGATTTGATTTTCGTGATTTTAGAGATTTTGTTCCAAAGGTGCCAATAATTATACATGTGCTTGGATTTGGGGAGATTATGTGTACATTTTGATATAAATTTTGTAGATTTTGTGTACAAACAAAGATTGAATTAAGGTACATCATTTATATATATAAAAAGGTACTAATTTGCGGTCAATTTGTAATTAAAGTAAAATGTGAGAGTTAAGGCCTTAATTTATGAATTGGAACATTGATTTAAGTGTAGTATTTAATTAAATTAGGATTTGGGAATTCAATTCGATTAAAGTTTCTTTATTTCGAATTAAATGGGCGAATCGTAATAAGAACCGGATACCTAGGGTTTTGAGCGGCAAATATAATTAGAGAATTACTTTAATTATATTAGGGCTTTGGAAATGATCCCTAAGTTCTTGGGTTCAATCAGGTTTCCGAGTTTTTAGTTGGTGCGCGTTTTCGACTCTATAACTAAAATTGAAAACAAATAAGGAATCGATGGTCTTTATTAAAATAATTCAAAAGTAAGGATCTAAATAAAATTGCAAAGTTCAGGGGCCTCATAATTAAATAATTAATATTAGAGTGTAGAAACTATTACTAAGCTATCGGGGTTGTTAGGGTTTGTATGAGTTTGATCGCGATGCTTCTCCAATTCTAGAAATAAATTTGAGAATAAACGAGAAACTAAGAATTTTATTATAATAACTCAGAAGTCAGAGATTTAATAGGGTTTACAAAAATTAGAAGTTTCACATAGCCACTTCTAAAACACCATCTAAAAGAATACTACCATGTGTGTTGACAAGAAAATTGAGTAGTGTTTATAAAAAGAGATGTATGGATATTTTGAAAATACAAGATTTTAATTGAAAAAATAAAAAAACTCATAACTTGACGTTATTTTCGTAATTTTTTTCTTTTAAAAATTAATTTATAAACAAAAGCAAATAGATATTTGTATTTTAAAAATAAACAATATCAATATTTTTAGTCATGAAAATTAACATTTTGTTACCGTGTAAGACTGCAAGTTGAAAATACATTTGAAAAATATTTTTCAATAAATAAATAAATTATAATATTTTGATTTGTTTTCAATCCAAGTCATCTATATATTTTCATTAAATAAAATTGATAAAAAATATATTTTAATCATTAAACTCAATAGAAAGTGTACCAAAAATGTATACTTTTTTTAAAAAAATCTAGAATATAAATTTTATTGATTTTAATGGCTAAAATATTATTTTTAAAAAAATTTATTTAACAAAAATAGACAGATAATGATTTAGATTAAAAAATTGAAAAATTATAGTATAAATTTAAAAAATCAAGATTTATTTTGTTGTAAAACTTAAATTCTAATTTTTTTTAATAAAAATTAATGCATTTACATGTTTAAAAATAAAATAAAATAAAAATAACATAAATTTTAAGTGAATGCTTCTATTGACTGTTGAGTAGTGATTTTGCTACGTAACTCGAAATTCGCCTGAATCCAAAACGACATTGTTTTGATTTTTTTTTTTTTCAATAACTGACAGAAGAAGAAGAAGAAGAAAGAAGAGAAAAGGAGAGGAGCAGAGAGCAGGATTTAGATGTGTGATCATGGGAGAGCAGGTTTTTATTTCATACGAGAGAGCAGGATGTGTGTTCAAACCCATCCGACACATCATCATCAACATAGCACAGAGAGAGAGAATCATCATCATCACACATAAAGATCAACTAAAAAGTAAACCCACCAAGATCAACAAAAAAAAAAAAAAATGTAAAAATCTGAAAAAAAAAAAAAAAAATTCAACACATCATCCTCATACACAGATCGGAGACGGAGATCAAAAGTCGGAGGCCTGGCGGCGACGATCGGAGGTGGCAATCAACCCTCTCTCCCTCTATTCTCTCTTCCATTCTCTTCTATTTCTCTATCTTTCTCTTCCTCTTCTTCTCTCTGCTCTCTCTGTTTAAGAAAAAAAAAAAATTATCCAAAACGACGTCATTTTGGACCGTCGAGCCATTCGAGACAGAGAGATTTCGAGCTACAAAAGATTATTCATAGAGTCGTCCATTCAAAAGATATATACAAATATTTTATTTTATTTTTTAAAATCTGCATTCAAAAATTAAAAAATACTTCACTATACCAGCCGAGCTTCAGCTATATAATAATAAAATTATTCAAATTGTTAATTAAAATATATTTTTGATATCATTAAATTGTTAATTGATTTAATAATTTTTTAATAAAACAAATTATTTGTTATACAAATAGAAATTTAAAGGGATAAGATTTAATTTTTAAAATCACAAAGAAAAACTCAAAAATCATTCCACTTACACCATTGTTTTATCCCCTCACACTTAATTTCTCATTACACCAAAATCAATTTTGATGCTCTTTCTTTACACTTACCATAACACCAAACTTACCTTCATTTTTATCTCACATTTTCAAACCTTAATTCTACCTCCGACAGCTACAGCTGGTGCCAATGACTCTGACAGCCATTGTCGGCGCCTTCGACCACCAAGCCGTAGCCCCTCTCACCAGCAACCCCCCTCCCTAGCCCCTTCTTCCTTCTTGCGACCTCCTCTACCACCATATCCCCTTTCCAACCGCCACAACTATTCCCCACGAACCAACCACACTTCTCACCATCTCTAACCATTGCGACCCACCTCCATCCTCGCCTTCGACTCTCATTCCAACAACTCTCCTCTACTATGAATCTTTTCCCTTGACCTCCATCGCGACAAATAACCCTTCACATTCTTCTTCTTTTTCTTATTCTTCTTCATTTTTCCAGATCTGAAAAGTGGATGAGTCGAGAGGTTGGGTGGTGATGAAAGTGGATGGTGATGGCAGTGGGTCACAGCGGTGAGGGACGCAGAGGTGGGAGTGTTGCAAAATGAGTGGCTGCGACAACGAAAATCTGAAAGGCACGGCAGTGGTGAGGGATGGTAAAGATGGTGATGAAAGAGTAATTAGGGTTTTAGGATTTTTTTTGGTAATTTTGAAAAGGGGCAATAGTGTAATAATTGGAGTGTTTAGTAGAATGGAGTGTTTAGTAGAAAAGGGGTGGCTCTGTTTACACACTATTTTTTTTTTTTAAGGCAAATCATTAATTAATTTTTTTTATTACAATTTTAACTTTAAGTGAAATGACTATAGAGGACAAATTATGTTACACACCATTTGTGTATTTACCATAAAGGACAAGAATGAATATAAGATAAACCATCAATTTCAAACTTGATCCTTACGTATCTTTTTTGTCAAGAATACAAAAATCCTAAAACCAAAACCAAAACCTCTTCAACAAATAATCAAAAATATAGAGTATTATTGAAGATTTTGAATGGATTTAATGAATGATGCATCTGGCAACTTTGATTCGCAACAATGGAGCAAGGAAGATGTTATTTTTTTGTTATTTTTGTTTTCGTTTTCGTTACTTGCTGAGTTGGTACAGTTTGGGTAACTAGAGGTGGATATTATATCATTGTTCAACATATTACGGTCGAACAAAATGCCTTTGTTCAACATGTCGAACAACGTGTTCAACATACTACAGTCGAACTTTATTCGTATATTCGGTTAACAAAAATCGAGCAATTTCATTTAATTCGACTCTGTACTACTGAACATTTACAATTTATTTTTTTGTTTTTGTTTTTGTTTTTTTTTCAGAACGGAGCATCCGTGGAATGCAGTAATGTTGTGTTTTCAGCAATCGAGATAAGTTCATAAACCCCTAAAATAAATAATAACTCACCTACTAAATCTCCAATGTGAAGTTCCAGCTGTGTTGAGCAACACCACAGACGACGTGTGTTTTCGGCAATGGTGTTCACCAGTTTGAATAAAGAATGGAGGGGGAGATGAATATCGTGGGTGTGGGGTGTGTGGAGGCAAAGATGGAACTTTGTGTGTATATTGTTGGGGTTGGTGTGTGAGTATGGATAAATATATAAATTTGTGGTGTGTGATGAGAACAATATTTATTTTTCAAATTATTTTTGGTGTGTGTTTAGAAATGGTTTGCCTTGAGACAACTTATGGTGTGTATATAGAGCCTCCCGTAGAAGAGGGGCAATAGTGTAATAATTGAAAAGGGCCAATTTTATTTTGAAAAATTGGAGTGTTTAGTAGAATTTTCCTTTTTATTTTAAGCAAATTTCAGTGAATGTAATTGTAATTTATCCTAAAAACAATAGTAAATTACGTTAACTTCCTTTGAAGTTTAGAAAAAATGCATTAAGTCTCACAATTTTAATATAATTATGATGACTTATCCTAAAGAGTTAAATGGACCGGAATTAATATATTTTTTGAATAAGTCATAAAATAAAATAAAGAATTGTACAAGATTAGGAGCGGAATACCCCATGCCCTAATAGAGAGCTATATATAAGAGCATAAAACTAAAACTACACTAGCAACCAGTAGTGGCGGAGTCAGAAAATTAAATTAGAGGGGGCACTTATTAATTATAATATCAAAAAAATTTACAAAAATATTTCACTCAAGTTTTTACAATTGATAAATAATGTTATTTATAACTAGTGTATCATAGATAATATAAAAAAAATATAGATATAAGTCTTAAAATAAATTATAGGATAAATTATAAATACACTCCTTGAGGTTTGATTAAAATACGACTCACTCCTTGCGATTTTGAAAATTACATTCTACCCTCAGAGGTTTCTAATTCCATAACAAATTGCTCATTTTATTAATGAATCATCAAGTCAATTAACAGTTTTTAATGATATTAGAAATATGTTTCAATTAATAGTTTAGGTAATTTTATTATTGTATAGAAGAGAAATTATGAATTTCATTTTTTTAGTTAATTATGTTAAATAAAAAAAAACTAACAAAGAGGTATTTGTAATTTTTCAAACCACACGGGACAATTTATATTTTAAGCAAATCTCATGGGGTGTATTTGTAATTTATCCTAAATTAATAATGATAAATTATTTTTTTACACAAAATTTGATTAAAAATTTAATATAATGGTAATACCATGTCATCATTAGTATGTGATATCACCAACTAATAATAAATAAACACATAGAGAGTGAACCTTATATGTCAAATGTAACTAACAATCTAATAAATTTCATATTTTTATAGTGAGATTACTTATACTTGCATGTCAATAATAATGACATCACCGTTACATTAAAAAAAATTCATAAAACTTTCATAGATAACATAGTTTATAATAATCTCTTCATTTTCAATCAAAACAACTATTACTGTTCTCATAATTTTTAAAATGTCATTGATATTTCACTCTAATAACATTTTTATAAAATTTTTATTTAAAATAGTTTCTTTATATATGTAAAAAAAAAAAAAAAAAAAATTCCAAAATTCAGGAAGATCACGTGACCCTCTTGTCCCCACGTCGCTCCGCCACTGGCAACCAGCAACCAAAAGAAAAGAAGAAATAACACAAGCAAAGCTACAACACAAGCACAAGACTAACAGCTAACAACTAAAGGCAAACTACATAAACAACCAACAAACCCAAAAACATATAGCAGCAGCACAACTAACCCAGGTGAACAAACATGTACATAGGCACCATGGAAAGCAACCAAGCACACATCCAAATGGCCTAAACCTGGGCACGAAATCCAATATAATGACCAAAGCTAATGTTGACATATAGTGTAAAACACAAAAACAAACAATGTAAAATATACATTTTTATGTAAAAGATATAACAATATCATTTTTCTCATCCATATCACTAATAATTATTGATGAAAAATTGGCTAAATGTTTTGTCAAACTATGAGACTTATTATAATTTTTTTCAAACGTCAAGAGAGGTTAGTGTAATTTAATCTAAAAAACAATGTTAATCAAAGCATGTTTTCAATGAGATTTTCAAGAAGTTGTAGGACAATCTTCACTATATTTAAAAGGATTTAATTCTGTTGTGTACAAAACAACAACAAGAATAAAAGAAATAGAGAAAAGGAGAGAATATGTTTGATTACAAAAATCAAACACGAAATAAAAATAAATAAATAAAAACAGATTTTATTTTGTTACAAAAACAAAATTAAAATCTGAATAAATAAACAAATAAAAACAACGCTGAAAGTAATTAAATAACTTACTTGATTTAATTTCTTCGAATTATTTTTCTGATCAAGTCCAGTGTTTAACACTGTGTCCTTAAGACAGATTCGTCCTCTCCACGGTGCTTTCAGAATTCGGACGTCTATCTCCCAGGATGAAATGATCTACCACAAACAATAGCAACACTACTAACTGTTTGCCTTACGAACACACTAAGTGTTTACACTCTTTCTTTCGAAAATAAAATGCAGCAAGATGAAGAATAGAATTAACAGAGGTGAAATACGAAATTTCTGAATGCAAAATATCAAATGAGGGTGGTCCTATTTATAGATGTGAAGGTGGCTCTTGGTTTTGAATTAAACAGGTATGTAGCTCTTGGTTTTGAATTGAACAGGTATCATACCTGTTGGGTTTTGAATTCAAACAGATTTGAATAAATTCAAACAGATAGTAAAACGGGAAGGGCCCTGTTTGGGTGTGCACTAATTCCAAAACAGTTTATTTCTGTTTGAAACCGGGAATGGCCATGTTTGGATGAACAAAAAATCCAAACCAATTTAATTTGAATTATGGATTTTATTTTAATAAAAAATAAAATTAAATTCAAATGTTTTTGGCCCAAAAAGATTAGAAGCCCAACCCAACCACGCACCCGCGCCCAAGCCCAGGCCGCCGGACCGACCGGACGGACGGCGGCGGCGGCGGCGCGCGCGCGTGTGTGGTGATTTTTGGGTCCAATGGGTCTAGCCCATTTTGCCCATAACCTCTCCCTCTAAAACACTTGGGTACCCCTTGGGGCACACCCCAAGTATTTCACCCTAAGCCTTATAAACCCTTTCAAAACCTCCCACCAAATCAATGTGGGACAAGCCAATTTACAACCTTAAGGAATTTCCACCAAAACTCCATTTCCATGGAGCACACTTTGGCTTCAATTTCCCATTCACTCGGTAATGGTTTTGAGCAACCAAATATACCACGTGAATCACAACGCGGCATAGAACGCGTTACCACTTTGACCCGAGTAAATCGACACTCGGGGCCCACCTAAAAAATAGACCAAACTTGAGGAAAAATTAACCATTTCCAACAATCCCCCACATGAATGGAATTTGATGACAACGGAAATGCAACAATATGCAGACTTAACGAAAGAGTATAAGTCGAAAATATCTTGCATCAGGATAGGTAGTTTTCGGCTTTGAACCTTCCCTAGTGATAACCTATCGGACTTACTGGCTAACCAATGGACGCGATGCCTTGAATTGTTCAGCCGTTTGTGTAAGCCAAGACAATAGATTTCACACAAAATATCTTCTAACACATCGTGGTTCTCACTGTTGTGTTCATTTTGGCCTTGAACGCGCCTGGTTTTCATAAGTGTTTCTAGAGAATTTAGCCTTTGCATTCTCATAGAACCGGCCCCAGTTCAACACTCATATAAGTGATTCTTATTGTGAGTATCTCTTTATACTCGTCTTGGTTTTATGCCTTAATCAAGATATAAGTAATCATTAAAAGCAAAGCTTATCCTTATACCCCTGCAGACAACATATGTTGCAGATATCACTCTCACCATAGGAATGGGTAGGAATTTTAATCCCTTGGTGATTTCTGGTGAGCCATACATAACTTAGTTGTCCCTTTGAACTTAGTTCTTGGGATCTCCAGTCATATAAGTAGGGTTACCATTATGACGACTCTTATGTAATAGGCTTTAATCCCATCCCCTTCGATGAACTATACACTAGCTCTTTTGTCAAACCTTTTGTTAACGGATCCGCAATATTCTCTTTAGATTTTATATAATCTATTGAGATTATTCCGTTTGACAACAATTGCCTTACGGTATTATGTCGACGACGAATATGTCGTGACTTACCATTATACATATGATTCTGTGCCCTGCCTATTGCAGATTGACTATCACAATGAATGCAAATAGCTGGCACAGGTTTTGGCCACATTGGAATGTCTTCTAAGAAGTGACGAAGCCATTCTGCTTCTTCACCTGCTTTGCCTAAAGCAATGAACTCGGATTCCATTGTGGATCGTGCGATGCACGTTTGTTTCGTGGACTTCCAAGAAACTGCAGCGCCTCCTAGAGTAAAGACATATCCACTAGTGGATTTTGAATCTTTAGTATCTGATATCTAATTGGCATCACAATAACCTTCGAGTACTGCTGGATATCGAGTAAAGTTCAAACCATGATCACGAGTAAATCTTAGATATCTAAGAACTCGAATGATCGCTTTCCAATGGTCTTCTCCAGGGTTACTAGTGTACCTACTCAATTTACTTATAGCATAAGCTATATCAGGACGAGTACAATTCATTAGGTACATTAGGCTTCCAATGATTTGGGAGTATTTTAACTGAGACACTGCATCACCTTTATTTTTCGATAAATAAAGACTGATGTCTACAGGTGTTCTAGCTAAATTCAAATCATCCTTGATAAATTTATCAAGAATTTTCTCAATATAATGAGATTGAGATAATGCATATCCGTCAGATGTTTTAGTAATTTTCATTCCTAATATAACATCTGCGACCCCCATATCTTTCATATCAAATCTTTTGTTAAGCATCTGCTTAGTTAATTTGATCATGTTTTGACTGCTTCCAATGATAAGCATGTCATCCACATAAAGACAAACTATGACATATCCTTGGTCAGTGTTTTTAACATAGACGCATTTGTCACATTCGTTTATCTTAAACCCATTAGTAAGCATTGCATGATCAAATTTTTCATGCCATTGCTTAGGTGCTTGTTTTAATCCATAAAGGGATTTTACAAGTCGACAAACTTTCTTTTTTTGCCCTGATACTACAAACCCTTCGGGTTGTTCCATATAGATCTCTTCATTTAGATCACCGTTTAAGAAAGCTGTTTTAACATCCATTTGATGTATTTCTAAATTAAACAACGCTGCTATAGCAATAAGCATGCGAATGGATGTTATTCTTGTCACAGGGGAATATGTGTCAAAATAGTCCAGACCTTCCTTTTGTCTGTAACCTTTAACAACAAGTCTTGCTTTGTACTTGTCAATTGAACCATCTGCTTTCATTTTTCTCTTGAATATCCATTTATATCCAAGAGGTTTAGAACCTGGTGGAAGATCCACCAATTCCCAAGTATGATTTTGCATAATGGATTCAATTTCATTATTAACAGCCTCTTTCCACAAAGGTGCTTCAGGACCTGTCATTGCTGCCTTAAAGCTTTGAGGTTCATTTTCTAACAAGTATGTCAGAAAATCTGGACCAAAGGATTTTGATGTTCTCGCTCTTTTACTTCGTCTTGGTTCATCATTAGTTAAATCCTGTTGGTCGAGACTATTACTAGTCTCTTGTGTTTGATTGTCATTAGTCTCTTGACTTTGTGTACAATCATAAGTTCTTTTCTGTGAACTTAATTCCTGTCCTTTCTTGTAAGGAAAGACATGTTCAAAAAACACAGCATTCCTTGACTCTATAATAGTGTTCACATTTATATCAGGTATATCTGATTTATAAGTCAGAAACCGATATGCACTACTATTCTGAGCATAACCAATAAACACACAATCTACTGTTTTTGGTCCTATCTTAGTCTTTTTAGGAACAGGTACTTCAACTTTTGCCAAACACCCCCACACTTTTAAGTATTTGTAGGAAGGTGGTCGACCTTTCCACAATTCATAAGGAATGCTTTTGGTTTTCTTGTGGGGTATTCTATTAAGAACATAATTAGCAGATAATATTGCTTCCCCCCACAAGTTCTGTGGTAAGCCTGAACTTAGTAACATGGCATTCATCATTTCTTTTAGGGTTCGATTCTTCCTTTCAGCAATTCCATTTTGCTGTGGAGAATAAGGGGTTGTAGTTTGGTGAATAATGCCATGTTGTGCACAAAATTCATTTAATGGTGCATCATATTCACCACCCCTATCACTTCTAACCATTTTAATGGTTTTACCAAGTTGATTTTCAACTTCTGTTTTGTAGAGTTTAAACATTTCTAAGGCTTCATCTTTACTTCTAAGTAAATAAACATAACAATATCTTGTGCAATCATCGATAAAAGTTATGAAATACTTTTTGCCACCTCTAGTTTGAATAAATTTTAAATCACATACATCAGTATGAATTAATTCTAGAAGTTCGGTTTTTCTTTCAACCGATTTAAATGGAGCTTTAGTTAGTTTCGCTTCTACACAAATTTCACATTTATGATTAGGATTAATTTCAAACTTTGGTATATAATCTAAACCAATTAATCTACGCAAAGCATCAAAATTCACATGTCCTAATCTACCATGCCATAAATTTGACTCAAGAATATAAACAAAAGATGAGTTATTCTTATTCATAGCAACTTTCGGTACAACTGTCATTACATTCAACTTAAAGAGACCATCACTCATGTATCCCTTACCAACATACATACCACTCTTTGTTAATACAAATTTATCAGACTCAAATACAAGCCTAAAACCATTTTTACTTAACAAAGACCCAGAAACTAAATTCTTCCGGATGTCAGGTACATGCAGTACGTTGTTGAGGGTCAGTTCTTTCCCTGATGTCATCTTCAAGATTACTTTCCCTTGTCCAGCCACAGCAGAAGTAGAAGAATTTCCCATGAAAAGTTGTTCACCATTTGCAGCCTCATTTTAGGTAGTGAACATCTTCTTGTCCGCACATATGTGACGAGTTGCTCCAGTGTCAACCCACCACTGTTTGGGATTTCCAACCAAGTTAGCCTCAGACACCACAGCAGAAAGGTTGATGTCATTCACTCCGTCAGAGATGTAATCCAATTCTGTTACATTGGCCTGATTGGTGGTCTTCTTACTTGTACTTCCATGATTCTTTTTAGGGCGGCGGCAGTCAGAAGCTCGATGTCCAGTTTTGCCACAGTTATAGCATTTTCCTTTGAACTTCTTGCTACTATCGCCTTGTTTAGGACCATCTCCAGTAAACTTCCTCTTTTTGTAATGTGGTTTATGAACTTGTTCAACCACATTTGCCTTGGACTCAATGGGATTTTTCCCATTCCTCTTTTCAGCCTTTCGGTTATCTTCTTCAATTCTTAATCTTACAATCAATTCATCCATAGTCATCTCTTTGCGTTTATGTTTTAAATAATTTTTGAAATCTTTCCAAGCCGGTGGTAACTTTTCCACTAAAGCAGCGACTTGGAATGACTCGCTAAGAGACATACCTTCTGAATGAATATCATGCAAAATTATTTGAAAACTTTGAACTTGAGATATTACCGTTTGGGAGTCTACCATAACAAAGTCCAGAAATTTACCGACGACAAATTTCTTCGTGCCGGCATCTTCTGTCTTGTATTTCTTCTCCAAAGAATCCCACAATTCTTTTGCTGTTTTCAGAGGACTGTATACATTATACAGCATATTGTCAAGGCCATTTAGGATGTAGTTTCTGCACAGGAAATCTGAATGTTTCCAAGCATCTACAGCGGCAACAACTTGCCGATCACTTTCACCCTCTTTAAGTGCTGGAGCCTCTTCATGGAGAAACCGGGCCAAATTAAGAGTTGTAAGATAGAACAGCATCTTCTGCTGCCATCTCTTAAACTCGGTACCGTTAAATTTTTCCGGTTTTTCTCCATGATTGATTGGTACATGAACATGGTTCTGGATAGGGACCGATGTAGGTGTAACAATAGGAGTACCACTGCCAGATGCAGTTTCAGTTGTAGTAGCCATAATCTCTGATTACAAAAATCAGAAAATATTAAAACACAAATTAATTTTCTAGTTACTAAAACCAGAAAATAATTATAACAACAAAATAATTTTATTTTCCTTGTTACTAAAACTTGAAAAATAAAATATCACAAGAATTTTCTGTAATACCAAATAATATTCTGAATTGTTAATGACACCAGTATCGTACTACTAGTAGTTGTCAAAGAAAAGAGACAGTATATTACTACTATCTGTCAAATAGCATAAATCACTATTTGTTTTTCCAACCAGAATATTAATTTGAAAACACAGAAAATTAAATACAATGAAGATACCCAAAAAGGAATCTGTCTTAAGATTGTAGGACAATCTTCACTGTATTTAAAAGGATTTAATTCTGTTGTATACAAAACAACAACAAGAATAAAAGAAATAGAGAAAAGGAGAGAATATGTTTGATTACAAAAATCAAACACGAAATAAAAATAAATAAATAAAAACAGATTTTATTTTGTTACAAAAACAAAATTAAAATCTGAATAAATAAACAAATAAAAACAACGCTGAAAGTAATTAAATAACTTACTTGATTTAATTTCTTCGAATTATTTTTCTGATCAAGTCCAGTGTTTAACACTGTGTCCTTAAGACAGATTCGTCCTCTCCACGGTGCTTTCAGAATTCGGACGTCTATCTCCCAGGATGAAATGATCTACCACAAACAATAGCAACACTACTAACTGTTTGCCTTACGAACACACTAAGTGTTTACACTCTTTCTTTCGAAAATAAAATGCAGCAAGATGAAGAATAGAATTAACAGAGGTGAAATACGAAATTTCTGAATGCAAAATATCAAATGAGGGTGGTCCTATTTATAGATGTGAAGGTGGCTCTTGGTTTTGAATTAAACAGGTATGTAGCTCTTGGTTTTGAATTGAACAGGTATCATACCTGTTGGGTTTTGAATTCAAACAGATTTGAATAAATTCAAACAGATAGTAAAACGGGAAGGGCCCTGTTTGGGTGTGCACTAATTCCAAAACAGTTTATTTCTGTTTGAAACCGGGAATGGCCCTGTTTGGATGAACAAAAAATCCAAACCAATTTAATTTGAATTATGGATTTTATTTTAATAAAAAATAAAATTAAATTCAAATGTTTTTGGCCCAAAAAGATTAGAAGCCCAACCCAACCACGCACCCGCGCCCAAGCCCAGGCCGCCGGACCGACCGGACGGACGGCGGCGGCGCGCGCGCGTGTGTGGTGATTTTTGGGTCCAATGGGTCTAGCCCATTTTGCCCATAACCTCTCCCTCTAAAACACTTGGGTACCCCTTGGGGCACACCCCAAGTATCTCACCCTAAGCCTTATAAACCCTTTCAAAACCTCCCACCAAATCAATGTGGGACAAGCCAATTTACAACCTTAAGGAATTTCCACCAAAACTCCATTTCCATGGAGCACACTTTGGCTTCAATTTCCCATTCACTCGGTAATGGTTTTGAGCAACCAAATATATCACGTGAATCACAACGCGGCATAGAACGCGTTACCACTTTGACCCGAGTAAATCGACACTCGGGGCCCACCTAAAAATAGACCAAACTTGAGGAAAAATTAACCATTTCCAACAGAAGTTACTCAAACTCGACATAACGTCCATGAGATTCAACGTCATACCCACATAAAGCACATCCCATGTTAACATATAAGTCACATAACACATCAACATGTAATCATTCTTTCACAACATGAGGTAAAATGGTAACATCAATTCTTACGAGTCCAAGTATTCAAACCCGGTTAACTTTGCTACTAAGATGTCAAAAATCCCAAATTTCTAAAAAATGAATCTAGGATAATAATAATAACCTAGTCCAACAATAATAAAAGGAAAAAAGGGAAGATCCCAAAAATTCATACATGAGATAGGTAAAATAAAATGAAACAATAGTAAAAATCATCAAAATGGAAATTAAGCATCTCTCTTCGGTTGTGCACATGCAATCTATGCACTTTATCTATCACTTGCAATTTTATTATTCAAACATCTGCATGCTCCTAACTATACAACATGTGATACAATGAATACATTTCAAAATATTTTAATATCCCATGACCTACAATCAACTAAATAGATTACCCTTACAAATAAAACACGAGCCCGACAAGTAAGTCTCAAAACCAACCAACAAATGAACACGAGCCCGACAAGTAAGTCTCAAAACCAACCAACAAATGAACAACTGCTCATATTCATATCTAGGTCATCACTACGACAAAACTGGGCTTTTACGGCTTCACATTAATAACATACAGTAAATGCATGCCATGATTTCTCACTTTTACGACTTGCTTTTTTTTATATGTCGTAAATAATTTTCCAACCACGACGTGTCTATTGCGTAGGTCGTGAATGTTAATAATGATGATTTTTTTACGGCTTACAATGTTAGCCGTAAATAATAAAATTTTCTATGACGTGCATATGGCATGACGTCCATATATGGCCCAACATTCTAAAAAGATTTAAACAATGATTGGTACCCCAAAGGTCTAACAAATAAATTTTCTACTCTACTAATATAAATTTCACAATGCATATGATCATGATATGATAAATTATAGATACAACCGGATTCAAAACCGCTTTCAATTCAAAACAATCTTTTTAATTTTCAAAACAACAATATCAATTTCACAAAGTCGTCAATTACATAAGTCTCATGTCAATACACAAAATAATCTATTTAAGAATAAAACAACAGACACTCATCACAACTGAGCTCCAAAAATGAAGTAAAAGACTTAAATCAACATCAATACACTGGAAACAATATTAAAATTGTCGTTAATGTTGATTGATAGTGAAACACCTACAAATGAAACAATGATATACGCAATTAATGTCTGCATCCGACATCTCACGTAGTGTTTACCTACCACTGATGTCTTCTATTGGACGTTGTTAGTTGAAAGCGTGAGGAACCACCAACCTCCATTCCTATATAAAAACATAAAATATACAATTGGTAAAATTTAATTAAACAAATTAAATAACAAATTTGAAAATGTTTGGTAGTCCAAGGCCAGAAAAAAAAAAAAAAAAAAGAAAAGAAAAAAATGCTTTCGACATCACAAAGACGGATAGGAGCCACACATTCAATAGCACAAATCCAAACACACTCAAAGTGTTCAACATTATAGAACCATGCACACCCAAAGGGGTTCGATTTTACAAAGTAGGACAAACCAAAATGGTTCGATTTTGGAGTGTCAAACAGACATGATAGTTTTGACGAACCAGTGTCGAATGCTTTGTATGCAAATTTTCAACCAAGAATGTATGAAAAACATAAAACAAATGACAATAATCAAACCAAAATCTAAATGCCAACCACCAAAATACAATCATAAATTAAAAAATATGATAAATAATGATTATAAAATTCAAATACAAAAAAAAAAAAAAAAAAAAAAAACTTAGGCTGTGTTGCTAGACAATCATGATTGTGTGGTGGCTGTCATGCTTGTCGGAGTGTGGTCGTGGATGGTGTAGTGGCCATTGCGCTCGCCGGTATGCTTGTTGGTGTGATGAAAGTGATGGAAGTCTCTATTGTTAAGAGTGCTTGAATGTAGACAAAATGAATTCTATAATGAGAAACCTTGAAAGGTTTTTGTGAATAGTGTAATTTAAGATTAGTTTTGATATTATGGAGTGTAATAATAAATAGTTAGAATTTCGAATTGTCTTTAAAGATTTAATGAGAATTTGATGAGAAATGGAGTGTAAGTGCGATGTAAATAGAATCACCTCTCTATATGTTGCATATATATATATATATATATATTCCATCACCACTATTGGTGCACCACCTCATCTACGACCATTATCACCACTAACTCCTGTTACCCCATCCCTTTCTTCTACCATCCCATCTTGTTTCCGCTTTCATCTTTATTCAAATCACAAACCACACTAAGATTAAAATCCAAATAATGCAACACAACACAAAGATCAATCTTCGTGAAGGCGACGAGATGGAAAGTTGAGGATTGGAGATTGCAGATTCATTTGCTATGGAAATTGTTCTCTTCCAACATTATTGGCTGTAGGTGTGAGCATGGTTTAGTTTGGTTCAGTTCATGAGTAAGCAAGACTAAAACACCACCTGCGGTTACAAGAAATTTGAAACCGAACCAAATTATGAAAATTTTGGAACTAAAGTAGACCAAACCAATAAAATGTTGTTCGATTCAATTTTAAACCACGATTTTGAGAAACTTGTCATCATTTACAATATCATTACAAAATATTGTCCGCAATCTACTCAAATATCAAGTAATATATACCATTATTTGACAAACACTAATGGTTTAGATAACTGTTTAAAACTAGTTCAACTAGCAAGAATAGATGATTGACAATTTATACATAAAAATGAGATACTAATTAGGTATTTTAGTGTTTACGGTAAAATAAATTATATATATAATCCAGTTCAGACCAATATGGTTCCATAACCATATAACCATGGAGTGAATCATGAAGAATGATTTACTTATTTCGAGAATCAGGATCGAAACGTATATTGAGAGAACTAAATCAAATCATACGGTTTGGTTTGGTTTGCGATTTTTTTGTTGGGGAATGGGTAGTCATGAAAGGGAGGTACTGAGGTTATAAAACACAGGGGGCACTGGGCCAAGAGGGTGGTGCTAGAGAAAAGGGTTTGTGAAGAAAGACGGCAAATCTACTATGATAGTCCATGAGTAATTAGAATTGTTTATAAGCAGTGACTGTAATTTGGTGGGGTAAGATAAAAAATTGATACTTACATTAATTTGAAAGAGAAAATAAAAGAATAACATGTGTGTTGGAAAAAAAAAAATTTCTCAGGTAGTGTAGAAAAAGATGGCCGGATATTTTGAAAACCCACAATTTTAATTGAAAAAAACAAAAAAAAACACAAAACTTGAAGTTATTTTTTTTTGTAATTTTTTAAAAATCAATTTATAAACAAAAATAAAAGAGGTATTTGTCTTTTAAAAATAAACAATATCAATGTTTTTAGTCATGGAAATTAACGTTCTGTTATGAGAGACTACCATTTGAGAATACCTTTGAAAAATATTTTTCATAAAAAAAAAGAGAATAAAGCTTAATTTTTTATTTGTTTTCAATTTAAACCATTTGTCTATTTTCGTCAAGTAAAATTGACGAAAAAAATATATTTTAGTTATTAAACTCAATAGCTAAGGTATTTTAGAAAAAATATACATTTTTGGTACACCTATAATGAGTTTAATGACTAAAATATTCTTTTTCTGTCAATTTTATTTAGATTCCTACTAATAGGACAAACAATTTTCTAATAGTCGTTTAGATCCTCTAACAAACATGGTTGACCATTTTCAACAAAAATAGCCTCTATAGTTGTTTAAGTGATTTCAAAATTTTGAAATTTAATAATTTTTGATATACGTCTCAATTTTTTTGTAAAATTTATATTTTTATAATCATATTGACATATCTTTCAAACAAGATTGATGAGTAATATGAAATTATGAAGAAAAAAATTCATGACATTTTACTGTGTTTATTGTTATGTTACAGTAAAATTTCTTTGACTTTGTACAAAGTGGAAAACACAGAAACATAGAGAATTCACACAGAAAAAAACATAGAAACATAGAGAAAATTCTTCTTCAACATAGGAAAAAACAAAGAGATATAGAAAATTTTGTGTTTCAACGCAAAGACAATAGAGACAGAAAAATTTATTGTTTCAACATAGAAAAACAACACAGAGACACAGGGATAAAGTAAAATATGCTAAATTTATGCATAGATCGGAGAGAGAGGTTGTTGGTGGTGCACGGTGGTGGTTAGGCAATGGTAGTAGATGACGGAGTATCGATAGATGTAGTGATGACGTCATAGATACAGTAGAAGTGGAATTAGAGATAGATTGTGAAGAGAGAGAGAGAGAGAGAGAGAGAGAGACGTTTGGTGAAAAATTAGAAATTTTTTTATGGTTTCTAGGATTAAAAAGGCATTTTGGTCAATGTATGTCAAAATTTGTTCTTATCATTCAAAAATGTGAAAGGGTACTCAAACTACAAGTCCATTTGAAAGGGTACTTACACTATAAGTCGATTTTTGAATCTTGTAGGCCATTAAGCCTAAGCTCTAATCTTTTTGAACCAAAATGACACAATTTGTCCAAAAGAGCACTTATCTGTTGAAAGCAACCTATCTATCTATCTATTCATCTCTTGAAATAAGCTTATCTATTGAAATCAACTTATCGATCACCTCTATCGACGACTTTTTTGACTTGTCCTTATCACCAAATAAGATTTTAATTTTGATCTAATTCCTTATACCCCTATGGAATGGATTTTTCATTAATTTTTTTAATTTTAAAGCTTAGAGACCTTAGCTACCAAATTAGTTTTTGTTATCTTTAAATTCTTTTTCTAATTTTTCTTTTATTTAACAAAAATAGATCGATAGTAGTTTAAATTAAAAATAAATCAAAAACTTAGAATTAAAATTGATAAAATTAAAATTTTATTTTATTATAAGACTCAAATCCTATTTTTTTTAATATTTTTTTAAATTAATGCATTTACATGTTTTAAAGTAAAATAAGAGTAAATTACACTGACATTTCTTGAGATTTATTTTTAGGGTATGGCTTCTCAGACTGGACTGTGGTGTTAGGCCCATGGGGGTCCACCATGGGTCCCGTTTTGATAATCTGAACCGTTCAATATGTAAAAATTGTCGAGTACTATATGTCTGTAAAAAATCACGTTGATCGGATATCGATAGCTATGTGATCAAAATAGTTTTTTGTCAACCGTTAATTTGTTCACCGTCCAATTTTTTAATACGAAACTGTTTTGATCATATAGCTATCGATATCCGATCAACGTGATTTTTTATAGGCATATAGTAATCAACGAGTTCTACACATTAAACGGTTTAGATTATCAAAACGGGACCCGTGGTGGGCCCCTACGGGCCCAACAGCACGGTCCAGTCCGGTCCAGTCCGATCCCGTCCGATCCCAGACTGGACAGAAGCCATACCCTTATCTTTAATATAAGTATCCATTCATGTTTTGGAAATTATATCCCTCTCCCAAAGGCTTGAACTTCCATTATGTAACGCCCCCAAAATAATATAGTGAATACAACCCAACCATATGTAAATAACTGAATGAATCAGGGTAAATAGTCCTGGCATTATATAAAAGTTAATGATACAAAGAGTTTAACAAAAGAGATGCTCTTAGGGCTTACATCTTTCCAAGCCTTGACTTGGTTACAACAAAAGTGAGTTTTGCTCAATACATATTAAGCCCTTAGCTTTACAAAAGAAATAATCAAAAGTAATGAAACTCTTGCTTCCAAAAGTTCCTCCAACTACTACCTTGGTAGAGGCATTCCATCATTACCTGAAAATGTTATTCCCAAATAAGGCGAGCTACAGTCCAGTAAAAATCATCTAACATAGTTTATAAAATTTAACAAAAGTATAAGTACAAGTACATAAACAATGCAAGTGATGAAACGTTTCACAACTATATATATATATATATATATTCATGAGATATCAATTTCAAGTCTTAATCCATTTCCTTTCAATTCATATTCCATTCACTTATCTATCTCCATTCATAGGTCAATTTCCATTTTATTTCTCAACAACCAAATTAAGGCTACAACTCAATAGTTTTCAAATCATACAACACATATGCATAAACACGTCAGACTTCCATTTTACGAAAATTTAGTCCGCAGGCAGCTGTAAAACGAGACCTATGTAAACGTAGGCTATACAAGCACTACAATTGTCATTTTACGGATATTTCGTTCGCGGGCTGAGCACCCACGCATAATTTCGGGACTTTCACTCAGGACACTCCAGCCAACTTAATTATAATGAAGTCTATCCCCTTTCTCCTCCCAAACAAATATCCATACACATGCAGTGTATTTAGACAGATAATCACACATGAAGCACATTCTATTTTCACTTCCAAATAAACATACATACACAATGCATATAAACATTGTTATATTCAATGACAACCATCAAAAGATTAGTTTCAATTCACCTAATCCACATACAATTTCTACAACAATCAAAGTTATCCTCCACCGATAGCCTAATACAATTATCTCTAGGTATATATTCGATCTTAAACAGATAGTTTATTCAAAACTTCTAAAAGACTGAGTTAATACATAACCAATCTCATCATTCATATCAATATCCTCTCAATTTCGCATTTTCAATACCAATTCCAATTATTTGTACAAAATAATAATTTATCTAATTAAGGAGATTGCCCATTTTTTCCCAAACATTAGTCAAGTGCCAAAATCATCAAATTAGACATAACGCAACATCATTTTTAAGCCCCACAAGCGTCTATTTCACCTGGACCCAAAACCCCTCTTTCCATTTTACGCCTAAACCCTAGGTTTGTTTAAAATATCTCCCAAATCACACCATTGTTACACAAGAGACAAATAACTAAGCTAAATATGATATGAAGGTGTAGAAAGATCCCTACCTCAAAGGAAGGAGGTGAGCCAAACGAGAGAGAAACTCTAAGAATGCCAAAACCCATTTCTATTTAGATCAAAAAGTAGCTATTGACGAACTCTACTTTTTTCTCAAAGGTACTAGGGTGGAAATCCTAATGGATCTAGATGAAATCTTAGAGAGAAGGTGATTTTTAGAGAGAGAGACTTAAGAACAAGCTTTTTGGAAAGTTTTAGAAAGAGAGAGAGAGAATAAAAAATGATTCAAAATGTCTTATTCTCGGACTGAAATACACACAGTCCACTCAAGCGTAGAAAGCCCCGTTCGAGCGTCAGACATAAGGTTCCTCTCGAGCGTGAAAAATGGCACTCGAGCGTGGCGCTCGGGCGTGGAATGCACAATTCCAGAGGTTTTGCAAACAAAGATCCCCGCTCGAGCATGATACTGGACGCTCGAGCGTCCAATGCACTCTGCAAAAATATTGAGAGCCGACAATTTCGACTCGAGCTCGAAAATGAACGCTAGAGCGGAGGAGCTAAAATTGTGAAGCTTGCTCGAGCGGAAAGGCCAAAATCTGGGCAACACAGGTTTTGAAATATAAACAATCAACCTGTTCTAAACGCATAATTACAACCCGATAACCAGAATAAAGGGAAGACAAGAGGAACAGGATGTGATCAACCATTCTAAACCATACCAACCGAAATCCGAAATACAATAGATAACGGTTCAAAACTGGAATCGTTATACATTACAATTTAATCATTCTGTTAGTCAATCGTTAAGTCAACTATAAGAAATTAATTTTTTAAAATACCTATTTTACCCTTGTTTGCATATATAAAATTGGCAAATAATTTACCGCTTAATTTTTTTTTATATGCCCTAGTCGTGGTCTTTAGTTATGACATATTATGGTGTTAGTTATAATTATTGATTATAACATTATTTTGGTTATGATTCAAAAAGTATTTGGTAATACCTTATGTGGTATTTGATTATAATTATTAATTTTCAATTATGACTGAAAATGATTTAATTATAATATTTGTGATAATTAATATCACAGTAGTTTGTATACCATAACATTATCTAAATGTTTAATGGTATAATAATATATGTATTGAATGGATTTTTGTAATCGCCTGAAGATTTTCTTTACTTATCTAATAATTTTTTTAAAAAATATTTTGGTGTCAAAATTAAATAATGAATTTTCTGTTTTAAAAAATAAATAATGATTTTTGTTATAAAGTTTATGTTGATCTGAATAGGGAGTGGACAATGGTGGCAATGAAGGTAGAGCAATGTAGATGATCGTAGGGTTTGGAGGTAGAGGGTTGATGATGGATAGGGATGACAATTTGAACTCGGCCCAATGGGGACCCGACCTCGATTTGAGCGATTTTTCTCGAAACATACTCTCTACGGGATGGGGATGATATTTAAAAATCAATCCCCGATTAATTTTTGGCTAGGGACGAGAATAAGTATCCAAGCCCCGGCCTGGCCCTGTCCTTGCCCCGGTTTGTCCCCAAAGTAAAATTACCATTTTACCCCTATATATATAACAAACCCAAAAACATTACACAGTCATTCAGCAGAGACACCAGCCTCTCCATCTTTTCTCTCTTTCTCTCTCGCTCTATTTGTCCGTCACTACACTCTCTCTCTCTCAGATTGGAGTGAAGCAGCGGATGATCTATTCGTTGGATCTTCACCGATCGAGTCGTGATTTAGCAACAAACCTCCAAGAAATCTAAGCAACTCATCGATTTGGTCAAGAAGAAGCAAATCTGTCGTCTATATATATGTATGTGTGTGTATAATGAATTTTTTTTTCTAGTCCTCTAGGTTTCAATTTTTCTAGTCCCTCTGTTTGTTTGGTTGCTAAGGAAATTTTAGGAAAAAAAAAATTAGTGAAAAAGAAAAAGAATAGAGTATCAAATTTATCTTGATTTCTTTTACATTGTCCCCAGTTAGTTCATGGTAATATATAAGAGAATCCTTTGGAGAAGAGGTTTCTTTCTTTTTTCCGCCCCCTCTCAGATCTCTATGATATGCAAAATTCTTTTTCAAGCATGAAAAAATAAGATCATTTACTTGTTTAACAATGCAAAATTGTAGCTTGATCAAATGCATTTTCTAGTCAGTTGTTCTTGAAACATTTTGTTATGATCCCAAGTGGATGCTATGTGTTTCAAATGATATTTTTTCTCTTCTGCACTTTCCAGTATCAAATCTGAAAAAAAAAAAGTTTCAAGGATTTTTCGGGGTTGGGAAAACCCGATCCTCGTTGGGGGCGGGGGCGGGGGCGGGGACGGGGGCGGGGATGGGGGCTGATGGGTTTCCCGCGCGGGAATCAGGGACGGGGACGGAAAATTTTGTGCCTTCGGGGATCGAGAACGGGGAGTGTGATTCTCGGCTCGGCCTGACCCCGTTGCCATTCTTAATGGTGGAGAGGTTGTGGTGATTTTGATTTGTTTTTTGAGAGAGATTAGAGGGAAAATAAAGAAAGAGAGAGATATGACAAATAAGGATAAAATTGATATTTTAAAAAATTAATTTTTATATTATATTTTTTTTTATTAATTGACTTAATGATTGACTAACGAAAAGATTAAGGCCTTGTTTGAAAATATAATATTTTAATAATTTTTTTAACTTTTTATAAAAAGATGTGTAGAAAAATTAAAAAAATTTATATGACAATTTATAATAATTTTTTTGATTAAAACTTAATGTTGTCAAACAAGAATTAAATTATAGTGAAATATTTAGATTTTAAGAAGAGAGATGTAATTTTTAGAAGAAAAATGGTTGAGACATGGTGCTCTAATAGCACCACTAAAGATGTGGTGGTGGGCCTCGCCCACTCCCTATGCCCTTTTTTTTTTTTTTTGACATTTCAATACATTAGTGCTATTAGTGGTCTTTTTTTTTAGTGATATGAATCATTGTTATTTTTAGAATATAAAAGAGTACTTGTATGATGTCAGTATAATTTACCCATAAAATAAAAATGAGAAATTATTTAATGTTGTCGAAAATATCACTTGTCTTTATTTTTGAACTAATCATAGGTTTTGTATGTTTGTATATATTTTGGTTTTTTTGTATATTTATGTATATATCTTAGTTTTTTATATATTTATGTCTTGGATTTTGGATTTTATATATGTATATGTGTATGTAGCAATTTTATATGTTTTTTCAATTTTGTTTGATGAATTACGAAATAACTTATTTTGTATTTTTTTTCCTCATTCTATAGGTTTTGTATGTTTGTATGGACAAATTTATTATTGTTGCAAATTTATATTAATAAAATATCAGCAATTAATATTTTTTGTTTTAAAAATTAATTAAGTTAGTTTGAATGATTAGCTAAAATAAAGAGTGTAGTCGGAGAACACAATAATTAAAGTAATTAAGTAAAATAAAGAGTGTACTTTTTTCGTACTTGAACTAGTGAAAAGTAAGGAGTGTGGTTGGAGTTGCTCTTATATGCCTTTTTATGTTTCCCTATCACTAAGAGCATCTCCAACGGTGAACCAAACTTGGCATCAGATTTAAATTTTGGTGAAAATGTCACTTTTTGGAGCTCCAATGGTTTCAGCAAATTGATATCAAAATGAAAATTCATTAAAAAATTTATCAAAGTGAGAACAGGGTACAGATTTCACTGCTTTACTGTGCGTAACCGTTGGAGGAGACCAACCGGTCGACCGGTTCTCTTTCAAATAGGTAAGTTCAAACCGGTCAAAAAAGTTCAAACAGGTATAAAAAAAAAAAAATTGCCTTATCGATCGATGCTGTCCTTTTGATGCATGGTTGGAGGAAGAAATATCAGATTAAGAAAATTAATCTTTTTTTATTCAAATTTAATAAAAAATTTAATTCACCATTAGAAATGATCTAATACAATTCATCATTTACTTACTTTTTTTACTAATCACAATACCATAAAATAATATATATCTATATTTGGACATTACGGAATAATTGCCCAATAAAAATAACATAAATTTTGAGTAAAAGATCCCGGTTTATATGCACGTCTCTATTGGCGACGGTGGAGTAGTCCACTGCTGTCAAATTGTCAAAAGATATCATACAAGTATTTTATTGTACTTTTTCAAAATCTGGGGTCAAAAATCAAAAAGTATTTCACCGAAGAATAATATTTTAGAACACTAAATTGAAACCTCTAAATTATTATTAATGATGTGATATGGTAGTCCCATTAAAATAGTGGGATGTTTTAGCTTGAGTTTGTTTGTTTAATTTTTTTTTTTTAAAACTCGTAAAGAGTTGTTAGTGTTTCAAAAATTAAGTGGGATGAATCGCCACTCCTTCACCGAAACCAGCCGAACTTCAGCACCCTTTCCAGTAGAGCATTCTAGGGTTTCACCCTCTCTCTCTCTCACACAACTTTCTCTCTCTAGAATGCTTTAGATCTTGACCGATTTCCTCTCTCGACCTCTGCACAAATCTGGGTTGACCAGCTTTCACTCTTCGAAGAATCGCATGCAGAGCTAGGTTTTGAGCTCATTGAGCTGAAATATTATCCATTTGGAGAAGTTTCGCACCACACTTTCTGATAATTTCGAGGAAATCGCTCTTTTTTTTTTTTTTTTTTTTTCAGATTTAGCTGTGATTTTTTTTTTTTTTTTTTTTTTGGGTTGTTCAGAAAGCAGTAGTCTCGGTTTCAGATGCTGAGAAAAATGGTTTTCAGCTCACAGAAGTGAAATCCTGTCGTCTTTGTCTCAACTTGTATGGAAAATTTGAAGTAAAGAGCTAAGTTTTGACCTGAATTTACATGAATTTCTGTGTAATTTTTAGGTTGATTTGCATGAAGGGTCAAGGATTTAGAAATAGATTCAAGCCTCAATGCATATTACATGTTTGAACTTGGTGCGAATTCAGCATAATTACATGGTATTAAGGCGAGTGATGATCTGAGTAATGGCGCTTAAGGTTCCAGCTCGTGAAGCTGCTAACATTGCGATTCAATCGATTGGATGTGGATATGATATTTCGGTAGATCTGAGGCTCAAGTACTGCAAAGGGAATTTTGGTCGCTTGATTGAAATTGGTGAGGATCAGGGTAGAGAGATTGTTCTTCCTGGCGGAATTCCGATCCCAAATGTGTCAAAATCTATAAAATGTGATAAAGGAGAAAGAACCAGGTTTCGGTCTGATGTTCTTTCTTTCCAACAGGTATATCATTGTTTCGAGCCTCTTTATGGAAAGTTTGTTTTTAATTTTTGTTGATTAATGATCACTTTGTTGCTTATTTAGGAAATTTTTTGCTTAGTAATTGATGTTTTGTGTTTATTTATTTTTCATATTTGCATGGGTTTGCCATGGCTTGTAAGTACAACTCCAATCATACTCTTTCATTTTTCACTAGCTAAAATATAAAAAAAGTTATATTCTTTATTTTGTCTAATTCTTTTTTTTTTATTTATGTACTCTACGCTACTATTTATTTTACCTATCTATGCTTACATACATATACTTCCAAGGATCTTCAAATGTAGCTAGCCCTAAAGAATTTTGTTAAAGTAGCTATGGTAATAGCTAAAGTGACTAAAATATGATGATGCTAGCTATCATAGCTAACAAGCCGTGTTTAAAGAGTCCCTTGGAGATGTTCAAAGGGCTGGGAATTTGAATTTTGTATTCAAATGAGGCGTTGGCAGGACTTCAAAATTTATAGAATATTTTGTAAATTTCATGGAATTCATATTCAGATGGGATGAATAAATTCCAACGGGTTTAAATTCAGAGCGAAAAATTTTGGCTGCCAATTTGGAATACTTTGCCAAATTCTGAAGTTAAGCGGTGTATTCTTTGCATGCCCACACTTGTTGAAGAATACATGCCTATGCTTGTTTATCTTTATGTGGTTTTTATGTTTACAAAATACTCAAGTGTATGTCTTCTGTTGCATATTGTATTATTGTTAACAATGGAAGAACTGAGGACTCATTTTTTTGTCAGTGTCTCTTTTCTGAGTCATAAATTACGCAATGATCTGCTTTATTTATTTTTATGAAATTGGTACATATCTCCTACGCCTATTTTTTAATGTGGTATTGATCCTTTATTCACATGAGCAAATGCATGGATACACATATATTGTAGTTTCATCTCTGATTTTGGGTGTCTTGACATTTCCATTTTCGTCCCTCCAGATGTCAGAGCAATTCAACCAAGAAGTATCTTTGACTGGGAAAATTCCTTCAGGCCTTTTCAATTCTATGTTTGAATTTTCGGGTTGTTGGCAGAAAGATGCAGCCAACACTAAAACCCTTGCATTTGATGGGGCATTCATCACTCTCTACACAGTTGCACTAGAAAAAACTCAGATGGTACTGTGTGATCATGTGAAGAATTCCGTCCCGTCATCATGGGAACCTGCTGCATTGGCTAGGTGAAATTTAAAGTGTTTGAGTATTTCTTTGTGCTTCCTCTTTTTGTTGTTTTTCCCCATTTTTTTGAAAGGTAGGTAGATTTTATTTATTCATTTGCTACTATGGTTGTGTTTGGTTCATGGATTTGGAAAGAAAAAGGGAAAAGGTGTGTGAAACGTAGGTGAAATGTAGTTATATTTCATCTACCTTTTCCTTTCTAAATCCCGTCCCAAATCCATGAACTAAACACAGAGCTGCCTATTGTGTTGAAATTTTGACCATGGTTTTTTTTGAATGAGTACCTGGCCTCAATGAGGCAGTTCTTCTATATATTATCTCTTGTTGTTGTTCTTTGGTCTGTTCATGTCTTCTATATCCATTTTATGTCATTTTAAAGTTTGACATTGAATGGTTAACATTTGATCCCCCCGCCCCCCACAATGGAAATTTTGAAATAAAAACTAGATGGATATTTTTTCGTAGTTAGTCTCTAGCTTTGGTACATGGACTTTAATACTACTCCAATGTACTTGTGTCCATTGGATATGAGTATGGTAGGGGTGTGAGATTTGTGTCCAATTCCTATACTCTAATTAAACACTTGGATTGTCCATTTTGTTTACAATGTTTGAAGAAGAAGAAGCTATCATTTGATAGTACAGAAAAAGTTTTAGCCTGTCATGTGAATATAGAGATAAGAATTTTCCTTTTTTTCTCCTAAATCCCATTTAATTTGAAGTACAATCTAGATAATAACATTTATTTTAGAATATTATTGATAAAAAAAACCATTTATTTTAGAATATTATACAATATAGTATATATTTAAGTGTTCAAGACATCTCCATGCACCCATACACAACTTTTGGATACATATCCATATAGCTTAAGAATTAGTGTTTAGGAAGATCCAATGCCTAGACAAACACCCTCACCCAATCCATGTAACATAGGTCTCTACGATAGGCTTTCTACATACAAGTGTATCAATTTGCAAGAGTAGTTATGGGAAATCCCGGGGAATTTGTGATTTTGACTTATCAAATTGCACCTGTGAGTATACTTCACAAATAATTGATAGGCGATGGTGTTAAAAAAAATTATTTGTGGTGTTTTAGTTTGCGTATTGGAAGCTAACCACTGAATAGTTTTATTTTGGAAGTTATTCTGGATGCTTAATTTCAGTTACTTGTGAACTTGTTCCAAGTTAGTTTGACATTTTGTTTGGTATTCCAAGCTACTTGAGTTTGATTTGTGTTACTCTTTAAAAGCTCGTTCAAGATTGACTCGTTATGGAATCAAATCAAACTTGATCACATTTTGAACTTTATTAATTTTCTAAGTTTGGTTTGATAAACTTATATGCACTTTAGAACTGTATAAAAAAACCAAGATACTCAAGTTTGACTTTGAAGATCTTTTCAAGTAATAGACTCAAAAGTAAACAAACCAAGATTGAACACATTTTTTATGCTCGTTAAATTTCAAACCAAGCTTGAGCAACCAACTACTAGGTTTGTTTGCATCTCTAGATGTGAGTTTTCTAATGAGATAAGGAACAATGGTATTAAAATAGGAGAAGCTTTTTTCATGGGAAATTGCAACTAAGGTTAATTTTTGAATATTATGTGTAGTTGGGTAATGGACAGGGTGCATGCATCTTTTGATTCTTTTTTTGGTGATGTGGACCCCTATGTTACATGGACCCAGGTATGAGTGTTGGGTACGGGTGCATATTTAGGGGTCAGACCCATCAAATCTTAAATTCAAGGGTACATGGACTAGGCAAAAAAAAAGGTTATACTTCTATATTTTTAATTTATTATGTGAGATAAAAGGTATTTTATAGCAATTATACAAATAATATATGCCTATAAGATGGTCTTAAATACAAAAATATATAAGATGTGTCTAATGGAAAGTATCAAGCACATATCCCACACCTTTGTCCAAGTGTTGACACGGGTATTTGATTTATTTTAAAGAGCCCATGAAAGATAGGTGGACTCTATTTTGATTTGAATGGGCCGGATCACCCAAGATACTTTCAGGTGTCTCGGTGATACAAACAAAGCGAAGATGAATTCCAATCAAATCTCCCATCACTTCAAGCCAATCCCTACCAAAAGAGGAAATAGAATCGAAGAATCTACCTTAGTTTGTTGATTCCCCCAACAATCAAGCTGTAGTTCCTTCTACCAAGTGGCTGAGAGCTAGAGCAACTTGGCCTTTGATGTAGAGGTCGATTGTAATTTTTGTTTATTTTTAGGTGGTGCCCCTTCAGCATGTGTTGTGAATACCATACTGTATGTGGTTGTACCAGCCAGTACTTACCGTACAGGAGGAAAACAGTAGAAAGAGTTATAGTAATGTACTGGCTAATTTTTCATACTGTACCGCATGTACTGGTTATGCCGGAAAATTTCGGACCATACTGGTGCATACTGAGACAATTATTTACTTCAGAATATTTGTAAATATAATTTTGAAACAGTCCAAAACAAATCAGTACTGGTATATAACATACCAATGACATAAATTGTATGCTGTCCAGTACAGTATAACAACATTGCTCAACACCTTTTTTTTTCCCCCAACGTAAGTTGCTTTGCTTATAAAAAAATCATTATTCTCATTTCATTTCTTTTTTGTATCATTGTTTTTTTGTTTTGATTGACAAAGTAAAAATTTCATTAAAAACATAAAATTAAAGGTACAAGGATAATAATGCATTGAGAGAGATTCAGAGAGTGCAAACTCCCTACTATGGTAACTCGCATCCTTTAAAAAAAAAAAAAAAACAATAGTTAAGTAGATCTTAACTACAATCTAAAATACTTAAACCCCAAACCAAACAGTCCCCCCGCAACCCAAAGCTGCCACCCACGCCAATAAAAATAATTACAGCAACCAAGGATGTCTCTCACGCTTCCCAATCCCTCAGCTCCACCATGCGCATCCCAATCCGCCACACACCCTGCTTCACCCTGCTCCATCACATCTCAGAGCTTTCGCCTCTAGCCTTGCTGGTTCCCCTCCGCTGGAAACGCTGACTTCCTCTTTGCCAAACAATCCCAACCAACACCCAAAAACCCAAAAAACTCCGCTCATCCCATCCACCGTCCACCATTCACCCACCCAACCATCCCACTCCCACACAAAATCCCAACCAACACCCAAACTGAGACCACCTCTCAAACACCCATCTGCTGAACACCCAAAGAGCACCCATCCAACATCCGAACACCCAACCGGCCAACACCCGCCTCTGAAACCAATTCTCCCCTTCCTCCATTACCGCTCCATTATTGTTGAAACATCGCAAAGAAGCGCCCATTTTCGAGCACCAAACACTGCCGAGTGGAGACTCAACATGATTTGAGACCACTGGAAGTGATAGATTTGAAACCACTCATGGAACACCCAACACCGAAAACCCCAATGAAATGCTCAAGAACGAATGCCCAACAGCAAAACTAAAGATGGAAACACAACCTAAGCAGCCAAAAAAAAAAAAAAAAAAAAAACACTATCATGAGGAGAGGGTGGGAAAACTCTGGGGGTTCAAGTTTTTAAAGAGAAAAAAATGCAGACACACAGAGGAAGCGAGGCCAGCCGACCGCCATGGCCAAAGGGGGGGGCTGGCCAGTCAGCAGTGAGGCTTGGGGTGGAGGTTTTGTAGAGAGAGAGAGAGGTTTTTTTAGAGAGAGAGAGAAGGAATAAGATCCTTAACTGTACTTTTTCCACAATTCTGTATCATTGCTTTGATTACAAAGGTGTAACCTGATGGATTTTGGCTAGTGACAACCGAATAGTATTGTTAAAACTTGTCCATGATTGAGATGTTACTTCAATCTACTTGAGCTATAGTTGACCAAACTGGACTTGGTGTTCCTGTATTATAATTGTAATGATTTTTGATGCTTGTGTTTATAAACCAGGTTTATTGAAAAATTTGGCACCCACATTATTGTTGGTGTGAAAATGGGAGGGAAGGATGTAATATATGTGAAGCAACAGCATTCATCGGCTCTTCAACCTGCTGATGTGCAGAAAAGGTTAAAGGCTATGGCAGATAAGAGATTTTTGGATTCAAATGGACAATATGGCATGGATTCTGAACAGGCTTATCAGAATGACAAGGTTTGTTTTTAATTTCTCTGTACGAGCCTCCTTAAAAGATTAAATTTTGGTATTAAATTGAAAAGCAATTTAGTTTGATAGGAGGAAGATCTCCATTCTTTTAATTCATTTAGCGTATGCAGTGAGGTGCAGCTCACAACAAAGGAATGAGAAAAGCTTGATTTTTGTAGCTTGACTAAAGTAATCACTCTAGTACACGACGAAGTCTTGTTGTGGATTTAATTCTGGCAATGGATAAATTTGAGTTGCCTAAATTCTCACACATAAAATTAACCCAAAATGATCTGCCCCTAGGGAAGAAGGAGCACGAGAGAGAACAAGATAGGAAGAAATTATTTTATCAGATAGATGCTATAGATGCAATTTATTTAGTTGTAGATCTGGTTTTGGGACTGTTGCACAACCCAGATTATTGTTCATGGTCTACTAAATTGCATGTATTGTGGTTTGTCAAATATGTCAATACTTCTCTTAGCTTTTTTAATGTTTACTTAATGGAGTTCCCGGTGCACAAAAGATGTTATAGAAGAGGGGATATGTTCTAGCATTTATCTGATTGGGCATGAGTTCAGTATACTGACTCAGTTTGGGAGGCTACACATGTAGCTTCTACATGCATTTATGTGCACAAGGTACAGAACTTTTTGAATATTCTTTCCAAGATACTCGCATGGATTTATAGCTGGGGGTGTGAATTTAAGCTTGTGATGTGATGTTAAGCTCTGTAATATGTGCCCAATTCACCTAAAACTTTGTTAATGGATTACTTGTAACTTTTAAGGTGCCAATTTTGAATCTTTATTTTGGAAAAAAAATGAGAAGACTTTTTGAAGAGCCTTTTGACTCGATATCAGTGTAATTGTTTTGTCATTGCAAATTGGTCTGGTATAGATGAGTAAATTTATACTAAGGCCTTGTTTGTCATAACTTAAAAAAGTCAAAAATTCAAAAAGTCACCATCTTATTTAAGTCACATCATCTTATTTAAGTCATATCGCCTCTCTATTATATCACTTCAAACTCAACCCATATTTCATAAAAAGTCAAAAAGTGCAATTATTTTTAGATCATCCCAAACCACCCCTAAATTGGTGTTGCATGAACTTGTGGAAAGCTGAAGAGATGAGGAATTGTGTACTAATCCACTCTTTCTCTCTCTTTTGGGGGGAGGGGAGTTGTGTACTGTTGTATTTACTTTGCTTCTAGTCCAGTGAGTCATGGAAAATTAGTGGTTGAGGTTCTAGGTTCTTGTTAGAGGGTAGAGTGAGGACGAGCGTTATCTGTTTGGAAAGTAGCCTCATTATATCTTTGTTGATGCCTCCGGAAGAATGCTAAGCTATTTTAGAATGAAGCTAGGGTTGGCGAAATTGAAGCATTCATTGTTTTAGAATGAAGCTAGGATTGTGGGCACGTTTTTCCTTTAGATAGATTCTTTTTTTATTTTTATTTTGTATAAGTACTTGACTTCAGATTGCGTATTTGTCATTATTTTAATTCTCACATTTGATTTAGTCTTAATGTGGAGAATCATTAGTGATAATAATCTTGGTCATTGCAACTCTCTAAGGGTTGTGTGGAGTGGAGTCTCTGTTCTAGTCTTGAGCATGTTATACTGGACATTTCTTGAATTGATTTTGAGAGTTTGTTATGCTCAATTATATTGTCTTATATATATATATATATTATTTACCTTACGGATACTTAATAAGCTTCTTGGTCACAATAGTTAATTGTTGTTGGATGATAACAATTCTTAAGGACACTTCCTAATTTTATATCTATCTTGAAGGACTCGAAATTGGAGTTATTTGTTCGTTGATAGGTAAAAGCAATCTAGTAAACATGGCCAAAGGAACCCATTTACAATGTTTGTATACATGAAGGAATAACCATCCTATAATACTTTAGAAACAAAAACATTCCATATATACTAGTATTGCTAAAAAACCTATAAGCTAATAATATAAGTTGGTTTTGAGAGTTTGTTATACTCTGAAGGGTTTCCCTGTAATTTTAGCTATGAAGCATGGGTGCGGGTACGGGTACGGGTACGGGTACGGGTACACCGATACGGAAAATTCATAAAAAAGTAGGGTACGGGTATGGGTACGGCTAGGGTATGTCAATTTTTTTTTTAATTTCTATTTTTTAAATTTACAACTAAACATCCAACATACAAATCAAAGTATCAATATGAAAACTAAAGAGAGAACAACTTGTATAATTCTTTATTTTTCTTTTTTGATTGTCTAAAACAGGATGCAAAAGAAAGTAAAACCATGACTCATGGGTAAAGAGTGTTGGAAATAAATTACTTGATATTTTCAAAATTGAAAGAAGAATAATAAAGGTTGCAACAAATTCTAGCAGCTGTTAAAAAAAAAAAAAAAAAAAAAAGTTTCACCTCGTACTGGTGCCGTACTCACGATGTTCCCAAATGTATTTGCCATACTCGACATGTATTCGGTGTACCTGCATCCGGTAAGTACCCGGTACTCGTATGGAACCATTTTTGGAGTACCCGTGCGTCATAGAATTTTAGCTGGTTATCGAAGCTCCTTGTGTTGCTTTTAGTTGATATGTATAATTATTTGTGTTGCGGACTTTATTGAGCTGTTTGACGTGTACCATTTGCAATTTTTTGGACTTAATTTCTAGGGGTCTCATCAAATCATTTTATTTCAGTATGAAATCAGAGAGCAGCGCCTGAGGTTTGCGGATACTAGTCCATCGAGTTCTTACTCGCAAAAGGAGGTTTGCTCTTGCGAACACTGTTCTTCGTAGCTTATTTGGATTTCCCTACTCAAGGGATCAACATTTGATGTTACTTATAAGTTTGTGTTCTGTACATTATTCTCATTACAGGATATTGTGAGCATTTGCAAGAGGAGAGGTGGAAGTGATAGTCGAAATCTAACACACAATGAGTGGTTACATACTGTACACTACGAACCTGACATGATCTCAATGTCTTTTATACCGATTACCTCATTGTTGAATGGTGTCTCTGGGAGCGGGTTTTTGAGCCATGCCATAAATCTCTATTTACGCTGTGAGCAAACTCTGTTGTTCTCTGTCAATTTCTTGTGTATTGTTTTGCATAAATGCCTTATGTAAGGTCTTAATATTAAGGTTTCATTGTGTCAGAGAGACCTATTCTCTTTACCATGGTAAGAATTTTTATGCGAGCTTCCCTAAAAACCTGTGAGGAAGCCCTTTTGTAGCACCTTGGCTACTGGGGTGACACGGGTTTTAACTTTTGACAGAGTTAATACACTTCAAAATAGTAAGGCCTATACAATTCTTACTAACCTTTTCATTTCATTTCTTACTGGTATAAATTATGTCTAAGCAATTGAGGTAGCCTATTATCTCTGACATTTTTCATGTTTTGTTTTCTGCTTGCAGATAAACCACCAATTGAAGAACTCCATCAGTTTTTGGAATTCCAGTTGCCGAGGCAATGGGCACCAGTGTTCAGTGAACTTCCACTTGGTCCGCAAAGGAGGCAACGAAGTACAGCATCTTTACAGTTTAGCTTCATGGGTCCCAAGCTTTATGTGAACACCACGCCGGTAAAGCTTCCTCTCTTTTTAGATTATTTTTCTCCCTTCATTTTGTGTCCTCAATTTGGAAAAGGTGTTCCATGCTTGCATTTTTTCTACTCAATGGTTAGATTGCATGTGCTGAAGGATTCATACAATGTTTGTGGAACAACATCGCATGAACATTTATATTGGTCCATAAACTAATTATATAATTCTTGTTTATAATGCCTGAATGGAGATTGAGAAAGGGGGAGGGGGGGGGGGGGGGTGTGAGTGTGTTAGCCAACTATTTATATAACCAAATGACTATTCCATGAAACCTAAGAATAAATCAATCAAACAAATGTGTCAATCATGCATACTGATTGTCAACACTTGAGTATAGAGAGGCAACTACCCACTAATGAAAAAAATAAAAATAAAGAAAAAGAAAAAGAAAAAGAAATAAAAGGTGAACAGTGTGTGTTATTAATGTGTATGGTCTTTCTGGAGCAAACTTCACCATTGATGTTCATTACATAATTATATATTTCTACCGTCAAGATGTGATTAGAATTTGATTTCTGTACCTATAGAAGAAATAGGCAACTTAGTTAAGTACTCAATTCATATGTTAATTGTTTGTTTCAGGTTGCTATCTGTGTCATAACTACCTTGCTCTGGCAACCTAGTAAAAGTCTCATCACATGATATTACACATTTTTTTAGTGCTGTAGCTTATAACTTCTGTACAGCATGATATTTGTCTTATAGATTCTGTAACAAGTAGTATAATACACATGACACTCGTATGTGATTAGATCTGGAGACTGGTTAAGCATTCAGCCTGTGAATGCAAGAAAGTTGATCAGCTGAAGGCTAAGCATTCAGCCCTTTGTGTATGTGATTAGATCTATGGTCCAAGTACCACAGACAAAGGCCAACACGTCAACACATCCTCGTACTTTTCAAAAAATGTAGGACACATTAAAATTTTATATTTTTACAAATTTATTGTGTCATGTATGAAAAATTTATTTAAATACTATTTATCAAAAAATAAAATAAAATTGTAACATGATACTAATTACATTAAAACTATGTATATTTCATAACTTAAATATCAACATATCATTTGCTCGACTTTTATCAAATTCATGACAGGTGGATGTCGGTAAGAGGCCTGTGACTGGCCTCCGGCTGTATCTAGAAGGCAAAAGAAGCAATCGCTTAGCCATCCATTTGCAGCACCTCTCGACCCTACCAAAAATATTCAAACTTGCAGATGATCCAAATGGCAACTTCCGCCAGGAGTCCTACGATCGTAAATACTACGAGAAAGTTCAATGGAAGAACTTTTCCCACATCTGCACTGCACCAGTTGAGTCTGATGAGGATCTTTCCATAGTAACTGGAGCTCAAGTACAGGTTGGGGATTACGGCCTCAAAAAAATCCTTTTCTTGCGACTCCGCTTCTCAACTGTCTCGGGAGCCATGGTGGTAAAGCATCCAGAATGGGACGGTTCACCGGGCTTGGCCCGGAAGTCAGGACTTATATCAACGCTAATCAGTCATCGTTTCACCACAACATTTACGAAGCCGCCTCCACAGCCTGCTGACGTGAATATAAACTCTGCTGTTTACCCTGGTGGCCCTCCAGTTCCTACCCAAGCACCAAAACTCTTGAAGTTTGTTGACACAACGGAAATGGTGAGGGGCCCGCAAGAAACTCCCGGCTATTGGGTTGTTTCCGGGGCTAGGCTTGTCGTTGAGAAGGGAAGGATCTCACTCCGGGTTAAATACTCTTTGTTGACTGCAATATTACCCGATGAAGAAGCACCAGAGGAGCACTAACAAAGGAATTTTCATGCCTGCCATGAAACCGAAAGATTGAAGAGAGGGAGTTGCGTTGGGGAGAGGGAGCTAAATCGAATCAAAGAAGGCTTGTTTTGAAGCCCAAATCGCCTGTTGTGGTAAATATAGGACTGTACCAATGGTGATTGCGTAAAAGGTGGATGGTGGGTCGTATTATAATTTGATTTCTTGGTCCCCTTGTGTCTCTGGTGATGTAGTTTTGTTTTTTTGTTGGATTTTCTTCACATGTTTAGTCTTTTAGGTAGGGTATTAACACCCTCTTGGTCTTTGTATTTTCTCCTCTTTTTTTTTTTTTTTTTAATAGTATTTGGTACCTATGATGAACCATCAAAAATCATTCCCAGAAGGGGAGTCTTTGTGGAATTGTAACAGTAATTATAGGTGGGCTGAGAGGTTTGTTTTGAAGAAGGGATGTGCACATAAAAGTGACAACCCACTGGATTAGGAATTCCAATACCACGGTGTATTCCCAATTCTTCCTCTATTAAAAGCTAGCTAAACCAAAAGTTCTGTTCTTTTTAAAAGAACAACATTTCACATTGAGATATTTTTCACTTGTTTGGGTGTTTATAATGATCTATCATCTCATGCACCAAGAAGGTGATCACATTTAGGTAGGTATGTGTTGAAGAGGATGAATTGTTTTTTTTTTTTTTTTTTTTTGATTTGTAAGGAAGTTGGAGTTGGACTTGCCACAGGGAGTGATTCTAAATGGCCTATTCTGCTTCTTACATTCACCACAATTTTTATCTCATAAGAAAGCTGAACCTAACTCCATTCTCTTCAAAATAACCACCATTTTGATCTCCTCTCTCCATTTCCTCCATTGAAATCGTTTACTAACATATCACAACTACTTTCCCAATTCTCTCTATTTGAAAACAAGACTTGTTTGGTTCTCAATACAATTTTTGACATTTTTTTGGTTGTTGTGTTTGGATTTTGGATTTCTAGAGAATGAAAGAAAAGTGAAAAAAATTTAGCTTCTATTTCATTCAATTTTTTTTATCATTTCTTTTACCTCTACGAATTCCCCCAGTAGGAGTTCAAGCTCGCCCCAATCTCAGTAAGCAGGAGAGGAGAAGATTAGGAAGAGAGGAAAGTATTACTAATTCATGATTTAAACACAACCTGAAGAGGCCAAGATGGATAATATAAAGAAGAGTTGGCAAATATTGAAGACTAACTGAACTAACTATATGTAGAATAATTTCTTCATTCTCTCCTAAATTTTTGACACCAAGTTCATTTCACCTCATAATATTCTTACAAGTTCATGAAGTTCAATGTCAAGGGATGGACAATGCAAATCCATGAGAGCCTCACTACAAGACAAGTAAAATTTGCAGTGATTTTGCATTTGTACAGTTCACATTACTTATCCAATGCATTGCATATCTCATGGTATTCCCTCAGAAAGGACAAAAATGATGAACAATAATTATGATGATTACATATGCTTTTGTTTTCTTTTCACTTTTCTTTTGTTTTCATTTTTTTCAGTAAACCACTCAGTATCATGCTTGACATTCAATTCTCAGCAAAAATAGCTTAAACGTACAAGTAGAAAATCGAGTATGACATTGATGATAGCGCAATCCTTCTGTGAGAATACATACAATGCAGGAGTATCATAGGCTAAGGCAAAGTAATATTATGTTCATGGCAGGGCCAATAGACGCCTTCCCTCGGACAGGGGAGAGGGGCAGGTTGGGCTATGCAGGTAGGATAGTGTTGTCCTGGCATCAATACTGAAAAACTAGACGAATATGATGTCGACACCTGTCACAAAGATCACCCAATTAATTAAGATCATATACAAATCAGACATAGAAATCAAAGATTGATTTCTTTTGAATTGAAAGATGTGCGAGGTGGGGACTTACTGCTTGTGGATTTCTAAGTTTTTCCATTGGTCTTGTTTCCAGGGATCCGCTAGTCCCATCTTGATGAGGAGAAGAGAAAGGATTACTTGGCCTAAACAAATGTTCGAAAATGGCCATTATAAGAAACATTGATATTAGTATTGCCGTGGCAACGAATCCAAAAGAAATGGCATTCATGGACGTCCCAAAGTTCTGCCACGGAGCTTCTCTATCGACTCCTGTTTGAGATGGGCTAGGGTCTGAACTTGTATAGATGTTCCATGTTTTTGACCTTTCGGAACCAAACTCATCCATAACTTTTATCTGCTTCAAATCTTTATAGAGCTCAAGACTAACCGAGGAGGATGATTAAATCAACAATAGGGGCAAATGGGCACTTTCACAAAAATGTCTCCGCAGATTTAGTTTCCACATAGTATCCCTGTGGGGAAAACAATAAGTGAAGCAATCAAGATTCCGCGACATTTAAATTACATGTCGAAAAATTCATCATAGCACAATGGAAGTGCCTTAAAATCAAGAAAGGAGAACAATGTGAAAGCATTCTAATTTCCGGTTCTCTATAAAAATTCCCAGTTCATCATTTGCAATCATATCAAGAAATGCTGATACAATCTAGATGGCCTGGTTTTTTGAATCCTTAAAATGATCCAACAAAGCTACTTGTGATGCTATAAAAAACAAGATAAATGTTTTAGGAAACAATGACATCAAGATTTGAAATGATCAAATTCCTCCTATACGAATGGACAATGCAAGAGTCTTCAAATGACTAGTTTTTCTGATCCATTTTGACATACTGAACCATAAACTTTCAATTCAAATCCAAATTATGTTTCTCAAGCTACATTTCCCATAATCTTCTTGGGTCACATCTTCTTTGACACAGATTTATATAAACCCCAAAGATCTAATGAGTTTGCAATAGAAAGTCTAAAACTTAAATTCATCGGTAAGCAACATGAAGCCGATCAAAATAAATAATGGGTAAGCAAATAGAAGGCACTTCAAATCCCACAAGGGGAAGAAATGAGAGCAGCTCAGTTTCCCCAAGTGGAAATATGTATAGTGGCCTTTTTAAAAAGAACGTGAAATTGAAATCAGCCGAGTTTTTTTTGCATTGCATTTAGGATAGAGTCACCATAAAAGAAACAGGATGAAGCAATCGTAACCACGACTGAAGCAAATCGAATCATTTTAATGTTTTGGAAAGAATCAAATGAAATGAGATTGAAACTAAATTCAGATGAATTCTTTTTGAGTTTGTCCCAATAGTGTAAAAATGACTAAAAAAGAAATAAAATAAAAATGGATTATTTTCCAAATGGTAGAGGCTAAAAATGATCAAATTGGTGACAACATTGTTCAATGAACTGATCTGCTAACTGGATTGTATTGATTCTTCAATGATTGATAAGTTTAAAATGCACCATAATGTTAGGATGGATGATTCATAATCCTCAATGTTTTGATAGCCGGAGCTAAAACGGTCTGCAAGGAAGAATGCAATTAACACAAGACAGTTGACACTTAACCTCATTACGATGTTCAAAGACACACAATAAGTGCTCAATCTACTACTTGTATATGTTTTTCATATCAGAGCATTGGTTAATTATGAGAAAAGAAGTTACCAAACAAACCTGTTTCTTAAGAGCACTTCAAGACCTTTGGCTTTCACCCTGAGATGTTCTATAAGCTCTGTCTGTCTTGTAAGAACAAGACATCACATTACACAAAGCATAATGCAACCCAACCCTGCTAGCTTTATACCCAATACAAAATGTAAGGACAAAGTTATATGATAATCCCATACAACTTTTATTTTTTATTTTGTTTATATATTTTTCGTAAAAAAATATTAAAGTTTTGATGTTCACAATCTTGATGCCTAACTTAATGAATACTATACCTTGTCTGGAGAAGCAAACTTAAAGAAATTATAAAGTATGGGCCTTCTTGTCTGCAGAGCCAAAAACAAGAGTGGCCTATTGGTGCTTTCAAAAGCATTCACTTCTAAAATACTACTAAGGTCCTATCCTACCCGTTAACCCACAACCCGTTTTGGCTCTTACCGTGGCTAAAAAGGCATATTAGTATTACAATCAATAATGGTATATGTATTAGCTACAAAACTAATTTGCCCACAAGAATGTTCATTGATCATAATATCAGTGCTTATAAAAGCATTCACTTTTACAAAACTACTGGGGTCCTAGCCTACCCGTTAACTGACATGACCCATTTTGGCTCTTACCGGGCCTAAGAGAAGCTTATGACAATCAATAATAGTCAATGTGTAAGCTGCAAAACTAATTTTCCCACAAGAATGTTAATTGATCATAAAAGAGGTAATACATAGGAATTAATGCAAACAGATTGAGGTCATTAGGGTTGGTAGGTTCATTGCTAGGAACCCATTTAGCATCAATGCCCTATTCAACAACTCCCAACAAAACCATTTGGATTCATCATTGGAAAGGTGGCAGTATGTGCCACATAAACTCCCACTACCTGGAAAAGAAAAATAAAAGAAAAGAAAAGAAAAGAAAGCTGCCATATAACTATAAAAAAAACCAAAGGCTGCTACAAGTGAGTAATCTATATATAGGCATTATATTTCTATATTGATACAAAATTGATTAGGTGTATGATCAACTGCATACAAAATACAAAAGAACTAAAGAGAAAATCAGAACAAAAAAGAGAGAGAATCAATGTTGGATATCTTACAGCTATGCATTACCAGAAGAGCCATGATTCGAGCGAAGAAAGAAATGGGTCTCTAGCCAAGAAAAAAGCAAAGAAAAAAGAGAGAGGAAGAGATAGAAAAAGGAGGTGATTTAGACCACAACCACACTTATTCCTCAAATTTGCCTTGAAAAGGTCTGTTGAGAGGTACCCACACCCTTTTTTTTTTTTTAAGAACTTTTTTTTCTTCTCAGAAATATTAAATCAAATAGTTGGATTACTTGCCAAAATTCAATGTCTTAACATAAAAAACATACCATTCTAGCTGAGGCTAACCACAGAGCCAAGAAGCTTTGAAAATTCTAGAGCAGAAATAAAAGCAATAATTGATATTTATTTCATAATCAAAGATCATGAGAGAGAGAGAGAGATAGAGAGTGAGAGAAGGGAAGCTTTTTCTTTCCCTCCAATGCTTTGAGGATTTTTGTCAACAAAACAATCACCATGTCTGAGAAAGATGTGAAAGCCTATCTAAACCTATTCCAAACAAATCATTTCATCTCATAAAGACCCCATATGCATATTATGCAAATATAAGAAATTCAACAAAAAAAAGAAAAGAAAAGAAAAGAGACAAATACCCAACAAACAAAGTTTTTGATACATAAAGCATTAGCCAATACATCAAAGTTTTAAACTATTTTCTACCCAAAACAGTAAAAAAAAGAGAAAAAAATTTGAAAACCATGGGATTCAATCTTCAACCTTCATGGTTTCTTATTGTTCTCACCTTTTGCTTTTTTTCTGCTTTGTGTTGTTTGTTTTTTGTTAAATTTTTTGAATAAAATTTTTACATTCTTGAATAAAGTCACCAAAATACATACAACCATTTGATTGCTTCATGCAATTGGTGTCACCTCAAGAAAAGATTATAAATATTTTGTCTCTAAATAAGACATTTTCTTAAAGAAAAGGGCCCCATGACAAAGTAAGGACACTAAAGCCAGTGTTGAAAAAAATATGTTTAATCATATTTTCTTTTCCTTTCCTTTCTTTACCTTGATGAGCACAATTCTCTCCCAACTGAAGCAACCTTTCACTTTCCCAACATTTTAGCCAAGAAATTTAACCCACACTAATCAAGTGCAAACTGACCAGCAATTCATTCTTGCACCGCAAGATTTCAGAGTAACATGTTGAATTTAGTGTAATGTGTGACACAAATTGGAAGAAGCCAAGAGCAACTTTAGTTGTGCTATTTATCATACTATTGCTAAAATTTAGCATGATCAACACAAAAAACACACTCCAGCAATCTGCGCCGGCCTTGACTCGTTTGAGGTCCTAAGCGAATTTTCAAGATGGGGACCTCTATATATAATTATAAGAAATAAAAAAAAACTCTATAAGTTAGACATAATTACACTGATCTCTAGTTACTAAAGTTAAATCAAACTGAACTAATGCAAATAATATCTAAACGCCAAAATAATGAAAGACATTTATATCGCTAATGAATAACTGATGGAAATGAGATTTTGTGTTATGTAAATAAAAATATTATGAGAGTACAGTGTGATTATATCAAATTGTGCGACTTCGTGTATTGTTTTCTAAGCCTAAGGGAGGTTTGTGTAATTTATCCATTTTTTATGAAATTATATACTAAAATCTAATTTAAAATAAAATAAAACACCAAATAAAATGTAGCACTTTGTACTTTCTGTTATAATGAAATTATATTTGACACTTGGATTATCTCAATTGAGAATATTTGAGCCTTAGTTGAGGTGTTATCATAGTGGTTGGGTGAGATTGAATCAAAAACTCTAAATTCGAATAGTTGTTATTGAGTAGTCTTTAGTCTTTTATCATTTTCTCTTTCCACACTGTGAATCTTGATGTGAGGCTAAAACCATTGGAAAGTTTACTTCCGGGGCTTCAATTTGGACACAAAGACGACCCTAAACGGAGTCTAGACGAGAGATTTATACCTGTTTGAAATTTGCCGAATCTGTGCTGTGAGCATAGTGCCCTCAAGCGCAACTTTAAATGCTCGAGCGTACTACATAGAATCAGGTCTTTAAAAGTCACTTTTTAGGTCAAATCTCTTCATTTTTCACTCATATTTCTCTCTCCTTCTGCCATTTTTGGTTTTTCAAGCTTTTAGGCTTGATTTCATCTATTTTTCTACATCTTTGATACCTAGTTCCATATACCAAAACGTAGAGCACAACGAGAACTTCCATTTAATCTCAACAGATTGTCATTTCATCGCCGATGATTTTTCCGACTTGTTTTCTTCTTGCTTCAAGAGGTAAGATCTATTTCTTAAAATCAATATGAATTCGGTAGTGTATTTGTGGTGTATTTTAAATATATAAATTCCATTGTTCTTGGATTGATTTTTTGAAAATTTGTTTTGTAAGTGAGGGTTTGTTCCAAATGGGATTGTTGAGTTATGGTTTAGCTACAAAAGTTTATTTTCCACTTATGAAAAATGCATATGAGTTTTTAAAAGTAAAAAGCCCTAATTTGGAGAAATCCTAAAATGTTGATCTTTTAGAGAAATTGTTGGATTATTAAATCAAAATATAAAGGAGGGGTTTTCAAATGTTTTCTTGACAAAGGTTGTGATTATGAAATTGAAGTTGATATATGTTGAAATGAGCTATTACTTGCATTGAAATGGATTTTCAAAGAGGAAATGGATTTTCAAAATGTTGAGATTGTAAAGAGGAAATAGAATGAATGTTGAGAAATGTGAATTTGAAATGATAATTAATGATGACAGTGGAGTTGAATATATATTTTCACTCCCATTTGAGATTTTGAAAAAGTGTATCTTTAATGGAATTTATTTATCTGTTTAGAGATATTTGCTTTGGGCTATCAGTGGAGGATATTTATGATTGTTGTAGAAATTGCATGTGGACTAGGCAAACCAGACTGTGTATAAATCATGCATATCATCAAGCATGCAATGGATTTTGAGAATTTAAACTATATGTTTTGGAAATAGATTTTGGAAATTCTTGTGTTATGTTTTAAGAGCATTTGTTTCATTTTGAAAATCATATTTTGGATCACATGAATTGTGCTATTTGGAAAGGGTAAATAAAATGGTAAATTTGAGAAATGGTTATTGTTACATCAAACAAGTTGGCCTGTGTGTCCATGGTGAAAGTCTCGAAAACCGCGCGTATAGATGGATGCCGATCCTGTGGACGAAATTTTCGTAAAATGACAATGATAGTGCTTGTATAGCCTACATTTACATAGGTCCCTTTTGACAGTTTCCCATGGACAAAATTTCCATGAAAGGTTGTATTGGTTTTGGAGATTTACCCATTTTATTTATTATCATTTTGGTTTTGGAAAGAAATAATTTTACAACGTTTTAGCAATGTGTTTGTTGTTGGTTAACGATGTATTCGTATTGGAATTGGCAATGAAATTGCTAGTTGGTATTGAGATACCTGGATTGACTTGTGGAAATAGATTTTATATCAAACTAATGTATTGAATTCGGAAAATGTTTTGAATAAACGAAAGGTTTGGAAACTGGGAAAAAAGGATTTTGTTGAGAAAGTAAGTGGATTTGAGAATGCATTTGGGCATATTATATATGTATGTAATGCATTCATGATCATTTATACTGGTAGAGCATACTTAGTTTTTGAAATATTTCCTACTGGGCTTTATGTTCACCCTACGTGGCTAATAATGTTTTTCAGATATGCTTATGCGGATGTGGATTGAGACATTGAAATTGTGTTTGGAACCATGTAGGGTGGTTCCTTTAATTGTCGGCTAAGGGCCGTTTATGTATTTGTTGGCCGTGTGCCATTCTTGTAAGGGCTATACCCTTTGTGTATGATGTAAGTCTTTGGACATTTTAATTTGATTGTAACATCTTTGTATGTTGTAGTTACAAAGCATCCATTTGACTTAGATGTTGTATCTAAGAATGTATAAAATTGGAATAACACATGTACTATGTGCCTATATTATATACATCTGCATGAGTGTTGTTAGTTATCGTCTATCGTTTGGTGGTTTACTCAAATGGGCCGGACCTCGTAAATCTGGGGCGTGACAACTTGGTATCAGAGCTAATCGGGTTTGAAAATCTTGGGCTCGCGGGAAGTGGTTAGCCATAATGGGTTTATCATGCTCGGTGAGGACATTTGTATGTTGAGTGCTAAATGATAACATGCTTATGTGTTGCATTTTATGTGGGCATGGTGTTGAGACTCATGGATATTATTCGGTGCCTAGTTGACTAACTTCGAGGTCTTATTGGAAACGCGCTTGATCAACGTTGTTTCTAATGAGAAATCTAAGTGAGTGTTGGAACGAATGATTATCTTTGTAGACTTAGCGCAATTACGTGTTATGAGGTAGATGGTATGTAAATTAATTGGAGTCTCAATGGGGTTGTTTGAGTAATTGTTATGTGATTGTGTTGCATTAGTATTTTGGGAAAATGTGCCAGTGTTCTGTATCCTAAGTTGTGTGTTTCCCTTCTTATAGAAACATTTTGGATTGGGTAATGGACTCAGAGTGAGTGGGCACCTTGGTGAGTGCTACACTGGTGATATGTTGTGTATTAGCATAAATTGTGAGTTGGTGTTGGTAACCTAGAGGTTAGTATTGTAAAGTGTGGTTGGTTGGGATGTGAGTATGGTTTGACTTCCCTTGGGGTTGGTAGAGGCTGTTGGGACATTTAGGCTTGAGGTTTCTCTTTATAGATGATGTGTGGTTGGAACGAGTGAAGTCGTTTTTTGTATAAGTTGGATGAGTAGTTAGTTGAATACCTGGCAGGATTTATAGTTGCTTTGGGTAATTTGTTTTGGTTATCTTGTTTTGTGACTAGAGGATAAACAGTTCTAATTATTATGCGGTCTCTTTCCTTTGTAATCAGTACGATGTGGACTGTTAAAATATTCATGAATGTATGGTGGGGTGTTTATTTTATGTGTTGTTGTGGAATTGGAAAATCTTCATATGGACGTGTAAGAACATTACTTTTTGACTTAGGAATGTAAGTGCCGGAGAGCCTCATTTTGATTAGGGTTTGTATGCTATGTTAAATAATTTGTGTTTGGTTGAAACTGATTTAGAATGGATGGGCAGTAGAGTTGGTTATGGAAGATGAGTACTTTGAGGGTCATTGTGACTTGTTGGGTTATTGTGAGGAAGGAGTTTTACCAGCCAATATATTCAGTTTGGTTGATGTTGGTTACTGGTTTATGTTTGAGATTTGATGATTTGGGTTTAGACTCGACCTATTTGATGTTTTGGGATTCAAGTTTTCTTGTCTTTAATGGTTGTTTATATCCTTGTTTATCTTATTCCTTGTTGATTTGAGTTGTTTGAGTATCATGGTTGCATTTGGAACAGGTTGGGGGTTTGTTTTTCAATAGAAATTTTGTCCAGATTTTGGCCTCAATGCTCAAGCGGTACTTTCTACGCTCGAGCGGTCTTTAAGAACTTTCAGTACTTTGGCAGGTCTGTAGAGATACTGGGAGGGTGTATTCTTAGCTCAAGCGGTGTCTCCTGCGCTCGAGTGGTCAGCTTCTATTTGTAATTTCTGGAAGTGTGATGTTTTGGTCGCTATAGTGGTTTGTGTATATTTGGAACCCATTATGGGGGTGTTTGGTGTTGGAGTATTGTTGTTTTGGTGCTAAGTGAGAAGAGTAGTTGGGTGAATAAAGCGCGAGTCTTATGGGTTAGTGAAGGGTCAAGTGTTTTTGTTTATACCAAAAAGTGGGTTAGATGGATCGATGTCCTTATAACATCTTTAAGAATTCCTTATCAGGTCTTTAGGAGTTGGCGGTGTTGGTGTTTGAGTTAGTAAGAGTGGTTGGCATGAGAGTGACTTGAGTTTATTTTATGGTGACAGTTATTTCTAGCCTACTGAGAGTGGTTAGTTTTGTTTTATGGAAATTGCTTTAATTATAGATTCTTTTGTTTGGGATTGGCGGTATGTAGGAGTATGTTGCTAAGAGATGTGTAGAAAGGGATTGGTCATGGGACTATCTTCGGAGGTTGCCTTGGTGACACAGTCTCTAACTTTTACCGCGACATTTTGCTGGCTTAACCATGAAGGTATGATTATCCATACATTTATAACACTCCTCATTGGATAACCATATACAAAAATATGCCTCCTTAAAACCTTATCAAGAAAAACCCAGTGGGAAAAAAAAATCTTTGGCGAAGGAAAATAGTACAATATTCTTGTATGCCTCATTAAAACCTTGTTAAGGAAAATCCAATGGGAAAAAGACCTTATAAGAAGGAAAAAGAGTACAATTTGCAAATCTACTCAAATAGATGACTCTCTGTCAATGTTATATGATAGATCTTTATGTTGACGCATCCCAATATTATGCACCAGCTCTTGAATGTTGTAGTCGGTAGAACTTTAGTAAATAGATCTGCTAGATTATCAGTTGAACTTATTTGTTGAACCTCAATATCACTATTTTTTTGAAGCATATGTGTGTAAAAGAATTTTGGTGAAATGTGTTTAGTCTTGTCACTTTTGATATAGCCTTCTTTGATCTATGTGGTACATGTAGCATTATCTTCATATAATATGGTTGGACTATCTTTTGTTGAAGACAATCCACATCTTTCTTGAATATGATGAATCATCGATATAAGCCAAATACATTCTTGACTTGCTTCATGAATTACAAGTATCTCTATGTGATTTGAAGAAGTAGCAATCAATGTTTGTTTTACTAATTGCCAAGATATACCAGTATTTCCATAGGTAAAAACATATTCTGTTTGTGATCTGGCTTTATGTGGATTAGAGAGATATTCAGCATTTGCATATCCAATTAGTTGCTGCTTTGATTCATTTGAATAAAATAAACCCATATTAGTTGTTTCATGAAGATAACGTAATATTTGCTTGACTCTATTCTAATGTTTTCGGGTTGGTGCATAATTATATTTTGCTAATAAATTGACAACAAATGTAATATCGGGCTTGGTACAAGTTGCAAGATACATAAAAGCACCAATTGCACTAAGATATGGTACTTTAGGACCAACGAGTTCTTTATTATTTTCTCAAGATCGAAAAAGTTCTTTCTTTACATTAAGTGATTGAATAACCATAAGAGTACTCAAAGGATGAGTTTTATCTATATAAAAGTTCTTAAAGACCTTTTTTTTTGTTTTGTTTTTTTGATGTACAAGAATCCCATTTGGTAAGTGTTCGATCTGCAGGCCAAGACAAAATTTTATTTTGCCAAGATCTTTCATTTCAAATTCCTTCTTTAAATATTTTGTAGTTTTTATAAGCTATTTTGGAGTTCCTACGAAATCATCAATATATACTGTAACAATTGCAAATCCGGATTCTAATTTCTTAATAAAAATGCACGGACAAATTGGATCATTCTTATATCCCTCTTTCAATAGATATTCATTGAGGTGATTGCACCACATGCATTCAGATTGTTTCAACTCATATAGAGATCTTTGCAGCTTGATTGAATATACACTTATGGGTTTTGAATTAAATGTTTCTGGCATTTTAAATTCTCCAGGGACTTTCAAATATATATATATATATATATATATATATATATCACTATATAGTAATCAATATAAATATGCTTTAACCACATCCATTAGATGCATATCTAATTTTTTTGTGATTACTAAGCTAATAAAAAATCCGATTGTAATTTCATCCATTACGGGTGACTATGTTTCCTTATAGTCAATACCAAGTCTCTACGAGAAACCTTGTGCAATAAGTCGTGCCTTATATTTTATAATTTCATTTTTCTTATTGCGTTTTCAAACAAACACCCATTTATATCCCACAAATTGTATCCCTTTAGGGGCTTGGACTATAGGTCCAAATACTTCACATTTTATAAGTGAGTTTAACTCTGCTTGTATTGCTTCTTCTCACATTGGCCAATCATTTCTCTGTCGACATTCCTTGACAATTCGTGGTTCATTGTCATTATCACTTTTGATGATTTTTTCATCACTACGTCTGGTAGTGTCAAGAGCAACTTTAAACGAAAATATGTTGTTAACAACAATTTGATTTCTATCCCAAACTTCTCCTGTACTCATATAATGTATTGAGATCTTATTATTTTCAGGTATCTTTTCCACTTCAGGGAATAACTCTTTAGGAGATTCCTCTTCTGGAGGTTTATAAGTAGGAGATTTGGATTGACTTACTATAGGTTGTTTTGCAGTTCTAGCCTTTTCAAGATTGTTTTCATTTATGGGTATGATCTCTTCGGGAGATCCAATTATAGTCTTTTCTAGATACTAACTGTTTGTTCTTGAGCTTTCCTTTTCCAAGGAATTTTATCCTTTGCACTAACAAGTCTTTCATGGTTTTGGCGTGTCTTAGACTCATTTGCTGCCATGTCCACCAATTGTCCGACAGGGACATCAATTCTTGGTGGGGTATTAGCTGCTGGCATGTAAGATTTTGTCACATTCTTTGTGTCAATGAATGCATCCAATAATTGATTTGCAATACTTCGCAAATGAATGATCCTTTGAACTTCTAGTTCACATTGATTAGTACAAGGATCAAGATGAGATAACTTTGAATTATTCCATGTGATTTCTCGCCGAGTTTCAGGCTATAACTTGTTTCTCCCTAATGATAGGAAAAATGTTTCATCAAAATCACAATCCTCAAATCGTATGTTAAAAACATCTCCAGGCAAGTGTAAGGTTCCGGTGTCCCACATCAGGAATGAAAAGAGAGTTCTTGGGTTATAAAAGTAAAAACTTAGACCCTTATATAGCATCGAGGCCTTTTTTGAGTGGTGAAATTCCTAGCAGAACTCCCCAGTTAAGTGTGCTTAGGCTGGAGTAGTTATGGGATCGGTGACCCACTAGGAAAAACAAATCTGTGCAAGCGTGGCCCAAAGCGGACAATATCAATGACATGTGAAGGGTTAGGGCGTTACAGATGGTATCAGAGCCGACTCTCTGGAGTGCTAAGTGTGGGCCCCTAGCGTCTCTCGATGCATGTAGGCGGGCTCATAAGCGGTAGGCTACTGCTCGAGGACGTGCAACCTTAAGGGGGGTGGATTGTAAGGTCCCGGTGTCCCACATCAGGAATGGAGGGGGAGTTCCTGGGCTATAAAAGTAAAAACCTAGGCCTTATATAGCATCGATGCCTTTTCCTTAGTGGTGAAATCCCTAGTAGAAACTCCCCAATTAAGTGTGCTTAGGTTGAAGTAGTTCTAGGATGAAGTAGTTCTGGGATGGGTGATCCACTGGGAAGAACAAATACGTGCAGGTGTGGCCTAAAGCGGACAATATCGATGACATGTGAAGGGTTGGGGCGTTATAGATGGTATCAGAGCTGACTCTTCGGAGTACCGAGTGTGGGCCCCTAGCGTCTCTCGGTGTATATAAGTGGGCTTGTGAGCTAACAGGCTATTGCATAGGGACGTGCAGCCTTAAGGGGGGTGGATTGTAAGGTCCCGGTGTCCCACATCGGGAATAGAGAGGGAGTTCCTGGGCTATAAAAGTAAAAACTTAGACCCTTATATAGCATCGAGTCCTTTTCTCGAGGGGTGAAATCCTTAGCAGAACTCCCTAGTTAAATGTGCTTAGGCTGAAATAGTTCTCGGATAGGTGACCCATTGGAAAGAACAAATCCGTGCTGGTGTGGCCCAAAGCGAACAACATCGATGACATGTGAAGGGTTGGAGCGTTACAATAGGCATGACTTTTATTGATGCATTGACTAATTCCAAAATGATTGCTGATGATAGTGGCCAGTGCAACCACACACACAATCTTTTGTGATGCAAAATATTTTATACATATAATCATGAGAATAGCTAATGTCAATACAATTTTAGGTTTTGCAAACCTGATTGAGGGCTCTAGAAAAGTCAATATTATGTTTCCAAAACAAAAATTTGTATTGATGAAGCTTTGTATTCTACCAAATCCACAAAAAATTTCTTAAGTTTCAAATATATACATCGTAATGGTTATCATATTGAAACTATAAATAAAGGTCAGGAAAAGTATTTGTTTATTACTTCAACTAATTCTGGCCAGAAGTTGGTATTAGAAAAACTTCCTGCATTTTCCTTTGCATTATATTATACAATGATAAAAATGATTGAATCACATTTTGTAATGCACAGGAAGTGCTCTAACCCAAAAATGTTTATGTGATGGCATGACTGACTCAGGCATCCAGGATCTATAATGATGCGTCAAATAATTAAAAATTCACATGGATATCCATTAAAGAATCAGAAGATTCTTTTACCAATTGATTATCCATGATCTGCATGTTCAAAAGGGAAATTAATTACCAGACCATCACCCACAAAAAGTAATTGTTGAATCTTTATCCTTTTTGCAAAGAATTCAAGGGGATATATATGTACCCATACACCCTCCATGTGGACCATTTCATTATTTTATGGTTTTAATAGATGCATCAACCAGATTGTCACATGTTTGTCTACTTTTTACATGAAATATTGCCTTTGCTAGACTCCTTGCTTAAATAATTAGATTGCAAGCACATTTTCCAGACCATCCTATCAAGACAATTTGTCTAGATAATGACAGTGAATTTACATCTTAAGCATTTGATAATTATTGAATTTCTATTGGCATTGATATTGAACACCTTGTTGCACGCACTCATTCTCAAAATGGTTTAGCTGAATCTTTCATTAAAATACTTCAGTTGATTGCTTGACCTTTGCTTATGAAAAGCAAATTACCTATTTCAGTATGGGCTCATGTTGTATTGCATACGACATCTTTGATTCATGTTAGACTAACTGCATATCATGAGTACTAGCCATTACAGCTTATATTTGGTCAATCACCAAATGTTAGTCACCTTAGAGTGTTTGGTTGTGCTATATATGTCCCTATTGCACCCCTACAGCACACTAAGATGGGTCTACAATGTACACTTGGAATTTATATTGGTTTTGATTCTCTATCAATCACTAGATATCTAGAACCCATACTGTAACGCTCCAACCTTTTACATGTTATCGATATTATCCGCTTTGGGCCACGCCCGCACGAATTTGTTCTTCCCAGCAGGTCACCCATCCTAGAACTACTCCAGCCTAAGCACACTTAACTGAGGAGTTCTACTAGGGATTTCACCACTTGGGAAAAGGCCTCGATACTATATAAGGGTCTAGGTTTTTACTTTTATAGCCCAGGAACTCCCCCTCCATTCTTGATATTGGACATTGAGACGTTACACCTATACAAAACTGAAATTCATTACTCTCAAAACATGATCAAAACAGGAAAATACAAGTTGTCAAACCCAAAAATACAAACTTTGAAGGCCTAACTAAAATAGGAAAATGCAAACTCCTAAGTAGAAAAATACAAACTTCAAAACCGTAATCAAAGCAGGGCAATACAAAGCATAACTCAAAAATATGATATCTAGAAAATTAGCTTAATTAGTGTGGACATTTCCATCACCAATTAAATGATAAATTTTTCCTTCACGGTCTTCCAAGAAATTAGAAACATCAAGGTGAGTAATGTCAATTGGTTCATAGTGATCTCTGAAGTGCATTTCAATTCCTTTTCCCTTTTCTTTTATTGAGGCTTGATAAAGATCCACCAAAGGTTTGGGCGTACAACAGGTACATGACCAATGTCCTTTCATGCCATATCTATAACAATTATCTTTATAATTCTTGGGAGGTTTATTATGTAAACTTTTTTTCTTTTCTTGTGATGTCCCAGGATTATTCCACTTTTGGTGGAATGCCATTGTATTTTTGCTTGAATATTTCTGAACATGTCCCCTACGGATTCTATAATTATTTCTACCTTAGTCATGTCCAAAACCATGACCTCTTCTTGTCTATGACCATGAAATGCAATCTCATTCACTTTGGAGAATGGAGCAGAACTAGTTAGGTGGGATTGATGATTTTTCAATAAAAGTTGATTGGTTTGTTTAGATACAAGAAGGCATGAAATTAGTTTAGAGTACTTAATAAATCGACGCTCTATATATTGCTGCTGGAGGAGCACATTATCAGCATGAAATGTGGAGAATATTTTTTCAAGCATATCCTCTTCAATAATTTTTTCTCTATATAATTTTAATATAAAGATAAGTTTAAATAAAGCGGAGTTGTACTCACTAACTAATTTATAATCTTGTAACCTCAGGTGCAACCAATCGTAATGAACTTTTGAGAGGATTATGATCTTCTGGTGCTCTTATCTTCTTTCAAATTATTCCACAAAATAAGTGAATCTTTTACTGTGAAGTACTCAGCTTTTAATTCTTCTTGGAGATGGTGGTGAATGAATATCATTACTTTTGCTCGATCTTGTAGGGATGCTTCATTTTCATTCTTTATGGTATCTCCAAGATTCATTGCCTTAAGGTGGATCTCAACATTAAGAATCTAAGATGAGTAAATTTTTCCCAAAATGCTAAGAGCTGAGAAATCCAATTTCGAAAGATTTGACATGTTTATGCACTATATACAATAACACTAATATATTTAGTTTCACATGAATATATTAAGAAAATATAGAATTAGCCTTATTACGAACTAATAAAATATTTATTTATACTTACCTCAACCACTCTTTAACTTTTTTTTTTTCTTAATTGGTCAGAATCTTGTATTGATTGTTGGAAAATTTAAATTAAAATTTACTCCAATGGTTGTCTCTCTTGAGAAAGAAGAGTATGTCCTTTTGAAGAGTCATAACCTTTTTGAAGAGTCACGGAGGAATCTATAAATTCTATCTCCCTCACTTCAATTTGGATAGAGAATTCGTCATTTCTTCTTCATCTTTGCATTTATTCTTCATATTTTCCTGAGTCTAATTTTTCTATAAAGAGAGTGCATGCACAGTGAAGTTTGCTAGGCTTGCAATAGCAGTGCTACTAGTGCATGACATTGATTGTTGTATCTTAGGAGATAGACGTCCATTGAATCTTGAGCACTGGTGGGAGGACGAATCTGTCTTAAGGAAAGAGTGTCACACACTCGACTCGATCAGGTTTTATCTATTTATGTACTGTAAGTTTTGTTACGTTATTATGTCGATTTATTTCATTTTTGGTTTTGTCAAAAAACCGTTCACACATTTTTAAATTATATTTTCCATGTAGTTTGGTATTGTTTTTCTAAGAATCTTAAGACAGATTTGATCCTATTTATAGTTTTTGGAAAAATATAATTGATTTATTATTTGTATATGGTGACTTGCATGAGCCTGTGGCGCAGAATATGTTCAGTAAGAAAAAGCGATTTATACCATTCTTTGCCAAAATTTTGTAGAAAGTTTGGGATATGGCCGAGAAAGGAAACATTATTGTGGAGGATTAAAACAACGTTTCAAATAGTTGGTTTTTGTTATAATTTGAGTTTGAATATGACTCAATTTCATGCCTGGGCCACATGTAGTAGTCTAGCTTTATGGTCCAAGTTATGGATATCAAAGTTAGCGGGCCCTAGTTTTTTACTTGTGACTTTGTTTACAGTGTTGGCCCAAATGAAATAAATTTATGATTCACATTATGAGTCACTGGGATTTATATATTCTGTTTATAATCTATTCTTTAATTGATTTATTCTATGTCTTCAAATTAAACTAAATATATTCAATTAAATGTTTCGGATGTATAAATTCTAGTGTATGAGCATGTCTAACTTTTATTTGATGAATATTATGCATTTAAAATTTATAATTGTTGGAATTTTCAATCAAGTAAATCTGTCTGTAAGTTAGTATCGCAAAATCCTTGTTTTGGATTTAAGGAAAGGCATAAAATATTTGGAATATATTTTGGGAAACTTTTCAAGAATGTATTTTTAAAGGCAAGTTATAATTTTAATAATTAAAAGCAAAGTATGTTTTTTAGTTTGTGAATTCTTGAAGCTTGAGAAAATATGGAGTATATATATTATATACTTGGTCAATTTGCTAAATATAATTAAATTGAAATTTATAATTTGTGTAGCTTGTATTTGGAGGAAAGTTTCATATTGGTATTTGCCATGATGGCAATAATGGTCTATATAGAAAACTTTTTATATGTAAAAGTTTTTTATTTTTTAATTTAGTTTATTTATTAGAGAGTTGGTTTTTTGGATAAATCAGAACAATCTAGAAACAGTTTTCTATTTTTTTAATATAAACTGTGCTGTAACAGTTTATTTAAAACTGTTTTTTTTAAACGGTGCTGGAAAGAGTTGTTTTTCAAACTGTATTTTTTTTTTTGTTATTTACTTTCTTATTCTGGAAATTGTTAAACTGGTTTTGAAAAGTTTATTTTTCTAGTTTTTCTTGTTCTGAAATTTAAACTGTTTTTTTTTGTATTTTCAGTTTTGGAATTGTTTTTAGAAATTGGTTTAAACAGTTTTGACTGGTTTCAATACTGGAAATTTTAATTTATTTATGTCCATGCCTACATATGTTATAGAGTTGATAATTAATGTTTACAATTCTTAATGATGTCATTAATTGATATATTTGATATATCGATTTGGTATGTGGTGTATTATAAATGGATGTTAATTATTTATTATAGTGTTGATAAAAATGTGAACTTATGTGTTTTGACATAAGAGGAATTCTAACTATTCTTTGGAGTAATGATTGAAATTGGTGTGGTGACCGATAACTCCGTAATGAAATATTATATAAGTTAAAATATTTCGTGGGTGAAAGACGCTTTGGTAATTATCGACGTAGTCACTAATACTGGATAAGAAAAATAAGATGTAAATATATTTATACAATGATATTTATGTTCCATGTTGAGATTGGAATTAAGGGTTGTAGTAAACAAAAAGAAATAATGCATGGTTAAAGAAATGTTATTTGACAAAGTGTTGTAGCCACAATTGGTATTAGCCATTTTTTCTTAATACTGCAAAATAAAGTTATGAAATCTAATTGTATTTTAGACAAATTAGTATTGTGATTATATTCACAAAGTAATTTACATCTTGTTATTTAGTTCAAGCACTCCAATTAATGATATATTCTGATTTACCTCAGAATTATGGGGGTGCATTAATATTTTTGTGTAATTATACATCAGCAACAAAAATTAAGTTTTCTTAGAATGCTTGAAATGTGGGGGTGCTTGGAGGATTTTACCAAAATAACGGTTCCGATAATAAGTCCACAAAGAATCTCAATTCTTTATATAGGACAAAGTCGGAATAGAAGCAAAAATGGTTTCATTAACTCCTAAGAAACAACTTTATGTTTATTATTTAAATTTGAAAATGGGAGTGACATAGAGTAACGGTAAATCTCGATGTAATCAAAGACTTAATATCGTAGGACATTTGCTTTCAGTTGTGAATATTGTCTAAGGATAATATAATGGATTCACTAACTACTCAATGATATATAACTAAGAAGGTTAAACGAAAAATAACGGTCGCTAAACAAAAAATTTGACCAGAGAGCAAATGAGGGAAAGGTCATTGAGGGGAATGTGATTAAAGCCTATTACATCAGAGTCATCAATGGTAACCCTACTTAGATGGATGGAGATCCCAAGAACTAAGTTTAAAGGGACAACTAAGTTGTGTGTGGCTCACCAGAAATCACTAAAGGAGTCTATCTCTTATCCATTCCTATGATGAGAGTGATATCTACAACATGTGTTGTATGTAGGGGACTTAGGATAAGCAATGCTTTTAATGATCACTTATATCTTGAAAACCCTAGAGGGATATCTTTCAAGAGGAGTATCTTTTAAGAGGAGTATTTAAGAGACTCGAAATAAGGATCACTTATATGAGTGTGGAGGGGCCACTTCTATGAGAATTGATAAGGTTAAATTTTCTAAAGCACTCATGAAACACCAAAACATGCCCAAGGCCAAAATGGGTACAACTGTGAGAACTAAGCTGTGTCTAGAGATATTTTGTATGAATTCTATTGTCTTGACTTACACAAACGGCTGAACAGTTCAGGGCATCGCGTCCACTGATTAGCTAGTAAGTCCGATAGGCTTTCACTAAGGAAGGTTCAAAGCCAAAAGCTACTTATCTGGATGTAGGGTATTTCCTTAATGTACTCTCTCTTTGTCTGCATGTTGTTGCATGTCATTTCCGTAAATTTCATTAACATGGGGGATTGTTGAAAAATTTGAATTCAAATTTACTCCAATGGTTGTGTCTTTTGAGATAGAAGAGTGTGTCCCTTTGAAGGGTCACAACCTTTCTGAAGAGTCATGGAGGAATCTATAAATTCTATCTCCCTCACTTCAATTTGGATAGAGAATTCGTCATTCTTTCTTCATCTTTGCATTTATTTTTCATATTTTCCTAAGTCTAATTTTTCTGTAATGAGCGTGCATGCACAACGAAGTTCGCTAGGCTTGAAATAGTAATTCTACTAGTGCAAGACAATGATCGTTGTATCTTGAGAGATAGACGTCCATTGAATCCTGAACACAGGTGGGAGAACGAATCTGTCTTAAGGAAAGAGTGTCACACATTCGACTCAATCAGGTTTTATCTATTTATGTACCGTAAGTTTTGTTACATTATTATGTCGATTTATTTCAGTTTTGGTTTTGCCCAAAAACTGTTTACATATTTTTAAATTATATTTTTCATATAGTTTGGTATTATTTTTCTAACACTGAGAACGTATTATAAAACTAAAGATAATAGAAAAGAAAGAGCCAAAATAAAATAGAAGGAAATAAGGGGCCAAAAGAGAATAATTTCTTTTATTCCTTTATGATGTGTACTATACATGCTATAGGTTGATTTGTTTATATGGGAAAACAAATTATATATGAGAATGATATTACTGGTTGATTGACGTCAACATTCATAATTATAGTGCAACACCCTCTTTGACTTTCATCCCCTCATTTTGTTGATTTAACCATGAAGGTGTGGTTATCCATACATTTACAACATGTGACAAGATTAATGTTAGATTGTTGACGTCTTTAATTTCAACTGTATTATCCATCAAAAAATGGCATGCCATGTAATTTACATATATAAGTTCAATAAAATTTATAAATTAATCTTAAAATGTTACTAACAATTATATTAAAATTGTTTTAATTCAAAATACAATTTAAAGGCATTCCAAATACATGAAATATAGTCGTTTAACAATTTTGCTCTCCTTATTGTGTCCACCATACATGTTCAATAAGATCATTACAAAGTGTATGATAAAATTCAAAAGATAGATTCATATAGTGATGAATAATGAACTTAGTTAATTGGAGTGTTTTCTATTGTAACGCTTGAGTAAAACGCATTATTTTTTATGCATCATACTTGTTACGGAAATGGGGTGGCCAATGAGCCTCATTTCAAGATCCATTATATTGATTTGAACCATTCACCTTTTAGAGTACATTAAGTAGAACATATATGTATAAAATCAAATGACATCCCTTGAAAATTCTCTCCTCTTCCTCATGCTCTCTGGTTCAAAATCTGTTGAAGCTTCATTATAGTACTGACAGACTACCGACCGAAGTTTCTACCACCCGATTCGAACGGTTTTGAAACCATGTTTGGTTGACATCAGATGATTTTTTTCCCAAACCAAAGTTGTCAATTCGGGTAACGATGATTGGCAAAAGCGAGCCGATTTGATTTGTGAACAGTCCTACTTTATAAGATGTCTTCTTAGAATACAATTACTTGTTCAGAAATCAAATGTATCTAACCATATTACTAACTATCTAGTTGAAGTAACTAATTAACCACTTAAAAGTATAATATCCTACCTACCACTAATTACCTTGTTCTCAACCTTGTGCCACTTGAGCCTCGTCTCTAATTAATTCTGTTTTTCTTGAATGAACTTTAGTCTAGCCACTACTGTTGTATTTTTCTTGCTAATGTTGAAAAACATAGTTAATATCTAGTTTAGTTAATATAATGGGGAAATAGGATGACATAATAAAGAAAATAAAATTTACACAAAAAGTGAAGAACAAAATTAAATATCTTAAATTGTAAAAATCTTGCTGTATGTTGCAACAACCACCCTAGACAAAGATTTTCACATCATGTCATATACAAATTCCTTAACATTAAATTTTTTTCTATCATCCTCATTTCAATAAATTGTGGATTTATAGAGACAGAATCATTTTGTTTAATATAAATTTTTCTTTAGATATTTTATTAAATATTAGTGATATGGTGAAGTACGATTCTTACAAAACGTATGGTTGATGAGAGAATCTATTATTATCATATATCTTGTTAATTAGAGTGACTTTTGGAACATGTGATCTTTGCATGTCTCACTTTCTCAATTGCCACTACAATTTTATCTTAAAAAATAATATTTCCATTCTCATATTCATTCCAAACCTCCTTGTAGTAATAAAATTTAACAGTCCAAAGCCATAAAGAAGAATGAGTTGCTATAAGTCACCTATTTTTAGGTATTTAACTAGTATCTACCATCAACAAATATAAATTTTGTAAATTTGCAAGATAAGTATTGTACATTTATCCAACCAAAATCTTGTCAAAAATTTCATGAGACAATCAAATCATATCATTTTCTATCGACATTTCAACCATTGTTGGATCATGAGGTCTACCTATTTTTGTATTTGTATACAAAAGAATCACTTCTATAACTTCACTACGATGGTCTCCATTGAAATTATTAACTATATGAATACCATAATTTTTCGGATGGTGTAAACAACTATGAAAATATTATTTTGATGAAGATTAAACACAACTTTGATTCCATAGCTCACCCACTCACTGGAACGCAAAACATCCATGTTCTCGTATATGAGATAAAAAATCAGTCTCTTTTCGTCTTCCATCAATTCTTTCAAAGTGCAATCAAATTCAACAGGGATAAGGGTATATTTCTTTTCAAAATTATATCTATCAACCATATAATTTGTTGGTGATTCAGTAATAACGTCATAATATTTGTTTTTAATGTTAACCCTTCTAAGAATTTTAAAATCAACGGGCTCTGTTAGTAATGGGCGCCCATGTGGCATGACCATTAAATTTGATTTTGAATCCTTATCCAAATAGGTTTTGATTTTGAAATCAAACCTATTTAGGATAACCACTCTTGAAACAGACGTTATCAGTTTGAACTGATATAGATAGATATAATATATATTAGATATTATCTGTATCTTAACTGATATGGATAGATATTATAATATATTAAATATTTGTTATATGGTTATGGGTAATCCAAGAGAAACAACGTTGAGTCTGTTTCAACCCATATTCTGACTCTCTCCCAAGAAACAACGATCAAGTCAGTTGCACTGTGGTTTGTGTGGGTGATATTCACCATTGTAATATCACCCCACTGCTGGGATTGATTGATCTGATTCTGGAAGCACGTGATTTATCCACGAGGTTCTATCATCAAAAGGTATGATCTGATGATTTTATTCCGCTGCATATTCTGTGTTTTTTTCAGTTTACATTGGTATCAGAGCATGTTAATGGATATTTTCGTGTTTTCCTCATGTGTATACTTTTATATGTATATGTATATATTATACACATGAATATTTGTAGAAATTTTTTTTTTTCAGATTAGGAGCATAAAAATATTTTATTTTTATGATCATTAATGTCATTTTTAAGAGCATAAATGATTTTATTTTGGAAAAAGGAGTCCGGCAGTAAAAAAAATCGGAACTGTCAGTACCTTGGAAGGCGGCGCGTGGCCTTCACGCGCCACCACGCTGAAGCCACGCGCCACCACGCGCGTCCACGCGCCTACACGCGCCGGATGCCATGCTGACGCGCCTTCACGCGCCATCACGCGCGCGTCGGCGGTGCTGTCCACGCACGCGCGCCGTCCGCGCCCGCACGCGCGGCGCGTGCTGGAGCCGCGCGCCGAGCCGAGGCTGAGCCGCGCGCCGAGCCGATCCTTGAGCCGACTTGCGCTGAGCGGCGCCGAGCCGAGCCGAGCCGTTTTTCCGCGCGGGCTTGGCTCTAAGGCTCTGTTTGTTTGTTTTTTAATTCTGAATTGCGTTAATTGGCCATAATGTATTCGTTATAGCTTTGTTTTAAGCATGGTTGGTACCCTTAGACTCAGAATTAATTTTTCTATATTCTGTAAAATTTTGAAAATTTTACGAAAATATTTAATATTTTTCCTGTGTTAATAATGCATTTTTTTTGCTTTAAAATGCATCTGGTGTTGCATGATTAATTTTCTGGGGTTGAAATTTTTATTGTGGACTTCTGAAATGTTTTAATATCTACTGGTAATATTGTCTCATTTTATCAGTTTCTGGATTTTTTATTTCTAATTTTATGTGTATTTATTAGTCATTTAAAATTCCAGAATATTTCAGAAAAATTTCAGAAGATTTCAGAACAATGTACATTTTAATTATGGCATAATCTGAATATTGTTTCTGTTTACTAGTTTCTGGATTTTTTATTTCTAATTTTATGTGTGTTTAATTAGTTATTTAAAATTCCAGAAAATACCAGAAAATTTCAGGATGATGTACTTTCTGTTATGGCATAATTTAAATATTGGATACAGCATATTTTTTTTTTTTTGGGTTTGTAATATGTTGTAATTAGAAGAGCATGTTTATTTATTTATTTATTAGAATTCCATTATTAAATAAATATAGCATGAGTTATTTGTAGATTTACATTAAAATGCTATTGTATGGAATTTATCATGCTTTGTATATGCCATAGTCAGTGGGAGGTTATTCGGTTGAGAGAAATCTTTGTAGATTAACTCCCGAAAACCAATATTTTGCGTATAAATTAAACTAAATTTTGGATAATTGTCACTTGTGGCGCAAGAGATGATTACGAGCATAGCGGATTTTCGATCTTGCGACTTGTGTAATATTGTCACTATTTAATTTAGATTTTTGCGGCAAAATTATATTATGCTAATCAAATTAATCCCAATGCGAATTTCTCTCTAAATTGATTTAGCTTATGAAAGTTAATTTGGTTGACCTAAACTTAGTAGAGATGTTCAAATGTGAACAAACTAATCCCATTCTTTAGATGAGCAAAAGTCTTGGAGACTTTAGGTCAAACCTTAATTGAGCCAAAGTAAGGAAACATGACTCAAAGTCGCCGTGTTTTTGTTGCCTTGTTTGGCACAATAAAAACTAATGTGTGCGCTATAGTTAGCGGCACGCTACATAGTTTTGGTTGGCAAGTTTTGGAGTTATGAAATTAGTAAGCCCTCAATAGATCTGTATATGATCTTGACTAATGAGTTGCGCGGATTGACTTTGTAATTTGACTTGTAAATAATGTTACATCATTGGATGAAGTAACATTCAAGAGTCACGTCATCCAAGAAATGCGAGCTTAAATAAATTAGTCATTAAGTGTAAGACGAGTAGCCAGTATGAGCAGTGTTTTGCTCTCTACCCAATTATTGGGAGTGGATTGAGCGAAATTTCATGCACTATAATAGTGTGCGTTGAAATATCACGTGAAGTTAAAAGATTAGCGCTTAGAAGCTGCAAAATCTATTAACACTGAGTGAAAAGATTAGCGCTTAGTGGCTGCAAAATCTATTAGCATTGCCAACTTGTCTAAGTGTGGACACTTACTGTTTCCACACTTGAGTGTGAAACATGGATGAGGTGCTTCTTTGTGTGATTCCTTTACTAGGCTAACGTTTTGAATAACATTTACCACTAAGCGCAAACGTTGCAGCATAGTAATGAAAAGGTTAAGGCTGACAAGGTTGTTATGACTCTAAGAATTTAACGCATCGCTTGTAAGAGCATTGTGTTGAATTAGACTCTTTAGCCTAATTCGCGCTTAAGTTACTTCAGGAGCTATCATAGTTGATAGCTTATTCTCTCCTTCTTGTGGATAGTAGAATTAATTGCAAGTAACTATGAAGCGAGAAATAGAGATGGCAACAGGAGTATCGTCATCTTTCAACTAGATGTATTAAAGTGCATGGAGAATAAAATTGACTTGAAGATGCAGGGGATTAGCACTTACTAGTTAAATTTGCGACTTAGGCGCAGTTGATATCTCCATGACATCCTTTTTATGATCTAGTGAATATGACTTAGTCGTGAGTCATTACCTAGTTGGGCCTAAACCTTTAAAACTTGTCTTCGAGAACTCACACATTAAGATGATTGGAATTAGTTTATGACATTGGTCATGAACCAGTGGCTTATTATACTTAATCACATTAATGAGATGATGACACGATGGTTTGAGTAGGCCTTCTCGGGCCCACTCGCTTATGACATCCTGCTCTCATGTGAATATGTAACTTTGTTCGCAATGGGTGCGCACAAGTAAGTAGGAAAGCCGCAGAAGGTCATTTGTTTTGGCGCATTTAGTCCACTATGGTATTTTGTGACTAGATATGTGTGAGGGTATGATAGCTAAGCCTCAATCTCGACACATTTATAGATTACGATACGCATCTGAGTCAAGACTATTTGATCTCCCATAAGTCAAAAATTTTTGAGATGATTTTTGACATTGCACATATAAGGTCGAGATCAATTAGATAAGAGTTTTTTGTGCTTTTAGTTTTGACCAAGGTGGCGAGTATCTATTTGAGTTATTTTTTCAGAAAAACTCTGTGAAGAGAGATGGATGCTTAGAACATTGATTATTCCTAGTACTCAACAACACACTGGTGTAGTAGAGATAAGGAATTAAATATTGTTAATGTTAGGTAGATAATGGCGCAAAATGTTTCCCAATTGGGAATTGCACTAGTTTGTTGCCTATATCCCTAACTAAGTGCCCTCCATATCAGTTTTTTACACTCCATTTTGAGTAATGGGTTAGCAGAGAGCCATCTATGGGCGATCTGTAACCATTAAACAGCTTATCTTTATTCTACTTCTCATAAGATTGCGAAGTTAAGACCTAGGGTTCTATAGCGCATTATTGTATGCTGTCTTGTAAACACAAAGGGTCGTGTGGCGCATTATTGTATGCGGTCATGCAAACCCTCCGGGTCATGTGCATATAGGTAAGCATCTTTGTGGTAGTGTAACTAAGTCACATAAAGTTTTATTAGTAAAGGTGACGTGAATAGAGTTTTCGGAACTCTATAAGATGGAGAATTCCAAGCATAGCGCTCTATGTAGCCTAGTTGAGAATGGAAAGAAATTTCCAATATCCTAGGGACAGTGGGAGCGATGTGCCTACTAATGGATTACTCCATTAGAGAAGAATACTCTACATTCTTAGTTGCGTGGTAGCAAATGTGAAAATTTTCCACGTCATCACTGGGTGATTGAGAGGGAAACATTCATGATTGCTCCGCAAGATGATAAAGAGCCTAGGATAATGCCTAAGGCTCTAGTCCCCTATTTTTTGAAAGAGGATCAATGTTGCGCAGTTTAAGACAAAGTCTTTGAGGATTAACCATTTTTTATAATTTGGTTGACTTTCTATTATGACGCAAAACTGTTATAAAGTTATGCGTAATTTGGATAGTCATTGTTGAGGCATAAGGCTCGCTAGATACCGAATGGTCGCACCATTGAGGAAAGTGTAGACCATGAGAAGACTTCCTCCTGGGGAGTGAGGTTATTTTGACTTAGGCTATAATTGACATAAGTTCGGAACATTGATTTGTGGACATTGTGACCTGATTTCTCATTAGAGAATTGGATAAGTAGATCCGTAGGGATTTACCTTCTGCTTTTATGGTGAAAAGTTAGGAGCGCAAAAAGGTTGCTGGTTCCAATAAATCTTTTACAGCCTAAAGCAGTTATCCAAACAGTGGTTCTTAGATTTCGTCAAGCCATGATAGGGCAACGATGATCGATGAAGACCACTGAGGCATGATCAATGGTCCAAAAGAAGTTTTTCCTTACTTAGTCATTATGAGCCAGGAATTTATAAGGTAGTCGCCATCTGGGGTGGGCAGTCCTCTATTTTAGATATGATGGACATGGGTGATGTAATTTATATGCTCGGATGTACGATCCTTAGGGATTGTTTTAGGAAAATTCTCGGTTTGTCTTCGATGACTTACATAGAGAATATCCTAGAATGATTCTAGATGCAAAATTGCAAATCCATTGACTTACCTATCGGTAAAAGCCAGAGCCTTAGCTATTGAGTGAATCCTCAGATTGTCTTTGGGAGAAACAGATGACCTATATTCCTTGATCTTTTCTTTGTTGTGGGAGCCTAAAGTACGCTATGTGGGCGTATTCGGCATGATAAGTGTTATCTTTGATAAATGGTTAACTGAGTTGTTCAGACATTGACCTTGCTCATTAGACTGTGGATAAAATGCTTTATTAGAAGCATATTAATTTGCTCCTTGTAAAATTCAATGCGCTAGTTGGGCGCATCTGCGCTAGTTGGGCGCATTAAGAATGAACGCAAATTGGTCACCAAAAATATCTTTAGAGAGGTTATTGCGCAAGAGGTAGTGATCTTAAATCATTTCATGTGAGGCGCACATGGTGGATTCCGTTGTATATACTTATCGCAAGAGGTGCTGATAAGGCTTATGTTTGGAATCTATAATTGCGCAAGCTGTGGTCATTTTTTTTAAGATCGATCACTTATTTTGAGATGATGGGATGTTGACACTATTACGGTTTGTGTCATAATGATTAGCAAATGATGATGTCAGCAGGCAAGATTGGCTCACTCACACGGGCAATCGCCCTTGACGCTTGGGAGCGAGCAAGGATGAGACTGGTGGTTTATTTTTATTCGGAGCCAAGAGAGGCTTAAATCATCCACTATGTATGTCGCCTTGGTTATAACCAAGATGAGGTCGTGTTAAGGACCAAACATGGATGTTAGTACCCACTTTCCATGTTGTGCCTGTTATGATTAGCCAGATGCGAGATCTCATTTGGCGCCTAGAAGGCGAGCAAATAGAGAATTCGGGTTAAGCGCTAGAAAGCGACTAGACTAATATCTGTACGGTGTATCGAGTATGACGTCACTCTTTATGGAAGAGTTACTCCACCGTAGCATGTATTCATACTATATGTGCTTGGCGACCGAGTAATGAGGTGAGAGAATGGATCCCTGCTTCCTCACCGTGTGAGTCTTACGTGTCATTATTGATATGACTTTCATTTATGTACCCTTTTGTGACTTTTGACTATGTCATAAGGTAAGGGGTTGATGTTCTGCTACTTTGGTATGTTGCCTGCGGTCATGCATGATTCGGCCTTAAGGGACATCACTGGGAAAGCGGTCAATCCTAAACTAAATGGCATGAGTGCAAAGGGAAGATCATCTAGTATTACACCACTGTTGTATATTCACTGCCGGCAACTCACATCGCTCTGTATGAGAGGCGAATTGAGTGTGAATATATTGCAAGAATTGAGAGGGTCAAACATGCTCTTTTTGAGGGATTAGAGATGTTTTTTGGACCGGTGTAATTAGATGGGTCTGGGGTATATGAGACACTATTTCTTTTCTTTTTGGGTTGATGTCTCTATGCTGGCTCATTTTGAGTTTCTAGTATAGAGCTCCCACATGCAGGTGTTCTCAGCAGTCGCACGGTGCAGTGGCTAGTATGAGATTGTTCGTTTTTGGGGAGATTGAGATAGAGATGTGGCAGTGTCATGCCAACTCATGTGCGAGTGGGAGATGTTAGTAATGGGCGCCCATGTGGCATGACCATTAAATTTGATTTTGAATCCTTATCCAAATAGGTTTTGATTTTGAAATCAAACCTATTTAGGATAACCACTCTTGAAACAGACGTTATCAGTTTGAACTGATATAGATAGATATAATATATATTAGATATTATCTGTATCTTAACTGATATGGATAGATATTATAATATATTAAATATTTGTTATATGGTTATGGGTAATCCAAGAGAAACAACGTTGAGTCTGTTTCAACCCATATTCTGACTCTCTCCCAAGAAACAACGATCAAGTCAGTTGCACTGTGGTTTGTGTGGGTGATATTCACCATTGTAATATCACCCCACTGCTGGGATTGATTGATCTGATTCTGGAAGCACGTGATTTATCCACGAGGTTCTATCATCAAAAGGTATGATCTGATGATTTTATTCCGCTGCATATTCTGTGTTTTTTTCAGTTTACAGGCTCAATTATATTTAATGACTATAGTATAATCTCATGTTATTCTCTTTTCCTTTTGAATCAACATACTCAGTATAAAATTCACCATTTGAACTTCCAACAGCCATTTGTTTGGATTTTGATTTCGACATTTTTGAAATGAAACTGATAAGATTATAAAAAATTATTAAAAATTGTATTAAAAATTTCATTATCATATTAAATTTAATATAATAAATGAATTATAATTTTATGTAATGTTTTTTATAATAATTTAAAATCCAATATAACATATATTAATACGTTCAATTGAACTATAATATTTTCTAATAGACTTTTAATTTAATCCAAATAATTTTTCTCCAAAATCCTAAAATAAGATATACCAATAGCAATGTTACTCAAAAATCATTATTATTAAAGAAATAGACAAAGAAAGAGAAAGACAATGAGAGATATACCAAACATGGTGGAGAGACTCCAACAAAAAGTGTGGGGATATATTTTCTGAGTCCCAACACGTGGCCAAGGTGACGCCGACGTATAAGCCGATGTGCCATGTGCCCAGGTTATGACGCTGAGGTGATCTCGGTTAGGCCGAGTTTATCTCCGAAGATATCAGAATCCGAGATAAGCGGATAAGGCACAAGAGTACTAGAATGAGGAAGGACTTTAGTATGGATAAGGATAACACTCTTAGGGAGTTTATCTTTATCTCTTGGAGAGTCCAGGATAAGCACTGAGCAGAAGTCTATTGAAGCTAGGCTTCTATGGGGACTAGGATTGAGTTAACTATAAAAGAAAGGCACCTCCGATGGGTCTAAGGTACGCAATTTATATTCTGAACAGTGAGTTTAGCACTATTGATTATCTTTGAGAGATATACTGACTTGATCGTCGGAGTGCCCCCGGGTGGACGAACCACCGCTGGAATCTTCTCTTTCTGTTGCAGGTCAGCCAGGTGTCATCTATTCTGCTAGTACTCTCCAGCTGAATACTAAGTTGGCAGTGTGATCGGAAATTCACTTACACAATTTGGCGCCGTTTGTGGGAAAGAAAAGAGAATAGATGGCCAGCGACGGACAAAAGGATAAGGTTGGAGACGAAATCCCTACTGGGAGTGAAAAACACGTTGACTCAAACGTGGAAGAAGATGGTCGCAATGAGGAGACTCAGAACCAGAATCACAGCAAGAAAGACGTCGGCCAGGATTGCGACGTGCCAAAGAAACCAGATCGAAGTGGATACTACAACGAGGATGACCTCCAGGTATGGAAGGATAGATGCCTGCGGAGGGACAGAGAGGTGAAAGAGATGGCAAACAAGTTGGTAGACTTGCAATCGGTCATCAATTTTATGATGCAAAATAATGTCATGCAGCTACCATACCCGCTGCAGGACACGCTGATTACAGCGACCAATGCCTAGAAAGGAGGGCAGAAGCCAATCCCAATAGCCCCTTAGCACACCAAAAGCGAAAAACACTCTCACTGGCCTTCTAGGGAGGTCGGGCGAGGAGAGTCAAGGAAAGAAGAGTCACGAAGGACACATCGAACTAAAGAAGCAGACCCCAAAGAACATTGGAATGTTCAAAGGCAGGAGCTGTGCTTCGACACAACTCATGGAGAAAGGTCGAAAAGCGCCCACAACGAAGCTGAGAGTAGTATGCCGAAAAGACTGAAGTCGGGAGATACCCAAGCTCCTAGGCGGAGCAAGGAAGACCTGAGGGATTACCTCAGGAGGAAACAACATAATGCCGATGTCGAAGTAACTACACCTGTTAAGCTGAGAACACCATTCTCGGTAGAATTGGACAAATTTGAGGCGCCGAAGAGATTTAGTATGCTGAGGTTCCAAATATACGATGGTAAGTCAGACCCCAACTTCCACGTTGGATTATACTTGAACTCAATGGCATTATATAGTGGGAACGAGCTGTTGCTCTGCAAAGTGTTCCGCTCATCCTTCGGGGAGATTGCATCAGATTGGTTTCACAAACTATCACAAGGAAGTGTGAAGACCTGGGAAGGCCTGGCCGAGATGTTTGTGGCCAGGTTCATGACAAACAAGCTGCAGCCATTAAGGGTGGACGCATTGATAGTTTGAAGATCAGTAAAGAAGAAGGCCTTAGGGCCTATGCAAAAAGGTACTATGAGGTGTTCAACCGAATTCCAGAGTGTAATCAAGAGGTGGTGGTCGTATCTTTCAAGAACGGCCTAAAAGATGACTGTCCACTACGAAAATCTTTGGCAAAGACATTGTCAAACAGCATGGAAGAGCTCATGGCTAGAATCGAGAAGTATGCCAGAGCCGAGGAAGACACGTCGGGGACTAAGGAGACAAAGCAAGAAAAAGGAAACGGCTCGCCGAAGCAAGGCCGAGGTAACAACGGATCCAGCAAGTAAGAGATAGGACTGAGGGCTACACAGGCAGTTACGACTGTGTTCCGAATCCCAATTCACAAAGTCCTGGACAAAATTCGAAACCAACCCTATTTCAGAGCACCAGCAAGGTCACCAGGAGAGTTTATGGGAAGAAACCTTGGCAGACTTTGTGCTTACCACAATGAAGATGGGTATATGACTCAGGGTTGTAGAGCCCTAAAAACACACTTAGAAGACCTGATAAGGCAAGGCCATCTGAGAGACCTTGTCGATGAGGCTAGGACAAGGGAAGAACATGTAAGATTGCCTCAGGCGACAGCAGCTCCACCTCCCCCAGCACAGCAACCTCAAGCAGGAGGACCTCGGGTAATTAATGTAATTCACTCGAAGGTCAACGAAAACGAGATTCGGGGGGAGACCCAGAAGGTAAAACACTTACAGCATGTCTACCAAGTCGGGAAGAAGAGACATCGGGCAGAGGAGTGCCAAGGACCAGTAGTGCCCTTTACTGAAACTGACCTTGAGATAGTACATCATCCACATAACGATGCCTTGGTAGTATCTCTCCAGGTTGGGGAATGCCAAGTGAAGCGCATCTTAATCGACTAAGGCAGCTCTTGTGACATCATGTATGTCAGATGTTAAAAGGAGCTTGGCCTTCACCCAGACGATATGGAACAATCCAATAGCCCAATGGTTGGGTTCAATGGGACGCCGGCATGGCCACTGGGAACGACAAGCTTGGAGGTGCAGGCTGACACCAAGAAGATAAAGATAGAGTTCACCGTAATCGACACACCCTCCCTTTACAATATCATCTTGGGAAGGCCGTGGTTGCATGCGATGGGGGCTGTTCCCTCAACATTGCATCAACTATTGCGGTTCCCAACAGAACATGAGATAGAGGAGATCAGAAGAGATCAGCTGCAGGCAAAGAATTGCTCTATGGCAACGATGAAATCCACCTGCAGTATACGAGAACCAGAGAAGGCAGAGATCGAAGGTGAGGACATGGAGGTCCTAGAGGATGTCGGCAAGGAGCCAGCCGAGAAGAGTGAAGAAGCACTAAAGAAAATCCTTGTCCAGGAGGGAGATGAAAAACGCTTCTTTCTTCTCGGCTTGGGCTTAGCTAAAGAAGAGGAAAAAGAGTTGGAAGCTTTTTTGAGAGCAAATATTGAGGTGTTTGCTTGGACGCCTTACGAAATGTTTGTCATTGACCCCGAGGTCACTTGCCATAAACTGAACGTTGATAGGTCGGCAAAACCCGTAATCCAACGAGCAAGAAGATCGACGTTGATACATATTAAAGCCGTGGAAGAGGAAGTAGACAGACTTCTGGAGGCCAGGGCCATTCAAGAGGTAAATTACCCGACATGGCTATCAAACACAATGGTGGTGAAGAAAAAGAATGGTAAATGGAGGGTCTACGTGGACTTTACCAGCCTGAACAAGGCCTGTCCCAAAGACAGCTTTCCTCTACCCAAGATTGACCAGCTCGTAGACGCCACGTTGGGGCATGGAAGGATGAGCTTCCTGGATGCCTACAGGGGATACCATCAGATAGCCATGCATCTCTCAGATGAGGAGAAGACTGCGTTTATCACCCTAAAAGGGCTGTACTGCTACAGAGTGATGCCTTTTAGGTTGAAAAACGCAGGAGCAACTTACCAAAGACTGGTAACCAAGATGTTCAAACACCTGATTGGCGGAACGGTGGAAGTTTACATGGACGACATGGTCGTGAAGACCAAGGAACCTAAAGGTCATCTGACCGACCTGAAAGCAGTCTTTGACATCCTTAAAACATATCGGCTTTGACTCAATGCTGCGAAGTGTTCATTTGGAGTGGGATCTGGTAAGTTTTTGGGATACCTGGTGACTAGAAGGGGCATTGAGGCCAGCCCAGATCAGATTAAGGCCATCCTGGAATTGAAGAGCCTGACGTTGGCAAACCAGGTACAAATGTTGACTGGAAGGGCCGTAGCCCTGAATAGGTTCATAAGCAGAAGCTCAGACAAGTGCACACCTTTCTTCAACTTAGTGAAGAAAGCCACAGATTTTTTATGGACAGAAGAATAAGAGGTCGCCCTGGCCGACTTGAAGAAATATTTGACCACAGCTCCAGTTCTTTCAAATCTAGAACCTGGGGAGGAGTTGTTTTTGTACTTAGTAGTTTCAGAACACGCAGTAAGCGTAGTGGTAATCCGAGAAGCAAAAGGGAAGCAAAGGGCTGTTTACTATGTAAGCAAAACCTTGGCCGATGCAGAAACAAGGTATCTACCCTTAGAGAAATTGGAACTGGCTTTAGTAATGGCTTCAAAGAAACTGAACCATTACTTCCAGGCCCATAAAATTGTGGTGCTAACTGAACACCCCTTGAAGTCCTTGCTGCAACAAGGAGACCTGACAGGAAGAATAGCCAGGTGGGTAGTGGCCTTGGGACAGTATGACTTAGAGTACAAACCCAAAACAACAATCAAAGGCCAAGTTTTGGTCGACTTCGTGGTTGAGTTCACACCAGAATCCATTGTACATCGGGCTCCGCTAAGCCAAAGTGAATGATATCCAAGCAAGCAGGGAGAAACCCAGCCAAATGCAACAGAACAAAGGAAAAAGGAAAAACTCAGACCCTGTAGCATTTACATCGACGACTCCTTTCGATTGTTTGTCGATGGAAGCTCAAACCGACAAGGAACGGGGGTAGGAGTAGTATTGGTATCTCTAAATGGAGAGATATTGGAACAGTCCATTCGATTGGGGTTCAAGGCCTCAAACAATGAAGCAGAGTATGAAGCATTGATTGTTGGACTAAAGCTGGCAGTAGTAGCAGAAGCAAATGAAGTGATAGTCTTCTGTGACTCCCAGCTCATAGTTAACCAGACAACGGGCGAGTTTGCAGCCCGAGATGAAAGGATGTCAGCCTACGCAAAGGAAGTCAACAGGTTAGTGGCCTTGTTTCACAATTACCGACTACATCAGGTTAGTCGAGATGATAACAGTCACGCCGATGCACTGGCCAATCCGGCTAGTGCAATACAACCTGGAAAAGCAAGGACGATAATGGTCGAATACTTATCGAGCCCGAGCATTGAACCACCGATCGCAGAGCACGAAGCAATGTGTGTGGATATGGGACCAAGCTGGATAGATGTAATTGTAGCATTCTTAAAGGAATGGAAGCTGCCAGATGACCACAAAGAGGCACACAAGATCAGATTGAAGTCAGCAAGATTCAGTCCGACAGCGGAAGGACATCTCTACAGTAGATCCTTCACTGGACCCCTTTTGAGGTGTGTACATCCTTCACAAGTTGAAAATTTTTTATATGAAATACATGAAGGAATTTGTGGAAGCCACGCTGGGGGCAGATCACTAGCTCATAGGGCCATCACCTAGGGATATTGGTGGCCCTACATGCAGAAGGACGCAGAGGCCTATGTCAAGAAGTGTGAAAAATGCCAAAGGTTTGCACCACTAATACGCCAACCAGCAGCAGACCTGAACTTAGTATCCAGTCCTTGGCCGTTTGCCCAATGGGGCATGGATCTCGTTGGAAAACTGTCCCAAGCAACTGGATAAAGAAAGTACTTGCTGGTAACAACAGATTACTTCACCAAATGGATAGAAGCTGAGCCCCTGGCCAAGATCCGAGATGTGGACGTGAAGAACTTCATATGGAGAAATATCATTACCAAATTTGGGATTCCAAGAGCAATAGTTGCCGTCAATGGAACACAATTTGACAGCAAGCTAATCAAAAGCCTCTGTGCAAATTCAAGATCAAGAATTATTTTTCAACCCCAAGCTTTCCTCAAAGCAATGGACAAGCAGAAGAATCCAACAAAGTTATCCTGGATGGGATAAAGAAGAGGCTGCAAGCAGCGAAAGGAAAATGGGTGGATGAACTGCCAAGTGTACTCTGGGCATATCGGACTACGCCAAGAAGATCAACAGGGGAATCCCCCTTTGCCATGGCTTATGGCACAGAAGCTGTCATTCCACTGGAGGTCGGCATCCCAGGGATCAGAACCTAGGGAGTAGAGAATGGGACTAATGATGTACTCTTAGCCCGAGATCTGGATCTTTTAGAAGAAAGAAGGTAGAATGCTGCGATTCAGCTCGCAGCGTACCAACAACAGCTTGTTAGGGCTTATAATAAGAACGTCAACCCAAGGGAATTTCAAGTCGGCGACCTGGTCTTGAGAAAAGTCGTCGGCAACAAAAAGGATCCCAGAGAGGGTAAGTTTGGCCCAAATTGGGAGGGACCCTACAGAATCACTTCAGTATTAGGAAATGGGGCATATCGGCTTGAAGATAATGAGGGCAAAGAGTTGCCAAGACCCTGGAACACTTGTAATCTAAAATTTTTCTATCATTAGATTTTCCTTGTTTTTTGCCGAAGTAATGAATAAAATTTAGCAGAATTCTTCTACATTTATGACTGATAAGATACTCGCCGATGTTTCTAGAATACATGCATAATGAGAACCCAAGTGGAACTTAAGTTCACATTAGGGGGCAGAGAGTTGGAAAACGGTTCTAACACTTGTTAAAACTTGAGAAAAGTTTACAAGTTGAAGTTAAACCGAGATTATGTTTAACACTTGTTGAAACTTGAAACTTGAAACTTGAAAAAAGTTTACAAGTTGAAGTTAAACTGAGATTATGTTTAACACTTGTTGAAACTTGAGAAAAGTTTACAAGTTGAAGTTAAACTGAGATTATGTTTAACACTTGTTGAAACTTAAAAAGTTTACAAGTTGAAGTTAAACCAAGATTATGTTTAACACTTGTTGAAACTTGAGAAAAGTTTACAAGTTGAAGTTTAACCGAGATCATGTTTAACACTTGTTGAAAGTTGAGAAAAGTTTACAAGATAAAGTTAAACCGAGATTATGTTTAACACTTGTTGAAACTTAACAAGTTTACAAGTCGAAGTTAGACTAAGGTTAAACACTTGTTGAAATTTTATGAAAAAATTTACAAGTTGAAACCAAGGTCGCGCCAAGAAAGGTACTTGGATACTTGCCGAGGTAAATCATCAGTTTGTATAACCGGTGTGTGTCACCCCGAGAAGGTTACACAAGATTGAAGTGTACATTAAAGATGTGCAAAATATTCTAAGTATGGAAGTCATACAAGAGCAATAAAGGAAAGAAAAACATGCAATCATCCAAGAAAGAAGGAAGTTGTATTCATAAGAAGGCACATCGGCCATATGGAGAATTTACACTATCCCCAAAACAAAGAAGTACAAAGGGCAAAAAACAAAGGACAAAGACGCCAAAATTAAGACTCTTCAGCATCATTAACAGGCTGGGTCTGGATCTCGGAAGACTGCTGGGAGGACATCTCGGTCGCCTTCTCGGCCGCAAGCTCAGCATCAATTTCTTGAAGGGTTTGATCAAGGCTCTTGTCGGCGAGAGGCACGCCTAATAATGCCTGCTCAGGGGTAGCTTCCTTGGGAACCTCATCACTCTCCTCATCTTGAGTCAAGTCTAGCACTTGCTCATCTGATGTAAGGGACTTGGCCCAAGCAGCCTCCTTTGGTTTCCTCACCAAAGTCTCATTCTCAGGCTCAGATTCATCGTCGAACTGACTTGGAGTTGGAGGGAATGGAAGATGAATGACGTCGGTGTTCCTAAGGAGCGAGTCCTCGGAGACTTCAAGCTTTTTTAGCAAAGTCATCCAACCAAGGGTAAAACCCTTGTTGCATGCCTACTTTACTTGCCTTTCATAGTCTGTCATGACATCGGCCACCCCCTCGTTGTACCCCTTTTGGTCGGCCTCCTTCAGCTCAGCGTCTTTGGTGGCCAAGGCATCCTGAAGTTCTTTTTGGGCTTGGGCCATCTTTTCCTCAGACTCTTTCCTCTGGGCCTCAAGAACCTTGTTAATGGCCTCAGCAGCACCTGCTTTTTCATCAGCATCGTCCTTAGCTTTGATGGCAGCCTCGGCCTGGTCTTCCAACTTCTTCATTTTTGATTGTAAGCTTTTGTTGGCCTTTTGCAGACTGGCAAATTCTCTCTTCTTATCGGCCAGTTCTTTCCGGTTCTCAAAGGATTGTATTGAGAAGGAATGAGCATGTTGGATGGCCTGAAATTGAACAAGACAAAAGTTATTAGAAAATTTTCCAAGTACAAGAAAGAAAGAAAAAATGACCAAATAAAGACACTTACTTGGATAGAGCGCTGGAGCATCAGAGCATGGTTTTCAAATTCACTCAACTCGGCGTTTCGGTCGAGATTGTCGAGAAGAAGCAGAGCAGTACTAAGGGCAACGCTGACATTAATGTCATTAGCGCTGTCGCTAGCCCTAACTAGCTTATCCTCCAGTGTGATTTGGGGGGCCTAGGGGGAATCCTGCTTTTGAGACCCCGATGTGGTTATAGCGAATGTCCTCGGCTTCTTTGATTTTGGGGATTCAGATGGTTGGGCCTCGGCTGGCCCCTTCTCGGCAGCAGATGTAGTTCTCTCGCTCGAAGTTAATTTCGAGATTGGCAAAGTATCTTCAGTATCAATTTGAGTCACCTTTGTCTTTGGCTGAGCCTTCTTGATCCTTTTTGTCTTCAGCTTTGGCTGGGTTGGCGCTGATTGGGCATCAACTGAATCAGGAATATTGGCCAAAAGATCCTTAGCAACTGTTTTTTGGCGGCCCATTTCAGCAGTAAAAACTATTCGGCGTCGTCGACGGCATTGGGATATCGGGATCAGATATGGAACCGAGGTAGATGGCTGCTCAGCTGGATCAGAGGTCGATCCTTGATCTAGACGAGATGAGGAGGTAGCTTCAGGAGTTGTGGCAGAAGGCGGAGACAGACTCTTTTTCTTCTTCTTCTTTGGAACGTCGGGAAGAACCGACTTGTAAGAGGGAATAAAATTGAGTACCAGAGGGGCTCTCCGTTTGAAGACTGGCAAATCCAACAGTTTCCTCAAGCCTTTGCTAGGAAAGAAAGACTGATGGAAGCCCTTTGGTGGCTGAGGAAGAGCTGTAAGAAAAGCAGACATTAGAAACAAATAAAGTATTGAACACTTTAAAACAAACAAGTTAATATGGACACAGGGCTCTTACCATTACACTCTACAAAAACTGTCCGAGGAAGAGGGTAAAGATGGAGGTCCTCATCTGGAGCGAACTCCCAGTTCCCCGAGGTAATGAAGTAATCGTCTCCAGCTCCCTTGTTGGAGTCTGGGAGGTCGGCTACGATTTTGTATTCTGTGGATCTCAGCTTGAGGTAGTAAACGTAGCCCGTGTCTTTTTTGAGGCCACACATGGTGTAGCAATACTGGATATCGACTACGGTAACCCTAACGTGTTCTTGTTTGGCTAAGGCTATGATGCCATTAATGACTCGGTAGGAGTTGATGGCAAGCTGCATTGGGTTCAACTTATAATAATGGATGATCTCACGAAAAAGGATATTGAGTGAGAGCCGAAGTCCGCACTCGATGAAAGCTACAACAGGAAGGGACATGGAATCAGTTGTGGGCATGATAGAATCATCCTCCCCAGCCAACCTCAGATGAACGTCGGCCGGGATGTCAAACTCCTGCCTAAAGTGGTTAATTTGCTCGAGGTATCTACCCTATGCTTCCACATACCCATAACGACTGTAACGCCCTCAAAATTAACCCATTATATATCATTGACATGCATTATTTAAAGAAGACAATTTATTAATTCATTCATCAGAGTATTACTAAATAAAGCATTACATGTAACATCGAATAAAATGCCCTACAAGCTTACATCTTTCCAAGCCAACACTTGGATTCAAATTATGAGTTCTAATCTCAATACAAGAAATGCCCTAGGCTTGAATGTTTACATGTACTAATAAATAAAAACTACTAACTAAAGGTAGTCTTCTTCAATCCAGAAAACCAAACCCTCCCAAGCTAAGTCCTTGGAGGTAGTTTATCACCTGAACCTGAAAATGATGTTCCCATAAAGGGTGAGCCACAGCCCTGTAGAAATATACTAAACCACATATAAGCAATGAATAAAGCAATAGCATTCAACAGATGGTTAACCAAAATAATCAATTACTTCATTTTACAGTCTCATGACACTATTGCCAAAGATACATTTTACTTTCCAATTTTATCAACATGGCTCAGAACCTGGCCAAACTTATAACAGTGAATCACATATATCACATTCACATCCTTCCAATATCAACAAACAAATGAGACTCAAGCTCAAATCAAACACTTCATACTTCCAAATTGACACATTTTAGTGCTGTATCAATAAAACACTTCTATATAAATAAGCACACATAAAAGTGATGCTAATGGAGTCCATCCCCTATCTCCTCCCAAACAAAATCCGGTTTAGAGGTCCATCCCCTATCTTCGCCTAAATCGTGGAGTACATCCCCTATCTCCTCCCACACACAAAACAATGTATGCAAATGCAATGCTCAATCAATACACATATTTTCTGTATCAATGCCATAGTCAAAATTAATGACTTAACCAATGTGATTAGTTTCAGTTATTCCTAATCCACATGCAATGTCTACAACAATCACGACTATCCTCCACCGATAGCCCGAAACAGTTATTTCTAAACTGAAAATAACTATGTCAACAATTCAATAGACAAATAATTCCAATTACCCAATTACGCTATTTAACCAATGAATTCCCCAATTCCATGAATTTAACCATCTTTTCCCAATTCCATGAATTACTTATACAAATTAATTCAATAATACGACTAGGGTTTTTCCCAAAATTTACCAAAGTATCCCCAACATATCAAATTACCAAAGCTTAGAACAAAACCTATAAAATGGAGTAGGAAATCCCTACCTCAAAGAAAACAACCCAAAAGGTGAAGACAGAGATGAGTGCCCAAATTCCAATGTGCTCCAAATCACCAAATGTTCAGATTAGAATGAAGCCCAAGCCGCCCTCTATCTTTCTTACAAAGAACTTAAGATGAATTCACACTAGAAGTAGATGAACACCTAAAGAGAAGATGAGTTTTGAGGGAGAGAAGTCGGACCTAGGGTTTAGAACAAAAAAGAATAAGAAAAGACTGATCAAAACCCGCTGCTGGGTATATAAACTGGACAGGCTCGCTCGAGCGAAGACTTGGTCGCTCGAGCGACCAGACACAGAGAAACTACGCTCGAGCCAAGGAAGCCTTGCTCGAGCCAACAACTCAAAAGCTTGCTCGAGCGAAAGAAAGCTCGATCGAGCGAAGAACTCAAACCCTCAGGTCTGCAACAAGACACACGCTCGAGCGAAGGAACTATTGCTCGAGCGAAGGACGAACTAACTCGCTCGAGCGAATAAAATCTCGCTCGAGCCAAGAATGAACAGCTACAGGTCCAAATCAAACGCAACCATTCGCTCGAGCGAACAACTCCTCGCTCGAGCGAAGAACCAAAAAAAACCTGGACAGCAACACTTGGTTCCTAAACCCAACCAACCTGAAACAAACCTGCCCAATACATCCTATAATTCCAAATGAGAAAATAAGGGACAACAACAACAATTATACAATGACAGAATCTACGGAACCTAAGTCCGGATACAATAATCAAGTGGGAAAAGACCGGGGTCGCTATAACCTCCCCCCCTTCAAAGAATTTCGTCCCCGAAATTAAGCATAAGTTTTTGAAAACAATTTTTTTTTACAATTCATTAGTAAACATCTTGACCCAAAACTGGTCACTTCATCTCTTTATTAAGAGGCATCTCATATTAAATATATAACACAACATAAATCTCAACCTGTATCATTATTATGCATTATTTCTTTCAATGTTAACAATCCCCATATCATATTCAATTGCATGATATATATAACACACTCAGCAATGTAATCAACATATGCAATGCTATACTAAACTTCTATAATGAAGTAAGTTTCAAGATACACCCATTTACCAAAACATACTCAACGTTTTACAACTTAAGACATATGTAAAGCTCTTAAGTTCAACAACATTACAAAATCTAAATACAAGATTACAAATGAATAAACATGTCCGGGTATTTTTCGCGGACTTCCAATTCACGCTCCCAAGTGGCTTCCTCCACTCCATGATGTTTCCACAAAACTTTTACCAAAGGGATGGTCTTGCCTCGCAAAACTTGATCCCGCCTATCCAATACCCGAACCGGTCTCTCCTCATACGAGACATCCTCATCAACTACTAAATCGGTCCAATCCAACACATGTGATGGATCCGGCTCATACTTCCGAAGCATACTCACATGAAGCACGTCATGTACTCCGGACAACTGCGGCGACAAAGCTAAACGATAAGCAGCCTCGCCAATCCTCTCAAGGATCTCGAACGGACCAATGAACCGAGGGGACAACTTCCCACTCTTCCCAAACCTCATCAAACCCCGTCTAGGTGATATCTTCAGAAAGACATGATCACCCACCGAAAACACCAAAGGTCTCCTCCTACGATCGGCATACGATTTCTGACGACTCTGTGCTGTAACAAGCCTCTTACGGATAAGCTCAACTTTCTCCGTCGTTTCTCTCACCAACTCTGGACCCAATAGAGGTGCATCACCCACCTCAGCCTAACACACAGGAGATCTACACGGTCGGCCATACAAGGCCTCAAATGGTGCCATACCGATACTAGATTGGAAACTATTGTTGTAGGCAAACTCCACCAACGGCAAGTACCTCTCCCACAACCCACTAAAGTCTAGAACACAACCCCAAAGCATATCCTCAAGTATCTGAATAGTACGCTCGGACTGTCCATCAGTCTGAGGATGATAAGCCGTGCTAAAGGTCAACTTAGTGCCTAAGGCACTCTGCAAACTCTGCCACAACCTGGCAGTAAAACGAGGATCTCTATCCGAGACAATCGTCACTGGAACCCCGTGTAACCTTACTATGTCCCGAATGTACAAGTCGGCAAGATGATCTACCGAATCTCTCACGCGCATAGGAATGAAGTGCGCCGACTTAGTCAACCGGTCTACAACCACCCAAATAGCATCACTACCCCGCTGAGTCCTCGGAAGACCCACAACGAAGTCCATAGTGACGTGTTCCCACTTCCACTCAGCAATAGGCAAGGGTTGCAACAAACCCGCTGGCCTCTGATGCTCGGCCTTCACTTGCTGGCAAGTAAGGCACTTAGATACGAAAGCTGCCACATCTCTCTTCATACCCTGCCACCAAAACTGGCGACCTAAATCCCGATACATCTTAGTGCCTCCCGGATGCACCGCAAGGCGTGAATGATGAAACTCTCGGAGTACCTCCTCTCGGCAAGACTCCGGCACAAACAGACGGTCTCGGTATCTCACACTCAGGTCGGAATACACCGTCAAACCCTTCTCAACCTTCCCACCGGAAATCTTCTCACGGAGAGATTCTACCTCAAAGTCACCTCTCTGAGCCTCTAACACTCGAGTCACAAGTGTAGGCTGTGCAATAACGGAAAACAAGGCCGCAGCCTCAACGGATTCGCCCAGAAGTAAATCAAACTCCCCAAGTGCACCCAACATCTCCCATTCTCGGATGGCTATACTAGCTATGACACCAACAGGTTTTCTGCTAAGGGCATCGGCCACCACATTGGCCTTTCCCGGATGATAATGCAACTCAAAGTCATAATCCTCTATGAACTCCATCCACCTCCTCTGTCTCAAGTTCAAATCTTTCTGTGTAAACAAATATTTCAGACTCTTATGATCCGAGAATACCTCAAATTTCTCACCATAAAGATAATGCCTCCAAATCTTCAAGGCAAAAATAACAGCTGCTAACTCTAGATCATGCGTAGGGTAATTCTGCTCGTGAATTTTCAACTGACGTGAGCCATAGGCAACTACTTTCCCCTCTTGCATTAACACACAACCCAGACCCTCTCGTGAGGCGTCACAATAGACTGTATAACCTAACCCTCTCTCTGGAATAATCAATACTGGAGCGGTGGTCAGTCTAACTTTCAACTCCTGAAACGACTTTTCACAAGTCTCACTCCATACAAATTTGACTCCCTTCCGAGTCAATCTAGTCAAAGGCGAAGCTAATCTGGAGAAATCTTTCACAAACCGACGGTAATACCCAGCTAATCCCAGAAAACTACGGATCTCAAATACACTCTTAGGCTGTGCCCAATCCTGCACTGCCTCCACCTTAGATGTATCAACAGACACTCCTTCCCCGGATACCACGTGGCCTAAGAATTTGACTTCCCTCAGCCAAAACTCACACTTCCCAAACTTGGCATACAGCCTATGGACTCTAAGTAACTCAAGCACCACCCTCAAGTGTGACTCATGCTCCTCCTCAGAAGGCAAATAGATAAGGATGTCGTCCACAAAAACGACTACAAACCGATCCAAGAATTCCCGGAAGATCCGGTTCATCAAGTCCATAAAGACTGCCGGTGCATTGGTGAGTCCAAATGGCATCACCAGAAACGCATAATGGCCATACCGCGTACGGAATGCCGTCTTCGGAATATCCTCCTCTCTGACCCTCAACTGGTGGTAACCTGATCTCAAGTCTATCTTAGAGAAACAACGGGAACCCTTCAACTGGTCAAACAGATCATCTATATGAGGCATAGGGTACTTATTCTTAACTGTAGCCCGATTCAATTTTCGGTAATCTATACACAGTCTCAAAGCACCACCTTTCTTTTTAACAAAGAGGGCTGGTGCTCCCCACGGCGAAACACTAGGACGTATAAAACCCTTGTCTAGCAACTCCTGGAGCTGAATCTTCAACTCAACTAACTCGGCTGGGGCAAAACGATAAGGTGCCATAGAAATCGGCGCCGTGCCGGGCACTAGGTCAATAGAGAACTCAATCTCCCGATGCGGTGGCAAACCAACAAGATCCTCGGGAAAGACATCCGAGTACTCACAAACCACCCTTGGCAACACAATCTGAGTCTCATCATCCTCACTAATCGAAAGGTTAGCAAGTAGACCACTAAGCTCACTCCGTCCTCGCGGAACATACCCTGGTGGCAACACATCACCAACCCGGTCCCCCAGAAAATGAAAATACTCTCCGCTCACGGTACAACAAGTGACCCTCTGGCGGTAGCAATCAATAACTGCCTGGTATGACGATAACCAGTCCATACCCAAAATAACATCGAAACCCCTCATAGGCATAACTACAAAGGAAAATGGGATTCTATGATAATCAACCTCTATATCACAACCCCTAACACCTTATTTCAAGATCAATTCACCCCCAAGAGGTGACACTACACAAATAGGAGATGCTAACTGTGCTAACTCCAACTCCAAAACAGATGCAAATGCAGCAGGCACAAAGGAATGAGATGCACCCGTATCAATCAAAACATTAGCAACCGAGTTGCAAAACAAAAAGGTACCTCTCACAACTGATGGTGCTGGCACAAGATCCTGCGCGGTAACAGCATACACGCGCCCAGACAACCTCTGATCAACTTGCTCAACCCTAGGAGCATAAGATTGCTGCACCGACTGAGACGATGAAGCCCCCCCTGATTGGCCCTCGAGGCCTGACCCGACTGAGCTGGCTGCTGACCCTGAATCGGCCTCAAACCAGATGCACCAGATGTGCCACCCAACTGCGGGCAATACCTCTTCATATGCCCTGGCTGACCACACTGAAAACACGAGAGTGGCTGACCTCTACCCTGACTCTGGCTCTGAGATCGAGCCGAAGAAGATGCTGCTCTCTGAACTCCTCCCCTCTGAGGACAAACTGGAGACTTGTGGCCCAGCTGGCCACACTTGAAACAGGTAATGTCTCCCTGACTGCCTTTCCCCGAACTAGCACTCGGTACAGGAAAAGTCGATCTAGAAAAGCTACCCTGAGACTGCTGGGGATTAAAACCCTTCTGTCTCCTACCATCATTCTGACCATCCTGACTCCTCTTGGAGCCCTTCTGCCCTTCCTCCTCCTCCTGCATCATGATTTCCATGTGGGCTGCAGCATCAACCATACGCCCATAATCCCGAATCATAGTTCGCCCAACTCTCAGCTTGAGGCCACGCCTCAACTTCTTCTCAAACTCAATACAACGGCGTTCCTCAGACGCCACCAACTCAGGTGCAAACCTGGACAAACTAGTAAATGCAGCCTCAAACTCGGCCACTGAAGAACTCGACTGCTTAAGCTGACAAAACTGGTCTCGCAGCTTCTCCCTGACAGCTGGAAATAAGAATTTCTCCTGGAAAGCATTCACAAAAGCCTCCCACGTACCTCCTATACGCCCCTTAGTAAACTTCCACCACTGACCTGCATCCCCCTTCAACTGGAAAGATGCCAAGGTCACTCTCAACCCCTCGTCTTCGATGCCAAGCATCTCAAACGTCTTCGTTGTCTGTTCGAGCCATTCATCTGCCTTAAGCGGCTCTTTTGGATCACCCACAAATTCATCCGGATTAGACCGGAAGAACTCCCTCTTCAGAAAAGAAGGTCCTGCATCAGCAGCAACAACCTGAGCTTGATTCTCAGCTCTGAGAATGCCTACTGACTCCCTGAATGCCCCTGCTATCTCTCGGGCTAGAGCGCCCATAGCCTGCTGGCCTACTGGCTCGGCCACATTGGCCTGGCCAATTCCCTCTTGAACTGCCGGAATCTCCTCTGGCACAGGCACCTCCTGCCTACCCGGCCTACCACGCCTACCGCGTCCTCGTCCTCGTCCTGACATCCTAATAAAGGAAACAGAGACATTAGCACATTAATAAATGTGCCGAAGCTAAACACTCGCGTCCTAATGCAATGGACAACAATAATACATTCCACGTAAGCACATAATCACATAAGCACCTACGAATTTCATTCCCGGATAATGATAGTCCCAATGCGTTACTATAGTTCCGGTTGGAAGCAGCAGTGATCAAATGCCTTTCCAACAAGACTACAAGAAACTCAAGGGTCCAATCAACATCCTAGAAACTACATTCCATACCTACATAATCACATAAACATGTTATCACGTAAGCATATAACATTACACTAAGTCTCTATCAAACGAGACGAACCCAATGTGATACTAATCACTTCCCACGTACCCAAAGTATTCAAACCCGGTACGCTCTGATACCAAGTTGTAACGCCCTCAAAATTAACCCATTATATATCATTGACATGCATTATTTAAAGAAGACAATTTATTAATTCATTCATCAGAGTATTACTAAATAAAGCATTACATGTAACATCGAATAAAATGCCCTACAGGCTTACATCTTTCCAAGCCAACACTTGGATTCAAATTATGAGTTCTAATCTCAATACAAGAAATGCCCTAGGCTTGAATGTTTACATGTACTAATAAATAAAAACTACTAACTAAAGGTAGTCTTCTTCAATCCAGAAAACCAAACCCTCCCAAGCTAAGTCCTTGGAGGTAGTTTATCACCTGAACCTGAAAATGATGTTCCCATAAAGGGTGAGCCACAGCCCTGTAGAAATATACTAAACCACATATAAGCAATGAATAAAGCAATAGCATTCAACAGATGGTTAACCAAAATAATCAATTACTTCATTTTACAGTCTCATGACACTATTGCCAAAGATACATTTTACTTTCCAATTTTATCAACATGGCTCAGAACCTGGCCAAACTTATAACAGTGAATCACATATATCACATTCACATCCTTCCAATATCAACAAACAAATGAGACTCAAGCTCAAATCAAACACTTCATACTTCCAAATTGATACACATTTTAGTGCTGTATCAATAAAACACTTCTATATAAATAAGCACACATAAAAGTGATGCTAATGGAGTCCATCCCCTATCTCCTCCCAAACAAAATCCGGTTTAGAGGTCCATCCCCTATCTTCGCCTAAACCGTGGAGTACATCCCCTATCTCCTCCCACACACAAAACAATGTATGCAAATGCAATGCTCAATCAATACACATATTTTCTGTATCAATGCCATAGTCAAAATTAATGACTTAACCAATGTGATTAGTTTCAGTTATTCCTAATCCACATGCAATGTCTACAACAATCACGACTATCCTCCACCGATAGCCCAAAACAGTTATTTCTAAACTGAAAATAACTATGTCAACAATTCAATAGACAAATAATTCCAATTACCCAATTACGCTATTTAACCAATGAATTCCCCAATTCCATGAATTTAACCATCTTTTCCCAATTCCATGAATTACTTATACAAATTAATTCAATAATACGACTAGGGTTTTTTCCAAAATTTACCAAAGTATCCCCAACATATCAAATTACCAAAGCTTAGAACAAAACCTATAAAATGGAGTAGGAAATCCCTACCTCAAAGAAAACAACCCAAAAGGTGAAGACAGAGATGAGTGCCCAAATTTCAATGTGCTCCAAATCACCAAATGTTCAGATTAGAATGAAGCCCAAGCCGCCCTCTATCTTTCTTACAAAGAACTTAAGATGGATTCACACTAGAAGTAGATGAACACCTAAAGAGAAGATGAGTTTTGAGGGAGAGAAGTCGGACCTAGGGTTTAGAACAAAAAAGAATAAGAAAAGACTGATCAAAACCCGCTGCTGGGTATATAAACTGGACAGGCTCGCTCGAGCGAAGACTTGGTCGCTCGAGCGACCAGACACAGAGAAACTACGCTCGAGCCAAGGAAGCCTTGCTCGAGCCAACAACTCAAAAGCTTGCTCGAGCGAAAGAAAGCTCGATCGAGCGAAGAACTCAAACCCTCAGGTCTGCAACAAGACACACGCTCGAGCGAAGGAACTATTGCTCGAGCGAAGGACGAACTAACTCGCTCGAGCGAATAAAATCTCGCTCGAGCCAAGAATGAACAGCTACAGGTCCAAATCAAACGCAACCATTCGCTTGAGCGAACAACTCCTCGCTTGAGCGAAGAACCAAAAAAAATCTGGACAGCAACACTTGGTTCCAAAACCCAACCAACCTGAAACAAACCTGCCCAATACATCCTATAATTCCAAATGAGAAAATAAGGGACAACAACAACAATTATACAATGACAGAATCTACGGAACCTAAGTCCGGATACAATAATCAAGTGGGAAAAGACCGGGGTCGCTATAACGACGGCCTGAATTAGAAAAGCTGGACTTCAGAAAAAGGGAGCTTTAAGAAAGGGTTAGGTCGAAGGTGATGCCTAGGTTATGACGCCGAGGTGATCTCGGTTAAGTCGAAGTTATCTCCGAAGATATCAGAATCCGAGATAAGCGGATAAGGCATAAGAGTACTAGAATGAGGAAGGACTTTAGCATGGATAAGGATAACACTCTTAGGGAGTTTATCTTTATCTCTTGGAGAGTCCAGGATAAGCACTGAGCAGAAGTCCATTGAAGGTAGGCTTCTATGGGGACTAGGATTGAGTTAATTATAAAAGAAAGGCACTCCCGATGGGTCTAAGGTACGCAATTTATATTCTGAACAATGAGTTTAGCACTATTGATTATCTTTGAGAGATATACTGACTTGATTGTCGGAGTGCCCCTGGGTGGACGAACCACTGCCGGAATCTTCTCTTTCTGTTGCAGGTTAGCCAGGTGTCATCTATTCTGCCAGTACTCTTCAGCTGAATACTAAGTTGGCAGTGTGATCGGAAATTTACTCACACAAAAAGTAAGGTCGGGAGTGATGGAATTGTAGAAAAAGACTATTGTGTGGATGAGGAGGGTTTCTCCATCTAATCAGAGAAAAAGCCAACTACGCAGATAGAAGAGGGCTTTGTATAGGAGTAAATATATATATTTATTTTAAACATTATATCTATCAACCATATAATCTTCTTGTGGTTCAATAATAACATCATGATATCTGCTATCAATAGTATTTTTTTTCCCTAAAAACTTCAAATTCAACTAGTTCAAACATATTTTGATAACTACACTATAGTCTCACAACTTTTTTTTTTTTGAATCAACTTCCTCAATATGAAATTTACTGATTAAACTTCCAATAACCTTTTGTTTAGATTTTGATTTTAGTATTTTGAAATTAAACTGATAAGGTTATAGAAAATTATTAAAAATTATAATAAAAGTTTTATTATCATATTAAATTTAATATAATAGATGAATTATAATTTTATGTAATTTTTTAAAAATAATTATTTAAAAATATAGTATAATATAATATATATTAATACCATTAATTGAACTAAAATATTTTGTATCAGAAACCTTAAAATAAGATATATCAATAGCAATTTACCCGAAAATTATTAGTAAAAAAATAGAGAAAAAAAGTGAAAGATAATGACAAATATATCAAACGTGGTGGAGAAATTTTGATGAGCAATGTAATCGGAAAAAAAAAAGACTACTGTGTGGATGATGAGGGCTTCTCAATCTAATCGAATAAAATAGCTGACTACGCGTGTCGAGGAGAAGGGTTGTCAAGAGGGGCAAGAGTTTATTTTTTTTTAACCATATAACTTGTTGGTTCAGTAATAACATCATGATATCTGCTATTAATATTAGCACCTTTAAAATTTTCAAAATCAACTGACTCAATCATATTTTGATGATTACAGTACAGGCTTATTTCTCTCCCGCTTTTGAATCATCATTCTCAGTATAAAATCCACTGTTTGAACTTGTAACAGTCTTTTGTTTCAACCTTGATTTTGACATTTTGCAATTAAATTGCTAAGGTTATAGACAATTATTAAAAATTATAGTAAAATCTTTATTATCAAATTAAATTTAATATAATTAATGAATTATAATTTTATGTATTTCTTTACAATAATTTAAAACATAATATAATATATATTAATTCGTTCAATTGAACTATAATATTTCTAACGTTTGGGTGTCAAGGTGTGAAGATAATGAAGTCTAGCATGTTGTTTTGGAGTCACACTAGCCTTATATAGGCTTGATTAACTTGGCTTAATTAAGCTTGGTTATGCGTAGTTAATTATAATCAATGTATTCTAATTAATTGATTCCGAATTGAATTCTAATTAAACTTACCATAAGGTTCTAAAAATTCCAAAGAACACATAAACCTAGTCAATTTCATGTTCGAATGTCGATAAGGCCTTCAAATTCCATATCAAAGCAGAAATTCAGACATATATGCCTACAGTAGACAGATATAAATACAAATAGTACACAAAGCACACAATTAACACATGATTTCATTTGATCACTTACTTAACATTCTTACTTATTGATTAACGGTTAATTAAGGATCGGAGTTGTCACACCATCATTGTCCCTACTGTACTAATGATTGACGCGTGTCGCTAATAAATGCCAGCAGACCTGCAACATGATGTCAAGGTTGATATATGCTCAACATAATTTGAATTGCTAGAGTCCCAATCAGCGCACACTCAATTCGGCGCTTGAGGGGGGAAATTGTGAAGGATAGAAATCCAAGCCTAGCCCAATAAGAACATAAGCCCAAGTATGTTAGATAAGGCTTTTTGGAAAATAAGACGAAACCCGTTTTGTCGATATGATAAACATGTGCCGGCAAATATAACCCAAAATATATAAGGTCTGACTAGATCCATGTCATATCAGACCAAAATTGGGCTAGGTCAAACTGATCGCTGACATAAAAGAAGGTCATCCAATCGGGGAAGATCCAATGGCTAGTTGTTAATACAAGTTGGCTACTACCAAAAGAACCTTTAACAGAAGGATAACCGTCTGATCAAACGAAGATCTAACGCTCATCTTTAAATACAACTTGGCCACTATAGTTGACAAAGAGTTAGTTGTTTGAGTAGGGATCTAATGATCAAAAGCAACAACAAATGTAGGCGCCATGTCTTTTTTGAGTCTAAGGTCCGTTTACACACAAATTGTTTTGCAAACTTGCTTTAATAAACAAAAAGTCGCTACTTAATTTTTCAAGGGGAATTAAAAAAAAGCTTAACAATGAAAACTAAGTTAAGGACTGATCCATCATAACTAGAAAAATATAGGTTCGGAAGCTTATGTACAAAATGAGAAGGCCATTGAATGATAATATCCTTTTTTGCCCAATCTGAAGATTGGCCTCTACTAACTTTCTATTTTATGATTTTAATAGTTAATTATTCATAAACATTCATTTTAAACCTAAATCTCTTAAATAATCCTAAAACTATGCGATTTGAATAAAGAATAAATCTCCTTTTAGATTCAATGAATAAAGTCATATTTTCATAAAATGATGATTTCTCCATAAAAGAGATATATGAATATTCCATGGCAATAGACATGAACTAAAATGAACAAAATTTATTAAAAATATCCAAAACAATCAATTTTGCATAGAAAAATAATTAACTTGGATTAGTGAAAAGACAATGCAACCAAGAACATATATATGCTATAAAAGAATAGAGGACTTACTCGGATGCCCACTATCAACATAGTTCATGTAGTATTTGAAATAAATAGGGAACTACAAGTGACACTTGCACCCCCACAGTCTTTCATTTGCACCCTACCACAAACACACTTGCATCGCCTATATGTTTGTAATTTTTTTCCTAACTCCCACTTGCATGTAGTTCTCCCAAATAAATATGACTTAAATATGCAACTAACATACAAAACATGAATCTAGACCCGGTTTGTGGCTATTAAAATGATGAATATACACAAAAGAGCAAATAACATATATAAAGCAAAAATAAGAACTTCATAATGATTCAAATTGGACCTAAAACATGATTTCTACATGATCACATGATTCTAAACATGTTAAAAAAAATGGATAAAGCATGCAAGAAGGGGTGATGAAATTGATAAAACAAAGAAACTACATGATGAGATGATGAATGAAGACCCTAGCAAGGATTGACTACTGAAAATAAGAAAAGAAAAAGTACTGAAATAGTAAAAGATAAGAGGTTAACTGTTGTTTTGAAGAAAATGCACGAAAAGTTTCTTGCTTGCAAACCTCCCTTAAGCAAGGGTTTCTAATTATAGTCCAAGTCCTTCAAACCTTAGTGGATTTTTAGAAGTTATAGGTTACTGTGAGGATGGGATTTTCAGAACTAAGGCAAGGAAGGGGGAGAAAGGGTGGTGTTTGGCTCTCAAACTTACAAAAAAAACTCTCAAGTTCTCAACCCTTTGAAAGGAAAAGGAAGAGGCCCCTTTTATAGGCTAGAGGAAGTGTGGGGAGTAAGCTAAGGCAACCTCCATCGCTTCCTCTGCTGCCCTTCATAAAAAATACACCAAGATTGAGTTACCAATAATGGCTCTGCCACGCATAAATGTGCACACACACAACTTGCCTTAGTGCATGTGCTATCCATGCATACACAAGAGCGGGGTCCCATGCCCTTGGCTTGCTTGTAGCCCAAGTAAGCCCAAATTGCTTTCTAATAAATGTTTTTAATAAATCTGGCCACCAATTTTGAAAAATGTCTTTGATCAGAGTACAAGTAGGCTTTCCTCTCTTTTTCGAGGTTAAAAAGTTGGTTTTTAGCTAAAAACAGGCCTAGGAGTAAAATAATCATTTTTGCAAAAAGTCAATTTTTGGCTAAAATAGGTTTATACAGCAACTCCAAACAACCTTAAATATTCCAAAGATGAAGTAATTATTGTTTCATTATCAGGGGGCTTGCATGCGCCCAAAGTCTTAGGGTCAGTCAAAATAAGATGTCTACAATAAGTTGGCTGCTATTAAAGTGACCCATAACAAAAATTGACCAACTAATCAACAGGAAATCAACGGTAGACAAAGGCACATCAATTAGCTATAAAAATGAACGAGGCAAACATGTAATGGACATGGTGAGATAATTAGAAAAATACTTACTTGGTAGTAAAAATATGGTTTAAACCTAATCAACAGTGATTAATCGACAGGCCTAAATTAATTTTTACACAAACACAAAAGATCAGATTTGTGGTTGAGTTCTATGTCTTAAACAGATTAAGGACTTCTTTGGAGGCAATTAAATGAAGAAAAACCAGAATAAAATAGAATATGAATTATTCAAATAAATTGTCACTTGCTACAAGTTACATGAACTTAAACAAGAACAAATAATTGAAAAATACATCAATCGACAGAAGAAAAGAAATGGGAGTTGGAAAAATCTATCACTAATCTACTTCTAGAGTTGCTAATTTGACTACTAATAGCTAGAAACTAATATCACGATGTGTGAGTGGTTTGATTGATGTCCTTTTTTCCCTTGAAGTCTTCATCTTTTATACTTGCTTGGCCACCTCTTCTTATAGCCATCAATCCACGATCTTTCTTGATTTTTGCTCCACCCAACCATATCTCATCTTCGTAGGAACTACTTACAGGTTTTGTGCTTGACTTGGTCTTGGTTCCTTGATCTTAGCACATTGCCATAGTTAATCTTCCCTGGCTTTCATTAATAATTTTTCCTCAATTTCCTTCAAATTTGCACATTACTTGCTAACTACTCATAATTGTCTCCACTTTTTCCAGTCACATGTTGACTCAATTTGAAACCCATGATTTGCCAAGACCACTACCATGTGTCACTGATGGCTTGCTTCTTTCTATTGATAGACAATTTATAAAATGGGTGCAAATAATATGTTATTGTGGCATGTCTTGCATAATAATAATAATAAAAAATATGGTCATAATCACTTAAAAAGATAATTTATTGTCTAAATCGACAGACCATAATAAGATTATATTTAGCCACAATCAATAGACCACAATTGACAGAAAAACAAAATATGGTGTTAACACTACTCAAATTGATTTCTCTTATTCCTTACTATAACAATGACCAACCAGAGTGCTAACTTGATCGTTGGAGGATCCTCCTGACCAAACTAAGTTGGGGGTGATATCTAACTTTTGTTTCTCTTACAGGTTCAAGATAAGGCGCATCATATCGCTAATCCCATGTAAAGACAAATTCACTATCCGCAATTCTAATCTACCTTTCGTGCACGGTTATTATGACTACAACATTGGTTGCGATCTCCCAAGATTTAGTTAGGAAGTTCAGGCCTGAACCACCACCACTTGTTTGGTGGACTACATTCGAATAACCACCATTTGTTTGGTGGTTTACACTTAAACCTGCACTGTCTGTTCAGTATTAGTTTTTCGAACTAGATGGGTGTAAGCACAATCAACTTTAGGGTAAACGCGATCGGCTTATTACTTTCATATTTCTTATTGATCCACAAATCAAATGGACAAACCTGTAATGACCCAGAATTTTTTTAAAAAAAAATAGCCAGTGCATAATTTAATTGAGCAAATTTTCAAATTTGATTGCTGTGTAAATTTTGTACGAAAACAGTTCGATTTTATATTTTTTAAAAATAGTTTATGATCTCAGAAAATTATGAAATGTTTATATGTTGTTCCCATATGAGTCTAGCACGTTGGATAAGAATTTCAGAATTAAATAATGAGTATTTATTTTATGAAAATTCACGGATTGATTGGTGTTTAGTTTAATTTATAGCAGAATTTGAAATTGAGTTTTGGGTATTTGGACCAAGATTTGAGATAAATTTGTTGGGACTATTTTGGTATATAATTGGACCATGTTTGACTTATGGGTGAGACCCATGATTTAGATTTAATTTAATTTGAGTTTGTTTAATGACTCATGTTTAACTGTTTGGTCCTTTTTAATTAGGTGATTGGTAGTAACCACCTTAGGAGTTGTTATTATTTATTTTATAGGATTATAATAAATATTTGATAGTTGATTTTATGGTGTGTATCTCATGGAAAAAAATTATATATTTTATAAAGAATGAAAATGTGTATATTTCGTAGTGATCAAAATATTATATTTTATGGTGAGAAAAATTATATCATTTAATAATTTATATTATAAGATTTTGAGGTATTATTACAAAAATTATATTTTTTGGAAAAAATCAAGCTTTGGGAAACAAATCCATGTGGGTGGCCCCCCTTTTGTCTCTTTGCCATCATTTCTTCTTCCTTTCAATTCTTTTGCTTTTGTTTTCTTTTTTATTAAGCAGAGAGCTTAGCTCTCTCTCCCCTCTCTGTCGGTCTCTATTTTTTTCCCTATTCCTCCATTGTTGCTCAACCTTTGAGTTTCGAGTGAGAGTCTTTAGAGTGAGATTTTGCAAAAGTTTTGTAAATAAAAGTCGGAGAGCTGATCGTAATATTCGCAATGGTAGTCTCGGATTCATGATCAGGCAAGATGTGCCTTCTAGATCTGCTCTTATTCATTATTTGAGGTAAAGATTTTCTTCATACTTTTACATTAAAGCTATGTTAGGATTATTGTGAGAAAATATGTCATTATAAGAGGTATTGCACATATATATTTTTTTATATTTTTGTTTGGTAATTTTTGGAAGAAAAATTAGGTTGAAGTGTTAAGAATATTGTTATTTTGAAAATGATTTGAAAAAATCATCTTGTGCTGGAAATACTTGTTAAAAATCCGAAAATGAAATTGTCACGCCCTCAAAATTAACCCATTATAAATATAGCATTGACATGCATTATTTAAAGAAAACACTTTGTTATTTCATTCATCAGAGTATTACCAAACAAAAAACATTACATGTAACATCAAATTAAATGCCCTACAGGCTTACATCTTTCCAAGCCAACACTTGGACACAAAGTATGAGTTCTAACTCAAATACAAATAAAGCCCTAGGCTTGAGTGTTTACATGTACTAACAATGAAAAAAAAACAAATAACTGAAAATAGTCTTCAAAATCCAAATCCTTCCAAGCTAAGTTCTGGGAGGTAGCTTATCAGCTGGACCTGAAAATGATGTTCCCATAAAGGGTGAGCCACAGCCTAGTAGAAATATACTAAACCAAATATAAGCATTGAATAAAGCATTAGTATTTAATAGATGGTTAACCAAGATAACCAATTACATCATTATACAGTCTCATGACACTAATGTCTAAAGCACGTTTTACTTTCCAACATTATCAATATGGCTCAGAACCTGGCCAAACTCACAAAAGTGAACTATATATATATCATATTCACATTCTTCCAATGTCAACAAACAATTGAGACTCAGGCTCAAATCAAAACACTTCATACTTCCAGTTTGATACACATTTTAGTGCTGTATCAATAAAACACTTCAATATAAATAAGCACACATAAAAGTGATGCTAATGGAGTCCATCCCCTATCTCCTCCCAAACAAAATCCGGTTTAGAGGTCCATCCCCTATCTTCCCCTAAACCGTGGAGTACATCCCCTATCTCCTCCCACACAAAACAATGTACGCAAACACATAACATATACAACACACAATCAATACACATAATGTCTGTATTAATTCAGCAGTCAAAATTGATGACTTAATCAATGATTAGTTTCAGTTATCCCTAATCCACATGCAGTGTCTACAACAAGCACGACTATCCTCCACCGATAGCCCAAAACAGTTATTTCTAGACTTGGAAATAAATATACCAACAATTCAATGGGCGAGTGATTTACATTATCCAACTACACCATTAAATCAATAAATTTCCCAATTTCATGAATTTAACCAAATTCCCCAATTCCCTTAAATTAATTATACAAATTAATTAATTAATACAACTAGGGTTTTTCCCAAAATTACCAAGTCCCCCCAACATATCAAAATACCAAAACTTAGAACAAAACTTATAAGATGGAGTAGGAAAATCCCTACCTTAAAGAGAAGAACTCGAATGGAGAAGATGGCTAAAGTCCAAAGTGCCCCAAATCCTCCCTTTTTTAGATTAAAAGAAAGCTCTCGCGAAGCTCTACCTTTCTTCCAAAGGAACTAGAGTAGAAGACCACAAGGAATAGATCAAATCTTAGAGAGAAGGTGAGAGTAGAGAGAGAAACTCTCAAGTGACGGTTTTTAAAGAGTTAGGGAAAAGAAGTAGGTCAAAAAGTGATCCAAAAAGTGAAATCACGGACTGATGTAATCGATTCTCCGCTCGAGCGTGAAAATCCCCGCTCGAGCGTCAGACACAGACTCACGCTCGAGCGTGAAAAGAGCCGCTCGAGCGTCGATTGCACACTTCCAGAAGTTTTACAGGCGATGGTACCCGCTCGAGCGCCAAACTCTCCGCTCGAGCGGAGGGACTGCAAAGTAAAGTACTGGGAGATGGAAAAACACGCTCGAGCGTCAAAACTCCCGCTCGAGCGTATAAGCAACAATGAAGAGCCCGCTCGAGCGTTAAAACTTCCGCTCGAGCGTGAGGGCCAAAATCTGGGCATCACCTTTTGGTTTCAAAGTGCAACCAACCTGTTCCAAACCTGCCCATCACAACCTAAGACCCTAATACAAAGAGTAAAGGCTAGAAGTGATAATGATACAAAAACAAGTCCACGGAACCAAGTCCAGAATACAGTATACAAAGGAAGGAAAAAACCGGGATCGCTATAGAAATAAAATTAATAGTTGTATGAGTTGTATCTACCTCATATCATGGTTAGATAATTTATTTTGGGAAAATAATGTTGAAATATTTCTCATCTTTGAGTTTTGGAATTTATTTTTGAAAAGAAAAATAATTTCATGTTGAAGAATATGGATTAAATGCTTAAGTAGAAATTATAGAGTTGCTTTGGGATTAAAAACTCTAAAAGTATTATATTCATGATATTTTATAAAAGATGATATATTGATGATTAAGTTGTATTCATTTTTATGAAAACAAAAATGTGAAATGTGGACTTTCAAACTCATAACCTTGAAAATGTTACTATTGGGCATATTTCATAATTTTTGATGTAAATATCATGTTGGTTAAGTAATTTTGGAAAAAGTTGTGAAATTGTTATTGGTAGAGAATTTGGTAAAAATATTACCTCTTTAAATAGCTTGGCATGAAAAATGGTTATGTTGAAATATAGTTATGTTTGAGGGATGAGGCATGCGAAATTAGGTTTAGTATTATAAATTTGAAAATTTTTGAATATAATAAACTTACTAATTTAGTGGATTAAATTAGTTTTGGTTAAAAGGTTATAACCGTTATGGTTAAAAGTGTGTTATTAAGATTATACCATAACTTTTGACATAGTAGGATGGAAATGGTAATATCTAATAAGTAGGGATTTCCTTTGAGTTATATATATGTTTTTGCAAGATCTAGATGATTTTCGAAATTATCCTTTAATTTGTTTTGAAAATTGATTGTTGATTCAAGAAGATGAGAGATTTTTTTTGAAAGTGGGTTTACTTTCTTGTTCCTTTTAAAATAGAAATTGAGGGTTTTAAACTATGAGCATTGAAGAGAGATGTTTTTAATGACTTTCTTTCAATAAATGACGATGAGTGATTTTGGTGAGAAAACCTAGAAATTGGAAATTTTTAAGAAAGATGTTGATAATCTTTGAAGATGTTGTTATGTTTATTTTGTATGCCAAAATAAATGATGTTTGAAAAATTGTTTATTTGTTTACATAAAAATGATGGTTTTCAAGGAATATGTAAATTGTTGAAGCTTTGAAAATTGTTGTTAAAAATGTTGATATAGTCTTGAAGTGACCAAATGGTTAAGATTATTCTAAGTGTGGAAATTTTGTTGTCCCATGGATGAATTGGAATAAAAGTATTTATATTCATCTTGAGAAATTATATTGAAATGAAAATGAGAATTTTGATCACAGTGGGAATATTGTGTGGAAGTATTGAAAGTGGAAGAAATATTGCATTGTATTATTAATCATTGCATTGGCATATCAATTCATTTGATAATGATGAGCTTTGAAATTTGATTTGAAAACTTTGCATTGAGAAAGGAATGTTGGGAAACAAGTTTTCATGATATGATTTAATGTATATGTACGAGTATTTTGGTATCCGCATATCTTCTAATGCTTTAATATGGGATTGTTTGGTGAACTAGTGGTTACTCATCCCCTGCCTGTACATGTGTATAGGGAATGCATTTCGGATTTGAAGATCAAACAATGGGTTTACCATTTCATAAGTGTAATGTAATGATGGATTGTACTACTTCATTTGTTGTTTAGTTGAGTGCTATTTTTTTTGTAAAGAGTAGTGTCCTCTTTTTTATTATATGCCTCATGGCATTTTTTTTTATTTATATGTAAATGTCATTATTGTATAACGAGAGGGAACATGTATATTTAATTATTTATCATTTCATCAAATGACGAATTGTCATTTGTAAATGAACTTAATTAATGAATATCGATAATGTTATCCTAGTAATAAAATTTGGAGTGTGACAACATGGTACCAGAGCAAACCGGGTTTGAATACCTTGGCTCGTGGGAAGTGGTTTTGATCATAGTTGGGTTTACCTCGGGATTGTGAGCGACGTTTGCATTCTATGTGATGACATGCTTATGTGCTAAGATGTTATATGTTTATGTAGGCATGGGGTTGAGTCTTGAGGATGTTTTGTTGGGTCTAGAAATTTTCTTAGAAATCTCATTGGAAATGCGCCTGATCAATTTGATTTCTAATTGGAGGTCTAAAAGGATTTCTAGAATGACTAGCAATCTTCGTAGGAACATCCTGTTGGAAAAATGGTTTAATATAGGCATATTTTTTAGCCCAATTTTGAGTGGGCCCCAAATGTCTTTTGGGGTAGGTCCAAAGAGGTGAAGTGTTCCTTGCCGCGTGGCAAGTCACACGGTGAAGACGGAATGTCAAAACCATTTATGAGTGAATGGGAAGTTGACGTCGTTTTCGGGTCTAACATTAATTTTTTTTAGATAAAATTCTTTTGAATTTTTTCAATAAAAAATTATTGTGGGAATTCAATTTAATTCTAAATTCAAATTTTGGATTCCTGAGTGGTTTCTTAAAAAATTTGTAATGATGGGAATTTAATTTAATTCTAAATTCAAATTTTAGGTTTCTAAGTAGTTTCCTAAAATTTGTACATGTTCTTTTATTTATTAAACTATTCAAATAAGTTTAATATATATATTTCAATGGTTTAATTAATAAAAGTTCCAATAGTTGGAAACTGTTGCTCCAACGGCCCAACGACACTTTTTTCAGAATTGTTTGAAATTTAGTGTTCAGGTTCTTTTGGTCAAAATTGGTTTGAAATAAGAGGTGCACCTTTTCACTTAATTATGGCACCTATTCGGGTCTATGAAGTTGCCTATAAATACATGGGTTTACCAACAGCCTTGGGTATGAATTAAAAAAAAAAAACAATATAATATTTTGTCTTTTTGCTATCCAAATGATTTTTAGTGCATTATTCTTCATTTTATATTTAAGAATAAATATTCAGAGAGTTAGAACACAGGTTTGGTTCGCCGAACAAATTTGTTTGAAGTGCTACAACAATTTTGTGAAGATCATTGTATCCTGGGAGATAGACGCCACTCAACCGTAAGCACCGTAGCGGGGCGAATCTGTCTTAAGGACAGAGTGTCACACACTCGACTTGGTCTTAATTTTAATTCGGTTCGATAAATAAATCCGGTATGTTATTTATTTATTTTGTTTGAATTTATTTCAAGTTATTTTATATACACAGAAGATTGTTCCAACAATCTTAAGACAGATTCGAATTATTCTGTTTACAAAATTTTTCGTTTGTTTTCCTTTTTCATTCTTCGTAAATAATTTCAGAAGAAAATTATTTTCTGTGGATTTACAAAATAATATTCTGGTTGGAAAAACAAATAGTGATTATATGCTATTTGACAGATAGTAGTAATATACTGTCTCTTTTCTTTGACAACAACTAGTAGTACGATACTGGTGTCATTAACAATTCAGAATATATTTTTGTGGAATTTTTCAGAAATTAATTTTGGGCTTTAGAAATTATTTTCTGAGTTTTCATTAATTAAAATTCTGTTTTCAGTATTTTAATTATTGAAGTGTTACTGAAATTAATTTTCTGTGTGGAATTAATTTGGTTAAATAAAATTTTATTTTATTTCCAAATTAATTGAAAAAAAAATAAAAGTTATTTTCTTATTTCTTTTATTTTACAGAATTTAATTTCTTGTGTGAAATTATTTTGGTTAAATAAAATTTTATTTTATTTCCAAATTAATTGAAAAATAAAAGTTATAGTTTTATTTCTTTTATTTTACAGAATTTAATTTTTTGTGTAGAATTAATTTGTTTAAATAAAATTTTATTTTATTTTCAAATTAATTGGAAAATAAAAGTTACATTCTTGTTTCTTTTATTTTTACAGAATTTAATTTTGTGAATTTGGTTTAATTTTCTGTATAGTGTAAATTCTAATTATAATTTTGTTTTATATATTAGAATTGATGGCTACTGAAACTAATGCCCAAACAAGTACTACTGTGGTGGCTGCAATGACGCCAACCCCCTCTCCTGTGGTGACAGTGCCAATAAATCATGGAGAAAAGCTAGAGAAGTTTTTAGGAACTGACTTTAAAAGATGGCAATAGAAAATATTGTTCTATCTTACAACTCTGAACCTGGCTCGTTTCCTCCGTGAAGATGCTCTTATCCTGAAAGAGGATGAAATCGACCAGCAAGTGGTTGCTGCGGTTGATGCTTGGAAACATGCCGATTTCCTTTGCTGGAATTACGTCTTGAACGGACTTGACAACACATTATACAACGTCTATAGTCAATCAAGACAGCAAAGGAACTTTGGGAATCGTTGGAGAAAAAGTACAAAACGGAAGATGCCGGCTCAAAGAAATTTGTGGTTGACAGATTCCTGGATTTTGTAATGGTTGATTCAAAAACTGTGATCAACCAAGCTCAAGATTTCCAACTCATTCTGCATGACATTCACGCAGAAGGCATGTCTCTCAGTGAATCCTTCCAAGTTGCAGCCTTAATTGAAAAATTACCAAAAAGCTGGAAGGAATTCAAGAACTACCTTAAACACAAACGCAAAGAAATTTCTATGGACGAATTAATTGTGCGTTTAAGGATTGAGGAGGACAACCGCAATTCTGAAAAGCGGGCTGGTAAGCATCCTATGGAGTCTAAGGCAAATGTGGTGGAACATGCTTCAAAAACTAAGAAACGAAAGTCTTCTGGAGAAAGTTCATCACAAGGCTCTAAAGAGGGGGATAATAAAAAGTACAAGTTTAATGGCAAATGTTACATCTATGACAAAGAGGGACATCAGGCCAAAGATTGTCGTAGCAAAGGCAAAAGCAAAAGAAGAACAAGCAAGAAGCCTGCTCAAGCCCATATGACCGAAGTGGACAATATTTCCAATGGTGTCGATGACATCAATCTTTCTGCAGTTGTTTCTGAGGCTAATCTTTTCAGAAATCCTAAAGAATAGTGGGTGGACACTTGTGCTACTCGCCATATTTGTGCCGACAAAAAGATGTTCACATCTTATTCTACAGTGGACAATGGTGAACAACTTTTTATGGGCAACTCCTTAACTTCCAAAGTTGAAGGATAAGGAAAGATTGTTCTCAAGATGACATCAGGAAAGGAACTCACTCTCAACAATGTGCTGCATGTACCGGATATTCGCAAGAATCTTGTTTCCGGATCTTTGTTGAGTAAGAATGGGTTTAGGCTAGTATTTGAGAGTGATAAATTTGTACTTACAAAGAATGGGATGTATGTAGGAAAATGTTACATGTCTGATGGCCTTTTCAAGTTAAATGTAATGACCGTTGTACCCTCAGTTATTAATAATACTACATCTTCTTCTTACTTGCTTGAGTCTTCAAATTTATGGCATGGTAGACTAGGACATGTTAATTATGGATCTTTGCGTAGATTAATTAATATGGAATGTTTACCTAAATTTAACATTGATTCAAATCATAAATGTGAAATTTGCGTTGAGGCAAAATTATCTAAAACTCTTTTTCATTCAATTGAAAGAAGTACGGAACCACTTGAATTAATTCATAGTGACATTTGTGATTTTAAATCAATTCAAACTAGAGGTGGGAAAAAGTATTTTATCACTTTTATAGATGACTATGCTAGATATAGTTATGTTTATTTAATTCGAACCAAGGATAAAGCTTTGGAAACTTTCATTCAATATAAGAATGAAGTTGAAAATCAACTTGGTAAGAAAATCAAGAAATTTAGAAGTCATAGAGGTGGTGAATATGAATCACCTTTTGGTGAATTTTGTAAAGAACATGAAATAATTCATCAAACCACCGCTCCTTACTCACTTCAGCAAAATGGAATTGCTGAAAGAAAAAATAGGACTTTAAAAGAAATGATGAATGCCATGTTAATCAGTTCTGGATTACCTCAGAACTTGTGGGGGGAAGCAATACTTTCTGCTAATTATATTTTAAATAAAGTACACCGAAAGAAAGTGAATCAAACACCTTATGAAATGTGGCATGGTAGAGTACCATCCTACAAATACTTAAAAGTGTGGGGGTGTTTGGCTAAAGTGGCTATTCCTAGTCCTAAAAAGACTAAGATAGGTCCTAAGACCATTGGTTGCATTTTCATTGGTTATGCCAAGAATAGTAGTACATATCGGTTTTTGATTCATAAATCAGAACATTCCGAATTACATGTAAATACTATTATTGAGTCTCGGAATGCATCATTCTTTGAACATATATTTCCAAAGAAGACTGGACAAGAGACTAGTACTAATAAAAGATCTTTTGATGCTATTACTAGTCAGGATCAAGAACATGATCAAGAACAAGAGTTAGATCAAAATGAGGAAGAGGAACTTAGGCGTAGTAAACGTGCTAGAACCTCAAAATCTTTTGGTCCAGATTTTCTAACATATTTGTTAGAAAATGAGCCTTTAACTTTTAAAGATGCTATGTCCAATCTTGAAGCTCCTTTATGGAAAGAAGCTGTCAACAGTGAAGTTGAATCCATCTTGCAAAATCACACTTGGGAATTAGTGGACTTGCTACCAGGTTGTAAACCTCTTGGGTACAAGTGGATTTTCAAACGAAAATTGAAAGCGGATGGATCAATAGATAAATACAAGGCAAGACTTGTAGTCAAAGGTTTTAGACAAAAAGAAGGTCTAGATTACTTTGACACATACTCACCGGTTATTAGAATAACATCCATTAGAATGCTAATTGCCATCGCATCTCTATATAATCTAGAAATTCATCAAATGGATGTTAAAACCGTTTTCTTAAATGGTGAGTTAAATGAAGAAATTTACATGGAACAACCAGAAGGGTTTTCTGTTCCAGGAAAAGAAAAGAAAGTGTGTAAATTGGTTAAATCATTATATGGTTTAAAACAAGCGCCAAAGCAATGGCATGAGAAATTTGACAAGGCAATGATGTTAAATGGATTTAAAAGTAATGAGTATGACAAATGTGTTTATATTAAAAACACAGATAAAGGTTATGTCATTGTATGTCTTTATGTAGATGATATGCTCATCATTGGTAGTAATAATGACATGATTAAAACTACCAAGAAAATGTTGAATAAACATTTTGACATGAAAGACATGGGCATTGCTGATGTAATACTTGGTATGAAAATTACAAAAAACATCAGAAGGATATGCTTTGTCACAATCTCATTACATTGAGAAAATACTTGACAAATTCTGCAAAGATGATGATCATCTTGCTAGAACTCCTGTAGATGTTAATTTATATCTTTCTAAGAATGTACAGGAAAATATTTCTCAATTAGAGTATGCCCAAATTATTGGAAGCTTAATGTACTTGATGAACTGCACTCGCCCAGATATAGCTTATGCAGTAAATAAATTAAGTAGATATACGAGTAATCCGGGAGTAGAACACTGGAAAGCAATGATAAGGGTTCTAAGATATCTCTGATTTACTCGTAACATTGGGCTTCATTATACTAGATATCCAGCAGTACTTGAAGGATACTGTGATGCAAATTGGATATCGGATACTAGAGACTCGAAGTCCACCAGTGGGTATGTCTTTACTCTTGGTGGGGCGGCTATATCTTGGAAATCTTCCAAACAGACTTGTATTGCTAGGTCTTCTATGGAATCTGAATTTATAGCTTTAGACAAAGCAGGGGAAGAGGCAGAATGGCTTCGCCACTTCCTTTCCAATATGGCCAAAACCGATGCCTGCTATATGCATACATTGTGATAGTCAATCAGCAATTGGTAGAGCACAGAGTCATATGTAAAACGGTAAGTCACGACACATTCGTCATCGACATAACACTGTAAGACAACTACTCTCTAATAGAATTATTTCCATAGAATATGTTAAGTCTAAAGACAACATAGCGGATCCACTAACCAAAGGGTTAGCAAGAGAGTTAGTTGAGAATTCATCGAGGGGAATGGGACTTAAGCCTATTAAATAAGAGTTACCACAACGGCAACCCAACCTAGTTGACTGGAGATCCCAAGATCTAGGTTCAAAGGGACAACCGAGTTGTGAATGACTCAGAAGGATCATTGGGGAGTCTAACTCCTACCCATTTCTATGATGAAATAGTGATGTCTACAGCGTTTGAGGTTAAGTAAAATTTTAATGATTCTTATATCTAGGTAAACCTAATGGAGTATGACAGGATACTCTTCATGAGAATCACCTATGTGAGTGTGAACTGGGCCGGTTCTATAAGATTTGTGAAGGGCTACAAGTCTTTAGAGCACTCATGAAAGACCAGGTTGTTCAGGGCCAAAATGAACAGAATAGTGAGAACTAAACTGTGTCTGGGAATATAATGTGTGAGTTCTATTGTCTAGGTTTACACAAACGGCTGAACAGTTAAAGACATCATGTTCACTGGTTAGCTAGTAAATCCGACAGTGTCTCACAAGGGAAGGTTCAAAGCCAAAAACTACCTATCCTTTGCAGAATATTTCCAATGTCTGTACTCTCTGTAATTAGATCATGTTGTTGCATTTTCTTTCCGTCAAATTCCATTCATGTGGGGGATTGTTGGAAAAATGGTTTAATATAGGCATATTTTTTAGCACAATTTTGAGTGGGCCCCAAACGTCTTTTGGGGTAGGTCCAAAGAGGTGAAGTGTTCCTTGCCGCGTGGCAAGTCACACGGTGAAGACGGAATGTCAAAACCATTTATGAGTGAATGAGAAGTTGACATCGTTTTCGGGTCTAACATTAATTTTTTTTAGATAAAATTCTTTTGAATTTTTTCAATAAAAAATTATTGTGGGAATTCAATTTAATTCTAAATTCAAATTTTGGATTCTTGAGTGATTTCTTAAAAAATTTGTAATGATGGGAATTTAATTTAATTCTAAGTTCAAATTTTAGGTTTCTAAGTAGTTTCCTAATATTTCTGCATGTTCTTTTATTTATTAAACTATTCAAATAAGTTTAATATATATATATATATTATTCAAATAATTTGAATAATATATATATATATATATTTCAATGGTTTAATTAATAAAAGTTCCAATAGTTGGAAACTGTTGCTCCAACGGTCCAACGGCACTTTTTTCAGAATTGTTTGAAATTTAGTGTTCAGGTTCTTTCGGTCAAAATTGGTTTGAAATAAGAGGTGCACCTTTTCACTTAATTATGGCACCTATTTGGATCTATGAAGTTGCCTATAAATACATGGGTTTACCAACAGTCTTGGGTATGAATTAAAAAAAAAAAATCTCATATTTTGTCTTTTTGCTATCCAAATGATTTTTAGTGCATTATTCTTCATTTTAGATTTAAGAATAAATATTCAGAGAGTTAGAACACAGGTTTGGTTCGCCGAACAAATTTGTTTGAAGTGCTACAACAATTTTGTGAAGATCATTGTATCCTGGGAGATAGACGCCACTCAACTGTAAGCACCGTAGCGAGGTGAATCTGTCTTAAGGACAGAGTGTCACACACTCGATTTGGTCTTAATTTTAATTCGGTTCGATAAATAAATCCGGTATGTTATTTATTTATTTTGTTTGAATTTATTTCAAGTTATTTTATATACACAGAAGATTGTTCCAACACATCCCGATATATGTTATGTGGTTATGTGACTCTATGCTATTTGATATACATATGTTGAGTTTTGTATTGGAACATGAGAGTCTACCTCAGTGGGAGGTATTAATGCTAAATGTTATGAATGGTATATATGTGGCCTTGCATGATTGTGAAATTATTTTATTCAGTTGATTATATGTGGAGTTGTTCCTAAACCTTGGGTTGTATACCCTTGTATGTACTTGGGAAGAGGTATGGCCTCGACATGGTAAAGATTGTGAATGGTGGTAAGGGATGTATTTCCAAGAGAGATTGACTATTTTGAGATTTGGTTGTAAAATTTATAAAGCGAAAACTATGTAAGGTTTAAAGATGAGATTTGAAATGGACATTCATAATTGTTGTTGCCTTTATTTATTTAATTGTTTTGTCCCTGGGTGTCAAGGGAGGGATCGTCTAAATGAAGTCTTGGAATGACTCTACGAATGTGATAGTTTGGCGGTGTAATCAACAGTGATGTAATCAAATTATCAATTCAACCTAATACAATGGATGATTACAAACCAATAGTGGTTTTATCTCCAAGCATTATAACAAACAAATAATCACAACTTTTAATGAAAAAGAAAATGAAAACTAATCTATGATAAACAACTGATTGGCTAACCCATATGCAACCAAGCTAACAATGGCTTAATCACATTTGGGTTCATATGCCCATATAAAAAAAAAAAAAAAATTAAACTAGAATCAAAAACCCTAACTAAGAAATAGAAAGAAAACAAAAAAATAATAAAACTTACTAACTTTAAAACGAAACCCTGCAAGAAACGTGTTGTTGCTCTTAGGAACTCCTTACTCAAAGAGGAACTCTTGACAAGTCTTTGGATGAATGCACCCAAGACAAACTCGACACATAAACTTTGAACCAAAACGGTCAAGTCTCGCACAAAAATGCAAAACAGCCTTGGATTCTCTCTAGAGATAGCTTCCTTGACCCGAGAATCCTGACCTCAAAAATTGGAGCTTGAACTCTAATATTGGATAGAAAATATAGGAGGTGAAGGGGGTTTATATAGGCTCTTGGGAGGAGGAATTTTCTACTCAAAAAATGATGTGGGATTCACAAAAACGAATTGGGATAAGATCGATTGAGCAACTGAGGGCAAAATAGGAAAACAAAGCAAAGCGCAACAAGCCGACAAAACGGAGATGGTCTGGCCTTATGAGAGAGTCGTCCCGATCATTCCTTGGCATAGAAAAAGTGCAACATGGCCATATCGGCTATGCAGGGTTGCATTTTTTTTTTTGGGTGTTTTTTACAAACCTTAGGTGGAGGAAAGTGTTTTTTAAATGGGTTTTGGGCTTTGGGCCTTCAAAATATTTTTAAAAACATTTATTTAGTAATTAAATAAGGCCACTTTGAAATAAAAAAAGGCCTACTCCAAGTCTGGTCTATAGATTTTGTGAAAAGACCATTTTGCTATTGTTTGTTGAAAATTGATGAATGATCATAAAAATCTTCATTTTAAATCAGATTAAAACGAATCTTATATTGTTAGAAAGCTCTTTGAAAATTATACAGACCAACGTAGACCATTCTGAAAATTCCAAATTTTTCACATAAAATGACGAGCAAAAGATAGTATCCTTTTCCGAACTTGTGCCAGGTGAAGAGAAAATTGAAAAGAATGAACCCTAGAGGATCCAATATGTGTCAAATAGGCCTAGAAGGTTTGTTTAGGATGTTTGGCTTGGCTTAAAGTCCATCCGGGTGCATCTGGTTCTAAGTAAAAATTGACAAATCGAGAGTTCCAAATCATTTTTGTATTCATCAACATGCAGTGTTTCTGTAGTGGGGACAAGTGTTATAGCAAAACAAAATGGGGTGACTACAGCGGGACTGTTTCAAACGAAGAGATATCGAACATGAGCATAGTAGTGGAGGGCTATAGGGTAGTTGTGTGGGTGACAGAAATGACAAATGATTGAGATCAGTGAAAAGAGGGTTTTGGGTGAAAGAAATGGGGTAAAGGATTCCTAGTGAGGGAAGCGGAAGGAAGAGGGAGCTTGGGAGATGGGTCGTCAGATGAGAGGGGTCGTCGGTAAGGAATGGGGGTTGAATGAGGGTCTCTAGTGGAGAAAGAGGGTTGTTGGTGAGGAAGAGGGGTTGCCGGAGTGGGTGTAGGGTTGCCAATTAAAAAATGTTTGGGTGAGAGTTTAAAGGGTATACTTAAGATTATGGTAGGAGTCCAAAGAAAAATGTGAAAGGGAACAATTTGGGTGGTGAGGATTCAAAGAAGTAGAAGGTCCTACGAAAAGAGGTACACGTGTTTAGCAACATGCTTTAAAAAATCATTTTTTTTTTTGTTTTATCTATTTATGTTTATTTTGTGTATTTATTTGTTTATTTATTTTAAAACTTTCAAGTCCTTGTATGCATGATCTTGTGCCACAATTATATGCTATAACCCCAATGGTATATATTGTGAGTTCAAGTTTCATGTGGCGAGTTGGAGGTGATCCATGTTTTTCTTTCAGCTTAGATCTACAATAGTGTAAGTTCCAAATGAGTTAAAAAAAAAAAAGAAAAAAAAAAATCTCCTTTTGTGATGTGTTTAGCATTTAATCTTTTATTCATGTGGTCTCAAGTTCAAATAAAGGATGGGAGTTATGTGTTAGTTTGATAGTCAATTTGTAAGAACTTTAGCTAAATTTCTTAAGAACAAGAATCCCGTTTGTTTGGGGTGATACGAAGGGGATTGCGATTACTAATCTCTTGGTATTACTAATGTGGTGTTTGCTTTGAGAGATGAGGAGGAGACTATTAGTCCCTTGGTATTAGTAGTCCCTTTGGAAGGGGGATTGGTAAGGAGGAGGTAGAGATGGTATTAGAAAAATAGCGAGGGAATTAAATTTTTTTTTATTTTTTTTATATTGAGAACTTTTTAAAAATATAATGTTTAATTTTTTTATTTATTTTATTATTTTATATAAAAATAATTTAATAATTCCTCACTATTAATCCCCTCACTATCAACCCTCTCACTATTAATTCCCTCACTAACAATCCCGTCACTATTAATCCCGTCACTATGAATCACCTCACTATGAATCCCATTCTATCTTTGAAAACAAACGGGGCCTTAGTACTGAATTAAGAAATAATTCATGTTGGTCAAATTTTTTAGGGCGAATTACACACAATCCCTGTGGTTTGGAGCTCATGTTACTTTGGTCCTTAACTTTTTAATTGTGACATATTTGATTATGAATTTTGAATCTTGTTCTAAATAAGGACAATTGAAGATATTATTGTTTAATTTTAAAGGCAAAATCGTCAATTTGATAAAATATAAACTAATTTAATAAAAATAAATGTCAAAATTTTTTTTAAATTTTTAAAAATTATTTCTACCCACCACCGATAAAATTATGTAAAATTGATAAATATGTTAGACATTTATTTATTTATTTACTTACCAAATTAATTTTTATTAAGTGTTTGAATGATGATCACGTAATAAGTGATTGTTAGAATTTTAATTGTAATCGATATATTTAATATATGAAATATTTTTAGTTTTAAATTTTTTGATTTAATGAATTGGTTTAATAATGATATCAAAATTGTCGCTATATTTTACTTTTAGAAAAATAAAAACTAATTTAATGAAAATAAAAACAACCACCCATTACACGATCATCATCCAAATACATAATAAAATTAATTTGGTAAAAAAAATAAAAAAATCTAAAAAATTTATTAATTTTATATAATTTTATCTTTAATGAGTAGAAATAATTAAAATAACACATACTCAAATTACAGAAATCGTATTTTTTTTATAAATGTAAAGCTCCCAGCTCGTAGTAATAACCCTGTCAGGAGTAGGAACCACTCCTATCCCAAGGAAAAACCCAAACCCACTCGTTAGTAATAGGTCCAGCAAAAAGGATATGAGGGAAAGTCTACTTTATCCTAATACAGAATCGAAAAATGATTCATGTACCGATTCATTTGATTAGGACACACATTTGTTTTGACTCCTAACATAGAAAGATCTAATTAAAAAATAAAAAATAAAAATAAAATAAAATAAAAAATCAGAGACCAAATTTTTTTTTTTTTTTTTTTTTTTATAAAACGGATTTTTATTTTATTTTTTTATTTTTTTAGAGTTTTGTAGTAATTAAAAGTTTAATTTTTACAATTTTTTTTATAAAAAAAATGACTAAAAAAAAAAAAAAAAAATCTTAAAAGAGCAAATTGCCAAACAAAAATGCTCCCTAGCCCGAAAAACTGAGGCTCGAATGGTACGGAAAATATTATCTTACCGGTAAGAAAATAAAAAAGTCCTAAAATGACGTCGTTTTGAGATTTCGAGCCATTCGAGCTTTTGATTTTTCGAACTCCCTAACAGTATTGATTGCCAAATGAACTTTTCTCTAATGCCCGGAAGCTTTGTCGAGCCCATTGACTCAAAAGAAACCCAAGAAACTGTACTTCAATAAAAGCCTATATATTTATTATACTAGGCCCATTCCAAATGGTTTGGTTGGTTGGTCATAATAGCCTAGTCACATTATGATGGTAGGTACTTTGTTCCTTTGGTCCACTTTGTCTTGAGGTGTTGGGTTTCATCTCTCATTCTCCTGGGCACTGTAGGAGTTTATTGATAGGATTGTGAGAGATAAAAGTTATATAATGAGATTAGATATGGCATAATGAGAGATGAGATAAATAGTTAAAAGGAGTGAGGTGTTATATTTAGTTAGAATGAAATAGAAAGAAATAATTACATTTGATCAATTGATGAAGGGAAAAAAAAAAAAAAAAAAAATCTATTGAGGCTCCTTCTAGTGTCGCAATACTTATTATATTATTTAATCCCCTATTTTCTTCTATTTAATCATCCATATCGGTATCAAAATTATTCAAAATTTACTACCATGCAAAACAAATACCAAATTGGACTATCTAGTGGAATCGACATACTTCCTCATCTCCAATCATCTTCTTATCTAATAATCAAATATCAGACTAACAATCTGGTAGGTTTCACATTTCTCTCCACTTTTAGTACCACTATCAGTGAGACAATCAAACGTTCCCTCTGTTTAGGACATGGGATTGTATATACTAGGTAGGAATATAGTCATAGCTAAGTTTCAAACACCCTTGTGATGAAAATAGGGTACTTTGATTCTTACTAAGAAGAAAAAATTCATACTCACATAATAAAAAATATTTGATAGGAGTTTTGTAAAGGTCAAATCTACAACACGATTCAATAAGACTAATATAACTTTTACGGAGATAGATGATCTTATCTAGCTTCATCTGAGGAGCTCAAACCTGACATAAGGCAAACACAAGACACAACATTTTTGTTTGAATGAAAGGAAATGATAACTGTACACAACAAACGATATTCTTATTTTGCCAAAAAAAGAAAAGAAAAGGAAGAGTGATGAGTTGCATCAATGATAAAAATACACCCTTATGATTTGTTATGAATGTTAGTCTCCTTGTGATGAAAATAGGATACTTCGATTCTTAATAAGAAGAACAAATTCATATTCACACAATGAAAAATATCTGACAGGAGTTTTGTAAGGTCAAATGTACAACATGTTTCAATAAGACTAATCTAATGTTTAGGGAGATAGATGATCTTATATACTTTTAGGGTTGCAAATGAACCGAACCGAGCCAAGGTTTCCTGAGCTCGAGCTCGGCTCGTTTACTTATCGAATTCGTTTATTGAGTTCGAGCTCGGCTCGATAAGGAACTGGGCTCGAGTTAGGCTCATTAATATTAATGAAACTCGAGCTTAGCTCGATAATTTTTTTTTCCATATTATTTATATTATTTAAATAAAAATAAACGAGCCGAACTTGACGAGCCGAGTTTATGCGAGCTCGAGTTTGACTTGTTTAGTAAACGATCCTAATATTCAAGCTTAAACTCAGCTCATTTACTAAATGAGTTGAATCGAACCGAATTTGTTCATGAACAACTCGACACATTGTAGCCCTATATACCTTTGCCTTAGGAGCTCAAACCTGACGTGGGACAAATACAAGATGTAATTTTTTATTTATTTTTTTGAACAAAAGGAAATAACAGCTATATACAACAAATGATATTCTTTTTTTTCCTAACAAGAAAAAAAGTGATGAGTTGCTTCAATGATTAAAACATACCCACATGATTTTTTTTTTTTTTTTAATCGAATGTCCGAACTAGTTATTTATTATGAATGGTAATATCTCCTTGTAACTTGATCTGTATAGATATGTTTTCCAACACCCTAAATGGAATGATTGATGACTCCAACTTGATGGAGAACCTGGAAATCTTTTTAAAACAAAGATATATTAAAGTTGTATCATTTTTAAGCCTCCGTTTGGAAAGTGGGTTGACTTTTTGACTTTTTGATTTTTTTGGCTATTTTAACTTTAGACTAAAAAGCCTGGTTTGGAAAAGACTTTTTGACTTTTGTGACTTTTTGACTTTTTGGTGATGTGTCTTATTGTTAAATTACCAAACTGCCCTTCATGTTCAACTTTTACCTGTGAGGCAATGAAAGTGGTCCTCCACGTCAGCCTCCGTGGAGGACCGAATTTGGATAATTTTTTTTTTCATTTTTTTATTTTGGGTTTGGATATGGCCGATTTTGATGTTTTCTTTTTTTTTTTTTTTAAGAAATTTATGTTTTTGTCATTTTTATTTTTTTATACATTAATTAGTTCTTGTTATTTAATTTACGTTTTTTCCCTCATTTATTTTTATTGGTATACAATAACTTCTTTTATTTTTCAAAAATGAGTTTTCATGTGTTTTATTTATTTATAAATTACGTGGCGAATGGTAATTTAAGTTTTTATGTTTTTTTTTGAAATGTTTTTGAATGAGGCGTATTTTTGGATGAGTTTTTTTTTTTAATTTACGTTTTTGTCATTTTTTTATTTGTACACATTAATTAATTAATTTATTTATACATTAATTTATTACGTGGCAAATGCTAATTTCTGTTTTTTGGATTTTTTTTTCTTTTTTTTTGGATGAGACGTATTTTTGTCGTTCTTTTTTTTTTTAATTTACGTTTCTGTAATTTTTTTTATTTGTATACATTAATTTGTTTGACATTTTTTTTTTGTTTTTTTTGTTTTTTTTTGTGTGAGACGTATTTTTGTCGTTCTTTTTTTTTTTAATTTACGTTTCTGTAATTTTTTTTTTATTTGTATACATTAATTTGTTTGACATTTTTTTTTTGTTTTTTTTGTGTGATGAGACTTATTTTTGTTTTTTATTGGTGTCATGTGACTTATTTTTGTGTTTCTTTTTTTTTCATTTACGCTTTACAATTTTTTTTTATTTGTATACATTAATTTATTTTTTGTTTTCAAAAATGATTTTTCATGTGTTTTCATTATTTTTAAATTATGTGGCAACTGCTATTTTATGTTTTTAATTTTTTATTCTTTATTTTTTACTTTGTTTGGTTTTTTGGAAAAACATTTTTTCATGTCATTTATTTAAAATGATGTCAAAAATCATATATTGCCGTGGCACATGATAAAAAATGATGTCTGTTTTTTCATGTGTTTTTCTATTTTGATTTTTAAAATTAATTTTTTTTTCATTTTTTGTGAAAGACGTGATAAAAAGTGAGGTTTTATTTTATTGTCCTGTGTACTTTAAATAATTTAATTTTAATTTTAATTTAAATTTACTTTTAATTTTATTTTAAATATTTAAATAATGTAAATAATCTAAAAAATTTAGTAAGTAAAAAATTAAAATAAATATTCAAAAAAATTAAATCGTATAAATTTAAATAATTTAAATATTCAAAAAATTATTTTAACAAAAAAATTTAAATAATTTAAATATTCGAAAAATTTAAATAATTTAAAATGTTAATATTTTAAATTTAAAAATAACTCTACAGTCAAATCGTAACCAAACACATAAAATAAAACTCAATTAATAAATTATTTTTAAAACTCATAACCAAACACATAACTTGAAACTCCATACTACTTTCAGAACTCTACACTGAAATCATAACCAAATACATAACAAAAAAATTAAAATATTTAAAACTAGTTTTATAAAATAGAGTTTGAATTTATTTTTACAAAATATTTTAACAAAAAATAGAAAAAAAATTTAATTTTTTTCTTTTCAACTTTCTTTGTTTTTTCTGAGAGAAGGTGTTTTTTGGGAATTTTTTTTTTTTTTTACTTTTTTGTGGGTGCTGACGCATGCTCCTCTTTCATGGGGGTAGTTTCGTAAATCTACTTTGGCATTGGTTGTTGCCAAGACCATTTTCACTTTTTGTCTGCATGTGGCTAGAAAAGTCTCTTTTGTCCACATGTGGCTGATTTAGCCTGAGATCTCCTTCCCAAACAGGCTCTAAATATTTCTTGTAAGATTAATGTTTAAAACTTCCAAAATGGGTGACTCTCATAACTTTCAATTGATTGGTAATCACTTATTACATAATTTTTTTTTTGTTGTCCTTTCTCTCTCGCAGGTGCCCTCCCTTGCTCATAGGTGCGTAGAGGTTGTGGGAGCCTGTAACGCTTCTGTTCATTGTAATTTGATTTGTAAAGTTTTGCTTGTGTAAAATTTGTTAAATTGCCCTTCCTAATGATGTGACCAATAACTTTAAGTGAAGGTGGTTGCCATATAATTCTAACCTTTTGTACGATATGAGACAAACATTTACACAACTCAAAAATAGTTAATAGAGACTCACTAAAAGTCAAACCCACAACATTTTAACTGCTCACTTAAGACTTTTGGATATTGGATTTATAGAAGAAATAAAAAAATATATAGTTTTAATTTCACTATCTTTTATGATTTTTAAATAAATTTAAAATTCAAAAAACAACCTAAAAATGAGCTCAAGAAAAAAAAACACCATGATCACCAAATAATATGGATCAAATAGTTATTTTATTTTATTTTATTTTAACTACACGGGATATTGAGATAAACACTTTCTTCTAACGTTTTATATCTAATTTTGAAGATTTATACTATAAAATCGAGATTATTACCTGTCTAAATATACAATTGTACAATTATGATTACTAGAATATGTATACCTCAACCCTTTGGCCTTTAACAACAATGGTGACTCCCTTGGTTTCTTTTCCATCAACTAATACGCATCTAACAAATACTCCTTATCTAGAACGCTTCTGTCTGATTGGGTTGGAGTTAATATGCTTAAGACTTTTCTGTCTTACCAAATTTAAAAGAATCATTTCATTACTAGGATTGCTTAACATAAGAGCGGTAGGGGTTTGACATCTGCCACAATCTCGACCATTCTTGTCATGTATGTGATACTTTGATTAGAGATCATGCCATGTTAAAATCTTCTAAATCCAGTGACTCTACTTAAAAATATATTCTCACAATTAATATATTAATAACTTGAATTTACACAACCAAGTGTTTATACTTCTCCATAACACTCGAATGCCAAATCTCCATTTAAAAATTTAGGAATTGTTTGGGATGTCCTAACCTAAATAAGTGTACTTTTTATTTTTTTAAACTAAAAAGTTGAGGAAAAAAAGATGAATGTTTGGGTTAACTTTTTAACTTTCTACGAAAAAATGTGTATTTAAAAATTATATAAATAAGTGTATAAGAGAAGTTAGTGAAGTAGCCTGTACAGTCTGGCAGAGCAATGGCTGATTTGGAGATAGGAAATTGTTGCCTCCTTTTCGGGCTTGAATTGGACGGTGTTGTTCGGCCCGTGTGGGCCCACCACGGGTCCCTTTTTGCTAATCGGAACTGTTGAATGTATAGAATTCGTCGACTACTATATATTTGTAAAAATTCACGTTGATCGGATATCAATAGCTATCTGATCGTGTTAGTTTTTTTTTCAACCGTTAACTATAACACCATCTATTTTTTATACAAAACTGATTTAATCATGTAGCTATCCATATCCGATTAACGTGATTTTTTACAGGCATATAATACTCGACGAGTTCTACATATTAAACGGTTCGAATTATCAAAAAGGGACCCATGGTGGACCCCACTAACCCAACATTATCCTCCAACATAATGAATATATATACCTAATTTTCTTTTTTGTTCCTTTGACAGATCAATAAGTGCACTTCCATCAATTTAGTACCAGTCACATCAACTGGTTGGTTTGTATTAAAATATTGTGTAAATTAATTTTTTTATATTTTTAATTTGTGAATAGTAATAATTTTTTAATTTTTTTAATAATTTTTTGACTTTTTGAATTTTTGAATTTTTTTTTTTATGATGCCCAACCTGGCCTTAGAGGCACAACTACTTCAAGTACACTCAATTTGGATAGACCAGACACTTGGCTTTGGAAGTAATGGCTCTAAACCCTAAAGGCTATGAACTATAGAGATTTTTGTTAGGCTCAAATTAATGTAGACTTGACTGAACTGTTAAAGAATCCAAACTCCAAATTAAATAGGATTAAGTTCATAAGCCAAAACTCTTACGCTTAACTAAAATATTAAAAATTCAAGTCCTGTCAAATGCAAAATTGCCTTTCACATATTTGTGGGCGTTGGACTAAAAGTGACTTGGGCTTGGGCCTTTTTTTGGGCTTGGACCTTTAGCTATCAATTCTTAATTCAGCTTGTGCTTGGGTGCTTTTGACATAGAAGTGTTATTTTAAGTTTAAAAATTGGATGTATTTTTCAAATCTAACGATTTGATAACGTATTATAATATTTAAAGTAGTTTTTTTTCTTATATTTCTTTTAAAATCATATTATTTATATATCATTGAATGTAAAAAATAATCTGCAAAATCAACTTATGTAAAATTTTTCTTTAAGATAGAGCTCATGCCGTGAGTAACCAAAAACAGTAAAAGCATATGCAAAATGATTGAATTGATGTTCCGGTGGTCTGTTGCTTTTATCCAAGGGTGGTGATTGAGACCCGCTCCAATCACCACTCCCACCACTCCACACACACGTGGCGGGTGGTGATTGGAGGAAAAGAAAAAAAAAAAGAAAAAGTGGTCAATCAGATAAAGAGAGGGTCAAGAGGGTAGAAAAAAAAGGAGGCCCAAGTCATTATTGTTTATCCGAAGTCTAGACCCTGTGAAGCACATGTAGTGGTTTAGCAACGTAAAAATTGTTTATGGCTTTGTTATAAGTTATATCACATTAGTTTTTTTATTATTTATTTTTTCTATATATTTTTATAAAAAATTAAAAAATTATTAAATAAGTCATACGTAAACTTTTGAATAAATATCTTATATTTGAATTGAATTTTATCTGATACGTTGATATGGTAATTTTTTTTAAAAATAAATTGGATATATATTATACAGATATAGTTAGATATATTTGTTAAAAATGATTATTTTTAATTTAAAATAATAAAAAAATTAATTAAATAATTTAATTAGTTAATGATCCAACCTACAACCTACATTTTAAAAGTAACATATAAATTAAAGTTAAATATCATTATATTACAAAATTTACAAATGAAAAATTAATTTTAAAATCATGCTATGTACAAAAAAAATAATAAAATTAATTTTACCTTTGTATAAAATAAAGTACTATTTCAGCTGAGGCATGTATGGGGCACGATAGAAATTAAGAAAAAAAATATTTGAGTACGCTTTTTGAGTACTTCATATGCATATAAAAGTAACCATGCAAAGTACCAATATCCAATAAGTAGCTCATACGAATGCGACATTTTTTTTTTTAAGTATGCATGCTTCATAGCTACTCCTCTGATATCCTCTAATAATTAATAATCTTGAGAGAATTAAAAAATATTTAAATATTTATTTTTCTTGATATCCTTTGCAAGTAAAATAATTTGCTGGTAGTTATACAATTTTTGATAGCCTAATTGTGTTTGCATATTAGATTTGCTAAGAAATTTTCAAAGAAAAATTAAATGAAAAAAAAGTTAAATTTTATATCACGGTATCACCTTTTCATTTCATTCTTATCTGTCTCTACAAATATCTCCTTAAATTTTAACTTTAGACAACCTAAATAGGACATGCATGCATATTTTTAAAGAGAGCAAACTTCTGTAACAAATATGTGTTGTATCAAATCTTTGTAGTACAAAAGCTTGTATCCCATAATCCGTCAAAAAATTAATGTTACTATAATTCCTATGAAATAGTTATACTCGGTGACATATATATTTTTCACTTGAATTTGCATACAAATGATTTTTACACGAATTTTACTTTTTTCAGTAATGAATCTTTTTAAATTTAACAAATGAAATAGAACTAAAGAGTTGAAATGGTAAAAGAATGAATTGGGATACAACTTATTGACTCATTAAACAAGGAATTTCATGAAAGGGAGAGAATTATTCTTCATAAATTATGTATGATCATCATTATCACATGGCTTTCAAAAGTAAGGGATTGACCAAATCATAAGGGTCACACTCATACATTTGCAAAATACAAAAGAGTACTTTAAATGGAGATGCCCCCAAGTACTATACTTTCAAACAACACATCACTTTGGCTATTGATTATTCCCTAAATGCATTTTTAGCTATTTTATTATATAAAGTCTTTATTCTATTTGGTGTAAACACTATCACATTTTTTTTTTCTTTTTTCTTTTAAGAATATAACCCTTCATATTTACTAACACATTTAATAACGACTGAGTTTTTTTTTTTTTTTTTTTTTCATTTCTGATATTGTCCAAAACTACTAAATAAGTTTTTACATTCATTAAACAGTCATTTAATTGTCAAACTATCCATAAAATTAATGTAAAATTATAAATACATAGCGTCTATACCCACCACTTATATATATATATACACGTATGGGGGGAATGCCATGGCAACTTGGACAAAAGCAATAATTCAGGAGAATGGAATGGTGAATATATTCTTAAGGGAGAAGAGTTGAGGAATTGAGTGTGGGGGATACAAAAACAATGAGTGACAATGATGCTCAAAAGACAGAGAGTGGACAAACCCATTTGAACATGACTTGGACTTCCACCACTGCCAGGGTTTATGAACCCCACAATTTATATATGTATATATTGCAAGGTCAATCCCCATAATGTCAAAAGGGACATACATGCACATGTTTATCAATTATTTATACAGGTGCACACCTCAGATAATAGGGTCCTTTTACAGATATGCTATGTACATCACTCTCCTTTCTCCCTCTACCACTCCTTGTCTCTCTTTTTTTTTTTTTTTTTTTCAATTTTTTTGTTACATTCTCTCTCCACCTATTTTCTTTACCTGTGGCTAGATTCTCAATCTTTATTCTTTCTAGAGAAACGCTAAAAATCACAAAACTTGAATGAGAACATCTCATCTAGCTATATGGACAGTAGGTCAAGCTTAGAAAGACTAAATAAGTGTATTTTTTAATTTTTTATGAAATATAGATTGGATTTAGGTTGGGTTTAAAGTGATGTGTTAGAGAAGTGATGTGACTTAAATAAGATGATATGACTTAAATAGGATAGTGACTTTTTGACTTTTTGAATTTTTTAGAAGATGTCAAACTTGGTCTTATTACTTATTTAGTAATAAATAGTGTCAAAATGTTTTATTATAACAAGCACTACAATCTATAAAAGTTTAGGCACTAAATTTTTTTATCTCTAAACGTGAGATTTTTATTATAAAAAATATTAAGAGATTAATTTCAATCGTCATGTAAGTTGTTACTAAAAGGCTATTTTAAAAAGTCAAAAAAATGTTGGTGACAAAATTTTTAAAATGTAATTAATAAATACACTTTTTGGGACAAAATAATTTGGTGTTAATAACTTCACTTTTTGAAACGAAGATTTTGGTTCCAAAAGATAGTAATTCATTACTAATAAATGTATTAAAATGTGTAAAAAAGTATTAAAATATATGAAATTGTATTCAATTTTTTTTTCCCTCAATTATTTACACTTAACTTATGCCTCATGCCTCATGCCTCATGGGTGGTGATTAGCAATATCTTTTTAATTAGTCAATAAGCAAATAATAACTAAGGAAATTCTACAACACCCTAATAACAATACTAAGAATATAACAACAATAATTCATTCCAGCCAAATAAAATTATATAATAAAAAAAGAAAAGAAAAGAAAATCTCATTATGGGTAACCTTTTTTTTTAAGGATAAATTATACTAACGGTCACTATAGTTTGGGATTTGTATCACTTTAGTTTCCAACTTTTTAATTGTGATACATTTGATCCTGAATTTTAAATCTTGTTTCAAATAAGGAGAGTTGAAGATACAATTGCTTAATTTCAGAACAAAATAGTCAATTTAATAAAATATAAACTAATTTGACAAAAAAAAAAAATCAATTTTTTTTTTAATTTTTAAAAATTATTTCTACCCACTAAAGATAAAATTATGTAAAATTGATAAATCTTTTAGACATTTATTTATTTATTTTTTTAACAAATTAATTTTTATTATGTATTTGGATGATGATCATGTAATAGATGGTTGTTTTTATTTTCATTAAATTAATTTTTATATTTTCAAAAGTCAAATATGTAGATAACTTTTTTTATCATTATTAAACCAATCTATTAAATTAAAAAATCCGAAACTAAAAACATTTTATATATTAAATATATCGATTACATTTTGAAATCTTAACAAGCATCTATTACATGATTATCATCCAAACACATAATAAAAATTAATTTAATAAAAAAAAATAAATGTCTAAAAGATTTATCAATTTTAAATAATTTTATCTTTAGTGGGTAGAAAATTTTTTTTAAAATTTAAATATATTTTTTTGACATTTATTTTTGTTAAATTAGTTTATATTTTATTAAATTGACGATTTTGCCATTGAAATTAAACAATGATATCTTCAATTGTCCTTATTTGGAACAAAATTCAAAATTCAAAATTCATGGTCAAATGAGTCACAATTGAAAAGTCAGAGACCAAAGTGACACGGGTTTTAAATTATAGGGACTGTTAATATAATTCATTTTTTTATTTTTTATTTTAATTTTTTATTGGCAAAAGGAAAGCATTATGCTAATGTAATTGACAAGTAATAATGTGCTTCCATCAGCCACTCCACGTAAGTGTCAATGTCTTAAGATAAACAACCATAATTTGCTAAAGCTAAGAAAATGAAAAATCTCTTTGTCCACTCAAAATGATGGAATAAGGCTTTATCCTAATTATTGCTTTTTATTATTTTATTTCCTCTTAAGAATGTATCCAAATGTTTTTTAAGTTCCAACTTTGGACCAAGTCTTATTGAAACTTTAAATGTGAACTACCTATAATGTACTTATAAAATACTATTTGGCTATGTGGTGCAATTTATAGATGCTATTTATAAATTTCTTGTTTTAATTTTGACAGTTTATGTCTAAGTGTTTGATATAATTCATACTTATAGGCTATTAGATCAAAATAATTTAAATAAGTTAGAAAAAATTGATTATTTAAAATTAGAGAAGGATATTTTTAATTTTTACTTTCTAAAATATGCCTTATATATATGTGTGTGTGTAATTTACTTGGTGTTTTTTAAGGAAAAATCATAATCAACCCATCCACCAATCCAAAAGAAAATTTCTTAATTTATCCTAGTACTTTGGTGAAATACGAAATCGTATAAAGCTGATTTTGAGGTGAAGTTCCATGCCGCAATAACACTGACCACATTGTGTCTCATGATTGTGTTGATTGGTAAAAGATGTGAGATTTACGATTTTGTGTTGAACAAGAAGCATGCTTATTTGTGTTTTTATGTGACACGTATCACATGATGTCCCATGGACACTAAGGCCAAGTTTGACTAACCTAAAAAAGTGCACTTATTTCATCTTTTTATCTTTTTTGGGTCACATCAATCAACATCTTCTCTCTACTTTTTCTACACATAATACAAAAAAAGTCAAAAAGTACATTTATTTAGTCTTCACAAACTTGGCCTAAATAATTTTCTCATTTTAAGATATACATTTCATGATATAATAAAGTTACTTAATACATATACAAAAAGATAGACACATACAATGCTCCTTTCCACTTACAGGCTGGACACATCATCAATTATCTCCTATAACTCTAATACAAAAATGGTGGGTTTTATAATTTAAACCAATAATTATTATTTTAAAGCACCACCTAACAATGCTCTAAGAATATTGAATAATTTCCCCCAGAGCTTTGCAAAATTTTGAGTACAACATCAATTATGAAACTATCTCATTAATTTTAGGGGAGATTGTAAATAAGTAGGCTGATATTGATTTTTTTTTTTTTAAAGAAACTTATAGAAAATAATTTATTTATTTTTATTTTTGTTGTTGCAAATTTGAGAACTGTGTCCATCCATGTGTCTGACTGTAGGAATTAAAAAAATATATATAAAACAAATGCATGAAGACAAAGGTGTAGCATATGTTGTTTGCATGAGCAGGTAGAGGACAAACCTTAAAAGGTACAAAATCTTTAGACTCTGGATGTACACTATCGCTTGCAAAACCTATTGAAGCAATTAGCAATTTGAAACTGATATACATACATGCATAATTCAAAGTATTTTATAATCATAAAACCAAATAGAGACAAAGCTTTCTCAGATTTGGAGGTTATATGTGTTGCTTTGCTTGCATTTTGAGAAGGTTAACGACAAAACTAACAAAGATTTCCCCACCACATAGATCTTTGTCTCAAAATAAATCAATGTTTTTGTTTTTGTTTGTGGATTTGGTACTTTTAAGACATTAAATCCTTGTTCAGGTAAAGGTTTTGGGTACCTAAAAAAATACATATTAATAAAGAAGAGGTGGATCATCACTACCCACACCCATGTGGATTGTTCAAATCCTCATTTGCATTTAACAAGGAAAGTTGGAACTAGTAGTAGTTTTGAAGTATTATGTGATATTATTAATGTAATATTTTTTATTAATAATGTAATGAAAATTTTTACAAGTTGAATAATACTAACTCATTTGTATTATGTAGTTGAGAAAAAAGAAATGACTCACTTAATGCAAAAATTATCATGTGGATCCAAAACATTAGGTGACTAATTACTCAACCAATGGTGTTTCATGATTTTCCATCATTATTCCTCTGTTTCAGGTCATGAAAATACATAGCCCTTTATTATTATTGGGTGAACACACAATGTGATGTTCAAGAAAGATATGATAATTACTTTATGTATTTTGCGGTCCCTTGTTTATTAGGAGTACGATGTTTATGACTTCAAGATTACCTAATAATTTCCCCTTATGTCTTATAAGTAAACTTGAAAACATATCTTCAAAAACTATAACATAGTATTTATGGCATGTGAGTGTATTTAGAACTTAATTTTAAATATACCCACATAATTTCTCTTTACACCTATCACAAACTATGCAAAGCTTGTTCTTTAAGTAAAACACTTGTAGAAGTAAATATTAGGCCGTGTGAATTGGACAAGAGTTTCTAAATACACCCTTATTAAATTCTCCCTACACACACCATATGCATTACAACACTTAAGCCTTTTGAAGAAACTCTTTTATAAATGGGTGCAGTTGAGAAATTTATTGGGTGTATTTAGAATCTCACCAATTACCCACTCGATTTTTTAAAAATTATTTTGTTTTGACCTTTTATTTAATAAGGTCTTTAGATGCTAATTTGCCCTTACAAATTTTGTCTTAACTTGAGGGGCAAGAATGACATTTTATCCATATACCATGGGAAATTCTATTTCCATACACCTACCTACCTCTGTATACACACTTAATAATTTATTTTTTTATTACAATTTTCTCCTAAAATAAAATTACTAAAATGTCCTTATCTTCTCCACCAAAATCCTAATTTCTTCATCCTCTCTAATAGCCACAGCAGATGCCTCTTCACTTTCAGACCTTGTTGAGATATTCAAAAATTTCAGTTGAGTAAACAACATCAGTGCTCCAACCCTAAAAATTATGAATTTTATAATTTTTTTCTCCACCAAAACATCTCATTTTCCTACCCTACACATACTAACTAATTTTATAACCCTAACATCTCGCCATGCCCTAGCACTTTCCTACCCTACGACGCCATCCCCTAGCCATTTCCTACCCTCCGACGCCACCCACCAACCCCTTTCCACATTCACCATTGTTATTGCATCACCAGCAGCCCCCACCTTTGTAACTTGTTAAGTACCCACCCTCTACCGCCCTTGGCTTGCACAAACCCCCTTCACTTTTACTGTCCTCTCCTCGTTTAACCCAGCCCCCTAACTTTACAACTCGCAAAATCCTAGATTTCATATCAAGGTTTTAGTGGAGAAGAAAGAAGAAAAAGAAGAAGAAGAAGAAGAAGAAGAAAATATGTGGGGGGAGGTGAATGGTGGAGAGGAGGCGGTGGGTGTCGAAAGGCCACGACAGAGGTGTGGCTTCGGCGGCAAAGGTGATCCCAATGGTAGGTTGGTATAGGGGTAAAAATGGGATTACCTGTAATGTTTTGGAGTGTTCAACAAAAAAAAATGTTATAATTCAAAATTAAGGTTGGAGTGTCCAAAGAAATGGGGTGCCTAACTCAATTTTTGGGATGCATTTAGAGCAATCCTATATTTTATACATAAAATAATCAATTAAAAGAAAGATTATTGAATAAAAATTCAAGGTCACATCTCACACATTCTTCACAAAATTCGCAGAAGATTTCTATACGCTCTAAAATTTTATTATTTTATTTTCTTAATTTTCTACTCAAGGAAAAAAAAAAAAAAAAAAACTAATCACAACCTTTCCTTATTCATGAAAACAGGGAAAAGTGGGATGAAAATTGACATAAAGCAATTTTCAAATTGAAAATACAGGAAACCCATTTACAAGGAGATGACAGCATGCACTAGGTTCAATTAATGTATAATTAATTATTAGATGTTAATATATAGATTGATTAGACATTGTTGAACATAAATCGACGTGGAGATAAGTATCCGTACAATTGTGACAATAAAAGTTATTTTACTTATAAAGCATCTAATCAGTAAGTTAATTATTTCGAGTCAAGCAAATAATTTAGTGGTTAGACACTAATCAGGGTTCAAACCTCATTAACTCCTCATTTCTCTTAGGTAGTGTGCAAGTGATTTCTCTCTATAGAGAAGGGTTGAGCTCCATGGCCAAGCAAGGCTTTTCGGGAATAGAAGTCTGCACAAGTAATAAACGGTGAGGGTTGTCCGACCAAGATTAGGTTGGAAAACTTGTAGTGGCTTGGGTTGAGACCCGACTCTTACTGATTTTCATATAAAGATGTTGTATTAGAAAAAGTTTTTTTTGTCAAAAATTGGATTTAACTTGAAAATTTACTAAGTGTGAAAATTGAGCTTTTCAAAACTTATGATTTTGAAAATAATTTTTAACAGTAATTGTTCTTTACATATTAAATAATCTAATTTGATTATATGAAATTTTTCTATAAAGTATTAACCCTTACTTCAACATCAAACTTAGAAATTTCAATCAAAAAATTATTTTTGTACCCAAACTGGGGAAACCACTTTTTGATTTAATTGGATTTTTTTTTTTTTGAATCCAAATGGATTACATAAATTGTTACATATGGAAATAAGGTTGATGTGTTGGGAGTGCCTTAGAAACTGAGCTGTATGACTATGTCCAGGGTGATCGCTCGAGCGATCGATTTACCGCTGTAGCTCGACTTTTCATGCTTCTTTCGGAAGACGATAAGCCCTACAGTATCGGACTCTTGCGGTTCTGAATCTGATCTCACAAGTGTAATATGAAATAGATACACACCAAAGAGTCCAAATTCGGCAAATCTTTTAGAAAATCGATTTTGAATCAAAATGCCAAAAATGGACTGTTTTGCCAGATACAGAGTTGTCACCTAAATATTTTTGAAAAATTTAGGAAACCCATGACTCGTGTCAAAAGCCGCGTGTCCGTCATGAGTTTTCTAAATTTTCCAAAAATAACGAGAACAAAAGAGTCCAAGTCATGTGTTTCCTAAATTTTCCAAAAATATTTAGGTGGCGACTCTGTATCTGGCAAAGTAATCAATTTTTGACATTTTGATTCAAAATCGATTTTCCAAAAGATTTGCCGGACTTGACTCTTTTGTGTTTTTCTATTTCACATTGCACTTGTGGAATCAGATTCAGAACCACGGGAGTCCGAATTGTAGGGCTAGTCGTCTTCCGAAAGGAGCACGAAAAGTCGAGCCACAGCGAACCCGAGCGATTTTTCTTCTATCTCAGGACGCATGAAGCGCAACCATGGGTAGGTTTTATCTCGGGATGCATGAAGCGTGACCCCGAGCGATTTTGTTGTTTATCTCAGGACGCATGAAGCGCGGCCTTGGGCAAGTTTTATCTCGAGATGCGTTAAACACGACCCTAAGAGGTGTTTTCTTTCCTTGTCCTGCATTTTGGTGTGGTTAGAGTGTGTTTTAGATCTTTTTGCATGGAACCTGTGTTAGTTTTAAGCTTGAAGCTACTCATTCATATGTTGTTATCTTGCTTATTGTATTTGTCATTGCTTATTGCATCATCTTACATAATCATGAGTTTTTCAAAATAATCGGCTTCGTGAAGCGTGTGAGTCCAGCTTTCAAAGTTTTCTCTGTGCATATAATTTACATCTTGCCCCAAAACTACGCTGGTTTGATTCATTGCAAAGGGGATACGTAGGCAGCTTGCAGGCATAACCATTTTAATTTATGTCTTGATTGTTTGTCCAAGTCTTACAGCCTTGTCAAAATGGGTCGTCTTCGGGCTTTGACATTCACTCACGTCATTTCATGACTTTGAGTTCTGTCAAAGAGGGGCAACTGTAGACACCCCATTTTTGACCGCCCTTACGACTTGGATTCCACCGCTTGCGTACCCAATGATAAAGTTGTATATGCTTGTCAAGTACTCGAAGTCCTCAGCAGAATGCCACAACTTTGAGCCTTCAAACCCTATACACCTCTTGTCTTGTTTTGGGCCATAACCATAGTTCTTCAAGCCTGAAAAACCTTAGGACTTGTTGGCCACCACTGTTGGCTACCGGCCACTGATGCATACACCAGCAGTGCCAGTTGTTGTCACTGATGCATACACCTGCCTACACGTATATGTATTGATATTTCTGAGGGAGTTTGATGTTTGTCTATATATAGGAGACCTCCTCTTCTGTCTAAAAGGTTGGAAATTTTGGGAGCAAAATATTTTCTCTTTTTACAATTCTCTCTTTCTCTTGCAAATTTCTTGAGCCTTTGCCTATACACTCTAAACCAAACCTTGTGATATTTAAGATGAGGTACTTTTGAGTCTATTTTGAGCTCTTGAGGGTGTACAAGTGTTGGTTTAACACTTGGAAAGTGTTCTTCTCTTCAAGAGGTATGAAGCTTGGTTTGTTTCCTTGCTTTGTTTGCTATTTTTCCTACTTTTTTTCTATTGTTTTTGGACTGTATAGACTCTGTAATTTTGGGCTGAAACTTATGGTTTAAGGCCTTAAAGGGTGGAGGGGTGGTTCACCTTTCTTTCCACCTTGCTTCTCTAGCCTTTACCCTTGTGTTTCCCATATTTACACTATTTTTTGTTTGAGCTTTCAAACACCGAATTTCAGAGCTTTTCAGTGGCTAAAATGTTATTTTGAAGTCAAAAAATGGAGGGGGTAGCCTCCCCTCCTTGTGTTTTGTTTACTAGCTTACATAGCTCCATATTTTAGCTTATTGTTCTCGCTATTTTTGTCTTAATTCTAGCATGTTTTAGGACTAATTTAGCACTATTTTAGGACGATTTTTAGCTATTCATTGTATTTGACCTTGTATTGCATGCTTGTAGTATAATAGTCCTCATAGGTTGGTGGTTTAGGCCTTAGCCACCAACCTATTTGAGTTGATAGCATTTGTTTATGGCTTTCCATACTTGTTTTCACCCCTAATCACTTGTACAACCTTCCTCATTTCTTGGCTTTTGCTTTGCTTTACTTTTCTTTGAAAGTTGGTTCAAACTAGTTGCTTGTTTAAAGTATGAGATTGAGGTCTTGTGGTTAATGGTTTAATCCCTTTGGGGGTTCATTACCAACGATATGACACTTCTCTCATGCCTAAAACACCTCTTGGTTTGATGCGTCTTTCCATTAGAGGACTTAGAGCTCACATTTGGACTTAATTTACTAAGGAATGGTTGGTAATTAAAATGAAGTAATAAAATTGGGACTAAAGTGATACAAGATAAAATTAACTCGGGTTCAATCGGACGTTAATTGAACCCGTTGAGTCTTGAGTCGTTTCATACTCGTTAGTAATGAAAACGATTCAAGAGTCAAGGTCAACCACTTCCCTTGATCAATCCATGATAGGGAGGGGGTTTGAGAGCCTTTATTTGTTACATTTATTGAACTTGCACACTTTGGTTCATAGGTCATCATGCAATGAAATTGCATTGATTGATGATTTGTGAATCAAATTTACCACTCCTTTGAACTGATTGATGATAAAGAGGGGTAAGTTGTGCAAACAACCCTTAAGAATACCCTATTCTTGCTCTGTATACTTTCTGTTGCAACAAGTGGAACCAAACTTTTGTGGCCAGTAGGCCACCAATTTTGGCTGCCGGCCGCTTTTGTCAAATTGAGAAGTGACTTTCTAGAGCAAAACAGAGCAGTGTCTGAGGTGAAAAGATGTTCAACTGTGCAACAGAAGCATTCTGATAGCAGAACAGTGGGCTTTTTGGGTGAAAATCCGTGCATGCATGAGCATTCCTCGCTTCCCGAGGCTGTTCAGCTTAGTTGCTTAACTTAGTTTAGTCGTTTCTTTAAAATTTGTAAAGTGTTGTAATTAATTAGTTATAACTATTTAATTTTGTCTTGTAAATAATTAGTTAGCTAGACTAGTTATTTCATTTTTTTTGTTGTAATAATTAAGCTAGCATAGTTTAAATTCATTTTGTAATAACTAGTTAATTAGTTTAGCTAGTTAGCTAATTCAGACCCTCCTGCGTAAGGGCACAAACTTGTAATAATGTGTATGTCTTCTAACCCCACATCTTTCTCCCTTTTATTTAACTACTTATGATGGTTTGTTTAGGGCGTCATGTCTTGTTTAGCATCTCTCATGCCTTGCATCCACTTGTCTTGCATGCATCAAGACTCGGTTCATCATTCTAATTTGCATTGTTAGTTAATACTTCTTTGAATACGTGCTTAGACCGCATGCTATCAAATTGATTCATACACTATATTAGTAGCCGAGGCTATTAATTACATTTGGTATGTGTTGCATTAGGCATATTTTGTATTAGTTAGGAACATGTATTTTTTCTAACTCTTTTATTTCTTTTTGGCTTGCCTCAGAGTACTAGGTGAACTTTTATTGCTTTAGCATATCGCATGTGTGTGATAGTTTCCATGTCTAGTATGCTTACTATGAGGCTAATTGCTTAAACGATAAATTGCTTGAATGCCTGTGGATGAAGGCTAATTGCTTGAATTGGAATAATTTGAGTAAATGTTCATTATGCGATCACTTTTTCAAGTGGTACATATTCAAACACTTTTCAAAACAAACATGAATAAAAGTGTTCCACTTTTTGCAAATTAGTCTATATACTTGTGTGCGCATCACATAGTAAGTTATCCTAATAAATCGAAACAAGAGCATATAATGTAAATAAAATTCACATCATGATTAGTAGAGGCCGATCTTTGATTGGGCGAGTGGGGCTGTTCAATTCACGACCTTCCCCTTTCGTACCCAAGTTCTTGAGCTGAGACAATCTTGGTGATGACAGACATGTGGCCTTTGGCACGAGTCATGGATTTCTTAAATTTTTCAAAAATATTTAGGTGGTGACTCTGTATCTGGTAAAGCAGTTCATTTTTGGCATTTCTGATTCAAAATCGATTTTCCAAAAGATTTGTCAGATTTGGGCTCTTTGGTGTTTATCTATTTTACATTACACTTGTGAGATCAGATTCAAAACCACGAGAGTCTGATATTGTAGGGCTTATTTGTCTTCCGAAAGGAGCACGAAAAGTCGAGCTACACTTACATCTTTAAAAATAAAAGAAATGGTTTAACTGTTTTACAATAACGACATTCCGCCCACAAACAAAAAGGCCCCATGGCCAACATCTAAGGGTGATCCTCGATCTCGAGCACTTCTTAACATCACCAGAAAAGAATTAGCAACGTGGGATGAACATAAATTCCAGTAGGGATCTCAACATGATCCAAAACAATAACAACATGCATATAGCTATGATCATGAATGCTCCACATCATTTCATACACATATTGTGACTGTTTATAACCCAAGTACACATACATAGATACGTTTCTTAAAATCATTCGATTTATTCAACAACACGACCAGTTCACATTTACTTCTCATTTTCCCATTTTTAACAAAATATCACATAATAACCGTATTTTCCATTTTTAACAAAGTATTACATAATAATTGCCTTGCCTTTGAAACAAATCACAAAGATTCAATTTTCTTTTCCTTATTTCTTACAATCTCAATGCATTTATACATTCATCACATTTCCATGCCTTAAACACAGGGTTAAATAAAATACTATCAACAATCAACTTGATGCATCCACGTGTACAAATAACCATTTAACTCAGGAGATGAAAACAATACACACACCCAACCACTACCTACTCAACTTTTAAGACAACTCGGTCTCCCAGAACCACAATCATCATAACACATGACATATCACAGTCATATTGAAACAATAATAATAATAACTCTACTTTACCTGCCTTAAGCACGGTAAGCCAACGGTACATCTTTTCACAACAAAATGCCAATTTTCCAGACATCGGCTGGAAGGTAATAGTACCTCTGCCAAGTTCTCCTAGCGCTAGCTGGAAGGTAGTAGTACGTCATATTCTCAGCGCGTGCACAATTTCCAACCATCACTTTGTATAACAAACATAAATAATTTGAGTGTACTACATACACGTAATCATTTCAGTATCACAATGTCATCCTCCACCGAAGACCAATGACAAAACTTCTAAACAATATGTATTAAATACACGTAATACAATTATCCAATTCTGATGAGACATTAAGTCCAACAACAACAATAATATTCAAAGGTTTTCAACTTCTACCTAAAGTTCTTTCCCAATTTGCAAAAGAGTTATGATTACCTCTTTTTTCCAAAATCAATTTCCACAATTCCCAATTCACAATACACCAACTATATTTTCAAAAAAAACTCATTTTCTTCATTTAACCGAAAACCCAATCCATAGATAACAAAGTCGTAATCCACTCAATTTCGATTCAACAAAAGTGTAATCCAATGATTCTAATCTCATGGTTAACCCCTTTTTAGAAATTAACAATTACTAATTCGTTATACTAAACTATAATTAACCCAACACAAAGTTAATGCTAAAATTAGAAGGCCCGATTTAATCTCAAATTAATTACCAAATCATTAATCAAATCCCTTAATTCATAATATGATTATTTCAGAATTTCAACCCCTTTTACCTATTAAGCATTATTACAAAAATTAGGGCTTTACCTCTTTCTCAACATGAACATGTTAAACCACTCCCCTAATTAACCTAAACAACAATCAATTTCACAAATCTCAATCTCAAATATTAAATCTTAGATCCCCTTTCATGATTTTTGAAAAATTCATAACAAACATGTTTTTTATGCAATAAACCTACCACATGTCTATCTATAGACGAAGTATTGAAAAAGATGAAAGAAATCCCTACCTTAAAGGGAGAAGAGGAGAAAATCCAAAACTTAACTTCGCCGGAATTTGTTCTCTACCGGTCAAAACGAAGCCCTCGATATGCTCGTCATTTTGGTATAAGGAACTAGTACCAAAATCCTAATGGATTCATGGGATCAAAAGGAAATGTAAAGTTTTGAGGATTTGGGTAGATGGGGATGAGAGAAAAAAGAGAGAAAAGATTGTAGAGAAAGAGAGATATTCCGAAATGAGGGAAAGAGGGGCCAATGATCAATATAAGGCTGAAAGCACGAAAACTGAGGCAGTTTCACGTGCTTGGCTGCACGTGTGGAGCCCTTCCCAAACGTTCCCACCACACGTGCAATTAAAGCAGAACCAAAACTTCAACCCAGCTCAACCCCGCACGTGTGGCCCTTCCTCCAACACGTGCAGCCCCCAATCCGCATGTGCGAACTTCTTGAGGTGATCCTGGTCCCCTTAGTTTTGTCTCTCCGCTTGAAACTCTGAATAGTTAAATCGGTCTAACGTTAAGTGGATTAAACAAGTCCGAACTCTTAAACATCAACACGACACAAACCATAAAGGTACTGAACAAGAAAAAAGTAGGTCCGAAAAGCACGTTCAAGTCGGGTCCAAGACCCGAGGCATCACAACCTCCCCACCTTAGGAAATTTCGTCTCTGAAACTAAACAAAAGCCGAAATAAAAGCCAACACCTCATAAAGGAAACATAGCACCAAGGATGATCTCCCTAACCTACCAAGGGAACACAACACTAACTTCAGGCTACATCCAACCTTGGAATACCTTCCCGACTCCAGATCCAACACCTTGGAGCTCCAAGGACACCCGAATTCCCAATGACACAAAGGGGAGGTCACAAACGCCCTCTCAACCCATACCACTCGCTAGGTCTAAGAGACAAGAACAACAACGACAACCACATGCATACTAAAAGCATCCGCCAAAGGACAACCACCACAACATGTCCAACCACCCCCGAGTGCTCAACAACCCCAACATGGAGGAAAAATAAAATTTTCACAACGGGACCCTTGATTGACTCTCTCAAAAGGAAAATATTTACAACAAAACTCGACCCAAGGTAAAACTCCGGCATAACAAGCCCTTACAATGCCAATCGGCCCACAGAACTAAACATACAAACCCACGATTAGCAATTCAAATAAAGTTGTTACGAAATCCCAACCATAAAGGTATAATAACTAGTAACTCAACTTTGTAAAGTTTTTTTTTTTTTTTTTCATCATTCTTTCGATTCTTGGTAAAAATCATTCCCTTGTATGTAAAACATTTTCCCCAAAAGTGCTCAAAACTCACACCGTTTCCCAACAAAAGATTTGTGTCATAAACTCTGAGTAAAACCAATTGTTTTGTAAACTTTTTCCTAAAACAATCCTTAAAATCTCAACCCCAAGGTTTTAGTTGAAACAAAAACGCCATGAAAGGTTACAAAAACTAACAATTTCTTTCCAATTTATTTTCTCAACAAACAACCTGTAAATCCCAACCATCACCCAATCACATTCTCAACCAACTTCCGCTGAATCCCAAGTATCACCCAATCACATCCTCAACCAACATCCGGTGAATCCCAACTATCACCCAATCATATCCATCACACCTATGGTGATTTCACAATGCGACAACTACATTTCTATAACAACAACAATTAGAAATAAACACAGTACTAAAAGAGATAATTCAGCATGGATGACTTTACAAATTCCGAAAGTTTCACTCCAATACAAACACTAACGAAATAGACCATCAATACATGAAGGCTTATGAGTGTTCCCAACCAAGAAGTTAACACCTTACCTCAACTCATGGTGTTTCATAAACTCACACCAATAACCGTATATTGATAACCGCACACACATAAGCGAGGCTCAAAGCCCCCAAACACAACCCATGGTATTACACTGCTTTACAGCTAAATCCGCACTAAACTTCCAAAAGTCCAACTTCACAACTCACATCTAAACCATTCTAAAGTGACTATTTGTCACCCACCTTGATACTGATCAACTGACTAATTACCTAAGAATTGCCGCCCCCAACACTCAAACATCTACATTCTTCTCTCACCCTATTTACTCAAAGACAGGGTTCTAAACACTGTTGCACACATTTTTAGAATCTCCTTTACACCACTATTGCTCCCAAAGGAATTACTACTCATACACCTAGATGACAAACACGTCATTATATCCCAACACAAGACTGAATAGGTCAACGGCGATCACACGATCCCGGTAACACAAGACAATTCTTACCAATGCTACACTCGTTACCTGAGAACACAAACCATTCATCATTCTGGGAAATACTTCTTGCATCTACCCATGAAATTCTCTTCCCACTCAAAACTCACCCAAAAATCTAATAATACCACAAACTCATTTCACACACACAAAAATACCAACTCATAACTAACCATGGCACAACACTATCGCTATCCTCGATCGATAGGACCATAACGAACTCACTAATCAATAACTCAAGACACTAAGAAACACACACAAGTACTATTCTCACTACGTCAGGATACGAATCTCACATTCTCTTAGACATTCCCACATAACTTTCACCAATTTCACAAAACTCTAAGGTCTCACATTTCCTTAGACCTAACACATTCAAAGCCTTATAATTTGGCCCTTATCATACCACCGCACTAATCACAAAAATTCCATGGATTTCTCATTCTCCACAAACAAATTCCAAACAGAACAAGGATCAAAGGCTATCACATGACCATCTCATAATTCAACATTTAATATACAGCAACACTAGGATCATTAATCCCATTAACAACCTTTCATTACATACACATAAAGAGAGTTCAAGATTCACTACACATCCTAACACAAGAGGGTAAACGAACAACATTATATATACATATACAATGCATAACAACGGTGCCTCAACATCTCACAGTACACTGATCAATAACAAGGTGGTTCACATATAATATCATCGGTCTCAAAAACAAAAGTCCCTTTCATGGGTGATACCACTGCGCTGGTGAAAAAGTCGACCCTCGCGAAGCTCTGGAAGCTGGCCTGTTCGGGTCTGGTATCGATATCCTCCCCGGCTGGATTGATGAGACAGAGTCCGACTAGGTTTTGAAACACCCAAAGAACTTACATGTAAAGGGTAGAAACGTGTAACATGGCCCAGCTGACCACAATCAAAACAAATAGCAGTCTCCCAACTCTGAGTTTGGCCTGGAGCTCGATCCTCATTGGGTCTCCCAATAGACGAGTCCGAAACCTCTAACGAAGACAAGGATTGAGTTTGGGAGTGAGCATGCACTCGCCTCCACCTCTTACTGAGCCTAGAGTGCTTATAAACAGTAGGAATTGCCAAAGTGGCCTCTTTCTTGACCTGACCAACACTTTTAACCATGGCCTTCACTTGGGCCGCCGCTTCCACTAGAGCATAATAGTTCTTCCACATAGATCCAACCGCCTTCTCCCGAACATCATTACGTAATCGCCTTTCAAACTCATAACAACGACGCTCCTCTGTTGCCACAAACTCTGGAGCAAACCTCGACAAACTAGTGAGCCTTATCTTAAATTGAGCCAAAGGAATAACATCATGGTGTAACTCAAGTAACTGTTCCCTCAACCTTTCCCAAGCAGAAGAAGGGAAGTACTTGGCCAAAAAGGCCTCGGTAAAAGGAACCCACGTGGCATCTACAGTGTTCTTAGTATACTTCCACCAATAATTCGCATCTCCTTTCAAATGGAAACCTGCCAAAGAAATCCTCAACCCCTTGTCCTCGACTTTGAGCATATCAAGAGTCTTGGTAATCTGTTCTAACCAACCCTCCGCCTCCATCAATTTTGCCTCTCCCAAAATCTCTGGTGGATTAGAGTGAAGAAAACTCCTTAGTAAGCTTGAGGGTATGCCCATTGTGCCCCTCGTTGTGAGCTAGAGCATCTTGCACTGCTCTTATAATCTCGTGTGCAACTTTCTCGCCGACAGTTGATGCTGCAACGACAAGTGCTAAAGGAACCGCCGTGCCCCTACCCGCACTATTTCCCTCATGTAGACATCATACCAAACCTTAAAAAAAAAAAAAAAATCAAACTTAGTGCACAACGCAACAGCCTTCCCGAGGCACACACTCACCACCGCTAAGCTATAAGATGCACTTAGCCCCCAAAACATACAATTCCCATTGCACATAAACAATTCGACATCCAAATACATAACCGAATCAAGTCCATAAAGATAGCCACTCAACTCGGAACTCTCAAGGAATTCCTATTAGAAACCACGTTGATCAGGCGTGTCTTTAATAGGACCTCAAAGTGAGTTCACTTGCTACAAGTACTATTTAAGAAACTTAATCCCATACTAACATAAATGCACCATATACATCGTAACACTTATCCTAACTATATTCAACGTCCTCACCATGCATTGTAAACCTTTTGTGGTAAAAACCACTCCCCACGAGCCTAAGGTATTCAAACCCGGCTCGCTCTGATATCAAGCTGTAACGCCCCACTTTTTATTACTTAGAATCCATTACCAAATTCATTAAATTAATTCAATTTCAGAGATAACATGCGGAAATTCTGTATATCAATGAGAAATAATTGTAGACACCCCATTTTTGACCGACCTTAAGACTCAGACGTCACCAACTGGGCGCTCGGTGATGTTGCATATTGTGCTCGTTCTGAGGTTTCAGAGTCTCGGCTGCGAGCCTTGCCTCCGGACTTCGGGGCTCTTTTGTGCTTTGCCTCGGTTTGCAAATCAGGTCTTGTTTTCTCTTTTTTCTCTTCCTGAAGGGAGGGAGAGGTCTCGTAGACCATCTCTCAGTGGCCGTAGGCCACATTTCGTGGTCGTAGGCCATTTTTCCCGTTTGGAGCCCGGATTTCGATTTTTGAAGCCGTTGGCTGTGCGCCTCGGTTCGGGACCGCTTAACTACCTCCGATTGCTCCGGTTTTTGGCACACACCTTACTTCCTCCCTTTAGAGGGACACTGTGGCCCGGGAGACCACCTTCGTGGTCATACGCCACTTCCGGTGCCCAACAGCCTGTTTTCGGGGCCTCGAACCGCGCGTTTTGGCCCCCAAACCTTCGTTTTGCATCCGTTTTGGTCCATTTTTGGTAGAGACCCTATTTTCATTGTTAGGAAGGTGGTATGATGGTGGCCGGCCACCTCTTCCCCTGAAAAACTAGTTTTCTCATTTTTCTCTCTCAAAAAGCTGATTTTTCTAACAGAAAGCTGGTTTTTCTCACTTTTGAGCCACATTTTCTGGCTTTTCATACCACCGTTGTGATCTACTCATTTAGGAGGCCACCAATATGGTAGGCCGACCAGTTTTCTCTTTTTGACCCTTTTGAACCTTGCTTAAAAGCTGGCTTTTCTCTCTCCTCGGTCACATTTTCTGGTTTTTCACCACAGGGCTGTGTTCTACTCATCTGGGAGGCCACCTTTTTGGGTAGACTAGTAATTTTGCTTGAACATTTTGACCCTTGGTCGGCCGACCAAGGGGAGTGGTCGGCCGGCCACTTGAACTGGCCGGCCTGCTTCTTGCTTTTTGCCCTCTCTGAATACTTTACAGCTGTGCCAGTTAGGGGACATTTGGTGCATCCTCCATCTTTGAAGCTTCCAAGAGAAGCTTTGGCCTCTCTTCTCTATAAGAGAGGCCCTCCTCTTCATATCTAAGGGTTGAACAAAATTTCTTAAGGCATATAACCTCCCTCCTCCATTGTCACTATTCAAAGCTCCAAAACCCTAATTTTCTTGGTCCATTTGCACTACAACCCTTAGCACCACAACTCCATCATCCATTCCAGCACCTTGGAAGTCATTTGCAGAGGTTGAAAGCTCACCAACTTGGTCCAAAAGCTGCTGGAGGTCGGCTCTTCAAGGGTAAGTGTCTATTTCCCTTAAAATTGTATTTTTTTGCTTCATTACTTAGCTTCACTTGCAAGTATTTCTGGGATTTTTCATAAACTAGAAAGTATCATATTTTGAGCTCCTCTTCAACTTTATTTAAGGGAACTTTGCTGTTTGAGATCATCTACTTCCCCTTACCCTCTATCTCTCTTTTAGGGCTATTTTTGCATCATACTTTAGCCTTACTTGGGAACATTTTAGAGATTTGTTATAAACTGAAAAAGTTCTTGTTTCGAACTCCTCTTTATGTTTTCTTGAGGTCACTTTTGTTTTTGGAGTCATCTCCTTCCTTGCATGCTTCATTCCTTCATATTTAGGGCTATGCATTAGAGCATTTGCATTGGACTTGTTTTGGCCTCTTAGCCACTGAAATCCAGGGGATTTTCAGTAGCTTTGATGAGGTTTTGAGCTTTTAAATCATAGAGGGGTGACCCTTTCACCCCTCATTTGCTTTACTAGCATCATTGACTTTCCAAAGGGGCTCTATTTTTCATGCATTGAAGTCACATTTTGGGCCCAATTTTGTGGGTTTTAAGGCTTGCCTTAGGTCTTTCCAGGGCCCTTTTGATCATATTTTATGTCTATAGTGCATGTGTAGAACAATTCCATTCAAGGCCTTTTGAGGGGGCCTTTCATCGTGTGCTTCCTTGACTGATTTCAGGGCCAATTTTGTGAGTTTTAGGGCTGTCATAACTCATTTCCAGAGTTGGTTTGGTTATGCTAAGTGTCTATCTTATATATTCTTAACAACCCCATGAATGGCCTTCCAAAGAAACCCCTCATTTTTGCATGCATTGGCTGCATTTCAGTGATTATTTGGGCATATTTTGGCATGTTTTATTCACTATTTTTGGCTGGTTTGATGAGTTCTCATTTGCATCATATACATGCAATGTAAACCATGCTTGCTAGCCAATGTTGCATGCTATTTTAGTCCATCATGTTAGCATCTTTTGGCCATGCTTTAAACTGGAAATGTGCATGTTTTGAGACTTCCTTGGCTCTGTCTTTAGACTTCATGATCAAATAATGCTTGCTTTGTATACTTATGGTTCAATGCATTGGACTAGTTTTGAGTTTTGGGGCTTATTCCATGCATCGGGTGCCATATTTTCATGTTTCGGGACCATTTAGCATCATGTTTCAGTGCTGAAATTTACATGTTTGAATGCCATGCTTCATCCTTGCCATGTTTTGGTAGAGTGGCATTTAATGCCTTAGGTTCGGTCCTTGATTTACGTGCATGTGTGCACGCATTTCGGTCGTCTCATTTTCATCTAATGGCCACTGATGTGAGTATGGATGAGGTCCACTCATGATTGGTGTAAGTCCATTATGCATTGTGTATGCCTTTCAATTCATAGCACTGCGTATGCTATATTGCGTGTTACAGCTTTGTGTATGCCATACTACATCAAGCATTGTGTTTGCCATTTCATAGCATTGCGTATGCTAGGTTGCATGTTAGTCGCATTGTGTATGCCATCTCATTTGCATTGTGTTTGGGATAGAAGTTAGCCCAAGCACAGGAAACGAGGGATGTTCTGTACTCCGAGTGACGGAACGTGTCTCAATTCCCCTTCGCCGACACTCCAGATTACCCATGATGGAGTCTAGGTCTTATTATGTTTTCATGTGCATTCATTTCATATTGAGTCGTGCAATTCGACTCCTCGGACATCATGCATCGATATGCGTGATTGGTGGCACAAGGATCGAGGGCTATACTCCCTGAAGAGTAGTCATGTATACATATGTGAAATACTTTATCATGCCCCTTTCTTGCTCTCTGTCGCAGCAAATCAGAAATCAGCAGCTTTCTAAAGCCTTGCACAGCATTCCGGCATTAATTGCAAACAGAGGCAAACTGAGGCATCACAAGGAATTTCCCAACAAAGGCAACCCGAGCATGCATCATTCATCATTCGGAACAGTGCCGAGGCGGTCCATAGCTTGCATGCCAATTCCCTGCTTTCCTAGATTAATTTGTTAATTAATTAGGATTTTGTATTTATTCGGACTGTACTATTCATTCGTACTGTATTATTTATTCGGACCCTCCGAGCGAGGGCACAACTGTAATAGGTGTGCGTGCGTGTGATGTATGTCTTCCAACCCCACGTCTTTCTCCCTTTTATTTACCAGCTTATGATGGTTAGATTAGGGCATATTTCAATTAGCATACAGTATGATAGCATGTTTGCATCATTCTTCTATTTTGCATGCACCGGGCTCGGCGCATCATACTAACTGCATTTGTATTTCAATTCCAAGTTGAATACGTGTTAGTTGTAGCATTTCATATGCCATCTTTAGAATAGCCGAGCCTATCTTAGTTGCATTTTTGCATGTGTTGAATTAGGCATTTCTGTATAGTTAGGATCATGCATGGATTTCTAACATAGCTTTTGTTTTGGCTTGGAGTACTCGGTAAGTGTTTATGCTTTAGCATCCTTGCATGTGTGTGAGTGACTGCCATGATAGCATGCTTACCATGAGGCTATGTGTTTATATGATATAACTGCCTGAATGCCTGTGGGTGAAGGTTGGGTTATTTGAATTGGAACAATTCATTAATTGTGAGTTTTAAGCCCACTAGATAATGGCAAAATCATGTTTTCTAAGCCCACCTGAGGGTGGCAAATCCACGTTTTAGCCTACTTACGAGTAGCACCATCAAACCATTTTCAAATAAACAAACATGAGATGTTTTTTTCCAATTCAGGCGATCCAATCTATACTTGTATGCTGTGCGCATCACATAGTAAATCTAGGCTAATAACTGGTTTAAGAACGCATAATATTTTCAAAACTAGATATCATGGTTAGTAGAGACCGATCTTTGATCGGGCGAGCGGGGGTGCTCACGAGGTGACCTTCCCCAATCGTACCCAAGTTCTCGAGCTGAGGTAACTTTGGTGATGACGGACACGTGGCCTTAGGCAACGAGTCAGGGTTTCCTAAATTTCCCAAAATAAAATATTTAGGTGGTGACTCTGTATCTGGCAAAACAGTCCATGTTTGGCACTTCTTTCAAAAAATTTGTTTTTAAAAAACGATTTGGCAGATTTGGACTCTTTGATGATTTCATCGGTCTTGCATTACACTATGCGAGATTAGATACAGGACCGTGACATTGAGTCCTGAACTGCAGTGAGCCCAATGAACAAAACGGGGGAGATTTCCTCCCGGGACGTTCGGGGACGTCTACAGTTTCTGGAGACTCCGCTGGGGATTTAGAGAACTTGACTCGAACTCATGATATCTTGTTTTGATTACACTTAAGTGTTTCTTTGCATTGCATTTGCATTGGTGCGCCTAGGACACTGTGTTTGCCGTATGTTATTCCTGAACGGTTTGCCGGAGGCTCACTTTGCGAAGCGTGCCATAAGGCTGACCGGTTGCGGGCTCTGCCACGACGAGAACACAAACCCCGATTTTACGGGGCACCCTTTTTGACCATTCGACCTAGTGCATATCAGAATCCATAGTGACCATTCCAAATTAGGACAGGTTGCTTACCCGATCATAGGTTGTTTGAAACCGCTGCGTGCGTAGTGAAACCCTAGCTCCTGACAAAATAGGACAGGGAAACCCTACCCCAACATAGGGGTGTTTTGGCTCTCACTTGCTTGCTATGTGCTTTTAGGGTGTGTCCTTATAGGAATGCATGTAACAGTTTGCAAGTTTGGGTATTAGGCCTGCGGGCATCAGTATCTGGGAATCAGTTTTACCTGAGGGTATCAGTTTTACCTGAGGGTATCAGTTTACAGGCGGACTTTTGGGCAGAATTTGGTAGAGAGCACGGTCATTCAGCTACGCTCATATCTGTTTTGGCAAAAATGGGCTGAGATGCTGCCTGTTTTCTATTTTGCTAGGGTAGTCCTGGAATTATAGCTTCAAAAGGTTCCAATATCCCCCGGGTACATTGGACTAGTGCTGATAGACTTTGTCTAGTCAGAGACTCAGTTCAGAGCAGCCAGTGTTTTCTTTCGCTGAGGCAAGGCAAAGAAGGGCTGGTCAAGGCTCACCGGTTCATCTGATCCGTCAGTCACCAGTCACATCATCAGCAGACCGTGACGGCATAGGGTTCGGAAGAATTTGTGGCCGTGATAGCAGCGTTAAATCAGGGAACTGCCATGCAGGCCAAGACCAGTATTGAAACGTAGCGCCCATCTGGGGCATCTGCCTCACATCCAGCTTTGGGACCCCAGCCGAACTTTGACCCACTTCCGCCAGCTAAAGATTTGCAGGGTCCAGATCCCTGAGAAAGGTTAACTCAAGCTCGAGTTTCCATACCCCTGGTGCAGCCTACTGAGAGGGTTCATCCTTCTGATGTCAATAAATTCAATCCGACTGTAGTGAAAATTGCAAACCTTGAGAAGCAATTCAAAAGGGCATAGGGCCTTAACTCCATTCACGACATTGAGGATGGGTCCACCGAGGTTGCCGTAAGGCTCCTAGTCGGGAGTACCAATGCTGGCGATAGCACTGTTTCCAAACCTGCTAAAGTCAACACAGTTGCCATAGCCGACCCTTTTGCCAAGGCCAGCCTACAAATAGCCAGCCCAGCTCAAGCTCAGGGTAGATTTTTCACCCCCTCCATATGAGCCTAACTAGCGCACTAAAAGTCTTGATGGAAAGAGGGTATCTCAAACCCCTCGATCTTCAACCTCTGCCTGACCCACTCTTAGCCAGACATAACCCCTCTAAGTACTGTGTGTACCATCAGCAGCGCGATCATGGCATCGACCGTTGCTACCGCCTTCATTACGAGGTCCAAAATCTCATCGACAACCGGACGATAGCTCCACCTTTAGACCCCAATGACCAAACATCTCTTGCCTACCTCAATCTCATCCATATACTGCCATCCACCTATGACCCCAGTATATACATCACCCCGGCCCATCTACCCAAGCCTGAGGTGTTTATTCCAGAAAGCATAAACTTATGCATGATGGATGCACCTGGATCCCAATCATCTAAAACCCATGAGCCCACTACTTCTGAGCTGAAGAGAATGATCAAAGATCTTCAGAGAACTGTGACAAATCTGGCCTTTGAGACATTGGCTCCCTCATCGACCACATCACATACTGGGAATTTCATGACAAAAGGCTCCCCAATCTTGGGACTGGCTGCATTTGAAGAAAGCCAAACCCTTGGCAAAGGGGAAGCAGGTGGTAAGAACAAGGTAGGGGCAAGCATTGGTCCCCATGAACACCTTCAACGGGGTGTTCACCCCACTGGACATGTCTCTGTCAACGGCCCTGAGGGTGCTGATCGAAAAGGGGCATCTGAAGCCCCTGGAGCCACGGCCATTACTGAATAAACTTCCTCTCTCCCACAACTCGGTGAAGTACTGTGTCTTTCATCAACAAGCTGGCCATGACACTAACATGTGCCTTCGCCTTCATCATGAAATACAAGATCTGATTGATAAGAAGGTCATCGTCGTGTCAGGTCTTGCAAAGTCTATCGGCGCTGGATTGGTGAACTTGGGGGATAATGTGACCATGTGACCGGGGGATGAACCAGCTGCGGGTGGCGCTCGATTTACTCCAGACATGGGAATGGCACGCACTATTTTGAGCATTTACGAATGCTAGTTTTGTAGTTTCTGACTTGGGTGTTGAGTCAGTTTTGTGGTTTTGTTTTAAGTCTATCTCTTTGTTTTGAGTCAGTCTTTTTGTTAAGGTTTGTCTTGTTGTATCGAGTCAAGTCTTGTTGTGCAGAGGTTGGGTGATTCCGGGGTTGTTGTCTTGGATATCACTATTTTGTTTTGTGTTTGTCTTTTTGCTTTCCTTTTAAGTCTGTTTCTGCCGTGGAGCCAGTTACACCATCAGATTTGAATGGAACAACAGTTGTCTTTTCACACTCTTGTACTCGCTTCTGCCTTGCACCAGTTATGCCAAAAGTTTGAATGAAACGGCAATGCTTTTCACCTACTTTTCTGTGCCTCGAACTCATTGCATTGACCTAAGTTTTTCGAAAACTTTTTGAACATTGTGATGAAAACAAAAAAGAAGGAATTCCTCAAGATTTGCAAAAATTTGATCAAGTGAGAGAAAGAGAGGCGTGCTAAGCCCTTAATGATTGAGATCATGCTTGTTAATGTGAGTACTGAGAAGGACCTTGGCTTTGATCCAGATTGGTTCTACACTGTCTTCGGCGCGAGCGATTTGTCACTTTCTTAAAAACTTTCAAAAAAATATTTTGCGTCGTCCTGCGAAGACCTGTGTGGAATCGCTCTTGAGATTGCGCAGCCTAGGATTGCTCTCAGCCTCGAGACTCGACCTCTTGCTTTCGAACCTCGAACCTAAATTCAGAATGTTCAACGGCCAACTACAATGTGAGGCCTGTGTGGCCAGATTTAAAGCAGCCCTCAAACAAGAGGCACCAAAGTTAGATCAAGAAGATCAGTTGTCATCAAAAGAAGCTTGCAAAGCTAGATCAGAAGCATCCTTGGAACTAGGGGCAAAGAATTTCAAATGTGCTCGAAGATCTACAAATCAAAGAAGGTCGGCAAGAATGCCAAATCCCAGAAGGGAGGAAAGAAGACAGTTTCTGCTGAAGAACAACTGAGTTCCTATCCGCAACACTAGGGGCAAAATCAGCCCCCCATTGGATGGACTCCTGCATCGTTAGCGAACAACAGCCATTCTCTTGGATTCAGATGACTTCAGGATCCTAAAACCATTTGGCATGGACAAAGTTACACTTTTACCCTTGAGAGGCTCGCTGGGCCGAAAACCCGGAGGGGCAACCCAGGCAAAAGTAAGAGCAAGAAAAAAAAAAGAAAAATGCAAAAAAAAAAAGAAGAAAAGAAGAAAAAATTCTGAAAAATGAAAAAAATGCAAAAAGATGAAAAAAGAAAAAAAAGAAATGAAAAAGAAAAGAAAAACATAGCTCGCAAGGTTGAAAACCCAGAAAGGGCGGCCTTGGCAAAAATTAGAGTGCAAAAGGAGAGCGAAAATACCCAAGTGTACCTTACACCCCGAACTAAGTAAGGCTTGATTCCCATCTTTGGGATACGTAGGCAACTTCATTCTGATGTCCAGCCATAAACACTTCCAAATCGATTGTGTCCATGTAATGGTTTTGATCATCTTTGCCTTCTCTGTATCCGAGAGTCTGGTTGTGTTCATCACTCTGAGGACTAACTACAATGCGCTGCGGTGTCGTTCAAACAAGGGGCAACTTTCCGTTGCCATTCAATGCGCTGCGGTGCCGTTCAAACGAGGGGCAACTTTCCGTTGCCATGCAGCTCCCCTCAAGCAAGGGGCAATTTTCCTTCGAATCTGAGGTTGTGCATCTCGAGAGTGGGTTCTATGCTCGTTAAGCAGTGGCCGTTTGCAAAAACAGTTTTTGAGAATTTTTACTAAGGTTGACTGATTTTCTCTCGAAAACTATTCCATTTTTTCAAAATTGGACCTTTTTCTTGGACCCAAAAAAGGAAAATTTTCAGTGCTCATAACCTAACTTGCATGATTTTGAATCAGAAAATCGAACAAGTGTGTTAATCTAACTCTCATTTTGGTTAAAATTGTTTTAGTAGAAAACCAAAACAAAAAAAAAAAAATGGTCAAAACAATGAACGAGGGGCACAGTTTGAGTCGGGTGTTCTGTCTTTTCCCCTTTATCAACGTATTTGCCAGAAAGGGCACCATACTTGCCAGAAAGGGGCACAATGGAAGCTAACCGCAAAAAGGGCAGAAAGCTCTCACATCCTCCAAGCAACGAGGTATCAAGCCAAGTGCGAAGCACAAACAGGAATGGATCGAGATATTTCACTCCTTTGTTTGGACACATCTGATTACATCCAAACTCCCCTGCGGAGCATCGTCAACCGATGTCAACTGCAGATGTGCTACACACCTAGTTGTAGCACAACCCCTCTCTGGTAAAGTTCACTGTTGTAAGCAAAAGGAAGAATCTAGCAGAATGCTAGGGGCGTGAGCCCGCAATTTCTTGTTTATCCATCAACCACCCAGGGAAGGGATAAAAAATGAGAGATTAAAGAATAGAGAGATGTGTGCTGAGAGAAAAAGTGAGAAAAAGGGTTTTGTGAGAAAAACAGAGCCTGAGGGCCGAGTGATGTGAGAATCACAAATGAGAAAGGGAGAGAAACAATACCCGGAGAAACTGGCTCCTTGTGTACCGAGAGGTCTCTTACCTTTGTAACACAACTGAGTGTTGTATTTGTGTGTTTTCGTTTGTCTCAATTCTTGTTTTGAGTCGTTTGAGTTTCAATAGATGTGTTTAGGTTGTTTTATCTTGTTTTTCCTTTGATGAGTTGAGTTTAGGCTGTTCTAACTTTGTTTTCCGTTTTTGAGTCGTTTTGGCTGTGGTCAGTTGTAGGCTCAATACCTGGTCAAAAACTCATCTCTCAATTTCAAAAACGAATCATTTTGTGCTCAGAGTGCCATGCCATTCTCCAGATTTGCGCAAAACAAGATTTGTTCTTTCATAAAACTACAGGGTTCAACCCAGGTCATGTGAGAACAGTAAAACCAGGACCTATCTGAAGCTATGTGGGTTCCAGACTGCAAAGCCAAAGAAAAGAGGGAAAATTTGGAGCATCTGGGTTTGTTCCAACTTCTACAGGTTCCGTTTTGCATCCTGTCTTTTCAGATCAGACTGTCTGTTCAAAATGAGCTGTGTGCCAAATAAACCAAATACTGTGTTATGAGCTGCGTGTTCAGAATGAGCGGTGTGCTGATATGAGCTGTGTGTTTAAAGTGAACAGAATACTGTGTTGACTGTTTCACTGTCTCAAGCCAAAATGGTGATCAAAAGTGCTCTCCCTGAGTACCATTCCCTGTCAGAGTTATCTTGGCTTTTGTTTGCAATGAGGGAAAATTTGTGAATAAGATCAGAAAGAAAAACGACATCTGTGGCTTTTACATGTAGAGATTACCCCTTGTCAGCAAGAAATCATTCTACCATTCTTCCACTCGCGTGGGACGCATTTGGATTTCGAATCCACCTTTCCTCCTTTCACATGAAACGTGTTAGGATGTGACGTTTACCTGGTTAAAACCTTCCCTCTCTCCGTATGAAATACGTTGAGATATGCTTGTTGGTTACACCATTGTTTTTCTCCCTGGTTAAAACCTTCCCTCTCTCCGTATGAAATACGTTGATATACGCCTGTTGGTTACACCATTGTTTTTCTCCCTGGTTAAAACCTTCCCTCTCTCCGTATGAAATACGTTGAGATACGCTTGTTGGTTAGACCATTGTTTTTCTCCCTTCCCTCTCTCTGTATGAAATACGTTGAGATACGCCTGTTGGTTACACCATTGTTTTTCTCCCTGGTTAAAACCTTCCCTCTCTCCGTATGAAATACGTTGAGATACGCCTGTTGGTTACACCATTGTTTTTCTCCCTGGTTAAAACCTTCCCTCTCTCCGTATGAAATACGTTGAGATACGCTTGTTGGTTACACCATTGTTTTTCTCCCTGGTTAAAACCTTCTCTCTCTCCGTATGAAATACGTTGAGATACACCTGTTGGTTACACCATTGTTTTTCTCCTTGGTTAAAACCTTCCCTCTCTCCGTATGAAATACGTTGAGATACGCCTGTTGGTTACACCATTGTTATTCTCCCTGGTTAAAACCTTCCCTCCCTCCGTAGGAAATACGTTGAGATACGCTTGTTGGTTACACCATTGTTTTTCTCTCTGGTTAAAACCTTCCCTCTCTCCGTATGAAATACGTTGAGATACGCCTGTTGGTTACACCATTGTTTTTCCCTGGTTAAAACCTTCCCTCTCTCTGTATGAAATACGTTGAGATACGCCTGTTGGTTAAACCATTGTTATTCTCCCCGATTAAAACCTTCACTCTCTCCGTATGAAATACGTTGAGATACGCCAGTTGGTTACACCATTGTTATTCTCCCTGGTTAAAACCTTCCCTCTCTCCGTATGAAATACGTTGAGATACGCCTGTTGGTTACACCATTGTTTTTCTCCCCGGTTAAAACCTTCCCTCTCTCCGTATGAAATACGTTGAGATACGCCTGTTGGTTATACCATTGTTATTCTCCCCGGTTAAAACCTTCTCCCTCTCCGTATGAGATACGGTTAGGTATGCCTGTTGGTTACGCCACCTTCGCACCTTTCACGTGAAACGTGTTAGGATTTGTGTTCATTTTCCTGCACTCGCATAAAACGCGTTTGGATCTCATAGTTCACCCTTTCCTTCTTTCGCGTGAGACGTGTTAGGTTGTTGATTCACTCGGTTAAAGACATCAGGTGTGCCTGGTGTTCACATTCATTTTGTGTATCTATCGCACTTATTCACTTTGTACATCTAGCACACACTTTCATTACAATTGTGGTACAGTCTCATACCTTTCTCTTGTATCTTAGGACCCGTGAAGCGCGGCCCTGGGCGTGTTTTATCTCGGGACGCGTGAAGTGCGAGCCCAAGCAGTTTCAGACCTCTTCTCACGATTTCAGCGTGGTTTGAGTGTTCCTTTCCTCACACGATTTCAGTGTGTTTGGAATTTATCTTAGGTTGCGTGGAATGCGCTCCTGATTGATTTTCTTTGTTCTGCCTCAACTCATGAGTCCAGCGTGGTTGGAGTATGTCACCCTTTGCATCTATTGTACTCTCTGTTGCATCGCATCTATTATCTATTGCATCATATCTGTTTTATCGTCTGGTCTAGGAGACCTTAAATCCCGCATCTTCATTCGCATTGTCTTGTGCACTCTCTGGTCTAGGAGACCTTAAATCCCCTAAAGGTGCAATTCCTTTGGTGGTTGTCGTGCCCGAACGACTTCCAGTGCTTTGGTATAGCCACCTGCCTGTGCTTGCGATGAGTTCTTAGGAGACCAACTGAGACGGTGGAAATTAGAGTTCGAATGGCTTATGCTTAGAACGCAAAGGTTCGGGATTTCCGAGACTAAAGTCTGGTTTAAATACCCAGGGGTATATCCTCGGCTTGAAATCTGTATGGTAACCCCATAGGTTGAGAAAGCATGTGTATGCGCCTCAATTCTGGATACTGAACCAACCTAGTCTGTCACCCTGTTGGAGCATAGGGAAAGCTGCGACCATAGTCAGGGAGAAAAGTAGTACTTGTGGTTCAACCAAGAAGAAGCGAAAGATTCCCACATCAGCATGAGGTAGGACATTGCCGAGGTAAGTCATTGCCAATTGCCCCTGTAAGGTACCTTCCCTTCCTAGCTATTACATTGCATTTTAGCTACTATATTGCATTGCACATAGTATCTATCGCATGCATCTACTGCATATCCGTTGTATTGCCTGCATCCTTACCATGTTGAGCTTGGTCTAGTATGTGCTCATACTTTTCATGTCAAAGCATGGTTATGAGATTTTGTGTACGCACCTATTCCACTAATGGGATTGTGGTTTGAGGGTGACGGTACCATTTCCATGCTAGACATGGTTTGTTTGTGTCCATGCCTTTCCTAGGCAAAATTTGGTTTGGCCGTGCGCCTTATCCGTTGTATCCATTGTATTGTAGTATAGCGTGTTGCATCTAGCATTTAAGATCACGATCTTTCTTGAGCAGATCATGCCTCACTTATATCATGCCATCCAATTACTTGTATTTGTGTTCCGTCTACGCACACATTGTTCTACATGTGTACGCGCCTATTCCACTAATGGGATTGTGGTTTGAGGGTGTCGGAACATTTTCTATGGTAGACGGAGTTTGATTTTGCATCTCTATCCCTTTATGATATTTGTGTGGTTTTGCACTACTTGTGGTTTGATTATTTCGATACATTGCATATCATTTGCACTGTTTCATTCCATTGCATTACATAAATCCTGAATCTTCAAACCGGCTTCGCTTAGCGTATAAGTCCAATCTTCAAACCGGCTTCACTTAGCGTATAAGTCCAATCTTCAAACCGGCTTCGCTTAGCGTATAAGTCCAATCTTCAAACCGACTTCGCTTAGCGTATAAGTCCAATCTTCAGACCGGCTTCGCTTAGCGTATAAGTCCAATCTTCAAACCGGCTTCGCTTAGCGTATAAGTCCAATCTTCAAACCGGTTTCGCTTAGCGTATAAGTCTAGTCTTTAGATCGGCTTCGCGTAGCGTATAAGTCCAATTTTCAAATCGGCTTCGCGTAGCGTATAAGTCCAATTGTCGAAATCTTCTTGCATATCATTTTGCATTTTGCCCCCACCTGCGGGCATGCCTGCGGGCACATCTGTGTTATCTTGCCTGTTTGTCTAAGTCTTTGGCCTTGTCAAAAATGGGTTGTCTCTGGGCTTTGACATTCACTCCCGTCATGTATGACTTCCGAGTTCTGTCAAAGAGGGGCAACTGTAGACACCCCATTTTTGACTGACCTTAAGACTCAGACGTCACCAACTGGGAGCTCGGTGATGTTGCATATTGTGCTCGTTCTGAGGTTTCAGAGTCTCGACTGCGAGCCTTGTCTCCGGACTTCGGGGCTCTTTTGTGCTTTGCCTCGATTTGCGAACCAGGTCCTGTTTTCTCTGTTTTCTCTTCCCGAAGGGAGGGAGAGGTCTCGTAGACCATCTCTCAGTGGCCGTAGGCCACATTTTGTGGTCGTAGGCCATTTTTCCCGTTTGGAGCCGTTGGCCGTGCGCCTCGGTTCGGGACCGCTTAACTACCTCTGATTGCTCCGGTTTTTGGCACACACCTTATTTCCTCCCTTTAGAGGGACACTGTGGCTCGGGAGACCACCATCGTGGTCATACGCCACTTCCGATGCCTAACAGCTTGTTTTCGGGGCCCTGAACCGCGCGTTTTGGCCCTCGAACCTTCGTTTTGCATCCGTTTTGGTCCATTTTTGGTAGAGACCTTATTTTCATTGTCAGGAAGGTGGTATGATGGTGGCCGGCCACCTTTTTCCCTGAAAAACCAATTTTCTCATTTTTCTCTCTCCAAAAGTCGATTTTTCTGACAGAAAGCTGGTTTTTCTCACTTTTGAGCCACATTTTCAGGCTTTTCATACCACCATTGTGATCTACTCATTTGGGAGGCTACCAATATGGTAGGCTGACCAATTTTTTCTTCTTGACCCTTTTGAACCTTGCTTAAAAGTTGGCTTTTCTCTCTCCTGGGTTACATTTTCTGGTTTTTCACCACAGGGCTGTGTTCTACTCATCTGGGAGGCCACCTTTCTGGGTAGGTCGACCAACAATTTTGCTTGAACCTTTTAACCCTTGGTCGGCCGACTAAGGGGAGTGGCCGACCAGCCACTTGAACTGGCCAGCCTGCTTCTTGCTTTTTGCCCTTTCTGAATACTTCACAGCTGTGCCAGTTGGGGGACATTTGGTGCATCCTCCATACACGTGTATGGAGGATCTTTGAAGCTTCCAAGAGAAGCTTTGGCCTCTCTTCTCTATAAGAGAGGCCCTCCTCTTCATATCTAAGGGTGGAACAAAATTTCTTAAGGCATATAACCTCCCTCCTCCATTGTCACTATTCCAAGCTCCAAAACCCTAATTTTCTTGGTCCATTTGCAGTACAACCCTTAGCACCACACCTCCATCATCCATTCCAGCACCTTGGAAGTCATTTGCAGAGGTTGAAAGCTCACCAACTTGGTCCAAAAGCTGTTGGAGGTCGGCTCTTCAAGGGTAAGTGTCTATTTCCCTTAAAATTGTATTTTTTTGCTTCATTACTTAGCTTCACTTGCAAGTATTTCTGGGATTTTTCATAAACTAGAAAGTATCATATTTTGAGCTCCTCTTCAACTTTATTTAAGGGAACTTTGCTGTTTGAGATCATCTACTTCCCCTTACCCTCTATCTCTCTTTTAGGGCTATTTTTGCATCATACTTTAGCCTTACTTGGGAACATTTTAGAGATTTGTTATAAACTGAAAAAGTTCTTGTTTCGAACTCCTCTTTATGTTTTCTTGAGGTCACTTTTGTTTTTGGAGTCATCTCCTTCCTTGCATGCTTCATTCCTTCATATTTAGGGCTATGCATTAGAGCATTTGCATTGGACTTGTTTTGGCCTCTTAGCCACTGAAATCCAGGGGATTTTCAGTAGCTTTGATGAGGTTTTGAGCTTTTAAATCATAGAGGGGTGACCCTTTCACCCCTCATTTGCTTTACTAGCATCATTGACTTTCCAAAGGGGCTCTATTTTTCATGCATTGAAGTCACATTTTGGGCCCAATTTTGTGGGTTTTAAGGCTTGCCTTAGGTCTTTCCCGGGCCCTTTTGATCATATTTTATGTCTATAGTGCATGTGTAGAACAATTCCATTCAAGGCCTTTTGAGGGGGCCTTTCATCGTGTGCTTCCTTGACTGATTTCAGGGCCAATTTTGTGAGTTTTAGGGCTGTCATAACTCATTTCCAGAGTTGGTTTGGTTATGCTAAGTGTCTATCTTATATATTCTTAACAACCCCATGAATGGCCTTCCAAAGAAACCCCTCATTTTTGCATGCATTGGCTGCATTTCAGTGATTATTTGGGCATATTTTGGCATGTTTTATTCACTATTTTTGGCTGGTTTGATGAGTTCTCATTTGCATCATATACATGCAATGTAAACCATGCTTGCTAGCCAATGTTGCATGCTATTTTAGTCCATCATGTTAGCATCTTTTGGCCATGCTTTAAACTGGAAATGTGCATGTTTTGAGACTTCCTTGGCTCTGTCTTTAGACTTCATGATCAAATAATGCTTGCTTTGTATACTTATGGTTCAATGCATTGGACTAGTTTTGAGTTTTGGGGCTTATTCCATGCATCGGGTGCCATATTTTCATGTTTCGGGACCATTTAGCATCATGTTTCAGTGCTGAAATTTACATGTTTGAATGCCATGCTTCATCCTTGCCATGTTTTGGTAGAGTGGCATTTAATGCCTTAGGTTCGGTCCTTGATTTGTGTGCATGTGTGCACGCATTTCGGTCGTCTCATTTTCATCTAATGGCCACTGATGTGAGTGTGGCTGAGGTCCACTCATGATTGGTATAAGTCCATTATGCATTGTGTATGCCTTTCAATTCATAGCACTGCGTATGCTAGATTGCGTGTTACAGCTTTGTGTATGCCATGTTACATCGAGCATTGCGTATGCCATTTCATAGCATTGCGTATGCTAGGTTGCATGTTAGTCGCATTGTGTATGCCATCTCATTTGCATTGTGTTTGGGATAGGAGTTAGCCCAAGCACGGGAAACGAGGGACGTTCTGTACTCCGAGTGACGGAACATGTCTCAATTCCCCGTCGCCGACACTCCGGATTACCCATGATGGAGTCTAGGTCTTGTTATGTTTTCATGTGCATTCATTTCATATTGAGTCGTGCAATTCGACTCCTCGGCCATCATGCATCGATATGCGTGATTGGTGGCACGAGGATCGAGGGCTATACTCCCTGAAGAGTAGTCATGCATACATATGTAAAATACTTTGTCATGCCTCTTTCTTGCTCTCTGTCGCAGCAAATCAGAAATCAGCAGCTTTCTAAAGCCTTGCACAACATTCCGGCATTAATTGCAAACAGAGGCAAACTGAGGCATCACAAGGAATTTCCCGACAAAGGCAACCCGAGCATGCATCATTCATCATTCCGAACAGTGCCGAGGCAGTCCATAGCTTGCATGCCAATTCCCTGCTTTCCTAGATTAATTTGTTAATTAATTAGGATTTTGTATTTATTCGGATTGCACTATTCATTCGGACTGTATTATTTATTCAGACCCTCCGAGCGAGGGCACAACTGTAATAAGTGTGCGTGCGTGTGATGTATGTCTTCCAACCCCACGTCTTTCTCCCTTTTATTTACCAGCTTATGATGGTTAGATTAGGGCATATTTCAATTAGCATACCGTATGATAGCATTTTTGCATCATTCATCTGTTTTGCATGCACCGGGCTCGGCGCATCAACTAACTGCATTTGTATTTCAATTCCAAGTTGAATACGTGTTAGTTGTAGCATTTCATATGCCATCTTTAGAATAGCCGAGCCTATCGTAGTTGCATTTTTGCATGTGTTGCATTAGGCATTTCTGTATAGTTAGGATCATGCATGGATTTTTAACATAGCTTTTGTTTTGGCTTGGAGTACTCGGTAAGTGTTTATGCTTTAGCATCCTTGCATGTGTGTGAGTGACTGCCATGATAGCATGCTTACCATGAGGCTATGTGCTTATATGATATAACTGCCTGAATGCCTGTGGGTGAAGGTTGAGTTATTTGAATTGGAACAATTCATTAATTGTGAATTTTAAGCCCACTAGATAGTGGCAAAATCATGTTTTCTAAGCCCACCCGAAGGTGGCAAATCCACGTCTTAGCCTACTTACGAGTAGCACCATCAAACCATTTTCAAATAAACAAACATGAGATGTTTTTTTCCAATTCAGGCGATCCAATCTATACTTGTATGCTGTGCGCATCATATAGTAAATCTAGGCTAATAACCGGTTTAAGAATGCATAATATTTTCAAAACTAGATATCATGGTTAGTAGAGACCGATCTTTGATCGGGCGAGCGGGGGTGCTCACGAGGTGACCTTCCCCAATCGTACCCAAGTTCCCGAGCCGAGGCAACTTTGGTGATGACGGACACGTGGCCTTAGGCAACGAGTCAGGGTTTCCTAAATTTCCCAAAATAAAATATTTAGGTGGCGACTCTGTATCTGGCAAAGCAGTCCATGTTTGGCAATTCTTTCAAAAAATCTATTTTTAAAAAATGATTTGCCGGATTTGGACCCGTTGATGATTTCATCGGTCTTGCATTGCACTCTGCGAGATTAGATACAGGACCGTGACATTGAGTCCTGAACTGTAGTGAGCCCAATGAACAAAACGGGGGGGATTTCCTCCCGGGACGTTCGGGGACATCTACAATAATAAATAAAGATTCTTTCATCCGATTGCAAAATGAATGCAACAGGAGTATAACTAAAGAAATTACCCATAGGCATACATCTTTGAAAGTAAAAGAAATGGTTTATCCCTTTTACAATAAAGGCATTCCACCCACAAATAAAAAGGCCCCATGGCCAATAACTAAGGGTGATCCTCGATCTCAAGCATTTATTAACATCACCTAAAAAGAATTAGCAACGTGTGATGAACATAAAGTCCAGTAAGAATCTCAACATGATCCTAAACAATAACAACATATAGATAGTTATGATCATAAATGCTCCACATCATATCATATACATATTGTGATGGTTTATAACCCAAGTATACATACATAGATACTTTTATCAAAATCATCCGATTTATTCAACAACATGACCAATTCACATTTACTACTCATTTTCCCATCTTTAACAAAATATCACATAATAACCGTATTTTCTATCTTTAACAAAGTATTACAAAACAATCGCCTGCCTTTGAAACAAATCACAAAGATCCAATTTTCTTTTCCTTATTTCTTACAACCTCAATGCATAGATACATTCATCACATTTCCATGCCTTAAATCCAAGGTTAAGGAAAATACTATCAACAATCAATTTGATGCACCAACGTATACACAACCATTTAACTCAGGAGATGAAAACAACACACACACCTAACCACTACCTACTCAACTTTTAAGACAACTCGATCTCCCAAAGCCACAATCATCATAACACATGGCATATCATAGTCACATTGAAACAATAATAATAATAACTCTACTTTACCTGCCTTAAGCACTGTAAGCCAACGGTACATCTTTTCACAACAAAATGCCAATTTTCCAGACACCGGCTGGAAGGTAATGGTACCTCTGCCAAGTTCTCCTGGCACTAGCTGGAAGGTACTGGTACCTCTTATTCTTAGCGCAACCAAGTTCTTCAGGCGCTAGCTGGAAGGTACTGGTACCTCATATACTCAGCGCATGCACAATTTCCAACCATCACTTTGAACAACAAGCATAAATAATTCAAGTGTGCTACATATACGTAATCATTTCAGCATCACAATGTCATCCTCCCATGATGACCAAGGACAAAACTTCTAAACAATATGTATTAACTACATGTAATACAATTATACAATTTTGATGAGATATTAAGTCCAACAACAACAATAATATTCAAAGGTTTTTAACTTCTACCTAAAGTTCTTTTCCAATTTGCAAAAGAGTTATAATTTCCTCTTTTTTCCAAAATCAATTTCCACAATTCCCAATTCACAATACACCAACTATATTTAAAAAAAAAGAGAGCTCATTTTCTTCATTTAACCGAAAACCCAATCCATGGATAATAAAGTCGTAATCCACTCAATTTCAATTCAACAAAACTGTAATCCAATGATTCTAATCTCATGGTTAACCCCTTTTTAGAAATTAACAATTACCAATTCATTATACTCAACTATAATCAACCCAATACAAAGTTAATGCTAAAATTATAAGGCCTGATTTAATCTCAAATTAATTACTAAATCATTAATCAAATCCCTTAATTCATAACATGGTTATTTCAAAATCTCAACCCTTTTTACCTATTAGGCATTATTACAAAAATTAGGGCTTTACCTCTTTCTCAACATGAACATGCTAAACCACTCATCAATTAACCCAAACAACAATCAATTTCACAAATCTCAATCTCAAATATCAAATCTTAGATCCCCTTTCACGATTTTTGAAAAATCCATAACGAACATGCTTTTTATGCAATAAACGTACCACATGTCTATCTATAAACGAGGTGTTGAAAAAGATCAAAGAAATCCCTACCTCAAAGGGAGAAGAGGAGAAAATCCAAAAATCAATTTCGCCGGAATTCGATCTCCATCGGTCAAAACGAAGCCCTCGGTATGCTCGTCATTTTGGTATAAGAAACTAGTACCAAAATCCCAATAGATTCATGGGATCAAAAGGAAATGTAAAGTTTTGAGGATTTGGGTAGAAAGGGATGAGAGAAAAAAGAGAGAAAAGATTGTAGAGAGAGAAAGATATATATATATATATATATATATTCTAAAATGAGGGAAAAGGGGGCCAATGATATGGCTGAAAGCACGAAAATTAAGGCTGTTTCACACGCTTGGCTGCACGTTTAGAGCCTCTCACTGCACGTGCAGAGGCCCTCCCGCACGTGCGAAATTTTCTATCGCACGTGCAATTAAAGCAGAACCAAAACTTCATCCCAGCTCAACCCCGCACGTGCGGACTAAGCCCCCGCACGTGCGGTTCCACCCAACTCGGCCCGAACTTCTCAAGGTGATCCTGGTTCCCTCAATTTTGTCCCTAGGCTCGAAACTCATAATATTTAAATCGGTCTAACATTAAGTGGATTAAACAAGTCCGAACTCTCAAACATCAACGCGACACAAACCAACAAGGTACCGAACAGGAAAAAGGTAGGTTCGAAAGGCACGTTCAAGTCGGGTCCAAGACCCGGGACATCACAATTATAGTGCATTTATTCTAATGGTACCTCAAATTGAATTAGCTACACAAATCTTTCAACTTTCAATTTTTCCAATGGTTACTTCTCATTTAAGACTTTATTATTTTAGAAATAGAGAAATTCACTGATTTGTAGTCAATGATAGTGACACTAACTGATAGTAAACTTCATTGAATTAGTTAGCGAAATTTTATTGTCATTGACTTACGACTCAATGAAATTTCACGACTTTTAGAAGTTAGTTGAATTTCACTAACTCCGAGAATATAAATTCAATGAAAATGTCATAATTTTTTTTTTCTCTAGAATTTCATATTCATCAAAGATCTTATGTGATAGATCTCAATAAAATGATTTCAAAAAATATAAATTCTATAAAAAAAATGAATATCTAGATCAAAAGTTATTGAATTTACAAGTTTTGAAACACATTCAAAATCTAAAAACAATGTTGTTTGTGCTCAAGGATATTTTAGTCCGAAACAAGATTTCGGAAAAATAGAGGACCGGAACTAGCATGCATTTGTTTTTTGTTCTTAAACTAGTAAAGATCTATAATGAGGGAGTTGACCTAAAAAAAATAAAAAATAAAAACCTTGGTAAGAGCAACTCCAAGGCGGTTACGCAAAATGTCTTCTAAAAGTACACAAAAAAGTATAATGTTTATTTTGCCTAACTAGTTTAGATAGTGTGTACTCCAATTATACTATTTATTTTAGTTAATCAATCAAACTAATTTAACTAATTTTTGAAAGAAAAATATTATAAGCATAAATAAAAAATATAATATTCTTATAATATGTTGTTTATGCACCTAGTGTTGACATGACATTTACAAATATTTATTTTTTAAATATATAATTAAATCATTTTTTAAAATAATATTTTTACACGGATATATTTTAAAAAATAACAATGGGCTAGAACAAACAGAGATGCAGCAAAGATTGATGGAGCAAGTAGAGATGAAGGTCTCAAAACAATAGTAAAACCTTTTTGTCCAGTAATGGAGGCTAGCTAGATGTGGAAAGCAAAAATGAAAATTAGCAAAATGCCTCTTGTGGTGTAGAGCTTGTTGGAGGTAGAGAAAACTAACTTCACTAACAAAAATGTCTCATGTTTAGAGATGTTGAGACAAATGATGAGATAAAAGCAACTCTAATGAACTTTTGAAAACTAAAAAATAACTTTAATAAAATTATTTTAACTTTTATCATTGGAGTTGCTGTAAGATTTGGAAAAATATTTTTTTCCATTAAAAATAATAAGGAGAAGATAATCCGAAATAGCAATTCCTATAGCAATCCAAACGAGATTGCTAGTCTGGCTTGGTGGACAAATTCTAAACTAGAGGCTCCACATATCACTTAGCAGAGATGGTTCAAACTTGATCGAAACTCAAAAAATATATATAAGTAGGGTCCTTTATAATTTTTGCACTATAAATTTATTTTTTTATAGTATAAGTTTTATTTAAAATTTAAAACAATCAAAATAATTTTAATATGAAGGCCTTATTTTCTTTTGTCTTGACTAAGAAAATGCAAGAAATGTTGACTCCGTTTATTTTGATATAAAATATTTTTATTTTTCAGTGTTTGGTTGAACAAAAAGTAAGTAAAACATTTTTTAAGGAAAATATTTTTGTATCATTTTTTCGAAAATGACTTTTAAAATTTTTGTAAGTCAATTTTTACAAAGTTGACTCTCACTTGCTACCTTTTCAACACATTTAGCATTTTGAAATAAATATTTTAGCTCACTAAGAAATCATAAAGTTATTTTATTGAAACAAACTTTCTCTTTTAGATAATAATTTTTTTATTTTATTTCACATGTCAACCAAATGTCGAAAACAAAAAACAAAAATATTTTTTTGTGTAAAATCCATTTAAAAATAAATTATTATTATTTTTTATATCGAAACGAATGGAGTTGTAATGTAAATATAATAATAAGACCCTTTTTATTTTTATTTTATGAGAGTTCGTTTTCTCCCTTTTTGATTTGACAAGAGAGTTTAAGAGACAATATGTAACTATTTTTATTTATTTATTGAGAGATTTTTAACTATTTCAATTCTAAAAAATTATTTTGACTATAATTTGTTTTATGTTAGTGAATATACAAAGGTTCCGTTTGTTTCGACATAATATATTTTTTTAAAAAAAATATTTTTTTGTTTTTCAGCGTTTAGTTGACATTTGAAACAAAAATATTTTAATGTCTAAAAGAGAAATTTTAATATCATTTATGACTTTTTAATGAATTAAGATACTTATTTGAAAAGGTTAAATGTGTTGAAAAAATAACAAGTTACGAAATTTTTAAAAATAAGTAGTTTTCTAAAAAATAATATAAAAATATTTTTTTAAAAAAAATATCTTATTTTTTGTTTAACTAAATAATAAAATATTTATAAAAAAATATTTTACGAAAAAACAAACACGGAAACGTTCTTCTACCCAGCACTATGCCCCAGTCGAATCTCTTTCTAATTCATCAAAACGAAAACAACCAAAATGTTTGCTTGACAAAAGGTCAAGCTAAGCATGTCTGTCAATGACTTACAAGGTTATGACCTAACCGTAATCACTGCTGACCGGTCTCCCTCTACGCGACTTGGGTGACGTCCCACTTAACCTGACATAGTTCTACCCTCAACTAGCACAAACCCAAGAACAGTACTGTTCATATTATTATTATATTAAATTCAAATTATGCCATATATGGTCTCATGCTGTTTACTGCAGAGGAGGTGGTGGCTGGACGACCGCTGCCAACAAGCAAATCTGCTCCTGGATATGCTTCTCAATTAATTGTATTTGATTATTAATGTTTTGTAATTGCTATGTTCTCACAGTCTGTAAATGGCAATTGTCAACAATAAGCCAAAAATTACAACGTTGTTTATAATATTCTAATATTTCATATAATTCAACAAGTATATCTACAGGCATACATTAAAAGGATACGAAAAGAGATACTTACAATCAAAACTTCAAACTTTATTAAGTAATAGGAGAGGTTTACAGAGAGAGCACACTAGAGAGAGAGAGAGAGAGAGCACTTATGTGTTTACATATAATCTTACATAATAATTTAAAAATTCTACCTTCAACATGGGTGAGGCTATCTTTTTTATAGACAAATAAAAGAAAAGATAAGATAAGGGTGAGGACATGCGGCATGTCCTTGTGGAGTGGAATCGATTTTCCTTATCCTCAGCTGTTCTGATGATGACTCAGCACATTATCTTTATTGTCCTGTAGTGAACAGCTTGTGAGGACAACTGTATGGTTAGTACTGAATGGCCAACAGAGCATCTACTTTTGTCAAAAGTAGATGTACTGGTTTTTGTCGTTTTGTGCCGACGGTATTGGAAAGTGATGCTGGTTGGAGACAAGGTCATTCAGCCTTAGCTTTTCTTTTTATGTCCTTTTCCTTGTCAATCTTTTCAGCAATGAGACTAGTTTGAGAGTCCCAAAAATCTCCAAGATCGGGTTCATTGTCGGTAGGATCTTGAGCTTCACCGGCAAGTATTGTGAGCTCATTTTCATCCTGATCGGGGTCTTCTTCTGGGTCAGGCCCTTGGCTGCTAGTAACAGACTGCATACTGGTATCATCACTGGAGAGGGATTGAAGGAACTGTTCCTTCATGTAATTCATACTTTTGACAATTAATTCATATTTTGACAAATCTGGATATCTTTGTCGTAATTTAGTTTGAATTTGTAAAAAAGGATTCTTCATTACTGGAGTTGCTGGGAAAAATTTGGGAACAGTCTCCCAGCTTGCCTTGGTATGAGCATAGATTTTCTGTAAGATTTCCTGCTATTATTTAGGGGTGTCAAGCCCCTTTGTCCACCATTTCACAAAGAAAACTCTTTTGAGTCGTGGAACTTTGTTCTGGTAATCACATTGGAAATCCCACTTCCATATCCAGAGAATTCCAAAGCGAATGACAAAATGGACAACGAATTTAGACATTGAAATGTCTTTGTATACTAGAAGGTGGCTGTAGGTAGTTTGCCATTCATTAAAAGCCTGCCTAATAGGTTCTGGAAAAACTTCTAACTGGACCCTGAATTTATCCCACCAAACGAGAAGCCAGTTAGGGAGATTGTTTTTGAGAATATCGGGAACAACACGGAGAAACCAAGAATGGCTCCGTGGGGGGTTCTGGTAATAAAAGGCATATGTAAATGCATCAATATAATCCCAATAATTGTAACGAGATTCCTTATTACGAATATCCAAAGTTCTGGTAACATGGGGATGCATACCCCATGCGGCCATAGGCATTATTTTTTGGATAGTAGCTTTACTGAAATTGATAGGACTAGCAGTTCTATTGGGGTCGTCTAAAGCATGTTTGAACTCAATAGAAGCAGTCTCAATGAGTATCTGTTCATAAATGTATCTGTATTGATCAAAATGAGGTGGAAATTGTTGGGTTGTAAGATACCTTCGTTTAATCTCCCATGGATCAGACATCCATTGTTCATCTGCACTATTAATGTAGAGGATTGTTTCCTCAACTATTGTATTCTGTATATATGGTTCTAGAGGAGTTAGGAGGACATCTTTAGCTGTTTGGCTAGATCCCCCCTTTTTATTGTTAAGGGCAGCTTGAAGCCCTGGGAATTCTGTCTGATATGGATTCTGTACATGGTAAGGGTTAGATCCCCTTGCACGGCCCTTATGGCCCAAGCCTTGGCCTCTACTGGACATAAGAACCTTGCAAATATTCACGGGTCAGAAAATTTGGTAAAGAATTCTGTTCACCTTTGATGTATTCGATATCAAAGTCAAATGCTGAAAGTAAACTTTGCCAAGAAGCAAATATCTATTTTTGAGCAAGATTCTGGACATCTTCTTTAAAAATCTGTTTTGCTGCAGAACAATCAACACGAATTAAGAAATGTTGGTTTAGTAAATCATCCTGAAATTTAGAAACACATTTTACAATAGCTAAACATTCATGTTTAATGGTTGGATAATTTAAAGCTGCTTGTTTCCAACTTCCTGAAGCAAACCGCAAAAGTTCTTCTTTATTACTATTGGGGTTGAACTATTATAGAATACCTCCATACCCTTGGTTAGAGGCATCCGTTTCAACAATTTTTTTCCATTCGGGATTGGGTAGAACATGACAAGGAAGAGTCTTTACTTTAAGCTTTATTTTCTGAACAGCTTTGGTATGTTCTGGTGTCCATGGCGGACGATTTTTCCGCAGTCTGGTATAAAGGATTTCAGCATCCTGTGCTAACTGATGATAGTAGTCACTAATATAGTTAAGACCACCAAGAAATCTCTGTAATTGAGTTTTATCTTTAATTTTATCTGAAAATTTAGATGCAAATTCGATGTTTCTATCAATAGGAATTATAGTGCCATTATGAATATTATGGCTTAAAAAATGAATTGTTGTTTGAAAAAGCTTCATTTTCGGTGCAGAAATTACCAAACCATTTCTAATAATAACATGCTTAAAAATATTAAGATGCTTAATACGCTGGTCAATAGATGACGAAAAAATAAGAACATCATCAATATAACAAATAGCAAATTCTGTGTGAGGAGTGAATATATCATTCATATTATGCTGGAATTCAGATGGCGCATTTTTTTTAAACCAAATGGCATAATATTCCATTCAAAATGTCCAAAACGTATTGTAAAAGCAGTTTTATATCTATCCTGTTTAGCAATCTGAATCTGCCAATATCTTGATTTTAAATCAAATTTTGAGAAAATGATTGAATCCTGTAATCGATCTAAAAGATCATTTTTATTCGGGATAGGATATCTGATCCATTTCAAGGCATCATTAAGAGGTTTGTAATTGATAACCAATCTTGGCATAACTCTTTCAATTTCTGCATTCTTGTTAACATAAAAGGCTGTATAACTCCAAGGAGAGTAGCTCGGTCGGATTAGGTTTTTTTGTATTGGAGTATTTATTTCTGTTTTACACAGCTCTAAATACTCTTTTTTCATTTGGCTAGGTCGCGATCTAGTGGGAATTTCGCTCTTATTAAATCCTGGTTCGTAGGGAAGAGAAACTATATGTTTCTTATGTTCCTAAAAAGCATTTGAAACATCACTGCAGATTTTTGTATGAAATTCTTTTTCAATCATTTTAATTTTATTCTATAAAGTGGATTGTTGTAACCTCTATTCTGTTGTTAGAAAATGAATTTCTATTTGAAGAAAATTAATTTATTTTTCCTTGAATTTGACTAGATCTTTGATTTGATCTAACTCTTTTGTATATGGTTCGGTAATAAACTCAAAAATAATAGGTTGATTACTAATGGTTGTATGAATACCAATGGAATCTACTTTAGTGATAGGCATTAACAAACACAGGAATGGTGTCCTTAAAATAATAGTTTGAGACATATTTCGGATAAGGACAAATGAGGTTGGAAGACAAATGCCCTGATTACTGATAAGAACTTCTGGAAGTTTGTAATGAATATACATGGAATTGCCACTAGCACTAGTGAGTGACTGGGTTGTTTTCTGGAAATGATTGGTAGGAATTAAACCTTTCTGAATACAATTCATATCAACACCACTATCTACAAGAGCAACGACATCTTTAATTATAAAATCTGGTTTTATAATAAAAGTAATTATGATGTACCATTTCAGCAAAGTAACCTGATTCATGAGCATTAAATATTGATTATAAGATGGGTCGGGTTTGTCGTCATTACTGGATTCTCTTTCTGTAACACCTTTATCTTTGGTTGAGCCTTTTTGTTGAGCTAGTTGATTATTAATTTTCTTAATATCAGCAATGATTGATAAATTTGTTGTTTAGAGATGTTTGATTTCAGATTTTAACACATTAACCTCCATTTTAAGATCCTGGACTGTAACAGGTTTGTCAATGGGAGAAGAGGTCTGTAAACAACTAAAAACCTCTTTCATACTGTAATGATTGGTCGGAAGACCAATTACCTCCATTTTATGCTGTCGATAGCACATTTCTAAAAATTTCAACTTCATTTTTGGATCTTTTATCTGGTCAGCTATATTCAACATGTTTTGTTCTTTATCTGTAAGGACATTAAAGCTAGGTCCATCTAGGTTAAGTCCATTCGTTTCGACTATTACTTTCCAATAGTTGGCTTCTATAATCTGGTTTATATTTGTTTGTTGATAGGGGCAAATTTCTGGAGAAGAGTCAGATTCTAGATCGGACTCAGAAGGTGAATAGAGTTCAGCAAGTCCATCATATGAACTTGAACTTGTTTTTGTGTCTTCTTCAGAAATTGCTTGGAGAATCTGTTGCTGGAGATGAACATCAACTTCTATTTCATTGAGTTTTTGTTGGATTTTTCTTTACATCGATTAGCATAATGGCATGTTTGTCTACACTTGTAACATGTTATTGTGGATTTATCTTTCTTTTTGTAAGATTTTTTCTGTTTTCCTTTATACGATTTTTGAGGCTGATGTTGTTGGTAACTCTGTTTAGAAGTTTTATATTTTCTGAATCTTTTGGAATAATGCTTTGAGGATTTTCCAAATTTTTGTTTCCTGGTTTTGGAGGGATACTGTATTTTAGTATCATAGGCAAATTGTTCACAAAATTCACCTAATTCCTTCTTGCCTGTAAGATTTTGTTTTTTCATTTGATACTGGAGTTTGAGGTCATTACATAGAGCTAGACCTTCTTCTGTTACTATGCCTATTAATTGGCCATAGGTATAATTTAAGTAGGTATAGTCATTCTATTATGACGATCCCGTAACTTCTTTTTGACTTTTTCAGCAAAAATAGTAAGAAGGCCATCAATAAATTTGGCTTTCCAATGTTCACTGTTAGCATCAGACCGACTCACAACTTTCATTTAGAAAACATCTTTATAGACCATAGATGGCATAATTTGAATTTAATATAATAATAATATGAATAGTACTATCCTTGGGTTTGTGCTAGTTGAGGGTAGAACTGCGTTAGGTTAAGTGAGACGTCACCCAAGTCACGTAGAGGGAGATCGATTAGCAGTGATTGCGGTTAGGTCGTAACCTTGTAAGTCATTGATAGACGTGCTTAGTTTTACCCTGTGTCAAGCACCTCACATTGGTATCAGAGCCAAGTGTATTATTATTTGTATTATAATTATATTATATTTAAATTATACATATATGGTCCTAATACACTCGTATGAGTACTGCACCTACAGAGGATACTATCACTACAGTAACCAATACAGTGGCTTCAACTTCAGAAGCAGCCGAACTAGTCGCATACCAAGATGTTAGGGAAGCCCTAGATAAATAGGCTATCCCCAAAGTCAAACCAGATACTATCTACAGGATAGAAGCCTTTGACTTCACCAGTAGAAAAATAATCAAAACTTTTGAGCATGCTGTACCCATACAGAATGATAATGAGATTATGTATCTTTTTCACATACAGGACTTGTACCCATTTTTACAAAAATATAAGTATGCCCATATAGGACTCGTTCACATAGCATTCAAACCTTTGACCTTGCTTGGGCAAAATACCAGTATACAATGTACCCTCTGAGATGGTAGATGTCTCGATTGGAGAGCATCTCTAATGGGAGCCATAGAAACCAGTCTCTCCCATGGTCCAGTATACTTTAACATATATCCAAATCTAAGCATAGCACTTAATGACCCTAATCTGTCAAAGGTCTTAGAGCTTAGAATCCTTTCTCATGGATATCAGTATTACCAGGATCACCACCTTTTACAGTACTCTCTAGGATTCATTTAAAGGTATTAACCACATTGAATCCTTATACCAAAAAGCAGAGTGAATTAGGACACATATTTCTAATTGATACCAACCTTTTCAGTAGCCAAGTTGCTATCCCAAAAATGATACCTTGGCGGAATATAACTTTTCTAGAAAGATTACAAATTCCTAATGCTGTACCAGTTCGACCCATCGTAAGACAAACCTTAGATAATGTCATACAGACACAAGGAGGTAATGTATACCTCACTTTTAATAGGCCAACTAGACCATTATCCAGAAGCATGTCTACTGCTAGCTTTAGAACTGCTCCATCTTATAGAGTAGATCTACCAGATTCCTCAAGACAATCTATTTTAGAACCCATAGAGTCTGTGTTACAAGGAATGTCATCCAGGCCTCCAAGTAATACAACTCCTGAAAATCTTATAGATCTAGTTGTACAAGGGATTCAGGGAATCCAATTTTCAGAAAACCAAATCCCACATGGAGTTTATGAATCCAGAAAGCCTTATAGTCCAACGACCAGTGATATGAATTTTGAAGTTTGATGGATTTCACATCAGGAAGTGAAACCCGAAAAATCCTAAATCAGGATTTTTTCGAGAACAAATACCAAGAATTTAGGACATGGTATTTCCAAAATCATAGTCCTCTCCAACTTGCACAACTTAAAAATCAGTATTATTCTCATTTAGAGAAACAACAGAAACTTCAATCTTTTCCATTTTGGTACATGGAAAATACCATCGTTCCAGAAGCACAAATTAATGTCCTTGAAAATATCCAGAAGACATAGATTACCACAGATGGACAAAACATTATATCTGTTCATCCACCACCTCAGTCATTAGAGTTAAAACCTAGTGATACAACATCCAGTAAACCTTTAGTAATTACAGCTTTTGTGGAAACTCCTGATCGATTATCCCAGAGAGAAATCGTATTAGTCAAAGATATATTACCTTTGATTAAACAGAATACTTATACCAACCTTTATTGCCAAACAGTAGGAAAACTGTTAACCAGAATTGAAGAAATTGTCACACAAATAAAAGACAATTATAAGATTCAACATAAGGTTGAACCCATATTTCCTGTAAATGTAAAACCAGCTTTAGAAGTGACAAAATTTAATCTCAAGTCACATAAACCGGATGATGAATTTATGGAAACCCTACTTAAAAAGATTAAAGATATTAAGATGGAAGATTCCTCACAAATTAATATGTTGTCTAGACAACAAATACAGAAAGACAATGGTGATCAAGATCTGACACCTTCTCAAATTACCGAAATTCAAAATAATTTCCAGGATAATCCATTAATTAATAAAATCAATTATGGCAAAGGCACCAATAGGATGGGCTTAACAGGACCTAGTAGGTACTACTATCCAAGACCTACTCCTATCCTTTATGAAGAAGACTTCCTTCAAACTCAACGGTTTTATCATGGTAAAACCATTTATGAGTGGAACCTTGATGGGTTGTCTGAATACCAGTTATTTGAACTATTACATCAAATGATGATGTACTCTACGGTATGTCAACATAATGACAATACAGATCACCAAATTGCCAGATTTATTGTTAATGGCTTTACAGGAGTCCTTAAAGGATGGTGGGATAATATTCTCACTGTTACTCAACAAAATGAAATTTTAAACTCATTTAAAATCCATACTGATCCTTTAACAAGAAATGCTGAACAACGGCAAGATGCAGTATATACTCTTATCCACACTATTATACATCATTTCGTAGGATATGATGATGGCGCTAATGGTAGGAGTCGAGAACTTTTACAGAATCTTAGATGTCCATCTTTATCTCATTTTAGATGGTATAAAGATGTTTTCTTAGTGAAAGTTGTGCGTCGGTTTGATGCTAACAGTGAACATTGGAAAACCAAATTTATTGATGGCCTTCCTATTGTTTTTGCTGAAAGAATCAGAAAGAAGTTACGGGATTGTCATAATAGAATGACTATACCCTACTCAGATTATACCTATGGCCAATTAATAGGCATAGTAACAGAAGCAGGTGTAGCTTTATGTAATGACCTCAAAAGGACTGTTAACAGATTCGTGGAGATAGAAAAAAGCAAAAAAAAAAAAAAACAAAACATTCTAAGATGAATCGCTTACCTGTTATAGGTTTGTAGAGAGAGAAAAGGGGCCAATCCACCTGATTGTGATCAAAATAAAGAAAATTTCTCCTGAAATCGCTCTTCCACACACTAACAATGGTGATTAGACTTGAAGAGGGAGGGGCTACAGTGGTGGTGAGACGAAGGGCGCTCCTAATGGCTGAGGCGGTGGCTGGTCTGTTGAGAATGAGGTTCAAAATTTGAAATCTCTAGAATTGAGAGAGAGGGAGAAGCTAGACAAAAGTGTAGAGAGAGAAGACAAAAGTCCTCTGTATAGATATTATATATCTCAACCAATCCCACCACATAATCTCACCCCTTTATTCTTAAAACCAAAAACAAGCTTAGCCATCCACCTAGACAAATGTCCCACCAAGTTTCAAAAACCCTCTTCCCTTATTATATAGATATATATATATATATATAGAGAGAGAGAGAGAGTGAGTGAGGGAGGATGTTGGTTGGAGAGAGAGAGTGAAAGTTGAGATTATTTCTATGCATAGATACTGAGTTACAAAACTAAGGTACAAAACTAGACATCATCAAAGAGCTATCTAGAACCAAATCATCATGACAAAGCCATTGACAGAGCAGAATGAGAATGGCGTATTAAATGAATGGCGTATATATATATATATATATATATATATATATATATATATATATTACCTTCATTGACCTACTATATAGAACCAAATCATCATGACACCAAATCATCATGACTAAGCCATTGATAGATCGGAATGAGAATGGCGTATTAAATGAATGGCCTATTACCTTCATTGACCTACTATTAAAAGTAAGAGATTATTTACATAAATGAATGGCGTATTACCTCCATTGACCTACTATGGCTTTAGGCGACACGAGCTGTAGCGCACCATTATTTTTTTCAACTGAGCAATGGTGTTGAATCAATGACATTGTAACATGTCTTCTCAAACTACTTGAACTCGATAGTTGGAACAAGCAAAAGGGTAAAAGATCAATACCAATTGAGAAGGATCATCATTGAAGTTTTAAAGAGTTCCATGGCACAAAAAGAATAAAATCATAAATCTCCTGGATAGGAACATAAGATCACAAATCAAAACCTAGTGATTTTACAGACATGGTGAAATGAACTATATTTTGGATTACAGACAAGTCATCATAACAACCAATCAGTAGACCATTGAAGCAAACAACTCAAATCAGCCAAAGACAATAATCTAGTAACCTACTTGAGATAACATTGATTTATATTAAAAAAATAAGTTGCATTACAATGGGTTGGGCTTATCACATGTTGAGATTTCAATGTAAGAGAATTTGAGGGGCCCATAAGGCTCACCACGGGCCCCGTTTTGATAACCTGAACCGTTCATTTTGTAGGACCCTCAATGTATATTATCCATGAAAAATATTAGTTCAATCTAATAATCATTACTTTTTCATTTTATTGCATTTGTCTTTGAAAAAATGGACGAAATCCGTAATAGGCCATACTAGCCCCTCATATATATAGTCATGTGTGTTTAGCAAACTTTTTTTTATTTTTTTTTTATTTTTGATTTTTCTAAACAGGATAGGCTTAAAAATTAAAATTTTTAATATAAAACAAAATTATAAATTTAAGATTAACATTGAGTCAGTTGAAATTATAAGGATCAAATAGACATAAAACTAAAGTAGAAGGACTAGTGACGTAATTTGTCCAAAAATATATATTTTTCAATCCCTGTAGCAAGATTGTCCTCTTTGTGATTCAGTGTCATTATGAGTAATTTGCTACCACCCAATTCTTGGGAAGAAATTTATTGCAATTGCAGCTTCCCCGTAATCTCTGTAGCTCTCTGATGCTATTATAGCAGCCAATTCTTATCCTTCAATCCTACCAAATGTCCATCTCAAGGTGGTTAAATGCCTCAAAACAATTATTAATGGTTTTAATATTTTGTGAGGCTTTTCTGAAGAGTTTAGTTTCACTTCAATTTAAACGTATGCAAATTAGAGAACATCGTATTATTTACAAATTAATAGCTTAGATTTTACTCTTTTGCTAACAAATTTAATATTAGATTCAAACAAAAAAAATCTAACACAATATTAAATGGATTAATATGTAGTCTAAATCATTGATTTACAAAAAAATGCCAAAGTGATACACATTCATTGCTCGGATTGTTTACTCCTATCCAAACCCAAACTAGAGAGAAACGACTCTCTTTCCTAAATAGATTTTGCAATGGAAAATTATAATGTAACGCACTTAAAACATTAAAATATCTTAATGAGAAAAAAATGGTGTGGCACTAACAATTTGGTGCATGCCATTAACTAGAATGCTACTGATTTTTAAGCTGTTCAAGTTGGAGAGGACTATGATTTTGGAAATACCCTATCCTATATTCTTGGTATTTGTTCTGGAAAAAATCCTGATTTTGGATTTTTTGGGTTTCACTTCTTGATGTGAAATCCATCAAATTTCAAAATTCATATCACTGGCTGTTGGACTATAAGGCCTTCTGGATTCATAAACTCCATGTGGGATTTGGTTTTCTGAAAATTGGATTCCCTGAATCCCTTGTACAACTAGATCTATATGATTTTCAGGAGTTGTATCACTTGGAGGCCTGGATGACATTCCTTGTAACACAAACTCTATGGGTTCTGAAGTAGATTGTTTAGAGGAAACTGGTAGATCTACCCTATAAGATGGAGTAGTTCTAATGCTAGCAGTAGACATGCTTCTAGATAATGGTCTAGTTGGCCTATTAAAAGTGAGGTATACATTTCCTCCTTGTGTCTGTATGACATCATCTAAGGTATGACATCATCTAAGGTTTGTCTTACGATGGGTCGAACTGGTACAGCATTAGGAATTTGCAATCTTTCTAGAAAAGTTATATTCTGCCAAGGTATCATTTTTGGGATAGCAACTTGGCTACTGAAAAGGTTGGTATCAATTAGAACTATGTGTCCTAATTCACTCTGCTTTTTGGTATAAGGATTCAATGTGGTTAATACCTTTAAAATCCTAGAGAGTACTGTAAAAGGTGGTGATCCTGGTAATACTGATATCCATGAGAAAGGATTCTAAACTCTAAGACCTTTGACAGATTAGGGTCATTAAGTGCTATGCTTAGATTTGGATATATGTTAAAGTATACTGGACCATGGGAGAGACTGGTTTCTATGGCTCCCATTAGAGATGCTCTCCAATTGAGACATCTGCCATCTCAGAGGGTACATTGTATACTGGTATTTTGCCCAAGCAAGGTCAAAGGTTTGAATGCTATGTAAACGAGTCCTATATGGACATACTTATATTTTTGTAAAAATGGGTACAAGTCCTGTATGTGAAAAAGATACATAATCTCATTATCATTCTGTATGGGTACAGCATGCTCAAAAGTTTTGATTATTTTTCTACTGGTGAAGTCAAAGGCTTCTATCATGTAGATAGTATCTGGTTTGACTTTGGGGATAGCCCATTTATCTAGGGCTTCCCTAACATCTTGGTATGCGACTAGTTTGGCTGTTTCTGAAGTTGAAGCCACTGTATTGGCTACTGTAGTGATAGTATCCTCTGTAGGTGCAGTACTCATATGGGTGTATTAGGACCATATATGTATAATTTAAATATAATATAATTATAATACAAATAATAATACACTTGGCTCTGATACCAATGTGAGGTGCTTGACACAGGGTAAAACTAAGCACGTCTATCAATGACTTACAAGGTTACGACCTAACCGCAATCACTGCTAATCGATCTCCCTCTACGCGACTTGGGTGACGTCCCACTTAACCTAATACAGTTCTACCCTAAATTAGCACAAACCCAAGAATAGTACTATTAAGATTATTATTATATTAAATTCAAATTATGACATATATGGTCTCATGTTGTTTACTGTAGAGAAGGTGGTGACTGAACGGCCGTTGCCAACAAGCAGATTGGCTCTTGGATCTTCTTCTCAATTAACTGTATTTTATTGTTAATGTTCTGTAATTACTGTGTTCTCACAGTCTGTAAATGACGATTATCAACAGTAAGCCAAAAATTACGACGTTGTTTATAATATTCTAATATTTCATATAATTCAACAAGTATATCTATAGGCGTACATTAAAAGGATATGAAAAGAGATACTTATAATCAGAACATGAAACTTTATTAAGCAGTAGGAGAGGTATAAGAGAGAGCACACTAGAGAGAGAGAGAGAGAGAGAGAGAGAGAGAACACTCGTGTGTTTATATATAATCTTGCATAATAATTTAAAAATTCTACCTTCAACAAAGGTGAGGCTATCCCTTTTATAGACAAATACAAGAAAAGATAAGATAAGGGTGAGGACAGGTGGCGTGTCCTTGTAGAGTGGAGTTGATTTTCCTTATCCTCAGCTATTCTGATGATGACTCAGCACCTTATCTTTATTGTTCTGTACTGAACAGCTTGTGAGGACAGCTGTATGGTTGGTACTGAATGACAGATAGCGCATCTGCTTTTGTCAAAAGTAGATGTACTGGTTTTTGTCGTTTTGTGCTGACGTTACTGGAAAGTGATGCTGGTTGGAGACAAGGTCATTCAGCCTTACTTTTTTCTTTTCTGTCCTTTTCCTTGTCAATCTTTTCAACAATGAGAGTAGTCAAAGAGTTCCAGAAATCTCCAAGATTGGGTTCATTGTTGACAAGATCTTAAGCTTCACCGGCAAGTACTGCGAGCTCATTTTCATCCCGACCGGGGTCTTCTTCTGGGTTAGGCCCATGGCTACTAGCAACAGACTGCATACTGGTATCATCACTGGAGAGGGATTGAAGGAACTACTCCTTCATGTAATCCATACTTTTGACAATTAATTCCTGTTCTGAAAAATCTGGATATCTTTGTCGTAATTCAGTTTGAATCAGTAAAAAAAGATTCTTTATTACTAGAGTTATTGGGAGTAATTTGGGAACAGACTCCCAGCATGCCTTTTTATGAGCATGGATTTTCTGTAAGATTTCCTGCTGTTGTTTGGGGGTATCAAGCCCCTTTGTCCACCATTTCACAAACAAAACTCTTTTGAGTCGTGGAACTTTGTTCTGGTAATCACATTGGAAATCCCACTTCCATATCCAGAGAATTCCAAAGCGAATGACAAAATGGACAACGGATTTAGACATTGAAATGTCTTTATATACTGGAAGGCGGTTGTAGGCAGCTTGCCATTCATTAAAAGCCTGCCTAATAGGTTCTGGAAAAACTTCTAATTGGAGCTCGAATTTATCCCACCAAACGAGAAACCAGTTAGGGAGATCATTTTTGAGAACATCAGGAACAACATGGAGAAACCAAGAATGGCTCTGTGGGGGGTTCTGGTAATAAAAGGCATATGTAAATGTATCAATATAATCCCAATAATTGTAACGAGATTCCTTATTATGAATGTCCAAAGTTCTGGTAACATGGGGATGCATACCCCAAGCGGCCATAAGCATTATTTTATGGATAGTAGCTTTACTGAAATTGATAGGACTGGCAGTTCTATTGGGGTCATCTAAAGCATGTTTGAACTCAATAGAAGCAGTTTCACTAAGTATCTGCTCATAAATGTATCTGTATTGATCAAAATGAGGTGGAAATTGTTGGGTTGTAAGATACCTCCGTTTAATCTCCCATGGATCGGACATCCATTGTTCATCTTCGGTATTAATGTAGAGGACTGTTTCCTTAACTATTGTATTCTGTATTTATGGTTCTAGAGGAAATAGGAGGACATCTTTAGTCGTTTGGCTAGATTCCCTTTTTTTACTGTTAAGGGCAGCTTGAAGCCTTGGGAATTCTTTATGATATGGATTCTTTACATGGTAAGGGTTAGATCCCCTTCCATGGTGCCTACGGCTTGGGCCTGGGCCTCTACTGGATATAAGAACCCTGCAAATATTCACAGGTTATAAAATCTGGTAAAGAATTTTGATAGATTCGATATCAAAGTCAAATGCTAAATGTAAACTTTGTCTGGAAGCAAATATCTGTTTTTGAGCAAGATTCTGGACATCTTTTTTAAAAATCTATTTTGCTGCAAAACAATCGACACGAATTGAGAAATGTTTATTTAATAAATTATCCTGAAATTTAGAAGCACATTTTACAATAGCTAAACATTTTTGTTTAATGGTTGGATAATTTAAAGCAGCCTGCTTCTAACTTCCTGAAGTAAACCACAAAAGTTCTTCTTTATTACTGTTAGGGTTGAACTGTTTTAGAATACCTCCATACCCTTGGTTAGAGGCATGAATTCCAACATTTTTTTTTCCATTCGGGATTAGGTAGAGCAAGACTAAGAAGAGTATTTGCTTTAAGCTTTATTTTCTGAACAACTTTCGTATGTTCTGGTGTCCGTGGCGGAGGATTTTTCCGCAGTCTAGCATAAAGGATTACAGCATCCGGTGCTAACTGATGATAGTAGTCACTAATATAGTTATGACTACCAAGAAATCTCTATAATTGAGTTTTATCTTTAATTTCATCTGAAAATTTAGATGCAAATTCGATGCTTCTATCAATAAGAATTATAGTGCCATTATGGATATTATGGCCTAAAAAACAAACGGTTGTTTGAAAAAGCTTCATTTTTGGTGCAGAAATTACCAAACAATTTCTGATAATAACATGCTTAAAAATATTAAGATACTTAACATGCTGGTCAATGGATAACGAAAAAAATAAGAACATCATCAATATAACAAATAGCAAATTCTGTACAGGGAGTGAATATATCATTCATAAGATGCTGGAATTCAGATGGAGCATTTTTTAAACCAATTGGCATAACATTCCATTCAAAATGTCCAAAAGGTACTGTAACAACAGTTTTCTATCTATCCTGTTCAGCAATCTGAATTTGCCAATATCCTGATTTTAAATCAAATTTTGAGAGAATGATTGAATCCTGTAATCGATCTAAAAGATCTTTTTTATTCGGGATAGGATATCTGATCCATTTCAAGGCATCATTAAGAGGTTTGTAATTGATAACCAATCTTGGCACACCTCTTTCAATTTCTGCATTCTTGTTAACATAAAAGGCTGTATAACTCCAAGGAGAGTAACTCGGTCGGACTAGGTTATTTTGTAAGAGAGTATTTATTTCTGTTTTACACAGCTCTAAATACTCTTTTTTCATTTGGCTAGGTTGTGATCTAGTGGGAATTTTGCGCCCATTAAATCCTGGTTTGTAGGGAAGAGAAACTATATGTTTCTTACGTTCCCAAAAAGCATTTGGAACATCACTGCAGATTTCTGTGTGAAATTCTTTTTCAATCATTTTAATTTTATTCTGTAAAGTGGATTGTTGTAACCTCTATTCTGTTGTTAGAAAATGAATTTCTGTTTGAAGAAAATTAATTTATTTTTCCTTGAATTTGACTAGATCTTTGATTTGATCTAATTCTTTTGTATATGCTTTGGTAATAAACTCAAAAATAATTGGTTGATTGCTAATGGTTGTATGTATACCAATGGAATCTACCTTAGTGATAGGCATTAACAAACACATGAATGGTGTCCCTAAAATAATAGTTCGAGACATATTTCAGATAAGGACAAATGAGGTTGGAAGACAAATGCCCTGATTACTAATAAGAACTTCTGGAAGTTTGTAATGAATATACATGGAATTGCCACTAGCACTAGTGAGTGACTGGGTTATATTTTGGAAATATTTGGTAGGAATTAAACTTTCCTGAATACAATTCATATCAGCACCGTTATCTCCAAGAGCAACGACATCTTTAATTATAAAATCTGGTTTTATAATAATCGTAATTCTGATGTACCATTTCTAGAAAGTAACTTGATTTATGAGCATTAAATATTGATTGTCATATGGGTTAGGTTTGTCGTCATTATTGGATTCTCCTTCTTTAACACCTTTATCTTTGGTTGAGCCTTTCTGTTGAGCTAGCTGAATATTAATTTTCTTAATATCAGTAATGATTGATAAATTTACTGTTTAGAGATGTTTGATTTCAGATTTTAATACATTAACCTCCATTTTAAGATCTTCGACTGTAACAGGTTTGTCAATGGGAGAAGAGGTCTGTAAATGACTAAAAACCTCTTTCATACTGTAACGATTAGTGGGAAGACCAATTTCCTTCTTTTTATGCTGTTGATAGAACATTTCTAAAAATTTCAACTTCATTTCTGGATCTTTTATCTGGTCAGCTATATGCAACATGTTTTTTTTTTTATCTGTAAGGACATTAAGGCTAGGTTCATCTAGGTTAAGTCCATTCATTTTGACTATTGCTTTCCAATAGTTAGCTTCTCTAATTTGGTTTGTATTTGTTTGTTGACAGGGAAAATTTCTGGAGAAGAGTCAGATTCTAGATCGGACTCAGAAGGTGAATAGAGTTCAACAAGTCCATCATCAGAACTTGAACTTGAACTTGTTTCTGTTTCTTCTTCAGAAATTGCTTGGAGAATTTGTTGTTGAAGATGAACATCAATTGCCATTTCATTGAGTTTTTGTTGGATTTTTGCTATACAGTGATTAGCATAATGGCATGTTTGTCCACACTTGTAACATGTTATTGTGGATTTATCTTTCTTTTTGTAAGATTTTTTCAGTTTGCCTTTATATGATTTTTGAGGCTGATGTTGTTGGTAACTCTGTTTAGGAGTTTTATATTTTCTGAATTTTTTGGAATAACGCTTTGAGGACTTTCCAAATTTTTGTTTCCTAGTTTTGGAGGGATACTGTATTTTAGTATCATAGGCAAATTGTTCACAAAATTCACCTAATTCCTTCTTGCTTGTAAGATTTTGTTCTTTCATTTGATACTGGAGTTTGAGGTCATTACATAAAGCTAGACCTTCTTCTGTTACTATGACTATTAATTGGCCATAGGTATAATCTGAGTAGGGTATAGTCATTCTATTATGACGATCCCGTAACTTCTTTCTGACTCTTTCAGCAAAAGCAATAGGAAGGCCATCAATAAATTTGGCTTTCCAATGTATACTGTTAGCATCAGACCCGACGCACAACTTTCATTAAGAAAACATTTTTATACCGTCTAAAATGAGATAACGATGGACATCTAAGATTCTGTAAAAGTTCTCGGCTCCTATCATTAGCGCCATCAACATATCTTACGAAATGATGTACGATAGTGTGGATAAGTGTATATACTGGATCTTGCCTTTGTTCAGCATGTCCTGTTAAAGGATCAGTATGGATTTTAAATGAGTTCAAAATTTCATTTTGTTGAGTAACCGTGAGAATATTATCCCACCATCCTTTAAGGACTCTTGTAAAGCCATTAAAAATAAATCTGGCAATTTGGTGATCTGTATTGTCATTATGTTGACATACCATAGAGTACATCATCATTTGATGTAATAGTTCAAATAGCTGGGATTCAGAAAACCCATTAAGGTTCCACTCATAAATGGTTTTACCATGATAAGACCGTTGAGTTTGAAGGAAGTCTTCTTCAAAAAGGATATCCATAGGAGTAGGTCTTGGATAGTAGTACCTACTAGGTCCTGTTAAGGCCATCCTATTGGTGCCTTTGCCATAATTAATTTTATTAATTGATGGATTATCTTTGAAATTATTTTGGATTTCAGTAATTTGAGAAGGTGTGAGATCTTGATCACCATTGTCGTCCTGTATCTGTTGTCTGGACAACATATTAATTTGTGAGGAATCCCCTATCTTAATATCTTTAATTTTTCTAACTAGGGTTTCCATAAATTCATCATCTGATTTATTTGACTTGAGATTAAATTTTGTCACTTCTAAAGCTGGTTTTATATTTACAGGAAATATGGGTTCAACCTTAGGTTGAATCTTATAATTGTCTTTTATTTGTGTGACAGTTTCTTCAATTCTGGTTAACTGTTTTCCTACTATTTGGCAGTAAAGGTTGGTATAATTATTCTGTTTAATCAAAGGTAATATATCTTTAACTAATACGGTTTCTCTCTGGGATAATCGATCAGGAGTTTCCACAAAAGCTGTAATTACTAAAGGTTTACTGGATGTTGTATCACTAGGTTTTAACTCTAATGACTGAGGTGGTGGATGAACAGATCTAATGTTTTGTCCATCTGTGGTAATCTATGTCTTCTGGATATTTTCAAGGACATTAATTTGTGCTTTTGGAATGATGGTATTTTGCATGTACCATTAGGGAAAAGATTGAAATTTTTGTTGTTTCTCTCAATGAGAATAATACTGATTTTTAAGCTGTTCAAGTTGGAGAGGACTATGATTTTGGTAGAGACCTTATTTTCCTTTGTCTTGACTAAGAAAATGCAAGAAATGCAGACTCCGTTTATTTTGATATAAAATATTTTTATTTGTCATTGTCTGGTTGAACAAAAAGTAAGTAAAACATTTTTTAAGGAAAATATTTTTGTATCATTTTTTCAAAAATGACTTTTAAAATTTTCGTAAGTCAATTTTTACAAAGTTGACTCTCACTCACTGCATTTTCAACACATTTAGCATTTTCAAATAAATATTTTAGCTCACTAAAAAATCATAAAGATATTTTTTTGAAACAAACTTTCTCTTTTAGGTAACAATATTTTTATATTTCAAATGTCAAGCAAATGTCAAAAACTAAAAACAAAAATATTTTTTTTTTGTAAAATCCATTTACAAGAAATTTATTTATTTTATATCGAAACGAATGGAGTTGTAATGTAAATATAATAATAAGATCCTTTTTATTTTTATATTATGTGAGTTCGTTTTCTCTCTTTTTGATTTGACCAGAGAGTTTAAGAGACAATATGTAGCTATTTTTATTTATTTATTGAGAGATTTTTAACAATTTTAATTTTAAAAAGTTATTTTTGACTATAATTTGTTTTATGTTAGTGAACATACACTAAGATTGTGTTTGTTTCGACATAAAATATTTTACAAAAAAAATTATTTTTGTTTTTCAGCGTTTAGTTGACATTTGAAACAAAAATACTTTAATGTTTAAAAGAGATATTTTAATTCAATAAAGTATTATTTATGACTTTTTAATGAATTAAGATACTTATTTGAAAAAGTTAAATGTGTTGAAAAAATAAGGAGTTACGAAAATTTTAAAAATAAGTTATTTTTTAAAAAATAATATAAAAATATATTTTTTAAAAAAAATCTTATTTTTTGTTTAACTAAATAATAAAATATTTATAAAAAAATATTTTACGAAAACACAAACACCGAAACATTCTTCTAGACAACACTATGCCCTAGTCGAATCTCTTTCTAATTCATCAAAACAAAAACAACCAAAATGTTTCCTTACAAGAAAGTGAAGAGGAAGATACTGTTGGATTTGTGGGACCCTCAAGTGCTTTGGACTGGAAAATTGAGTTACAAGTGGGTAAATGGTTGACTGTAAAATTAACTTCCAAAATGACATATGGCGTGGACTTCCAAAGTGATATATCGTAGGGACCATAGAAGAAGCGCCGCCCATAACATTAAGGTATTGTTTGGCATAAATTAAATAGGATGCAGCTTACTTCCAGTTTGAGATCGGATTGAATGATACTATTTGGTTTGTAGAGGCTCATAACGGGTCTCTTTTTGATAATTTGAACCGTTCAATGTGTATAACTCATCGAGTATTATATGACTGTAAAAAATCACGTTGATCAGATATCGATAACTATGTGATCAAATTAGTTTTGTACAAAAAAAAAATAGATGGTGAACAAATTAACGATTGACGAAAAAATTGATCCAATAAGATAGCTATTGATATCCGATCAACATAATTTTTTACAAACATATAGTAATTGACGAGTTCTATATATTAAATGGCTAGGATTATTAAAACGGGACTCGTGGTGGGTCCCATGGCCAAACAACAACATCCAATCCGATCTCGGACTAGAGGCAAACTGCTCCCAATTAAATAAATATATTTATTTTGGATCGTATCACTTTTTTATTTTTTTATATCTTTTTATAAAAAATTAAAAAATATATATTTATTTAAATCATTCTAAACAAACTCTTAAAAAACAAGAGAGAAGAGAGGGTTGAGTCAGTAGTGACTCTTCTTTTGGCAGGAGGTTAAAATGAGTTCCTTTGGCTTTTAAACTTTTTTAGATTATATCACATTTCTATTTTTTTACATGTTTTTTTTTTTTTTTAAGTTCTTTTGGCTTTTAAACTTTTTTAGGTTATATCACATTTCTATTTTTTTACATGTTTTTTTAAAAAAAAAAAAAAAAATTAATTTTTAACCTATTTCTCAAAACAATTTTGAGTAACTAGTTTGGAGCTTTGTAATTTGGAAAACTAGTGAAAATCCATGCATAGATATAAAAAAAATTAATAAAATATTTTTATATAAAATAATATAAATATTTAGATTTTTGTATGTTAATTACAAAAAAATATTGAAACTTACAATTTAAGTCTCACAATTTATGTATTAATTTTTAATTTATCACAACTTTAATTATATAACTTTCAACCCCCTTTAATAGAGTTATAAACTTTGGCGAGTTCAACCCAAGTAACTTGATTTAACCTTGAAATTTTTACAAAATTAGACAACATAATTTTTAATTCGGTGAATACCTATGTAAAATTTAAAAATTCGAATAAATTTGAATAGATTTGGATAGAGACACCAAATAACTTGAGTAATTGAAATACAATTATATATATAAATATATAAAATTATTTGTTAATTTATTTTTGAATAATAAATAAGATTAATTAAAATTTTAATATTAATGAACAAAAGCAAAAGCATTATATTTAAGCCTGCGTTTGACATAAGATCAAATAGGGCTTTTAGCTAGTCACAAAAAGACAAAAAAGATTTTTTAGCCCAATAAATAAAATGTCACATCCAAATCATAATCATTTTATTTTTTTTCTCACAAAAGTCAAAAAAATTCAAAATGCCTATCACAAACGAGGCTTTTTAACTCCATGCTTAAATATCCAAAAAGTCAAAAAACCAAAAGCCAATCCACATCCCAAACGAATCCTTAAGTCTTTTCAATAGATTTTTTTTTTTTTTATGTTTAAAAAATACACTTTTTAAAAAGGGATCACCGATTAAGTTGATATTAAAAACAATTATATTTTATAATGGCATAAAATAATTTAAATATAATAAAATGAAATTTCTTGAAAAATAAAAGTATCTGATAAAAAAAAGAGAGGAACATTTAGAATGGTATTCTCTTTTAATTTGAAAATAATTCTAGATGACCAATAAATTATCACTTATAACCCTCATTTTTTTTGTTAATAAAAAAAATATTTCACGAATCATCACTTTTAATAGAAAATAATATTTATTTCTATTTGTTTTAACAAAAGTCACTGTTTAGCAATTTGAGCAAAAAAAGTTTCATTTTTTTTAAAAAATTTTAGTTTGCTTAATTGACAATTGAGATTAAAAAAAATGATTTACCATATTTCGCAAGTGTTAAAAAAGTCTAGGTGAATAATAAAGAAAATGTTTAAGACCCACAAAAAATATCAACAATTGTACCCACAACGATGTAATATCATATGTATCAACTTTTAAGTTGTTATACACTCAATGACATAGGGTCTAACTCCCTTGCCACTTCACTGTGAGTGAAAATGTGGGTCTGTAGCATTACTTGAATAATAAATTATCGCATTCCTATATGTTTTTGTTATATATAAAAAAAAAAAGTTTCCCCAATCATCACTTTTAATAGAAAAGTAATGTTTGTTTCTATTTGGTTTTAGCAAAAGTTTTATTTTAATTTGTTTAATTGACAATTGAGATAAAAAAAAATATTTAACAGAATCTATCATATTTGGCAAGTGTTAAAAAAATATTTGTATTAAAAAAATTCATTATTCAAGTCCTTATAGTTTAGAATGATATATATATATATATATATATATATATATATATATATATATATATATATATATATATATATATAATATAATTTAAAACCAAAAATGACAAAAAAAGAAAAGAAAAGGGTGAAACATTAATAAATCCTAAAACATGATCTTGTGAACTATTTTGTCCTTTTTTTTTTTCTTATGAACCCAAAGGTCTCATTAAAGTGAAAATTACATAAAAAATGATAGTCACTTACATATTTGGGTTTAATCTTTTAGGAATAAAAGTGAGTTCTTCAAAATGTAAAATTACACATTTGAGCAATTTGCACTATAAAAGTTTTGAATTTTTCCTCATTCTAGAACAAATCCCACATTACGAACAAAAATCTAACACTCTATTGTAACACTTTAATAACGTAACATTTCAATGTAACACAATAAAAAACTCTTTGGTGTACTTTTCCTAAACGTATCAACGTAACACTAAATAAATAAATTTCCTTGGTGTACTTTTCCCAAACATAACACTTCAACCAGTATAATTCTAAACGTAACACTCTAATGTAACATACTGCAATGTAACACACAAAAAAACTAAAAAAAACCTTCTTATTGTACTTTTTCTAAATGTAACACTCACAGCTTGAAAATTACATTTGTCCAAAACTTACTAGGGAATATTTGTACTCCTTTTGGAAAGGTTTGAAGAATCTCACATTTTTTTTTTGGTGGTTATATTGGAGAGTTACGTTTGGGAAAAATATGCCGAAGAGTTTTTTTTGTGTGTTACATAGTGTTTTTAGAGTATTATATTAGAGTGTTACATTTGGAAAAAGTACACTAAGAAATTTTTGTGTGTGTTACATTAGAGTGTTACACTAAAAAGTCTTTGTGTGTATTACATTAGAGTATTACAGTAAGAAGTTTTTTTTTAGAGTGTTAAATTAGAGTGTTTCTTTTGGGAAAAATACACTAATGAGCTTTTTTGTGTGTTACATTAGAGTGTTACACTAAAGAACTTTTTTTGTGTAACATTAGAGCATTACACTAAGGAGTTTTTTCGGAGTGTTACGTTTGGAAAAAATACAGTGAAGAGTTTTTTTATGTGTTACATTAGGGTATTGTACTAAGATTTTTTTTTTCGAGTGTTACATTAGAGTGTTATATTGGAGTATATTACAGTTTAAAATTATACATATAGCCAAAACTTATCAAATAGTTTTTGTACTCCTTTTGAAAATTGGAAAAATCTCATATTCTTTTAGAATGTTTGAAGAATCCCATATTTTAAGTCATTTTTATATTTCTTTTGAAATTTTTTCAGATAAAAAAGATTTTTATATAAAAATTCATCCCAAATTTGATTCCCATAAATTGTATATCTTACCTTTCTAGCACAAAAGAAAAAAAGAGAAAGAACATAATAGAAATAAGGGTATAACCGTAAAACTAATTTTAAAATAATATATTAAATTTATTTTTCCAAAATCAATGGGACTAATTGGTCTATAAGAAAATCCTTAAAACTAAATGGATCACCATTCCTCAAGATAGAATTTATAGGTAATGCTTCCTTAAAATTAAGTATAAAAGTATCATATATTTGTAATATATTTGTTAAATAGTTTATATATATATATATATATATGCATACATAGATATGTACATAACTAATTCAATTAAAATTATTATATATATATTTATGCTATATTTTATATGATGATAAAATTAATATTATTCTTTTGTAATGCATACATTGTAACTTATTCTAAAGTAATACTAGGATGGGTGACCCCTTGGGAAGTCCTTGTGTTGCACCCCTTTTGGCCACTTTTTTTTTCCCCTTCTTTCTTTCTTTCTTTCTCTCTTCACCTTTCTTCGAACAACCTGTCCGATTTTTAGCCAATTCAATCGCCTTCCCCTCCCATTCGAAAAATTTCTCGCTTTTAAACTATTTCCAGATTATTCTCTTCCATTCAATTTCATTTTTTGTCCATCTACTTCTTAAAATAATAAAGACGTGGTTAATCTTCAGGTGCGATCATACCAGCACAAATGCACTGGATTCCATCAGAACTTCGCAGTTAAGCGTACTTGGGTGAGAATAGTACTAGGATGGGTGACCCCCTGGAAAGTCCTTGTATTGCACCCCTTTTGCCTTTTTTTTTTTTTCCTCTCTCTTTCTTTCTTTCTCTCTTCACCTTTCTCCGAACAACTTGTCTGATTTTTAGCCAATTCAATCGCTTTCCCCTTCCTTTCGACAAATTTTTCACTTTTAAACCATTTCCAGATTATCCTCTTCTATTCAATTTCATTTTTTGTCCGTTTATTGGTTAAAACAATAAAGACGCGGTTAATCTTCGGGTGCGATCATACTAGCACTAATACACTGGATCCCATTAGAACTCTTTAGTTAAGCGTGCTTGGGGGAGAGTAATACTAGGATGGGTGACTCCTTAGAAAGTCCTCGTGTTGCACCTCTTTTGCCTTTTTTTTTTAATTTTAATTTTTAATAATATATATAGACATATATATATTAATTAATTTAATTTTATAAAATATTATTTTAAAAAAAAATTAACCCATGCATCGTATGGGTTAACTATTAGTTTATACTTATATTCTTATGTTGATATTGTTCATAAAATTAATAATGATAATAATATTTGAGAGAAGAACAGTTGAATATAATAAATGATGTACATTCACTATATGAGTGAGTATGGTCCAGTTTAGATCGGTTTGGGATGAAATTAGAATCAATTAATTATTTATAGTTCTATAAAAATTGGAACTAAATCAAACTATTAAAATTATGAAACTAATCCAAACCAAATTATTTAAACATGGTTCGGTTTGAAACCATAGTGTCACATAATCAGTTCACAAGAAAAATCATATAATATTTATAAAAAAAATTTAACTTATCATAAATTATAAAAATAATAATAACAAGCCCATCAAATAAAATACTTTCATAATATTTCACCAGTTAAGTGAAACCATAACATTAAACAAATATTGTTCAATATAAATCTGTCATAATTTTTTGAAATATAAACTTTCAAAATATAAACATGCACATTATTCTACTATTAACTTAAATAAACATAATATCTAGCAAATAAATATATATGGTTTAAGTTATACCATCTAATTTGGTTCAAATATGGAATCATGGATCTAAATCCCTAACCAATCCACAAAAAACGGTTCCTTAATTTTCCAAATCAAGATTGAACCACAAATTAAAAAAATCAAACCAAACTTACTAAATTGATCTGGATCGGTTCAATTTACAAATTTTTTGGTAAGCTTCTCGGTCTAGTGGAAATACATAGCTTTCGTACATATGAGATGTCATGTTCAATTCCTCTGGTTGCATTTTGTCGACGCCTAGACCAGCCTCACGGCTCCAGTTCGTTGGGTTTCACCACTTCAATTCTTAATATGATTTTTCAATTAAAATGGGTTAAACATTTGGTTTTGTGGGTATTGATTTCCGACCATACAACCAAACAGGGAACTTAGTTAGAGAGCACGCAACAGAATAAATTAAGCCAACCACCTGCCAACAAGAAAATGCGAACACCGCGGTGGTTCGTCCACTAGAGGGCACTCTGACGATCAAGTCAGTCAAACAATCTCTCAAAGATATCACACAAGTACTCAACGAACAAATTGAAGCATACCTTAGGCCCATGAGAGTGCCTCACTTTTATAGCTAGTAGTGACCTAGTCCTCTAGAAGTCTCACTTCATAGGACTTAAGCACCATGCTTACCTCGGACTCTCAACTAGATAGAGATAAACTCCTTAAGAGCCTTATCCTTATCCAGACTAGGAGCTTCCTCTTATCTAGGACTCTTGTCCTCTATCCAGATATCCCATAATCCTGATATTACCACATCGAATCTCGGCAATACTGCGATTATCTCAACAATTATGACTCACCCATGTGGCACCTTAGCCGACATCTCGGAGCCACCTCGGCCACGTGGCGTCATTCACAAAATACTTCTCCACAATTGCCCCTTAAGTTCTATTACCTCGGCAACATGAGGTGATGGAACCTATAAATGTACTTCTTCGATTGAGATCATGACTCGTCAACTTTAGGTAACTAGGACTCAAATGCCCCCTTTATCAAGAATCAAGAATGAAGTTCTTTCAACATCTTATCCGAGATCGCTTCTCTAGCCAAGGTCATTACCCCACTAGTTCCAAAATTCCAAGAATCTTAACTGCGCATGAGTTGTCATGCTCCATTGCCCCAACCTTTTCTTCCACGTGTCATCGCCTTATTAGTTCATACCTATCACACGTCATCAAGCCACATCAATTCTACCCACGCCGTCTGTTAGGCACGTCGTCCGTAATGCCCCGAAATAATTACTAAGCTATCCCCAATATTGATTACATACAACACGTGATAAGGTAATTATCCTCCATTAGACCCAATCACTTTTACAGAAGAGTAACATATGTAGGTATACATTCACAAGCTTAATCCTGAACCTATAGCATATGTTATATAATAAAGAAATATGATGAAAGTTAAACAACAAAAATGGATTTGAATCCAATACAGTTAAAGTCCTTAGCTTGTACAAAAAGAAGCATAATAAATACACAAGATGAAGCTCTTGCTCCAAGTCCTCCCAAAACTATTGCCTTGGTGGAGGCATGTCATCAGCACCTGAAAATATTTTTCTCATATAGGGTGAACCAAAACCCAGTAGAAATAATACAACACAGTATATGAATCTTAACAAAGATATAAAGTGAATGCACATGCAATGTTCATGCCAAAACATTTTATATCTCCTTCCAAAATCATGCAATGCCAAGTTAATATTATAATTCATAAATCATTTCCTTTACAATAGAAAACAAGGCGGTGAATCACACTCTTGGAATCTCAAAACAAATCAACTTTTCACGAAAATTTCATCCACGGGGAACCGCAAATCGACACCCATGTAAACGTAGGCTATACAACCACTACTATTGCCATTTCACAGAAATTTCATCCACGGGATCAGCACCTATATATACGTGCGGTTTTGAGGACTTTCACCATGGACACTTAGGCCAACTTATTTCAACGAGATAACATATACCTCCCATATACACCCCTTTTCTCAAAACGATAAACATCTCGAATGTAGAAATATGAAATAATGCTCAATGCAAATGGATGAGACAATTGTTTCAATTCTCCTAATTCTTATGCAATTTCCACAACTTATTTCAACGAGACAACATATGCCTCCCAGATTCACCCTTTTTCTCAAAACGATAAATATCTCGAATGTATAAATATGAAATAATGCTCAATGCAAATGGATAAGACAATAGTTTCAATTCTCCTAATTCTTATGCAATTTCCACAACAATCATAGTTATCCTCCATCGATAGCCCAAATCGGATATCTTTAAACAGATAAACAATTTCCAATAAGAATAGCCTTTCGAAGTTTCAAGATGTAAGTGATAATACATATCCAACTCTACCATCCTCATCAATATCAACCCAATTCACATTTCCAACATCAATTCATTATTTATATTAAATCAACATTTGAGACATTTAGGGCAAAATCCCATTTTCTTCCAAAATCAATCCCAAGTATCAAAATCGACTACTTTATCATAACTCGACTTTATTTTCAACACCCCAATCATTTACAAGAATCCATTTCAAAACCCCTCTTTTGATCTTTAACCCAAAACCCTAGATTTGTTTCAAAAATCTCCCAAAATCACAATATTGTTTAGAAATAGTAAATAACTAAGTTAAAACTCATAGAAAAAGTGAAGAATCCCTACCTCAAGCTTAGAAGACGAGAGAGAGAGACTGAAGGAAACTCAAAGACATCGAAAATCAACTTTGCTCCGATTAGAACAAAGCCTTCGTCGAGCTCTACCTTTTTAACAAAGGGACACGGATGAAAAGGTCGACGGATCTAGGTATACTTGAGTGAAATAGATGAGTTTTAGAGAGAGAGAGTGAGAGAAAATAGGGTTTTGAAATGTTTAGAGAGGGAGAGATGAAAAAGTGACTCAGAAAAGTGACTTTACAAATTGATATACGCGTAGACCGCTCGAACGCAAGAAGTGTCATTTGAGCAACCAGAGACAATAAGTTGCACCGCTCGAGCGCAAGAAGTTTCACTCGAGCAAAGAATACTAACTCCTAGAAGTTTTACAAACAAGCGGTAAATGCAAACTCCCAGTATCTTTGCAGACCTACAAAAGTACTGAAGGTTTACAAGGACTGTTCGAGCGCAAGAAGTGTCGCTCGAGCGAATAAGCAAAATTCTACGCAGCAACAATTTGAAAAACAAGCTATCAACCTGTTCCAAATGCAACCAACACATCTTAATGGCCAAACTCAAAGAAAAATAAAGGGAAACAAGACAAGAACAACTATATAAGGCAATGAAACCTAGATCCAAAACATAGAATGGGTTGGGTCTAAACCAGAGTCGCTATAACTTTCCCCTTTAAGGAATTTCGTCTCTAAAATTTTAAACCAAACATGAAAACCATGTTTAAACTAATTACAACAATGATAATAATTCAAATTCATTACCATGACCCATCCACCAGTCATCTATTCTCATCAACGTGATAAATGAGTTTTCAATATTGAATATACAATTCACATTTCCAAAACATATACAATGTTTGTATTACAGTAACATAACAAAGTTTTCAACACATGTTCAAACATCAATAAATAGGTCCAGATATTTCTCACAGACTTCCGCCTCACTCTCCCAAGTGACCTCCTCAACCCCGTAGTGTCGCCACAACACTTTTACCAAAGGAATCGTCTTGCCTCACAAGACTTGGTCTCGAGTATCTAAAACTCTAACCAGTCTCTCCTCATATAAGGCACCCTCGTCTACCTCTAAATCCATCTAACTATGATGGATTCAGCTCATACTTCCAAAGCATCCAGATATGAAACACGTCATGAACCCCAGAAAGCTGTGGCAGCAAGGCCAAACAATAAGCTACATCCCCAATCCGCTCTAGGATCTCAAAAGGCCCAATAAACCTAGGAGACAACTTCCCGTTCTTCCCAAACCTCATCAAACCCCGTCTAGGTGATATCTTCAAGAAAACATAATCTCCTACCTCAAATGACAACGCTCTCCTCCTACGGTCAACATAGCTCTTCTGATGACTCTGAGCCGTAACCAACCTCTTACGAATAAATGCTACATTCTCCATTGTTTCCCGGACAAATTCTGGACCCATCATAAGTGCATCACCTACTTCGGCCCAATACACAGAAAATCTACACGGTCAGCCATACAAGGCCTTAAACGGTGCCATGCTAATACTTGACTGGAAACAATTATTGTAGGCAAACTCCACTAAATGCAAGTGCCTCTCCCACGACTCCTTAAAGTCATGAACACAACATCGAAGCATATCCTCTAGGATCTGAATAGTATGCTCTGACTGATCGTCAGTCTAAGGATGATAAGCAGTACTAAAAGCCAATCTAGTACCCAAGGCGATCTGTAGGCTCTGCCACAACTGAGTCGTAAAATGTGGATCTCTATCTTAAACAATATTCACAGGGACCCCATGAAGTCGAACTATGTCCCTAATATACAGGTCAACAAGGTAATCTACCGAGTCACTCATGCGCATAGGTACAAAGTGTGCTGACTTAGTCAACCGATCAACTATCACCCATATGGCATCATTAACCTGTTAAGTCCTCGGAAGACCCACCACAAAATCCATCGTGACATGCTCCCACTTCCACTTGGCTATAGGTAAGGGTTGCAACAAACCCGCTAGCCTCTGATGATCGACCTTCACTTGTTGACAAGTAAAGCACATCAACACAAACACGACTACGTCTTTCTTTATCCCCTTCTACGAAAACTGACGACTACGGTCGTGATACATCTTTATATCTCTCGGATGCACCACAAGGCGTAAATGGTGAAACTCTCGAAATATCTTCTCTTGATAAGACTTCGACACGAAAAAATGGTCAAGATATCTGACACTCGAGTTAGAATACACATTTAAGCCCTTATCTACCTTCCCACTAGATATCTTCTCCCAGAGGATTTCTACTTCAAGGTCACCCCTCTATGCTTCTATAACTCGGCTCACAAATGTAGGTTGTGCAACTACCGAAAACAAAGTTGCCGACTCAACGGACTTGCCAATAACACCCAACAGCTCCCATTCTCGGATGGTAATAATCGCTACGCTGCTAATGGATTTTCTACTGAAAGCATTGACCACAACATTGGCCTTCCTCGGATGATACTATAACTCAAAGACGTGATCCTCCATAAACTCCATCCATCCCCTCTGCCTTATATTCAGATCTTTTTGTGAAAATAGATACTTCAAACTTTTATGATCAGAAAACATCTCAAACTTCTCACCATAAAGGTAATGCCTCCAAATTTTCAAAGCAAAGATCACAACTACTAGTTCTAAGTCATTGGAATGATAGTTCCTCTCATGTGTTTTCAATTGATATGAGCCATAAGCTACTACCTTCCCATCTTGCATCAAAACACAACCCAAACCTTCCCGTGATGTGTCACAATACACAAAATAGCTCAAACCCCTATCTAGAATAATCAACACTGGAGCAGTGGTAAGCCTAACCTTAAGTTCTTGGAACGATTTCTCACAGGTCTCATTCCACACAAACTTTATTCCTTTCCTCATCAATCTTGCCAAAGATGAGGCTAATCTAGAGAAGTCCTTCACAAACAGTCGGTAATACCCGACCAACCCCAAGAAACTACGAACCTCAAAGGTATTCTTAGGTTGTTCCAAATCTTTCACTGCTTCTATCTTAAAAGAGTCTACAGTCACTCATTCCCTGAATACCACGTGGCCTAAGAAATTCACTACTTTCAACCAGAATACACATTTCCCATACTTAGCATACAATTTGTGGGCTCTAAGCAACTCAAATACAATTCGTAAGTGTTCCTCGTGTTCCTCCTCTAAAGGTGAGTAAATCAAAATGTCATTAACAAAGGCGACTAAAGATGACTACAAAATGGTCTAGGAACTCTCGAAAGATTTGGTTCATCAAGTCCATAAACAAAGCCAGTGCATTGGTTAGCCAAAAAGGCATCACTAGAAATTCATAATGGCCATACCGTGTACGGAATGTCATTTTTTGGATATCCTTCCCATTCACTCTTAAGTGATGATAGCCTGATCTCAAGTCTATCTTAGAGAAATAACAAGACCCATTCAACTGATCAAACAAATCATCTATACGAGGCAATAGGTACTTGTTCTTAACAGTTACCTGGTTCAACTTCTGGTAATCAATACAAAGTCGCAATGCACCATCTTTTTTCTTGGCAAAGAGAGCCGGTACCCTAAGGCAAAGTACTAGGGCGAATAAAACCCTTATCTAACAATTCTTGGAGTTGAATCTTCAACTCACTTAACTCGGCGGGTGCAAATCTATACAGTGCCATAGAAATCAATGGCGTGCTAGGCACCAAGTCAATAGAGAACTCAATCTCACAGTAAGGTGATAAACTAGTGAGATCCTCAAGAAAAACATCCGGGTACTCACAAACTACCCTTGGCAAATCAACTCGGACTTCACCACACTCACTACCCAAGAAGGTTGCAAGAAGACAACTAAGCTCACTTCGACCTTGCAGATCATACATTGGTGACAAAACTCTATCAGCTCGGTTCCCCAGAAAATAAAAACAATCACCACTCGAGGTGCATATAGTGACTCTCTAACGGTAATAGTCTATAATGGCCCGATACGAGGACAACCAATCCATGCCCAAGATGGCATCAAAACTCGACATATCAATCAATGCAGATGAAAAACGAAGTCGGCAACCGGCAACCTCTATATCACAACCCCAAAACCCCTGGTCCAAAACTACTTTACCACTAATAGGTGACTTTTCCCTGAGTGGAGATGCTAATTGAGCCACTTCTAACCCCAATGTCGATGCAAATGCAGACGAGATGAAAGAATGAGATGTACCCATATCAATCAACACATTGGCAACAAAATTTCATAACAAGAAAGTACCTTTCACAACTAAAGGCACTGGCATTAAGGCCTTGTTTGTCATCCTCCAAAAAAGTTAAAAAGTTAAAAAGTCACTATCCTATTTAAGTCACATCATCTTATTTAAGTCACATCACCTCTCTATCACATCACTTCAAACACAACCCATATTTCATAAAAAGTCAAAAAGTGCACTTATTTAGAACATCCCAAACAACTCCTAAGTTTGGCATGGTAACAACATACACACACCCCGTAGGTCTTGCTTTACCTGTTTACCCCTCGGAGCATAAGTCTGATGCATTGACTAGGCAGAAGAGGCTCCATAATTGGCTCTCAAGGCTTGTGCTGACTATGTAGGCTGGTGACTCTGTGTTTGCCTTGAACCAGATGCACCAAGTGTGCCACCTAACTGAGGGCAAAACCTCCTCACATACCCTGACTGCCCACACTGATAATAGGTAGGCGGTTACCTTCTCCCCTAACTTTAGCTCTAAGAACGAGTCAAAGACAATGTTGACTGTTGCCCTCCTCCTCTCTGTAGGCAAATTTGAGACTTGTGACCTAACTGGCCACACTTAAAACAAGAGAAGCCTTCATGATTATTTCTTCCTGAACCCGACCTTGGCACAGGAAAGGTGGATCTAGACTGTGCAACTTGGGACTACTGTGGAATGGAACCCTTTTGCCTCTTACTGTCCCAATTCTTAAACCACCTGACACCTCTTGGAGCCTCTCATCCGCTCTTCCTCTGCGTGAACCACGGCCTCCAAATGAGCCACTGCCTCCATAAGGCGTCTGCAGTCCCTAATCATTGACCTAACTACTTTGAAAAAAGCCCGCGCCTCAACCCCTTCTTGAACTTGATACAACGCCGTTCTTTTGTCACCATAAGCTCCAGTGCAAATATAGAGAGGCTAGTAAAAGCTGCCTCAAACTTGGTTAAGGGTAAGTTAAGCTGCTTGAGCTTTAGAAACTGATTCCTCAACTTCTCCCTAGTAGTGAGAGGCAAGAACTTGTCCTGGAAGGCGTTAACAAAGGCCTCCCAAGTTACCCCAATGCACCCACGTGCATACTTCCACCACTGACCTGTATCTCCCTTTAGCTGGAAGGATGCCAAGGTCACTATCAGTCCATCATCTTCGATGCTAAGCATCTCAAATGTTTTCACCATCTACTCTAACCACTCATTCGCTTTAGATCACCCAAAAACTCATTCAGATTAGACCAGAAGAACTCTCTCTTCAAGAATGATGGCCCTACTTCAGTAACTTGGGCCTGGACTTGATTTTCAACCCTAAGAATGTCCACGGATTCCGGCAAAGCTCCAGCCATTTAACGAGCCAAAGAGCCTATGGCCTACTGACCCACTGGTTCGACCACATTGGCCTAACCAACCCCTTCTTCTTGGGTCAGAATCTAATCGGGTAATGGCACCTCCTGCCGTCTAGGCCTGCCACGTCTATTACCACACCCACATCCTAACATTCTAATGAAGGTAACACAAGAGATTAGCACATTTACAAGTGTGCTGATGCTAACCCACTCAAGTCCTAGGGCAATGGACAACAGTAATTGTGGACGCGCCCTCGAGGGCTTTATGCTTTCCCACAGTTCGGAGTTAATATGTCACGGTTCTGAATCTAATCTCACAATGTGCGATGTGAGATTGATAAATCACCAAAGAGTCTAAATCCGGCAAATCGTTTTGGAAAACAGATTTTTAAGAAAGAAGTGCCAAATATGAACTGTTTTGCCAGATACAAAGTTGCCACCTAAATATTTTATTTTGGGGAAATTTAGGAAAACCTGACTCGTGCCTAAGGCCACGTGTCTGTCATCACCAAAGTTGCCTCGGCTCGAGAACTTGCGTACGATTGGGGAAGGTCAGCTATGAGCACCCCCGCTCGCCCGATCCAAAAATCAGTTTGTACTGAGCATGATATCGAGTTTTGAAAATATTATGCATTCTTATTCTGGTTATTAGCCTAGAATTACTATGTGATACGCACAACACACAAGTATAGACTAGATCGCCTAATTTGGAACAAAGCATCACATATCCGTTTGTTTGGAAATGGTTTGAAGTTTGCTACTCGCAAGTAGGCTAAAACACGGATTTCAATGAATTATTCCAATTCAAGCAACCCAACCTTCATCCATAGGCATTTAGGTAGTTATATTACATAAGCAAATAGCCTCATGGTAAGTATGCTGTCGTGTTAACACTCACATACATGCAAGATGCTAAAGCATAAATACTCACAGTGCACTCCGAGCCAGAATAAAGGATATGTTAGTAATCAAATGTATGATCCAAATCCGTGTTAAGATGGCTAATGCATCGCAAGCAAAATGCAACTAGAATAGGCTCGGCTAATCTAAAATGGCATATGAGATGTGACAATTCAACACATGTATTCAACTTGGAATTGAAATACTATACAGTTAGTATGATGAGCCGAGTCCGGTGCATGCAATACTGATGAATGATGCGAACATGCATAGCATAAGGATGCTAATTGAAACGTGCCCTAGAACTAACCATTGTAAGCGGTTAAGTAAAAGAGAGAAAGAAATGGAGGTTGGAAGACATGCATCACACACACGCACGCTTATTATACAATTGTGCCCTCTCGAGGGAGGGACCAAAATAATAATACAAATTAATTAACTAACAAGCTAACTAAATATTACACAATGCTTAACTAATTAAACAGATTAATTAAGCTAAGAAAGCAGTAAAGCAGCCTCGGGAAGAGGGACAGATGCATGAGTGCTCGGCTTCGCTCGAAAATCCGTCGCCATGCTCATGCTGCCTCTGTTTACACTGATCTGTACTTCTGAAAACTTCACAAGTCCCAAGGAAGCTTCAGAATCACTCCCTGAGCACAGTGGGATGTCACCGACCAAGAGAAAACAACACCGGCCATGGAGTTATGGTCATCGACCAAAAATGGGATCACCGGCACTATTTTGGTAGTCGGCCGGCACTGAAAGTTGCCGACCAGCCATTTCCTCCTGCAGAACACTGGTTTGCTACAATAGAGGACAGACAGAACATGGCGATACATTTTCAATGCAATTTATGCACTACCACCCTCCTCAGCATGTTTGAGACTTAAAGGAGCATGGTTCTCGACCCTCGGGCCATCAATCACGCATTTCAATTCATGATGGTCCAAAAAAGTCAAGCGTGCAATTCAATATCAAATGAAATGCACAAAACACATAAGGGACCTTAACCTCTATCATGTGTGATCAAGAGGCAAGGCAATGCACACACAATGCTATGCAACCTAAGCATGCAAACAACTCAAGCATGTGAACAAGCATGCAAACATGCAAGCATATAATCAAAATATCAAATACATGACAAGATGGAAGTTAACAAGGATGCAAAATGCAACTTAAGCATACAACGACATACGATGAGCAAAGTATGCAACAACATACAAGGCGAGCATGCAACAACATGCAAATGATAGACTTACACCAAGAAGGACAGCTCTCTAATAGGTCTAAAACAGTGGCCAAAATGCTAAGGGATAAGGGACAGAATCACATACAAACATGCATGCTAATGGCCCATCACTTTAAGCATAAAAGGGGACTTTTAAGAACACTTAAAAGAGGATGAACATGGACAAATGGCATACATTGTAAGCTCTGAAATCATATTAGAAATGGTGCCAAACCAACTAAACAAATCAAGCAAAGCATGCAACCAAGCCCAAAATTTGGAAACTAGCCACGGGACTTGAACCAAGACTATATGAAGCAAACCCCAAAGGGCCATGGGGGACCTAAAACAGTCCCAAGGTAGGTCTAATCAAGACCAAAAACCCACTTGGATGGCATCTAAATGGCCTACACATGATGGCATACACAATGGTCCAAACATGGACAACTCTTTAAAGCATTAAAGGAGCATCAAATGTAAGTAAACAAGCATGCCATATGGACTGAAATGACATGGTAAGTGATTCCAAATCACTGAAATAAGCCAAGTAATGCATGCTAGGGGGTTCAAAATTCAAAGCCTTCAAGCTAGATTGCAATGGTAGCTATACAAAGCAAGTCATGGACAACCAAAACAACCAAAATCAAAGCTCAAGCATGTTAAAACAAGGCTAGAAGCTTCACAAAGTTGAGCCAAAATCATGGTAGAAAGACATGTTACAACATGATGCATGTTAGGCTAAAACATGGGATTATAAGACAAGTGTATGAGGCATACATGGCATGTCTAAACCAACTCAAAATAGTGCTATATCATGGCAAAACAAAGCCTAATATATACTGAAATGGAGCTAAAACAAGCTAGGCAAACATGCTATAACACAAGCCATTTATGCAAGCATCAAAGACAACATGGAGAGGGGATAACCCTCTCCTATTTGGGACCTCAAAACCACCTCTCCACCACTAAAAATCCTCTGGATTTCAGTGGTAGAGAGGTCATGCAAAGACCAAAACAATGGCCAAAATGGATGGCCTAAAACAAGGCCTAACAAGGCCTTGGAGGGGGAAAACAACCCCAAACCTCAAAGTGACCTTAAACAAAGTTCTAAACCACACAAAATCAGAACTTTTATCAGTTATAGTTGAAGCTTAAAACAATACGCAAGATAGGTTAAAAGCTTGTGCAAAAATGGGAAATAAAGAGGGTAGTTTCTCACCCTTGAAGAACCTCTTCAAAAACACCACTCCAGCACCTTCCTTGGATCAAAACTAGCCCAAGAACCCTAACAACACCTCCTTAGAGCCTTAGCAACCAAGGATGGTGTAACACTAGGTGTTTGTGTGCAATAGTGTGAACAAAAGTCACTTTAGGGCACAAAACACACACGCAAAGGCAAAGAGAAGGAATTATAGAGATAGATAGATATAAACTTCCTAACCCTAATTCTCTGAACCTGGAGGAGGGAGGAGGGGCTTCCTCTTTATAGAGGTTCAAATCCTCATGCTTCTAAGAGAAGCTAAACAAGAGGCAAATCCCTCCATGCACGTGTATGGAGGGGGTGTAAAGTGGATGCCAGCTGTCACAACTGGCATAAAATATCTGTGAAAAGAAGATGGAAAGGGGTTGGCTGGAAAATATGACTGATTGACCAACAAAAATGGCCGGCCGACCAAAAACACTGCCGACCGACCAAAATATTTGGCCGGTAGCAAGAAAAGAGGGCCGGTGGCCTCAAGCCAAGGCCGGTGAGGTGTGGGGATGGCCAACAAGCCATTCCCTACCCTCAGAAGCAAAAACACAAGTGTTTGGTATACAACCAAGCACAAAACAAACAAGTCAAGAGGTCTTGAGGCAAGGCGCGCGACCGAAGCCTCTGAGAACTCAAGACGAACACGAACACGAATGATCATCGAGTGTTCAAACGATGACGTCCAAGTCTTGAGGACGGTCAAAAATGGGGTGCCTATAGTAATTTACTCAGCAATAGCACATAATCACATAAACACATACGAATTTCTTTTCTAGATAATGATTGTTCTGCGACACTGCCAGAGTTCTAGTTAGAACTAGCAGTGATCAAGTACTCTTCTAACAGGTCTTCTAGAAACTCTTAGACCCAATTAATATATTAGAAATTAAATCTCATACCCATATAATCACATAAGCATGCTATCATATAAGCATATACACAAATATCCATATCAAACGAGATAAACCCATTGTGGTAAGAACCACTTCCCACATACCCAAAGCATTTAAACCCAGTACGCTTTGATACCAAGTTGTAACGCCCTAGAATAATTACTAAGCTATCCACAATATTGATTACATACAACACTTGATAAGGTAATTATTCTCTATTAATCCCAATCACTTTTACAGAAGAGTAACATATGCATGTATACATTCACAAGTCTAACCCTGAACCTATAGCATATGTTACATAATAAAGAAATAGGATGTAAGTCAAACAAATAAGAAATGACGCAAGGGCTTACAGTTTTCCAAGTCAATACTTGGTTCCAACAAAAATGGATTTGAATTCAATACAATTAAAGCCCTTGGCTTGTACAAAAATAAGCATAATAAATACACAAGATGAAGCTCTTGCTCCAAGTCCTCCCAAAATTATTGCCTTGGCAGAGGCATGTTATCAGCACCTAAAAATGTTTTTCCCATATAGGGTGAGCCAATAGAAATAAGCCAACACAGTATATGAATCTTAACAAAGATATATGGTGAATGCACATGCAATGCTCGTGCTAAATTTTTTTATATCTCCTTCCAAAACCATGCAACGCCAGGTTAATATCATAATTTATAAATCATTTCCTTTACAATAGAAAACAGGGCAGTGAATCACACTCTTGGAATCTTAAAACAAATCAAACTTTCACGAAAATTTCGTTCACGAGAAATCGTAAGCCGACACCCATGTAAACGTAGGCTATACATGCACTACTATTGTCATTTTAGGGAAATTTCATCTGCAGGATTAGCACCCGTGTATATGTGCGACTTTTAGGACTTTCACTATGGACACTTAGGCCAACTTATTTCAATGACACAACATATACCTCCCAGATTCGCCCATTTTCTCAAAATGATAAACATCTACAATGTTTAAATATGAAATAATACTTGATGTAAATGTATGAGACAATATTTTCAATTTTTCTAATTTTCATGCAATTTCTACAACAATCATAGCTATCCTCCACCAATAGCGCAAAACAGATATCTCTAAACAGATAAATAATTTCCAATAAGAATAGGCTTTCCAAGTTTCAAGATGTGAGGGATAATACATATCCAACTCTACCATCCCCATCAATATCAACCCAATTCCACACTTCCAACCTCAATTCATTATTTATATAAAATCAACATTTGAGACATTTAGGGCAAAAAAAAATTTTCTTCCAAAATCAATCCCAAGTATCAAAATCAACCACTTCATCACAACTCAACTTTATTTTCAACACCACAATCATTTCCAAGAATCTACTTGAAAACCCCATTTTTGATCTTTAACCCAAAACCCTAGATTTTTTTTTTTAAAATCCCCCAAAATCACAATATTGTTTACAAATAGAAAATAACTAAGTTAAATCTCATAGAAAGTGCGAAAAATCCCTACCTCTAGCTTAGAAGATGAGAGAAAGAGAGAGTGAAGGAAACTCAAAGATGTCGAAAATAAATTTTGCTCCGATTAGAACGAAACCCTCATCAAGCTCTACCTTTTTAAAAAAGGGACATGTGTGAAAAACTTGACGGATCTAGGTGTATTTGAGTGAAATAGATAAGTTTTAGAGAAAGAGTGAGAGAAAATAGGGTTTTGAAATGTTTAGAGAGAGAGAGAGAAAGAGAGAGATGAAAATGTGACTCAGAACAGTGACTTTACAAATTGATAAACGCGTAGACCGCTCGAGCGCAAGAAGTGTCACTTGAGCGACCAGACACAATAAGTTGCACTGTTCGAGCGCAAGAAGCTTCGTTCCAGTGAAGAATACCAACTCCTAGAAGTTTTATAAACAGGGAACCATCGCTCAAGCACAAGAAGGCTCGCTTGAGAAAACACTGCTCGTGTGCAAGAAATACTGCTAAAGCGAAAAATGCTAACTCCCAATATCTTTGTAGACCTGCAAAAGTACTGAAAGTTCATAAGGACTGTTCGAGTGCAAGAAGTGTCACTCGAGTAAAGAAGAAAAATTCTAGGCAGCAACAATTTGAAAAACAAGCTACCAACCTGTTCTAAATGCAACCAACACATCCTCATAGCCAAACTCAAAGAGAAATAACGGGAAACAAGACAATAGCAACTATAAAAGGCAATGAAACCCGGATCCAAAACATAGAATGGGTTGGATTTAAGCCAGAGTCGCTATATCGTCCAAGGCAATTTCATCATGTTTTGTTGCCTTTTCATTTTTGACAAAAACTTCTTCCCTCTTTCCCCGTCTCTTCACTTTTACATATACGGTTTTTCCAGATTCTCTCTCTCTATGAATTCTCTTTCATTTTTCTATTTTCATTTTCTCGAAGCTTTGCAACTGCTCCGTTCGTCTCCTACGGTAAGGTTATGACCATTTTGCTCTAATTAAGAGTGTTGTCCAACTTCGGCATACACGACTCCGACGTTACTTTCTCCGACACTACTCTGTAAGTCTTCAAATCTGCTTTGCTTCAGTTTTCTTTTAGTACCTCTCCTTTGTGGACTATTCATCTGTCACACCTTGTTTTCACTCTACATTGAATCTGTCCTCGTGTACATTTTTTATTTGTTCGCTGTTCTTCACGTTTTTGATTTTGTGCTCTGTTTTCATTCGAATTTTCTACATGCTTTCCGTGATTTTTGTGCACTGGCACTGAGTAGAGTTTTCCTGAATGCTATTGAGCATATTTCTTTGTTTCTTCACTCATGGTTTCACTTTGAATATGTTCTTGAATACACACCACTACACTGTCCACATCTGTGTCCTTTGCATTTCTGTCACTGTTTCATATTTTGAATCATGTTCTTCTGTTTTTTTTATTTTTTATTTTTATTTTTTTTATTTCCCAGATTTTTGCCTTTTGATTCTTGTCCATCTTTATAGATTTAGGTTTGGGATTTGCCTTAGAAATCATACACTTAGGAGAATTAAAACAAAACCCTCATTAGGTCTCCAGCATTCCCGCCCTAGTGCTCATTAGGGTTTTGCCGAGATATTAAGAACTTTCCCTGACACAAACCATTACCATAATCCATTAAGACGAGGTCATGGGAATGTTTAAGTAGAGGGTGGTAGATTCACCCAGTAAATTAGAATATTTCCGCCAAGAGTTTAACATTCTGGCCGACATCCACCTTAGGCTGGTTGGTAAAGAGGATTCCATTATGCCTAGAGAAACCTATATGCCTTTTCCAGTAGTGTCCATTATTGAGGGTGGAATAAGATTCCCCCTTGATATCCTTTTCCAAGAATTTTTACACTTCTACAAAGTTAACCTCGCTGAGAAAATGCTAGGCTCACCCTTGGCGACGTCTAAATCTTTTACACAATGTGTGGCCTTAGATCCACCAGTGGCTACACCTATTACCTCAAACCCCGTTTCATAGCTTACAAACTCACAGCCGGCCTTCTTGACTTCAACACAAGCGTTGGTGATGACTATCTAATTGTCTCGGGAAATTGGGAGTTCGTGCAAGATGATGATTTTCATCTCTACCCCTTGCGTCGAGAAGTCTTTACGGAACATGGGTAAGAACTAAATCGCCTCAAAGTCTCATTTCCTTTAATCATCCATGCATATATGTCTTTCTGGTTCTAATGTGTTCTTTGATTTTTCCAGCTCTTCCTCAGCTGAAAAAATCTTTCCAACAGTTCTACATCCCCAGCTGAGATCTCAAATGGCTTCTGGACCTGCCCATCAAAAAATGCAAGGCCCCCAATCCTTCTGAACTATGTGCCGACGTATTACTCTTCTCTCCCTAACGTCCCAAGGAGTATAACACCGCTATCTTCATCAACTCCACTAGTTGTGTCTTCTTTAAGGCCAGACCAAGCATCCACATCTGATCTTGTAGAGTAGCCTTCCACCTTGATTCTAGCCCAACTTATTCCTTCGTCATAATGCCAGCGCCGACCTCCCAACGCTTCTGCCGGCAAAACGCGCCAAGATTCTGAGGCATCGACATATGATCCCACTAATCCTTCAATAGCCCTTCCAGCATTTAAACTCGGCACCTAAGTAACCGTCGTCGCCACCTCCAAAAAGATGGTTCACAAACCAGCAGCGACCAAGGACCTTCTCCCTAGTTTACTCGAGATCGTTGTGGTCAAATCTACGCCCTCTCTCCAGCCCAAGCCAAAGAGGATAAAAAAGACTAAGGCAAAGACCAAAGTTACCACTATCCCTTCTGACTCTAAGAAGGACATCGAGGACACAATGCCAATATCAAAACTAGTCAACACTGAGAAGAGGCCGGCTGAGGCTAAATCAACTGATGTGCCACCGCCCAAGAAGACAAGGTTCGAAGGACCAGAGGGTGGAAGCAGTTTCCATCACAAGGAAACATGGGCTCCAAAATTCGTTATTAGAGACCGACCTTTGAAGGTTGGCAACAACACTATTGAGAGCCTTGAGGTCAACACCGCTTTATCCACGACGGTTCTCCTTCTGGCCTACATGAACAACCTGGTCGAGTTCAATCATTATGAGAACTTTGCCATGATAATGCAGGACACGGTCTTGGTAAGTCTCTAACTCTTTACATTTCTTCATTTAGCATTCACTTCAATCATTTATACTTAGTTGAATTTTGCTAATTTTTCTTTTTCTCTTACAGGCCATCCAACATGTTCACTCTCATGCGGTCAAAACCGAGATGATGAAGAAGGACCTCGTCAAGAAGACCCAAGAGGCTATAGGTTTTCTTTCTTCACTTAACAAGGTTGAAGCCAGGATCAAGAATCTAATGGACAAGGCTAGCGCCACCAAGGCAGTTCAGAACAAGGCCAAGGCCACAATCGAAGTCGCCGAGGCCAATAGCTAAGCCGCCGAAATCAAAGTAGTTGAAACCGAGGCCAAACTTATAGAGGCCCTCGCGACAAAGGAAACTGAGATAAAGACCGCCGACAAGAAGGCTTACATGGATGGACAGGTCGATGTTCAGGACTAGTACAAACAGTAAGTTAATCTGGCCTACAACAAAGGCTATTATCTCGGTTGGATGGCAGCACTCAAAGAGCTGTTTGTCCCCAAGGACTCGTCACTCCATGATATCAGCCGACTCAAGGTGCTCTTTCCTCTGTCGCTAACCCAGACTGAAGATGAGGCCGAAGAGGAAGAATCTGAGGCCGAAGAAGAAAGTGAGGCCGAGGTTGCTGTTGGGGCCAAGTCCTAGACTCTGAATGATTAAGTCTTAGACTTGACTGAAGAGGATAGGGACGAGGTTTCTAAAAGCACCTTGCAGAAAAAAATTGACACCTCTGATGCCGAGGTCGCTGCTGCAGAGAAGAGCCTAGATCAAACTCTCCAAGAGATTTACGTTGAGGTCGTAGCGGAAGCCAAAGCCAAGAGGAATGAAAACATTACCCCAAATCTAGTACTTGGGAATTTTTCTTTCTTTTGATTGTACTTTTTTCCTTTCTTCTGAACAGTTGCAATATTTCCTTTTAAACAACTTCTGTTTTGTCAAATCGATGTACCTTCTTTTGCAATTAAACATGTTATTTTTTGAATGCAGGTCTTATTTTTCTTCTAAGTTGAATGTTTGCCTTTTATAACTACTTATTGCCTTTCCTTTATGCCTTGTATGTTTTCATACTTCAAATCTTTTGAAGTAAAACTTTCTTAAATAATCACTTCGGATTAGAACATGTTGCTACTAATCATCTAGGATTTATCTTAGTAGTCAATCATCTCGAGTTAAGATATCTCGGATAAAGTCTCTTATCATTGTTCTTGGATAACGTCAACTTGAAAAATTTTCTCAAAATTTTCACAAGTGTTATACTCACTCTTACACCATCTCGAATACTATCTCTAACATTTATCTCGGATAATTTCAACTTATAAAATCTTTACAAGTGTTATATTCACTCATGTTTCCTGCCCCCTAATGTGAACCTAAGTATCACTTATGTTCACATTAAGGAAGCATTGCTTGGTTCTTGCCTAAGTCTACTTTAGACATCCATGACTGAGGTCATCACGTTTGGCTCGTCCGAACTAAACACTTAAGGCTTGCTCTTAGTGTGCCGAGAGTACTAGCTACCTTGGCTTTTCGCACAAACTAACCAAAACATGGCTAGTTTCATCTTGTTTCACTTTTGAACATCGCCTTATACTTAGTTCAACTTTACCAATATGGTAAGTCTAAGTTAATCACCTTGGAAACATTGCCTTGTTTCTCATTGAAACATCGCCTTGTACTTAGTTCAACTCCACCATCATGGCAAGTCTAAGTTAATCACCTTGTTCACTTTGGGAACATTGCCTTGTTTCTCAATCGTATCTCGCAATCATTCAACATTTTGTAAAAAAACAAAACTGATACTGCTATTTTATTAATAATTTGGCTAAAAATTAGTTCAGATTACAATGGGAAAGAGAAAAAACCCAATAATTAGTGATAGAAAAATTTCAGATTGCTGGTATTCCAAGGTCTTGGAAATTCCTTGCCATCAGTGTCTTTAAGCCGATATACACCATTGCTGACGACCAAGATGACGCGATATGGTCCTTCCCAGTTTGGGTCAAGCTTTCCCTCTCTGGGATCATTCTTGTTGCTGACGACCTTCCTTAGAATGAGGTCTCCTATCTGAAACTCCCTAGGATTGACCTTCTTGCTGCATGCCCTGGTAAGTTGTTGCTGGTATGCCCCCAGCCGAATTGCTGCTCTTTCTCTTCTATTTTCAATAAGGTCAAGATCTCGGGCAAGGAATGTCTTATTTGTTCCATTCTCCACTCCTTGGGTTCTTATTCTAAGAATGCCAATCTTCAATGGAATGATAATCTCGGTGCCATAGGCCATAGAAAATGGAGACTCACTTATGAATCTTCTCGGTATAGTCCGATATGCCCATAGGACATTAGGCAGTTCCTCCACCTACTTGTCTTTGGCAGCTTCTAGCCTGTTCTTGATTCTATCCAAGATGGTCTTGTTGGATGCCTCTGCTTGTCCATTGCTCTAGAAGAAGCTAGGAGTAGAATAATAGTTCTTGATCTTGTATTTCGCACAGAAGTTCTTGATCAACTTGTTGTCGAATTGAGTGCCATATTATCTGCCACAATGGCTCTTGGGATTCTAAATCTGGTGATTATGTTCTTTTAGATGAAATTCTTCACATCTACATCTCATATTTTTGCAAGTGGTTCAATTGCTACCCACTTTGTAAAGTAGTCAGTTGCCACAAGTATGAACTTCCTCTATCCAGTTGCCTGGGGCAGTTGTCTAACAAGATCCATGTCCCACTGGTAAATGACCAAGGACTAGGTACTGAATTTAAATCTCTAGCTAGCTGGTGTATCAAAGGTGCAAACCTTTGACACTTCTCGCACTTTTTTACATAGGCTTCGGCATCCTTTTGCATGTAGGGCCACTAGTATCCCTATGATATAGCTCTGTGAGCGAATGATCTACCCTCTACATGGCTTCCACATACTCCCTTGTGGATCTCGTACAAAAAATCCTCTACTTGGGATGGGTGTACATATCGTAATAGAGGTCTAGTAAAAGATCTCCTGTATAGATGGCATTCTGCTGATAGGAAAAATCGGCTGACTTTAATCTAGTTTTGCGTGTTTCTCTGTTGTCTATTGGCAACTTGCCATCTCTGAGGAACATGACTATGGTGTCCATCCAGTTTGGACCCATCTCTACACACATTACCTCATACTCTGTTGTCAGAGATTTTATACTAAGGCCTGACAGATAATCCCTCATAATTGTTCTTGGCTTGCCTGACTTTATAGCACTAGCAAGGTTTGCTAGGGCATCGACATGACTATTGTCATCTCAGCTAACCTGCTGCAGGCGGCAGCATTGGAATTGTTCTAGCAGTTTGATAACCACCTTTACATAGGCTACCATTCTCTCATCTGGGGCTGTGTACTCGTCCATCGATTAATTTATAATGAGTTGGGAGTCGTAAAAAACTACCACCTCATTGGCTTCTACTACTGTTTCTAGTTTCAATCCAGCAATTAGTGCTTCGTATTCTGTTTCATTGTTTGAGGCCTTGAACCCCAAATGGATGGACTATTCTATCATTCGTCCATCTGGCGACACCAAAACCACTCATGCCTCCACTTCTTATCGGTTTAAACTGCCATCGACAAAGAGACGTAAGGAATCACTAATGTAAATATCACAGGGTTTTAGCTTTTCTTCAGCATTCTTTTATTTTTCCGACGTGGGATTTCGTGGCCGTAATTGATTTTTTTCTTTCTCCTAGGCATCCAAGGCAAGGTTCATTGGTGTTCGCCTCGGAATCGCGCCTGGAGTAAACTCTGCCACAAAGTCGGCCAGAACTTGGCCCTTTATCGCTATCCTTGGCCTGTATTCTATGTCATACTGACATAGAACTACAACCCATCACACTACTCTACGTGTCAGATCTCCTTGCTATAACAAAGACTTCAGTGGGTGCTCTATAAGCACCATGATTTTGTGAGCTTGAAAGTATTGGTTCAGTTTCTTTGAAGCCATTACCAAAGCAAGTGTCAATTTTTCCAATAGCAGGTACCCGGTTTCTGCACTGGCCAGGGTCTTACTGACACAGTCCACTACCTTCTGCTCTCCTTCTTTCTCTTGAATTACTACAACACTAACAGTGTGGTCTGAAACTGCTAAGTATAAGAACAACTATTCTCCTAGAACCGGGTTCGACAATACTGGTGCTGTTGTCAAGTACCTTTTCAAGTCGGCCAGAGTGACTTCACTCTTTTATCCACAGAAAGTCTGTGGCCTTCTTTAATAACTAAAAGAATGGCTTATATTTATCTGAATTCTGACTGATGAATCTGTTTAGGGCTGCTGCCTTACCGGTTAAAATCTAGACTTTCTTTGTTGTTGTTAGGCTTTTTAGATCAATGATGGCCTTGATCTATTCTGGGCTCGCTTCAATTCCTCTCGTGGATACCAAGAACACCAGGAGCTTACTGGATCCTACCCCACATGCACACTTTAAGGCATTCAGCCGAAGCTGGTATGCCTTCAATATGTCAGATAGTTCTTTTAGGTTTGTTAGATAATCTCCTAGTTCCTTACTCTTGACAATCATGTCGTCAATGTAAACTTTCACAATCCCTCTAATTAAGTGCTTGAAATCATGGTAACCAACCTCTGGTATGTTGCTTCTGCATTCTTCGACCCAAAGGACATCACCCTATAACAGTAAAGTCCTTTAGGGGTAATGAATGTTGTCTTCTGTTCATTTGGAGCATGCATTGCTATCTGGTGATGCCCCATGTATGCATCCAGAAAGCTCATTCTTCTATGCCCTGATGTCACGACCCAAACCCGCCCCTATAGGTTTAGCGTCGTAACCGACCAATAATCCTTGGATTACCGAAGGCCTCTTAACATAATAATATATAATTAGGGGCTGCAGAAGCAAATACATAAAATATACATAGTCCATCGAGCTGTGAAGACATATATGGGACAGATAATCTTAAAATTTCATAAACTTATGAGTGACATCAAAAGATACAGTATTTACACGTCACATCATGTACAAATAAATGGAAGCACTTGTTCGAAAATCAAAAGAAACAAAGGCTAATACATCACAAAAACAACCACTAAACTTGACTTAATTCGGAACCTCCTTGGGAGGCACAAAGGTTGGCTGACAAAAACTAAGACGCCAAGTCCTCAACTCTGAGCCTAGTCACGTACCTGATCACCTACATACATAAGATAAATAATGAGCGGGAGCCCAATGAATAATAACAGAGTAAAGGGTTAAATGAATTATGTTCCATGACTTTGCTTGTACATAGATTAGATTCATATTCGTATTCTTATTCAATTCATATACAGAATTCATAATTCATGCTTGATCATATATAGTTCATCCGTTAGTGCTAACAGATCATTTACAGAGCATCATAGATCATACTTGTCAGTTCCATGGGGGAACCTCCGACCGGGTATGGATAATTTGTCAGCTCCAATAAAGGAACCTTCGAATTGGGAACGGATAACTTGTCAGTTCCATAAAGGAACCTCCAGCCGGGTACAGATAACTTGTCAGTTCCATAAGGAACCTTTGGTCCGGGTACATATAACATACTTGAATCATAGCATAAATACCACAAACATTTGTTAGAGTTGGACAATCATTCATAGCATAAGCATGGCATTTCATAGAACAGATCTTATTCCATATACAGAAAATAATTTAACTTGAACATAGCTTTACTAAGTTATTACTCACAGATAACAATAGCTCCAAGTAAACGGACAGAGTAGGCAATTCAGATATCTTGTGGCGCGGGACCTACATAGATACAGAACGAATACGTACTAAATTACACACCCGGAATCATTAACTTAGTTCTTTCTTGTCTTGGTGTGTTTCTACTTTTTTATCGTCATTATGGTGTCTTAAACTTGGCTTAGGAATGCCTAGGATAGAAACAGAATGCAAAAATGCACTTGAAAGCACTTAACAAAAATTGTTAAAAACAGGGTCCTCGCTCGAGCGTAACTTCCTACGCTCAAGCGGACATGCAAAATGTGAGTGGTCGCTTAAGCACAAGATCTGTCGCTTAAGCGGTCTATAAACTTTTGTAAAAGTGCTGCTTGCTTGCTTTTTCCGCTCGATGCTCGCTCGAGTGTGAGAGACATGACCTCACTCGAGCCCAACTTTTGTCGCTCGAGCAATCTGCAAAACATAAGAACTTCTGGGAGCATGTATTTCACGCTCGAGCAGACTTCTGGTCGCTCGAGCGGAAGTGTACGCACTTAGAGTGGTCGCTCGAGCGTGAATTCCTTTGCTTGAGCGTAAGAGCAGAATTTTGGAATTTCCAAAATTGCTCACAAGTTCAAAGTTGTAGAACATGGTCTCTAAGACCAAAAACTTGAGGAAGCTATAGGAAACACTTATAAATGGTAAAACCATGGTGAATTCAAAATCATTTCACCAAACCAAAGCTCAAAAGCTTGTCAATTATACAAAACCAAACTTGAAATATTGAAAATATAACTTGCATGTAATGGTATGAGTTTTAACCTTCCCAAACATAATCAAACGAGGTAGAAACATGTGAAATGTGGTGATCTTCCAAAATCAAGCCATGATCAATGTATGCATGTGAAGCTTCCTCAAAATGAAGCTCTAAATGCAAAAGAATTTGCATGCAAGTATGATTATCTTCTCAATTCTTCTTCCTAAGCTTAATTATTGGCTTAATTAACTAATTCTCTTGAATTCATGCATTAAAGACTACAAATATACAACTAAAGGAGTGAATTTCTACCTCAAGCCTTGAATTCTCAAGTGTAAGAGCTTAGTTGTCCAAGTTCTCTCCAAATTCTTTTCTTTTCTAGCAATTCCTTTTGTTGAGCTCCAATCTCACAAATTTCTCAAGCTTAGAACTCAATCTTCCTATTCTCTCTCTCTCTCTCTCTCTCTCTCTCTCTCTCTCTCACGTTTGAGTTCAAAGATATGAGTGAATGATAGTGTAAAGTATAAAAGAGGTGATAAGGGTAGACTTATATAGGCTTACCTAGAGGTGGTTCATTAAAGTTAATCAAATGGGCATTAAATTAATCTAATTTAATCATTCCGAATCGAATTTCAATAAAACCTACCATAAAATTCTAAAAATTTCAATTAACACATAAATCAAGTCAGTTTTTGAATCGGATGTCGATAAGGCCTTCAATTCGTAAACCAAAACAAAACCATGAACAGATCTTTCTACGTTAAATAGATATAAACACACATAGGGCAACATATGATGTAGAATTTCACTTTAATTACTTATTAGGCATAATTAATCATGTATTAACGTTAATCATGGGTTGGGGTTGTTACACTTGATGTGGCATCAACAAGCTAATCAATCTTGCGCAAGGGGAAGCAGTCTTTCGGGCATGCTTTGTTCAGACTAGTGAAGTCTACACAGACCCTCCATTTGCCATTCTTCTTCTTTACCACCACCGTATTGGACAGCTAGGTGGGGTAGTTCACTTCCCGGATGGCATGTGTCTCTAATAGCTTCTCCACTTTATCTTTCACTGCCTGCACACAAACCGTAGTTGATCTTCTTGCTCTTTGCATCACTAACTTGGCCGATCTGTCCATATTTTGTTTGTGGTAGGTGACCTCAAGACTGATCCCCGGCATCTCATAGGGTGTCAAAGTGAACACTTCTATGTTTTCTCTTAAGAAAATCTCCGTTCTCCTTTCTTCTTCCTCAGCTAAACCAGAGCCGAGGAGAAAGAATCACTCCTCATCTCCTTCCTATACAAAAACCTTTTTCAAGGATTCTTCACTCTTGTCGGTATGTTCTTTACCGACATCATCCAAGACCTCGCGGTCTTCGTTTTCAATCTCTGTTGTCTCTACTTCCCTAACACTACAAGTGTACTTTATTGCTTCCATGGAGCAATTTTTCGCCTACACTTGGTCTCCCCCTGTTCAGTTAAGAATTGCAACAATTGGTGCAACATTAAGGGAACATCCCTTATTGCATACAGTCAAGGTCTTCCCAAAATGATGTTGTATGGGGAGGGGGTATCTATCATAGTAAATTCTATAATTACCTTCATGGCCGCTACCTGCACTTCTAGACTTGTGGCTCCTAGAGGTCATGTTGGCGTCCCATTGAATCCAACCATAAGGCTGTCAAATTGCTCTAGATCATCCTTGTGGAGGCCGAGCTCCTTGTAACATCTGACGTAATTGATGTCACAAGAGCTTCCTTGATCAATTAGGATGGACCTCACTTGGAAATTTCTTACTTTTAATGTCATCACCAGAGCATCATTATGCGGATGCTATACCATATCAAGGTCTTCTTCAGTAAAGGATATTACAGGCCCTTGATGTCCACTTGTCATGGGTTTCTTCTGCTGGACCTAGAAGATATGTTGCAGATGCCTGACCCTTTGTGTCTTCCCTCAAACTTCATTCTCATTGACCTTCAAATAAATCATGTTGATTACCCGTGGTCCCTCTGCTTGCTGCGGTGGTGGTGGCGGTGGTGCCGCCGGTGCTTAGGCCATATTCGCTTGCTCTTCTCTTGTTTTTCCTTCGTCGATCAGGTCTCGCAGGTGTCCCTGTCTGACCAAATCTTCTAGGTGCGACTTTAGAGCCCAACATCCCTGGGTCATGTGTCCGTCTTCTTCATGGTAGGCACAACGCTTCCCAAGATTCCTACCCATAAACTTTCCTAGAACCTGCTGTTGTGCCTTGTAATATGGCTGGTTCCTGATTCTCTCCAAGACCTAATAGACAAGGATCTTAAAAACTGTACTTACTGCCTACATGAATCTCAACCCTAACTTCAGCCTAGCAACACCAGTATTTTCTATACCCTGCTTCAATGAGCCATTTCTCCTTTCTTATTTTGGTGCACTCGTCTTCTTCGCCTTCTCGTTTTCCTGGCGTATTTTTTGATCCGCGCTATTAATTTCTCTATGTTCTTCCGGAGTGTCTTCGCAAGCGACTATCGGAGCGGGTAATCATCATCGAAGTCGTTCTTGAAAGATACAACTGCGAGTTCCTAGTTACAACCAGAATCCGATTGTAAACGTCATAGTACCTCTTTGCGTAGGCCCTAAGACCTTCGCCATCGCCACTGATTTTCAAAGCTAGTATGGAGTCTACCCTTAGTGGTTGCAACTTGTTTGTAACAAACCTGGCCACAAACCTCTCGGCCAGGCCTTCCCAACTTTTCACGTATCCTTTCGGGAGTTTGTGGAACCAATCTCATGCTATTTCCCCGAATGACGATGGGAATACTTTACACAATAGCTGCTCGTTCCCACTCCATAAAGCCATTGAATTTAGATATAAGCCGACATGAAAATTTAGGTCAAACTTACCATTATAAATTTGAAACCTCGGCATGTTAAACCTTTTTGGCGCTTCGAACACATCCAAATTCACCGAGAATGGTGTCTTCGGTTAGGTGTTTGATGTGATCTCGGCATTGTGTCTCTTCTATTAAAGGTAATCTCTTAGGTCCTTATTCGTTCATCTAGGAGCTCAGCTGTCAATTAAGTTCAACCTTTTTGGCGCACTGTTTCTGGTGTTAGGATGTGTTCTTTTGGACTTCTCCACGTCCACTGTATCATCAAAACAAGGGCCTTGCCCTTAGATCTGCCGAGATCCCCTAACATAGGTCCCCTTGGTTCGTGGTGTTCTTTATGTGTAACAACCCCGACCTGTGATTAGCCTATAATCTTTGATTAAGAAGGCCTACTAAGTAATTAAGATGAAATTCTATGTTAAATTGCATGTGTTATATGTTATTTTCATTTATATATGTCTGTTGTAGAAAGAAGTGTCCATATATTTATGCGAATTGAAGGCCTTGTCGGCATCTAATTACGAAATTGATTCGGTTTATGTGTTGTTTGAAATTTTTAGAAATTTATGGTAAGATTAATTGAAATTCGATTCGAAACAAATTAATTAGAATAATTAATGCCAATTTGATTAGCTTAAGCCAAGCTTGATTAGTCAACACTAAACCAAGCCTATAAAAGGCTTCTAGATTGCATTATACTCCCATTTTGACATCCTAGAGAGAAAAAACGTGAGAGAGTGTAGACGCGCCCTTGGGCTTCATGCTACAGTTCGGACTCAAATGTCACGGTTCTTAATCTGATCTCACAATGTGCGATATGAGATTGATAAATCACCAAAGAGTCCAAATCCGACAAATCGTTTTGGAAAACTGATTTTTAAGAAAGAAGTGCCAAACATGGACTACTTTGCCAGATACAGAGTCGCCACCTAAATATTTTATTTTTTAGGGAATTTAGGAAACCCGGACTCGTGCCTAAGGCCACGTGTCCGTCATCACCAAAGTTACCTTGGCTCGGGAACTTGGGTACGATTGGGGAAGGTCATCTATGAGCACTCCTGCTCGTCCGATCAAAGATCGGCTTGTACTAAGCATGATATCTTGTTTTTGAAAACACATGCGTTCTTATTTCGGTTATTAGCTAGAATTTACTATGTGATGCGCACAACACACAAGTATTGACTAGATCGCCTAATTTGGAACAAAGCATCGCATATCCGTTCATTTGGAAATGGTTTGAAGTTTGCTACTCGCAAGTAGGCTAAAACATGAATTTCAATGAATCGTTCCAATTCAAGCAATCCAACCTTCACCCACAGGCATTCAGGCAGTTATATCACATAAGCAATTAGCCTCATGGAAAGCATGCTGTCATGGAAAAACTCATACTCATGCAAGATGCTAAAGCATAAACACTTACAGTGTAATCTGAGCCAAAACAAAGAACTAGTTAGTAATCAATGCATGATCCTAATTCATGTTGGAATGGCTAATGCAACGCATGCAAAATGCGACTAGAATAGGCTCGACTAATCTAAGATGGCATATGAGATGTGACAATTCGATACATGTATTTAACTTGGAATTGAAATACAATGCAGTTAGTATGATGCGCCGAGCTTGGTGCATGCAATACAGATGAATGATGCAAACATGCATAGCATAAGGATGCTAATTGAAATATGCCCTAAAACTAACCATCGTAAGCGGTTAAGTAAAAGGGAGAAAGACGTGGGGTTAGAAAACATGCATCACACACACGCACACTTATTACAAGATTGTGCCATCTCGACGGAGGGACCGAAAGAATAATACAAATCGCCTAATTAACTAACTAACAAGCTAATTAATTATTACACAACACTTAACTAATTAAACGAATCAATTAAGCTATGAAAACAGTAAAACAGCCTCGGGAAAAGGGATGCATGCATGTTCGGTCGGCTTCCCTTGGAAATCCGTCGCCATGCCACATGTTGCCTCTGTTTGCACTGCTTTGCACCTCTGAAAACTGCAAAAGTCTCAAGGATGCTTTTGAACCACTCCCTGAGTGTTGTGGGAGGTCATCGACTAAAAGATAGGGGCATCGGCCGTGGGAAATTGGTCATCGACCAAACATAAGGATATCGGCCAAGTGTTTGTTGCCGATCAGCACTGAATGTGGTCGATCGACCATCTCTTCTTGTGAAAAGCTCCTGTTGCTGCAGCAGAGGACAAACAACACATGACAATACATTTTCAAGACTATGTATGCACAACCACCCTCTCTATCATGCCATGAGCTCAAGGGAGTATGGTTCTCGACTCTCGGGCCACCAATCACGCATTTCAATGCATGATGGCCAAAGGTGCTAAGTGTGCAATTTATATCAAATGAAATGCACACAACACATAAGGGGCCCCAACCTCTATCATGCTTGATCAAGAGGCAAGGGATGCATGCATAATGCTATGCAACCTAGGCATGCAAGCAAGCTAATGCAACATGAGCATGCAAGCAAGCAATGTGCAATAGGCATACAACCTAAACAAGTAAACATGCAAGACATGTAACAACAATGCCAATGACAAACTTGCAACAACATGTGAGGCAAACATGTGACAACATGTAAAGGGACAAGTATATTTAGACCAATGTAATACATACATGATGAACTTAACAAAGTAACATAATCATGCAAGCATTACAATGTAATAGGCATGCAACAACAATACCAATGATAAATATGCAACAACATGCAATGGGACTAGCATGCAAACATCCAAAGAAACTTAACAAAAGGCATGCCAAATGCAATATAACCCAAGCATGCAACAACATGCAATAGGCCAAGTATGCAACAATGTGCAAGGCAAGTATGCAACAACATGCGAAAATAGACTTAAACTAACATGGATAGCTCTTAAACATGCCCAAATCAGCGGCCAAAATGCTAAGAAATGAGGGACAAAAGCATATACAAACATGCATACTAATTGGCCTATCACCTAGGCATGAAGACACAACTCTTAAGCACATTTGAAAGAGTGAAAAGTATGCAAGTGTGACAACACTACATGTTCTGAAATGATGTTAGAAATGATATCAAATCACACATATAATCATAATCATAGCATGCATAAGGCTTAAAGCCTAAAACTAGCAAAGGGACTTGAACCAAAGCTACACAAAACAAAGAGCATATGGCAAGTATAACAAAAAACAGTCCTAAATCATGTCAAAATGAGCCTAAAACATGCAATGGCCAAGGCCAAAACATGCTAGAAAGGTGGACTCAAAACATAGAGCATGCAAGGCTACAAAAGGGGTGTTACACTACACCTATCAAAACCGAACATGGTACGATTTAAGCAACCAAAATCAGAGTTATGGCATATCAGAACAAGACCAACAACATATTGAAATGGCATCCTAGAGGCCTAAACATGGAGGCATACACAATGGTCCATTCATGAGGCATAAGACATCAACTCTTTAAAACATTAAAGGAGTGATAAGTGCAAGTATATGAGCATACTATATGGACTGAAATAACAAAACAAGTGATGCCAAATCATTGAAATGACCCAAGTAAAGCATGCTAGTGACTTGGACACTCAAAGCTAACAAGCTAGATTACATGGTAGCTATACAAAATAATGCAAGCATGACTAAGACAAGGTAAAACAAAGCTCTAGCATGGTAAAACAAGGCTAAAAGCTTTATGGAGTTGAGCCAAAATCATGCTAAAATGACATGTTACAACATGATGCATGTTGAGGCAAACAAGGGGATTGCAAGGCAAGTATATAAGGTATATAAGAGGCCATCAAACCAACTTGAAATAGAGGTATATTATGGCAAAACAAAGACTAATACACACTGAAATAAAGCTAACACAAGCTAAGCATACAAGCCACCAACATAAGCCATTTATGCAAGCATTTAAGACAACAAGGAGAGGGGATGACCCTCTGCTATTTAAGACCTCAAAACCACCTTTCCACCACTGAAAATCCTCTGGATTTCAGTGGTAGAAAGGTCATGGAAAGCTAAGAACAAAGGCCAAAAGGGATGGCCTAAAACAAGGCCTAACAAGGCCTTGGAGGGGGTAAACAACCCCAAACCACGAAGAGACCTTAAACAAAGGTCTAAAGCAAGTAAAAACAGAACTTTTATCAGTTAATAGCTAAGCTTAAAACAATAAGCAAAAAGGGCTAAAAGCTTAAGCAAGAATGGGGTATTAAAAGCAAGTTTGCTCACCCTTGAAGAATACCTCCAAGAACACAACACCAGCAGGTTTCTCTGATCAAAATCACCACAAGAACCCTAACACCAACTACTTAGGACCTCAGCAACCAAGGATGGTGTATTGCTAGGTGTTTGTGTGCAATAGTGAGAACAAAACACCCTTTAGAGCACCTAAACACACACAAAGATGGAAATATAGAGATAGAGAGAAACAACTTCTCTAACCCTAAATTTCAAAACCTCTAAGAAGGGAGGAGGGGCTCCCTTCTCATAGAAGTCCAAATTCTAAGCTTCCTAAGCAAGCTAAGGCAAGGGACAAATTCCTCCATACACGTGTATGGAGGGGGTGAATTACAGCTAGCATAAAATATCTGCAAAAAGTAGATGAACAGGGTTTAGCCAGAAAATATGGCCGATCGACCAACACAAGGGCCGATCGACTAAAATGAGTGCCGATCGGCCAACACTTTTGGCTGATGGCAAGAAAACAGGGCCGATGGCTTCATGCCTTGGCCGATGGGTTGAGGTAATGGCCAACAAGCCCCACTCTTCCCTCAGAAGCAAAAACACAAGTGTTTGGCCCACAACCAAGCACAAAACAGACAAGTTGAGAGATCTTGAGGCAAGGCGCGTGGTCGAGACCTTTGGGAACTCAAAACGAACACGAGTATGGATAATCATCAAGTGTTCAAATGATGACGTCCAAGTCTTGAGGACGGTCAAAAATGGGGTGTCTACAGTTGCCCCTCTTTGACAGAACTCGAAATTCATAACAATGACAGGAGTGAATGTCAAAGCCCATAGATGACCCATTTTTGACAAGGCCGAAGACATAGACAAGCATACAAAATAGTAAGATATGTGCCTGAAGGCAGGAGCAAAATGCAAATGACATGCACGATGCCGAACATAACTTATGATCATGCAAAGGGAGCTGTAACGAAGCAAAACATGCAACAGTTTTAAGTAGGTGAACACAAGTCTAACTACATTACATGCATAAAGGATGTAAGAGAATTATACAATTCTCACTACGTCTCACGCGGAGAATACAATACTGTTCCGGTTCGTATGGTCACGCCAGCCTCAAATGAATCGTACATACAATATCATGCCTGCAAAAGAAAGAAACTTAACAGGTACAATATCGTTAGAAACATGCATAGTAATGCAAGTGAGAAGTGCGTGACAACGCGAGTGAAGTGTGCATAACAATGCAACCTAAGTGTGACGCATATCAATGCGGAAGGGATGTAAGACAATGTAACCTAGGTGTGATGCATAACAATGCGGAAGGGATGCAAGACAATGCAACCTAGGTGTGACGCATAACAATGCGGAAGGGATGCAAGACAATGCAACCTAAGTGTGATGCATAACAATGCGGAAGGGATGCAAGACAATGCAACCTAGGTGTGACGCATAACAGTGCGGTGAAAACAAGCACAACAATGCAAGTGCAGTGTTCATGACAATGTAATGCACTAACAAGTGCAGGTAAGGTGCGCAAGATAGCGCGATGCAATGCACAAAACAGTGTGATGCGCAAGATAGCGCGAATGAAATGCAATGCACAAAACAGTGCGATGAGGTGCACAAAATAGCGTGAAATGAAATACAATGCACTAACAGGTGCATATGATGTGCGCAAAATAGCACGATACGTAAAATAGCGCGAAAGGAAATGCAATGCACTAACAGGTGCATATGTTGTGCACAAAATAGCACAATGCGCAAAATAGCACGAAATGAAATGCAATGCACTAACAGGTGCATATGATATGCGCAAAATAGCGCGATGCGCAAAATAGCGCGAAATGAAATGCAATGCACTAACAGGTGCATATGATGTGCGCAAAATACCACGATGCGCAAAATAGTGCGAAATGAAATGCAATGCACTAACAGGTGCATATGTTGTGCGCAAAATAGCGCAAATGATGCAATGCACTAACAGGTGCATATGTTGTGCGCAAAATAGCACGATGCGCAAAATAGTGCGAAATGAAATGCAATGCACTAACAGGTGCGTATGTTGTGCGCGAGATAGCGCGATGCGCAAAGTAGCGCGAAATGAAATGCAAGTATAGTAGATACAAAAAAATGGTGACAAACTCCAACCATGTTGGAATCATGAGAGGAGGAAAAACAAATCCCAAACACGTCGAACACGTGTGAGGAATGGGGACACTCAAACCATGCTGAAATTGTGAGAGGAGGTCGAAAACAACCCGCCCAGGCCCGCGTATACAACGCAACCTGAGATAAAACCCGCCCAGGCCCGCGCGTCACGCGTCCTGAGATAAATTCCAAACACGCTAAAATCGCATAAGGAACGGGACACTCAAACCACGCTGAAATCGTCAGAGGAGGTCCAAAAACAACCCGCCCAGGCGTGTACCAAACACAACCTGAGATAAAACCCACCCAGGCCCGCGCATCACGCGTCGTGAGATACCAAACATGTTAAAATCGCGTAAGGAACAGGACATCTCTTAGCGTATCATACGCGAGAAAGAGAAAGGAGTGGTACAAACACTGGAACGTATTCCAAGTGCTCTTAACCAAAGAAGAAGAAACACTGGGACATATCCAAGTGTTTCGAAATGATATGAGCATTGGAAAGTATTCCAAATGCTCTAAACCAGAAAAGGAGAAACATAGGGACATATCCCCGTGTTCCGGAAAGAAGGAGAAACATAAGGACAAATCCCTGCTGTTTCGGAAAAAGAAGAAAATATAGGGACATATCCCTATGTTCCCCGAAGGAAAAAGAAACATAGGGACATATCCCCATGTTTCCCGAAGGAAAAAGAAACATAGGGACATATCCCCGTGTTTCAGAAAGAAAGAAAGTGCAAAACAATGCACAGCTCTCAGCGTATCATACGCGAGAGAGGAAAGGGGCAATTTCTTAGCGTACCACACACAAGAGAAAAAAGGTAAACCTCTCAGCGTATCACACGCGAGAGATGAAAGGTAAAATTCTCAGCGTATCACACGCAAGAGAAGAAAGATAAGCCTCTCAGCGTATCACATGCGAGAGACGAAAGGTAAAATTTCTCAGCGTATCACACGTAAGAGAAGAAAGATAAGCCTCTTAGCATATCACACGCGAGAGAGGGAAGGTAAGACTTTTCAGCGTATCACACGCAAGAGAAGAAAGATAAGCCTCTCAGAGTATCACACGTAAGAGACGAAAGGTAAAACTTCTCAGCGTATCACACGCAAGAGAAGAAAGATAAGCCTCTCAACATATCACACGCGAGAGAGGGAAGGTAAAACTTCTCAGCGTATCACACGCAAGAGAAGAAAGATAAGCCTCTCAACATATCACACGCGAGAGAGGGAAGGTATCCAAACGTGCGCCAAACGTGAGAGGAGAAATGTATCAGTCAAACTGAACCGGAACTACTAAATGAACCGTATATACAATACCGTTCACGAAAGAAACCTGACAGGTAGAATGCAATACAATGCAAGATGTTTAAGGAATGTAATAATACAATCACAGCGGCGCTTTAGAAAGCACCTCACGGGGTGAGTAGCGATAAACTGCTCTACTCTGACGGGGATCCCCCCTCGTGTTCTTCGAACACTTACCTTCAACTCACAGTACAAAGGTCCTAAAATACCAACAAGGAGCAACATCTACTGGGGAAACCACGGATGTCGCTTTTCTTCCTAATCATATTCACAACTTTTCCTATTCTTCAACGGGGTGACAGACTGGGTTGGTTCAGTATCCAGAATCGAGGCGCATACCTGCTACCTCAACCGATGGGGCTTCCATACAGATTTCAAGCCGGGGATGCACCCTTGGGTATTTAAACCAGACTTTAGTCTCGGAAATTCCAAACCTTTGTGTTCTAGGCAACAACCATTCGAACTCTAGTTTCCACCATCGCAATTGATCTCCTAGGAACTCATTGCAAACACAACCAAGACGCCTCTGGCAGGGATTGGTACTCCGGGAGAGCACTTCTAATTGCCATTCTGACATGAAAATAGTCGGCATAGTATTCTATTGGCCTTGAACACACAGTTCGTATTACGCACTACTCATTCTAAACACACAGCTCATAACACAGCACTCCGTTTCTCTGAACAGACAGCCCATTCTGAACACTGCTCACTCTGAACACACAACCCGTAATATGATACTCGATTTATTCTGCTCACAGCTTATTCTGAACATACCACCCATTCTGAACACTGCTCACTCTGAACAAACAGCCTATAATATGATACTCGATTTATTCTGCTCACAGCTTATTCTGAACATACAGCCCATTCTGAACACTGCTCACTCTGAACACACAGCTTATAACACAATATTCTATTCATTTTTGAACACACAGGATATAAAGAGGGGACTTGCAGAAGTCGAAACACACTCAGATGCTCCAAATTTTTACTCTTTTCTTTTTCTTTGTAACTTGGAACCTATAGCTTTAGATAGGTCCTGATTCTACTACTCTGAGATGACCTGGGTTAAACCCTGCGATTTTATGAAAGAACGAATTCTGTTTTGCACAAATGTAGAGAATGACATAGCACTCTGAGCACAAAACGATTCATTTTTGAAATTAAGAAATGAGTCTTCGACTGAGTATTGAGCCTACGACTGAACATAACGAAAAAGACTCAACAACAGAAAATAAAGGTAAACAACCTAAACACATCGAGAATCACTCGAAATGACTCAAAGCAAGAATCGAGACAAACAAAACAACAGACACAACACTCAGATGTGCTACAAAGACAAGAGACCTCTCTGTTCCCGAGGAGCCAGTTTCTCCGGGTATTGTTTCCCACCTTTTCTTATTTGTAATTCTCACATCACTCGACCCTTAGGCTCTGTTTTTCTGAAAAAGCCATTTTCCTCACTTTTTCTCTCTACGCACATCTCTCTATTCTTTAATCTCTCATTTTTTTTTCTCCCTCCCCTTGGGTGGTTGATGGATAAACAAGAAGTTGTGGGCTCTTGCCCCTAGCATTCTGCTAGATTCTTCTTCTTTTGCTCACAGCAGTGAACTCCTCCCATAGAGGGGTCGCGCTACAACTGGGTATGTAGCCAATCTGTAGCTAACATCAGTTGACGATGCTCTGCTAGGGAGTTTAGACGTGACCAAATATGTCCAGATGAGGGATTGGAATATCTTGATCCAATCCGATTCGTGCTTCGCTCTTGGCTTGATACCTCATTACTTGGAGGATGTTGAGAGCTTTCAACCCTTTGTTGTTAGCTTCAGTTTTGCCCTTTTTGGCGAATACGGTGCCCTTTCCGGCAAGTAGAGTGCCCTTCTGGCAAGTATGTTAACAATGGGGAAAAGACAGAACACCTGACTCAACTGTTCCCCTAGTTCATCATTTTGATCGTCTTTTTTTGTTTCGGCTTTCTACGAAAACAATTTTGATCAATATAGGAGTTAGATTAGCATACTTGTCAACTTTCTGATTTGAAATCATGCAAGTTAGTTTGTGAGCACTGAAAATTTTCCTTTTTTGGGTCCAATAGATGGTCCAGTTTTGGAAAATAACAGAATAATTTTCGAGAAAATCAATCAACTTTAGTAAAAATTCTCAAAAATTGTTTTTGCAAACGGCCACTGCTCAACGAGCATGGAACCTACTCTCGAGATACACAACCTCGGATTCATAACAATGGAAGACTACCCCTTATCTTAAGGACACAGCATGGCAACAGAAAGTTGCCCCTTGTTTGGATAGCGCCGCAGCACATTGTAATCAGTCCTCAAAGTGACGATTACAACCGAACTCTCGGATACAGAAATGACAAAGATGATCTGAACCATTACATGGACACAATTGACTTGGAAATGTTTATGGCTAGACTTTAGGACGAAGTTGCTTATTGTAGACACCCCATTTTTGACTGTCCTCAAGACTTGGACATCACCGTTTGAACGCCCGGTGATCATCCATGTTTGTGTTCGTCTTGAGTTCCCGGAGGTCTCGGCTTGCGTGTCTCGCCTTAGGATCTCTCGACTCGACTGTTTAGTGTCTGGTTTTGCACCAAACACTTGTGTTTTGCCTTGGAGGGGCAGGGAATGCCTTGTGAGGCATCCCCACACATCACCGACCATGGCCAGAGGCCACCGGCTGGTGTTTTGTTGCATCGGCAATGTATATTGCCGGTTGGCATTCTTTGTTGCCGGTCGGCAGTCAATTTTCTCAAAATGGCAATTTTGAGCAGCTGACTACTATTCATCTATTTTTGCAAATATTTTTAAGCAGTTGTATGGCATTTTGTTCCCCTCCATACACGTGTATGGAGGGATGGCTTCCTTGTTAGCTTACCTTGTAAGCTTTACAAGATTGGCTCCTCTATAAGAGGAGCCCTCCCCTCTTGGCTTTAGGGTTGGACAAAAAGGTTAGAAAATATACAGTGGAGAGCTCTGGATTAGGGTTAGGGTTTGTGTCTCACCTATCTCTATTTCTCTCTTCCTTTTTACCTTTGTGTGTGTATAAGTGCATTTGTGTCTTACTATTGCACACAAACACATAGTGTTACACCTTCTCTTGGCTACTGAGGTTCTAAGAGGTTGTTCTTGAGGTTCTTGGGTGGTTTTGAGCTTGGAGGAGCAGCTGGTCCACCATTGTTGAAGAGGTCTTCAAGGGTAACAATCTTACCCCTTTTTACCCCTTTCTTGTATTGCATTTTTGCCTATCTTAGAACTGTTTTCAAGCTTAGTGTATAATATAAAAAAATTCTTTTTTTAGGCCCTCTAAATAGTTTGTTTAGAGTGTTTTGTGGTTTGGAGGTGTTTGACCCCTCTTAGGCCTTGAGAGGCCCCATTTTGTGCTATTTTGAGTGAGCTCCAGGACCTTGGTGTTTGGGCCTCCTCACCACTGAAATCTTGAGGGATTTCAGAGGTGAGGATGGTGCCTTGAGGTCCTAGGGAGGAGAGGGCCATCCCCTCTCCTTGTTGTCCTTGAAATGGACCATTTTTGGCCACTTGAGGGAGCACCTAGCTAAGCTTCATGTTGACCATGCCTTAGCTGATTTTTGTGCCTATTATGTCATAATATGCTTCTATTTTTTAATTGGTTTTGGTACACCATGCATGCTTAGCATACCTACCTTGTAATGCCATGTGTAGGCCTTAATATGCCCAAGGTTGTAAGCCCTCGTTCTAGCATATTTTAGGCCTAGCTTTGTGAAGCTTTAGTGCATGTTTTTGTATGCTTTAGCTCTGTTTTAAATTGCTTGAGTCATACTTGCTATGTATTGCATAGCTTCTTTGCATTTTTGGTTTGTTAGCCTTAAGTTTTGGACCATGTTGCATACTTAGCCTATCTTGTTTGCTTGGTTTGGCACCATCTTAACATGATTCCAGAGCTTACATTGCATGTCATTAGTCCATGCTTAGCCTCTTTTAAATGTGCTTGAAAGTTGCCTTTGTTTGCTTAAGTATAGGCCCATTAACATGTGCATGTGTGCAAGTGTGTTTGGTCCCATTTCTTAAGTTTTTGGCCACTGTTTTTGGGCCTAGTTGGGGCTGCCTAACTTAGTCTAAGACCACTCTTATATGTTGTAGCATGCTTACCTTGCATGTTGTAATACATTTGGCCCCTTTGGTATGTTGTTACATTCTATGGTGGTATTACATTTAGCATGTATTCCTTGCCAAGTTGTCTAACTTGTTGTATGCCTCACATGTGTGCACATTGGCACTACACATTGCATGCGTGTTGGTAGCATCCTTGCATTCCTATGTCGCATCCTTAGTTCACATGCTTAGGATTGCACTCCATTTGCATGCATGCTTGGCCCCTTGAAATGCTTGTGATAGGGGTTGAGTCCCATTGGTTTGTTTATGTGCATTGCATTCCATATCAAAATGCACATTTGATTCTTTGGGCCATCACGCATGGAAATGCGCGATTGATGGTCCTAGAACCAAGGACCATGTCCCTTTGAGTCATACACATGAAAAGGGGCTTGGTAGGTGCATATATGGCTTGAATTGCATTGCCATGCAAAGTTCTGTCCTCTGCTGCTATCAAACAGATTTTGCAGGAACTTTCTGCCGACCGGCAGTGTCCAGTGCCGACCGGCAATCCCTCCTGGGCCGATATCTTCACCAACAGCCGATGATCACACACCACTGCCGGTGGCCATTATACTCAGCCGGTGGTGTCTCCCAATATCCAGAGAAGCAATTCTGAGACTTTGACAGTCTTCAGAGGAGCAGAGCAGGGAAAACAGAGGCAGATTGCGCATGGCAGTGAATTCCCGAGCAGGGCCGAGCATGCATCGCATTGAGCTCTCTTCCCGAGGAAGTTTACTGCTTTTCCTAGCTCAGTTAGTTTGTTAACTAATTAGGTAATTTGTAATAATTAATTAGCTAGGTCAGTTAATTCATTATTCGGATTGTATTATTCTTTTGGTCCCTTCGAGTGAGGGCGAATTTGTAATAAGTGTGGGTGCGTGTGTGCATGTCTTCCAACCCCCATTTCTTTCTCCCTTTTACTTACCTGCTTTGATGGTTAGTAATAGGTCATATTTAATTTAGCATATCTTATGCTATGCATGCCGATCTTTGTTAGCTTCAGAAACGTCCCAATTTTGACTCTTCGAGCACATCTAACATTTTTTCCCCTAGTTCGAGGGGTGCTTCTAATCTAGCTTTGCAAACTTCTTTTGATGGCATTTGATCTTCTTGATCTGACTTTCTTGCCTCTTGTTCGAGGGCTGCTTCAAATCTGGTCACACAGGCCTCATATTGCGGTTGACCATTGAACATTCTGAATGCAAGTTCAAGGTTTAAAGGCAAAAAAGGGGTCGAGTCTTGAGGCTGAGAGTGACCCTAAGCTGCACAATCTCAAGAGCAATTCCACACAAGTCTTCGCAGGATCGCGTAAAACATTTTTTTTAAATCTTTTAAGAAAGCGACTAATCGCTCACGCTGAAAACAATGCGGAACCAATTTGGATCAAGCCAGGATCCTTCTTTTAGTACTCACATTAACAAACACGATTTCATTCATTAAGGGCTTAGTGTGCCTCTCTTTCTCTCAATTGATCAAATTTTTGCAAATCTCGAGGAATTCCTTCCTCTTTGTTTTCAATCACAATGTTCAAAAAGTTTTGAAAAACTTAGGTCAATTCAATGACTTAAAGGCACAGAAGAAGTAGGTGAAATGCATTGCTGTTTCATTCAAGTTTGCTGGCACAACGGGCTCAAAGCAGAAACAAGCACAAAAGCATGAAAACCATAGTTGTTTCATTCAGATCTTCTGGTGTAACTGGCTCCATGGCAGAAACAGACTCAAAAGAAAGCAAAAAGACAAACACAAAACAAAATAGTGATATTTGAGGTAACGCCCCCGGAATCACTCGACTCCTATGCAACAAGACTGACTCGATACAACAAGACAGACCCAACTGACATAGTACAAAAAGACTGACTATATACAAGACAACAAAACTGACTGAATACCCAAGTCAGAAAGTACAAAACTAACATTCGCAAATGCTTAAAATAGTGCGCGCCATACACCACATCTGAAGTAAACTGAGTGCCGCCCGCAGGTGGTTCATCTCCTGATCATATCACATTATCTTCCAAGTTCACTGATCCAGTGACAATAGACTTTGTTGAGCTTGGTGAGAGGACGACCCCGTTGTCAAACAAGTCCTGTACTTTATGGCGAAGACGGAAGCAATTGTCGGTGCTATGAACAGTTTGTTGATGGTACGCACAGTACTGAGTAGCGTCATGACTTGATGGAAGACGACTAGGGAGAGGCCGCGACTCGAGGGGTTTGAGGTGCCCTTTTTTAGCAAGGATTTGAAAAGCCTTGGACAAAGGCATGTAGAGGGCATGGGAGACCCTGCGACCTCGGGGTAGATACTTCGAGGCTTGAGGACTTCTGCTGGACGCACTAGCAAAGGGGTCGGCAGGCGCTGATTTGGTTTTCTGATCTTTCCCGGATACAGAATTAGGGCTGGGAGGAACAGTTCTGGTACGATGGTCTTTCTTCTGATTTTTCCTTTGGCTTGAACTGCCTTCGTTCTGAGTGACAAAAGTGTCATCCACAGCCTTTGTAGCAACTGCGAGCACTTGCTGTTTGTTCAGTCCCTCAACTTTCAAAGCCTCAACAGCCTGCAGAAGTTGTTCATAGGGATCAGTGTCTGCCCCCACCTTGTTCTTACCGCTCGCCTCACCTTGGTCGAAGGTTTGGGTTGCTATATCAGTGCGAAGTCCTGTTGTTGTCGACATGTCGTTGCCGAAACTTGGAATGGCTTCAGGTTGACACCTTAGGGCCGACTAAGACTCCGGATTCGGAGCGCCCTTCGTGGATATCACGATTGGCCAAACTAAGTCTCCGAATTCGGAGCCCCCTTTTGGTGCATGATACCTTAGGGCCGATAAAGTCTTCGCATCGAAACGCCGGTTATGGAGCCCCATCGGCGCAAGATGTCTTTGGGCCGATTAAGACTCTGAATTCATAGCGCCTCTGATGCGTAACACCCTAGGGTAGATCATACCTCTGAATTCGGAGCACCCTTCGGCACGAACAAAACGAAACAAAACATGCCAACATTCGAAATAAGGTGCTTAGCTAAGCATATAAAAAATCCAGAGTAAGATGCAAATGTTTGAAATAAAACTTTTTATTTGATCAAACAGTTGTTACGCAGACGCAATCCGCGTTTGAACATTACAATATCTATCTTTAACTTCTAAGGCGAAAAGGGGAATTAATCACATTGATACAGCGGAGGCCTCGAATCAATGCACGTCGTTTGGAAAGCCTCCGCGGCTCAAAATGCCTTGATCCAACCGTGCCCGAATTAGCGTATCTCTGGACCTCCCTCTGACACCATCGACAATGTCAAGGCCAAGATCCAAGACAAGGAAGGTTAAGGGCAACGGTCGTTGTGTCTCCTTTCGGGGCGATCTGCTTCGACGACTTGGAGGCTGACGCGCATCCCGTTTCTTTTTTAACGACCTACCTCCCACATCGGAGAATTCTCCGCTGCGATCCATTGCGGCATCAAGCTCGGCCAAAGTTCGAGTTTGGCTGATTAAAGAAACTCTGTTTTACATCCACAATATTATATAACCCCATGCAACAAATGGCGTTATATTAATGAGGTCACTGGCACGAAGAGTCCATTCCATTTATTTTTAAATGCTAGCAGTGACCCCGAGGCAATTTCATTAACGCCAAAACCCCAAGAGACGGACGTCGGTTGATATCCACCACGGCCTAGGTACCGAAACGGCTTTTTGGAACACATGCACTGACTGGGACAAGGGCAGCGTTATTAATCCAACCAACCAAGCATTTAGACCCCGCGCCGACTGGAATTTGCCACAGCCACTCCACGTACTGGCTTTTGGTCTCTTGAAATTACAGTGGCCACATTCAAGAATAAATGGCCATCACGATTGGGCCGACCCCGCCTATAAGCTGGCGTATCACTATACGATCAATGTTTGTACATTCATTCAAACATCCATGTAATAAAACGAAACATGTATATACCGAATACGAACTACAACGAAATATTTATAGTAGAACATTTCTATTCAATCCAACAATAAATTACATAGTTTTTATTGCGATTCAACCTTACAATGCGTATTCTTATACGGCGTCACCCTCATCCTCACTTTTCTCGACTTCAAAAGCGGAAAACGGAAAATGTTTACTGTTGTAGAGTGGCGATGCCGAATCAATGCCCGACACTCGAAGAGCTTCCGCGGCTTGAGATGCCTTGATCCAATCGTACCTAAATCCACGATTCTCACATCGGCAAACCTCTTCGGCAAGCTTCTCCTTGGTCCTTTCAATTCCAACTTTTCGGCCTTCATGAAAACCTTTTTCATAGGCCCTCCCCTTCGCAGACTCCATTGCAAACATACTTGCCGTCTCATGATCGGCGAGCGCGGCACTGATGAGCCGATTGGTAACCCTTTCCTCTACAATTGGGTTTCCCTGCCCGGCGGGTTGTACCTGAGCCGCCCTGGTCTTCCTTAACTCACGCTCAGCCGCCTCCGCGCAAGCCTCCAAACTTCGAATACGTTCCTCCTTCTTCTCCAATTCTCGACGGGCAGCGCGCAGCCACATGCTAATTTCATAGGCAGTGTAAAGCCCCTTCACCGCCTCGTGAGTGCCTTCGCGAAATATGTCATAGTCCTGTCGACCTACCATTGACTGCTGAACCTCAGGAGGAAAAATTTGTCGAGCAAACTCGACCGCTACATTTGAGTCTCGAACGATCGAGTCCGCCTCTGTCATGGGTCTATTCCCCATAAATACTGCAAAGCTTAATGGGCACGGATTCGCGTCAGATCCCCTCTCAACTCAGGGTTGCAGAGATCTGCCCTGCGACTGCTTGTCTCACCTGGGTGACCTGCTTCGACGTCGAGGAGACTGACGCCTCTCTCGATCCCTAGAACTCCTATTTCCTGTGCGCAAAAGTTTACCACCTCGATTTATGTCTCCGCCCAGCTCAGCTAGCGTCCTCGCTTCCCCTCTGCTGTTAAAAAAGAGTCTGTTCGACATTCACACGATAAATCTTCCTCCAAGAGCTGGAGTCAGCTGTTTACTAAGCTCATAAAGGTTGTGCCTTTGTTCATTTATCCTTTACAGAGGCAGCGCCCTCGAGGTAATCTCATTAATTGAGAAAACCTCAATCGTCCGGCACCCGAATGATCATGCACCGCCTGAGGCAAGGGAAGATTCATCAATCTATTCGGCTCAACTACCCTAGACGGCTCACGAATTGATTCTTCAAAATTCTTAAGGTCGTCTCGTCCGGCATCGGAATGATCATGAACCAACTGGGGCAAAGATAGGTTCATCAATCTATTCGGCTCAACTGCCCCAGTCGCCTCATGGATCAATTATTCAAAATTCTCAAGATTCATCAATATATTCGGCTCAACTGCCCCAGACGGCTCATGAATCAATTCTTCAAAATTCTTAAGGTCGTCTCATCCGGCGTCGGAATGGTCATGAACCAACTGGGGCAAGGGCAGGTTCATCAATCTATTCGGCTCAACTGCCCCAGCCGGCTCATGAATCGATTATTCAAAATTCTTAAGATTCATCAATATATTCAGCTCAACTGCCCCAGACGGCTCATGAATCGATTCTTCAAAATTCTTAAGGTCGTCTCATCCGGTGTCGGAATGATCATGAACCAACTGGGGTAAGGTCAGGTTTATCAATCTATTCGGCTCAACTGCCCCAGCCGGCTCATGAATCGATTATTCAAAATTCTTAAGACTCATCAATATATTCGGCTTGAATGCCCACAATACTCGGCATATGAGTGATAAATCAATATTGTCATAAGATATTCAATCTCTAAAAGCTCAAACACAGCAATGATTTTATCCAAAGTAGTGAAAGGCAAAACATTCTTCATTAACATAACTTCACAAACTGTGTACAAGTGGTGGTGAAATAACAAGGAAATTTTCATTAATAAATTGAGTGCAAATAGTAACCAATTTATACATGAAAACTACCTTGAACCAACAAAAGTCTACCGAACAAAAACTTACATCGGAATTAAAAATACTTAATAAAATTGAAATGTCTCCCAGATTAATCCTCGGGGTCAGATTCAAGTGGCTCAACGTCCGCTTGCTCGTAGGGAATTGGCAAGGCCAACGTAACTCCAGCGGCAGCAAGGGCTTTGAGTCACCCATGTTTGAACCCCCGATTCTCGAATTTGGGGACTTCATCTACCTATTCCGTGAAGGCGGCGCTTTTTCCTGCCTCAAATGCCGCAGAAGCCTCAGAATCGACTTTTTCCTTGGCCGCCTTAAGCTCTTCTAACTGAACCTCCACCTCGGCAAGCGCCTCCTTGGCTAACTTGAGCGATTCTTCGCTTGCATTTGCCCTACTCTCAGCGTCAGAGCGGAGCTATTCAGCTGAGTGAGCCCTCTCCTCCTCTGCTTCAGCTCGTGCACTCTCCATTGCGGCTCTCATCACTTCAAACTCGGCCCTACTCTTTTGACCGTCCGCCTCCATTTGCAAACAATCAATCCTGCCAAGGGCATCATGCAGGCGGCGGCCTAGGTCCGGGATCCTGCCAACCATCTGCAAAATAAGTTGGGATCGTTAGATACCTTAATGAAAACAAATTCAAGAGAATTTGAGATGGTCACTTACCAGGAGCACCGACTGCGCAGATAGGGCTATGGCCATAACATCCGGCGCGGCGCGAAAGGTTGCGTTGTCAGCCGACAAGGAAATTAAAGTCGCCAGGCTCAACGCCACGGCTGGATCCTCAATGGCTGAAGCGTCAGAAGAGATTGGCGTATCTTTGATCTTTGGCCGAACAATAAAAGGAGCAACCATGTTCGACTCTTCTACACGAGGCCGTTTGGAAGCAGGGCTAATCTTCGACCCAGCCTCTCCCTCGGCACTACGCTTTTTGCCCCTTTCCTCCGAAATCAGTCGTTCGTCAATGACCTGTTGTTCAACCTCTTTCCCCGCTTCGGCCGCAGCAACTTGAGCCGTCTCTTGAATAACGGGCACGAAAGTTTTAATCAAGGTGGGCTTAGAATGGGCGGCCTCGGCCTTCTTTCGAGCAGCCATTCGCTCTGCATTTTTCTTTCACGCCATCTGCATAAGGCTTTCCCCAGCCATACCTTCGGAAAAATCGCCGGGTAGGTCTCCCAAATTCGCAAAAATATCTCCAGAAGAAAACTCTGCCCGACCCGAAGTTGACGGTGAAGGCTGGTTAAGTCCGGCAGCCTCGAACGCTGAGCGTATCACCTCGTTGACCTCTTCGACCTCCTCAGCGACCTCTCTGGTTGGTTCGGCAACTACCTCTACCGCCGGCTCTGCGTCTTCCCCCAAATCCGAATCTTTGAGGCCAATTTGCCTAAGGCTCTTGAAACTGGGAAAGAGAAGAGCCGAAAGGTGTTGATCGCTGGATGGAATTGGAATGCCGTCTGCAGCTGAGAATGTAGTATAAGTAGGTTCGTATCGAAGGAGTATGTGAGCAGCTCTCCTTTGCTTTTGTACGTTTGGACGGCCAAAGTATCTGAGTGCAGACTTAATTTCCTCAAGGACTGCATCGTCGGTTGAGGGAAGAATCTTCTTCAATCTGTTACCTGCAAAGAACAAGGGGTGATTAAAGGAAAAAAGCCGAATAAAAGGCAGATCAACAAACACGAGGCGTTACATGGCAACCTAGATCACCCTTCTGTCTGGGAATAGGGTCTAGGCAGTCTTCGCCTTCACCGAACTCCCAATTACCTCGGACATTGACCATTACGTCCTCAACTCTCTTACCAGAACTGGCAAGCATGGTTATCAAGTGATGGTCAGTGTCCTTGGCCCTGAGAAAGTATCGCCCCAGCTGACCGGAAGATTTGGCTAAAGCGTAGCAGTGCTGAATCGTCGGAATGCCAAGGTTGATCCTAAGGCATCGGTTCAACTCTATCACCCCCATGATGATTCGAAAGAAATTTACGTTAAGTTGAGAAGGAATCAGACTCCAATAGCGAAGGACAGCCCTAAGCAATGGATGTAGGGGAAAACGGACTCCGCCCTCCGCTACGGATAAGAGAGGGAAGACGATCGTATTTTGATCCTCCCTCTCCATATCAAGAGTACTATCTGTTACAAGAGATAAGTGGACATTGTCGGGAATGGAAAAGTGTCACCGGAATCTAGAAATACGACCCTCAGAAAGGAGGTCTTTCAAGTGTTTAGCCATTTTCACGGGGATTCAAGGTTCCGCCAAAATCAAAATGACAAACAGAAAATAGGGTTGCAAAGAAGAGAAAAAAAGACTTACGAGGAGTAAACGGGGAAAGGATAGACGAAGAAGAGTTGCAGAAAATGCGAGTCAGTGAAGGGATACCCGCTAGCGGTCCAAGAGTCTCGAATACTCGACGAAATGTTCACTCGAAAGGACTGAAATTTCAAATCGCAATAAATGAGAGACGCACAAATGAGGCGGGAAGTGTAATGATGACCGAAAAGGTGTGCGCATTCTGACATCTGTATTGGGGTACGCAAAGCCGCCTGACCTATTTTGACTTTTCCAATTCAAGACCAAACACGCCGATTAACTACTGTCAATGGAGAGTTCGAGGGGCAATTGTGGGAGCCGAATAATGGCAAAATCAGAAGGTGCGTACCTTAGAAGACTGATATTAATCGGTCGTATCCTACGAGAATGGGAAGTCGAATATAATACATGTGCCGAATAAGTGTAGATCCTTAGAGCCGAATAAGAGAAAGGACAATGGTTAAAAAGTAGGCCCTGGCCCCGAGGATCAGAAGGAACATGTATAAATGCAGCAACAATGGATTGAGAAAGGTATGTAACAATCACTTTTTGCTTAACTTAGAAGACAAGCTATTTTGAGTACAAGAACTGACTTGTCTGTCGGAGTGCTAATTCCGGCACCCTCGACCGGAGTGTTTGTGTCTTTTCAGGTGACTAGCTGGGGATCACTAGCGTCTCTCAGGATCTGAAGAGTATTTCCAAAACAACTTCTCCACACTTCCTAAGCAAGCTAAGGTAAGGGACAAATCCCTCCATACATGTGTATGGAGGGGGTGAATTGTGGATGCCAGCTGTCATAGCTGGCATAAAATATCTGCAAAAAGCAGATGAACAGGGTTCGACCAGAAAATATGGCCGATCGACCAACACAATCGCCGATCGACTAAAAAGAGTACCGATCAGCCAACACTTTTGGCCGATGGCAAGAAAACAGGGCCGATGGCTTCATGCCTTGGCCGATGGGTTGAGGTAATGGCCAACAAGCCACCCTTTTCCCTCAGAAGCAAAAACACAAGTGCTTGGCCCACAACCAAGCACAAAACAGACAAGTTGAGAGATCTTGAGGCAAGACGCGCGGCCGAGACCTCCGGGAACTCAAAATGAACATGAGCATGGATAATCATCGAGTGTTCAAACGATGACGTCCAAGTCTTGAGGACGGTCAAAAATGGGGTGTCTACAGAGAAAGAGATCAAGAGAGTTTGAGACCAAAGCTTGAAGCTTGGAAGGAATTTGCTAGAGAATTAAGGGGAATTGGAGAAGTTGAGCAAGAACTCATTAGGATTCAAGGAATTGAGAACCTAAGGTAAGAAATCAAGCCTTTAGTTGTGTAATTGAGGTACTTAACAAGTGTATGCAAAAGAATTAAGTGAATTGAGGCAAGAATTAAGCTTAATGAAGTAGAAGAGAAGAGTATACATACATACATGTGCATTACATTGCATTAAGAGCATGTTGTTTAAGAATTTGTCCCATGTGTGTTCATATTTTGGTTTTAGTTTAAGAATTCACCATGTTTTGAGTAGAACATCTCATTTGATCATGATTTGGAGACTTGGAATCTCGTTCATATCATGCATGTCACGTTCATGTTATGTTTTTAGCATTACAAGCTTGATTTTGTACAATTGACGAAGCTTTTGGGCTTAATTTTAAGAAATGGCTTTCGACTCATGATATATTATGAATTTATAAGTGGTTTCTTAAGTTTTGGCCTAAAAGAACATGTTTTGTTGCCTTAGAAGTGAGTTTTGAAGCAGGGAGTGTAATCTGGAAATTCTAGAATTCTACATCAACGCTCAAGCGACAGAAGTTGCGCTCGAGTGACCACTCTTTGTTTTGCACCTCTGCTCAAGCGAAGAATTCTAAGCTCAGTGAAAAATTCATGCTCCTAGAAGTTCTACAGACCTTTACAGATCGCTCGAATCTAGGAAATTGAGCTCGAGTAGAGACCTTATTTACTCAGTCTTTGGCTCGAGCATCCGTCGAACGAAAAAATCATGCAACCAGTATTTTTGCAGACTTTGCAGACCACTCAAGCAATAGATGTTGCGCTCGAACGGACTACATTGTTTTTGAAAATTTGACTAAGTGTTGCAAATCGCATTTTGGTATTCATGTTGCATCTTAGGCATTTCTAAGCCTTAATTAAGACATAATAATGAGGATAAAGGTTAGAAACACACAAAGATAGAAAAGAAGTGAACTAAGTGTTTTCCGAGCGTGTGTTTCAATGTGTCTTCATTATGTGTTTGTGTAGGTCACGCGCCATAGACTATCTGATCTGTCGATTTCGACTACTCTGCTATTGGAGTCATCTGTGAGTAATAACTCTGTAAAGCTATGTTTATATGTTCTAATTGAAATGATATGATTAGTTTTTTGAAATGTTACTTTCTGTATAGATGAATGGTTGTCCAGTTTTCTAAAATGTAACGTGGCACCTTAGTATCATGTGATATCTATCTGTTACCTAGTACTTGAGGTTCCATCATGGAACTAGTTAAGCATAACCATTATCTGTCTATATTTACTTTGTATATGGGTCTTTATGACCATCTCATGTAATCATGAGCCATCTGTCTGTTAGTGCCAAATGATGTACCATGTGTGATTATCTATGAGAATCTGATATGAATATAAATCTGTTTCTAAACTGAACTCTGATTTCTGAATCTGTTATGGACATCATTCATTAAAACCTTTACTTTGTTATTATTTACTAGGCTCTAGCTCACTGTATTATTTATGTATGTAGGTGACCAGGCACATGACCGGGCTCAGAGATGATTGCCTGGAGTTCTATCTCTCGGCCAACCTTTGTACCTCTCGAGGAGGTTCCAGAATGAGTCAAGTGGTCGAGTTTTGTGAACTAAGTTCAAGACTTTGTTTTTCTTTTGTTGAAATTTGAACAACTTTCTGTTTATCAGTATTCTGGGCTAAGTCCCATTTTGGTTTTATCCGTACATGTGGGTGACGAAAGACTAATGTATTTTTTACGTCGCATGTGCATATAAAGTTCTAAATTTTTGTCCCATATATGTCTGCACAGCTTTATGGATATTGCATTTTGTATAATTGCTTCTGCTAGCCCCTTAATTATATGTTATTATGTACTGAGGCCTTGGCTAATCTAAGGATTATTAGCCGGTTACGACGCTCAATTTTATTGATGTTTTATTTATTTAATTTTTTAAATGTTCTAGCAATATATATATATATATTAAAGACAAATTTATTATTGAAAAAGGTAAAATAGTCTTTTAAATATTTATCATTTTTCATAATATTTTAACCAAACATTGAATTCGCTAGGATAATCATTTTTTGACATCTAATCTCATAAAAAAATAAATATGAAAGACGCATTTTTTCTAACTAAATAGTCCGATAGACTATGTATTTAGAATTAATAATCCAATAAATTAAATTTTTTTTATCCAGTTCGTCCAAACAAACATATGAAATTAGTGGGATAACTACTTGCCAACATACTACTATGAAATAGTGCTTTCATATTTTCTATGCAGAAAAATAGTCATACACTCACTTGTTGCCAAGTAGTCCCTTCCCAAATAAAGCGTGTGTTACCCATTCTCATGCAACATGGTTGTGAAGAAGTGAAACATACCCTAATCCAATCCAAATCTAGTGCACTATTTGCAGTGTATTCTTTAATATCTCAACAAAAGAAAAAAAAAATGAATCAGCCAAAACCTCGTAAACCCAATATGTTAATGTGTAAATGACAATTCAAAATATTTTACTTCTTAAACTTCCTGAACAGGAAACGTGTTCTTTATTGACATCATGATTTGCTCTTGAATTTTCTCTGAGCTTTTAGGTCAATAACAATCATGGAGATATTGTCTTTGCTTCCTTTTTGGAGAGCGAGCATCAAAAGGTACTTTGCTGCTGCTTGAGCTGTAGGGTCGATTCCTTGGCCCCGCCCCACAAGCGGAACACCGTCGTTCTTTTTATGCCATAGTAAAATGCGTCTTCTAGCTGCTTCACATGCTTCATTGTTTGTCATTACATCCCACAACCTGTCATTGGCTAAGATGAGGCATTTGTCTTCTCTTGTTCGGGGGGTAAACATGACTTCTAATTCGGGTATGATCCACAGTTTCAAATATCTGTCAGCAGTGTAAACACTACAAAAAAAATCAAGATTTTGTAGCGGCAAAAAACTGTCGCTAAAAGCAAGAAAAAGTGTCGCTAAAAACTAGAATACCTTTTCCCGTGGTTGCAATAGCGACGGCCAAACCACCGCAATAGCCCCGTCGGCATATCCTTATAGTGACGTTTTCCACAAACGCTGGTATAGTTATTTTTATTGCGACGGTCAATGTAGTGACAGTTATAAATGTCGCTATATCTTGAATTTACCAATTACTTGCTAACTTTATAGCGACGGGTCGACTGCCGCTAAATCTAACATCAATGTTGAACACCATAATAGTATACATACATTTGTTGTTAAAAAGTATTGAAATTGCGATTGAATATTCAACGAGTATGGATTTTAATTTCTGGAAGTAGTGTGAGTTCATATGCAAGGAGGGTCATACTCTATTTTTGTTGCTGATGTTTAGTTCAGAACAGTTAGAGTAATATTTTACTGTGAAACATAGTAATATGTTACTATCAAATAGACTAACATGTTACTGCTTATATCAATTTCGACGATAATTTTTACTTTTATTTTTTAAGAATTTCATAGTCAATATGGATCTTATTTGATTGATCTTAATGAGAGAATTCTAAAAATACAATTTTATTAAAAATTGATATTTAGATTAAAAGTTATATTATTTTTAAATTTAAAATATTAAATTACTCACTAAAGATATTTTGATAATGGTTGTACCCGCGCTGAATTTTTTAAGAAAAAATTATCCTTAAAGTAAAATCTCCTCAAAAAATATCATTTTGGGGAGAAAAGGCAGATGAAACCCGGGGATTTTGTGCCACACAAATAAATGTCTCAGATATATTAATAACATAGTTATATTACCGTCCGTTATGACATTTGAATAATTGTTCTTAAAAACACTATGAGGTGATGTATAGTGGTGCCCAAAAGAGTGTCACATGCATGACTACAAATAAATCCTAGCTTGTAATGACTTTATTTGACTTACAACAATTTAATAATGAAAAGGTAAAATTTAAAAATATATTTATTTAATTAGCCTTTTTTTTTAAATTTTGTTAAATTATTTTTACATAATAAATTATAAATAAAAACTACATGAACTAGTTTCACACAAATTTTATAATTGGGTGCTCGGGCGATAAATTCATTTTTGAATTTTCTTTACCCAATGGTTCATACGCTAAAATATTATTTCCATAAGAACAATTTCCTACAAAATCACCAAACTACCTGTATATATATATATATATATTGTTTCCACAGCCTAACCAAACCAAACCACTCCATATCTCTCTCTCTCTGTGACCAGAGCTCTTCCACACGCCCTTTCTCTTTCCTCATCTTATGCAACGGCGATGCACTCTCTCTCTAACTCTCACCCACTGTCGTCACCGCTTCCACCGCCAACAACCACCACAGCTACCAACCATGGTCACCACCGCAACTAGGGTCTCTTTCTTTAAATTTTCCCCTCGACTCTCTTAACGGCGTCCGTCGCACCTTCGCCACTGCCAGATCTATACTGTTTGAGAAATGATTCGAACAGACCAGATTTGGTAGCAGAACCGACGCCAACGACCTCACAAGCCTCTTTCGCTGCGCTTAGGGTTCTTCGTCACCGATTTTAGGTTTAGAGGGTGGAATCAGGATAGATCGTCTAAAGATGCTAGGGTTTGAGAAGGGAATTAGGTGTCAACCTTCCGTCGATTGCTCTTCCTTCGTCGCCACAGCTGTAACAGCCCACTTTTACTCGAATACCAATACCAAAATCCTTTATTATAATTCAATTCTAGAAACAGCATGTGGAAATTCTGTACATTAACAAGGGTAAATAAATAAAGATTAATCTCTCATTCGGATACATAATGAATGTTACATGAATTACAATTAAAATAAGTCGCACGCAGGCTTACATCATTACGATAAGAGAAAGGCTTCAACTCTTTTTCAACAACAGTGTTCCGTTAACAAGTAAAAGGCCTTATGGCCAACACATAAAGAAGATTCTCAATCTTGAAACACTTAACAACTTGTACGTGGAAAAAAAAATTAACAACGTGGGATGAGCATAAAGCCCAGTAGGGACCCCAACATGATCCTAAACAATAAAAACATACAGATAATTATGATCATGAATGCTTCATATTTTACAATATAAATGATGTGGCAGCTTATCATCAAGGTATACTTATATATATAGCTCTATACTTTTTCAAAAATTCGTCCAATTTGCTCAACAATACATAACGTACTCTTTTCCTTCATTTACATTATCTATTTCAAAAAGAACATATATTAACAATGCACTTTTGATAATGTGGTCCCAAATCAAATCGCCTTTCATTCTTTACATTCCCAACCCATCACATACACCCATTTCTAATAAACGAATGACATTTCCAAGCCCTAAGCTAAAGGTAATGAAACATTTTCTATAAATCGTTCGACACATAAACTTACATACAATACCTTTAACAAGAAAAGAAAATAACATACATGCCAAGACAATGACAATATCACATGAACCAACCCGACCCCATCAACCAAACCGCTACCACATATGATATACACAAATAAATCAATTCAACACCGAAACCCCCAACCCATGCTCTACCTGCCTCAAGCACGGTGGGCCATGAATACACCTTTCCACAACGAAATACTAATTTACCAAACCCAAGCTGGAAGGTAATGGTACCTTTGCTAATTAACTAGACATAAGCTAGAAGGAGATGGTACATCTACCGATTTACCAGACACAAGCTAGAAGGGAATGGTACCTCTGCCAAGTTCTTCAGGCACTAGCGGAAGGTAATGGTACCTCTCATTCTCAGCGTAGTATACATTACCAACCATCACGACATGCTAAAAGCATAATAATACAAGTGTAATACATACACATAATCTATTCAACACATCAATGTCATCCTCTACCGATGACCAATGACAAAACCTCTAAGCACATGTATTTAATACGCATAACTATAATCGTCCAAATCTCATGGAATAGAAGCCCAACAACAATAACAACAACAACAACAACATCATATATCAAATGTTCAAAAGTCTAATCTCTCGTTTATTCATAATTTACAAAAGAGTTAAAATTAAATTTTCCTTCCGAAATCAATTTCCTTATTTTCCAATTCACAATACTCCAACCATGTTCCAATAATTCATTTTGCTTCCTTCATAAATCCCAAATCCATATTTAAACAAAACCACAACTGTGGGCTCGCCTTTTTCTGCGCCCCGTTTGAAAAGAAGGCCTCACAGTTTGGACTCCCACGGTTCTGAATCTAATATCACAAGTGCAATGTGAAATTGATAAACACCAAAGAGTCCAAATTCGGCAAATCGTTTTGAAAAATTGATTTTGAATCAAAAAGTGCCAAAATTGGACTGCTTTGCTAAATACAGAGTCGACACCTAAATATTTTTATTTTTGAGAAACATAGGAAACCCTGACTCACGCCGAAGGCCACGTGTCTGTCATCACCAAAGTTACCTCAGCAAGGGAACTTGGGTACAAGGAGGGAGGTCATAAATTGAGCATCCCCGCTCGCTCGGTCAAAGACCGGCCTCTACTAATCATGATATGATTTTTTATAAACATTATGTGTTCTTATTCTGATTATTAAACTAGCTTTACTATGTGACACGCACAAGCAAGTATAGACTAGTTTCCTCAATTTGGAACAATTCAACTCATGTTTATTTTCGAAAATGGTTTGAATTTTCCACCTCAAATGGGTTTAAAGATGCGGATTTGCCACCAAGCATGGTGGGCTTAAAACATGATTTGCCACCCAATAAAGTGGGCTTAAAACGCACATTCGTTTAATTGTTCCAATTCAAACAACAAGCCTTCATCCATACGCATTCAAGCAGTCTAGCATTTAAGCACATAGCCTCATGGTAACCATGCTAGTCATGGAAATATGACAATCACACTCATACAAGTATGCTAAAGTATAAAGACTCATTGAGTACTCCAAGCCAAAACAAAAACTAATTAGAAAGATGCATGATCCTAACTATACAAGATGTCTAATGCAACGCATGCGAAGAATGCAATTAATAGGCTCGGCTACCAATATGGAATATGAATCGATTTGAACAACATGCGATTAAACACGTATTCAAAGAATTATTAAAATTGCAATGCAGTTTGAATGATGCACCGAGCCTCGGTGCATGCAATACAAATGAATGGATACAAACATGCGATATGCTAATTAAAATATGTCCCTAATCTAACACCGAAAGCGATTAAATAAAAGAGGGAAAGACGTGGGGTTGGAAGACATACACACATGCATGCACACTTATTACAACATTATGCCCTTGCGAAGGAGGGTCTGAATGAATAAGTTAACCAACTAACTACGCTAATTAAGCTAACTAATTATTCCAAACTGAATTAATTAACTATTCTAGCTAACTAATTAAATAATTACATCACATCTAACTAACTACTTAGCTAATTAATGGATTACAAGTCAATTGCAAATAAACTATGTAATCAACTACTTAGCCCCAGGAAGTGATAGATATGCGTGCGCATGCTTGACTCTATATTTGAAAAGCCACTGCTTGCTACTGCAAGCCTCTGTTTGCACATTTGATCACTGAAAATTCTGCCAACTTCCAGAACACCTCTGCTTCAACTTACCAACACATTGTGCAAAAATCATTGATGGCCGACAAGAGGGACAAGGGGCCGGTCGGCTACCAATAGTGGCCGGTCGGCCACTGCTGGTTCACACTTGCATACTACAACAGAGAGCAAAACAGTGTATTCTTACAGGTTATTTTGTACTGTTTACTCTCCTTATCATCACACAAGCTCAAAGGAGAGAAACTCTTGGCCCTCAAACTATCAATCAAGAAATTTCCATGCATGATGGCTAAGGGACCAAGTTTGTACAAGTTCAGTAAATGCACAAACGAGACCAAAATGACCACCACCCTATCATGCATGATCAAGGGCAATGGAGACCAAGGAAAGTGGCACATTTCATCACTTTTGAGTATGAAATGTCCCATTTTCCTTGTGCTCAAATTAACGTCCGATTCAAACACATGCAATGCAACACGAAAAATGTTTATCTTGCACACTTTTACTTGCCAATTTTGTTTACTCATTTTAATTACCAAACCATTCATTAATCCATTAAATCCATTGGTGATTGTCCTCTAATGAAAAGAGGGCTCAAACCATAACTTGCTTTGGGCATCAAAGAGGCATTATACTGTTGGTAATGAACCCCCTACGAGATTAAACAATTAGGTGTAACACCTCAATTTCACACTTATGCAAACAAGTGGTTTGAAACCACTCTCAAAGCAAATCAAAAGTGAAGAATTAAGGGGGTTGCAGAGGTGATTAAGTGCTGGAAATGAATGATAAAAAGCACTAAAACATGCAACCAACTCACACCAATGCGAGTTAAAGCCTTAAAACACTAAGCTAGTGAAGGAATTAACACTACAACTATGCAAAACAAGACTCAAACAAACTAACCAGCCCAAAACAGAGCTAAAACAGGTTATAATAGAGACTAAAACATGCTGGACTTGAGCTAAGTTAGGCTAGAAAAACATGCTAACATGTAAAGCTAACTAGGTATGCAAACAAGACATGAGGATGGGAGGCTAACCCCTCCAATTTTGGAATTCAAAATAAGCTTTTGGCCACTGAAAATACTCTGAAATTCAGTAGTTAAAAGGCCCAAAAAAGTTGATTTTAAAGTGATGAATAAAAAGCAAAAAAACTATACAAGCAAACAAGCAAGAAGAGTGAACCACCCCTAACTAAAAAAGGGCTCAAACCACCACTTTTAAGTCACAAAAATAGAGCTTTCTTTGGTTCAAAGCCAGCCTCAAAACAGTTTAAAAAGGTGAGAAAACAAGTATACTAAACAAGTGAATAAAGCAAATAAACTACCTCTTGAAGCAAAAAGCAACTCTAGGCACAATTCCAAGCTAAAACCACTTGCTAGAGCTCAAAACAAGTCTCAAGGAACCTCAGCTCAAAGAGAAGTAACTTTGATCAAGGTAGTGTATGTAAAAGTGTAGAGAAAACTAGCTACAAAGCACAAAATTATAAGAGAGAGAGAGAGAGAGAGAGAAAGAGAAATCTAGAGAGAGAGGAAGAATTTTGTTCCAAAATTGCTACCCCTCAAAATGGGGGAGGAACCCCCCTATATATAGAAAAACACTCTTTGAGCTTAGAAACATCCCACCATACATGTGTAGGGAGATGCCGCTTATTGTTCTAACAGCTGGCACAACTGTCAACAAATATCTGGAAAAAGGCATTGGTGGCCGTCGACTACCACTGGTCGCTGACCAGCCACACCTCTAACCGACAACCATTATCCATGGCCGATAGGTCACCAAAAATTCCAGACAAGAAACACGAAGGTTTTGGTCCAAAACAAGGCACAAAACAGATAAGGTTTCAAAGGTAGGGCACTCCACGAGAACTTCAAGCACTCAAAACAAACACATGCAATCATAATCATTGAGTGCACACGCGATGATGTCTGAGTCTTGAGGACGGTAAAAAATGGGGTGTCTACAACAACCCAGCTCAACTCAAAGTATATTTCTGAAAACAATCTCAATATCTCAACTAATTCCCTTTTTAGCAATTGCTGCATTAATACAATCCACACAATACATAACATAACTATTACTCAACTTTACCCATTTTTCCTATCGAGCCAATTACACAACATTAGGGTTTTTTCCCTTTCTCGACATAAACATTTTTAACTACTTCCCAACTAACCAAAACAACTACCAATTAACAATTTCATCCCCCAAGTATCAAGCCCTAGATCCCCTTTATGATTTTGAAAAGAAAAAAAAAATATCTATAATAAATAAGATTTTTGTACAATAAAATCTATCACATATCTATCTATAAACAAAGTATTGAAGAGGAGCAAAAAAATCCCTATCTCAAGCAAAGCCTGAAAATCTGACTTCGACAAAAATACGATTCGCTCAGATTACTAGAAAGCTTTCTTCAGGCTCTACGTTTTGGGATATGGAGCTAGGGTGAGATTTTGAGTGGAAGAAGATAAAATCCAAGCTTAAAAGCTTAGGATTTTTAGACATGGAGAAAAGAGAAGAGAGAGAGAGAGAGAAATGATCTAGATTTGACCAAAAAGTGACTTTTTAAAGTGCTGATCACGAATAGACTGCCCAAGTGATGAAACTTGCGCTCGAGTGTAGAACTCACACCCCCAGAAGTTCAGACCACCAAAGAACAGACTGCTCGAGCAAATACTCCTGTGCTCGAGCGAACAATGCTAACTCTCAGAATCTTAAGCCTGCAATCAAAAGTACTGGATGAACCGCAAGACCACTTAAGCGAACAACTTATCGCTCGAGCGATGAAGAAAAAGAAAAACTTAGGAAATTTCGTCCCCGAAATTAAAGATAAGGTTGAAATAAAAGACAACTCAATCACAACCGGAAGCATTACCCCTAACTCAAGACTAGATCCATACTTGGGATAAATTCCCATATCCCAATTTAACACCTCGGGGCCGTAAAGACACCCGATCAACAAAACTCAAGGAAGAGATCAAGGATGACTCCCCAACCCACACTACTCATTAGGACTCTAAGACACGAACAACAACAATGCGTAACCCAAGCACATCAACCACGTCTCAACCACTACAACACGTACAAACACTACCGAGTATTCAACACTTAAACGCAGAAGGGAAATCCTCACAATATAACTCTCGATCAACTCTCACAAAAGAAACGGGCTTACCACGAAAACACAGCTCAAAAGACAACGCTCTGGCATAATAAGCCCCAACAACGCCAAACCCCCCCCCCCCAAAACAAAACACCTAAATACGCGACTAACAACTTAAGCTAATCACTACACAACCCAATCATCAAAATAATAACACAACTTTGTTATAAGGGAAATTTCTTCCTTTTCTCAACTCTTTGAAAATCAATCTCTTGCATATAAAACATTTCTTAAAAGGAGCTAAAATATATTTTCCGTCTTCTCCACATAGAACTCAAGAGTTTTGTAAACATTTTTTAAAAACAAGGTGTTACTCATAACACAGAATCATCCACAATTTAGTTGCACAAAAACTACTCATTGAAATTCCTCATTACTCATTTAAATTAATCTATAACATTTCCTTGTAACAAGACATCCGAGGCCATACCACAAAGAAAATTTCATTTTCCAAATCCTTTTTAACAAAATAATCGGTGAACCTCCACCATTACCCAACAACACCTATCACTCTTATAGTGATGCCATAACAAACATTTATGTAACTCTTCTATAATAATAATTAATAGAAATAACAACGGTGCTATCAACATAATAAAGCACACATAAAACAAAAGTTCCCAATACGTTACTCCAACTTAGAAATTTTCCTCTAACTCAAAATGAGCTTCACACAAGATTCTTAATCACATACCCGAGGCCCAATGCTCGCAAAACCATTCTAAGGCATCCAAGATCTTTTGACCCTTATACAGAAGTCCAAGTTATTCCCAAGGTGACTACTAGCCAACCAAACCCTGATATCAACTAACCGACTAACCGACTCGTTAAAACTCTATACTTGCTACCAAACACCAACATGCCACCCAACACCCTTTACTCTAAACGAAGTTCCACACACAATCCCTCATATTCCTTGAATCACCCCAGATTTCTCAAGATTAGACCACAGTACTATTGTTCCCAAGGAAATCACCACCTCCATGCCTATATGGCAAACACATCCTTACATCTCAGACACAATATAGATAAGGTAAACAGCAGTCACATAATCCCTGATGCACAAAACAATATTCACCAATGCTATGCTCGTTACCCGAGAACTTAAACTATTCTTCCTTCCAAAGAATATTTCTAGCATCTAACCACTAAATTCTCCCCACACTCATAAACTCCATACAATTTCTAATAAAACCACTCTAAACTTGAATACCACAAACCCATTTCATCCACTCATAACAAATCACCATGTAAAACCACTCCTATCAGGATCAGTAGGATCACAAATGAACTCACTAATCAACTAAACCAACCCACTAAACAACATACACAATCACAATTCTTACTATCCCGAGATACAATTCTCATACTCCATCAAAACCTTCTTACGTAACCTCGCAAATTTCACAAGACTCTAAAGTCTCATATTCCCTTAGACTCAACACATTCAAGTCATATGATACCACCTCACCAATCATAATGCGCACAAATTTCCCGTTCTCAATCAACGATTTCCAAATAGAACAAGGTTCACAAGCCATCACATAACCATCTATTAAATTAGTAACAGATATATAACAACACTAGGATCATTAATTCCATTAACAACTTCTCATTACATACATAACAAGGGTTCAAAATCTAATTCGGGCCACCAATACATGAGGGTAAACAAACAACAACGTATATATATATATATATATAACACATAGTTATCATGTCTTAGATCCAACCGTATATCGGCCAACAACATTTTTTTTTTTTGATATTATAACACTAGTTTCTAATACAAAAGCCCTTCTCAAGGGTAATACTACTGTGCCGGTTAAAAAGTCAACCCTCGCGAGGCTCTCGAAGCCTGGCCTGCTCGGGTTTGGTACTGATACCAACCCCGACTGGACTGATGAGACTGAGTCTGACTAGGTTTTGAAACACCCGAAAAATTCACACACATAGGGCACAAACGTCTAACATGGCCTAAATGACCACAATCAAAACAAATAGCATGGTCCATACTCTGTGACTGGACTATAACCCAAACCTCACTTGACCTCCCAATAGATGACTCTAAAACCCTCGATGAAGACAAGGGCTGAGCTTAGGATTGAGCATGCATCGCCTCCACCTTTTACTAAGCCTAGAGTGCTTATGAACAGTAGGATTTGCCGAAATGGTCTCCTCTCTAACTTGACCAACACGCACAGCCATGGCCTCCACATGAGCGCCACCTTGACTAAAGCATAGTAATTCTTCCACATAGATCCAGCTACCTTTTCCCGGATATCATCACGCTCCTCTATTGCCACCAGTTTTGGAGCGAATCTCAACAAACTAGTAAATTGCATATCAAACTGTGCCAAAGGAGTAGCATCCTAGTCTAACTCGACAAATTGTTCCCTCAACCTTTCTTGAGCGAAAAGATGGAAGTACTTGGCTAAAAAGGCCTCCATGAAAGTTACCCATGTGTTACTTACAACGTTCTTAGCATACTTCCATCAATACCCAGCATCCCCCTTTAATTGGAAACTTGCCAAAGAAATCCGCAACCCCTCATCTTCGACTCTAAGTATATCAAGAGTCTTGGTAATCTGTTCTATAACAGCTCGGGTTTAGACCCGACTAATTTCTTACTTTTGAATCTGAGAATCCATGTCCTTAACTATTGTTCATTTCATTTTCATCTTGTTACTAGTTGAGTTTGGCTATTTGGGAGTTATGGTTGTGTTTGAAACAGGTTTGGAGTTAGTTTTCTAAAAGAGTTGTTGTCTAGATTTTTGTCTATTCGCTCAAGTAATCTTTCTTGTTCTCGAGCAATTGTTTGCAGGTCTGAACTTCTAAGAGGGGGTCATTGTGCCCTCGAACGGTGTCACTTATTGAATTTGATGCTCAAGTGATGTTTTGGTCTCTCGAGCAGTCTGTGCAAATATCAGTTCGAGAAAAGGGTATTTTGAGTCACTTTTTCATCTCTCTCTCTAAACATTTAAAAAACCCTAGATCATCACTCTCTCTATGTCTCTAGTTCATGCATTCAAGCTCCAAACACTCCCAATCCATTGATTTCCTAACCCTAGCCCTTTGGAAAAAAAAAAGGTAGAGCATGTTGAGGGCTTTATTTTAATCAGAGGAGTTATCATTTTCGGCTCTGCCAAACTTTAACTCTTGTTATCCCTGGTCTTCTATTTTGAGGTAGGGATTTCTTCAACCTTTGGTATAATTTTTAGCTTAGTTATTTGTCTATTAAAAAAGTCTAGTGATTTAGGGATTTTGGGGTTAAACCTAGGGTTTGGTTTTGAATTGAAAAAATGGAGGTTTTCAAATGGGTTCTTGAGAAAGGTTATGGGAATGTGTTTATGATTGAAATATGTTAAAATGATGGATTTCTTTACTAAAATTTGATTTTGTAAGTAAATGGGGCTTTTGTTCTAAAATTATGGATATTTGTTTTGTGAAAGAAAATGGAAAATGATGTTGGGTTTAGTAAGAATGGAACAATGTATATGTTGATGATAATGGTGGAGTTGGATATATACTATCACTCCCATTTTGAAAATGAAGAGATTACATTTGTTATTGAAAAATTATCTGTTGTATAGAAATATATATTTTGGACTATCAGTGGAGGATAGTTGTGACTGTTGTAGAAATTGCATAAGAATTAGGTGAATTGAAACTAACCATTCATTCATCTTGTATTGAACATTGTTGCATTCTTAAACATTGAAAATGTTTTGTTTTGAATACCTTGGTGAATCTGGTTAGAGGGTGTGGTTGTGGTTGTTATATTGACCTGTGTGTCCTTGGTGAAAGGCTAAAAACTTGCGCAGTTAAGTGCCGATCCTTTAGGTTAGTACCGGTAAAATGACTTTGGTAGTGCTTGTATAGCCTACTAGCAGACATGTACTTAGAGATTCCTAGTGTTTTGTATGTTCTATCTTGTTTTATGTTATAAAAGGATTATTTTTATGAATTGATATATAATCTGGCATTGCATGGTTTTGAGATGGAAAATGTGAACATGTTTGACAAAAGACATGCATATGCATTCACCTTATGACTCTGTTAAGATTCATATATTGCATTAAAGTATCTCTATTAGGCTTTTGCTCACCCTATGTAGAAAATAACTTTCAGGTGCTGATGATATGCCTCCAGCAAGGGCATAGCTTGGGAGGACTTGAAGACAAGGGCTTCCTTTTTGTTATTGGATGTAATTATTTTTGTATAAGCCTTGGGCTTTAATTGTATTGAGTTGAAATCATTTCGATGTAACCAAGCATTGCCTTCTAAAGATGTAGCCATTAGGACATATAATTACTTGTATTTTGCTTTTCTTTTAATTCGTGTATCCATGTCATATGTTATAGATTCCGGATCTAGGATTTATGAATGTATACTGTATATGTCATTTTTTGTATCATCAAGTTCATAAATTGAATATAAAATATGATGTTATTGTACAATTGTAAGGAATGTCATGTGATGGGCTATTGTTATTATTTTGGAGCGTTACATGTTCAAACCAATCATCCGCCTCTAGTGGTTTAGCCTCCCCCAAAAACTCTGGTAGATTGAAGTGAAGAAACTCTTTAGAAAGCTTAAGGGTACGCCTGTTGATACCCTCATTACGAGCTAGAGCATCTTGCACCGCTTTCACAATCTCATGGGTAACTTCTTTGCCGACAGCGGATGCTACAACGGTAGGTGCTAAATGAACCATTATGTCTCTACCGGTGCCCTTATTCGTAATCCGTCCTCTATTCCCTCGTGTAGACATCTAATAAAACCAAAAACAAAACCAAACTTAATGCACAACACAACGACCTTTCCCGAGGTACACACTCACCACCACTAAACTGCAAGACGCACTTAGTCCCCAAAACACACAATTTCTATTACATATAAACAATTTAACACTTTAACACATAATCGAGTCAAGTCCAAAAAGATAGTCACTTATCCTAGAACTCTCAAGGAATTCCTATCAGAAACCACGTTGGTCAGACGTGTTTCCAATAAGACCTCAAAGTAAGTTTACCGCTACGAGTACTGTCTAGGAAACTTAACCCCATGCTCTCATAAATGCAAAACATAAATCTTAACACTCATACTAACTATAAGCAGACGCCCTCACCAAAACATAATGAACCCATCATGGTAAACACCACTTCCGGCGAGCCCACGGTATTTAAACCCGGTTCACTTGATACCAATTTGTAACGCCCCACTTTTAATTACTTGGATACCATTAACAAAATCCTTTATTATAATTCAATTCCAGAGACAACATGCAAAAATTATGTACATTAACAATGGTAAATAAATAGTCTCTCATTCGGATACACAATGAATGCTACATGAATTACAATTAAAATAAGTCGCTCATAGGCTTACATCATTACAATAAGAGAAAGGGTTCAACCATTTTTCAACAACGACGTTCCACCAACAAGTAAAAGGCCCTGTGGCCAACACATAAAGAAGATCCTTGATCTTGAAATACTTAACAACTTGTACCTGAAAAAAAAAATTAACAATATGCGATGAGCATAAAGCCTAATATGGATCCCAACATGATCCTAAACAATAATAACATACAGATAGCTAAGATCATGAATGCGTCATATCTTACAATATAAATAATGTGGCAGTTTATAATCAAGATACACTTATATATATATATATATACTTTTCCAAAAATTCGTCCAATTTGCTCAACAATACATAACGTTCTCTTTTCCTTCATTTACATTATCCATTTCAAAAAGAACATATATTAACAATGCACTTTCGATAACGTGTTCACAAATCAAATAGCCTTTCATTCTTTACACTCCAAACTCATCACATATACCGATTGTAATATATGAATGACATTTCAAAGCCCTAATTTAAGGGTGATGAAACATTTTCTACAACCCGTTCAACACATAAACCTATATACAATACCTTTAACATGAAAAGAAAATAGCACACATGCCAAGACAACAATAATATCACATGAGACAACCCAACCTCATTAACCAAACTGCTACACATATAATATACACAGATAAATCGATTTAACACTGAAACCCTCAACTCATGCTTTACATGCCTCAAGCACGGTTGGCCAAGGATACAACTTTCCACAACGAAATACCCATTTACCAAACCCAAGCTGGAAGGTAATGGTACCTCTGCCAATTTACCAGACACAAGCTGGAAGGGAATGATACCTCTACCAAGTTCTCCAGGTGCTAGCTAGAAGGAACCGGTACCTCTCATTCTAAGCGTAGCCAATTCTTCAAAAGCTAACTGGAAGGTAATAGTACATCTCATTCTCAGCGCAATATACATTACCAACCATCTTGACATACTGAAAGCATAATAACACAAGTGTAATACATACATATAATCTATTCAACATATAAATGTCATCCTCCATCAATGACCAAGGATAAAATCTCTAAGCACATGTATTTAATACACATAACTACAACTGTCCAAATCTCATGGGATAGAAGCCCAACAGCAACAATAACATATATAAAATATTCAAAAGTCCAATCTCTCGTTTATTCACAATTTACAAAACAGTTAAAATTAAATTTTCTTTCCAAAATCAATTTCCTTATTTTCCAATTCACAATAATCCAACCATGTTCCAATAATTCATTTTTCTTCCTTCATAAATCCCAAATCCATAGTTAAACAAAAGCCCAACCCAACCCAACTCAACTCAAAGTATATTTCTCAAAACAATCTCAATATCTCGGCTAATTTCCTTTTTAGCAATTACTACATTAATACAATCCACACAATACATAACATAACTATTAATCAACTTTACCCATTTTTCATATCGAGCTAATTACGACCACTTTTGGCAAAGAGGTTAAAAGCAATTTTTTGGCTTTTAACCTCTTTTAGATCACATTATCTCTTTACTTTTTTACACATTTTTTCAAGAAAAGCCAAAAATCTAGCTTTTAACATTAGTGATTTTTCCCTTTCTCGACATAAACATGTTTAACTACTCCCAAATTAACTAAAACAACTACCAATTAATGATTTCAACCCCCAAGTATCAAGCCCTAGATCAACTTCATGACTTTCAACAAAAAAAAAAAACTATAATAAATAAGATTTTTATGTAATAAAATCTATCACAGATCTATCTATAGATGAAGTATTGAAGAGAAGCAAAGAAATCCCTACCTCAAGCAAAAAAAAGCTCAAAAATCTGACTAAAATACAATCCGCTGAGATTGCTAGAAATATCTCTTCGTGCTCTACGTTTTGGTATATGGAACTAAGGTGAGATTTTGAATGGAATGAAATGAAATCCAAACTTAAAAGCTTTGGATTTTCAGACATGGAGGAGAGAGAGAGAGAAAGAGAGAGAGAGAAAGAGAAATGATCTAGATTTGACCAAAAAGTGGCTTTCTAAAGTGCTAGCCCTGAACAGGCCGCTCGGGCGATGAAACTTGTACTCAAGCATAAAACTCACACTCTCAGAAGTTCATACCGCCAAAGAATAGACGGCTCAAGCGAATACGTCGATGCTCGAACGAACAATGCTAACTCTCAAAATCTTAGGCCTACAATCAAAAGTACCCGATGACCCATAAGACCACTCAAGCAAACAACCTGTTGCTCAAGCGATGAAGAAAAAAAACTTATAGGTTGTTACAACAGCTGTCGAAACGACGGCAATGATTGAACAAATCCAAGGTACATTTCTCTTGCGGTTGAGTTCTTGAGTGAGATTGAACTCTGTTTCTGGAGTGCCTCACTGGAAATTGTTTGTATATATTTGTATATATATGTATAGATTTGTGTTTTGTAAATATGTGTTTGTATATATATGTATAAATCTATGTTTGTTTTGTAGATTTGTGTAGATCAAACCCAAAGCTTCAAGATCGTAGATGCATCGATCGAACTCTCTCTAAGCCATTAAAGTTTGTAGAAAATTGTCGCTCTCTCTCTCTCTATCAGACCACCATTTCTCTCGGATTTGGAACCGGACTACCAGATCCGCTGTTTTTTTTTTCATCTATTTTTTTAAAAAAAAAAAATCGGTAGCTTATTTTTGTAAAGATAATGGATCATATGTGTGTTGGGGGATATGAGTGTGGGTGTGGGTATTTGAGAATGAATATTTCATCTATCTCTGTGTGTGGATGTGTTTAAGAATGAATATTTGTGTGTGTGTGTAGGTAGCAGATCTTGTATGATTATTCTGATGCTGAGTGTCTTGGAATGCGATGAGACAGAATGGACAAGTTGAGAGAGATTTGAACAGATGGAAAAAAGTAAAGAAATTTGAATAGATAGATTTAATTTGCAGAAAAAATTTAGACAGATAAAATTTCATATCAATATGAACAAATAAAAATTTCAACAGATAGAAAAAAAAATTTGAAAAATATATATATATATATGTAGAGAGAGAGAGAGAGAGAGAAAGAAAGAAAGAGAGAAAAGAGAGATAGAGAGAAACAAATAGAGAAAGAAAGTTTAAAAATTGTGTGAATTTGAACAGATAGAAAAAATAGATTATAAAAGTCCAATAGATAAAAAAAAAATTCAACAAATAGGTTTAAAAAAATTGAACAAATAGATATAAATTTGAACAGATAGAAAATAATATGAACAAATAGTCAAAAAAGTCAACAGATAAATTGATGAGAAAAATTAAAAATAAAATGTCATTTCAAAACAATAAAATGACTTCTCACCACCTAAAAATATCAATTGGATTTAATGTCTTATATCTCTCTTTAGCTTGGACTTTTCAATAATTTACTCTAAATAATTCCATTAAGGGTTTGACTTCTCTTAAATTGGTCATCTCAACTTATGAGAGTATTTGGGCTTGGTAAGTTCATTTTGAAACCGATTTGGGTGGTTAGAACCTTTCACCTTTTGGAACTTATTAATTAAAATATTTATGAAAAAAATCAAGATGATCAGACAACAGTAGCTATATATTTGAATCAAATTTATATTAAAAAAAAACAGATATTTATTCTTAAAATTATATTTCTCATCTATTTTTTTATATAAAAAAAAAGACAAATATGATTCAAATATATAAGTTATAGCTACCGATATTTAACCATCTTAATTTTTTATATGAAAATTTTACTCAATAAATCTTAAAAAATAAAAAGTACAAATCACTAAAATTAATCTCAAAACAAATCTATTAAATCTAAATGCTCTCTCAAATTAAGATGATAAGTTCAGAGCCAAGACCCTTCCAATAAACCATAGCAAATAAAGCAGCCTCATGTATGGAAAGAGATAGGAGTGTTGTTATCCACGCCTCTACAATTGAGTGGAGTTACCTCATGCTTTGCTTTAGGTGCAAGCCCCTTCATTCTATATTATTACAATTATTATTATTTTATTTTCCCTATTTAGTTTTTCAAAATATTTTTATTTTTGTTCTTTACATGCATAGGAATTGGTGTATGTGTACAGGACCAAAGTCACCTTCTCAAGATGCTTCCAATGTTCTTTACAAATCAGCCCTCTTTTGAAGAAAGCTTGTTGGGCATCCCCAAAGTATTTATAATGGCAAATTTTATTCTCATACACTTATTTATTTTAATACATATTATTTTTTAGTATACATATATATTAATTTGATTATTAATTATTTTTTTCAATTCACACAGTAAATATTTCAATTATACCTTTCCCAGTATACACACATCACATCAACTCTCTTTCCACACACTTGTTGAAAATTGTTGACTCAAACCGTCATTCATAAAAGTCCCTTATCTTCCCCCTTTATTTACACAATCTGCCGCTCTACTCTCTTTACTCTCTCTCTCTCTCTCTCTCATCCATGGCCTCTCTGCAAACTCACCCAAATTATCTTCAATTCTGTCGTTGTTCTAGCTCTGCCCCAAAAATTCCTTCTCTTTCAAACCCCAATTTGATTCCTTGTATGCAATGCAATTGCGAAATATTGTTTTCTTTTCTGTATTCTGAACGTGGATTAGGTAATATATATATATACATTGTTTTGTTTATGAAGTTAGGTTTTTGTTTGTGGTCAAGCCCATTTTTTTAAAATTAAACTAATTGAACAATGATGCTCTGTTATTGCATGAATTTCAACTTCAACAATCAATATATATGTACGAATTTGTGTGTGTATATATATATATATATATAATTAATAGACAGAGAAGAAAAACAGATTGAATGATCTTGATTGATAATCCTAAACACCAATGAGAAACCAAATACCAATGAGATTGAACAGGTTTTTGTTTTTATTGTTTTAACATAAAAGTGTAATGTGGTGTAAAAAATAGGATTTTTTTTTTTTAACTAAAAAGATATGCACTCAGATTTTTTTTTATTTTAAAAAGATGTGCATAGAGAAAGTTGAGATATAATATTAAAGGTGCACTTTGATATTCCTTATAATCATTTTACTTTAAGATATGATTGTCATTAAAATAAAATTTCATCAAATGTGTACGCTGAAATAAGTAGGCGTGTGTAAATAAACTTTCCCCTTCATAATGGTTAAAAAATTTTAGTGTGAAAAGCCTTTGGGGGCTTTGTCCTTTTTATTTTTTGGGACTCATGCATGCTTGTTCTTTCAAAAAATGGGTGCCCTCCATCTCAGTCAAAAGAACAATAATGCCCCTTGTGCTCTCATTACAAAATTGATTTCTATGCATAAGAATGATCATTATGTTCTTCAAAGTACCCTTAAAACAATCAATGGTTGGGCACTCATTAGCATGATATTATTTCTCATAATTGAAACTTGACCCCTTTAATTGTTCACTTTGTCTCCTTTTGTTTTTCCCATTTTCTAAACGTGGAGACCTCGGAAAACTGAATCACTAAACAGTAATACTTGAACTCATATATCATATATATGATAAAAGACATTTGATCCACCGGTCAACCCCATTGTTCTTCAAATTGTTTCAAGAATTTTTGGTGATTACACAATTTTTTCGACGTAGCAAGAGCATTCTGGTAGAGTTCATTGATAGTCTCATTCTCCAGGAAGTTAAAGAAGATAATTGAGAAAAGCTAGCACCCAAAGTAGAAAATAAATTTGTCTTCTCACTTGACAGATAGGTTAATATTACTCTCTTATGGGATTAATTCTTCCGGTGGAGTCTACTATTTTAAGTGGGTTCAAAATAGTATGTCATAGTGAAAGAACTAATCACATAAGAAGGTAATAGTCACTCACTTGTTAGGGGAGTGAATAAAACCAAAGGGAATGGCTTCCCTCCCGTCTGTGATCGGATTAGAAGGTACTGTTGGGCCCGTGAGACTCCACCACGGGTCCTGTTTAGATAATTCGATTCGTTTAAGGTGTAAAAATCGTCGAGAACTATATGCCTGTAAAAAATCACGTTGATTGGATATCAATAGTTATGTGATTAAATCAGATTTTTGTAAGTCATTTATTTTTCACCGTCCATTTTGTTCCATACAAAAATGATTTGATCACATAACTATCGATATCTGATCAACGTGATTTTTTTAACAAACATATAAAACTCGACGAGTTTTACACATTGAACGATTCGAGTTATCAAAACGGGACTCATAGTAAGTCCCCACGAGCCTAACATACCTTCCAGTCCGTGATTAGACTGGGGGAAGTCATTCCCAAAACAAAAGTATCGAATATACTAGTTCGAATTTTAGATGACATGATCAATTCGTTATGAGTTAACCACCTCCTCACCCAATTCAACATAATTGTAGTCTCCTATGATCAGCTTGATCACACTTTAGACTTTTCTCAACTAATTAATGATCTACTTTGAGTTAGGGGCCATGATACTTGGCAATTTGGTTTGGAATTGATTTAACTAAGCTTTGCAAATAGTTAAGTGTCATGTAATTGCAATGACATAACAAATACCTCAATATTTGAAACAATAATTCTAAGTACTGTTTAATTAAAATTTTATCATGAAAGTGTAGTGAAAGGTGTAGACTTAAAATTAGTCTATCATGAGTCATATGCAGAATAATTTTTGTCCACATATTTTAGGTATGTGTAAAATTCTGAGTTTTTTTTTTTTTTTATTTATTTATTTTAGATATGCAACACAACTGTACCTGAAAAGGTTTTGAATAGAATTGGAAGAAAAGTTGGATTGTGCAAGTTGTTGGATAAATCCATGTACAAACTGCCAAATTTAGTCAACATCAACAATTATTTACTGGAATTGGTGATATAGAGATTGAAACTTGTGTTTTACAATTTAGACCATCTCTCATGATAAATCAGACTAATCATTAAATTTAAATTTGATGAAAAAAAATTACTTTTATCTCTTCAACGATTTCACAAAAATGATACCAAATTAAGAATGGGCCAAAACTTTCACCAAACTAAGGAGTTGGGTCAGATTTCACCAAAATACTGTGTATTTACGTTAGAGATGGGTCTCACCGAACAATTGACCGGATGTCCAGAATTCACAGAAAATGAATAGTAGCAGCCATGGCTAAACGTAGAATCCCTCTAATTGGGTATTGTTGGGACAAATAAATGCACTTTCGTATTTGTATTCGTATTCGTATTTGTACTCTAGAAAGAGAAACTTCATAGAGCTAGAGAGAGAGAATTCCTCTCTACTTGTTCTTCTACTCTGCTAATTTTTTGGATTTGTGTTCTTCATGATCGTGCTTTTCTTTAACAGAGTTTGAATTTCACACTCTAACTTGGTTAGTCCTTCAATTCCGCTATTTTCTCTTGTTTTTGCTTCTGTTTAGTTTCGTTTGTGGATGTCCAACGGTTATATTTTGTGTAGATGAGCACATGGTTGTGTTTGTATAATCTCTCTCCCTGTACTTTTTTTTAAAAAAATTTAATTTTTATGTGTTGTGGAAATGAAAGAGACCGAGATAGGAAGTAAAGATGAATTAATGGAGGCTCTCAATACGGAAGCTGTTGATTTGGTACTGAATTTGACTCTATTGTGATTTTTACACTCTGTGTTATTTTTCATTCAGTGAAGGTGTGCTTTGATGGGTTTTGATTTTGGTGAATTTGATATATGAATTTGATTTGCAGGAAAACATACCGATTGAAAAGGTTTTCAAGAATTTGAGATGTGCATGGTTTAAGAACTTGGTTTTGGTTAATCAATATGCACATATGGATTAAATTCAGAAAATTCATTTTCATCATTCCTCGGATGTCCAATTAGATTTGATAAAAGTCGTTGAAACCGCTCATATAAATTAAAGGAAATAAATTTTTTTTTAATCAGATTTAATGAAAAAAATATTAAACCTTTGGAGATGCTTTTATTTGTTTTTAACATTGAAGAGTACCTGATTCATTCATTAGATTTTCTTCTCCTTTATTTATTTATTTATTTTTGGGTTGTATTTTATTATTATTTTTTATATTTTTGTTGACATGCACTCATTCCTTCTAATCCAAGCCACACCAAGCTGACTCACGGGGTTGGTGTGGGAATAGGTTATTTTAGTTTTTTTTTTTTTTTTTTTCAACTTATAGTTAAAATATGAGGTAAAAAAATTAGTATAATTGAAATCATTTTTTAGCTTTTTATAGGAAAAAAAAAACGTGCAAAAGATAGAGAAAAAATAAATTTTTTAACATTTTTGTACAGTTTTTTGACTTTTTAACTATTATTTTAAGGATAAATTATAAATACAACCTCTGAGATTTGTTTAAAGTACAGATTGTTTCTTGTGATTTGAAAAATTATAAATACCTACGACTTGTTAGTATTTTTTATTTAATAGAATTAACTAAAAAATGAAATTCATAATTACTCTTCTATACAATAATAAAATTATCTAAATTATTAATTGAAGCATATTTTAACATCATTAAAAACTATTAATTGATTTGATGATTTATTAATAAAATAGACGATTTGTTATCAAATTAGAAATCTCATAAGGTAAAATGTAATTTTCAAAACTATAGAAAACGATTCATATTTTAATCAAACTTCAGAAGATATATTTATAAATTTACCCTTATTTTAATTTCTCAAACTTGCCTTTACAGCTCCAACAGACCAATCAGTGTGTTTGGTTTAAGTTTTTTGCATTAAATTTTTTGAAAAATGAGTTTTTTGATTTTCGTTTTTTTTTTGTTTTTGTTTTTAGGAAATTTTTTAAAATTTTAAATATTTTTTTACTTTTTTAAATGCACCTTATTTAGATGTATCTAAAAAGTAAAAAAATTGTGAAAAAATATTTTAAAAAATTAATAAATACATAAAAATACAAAAAATATAATAAATTCTTGTTTTTTTTTTGTATTTTTGGTATTTAGTGAATTTTTAAAAGATTTTTTTTACAATTTTCTTTTACTTTTTAGGTGTATTTATGTTAGGTGTGGCTAAAAATTTTTAAAAAAAATTGCTTAAAATATTAAAAAAATTCAGTAAAAACAAAAAAAAAATATGAAAAATAAGAAAATAGAATTTTCTAAAAAATATTTTTGAAAAAATGGAACCAAGCAAGCTGATTGTTTCAAAATAATTAGGCCAAGTTTGGCAATCCAAAAATAATCCATCTTTTTATCTTTTTTCCATTACATCACATCTTTACTTTTCTACATATTTTTTTTATAAAAAAATAAAAAATACACTTATTTAAATCATTCTAAACAACCGCTTATGTGGTCCTCGTTGTTAGTTGAATACAAAAGTACTTTTTAACAATATTTCTCGTTCTTTTGTTTTTTGGAATAAAATACAATGTAGATAGCTAGCCTATTCTGATGGGGATGGGGATGGGGATGGGGATGGGTAGGGGTGTGCATAATACTGCCGAAACCACCAAAACCGCCAAAACCACACCGAACCGTACCACCAAGGCAAAATCGTTATTATTTGCCAATCAAACTGCCGGTTTTTGGTAAGAAAAATGACAAATTCTAGTGACACTTTTATCAATCCGCCGGTTTCTATTTTTCTTCCAAACCGCATCGAACCGCACCGCTATTAAATCATGTTTTATAAGATTCTAAAAATTCTTTTTTACTTAAGTGTGCTTGTTGTTCTATACCTTAGAATATAGTATTATATTACTGCTCGAGGGGAATTCAAGATGTCAGTAATTCAAAATAAAGTTGGATTCCAATTCACTTTTCAATCTTTTTTTTTCTGGCCATGTTGCAAACTTGCATCAGTTCACTTTTCAATCTAAATACTTTTCAACAGTAAACATTTTCAATATATTGTAAACCCTGAATGATATTAATTTTATGTATTTTATTTGATCATGGTAGCTTCCACAGATGCTTGTAATGAACTGATGACATAGTCGTTGATATTATCATGTTGTTGCTACACTTGCTGCATCAGAAGAAAGTTTCGCAAGATGCTTAACATCACGGTATCTCTCGTCTTTTTTTTACTTTTTGATTTAAGTTTTGTAATTTGAATTATATTTTTTATAAACCGCCAATCCGCCCGAACCGCCAAGGCAAATCCGCCATTATTTGCCAACCGAACTGCCGGTTTTTGATAAGAAAAATAGCAAATTCTAGTGACACTTTTATCAATCCATCACCCGCCATACGATTTCTATTTTTCTCTCAAACCGCACCAATCCGCACCGCGCACACCCCAGCGATGGGAGACGGAAAGCGGCAGAAGCAATAAATGACAGGTGATACAAATAGAAGCTAATCAAGTCATCCCACTTGCCACCAAATGATATTGACTTTATTTCTTACGAATTGAACTTGCAATTTCACAACATAAAGTGATAATACACAATTATTAGTCCAAAAAGAATCATTTTGAATGATTTTGGATGAGCACAACTTGCCTCCTTTCTTTTATGGGACTAGACTGGTCTACTATAGTTCCTAATTAATAATACATATCATTCATCTCATGGATTTATATGTATAGATCATTTATAAACATTATCATAATAATCGTAGCCACATAATTAATTTTATTTATTTTTAAAAAAAAAGATAAACAGTCTATTTTTTAAATTATATTTGTAATTCAATTTTTTTTTTTTAGACAAATATGATCAAATTATATGTTACAATTGAAGAATTAACTTACTTTTTAAAAGAATTGAACCCATAATTTCACATCATAAAGTGGTGCTATATGGTCAATAGTCTAAAAGGAATCATTTTGAATGATTTGGAGGAGCGCTACTTGTCTCATTTCCCTTATGATCCAAACCATTCATCATATGAATTTATATGTTTAGATTATTTATGAAAAATATCATATTGATCTAATAATTGTAATCACATAATTAATTTCATCTATTTAAAAAACAAATTAACTTTCTATTTTTGAAATTGTGCTTATGGTTCATTTTTTTCAAATAAATATAATTAAATCCTACGTTACAATTAAAAAATTAGTATAATTGTTTATTGGCATCAACACTTGAAAACTCATAAAATGACGCAATCCCATGGGACTGCAGCTATGAAGCATGAGCATGGGTATGAGTGCTGGTATTAGTATGATACAGATACGTTGATATGGTAAACAAAATTTTAAAAGAAGGATATGGATACGGATACGGCTTGGGACGCTTGTAAAAAAATATTTATTTTTAATTCAGAATAATTTATAAAGGTCCAACCTACCATTAACATTTAATGTCAAAAGTAAATATATAAATCAAAATTAAATATCAATATATTAAATAACTTACAAATCATAATTTAATTTTTAAAATCATGCTAAGTATAAAACAAAAAATAAAAAAAGAAGTCTAGTGAAAGGAGTTTTTTCTCTGTAGTAGAAGAAAATATCGTTTCAACTGAGGTGCAGTACAGCTTAGATACTAGGTACGTCTAGGTACACCAAAAATTAAAAAGAAAATTTTGATTACGTGTTTTGTATACCTAATACATATACAAAAGTATCATATAAAATACCATACATCGATAAGTACTTGATATGAGTACGATATATTTTTTTGAAGTACCCATGGTTGCAGAGAAACTTGTCTCAATTTGGAGTATACATGATGCAACTTGAGCCTTGGGCTAATGTTGTTAGATTTGTGTGTTTTTTTTTTTAAATAATAATAAGAATAATAATAATAATAATAATAATAAAATTTGTTTGATTGGAAAAGACTCAATGAGCAAAAATCACGACTGAAAAAAATATAAAAAAATTATTGAATTCCATTGTTTTGAACTGCTAAATATATTTTAAGTGTTTACGGTGTTACACTACAAGAAAAGTGGGCTTAAAAGATGAAATTTTTTGCGACGACACACCTTGCCATCGCAAAAAATGTGAGGTTTTGAGACAGCACAACTTGCCGTCGCCAAAAAATGTGACTTTTTGAGATGGCACAGCTTGCCGTCGCCAAAAATGTGACCTTCTGAGACGGCACAACTTGCCGTCGCCAAAAAATATGACTTTTTGAGACGGCACCGCTTGCTGTCGCAAAAAATGTGACCTTTTGAGACTGCATAACTTGCCGTCGCAAAAAAAAAATGTGACTTTTTGAGACGGCACAACTTGACGTCGCAAAAAATGTGACCTTTTGAGACGGCACAACTTGCCGTCGCAAAAAATAGAGGCTCCACTTGGTAAGCATCTCAAAATATAGTTTCACCCATAAATTTGAGTATGTCATTTGTTTGGAGTTTTCAAATCATAATTCTACACTCATTTCTCAAAACTCAATTCAAAATATAATCATTACTTTTCAAAACTCATAACCAAATATATAATTCAAAACTCTTTTCAAAACTCAATTCAAATCAATATTTTAATTTTTTAAATATTTTAAATATTTAAATATTTTAAAAATATTTTAATTTTGGTAAGATTTTAAATATTTTAATAGTTAAATATGTTACGATTTTTTTAATTTTTAATTTTTTTTAAAATTTTAAATATTTTAATTTCAAAATATTACGATTTTAATTTTTTAAATTTTAAAATATTTTATAAAAATAAATTCAAACTCTATTTTATAAAAATATTTTTAAATATTTTAATTTTTTTTTATGCAGTTTGTTACGATTTGAGTGTAGAGTTGTGAAAGTAGTATGGAGTTTCGAATTATGTGTTTGGTTATGAGTTTTAAAAATAATTTCTTAATTGAGTTTTGTTTTATGTGTTTGGTTACGATTTGAGTGTAGAGTTGTGTTTTAAATTTAAAATATTAACATTTTAAATTATTTAAATTTTTTGAATATTTATTTTAATTTTTTAGATTATTTAAATTATTTAAATATTTATGATTTAAATTTTTTGAATATTTATTTTGGAAAAAAATTATTTCCTTTGTTGTATTTCAATTAAAAAATTGATTAATGTTATTTTCTGTTAATAACAATTTTTTTTAATTGAATTTTAAGAAGGGTTTGGTTATGAGTGTTGATCAAAATTTTCAATAGTGTGAAAGTAGTGTGTTTTGTTATGAGTTATAAACTCTGTCTGTCTCTCTCTTTCTCTCTGTCTCCGTGTCTCTTCTTTTTCTCTTTCACTCATCACTCTTCTCTGTCTGTCTCTCTCTCTTTCTCTCTGTCTTTCGTCCATCTCTCTCTGTTTATCTCTCTCATCTCTCTTCTTTCTCGGTCTCTCTTCTCTTTATCTCTCTCGCTCATTTCTCCCCATCTCTCTCTCGTTTATCTCTTTTCGCTCTTTTTTGTTCTCTCTCTCTCTCTCTCTCTCTCTCTCTCTCTGTCTATATCTTTTCACCCATTTTTTTCATCTTCCTCTCCCTTGTCTTTCTCTCTCTCACTCATCACTCTTCTCTCTCTGTCTATCTGTCTGTCTCTCTCTTTCTGTCTCTCACTCATCTATCTTTTCTCTCATCTTTTTTCTCTCCCTGTCTCTTTCGCTCATCTCTCTTCTCTCTATCTCTCTCATCTCTCATCTCTCTCTGTCTCTCTCGCTCTCTCTCTCTGTTTCTCTCGTTCATCTCTCTTCTCTCTCTGTCTCTTTTTCTGTCTCTCTCTCTCTCTCTCTTTATCTTTTTGTCTCTCTCTCTCTCTCTCTCTCCCACTGTGTTCGCGTTGGTTACTCTCTCCCTTCTATTTTCTCTATTTACTGAGCTCCCTCTCGATTTATCTATCCACTACAAGAAAATACACTTTTAGCGACCACTTTGTCTCTCTCTCGCTTATCACTCTGTCTCTGTCTCTCTCTCTCTCCTCTATCTGTCTCTCACTCATCTCTATCTCTCTCTTACCACCCATCTCCGTTACCACCTACACCACTACTGCAAACGTCATTCCACTACCACCATTACTACCACTGTCACCACTTCACCTCTACGACTACCATTACTACTATCATTGCCACCACTCCACTACCACTACTACCACTACTGCCACTACTACTACCATTACCTCTCCTTCACCCCTGCCACTTCATCTACTCTACCACTACCACTTCACCACTAGTCTCCTTCACTATCACCACCACCACCACCACCACTACCATCATCTCTTATCCACCACCTTCACCACTACTGTCGCTCCCCCTTCTCTACCAGAAAAAATTAGTTCATGATTTTTAATAACCAAAAAAATGGGCCGCAGAAAAATATTTTTCATTGACCATAGAAAATTAACTTTTACTTTAGTGGAAAATATTTTTCATTAAAATATTACCCCTACTTCTACCAAATAAAAAATAATAATATTTTTTTTCATTAAAATAAAAATGAAACAAATAAATTTTCAATCTTAGCAACTAAAAAAAAAAAGAAATTTTTTTTACAAAAATTCTTTAACTACAAAAAAATATATATTTTAACAAGAAATAAAATTTTTTGACAACGGCAACACTCGTCGCAAAAAAAAAAAAAGTTAAACGGCGTTATTCTGTTATTTAAATTTCATTTTCGACCTAAAAAAAAATTATTTTTTATTTTTTATTTCCGCCCCTTTTTTTTTCCATTCCCGCTCCCCCCCCCCAAAAAAAAACAAAAAATCCCCAATCTCAAACCCAAAAATCCCTAATCTCTTCTTACCCCCTCTCTCTCTCTCTCTCTCTCGATCGACGGCGAGCGGCGGAGGAGCAGAGTCGTCGTCGTCGTCAGAGCAGCGTCATCGGAGGAGAAGCAACGTTGGAGCAGCAACAAATCTTCCGATGTTGCCTAGCCTCACCAAGTCCTACCTTGTCACTCCTTCTCGTCTCCGCCTCACCTACGAAGATGTATGGCTCAGATCTTCCTATTGAGTTTGCTTTCATGCCTGGTTCATCAAGCTCTTCCCTGACTGCCGAGGTCTCTCTCTCTCTCTCTATATATATATATATATGTATTGATTTGATTAGTTCTCCTTCACACCTGTTACTACAACGTTTACTTCTTGGGGAAATCTATTTTGTAGGCACATAAAGTTAGGATTTTTATTTATTTATTTATTTGGTGGTGAAAATTTAGAAATATTTGTGCCTTGCAAGGATGAACTTTATTATCTGTTTATGTCTCATTGTTGTGCTCTAACCTTTTGCTTACTATCACATGAAAAACACATACAACAAAAAGGGTGGTTGGGGTTTGGATACAAAAAGAGAAGCTGAATTTAAAGGCATCGAAGTGTAGAATTACCTTTCTGATCCTCCATTAAAGCTGTGCAGAGAGAGATACACAAACTACCACAAAAAGGTTAGTAAAACACATCATGTTGTAACAAGCTCGCGGGGGACCTCGCTACAGCTCGGACTCGACTTCGTAGTCACGGTTCTAAATCTGAACCAAAAAGTCCAAATCCGGCAAATTGTTTTTGAGAAAATAGATTTTTGAAAGAAGTGCCAAACATGGACTGCTTTGCCAGATACAGAGTCGCCACCTAAATATTTTATTTTGAGAAATTTAGGAAACCCTGACTCGGTGCCAAAGGCCACGTGTCCGTCATCACCAAAGTTGCCTCGGCTCGGGAACTTGGGTACGATTGGGGAAGGTCACTTCGTGAGCACCCCCGCTCGCCCGGTCATAGACCGGCCTCTACTAACCATGATATCTATTTTTGAAAACATTGTGAGTTCTTGTTCCGGTTATTAGCCTAGGTTACTATGTGATGCGCACAGCATACAAGTATAGACTAGATCGCCTGAATTGGAACAAAAACATTTCATGTTCGCTTTTTGAAAATGGTTTGCTACCCGCAGGTAGGCTTGAAACATTTGATGATTTATTCCAATTCAGATAACCCAACTTTCACCCACAGGAATTCAGGCAGTTGTATCACATAAGCATTTAGCCTCATGGTAAGCATGCTATTTATGGCATTCACTCACACGCATGCAAGGATGCTAAAGCATAAAGCTTGCCGGGTACTCCAAGCCAAAACAGAAACTCATTAGAATTTTATGCATGATCCTAACTATACAGAAATGCCTAATGCAACACATGCAAAAATGCGACTATAGCAGGCTCGGCTATTCTAAACATGGCATATGGAGTGCTACAACTAACATGTATTCAATTTGAAATTGAAAGTACAATGCAGTTAGTATGGTGCGCCGAGCCTGGTGCATGCAATACAGATGAATGATGCAAACATGCTGTCATACTGTATGCTAATTGAAATATGCCCTAACCTAACCATCATAAGCGGATAAATAAAAGGGAGAAAGACGCGGGGTTGGAAGACATACATCACACTCACGCACACTTATTACAGTTTTGCCCTCGCGCAGAGGGTCCGAATAAATAATACAGTCCTGAATAAAAGAATATTACAGTCCGAATAATGTACAGATTCTTAATTAATTAATGAATTAACTAAGAAAGCAAGTAAAACTGGCGTGCAAGCCCGGGACTGCCTTGCTTCTGATGGATGATGCATGTCCGGGTTGTCTTGCGCGGAAATCCACCGGGATGCCCCAATTAGCCTCTGTTTAGCAGTTATTCTTGGAAAGCGTGCCGAGCGTCGAAAAGTTGCTGATTCTTCATTTTGCTGCAACAGAGAGCAGGAAAGGGGCATAGCAATGTATTTTCACAGATATATGCATGCCTCGATCCTCGTGCCACCAATCACGCATACCGAGGCATGATGGCCGAGGAGTCGAAATGCACAATTCAATGTAGGATGAATGCACATAAAAAACGCAACTAAAACCTAACTCCATCATGGATAATCTGGAGTGTCGGTGACTAGGGAATTGAGATACATTCCGTCACTCGGAGTACGGAATGCACCTCGTTTCCCGTGCCCGGGCTAACTCCTATTCCGAACATGATGCAATATGCATGACATGTATGAATGCAACTAAGATACAGCCTAGTATGCACAATGCTATGAAAATGAGATGTCTCGAAATGCGTGCACACGGGCACGCAAATTGAGAAAATGACAAAATGCGATCTAAGATACAACCTAGTATGCACTATGCTGTAAAAATGAGACGCCTCGAAATGCGTGCACACGGGCACACAAATCGAGGCAATGGCATACGCAATGCAAATGACATGAAAACATGATATGGGCTTATACCAACATGAGAGAGCCTCAGCCACACTCACATAGGATGCCGGTGAATGAAAAAGAAGTGCCTCGAAATGCGTGCACACGGGCACGCAAAACGAGGCAATGGCATATGCAATGCAAATGACATGAAAACATGATATGGGCTTATACCAACATGAGAGAGTCTCAGCCACACTCACATAGGATGCCGGTGAATGAAAAAGAAGTGCCTCGAAATGCGTGCACACGGGCACGCAAAACGAGGCAATGGCATATGCAATGCAAATGACATGAAAACATGATATGGGCTTATACCAACATGAGAGAGCCTCAGCCACACTCACATAGGATGCCGGTGAATGAAAAAGAAGTGCCTCAAAATGCGTGCACACGGGCACGCAAAACGAGGCAATGGCATATACAATGCAAATGACATGAAAACATGATATGGGCTTATACCAACATGAGAGAGCCTCAGCCACACTCACATAGGATGCCGGTGAATGAAAATGAAGTGCCTCGAAATGCGTGCACACGGGCACGCAAACCGAGGCAATGGCATATGCAATGTAATATGGCAAAAATGGCATATAGAATGCAACATGGACTTATACTAACATGAGAGAGCCTCAGCCACACTCACATAAGAGGCCGATGAATGAAAATGAAGTGCCTCGAAATACGTGCACACGGGCACGCAAACCGAGGCAATGGCATACGTAATGCACTATGGCTAAAATGACATGCAAACATGTTAATGGATTTTCAGCACTGAAATGTGGGGGAAAACAGCCCCGGAATGAGGCGAAGACACACCCGATGCATGGAATCTCTCCCGAAATATGAATTTTGGCATCCGAAATGGCCTATAGTTATACCAAACATGCACAATATGGACATGCAATGAAAATACAGAAGCAAGGCAATCCCAAGATAAGCATTTTTCCAGTTCAAAACATGGCCAAACAGCAAGCAAAGATAGGGCAACAATGGCATGCAAAAATGGCCCTAAACATGAGATTATGATGTTTAGGGCCCTTCAACAAAGTTGAAAAGGGGCCCAAAATATGATGTTTTCAAGAACTGTAAAAACCCCAAAAACAAACACAGGTATGGCTGCACTCCCATGCAAGAAAAAGGGCCAAAAGGTGGCCAAAGAGGCAAGTGGTATATGCAAAGCCCAAACTGAAAAATTCCCTTCTACAACGTTGAATAGGGACCAAAAATAAGCATATTTACAGAACTGTAAAAACTCCAAAACAGTATACAAACATGCTAGAAATGCAATGCAAAATAAGGCTCAAAAGAGGCTATAACATGAGGTATGCGAAATATTCCACAAACAGCCAAAGACCCTTAATGAAACATGTTAAGAAGGTCAAAATAAGACTATTTCTAGGCCTGTAAAAAGACCAAAAACAAAAGCATGATAGGCTAACAAAACATGCAAGAATGGGGACCAAAAGAGAGATATAACATGAAGTGGCATATGGAGGTCCCAAACCATGAAAGGCCCTAAATGAAACATGAAGAATGGACCAAAATGAGACTATTTTCAGTGCTGTAAAATGGCCAAAAACCAAAGCACAATAGGCTGCCAAAGCATGCAAAAATGGGACCAAAAAGGGAGTATAAAGGCAAGTACAACATGGAAGTCCCAAACAGTGTTGAGCCCTTCTTCAATGTTGAAGAGGGGCTCAAAATAAGCCTATTATAAGTTTACAACATGCTCCAAAACAAATCACACACAAGCTAAAAATATCATGCAAGAAAATGACATTTTAGAGGGATAATGAAGCAAGTGCAAGATGGAGGGCTCAAACAGGGTTGAGCCCTTAATGAGACATGAAAATGAGCTCAAAATAAGGCCACTTTCAGTTATTTCCGGAGCTCAAAGAAAAAATCATAGATGGCTAAGAAATGTTGCAAAGAAAAGCTCAAAAAAGGGGAAATGGCAACTCACCCTTGGAGACAAGTTTTTTGTTGCTTCTTGGACCAAGTTGCAGCACCTTTAGCCTTTGAGAAGCTCTCCTTGTTGCTGGAAATGAAGTGGTGATGGTGGTGCTTGGTGGTGATGAAGGAATGAAGTGTGGAACTTGAATGTTTTAGGGTAGAAATGAGAGAAGGAGAGGGGAAGCAATGCAAGACTTGGAAGCAATTTTTTCTAACCTCTAATACAAGTGCTGGCCTTTTGTTATATGGACCAAAAGAAGGTGTAAAGGTGGGGGAAAAAGGAGGCAAACTTTCCCCCACAAAATATCCCCCGGATACAGATATTTTCCGGGGGATAAAGCTATACAGCTGTAAAGTGAACAGTGTGAGGGTCATGGCCGGCCAAGTATTTTGGTTGCAGGTGGCCGGCCGGCCACACCCCCTAGCCGGCCAGCTAGGGGTCAAATGGGTCAAGCTGGTTTAGTGGCCGACCACCACATGATGGTGTCCTCCTATGTGTCCTCAACACAACCCTGTAGTTAAAAGTCCAAGAAAGTGGCTCAAGGGTGTTCAACATTAGCTCGGAAAGAGGGGTTCAAAAGGGTCAGGTGGAATTACTGGCCGGCCACCAACTTTTAGGATCCTCCCAAGTGTGTACATCACAAATATGTGGTTGAAAGTTCAAGAATGTGGCCCCAAGGTGTTCAACATTAGCCCGGAAGGAGGGGTTCAAAAGGGTCAGGTGGAATTACTGGCCGGCCACCAACTTTTAGGATCCTCTCAAGTGTGTACATCACAAATATGTGGTTGAAAGTTCAAGAATGTGGCCCCAAGGTGTTCAACATTAGCCCGGAAGTGTGAAAAACGGGCGTCGGAGGGCGTCGGAGGATATATAACTGGTTGCTGCAACAATTACTGGCCTCCCATCCTTCAGTGACCTTCCCGGTGATAAAACAGAGGTACCTGCCAAAAATGAACGAAAACCGTTGCAAAACGAATGTTCGGGGGCCAAAACGCGTAGTTCGAGGTCCCGAAAATGGGCTGTTAAGCACCGAAAGTGGCATTCGGGCACGAAGTGGGTTTCTCAGACCCCAGTGTCCCTCAAAAGGGAGTAGAAAGGAAGTATGCCAAAAATCAGAACAAATGGAGATGGTTAGGTGGTCCCGAACCGAGGCACACGGCCAACGATTCCGAAAAACCGGAAACCGAACTCCGAAATAGGCAAAATGGCCTACGACCACGAAATGTAGCCTACGGACATTGAGAGATGGTCTACGGGACCTCTCCCTTCCTTCAGGAAAAGAAACCGAGAAAACCGAGCCTGGTTCGCAAACCGAGGCAAGGTATGAAAAAGTTCGGAAGTCCGGAGGCAAGGCTCGCAGCCGCGACTCTGAGACTTCTGAACAAGCACAACATGCAATATCACCAAGTGCTCAACTGGCGACGTCTGAGTCTTAAGGTTGGTCAAAAATGGGGTGTCTACAGTTGCCCCTCTTTGACAGAACTCGAAAGTCACAAGTGACGGGAGTGAATGTCAAAGCCCAGAGACGACCCATTTTTGACAAGGCCGAAGACTTAGACAAACGTATAAAGTAAACAGAGATGTGCCCGCAGGCAGGGGGGGCAAAATGCAAAGCGATATGCACAGAGCCGGAGGTAACTCAATGGTCATGCAAATGCAGCAAGCTGTAATGAAGCAAGTATTCGCAAATAGATGCAACAGTTTTAAGCAAGAAAGCAAGGCAACAACTACATTTCATGCAGTTAAGAATGCAGAGGATTATTCAATCCCCGCCACGTCTCACTCGGAGAAGATACGATACCTGCGCGATTCGTCCGGTCACACCATCCTCAATTGAACCGTACATACAATATCGTGCCTGCAAAAGAGAGAAATTGTAACAAGTACAGTATGCTACCAACATATATTTAATGTGATTCCGAAAGTTTGACACACGCAGTGCCGGTGAGTGAATGCATCGCAATGCAAGAGTGGAACATGCGTGACAACGCATGCTCAAGCACAGAAGTATGGTCAACACCAAGGAATGTGCATAATAATGCAAGTATACGCATGAGAATGCAAGTTATGTGCATGATAGTGCAAAGCGAGCCTAAATCAGGGTGCTCGTTTGTCATGAAATAACGAGTACGGAAATGCGTGTTTCGGCGAAGGCGACTCGATCACGGCCTCTGATCCGCTTCCCGGAAAGGCTACAACTCATTCAAAAGGATACACTTTGATTTTGATGAATGATGATGAGACACATGTCAGATCTTGAAGCTGAAGTTTCGGCGTAGCAATTTCGCGACCGGAAGTGTACTTTTCTTGAACTTTTTCAGGTCCCGGGAACTCCGATCTTCCTCAAAATTTGCAGGGAGCTAGGTGAGCCTGTGAGGGACATGGCCGGCCAGTTTTATGGGAAGGGGGAGGTGGCCGGCTGGTTTTCCAAAAAGTAAATGGCTGGCCGGCCGGTTTTCCAAAAAGGAAATGGCTAGCCGGCTAGAAAAGGTGGCCGGCTGGCCATATGCCCAAATCCGAGGGCATTTTGGTCCTTTCACCTCCTTTCTTCATGCTCCTTCATCCCAAGACTTGGAGCCTATATAATGCAGCCGAGATCCTCTCTTCTCTTGCCTCCTACACCACTTTCTTCTCCAGATCTGAGTTCCATACGCGTTTTCCCATGCCCCACGCAAGTTGTTTCCGCAAAAATATTCAGTTTCAAGCACTTTGAACTGATTAAATTTTGGTTTCGGAGCTTCTTTTCTCATTTCCACCACTTGAGGTGAGTTTGCCTCAATATTTGGAAGATTTTCTCGGGAGTTGACTTTTGTTGACTTTTTCATTTCCCGAGAGTTGACTTTTGTTGACTTTTTCCAATTTTGGCTCATTTTCGCTCATTTTTGCTCCTTTTGCAGATTTTCTAAAAATGGCGGGTCATTCTCCTCATGGTGGAGGCTTTCCAGGTGCCGGAGACGATTTTGATCCCATGACTCTACCCCCGAGGGTCCGCCCTTTTATTCCCGGGAGGTACAATCCGCCAGCACATGTCCTTCCTCGTGCCGTCTTCCGTCATTTCACTGATTTTGATGAGCGAGCACCCGGGATCTGCTTCTCCGAGAGCCAGAGCATCACCTCTCCTATGAGGCCCGAGAGGTATTTACTTCATTTTCTGCCCTTTTCGTACATTTCGCGCCTTTGCCATGCTTGAATACACAGTTTAGCTTATGACATAGTACTTTGCTTGCATCCTGAACATGTAGTTTAAACACTCGAATTTCTGAACACTCGGCTCATTAATTACTTGCGAACGCACAGTACACATTAGTTAAAAGGTGGACACACGGCTCAAACACTGATTTGTCGAACACACAACCCGAATTCGAAAGTGAACACACAGCCCACACTTTAAATTTTCTGAACACACAGCCCAGGTTAGAATAGTGAACACGCAGCCCACACTGATTGAAAGTTGAACACGCAGTCCAAACTTCAAATTTTCTGAACACGCAGCCCAGATTAGAATAGTGAACACACAGCCCACACTGATTGAAAGTTGAACATGCAGCCCAAACTTCAAATTTCCTGAACACGCAGCCCAGATTAGAATAGTGAACACGCAGCCCACACTGATTGAAAGTTGAACACGCAGCCCGAACTTCAAATTTTCTGAACACGCAGCCCAGATTAGAATAGTGAACACACAGCCCACACTGATTGAATTTTCTGAACACACAGCCCAAATTAGAATAGTGAACACGCAGCCCACACTGATTGAAAGTTGAACATTGTCACAGCCCAAACCCGGCCCTATGGGTTTAGCACCGTAACCGGCCAGTAATCCGAGATTACCGAAGGCCTGCTGAACAGTAATACAGTAAAACAGAGTACAGGGCCTGGCGGAAGCCAATACAGTAAATAAATAGTGTCCATTGAGCTGTGACAGTCTGTATGCGAAAAGGCTTTTCATATATTCACACATAAACAGTACAGAACCGTATGTACAATATTCACATCCATTCAACTAGGGACTCAACCCTACAGAACAGTACAGAAAACATCCCGTCTGTACAAAACAGTACGGTCTATACAAAACAGTAAAACAGTACAGAAGGGGGGGGAAAAAAAACAGACAAAACACCCCCAAGCCATAGCATGGCAACTCGGAACCTCGCAGTGAGGCACAAAGGCTGGCTCGACAAAACTGGAGTAACCCTGACGCTCCTAGCTCCGTTCTGGTGCCTGTACACCTACATATATATATATGAGCAGTGAGCTAAAGCCCAGTGAATAACATAAAGCGTAAAGGGGTTTAGAATGAATGTCCTTACAGTAATGAAAACAGTTCATTTCAATCAGTAATTCAGTGGCTCAGTACAGTAAACAGTCATATGTGGTACATCCGTTAGCATAACAGTAACAGTAGGTCTTAAAAGACCGAACAGTAATGATGGCCATCAGTCAGTAAACAGTAGTGGCTCCACGAGGGAACCGACAGAGATCTCTGTAACAGTAACAGTAACAGTAAACCGTAGGTACTAAGGATGCCACAGTACAGTTCAGAAATAAAGGACATACATTCATTCAGTAATACCAGTTCAGTAAACAGTTCAGTTCAGTATTCAAAAGATATCAGTTGAACATATCTTTACACAATTGTTACTCACAGAGTTCTGGGCTACAGTATGCTAGAGCGTGTCTCCCCAGTTGCCAACCCTACACAGTTCACAGGTTGAACACACACTAAGCTATACAGTTGGGAAATATTATAACTTAATCCCTAATTCCTCGGTGTGTTCTACATCTATATCCTCAACAAGATGCCTTAAACTAGGCCTAAGAATGCCTAGAATGGGATGAGGATGCACAGATGTACATTAAAAAGCATGTTCAGGATTTTCAGAAAAACAGAGTCCCGCTCGAGCTCAGGTTTCCCCGCTCGAGCGTACAGGCAAACAAAGGTACACGCTCGAGCGCAAACTTTCCCGCTCGAGCGTACTGTAAAAGTACTGGATGGGTGAAATCTCCGCTCGACGCCCGCTCGAGCTTGAGACATGACTCCGCTCGAGCGCCCAATACTCCGCTCGAGCGGACTGCAAAACAGTGCAGAGAGATGCTGGTTGCTCGGATTCCACGCTCGAGCGTAAATTTCCCCGCTCGAGCGGAAGTGCGAAATCTGGAAAACCCAGATTGCACCTCCAAGCTCAAACTCAAGTTCAAAAGCATCAAAACTCGACCTCTTGGGCTAAATTTCCAGAAAACATCTATAAGCGTATAGAATAACATGTTTTAAAGCCCAATTTGAGAAATCAAAGCCCAAGGGTGTTTAATTCAAACCCAATTTCAAACCAATTTCAAATCATTTTCCAAGAACAATCTTCAAACATGACATGCAAGATCTTAAATCGTTTTCAAAGCTTTAATGCTGTTTCAAGAGAGCTCAAGCCTTCAAAAACAAGATGAACTCATGGAGTATGACCAAAAGATGGACATGCATGTGAGGCATTATGAACTATAACCTCACAACTTCAATATATGTACATGCATGCAACACTTAAGTTTCAATTCACCATTAATGACCCAAATCATGACTTAGCCCTACAATCTAACATGGACCATGCAACAATCAACTCAAAACATGGACAAGAAGACAATGGAGCTACCTTTAGTCTTGTAGTTCAAGAAGGGAGCTCAAATATGCAAATACACTTCAATTCCAAGCAAGATCAAGCAAATCTCTCAAGAACAACTCCACTCTCTCTCACTCTCTAGCTTGGGTCGGCTGAGGCAAGAAGAGGAGAAGAAATGTTTAGTCTGATCACATACGTGGAGTGAAAAAGGCTCAAGTGTGTGTATATGAGATAGTGGCAAAATGGTAAATATGGCAAACTCTTTAATTGGCTTATTTTAATCTAATTTAATCATACCCCATAAATTTTCAGATAATTATACTATAAAATCACCTTAATTCTAAGGATCATAAAACATCAATCAATTTCTAATTCGGCCGCCAATAAGGCCTTCAATTAGCAATTTAAACATATAAGCATGAACAGATATTCATACAGTCAAATAGATAGAATGCAATTTAACTAGCATATACTCAATCAATTCGGTTTCCAATTACAGTCAGTCAGTTCAGTACTTTTACCAGTCCAATTATCAGTCATAATCAATTCAATTTAACGGTAATCAATGGTTATCGGTAATCAATCAGTCCTAAATCAGTAAACAGTATGAGGGTTGTTACAAACATGCAGCCCAAACTTCAAATTTTCTGAACACGCAGCCCAGATTAGAATAGTGAACACGCAGCCCACACTGATTGAAAGTTGAACACGCAGCCCAAACTTCAAATTTTCTGAACACGCAGCCCAGATTAGAATAGTGAACACGCAGCCCACACTGATTGAAAGTTGAACACGCAGCCCAAACTTCAAATTTTCTGAACACGCAGCCTAGATTAGAATAGTGAACACGCAGCCCACACTGATTGAAAGTTGAACACGCAGCCCAAACTTCAAATTTTCTGAACACGCAGCCCAGATTAGAATTTGCATGTAGCTTATTTCACTTCATCGGTACACAACCCATTTCATTTCATCGGCACACAGCCTATTTCACTTCATTGGCACGCAGCCTAAACTTTCCATTATTGACACATGTATTCATTCTGAATGCAGGTTGGTTCTCGTAGTGTACGGGGGTATGGTTCCACCGCCGCGCGGGACTGGTACGCTGAGCTCCCGGAGGGTGTCCGAGATTTAGTAGACTTGGCAGGGTTCGGGGCCTTCTGCGTTGGGTTGTCACATTGTTCTGCCAGGAGGACTCTGATCGCGGCATTGGTAGAGAGATGGTGGGACACCACCAACTCCTTTCATTTCTCTGCTACCGGGGACATGACTATGACCCCTCTAGACTTCGCTGTGTTGACCGGCCTGGACATAGGAGGTTGGCCCATCCCCTATGACGAGGACATGGGCGAGTGGGAGGCCGCTTGGACATATCTGTTGGGGGCTCGCCCGGCTGTTGACAGGGTTTCTGGGAGAGTCCGATATACTTGGTTCTCTTCCCACTTCCGACGGGTGGAGATGGTGCCCGAGACTCCTGAGGAGACGGAGCAGTACGCCCGTGGTTTCCTTATGTTCCTCTTCGGGACTACCCTGTTCGCCGATAGAGGGAACACGGTCGGGCTATACCTGTTGAGCGCTCTGGTTGACCTATCACAGGTCAGTCGATATGATTGGGGTGGCGCCGGCCTGGCTACCCTTTACTTTTATATGAGCGCCACCTCCCGCGGGCGGGGAGACTTACTTGGCGGTTATTGGCGAGCCTGGGAAGTACTTTTCTGTCCCCTTGATTTACATTTCTGCTCTTCATTACTTGTACATTGCACACACACAGCGCACTCTACGGTCTGTATTCCGTTCTCAGCACTTTGTACTTACATTCTGCACTGCTTTTCTCAACTATGGGTCTATGTATACTTCCCAGCATTAGCCCCAGAGTTGGAGGTGGCAGGGCCTCCCATGACCCCATATTCATTGGTATTCGAGGGCCCGCACCGGCCGAGACCCCGAGAGACTCTTATTTATCTGCGACAGTATTTTGACACTGTGCGCCCATCGGAGGTACTTCAGAACTTTCAGTTCTTTTCATTTTCATCTCTGATTTGCTCTGTGTATTCCCGATTTCTGATTGGCTTATGTATTTGTTATCCGCAGATCACATGGCAACCATGGGCACCCTTGGGCGATGGTCTCCGATTTCAATATCCCGGAGGATCGGGCACCTCCCAGTACAGGTTCCTGCTCGAAGGACCTGTTGGTAGAGCATGGTTTCTGGGGGAACGCTTTCTGCATCAGGTATGGGGGTATCTTTCTCAGGATCCTCCCTCAGCACCCCCAGTCAGTATGCGGATTGCTGACAGGCTCTCTTTCTCGGAGGTAGTCGGCGCTATGCTGGGTAGCGATGCTTTATTATATCTCGAGGAGGGGGATTACGGCACTTACCGCCATACATATTTGATGCCTCCATTGACGGGAGCCCGTACCCCGATGACGAGGCCTGCTGGTATGTCATCCTCGGGCCAGGCCCGGGCTCGGGCTGCAGACGCCCCTTCTACTAGTAGGGCTGGTACATCTAGAGGTAGGGGTAGATCGGTTCCTCCGACTCCTCCGACTTATCCTCATCCTGGATGGCCAGATATGCCGACTGAGTATGGCGTGGCAGTATGGGGCTATCTCTCCGACTCCGATCCCGCTAGAGCCTCCGATGCCCAGTGATCGATACGCCATTGATCCTGACTCACCGCTGGTATGCTCCACTGTTTTTCATTCATCATTCAGACGTTTAGACACTCTTTCATTCTCTGATGATTATGAGCTCATATTTGCAGCCATCGAGAGGGTACGTGGAGGAGGTGGTTGGACTGGTGGCCACACTCGAGGGCATGGTCCTGCGGAGGGAGGCACAGTTGTCTATCGCGGGCATTCAGGTACCCTTCAGTTTTCTGGCATTTATCATACTTCTGATGACATGCTGATTTCTACTGCGTCGATAGACTACTTGTGTAGAGCACATCTGACACACACCCCACTTGTACACTGTACTTACATGCACCCACTTCACGTAGTCTTTGCTTGTATCTGCATCTGATGTATATATTTGGACTGATGTATTTGAATTGAACTCTTTGTTTTCAGATACCTTCATGGTCCGGTCAGCCGCAGGCCAGGCCACCTGGGCCTCCTTGGGGAGCTGGGCCATCTGGGCCATTTCACGGAGTTGGGTCATCCGGGCCTTTCCAGGGGGCTGGGCCATCCCGGCCTTTCCGAGGAGCCGTGCCATCTAGGCCTTTTCGAGGAGCTCGATGAGGGCCTGTCCGCAGACGCAGGGCTCACGTTGTAGAGGCGGAGCCTGATGAGGAGGAGAAGGAGGAGGATGATGAGGAGGAGGAGGAGGCTACCGACCGTCAGTCAGAGACATCTGCTGAGGAGGGGGGCTCCGGTCTTGGTTCGGGGAACAGAGGTGAGGCTGAGGGGGATCCTGAGGGTGACAGCTCCGACTCAGATGATGATGATGGTGCAGAGGTTGTCCCGCCGAAGAGGATGAGGAGTGCTTCTCATTCCCGCTCCCGAGGACATTGATGCTGTTGTTTCCTACTTTATTTTTCTTTTTGCTAGTAGTTTGTAGCACTTTGCACATTGTTAGGTAGTTTTATTTTTTGTAAAACTTGTACCTTTATTCGTTGTAAAACATGATGGAATGAAACAGCTTTTGAAAAGGTGTTTGTATTTTAAACTTTTAGCATCGTATCGCATCATTTTATTTTGCACAAAAATGAAATTGAATGGTAATGTGCATTGTGTAATCACCAAGTCAGATAGTGAACCGACGCAACAAACTAAGCAACTCAACTTACTAAGATATAACAGAACCTTAGGAAGCTTACAACTCAATAAACAAAATGCAATAATGTTGACAACGCAAATAAACAAGACTTAAATAAAGATTGCTTAAACAGAGCGCAATGACTCAAAAACACGAAACACGTCCGCTCGACAAACAACTCGATAAGCAAAACAACAACTCGATAATCAAAACAACAACTCGATAAACAAAACTCGGCAACAACAGAGTGTACTTCGGACGATCTGGGCACCGGAATGCATCCGAAACAGAGGGAAATGAAGGCCTTTGACTCTCCCGTTGCATGGAAATGCTTGAAACTTTCCCTCGAAGGGTAAAACAAGGCCAAGGGGATACACTGCAGCATTGCCGGCCACCTTTGGGAGCCGGCCGGCCAATTTTGTGGAGAGAGGGAGCCGGCCGGCCAGTTTTGTAAAAAGTAAATGGCCGGCCAGCCAGAAAAGGTGGCCGGCCGGCCACTTATTCCTGCAGCCACCTGGTTTTTGACACGTGTCCCTGTGAATAGTGTTTTTCCCTCTATAAAAGCCTCAACTTCGGGAACATTCATTTCATCTTAGTTCTACACAAAGATGGAGGCGTTTCTCGCGGAAAATCTCACATCTTGGATCTCTTCTCTAGATGGCTCGGAAAAGCTGAACTTCCGGGGTTTCGGCTTGAATGCACTATTCACGCTGAGCCGTACCCCGCTACAGCTCCCTTTTCTCCATGCTGCGGCAAGGTTCTGGAACCCAGTGACGCACGTTTTTAGCTTTGGCGGCCAAGAGATGTGTCCCACTTTCGAAGATTTTCAGGTTTTGATGGAGTCTGAATGCTCTGAAGTGATCTTGCCCCAGCTCCATTTTGGCCATGCTCAGGCTTTAGGGCGGATGTGTGGGCTCACGGCGCATGACGCTCGATCTCTGATCTGCAGTGGGGAACTGGACATCCTCGGCTTGATCCATCGTTTTTCCGACGCCGGTGACCGCAGCAACCATTGTTGGCAGGGTTTCCGGCAGCACGCCCTCTGCTTGTGTTTGTTGTCTCACTTTCTACTTTCCTCGGGCTTCGGCGGAGCTAGCATTCGCCTGATTGAAGTTGCCCAAGGCTTGAGAGAAGGAAAGAGCTATATTGCCATGACCTTGGCCGAGACACTGATGGGCTTAGATTCTGTCTATCGCCGGGAGGCGACTGGGTTTGCTGGGAGTCCACTGCTGCTGCAGGTAATGTTTCCCACCCGACCTTACATATATATTTGCTCACATCACTCGACCCTCAGGCTCGGTTTTTCTCACAAAAACCCTTGTCTTACTTTTCTCTCATCGTACATCTCTCTGTTCTTTATTCTCTCATTTTCCATCCCTCCCCCAGGTATGGTTAATGGACAAGTTGCAGGTTGTGGACTCTTGCCCGGCCTATTCAGCTCGAGGCTACTTCTTTCGGCAGCGCCTAGTCAATGCTCTTGACGAAAGGTGGTGGTTCGATTGGATGTGCAATTTGTCCGCAGACGGCATTGCTTGGCGTTGTCCTTGGCTCAACCTCCCGGCAATGAGCTATAGTATGTCCCGGCTGATTGGGATCCAATTGATTGGTCTAACCCACTGCGTATTCTATTTTCCGTTCCGGTTCCTGCGCCAGTTCGGTCATGATCAGACCTGCCCACCGGAGGGGATTGAGTACCCAGCTGCTTTCCCGGTCCGGGGTGCACAGCTTGCCCGATATGCCACAGCATGGAGGACTAGAGAGCTCCTGGCCCCTGCTTCCACTTTCAGTTGCACTTTGTCCGATGAGTGCTTGGATTGGCTCAATGAGGAGGCACAGGTTGGGCCTAGCTTGGCATTAGATGCTTCGTCCAGCTCTGGGAGGGGACGCAGAGATACTTGATTCAACTATGCCCCAAATTTATTGCTTATTTAGCATTTTCAAGTTTTCTTTATGAATGTACTAAAAAGCAACCTCGATTATATATAAGAGCAGGAGAACTCTGTTTTGAAATCAATGAAGTTGAAGGTTGTGGTACTGAAAATTTTCCGCTTTGGTCCAAAAATGGTCTTAGTCGTAAAAAGATTAATTTGAACAAAGTCGACTTTTATTAAAACTTTTCAAAACTATTTTCGATGTGGATCAGAACTGGACACGCCGAAGATCTGTCACTGAGATGCACAACCCCAGATCCCTGCAACTGGAAAGTTGCCCCTAGTCTGAAGGACAATGCGGCACTTCATGGCAACGGAAAGTTGCCCCTAGTCTGAGTAACTTTGCACCGTCGCGGCAACGGAAAGTTGCCCCTAGTCTGAACAGCACTGTACCGGAGATCGCGATAAATGCTGATGGATAAAGATGACTGAGATGATCAAAATGGACAGAGTTGATCGGGGAAAAGTTTATGGCTGAACTTCAAGGTGAAGTTGCCTACGTATCCCAAAGATGGGAATCAAGCCTTACGTAGTTCAGGCCTAGGTTCACTCGAGTATTTTCACTCTCCTTTTGCGCTCTAACTTTTGCCAAGGCCGCCCTTTGCGGGTTTTCAACCTTGCGAGCTCAGTTTTTATATTTTCTAATTTTTTGTGCTCTGACTTTTGCCTAGGTCGCTCTTTCGGGTTTTCGGCCTAGCGAGCCTCTCAAGGGTAATATTTCTTCAACTTGTCCATATTGATCGGTTGTGAGAACTCCAAGCCATCTAGATCCATCAGAACCACAGCTCCACCTGACCAGATAGCTTTGATGATGTAAGGACCAGTCCAATTGGGTTTGAACTTGCCCCTTGGGTCGTGGATGGGAGCTCGGTTGTCTTTGAGCACCAAATCTCCTTCTTTCAGATTCCTGGACTTAACTTTCTTGTTGAAAGCCCGGGCAATTCTGCGTTGATAGCCTTGAATGTGGTACAGTGCTTTCAGTCTTCTTTCATCAAAGAGCATGAGTTCTTCGAACCTGCTTTGCTGCCAATTTGCTTCGGCTATTTGGCACTCAGCCAATACTCGTAACGACGGAACCTCAATCTCGATGGGTAGAACAGCCTCCATTCCATAGACCAATGAATATGGAGTTGCTCCAGTAGAAGTTCTGATTGAAGTCCTGTAGCCCCACAGAGCAAATGGCAGCTTGTCTGGCCAATCCCGGTAGGTTCCCACCATCTTCTGCAGTATATGCTTGATATTCTTATTGGCGGCCTCAACCGCTCCGTTGGTCTGCGGCCGGTATGTAGATGACTTATGGAAAGCCACATTGTATTTTTCCAACAAGTCTATCACTTCTTTCTTGAAGTGGGAACCATTATCTGAAATTATCTCGTTTGGCACCCCGTAGCGACAGATGATGTTGTTTCTGATGAACTTTGCGACGTGCGACGCCTTCAACACCGCGTATGATTGGGCCTCGACCCACTTTGTGAAATAATCTATCGCTACTAGGATAAACTCATGCCCGTTTGACCCCTTCGGGGTAACAGCTCCGATCACATCAATTCCCCAAACTGAAAAAGGCCATAGTGAAGTCATGTTGTACAGCTTTGACGGCGGGATGTTCATGCGGTTTGCATGAATTTGACACTTGTGGCATCGCCAAACAAAACTAATACAATCCTCCTCCATGGTTGACCAGTAGTAGCCCTATCTGAGGATCTTTCTGGCCAGCATTACTCCATTCATGTGTGCACCGCACTCCCCCCCATGGATGGCCTCCATCAGGCGTTTCGACTCTTCAGCTTCTACACAGAGCTTATGCATTCCCAGATGACCCCTTTTGTACAGCTTACCCCCGCAGATAATGAACTGAGCAGCCATTCTTCTGATGGCCCTCTTATCCTTGGCATTTGCCCCTAGTGGATACGTCTCCTTTTCCAAGAAGTTCCAGACGTCGTGATACCAGGGGTTGCCGTCCTGAACCTCATCTATGGCGGAAATCGACTCGTATGCTGGCGCAAACTTTTGATCAATAATGATTGGACGCATCCGGACTCCGGACGGGATGTCTATCATAGAAGATAGAGTTACTAGTGAATCTGCGAACCTGTTGTTCTCCCTTACGAGGTGGGTGAAATTTAGCTTCTCAAACCGAGGAATTAACAAATCCAAGGTTTGGTGGTAAATTATCATCCTTTCCTCCTTGACTTTCCAATCTCCTTTTGCTTGAGATACAACTAGGTTTGAGTCCCCAATGACGTCCAACCGTCTTGCCCCTAGTTCTAGGGCTGCTTCCAGGCCAGCAATACATGCCTCATACTCTACTTCATTGTTGGAGACTTTGAACTGGAGCTTGAATGCTAAAGGGATACGGGAATCGTCAGGCGCTATTAGCAACACCCCTATCCCATACCCGTACTGGTTTGACGCTCCGTCAAAGTACATCGTCCAAGTTTCATCTTCGACGTGCAGAATGGCTTCATCTAGGAATAGGTACTCAACCGCTTCGTCCCCCTCAACCGGGTGGTCGGCAAGGAACTCCGCTACCGCTCTTCCTTTTACTGACTTGCGCGTTACATACTTCAAATCAAATTCGGAGAGCAACAGCAGCCAACGAGCTAGCCTACCCGTAAGTGCTGGTTTCTCGAAAAGATATTTGATGGGATCCAAACGCGAAACCAACATTACAGAGTGAGCTAACAGGTAGTGCCGCAGCTTCCTGGTAGCCCATACCAAGGCCAAACAAGCCTTCTCCAGCGGTGTATAGCGGGTCTCGTAATCCAGCATCTTTTTGCTCAGATAGTAGATGGCTCTTTCCACTTTGTCTTCTGACTCCTGCGCGAGCATGCAGCCCATGGTAGTCTCAGTTACCAAAAGGTACAATATCAACGGTCTCCCCGGCTCTGGTGGTGACAACACGGGCGGGTTCTGTAGATATTCTTTGATCTGCTCAAAAGCTGCTTGACATCGGCCGTCCCATTGGAATTTCTTTCCTTTCTTCAGGAGACCAAAAAGTGGTTCACAAGTCAAGGTTAATTTAGAAATAAACCGTCTTATGAATTGGACTTTACCTAGAAAGCCTCGCACCTCCTTTTCAGTCCTTGGTGGTGGCATTTCTAAGATGGCCTTGATTTTGGAAGGGTCGACCTCGATGCCCCTTTGTGTAATCAGAAACCCTAGCATCTTCCCTGCTGTAACACCAAACGTGCACTTCTGGGGATTCAATCGCAGCCGAAACTCTCTGATCCTTTGAAAGAATTTTTGTAAGGCAGTGTAGTGGCCCTCTCTTTCTTTGGACTTGACAATCATGTCGTCCACATACACCTCGACCTCTTTATGGATCATATCATGCAATATTGTAGTTGCTGCCCGTTGATACGTAGCTCCAGCATTTTTCAACCCGAATGGCATCACTCTATAACAATATGTACCCCACGGGGTAGTGAATGCAGTCTTCTCCCGGTCTTCGGGTGCCATTACTATCTGATTATAGCCTGAGAAACCATCCATAAACGAAAGCAAAGCATGTCCTGCCGTGAAATCCACCAATTCATCAATGTGTGGCAAGGGAAAGTCGTCCTTCGGACTGGCCCTGTTCAAATCTCTGAAGTCTACACAGACCCGAATTCTGCCGTCCTTCTTTGGCACCGGAACAATGTTAGCCAACCAAGTTGGGTATTCAGATACTAGCAGGAACCCTGCGTCAATTTGCTTGGTGACCTCTTCCTTAATCTTGAGGGCCCTGTCCGGGCGGATCCTTCTGAGTTTCTGTTTGACAGGGCGAGACTCGGGATCAAGAGGGATCCGGTGCTGTACAATCTTAGGATCGATTCCAGGCATGTCTTCGTAGGACCACGCGAAGACATCTTTGAAATCTTTTAATAAAGCGACTAAGCGCTCGCGCTCCTCCGAAGACAACGTGGACCAGATCTGGACCAGCCGCGGGTCCTTCTCAGTACCAACATTCACAGTAGTGATTTCATCCATTAAGGGTTTAACAAATCTTTCCTGCTCTTGATCAATTAATCGTTGCAAAACTGGAGGAATTTCTTCCTCGTTGTTTTCATCAAAATTTTGAAAATCCTGATTTAAGCAATAAATCAAAGGCACAGAAAAATACTCAGAAACCACATCCACATCATTCTCATTAAATATTTCCAAGCCGTCAGATTCCTCTGTTACAACAGACTCAAAAGAAAATGAAAATGACGACCTAGATAGGACTGTGGCATCCGAGTTATCACCCCCAGGAATACCGGACTCAGACTCAGTCGAGCTGGAATCTGATTCCGACGCACAAGATTCGGTGGAATCAGATTCCGGCTCACTACCTGACCCGGAGCTGCTAGATAAAAAGCCTTCTTCATACTGCCAGATGAGAGAAGGTGCGATAGATGCATCCAAGATCGGCGCTGGAAAGCCCGCAGCTATTTCATCTCCAATCATAGAAACCGAAGAGTTATCCCCCAAGCACTCTTGGCCGATCGGAGGATCTGATAGTAGACTCGCCAGTGCTACCCCCATTTCAAGCTCTGTGCTCTCAGGATCCACTGTTCTACACTGCTCAACCTCAGTTGGTGGGTCTGTCTGCGCTTCGGCAACGTCATCCCCAGATAATTGTATGTCGAAGAAGATTTCAAAACCAGGCACGCGCTTCCTCTCCGCGTTCAGCCATGGCTCTGGGAAGCCGCAGAATGAAAAATCTTCCCCCTCCCGGACGAAGCGTCCGTTTAGGGTACCCCAGATGGGCCTATGCATTAACTCAAATGGCTTCCCAGCCTTCTTTGCTCTGGCCCTTCCGGCCATTTCTTTCCCTTTCCTCACCCAGTCCTCTTTGGTGGGCAGATAACCCAATCCAAAGGTGTGAGGGTTATGTGGCACTTCGGCCGAAACCGCGACGCCCTTCCGGCCGCTCCTTCCTAATCCCATTCCGGGGATATGTTGTAGCTTGTTCATGAGGTAGATAGATTGAGCACTAACGTACATACCCTCATTCCCAGCCATGACATTCTGCACCACTTGAGCCTCGGCCAAAGTGAACCCCGACAAAAACACATCCTCCGTGCCGTGCTCGATCTCCAAGACAGGTGTGGACACTTCCGGCGGCGGATGGATTGATGAATTCCCAAAAACGATCGCTACCCCTTTCCCGTGAGGGTACTTTAGCATCTGATGTAGAGTGGAAGAGACTGCTTTGACCTGGTGCAACCACAGTCGCCCCAAAAGTAGGTTGAAGGTTGCGGGAACGTCCAAGATATGAAATTCGATGCTGTGTTGTCCTGGACCAACCTTAGTTTGAATTTTAACAGTCCCCATCACTTCTCTGCTGGTATTGTCGTATGCTCTGATCACTTGGGTAGTTGGGACGAAGTCCACGGGCTTTAACCCGATTGCATATGCCGTTCTGGTCGGGCAGACATTAATTGCAGACCCGGTATCAACAAGTACCACCGGTATCCACTTATCTCTACATTCCACAGAAATATAGAGAGGTTTGTTATGATTTGTGCCCTCAGGCGGTAGCTCCTTGTCCGAAAAGGTTAATGCCGGGGAACCTCCTCCCGGAAAAACCAGCCCAACCAGCTGTTCAGGCGTGGTGTCTATGGAGAGTTTGGACTTGTCCATAGCAGATAGGACAGCTTCCCTATGTACTCGTGATGCCATTAGCAGTCCCCGAATGGAGATGTCTGCTTGTATCTTTTTTAACTGTTTCAGCATAGCTTCATCTTCAATCTGATTCTCCTTCTGTTTCTCCGCTTCTCTATCCTTCCCAGATGCCTCGGGTTGGTCTAGGTGTGGGGGTTTGAAGTACCGCCCACTTCTCGTCATATGGTCAACCTCATCGAGGTACCAAGTGTCATCCGGTTGATTATTTCCCCAGTCTTCATCCGTGTGGGCAAGACATAAGTCATCGTTTTCCCACCACATTCCGTCGGCAGCCAACAGACACCTGTCTGGCTCCGGTTTAGTTGCACTCGCAGCACTCCCTGTCCACATGCTCGCAGCATTCTCTATCTTCGTGCACACAGCACTTTCAGTCCCCTCAGGGCCCTTAGCTTTCCTAATTCTCTCGGCATCCTCAAACTTTTCTCGTTCCAGCTGCATCAGTACAGCTGTTTGTTCAATAATTCCCGTATCCATAATGCCCATGTCTCGAGCGAAATTCTTAGCACCGGCGCTCTCCGGCGATACAACTTGACTTTCGGCCATTCCGGCCACAGCTGATACCTCTGCCCCTGCCGGGCTCTGTTCTGGTTGGGCTTCCCCCACTTCATCTGGTTGATCCTCGAGCCATCCAGTGGCCTCCGCTGATCCCTCATAATCGAACCAGTTGATTGACGCATCCCCCGGTTCCTGGTCATCGAAAAATTATAAGTTGGCAAAGTCCTCCTCTACGGCTGTCAGATCATCTGCCCTTAGCCCTGATCCATCCCCCCGGATCATGCACAGCTCTCCTGTCTCTGGCAATTCTATACCTAGCCCAATTCGGCTCGTTGGTAGGATGTACTCGCTTGGATCATAGGCTACCCCAGCAAAATTCTGTCCAGTCCCAGATTCAACAATCTCATTCTCTCCCAAAATCTGCCCTGCCCTATCTTCGACGGTCACCACCGTCGGTTCTGGTTGAGTTTTGGAGATGTCCACCATGCACAAGAAGTCAGTGCAATCGGGGAGGAACACCTCCGGCTTGGGTAAGTGGGATGGGGTGATATAGATACTAGGATCGTAAGATGCGACCCCAGTTTGGATAAAATTGATTCTGTTGGGAGGGGGAGCTTGGTTATGTGGTGGGAGAGGGTTGGTTGTGACATTGGGTTTATCAGGAGGCGCGATCACCTGTTTGTCAATAAGATCCTGGATCTCATGACGCAATCTGTAACACCGGTCGGTGTCGTGACCGTGTTGTTGGTGATACGCGCAGTACTTTGCTGGGTCATGAGAGGGAGGGAGTGGATTCGGTAGTGGCTTTGGCTCCAGGGGTTTCAAATGCTTTTTCCTGATCAATACCCCTAGAGCTTTGGATAGGGGCATATATAATGGGGTGAAGGTTCTTTGGCCTCGCGGTTGGAATCTGTTGGTTTGTGTGTTACTTCCGGACGCGCCGGAGAAGGGTGTGGCAGCCATGGGCCTTGGAGGGGGAGGGGGAGTGGTGGTGACCATATTGACTTCCGAGGCTCTTGTATTTGCAGCGCCACTCGGGCCCGCATTGTTGTTACGGTTGAAAGTCCTCCTCGGTTGTTCCCTGTCGTGGTCAAACAGACCTTGTTTCATTGCATCTTCGATTTGCACCCCCATCTCGTGTAAATCTGCGAAAGTAGGAAAGGGGACTACAATCATTCTCTGCATCAATTTTGGGTGGAGATTGCGCACAATCATCCGGATTTGATCTTTGTCAGTGGGCCTTAAAGTCATCATTGACGCCTTCGCCCTCCATCGGATTACAAAGTCCGAGAAAGTTTCCTTGGGCTCTTGCCTTGTCGTTTCGAGATCACGGGTTGTGATCTCGATCTGAGTGTTATACGAATATTGCGCGACAAAGGCCTCAGCCATTTCATCCCAATTCCTCTTCACTTCATCTTGTAATTTTGCGTACCAGTGGGCGGCCACACCCGACAGGGTTCGGCCGAATAGTGAAAGCTTCTGTGGTCGTGTTAGGCCCATTGGCCGCAAAATGTCCGCGAACAGTCGGAGATGGACCATGGGGTCGCCGGACCCGTCAAAGCGATCGATTTGTGGCATTTTGAACCTATCGGGGAGTGTCACGGCCTCCTCGGTATATCCGTCTTCGATATCCGGCATAGCCTTGACCCCTTGGGATTTCTTGAAGAGCTTCTCAAGTTTGCTCAATTTCAGAGCTGTATGATCAACCTCGAACTCGAAGGGAGAGTCGGGGCGATTGGGTGCATGGACCTTGGACAGTTGTGGTGGAAGCGGGGGCGGAGCTGGCCCCGTTGGAAGATTCGTGTCCTCTTGTAAGTTTTGGACATTCGGCAGGGTATTCTGGGCATTTGGTGGGGCGTTCTGAACAGTAGGTGCCTGCTCAGGTAATGGAGCCCCTGCCGGAGGAGGGACTTGATGTGAAGCAGATGCAGCATTCTGCTGTTGCAATCGGGTAATTAGCTCAGCCTGCTGGGTCATAATCTTGGCCTGCTGCTTGGCGAGTTCATCTCGGCGAACGGCATCCTGCTGCATGGCCCGCATGGTTTCTTGCATTTGGCGCACCATCTCCTCAACTCCTGTTGGCGTTGCCATACTGTTTTGATCTATCTGAACTACTGGCAGATCTGTCTCAATGGGGATCTCAATCCGACTGTCCACTGATGGGGGAAACCACTGTTCTGGTGATCTCTGTTCAGATACACTGCGCTTTTTCTGCTTTCTTCTGGTAACAGGGGGTAGAGAATGGAACACTGGCTGTCCCTCGATTAGATCCTCAGATCGATTGAGTCGACGACCTCGTGTCCAAAGTGCTTGGGGAATGCCTGTTGGGTTGGAAGCAATTGTGCTAGAACTGACCTAGCAAAAGATAAATAAAGCGAAAAGGAAATAAATAAACAGATAAACGGACAGCATAACAGCTTAAAATAAAATGCATGACACACAGCCGGGCGTAACAACACACAGTCAATAAGCTGAATACACACTGTCCTCAAACACTGATTATTATCCCTGTATCACTGTCCCCTAAAACAGAATCTGATACCCGCAGATAGCTGATTCTCCAACACTGGCTGATGCCCGCAGGCCTGACACCCATAATACTGAACTGATGCCCGCAGGCGTGATGCCCAAACTCATATACTGAACCGATGCCCGCAGGCCCGATGCCCAAACTCATATACTGATACATGCATTCCTGTAGAGACGCACTCTAAAGCACATAACAGATAAGTGAGAGCCAAAACACCCCTATGTTGGGGTATGGTTTCCCTGTCCTATTTTGTCAGGAGCTAGGGTTTCACTACGCACACAGCGGTTTCAAACAACCTATAAACGGGTAAGCAACCTGTCCTAGTTTGGAATGGTCTCTATGGATCCGAATATGCACTAGGTCGAATGGTCAAAGAGGGTGCCCCGGTAAAACCGGGGTTTGTGTTCCCATACTGGCAGAGCCCACAACCGGTCAGCCTTATGGTCATGCCTTGACAAGACAAGCCTCCGGCAAACCGTTCAGGAATAGCAGATGGCAAACACGGTGTCCTAGGCGCACCAATGCAAATGCAATGCAAAGAAACACACAAGTGTAGTCAAAAACAGATATCACGAGTTCGAGTCAAGTTCTCTAAATCCCCAACAGAGTCGCCAGAAACTGTAACAAGCCCGCGGGGGACCTCGCTACAGCTCGGACTCGACTTCGTAGTCACGGTTCTAAATCTGAACCAAAGAGTCCAAATCCGGCAAATTGTTTTTGAGAAAACAGATTTTTGAAAGAAGTGCCAAACATGGACTACTTTGCCAGATACAGAGTCGCCACCTAAATATTTTATTTTGGGAAATTTAGGAAACCCTGACTCGGTGCCAAAGGCCACGTGTCCGTCATCACCAAAGTTGCCTCGGCTCGGGAACTTGGGTACGATTGGGGAAGGTCACTTCGTGAGCACCCCCGCTCGCCCGGTCATAGACCGGCCTCTACTAACCATGATATCTATTTTTGAAAACATTGTGAGTTCTTGTTCCGGTTATTAGCCTAGGTTACTATGTGATGCGCACAGCATACAAGTATAGACTGGATCGCCTGAATTGGAACAAAAACATTTCATGTTCGCTTTTTGAAAATGGTTTGCTATCCGCAGGTAGGCTTGAAACATTTGATGATTTATTCCAATTCAGATAACCCAACCTTCACCCACAGGAATTCAGGCAGTTGTATCACATAAGCATTTAGCCTCATGGTAAGCATGCTATTTATGGCATTCACTCACACGCATGCAAGGATGCTAAAGCATAAAGCTTGCCGGGTACTCCAAGCCAAAACAGAAACTCATTAGAATTTTATGCATGATCCTAACTATACAGAAATGCCTAATGCAACACATGCAAAAATGCGACCATAGCAGGTTTGGCTATTCCAAACATGGGATATGGAGTGCTACAACTAACATGTATTCAATTTGAAATTGAAAGTACAATGCAGTTAGTATGGTGCGCCGAGCCTGGTGCATGCAATACAGATGAATGATGCAAACATGCTGTCATACTGTATGCTAATTGAAATATGCCGTAACCTAACCATCATAAGCGGATAAATAAAAGGGAGAAAGACGCGGGGTTGGAAGACATACATCACACTCACGCACACTTATTACAGTTTTGCCCTCGCGCAGAGGGTCCGAATAAATAATACAGTCCCGAATAAAAGAATATTACAGTCCAAATATTACAGTCCGAATAATGTACAGATTCTTAATTAATTAATGAATTAACTAAGAAAGCAAGTAAAACTGGCGTGCAAGCCCGGGACTGCCTTGCTTCTGATGGATGATGCATGTCCGGGTTGTCTTGCGCGGAAATCCACCGGGATGCCCCAATTAGCCTCTGTTTAGCAGTTATTCTTGGAAAGCGTGCCGAGCTCTGAAAAGTTGCTGATTCTTCATTTTGCTGCAACAGAGAGCAGGAAAGGGGCATAGCAATGTATTTTCACAGATATATGCATGCCTCGATCCTCGTGCCACCAATCACGCCTACCGAGGCATGATGGCCGAGGAGTCGAAATGCACAATTCAATGTAGGATGAATGCACATAAAAAACGCAACTAAAACCTAACTCCATCATGGATAATCCGGAGTGTCGGTGACTAGGGAATTGAGATACATTCCGTCACTCGGAGTACGGAATGCACCTCGTTTCCCGTGCCCGGGCTAACTCCTATTCCGAACATGATGCAATATGCATGACATGTATGAATGCAACTAAGATACAGCCTAGTATGCACAATGCTATGAAAATGAGATGTCTCGAAATGCGTGCACACGGGCACGCAAACTGAGAAAATGACAGAATGCGATCTAAGATACAACCTAGTATGCACTATGCTGTAAAAATGAGACACCTCGAAATGCGTGCACACGGGCACGCAAACCGAGGCAATGGCATACGCAATGCAAATGACATGAAAACATGATATGGGCTTATACCAACATGAGAGAGCCTCAGCCACACTCACATAGGATGCCGGTGAATGAAAAAGAAGTGCCTCGAAATGCGTGCACACGGGCACGCAAAACGAGGCAATGGCATATGCAATGCAAATGACATGAAAACATGATATGGGCTTATACCAACATGAGAGAGCCTCAGCCACACTCACATAGGATGCCGGTGAATGAAAAAGAAGTGCCTCGAAATGCGTGCACACGGGCACGCAAAACGAGGCAATGGCATATGCAATGCAAATGACATGAAAACATGATATGGGCTTATACCAACATGAGAGAGCCTCAGCCACACTCACATAGGATGCCGGTGAATGAAAAAGAAGTGCCTCGAAATGCGTGCACACGGGCACGCAAAACGAGGCAATGGCATATGCAACGTAAATGACATGAAAACATGATATGGGCTTATACCAACATGAGAGTGCCTCAGCCACACTCACATAGGATGCCGGTGAATGAAAATGAAGTGCCTCGAAATGCGTGCACACGGGCACGCAAAACGAGGCAATGGCATATACAATGCAAATGACATGAAAACATGATATGGGCTTATACCAACATGAGAGAGCCTCAGCCACACTCACATAGGATGCCGGTGAATGAAAATGAAGTGCCTCGAAATGCGTGCACACGGGCACGCAAACCGAGGCAATGGCATATGCAATGCAATATGGCAAAAATGGCATATAGAATGCAACATGGACTTATACTAACATGAGAGAGCCTCAGCCACACTCACATAAGAGGCCGATGAATGAAAATGAAGTGCCTCGAAATGCGTGCACACGGGCACGCAAACCGAGGCAATGGCATACGCAATGCACTATGGCTAAAATGACATGCAAACATGTTAATGCATTTTCAGCACTGAAATGTGGGGGAAAACAGCCCCGGAATGAGGCAAAGACACACCCGATGCATGGAATCTCTCCCGAAATATGAATTTTGGCATCCGAAATGGCCTATAGCTATACCAAACATGCACAATATGGACATGCAATGAAAATACAGAAGCAAGGCAATCCCAAGATAAGCATTTTTCCAGTTCAAAACATGGCCAAAAAGCAAGCAAAGATAGGGCAACAATGGCATGCAAAAATGGCCCTAAACATGAGATTATGAAGCAACTCACAGCTGCTGTCCTCAAACAAGTTAGGGCCCTTCAACAAAGTTGAAGAGGGGCCCAAAATATGATGTTTTATAGAACTGTAAAAACCCCAAAAACAAACACAGGTATGGCTGCACTCCCATGCAAGAAAAAGGGCCAAAAGGTGGCCAAAGAGGCAAGTGGTATATGCAAAGCCCAAACTGAAAAATTCCCTTCTACAACGTTGGAGAGGGACCAAAAATAAGCATATTTATAGAACTGTAAAAACTCCAAAACAGTATACAAACATGCTAGAAATGCAATGCAAAATAAGGCTCAAAAGAGGCTATAACATGAGGTATGCGAAATATTCCACAAACAGCCAAAGACCCTTAATGAAACATGTTAAGAAGGTCAAAATAAGACTATTTCTAGGCCTGTAAAAAGACCAAAAACAAAAGCATGATAGGCTAACAAAACATGCAAGAATGGGGACCAAAAGAGAGATATAACATGAAGTGGCATATGGAAGTCCCAAACCATGAAAGGCCCTAAATGAAACATGAAGAATGGACCAAAATGAGACTATTTTCAGTGCTGTAAAATGGCCAAAAACCAAAGCACAATAGGCTGCCAAAGCATGCAAAAATGGGACCAAAAAGGGAGTATAAAGGCAAGTACAACATGGAAGTCTCAAACAGTGTTGAGCCCTTCTTCAATGTTGAAGAGGGGCTCAAAATAAGCCTATTATCAGTTTACAACATGCTCCAAAACAAATCACACACAAGCTAAAAATATCATGCAAGAAAATGACATTTTAGAGGGATAATGAAGCAAGTGCAAGATGGAGGGCTCAAACAGGGTTGAGCCCTTAATGAGACATGAAAATGAGCTCAAAATAAGGCCACTTTCAGTTATGGCCGGAGCTCAAAGCAAAAATCATAGATGGCTAAGAAATGTTACAAAGAAAAGCTCAAAAAAGGGGAAATGGCAACTCACCCTTGGAGACAAGTCTTTTGTTGCTTCTTGGACCAAGTTGCAGCACCTTTAGCCTTTGAGAAGCTCTCCTTGTTGCTGGAAATGAAGTGGTGATGGTGGTGCTTGGTGGTGATGAAGGAATGAAGTGTGGAACTTGAATGTTTTAGGGTAGAAATGAGAGAAGGAGAGGGGAAGCAATGCAAGACTTGGAAGCAATTTTTTCTAACCTCTAATACAAGTGCTGGCCTTTTGTTATATGGACCAAAAGAAGGTGTAAAGGTGGGGGAAAAAGGAGGCAAACTTTCCCCCACAAAATATCCCCCGGATACAGATATTTTCCGGGGGATAAAGCTATACAGCTGTAAAGTGAACAGTGTGAGGGTCATGGCCGACCAAGTATTTTGGTTGCAGGTGGCCGGCCGGCCACACCCCCTAGCCGGCCGGCTAGGGGTCAAAAGGGTCAAGCTAGTTTAGTGGCTGGCCACCACATGATGGTGTCCTCCTATGTGTCCTCAACACAACCCTGTAGTTAAAAGTCCAAGAAAGTGGCTCAAAGGTGTTCAACATTAGCTCGGAAAGAGGGGTTCAAAAGGGTCAGGTGGAATTACTGGCCGGCCACCAACTTTTAGGATCCTCCCAAGTGTGTACATCACAAATATGTGGTTGAAAGTTCAAGAATGTGGCCCCAAGGTGTTCAACATTAGCCCGGAAGGAGGGGTTCAAAAGGGTCAGGTGGAATTACTGGCCGGCCACCAACTTTTAAGATCCTCCCAAGTGTGTACATCACAAATATGTGGTTGAAAGTTCAAGAATGTGGCCCCAAGGTGTTCAACATTAGCCCGGAAGTGTGAAAAACGAGCGTCGGAGGGCGTCGGAGGATATATAACTGGTTGCTGCAACAATTACTGGCCTCCCATCCTTCAGTGACCTTCCCGGTGATAAAACAGAGGTACCTGCCAAAAATGAACGAAAACCGTTGCAAAACGAATGTTCGGGGGCCAAAACGCGCAGTTCGAGGTCCCGAAAATGGACTGTTAAGCACCGAAAGTGGCATTCGGGCACGAAGTGGGTTTCTCAGACCCCAGTGTCCCTCAAAAGGGAGTAGAAAGGAAGTATGCCAAAAATCAGAACAAATGGAGATGGTTAGGTGGTCCCGAACCGAGGCACACGGCCAACGATTCCGAAAAACCGGAAACCGGACTCCGAAATAGGCAAAATGGCCTACGACCACGAAATGTAGCCTACGGACATTGAGAGATGGTCTACGGGACCTCTCCCTTCCCTCAGGAAAAGAAACCGAGAAAACCGAGCCTAGTTCGCAAACCGAGGCAAGGTATGAAAAAGTCCGGAAGTCCGGAGGCAAGGCTCGCAGCCGCGACTCTGAGACTTCTGAACAAGCACAACATGCAATATCACCAAGTGCTCAACTGGCGACGTCTGAGTCTTAAGGTTGGTCAAAAATGGGGTGTCTACACATGTGTTATGATATCTTACATCCGTATATTAAAGGAGAAATTGTAAATCAATGGCATTATTTTTGGTACAACACATAGAAAGGACTTTCACCATGCAAGCAAAAAATTTGCACCACCATGGAAAAGCAAAAAAAAAATTTACTGTCCCATTGATTTGTAACTTTCCCTATATTAAATGAAGATTCCCTCTTTGTCATAGTGCTCTCTGTGCCTGTCTTCATCTCAAAATCATATAGTTTGTATCCTCCACAAGTGAAAGTCTGCCCAAATTTGTAGCTTTGCTAATGGAAGTTGTATTTGTTTTTGGGGTTTAATTACATTTAGCACCCTTTGACTTGAACCATTTTATTTTATTTTTGATTTTCACAATTGAAAATGGAGCGAGCAAAGTGAAATTTTGATGAAAATGCCAAACGTGAAAATAACCTTTGTTTTTATCCGTGTGAATTTTGGTTTGTAAAAGATTTACAGATCAAAAAGAATGAGAAGGGGAAATTAAAATATATATATATATATATACACTTAGTGGCGGTTCTAGAAATTTTGTTCAATGAGATGATTCATATTTCCCTCCCTCAAGGTGAAGTCCAGCAGACCAACTACTATTGAGTGAAATTATTCCTAAAAACTATGTTCTAGTTCAACTCAGTTTAATTTTTAAATTTATTTATTTATTTTTGTCAATTTCAAAGAACTAAACTTGAATTTTTGTGTGTGTGCGTGTGTGTATATATTGGTTTGCATACTAGATTGACTACAAAATAGTAAACAAAAAAGATTAAATTGATCTCAAATGGTAAACAAGAAGTATAGATTGTCATAAAAAATTTTATTTTTACATACTTTTCATTCAACTTGATGTGATCATATGAGAAATCCTATAAAAAACTAGATACATTATATTTATTCAGTTAGTTGTTTTGAATTTGATTGGGGTCAACTAAACCCCATACTCCAATGCATCAATCTCATCTCTCTCACCCTCTAGCTTTATTGTTTGACCAATAGAATCATGATTGTCATATTTGTCACCATGTTTGTCCTCTACGATTAAAACATGTACCTGTTTTTTTAATGCTTGTACACCTAATACTAATCTCGTACAATGCTTTTCTAAGTATACTCTCTGCAAAACAATTGTGTTTTGACTTTGATGTCATTTACAAAATTAAATAGAACTTGAAGAAATTGTGTGCATTTGTTTTTTAATTGTGTGCTTTGTGAAGAAAATGAGGAAAATATTGATATGCTTGAGCTGTGTTTGTTGTAAAAAATTTCAAAATGTACTACACAAAGTCTTAAAAGCTGTGTTTGTTAATTTTTGGTTCTGTTTAATCTGATAATGGATCAATGTGCTGTTCTCTATTGTTACAATCCTTGATACATTTGGTGATTTGATTCCAATAGTCTCGTTACTCTTGAACAATCATTGATCATTGAATATTCCAAGAATATTGTTCTTGAATCTGAATATTTTAGATCCTCATTCTTCAATGAAGATGGTGTTCTCTGCTCATGGTAGATGAACATGAAATGTTTTACAGATTGTTTTAGTTCTTTAACTGTATCTTCTCATTGAATACGCTTTAGTGGTTTCTGTATTTTCTTGGAATTTGCCAATGACCAAAATCTTTTGTGTGTTGCAGAGGCTCATTAAGCATCACAACCTCATTGTGCTCTTTGCCTTGGGTATGGGTATGTGTTCTTGAATCTTCCATCTTCCATATTGTAAAATACTAGGTTTCTTAGATTGTGTATGATTGTATCCTCTAATTCTAAGGCAAATGAGGAACATGGAGCTTGCCTCTTTATGCAAAAAATCCCATGGGAGAGGCTGTTTTTTTTCAGTACAACCATGAGACATAATTGAACTGTCTTCTTATTTTTGCATGCATGTACTATATAGGTCCCTCAATCCAAGAAGTTATCTGGTTTTCCCAGAAAATCATGTGGTTACATGTCCACTAAATAATAAGAGGACATGCTACTATTTTTCAATGGAAGTAACAACAAATTGAACACTTGAATGCTTGTAATTGGGCTGACACACAACCATGCAAGTGTTCCCAACCCAGCCCATAATTTATGGGTCGCTATACCCACGTTTAGTACAAGCTTTTTTGAATTGAGAATGATGCCAATATTGGGCACTTCAGAAAGCAATTTATACACAACATTACACTTCCTAATAATACATATTAACATATTAACACATAATTATATTGTCATTAATTATTTTTATTTTATTTTTCAGATATTTTCGGAGTAAGAGTTTGCTTCTTGTGGATTTCATGCATGTGAAGAATGTCACTAATTTTTGTTTTTGTACCACAGAGAATGCTGAGGAAAATTTTTAATTTTGATTTGTGTTATTTTGAATTATGAATAACATTATGCATTTAAATATTATATATGTATTATGGAACATTATGTACTGGGTTAATTTTGTTAATGTATCGTTATGAATGCAAGAATATGTTTATTATCGAGAAATTATTATTTCTATACAGGAATTTTTATATTATTATGCAATTATTGGTTTTTTTTTAAAACTATTTTTCATTGAATACAGGTAATTTTAATAATTTTTAATTAATTAACAGCAATTTTTTTTTTTTTTTTTGCGACAGTACCAAACCGTCACAAAAAATAGATATTTTATAAGTTTTAATAATTTTTAATAAAAGCCTTTTGCGACGGTACTATTTGCCTTCGCAAATAATCTTTTAGCGACGGCTCATTGTGCTGTCTCAAATAGTTTTTTAGCGACGGCAGGTATCCCCGTCGCAATAAAAATTCTTTAGCGACGACATTTTTGCTGTCTCAAATAACACCTTTAGCGACAGCAACATAGTGCCGTCTCAAAAAATCTCAAATTTTTTCATATTAATGGCGACGAAAAAATTCCGTAGCAAAAAGGCTACTTTGCCGTCGCAAAAAAAAAGGCGACGGCAACGTGCCGTCGCTAAAACCTTTTTGCAACCCCCTTTGTTGCGACCCCCCACTTGCCGTCGCTAAAAGTCATTTGTCGTCGCAAAAAACCTTTTGAGACGACATTTTGAGTATTTGCGACTGCATTTTGCCGTCGCAAAAAGTCAATTTTTTTGTAGTGTTAGTAAAGTTTTTGTTTTAGCTCGAACTTCACTTAGATGATTGTTTGGAAGTGGTGTTAAGTATTACTTTTATTGTACATAAAGTTGTAATTGTTAGGGCTCATTACCATTAGCTCATCAATAATGCAAACAAAATTTCTTAGAGAAAGTTTCTCTATTCTTTTGTCTCTATGCATCTCAAGGACCTATGTGGATTATTGCAATACAATTTTAAATTCAAAGCAAAAATACTTATTAATGCTCTTATGTTTAAAATTTAGCATTTACACATCATCTGTGTGTTTTGTTCCAATTCCAACATTCTATTCACATACTACTATCTATGACAACTGATTACTATTATTAGTACTTTAACTACAAAAGAAGGAGAGAGAAAAAAAAATGAAAGAAGGGAAGAAAATACTTTTTTTTTCTTCGTACCTTTCATATTTTCCAATTATTCTCATCAAGCATATATGTGAGTTTCAAAGATACGGCAGACCCAATCAAGGTATGATTTCTAAGGAAAAATGATATATATGTCTACTTTTTAGACCTATTTTGTAAACCATGTGTCGAGAAAATGATTGGTCTAATTATCAACCAATCATCTTCTTGACACATCACTGGATCTAGAAAATTGATCTAATTTTTTGGCCTAAATAAAATAAAGAGCTACCTAAGTTGGATAAGGATGGGCTCTTGGGAGATAAAACTCAAACCAATTAGGATAGGAGTCCCCAATAAGGAACACTTTCTAGACAAAATGGGTGCATTCTATATAGAGGGTATGTTTGTTTATATGTATTTTGAGGGAGATTTTCGTACATAGTCGGCGAAGTGGCAAATAAAAGCACAATTCGGGTTAGATTCGCATCTAAACACTCATCCTCACTGAAATATAAGAACAAATAAAATTACAATGAAAGGAGTTTTGTCACATAGGATTGACAATTACAAAAACCTAACAATCTCCTCATTTAGCAATTTCATGACAAAACACACCTAATAAATAAAATCTTAATCACCCCAACCCATTACCACCAACAAAAACAAACTTTTTTTCAAGGTCATCATCTGCAAAACAGCTATTAGTGTCACAAGAGTATAACAAAGCAATAAACATATGAAAAGATTATTTTGAAGCATGAATAAATGGAAATTTTAAAAACTTGCAGCATGAAAGGATGGAAATTTTAAGAACATGCAAACACACTATTATCTTGAAGCATGAATAGATGGAAATTTTAAGAACTTCCAGACACACTCAAAAAACTCACCATCAAAATTCTCTCCCTTTTTGTCACGAATTGTCAAAATAAAGCTTAGTCAACTAAAGCAAAAGTATATTAAGCAAATAAGCAAGGACATGATTATATAATAATCAATAGCATGTGACAAATAAGCAATAAATAAGCAATGAAAAGCAACATATAAACAAACTAACACCAATCTTCCCTTAAAAAATCAATCAATGTAAGTCCATGTTAAAAAAACTCCCCTGCAAAGATTAACCAAACCCTCCCTCACTAAACGCAACCACAAGCATAAACAATAATGAACAAAAAGGAAACGACAAAAATAATATGGTGGAGCAAGTAAGGAATTTTAGATTTGTACCTTAAAACACACAAGAAAATCCAAGAAACACAATTACTTGAAAATAAAATGTGCACAACCTCCAAAAGATTCCTCATGAAAAAATGTGATGCAACATGTGAAAAGTATAGATCCCATGATAAAAGTGTGTGTGTAGCTCTTGGAGTTCAACAAACACTAGATTCAAATCCAAATAGTGATCTGATGGCTAGACCTCCAACAAAAGAATCTACGAATGACTAAGAAAAGTCAAGCCTCTAGTGATCAAGGGATACTTGTTGAATAAATGCGAATACTCCCCCTCAAATAATGTATACAATTTTCTTGCACACTCACCGGCAGTTTTCACGCTCAGGAGTATAGAAACCAAATTAGAGAAGAATGGAAAAGATGGTGAAGCCTAGTTGATGACTCTAAGGTAGCCTTTTCCTCGTGCCGTGAGATATAAACACAAAAGGGTAAACAATGGAGATGCAAATAGATGGTAGGGGGTTAAGAGACTCAACATCATCCAAGATCTGTTAGCATTGGTCAATTTCTCAAGAAAAACACATGAAACACTACTAGTAGTCCATGGAGAACTTTGATCACTTATGCAAAAGAGTCCAGTATTTGCTAGTCCAAAAGTATGTACAGAATAAGACATACTGATCAAATTATACACAACTTGAAATGAGCAATGGCAATTGAAAGCACACACATATTAACATATAATGGATAGTCTCATCAATTTTAATATACACAAGAACTTCTTAGAAATTTCAAGCTTGCAAAACCATACTAAGAAAATCTTATGGATTTCCCCCCCCCCTCCTAAACAAAGCAAAAAAGAAAAGAACAAACATAGACAAAAGACCAAAAACAAAAACAAAAACTCAAAACAAAAAGAGAAAAAAAAATGAATAAACAAATTAACCAAACTCAAGCTTTCTCACCCAAACTGCTTTAATATGAATAATGTTGTGACTATTGTGGCTCTTGGGTGATGTCTTGACGTTGTGGTTCCCTTCCCCTTCAATGGGAACCCATCTTGACTTGGATTCCAACCTCTTACACCACGGTTTAGGCAAATGCAAACTCGCTTCATGTTTGTTCTCGAACAAATCAAAACAATAAGGTCTAGTTTGACTCTTAACCTCATTGTGACCAATGAAATGTCTCATTCCCCATGAGGAATTAAAATTTCTTCTACCTCTATGAGACACTCTCCCATACAACTCATAACAATAAGGGCAAATATAACCATACATACCATAATGATGACAAATAAAAATAAGATGTACCTTCTTTTCTTTGACCATACCAAGTCTAGGAAGATTGGGAAGTCCATCCTCATGTTAAATCTTTTGCTCTCCCTTTTCTTGAGTTCTTGTATCATGAGATGTAGATGCACTCCATTTTTGCTCTTTGTCACCACCAAAGCCAATGTCACTCTTGTCAAAACACATTGGTTGAGACCTAATGATATTGTCCAAAGTCTTTGATCCTTTGTTCCAAAGACCATTAGTAGCCATAGCAGACTTGAGCTCTGCCTCTTTCTTAACGACTAGCTCTTCCAAGGCAGTTTGAGGCATCTCGAGAGTTTCAATCTTTTCTTCATACATTACATAAATTTACTACAGCTCATTCCTCTCTGTCTCACAAGTCAAGAGTTTTGCACAAAGAGCTTGTCGATCATTTGAGATCTTGATAGCATCATTCCTAGCCTCGGAAATCTCCTTCTTTAATTTGACATTCTCACTTTCACAAGCTTTGAGTTTCATAATGAGTTTGTCATTTAATTTAGATAAGTTAAGAGATTCCTTGTACAACTTTTCATAAGCTTGCTAAAGCTCTTCACCATCTACCTCATCATCACTCTCCGAGGATTCATCATCAGAGTCATTCTCAACCAGCCTCTTTGAATACTCCATTTGTCCTTCAGTTCTGAAAGCCGCCATGAAAACAAGAAATTGTTCATGCTCCTCTTCGCCTTGAGCCTCATTGTCACTTTCATCCTTATCAGACTCTGATTCATCATCCCAAGAAATAGCGAAAGCTTTCTTCTTCCTCAAACAGTTAGGAAATTCTTGAGCAAAGTGGCCAAAACTTTGGCATTCATAGCATTGGACTCTTTGAGGTGTCTCTTATATTTTTCCTTTATTCTTTTTGGTTGTAAAATCAATTTTGAGCTTATCTTTGCCTTTGGATTTATGAGTTGATTCCAAAAGATTAGGCTTCTTTTTCAACCAAAAAAAAACTTTAAAATTGTTTTGCAAAAGCATCCATAATCTTGGAATCAAACTCACAATTCTCATCGGAATCCTTTCCAACTTTATGAGCACTACTAAAAGCAAGATTATCTTTTTGTTTCTTTTTGAAATTCATATGAGCCTTATAGGTTTGGAGATTTTCAACCAAATGATCTAGCTTGAGGTTGTCAATATCTTAAGCCTCCTCAATAGCCGTAACTTTTGGTTGAAATCGATCGAGTAAGGACCTCAAAAGTGTTTCCACAACCTTAGATTCTGGTATTTTTCTTTCACCTAAATTGAAGCTGGAATTTACAATGTCACTCAACTTCGCATGAAATTCATCAAAGGTCTCACTATTTTTCATGAAAATGTTTTCAAAACTCAAAGTGAGCCTTTGAAGTTTTAAATGTTTAACTGAAGGAGTACCCTCATGAATAGTTTGCAAGATATCTCAAACCTCTTTTGCGACTTCACAACGACACAAAAGAGAGAATTGATTGCTTTACTATTCTAGCTACTATTTTTGTAATCAATTGTGTCTTATTTATCAATTGGTTTAGGAAAAGTTACTCCATCAATGGTAATCGTCGATTTTTGTCCACCCACACATGACGGATTGCCAAACCTTTTCATCACTAGATTTCAAAAATGCTCTCATTCGAGCTTTCCAAAAAGAATAATTAGATCTATCAAGTAGAGGTGGTCGTACCATAAAATTTCCTTCACGAATTGAATCCATTATTACAAATCAAACAAAATCTTATTCTTAGAGTTTAAAAAAAAAAAAAATTGAGCGACTTGCTCTGATACTAATTGAAAAAACAAAAATCCCTGAGATATTGATTTGTGATTATGTTTCAATTTTAAACAAAGAATAACAATCCTAATCAAATAATCAAAGACAAATCGACATACCGATTTAACGTAAAAAAACCACAATTGGATGCCTCCAATTGTGATAAAAAATAAATAAATAAATAACGGGCCAAACTCACAAAATAATCCACTAAGAAGTCAAAAATAAATTACACATGTGTACCCTTAATTAACTAGCGAATTCACGCCCAAATTGAACCACTTTGATATGCCTTTTCCACCACCGTCTTCACCTCGAAATTGTCTTGCCCAACGTTGAATCCACAATGCTAACATCGAATCCATAATAATGAGCCACTCTAGAATCCACCAAAGCTTCAAGCGCAAGTTCCCCAGAATCCACCGAAGAACAGCACTCTCTTTTGTGAATAAAAGACAACAACCAAACTCTTGATGATGTTGATATGAAGTTCATGGATCCATTGATCACTCTTAAGTCAAAAAACACTCATAAAGCAACCTTCATCATAAAACACTTTGTTTTTTTCTTCCTCTCTGAAAATCTGGACAGCTTAAATCCTAAAACGAGCAAACAACGCACTTTATAGTAAACTGGATCGCAATGACTGCTCGAGCGCACACTTCACCGCTCGAGCTGTGTGAGTAAAGGAAATACAAAACATATAGGTTGACCGCTAGAGCGCACATTTACCGCTCAAGCGATAAAACTTGTTTTCTAGAAGTTCAAATGCTCTACAAAAATACTGGATGATCCTTTTTCTTTGTTCAAGCGCACAAATCACCGCTTAAATAGTCAAACAATTTTGACTACATTTTTGCTTTTTAGGCAAACAAAAGTCAACGAAGTGGTAAACAAAAGTCAGTGAAATGGCAAACAAAAGCACAATTCAGGTTGGATTCGTATCTAAACACTCACTTCCTCACTGAAAAATAAGAGCGAATAAAATTACAACTGAAAGGAGTTTTGTCAAATGGAATTGCCAATTACAAAAACCTAACAGAGCTAGAAAGCATTATTGAGAGTATCGTTGCTGACTTTAGTATTGGAGCACCCTCTTGTTGATGTTACGGTAGGGCAGGTACTAATCTTGATTTTGTAGGCAGAGATCTTAAGATATTCATCTACGCTTTTCAATTTTGTTTCCCAGACCTCAAGAGAAGCAAGTTCTCTCAATATACATGTGGTTTAGATTTTCACCCACACAATTTGGTGCCGCTATCAGGAAATGAAAGCAAGATGAATAATTCAGATTAGCAAAAATGCGAAAAAAGGTCAACAATGATGCAAAAGAGAGTTTGTCCAACATGGCTTTGAATAGCAAAGAAGGAAGGATAACAACAAAGACATAGCCAACAACAAAAGCAAAGGAAATAAGGATGCCAAAATCGAGAAAGGCTATAAACGCCCTAAAGAACAATATTATGAGGAAACATTTGGTAGAAACACATGAATCTGTGAAATCCCGTATTTTTAAGGTATTAAATATTTTAAAGGAAGGAATTAGTGACTTATTATAGTAATTTGGTGGTGAGATTTTTAGATGAGAACTTAATTTATTTTATCTCTTTTTATTCTACCTCATCATTTTATTCATCTCTTAGGTTTTCTATTCTATTTTATTGTACGTGAGCTCCAAACAAAATTTGCATGGGTGCCATGCCATGCTTTTTTTCTTTCCCTCTAAGCAAATGTTCTTCAAGCAAGTTTTCTTTGCCTCTAAGTAAATTATCTTTTCTTTCCCTCCAAGTAAACTTGAAGGCTACTCTTTATTTTGCCTATAAATTTGAACCCACCCTCTCAAATTCTTTTTATTATTCTTCTTCTTGGTCCATCTCTCTCTCTCTCTCTCTCTCTCTCTCTCTGTGATCAAAATTTAGAGTTTAGATTAGGAGTGTTTAAAGTGAGAGTTAGCATTTTTACATAAGAGGAGAGTTGTAGATTTTGTCAAACCTTACATATCTTATGCCTTAAAATTTTGATCAGCTATCTTTGGAGATTTATAAAGAAATATTGAATGATTAAATTGTTGGTGATTGAGGGATTTAGTATTAGCGGTTATGGAATTGTTTTGAGGTAATTTGGGTGGTATACAATATGCTTTTCTTAAATCTCTTTGCAAAAAGTTATTTTAATTACATTCAATTTGTACTCATGTTGATTATTCTAGTCATTTGATAAATTCTGTGAAATCATTCTTGTTGATACATTTGATTACTCTAGTCATTCGTTAAATTTTGTGAAATTATTATGCGTAGCTAATGTTGATTTGTCTGGCTAAATGATGTAGAAATGCTTCGTACATGGATCAAGTGAACATTGCCAATAACTTGGAACAATATGCTGGGATAAGTTGTTGTGCTTGGTTGAAGTGGGTAAGGTAGTTCACTAGTCATGTATTGAGTAGAACCAGATATTTGGTCATGGTTAAATTATCATATGTCGAGTTAGAGATGGCAATTGGGACCCGACCCGACGGGGACCCGATCCCTGACCCCAAATTGAGCGGTTATTTCCCGAAAAATACCCCCGACAGGCTGGGGATGGTATTAAAAATTGAATCCCCGATGATATTCGGGCCGGGGACAAGGATACATGTTTCAGTCCCGGACCCGGCCCTGGCCCGACCTCGGCCTCGATCCCCGCCTCGCTTGCCCCCCGACATGAAATTATTATTTTGCCCCTGTTTATATATATAATATATGTATATGTGTAGGGTTTGGCTGAAGTTGAACACTCACTCACTCACACATAAACACAAAGTTGTTTCGCCTCTCTCTCTCTCTGTGCAGGTGCTCCTCACGGCGTTGGCGGTGGCGGTGCTTCTCCGTTGTCCTCTCCCTCCTCCCATATCACCGATCTCCAATCTCATCGATGGTGGTAGCAGCGGCTTCTTCTACGTCCTCTCCCTTCTCCCATCTCGCGGATCTTCGACCTCGCCGATGGCAGTGGCGGCGGTTCCTCCGCCGTCATTTCCTTCCTCCCAGATCTCGCCGATGTCACTGATCTTTCCTATCTCGCCGTCGCCGATCTCCCTGCTCAAGAATATCACGACAACTCCCTTCTCCCAGATCTCACCTATCTCTTTGATTTTTCTTTTTTTGATCTGTTGTGTATAATTATTTTGTTGATTTGTTGTGTAAGTATACATGATTTGTAACAGATCATCTGTTGTTGATGTATCATGTATGATGTTGTTGATCTGCCAATTTTTTTATTTTTTATTTTTTTTTGGACCGGGGAATTTTTAGGGTCGAGGAAACTCGATCCCCGTTATGGGACGGGGGCGGGGGCGGTGATAGCTTCCCCGTCGGGGATCGGGGCCGAGGATAGGGAAATTTTTGCCGTCGGGGATCGGGGACGGGGAGTGTGATCCCCGGCCCCGCCCCGTTGCCATTCCTATGTCGAGTTGATTTGTTTGTGCAATTTGATAAATTACTTGGTATCTCAATTTGAATAGTTTGTGTCATGTCGTAAATTGTTGGATTCTTGTTAATTCATTCTCTATTTGCGCATTGTTATTCTTGTCATATTGTATACTTCCCGAATTAATTTATTTTTTAAGTGCAGAGCAATTTATTAGTGACGATTGGAATTAAAGCATAGTAAGGCTTGAAATGAGTTAGAGGTTTTTTGGCCCACCACTACATATTGTTTGTGGAGTTTTGTACAAATTATATTTTGGAGACATTTGTGTAAATTATTTATGGAAACGATTTGTATATTTGAGGTTGATTTAATTTATTAATGTCCCTGAAGTTGGGGTATTACGGCATCACCATGATAAGACGTTCAATTCTTTCCAACTAAAGTTAGTAAGGCTTGAAATGATAGTAAGCCCGTTTGGAAATTATGGTTTTTAGTCAAAAAATCACTATAAATTGTCACATATCGTTCTCTCTATTTTTCTGCACTTCTTTTCATAAAAAATTTAAAAAAAAACTAAAATATTCAATTCCCAAACGAGGCATAACTATGCTTTAAAAGAGAAATTCAAAACTTGAAAGGACTAAAAGAGTGTTCAGACCAAGAATGGGGGGATGAAGTAGTGTAAGGAATGTGAAGAGTGTTTTTGAAACACTGATGAGTGTTGACAAAGAGCAAGGGGTGCCAAACATATCTCAATGTGTAACTGGCACTGAATTCAACATTTCGTGAGACGTGTTAGGTCATATATGAAAATGAGTTTGATGATTAACACATCGATAGTAGTGTTCCATGTCAAAAAGGCAACAAAGAAGTCAATTCTAGATTTTTAATAATCTCAAAGATAATGATGATGGATTTTAAGAAAACGTGAGGTCATTAAATGCGCCAAAGATAAAGAAATTGTGAACATGAGGTGGTGATGACAGTTTAGAGAGGTGAATAGCTCTTAGCCCTTCAAAGTCCTCAAAGGCCGTGGGATCTAGGAATAGTCGTAAGAATGCATTGCTAAGTAGATTGAGGTGGGTCCAAGACGTCAGTTGATGTGGTAGGACCTCAATTAGAGGTGCCATGTGGTGTGATGTGAGTCATCGAGACAAGGGTAGAGGTTAAACCTAGTCAAAGTGTGATTCCTAGTTAGAGTAATCTTAATGGGATAACAAAGTATTTAAATTTGATAAAGAATGTTCTCTAACACTGTGTTTGGTTGGAAGATTTGGGAAGGGATTTGAAAAATGTATGTAAAATGTAAATAAAATATATCTATATTTTACCTAATTTGACACACATTTTCCTTTTTCTTTCCAAATCCCTTCCCAAATGTCCCAACCAAACACAACGTAAGAGTTAAAAAGCCAAGCTAAATAGGATAGGATTCCTAGATAGAATATTTGTTTGACAACTGTATTCCTTGTTAGAAAAGGAAACATAAGAGACCCTAAGACATTCTTATATGAAAATAACACTCTCATGGGTTTGAGGTATATGTATATTGCATTATCAGTTATAGGAGTGTGCACAGGTCGGATTAGGTCAGGTGTCCTTAATTCATCAGCCAAACTGAATGCATCGGATTAAAAGCTTGATCATCCGTTGTCAACCAATCTAGTATCTGAAATCAAGCACAACAAACCGCTTGGTTTGACAGTCAGCTCGGTCGATGCTGTGTTTGAAAAACAACCCCTTGCCATAAAACAAGTCTCAGATTCAAACATATATATAAACACATTGATTCAAAGATTTAAACATGTGTTTCAATCAAAATAATGAACAGATTCAAACATGAATGAGTTGAGAGATAAAAATAGAGTGAAGACCAATTTCAAAACAAAAAAAAAAACTTTCCACCGTTTAGAGCCACTCACAATCGATTAACTCTGTCATCATCACCATGGCTTTTGCTCCATTGATCTGCTAAACTTTGTCACCATTGATCGCCGTCGCTTTTCTATCGCCGTTCTGCTCTATGGCCATTAGGGTTTCTATGAGAGGGCGATTGAATAAAGGAAATAGGGTTTGTGAAAGGCAATTGAAGATTGGGTTTATGGGTAAGAGAGATGAAGATAAGGTGTCTCATGGGTTTACTGAGAGAGAGAGAGAGAGAGAGAGAGAGAGAGTGTGTGTGTGTGTGGGGGGGGTTATGAAGTGAAAGAGAGATAAACATCAGTTGTTACACAGAGAGTTTGTATTGGGAAGAGAGAGAGAGAGAGAGAGAGAGAGAGAGAGAGTTTATTGGAAAAAATGTAACAGATTGGTAGAGGGACAGAGAGAGTTTGTTTTAAAGATGGGTGCGCGACAAATCGGTAGACAGAGAGAGAGAGAGAGAGTCTGTATTGGGAATATAAATATAACATTCGTTAATGAGAAAGAGAGAGAATTGAGAAGTTAAATAAAAGAATTGAAAAGACGAGTCTTTGGTTTTGATGTACTATTAATAAGGTGTAGTTACGAGGTATACAAAAACAAGGCCACCTGTAAATTAAATATTATTAATTAGTGATATATATTAGTCGGTTCGGGTATACATGGGTTTTCAGTACCTAAACTATCAGCCGACCACCAATTCTTGAAAGTACATGTTTTACAACCGTGTTCGACCGTTACTATTTTCGAAATCAATCGTACACATTCAGGTCGACTCGAATCAATCAAGTTGAACAAGTTAGTCAGATCCGTGCACAACCCTAATGAGTTATAAGCTTCCAGTATTATAGTTGGAGAGCATTATTGAGTGTTGTTGCCAATTTTAGTATCGAAGTGGCCTTTGGTCAATGACACAGACATTTGCTACTCTCAATTTTTGCAGGCAAAGATCTCGAGTATTCCTTTACATCATTCACTATCGTTGCTCAGACATTGGGAGAAGCAAGTTCTTTGGGTATATGCGTGATCCATATTTTCACCCACACACATATAAGAAAATGATTGAGATTTTTTCGAGTTGGGTCTTGGCGTCTTCCAAATCATTCATTTTCTAAAAAGCTTTTTCAGCGAATCATCCATGCAAAAAATATATTGATCTGACAAATGCAATCACGTAATCTGATCACATTTCTTTTTTGAAAGAGTCAATGACAACTATAATTTTGAGAATAGACTATCTTTTTTTTTTTTAAGACACATTTAATATGATTATGAGACTACAATCGTCACATTAATATGACTGTTTGTATAAACAACTTCATAAGATGAACGATTCAAATTATTATTTTAAATTTCATGGCACACAAAACTCAACTACAATCTCTAGTTAAGAAAAAGAAGATCATCTGAGAAATGGGGTCCTAGTTTTACAAACGCCCCACCAAAAGTTTGTTCAGTGTGTCATCCAAGTCACCATGCATTTTACATGTGGTGTGCATATACATATACAAATAAAAGGGTACATACAAAAGAAAGACTATCTGATGAAGATGGTACCACAATCTCTGATGAAAGGGGCAGCAAGGTCTACAATATTGCTGTTTCAGAGAGTGATCACTCTCTCTTTAACCACGACAATCACTATAGTAGTAGTAGTTGCTGTTGTTGTTCCTTCCCGGGGTCTTCTTTTCTGATCAAAGCAATGATACAATTCATTATTGCTTTTGGGGTTAAGAGTTACATTCACTCATGATATCACCCACTGTCTCATGAACTTAAAGGAGAATGCTTACACATGTAACGAACCAATTGGTGTCACCATAGAAATTAAATTAATTAGTCATCCTCAAGTTTGAGATTAATTTCTTGTTTTTTTAGGTGCGGTCTATTCGAATTGGCTATGTAATGATGTGGTTTTTGAAATTTTAATAATCTTTTGGTTTGGGTGGCATAGCCCATTGCCCTAGTTGATAGTGTGGTGGCGGTGATAACAATGCGATGACATTGGTCAAATTTTGATTTGAAAATTATTTTCTACCTTTAAATGATAAAAACTACTTTTAGTCCAACTAAGTATTTTATGTTTATCATAAAATAAATAATAAAAAAAAAAATTGTAGTGCTAAATGTCGAAAAATGTAAAAATATTTTCTACTCAAACAAACAAAGTACTGGATTACACGTTAATGATGTTATGATAAAATTGCAAATAATAAGAGTTGTATGCAATATGTGTCTGTTTGTAAATCTTTAAAATATATTTGAGATTGGGGGCCTTGAATTGGAGAATAATATGGTTATGAAAGGAAACATCACTAATAACTTCTTTACTTATATTCTCATTTTTTTTTTAATTTCTCAAAAACACAATAAATTTATTTGACAATTTTTTTTTTTTGAGAATTTGTTTTTTTGGAAATCAACTCAATTTTAGAAACATAAAAGTTGTTTTTGAAGTTTCAAATGCTAGTTTCACACAAAAATTTAATAACCTAATCAGCACTATGATCCATAATTAAACACCACAACAATTTGTAATTAATTAGATGATAGCTTGTATATAATATAGGGGATATTACATATCATTGCATTTCTATAAAACTAATTACAAATCAGTGGAATGTTTTATCAGTATTAATAATTAAAGTTATAAATTTTCCAATGTTTCTGTAATTATTTTTTTGAAAGTACACCTAGATTGTAATTTTTCTTATAATATACATGTTTGTATTGTAGAATAACCCTACACAAAAGAGTGCATTGAGCAATAGTGTCATAAGATGGCTTGATATATATGATTAAGTGAAGTTTGAGGATGTTCCCTCATAGACCTGCTCACCAACATGGGACTTGTGAGTCCCAAAGTATAAGTGTTTATGGCTAAGCTGAAAAATGGGTGAGTGAGTGAGTGAGTGACCACCTAAAATGTTTCCCAAACCCTTAAGAGAAAGAGTGGCAGGCCACCAAAAGATAATGACCCTTCAAAAGGGGGGGTAGGCCTGCCCATCAAGAAGACAGACAGAGACAGCTCAAAAGAGCCATCCCCGCCCCAGCAATGAAAATAGTCTGCCCTTACTTTGCCATGAGAGAGAGTGTCGAACATGAGTTCTGTGGAGCCAACCACACTATTCTATGACACAACCCACTTGAGAGAAAGAGAAAAAGGCCCTATTTGAAGGTGTGATATCTTCTGGCTCAAAATTTTTCGCCTGTGTCCTAAAACATTTATAATTTTATTAGATTATATTTTGAGATTTTCATGTTTTAAGATTTTACATAATTTAACAAATATGAGTGTTTTGTAACAAATAGACAAAAGTTTAAGGGCAAATTATATCGGTGGTCCTATATTTTACCCATTGTGTCATTTTGGTTCATAGATTTTCAATTGACTCAATTTTGACATTTTTTAGATTTTGTTTCAATTTGGTCTAATTGATAATATCGTTTGTGACTTTTAATAAAAATTATCACTAAATTGATTGAGATTAACTGACTAGGTTGAGTAAATTTATAATTTTTTCCTTACAAAAATTACACATGACAGTTATGTACGTATTTTTTTATAAAAAAAAAGTTTACTACGAGTTATAATCGATTGAACTAAATTAAAACAAAATTATAAATTTATATTCAAAATTAAGCCAATTGAAATTATAGAAACTAAAATGTCACAAGAACCAAATTTTAAGGATAGAGAATGTTAACTCTATTTGAAAGCATGGCACGGTATCTCTTGTCTCAGATTTTTCTATTTTTTCTATATTTTCTATATGCTCATCTCAAAACATTTGTAACTGTATAGATTATGTCACAATATTGTCATATTTTCAAAAGTTTATATAATTTAATAATAATGGGTGTACTGGAACAATACAACAGAAATTTGACGACCAAGAATTTTTAATCCTACTCGGAGGCATATTACTACAAGAGCACTCTTTCCGATGTATGAGGGGTCATGGATTTTGCTTTCCTTCTTGAGAGAGAGAGAGATTCTGAATGTTTGAGTTTGAAGTTAATACAAGAGCACTCTTTTCCATGTGAAGAGAGGAGGGGATCATGGATTTTTTCTTTTGAAGTGGAAGATCAAAAGCAAATAATAAATCTGCCTTTACTTTTTTTCAGCCCTCTCTTTAAGACTATTCCATCTTCTAATAAAGCTCAAATACACACATTACAATAGAGTTTTTGGTCCCAGAGAGACCAGACCATTAGGCCAAGGAAAGAGAAGGAATAAAGCAAGAAGATCAATAACTTAAAAATAAAAATAAAGCTTCCCTGGTTCCTCCTTACATGCAACCTATCTATACAACATAATTATATATTGATCATTCAAAAACACAAAACATAGTAATGATGTACTAATAATATCATCTTCTTTTACTTCTTACATCCACTGTTGTTGCAGGCACATGTTCCCAACCCCAAGAAAGGGTCAAAAACAAAAACAAAAAAGATGGTCACTATGAGGGTATAATAGAAAATTACCAATGTGTATATTTATACATTACACATCAAAGTACACAATGGTGCGTCTTCAAATGCATTCTTGGTCCAACCTGTTATTTTATTTGCTGCAGATTCATAGTGTCTTTCCATGGATAGAATCATAGAGAGATTATTGGGATTTTTGGGGAGGAGGTGTTAATGACTGTTGTGTCGATTTGATCATATCGTAACAATTTTTCATGAATTTACTTTTTTTTTCTAATATTTCTTTTAACTGATGAGGAACTTAATTAAAGTAAGGTTTTTTTGCACCCATCTTAGTAGGGTAAATCTCAGGTGACGTTAGGGAGCACGTTTTCCATGCACCTAGTTGGAGAATTCGAATTATTATCGGTTGTGTGAAGAGCATATGCACCAACTTTTTTCAATAACCCATAGGTTGTTTTTGTTGTGTGAGAAGCATACACACCAACCAATTCGGATGACTCAAGGACTATTTACATGGATCCTCCATGGGTTTGCTTTTTTAAGTTGACAAAGAACTTTAAAGTAGAGGTGTTTTTTGCCCCTACCTCCATGTGGTAAATTTCGAGTGACATTATGGAGCCCCTTTTCCATGTACTAAGTTAGATGGGAAATTTGAATCATTATCAGTTGTGAGGGGAGCATATGACCAACCCATTCGGATGACTCCAAAGGCTGTTTTCGGTTGTGTGAGGTGGTGAACGCAACATCTAATTCGGATGATTCCAAGGGCTATTTTCATGGATCCTCTACGAGTTTGCATTTTTCTAAGATGGCGAGGAACTTCTTTAAAGGAGAGCTTTTCACACCAACCTCTATATGATAAATTTCAAGTGAGGTTATGGAGTCTCTTTTCTGGGTGATTATTCAGTATTCTCGGAATATGAACATGTGATGCTCCATAAGATTTTGATTGATAGAGAGGAGTAAGGCCTAACGATTTATGTTAGAGATGGGAGAACAATATGAGATTAATTAATTGGTGATTGACTTGAAGTATAGCCACGCGGTATTCCGGGATTATTCAATAATTTTCTCCCTTTTCCATGCTTGAGTTAGTTGAGAAATTTGAATGATTATCGATTGTGTGGGAAGTATACACACCAACTCATTTGAATCACCCTAAAGGTCGCTTTCAGTCGTGACAAGGAGTGTTCACAACAACCACTTCGGATGACTCTGTCTATTTATAATAAGGCTGTTGCATCATCAAGGATGTTAATATGCTTTTTATGTCAATAATAAGGCTGGTTGTACTAATACTCACCTTTTTAGTTTAACTATTTTCTTTACTTTTTTCTTTGTCATTTGGATTTTGCATGAATGTAAAACAAACCTCGCTATTTTTTTGCTTCAATTTATTTTGTGTTTCAAAAAAGCTATTCTTTCTGTGATAGATTCTAAGTTAGAACAAAAAGCTACCATTACTAGTTGGAAAATAATTTACAAATAAAATTTTCCTACTAAAAATTCATCAAATTATATGACAGTGACTATTAAAATTGTAAGTCGAAATGAAGAGTATTTTAGTTAGAAATAAAAGAAGAATAAATGGCCACATTTTTCTGTACAAAAATTTTGTATAGTATTTTTGTTTCTATATTATCCTTATTCGTTCACGTTGAAAAAAATAATTATAAAATCAATACAGAATAATGTGATAAGTTTTAATTTTATTACTTTAAAGTAAAAGACCCATTAAGATGACTTAAACTAATTAAAATATCACTACCACATCAGGGCTGCCCTGAGTTTCCAAGGGCTTAAGGCGAAATAATTTTTCGGGGCCTTTTTAGATATTTATAAAAAAAAATAAAAAAAAATAAAAAAAAATACCATGTTTGGTTTAGAGTTTTTAAAAATAATTGTCTAAGTTTACAATTCGTATTTTTTTATATTTTTTTGTATTTGGTAACTTTTTTTTTAAAAAAAAAAACACAAATATTATAGTTTTTAAATGTATCTAAATTAGATGTATCTATAAAATAAATAAATAAAAATTGTGTAAAATATTTTTTAAAAAAATACTAAAAAACACATAATTGGGCCACAAAGAGAAAAAAATAAGGCCACACAAAATTAGGTTAACAACTAATACATATACATATATTTTATTTTTTATTTTTTATTTTTTTAATTGGACTAACAACAAACACTTATAAATATTTTTTTAATTGGGTCTTTTATCAATTGGGTCAAATAGATTTTTTGAGGCTCCTTTAAAATGGCCTAAATTAATTAAACAGAATTGAGATATTTAAAATTTTTAATATAGTGTAAGACTAATAAATTTGGGACCTAATTTTGAGGCCCTAGGCACAGGCCTCACCAGCCTTAGCCCACAGCCGGCCCTGTACCACATCATTCTTGCCATAAATTTCGTATTGAAATTCTATAGGCATATCATTTTTTAAGAAATAAAAATAATGAATTAGGATTAGAGATTTGACACAAGTTTTTTGTTCAAATCATCATGTACTTCAAATTAGAGAAATGTCGCTTGGGTTTGTAATTTGAAAACTACACAAAACAAAGTTGCCTACACAAAATAAACATGTCGGCTCTGATAGATTTTTGACTAAATGGTTTCTTATTTTAAGAATGTTATTTACAGACAGGTAAAGAAACAAACAAGAAGCAATTTTCAATGTTAGTCTATATGATCTTATATATAAGAGGGCAATACGTGGCCAATTTACTCCTCAGTCTCTCAAGTCATTTTCAAGCTTGGCTTAGTGACAGACATCTACTTTGCACAGTGGCATGCATTGCCCACTTTCCTTATTTTTGTTTTCGTTTATTTATTTTCCTTCTTTTATTCTACATTATCATAAAAATTCAGCATTCATAGGGTGCTTTTGTTTTTGTTTTCGTTTTTTTTTTTTTTAGAATTAATTACATAAAGATATACATTTATTTGTAGCAAATATCAATTTATCCCTTTATCTATGAACTCATATTTCAATTATAAAAATCATACATATGCCCCTTTTTGAAGAGATGGTAGCGTTGTAGTTAACGGGGATTAAAATATGTAAGTCCATAAATTATAGTACTAAATTGATATTTATTAAGAGGGAGTCATTGTATAATTAACTTATTTTTTTGTGATGAGAAACCTCCCAGGCTCCTTTAAACCTACTTCGAATAGTAGTGATTAAACCCGAAAGCTACAAATAAGAGTCGAAATTAATACATCTGAGGATACATTTCATTCCAGAATTCAAACCCTTAATCGCCGGGCTACCTGTGTGCGTTCAAAGGTGCCATTCATCAAATGTATAAGGAGAATTCAGCAATTCTCTATGCTGAAAGTGCAATTGCATCATCTCTCACTCACTCAAAGGTAAAAAGAGCTTTCTTTGATTAAAGCTAAAGGGCATTTTTGTCATTTGAAAAAAAGAAAGAGGGAGAGAGAGAGAATCGACTTTACTTTTTGTCCTCCTAATGTAAACTTTAAATTTCTGTTATCCAACGACTGTTTTTTAATTTCATTCACTTCCCACAGAACCCTTCTTTTCCTTCCTTTTTCTTTTTCACAGTCTTAGCTTTGCTTAAAGCAGCTCAGGATAGATATACACACACATATACATACATGGCTCATATCAGAACCAGTTTTATTAACACAGATTCAATCGTCTCTTCTCTTCTTCACTGAGAAAGATAGAGAAAGAAAAGGGGAGGCTTAGCTTCTACCTTGAACTACAAGTCTCTTTCTTTGAAGATGTTTGATTCTCTAAATCTACACACGCTTGAAGTTTCTCAGATTCCCTTCCCTTTCCGTCATTTTCCCGGAAAACCCATTATCCTCACAGCCCTTAAAATCCGTGTACTCTTCTTTGGCTTCTTCCAAACTCAACTTCCATGAAAATTTTCCAGGAAAATATGCCACTTTCCATTGTTCTCACACTCTTCTTTCTTGTGGGTACCTCTGTTTCAACTTCTATCATTAGTGACTACCATGCCTTAATTTCTCTAAAACAAGGGTTCGATTTCGCTGAACCGGTCTTAACCACTTGGAATTCCTCGAATCCAACTTCGGTTTGTTCATGGGTTGGAATCAAATGCTTCAGGGGAAGAGTTTTTTCGCTAGATTTATCCAATATGAATCTTTATGGCTCTGTTTCCTCTGTTTCTCCTGTTCTCTCAAGCCTCGATAAGCTAACCGAGCTTTCTCTTGCTGGAAACAACTTCACCGGCCAAATCAAGATTGCAAATTTGAGTAATCTTCAAGCACTAAACATATCGAACAATCAATTTGATGGCAGCTTGGATTGGGACTACCCAAGCCTGGTGAACTTGGAGATGTTTGATGCTTATAATAATAATTTCACCGCCCCACTTCCTCCTGGGATTTTGAGTTTGAAGAAAATTAAGTACTTGGATTTGGGAGGAAACTATTTCTATGGAGAAATCCCGGGAAGTTATGGGAATCTGGTCGGATTGGAGTATCTGTCTCTGGCTGGAAATGATCTGAGTGGGAAAATACCCGGCGAGTTGGGCAACCTCACTAACTTGAAGCAAATTGAGTTGGGCTATTTCAATGTATTTGAAGGTGGAATACCAAGTGAGTTTGGCAAGTTGGTGAATCTAATTCACATGGATCTCTCAAATTGCAGATTGGACGGTTCAATTCCTCGCGAGTTGGGGAATTTGAAGTCCCTCGACACACTCTATTTGCACACAAATTTGCTCTCAGGTCCAATCCCAAAACAGCTTGGCAACCTCACAAACCTAGTCAATCTTGATCTCTCCAACAATGCAATAGTTGGGGAAGTCCCATTTGAGCTTGTCAACCTCAAACATCTCAAACTCTTAAACCTATTCATGAATCGATTGCACGGGTCTATACCAGACTTTGTAGCTGAGTTGCCTGAATTGGAGATTCTCCAACTATGGATGAACAACTTCACCGGTGTAATCCCCCAGTATCTTGGCCAAAATGGGAAGCTTCAAGGCCTCGATTTGTCGTCCAACAAGCTCACCGGTACTATCCCTCCAAACTTATGCACCTCGGGGCAACTTAGGATACTAATTCTCCTAAAAAACTTTCTCTTCGGGTCAATACCGGAGAGCTTGGGGACATGTTTGAGCCTTGTTAGGGTCAGATTAGGGCAAAACTATTTGAATGGTAGTGTCCCAAATGGGTTCATTTACTTGCCTCAACTAAATTTAGTTGAGTTGCAAGACAACTACTTGTCAGGGACTTTATCTGAGAATGGAAATAGTACTACAAATTCTAATAAACCCGCGAAATTAGGGCAAATGAACTTGTCAAACAATCTCCTTTCCGGGTCTTTACCATTCTCCCTCTCGAATTTCACTTCCCTCCAAATCCTCCTCCTCGGGGGAAACAAATTCTCCGGTCAAATCCCGCCTTCTATAGGCCAACTCCACCAAGTACTAAAGCTCGACTTCCGAGGAAACTCGCTTTCCGGAGAAATCCCACCGGAGATCGGAGATTGTTACCATCTCACCTACTTGGATTTGAGCAAAAACAACCTCTCCGGGGCAATCCCACTGGAGATCTCCAATATCCGAATCTTGAACTACTTAAACTTATCAAGAAACCATTTCAATGACACCATACCCAAATCACTTGGATCCATGAAAAGCCTCACAACAGCTGATTTCTCCTTCAATGATCTCTCCGGGAAGGTCCCGGAAACAGGCCAATTCGCCTTCTTCAAGGCCACCTCTTTCGCGGGAAATCCTCAGCTATGTGGATCACTTTTGAACAATCCTTGCAATGTCAGCGCCGCCACAAAGTCGCCCGAGAAGACGGGGTCGGGCGAGTTCAAGCTGATATTTGCACTTGGGATGTTGGTTTGTTCCTTGGTTTTCGCTGCGGCGGCGATATTAAAGGCCAAGTCATTCAAAAAGAGTGGCGGCAGTGGTGGTGGTGGTTCAGGTTCTTGGAAGATGACGGCATTCCAGAAGGTGGAGTTCACCGTGGCAGAGGTGGTGGAGTGCATGAAAGATGGGAATGTGATTGGAAGAGGTGGTGCTGGGATTGTGTACCATGGCAAAATGGCTAATGGAACTGAAATTGCTGTGAAAAAGCTCCTTGGGTTTGGTATGGTTAGCCAATGCATCCTTATCCCTCTTATGCATTTCTTTCTTTTTTCGCTCTGTTCTAATACACTCTCAAATCATAGGTTCATGCGAGGATCTCAAAATGTAATTTTACAATTTCAAATCGTAAAATAATGTGAGATTCTTAGTAATTTTGCAATTGAGAATGAATTAGAATAACGAATAGAGAGACTTGAAAATAGAAAATCTCATATCCTATTTATTATTTGTGCCATTTTAATTTTCTAAATTTTACTTTGAGTCAAAATAGTCTAATTTTATATCATCATCTAAACAATTAAAGAAATAATAATAAAATACATGGTCTCTAAAATAATAATAAAATATAAGTTTGATTTTTTTGTCAAATTCATTCAAAAACAATGCAACAGGATCTAGAATTCAGATCTCCCCTTTCATGTACCAGTTTAGGAATGAATTTGGCAAAACTTTGAAACACACAATACTCATATTTTAGGGACTATATATATATATATATGTGTGTGTGTGTGTGTTTTACTACTATGTTGTTAATGATCTAAACTTAGTTTCGTTCATGTTTTTTTTAGTTTGGAAAAATCAGTTTATTTTCGTTTAACTCGGTTTCTTTAAAATTTCATCCAAAATTTTCCAAACGATCATTTTAAATTGAAAAGATTGAAACTTTAAAATCAAAGTGACACGAAATTATTACTTTAACGATATATTTAGATCAAATGTTTTAGCAGATGTTTTTCTGAAAGAAATAATAAAGAGAAAATTGAGTGAAACACACACATATATATATATATATATATAAGCTAAATTTCACTTACTTTCTAATTTCTTATCTCTTCATAAATTTCTTCTCAAATCCTTAATTCAATATATCCATTTTGATGTATGTATAGATGTTTACTTAATTTTTTTATAATGATCTGTAAAACAGGCAGCAACAGCCATGACCATGGATTCAAAGCCGAGATCCGAACTCTAGGCAACATCAGGCACCGGAACATCGTGAGGCTCCTAGCATTCTGCTCGAACAAGGAGACGAACGTGCTCGTATATGAGTACATGCGCAATGGGAGTTTGGGAGAGGCCTTGCACGGCAAGAAAGGCAGCTTTCTGAGTTGGAATTTGAGGTACAAAATCGCGGTGGAAGCAGCCAAGGGCCTCTGCTATCTCCACCATGACTGCTCGCCTTTGATAGTCCACCGCGACGTCAAGTCTAACAACATACTGTTGAATTCGAGCTTTGAGGCTCATGTCGCTGACTTTGGATTGGCCAAGTTTTTGGGAGATGGTGGCGCTTCGCAGTGCATGTCGGCGATTGCAGGGTCTTACGGCTATATTGCACCTGGTAAGTCCAATTAAAAACTTATTGACTAATCAAAACCTTAATTTATAACTTACTGCAATATACCAACAAAAAATTAAATTAAATTAAAAAACAAAAAAAAAATTAATTAAAATAGTCCTACTCGGATAATCTCCCATCTAAGTAAAGAAAATTGCTGAATTTGTACTTCTTGTGACTCTATTTCCTAAAGAGATGGGGACAGAATTAATGTATCTCTATCACTATATTCTACAATTACACATACATCATTGTCAAATCATTTTATACCCAAAAAAAAATTCTATATGCTTCGCATTTTTCAATTTTTTTTCTTCATCTGAACTGCTCAACGCGGAATTTAAGGGCAGCCCACAGCTTTGTGAGTATATCAGGTGTAGTTCTGTGACCGATTTATGCGTTGACAAGTAATTAATTGTGTCACTGAAACACAGAGAAATGTCGATGAATGTTGCAACATTTTTTATGTTTGCCATTGCAGAATATGCATACACCTTAAGGGTAGATGAGAAGAGCGATGTGTACAGCTTTGGGGTCGTCCTCCTAGAACTTGTCACTGGTCGTCGGCCAGTGGGTGACTTTGGAGATGGGGTAGACATTGTGCAGTGGACAAAGAAAGCCACCGGCTGTCAGAAAGAAGAAATCATCCGCATCATTGATCCGAGGCTCACCACAGTCCCTCAAGAGGAAGCCATGCATCTGTTCTTCATTGCCACGCTTTGCATCCAAGAAAACAGCGTTGAGCGGCCAACAATGAGGGAGGTTGTTCAAATGCTGTCTGAACTCCATCGCCACTCCCCCGACCTTCAGTCTTCATCTTCTTCTTCTTCATTCCTCTTTCAACCAACGACGATGACGACGAACTCTGAAAAAGAGAAAAATCAATTGCCTAAAGCTCTCAAATGATCTTCTCCTTGTTTTAAGGAACTTGAGTTTTAGGGTTCTTGTTATCATATTTGTCACCAGATGAATTTTATCATTTGTTTTGTCACTTGCATAGAAACATAAAACAAACGTTATATGTATATGTAGTACTCATTATATGATGAGTTTTTACATATACACATGACATTTGTTATGTAAATCTATATAGGAGATGAAACACAATGAAATTTAATCTGGTGATACATAGGGGCGCCTCTTTTCGTGGTAACTTAGGATGGCTTGATAATTTTGTTATGGCTTTGTGAAGTGCAAAGTTTTATTTTTCAATTTTTTTTTTTTTTTTTTTTTTTGGTTTTATAGTTTGTTCTCACTTAGGTGTAGACATAGGAGATATGGTGTTCAATAGAAGTAGAAATAATTAATGGGATGCACTTCATTTTAAGGGGGTGTCCTTGGGGAGAGAGAGAGCTTGCAATCTTAACGAAGTCATGCATGCTCTTTGTTTTATACTATATACATATTGTATTTGGTTGCTTTAATTAAATCATGACACCTTTTTTTTAAATCTTTTTTTCCTACTATGTACCTTCAATGAAATCAAAATAGCTCTTTCGTTGGTTGTAAGTGCTCTTAAGTTGGTTCTGTGATTGATTTTTGAGCCTATATTATTGTTATAGAAACAGTGTAAGCCAAAACCAAAGCTCAACATATATACACAGGCTATGTAAAATATTCATGCCTGAAAATACAATAAAAATTTAACGAAATATTGAACTCAACTTTAGAGTTTTGTAGAACATAATTCAAATGATTTGATAAAATTTATAATCACAATAAATAAATAAATAAATAATTAGGGAAGTGGAAAGTAGGAGGAACATATGTAAGGCCTATGAAAGATAGTGTTGGTGACAATCATAGATCAATTGAAACGCAGGAAGACCCACCTCAAGGTACTATTTTGATGAAAGTTCAAGCTCCTTGATAATCTTCCATGATGACAAAATTAAGGCTGTATATGGATTTGGTGAGGAATTTGTGTTGTGGAAGGAAAAGTGAATAGAAAGACCCCACTAAAAGTACTATTTTGATGAAAATCTTTCAAAGTCTTTGATAATCTTCCATGATGACGACATTAAGGTAGTGCTTGGATATTCAATTTGGAGAGGAATTTGTGGAGGAAACCTCCCCAAATCCTAGATCCAAACATAGCCTAAGAGTGTTTTGAATCTTGAATTTGGGAAATGATTTGTGGAGGGCAAAGAAAATGGAAGGAAAATGTGAAAAAAAAAAAAAAAAAAAAAACCTTATAATTCATTCAAATTTTCTTTTCCCTCCACAAATTCTCCAAATCCAAAATTCAAAGACAGCCTAAGCAAGCAACCTTGTGTTCAACAGTGCGTTTCTTGATTCCCATCATAGTTCTCATCATCAAGAATGCAAGGAGATGATCATGAAATTTCTTGTTTCAGATGTGCACCTAACCAGACAAGCTGATTTGAATCACTTCTTTTTTAAGGATCTTCTCACCAAAGTTGCATTCATGGTGAAGGAACAATAATGCTTGTTACACGGTATTGGGTAGAACTGACCCCAAAAGCTAGCTCAAGAGGTGAAGGTTCCCTCACGCTTTCATACTACATATTATTTTAGTAGCCAAGCGATGTGGGACTTCGCTTCACAATGCTAGTATGCTACAAATTCAGGATGTTCTGTGCACATTTTTAGAGCAAAAAAAAATGATGTCCCTACACTTATCCGGTGGAGAGGAAAGGTAGATGATGACACATGCCACTATAATTCAACTCACTCACAGGAATGGAAGAACAATGGCAAGCCAATAATTCATGAAAAAGGCATAAAATTACATTATGAAGGTGCCTTTCTGATGCCATCCCTCTAAGGCAAAGCGTGGCCCTCAATATTTCAGATTGAAAAAAAAAAAAAACTAATTTCATGCCTTATGTTATGTGTGACATTCCAAATGAGTCAGCTAATCATCTTTTCCCAAAGCAATGGTCTTGCAAATGCATTTAATTATTCATGCTAGAACTCCTCTCTTCTCTTGGTTAAGGAACCAATGCACATCCCTATAGTCCCCACCCCAACTAGTTGCTACGTGCATGGGGATCTCATTGCAGTTACAATGTTTATTTTTGTTAGACAACGATTACAATTATCAAAGAATAACTCTTGTTTCAACTGATTGAACAATTGGAAGCAGTTTACTTACAGTACTAGTTGACATCCATGAAAAGTATTTACTGAATTATGAGTTTAGTATATTCAGCTTATAAAAAAGTTTGATGTTCCTTGCCCATTATCAAACAATCCCTTATTCACAAAAACTCGTGTGGGATCAATAGTTTTCATGTGTGCATAGATTGGTTGTCCCATACAACTCTTGCTTGCAAAATTTGATTTCCTTATAAATATTGAAATATTGTCAATAATCAATAAAAGCACTTAAGTACCTTTACCAGTAGCCATACTTGTCCCCAAAATCACCCTTCAACTCCAATGCCAAGATGGGTAGGTGCCTTGTTTGAAAGGATAGCATCGAACCCACTATATGAAAGAAAAAAAAACTTATTTCTCTCAGGCTTTGAAAAAAGACACATTATTTGGAATAAAATGAAACATTTTGAAATAAATTTACACTTCTAAATAAAACAATTCCTTACATGTATAATAGATAGAATTCGAATACCATAAACTTTCTATTTGCAAGGTGTACTATCACAAAAAATTTAAAATAACTCTAATCCGCATTGAAAAAAAAAAAAAATAAGCGCATAAACTCCACAACAGGTCTCAGACCATAGAAACTATAGAATTTTTTTATATTTTATCTTTTAAAAAGGAAGCATTTATATGCATGAGAGAAACTATACAAAAATATAAAACAGATATATACACACGCACAAACAAATGCCAGTCATCATTGTAAAAGTTTAAGAATACAAAGGAACAAGTTTATCTAAACAATATGATTGGGCCAGATATGCTAGCAGCAATCAAGCATTTCTTTGATTAAGGTGTTACTCAAACAGCATGGAACAGCACTTCTATTGCTCTCATTCCTAAAACTAATGCTGCAGATACTATTAAGCTATGAAGAATGGGTGCTTCGAAAATGTTGCCATACTCGTAACGGATACTTACTGGGTATTGGTACGCATACTCATAGGGCTACATGCCTGTTGTTAGGAATTGACCTTTCTTAACCAAGATTGGTGAGACACGAAATAACAAACAAGGAAAAAAAAACGAATCAAATAAATCACACACAAGAACACAAGGATTTACGTGGTTCACCCTAGAATAGAGTTACGTTCACGGCTGCTACAGTTTTCACTATGATCAGAAAAAATACAACTCTCTCTTAATCTAAAATAGGCACCTCTCATCTATTTATAAGTATAGAATTAGGGTTACACAAAAGCAACATGGAAATTACGAAAGTACTCAACATTTCGGCCAAAGGGTAAACCCCCCTTTCCCTTGGGGGAGGCCCCCCAAACCCCCTATTGGACCTAGTGTTTGAGTAAACAGGAAAGTTGAGTGAACAATACTTCTCAGGATCCACCGACCCAAAAACCGGGTGGCAATTGGGTACTCTGTGGGTATGGAAAGGGTACATAAGGGGTACACCAAGCTATGGGACATTGGTGGAGATATGTTTAATTTATTAGAGAGTTTTGATTTACTTGAAATTGCAAATCATTTACCTTATGTACCAGAGATGAAAGATTTCAATGATGAAATTGATGGAAATGAAAATTGAAGTTTCAAGTTTTTAAATTTTGCTTAGCTTGCTTTTGGAATGAAACTTTGTTTTGTAATTTCTCCTATTTAATGGCATTAACATAGCTTATGGACTTTGCTTTGTTATTGGTATTGTTGAACTATGATTTCTCTTTTTGGTTTTGTAATTTCTCTATTTAATTTTGGTATTGAACTTTGATTTGTAGGAGAAATCTCAAACTATAAATTATAAAAAATAAATAAAGTATTTATTGATATACCCCAGTCTTACCTGTATCATATTTTTTTTAGGTCTTGCCGTATCCGTACTAGTATCCGTACCTGCACATGTGCTTCATAGCTATTAAGGATTACAAGCCCACCTCTTGTTGCAACATTACACACAAACGTATACCTAAGATTTTAGCTAATAGATTACAACTTATTTCTTCCCCATTTGATAAACAGAGCACACTGCATTCATTCAAGGGAGAAGCATTGTGGATAATGAGTTGTTTATGCAGGAAATTTTAAGGGGTTATCACAGAAATGATGGCCCACCTAGATGTGTGCTTAAAGCGGACCTGATGAAGGCTTACGATTCTATTGATTGAAGTTTCTTACTGGACGCTATGCAGAGTATGGGTTTTCTGAATCAATTTGTCCAATTGATAAAGCAGTGTAATGGTACTGTCATGTATTCAACTGTTGTCAATGGAGAACTTGTGGATAATTTCAATGCTGAAAGGGGTCTAGGACAGCCAGATCCTCTATTCCCTTGTAAGCATGGAAAATTTCAGCCAATTACAGATTGTCGCATACTACAAAGGCCTACAAAATATGACACAATTATTGGCAAATCAAATATTGCCATGTGTCCAATTGGTCTTAATTCAAAATTACATAAATGGTGAAATCACAAGTTGCCACGTGTCAAAATGATGCAGCCTTCAAGATGAAAAATTTTTGGCTAATCAAATTAAGCCACTTGTCATATTGAGGTAGTCAAGCCAATCAAATTATGGCACACCATTAAAGTGTTTGGTATTTATCTCTAAATAAATCAGAGATAATTATCAAAGAAGTTGAAGTCTATAAATAAAGGTGATCTTCACCAGAATTTTACATACAATTCTACATAAAAAAATCAAGTTGTAAAGACAAAAAATTTACATCAAGCCATGGAAGAAAGCTCTTCAAATAAAGCCCCAAAGTCCTAAAGAACTTTCCTTGCTAAAGCCTTCAATTTCAAGGCAATTGCTCGTGACAAGGTTCCATCAATCTCTATCATGCTTGAAGCTTAGAGATTCAAATGATCTTCTTCTACTAAATTGGAGAGCATTCTACAAATTTGATTTGGGAACAAGCTGTCAAGCCGTCAAGTCAATGTCCTACAAATTTGTTATCTTCTTTGTGCTACTTGGAGAAGATTTCGCCGTTCGATTCAGGAACAAGCTATCAAGCCCTCGAGTCAACTTTTTGAAGAGAAGAATCAAAGGATCACTCTTTTCTACAAGAATATCTAGAGATTGTAATCACATCATTTTAAATTAATAAATTTATATTTGTCACTCTTTTTCAATCTTTATTTTGCAGACAAGAAAATTGTGTGTACACCCCCTATCTATTTCTGCTTGTTATGGAATGTTTCTACTGTATGTTAAAGGGTGCAAAAAGGGGGTTTTACTTTCCATGCTAGATGCCAAGAACTGTAACTTTTTCAAGTAGCTTTTGCTGATGATCTGTTCATATTTAGTGGTGCTGATAGGAGTTCCATTCAGGTTATCCAAAATGTTCTCCACAATTTTCACATGTTGTCTGGCCTGCAAGCCAACATGCAGAAAAGCTCAATATACTTTTGTGGTGTTGAGGACAGCATTAAAGAAGAACTTAAGCATATACTGACGATCCCTGAAGATACTTTTCCAGTCAAATACGTAGGTATTCCTTTGATATCTACAAGACTGAAAGTCGAGGATTGTGAGCTGCTCAAGGAGAAAATTATTAAACGAGTTAAAGGCTGGGCCAACAAACTTCTGTCTTTTGGTGGAAAGTGGCAATTAGTTCATTCAATTCTATTTGGAGTACAGCTTCATTGGGCCTCAATAGTTATCCTCCCTAAGAAAATTTTGAAAGAATTGGAAGACATCATGAAAAATTTTCTTTGAACAGGATCAGTGTTGTATCAGAATGCTCCAAAAGTGAAGTGGGAACATGTTTGCTATCCTAAAGAAGCGGGTTTGGGTCTGCAATCCTTGGTTATTTGGAATAAAACTGCCATGTTGAAGTATATTTGGGCCATTTGCAAAAAAACTGATATTCTTCGGGTAAAGTGGATGCATACATGCATTATCAAGCGTCAATGTTTTTGACATATGAAATCCCTCATGATTCTTCATGGACCCTAAGAAAATCTTCAAACTTAAGGATATTGCCCAGCCCTTGATCCAGAGTACTATTGGCAATGGGCAAGATACCGTTTTATGGTTAAATAATTGGCATCCCATGGGGCCTTTATACTCTAAGTTTTGTAACAGTATTCGGCTGAATTTGATCAGAAATATCAATGCTAAAGTCAGTGAAATGATTCAGAGGAATGAATGGAAATGGCCCATTAGATGGAATGGTATTATGCAAACCATTATTGAGCAGATTCCACTTACTTGTAGCCAGATGAAAGGAAGAATGGTGGAGTTAATTGGATAGCAGCCTTTAGTGGTGAATTTTCAGTTAGGACTAGGGCTCCAAACGAGCTGAGCCGAGCCGAGCCGAGCCGCGCTTTTGAATGTTCAAGCTCGTTTATTAAGTATTAGTCGAGCTCTAGTCGAGCTTCAAAAATCGAGTTCAAGCTCGGCTCGTCAAATATTTGTTGAACTCGAGCTCGGCTCGAGCTTGCTCGATTACATAAACGAGCCAAGTTCGAGCTCGAGCTTGAGCTTGAGCTTGAAAAAAAAAATACAAAATTATGAGTAAAATATATAATGATACTTATATTAATAATAAATTTTATCAATCAAATATGTAAATTTACACAAACACCAAACATAAATACAAAATAAAATAGATTATTTAAAATTTATTTAATATATTATTAAAAATAAATATTAATTGATTTGTTTTTATGTTTATGAGCCTTATCGAGTCGAGCTTAGTGCTACTCGAGCTCGGCTCGATTAATAAACGAGCCTAAAAATCGAGCTCGAGCTCGTTCATTTAGTAAACGAGCCGAGCTCAAATGAGCTTTAAATGAGCCGAGCTCGAGCTGTTCATGAATAGCTCGGTTTGTTTGTAGCCCTAGTGTAGACGTCCCCGAACGTCCCGGGAGGGAATCCCGTTTTGTTCATTGGGGCTTACTACGGTTCAGGACTCAATGTCACGGTCCTGTATCTAATCTCGCAGAGTTCAATGCAAGACCGATGAATCATTAAACAGTCCAAATCCGACAAATCGTTTTGAAAAACTGATTTTCAGAAAGAAGTGTCAAACATGGACTGCTTTACCAGATACAGAGTCGCCACCTAAATATTTTATTTTGGAGAAATTTAGGAAACCCTGACTCGTGCCTAAGGCAACGTGTCCGTCATCACCAAAGTAACTTGGGTACGATTGGGGAAGGTCACTTCATGAGCACCCCCGCTCGCCCGATCAAAGATCGGCCTCTACTAATCATGATATCAAGTTTTTGAAAACACATGTGCTCTTATTCCGGTTATTTACCCTAGAATTACTATGTGATGCGCACAGCAAAACAAATATAGACTAGATTGCCTAAGTTGGAACAAAGCATCGCATATTCGTTTGTTTGGAAATGGTTTGAAGTTTGCTACTCACAAGTAGGCTAAAATACGGATTCCAATGAATTGTTCCAATTCAAGCAATCCGACCTTCACCCACAGGCATTCAAGCAGTTATATCACATAAGCAATTAGCCTCATGGCAAGCATGCTGTCATGTTAACATTCACATACATGCAAAATGCTAAAGCATAAACACTCACAATGTACTCCGAACCAAAACAAAAAACTAGTTAGTAATCATGCATGATCCTAGTTCATGTTAGCAATGGCTAATGCAACGCATGCAAAATGCAACTAAGATAGGCTCGGCTACCCTAAGAATGGCATGTGAAATGCGACAACTCGATACACGTATTCAAGTTGGAATTGAAATATTATGCAATTAGTATGATGCGCTGAGCCCGGTGCGTGCAATACGAATGAATGTATGCAAACATGCTATCATAAGTATGCTAGTTGAAACGTGCCCTAAGACTAACCATTGAAAGTAGGTAAGTAAAAGGGAGAAAGACGTGGGGTTGGAAGACATGCATCACACACACGCACGCTTATTACAAAATTCGCCCTCTCTCGGAGGGGCCAAAAGAATAATACAAACCAAATAAATAATTAACTACTCTAGCTAATTAAATATTACAAAACCTTAATTAATTAACAAATTAATTAAGCTATTAAAGCAGTAAAGCTACCTCAGGAAGAGGGTCAAATGCATGTATGCTCGATTCGCCTCGCTCGGAAATCCATCGTCATGCTCATGCTGCCTCTGTTTGCACTGTTTTCCTCTTCTGAAGACTGCACAAGTTTCCAAATTGCTTCTGAAATACTCCCTAAGAGTTGTGGGAAGCCACCGACCAAGAGGGAGCACCACCGGCCATGGAATTATGGTCATCGACCAAAAATTAGATCACCGGTTGGGTATTGATAGTCGGCCGGTACTGAAAGTTGCCGACCGGCCATTTCTTCCTGCAGAATACTGGTTTGCTGCAACAAAGGACAGACAAGACATGGCAATGCATTTCAAAGCAATGTTTGCACCGCCACCCTCCTCATCATGTTTGAAACTCAAAGGAGTATGGTTCTCGACCCTCGGGCCACCAATCACGCATTTCAATGCATGATGGCCCAAGGTGCCAAGTGTGCAACTCAATATCAAATGAAATGCACAAAACACATAAAGGCCCCCAACCTCTATCATGATTGATCAAGAGGCAAGGGATGCACACACAATGCAATGCAACCTAGGCAAGCGGGCAAATAACTCAAGTGCGCAACAAATCTAATGCAACATGAGCATGTTAACATGCAATATGCAATAGGCATACAACCTAAACATGTGGACATGTATAGCATACAACAACATGCAAAATGAAACAAGCATGCAACAACATGGTGAGATGGACTTACACTAACATGGGTAGCTCTCGAGCATGCCAAAATCAGTGGCCAAAAGTGATGGATGAAGGCACCAAAATACAAAGCAAACATGCATGCTAACTAGCCTATCACTTAAGCATGGAAAGGGGAACTTTTAAACACATTTAAAAAGAGACTAATGTAGACAAATGACAAGTATGCTAAGCTCTGAAATCATATTAAGAGTGGTGCCAAACCAATCAAACTACCTAAGTAAAGCATGCAAGGGAGCCCCAAAAACTTGAGGCTAGCCGAGGGGTTCAAGCCATGACCATATCAACCAAGCCCCAAAGGGCCAAGAGGACTTAAAGCAGTCCTAGGGCAGACCAAAATAAGGCTAGGACATTCATGGAACATGACCAAAACATGCTAAGAAATAGGCACCAAAACAAGGGCATTCAAGACTACAAAGAGAGTATTCCACTACAACCACCTCAACCAAACATGGCATGGGTTATGCAATGAAAAACAGAGCTATACTATGCCAAAATGAGTCCCAAAACCCACTGATATGGCAGCCCAAAGACTTAAACAAAGAGGCATGCACAATGACCCATTTTCAAAGCATAAAACAACAACTCTTCAAAGCATTGAAAGGATGATAAATGCAAGCATACAAGCATGAAACATGGACTGAAATAGCATGATAAGTGATTCCAAATCACTGAAATAGCCCAAATAAAGCATGCTCATGACTCACACACCCAAAGCTAACAAGCTAAAATGCATGGTGGCTATATAAAGCATGGCAAACATGACCAAATCAACAACAAACAGAGCTTAAACATGTCACAACATGGCTAAAAGCTTCATGAAGTCAAGCTAAAACATGCAAGCATGATGGTCTAAATGCATGCTGCATGTTATGACAATAGAGGGGATTCCAAAGCAAGTGCATGATGCATGCAATAGGCTATCAATCCGACCAAAACAGAGGTATAATATGATAAACTAACACCAAATACCCACTGAAATGAAGCCAAATAAAGCTAAGCAAGCATGCTACCTTTATGAGCCCTAAATGCAAGTAAATGAGACACAAAGGGAGAGGGGTGTCCCTCCCCTATACATGACTTCAAAACCACTTCTCCACCACTGAAAATCCTCTGGATTTCAGTGGTGGGAAGGTTGAAATAAAGGGGTTCCAAAGCCCTAAGAGAAAGGCACAAAAAGAGGCCAAACAAGGCCTACGAGGGTGTAAACAACCCCCAACCCAAAAGCAACCTTAAACAAACATCTTAAGCATGAAAATATAGAACTTTTATCTGTTATGCACTAAGCTCAAAACAGCATGCAAGATAGGTTAAAAGCTTAAGGAAAAATGGGAAATAACCCTTGAATAACACTTCAAGAACACCAAATCCAGCACCTCCTTTTGATCAAAACTAACTCAAAAACTCTGAAATCAACCCCTCAAGACCTTAGTAACCGAAGTATGGTGTAACACTAGGTGTCTTAGTGCAAAACTAAGAACAAAAACCCCTTTGGAACACTTTTACACACACAAATCAAGAGAGAGAGGGAGATATAGAGAGAGAGTGATATATATCATATATATCAGATTGTTCAACCTCTGGAAAGGGAGGAGAGGGCCTCCTCTTATAGGAATCCAATTCCTAAGCTTCTTGGAGAAGCTAACATAAGGGAGCAAATCCCTCCATACACGTGTATGGAGGGGGTGTATTGTGGATGCCAGCTGTGACAGCTGGCATAAAATATCTGCCAAAAGCAAATGGAAAGGGATCGGCTGGAAAATATGGCCGATTGACCAACAAAAATGGCCGGCCGACCAAAAACAATGCCGACTAACCAAAATATTTGGCCGGTAGCAAGAAAACAGGGCCGATGGCTTCAAGCCAAGGCCGGTGAGGTGTGGGGATGGCCAACAAGCCATTCCTTGCCCTCAGAAGCAAAAACACAAGTGTTTGGTGCATAACCAAGCACAAAACAAACAAGTCGAGAGGTCTCGAGGCAAGGCACGGGACCGAAACCTCCGAGAACTCAAGACGAACACAAACATGGATGATCATCGAGTGTTCAAACGATGACGTCCAAGTCTTGAGGACGGTCAAAAATGGGGTGTCTACACCTAGTTAGGACTGCTCAGTAAGCCATTAGAAGTCATCAACAGAATATACCTTGGGCAAAGGTAGTCTGGTTTACAGATAATGTTCCAAAATGGGCATTCAATATTTGGCTATGTTTACTTGGCAGATTATCTACCTTGGATAGGGTGTACAAATGGGGTTTAGTTCAGACTCAAACATGCAAGCTTTGTGATGACCTTGATGAGAATCATGCCCATCTCTTTTTGAACTGTTGTTTCACTAATAGTCTATGGCAGAAAATTTTGGATAAGCTCAGTATTTAGAGATGTCCATTGAACCTGCAGGGTGAGTGTAATTGGACTGCACAGCTTGGAAAGAAAAGTAAAGTTTGCTCAAAAGTTGTTCAAGGTTGCACAAGAGAGAAATGCAAGAATTTTTGCAAACAAGAGATGATCAGCGATGTAAAAATTAAGAGTCGAGTAGTTACCTAGAGAGGTATTGTGGATAATCAGTTTAACAGAGGAGTTACCCTTAATTGGAATCTTTCTAGCAACTTATTTCCATAGGTTTTGGTTTCTTTTTGCTGTAAGAATTGCTGGGGTTTACCCTAGTTTAACTGTTGTAAGGTTTTTTTTTTTTGTGTGTGTGCTGTTATATACATTACCTTACCCCCAAAAAAATTATCAAAGGCCGATTAAAAAAAATAAAAAAAAGTTATCTAAACAAAGGGAATGAAAATAATTTGCTAAATTAAGCATGGAAAACTAACAAAAGGACCAAGTAAAGATAAGTCACGTAATGACACTAACATCTGTGATGGGAGTATCAAGAACCCTCTCTTGCTCCATGACAAAGCAAATAAACCAAAAAAACAAATATGTTAAAAAAAAAATGGATACTGCACAAATAATTAGCTGCAGATATTGAGCAATCTCATTACTATTCCTGGTAATTACTTGTATCTGTAATTCATTTTGGCTGTTAAGGACATAATTAAGTGTTGTAAATTTTCCAAGTGAAAAGATAAATGAGACACATGGACTGACGTAAAGTCGCTAGGCCCAACAGTCCAACACCCAACTCATGCTAGATACATGCTCTGTACGTTTTCTAGCTATATTATTAAAATCTTACGATTCGCAATTCAATTCACGAATTGATTAACATATGGAAAATCGATACAAATCTATGGATGAATCTATCTTGAAAGTGAATCTATGCTGAATTGCATGATTCACAATCGATTCACGATTCGATTCATTAAGAGATGGTCGCGGATCAATTTTGGACTGTTCGTTTTGCGGTTTGGACCACCGGCATGTCTACGGTTTGGGAAAAATTGAACTCGCAACCACCGGCAATGCGCATTGCGGTTATGCAGATACGGTTCGCAGTTCTATAGATAGGGTTCACAGATATGCGAGCAGTTGCGGGAGGTTTGCGGATTGGATTTTTCTTTTTAAAAACAAAACTTGGGCCTGTTTTCCCCCATTACTTTAGAACATTAATAATTAATGAATTAAAACTTATAAAATTAAAAACACAACAAAATCAATTCCTAACACAAGCAAAACATTCAAAATCCTAAATTTTTAAATTAAATCATAACCTAACACAAGTACATCATTCAAACTCAATGTTGATCAGGCTAACTAGCCTAAATACTACAATCAACAACAGCAATGGCAGAACACCACGTTCAACTTTATATGATTCTATTGTAGAGTATAATGACTCGGTATGAAGTAAAACCTACAATAACTTAAAATCAAGTCTTATTCACACTATAGGCTCTTGGCTATTCGCCCTCATCGTCACTAACAATAATAACATTACTTCGACAAATAGAAGATATTTCTGATATTTGCTTCTCAGAAGCCAAAATGCCTGTAGGACCTTCCTTCAAAACAGTTTGCCCATAAGACAAACTGTGTGGAAGCTCACCGGTCCATGTTTTTTTTTTTTTTTAAATGTTTAGTGCAGGCGGGTGCTTGTGGGTGCAGGTGAAACCCGCAACCTGCAATGAAGGAATAATCTAAACCGCACCTGACCTACTCTGCACTCGAAACCCCCTATTTATACGCAGTTTGGATCGGGTTGGGTAGTTTCTGCGGATCGGATAATCCTATGCCCAGCCGAATGACATATTTTATGATTCATGCAATTCTTAAAATTATTGTGTCAGGCACATTTTGATTCTTTTATTTCTCTATCCTTTTAGTAAAAATGACATAATACAACTTTTAATAATGTTTAGTATGAAAATAACCAATATGCATACACAATTTGTTGCAATTTGTTGTTATTTTGGTAATCAGGGAGTTTTTAATAGGATTCAATCATATTCAGTCAAACCCAACATGTTTTTAACTTTTTCTTCTCATTTTTCTTTTAAAAGAAAATATAATATTTTATATTTATAAAACATATGTAACATCTAAGTATGCAGATATATTTTCCCAAGTACTTTAGAACAATTGACTGAATCTTTATGATTCACTATTTGATTCGATTCTATTTACGATTTGGTATAAGGCCATTTCAATTCATGATTCAAATGCCAATTTGACGACTATGATTCCTAGATAAACAAGTGACAATTAGTTTTTGGGATCAGTAACAAACACTTACTGATAGTAAATTTAATAGTTGAAAAATGCAAATCTCCATGTAGAAAGAGTACAAAAATATTTATATATATAATAATTAAAAAAAACTTGTCAGCCAAAATGTTTAACTGATAGTGGTAGAGTAAGATGTTTGCAATATTTATTTTTTTTTGGTTGTTAAGTAAGGTGGCTGCAATAATGAAAGCCAAATAACTTATTACATGTAGAATCTTCAAGGTGATTCATGCCACTATATATTTTCTTTTCTCTTCCTTTATATCTTTTAAAGATTTTAATTCCAAAGCCATGTATATGCACAAACTACTGGAACAGACCCCTTTTAATAATTTTTTTAATGTTTTTTGCAAGCAGGTAGTACGTGCGTGTTCAAATTATCACATGAATCATCAAAATAAAAATACAAGGAAAAGAAAAGATAATGTGGGTGAAAACACAATTAGTTCTTTTTCATATTTTAATTGAATCCAATTCTATTTTATTTCCCCTCTATAATTTGCACATTTGTCTGTTTCCTAAGTAGCACAAACATAGACACACAATTTTCATAAAAAAGTAGGACATGACACGCTTGAAACACGTTAAAGTTTTGTATTTTTATAAATTTATTATATGTCATATATATAAATAATTTATTCAAAGATAATAAAAAAATGTAACACAATACATTTTTTAGATTAAAAAGCTATATATTTCATAAGTTTTATCAAGATATCATTTACATAACAATTACATTCTGAACAATGCAAAATAATTATAAAACATTGTGTTGCACATAATGTATTCATCTTATAAATATTTCTAAATATATTTAGCATGCATAAGTTGAGTTATGACAAATGAAGAATATTGTTATAATGAAGAGAGATTCATCAAATAGAACATATTTGGTGGGTTCAAGAAGTGTTGCCGAAGTGTCTGCAAAATGTCGCTATAAGTGTCAGATGCTATGAATTTGATTTTTTAATCAAGAAACGCTGAAAAAGTGTCTAACACACTTTTAGGGGTGTCCAAAGAGTGTCATATCAAACACGGGTGTCGGACACAACACACTTTCTCCATAAAAGTGTTGGTGCTTCTTAGTCTATTTCTATGAAGCACAAACACTTCTAAGAATGTGGTGTATCCGTGTTAGACATCGACACTTGATGGACACTTTCCAACACAGGTCGGACACTCGTCCAAATGTATCTTATTATTTTTTAATTTTTTAAGACCTAGCCACTCGGTGGACACACGTATCCATCACTTGGAAACACATGAAACTAACTGTCACATTGAGAAAAATAACCTAGCATATAAACATAAAAGAAAAATAATATAGATTTACAAAAAATAGTATTCACTTTGTTTGGTTTAGTTTTTTGAAAACACTTTTCAGAAAATTCTACTTTCTTATTTTTTGTATTTTTTTTTGTTTTTACTGAATTTTTTTAATATTTTAAGCAATTTTTTTAATTTTTAGACACACCTAACATAAATACACTTACAAAGTATAATTTTTGTGAATTTTTTTCACTAAATACTGAAAATATAAAAAAAATTCACTAAATACTGAAAATATAAAAATATAAAAATACGAAAATTCAATATATTTTTTGTATTTTTGTGAATTTATTAATTTTTTTTTAAAAAAAATTCACAAATATTTTACTTTTTAGATACATCTAAGTAAGGTGCATCTAAAAAAGTAAAAACAAAAATGCTTAAAATTTTAAAAATATTCACTAAAAAAAACATGAAAAACAAAAAACTCAATTTTCAAAAAACTTAATCAGAAAACTGAAACCAAACACATTGATTATATTTCATTTTTTTTATTATCTTTGAATGATATATTCATATATATTACATATAATAAATATATAAAACTATATATTTTATGCATGTCACTCACATGTCGTTGTCTCATAAATATGGTCTCATAAATGAGGCTTTGAAAATTGTATACAACTACCAATCCCACATTGATTGTAGAGGAAAACTTTGATGGATATTTAAACCTCAAGATTTTAATAATGGAAGATTGTTACTAGATTTGTATAATTAAACAAGATAAATAGATTCATGATTTATTAAATTAAATAATATAATATCAAATAAATCCATATTTGATAAATTAGATTATATAGCATGAAACATGAATAACAAAAATACATATTTAATCGAAATATTGAAAATAAGGAATCAAACCAAATTCTATGTGATACCACAATGTCCTTAAAAACATATTAGCCATCTCACCGTGAGTGTTGGAGGAACGTCGACTTCTATCTCCTAAGATAAGATGGTTTAGACTGGCTAAAGCAGAAGCACCTTCTATTAGCTTTGGTGAACCAACAATGACAGCATTCTGTCACACAGGAAGAAAATTATAGGCAGAAGCAAACTGACTGTATAATTGAAAGGCAAAAATCTGTACCAAAACCAAGGGAGATGGGTCTTCTTTTATACACCATGGAGGAAAGAGGAGGAACCTCCAATCATGAAGGCTAGCAACTAATGGTCATTACTCCTATAAAACTGCTGGAGTAATGGACCAAAAATGATGGGAAAAAATATCTAACATATATTTTTTGTATACACAACTGTGCATATCTGCAGTAGACTTGGCCCAAAAAGATTAGGTTAGTGGATCACTAATTTGGCCTAGCCCAAACCTAACCCATTCCAACAAGCCTCAAGTCTTAAGCCCAAGCCCAAGCCCAAGTCCCAATGCCCACAACCCACGGACCATAGACCCGGCCTGGTCCGCGGGGGCAGGCGGCATGTGCGCGCACTCATGTGGCAATTTTTCTATAACCAACTTGGACTATAGTTTTGGCCCAAGCCCATCCTTGAAGCATCCATAACTTCCTTCCTTCGAAAAATTTGAATGCCTACCATGAGCACCCAGAGAAATTTGTTGGGATGAACTTCAAGAGATAGAAGCAAAAGATGTTGTTCTATTTGACCACACTAAACCTTGCAAAAGTTTTGAGCGGGGATCCTCCAACTGTGGCAGAGAATGGGCCAAATAGGCAAAAGGTGATAGCTCTTGACACGTGGAAGCAGAGAGACTATCTTTGCCAGAACTATGTGTTCAATAGCTTGCCAGACTCACTTTACAGTGTGTTTTGTGCCAAGAGCTCAACAAAGGAGTTATAGGAATCTTTGGACAAGAAATACAGGACTGAGGATGCCGAGGCAAAGAAATTTTTCGTTGGCCGGTTCTTGGACTTTAAAATGATAGATTCAAAAACTGTGATAAGCCAAGTCCAAGAGTTTCAAGTGGTCTTGCATGAAATTCATGTTGAGAGGATGCCTTTGAACGAGTCATTCCAAGTTATTGTGATTATTGAGAAACTGCCCAATGGTTGGAAAGACTTCAAGAACTACTTGAAGCATAAGCGTAAGGAAATGTTAGTTGAAGACCTGATTGTCCGACTCTGAATTTAGGAGGATAATAGAAAGAAATGAGGGAGTACCTCCTCTATGAAGGCCAATGTCATTAAGCATGGCAAATCTTCTGGGGTGAGGAAGAAGCCCTTGTGAACACGGGCTCAAAGCTCGGGCCAAGGGGTGGTGTTGCAAAGAACCCAGCATACAAGCTGCAGGAACCTAGTTATCGGTTCGTAGGGAAATGCTATAACTATGATAGCGAGGGGATTGGGCTAATGACTACCGCAAGCAGAGGAAGCCATACAAAACCAAACCCCGTGCTCACATGGAAGATATGCAAGAGCACTTCCATAATGAGCATGACATGCACTTGTCTGCCATTGTCTCTAAGGAGGATATGGTGAGTTCAAACCCAAGAGAATGGTGGACAGATACTGGGGCTGCACACCGCATCTGCTCTGAGAAAAAGTTGTATACAACTTTCGAACCGGTTACAAACGGCGAGAAGTTGTTTATGGGGAATTCTGCTACCTCAATTGTTGAGGGGAAAGAAAAGGTGGTCCTGAAGTTGACCTCAGGAAAGGAGCTGACCTTGAATAAAGTCATGTATGTTCTAGACATTTGTAAGAATCTGGTCTTGGGGTCTCTTCTCAACAAACATGGTTTTCGTATGGTCTTCAAGTCGGACAAGGTTGTTCTAACCAAGAGCGGAGTGTATGTGGGTAAGGAATATATCTTAGGGGGTATGTTTAAACTCAATGTAATAACTCTTATCCCAAAGATGAATAAAGATGCATATTCTTCTACTTACATGCTTGAGTCTTCCAATTTATGGCATGGTAGACTAGGACATGTGAATTTTGAATCTTTAGGTAGATTAATCAAGTTAAATCACATACCATCTTTTAAGATTAATCCAAAACACAAGTGTGAAACTTGTGTTGAAGCAAAGTTGACAAGATCTTCGTTTCATTCTATTGAAAGAAGTTCAGAGCCGTTGGACTTAGTGCATAATTGTGTGTGTGACTTAAAGTTTATACAATCACATCGTGGCAATAAGTTATTCATCACTTTTGTTGATGATTGCACTAAGTATTGTTATGTGTATTTGTTCAAAAGCAAAGATGGGGCTATTGATAAGTTTGTTCTTTATAAGAATGAAGTTGAGAATCAATTAGGCCGCAAGATTAAGGCTTTAAGAAGTGATCGTGGTGGTGAGTATGAATCATCATTTATTGAGATTTGTTCTCAATCTGGGATTATCCACCAAACCACGATGCCTTATTCTCCTCAGTCAAATGAGATTGCTGAGCGAAAGAATAGGACGCTAAAGGAGATGATGAATACAATGTTGATAAGTTCTGGATTGCCACAGAACTTGTGGGGGGAAGCAATTCCCTCCGCGAATTACATTCTAAATAGAATCCCTCGGAAGAAAATAGACAAGACTCCATATGAATTATGGAAAGGCCACAAGCCTTCTTATAATTTCCTACGAATGTGGGGGTGTCTTGCAAAAGTGGCGGTGCCTACACCCAAGCGGGTTAGAATAGATCCAAAAATCGTGGATTTTATATTCATTGGTTATGCACAGAATAGTAATGCATATAGGTTTCTTGTGCACAAGTCTTTTATTTCAGATTTCCACAAGAATACCATAATGGAGTCAAGAAATGCATCTTTCTTTGAAATTGCCGAACCCGAAGAGTAGATCAAAGTTCTGAGAAGGAACTTGGAGATGATCAAGTGGATGATCAAGATGATGAAGTAGATGAGCCAAGATAAATAAGAGGTCTAGGACTACCAAGTCCTTTGGCCCGGACTTCTTGACTTATATGTTAGAGGGAGAACCTCGAACTTCCCATGAAGTTGTGGCTTCACTTGAAAGTCCTTTGTGGAAAGAAGCCATTAAGAGTGAGATTGATTCCATCTTACAAAACCATACTTGGGAGTTAGTTGATCTACCCTCAGGCAGTAAGGCCTTGGGGAGTAAGTGGATCTTTAGAAGAAAGATCAAAGCAGATGGGTCAATTGATAAGTATAAAGTTAGGCTAGTTATCAAAGGATACAGGCAGCGAGAAGGCCTGGATTACTTTGATACATATTTTCCTATGACAAGGATTACATCCATTCACATGGTGATTGCGATAACCGCTTTATGTGGTCTAAAGATACATTAGATGGATGTAAAGACAGCTTTCTTAAATGGAGATTTCGATGAAGAAATCTACATGAAATAACCCCGAGGGGTTTTCAGCTCCAGGCAAAAATAAGAAAGTCGGTAAGCTTGTCAAGTCAATATATGGTTTGAAACAAGCGCCTAAACAATGGCATGAGAAGTTTGACAATGCTATGTTGTCAAATGGGTTTAGAATCAATGAGTGTGACAAGTGCGTATGTAAGGTCCGAGCGTCCCACATCGAGAATGGAAAGGGAGTTTTTGGGCTATAAAAGTAAAAACCTAAACCCTTTGTAGACACCCCATTTTTGACCGACCTTAAGACTCAGACGTCATCAATTGAGCGCTCGGTGATGGTGCATGTTGTGCTCGTTTAGAGGTTTCAGAGTTTTGGCTGAGAGCCTTGCCTCCGGGCCTCTGAACTCTTTTGTGCTTCGGCTCGGTTTGTGGACCGAACTTTGTTTCTCTTCCTCGGAGGGAGGGAGTGGTCTTGTAGACCATCTCTCTGTGGTCGTAAACTACTTTTCGTGGTCGTAGGCCACTTTTCTCATTTGGAGACTAGTTTCTGATGTTTAGAACCTTTGGTTCCGTGCCTTGTCTCGGGACCGCTTAACATTCTCTGTTTGGCGTGGTTTTTGAACCATACCTTGTTGCCTCTGCCTAGAGGAACATTGTGGTCCGGGAGACCACTTTTGTGGTTGCATACCACTTTTGATGCTCGTCAGCTAGTTTTTGGGACTTTTGGCCGCGTGTTTCGCCTCCCGATTTCTCGTCTTGCATCCACTTTGGTTTGTTTTTGGTACAAACCTTGTTTTCCTTGTTTGGAAGGTGGTACAAGGGTGGGAGACCCGTATTTTTCCTTGGAGACCACTTTTCCTTTTTCCAGCCAGTTTTCTTGTCAAATAACTGGCTTTTTTGGTCTTTGGACCATCTTTTCTGATCAGCCACCACACCACCACCTTGCATTTAGTGTGTTGACCTCTCCCACCTGTGGCCGACCAATTTTTGCTCTGGTTGACCACCTAAAGTGGTTGGCCGACCACTTAAACTAGCAGGCCGACCACTTCAATTGGTCGGCTGCTTTTTGGCACCTTTTTGGAGATATTTTCCTCCAACTGGCACAGCTGGAGGACATTAGACTCATCCTCCATACACGTGTATGGAGGGATTGCTTTGGTGCTTAGCTTCTCCTAGAAGTTTTGCCTTTCCTCTTCTATAAGAGGGAAGCTCCTCCTCCCTTTTCTAGGTTCAGAAAATCTTAGGGAAGAGGATAGATATAGTGTTGTATCTATATTGCCTTGTTTGCTTCATTTTTGTGCCTTAAAATGTAAATTTGTCTTACTCTAACACACAAACACACACTCAAACACCATCCTTTTGCTACTGAGGTGCTTAGGGGTTGATTTTGGTGTTCTTGGGTTGCCTTGACCTTGAAAAACCTGTTGGAGTTGCAGTTATAAAGAAGGTCTTCAAGGGTGAGCTTTTGACCTTTAAATCCCCCTTTCTTGCTTAAGCTTTTAACCTATCTTGCATGCTATTTTAAGCTTAACTTATAACTGATAAAAGTTCTATTTTTGCATGCTTTTGATCTTTGTTTAAGATCACTTTTGTGTTTGGGGTTGTTTACCCCCTCTTAGGCCTTGTTTGGCTTTGTTTTTTAGCCTCTTTTGTGAGCTTTGGGACCACCTTATATTGGCCTTCTCACCACTGAAATCCCTTTCCTTGTGTCTTCTTTACATGCCTTAATATGCCTCATGTTTGAGCACCTTTGTTAAGTGTATGTTGACCATGTCTTAGCTTGTATTTGTAGTTATTTTTATGAGGCATAACACTATTTTTATTTGCTTTGGTCACTCCATGCATGGTCAATACACTTGTAGTGTAAATCACACAAACTAACTTTATGTGCTTCATGAAATAGCATGACATTCTAACTTGTTTTCTTTCCATTTCAACATGTTTTTGGGCTTGTTTTATCATTTCATACCTCTTTTTAGGTTTGGTTTGGTTAGCCTTTGCATGCTTCATGCACTTGTAGTGCATTTCCGTGAAATAGCCTAACATGCATCATGTTGTGACATGTCATTCTAGCATGCTTTTGGCTTAACTTCATGAAGCTTTTGTCCATGTTTTAACATGCTTTAGCTCTGATTTTGGTTGTTTCGGCCATGCATAACTTGCTTTGTATAGCTATAGTTCAATCTAGCTTGTTAGCTTTGTACACCAAGTCCACTAGCATGCTCTACTTGGCCTATTTGAATGATTTGGCATCACTTGTTATGTGATTTCAGTCCATATTTCACGGCCATACACTTGCATTTATCACTCATTCAATGCGTTGGAGGGCTTCTCCTTTTATGTCTTAACATGAACCATTGCGTATGCCTTCATGCCTTTGCTTGCGAGCCACCATTTTAGTGTTTATTTGGGGTTATTTTGCCATGATATAACTCTGATTTTTATTGCTTAAGTCATTCCATACTTGGTCTTAATAGGTATAATGTAATCTGCCTTATTTGCCTTGTATGAATCATGCCTTATGCCCTTCATGCTAGCATGTTTTGGCTTCCTTCCATGCATGTTTTAGACTCATTCTAACATGTACTAGGACTGTTTTGGATTGCCTTGGTCACATGCTTCATGTTTTATATACTTGTAACACAAGTGCTCTTGCTTGCTTCAAGCTTTGAGCACCATTGCATGCTTCATTTGTGTTGTGTACATGATTTGGCATCATCTAACATGACATTTCAGAGCTTATAGCATGCTTATGTTCCCACTTCATTCACTCTTTAAGTGTCTTTGAGTGTTGTGCATTGTTGCCTAGTTTATGGCTTAGCTTGTATGCTTGCATGCCTAGGTCTTTGAGTCCCCATCTCAGCATGTTTAGGTCTCTGTTTTGACCTCCTTGAGCTCTGTCCATGGTTGGTTCATGCATATTTTCCATGTATTGCATGCTCCCTTTGTAGTCCTCCTTGCTTTTCTTAAGCTTTAGGGACCATTGCATGCCATACTTATGTTGTTTGAATGATTTGGCATCATTCATTGTCTAATTTCAGTACACTTAGTGTTGCTACACTTCCATGCTTTTCACTCTTTAAGTGTTCTTGAGAGTTGCACCTTAGTGCCTTAGTTGGTGAGCCAATTGGCATGCATATTTGTATGTGTCTTCGGTGCCTTCATTTTAGCATTATGGCCACTGTTTTGGCATGATTGAAGTCTGTCCATTTCAGTTTAAGTCCATTGAGTATGTGGTTTGCATGTTGTTGCATGTTTGATGCATTACACATTGTTGCCCTTGTTACATTGCATTTTGCATGCACGCATTACATTGTGTTAAGAACCCTCATGATTGTCTTGCATTGAGTATGCCATCTAGTTCTTAGTATTTAGCATTGTGTATGCCATGTTTTGACTTGCATTGTGTATGCTAGGTTGCTAGTTGCATTGAGTATGCCATGTAGTTCATAGCATTGTGCATGTCATGCTTGCTTGCATTGTGTTTGAAATAGGTGTTAGTCCAAAACACGGGAAACGAGGGATGTTTCATACTTGAAGTGATGAAACCTGCCTTAATTCCCGGTCACCAACGCTCTTGATCATCCATGATAGAGTTTTAGGCTTTATGTGTTTACTTGTGCATTCATTTTCATATTGAATTGTGCAACTTTGCCTCTCGGCCACATGCATTGAAATGCGCGATTGGTGGCCCGAGGGTCAAGAACCACACTCCCTTGAGCTCATGAAATGATAAGGAGGGTGATTGTGCACATATATCTTACAAATACATTGACATGTCCTTTCTTGCTCTCTGTTGCAGCAAATTGCAGTTCAGCAACAACAACTGGCCGGCCAGCTAGAAAAACTAGTTGGCCGACCACTTTTCTAGTTTTTCAACAACCAAAAGTGGTCGGCAGGTGTCTGGAGAGACCAAAAGTGGTCGGCCACCCTCCCACAAGACTCCCAAGGTGAATTTTCAGCTTTCTAGAGCTTGGTGCAAGTTTCTGACGACAGATGAAAACAGAGGCAAATCAGGGCATCGCATTGGATTTCCGAACGAGGCGACCGAGCATGCATCCAGTCTTCTGCCTCCGAGAACCTTCTGATTTACTGTTTTCCTTAGTTGCCATGCTTAGATAGCTAGTTTACGCTTTGGTTTGTACTTTAATTAGTTAATACGTTAGCTATTCAATTCGTTTTGTAATAATTAGTTAACTAGGATTAGTTAATTAATTTGTTGTGTAATAATTAGTTTAATTAGCTTAGATTAGCTAATTAGCTTCTTATTTGGTCTCTCCCTTGAGAGGGCGTATCATTGTAATAAGCGTGCGTGTGTGTGATGCATGTCTTCCAATCCCCATTTCTTTCTCCTTTTTACTTAACTGCTTACGATGGTTAGTTTTAGGGCACGTTTCATTTAACATACCTTATGCTTGCATGTTTGCATCTATTCATCTGTATTGCATGCACCGGGCTCGGCGCATCATCCTAACTGCATTGTATTTCAATTCCAATTTGAATACATGTACTAAGTTGCATTTCACATGACATTCTAGAATAGTCGAGCCTATTTTAGTTGCATTCTCGCATGTGTTGCATTAGCCATCTTAACATGAACTAGGATCATGTATGATTTCTAACTAGTTCTTTGTTTTGGCTTGGGGTACACTGTGAGTGTTTACGCTTTAGCATACTGCATGTGTGCTAATGTTGCCATGAAAGCATGCTTACCATGAGGCTAATTGCTTATGTGATTAACTACCTGAATGCCTATGGGTGAAGGTTGGATTACTTGAATTGGAGCAATTCATTGAAATCAGCATTTTAGCCTACTTACGAGTAGCAAACTTCAAACTGTTTTCAAATGAATATGCAATGTTTTGTTCCAAATTAGGCGATCTAGTCTTTACTTCTTTGCTGTGCGCATCACATAGTAAAACTAGCTAATTAATCAGAATAAGAGCGCATGTTTTTTCAAAAACAAGATATCATGCTTAGTACAGGCCGAACTTTGATCAGGCGAGCGAGGGTGCTCATTAAACGACCTTTCTCAATCGTACCCAAGTTCCCGAGCCGAGGCGACTTTGGTGATGACGGACACGTGGCCTTAGGCACGAGTCAGGGTTTCCTAAATTCTCCCAAAATAAAATATTTAGGTGGCAACTCTGTATCTGGCAAAGCAGTCCATGTTTGGCACTTCTTTATAAAAATCAGTTTTTCAAAATGATTTGCCAGATTTGGACTCTTTGGTGATTTATCGGTCTCACATCACACATTGTGAGATTAGATTCAGAACCGTGACATTTGAGTCCGAACTGTGGTAAGCCCAAGTGAACGAAACGGGATTCTCCCGGGGCATTCGGGCGCGTCCACACCCTGATATAGCATCGAGGCCTTTTCCAGGGTAGTGAAATCCCTAGTAGAACTCCCTAGTCAAGCATGCTTAGGCTAGAGTAGTTCTGGGATGGGTGACCCACTGGGAAGAACGAATCCGTGCAGGGATGGCCCAAAGCAGACAATATCGATGACATGCGAAGGGTTGGGGTGTTACAGCATATATGATAAAGACATTGACAGAAGTTATGTCATTCCGTGTCTATATGTAGATAACATAGTCATTGTTGGTAGTAATTATGAAATGATTCGAACTACCAAGAGATTGTTAAACTCTAAGTTTGACATGAAAGATATGAGCCTTGCAGATATCATTCTAGGTATTAAGATTACCATAACATCTAGTAGTATTGTACTTTCTCAGTCTCACTATGTTGAGAAGATACTTGAGAAATTTGATAAATCAGATACAAGTGTATCTAGGACACCGATAGACATGAGTCTACATTTGACCAAGAATAATGGTGAGAGTGTCTCTCAGCTAGAATATTCTCTGGTCATTGGAAGTTTGATGTATCTGATGAGTTATACAAGGCCGAATATAGCCTACACTGTTAGTAGGCTTAGTAGATACACGAGTAATCCGAATGCCACTCATTAGAGAGGCATGATGCGGGTGTTAGGTTATCTACGCTACACCCAAGATTATGGGTTGCATTATACCAAATACCCAGCGGTACTACAGGGGTATAGTGATGCTAATTAGATATCTGATATAAAGGACTCCAAAGCCACTAGTGGTTATGTGTTTACTCATAGAGGGGCAGCCGTGTCTTGGAAATCATCCAAGCAAACGTATATATCGAGATCAATAATGGAATCTGAGTTTATTGCTTTGGATAAAGCAATTGAAGAAGTTGAATGGCTTCGCCAGTTCATTGAGGATATTCCACTTTGGCCAAGGCCTGTGCATGCTATCTGTATTCATTGTGATAACCAATCGGCAATTGGATGGGCACAGAGTCATATGTATAATGGAAAGTCTAGACATATCCATCGTAGACATAATTCCATACGACAACTACTCTCTAATGGAGTTTTCTCTCTAAACTATGTAAAGTCTAAAGACAATATTGTGGATCCGCTAACCAAAGGGTTAACTCGAGAGTTAGTAGAAACGTCGTCAAAAGGAATAGGGTTAAGGCCTTTAGTAATGTTACCAGAACGGAAAAACCCAACCTAGTTGACTAGAGATCCTAAAATCTAAGTTCAAAGGGACAACCTAATTTCAAGTAATGGGTGAGTCACTGAAGAGGTAAATCCTCTTACCCATTTGTTTGTATAGTGATACCCTATAGGGGTGGAAGGTTAGGCTAATGCTTTTAATGACCTAAGTGATATGAATTATCAACCGTGATATAATGAGATACCTTATATAGGTCACCTATGTGAGTGCGAAGTGGGGCCACTTCTTTAAGAATTAGTAAAGCCGAATTTTTTAATGTCATTCACTGAACCAAGCTAGTGTTCCAAGGCCATACCGAACACACCAATAAGAACAAGAACAATGGTTGGGCCAACTCCTATGTGAGGTCTATTGTCTCGGTTTACACAAACGGCAGAATAGTTCAAGACATCACGTTCACTAGTCAGCCAGTAAATTCGATAGGCTTTCACTACAAAAGGTTCAAGGCCAACAGCTACATTTTCTGATACAAGGTTAGTCTATGTGCTCTCTCTCAGAGTCTTTGTTGTAAACGTTGTCCATTTTTCTTTATTCGGTCAATTTTTATCATGTAGGGGATTGTTGGAAAAATGAGTTTTTGATAACTTTAATATGAAATTAAAGTAGGTCCCAACCATTGGTTGAGGTAGGATTAAATGGGTGTAAATTCTTTGTGACAAGGTCTTTACACCACAAAAAGAATGACCAAAAACTATTGAGAATTAAATGAGAAATTGTCTCATAAAGATGGCCTCATAAATGAGGTTTTGGGAATTGTGTATAACTACCAATCCCACATTGATTGTAGAGGAAAGCTTTGATGGGTATTTAAACCTCAACATTTTGATAAGGGTATGAGCCCTTTGGGGCATCCAAATTTTCCGAAGGAAGGGAGTTATGGATGCTTTAAGGATGCGCTTGGGCCAAGACTATGGTCCAAGTTGGTTATGGCAAAATTACCACACATGCGAGTGTGCATCGCCTGCCTGCCCAAGCAGGGCCCGGTCCGGGTCCGGGTTCGTGGTTCGTGATCCATGATCCGTGGGTCGTGGGTCTTGGGACTTGACCTTAGGCTTGAGGCTTAAGGATTGCTGGAATGGGTAAGGTTTGGGCTGGGCCGGATTGATGGTCTACCAACCTAATCTTTTTGGGCCAAGTCTTCTGCAGACATACGCACTTGTGTATATAGAAAATATATGCCAGATATTTTTTCCCATCAATTTTGGTCCATTACTCCAGCAGTTTTGCAGGAGTAATGGCCATTAGTTGCCAGCCTTCATGGGTATTAGTTGTTAGCCTTCATGGCTGGAGGCTCCTCCTCTCTCTCCCATGGTGTATAAAAGGAGACCCATCTCCCTTGGTTTTGGTACAAATTTTTGCCTTCCAATTATACATTCAATTTGTTTCTGCCTATAATTTCCTTCCTGCGTAAGAGAGTGTTGTCATTGTTGGTTCGCTAAAGCTAACAGAAGGTACTTCTGTGTTAGCTAGTCTAAACCATCTTATCCTGGGAGACAGAAGTCGACGTTCCTCCAGTACCCACGGTGAGGCGACTTATCTGCTTTAAGGACACTGTGGTATCACAAGAAATTTGGTTTGGTTCCTTGCTTTCAATATTTCGATTAAATATGTATTTCTGTTTTTCATGTTTCATCCTCTATAATGTAATTTATCAAATATGGATTTATTTGATGTTCTATTATTTAATTTAATAAGTCATGAATCTATTTATTCTCAGAACCCGAATATAAAAATAAAGTAAATAATTAAATAATAATAATTTTGCAACCTCAAATATTTTGATAGTGAATCCTAAAGTGCAAATTAAATATTATTGGAGGGTCTTTTAATTAATTTTAAACTTAAAATAAATTTATGGTGAAAGTATTTAATTTAGAGGCAAGATTTATTAATTAAAAAAAATAGCGGGCAAGTTATTAAGTATATTTTGTTATAATAATAGTTATATTTTATTTAAATTAATGGGTTAGAAAATAAAATAATATAAAGAGATAATTATTTAGAGCCTTCTGTTTAGATATATAAAGTAACCCTAGGTTGCCTAATACAATATATAACAACAACAACAACAGCCACGGGGAGAGAGAGGTTGAGAGAAAAGAAGAAAAAAAAAAGGGGGTTGCGAACAAGGAAGGATTTTTTGGTGTGTGGTAGGTCTTTATCTTTCTTCTTCTCTTTGTTTTTGTTCTTTATCCTTATTCTATTATTATTTAGTTCATTAATGGAGAGGTTATAGGTTTATGTATTTTGTATATATATATATATATATGTGGGGACACATTTTTCGGATAGCAACACGTGGCCAAGGTGGCATCAAAGTGCCAGTTGAGGTGCCACGTGTCCTTGTCTTGACGTCGAGGTAATCTCGGCTAGACCGAGGTTACCTGCGAAGATACCGGAATCCGAGATGAACAGATAAGGGATAAGAGTCCTAGAATGGGGGAGGACTTCAACCTGGATAAGGATAAAGCTCTTAGGGAGTTTATCTTTATCTATTAAAGAGTCCAGTATAGGCATTGGGCTAGAGTCCAAGGGAAGCTTAGCTTCTACAGAGATCAGATCAGTGCTAACTATAAAAGTAAGGCACCCTCATGGGTCTAAGGTACACTTTTTCTATTCTGGCTAATGAGTTAAGCACTAATTATTATCTTAGAGACATAACTGAGTATTGACTTGATCGTTGGAGTGCCCTCGGGTGGACAAACCACAGCCGGAGTCTTATCTTTCTGTGACAGGTCGTTCGAGCGCAATCTATTCTGTCGGTGTTCTCCAACTGAATACCTGTTTGGCAGTGTGGTCAGAAAATAGCACACACAATTTGGCGCCGTCTGTGGGAAAGAAAGGAGAATAGATGGCCAACGACGGACAGAAAGAAAAGGTTAGGGACGACATCCCTACTGGGAGTGGTAAACACATTGACCCTAACGTGGAGGAAGATAACTGCAACGAAGAAACTCGGGATCAGAACCCCGGAGAACCAAAGAAGGCAGACCGAGGCGGGTATTATAACGAGAATGACCTCCAGGTATGGAAAGATAAATGCCTGCAGAGGGACAGAGAGATGAAGGGAATGACGAACAAATTGGCGGACCTGCAATCGGTCGTCAATTTCATGATGCAGAACAACGTCATGCAGCCACCGTTTCCATTACAAGACACGCTGATTCTAGCAGCCAAGAATAATGCCCAGAAGGGGGGGCAGAAAATAGTCCCTGCAGTCCCCTAGCACACCAGGACCAAGGAACACTCTCACCGACATTCAAGGGAAGTCGGGCGAGGAGAGTCAATGAAGGGAGATTCTCGGAGGACGCACTGTACCAAAGAAGCTGACCCCAAAGAGCATCGGCATGTTCAAGGGAAAGAACTTTGTTTCAACGCAACTAACGGAGAGAGGTCCAAGAGAACTCATAACAACACCGGGAGTAGCACACCAAAAAGGCTGAAATCCGTTGATAGTCGAGCTTCTGGACAAACCAAGGAGGATCTGAGGGATTACCTCCAGAGGAAGTGACAAGATGCCGAGGTAACCTCTCCAGTCACGCCAAGAACGCCGTTCTCGATGGAGTTGGACAAATTTGAGGCCCCGAAAAGGTTCCATATATCGAGATTCCAGATATACGACGGTAAGTCTGACCCTAACTTTCACGTCAACTTGTACCTGAACTCAATGGCACTGTACACAGGGAACGAGCCATTGCTCTACAAAGTGTTTCCCTCATCCTTTAGGGAAATCACATCAGACTGGTTTCACAAGTTGCCGAAAGGAACTGTGAAAAGTTGGGAAGGCTTGGCTGAGATGTTCGTGCCCAGGTTTGTGACAAACAAACTACAGCCGTTCAGGGTGGACTCCCTGATGGCTCTGAGAGTTGGCGAGGATAAAAGCCTTAGGGCCTACGCTAAGAGGTATTACGAGGTGTTCAACCGAATGCTAGGATGCAACCAAGAGGTGGTAGTTGTGTCTTTTAAGAACGGCTTGAACGATGATTGTTTGCTTCAAAAATCACTAGCAAAAACACTGCCAAAAAGTATAGAAGAACTAATGGCCAGGATAGAGAAGTATGCGAGGGCCGAGGAGGACACGCCAGGGACAAAGGCATCAAAACAAGAGAAGAGAAACGGCTCGCCGAAGCGATGCCGAGGTAATAGTGGATATAATAAGTAGGAGATAGGACTAAGGGCTACACAAGCAGTCACAATCATATTCTGAATTCCGGTTTACAAAGTCTTAGAAAGAATCCGGAACCAACCCTATTATAGAGCACCAGAGAAAATTCCTGGTGAATTTATGGGAAGAAGTCTAGGGAAACGCTGTGTCTACCATAATGAGGATGGGCATCTAACTCAAGGGTGCAGAGCCCTAAAAGCACATCTGGAAAACCTGGTAAGACAGGATTACCTAAAGGACTTGGTAGACGAGGCCAGGACAAGGGAAGAGCAAGCGAGACTACCTCAGGCACCGGCAGCACCACAGCCGCAAGCAAGCGGACCTCGAGTGATCAATGTGATTCACTCGAAGGTTAATGAGAACGAGATACGTAAGGAAACTCAGAAGGTAAAACACTTACAGCATGTGTATCAGGTCCGGTAGAAGAGACCTAGGGCAGACGAGTGCTAGGGACCAATGGTGTCCTTTACTGAAGATGACCTAGAGATGGTGCAATATCCACACAACGACGCCTTGGTAATATCCCTCCAAATTGGAGAGTGCCAGGTAAAGCAAATTCTGATTGACCAGGGCAGCTCTTGTGTCATCATGTATGTCAGGTGTTACAAGGAACTTAGCCTTCACCAAGATGATCTGGAACAATCCAATGGTTCAATGATTGGGTTCAACGGAATGCCGACGTGGCCCCTGGGAGCAGTAAGTTTGGAGGTGCAGGCTGGCACCAAGAAGGTAAAAACTGAGTTCACCATAATTAACACCCCCTCCCCTTACAATGCTATCCTGGGAAGGCCATGGCTACATGCAATGGGGGCTGTTCCCTCAACTTTGCACCAGCTGTTACGGTTCCCAACAGAACATGGAATTGAGAAGATCAGAGGCGATCAGGTGCAGGCAAAGAATTGCTCCATGGTAGCAATGAAATCCACCTGCAACACACGAGAAGCAGAAGCAGCAGAGATTGAGGATGAGGACATAGAGGTCCTTAAGGACGTCGGCAAAGAACCAGCTGAGAAAAGTGAGGAAGCCCTGAAGAAGATTTTAGTCCAGCAAAGGAATGAAGAGCGTTTCTTTCTTCTCGGCTCAGGATTGGCCGAAGAAGAGGAAAATGAATTAGAGGCATTCTTGAGAGCAAACCTTGAAGTGTTTGCCTAGACACCATACGAGATACCTGGCATTGACCCCGAGGTCACTTGCCATAGACTGAATGTGGACAGGTCGGCCAAACTAGTCATCCAGTGAGCAAGGAGGCCTATGTTGATGCATGTTGAGGTAGTAGAAGAGGAAGTGGATAAACTTCTGGAGGCCAGAGCCATTCGAGAGGTAAACTACCTAACATGGTTATCAAACATGGTTGTTGTGAAGAAAAAGAATGGGAAGGGGAGGGTCTGCGTAGACTTCACTAGCCTGAACAAGGCTTGTCCCAAAGACAGTTTCCTACTGCCCAAGATTGATCAATTGGTGAATGCCACTTCAGTGCATGGAAGAATGAGCTTCCTAGACGCTTATAGAGGGTACCATCAGATAGCTATGTACCCTCCAGATGAGGAGAAGACTACATTTATCACCTCAAAAGAGTTGTATTGCTACAGAGTGATGCCTTTTGGGTTAAAAAATGCAGGAGTAACTTACCAAAGATTGGTGACTAAGATGTTCAGACATCTAATAGGCAAAACAGTGGAGGTATACATTGATGACATGGTCATGAAGACCAAGGAACCTGAGGATCATCTAGCTGACCTGAAGGCAGTCTTTGATATCCTAAGGACATTTTGGCTCCGACTCAATGCACCAAAGTGCGCATTTGGAGTTGGGTCAGGGAAGTTCCTAGGATACTTGGTCATCAGAAAGGGAATTGAGCCCGGATCAAATCAAGGCCATCCTGGAGTTGAAGAGCCCAACATCGGCAAAACTAGTGCAGATGTTGACTAAAAGGGCTACAGCCCTAAATATATTCATAAGCAAAAGTTTTGACAAATGCAAACCTTTCTTCAGTTTAGTGAAGAAAGTCACAAACTTCTTATGGACAGAAGAGTGCGAAGTCACCTTGGCCGACTTGAAGAAATACTTGACCACCGCTTCAGTTCTCTCAAATCCAGTACCTGGAGAGAAGCTATTCTTATACTTGGCGGTTTTAGAGCATGCAGTAAGTGCAGTGGTAATCAGAGAAGAAAAAGGAGAACAAAGGGCAGTTTACTACATGAGTAAAACCCTAGCAGATGTAGAGACCAAATACCTACCCTTGGAGAAGCTGACACTGGCTTTAGTAATGGCCTCTAAGAAGCTGAATCATTACTTTCAAGCCCACAAGATTGTGGTGTTAACTGAGCATCCTTTGAAGTCCCTGTTGCAACAAGGAGATCTGACAGGCAGGATAGCCAGATAGGCAGCGGTGTTAAGCCAATATGACCTGGAATTTAGACCTAGAACAGCAATCAAAGGCCAAGTTTTAGCCGACTTCGTGGCCAAGTTCACACCAGGCGCCATCATACATCGGGCTCCGTTGAGCCGGGGTATACGATGTCCAGGTGAACAAGGAGAAACCCAGTTGGGAATAGCAGAACAGAGGAAAGAAGAGAAACGCAGGCCCTGCAATATTTACGTCGGCGACTCCTTCCACCTGTTTATTGACGGAAGTTTAAACCGACAAGGAGTGGGGGCAGGAGTAGTGCTAGTATCACCAAATGGGCAGATGTTGGAACAATCCATTCATTTGGGATTTAAGGCCTCAAACAACGAGGCAGAGTATAAAGCACTGATCGCAGGATTAAAGTTGGCAGCAGCAATGGAAGCCGACGAGGTAATGGTCTTCTGTGACTCCCAGCTTATCGTCAACCAGGCAACAGGTGAATACACAGCCCAAGATGAAAGGATGATGGCCTATGTAAAGAAGGTGGGCAGACTGATAGCATTATTCCAAAATTGTCGACTACAGCAAGTTAGCCGAGATGACAACAGCCATGTTAATGCCTTGGCCAACCTGGCTAGTGCAATGAAACCAGAAGAGGTAAGGACAATAATGGTTGACTACTTGTCAAGTCCAAGTGTAGAACCATTAAACACAGAGCATGAGGCAATGTATGTGGAGATTGGACCAAGCTGGATGGATGCGATAATAGTATTCCTTAGAGATGGAAAACTATCAGATGATCATAAAGAAGCACACAAGATCAGACTGAAGTCGGCAAGATTCAGTCTGACAGCAGAATGGCATCTCTACAGAAGATCTTTCACTGGTCCCCTTCTGAGGTGTGTGCATCCTTCACAAGTTGAAGACTTCCTGTATGAAATACATGAAAGAGTATGTGGAAGCCACACTGGGGGCAGGTCACTTGCTCATAAGGCCATTACTCAAGGGTACTGGTGGCCCTACATACAGAAAGATGCTCAAGCTTATGTCAGAAAATGTGAGAAGTGTTAGAGGTTTGCACCTTTGATACACCAACCAGTAGCAGATTTGAACCCAAGGTCCAACCCTTGGCCATTTGCCTAATGGGGCATGGATCTTGTTGGGCAGCTGCCTCAAGCGACTGGACAAAGGAAGTTTCTGCTAGTGGCAACAGATTACTTCACCAAGTGGGTGGAAGCTGAACCCCTTGCAAAGATTTGAGATGTTAATGTGAAGAGCTTCATATGGTAGAACATCATCACCAGGTTTGGGATCCCAAGGGCAATCATAGCAGACAATGGAACACAGTTTGACAGTAAGCTGATCAAAAGCTTCTGTGCAAAGTACAAAATCAAGAACTACTATTCCACTCTAAGCTTCCCTCAAAGCAATGGATAGGCAAAAGCATCCAACAAAACTATATTGGATGGGATTATGAAGAAGCTGGAAGCAGCAAAGGGAAAGTGGGTGGATGAGTTACCCAATGTACTCTGGGCATATTGGACTATGCCGAGAAGATTAATTGGGGAATCCCCATTTGCTATGGCTTATGACACAGAGGCAGTAATCCCATTAGAGGTCGGCATCCCAGGGATCAGAACCTAGGGAGTAGAGAATGGGACTAATGATGCATTTTTAGCCCGAGATCTGGACCTATTGGAAGAAAGAATGGAGAAAGCAACAATTCAGCTGGGGGCATACCAGCAGCCGCTTGCTAGGGTTTACAACAAGAAGGTCAACTCACGAGAGTTTCAAATTGGGGACCTTATCCTGAGAAAGGTCGTCGGCAACAAGAAGGATCCCAAAGAGGGCAAGCTTGGCCCAAACTGGGAGGGACCTTGTAGAATCATCTCGGTCCTAGGTAATGGGACATATCGGCTTGAAAACATTGAAGGCAAAGAGTTGCCAAGACCCTGGAATACTTGCAACCTAAAGTTTTTCTATCATTAGATTTCCTTTTAAGTCTTTGTTATTCGCCGAATTTATAATAAAATTTTAGCTCGATTTTTTCAAACTTGTGAAAAACGATTAACTAGTCCTTAGGCGATGTTTCTGATTGAAACATGACGAATAACTTAGACTTATTATATGGCAGAGTTGAATTATACTTGCATATAATAGAGTTGAACTAAGTTGAATTAACCTAGATTTGTTGTGTCGACAAAATGAAAACTTTGAATGATACTAAGTACATATCAGTTAGATTAACAGAGAGATCGAGGTTGATAACCTCGACCAATCTCTGTTTGAATCTGATCTCGGCGATAAGATCATAGGTACATGCTTAATGTGAACATAAGTGAAACTTAAGTTCACATTAGGGGGCAGAGAGCTGGAGATTAATAAAGAAAGTTAAAAAGCCTGGGAAGTCTTATCAAACATTTTACAAGCTGGAGTTGGCTTAAAACACTTGTTGAAATTTCAGAAAAATTTACAAGTTAAAGATACACTGAGGTAATATTACAAAGAAGTACATTTCTAGTTGCCGAGATGACCAGATTACCAAGCTTTGAGATAATTGAAGACAGAAGTCTTGATAATTGAAAGTGAAGTGGCAAGTTTTAGATAAACACTTGTGAAAACTTTCTTACAATATTTTTTAAGTGTTAAGGCAAGGCTGAGATAAACAGTCAGTAGGTATGTCCAAGGTATGTTAATCCAAGGAGAATATACAGCTAAAGGAATAAAATGAAGACATGCAAAATTATTCTAAGTGTGGAAGTAATAAACATACATAGAAGGGAAAAAAGCATTCAAACACAAAGAAGAAGTTATAATTGCATTCAAAGGGAAAAAAGGCACTTCGGCCAGCAGAAGGATTACTTGTTTAGTCACAAAAAAAGACACCCCGGCCAAATGTAGAACTAACATTATTCAAACGAAATATTACAAGCTAATAAGGAACAAAACAAGAAAAGACAAAATTCTAAGTACTAGACTTGGCTTGATCAAAGGGTAGCGTTGTAGTCCTCTCGGCTTCAAGCTCAGTATCAATCTCTTGCAAGGTTTTATCTAGACTCTTTTCGGCACAACGGATCTTGGCTTCAGAAGTTGTTGGAGTGGAGGAGACGCCCTTGGATGCCAAGTCATCCTCCTCAGCCTGAGTAAAGTCTATTTGCTCATTGAGGGTAGGAGACTTGTTATCAGTGGCAGCCTCCCCATCCTCTTCGTCGGCCTCGCCATCATCGGCATCATCTTCGTCTTCAACGTCGGCCTCTTTATTCTCTAGGGGAATGGCACTTGGAGCTTGCTGATGTCACGAAGGTTGGAGTCCATAGCAACATCCAACTTGTTGAGGGCCGCAATCCAACCGAGGTAGTAACTTTGGTTGTAACCCAGGTTGACTTGCTCTCTGTATTGGTCGCGAACGGCAGCCTGCCCCTCTTCGATGGCCTTTTTGTCGGCCGCCTTAACCTCGGCCTCTTTATTGGCAATGGCCTCCAGATCGACTACTTTGGCTTTAACAACTTTGAGGTCGGCTCTTGCTGCCTCGGCTTCATCGTTTGCCACCTTGGCCTTTTCCTCGGCCACACTCTGAGCTGTTTTGGCGTCCTTGGCATGGTCTATAAGAGAACGGTTGTTGGCCTCGGCCTGATTAAGCGAAGACAGGAGTTTTGCTGCTTCTTTTGTTTTCTTTGCCAAATCCATTCTTACCATTTCGGTCTTGGTGGCATAAGAATGGGCATATTGGATGGCCTACAAAGAAGTAACACAAGTTAGCAAAATTTCACTAAGTGTGGAAAGATTGTCAAAGGGGAAGGAAGAATGCTTACCAAGACCAAGTGCTGCATCATGAAGGCAAAGTCTTCATATTCGTGTAGCTCGGCCATTTGGTTCATGTCCTCGAGTAGAAGAACTGCCGTGGACAAGGCTGCGCCGACCTCAAGATTGGCAGCATTGTCACTGGCGGTAAGAGGTTTGTCGTCGAGCATGATCTCGGGCACCCAGACCATGCCTCGAGCGTAGCTGCTGCCCTCTTGGTGGTCTGACCTCGGCTTTTTAGTTGGTGGGGCCTCGAAAAATAGGTCCTCGGCAGGACACTTCTCGGTGGAAGGGGTGCTCTTCTCGGCTTCGGCTAACTTTGAGATAGGCAAAGTGTCCTCGGAATCAATCTGGGTCACTGTGGCCTTTGCCTTGGCCTTCTTCCCTCATTTTGGCTTAGGGGTTGGCTGAGGAGAGAATGAAGACTAGACGGTGACAATGCCAGGAAGGTTGGCGAGCAAATCTTCAACTACTGCAGGTTTTCGCCCCATTTCGTCGACTGTGGTGGCGACTGTGACCTTGTACCAAAGTGGATTGCTGGTAGAGCTGTGGGTGGATTTGCTGGGTCATAAGCCGACGCCTCAGCACTCCAGCGTTTTCGCTACGTGTTCTACCAGCAGGAATGTTGGCAAAAGCACGACGTCGGTGTTGGCGCTGGGCTGGTAGAATAAGTTGGGGAGCAGATGTCGATGGCTACTCTACTGGGTCAGAGGTGGAGCCTTGATCAAGCCTTAGTGATAAGGTAGTAGGAGGAGTTGTGGCGGAAGGTAGAGATTTGCTCTTCCGAGGGACGTCAGGTAGAGGACTCCGATATGTTGGGATGTAGTTGGGATGATTGAAGCCTTGTGAAGCTCTAGGGGAAGGCCGAGAAGGCAGACCAAGTCTTTGCTTAGCGTGTAGTGTTGGTGAAAATCTTTTTCTGGCTGAGGGAGAGCTGCAAAAAGAGAACATATGTTAGAAACAAAGTAGCAAGAATATGATGATTAAAAAAGTAAAAGGGACTCTAGGGAGGGAAACTAAGTCCTTACCCATATCATCCCTAAAAACCCCGCAACATAATGGGAAAAGGCGGAGTTCGTCGTCTGTCGCGAACTCCCAATTGCCCGATGCAATCAGGTAGTCATCAGTTGCGCCTTTATTAGAGTCTGGGATGTCGGCTATCAACTTGTATTGGGTTGATCTCGGCTTGAGGTAGTATGGATAACCGGCTTTGGTTTTAAGGCTACACATCATGTAGTAGTATTGAATATCAGACAGGGAAATTCTAACATTTTGCCGACACTCCAACTCGGCGATTCCATTTATGATCCTAAAGGAGTTTACAGCTAGTTGCATGGGGTTCATTTTGTAAAAGTGGAGGACCTCTCTGAAAAGGGTGTTAAGAGGGAATCTGACTCCTCCCTTAATAATAAAGACAACGGGAAAGGGCATGTAGTCCTTCCCTGGCATAATGGAGTCATTCTCTCCAGCCAACCTTATTTGAACATTGGCTGGTATAGAAAACTCTTGCCTGAAGTACTCTAGCTTAGTAGGAGTATCTACTCTCCACCTAAACATTCCCATAATGTCAGCTAGAGGGACAAGGTGTTAGATTTCAGAAGGAATTATTTTGTTAAGGTTTGAAAGACCTCGGCAAAACCTAAACGTATGCTGGGGCAAGAGTTTTTGATGATCTAAAAGGAGTTCATTTCAATTTTTCCTAAGAATTGGAGTTCTAAAACAAATCCCAAAACCTAAGACTATGCAAACAAGAATTGAAGGCAGAAATCTGGAAAATACAACAAGAAAACATGGCAAAAAGTGTGATTCAGAATCAGGAATAGTAATGAACTATCAAGAACATCAAGATACGTGAAAACAGTGCATATGCATGCATAAGGACAGTGAGTAAAAGGCAAATTGAAAGAATAGAAATCCCTAAACAAAGCATGCTTTTTGATGGGATTCAAAACGCAAACAAGTATGTTCAAGAACGTAAATGCATTCACAAAAGCAATGTACAAGAGCAACAAAATTTGAAACTAAAAGAGGGGAACAGTGACTTACCAAGGAAAATGAGGCCGGTATGAAGTACGCCGGAGTCAGACGGTGGTAGTGAGCAAAGAAGAGCAGCAAAGGCTTCATCGGAGGTGGTGAATAGAGTAATTGCAGAAAGCTTCAAGAAGGCAACAATGGAGGATTTGGGAGAAAAAGTTAGAGAGAGAGAGAGAGAGCTTGAACGAAAACGGTGATGTGAAAGTGAAAAAATGAAGAAAGAGAAGTGTTTTTGATCAAAACACGAAAAGGCGGAAAAATGGTATTGAATGTGCCTAAGACGACGTGCCTGTCAGGCGGCGCATGCAAAAATGATGCGACCTGATGGCGTGTGTCAAGTACGGTTCAATAGGGACGAGACGCGTGGCGAAAACGGTTGAGTTGCTGTGCGTGACAGCTCATACGCATGTACAAACTCTTGGAGTTCTTGATTTAATTAAACAAATACCTCGACTATGGAAATGATCTCGATTATAGAGCTTGAAAAAATTTGTCTCTTGGCTCTAAGGCGTTGATGAAAAACAGACTACCAGTCTTGGACATATAAAACCGACGAATGATGACCTCAGTAACGAATGATAAGGCAAGCTTAGCCGACGTGCTATATGGTCAAATGATCTAGGTTCCATCACCTGAGGATGTCGAGGTAATAGAACCTAAGGGGCAGTTATGGGGACATATTTTTTGGATAGCAACACGTGGCCAAGGTGGCACCGAAGTGCCAGCCAAGGTGCCACGTGTCCTTGTCTTGATGCTGAGCTAATCTCGGCTAGGCCGAGGTTACTTGCGAAGATACCAGAATTCGAGATGAACAGATAAGGGATAAGAGTCCTAGAATGGGGGAAAACTTCAGTCTGGATAAGGATAAAGCTCTTAGGGAGTTTATCTTTATCTATTAAAGAGTCCAGTATGGGCATTGGGCCAGAGTCCAAGGGAAGCTTGGCTTCTACAGGGATCAGGTCAGTGCTAACTATAAAAGTAAGAAACCCTCATGGGTCTAAGGTACGTTTTTTGTATTCTGGCTAGTGATTTAAGCACTAATTATTATCTTTGAGAGATAACTGAGTATTAACTTGATCGTTGGAGTGCCACCAGGTGGACGAACCACCGCCGAAATCTTATCTTTCTGTGACAGGTCGTTCAAGCACAATCTATTCTGCCAGTGTTCTCCAACTGAGTACCTATTTGACAGTGTGGTTAGAACATAGCACACACAATATACACTATCAAGAAACCTGAGGAAATAAATTGTGTGTAAAGAATGGGTGTAATTCTTAGTTTAAGAATTCTGCATAAAATCACAAACTTTAGAAATCAAGAAACCATATCAAATGAATGAATTTTGAACTGAAATTTTTACAGTAGATTAATTACATATTGAATTGCATATCTGAATTTTCTCATAATTTTTGGGAGTCGAAATCTATATTAACTGGTGCGTTCAAATCTGTCCAGAAAATTGGTTTAAAATAGTAAATTCGAAAGCATCGTTCTCTTTGGGTATAAATCCAAAAATTATAAAATTAGCATCATTAGAACCGTTTACGAGTCTATTTTCTTACATTTTTGGCCTTGCATTGATTTCTTGTGTATACTAAGAGAACCATTAATTTCTTTAAAGTGCTGCAGCAAATAACTTATTTGGGTGTAATTAATTGTAAATAATTATTTTGATAAGAAAACAGAGTAAAACCAATTGGATTTGAAACTTAGCATATATTAGTTGATATCTGGAGGGTTTTGGAATTTTTTTAACGGCGTGGAGTGGGTTTTGTAATTTCAAAGTTAGTGAATAGATTAGAAAAACTTGTTTAAAACTCTGTTTTATCTTAAAGTTACTTTTAGTTAAGTTTCGATCGGAACCCATGTCTTGGGCAATTGTAGACCTTCAAGAACATGAACTTAGGTATTATTTAAAAGTAACGGTGAGTTGGGTTGAGCCGTGTTAGTGCGCTTTAGTTTGGGGTTACTTAGTTTCTTATTCTTTAGTATTTTTAAATTAATAGTGACGTGTAATTTTCATACTTGGTTCAGGGTACTAGTTGGACTTTTATACTATATTTGAGGATTACATTATTCGGTTTCCAGGTGAGTAGTTGCATGCTATATATTTTTATAAATGTTCCCCTATCCTGAACTATTGGAAAATTAAATTATTGTTTCAGGACTAAGCTGTTTTGATAAATTATTATATTATCGATGGAATTAAACTATTTCTGAAACATATGTAAACTTGGCATATTGTGGACTACTTGTTATGGTCTCATGTTTATAATGGTGAACTACCATGTTTTGCGAAACTGAATGGTATTGATTATCGGGACCATTTGTGTATTTTAGTCTAGGGAAATTATTCCACTGTGTGTGGTGACTCCGGCCACTAGGGAAAAGATCCGCGTTGGGCCGTGATGACTCTAGTGCTCAACAATCGTAAGGAAAAGACCTAGGTTGGGCTAGGTGACCTTTAATTGGATCGTCTCAGAGAAAAGGCCCGGGTTGCCACCCTGAGGATGACTCTTAGTTCGGTATTGGATCCAACAGGCTTATTGCCTTGAAAATTGTGTGGCATGTTACTTGTTATTTCTTGGTACCCAAAAAATTATTGGTGTTCATGTTGTAATCTGTTTTCAATGGAAAATGTCATTTATCATGTTCTTGAGAGACATGAGTATTTAACTGTTGAACTGCGGAACCTTCTTTTTGAAACAGATTATCTTTATCAAAACTGTATGTCAATCTAGTTTTTGTGATATATATCTTATTTTGGAATTGAACCCTGTTTTCAAAACTGTATTTACTATCCATGTTGCTACTCACTAAGCTATTAGCTGACTTAGTTGTTTATCATTTCCAGGCGTTATAAGGACTTAGAATAGACTCATGGTTTAACGGGGACTCAATTGCATGGACCTCTAAGACATTTATTTATTTTGTTTTAGATTGTTATGTCAAGTTTGTGCATATTTCTTTTTATTTATTTACTTATTTTTTGAGGTTTATTTAGGATTATTTTGAGATGTGGGTTGTTTATATCCCATAAGTTTGGATAATATTGATTACAGTTGGTTTTGCCGTTTATACTTGTGGTATGTCACTGGATTGAGTTTGGTTATTTATTACTAGACTATTGTATAGTTGTTCAATGTGATTTTGGGTTCATGTTTAGGCTTACGTGTGCCTTGGGCTAAGTCCATGTGAGCCACGGCCAGTCATGCCTGGATTTGGGGTGTGACATTAATCTTGTTTAATTACACAATTCTAGTAACAGTCGTGTTGTGCATTCTTTGAATTATTGTATCACATGTTTGTGTCTATTCTTCTTAGATCTGTTTATTAGTCCAATTCTCAAATGAATTGTTATATTTTAAATGCTGGGAACTGTTGATCGTGCAATGTCATGTGGATTTTATACTTAAGAATAGATTATAACAGAATACTACATGTTAGAATATTTGTTTTATGTTCCCAATGTTAAACGAATGCAACCCTTCACTGTTGAGTGCTTCTAAGAAAAATAACCTTATGCGAGGATTCGAAGTTGAATGGAAATAGAGAATACTCATCCATAAGCAGGAGGTTTCTTAAAGGTTACATGGAACTTGGAAGGTCATGACCAGATTATATGGAACTTGTTAGCAAACAATGTGCAGTGTGTGTATGTGAGTTTTGAGAACCTCATTTATATATATGTGAGTTTTGGCATTTTTATATGACTTGTTATATGTGGCCCCCAATCATGTAGTATCTGTAATGGTAGATGTATGTGAGTTTTCATTTACTAGGAAGCTATGAAGTATAGACATGGACAGACACGACATAGACACAGACACAGACACGTCGACACACCAAATTTCAATTAAGAAAAAGGGTTAATTACCAACTAGTCCCATTAAGTAGACTTAAATACCATTAAGTCCTATTGACCTTTTGAAAGCACCAATAAATCCTATATTCTCTCTATCTCTATCTCTAAAAGCTTCACACAACCATTGTCCATCTCCACCATAGTCGTTCGGACGCTGCCACGACCGTTCACCATATATCTCCACCATTACTGATCTATACACCACTGCCACTATTGCATATCCACCTCCACCATTGCAGACCTACGCTCCATCGTCATCGATCTACACTTTATCATCGCACATCCACTTTTACCATCACCAATCTACATAACCACCACCCCCTTTGGTGCAGCCACCATCCTTTATCATTGTCATCCTTGTTAGCCACCACTTTTCGGACCTCACCTAGATCTACACCAATCTAGTTGTTTAGGTAGTGAAATCGACTCTAAATCACTCTAAACCATGGTGATTCTCTAGATCTCACCCCTCTTTTTCTCTCTCTCACTCTCTTAAACTAGATCTGTTGCAAATCAGATTCATATTCAAATTTGTTTTTTAATGATAAATTTACCAATCGTTCTTTCTTTTTTTTCTTTTTTCTTTTTTTTTCTTTCTTTTTTGTGTGTGTGGGAGGAAATGGTGCGTTCTTATGAGTGAGTGAGTGAATATAAGAAAGAGTGAGTGATTCAAATTTGTCGATCGTAATTTTTTTACAAATCAATCAGTGAAAATTTTATCACTAAATGTGTTTCTAACAAATTTATTAGATTAGATATTAGTTTATGTTACTTCATTTGTGTATATGTTTGTTTGTGGTTGTGTTTCTGTAAGTGAATAAGTATAAGAGTAAATAACAGTGAATGACTGTCTATGTATGTAAATGTGAGTGAGTTGGTGTGTGAGAATGAGTGACTGAGTGGTGGAGGTGGTGGAAATAGTGATGTGGTGGTGATAGATTTTATTTTTGTTGAAAAAAGACTAAAAAAAATGTCATCGGAAACTATTGCCGAAGGTGATCACCAGAAACTATTGTCGGAGGTAATCGTCGACGACTGAAGGTGGTTATTATCGGGGGAGGATAGAGTCATAATAATGTTAATAATGGAGATGAAGAAGGTAAAGGAAGGGTATTTTAAGGATATTGATAGGTGAAAAAATGAATAGGATTTGTAGGTAAATAAGTTCAGATAATAGGACCAGCCCGTAAGTGCTCCAAAAAAAAGGGACACGAACACGGTTTGAACATGCCGCAAATAATTATGTCTTGATGTTTTGTATTATCTAAAAATATATTATATTATATAGTTATATATGTATTGTTAAAATAAACATGTATAATATATACAATTAAATAATTACTTTATAGTAAACCTTGTATCTAATTCTCTTAAATAAATTTTTACACTACTAGATGATAGTAGTTAAAAATCAGAAAAACAATAGCAAACATATATTATTGCAACATTTCCCTCATCCTCCAAAGCCATTTTCTAATACATTTACATACCTTTCATATTTTTCATTTAACTTTATGTAAAATTTCTATATGATTATTCTTACAAATTATACATTTTTTAAAGTATAAGATATTTATGGCAAATTCACAAACTTAGAAAATCATACGTTAGAAAATGTCCAACAAGTTTTGGTCTCATGTTTATTTTTTAGGAGTACTTACGAGTCGGTCCTATTAACAAAACTTATTTACTTACAAGTCTTAACTGATAAATTTATCACAGTAAATTTATTCAATAATATCCACCATCCTTACTCATATTCACTCACTCACTTATAAGAATCCATCATCCTCTTTCACATACACAAAATAAGAGAGACTAAAAAATTTATCACTGAAAAATAATCTGAAGCAAAGGAGGTGGTGGCGATATGGTGGTTGTGTAAATTAACACGGTCGAGTGTAGATCTACAACAATAAAGTGTAGATCTGCGATGATGGTGGTGGTTATGCAACGATGGAGGTGATAGGTAGACGACAACGACAGTGGTGGTGGTGGTGGTAGGTAGACGACAGTGGTGGTGGTAGACAATGTGGTATGAGTCTGAAAAATGATGGAGAGAGAGAGAGTGTAACAACCCCGATCCGTAATTAATTACTAATCAAGTGATTAAAATAATTATATGTTAGTTTTGTATTTTTGCATGCTATTTGATTTTCTATCTGTTAATCATAGTAATATCTGTTGCAATTTCCACTTAGAATATTAAATTGATGGCCCAAATGACGTCAGAAATAGGAATTGACCGCATGGATGAACTAATTAAAATTTTTAGAACATTATGGTAAGTTTAATTAAAAATTGATTCAGTTTGGTAAAATTAAGTTGTGTTTGGCTAGTCAAATGTTCTAATTATAGAATTAAGCCACTACAACTATAAATATAAGACTTAAGCTCATGTGAGCTCACATCTTCTTCATTCCTTAGTGCAAAAATCTGAGATTTCATTCTAAAGAGAGGGTGAACTCCATCTTAGAGAGACAAAGTGTAGAGATTCAAGAAAAGTTGGATATTTTGCTAAAGTAGCTCAAGTTTGTGCTAGAACAAGAGTATTTGAAGGCTTTTGGTGAGCATCTTGGAGAGTATATGATTTAGAGTTGAATTTATGAACTATATGAGATTACTTGCATGTTTTTAGTTAAAGAATGCCAAGAAGAGGAAGTAGCTAACATGCATGTATAGCTTTGGCATGATTCTTTAGTTTTGATCTTGAATATGTTGTTTAAATTGAGTTTTGAAGCTACATTTCACATGCATTTTTGAGTTGAGTTAGTTTGAAGTTAACCTCCATGATTTGTAAGCTTTGAAAAAGAATTTGAAGTTGAATGTATCATACATGGTCTTTGAAGTTAGAATTCTACCGTCCATGTTTATAATTATAAATGTCTTGGTACATGCATGTTGAATTATCATGTTTTGAACCTTGATTTCATGTTTTGGAAAATAATTTCTTACATGCATGGAGCTTATGAGCTCAAGCTTGTTAAATTCATAAGTTTTGGAGAAAAGAGTTTTATGTTTTACATGCATGAAAGTTTTGGGTCTAATTTTGGTAAATTCATGAGTTTTGAGTAAAAAGAGTTTGTGAAAATCATATATTCATGTTTATGAATAAGTTTTCCAAGTTTATGAACAAGCCATGCTCAAATTTGCCATTGAAATTACATTTGGAAGCTCAAAACTCTGTTTTGGATACCACCAGAATTTTTGAAGGTCGCTCGAGCGGGGGATTTGCCGCTCAAGCGTACATTTCGTACATCCAGTAGTTTTGCAGGCTATTACAACCCGCTCGAGCGACCACTTGGACGCTCGAGCGAACCCTTTGTATATTGTTGATCCGCTCGAGCGCAGGAGTTGTGGCTCGAGCGTAGATTGAGACTAGCCAATACTTTTGCAGACAGACCAGTCCGCTCGAGCGACCAAAGGTACACTCGAGCGGCCAGGCCAAATTCAGCATATTTTCGAAAGGCATTCAGTGTTCATATTTTTGTTCCCATCCTTTTCTGAGCATATTTAGGCATGAATTGTGAGTCATTTAAGAGTATTGAGCCAAGAAATAACATGAGTAATTGAATTAGAGAAAAATACGAGTTGAATCCGAGAATTGATTCACGTGTACAAGTCTTAAGTACTGAACTGAATAAGAAAGCTAAGCCATAACGGCCATGTGGACATGTATAATGATAAGATATGTTTGTGTTACATACTTTTGTGTTTGTAGGTCAACGTCCGAAAATTGATTGACCGTTTACGGGAGCCCACTATGAGTAACATTTCTGTAAATATATGTTCATATGAATTATGTTCCTAATGTTATATGTTAAGTTATGATTTCTGACATGATATCTGTTTACGTGAACGAATGTCCCATGTTTGAAATCTACTATGGCATCCATAGATAGTCCCAAGTCAAGCGGGACGGAATGTTAATGCGGGTCCATGACATATATGTGATACGAGATCTCGTTAGCCACTTCATTGCGGTGATATGTGTTTAATCGGTATCTGGGACCGATTACTCTAGTCAGAAGACGTTATGTGATGTATTCTATGGGATGTACCATTATTATGTTCAGATATGAGAATGATTATGTTATGGTTTGTTTTACGGTTATGATATGTTCGGAATTCGTTCACTAATCTCTTTACCTTAATGTTATTCACTGGACTTTAGCTCACTATGTGTATATATATATGTATAGGTGAGCGTTTTAGAGATTGAGCCTGAAGGCTTTTGTTGGATCCGTGTTTTGTTGTCAGCCAACCATTATGCCTCACGTGGAGGTTCTGAAAGTGTCACATGTTTTAAGTTATGGTTGTTTCTGTATGCGAGACTTGTTTGTTTTGTTGGTTGTCTATATAATGCCATAATGTGTATGGGTATAATATAAGAATGACTTTTGGATGTGTATATAAAGTTTTAAATATTCTGTCTCATATAAATCAACACAGCTCATTGGACAATTATAATTATGTATTTGCTTCCGCTAGCCCCTTATTTCTGTTAATCAGTTCAGAGGCCTTCGATAATCCAAGGATTGCTAGCCGGTTACGACGCTAAACCTATAGGGGCGGGTTTGGGTCGTGACAGAGAGAGAAGAGAAGATAAAAGAACTTGATAGGTAACAATTTAATGAGGGCAGGACTTATTGGTGCATTCAAAATGTCAATAGGACTTAATGGTATTTAAGTCTACTTAATGGGACTAGTTGGTAATTAACCCTATCTTTTTAGCCATAGACGTGGCTAAGAAGTGATAGACATGTTGCAAAATAAGTGTCAGACATGTGTTCAAAATTAAGACTTTTATTTTTAATTATGGGCATGAAAAAAATATTGGATATGTATCCAAGAGTGCTTAAGAAGTGTCGGTGTTCGACATAGACACATCACCTTCTTAGAAGTGTCTATGATTGTTACCTGGGAAGTTTTGGCTGTGATCAAGCCCATGAGTTGTTTAATGGTCCAACATTTAATGATAGCTTGTGGGTGGGGCTTGATTTTTTAGGCTTGGGGATAGGGTTTTGTGTATGTGCATGTGTTTAGCCAAATCTCTGGGTTGTGATAGATTTATTTATTTTGAGGCTAGGCTTATATTATTTCTTCCTAGAAAGACTTTCATGCGCTTTAAACTTTTCTACAAGACCAAAAAAAATCATAAGCAACTTAGCTCGAAGTGAAGTGATAGAATTGAAACTTATAAATAATTTCCTAACATGGTAGAATTAACTAGAATTGAACATGTTTATTTTTATTTTTTGCCCATATTGATAGCAATGCCTACTAAAGTCTTGTGCCTAACATTCACGTTCTTAAGAATGTGCCATTACAAGACATCATAGTTAATTGCGATACAAATCATGTATTGATTTTTATTTTTCTAAATAACGTATCGTATAGTGTTTCATAAGATTTTTTAAACATATTTAAAAATAGATAGAAAAATAAATATAATTGAAGAAAATTACAACAAAAAAATGTAAGTTTTCTAAAAAAAATATTTGTATGTTTTTATTATCTATTTACAAAGTACACAACTATTTATATAGCCCTAAGACAAAGATTAAAAAAAAAAGGAAATAGAATCCCCATACAATCAAAGGTATATCAAACATGCCTAATGTAAATATATACAAAATATATACTAATATACAAAATAGATACGAATATATTCTCACACCTCCGCTCAAACTCAAGGTGTTGTAGCAGGAAATACTGAGAGTTTGTTTTGAAAAAACCAAAACCGAGCAATGGTGTGAGTCTTGGTAAAGAAAACGGCAAGTTGCAAAGATGAAGTAACAAATGGAACTAAGATAGAGCCAGACTACAGATGCTAACGAATAAAGTGACAATCAATCTCAATGTGCTTTGTCCGTTCATGAAAGATATGTTATGTGCAATCTGAACAGCACTACGGTTGTCATAGTAGAGAGATATCGAGAAAGACTAAGGGACACACGAACCAGACAAGCGACAACGAAGACAGACAATTTTAGCAGTAGCAAGAACCATAGCACAGTACTCAGCTTCGGCAGTAAAATGAGCAACAACAGTTTGTTTCTTACTTTTTCATGAAATCAAGGAATCGCCAAGAAACATACAGAAACCAGAAGTGGACTTACGATCATTAACATCACCAACCCAATCAGCATCAGCATAGGCCACCAAATCTAAGGATAAAATACAAGACAACAGCAAGCCTTGGAAGATAGTTCCACGAAGATAGCGAAGAATCCGAAGTAAAGCAACCCAATGGGTAGAGCGAGGAGCAGAAACAAACTAGCTAACCACATGAACAGCATAGGCAAGATCAAGGCGAGTAATCGTCAGATAGACTAAGCAACTCACAAACTCTCGATGTAAAGTAAGATCATCCAGAGGGATACCATCAGTAGTGTTAAGCTTTACATTAAGCTTAATAGGGGTATCAGAATTCTTAATGTCAGTAAGACCAACATAGTGAATAATCTCATTGGCATACTTGGCCCGAGACAGAAAGTAGCCCTTTAGAGAAGAAGCCACCTCAATACCAAGAAAATACCAGAATGGTCCCAAATCCTTCATTTCGAAAGTGCAGAAGAGATACTGCTTGACTTTAGAGATAGCAAAAGAGTCAGAGCCAGTGATGATCATATCATCCACATACAGTAATAAGGCAACAAAACCAGTAGAGGTATGGAGGAGAAACAAAACAAAGTTGTGGGCACAAGGATGAAACCCAAGCTCAGTAACAACTATCTAAAAATGATCATACCAAGAACGAGGAGATTGCTTCAAACCATACATAGCACGTCGAAGACGACAAACTTGTCCAGAGGAATGATGAAGACCAGGGGGAGGGTGCATGTAAGCCTCCTTAATGAGATGGCCATTAAGAAAAGCATTATTAACATCCATCGAATACAGAGGCCAATAACAAACAGTAGCAACAAAGATCAAAGTACGACAGTAGTCATCTTAGCAACAGAGGCAAAGGTCTCTTACTAAACAATACCATACTTCTGTGAGAAACCTTTGGCAACCAAGCGAGCTTTGTAGCGTCGAGAGAACCATCAAAATGAGTCTTAACTTTATAGACCCATTTGCAACTAATCAAATTCTTGATAGCAGGCAGAGGAACCAGCTCCCAACTACTAGTCTTCTGCAATGCAAACAACTCATCCTCCATAACTTGAATCTAATTAGGATCCTGACAGGCCTCCTTGTAAGATTGAGGTTCTGAAAAAGAGTGAATAGCAGACAAAAAAATATAGTATGGAGGAGAAAAACATGTTTTAGCAGAACCAAGTTTGACTACCTATTTACGGATGCAAAGGGGATACTTACGGTTAGAAAAATCAAAATCGTCAGAAGTAGGAGGATCAGCAACAGGGGTAGAGACAACTGGTGGAAGGAGAGCCTTGTGACGAAAATAGACTAACAACGAATGAGGAAGAGGAGAAGGAGCAAGTGGGGAAGGAGATGGAGGATGGAACAGACTCATAGAGAACTGTAGAGAAAGACTCAGCATAAGGGGTAATAGGAGGAGAAGAAGGAACAAGCTCATGGGGAACAGTAGAGATGTACTCATTAGGAGGGACCTTAGAAGCTTAGTTGCACGAAGTAGGGGTAGAGGCGGGAGCTGGAGTGAGGAAGCGTGAGCCGATAGAAGTTTCTTAGGTTGGGAGTGCCTCGGCGAGCGCTTATATATATATATATATATTATGTATATATAAATAAAATTAATTCAAAAAATCAGCATGTATTTTTTTTTTTTTTTTTTGAATGGCTTTATTTAAATTTTTTTTAATTTGATGACTTACGTTACTACACAAAAATATAATAGAATCCCATTAGAAAATTCATCACTAATACAAAATATCATTAATTCTTAATCATCTAATCAAACAGAAAGACTTGACAACCAAAAGAGTTCACTAATTCTCATAATTTCCAAAAAGTAAGCAACCAAAAAGTAAGTCAAAAACTGAGGTAAAAAACAAAATATTAAAATTCCACATAACAAAATATTTCACTTCTTCTACCTTTTTTTCACTTCTTTTGTCTTTTGCCATGTGTTTTTTCAAGTCTCCTTTGTGCTGCTACTTGTTCCATTGAATGCTCTTGAGAAATAGGAGATGGAAATGATGAAGATGTAGGCAATGGTGTTAGAGTTGGACATGGCTGAATATCTGAAGCTGCAAGGGTGGTATCATCTTCACTGACTGAAAGTGATAGATTATCTCTTTCTTCTATTGCCATAATATCCTCCTCAATGTTGCATCTTCTGGATGTGCATCCCACTTTTTAAAATTTTCATAGTCCTCCATGTACCTTGACAATAAAGGCTATGATTATAGTGCACAAAAACCAATTTTTCAGCTCGATCAACATTTAACCTATTCCTTTTCAAATTATGAATGTAGGAATAGGTACTCCAACCCCTTTCTGCACAAGAAGTATTCACACTTTGAGACAACACTTTCAATGCTAAAGAGTATAATTAAGGTGTTGCCCCATCATACAAATGCCACCACGATAGTGCATCCATGGTTGCTCTGTCATTTACTGCTTGAGGTTGAGAAAAAACTCCTTTGCAACTAACAAAATCACTAATTTGTTTTTCTTATAACAGCAACTTCAATTTGATCACAAATCATTTTTTCAATTGCCTCAAGATACCCCTTTTGCACCTCAACGTCAAAATGAGGTTTTTTCCTTCTCACACCACCTGGGGCAGATTTTGACAACCAAGAATTTGTGTAGTACTTAGGAACAAGAATATAGGCTAGACAATGCAAAGGAATATTCATCTTATTCCATCTTTCCACCACAAATTGATGTATCAAATCATAAACAATAGGATCATTTGAAAGAATATCCTTAATGTTCCCTAACATAGTATCCATCAACTCATAAACCTCTCCAATTACAGCCTTATCAAAATCTGAAAATCTAAGCATCTTATTAATGTGTTTTGTGATGGTGAGGACTCTTTTTGCTTTTCTCCAAAAATCATCATCCATATTGGTTTGGTGGACAATGTCATGCTGATGAGGAGATGATGTATTTTTTCTCAAATTTTCCCATTATTTGCATAGAGCCATGGACAACAAAGCACGTCTAACTTTAACAAGACGTTGTAAAACAATGAAATAGTGCCCAAACCTAGCCTTCTTTGCTTTGAGAATATCCAAACCAGAAAATCTTTTGAACAAGTATTGACAAGAGCTATGGTTTTTTTTATGTATTTTACCACTTCTTTACCCCTCTTATATGATTCATCAACAAATAGCAAAGCTGGATCCTCACATTTGGCTATGTCTTTCATCAAGAGGTTCAAAGTATGGGCTAAGCAACCTGACCAGAATATATGGGAATACTTGCACTGAATTATTGCTTCAGCTGCCTTGCAATTAGTGGCATTGTCAGTAACTACTTGGACCACATTGGAGGGTCCAACAAATTCAATTTCTTTAAACAACAAATCAGCAATATTTGTTGCATTTTTCTCCTTTGAAGAAACATCATGTCCATTAATAAAAATGGTCTTACCACCAGAAACAGCCATCATGTTAATCAAAGTTTGATTCTTTAAATTTGACCAACCATTAGAAACAATGGAAACTCCATGTATGCTCCAATCTTGCATTAAAGAGTTAAGGGATTGTTGAACCTTGCTTTGTTCTTTGTCCAACAAGCTAGTCCTTACCTTCTCATAATTAGGAGACTTGTACCCTTTTGGAGCATTAAAAGCAATGCCATTGCTATAAATACACCTAGCAATCATTTGGTCCACTTCTTCTCTGTTTCTTGCATGAAACATGATGTCAATTGAAACTTCGACTGAGTGTGGCACATCAGAGGACCTAATAGTTTGAGATTGTACTTGTGATGTTGAAGTGGACCTAGAAAATTTTCTAGCCTTGGCATTTCCCAGAAACAGCTGTTGTGCATCTAGTTCCTCTTGTTTCAGCAACTCCTCCTCAGTCTTGTTCACCTTTGGACGTAGTTGTATTCCTTGAGCTCGTTGGCCTGGTAATTTGCCTATTAAGTGTGCATGGACTCAGCAATAAGAACCAGTATAAGCCTCCAATTTGTAACCAAAATTGCATATAAATTTTGCAGAGCCACCTCCACCTTTGGAATTGGACGATTCATCAGGAATATTTGTGACATATTTCCAAAATGGAGTAGCAGTTGGCTCGTCAACATCCTCATCTTCCACAACTTCTTGAGAGTTAATGCTTTGGCTTAAATCTATTCAAAATCTGTACTGTGAAATCATTCAAGTATACAACATATTAGAAAAAATAACTAACAGCAAATAAATAGAAATGGAAACCAATAGAAAAAATTATGAATGTAAATGAAACGATGCGTTCCTTAGAAGCCAAAATCAGCTTGCTTGAACTCTTCAAGCTCTAGTTATATTTTGTCTATACAACTTTAACTCCACTTTGAAGAATGAGAAGGATGTTGAAAGTTATATAGAGTTGGTGGGAGTAAGGATCAGAGAGATTTTTTTTGAGATACACATACTGGTTATTGAGAATAAAAAAATATACCATCTACCAAAATGATAATAAAAAATACCAAAGGTCTCCTCGCTATGCAGCTGATAGCTTGTCATACATTAAATGCTAGTGCATGCGTGTCATCTTGGTATGGTGTATACATTAAGAGTAGAAGAAGATCAAAAGTCTTGCAGAAGAAATCATTTTATTTGTACATTGGGAGTAGCATGACCAAAAGTGTAGCACAAGTTTGGTAATCATTAGCCCAAAAAAAGTTAGTTTGGTTATTGAAAAATAGTTTGGTTTCATGTTTATCTTGGCACGTGGTTATTGGTGATGTGGAATGCTTCTAATGCTTACATTTATTTTTTTTTTTGACATTTACAATAAGATAAAATTCAAAATTTATTATTTTTAATAATTTCAACAATATTATGGTGTTTTAATTGTTTTTTAATTTTTATATTGTTGTAGAGATGTGTTCATAGCAATTATGGTGATAATCATGGTGTTGTTGGTGGTCACTGGTGGTAGTGGAAGTAGAGTGGTAGTGGTAGTGGTGGTGGTGGGATAGCGGTTATGATGGTAACGAAAGTGTTGATGGTGGAATGGTGGTGTAGTGGAAGTAGATTGGTGGTGGCAGGGGTAGAGGTGGAGTGATAGCGGTTGTGGTGGTAACAATAGTGTTGATGGTGGAAGGATGGTGTAGTGGAGAGGTAGAGTGGTTGGGGTGGGAGTGGGGGTGAAGTGATAGCGGTTGTAGTGGTAAGGATAGGGTTGTTGGTGGAAAGGTGGTGTAGTGGAGGTAGAGTGGTGGTGGTGGGGTTGAAGGTGGAGGGATAGCGGTTGTAGTGGTAACGATAGTATTGTTGGTGGAAGGGTGGTGTAGTGGAGGTAGAGTGGTGGTGGTGAGGGTGGAGGCGGAGGGATAGCGGTTGTAGTGGTAATGATAGTGTTATTGGTAGAAAGGGTTGTAGTGGTAATGATAGTGTTATTGGTGGAAAGGGTTGTAGTGGAGGTAGAGTAGTGGTGGTTGCGGTGGAAGAATAGCGGTTGTGGTAGTAATGATAGTGTTGGTGGTAGTAGAGTAGTGGTGCTGGTGGTGGTACGACAACAGTTTTGATTTTTTATTTGTCTTTTTTGGACCTTTTTCATATATTTATCTATATATATATATATATTCTAATTTGTTTAGTCAAGTAGAATATAGAAGTGTTGATTTTTTGAAAAATTAAAAAAAAAAATCATTTGCATATAAAAAAAATGACTCCCAAATATCCACTAAATTTGGATTGCTTAGGTGCAATTGTTTGGTTATGTTTTTCAGAAAAATTGAGCCCTTGTTCGGTTTGAGTTTCAAGATGTGTTTTCAAAGAAATTTTCAAAAAAATGTGTTTCGTTTGGTTAGGTTATTTTGAAAAAATTGGTTTGGTTTGAAATGAATACAATTGTTGTTATTGCATTTATGAAGGTTGTGCAACAATATTATTTATTTTATTTTATTTTATTTTTATTTTGTTCTATGTTTAGAATAAAAAAATAATTTTTGTACAAAATTGGAATATGATAGTAAATTCAAGATGCTGGACTGTTTGGCTAACCAAATATAAAAGTAATATGAGACTAAATGCCATATAATTCACTAGTGTGTAGGAATAATCATTTGACCCCAGCAACTTTGACGCTATATACGATAATTTCTGTACAAATGATAAAAAATAATTTAACTTGATTTTTTATTTCATTAAAAAAATTTGTATCATATGTGATGATATTTTAATGTAGTATAACAAAATAGTACTATAATTATAATTAAAACGTTATTCATATATAAATCATATAAAAAACACTACAATTATTTTTTGTAAATATAAATTATATTTTGAGAGTTTTGTTTTAAAATGAATAGTAATATTTCATCTTTTCTTTTCATCAAATTTGAGTAAAAAAATTAGTTAAGAACTTGATTTGATATAAAATACTTCAATAACTAGAGACTACACGTGTTTTTAATATAAATATAAAAAAAATATGTTGAAAAAACAAACACTCTATAATTATTTATTTAGATAAAAAAAACACTCTTTTTTTATTTAGATTAAACATAATTATTCAATCTCTCTCCCACTAAACATAATTATTTAATCTATCTCTCCCCCTTTCTCTCTCTTTTTCTACTGACACTCTTTCTCTCTTGTCTCCCACTCATTCTCACTCCATCCACCCTCACTCATTCTCTTTCTACCTATTATCTCTTCCTCACTTGCTGACTCTCTATCTCTACATCTTTCACACTCATTCTCTCTCTCTGTAACGTCTCTCTTTCTTATTTCCTTCTTTCATCCTCTCTCATCTCTCAACAAACACTACATCCCCTCTCAGAGCTCAGATAACAAACCCTTTATTTCCTTTGTTCAATCTTCCTTTTCAATTGTGGTAGACAATTATGGAGCGAAGGTGACAATAAGTCCCTTCTTTCTCGTTCATGCTTTCTCTTATTTTTTTCACTCTATTTTCTCTGAAATTTGTGATTTGATTTTGGTAAATCATAAGAAATCAACACCCATTTCAAAAGCTTTTCAAAACTATAAAAAATTAACACTCATTTCCCATTAAGGAATTAAATCCATTTCAAAACCCATTTTATGAAATCAAAACCCATATTATATAGATATATATATGTTATAAATGAAATAAAATATCAGAGAGCAATAAATAAGAGAGAGAAAATGAGAGAGAGAGAGAGAGAGAGGGGCAAAGAGACAGAGACAGAGATCGAGAGACAAAGAAAACGAGAGAAAGATCGAAAAAGAGAGAAAGAAGATCTATCAACAGGGAGAAGAAGATTAAGAGATCAATAAAGAAAAGAAGACAAATCAAGAGATCGATAGAGAGAAGAAGACAAATCGAGATGGCGATCGCGATCATGATCATTTCCTTCTTCACCAGATTCACTTCCTTCTCTACTGTAAGTTTCTTATTCTGTATTTTTGTTTTTCTTTTTGTATTTGTGCTTAAGATCCATACCCAAAATCTGCTTCAGATTCATATTTTGAGTTTTATTTATTGCTTCTGAGTTGTTTTATTTCCACCAACGATCCCATCTTGGACAGGATCGCATTTCTCTCTCTCTCTCTATAGAAACACGTTTCTTTCTAAGAAACACGGTACGAAGATTCATCACCTAGTTGCATGATTCTTGCAACTAAGCTTAGAAAGAAATGAATCAATGTGATCCAGATCCTCTTTAAAATTCGGAGCAGTGAGAGGAGGAAGTTGAAAGTAAGCTATCCAAGAAGGCAACACAGCGGGAGACATAAAGGCGGCGGGAAATAGGATCATAATAGTGATAGCCTTTCTGAGTATGATTGTAACCCAAAAAGACACACAGAACAGACCAGGCACTAAGTTTTGTCCTATCTTTTTGAAGAAAAAGGACAAAATCGCAGACCCAAAAACACAAAGGAGAGAGTAATTAGGGAGTTGGGAAAACAGAGCCTCATAAAAAGAACAACCAAAAAGTAGGGGGTAGGCATACAGTTGAGAACAAAAGCAACTGTAAAAATAGTTTCCCCCCAATAAGGAGCCAGAACAAAGGTAGAAAAAATGAGAGATCTAGCTGTCTCAAAGAGATGACGGTATTTATGCTCAATACGACTATTTTAGACGGGTGTATCAGTACAGGAAGTTTGGTGAATAGTACCCAAGTTGGCCAAATACTCATAGAACTCAGTTTTAAAATACTCCCTACCTAAGTCAGATCATAACAATTTAATAGTAGACCCAAACTGTGTAGTGATCATAAACTGAAAGTTACAGTGTATTTGGTAGAAGTCAGATTTATGAATCATACGATAAACCCAAGTATTATGGATACAATCATTAACAAAAGACTCATAGTATGCAGAACCCCCTTTAGTGAGAACAGGAGAGTGTCTCCAACCATCAATATGCACAAGAGAAAATGGAGAAACAAAAATAAAATTACTTTTATTAAATGGTAAAGCTGATATTTTGGCAAGTTCACACCCCCGACATTCATCAATTTGACTAGAAGAACTTTACGCAACAATTTGGACTGAGCTAAAGATAGTAAGCGGTCAACAGACAAATGACCTAAGCGAGAATGCTATAAATAAAACTGACTCGACTGAGAATTTAACTGAAACAAAAAAAGGGAGATGCAAGCTTTCTACTACATTGAGATCTCCAACTCTACAACCAATCCCAATCTGCTTTTTGGACACCCAATCATGCACACAACAGATAAAAGAGGAAAAGACAACATCAAAACCAGAAGCATCAAATGACTGATAGATAATAACTTAACAGTTATCTGAGGAACATAAAAAACATAGAGAATAGTAACAGCAGACATGACAGAGAGTGAGACAGAACAGACATACTAGACCCATTAGCAGTATTAATAATGATAATAAGAACAAGTGAGAGAACACAGTTTTGAAGTAAGGAAAGGTGTAGAGTCATATGACGAGAGGCACCCAAATTAAAAAGTCAAACAGAAGAAGGGATACTTGAAGAGGTCCCAAGCAAACTTGAATGAAGAAAGGTAAGAGTAGAGGCAAATTGGGATGGCTGAGAAATAGATAGAATATATTGAAATTGAGCAATCTGAGCACTCAAGGAAGCCAAGTCAGGATCGGAAGCCGAAGCAAATGCAGTATAAAAGGCAGGAGATCGAAAAGTACTCGGAGCAGCACCGCAAAACTGTGTCTGAGGTGGCTGAGAAGACAGAGCAAACTAACGTCCTTTCTTGGGACAGTTGTACTTCCAATAACCCATAGAAAGCACACTCATCTCGACCTAACAGTCCTTTCTTGGGCTTCGCAGTGGCCTGAAGCTAATGAGGAGTGGGGTCGATAATAGAGGAGGCTTAGTAGGAGCCAGGAAGACAAAGGAAGGCATAGTCTGATTGGCCGTCTTAAGATGGGTTTCCTCAGAGAAGAGCTAATGAACAATAGCATCCATAGAGGGAAGAGGAGACCGGTGAAAGATGCCACCACAAATAACCTCATACTGAGAAGAGAGAGTCGTTAAGAACTGCACTAAACGACCCTACTCTTGAAACTCGATATAAAGGTCCAGTATCTTGAGACTAGGTGGTTCCATAAGAGACAACTGATCCCAGAGACCTGTCATCTCAATATAAGAGTCCTGAATAGACTGACCCGCTAACAAGCACTCTGAATAGTTGTTTCCAACTCATACCACTTGGCAAAGTTGGACTACTAATAAACACTTTGTAAATAATCTTGCACCTCCTTGGCAGTACTATATTTGGAAAACATCATTCCAAAATGGTCATCCACAGAATTATGAAACCAAGTCAGAACTTGGGTATTATCACAATCTCAAGTGTTATATGAAGTCAGATATCTTACTACTTTTGGATCCGATGGACGAGAAAGAACACCAGAAACATAGCCCCATCTTTTCTGACTAAAAAGAAATTTCCTCATAACACTCACCCAATAAGCATAATTGGTACCAGTGAGTTTGTATTTAATGGCTTGGATTTTGGTGTCGACATTGTAATAAAAAAAGGTTTATAGAATTTATGGGTCAAAAGTGTAATAAATTAAGAGTTGAAGGACTAAATTGTAATAAATCAAATAGAATAATACCAGATGGTCAATAACGGTGAGAGGGAGAGCACCAGACTAGCCAAACGAGTTAACAAAAGTCGTGAAGCATTGATATGAAGGGACTAGATGGGTCACGAACAGGGAGAGAGGTCACAGTTAATTAGAGATGAAAATCAACGGCAAGCAAAATCAGAGATTAAAATCGACTTTAACTTTCAGATTCTAAATTGAAATCGTGAAGCAAATCAAATCCGAGTTGACCAGTCACGACTTTGGTCGAACCAAAATGAGTTGATCGAACTAGGAGAGGGATGAAGCATGCGGCTAGGGTTTTGAACCAAACGAGTGAAGTAGGTGACGAACCAGAGATAGAGATCTTTGCGAAAGTCAAAGGCCTTCAAGCATTGAACTTCGAACGATAAGACCAGTGATTGGAGTATAAATATGAGTCTCAAACCAAACGCTAGATGGGTTGCGAACCAAACTCACGACTTCTGAGATGGGTCGCGAGTTTCAAAGAAACAAACAAGGGTCACGATTTCGGCCAAGTCAGAAACTGATTGCAACTCTAATAAGCACAACTTTAGAGAATCAGAAAGAGGTCAGCAAATACGACTAGGCTTTTCTCACACGGCTTTGATACCATGTAAATTTTCTAAAAGAATTCATATGTTTTTATTATCTATTTACAAAGTACACAACTGTTTATATAGCCATAAGACAGATTAAAAAAAGAAATAGAATCCCTATACAATCAAAGGGATATCAAACATGCCTAATATAAATATATACAGAATAGATACGAATATATTCTCACACAAAAAAACCTAGGGTTTAACCCTAGTAATAAATCAAATCTTAACTTTTTAATTGTTTCAATTTAAACCCTCAGCTTTTAAAATAATATCAATTCTAACCATATGTTAGTTATAACTAACGAAACACGGACAATTTAGACAATTTAATCACTTTTTGTCAATGGTGTTGGATGGCGGCAGTGGCAATTGACTAGGAAGGGAATGAAAAGGGTGGCAGTGAGTTGGGAAAATGGAAAAATAGCGGTGGATGGGGAAAATGAATCAAGTAATAGCAATGGGTTGGAGAAGAGAAGGGATGGTGATGGACAATAGTAAAATCAGGGAGTGGCTATCAATAGTAATGAAAGGAAAAAAAAAAAAAGTGGTTAAATTGTCTAGATTACCCCTCTCCGTTAGTTATAACTAATTGATACAAACATGTGATTAGAATTGATACCATTTTAAAAGTTAATGGTTTAAATTGAAACAATTAAAATGTTAGGGTTTGATTTGTTAGCAAGGTCAAACCTTGGGACTTCTTTATAATTTCCCCATATAATTATAGAAAAACAAACATCTTGGGAGAATAAAACACTAAATAATATATAATCCTTAAAATTGAAGAAGTAAGGTTTTTAAATATATATATATATATATATACACAAATACATGTATCAATATTTAATGCAAATAAAATGCAAAGTGGAGTTAAAATATGTATAACAAAAAAATATATCATTTTAGTATGTTACTAAATTCTCAAATCAAATTTACCCTTAAATCTCATTCTTGTAGTTGTGTGATATGTTTTACATACTGTCTTTGTTGGAAAATGGCTTTGTAAAACCTTATTTTTTGCTAACTTTGAGTATTAATTAAGGTAGGACCCAAGCGTTATTTTTAACGTTTCTAATTGGGTTCATGTTTAATGTCGCATAGTGAATAACATCGTGTATTTGGTTGTTCAAAACCATTTTCGGATGAATGAGAATTCAATGTGCATTTTCGGGTTCATGGATATGGCTTTAGGTGGGTTTCCTGCACATTTGTAAAATGTGCTTGTCCCACATTGGAAAGGCTTAAGGATTTATTTTGGTATATAAACTCTAGCTTGGGATACTTGGGATAGGCCCCAAAGGATATCCAAGTTTGTGAAAAGGTAAGGTTATAGGTAAAGTGAGCTAGACCCATTGAACCCAAAATAAAAACACATGCGCGTGCTGCCGCCGTCGTTGCCGTCCAAGTGGGCGGGCAAGCTGGGCGCGGGTGTGAGATTGGGTTGGGCTTGTCCAACCCAATAGTTATATCTTTTGGCCAAAAACATTTGTATTTTGTTTATTCATTTTTTAATTTTGGTTTCAAAATTCAAAATAAATTGGTCCAGATTGTTTCCTCCACTCGAACAGGTTCATACCTATTGAATTCCACCCAAACAGGTTTTCTACCTATTGAATCCAGCCGAACAAGTTTATACCTATTGAATCTATCCAAACAGGTTTTCTATCTATTGAAACCTGTTTGAAAAAGCCACCAGTTTCCTATAAATAGACTGCCATTCTAGCAATTCTTTTAATCTAATTTTTCAAAGCATTTCTTCATTTTTCCTTCTAGTCATCCTCTTATCTTCTACATCTATCCATCATTTAATCTTTAGAAAGAAAAAAAGAGAGTTACAGCAAAGTTTTGGTTCGCCAAAATTGATTTTGTAGTGCTACAAATTAAGTTGTAGTTGTTGCATCCTGGGAAGTAGACGCCGGTAAATCTCGAAACACCGGAGCGAGGACAAAATCTAGTCTAAGGAAATTGTGTCCAAGACAAGCCTCGCCTTATAAATTCTGTAAGTATTTAATTTATTAAATTATTTTCTGGATTATTTATTTTTATTTTGTTGTTTATTTTATTTAGTCATTTAATTTACACACACATAACCATTGGGAAATAACAATCTTAAAGTAGATTTGTATTTGTATTTGTATTTTTAATTTTATTTTTATTTGTGAGTTAGATAGACGAATATTTTGTTTTAGGAAATTAAATAGTAGTCATATAATGTTTTATTTCTTAAATAGTAGTAATATACTATTTAATAATTTCTTTGATAACATAGTAGTCATATACTGTTTATCATTGAAATTTTGTTACAAAATATTATTCTGTATATTTTGTGTAAATTTTATTCTATATAAATTTGTGATTGGTGCATTATTATTTTGTCAGAAATATGAATACTGAAACAAACAATACTGAGACTGTTCATACTTCGACCCCCATACCCGTTGTGCCAGTAATGACTTCGGCAATACCGGTAAATCATGGGGAGAAGCCAGAAAAATTTAATAGAAATGATTTTAAAAGATGGCAACAAGAGATGATGTTTTACCTTACGACATTGAATTTGGCGCTCTTCACTCATGAAAAAGCTCCGATACTGAACGAGAGAGAAACTGACCAGCACGTGGTTGTCGCAATCGATGCATGGAAACATGGTGATTTTCTGTGTCGGAATTATATCCTCAATGAGTTGGATAATACATTGTACAAGGTGTATAGTGTCAAAAACACTGCAAAAGAACTATGAAAATATCTAGATCATAAATATAAGACAGAGGATATCGGTACAAAGAAATTTATTTTTGACTGTTTTCTAGATTTTAAAATGATAGATTCCAAGATGGTTATTAGCCAGGTTCAAGATCTCCAATTAATTCTCCATGACATACATATGGAATGGATGGTTCTCAATGAATCTTTTCAAGTAGCAACAATCATTGTAAAATTGCCACCATCTTGGAAAGAATTCAAGAATTATCTAAGGCATTAGCGCAAGGGAATAAAATTAAAGGAACTAATAGTGCGACTCAAAATTGAGGAGGACGACCGTGATTCCAACAAGAAGTCAAGAAACCATATCAGGCTAAAGCAAATATTATAGAACATGGACAAGGGTCAAAATTCAACAACAAGAAGCGGAAGCATGATGTCAATGGTCTTAAACAAGGATCCACTCATAAGATCAACAAAAGGTTCAAAGGCAAGTGTTTTGTGTGTGGCAAAGATGGACATCGTGTTAAGGATTGTTACGTTCGTAAGGACGAAGGGAGTTCAAGCAAAAAGTCAACACAAGCCAACATAGCTGAGGATTTTTATTTTTCCGATGGAGTGGCAGACATCAACCTTGCTGCAGTAGTCTCTAAGGCAAATTTGGTGGGCAATCCCAAGGAGTGATGGGTGGACACTGGAGCAACCCGCCATATCTATGCAGATAAGAAGATGTTCACAACCTATAAAGTGGTGGAAAGTGGGGAACAACTTTTTATGGAAAACTCCTCCACATCAACTGTAGAAGGACAAGGAAAGATCGTGCTAAAAATGACCTCCAAGAAATGACTCACTCTTACCAATGTACTCTATGTACCAGAGATTCGCAAGAATTTGATTTCTGGGTCATTATTGATCAAGAATGGGTTTAAATTAGTCTTTGAATCTAGCAAGTTTGTACTCTCCAAGAGTGAAATGTATGTAGGGTGAGGTTACATAAGTGATGGGCTTTTTAAGCTTAATATATTAACTGTTGTACCAAATTTGGCTATTAATAATAAGAACACATCTTCTATTTATATTATTGAGTCTTCTTTTTATGACATGGTAGACTAGGACATGTTAATTTTAATTTTTTGCGTAGACTTGTTTCTTTAGAATGTTTGCCAAACTTAGAGTCTGATCCTAATCATAAATATGAGATTTGTATTGAGGCAAAACTCACAAAAACATCATTTAATAAAGTAAAAAGAAGTACTGAACCTCTAAGTCTAAATCACACAAATATCTGTGATTTAAAATTTGTTCAAACTAGAAGAAGTAAAAAGTATTTTATTACTTTTATTGATGATTGCACTCGATATTACTATGTTTACCTATTAAGAAGTAAAGATGAAGCCTTTTAAAGCAAAATAAACTTGAGGTTGAAAATCAACTTGGCAAAACTATTAAGGTAGTGAGAAGTGACAGAGGTGGTGAGTATGATGCACCATTTAAGGAATTTTGTTTTGAACATGGTGTTATTCACCAAACTAGTACACCCTATTCTCCTCGATCAAATGGAGTTGATGAGAGAAAAAATCAAACTCTTAAAGAGATGATAAATGCCATGTTGATTAGTTCAGGGTTACCTTAGAACTTGTGGGGGAGTCGATTTTGTCTGCTAACTTTATCCTTAATAGGGTACCCCACAAGAAAATCAATCAAACACCTTATGAAGTATGGAAAGGTCGACGACCTACTTACAATTACCTTAAAGTGTGAGGGTGTTTGGCCAAGTGGCAATCCCTAGTCCTAAAACAACTAAGATAGGACCAAAAGCCATTGATTGTGTGTTCATTAGTTATGCAAATAATAATAGTGCATACAGATTTTTAGTTTATAGATCTGAAAATTCTAATATACATGTAAACACTATTATTGAGTCAAGGGATGCGTCGTTTTTCGAACACATTTTTCCTTGCAAAGAAAATGAAGAGATAAGTTCAAATAAAAGAACTTTTGATATTGTTATGGATGGCAATGAAGACCAAAATGATAATGAAGCAGATGACCTAGACATAGCAAGAGGGCTAGGATCTCTAAATCATTTGGTCTAGATTTTCTAACATGCCTGTTAGAAAATGAGCCTCAAAACTTTAAGGAAGCAATGTCAAGTCCTGAAGTTCCATTGTGGAAAGAGGTTGTGAATAGTGAAATTGAATCAATTCTGCAAAATCATACTTGGGAATTGGTGGATCTTTCACCAGGGTGTAAACCTCTTAGATATAAATAGATATTCAAGAGAAAAATAAAAAGCAGATAGTATAATTGATAAATACAAGGCTTGGCTTGTTGTTAAGGGATGCAGGCAGAAGGAAGGCCTTGATTATTTTGACACCTATTCACCAGTGACAAGAATAACATCTATTTGCATGCTAATTGCGATTGCAGCTTTGTATAATCTGGAGATACATCAGATGGATGTTAAAATAGACTTTTTGAATGGCAAGTTAGATAAGGAAATCTATATGGGACAACCGGAAGGGTTTCAAGTTCCTGGCCAAGAGAAAAAGGTTTGTAAACTTGTCAAATCCCTTTATAGATTAAAACAAGCTCTGAAACAATGGCATGAAAAATTTGATCACATTATCATTTTGGATGGTTTTAAGATAAACTAATGTGACAAATGCGTCTATGTTAAACACACAGACAAAGGTTATATCATAGTTTGTTTCTATGCAGATAACATACTCATTATTGGAAGCAATAATGACGTAATTAAATCTATAAAGAAAATGTTGAACAAAAAGTTTGACATGAAAGATCTGGGAGTAGCAGATGTAATTCTAGGAACAAAAATTACTAGAACATCTAAAAGATATGTTTTATCGCAGTCTCATTATGTTGAGAAGATTCTAGAGAAATTTAGAAAACATGGTGACAGTCCTGCTAAAACACCTATTGACATTAGTCTTCATTTGTCAAAAAATATAGATACAGGCATATCACAATTAGAGTACTCTCGGATAATCGAAAGCTTGACGTACTTAATAAATTGTACTAGGCCAAATATAGCCTATGTTGTAAGCAAATTGAGTAGGTACACAAGTAATCCAGGGTCCGATCATTGGAAAGCGATAATTAGGGTACTTAGGTATCTAAGACATACCCAAAATTATGGCTTACATTATACCAAATATCCAGCAGTACTCGATGCGGTACAGCGATGCAAATTGGAAATCGGATACTAAATACTCAAAATTCACTAGTGGATACATCTTTACCTTGAGAGGTGCTGTAGTCTCTTGGAAATTCTCCAAGCAAACATGCATAGCAAGGTCAACAATGGAATCTGAGTTTATCACTTTAGATAAAACAGGAGAAGAAGCAGAATGGCTTCGTAATTTCTTAGAAGACATTCTAAAATGGCCTAAACTTGTGCCACTATATGCATTAACTGTAATAGTGAAGCAGCAATAGGACGGGCACATAATCATATGTATAAAACGGTAAGTCTCAACATATTCGTCAAGGACATAATACCATTAGCATTTGCTCTCAAATGGAATAATTTCTATAGAATATGTAAAGTCAAAAGAGAATATTGTGGATCTATTGACTAAAGGGCTAGCCAGAGGGCAAGTGTACCATTTATAGAGGGGAATGGGATTAAAGACTATTACTTAAAAGTTGCCATAATGGCAACCCAACCTAATTGACTGAAGATCCCAAGATCTAGGTTCAAAAGGACAACTGAATTATGGATGACTTCACATATCACTAATGAGGTTTTCTCCTACCCATTTCTATGATAAGAAGAGTGATATCTGCAGTGTTAGTAGGATAAGCTTTGCTTTTAATGATTTTTATAGCTTGGACATCCAAGTGGGGTATAGCAAGATACTCTATATGAGTGTGAACTGGACCGGTTCTGTGAGAATTGAGAAGGCTAAATTCTCTAGAGCACTCATGAATTTCCAGGTGTTGTTCAAGGCCAAAATGAACACAACCGTAAGAACCAAACTGTGTCTGCAGATGCACTATGTGTAGTCTATTGTCTTGGCTTACACAAACAGCTGAACAGTTCAAGGCATCGCGTCCACTAGTTAGCAAGTAAGTCTAATAGGCTTTCACTAGAGGAGCTTCAAAGCCAAAAGCTACCTATCTCGATGTGGTGTATCTTTTTAATGTACTCTTTCTTTGTCTGCATCTTAGTGCATGTCCGTTATCGTAAGTTTCATTCATGTGGGGGATTGTTGGAAAATGGCTTTGTAAAACCTTGTTTTTTGCTAACTTTGAGCATTAATTAAGGTAGGACCAAAACGTTATTTTTAACGTTTCTAAATGAGTTCATGTTTAATGTCGCATAGTAAATAACATCGTGTATTTGGTTGCTCAAAACTATTTTCGGATTAATGAGAATTTAACGCGCATTTTCGGGTTCGTGAAAATGGCTTTAGGTGGGTTTCCTACACATATGTGAAATGTGCTTGTCTCATATTAGAAAGGCTTAAGGATTTATATGGGTATATAAACTTTAGCTTGGGATGATCTCCAAAGGGTACCCAAGTTTGTGGAAGGGTGAGGTTATGGATAAAGTAGGCTAGACCCATTGGACCCAAAACAAAAACATACGTACGCGTCGCCACCATCCGTCTGGTTGGTCAGGCAAGCTAGACTGGACTGGGCTGGGCTTGGGTGTGAGGTTGGGTTGGACTTGTCCAATCTAATACTTATCTTTTTGGGCCAAAAACATTTGTATTTTATTTATTTATTTATAATTTTGGTTTCAAAATTCAAAATAAATTGGTCCAGATTTTTTCCTCGACCCGAACAAGTTCATACCTATTGAATTCCACACGAACAGGTTTTCTACCTGTTGAATCTATCCGAACAGGTTTTCTATTTGTTGAAACCTGTTCAAAAAAGCCACCAGTTTCCTATAAATAGCTTGTGATTCTAGCAATTCTTTCAATCCAATTTTTCAAAGCATTTCTTTATTTTTCCTTCTAGTCGTCATTTTGTCTTCTGCATCTGTCCATTATTTAATCTTTAGGAAGAAAAAAGAGAGTTACAGCAAAGTTTTGGTTCGCCAAACTTGATTTTGTAATGCTGCAAATCAAATTGTAGTCGTTGCATCTTAGAAAGTAGACTCCGGTAAATCTTGAAGTACCTAAGCGAGGGTGAAATCTACTTTAAGGAAATTGTATCCAACACAAGCTTGACTTATAAATTCTGTAAGTATTTAATTCAAAATTTAATTTATTAAATTATTTTCTAGATTATTTATTTTTATTTTGTTGTTTATCTTATTTAGTCATCTAATTTACAAACACACAAACATTAGGGAATAACAGTCTTCACTTGCAATTTAAGTTTTAAACATATATTTTATTTACAACTTTCAAGTTCTCAAATAAACATAATAGAAAATTTAAATTTTAACAATGTAAGAAAGCATAAATCAACAACACAAGATACTTAATACCATAAACACAAGTAGATATTTCTCAAAAAGGTAAACAAAAATAAAATAAAAGTATCCTTTTTCTCATCTCTAATGAAAATTTCTGATAATATTAATTTATATAAAATAAATTTAATTATTTTTTCAAATTTGCTAAGGAAATTAGAAAAATATCAAAAAAAATAAAAAAGACAAAAAAAAATTTTGCAAATCAATGGAATGTTTCCCAAAATTATAGTTGAGAATTGAAAGGACAAAAAAAAAAATTGCAAAAAAACATGGCATCATGAATTAACAAGAAAAAGTACTCCTCCCATCCACTTCTTCTTCCACTTCCCCTCCCTCTATAGCTTCGGCAGCCCTCTCCCTCCCCCTCCCGCCACCCCTATCCCACCATTATAACCCCTCTGCCTCCCTTTTTCGAGTCCAAGCCACCACCGCCACTGCCTTCCACCCTACCCAACAACCAACACCCCTCCCATACCCTTCGCCACCCACACCGGCAGTGCCTCACGTCCCTCCTCCATCTTCTTATCATTCACTCTCCCTCTGTGAATATGCGACTAGGGTTTGTAGTCCTCCCCCACCCTGCACCGCCACAACCATCCCTTGACTGCCCCCCCACCACACCCAAACCTCCACCACTTCAAATTTGGGTCAAATCTAAAATCCCCAAATCATAACCCAAAAACACAAAGAGAGAGAGAGAGAGAGAGAGAGAGAGAATTGGTGTGGTGGTTGCTACGATGTTGCAATCTAGTCATGATGATGAGAGACAAAAGGTTGAGAAGGGTTGCAGTGATGACGACGAGAAGGAGCTACAAGGGAGGGATCAAGTGGGGGATGTAAGGCAGAGGGTGAGGGCTGGAGGTTGGGGCGTTTCAAGGAGGTCATGGGGTTGCTGGGAGGTCGAGGTAGGGCTTGGGTGACAGAATGAGGGTGGGGAGGACTAGAGGCAAGTGGTTTCAAAGAGAAGAGGATAGCAGAAGAGACAAAGGAGTGGAAGGGAAGGAAGAGAGGATAGAGAAAAAATGAAGGATAAAGTTGTAACATAAAATATTCCACCTTACTGCAATTAATTTGCAAGGTCTCATTTGTAGTGGAATTTTTTTTTTTTTTTTTTTCCCTTCAAATTGCAATTTTTTTGTGTACTTTCCATTTTCCTAAGCCTCCGTTTGGGAAGTGGGTTGGTTTTTTGGCTTTTTGACTTTTTTGACTATTTTAGCCTGGGCTTAAAAGCTTGGTTTGGGAAGGGCTTTTTGGCTTTCTGGCTTTTTTGAGTTTTTTTGTGAGAGAAGAATGTAATGATTATAGGTTGGATGTGATGTTTTGTTTGTTATGGCTAAAATAGCCTATTTTGTTTTTTGTGGCTAAAATAGCCAAAAAAGCCTGCAAACCCACTTGCCAAACACAGAAATTTAAGTGTTCATTAAACATATGTATTATATCATGTATAATATCATATTCACATATCGTATGTAATATAAGATATATTTAATTTAAGAAACATAGTGATGATAGTATCAATTTACCTCTAAAAGGTATTGAATCATAAGATATGTATCATGAATTGTAAAATACTGACAACACTACAAGATGTTGAGCAATGCTTTAAAAATTATTTAAATAATTTATAAATTATAATTATTGTAAACTTTGTAACTCAACTTGTTTTAATTCTCTTCTAAGCTCAAGCCTACATGGCCCCCACAATGTCGAACTCCTGGCTTTGGCCTTGCATGTGTATGCTAATTCATACCAACCAAATGCATATGCATTAACACCTCGAGCAGTCTCATTAGTAGACGCATGAACTATATGCGCTAAAAATTGACACAAAATTCTAACTATTTCATTTATAGTAAATGCATCATAGATAAATTATATTAAAAGATACACAAGTACAAAATTATAAACCATTAAATTAGCAAATAACAGAATGAGCCAAACATTAGTTCATTGAAACAAGGTTGGAAAGGAATTGAATAAAAACCACTTCACTCATGCTTAAAAGCATTCATGTGAACCAAAAATCATTCAAGTGTGGTAAGGAATACCAACAGATGAATAGGAGCAGAACACAACAGTTTTTGTTTTTTTGTTTTGTCTCATGAGCATAGTATCAAACACATGGTGAACAAATTCACAACCACAGAACTAGAAGAAGACTAATGGGGTCATGACCTCCCTCTTTCTAAAAAATATTGTTTGCCATAACACTTTATATATATATATATATCATTTTATACATAAAATGATCCCGAATATAAAAAATATATATATCTCATTCTTCTTCCAACTTGCATTATCTTTCTATTTTGTACCAAAAAAAACTTCTTCATCCTATTAGATTGCTTCTATTTTATTTAATTTATTTTTCTATATATATGCATAATTTATATATCATATTCTACATACACGTGTCTGTGTATGGTGAAAAAAAAATTTATTTATCTTTTGACCCATTTGATAATGAAATCCTTGTTCTGTCCTTGGTCACAACCCACAAACTTAAACATAGAAATACAAAGAGCAATGGAGGAGCAAAAATGAAAACATACCTACCTGAGGGGAAGCACATCAGAGAATGGCAAGTGTGCGGTTGTTGCAAAGTAACCATTTATGGGTCACAAGCTTTGTACCATCCATCGCCTTCCTAACCCAACAACAAAGCATCTTGGACATCTGCCCTACCAGTTCGGTTCATGCCCAACTAGGCCGAGACTTAAAACTTCTTATAATCTCAATTGTTGTAGACACCCCATTTTTGACCGTCCTCAAGACTTTGACGTCATCGTTTGAACACTCGGTGATCATCCGTGTTTGTGTTCGTTTGGAGTTCCCGGAGGTCTCGACTACGCGCCTTGCCTCAGGATCTCCGAACTTGACCATTTTGTGTCTGGTTTTGCACCAAACACTTGTGTTTTGCCTTGGAGAGGCAGGGAATGCTTTGTAAGGCATCCCCACACACCACCGGCAGTGGCTAGAGGTCACCGGCTGGTTTTTGCTGCCATCGGCAATGTATGTTGCCGGTCGGCACTATTTGTTGTCGGTCGGCACTCACTTTTGCCAAAATGGCATCTTTGGCCGGCCGACTACTGTGCATCTGCTTTTGCAGATATTTTATCACAGCTGTCTTGCTTTTGGCTCCCCTCCATACACGTGTATGGAGGGATCTCTCTCTTGGAAGCTTGTCTTGTAAGCTTTACAAGACAAAAGACTCTATAAGAGAGAGTCTTCTCTCTTGGCTTGAGGGTTAGACACTTGAGAGACTTAAGATATTTTTAGATAGCCATTTTTAGGGTTTTGAGTTCTAGGGTTAGAAACCATACACTTTCTATCTCTATATCTCCCTCTTGTGTGTGTTTAAGTGCATTTGTGTCTTACTATTGCACATAAACACATAGTGTTTCACCTTCACTTAGCTACTGAGGTTCTAAGAAGTTGGTTTTGAAGTTTTGGAGCTGTTTTCAAGCCAAGGAGGGCTGTTGGAGCACCATTTGTAAAGGGGTCTTCAAGGGTAACAATTTTGCCTCTTTATTCCCCATATTTGCATTGCTTTTCTACCTGTCTTAAAATCATTTTTGAGCTTGGTGTATAATACAAAAAAGTTCTATTTTTAGGCCCTCTAAATTGTTTGTTTAGAGTGTTTTGTGGTTTGGAGGTGTTTGACCCCTCTTAGGCCTTGAAAGGCCCCATTTTGTGCTATTTTGAGTGAGTTTCGAGACTTGGGTGTTTGGGCCTCTTCACCACTGAAATCTTGAGGGATTTCAGTGGCGGAGATGGTGCCTTGAAGTCTCCAAAAGGGGAGGGCCACCTCCCCTCCTTGTTGTCCTTGAAATGGACCCTTTTGGCCTCTTGAGAGAGCATCATGTTAGAGTGTGTATTGATCATATCTTGGCTGTTTTCCATGCTTATTATGCCATGATATAACCTTGTTGTGTGTTGGTTTTGGTACACCATGCATGCTTAGCATACCTACCATGTAATGCCATGTTATTGCCTTAATATGCCTTAGGTTGTCAGCCTTTGTTCTAGCATGTTTTAGGCTTAGCCTTGTGAAGCTTGTGTGCTTATTTTGCCATGCTAGAGGTCTGTCCATAGTTGTTTGGGTCGGCCATGGCATGCTTTATATACACCCTTTGCATTTTGGCTTGTTGGCCTCAAGTATGTGAGTATATAGCATGCATTACTTGCTTTATTCTAATGATTTGGCATCATTTATAGCATAATTTCAGACCTTATAGCATGCTTGCATGCTTACTTTGGATACCTCTTTGAAGCTTTGGAAGCTTGACTTACATGCCCCATGTTTTGGCCTTGTGTATGCCTTTGAATTTGAGCCACTTAGATGCCATCTAGGGGGTCCCCTTTGCATGGTCTAGGTCTGCCTTGAACCTATTTTAAGTCCTCTTAGCCTTATGAGGCTTGGTTGGTTGGTCATGGTTCAAGCCCCTTTGACTTGCTTCAAGCACTTGGGCTATTTGTTGAATGTTTAGCTTGACTTGTTGCTTGGTTTGGCACCATGTTTTAACATGATTTTCAATGCTTATGTTGCATACTATATGTCCATGATTATCCCTTTTCAAATGTGTTTGAGAGTTGTCCCATTTGTGCCTAAGTGTTGGCCTTTAATCATGTGTATGTGTGCATGTGTATTTGGTCCCTTATTATAGCACTATGGCCATTGTTTTAGGCCTATTTAGAGTTGCCTAAATCATGTATAAGTCCACCTTTTCATAAATTTGCATTGCCTCATGTTTGCTTGTATGCTTGCATAAGTGTCTTGCCATGCCATGTTGCATCCTTAGCATGTATGCCTAGGTTGCATTGCATCTTGCATGCATGCTTTATTCCTTGACTTGGTGATAGGAATTGGGCCTTGGTTTGTTTGTTTGGTTTGCATTTCATTTGACATGAAAGTTGCACACTTGGTTCTTTGGGCCGTCATGCATGGAAATGCGTGATTGGCGGTCCGAGAATCAAGACACATGCCCCTTTGAGTCACAAACATGATAGGGGACATAATTGGTGCATACATTGTTTGAATTGTATTGCCATGCAAGTTCTGTCCTCTGCTGCTGTGAGTTGCAGGTTCTGCAGGCATTCTTTGCCGACCGGCAATTATTCTTCTGCCGATAGCTTCATTTTGTGCCGGTGACTACATACCACTGCCGGTGGTAATTCTATTCAGCCGGTGGTGATTCCCAGTATCCAGAGAAACAACCCTGAGGTTTTGGTAGTCTCCAGAGGATCAGAGTAGGGAAAACAGAGGCAGACTATGCATGGCGGTGCACTTCCGAGCAAGACCCGAGCACGCGCTGCATCTGGCCCTCTTCCCGAGGCAGTTTACTGCTTTTCCTAGCTTAATTAGTTTGTTAGCTGATTAGGAAATTTGTAATATTTAATTAGCTTGCGTAGTTAATTAATTTGTATTATTTATTTGGTCCCTCCGGGCGAGGGCAAATCTGTAATAAGTGTGTATGAGTGGTGTGCATGTCTTCCAATCCCCACTTCTTTCTTCCCTTTTATTTACCTGCTTTGATGGTAGATTAGGGCACGTTTAAATTAGCATACCTTATGCAATGCATGCGTGCATTCATTCATTTGTTTTACATGCACCGGGCTCGGTACATCACGCTAACTGCATTTGTACTTCAATTCCAATTTGAATACATGCATCAATTGACTGCATTTCACATGCCATGCTTAGGTTAGCCGAGCCTACTCTAATTGCATTTTGCATGCGTTGCATTAGCCACTCTAACATGAACTAAGATCATGCATGTTTGCTAACTAGTTTATTGTTTTGGCACGGAGTACTATGTAAGTGTTTTCCTGCTTTAGCATACTGCATGCGTGCGAGTGTTGCCATGACAGTATGCCTGCCATGCGGCTAAATGCTTACGTGATATAATTGTTTGAATGCCCGTGGGTGAAGGTTGGATTGTTTGAGTTGGAAAAACTCGTTGAAATCCGTGTTTTAGCCTACTTACGAGTAGTAAATTCCAAAGCGCTTTTTTTAAAACAAACGGATATGCAATGCTTGTTTCCAAATTAGGCAATCTAGTCTATACTTGTTTGTTGTGCGCCTAATATAGTAATTCTAGGCTAATAAACAGAATAAGAACACATAAAGTTTTCAAAAACGGATATCACGATTAGTAGAGGCCGATCTTCGGATCGAGCGAGAGGGGGTGCTCATAGCTGACCTTCCCCGATCGTACCCAAGCTCCCGAGCCGAGACAACTCCGGTGATGACGGACATGTGGCCTTCGGCACCAAGTCAGGGTTTCCTAAATTCCCCCATAAAAAATATTTAGGTGGCGACTCTGTATCTGGCAAAGCAGTCCATGTTTGGCACTTCTTTTCAAAAATCTGTTTCTCAAGACGATTTGCCGGATTTGGACTCTTTGGTTCAGATTAAGAACCGCAAACAAAATCGAGTCCGAACTGTAGTAGCGGGGTCCCTCGCGGCCGCGTCTACAATTGTGCCCAACAAATTTTCATAGAAGAAATATCATATTATGGGAGCTTCTATTTCCATACACACATTCCTCTCTGTGCACACATTTAACGAAACTTATTTTTATTACAATTTTATCCCTAAATAAAATTACTATTATGGACATTCACACACAATTCAAATAAACACACAAATTCTCAATACATATCTCACACTACACGTTGTTGAAGCTCCGCACTCCATAGTCACACACTCCGTTCTTCCATACCCAGTTTGCTAAACCTCCGCACTCAATCCTCATCCTTTCAAATCCTTTCATTGTTGGCTTTCATTCATTAGTTTACACATTAAACACCCTCATTCTTCATTCTTAGCTTTTCATTAGTTTACACACTAAACCCCATCCTCATTCATCATTGTTATGGAAGATTTCCCTTCTGAAAATTTAGATTTTCAAAAACAGATAACTGTTTATGAGAAAGATAGCCAAGGAAAGGTGGGTTTTTTTTAGGTGAATAGGAAATATGAGTTTTGCTATGTAAAAATCGTAACTTTTTTTTTTCTAGCGTCTTTCGGAAAACCAAGGTCGAAATATATTAATTTATTCGATAGTCTACTACCGAATAAATTAGTTAATTTTAGAAGTTGTATTCCAAACTAAATTAAAATATTCAACATGCAACTTTCGAACCATGAAAATAAATTCGAACACCTACATTCGAACAATAACAGTTTTTTCGACATTGTACTTCCGAATGAAGTAAAAGTTTTATTTTTCGTTTTATATTCCAAATTTGTAAATTTCATACTAAATTTGCAGTTTGAAATAGCAAATTTGTCTTTATAATGCCATTTCAAATTTGTAATATTATACAAAACTTGTAGGAATATGTCTCAACTCAAGGAAGTGAGGTTCGCGCGAATGGATATCTTCTTGGACAATAGGAGAATCGGGTAAAGGGGCATCCTTCATGGCAATGTTAGGCATATCATCTTTAACTCGTCTTCGGCTACAACTTTGATTGTGACTGGCATTAGGGATATCATTTTCTACCAAAACTGGATCACGACCTCGACCACGACCCCGACTTCGTCCTCGCCCACGCCCTCATCTCCGTTCATGTTCAACATCCAATTCATGAAGTCTTCTATTTGAAGCAGTAGGTGGCAAACGTTGTTGAAGTTTAGAATCCATATTGTCTACAAAAATAATATATTTAATGAGCATACAATTGTAAAAAGAATATGCAAAACAAAAACAAAAACAAAATTATACCATTCGGAAGTTGAAAATCGCCAATATCTCTACTGTTTGGAAGTTAAAAACTGAAAAAATAAATTCCTTTCGGCACTTGAAAGACGGAAAAAGTAATAAAATTCGGAAGTTGAATGTCAAATGAAAGAATAAAATTTGGAATTTGAATGTCGAATGAAATGTTAATTTTCAGACTTTGACTTCCGAACAAAAACTTTATTTTCAGAAAACCAGTTCCGAATAAGGAACAGAGTGTTTCAGGCTATGCGTTCATTTCAAAAATGGTTAAAACAAACCCTACATTACAAATGAAATAGAAATGAGGATTAATGTAAGTAAACTAACCTAAATCCTCCAAATGTGAAGATTTCTCTTCAATGCTTCACGTAAATTTCTTCAATACTCTTCAATGCCAATGCTTCAATAAGACATCTTCAATGGATGGATGAAGTTTTTGGGGACAAATGGTAGAGAGTGTGAGAGATGGTAATGTGTGTGAGAGACGGGTGGTAATCTGACAAAGATGGGTGTGTGTGTGTGTGCACGCGATGGGTGTGTGTTCTCTGAGGGTATCTGAGGGTGTGTGCACAATTTACCTTTGAGGGTAAATTGTAAATTTTAAATAACAGTTGTGTGGAGTGAGCAAAATAAATTAAGATTAATTTTTTAAGTGTGTGAACTGAGAAAGATTTGTACAAAGAGAAATGTATGTGTGGAAATAGAAGCTCCCTCATATTGTCCAAACCATCGAAAATTAATGGCTAAATTACACTTACATCCCTTGTGGTTTCTGAAAAATACAAGAACCTCTCCTATAAATTACACTTACTTCTCCTGAGGTTTTTGACAAATACAAGAACCTCTCCTGTGATTTCAATAATTACACAAATCTCTCATATTTTAACTGACAATATCAAAATACTTACATTTTTTGACTACCGTTCATATATCTAATAGAAGATCCTGATGTCATCAAAGATAAATACTGAAATAGTCGTAATACCCTCAAGTGTCTTGAATCCATCCATCTCTTATTTCTCTCTCTCTCCCATCTATTCGTCATTTCTTCTTCCCCATTTCTTATCTACATTTCCCATGTTACAAACCTACACTACAGAATAGCCATCATCCGCAACTTATAATAACCACACTATTTACTCATAAAATTACCATGCGACCCTATCTCCTAAAGCCACCACCCACAACTTACAATAGCCACCATTCCTAACAAATTTTAAATAACAGTTCAAAAAAAAATACCAAATTTTAGATAGCAAAGCATCATTAGCTTTACCCATTTGCTTCAGAGCCAAACCACCACAACTTTTAGCTTTATAGACATGCCCCTATTTAACAATATGAATCTTCCTCTTCTTATCAGAACCTCTTCCAAAAAGTGTATTATTACAATGATCAACGTTTGCATAGTGTAAACTAGAATAGAAGAAGTAAAAGATTTTAATCCATACAAATCAAATAAAGAGCAACATAAAATTGGCCAAACACCACCAAATAATTTTCCCAAACAAAATCAAAATCTAACAATCAAACAAATTATATCAGCAAAGTTGAACTAGTTGGAAATTGAAACCTTTTGTCTGAACTCCCGAAATTAGGGGAATTGGTAGAGTGAGTAAAAGGCAAGCTTAATCTCATCCCTTACCATCTCTTACACCAATCTAGCAACACAACCCCCTTCCATCCTTGAAACCACCGTTGTTGCATTTACCTTAGCCACACCCTCTTTCTCTACTATTAAAACCATACCCACCATCACCACTATGGGTTTGATTTGGATCTATGCGATTTAGAACCAAACTCTATAGTGTTTGTTTGATTCCAGAAAATAAAAAACAAGTATCGGTGGTAGTCCGATTGCAGAGTTTGTTTGGAGATAGTAGGTTAGGTTGGATGTGGTGAGGGTCATTGGTCATCGTCGCGAGAGAATAAAAGAGGTTCGATCTCGTCATCGGTGGTCTCCTTGTCGAAGTCGTCATAAGAGACCAAAACGAAAGGCACCGTTGGGTTGGGTTAGGTTGAGTTGGAAAAAAAGGAGAGAGAGATAAGAGAAAGAGAAAGTAGGGTTCTATTTCACTGTTATGAAGATAGAAAAAGAGAGAGAAGAAAGAAACAGAGAAGTTGTGGATGGTGGCTCTAGGTTAAAAAAGTAAAAAGGCATACTGTGTAAGGTATTTTCGTCTTTTCACACTCAAAACAGAGGGTAATATGGTCATTTTGTATAGGCAAGTAACATTGTTTGTGCAAAATTGACGGATTGGGAAATCTTGCTATTGTCAATTAAAGTAATGAAAGTTTTTGTAATTATTGAAACTACAGGGGAGGTCCCTATGTTTGTTAGAAACCTCAAGGGAAGTAAGTGTAATTTACCCAAAATTAATTGAACTCTTATACTTTCAAGGGTAAATTAGGCTTTGCACGTTTGGTCACTTTCTCACTTTAATTCTTAATATATATATATATATATATATATAAATATATATTTATTTTGGGTGTGTTTGGTAACATTTACGTTTTCAGTTTATATTTATAAAAATTTTATAAACTGGTTGTTGTTTATTTTTTGTTTATTTTTAGAAAAATATAAACTACAAACGCGTTTGGTAATTGACAAAATGTTTAAGAAATTTTAAAAATATAAAAAAGAGTGAGAAATGGCAAGTGGTGGCAAGTGGCGGTGTAAGACGGTAGTGGAAAGTGGTGACAGTGGGTGGTGGGAAGCTGGGGGTGGTGGTGGTGGTGGTGGTGGGTGGGTGGGTGATGGTGGCGGGTGGTGGGAGATAGCAAGTGTGTGGTGGTGGCAGTAGTGGCGGGTGGCGGATGGTAGTGGTGGTGGGTGGGTGACGGTGGCGGGTGGTGGGTGGTAGCGAGTGAGTGGTAGTGGTGGTGATGGTGGCGGGTGGTGGTGGCAAGTGGGTGGCAGATGGCGGGTGGTGGTGGGTGGTGGCGGGTGAGTGGGTGGTGATGGTGGGTAGGTGGGTAATGGTGGCGGGTGGTGGGTTGTAGCGAGTGGATGGTGGTGGTGGTGGTGGCGGCGGGTGGTGGGGTGGTGGTGGTGGTAGCGGCGGGTGGTGGGGTGGTGGTGGCGGCGGGTGATGGGGTGGTGGTGGCAGGTAGGTGGCGGATGGCGGTGGGTGGTGGCGGGTGATGGTGGTGGTGGGTAAATGGGTGGGTGGATAACGGTGGCGGGTGGTAAATGGTAGCGAGTGGGTGGTGGTGGGTGGGTGGTGGGGGTGGTGGTGGTGAAGGAGTGGTAACGGGTGGGCGACAAGTGGTTGGTGGTAGGTGGCAGGTGGTGGTAGGTGGTGGATGACGGTGGCGAGTGGTAAATGGTAGCGAGTGGGTGGTGATGGTGGGTGGGTGGTGGGGGTCAGGGTGGTGAGGGGGTGGTAGCGGGTGGGCGACAAGTGGTTGGTGGTAGGTGGCAGGTGGTGGTAGGTGGTGGATGGTGGTGGCAGGTGGGTGGTGAGTGGTGGTGGAAAGTGGGTGGCGGGTGGTGGTGGCGGGCGGTGGATGATAGTGGCGGGTAGTGGTGGCGGGCGGTGGATGATAGTGGCGGGTGGTGGTGGCGGGCGGTGGATGATAGTGGCGGGTGATGGGTGGTGGATGGCAGGTGGGTAGCGGCGGCGAAGGGTGAGTGGTGGTGGCGAGTGGGTGGCAGGTGGGTGGTGGGTGGTGGTGGCGGGTGGTGGGTGGTGAGTGGTGGTGATGGGGGGTGATGGTGGCGGAAGATGTGGTGGAAAATGGTAACGAGTGGTGGCTAGTGTTGGATGGTAAAAAAAAAAAAATTAAAAACTCAAAATGGAAACACATTTTTTGTGTTTTCATTTTTTGGCCAAATTTATAAACTGAAACCACTGATTTATAAATCAAAAATTTTAACAAACAAGTTTATATTTGAGTTTTTTAAATTTTTGTAAATATAAACAGAAAACTGAAAACGTAAGTGTTACCAAACGGTACCTTTGGCTCTTCATGTTTCAAATTTTTTTCCAATTTACTCTTAAAACTAAGTTCTGTTCAAAATTTGACAGAAATAACACATTAACAGTCATGTGATATAAAAATATTTTATTATATATAACTCACACTTATAACATAAACTTAAACTTTAATATAATATATTTTTTATGTTATGTGGCAATTATTGTGACATTTTCTATTTAATTTTGAACAGAAGTTAGCTTTTAGAGTGAACTAGGAAAAACTTGAAATATAAAGGGCCAACGTGGAAAAAAAAATTGAACAAATAAATAGAATTCAGTGAAAAAATTGAACATAAAATAATATTTGGGCAAATAGATTTAAATAGATAAGCAAAAAAATTGAACAGATAAGTGGAAAAAATTGAACTGATAGAAAAAAAAATTAAACAGATAGAAAAAAAAATTTGAACCTATAGATATAAATTTGAACAAATAGTCAAAAAAAGTCAAACAAATAAAAAAAAAAGTCTACAGATAAACTAAGGGGTAAAATTAGAAACAAAATATCTTTTAAAACAAACGAAATGACTTCTCACCAAACTATTTTAGAAATGGTGAATCTGTCACCAACAAAAAATATTAATTGGACCTAATACCTTAGACACTCTCTAAATTAGATTTATCTCGAATTTTCTCTATTTTTTATGCACATACTTTAATTCCACCAATAAAATTTTAAATTTTGCATTCGGTGATAAGACCCCACACACGAAGCACGTGGGGGACAAGAAATTTTATAAAAATAGAGAGAAGTGAGAGATTAAAATAACTTGAAATGACTTGACAACGTGTAAGGACTTTTTAATTTCTACCTTTGACAACTTGTAATGACTTTCTAATTTTTTAACTAAAGTATTTGATTCTCAAATATTTCCTAAATGTATTTAAATTTTTTATAAAAAAAAAGTTAAAATATGACCCAAAAAAATTACTAAAAACAAAAGAATATCCGAACAAAAATGCACACAATATATTTTAATTGTTTTGTTTTACTTTTTATATGTATTTAAATTAGGTGAATTTAAAAAAAAAATTACTCAAATATGAATAAAATGTTCAGTAAAGAAAAAAATTATAAATGTGAAAAAAATTATAAATAAAATATAAATGTTTTATTTTTCTTTTCCTTTCTAAAGTTATAGTTAAGTTCATAATTTAAATACAGTTTTATTGTTTTATTGTTTCACCACTCACATTTTTCTTTTTAATTTTACAACTTGCAATCAAGAGTGATAGTAAGAGTTAGTTAACCTGTGTTCGCTAACTTACCTAGGAAATATATTTTGAGAGTCATAATTCATATTGTGGAACTTTAAATTAAATATTACTTGGCTTGTTGGAAGGGTTTATGGGCATCTCACATTTGGATAGAAATTGACCCAACAAAAAAGAAATTTTTTTCCTCTGACCTCATTCAACAAGTTCTTTTGAAGCTAATCAGAATGTAGGGTTTCAGTTTTTTGAATTCAATTTTTTAAAAATTAAGTTTTTGTTTTTCAAATTTTTTTTAGTGAATATTTTTAAAATTTTAAGTAATTTTTTTTTTTAACTTTTTTAGATACAACCCACATAGATGTATCTAAATAATAAAATATTTGTAAAAAAATACTTTTAAAAATTAATAAATACACAAAAATACGAAAAATGTACTGAATTTTTATATTTTTTTTGTATTTTTGGTATTTAGTGAATTTTTAAAATATTTTTTGTGATGTTGAATCGATCATGAGCAAATTAATTATTATTCTCAATTTTATGTTTCCAATTAGATCTACTAATAAAACCTCCAAGGATATCATATGTCTTTTATCTTTGATTTTTACTTAACATTAATCCATATTCAATTGAGGGGTGGTCTAAGGTTTTGGCTTAGGGGCAAAAAACTTTAATTTTGGTCTATCATTGAATTGGAGCTCTGATTAGGAGTGGGAGTGAACATGTTTGCCAGTTAAGTTGGAGATAAAGCATGTTTATTGGTGGAGAATGAACAGAAGGGGATGAAGATAATCACAAATGCAGAGGAAAGTGACTTTGGCCATGGTAGGAAAGAGAAGGAACCACATTTGTTCACATATCTCATGGACAAATGACACGACCTATATGCATGGGGCAATTTGAGCCATAAATTAGACTTTCTGATAACACATAGTGGAATACGTTGCATACACTAGATCATCCAATTTAAACTTAAATTTGAGAAAACTCACACCCTAAAGAACAATATTGCAATATTCAATCTTCCACAAGTCTTGACTTCATATTCTTGGAAACAAAATTTCCATTAAACATATATATTTTTTTTGATTTTGTTATATTTAATGATTTTTTGTACGAGAAATATATATGTATAAATTTTTTTAAGTCCATCTAGACAAGAAAATCCTGAACATTTAAACAAAAAATAAAGATCAAACTTGGAAAAATTTCACTAAAATTAAAGGGGAAAAAAAAACTAAGAAAATTGATTTATTATCGATTGCATTTATTTCCTTCCCAATTTAGTAAATTTTTAAATTTTTATAGAACTTTTAACCTATTAAGGCATGAAAAGTAAAAACAAATGATTTTTTTTCAAAAAAAAAAAAATCGAATCAACAATTTTTTTTAAAGAAAATATCTACCAAAACCCCTATTTTATTAATTAATTTATTTATTTTTGGGTGGTAGTTTAGTAACTTGTTGAATTTTTTTGAGGGACTTACGGACCAGTCTTATTAATTGGACTTATTTACATATAAGTCTTGTCCATTTTTTTATCTATCATTATTCCCAAAATACCCTCCATCACACATGAGACCATTGCCATGGCACCTTACCACCGACAACTACCCGCTATCATCTGCGGCTGTCAGAGACCAACTTCAGCTACTGACTATCACTTTTGACTGCCAATGGCCACCTCTGGTTATTGTTTCTAGCAACCGGTGACCACTATCGACCTCCGACAACTACCTTCAACAATATTTTTTTTGGCCATTTTTCATTTCCAACATATCACTATCGTCACCACCTCCTTAGATCTAGTGGTGGCAAGAGAAAAAAGAGAAGCATAAGGATGAAGAGAATGAAGGAGAGGAATAAGGAACCTTTACCAAAAGTTCTCATCATCCTTCACATTCGCAAATCAATACAAAGAATCAAAGGCAGATTCAGTGATAAATTTATCACTGACATTGACACCTTGAATGATAAATTTATCACTGGATATATCATCATCGCCACAAATCAATACAAGAATCAAAGACTATTTAATGATAAATTTATCACTAATATATTAAACCATGATTTGTACCTGATTTGGTTTAAGAAAAATAATGAGGGATGGAAGGGGATAGAGATAAATGTTAATAGTTGTTAAACAGAAAGGCAACTTAATAGGAGGGGTGAATTGGGTGATTAAAAAAATGGCCAGAAAATATATTTCAAATGACTAAGGATTAAATGCAGATGATAGTCAATGAATACACAGAAAATAAAAGCAAAAGAAGGAAGAACACAATTCAAGGATTTATAGTTATAACAATCCAAAAATTTAAATTGTCCCTTAAATTTTATATTAGTATTATTTAATTATAAATGAAAAAAAAACTTTAAATGTTTAATTAAATATTTCGCAAAAGTAAAATATGAGATAAAGTGTAATGAATTATATATTAAATAAAAAAATAAAATTAAAAAAAGTAAAAAAACAAACAAACCGAAGCAGTGGCACGTAGCCTAGGATGATATAGGCATGCATAGTGTAGACTAGTGAGTCACTAATTGGATAAGCTTGGGGGAGAAGCATTTGGCGTGTGGCTTGGGGCTCATGGATTGCCTCCCTAAAAATAGAGAGGAGATGATCAAGGTGAGACAAGCAATGAAAGGGAAAGAAATACTAGAAGCAAAGAAGGAAGAGTGAGATATTAATTTTAAAGTGAGTTATATTATACCTTGAGTTATCATAACATATTTTATGCATGTTTTGAGTTACCATAATTTATTTTACATAATTTGTGTTTTAATTATGTTATTTATTTATGAACTTTATTTGATATACTAAGAAAAACTCATGGATATAAATATTTATTAAAATGTATTTTGAGTAATTATTTTATAACTATCACCACAGAAGTCTCATACCTTGGGGGACTTAAATAACCATTGGCCCTCTGATTAGTCACTTTGTGACCCTCTATCTGTCATGGATCCATTAACACTCTGATTTCTGATATGGAGCAAAGTATTGTACGGAGTTAAGTGCTACACTATTGTAGGAGTCACCTCTTGAGTCCATACATCTGTTATGTTTTGTACCGTGGTTATGATTTATGGTGTGGAACAAAGTGTTGTATGAAGCTAAGTGCTACACTATGGTGAGAGCCACCTCTAGAGTTCGTACGAGCCACCTCTTGAGTCCATACATCTGTTATGTTCTGTTCTGTATCGTGGTTATGACTATTTTGTTTATACGATTTCTGTATTATATGTTAAATGATCTCTGTATTATATACGTTGTATTTTAATATCAAGCTTTGTTTAACCAATAATTATCCATGGTGAATTTTATGTCCTTATGCTCTTAGTATAATATTTTTCACTCTGCCATGTGCTTGTGGCTGTTTACTAATTTTCAGGAAGCTTTTGGATAGTCTTAGACTGGGGCTGCGGAATAGACACACATAGCACTTTTATAGTATTTATAATTATATTCTTTATATGTAAATATCGGCCCCTTTAGTTAATAAATTTTGTTCTAAAAATAGAAGCTCTAATGATTATTTTGGTACCCTCACTTAAATATTTTTTCCCCCTCGTGTTTAGTAATTTGTTTAAGAATTGGTCGGAGGTAACTTCAGTTACTGGCCATCACGATGCTTAACTCTTGGGTACGGAGAGCGGGTCGTGACAATAATGGTTTGGCTCACCAACCTACATCCACTCCTCAAGAGATCTTCTTGAGAATTTCTTCACTAAGAATCAATACACCACCAAGCTTCACCTAGCTTATGGATTTTTACAAAGGACTTACTTCAATCTGTTAAGGACCTCTCAACTAAATGCCTCACTTTACAAGTGTTTCATTCAGAAAATAAGGAACAATAATAAGAGGCACAACTGTCCTCTTTTACAAATATTCTCTCTCAAAAGGTGGATATGAAAGTGTAAGCTCACAAGTAATTAAAGACTCACTCAGATATGAAAATGGAAGTACAATGGAGTATATTAAAAGCTCTTGACTGCTCTAGATTCGTTATATTAAAGAAGTGTGTTTTTCGAACAAGGAGAGCTTCTTCTTTGTAGCATTAATGGCTTCTAACTGTTGAAGAAAGGCAGAGAAACATATTCTAGCCATTGGAGCAAATTATGGAGAATATCTTCTAGCTGTGCTTGATCAGGGCAATGTGTATATAGACTGTGGACAGATCTTGGGAAGAGAAAGATCTTTGAATGTACAAACTTTTCATTTAATGCTCTCCTTCATAGGTCAACTCTTGGTAGAAGATATGGTGACAGAAAAATATGCTCAGAGATCAGAGATGATGTCATATTCTACACATGGATCAGAAAAAGTGGCTGAGAAATTATTTGTGTCAGTTTAGATCTGGTTTGGCAGATGGGATTTTTTAAACCCAGATTTTTGGGTGTCGACCCTTGCAGATTGCGTGTCGACCCTTTGCTCTTCTTCTTTTCTCTGAGTTTAGTTGTAGATTTTCCTGGTGTAGTCTCTTATCATTCTTAGTGTCGACCCTTGCTGTTGGATTGCACACTGAAATTTAGTGTCGACCCTTGCTACTGGATTTCACACTGAAATTTAGTATCGACCCTTAATGTCTTGGTGTCAGCCCTTGCTTCTGAAGCACTTAAACATTTTGAGCTTCACTCTAGTGTCAACCCTTGCTATTTTGGTGTCGATCCTTGGACCTGTTTCAAGTATAAATAGAATTTTGTAGTACCCATCTTATGTTTTGAAGGGCCAAAATTCATTGAAAAACAACACTTTAGAATCATATAACTTCTAGAACAATTGAAGCACAATTTGTATACTATTATTTTGAAAACTTTAAATAACAAAATGAATTCAAAATATTTGTCAATAATCAAAATCAATAAGAATTTAAATTTGAATAACCTTCGGGCTAACAATCTCCCCCTTTTTGATGATGACCAATATTTAAAGTTTTCAAAGAATGAATGAAAGCATTAAGAAGTGTTTTTCAGGGAGTTTTGTAAAAAGAGATCGAAAACTCCCTCTATGAAAAGGGCTTTGAAGCTATACCAAAGACAACTCAAAATATATAAGGAATATGTATGTCAAGTAGATTTTATATAGATACAACAATAGAGTAAGCTCGTCCTGTCAATATGCACTGAACCATTCATTAGTAAAACTAATTTCTTCAGTTTATTTTTATTGAATGAAATCACAAACTCTTTAAAACAAATTCCATAATGCTCCAAGTGTAAAAAAATCACAACACATCACAAGCATTCATAACCAATCGCAATTAACACTTGAATAGCATCATGTTTTCTTACCATTAAAGAGATTATCACAGAGTATCTATGTTTCCAAAAATATCCATATACATCAAATTCTCAACTTGTGTTTCCCAAATTTTGTACCCAAAAAGTGTTGTTTTACCTAGGCATCTATATATATCTATTCTTCTTTACAGTTAATCACAGCTAAAAAGCTATATAAACATCCAAGGGCTTACTAGTTAGCAATCAACCAACTACAAGTAGAACAGCTATAACATCTACAACTTCTCCCCTTTTGTCATTATCAAAAAGTGGGGACAGAGCATCAGCGAAACGGATGAGGAGTTCAGGGCCAATATGGTGCAGCTTCGTGCCAACCTTGGGCAAACCACAGCATGAATTTTCGGATTTGTTCACTCAGATCATCGTTCCAACGCTGTTGGAAATATTGATGGAAGTCTTCATTGGAGTCCTTGATCTCGTAAACTACAATCACCATACTTTCTACACTCTCTTTAGCAGCTGCAATGACTTGAGCTTGCTGTAGCTTCATTCTATCAATGTCATTCCGCATTTCAGTCTGTTGAGAGATAAGTTGTAGAACCAAAGATGCCAACTCATCCACTCTTTGTTCCAAGACAAAAGATGATAAAGCAGGGACAAAGTGAGAGGATGATGGAATGTTAGAGGCAGGGATGGATTGGGAATCTAGGTCTAGATTGTTAAGCCTAGAATTGATTGAAGTAATCCTATCCAACAGGGGACCTTGAACCATGTAGTCAAGATGATCATTTTTTTGAGAGAGAGATGAGAGGTCAGAAGGAGATGGTGAAGTAGAGAGACCAAGGGTGGAGAAATGAAGGGTAGGACTGGGAAGAAAAGAGCCAAGGGAATAGAGCAAGTTGTAATGCCCTCAAAATTAGACATAAAATAATCATTCATAAGATCCATGAGTCATAATAGAAAAGTCACATTTCATTTATCAGAGTCTTCGATATAAAAGATATTACATGTTAACAACAAAGTAAATGCCCTATAGGCTTACGGCTTTCCAAGTCATTACTTGGTTATAACAAAAGAAGAGTTAACTCTATACATAGAAAGCCCTTGGCTTGGATATACATGTAACATCAAAACAAAATAACCCAAAAAGAGAGTCTTCAACTCTTAAACCACCCAAGCTAAGACCTTGGAAGCGGCATGTCTCCTGTTCCTGAAAATGATGTCCCAAGTAGGGTGAGCCAAAGCCCAGTAGAGATATGCTAAACAAAATATGAGAATTAACTAAAACATTAACATTTGATAAATGTTTAACACTAGTAAACCATTTACATCATCTCCGTGACCAATCAATGTTAACATCAGATTCAATTCCCTTCCCACTATTTATCCAAATCAATTCACTTACATTATCCAATATTATCCAGACAATTTAAAATGAGACTAAAACTCATATATCAACACTTCAATAATCAACAATATTCAACACTTTCATTTTCTTGCCATTTTACGGAACTATGTCCGAGGGAACCGGCACCCAAATAAATAAGATTTCGGGGCTTTCACTCAGGACACTCCGGCCAACTTAATTATTAATGGAGTCCATCCCCTATCTCCTCCCAAACAAATGGAGTACATCCCCTATCTCCTCCTACGCAATATACATATACAATGTATTTAAACACATAGTCATATACAATGACCCAACAATTCACATATTCAATGTGTTAATTCCACCGTCACACTCAATGGCATAGTCCAATTGATTAGTTTTAGTTTACCTAATCATCATGTAGTGTCTACAACAATCAAGACTATCCTCCACCGATAGCCCAAAACAGTTATTTCTAAACAGATAAATAAATCTATCAAACATATAATTTATTAACTTACTCATGGGTGAGTGATTTATCAATCCAACTACACCACTTAAATCACAATTTTCTCCAATTCCTTAATTCCCAAATCAATTTCACATTTCCATAATAGACTTCATCAATTACACAAGTGATTTATTCAATTAAAATTAGGGCATTAGTCCCCCTTTCTCAAATATTGCATCAAGGGCCAAATTTTATTAATCTTACACAGATAACCTTATTTCAAGATCTCATATACCCAATGGAGCCCAAAACTAGAAACCCCTCTTTTATAATTTTAAACTCAAAACCACAACTTTCACCAAGCTTCCCATAACCCACTATTTATGCAAAATGACCAACATTTATGTTAAAACTCATAATAAAGAGTAGTTTATCCCTACCTCAAATGGAGAAACTCAAAGGAGAAGGAAGAGAAACTTGAAGATGCTCCAAACACAAGCTTTTTCGGATCAAAGTGAAGCCCACACAATGCTCTACCTTTTTAACAAAGGAAAAAGGGTAGAAAACCTCTAAAACAAGGTGTATGTGTAGAGAGAGAGAGTGTGTGTATGTAGAGAGAGAGACAGCCAGATCTAGGGTTTTGAGAGAAATGAAGATGAAAACGTGATGTAGAATCACGCGGCTGCGAACTGGTATATACAGGGCTCGCTCGAGTGAAGGAGTGGTCGCTCGAGCGAGCCCAGGGGAAGAACCAGTTTTCTTGGTCTTGGTTCAAATGTTGTTGATCAGAGAATACCCCATATTTCGCAGTGTTTCAGACCCATAAGAGGAAGAGTCTCTAGGGACTCTTTCTTCCCCCTTAAGATCAATTTTGAAATGCTTGAAATTTTTTGTGAAAATCATGCCATAGAGAGGTTTGATTATTTTGTTTATGAGCATTAACGATATAGTGAACCACCAAAAAATCAAAATCAGTGAGAAAACCGGTAGATAGGGCCCAGATGAGGTAAGTGTGACCATAAGTGATGGCGTCAAAGTGGCCGAAGCGAGGAATAATGTTGTGTGTAGGGGTGTACATAATACCGCCGAAACCACCAAAACCGTACCGAACCGCACTACCAAGGCAAATTCGTTATTATTTACCAATCGAATCGCCGGTTATTGGTAAGAAAAATAACAAATTCTAGTGACACTTTTATCAATCCGCCGGTTTCTATTTTCTTCCAAACCGCACCGACCCGCACCGCTATTAAATCATGTTTTATAAGATTCTAAATATTCTTTTTTACTTAAGTTTGCTTGTTGTTCTATACCTTAGAATATAGTATTACATTACTGCTCGAGGGGAATTCAAGATGTCAGTAATCCAAAATAAAGTTGGATTTCAATTCACTTTTCAATTTTTTTTTTTTTTTTTCTGGCCATGTTGCAAACTTGCATCAGCTCACTTTTCGATCTAAATACTTTTCAACAGTAAACATTTTCAATATATTGTAAACTCTGAATGATATTAATTTTATGTATTGTATTTGATCATTGTAGCTTCCACAGATGCTTGTAATGAACTGATGGCATAGTCGTTGATTTTATCTTGTTGTTGCTACACTTGCTACATCAGAAGAAAGCTTCACAAGATGCTTAACATCATGGTATCTCTCATCTTTTTTTTACTCTTTGATTTAAGTTTTGTAATTTGAATTATATTTTTTATAAACCGCCAATCCGCCCGAACCGCCAAGGCAAATCCGCCATTATTTGCCAACCGAACCGCCGGTTTTTGATAAGGAAAATGACAAATTCTAGTGACACTTTTATCAATCCGCCACCCGCCATACGGTTTCTATTTTTCTCTCAAACCGCACCGACCCGCACTGCGCACACTCCTAGTTGTGTGTGATTATGTGATGAAGCAATCTCATTTCAAGGAAAGGTCCTTCCAGAGACAGTGATATGATATGATGAGTGAGATCGGGGTTATTTGTGAGAAATTTGAGACCTATAAGATAAGTGTATTGGTATGGTTTAAGAGCAACCGATGGAGTGACCCTGTGTCCATCATTGGATGTTTTCAGAATGGAGTTAATGAAAGAGGGTGTCAAAGTGAAATGAATAACCTTTACAAAACAATCAAGGGTATGAGAAGAAGAGTCTTTATCATAAGAGAGATTTGCAAAAAAACTCTTTAATGAGAGTAAGATAGATGTCACATTCGAGTTTCAAAAGAGATGACCATTTTTAGTTATCAAACCACACTTGTACAGAAATAGAGTGTTTTTCAAAGAATGCAATGTTTATTGTGCAACCAAAGCTTACCTTTTGTAGATTGAAGTCCTTGTTGAAAGCAGATCTGCATTCAGGATTCTTAAATCGAAGCATGAGAGGAGAAACAGCGATAGCGGCAGAAGAGGAGGAGGTGCATGGTCGCTTTCGTATTGGAACAAGAGGAGGGGCTTGAGAATCCATAGAGAGAAACAATAGAGATCGCAAGAGAGATAAAAAAAGGATCGAAATGTGAATCAACGGAGAAAGTCGCCGGAACAGGAAAAGGGGCTAGGTTTTAGGAGGTGTCACAAGAGAAAATGGAAAGGTCGCGGGGTATATAAATACCCTTGATAAGGTGTCGACCTTTGTGAAGAGAGGGGTCGACCCTTTGAATTTGAAAAGACCGCGCGACAAACCCTAGGCGAAAGACAGGTGTCGACCCTTAGAGAAAGAGGGTCGACACTAAAAAATAATGTCCTCATACACATCAGGTGTCGACACCTTCGAAGAGTGGTGTCGACCCTAAAAAGCAGTGAATCAGAAATCAACTGGTGTTGACACTAGAGAAAATGGGTGTCGACCCTTATCAATAGAAAGCACTAGACTGGTTCACATGGTGTTGACCCTATAAAGCAGGGGATCGACCCTTATAGGTCCTAAAAGACAAAAACTAGTGTTTTTCTCAGCAAATTTCACAATGGAGCATAATCACACATAGTTTAACATCACATGGGAATATTTAACATGCCAAGCTCAGTTTTAATAAAGTAGAATTGTTCCTCATTGAGAGGCTTGGTAAAAATATCAGCCAATTGTTGGTTTGTAGGCACAAATTCGAGTTTAATGTTACCTTTAAGTACATAATCTCGTAGAAAGTGATGCCTCATTTCAATGTGTTTAGTGCGTGAGTGCTATATAGGATTTTTTGACAGGTTAATGACACAAGTGTTATCACATTTAATAGGAATGTGATCAAAATGAAGTCCAAAGTCAAGAAGTTGTTGTTTCATCCAAAGCATTTGAGCATAACAACTAGAGGCGGCCATATATTCTGCTTCAGCTGCCAATAAAGCCATAGAATTTTGATTTTTACAAAATCATGATGTAAGTGAATTTTCAAGAAAATGACAAATGTCACTAGTGCTCTTACGGTCAAGTCTACATCCCGCAAAGTCGGCATCCGAGTGACCATAAAGATCAAAAACATTTGTTTTAGGGTACCAAAGACTGAAAAGTGGAGTATCAACAAGATATCTAAAAATGCATTTTATTGCAATGATGTGTGATTCTTTTGGAGCTGATTGAAAACGAGCACATATACAAACACTAAACATGATATCGGGTCTACTAGTAGTGAGATAGAGTAAGGAACCAATCATACCTCGATATTTCTTTTCGTCTACCGATTTACCTTGCTCATCTTTGTCGATTTTAATCGATGTGCTCATGGGAGTCGTTGCAGGTTTAGATAGGTCCATTTCAAACCTTTTAAGGGGATCTTTGATATATTTGGCTTGAGATAGATGAATTCCATCTTGGGTTTGTTTTATTTGTAATGCAAGAAAGTATGTCAACTCTCCCATCATACTCATTTCAAATTCGCCCTGCATATCCTTAGCAAATTCCTCACACAAAGATTCATTAGTAACATCGAATATGATATCATCAACATAAATTTGAACAATAAGCATATCATCATTTTTGGTTTTTATGAAAAGAGTGGTATCAATTTTCCTGCAAGAAAAACCTTTTTCAATAAGAAAATTGCTTAAGCGTTCATACCAAGTTCTAGATGATTGTTTCAAACCATACAACACTTTTGAAAGTTTAAAAACGTGGTCCGGGTGTTTGTGATTTTCAAAACTAGGAGATTGTTCAACATAAACTTCCTCCGAAATGTACCCGTTTAGAAAAACACTTTTCACATCCACTTGGTAAAGTTTAAAATCTCTAAAACAAGCAAATGCAAGCAACATGTGAATGGCTTCAAGATGAGCAACGGGTGCAAAAGTTTCATCAAAATCAATGCCTTCTTCTTGGTTGTAACCTTGGGCTACAAGTCTAGCTTTGTTCCTAATAACAACACCGGATTCATCCATTTTATTTCGAAAAACCCATTTTGTTCCAACAATGGAATGATCCTTAGGACGAGAAGTCACAAATCAAACTTCATTTCTTTCAAACTGATTTAACTCTTCTTGCATAGCAAAAATCCAGTTTTCATCGTGTTCAGCCTCAGAAAAAGTTTTTGGCTCAATTTGAGAAACAAAAGCTAAATTGCCACAAACATTATGAATAGAAAACGAGTTCTTACACCTTGTGTGGCATCTCCTATGATGAGATCTTTGAGATGTCCATGAGCATACTTCCATTCTTTGGGTAGATCATTTTCCTTCGTTGGATGAGCATACTCTTTTTGAAGATCTTCCATAGAGACTTCAACATTGGGTTCCGAAGAATGAAGTTCATCATTTTCCAATAAATAAATGCCTTCAATTCTTGGATTAGAATCTGCAACATCATCATTAACAATATTCTTGAAAGCAAAGGAGTTAGATTCATCAAAAGCAACGTGTATAGATTTTTCAACAAGTAAAGCTCTTATATTAAAGACACGATAAGCTTTACTAGAATTTGCATAGCCAAGAAACACAGCTTCATCAGATTTTGCATCAAACTTTCCAAGATTTTCTTTATTGTTATTAAGTACAAAACATTTACAACCAAATGCACGAAAATGACCAATGTTGGGTTTTCTACCTTTCCACAATTCATATGGCGTTTTCTTAAGTATGGGTCTAATCATGGCACGATTAATAATATAACAAGCAATGTTGACGGTTTCCGTCCAAAAATATCTTGGCAAAGTATTTTCACAAAGCATAGTCCAAGCCATTTCCTCGATAACTCTATTTTTTCTTTCTACCACACCATTTTGTTGAGGAGTTCGAGGAGCAGAAAAATTATGATCAATGCCATGCTCATTACAAAATAGAATAAACTCATCATTATCAAGTTCTCTACCATGATCACTTCTAATGCTGCAAATAGCAAGACTAATCACATTTTGAATACGTTTACAAAGAGCTAAAAATACAGACACTTTTGTGTGCCAAGGAAATCACCCAAGTGAATCTAGTATAGTCATCCACACAAATAAGACAATAAGATTTACCACTAAGACTTAAAGTTCTAGAAGGTCCAAACAAATCAATATACAACAATTGAAGAGGCCTAGAATTGGAAATAATATTTTTGGATTTGAAAGAAACTCTTGTCTGTTTTCCTTATTGGCAAGTATCACAAAGTCTATCTTTTTTAAAATCAATTTTTGGTAAACCAACAACCAAGTCAAATTTTGAAAATTTTGAAAGCAAGTCCATATGTGCATGTCCTAGCCTTCTACGCCATAGCCACCCAGATTCATTTATTGTAGATAAGCATTTAACATTATGATTAGGAGATAAACTATGCAAATTAAATACATACACATTTTCATATGACCAACAAAAAGCACTTTGTTATCATCATAATTTTTAATGGTGCAGTGGGATTTTTCAAAAGTGACATGATTGCCTTTATCACACATTTGACTAATACTAAGCAAGTTATGTTTCAATCTTTCAACAAGGAACACATTTTCGATAATGGGTGAAGAAGTTTTACTAATACTACCTCCGCTGATGATTTTTCCCTTACTATTGTCTCTAAAAGTTACGTGACCTCCTTCTTTGGATTTAAGGGTTGAGAACATTACTCTATTGCCAGTCATGTGCCTTGAGCACGCACTATCAAGGTACCACCGGTTGTTGCTGGATTTTGACCTAAAGCACACCTGGGAAAATAAAATTTTTGTTGACCTTTCGGTACCCATTCTTTCTTGGGTCCATGAGAGTTAGGATTTGGAGTGTTTTTCGGAACCCACGCATTTTTCATTCTAATAAATGAGTTTCTCTTAGCAGGACATGAAGGAAAGATATGACCTTTTCTTCCACAATAATGGCATGTGAGATGAGAATGATTAGATGATGCATGAACAAATATCTTTTTGGAATTTTTTTGCTTTTGAAAAAGGTTTATATCCAATTCCCATTCTTCCAAAGGTTTGATTTTGACTTTTGAGAATTTTATCTAAGGTATCTCTACCTTGAGTAAATTTTGAAAGAACATTTTTTAAATCTTCTATGTTTTCATTTAAAACAATTTTCTCATTTTTCAAAATTTCATTTTCTTTTTGCAAATCATCTACTTTCTTTTCAAAAATGAAAGATTCTTTTTCATTTGAAAATTCTTTCTCCTTTTCCATTGTCAAGATTTCATTTTCTAAAGTATTGATCCTAGAAGTCAAAGATTCCTTTTCTTGATATAAACTTGAGATCATTTTCTTTTGACAACTACTTTTCATACTTAATTTTTTAAATTCAGCATGCAATTCATCAAAAGCAGTTTGTAATTCATCAAAGGTAAAGGAGTCCTCATTTACCTCATTTTCATCTTCAAGTAACCATTAAGCATAGATTTGCGACTTCATTTTTACCAATACCAACCTCTGAGTCGCTGTCATCATTGTCTTCTCCCTATGCTGTGATCATGGCTTTCTTTTTGTCCTTCTTGAATTGTTTCTTAAGCTCTGGACATTCTGATTTGTAGTGTCCTAGTTTGTTACATTTGTAGCAAATAACTTCAGATTTTTTATGATTTTCTCCTTTTTGAAAATCTTTGTTGAAATCTTTTTTGAAGAACTTCCTTACACCTTGTTTCTTTTTCACAAATCTTTTGAACCTTTTGGTAATGAAAGTCATTTCTTCATCTTCCTCCGAAGCATCTTCTTCTTCCTCTTGAGATTTTGAGGTAGACTTGAAAGCTCCCTTTTTTCTTATTCTTATCTTCTTCTTCTTCTTTTCATTCTTGCATGATGATCTCATTGGTTAGGAAAGATCCCATTAACTCATCAAGACTTAATGTTAACAAGTCTCTTGTTTCTACCACTGCTATAACTTTGTTCTCCCAGCTTTTTGGCAATGATCAGAGGACTTTTCTAACAATTCTGCATTAGTATAAGTCTTCCCAAGAGGTTTAAGACTGTTTATAATATCTGTAAAGCGAGTGAACATTTGGGATATGTTCTCATCAGGTTTCATCTTGAAGAGCTCATAGTTATGAACAAGCAAACTCACTCTAGACTCTTTGACTTAAGTGTTCCCTCATAAGTTACAATAAGTTTATCTCAAATTTCTTTTGCCGTTGTACAAGTGCATATTCTGTTAAACTTAGTAGCATCAAGGGCACAATATAACATATTAACAGCTTTGACATTGGATTGAATATCCTTATAATCAGCACTAGTCCACTCACTCTCAAGTTTGGGAACTAACAGAACATCTATGGTTTTGGTGGGGACTTTAGAACCATCACAAATAATTTTTCAAACCTCATAGTCGATAGATTGAATATGCATAATCATACGGGTTTTTCAATAGTTGAAATTTGTGCCATTGAAGAAGGGTGGTCGGTTTGAGGCTTGACCTTCAAGAAGAGAGGAACTATGGGTTACCATAGATCACTCTAAGACGGTTAAGTCACAATACTACTGACGAGGCTCTGATACCAATTGTTAAATAGAAAGGCAACCCAAGAGGGGAGTGAATTGGGTGATTAAAAAAATGGCCAGAAAATAGATTTCAAATGACTAAGGAATAAATGCAGATGATAGTTAATGAATACACAGAAAATAAAAGTGAAAGAAGAAAGAAGAAAGAACACAACACAAGGATTTATAGTGGCTTAGCTCACCAGCCTACGTCCACTCCTCAAGAGATCTCCTTGAGAATTGCTTCACTAAGAATCAATGCACCACCAAGCTTCACCTAGCTTGTGGATTTTTACAAAGGACTTACTTCAATCTGTTGAGGACCTCTCAACTAAATGCCTCACTTTAGAAGTGTTTCACTTAGAAAATAAGAAACAATAATAAGAGGCACAACTGTCATCTTTTATAAATATTCTCTCTCAAAAGATGGATATGAAAGTGTAAACTCACAAGTAATTAAAGACTCACTCAGATATGAAAATTGAAGTACAATGGAGTATATTAAAAGCTGTTGACTACTCTTGAATGCTCTAGGTTTGTTGTATTGAAGAAGTGTGTTTTTCGAACAAGGAGAGCTTCTTCTTTGTAGCATTAATGGCTTCTAGCTGTTAGAGAGAGGCAGAGACACATATTCTAGCCGTTGGAGCAAATCATGGAGGATATCTTCCAGCTGTGTTTGATCAGGGCAAGGTGTATACAGACTGTGGACAGATCTTGGGAAGAGAAGGATCATTACACGCACAAGCTTTTCATTTAATGCTCTCCTTTATAAGTTAACTCTTAGTAGAAGATATGGTGACAGAAAAATTTGCTCAGAGATCAGAGATGATGTCATATTCTGTACATGGATCAGAAAAAGTGGCTAAGAAATGATCTGTGTTAATTTAGATTTGATTTGGCAAATGGGATCTTTTAAACCCAGATTTACAGGTGTCGACCCCTATACATTGGGTGTCGACCCTTTGCACTTATTCTCTTCTCTGAGTTTAGTTACAGGTGTTCCTGGTGTTGACCCTTATCATTCTTGGTGTCGACCCTTACTGTTGGATTGCACACTGAAATTTAATGTCGACCTTTGCTGTTCTTGGCGTCGACCCTTGCTGCTGGATTGCACACTAAATTTACCCTTGCTATCTTGGTGTCGACCCTTGCTTTTGGAACACTTAGACATTTTGAGCTTCACTCTGGCATCGACCCTTGCTATTTTGGTGTCGACCATTAGACCTGTTTCAAGTATAAATAGAATGTTGTATACAAGTGCTCATCTTATGTTTTGAAGGGCCAAAAATCATTAAAAAACAACACTTTAGAATCATTTAGGTGCCGTTTGGTAACACTTACGTTTTCAGTTTTCAGTTTATATTTACAAAAATTTTAAAAACTCAAATAAAAACTTGTTTGATAAATTTTTGATTTATAAATCAATGGTCTCAGTTTATAAATTTGGCCAAAAAATGTAAACTCAAAAAATGAGTTTACGTTTTGAGTTTTCAGTTTTTTTTTTTACCACCAAACACTAGCCACCACCCGCCACCATTTTCCACCACCGTCTTCCGCCACCACCACCCACCCCCCACCACCACCTGCCATCACCACTTACCACCCACCTGCTACCACCACCCACCTGCCACCAACCACCACCACGCCTCGCCTCCGCCACCACCACGACCACCGCCCACCACCCACCCGTCACTACCATCCACCGCCAGCTACCACCACCTGTCACCTACCCCCACACACTCACCACCCACCTGTCACTACCATCCACCCACCCGCCACCACCAGCCACCCACCCGCTACTACCACCCACCACCACCACCACCACTACCACTATCACCCACCACCCACCACCCACCCGCCACTCACTTGCCACCACCACCACCGCCGCCATCACCCACTACCCACCCGCCACCCACCTGCCACCACCACCCACCACCCGCCACCACCACCACCCACTCGTTACCACCCACCACCCACCACCATCACCTATCCACCCACCACCACCACCTGTCATCCGCCACCCACCTGCCACCAGTACCCATCACCCGCCACCACCACCACCAACACCCACTCGCTACCACCCGCCACCGTCACCCACCCACCCACTACTACCCACCACCCGCCACCACCACCCGCCTGCCACCACTACCCACCACCCGCCACCACCACCCACTCGCTACCACCCATCACCCGCCACCGTCGCCCACCCACCTATCACCACCCACTCGCTTCCATTTTCCACCACCATCTCCCGCCGCCACCACCACCCGCCATCATTTTCCACTACCGTCTTCCGCTGCCGCCACTCGTCTCCACCCACCACACGCCACCACTTGCCATTTCTCACTCTTTTTTATATTTTTAAATTTTTTTTTAACATTTTGTCTAAACCAAACGCGCTTGTAGTTTATGTTTTTCTAAAAATAAACAAAAAATAAACAAAAACCAGTTTATAAACTTTTTGTAAATATAAACTGAAAACGTAAACGTTACCAAACAGGCCCTTAACTTCTAGAACAATTGAAGCACAATTTGTGTACTATTATTTTGAAAACTTTAAATAACAGAATGAATTTAAAATATTTGTCAATAATCAAAATCAATAAGAATTTAAATTTGAATAACCTTGGGGCTAACAATAGTGATAAATTTGTCACTGATAAATAACCAAACCATTTAATTAGTACTCTTTTACACTCTCACACTTATACTTATATACATACACATTCACTTATATATTCATTCACAAACACATTCACACATTTACACACATAAAAAAAGTGTAAGACTGATAAATTTATCACTTTAGATTTACCTAGATTTTACAAACAATGGATTTGGTTTAACTAGATCTTTACCAACAAATTCATGGAGATCTATCACATAGTATAGAGAGAGGGAGGAAAAGTGGGAGAGAGAGAGAGAGAGAGACCCGATCTCACTAAAAAGAGCTTCGGCGACCATGTAATGGCTATATCTTGATGATGAAGATGGCTACAATACTAGATCAACATTGTAAATGGCCAGATCTGAACAATGACGGTGTAGATCAGTAATGGTAGTGGTGGTTGGTGAACAGTAATGGTGGATCAGTAACGGTGGCGTGTAAATTAAAAATTTTATAGTATAGATCGACAATGGTGAAGTGTACATCGATGATGATGGAGATAAAAAATGGTAGAAATCGTTAGTGAACGATGGCGACGATCGAACAATGAGGTGGTGGCGACAATGGTAAGTGACGGGTGGACGACCATGGTGACAGTGGCGGTAGACAGTGGTGGTTTGAACCTTTTTAGGGAAAGGTGCAGAGAGAAAGAGACGAGGAAGAGGAAAAAGAAAAGCATCATAGAGAATACATAGAAGAAGAAAAATAAATAAATAAATAACAAATAAAAAATAAAAGATAATATAATCGAAAAAGACATTAATGAGGATAACATAGGTAATAAAGGATTTATTGGTGGATTTAAAAGGTTAACATGACTAAAAGGTTTTTAAGTCCACTTAATGGGACTGGCCCATGATTATTCCTTATTTTTTTAAGAGAAAATTGTTGAAAAGTCTAATCTAGCAATTACGTAAGGCGTTAATCTAGTGGATATTTTTTATTAGTTAGAAGTCTATCTTTTGTGAAATAGTTTAGTAAGAAGTTCTTTTGTTGTTTTAGAGGATATTTTATTCATAATTTTATTCCTTAATTTATCTATTGAATTTTTTTGACTATCTGTTCAAATATTTTTTATTTGTTCAATTTTTTAACTATTTGTTCAATTTCTTTTACCTTATCTATCCAATTTTATTATCAATTCAATTTTTCACTTATCTGTCCAAATTCTATTATCTGTTCAATTTTTTCCCCCTAAATGCTATTTGTTGATTTATTTATTTATTTATTTATTTTGTTTATTCAAATCTTTGTTATTTAAATACACCAAGCCACTATCAATTCAAATTTTGAATAATTCAATAATAATTTTTTTTATTTGTTCACTTTCAAATTTTTTTGTATGTTCACTGATTGAAGAACACAAGACCAAATTGAATCTTTCGGTCAAAAATGAAAAACACAAGACCGAGCTCTCTCTCTCTAATTTGGGCTCCCTCTTTTAGATCCAAAACCCTAATTCTCAACCCCCACAACAACAACAAAGAAAAAAAATATAATCAGATCATTAACAACCACAATTCAGATTAAAAAAAGAAAAGAAAAAAGAAAGTAGATCTATATTAGATTTGTGTTAGATCTGTGTTCAAATACAACATAATTCAAAGAAATAATGAGAAACACACAAAATGGATTGATTTGAAAAAAGAAAGACTCTTTCAAACGAAATGGGCACCCCAAAGTGACTATAGAATGAGGGAGAATTCTAGAGAAAGATAAAAGGAGATGAAAATGAGAGGGAGAGAGTTCTAGGATGTCGTTCACCGTCGTCGCTCCCTCATTTTTAGTTTCAAGGATGAAGAGATGAGAGACACATTAATATTGTTTCGGATTATGCATTGTTCTCATGTCGTCGTCATCACCAGGGACACATTCTCTTCGTCTTCGAAAACCTTTGCCATTTCGAACATACTACTATCTCACGACGTCATTCAAGAACACCCATACCACCACACTTCTCTTTCCAGCTCTGGTCATCCTCCTCACGTGCTACCGTTGACATCGGCTGCAGCCACGCTGCAGATCATTTACCAGCAACAAATCTGCGAGGCTGAGACTAGGGGTGCAACTTGGGCAGGCTCAACCCGAGCAACCCGAGCTCAGCCTGAATTTTTTTAGAGCTTGGACAAAATATTTTCAAATTCGGTACGGGCTTGGGCAAAGACGTCAACTAACCCGAGCAACCCGAAGCTCGAATTATACATATATAGATATATAAAAATATTAAATATACATATAAATTATTAGCCATTACATGATATTAAAGTAATTTATATTATTAAACCATATTGAATATGTATTATACATACAAATAATATAAAATCTTACTTTTTTCTTTTTATTTTCACTCATAAATTGTAAGGATTACTATAGTGGCATCTCTCTTACATTATATACAGTATTTTGTTTTGATGGTATTAATGATTTTCTATAAATAAATAAAAAATTGTAAATAGAGTCAAATTTTAATAATTTAATAATGTAGCTACAAAAAAAAAAAAAACTAAAATTCATTCACAATTCGGGCAATTCGGGTTTAACTTGGGTCGGGCTTGGGCAGACAACCTCGGGTTACAATTCGGGCTTGGACAGGTCTCAGCACAACTTAGGTTGGGCTTGGACAACCTCCCAACCCGACCGAACCCGCCCGAGTTGCACCCCTAGCTGAGACGACTGATGAGGTAAGAGAGAGTCGATTTGGAAAAAGGAAAAAAGAGAGAGTCAATTTGGGAGGGTTGATGAGAATGTATATGATATATACCTGGGGTAGTTTATGTAACAATCTATTCTAGGTGACCGTTCGAGCAGTCAATCGGTCAATCAAACGATGATGAAAAGTTCCTAGTATATTGCCCGTTTGTAGGTGAGACCGCTCGAGCGATAAAGTAGTCGCTCTAGCGTAGAAATGAGACTCCCAGTATTTTCACTGTAGTTCTGCAAAACTTCTGAGACCTTGCATTTACCGCTCAAGCGGTGGAAAGTTTGCTCGAGCGGTCTCTTTAATTTTGTGTACTTTGCTCGAGCAGTGAAAAGTTCGCTTGAGCGATTTGTTCAGGCCAACACATTTTAAAGTTGATCTAAACCCATTTCTCTCACACTTTTTCACATATTTTCTCTCTCCAACACCCATTTCTAAAACTCTTGCAAACTCTAACCCATTTCTCTTTCCAACACCCATTTCAAATTATCAATTATAATTTGATAATAGAGTTGTATTTTGAGTTTATAAGTTTTGGGATTATGATTTGAGTGTGAAAAATTTGTTTAGTTATGAGTTTTGAAAAGAGTTTTGAATTGAGTTTGAAATTTTTGATGTGGCATATGATATTTGATTCAAAATTTTACAACTCATAACCAAACACACAGCTCAAAATTCTATTCAAAACTCATAAAAAAAAATTTAAAAATCAGAAAATATTTTTTTATTTAAAATATTAAAATAACAGGTGCCAAAAAAAAAACACGAACACTGTTCTGGTCAATCGGCCAGATGTCCAGGAGGACGTCCGGGAGAATGACCGGGTAGACGTGTTTTCATAGATGGGTTGGAATCAAATTTTGAAATTGTAACCAAACACATGGCTCAAACTAAGGGGTGAAATTGAGTTTGGAAAGCTTAATCAAACACAGCCTTGATTTCTTATAGTTTTACTCAAGATTCGCCCTAGATCTTCAAAGAGGGTTGAAGAACAAGCTAGATTTTGGTTTGGAGCTTAGAGTTGGGTCTTCATTCCTTGTTTTTAATCTTGAGGTAAGGATACTTTTAACTTGTTATATCTTTGATTTGATACACATATGTGTTATTTTCATTAGTTATCAAGATTTAAGAAATGTATTTGTGTTACAAAATGATTTCAATGAAAAAGGGGCTATACCTCCGAATTTTTGGAAGAGTTTATGCACATTTTTTATGATTATTGCTGTTGATGATGAGGATTGGCCTAATTTTCCTAAAACCCTAGTTTTCAAATTGGTTCAATAAAGGGGATTTTGTTCAATTGACTCTTGAATTTTGAAATTGGGTGTAGTGGCTTGACTTTGATGTTGGAATATGAGATTTTGAAACTTCTTAACAAATAACCATGTGATGGGGATGATTGTGACTTGGAGAATTCTTTTGATTGTGAATGTTTATATTATTAGATTGTTGTGAATTGAAAACCACCTTGAGGGAATTAAGATTTGGAAATTTATGCATCATATGCATTTATAAATATACTTTGTGACTTTAAATGTTAATGTTTGAAAAGTGTTGGAAGGGGGTAAATAGAGTATGAGTCCAGGTTGTGAGTTAGGCTTTGATTTAAGTGGTGTATTGTATATTGGTACCCGCGTAGGGAGTCAATGTGCCTAATTGCCCTGTCTTGTGCATATCACCAGACGAATGTAGGAAAAGTTTTAGGATGTCCATGAGCCTCCATTGTTAAAGTCGGCAAATGTGGAAAACATGATTTTTGGTGTCCACGAGTCCGCCGTTTCTGGAGTTGCCAAATGTGGAATAAAAATGTCTTGGGTGTCCACCGCCCCGCCGTTTTAGAGTTGTCAAATATGAGGCTACTTAATACAAATCATTCTATATATACATATGTGTGGTGTTGAGACTCTAGCTTGGGAAGTCCTAGCTTATTTACACCCCATGTTTGGTTGATATTTGTTATTGGCATTTCACAGTTTAACATTATGGTTTTCAAAAGAAAGATATTTGTATTTGCTCATTTCTTGCATGTCATGATCATATATACTTCAATTAATTATATAACTTATTAATGGTATTTCCTACTAGGCAATTGCTCACCCTAAATTTAGCAACCTTTCAGGAAATGAAGTTGGGATGATACCAAAGTGATTGGCATTGAGATACATTTTTTGATGGGAGCACAGAGGCTCCTTTATGTGATATATGTTGAAGCCTTGGACTATTTTTGTATTGGTAACAAAATTTCATTTTGTGTATTCAAGGGCACTCCTTGAAAAGATGTTTGCCTCAGGGCATTTATATTTTATATTATCTCTTACTCTTTGAACTCTTAATATTACTTAATGAATGTAATTGAACAATGATGTAACCATTTAAATAATTCAATGGGGAAGAGATTATTTCTGACGCCTGGGATATATATATGTTCTATAATGTCTTGGTATCTTTTTAAAGAAATCAAATTATTATTGAAGTAACACCGTAATTAATGGTTATATCATCGGAGCATTACGATTTAGACTTTTTATAGGAGCATGTCCTTATAGGTAAAATATTTTAGAGTATAGACTTTTAAATTTGAATTTATAGACCGAGTGCCTTTTTTTTAATAGTTAGAGAGAAAGGGAGGTCCAAACCCAAAACTTAACCCATATCCACGATAATGTCTAGCTTGGGTGACCCAAAACTTCATATTTAATACGTACCACTATTCCAAACTAATCCAACGCGACAACCATATAGGTACTAGTGTGTTAGGGGTATTTATAGGTCAGTTTGACACTCAAAACCAATGCAATTTAACCCAATATAGCTTGGATTGATTTAGGTTAGAACACGATTCCACTATATATAAATATAAGTAAATTAATTAATATTATATAAAATCCAATAAACTAGTTTTTTTTTTTTTTTTTTTTTTTTTGGCTATTTTCCAAAACAAGCCTGTATTTGGCTTTTTTTCCCAAATTATTTTTTTACATAGGGGTGGGTGGGTTAAGGTCGGGTCATATAATTATACAGTTATACAGTCGTTGCCCTACCCGGAACCGACCCGGGAACGAATTCCCGTATTTGTCCCAAAACCTCCGAAAACGAAAACCCTAGCTTCTCTCATCATCCTTCAGACTCTGTTCTTCTAGAGAGAGAGAATGAAGGTGCCGCGGGAGGAGAAAGAGATGAAGCTCAAAAAGAAAGAAGAGAATGTAACAAACATAGAAATAGATGACAAAGAAGATGATGCTGATGATGCTCAGGAAATTCATTCTGGTTCCGATTACGATGATGATTATAATGATGAGGTACTTATTATTGCCTTGTTTCTTTGTTTGGTTACTCGGAAAATGTAGGAAATTTGAAAATCAAAACCGAAGCCTCTTAATTCTCCTTTGATAGCAAAACTTAGTGAAACGTAATAGTTTCAATTCAGTTAATTCTGTTATATTCTTTCTGTCTGTCTGTCTGTCTGTCTCTCTCTCTCTCTCTCTCTCTCTCTCTGTACATATATCTTGTTTATGTGCATGGTGGTTCAACTTTAGCTGCAAAAGCACAGATTCCTAGCCCTGAATTTGGGACTTGGAGGTTATCTCAGTAGAATTTTTGAACTAAGATAGATTACAATGTCGATGCCAATGCGGTGTACTTTTTTGCTTTTTTAGGAAAAAAAAGAACTCTAATATGTTTAAAGATTCATTTTTTGGGTGTTCAATGATTTAGTTTATGTGGTTCTAGGATTTGGATGAGGATGAGGGCACTTTGACAGAATCAGGATCGGAACAGAGTGAATTCTCCGAAAATGAGGTACGCAGTAATTCCACCATTTTTTAAATATCATGAAAAAAGTTACTTCTTCTATTCTAGTTTATGATGATGGGGGGGTTTTATTTTTGGGCCTTTTTTTGTAGTTCTTAATGGTTTTAATGGTGATTATAGCAGGAGATAGTTAATACAAGTGATGATGATGGGCCAACTGATGATGATGATAACAGTCAGCAAGATCATGAGGGTACTAATGATGATCATAGTGAACAACAAGATCAAAATGGAAGTGATGAAGGCCATCAAGGAGTAGACGAGAGTGATTCATCTGAAGATGAGGTCTGTTGTATTTATTTATTTTGGGTATCTTTTAGGAGTAAAGAGTTGATTTATGTCCATAGATACAATCAGAAGGCCAGATGTGCTTTTTGGTTTTCATTATGCCTTTTAATATGTATTGCGAATCAAGTTCCTAAAAGAGATTCTATGCTATTTTCAAAGAGTAAACAGCACAACCAAGTACATGTTGTCTTGCTTCTTAACTAAATCATGAAGATAGTTCCATAGTTACCAAGAAACTCTCTTTGAGATGGGAAACTCCTTTTCTTGAAATCTCATTTGAGGAACGGAAACAAAATTCTCACAAACTTTTCTGTTCTCACAAACTTTTCTAAGGCATTTTAGAATCTAACACAATTTATCAAACTTGTCAAAAAATTGTGGAAATTCCCTAGAAATGCATTTCTCAGAATATCTACTATTTTTTCTTGATCTTAAATTCTATTTTTCAACAATAATAAATATATATATTTTTGAATAGGGCACCCATTGTTCTCAAGCATTTTAATACAATAGTATTCAAAATAGAAGTTCAAAACTAACTTTGAAGAAACATTGCGCACTGAAGAACCAAGGTTTCCTAGGGCCTAGGCTTAAGGCGAAGCGCATATTGAGGTTAAAAAGTAAATTTAATAAAAGAAAATATTTCAAGGTTCACATAAGCAAAACGTAATATTAAATATTTTGAAACATAAATACCAACAGTTACCGATATTTTATCATAGATAAATCATTCAAGGTTGCACATAAACACAATTATCTAACTCATAAATCATAAACATTTGAAAATAACAATGAAATCAAAGTGTCTTACAAGATAAGCATAGAGAAGGAGAAGGAGAATGGGGAGATGATGTTGGATGAAGATGAAGAAGAAGAAGAAGAATAACGACAACTTTTAGTCTGGTTATTAAAGGCGTGCCTAGGCCCAAAGTGTAGTTAGTGCACTTCGGAACATCTCAAGGCAGGCAATGTAAAATAGGCCCCATAAAAACGCATGAAGTGTGCGCTTTAGGTTTAGGCTCAAGGCGCACGACTTGTGTGCTTATTTTAAAATTTTTATTTATTACAATTACAACCCTAATTTCACTTAATCTCGTTGTTTTTTTGTTTACATGTGGCTACAAGGGATTAAATCCCTAAACATACATTGCAACCCAATACTTTTGAGCAATTATACAAAGACTTTGGTTGGATAGAGCTTTCTCTTCGACCAGATTAACAGTTGCCGTTATTCTTCTTCTTCATCTCCTCAATCGCTATTTTTAAAAAATATGATTTATAAATTAGATGTTTGTATTTATGTGAACCTTGAATTATTTGTCTATGATAAAATATTGATGTTTGTTGGTATTTATGTTTTAAAATATTTAATATTTCATTTTACTTGTGTTGAACCTTCAATTATTTGCTTATATTAAATTATCTATTTTTTATCGTTAATAAGAGCCTTGCTTTGACAAAACTTGCGCCTTACGCCTAGGCCCTAGGAAACCTTGCCGCTTCAGTGCGCCTGTCGCCTTTAATAACATTGACTCACCTTAAGTCTTGAAAAGTATGATAGTCCACAAAATTTGTTGGCCTGCATAACATAAAATGGGACAATGCACATTGGTATAGATCCTAATTATACAAAATTTAGGGTAACATCTTAATTAAATAATTCCTCCTCTCAATCTAAGTTCATCTCACGTAAATTAGGGTTTAAAGTGTTGTTTAAAAGTCCTTTTATGATTGAAACAAGTTTCAAATGTTAGAAATGGTACCAATAGGTCAAAAGAGGAAAATTTCCAAAAACGGGACAGGGCGGTCAAACTGGGCCAAGACAGTGCAATTGTGGGTTTTTGGGCTAGCGCGCTAGAGCGAGGTTCTGCTGAAACAATCCTTAGCTAATTTTTTTCGAGTTCAAGCCATCCCAAGCTCGAATGCCTATCTTCCAAAATCCAAAAACATGAAATTTGTCATTCTTAAGCCATACAAAGTAAAAGGAACTCCATGAAATCCATTTTTACACAAATACTTGGGACTTTTCCAAATCAAAGCATTTATTTCCAAGAAATTCATCTTTGAAACTTGTTTCCTCTCATTTTCCTTCTAAAATTCATTTTTAGTACAAATTGTCCAATCAAATGATCATATAGTGATGTAGGAGCAAAAATCCTACTTTGAATTAAGCTAGAAACTATCCTAAGTCTTAAAATTATGCTTTCCCATCATCTTTTCTTCTCTTTTTGTCTTTCTTCTTCTCTTTTTCAGCAATTTTCTCTCTCCTCTGTTGTTTTTCTTTGATTTATTTAGTAGCACAGACACTTGTATCTATAGTAGTCATTTATCCATGTGAGGAGGTGGCACCCCAAGGTAGGGATGGCAATTTAAAACTGGCCCGACGGGGACCCAACCCCCAGACCCCGAATGGGACGGTTTTTCCCCGGAAAAAAACTCCCCACGGGCCGGGGATGGTATTAAAAAATAAATCTCCGATCATTTTCGGGCCGGAGACGGTGATACCTTTCCCAGCCCCGGACCCGCCCCGTCCCCGTTTGCCCCGGTATGAAATTACAGTTATACCCTTCCCTATATATATATGTTTCCTTGTTTCAAGTATGAAAAACTCCCTCTGGACTCAGTTTAGTCTTTCTCTCTCTCTCGCTCTCTCTCTCTAAAACCCTCCCCTCCCTCCGATCTCCCTCCTTCCCTCCGATCTTCATCATTGCCTTACACCGATCTCCCTCCCTCCGATCTCCCACCTTCCGACCTCACTGCCTCACCCCGATCTCTGTCACTGCCTCCCTCCGATCTGTGTCTGGGATGCCGAGAGTCGTCCTCAAGCCGATCGTCCTCTCCGCGACTCCGATCCTCGTCCTCGACACCGATCCTCCTTCGTCGTTCAAACAGATTTTTGTATGTGTATGTTACATGTGTTTAGACAGTATGTATATATACAGATTTTTTATTTTTATTACACAGGTATAAATATATACACAGTATAAATATATGCAGATTTTTTTTTTAATTTTTTATGTGTATGTATGTATACAGATTTTGTATTGTCGAAACAAATTTTTTTTTTTTTTGTTTTTTGGAACGAAAACAAATTTGTATATGTATGGTGTTGTTGAAACAGATCTGTTAGTGTATGTATGTATACATGTATAATGATTATGCAGTTGTTGATAGTGTTGTTGAACATAACAGATTTGGGCCGGGGAATTTTCGGGGTTGGGAAAACCCGATCCCCGTTAGGGGACGGGGATGGGAACGGTGATAGGTTCCCCGTCGGGAATCGGGGCCGGGAACGGGGAGACTTTCTCAATTGGGGATCGGGGACGGGGAGGGTAATCCCCGGTCCCGCCCCGCCCCGTTGCCATTCCTACCCCAAGGATAAGTTGTGCCTACTTCATTTCAACTAATCACTTGATTATCTTAAATGAACACTAATTTAGCACCTTATTTAATGATTTGAAAACACAAAAATGCATATTATGTTCAAAGGAATACTTCTCAATCTTGTACCCCTAGCTTCGAATTCATTCATATAAAAGTTCATATCCAACACTTCAAAATTATGGTATTTCCATATTTCACCAAAGTATGCCTCAAAAGAATTTCTATATAACAAATAAACTAGTTCAAGTTTAGGCATTCAAGTATAAATAGAAATGTATTCATGTCAAGCAATAATACGTAGGGTGTTACATTTTATTTTTTTTAATGTTTTTAATAATTTTTCTTATAAATATTCTATTCGATCTTATATCAACTAGTGTTTCATGTTTCTCATAATATTTTCGGACCACGTTTCATGTTTCTGTTTCTTGTATCGTTTACCACTTCCATTTCCAATATTGGCAACTCCATGGTTCAATTTAATTTTACTGCTCAATTTTTGATACATGGATTGGGCCTGCATTGTTGATTGGATATTGCCATGTCATGATAAATTAGTCTTCTTCTTTGTGGTTTAATACTGAATTTTCTTTTCTCAAAATAGGTTGCTCCTCGTAATACAATTGGGGATGTTCCGCTGGTGTGGTACAAGGATGAGGAACATATTGGGTATGACATCACTGGAAAGAAGATTAAAAAAAAGGAGAGACAAGATAAGCTGGATTCATTTCTTGCCAGTGCTGATGACTCAAAAAATTGGTGAGTTCTCAACTGTGATGACAATGGAATGCAAGCTTCAGGGCTGTGTTGTGTGTATGAATATGATGACTTCGCATGTTTCTTTCCATGCTCTCTAGAGTTTAAGATTTACTTTTGGATTTTGCTTTTTATGAAATAGGAAGGACATCTTAGGTTAAAAAAAAAAAAAAAAACCATGAAATTTATGCGACATAACCTGTGAAGCACAGGTGCTAGTATGGGTATGCCAATATGCTAAAATCTAAAGGTACGGGTACGGCTAGAGTACGTCAAATATATATATATATATATATATGTATATATATTTTAAAGTTATAGCTAAACATTCCATCTACAAATCAAAGTTTAAAACAATAACCAAAAAGAAAAATTACAAAACCAAAAATAAATCAATATTCAACAATACCAATGCAATACTAAAGTAAAATCCTGAACCTGTTGAACTCATATCCCTATAACCATTAAGATAATAATTTGTGAATTCTTTCATTTCATTCAAGTATATAATTTTCAAATACTCAAATAACAATTTAAAAACATCAATATTTTGAAAGTTACAATGAAATATCAATCAGTGTATTTGGTTTCAATTTTTTGAAAATTGGATTTTTTGTTTTTCGTGTTTTTTTGTTTTTAGTGAATATTTTTAAAATTTTAAGTAATTTTTTTACTTTTTTAGATGCACCTTACTTAGATATATCTAAAAAGTAAAATATTTGTGAAAAAATATTTTAAAAAATTAATAAATACACAAAAATATGAAAAATATACCGAATTTTCGTATTTTTTTGAATTTTTGGTATTTACTGAATTTTTTAAATATTTTTTTTCACAAAAATGATACTTTTTAAGTGTATTTATGTTAGGTGTATCTAAAATTTTAAAAATTGCTTAAAATATTAAAAAAATTCAGTGAAAATAAAAAAATATGAAAAACAAAAAGGTATAATTTTTTAAAAAGTGAATTCTGAAAACCAAAACCAAACAAAGTGAATATAATTTTCAATATTCCTAGAAATATCAATTTTTTTACTTTTTATGTTATATAATTCTAATTGTCTACTAAGTACAAAATAATAAGTAGAAGAGGTAAAGTTACTCAATAACAGTGTAAAGAGTTGGTGGTGGTTCCAAATTACCTAAAATTTTTGAAGATGATTAAAGAGGAATAAGGCTGTGGACTTGCATCAATTCCAACCTGTGGAAAAAAAAAAAAAAAAATCAGCTGCTATGGAGTACCCACCCTATACCCATGGAGTACCCAACTTCTCCAGACCGTATACGGTGTACCCGGTATGCATACCTGCACTTGATACTTGTACAACAACATTTTTGGAGCATCCGTGCTTCATAGAATGTAACTGATCCTCCATTTGGACAGACATTCTTCAAATGCTGAATATGGGGATTTATTTTTATTCATTTTATTCATTTATGATTATTCTATCAGGCGCAAAATATATGATGAATATAATGATGAGGAAGTGGAGTTGACAAAACATGAGGCTAAACTTATACGCAGATTATTGAAAGGAAAGGCACCTCATTCTGACTTTGATCCATACGCGGTCCGTAATTTCTCTATCATTTCGTGGTCACCTTCCTTTATTGTTCCCATAAATATTATAATTTTTTTGAATTAGTAATCTGAAAATACTGCCGCTCTTATATTAAGTTCACCTCATTTTCTTCTCAGAAGCTTTTCTAAAGTTCTGTATGTTCTGAATACAGCCTTATGTTGATTGGTTTGCCTGGGAAGATTCCAAGTATCCTCTTTCAAATGCACCAGAACCTAAGAGGCGATTTATTCCTTCCAAGTGGGAGAGTAAAAAGGTGAATACTCTGGGACATATTCAGTGTGTTTGGTTTGAGCTTTCTGGATTAAATTTTTTGAAAACTGACTTTTTTGGTTTTCGTGTTTTTTTGTTGTTAGTGAATATTTTTTAAATTTTAAACATTTTTTATATTTTTTTAGATGCACCTTACTTAGATGTACCTTACTTAGATGTATCTAAAAAGTAAAAAATTTGTGAAAAAATATTTTAAAAAATTAATAAATACATAAAAATACAAAAAATGTATTGAATTCTTGTATTTTTTTTGTATTTTTGATATTTAGTGAATTTTTAAAAGATTTTTTTTACAATTTTTTTACTTTTTAAGTGTATTTATGTTATGTGTGTAAATTGCTTAAAATATTTAAAAAATTCAGTAAAAATAAAAAAACACGAAAAATAAGAAAGTAGAATTTTCTGAAAAGTGTTTTTTGAAAAGTGGAAACAAGCAAGGTGATTACTTTTTGATTATGCGAGATAACAGGGCACAGAGTGTATTATTTTCTTTTTTCTATTTTCAGTATATGTTTTTCTCCTATTAAATTACATTGTGTTGTTGTATCTGTGTATTTCCAACCCAGTTTGAAAATTTCTTCCCTAGAGGTATTTCAGTTTCTAGAATGTGGATGTTTGCAAATGTACTAGGCATTTCTTTACAATGAGTCAAGGTCATTCTTGGAGAATTTGCATTTAGTAGATTTACTATGACAATCTAAGAAGCACGGATACTTCTAAGAAGGTGACGTATCCGTGTCGTGTCCGTATCGGACACCGACACTCTTTGGACACTTCCCTATCATGTGTCCGACACTCTTCAGAACGTGTTCTATTGTTTAATATTTTTTAAAGACCCGGACACTCTTTAGAGACTTGGAGGACACACGTATGTATCTGTTAAACACACGTGTCTATTGATTAGACACGTGAAACTAATTATAAGTTTGAACAAAACAGCTTAAGATACAATAATAAAACAAAAACCATATAAATTTATAGGAATTAGTATCATATTGCATTTTTTATTATCTTTGAATGATATATTCATATATATAACATATAATAAATATATAAAATTATATATTTTATGCCTGTCCCCCACATGTCATGTCCTGCATTTTTTAAAAATTAGCCTGTCAGTGTGACCGTGTCGTATCCGTGTCGTGTCGCGTGTTCGTGTCCGTGTCTATGCTTCTTAGATGACAATGCAGTGAGTTTTTGTCATTTTTAGTGAGTGTTTGTAGCCTTTTTTTTCCTAGTGTCCTTGTTGAATTTTTTTTTCTCTCTATAATTACATCTCTTTTTTCCGCAAGCATTCTCGTGGCTAGGTCTTGAATTAGATTGTCTTATTAAAGAGACTATTGGAAGCTGGTAATTGCATTTAGTTGGAATTGTGTACTTGTATATAATTCCAATCTTCAAATATTGTGGTTTCTTGTGAATCTATAGGTTGTTGAGTATGTGAGGGCAATTCGGAAGGGTTTAATAAAATTTGACAAACCAAAAGAAGAACCAAGGTTCTATCATCTGTGGGGAGATGATTCTAGCTCAAAAGAAAAGACTGGTCATGGATTGGCTTATATTCCTGCACCAAAGCCAAAGTTGCCAGGTATATTATGTTGGTTTGACTATAATCATGGCTGGAAAGTCATTATTTTTCCTGTTTGAAGTAACACTCAGATTTGGCATTTAATTACTGTGTATTTTGCTTTTAGGGCATGAGGAATCCTATAATCCTTCTTTAGAATATATTCCAACCCAAGAAGAAATTAATTCTTATCAGCTTATGTTTGAGGAGGACCGACCTAAATTTATTCCAAAAAGGTATTGTACATGTTAATCTCATTGTTCAGTATTTTGTTCATTTGCTTCTCTTTTTAGTTGTGATCCTAATCTAGTTGCATTGCGTTCGCTTAGGTTTACATCTTTGAGAAGTGTCCCAGCATATGAGAAAGCTGTCAACGAAACGTTTGAACGTTGTTTGGACCTATATTTGTGCCCTAGAGTCCGGAAAAAACGTGTAAGTGTAGGGAAAATTTTGGTGTTGTCTATGAGTTTCAAAATTTGATATTTTTTTTGGGGTTTCGTAATGCTGATTCTGTTGCTTCTATTCTGCAATAATGATGTATCCAAAATGCCTTCATTTTTTTTTTCCAGATCAATATTGACCCTGAGTCTTTAAAACCAAAGCTACCAAGTCGTAAAGATCTTAAGCCTTATCCAACAACATGTTATCTAGAGTATAGAGGTCACAAGGGTGCAGTTATGTCAATTTCTACTGAAGCTTCTGGGCAGTGGATTGCTTCTGGTTTGGATGCTGTTCTTAGATTTATGTTGTATCTTTAGTTTCAGGACTCACAAATAAAGTTTTGAATGAGGTTTCACTATCCACTATGTTCTCAATAGGTTCAAGTGATGGAACTGTGCGTATATGGGAGGTTGAAAGTGGAAGATGCCTTAGAATCTGGGAACTTGGTGAAGCTGTGCAGCATGTAGCATGGAACCCTGCACCTGACCTTCCTATCTTGGCTGTTTCTGCGTAAGGCTAAATGCTCTCTCTCTCCCCCCGAACACCCACCCCCCCCCCCCCAATCTGGGCATCTTGTTGATTGGCCATATAATTTAACTACCATTAATTTTGCAGGGAACAGTATGTTTTTCTTTTAAACACTGGATTCGGGAATGAAGAAGAACAGAAAAGGATTAAAGAACTTCTGCATGTTGAGACACCCACAGGATCAGATGACTCTGGTGAGTGGATTAGCTATCAGGTTGGACAGTTATATAACTTATATATGCAATGACTATTGTTTGACTCTGCCTATATTTGTATTTTATAGGTAATGCCGCATCTGTTGTCAGCTGGGCTCGAGATGATATACACAAGGGAGTCAGGTTAAAGCATTTTAAGGTACTTCTATTTCATTGTCCCTCATTCTATTGTTGTTAGACTCATCTGATATCCATGTTGCTTGGAAATTAATTCTATAAAGAAGGCCTTGTTACTAGACTTAGGCTTCTTATTCTTTTGTGGTCTTGCAGACTGTATCTTCTGTAGAATGGCATCGCAAAGGAGATTACTTCTCCACAGTTATGCCGGCTGATATCCTTTCACCTATTATGTTCATTGAATTTCTGACATGATCTTTCTGAGATTACAGAAAAGTGGCTTCATGGGTGTTTTAAGTGCTTTTACCTTGTCTTCTCATCATCCTACATTTGTTTAATTTTGATCATGATTTATCTCTCTTTGAACAAATAAGCTGCCTTTTATTATTATTGATCATGATTTATCTCTCTTTGAACAAATAAGCTGCCTTTTATTATTATTATTATTATTTCAAATGGTGCATACTTCTGTTTCTTCTGAATCCTGCTTAGTGTTATGATTTTGAGGTTGAGATAAAGTGCCCTATTTATGGAAATCAGGCCATAATATTTACTCGTTGATGGCTTGTCTTTCTGGTATCATGTGAAAAGGGGGTGACATCCTGAAAAGGAGTATTCAGTGTTTTGCGCATATAATTATGAGTGTCTAATGATATTGGTACACTTATTTACTACCAGCAATGATTCAGAGCACTAATTTCGGTGCTCTAATGGAGTACTAATGAGACGGCAAGGAGGAAAAAAAAAAAAGAAAAATGCTTGGGAGCACTAGAAATGAAGCACTAGAAGGACCACTAATGATGTGGCAGTGGGCCCCGCTCGCTTTCTATGCCTTGTTTCTTTTTTTTTTTTTTCTTTTTTTTACCAATCCCAATGCATTAGTGCTATTAGTGGGGTGTTTTTTAGTGGTCTAAATCATTGTTGAAAAAAAAAAAACAAGACCGAAACATCACATCACAGTAGGTGGGGCCCACCGCCAGCTCATTAGAGCTGGCTTTAGAGCCCAAGAATTAGAGTTCCAAAACATTTTTCTTTTATCACATAATTACTGAGCTCTTCACATTGAGCAGGAGTAATTGGACAAAACAGTGTACGTCCCAGGTATATGTTGGTTTAGTTTTCCACTTGGGTGTTAGTACATGCCTTGATTTGGTTGTAATACCACCCTAATAATTGATGTGATGTGAGTAGCATCTGAGAGACAGGTATCTGTTGTTTAGTTTTCCAAATGGTTTTTCTTAACTTGTTTTTTTACGTGAATCGAGAGCAATATTGATACACCAACTTTCAAAGAGACTCACCCAAAGACTTCCGTTCAAATTGCATGGGCTTCCAGTGTCATCAACCTTCCATCCCACCCGTTCTATCTTTTTCATTTCCACAAAGAAGAATATCCGTGTATATGACTTGTTAAAGCAAAAGCTCATCAAGAAGCTTGAAACCGGGCTCCGTGAAGTTTCCTCCATTGCAATTCATCCTGGTGGTATGTCTCTATTTTTTATTTGCTCACATATATATATAAAATTATAAATTCGGTAGATGAATTTCAGTGCTGTTACCTTTACTTTTCATATGATCACATGTTAAAATTGTTGTGTTTCTATTGATTTAAGGTTGAATATGTCTGGGTTGCCCTTTTTGTGCAGGTGATAATGTTATTGTGGGGAGCAGAGAAGGAAAATTGTGTTGGTTTGATATGGACCTCTCATCTAAACCTTATAGAGTTCTAAAGTATGTTTCTTTCTTTTTCCCCACTCCCTAACCCAAACCCGAACACTAGAATAAAAATGTTATTTGTAAAACGTTACCTTGACTTCTTTCGTGTGGGAACTATTCAGATGCCACTTCCAATTTTTATCAGCAGAGGACTCAAAATAAATATTTAAAATCTATGAATGATATTTGAGAGTATTTCACCAAAGCAGTGCACAGTTGGCTAAAAAATGGGGGGGGGGGGGGGGGGGGGAAACCTCTGTGCAATTACAACACATATGGTTGAGTAACAAAAGTTTATCCCGGTATTGTGGGTATGTTTAGAGCAAATAAATGATTATGACCAAGTGAACTTGTGTGCAACTTTATTGATTGGTTTAAAAGAAAAAATTACTTTTGTGCATGTGCATACTACATTTATGGGTAGATACATGCATGCTTAAATGCATATACACATCCATAAAAAGGTTATGTGCGTAAAAACAATAATGCTCTAGTTTGGGATTGAATTGCGGGCAAAGTTTGTCTGGTACCTTTTTCTTGTTGCTCTTTTTTTATTAAATTTTTTTTTTTTTTTTTTTGGTTTTTTAAATTCAGTATAATTGCTCTGATCTGGTTATTCAAATTTTCAGATGTCACCCAAAAGATGTTACCAGTGTGGCCTTTCATCGTTCCTACCCTCTGTTTGCATCTTGCTCTGATGATTGCACAGCATATGTTTTTCACAGCATGGTTTATTCTGATCTAAATCAAAACCCTCTTATTGTTCCACTGGAAATTCTCCGAGGGCATGCAAGTGCGAATGGAAGAGGTTAGTGAATGTCTATACGTTGTTCTTCTTCTAGTTGTGGTTGATAATAATTTACTTGCGTGGATTGAGAGCAGATAAACTGAAGGCTGCCAACACAGATTTTAATCATACATGTAAAAACTCTGTCCGTCTGGCCTTTATGTGTTATGTATTAGCTCTTGCAGGGTACAATCTGTACTGATCTTGAAGAACTTGAATCTATGGTCTATAAAAAAAAAAAAGTGTCATCATTGTTATTTTTTTTTATAATTGAGGGAAAAGAAAAGAAAAAATTTAAAAAAAAAAAAAAAAAAAGTGTAGTAGGAAAAAGAATGAAACAGGGGACAAAATGCCTTGTTAAAGTGGTCTGCTTATAATTATCAACATCTACTTTCCTTACATATGATTATATACGAAGCAATGCAACTATATTTTTCAGTATCAGTAGTAGTTAATTTAGTTGATAGCCATAAATTGGTATATTTAACTGTTTGCAGTGAGGGGAATAAATATATATTACAGCATCATTTCCTCCACTCTGTTGTCATTGGCCTTTTTCTTTTTTTGGGGACTCATAGATACCTGCTAGGCACCCACCTTCGTTCATCAGGGAACACTTGGATTTCTATAGGTAGAGCCCTCTACCGAGGGAGGAGTGTCAATCCCATGACCTCGACTTTGGAATACTGGATCCCCAACAATTACATGTGCCTGTCTTCAAAGTTTTTATTTTGTGAAGCTGTCATTTTTTATTGATATATATTATATGCATGCTGTGAAGTCTGGTTCTCGTTTTGATGTATTCCGAAGATGGTTCTCTCTGTGGAATCTTGATTTGATGGGAGTAGTGGGCTGGCTTGCTCCTTGTCCAACCCTGATTCCTCTCTTAAGTTGGCCTAATTGTACTTGTCAAAAAAAGTTGACCTCATGGGAGGCAGGTTGTTAAGCTCCTCGTAGAGCTTTATTGTTGACTCATTACATGATTGTATTCCATTTGATTCTCAGTTACAAAAATAGTAGTTATATATTGCCAGTTTTGTTTTTGGTTCATTGGCGATGTGGTAGGGTTGGCTGGGATTGAACTAGCCTCTCCCTACTGATAACCCAGGTCCTTGCTTTTGGCACCTTCTACTATCGATTTTACTTGCAAAAGGTACACTATTTGTGTGGAAATAATAATATGACATGCAACATAGGATGTGACCTTGTGAATATAGATACCGAAATCTCTGAATATAAATGTCCAGAGTGTATCTTACTAATATTTGGTTTGATATTATTTTTGGTGGCTTCTCTGATTCATTTTGCCTTTCACAGGAGTAATGGATTGCAAGTTCCACCCTAGGCAACCATGGTTATTCACTGCAGGTGCTGATTCAGTGATCAAACTGTACTGTCATTAAAAAAAGAAAAGATGGTGAATTGCCCTGTCTGTGTTTCATATTATTATTGGTTGAAACATATTCTCACTTCAGCTAAAATGGATGATGGGGTCAATCAATCTCAACGCGGAGATTGGGCAGCTGAAGTGTGTTTCAGATGTATGATTCAATTTTTGAAGGGGAATATGACAAATCAATAGTCATTTCCCATATCAAAGTTTTTGACATTTGCTTGTTTCATTATGTTTAATTGAATTGGTTGAATTGTATTATGCCCCGACATATAATAGATTTCTTTTAATTTTGCTTGTGTTCATATTGTTACCTTGCTTTCTTTGTTGGGATATTTTGAGAAAAATCAGGTCATCTCATTTTCCAACTGAACAATGTGTCTGCTCTTTTTCAGTTGGTGGGCTAGTGGAAAATAGCAACTGAACTACACCACCAATGGCCGATTGACTGACTTGTCAATCGCAGGCGACCCGCCATTGGTTTGTGTGAGATCTATCATCATTTTAGATTGAGCGATGTTAGGTATCAAAAAAAAAAAAAAACACCCAAAAATTCTGTACTGGGTATCTCACACCCAAAGGAGTATTGTGTATAATTTTTATTAGATTTTTTGAGATCTATCATTTTTGTTTTGGAAGTGAGAGCCCCGCCCACACAAGTAACTTTGGTGAGGCTTCGGGCTATGGGGGGAGCATGCACTGGGGTGGAGCTTGCATGGGTTTTGTCCTCTCTATCTCCATACTCTCTTTTTGGTGATGAGGATACTAGGAATCTGCTTGGTTGGAGGATTTAATTAGAGAAAAACAAGGGAAAATATAATGTAATTTTACTTTTTGTTTAGTTATAACGGAAAATACAAGAGAGAAAAAAGTGAGAAATGCTATCTTATTGTCTTTTTGAGTTCACTTACGATATGTTTGCCTGAGGAATTTGGGAAAGAAATTGAAGGGAAAAGGAAAAGCTGTGTGAAAATAAGTAAAATATAGATATAAATGTAAGTATATTTTATTCATATTTTACTCTTCTTTTTATTTTGTCTTTTCATTTCAAAATTTTTCAACCAAACACAAGATTAGGTTATTTTCTTTGTCCATTTTCCAACCCAACCAAATGTAGTTTAGAATTCAAATCCAATCAAAATTTTCTACTTTCCTATTTATTTTCTTTTCTTTTATAGGGTTATTTGGGATGACCTAAATAAGTGTATTTTTTATCTTTTTACGAAAAGATATGCAAAAAAGTAGAGATGATGTGATAAAAAAAAGATAAAAAGATAAAAAGTTTGTACTAATTTAGGATAGCCAAACTTAACTTAAATCTTCTAATCAGAGCCCAAGAGATGCTTAATAAACTATATTTACCATTTGGTGAGATACACTAAAGTTTAACCTAAAGTGAGATACGCTTCGCCTTATTTTAATAGAACTACTAAAAACACCTACAGCATTTTTATTAACTGTTTTGTTTTTCTTGGTTTTTAACTAATTAATTAATTTTTTTAATACTTTTAGGTTGAGTAGATGGACTTGAAAAATAAAGGGGAAAATTTTTTTTTGGAAGAAGTTGACAACAAAAATGTTTTAAAAGTTGTCAACAAAAATGTTTTAAAAGTTGTCTTTTTTTATTTTTTATTTTGCTTTAAATTTTCATAAAAATTTTACTTTTTTTTTTTAAATTCTTCTAAACAATACCAACCCGACAAATAAATTTTTTAACACATTTTTTTTAAAAAAAAGAATAAATAAATAGATAAACTAATCCCAAATATAGCATAAGTAAAAAGTACAATTTATTTTGAATCGTGTAACAAAATACTTTTTCTAGTTTGTTAAAACGGTTGTCTATCATAAATTTGTGACAAAATTGATCATAAAAATAGTTATAGTATGAAATGAAAATTTTCATTTCAAAACATATACATATCTTTATTTTGAGAAGTAACTTAATGATTTTAGAGCATCATTAGCTCATTAGAGCCTTCTCTCAACTATTTGGAAAATGCCTGGTAGCTCGAAGCTACCAGGCTCGAAATGGCTCGAGAGGGAGAGGGAGAGGGAGAGGGAGAGGAGAAAGAGAAGGGAGGGAGAGGAAGGTCGGCGTCGTCGCAGCCCCGGCCCGCCGTCGTCGCAGCCCCGCCCCGTCGTCGTCGCAGCTCCGGCCGCTGCTGCTGCTTCCTCCTCCGTCGCAGCCCCGCCTCCGTCGCAGCCCAGCCTCCCCTCCTCCTCAAACCGGGTTTTTATGGCCCCCTCCCCTCCCCTCCCCTCCCCTCCCCTCCCCTCCCTCCTCCTCCTCCTCCTCCTCCTCCCCTTCCTCCTCTCTTCTTCTTCTTCTTCTTCTTCTTCTTCTGCAAAACCAGGAAAAAAAAAAAAAAAAAAAAAAAAAAAAATACAAAATCGACACCAAAACGACGTCGTTTTGGTGTCGAGCCGCGATTCGAGCCGCGGCATTCGAGCTACGTAGCATGATCGCAACTATTTTATAGCACAAAATCATATAAACACATTTCATCAAATTCAATTTTTAACTAACTACTTTAGTTGAATATCAAACTACTAGCTACATGTAGCTAAGGATTAAGACTCAACAAATGATTTTAGGTAATAAAATATTTAATATATTTTATTTTATCTATCATTTAATCAATGATTACTATATTAATAATAAACACGAGGGGTGAAATCATTAAACTAATGAAATTGTAATACATGAGATAAAAAAACACAATTTGACAAATTAAGAAAAATTATTTATAAACAAAATTTGAATAAAAAAATTGAATCAAAATAATATAATCATGTTATTTTTGAAAATATAAGTTGAAATAATAAGTATTTTAAATTGAGATGCATGGAGTATAAAGTGTCACGTCATTTTGTATGTAAATTTAATATAATTTTTTTAAGAATGAATTACATTGACTTTTCTCAAGTTTGGATACAACAAATCATACGTTTTGATATAATTAAATTAACCTCTTTATTAGTAAGCTTAAAAAGATTGGAACAAATGTAGGTAGTTTTAAGACTCAAAGATAAATAAAATAAAATATACATTTTAATGTAAGAAAGATGACAACAATCACTTTTTGATTCATAAGACTAACAAATTATAAGGAAAAATGGATTAAGTGTTACGTACATTAAAACGTTAAAGAAGTCTAATATAATTATGAAAACTTGTGAAATTTTTTGTATTTTTTTCAACTTTTAAGAGATGTGAATGTAATTTATCCAATATTTTATTTATATATCATCACTCTAAACAAATGTGATCATTCATTCTTTTAATTCTCTCTTAAATATTAAATTTGGAATTGGAAATAAAATAAAATAAAAATAGAATAGAGTAAAAAATAGAGAGTTTGTTAGAGAATATATTTGAAAAGATGATTAGCTAAATTTAACCAAAAATTTGACTATTTTAATAGAGATGCCCTTAGAGCATAGCTAGATTATACAATTTCGAAAATGAGGATTGAGTTGAAAATCTAAGTTGATTGAAATCGTTTCATCAGTTTTTATTTTTTTATTTTTTAAATGTTCCCTCTAAATGATTTCTTCAAATGGGTAACTATAATTATTCAACTACAGATATGAGAATATCTGGGTGGTGAGTATAAAATTTTTTAAAAGATTTTTGGGAAGACGAATTTATATAGTTTAAGCATATTCTTAATTGATACTACTATATTCAAGGAATTTTCTTAAAATTTTGAGAGTGACAGTGTTCTTCATATGCTCTCACTCCCTATCAAATTCTTCGAAAATTTGATGTTCCTCAGCCCATCCCAAATGCTCTTCCCTTCGATTTGGACTGTGAATTGCCATTACCAAGCACACCACAACTGATTGAGTGTTGATCAAGATGGCTTTCATTTCATATTTGTATATCAACACATAGAATAAAGTAATGTTCGAGCTCCTTATTTCTATAAGACAAACCATACTACTTAAGGTTACAAAATAAATTAAATTATTCAAACTTGATTTGTGTTAAAATTATTATATAAACAAGTTAAATGCTATACATTTACATACATTATGAAAAAAATTGAGAGCGCATATATATTACAAAAAAATTAGAGAATAAATTACATCTATGTTAAGATTTAAGGAAAAAAAATACAATAAATCTCACAAATTTGGGGCTGGTTTGGCATTCATGAAAAAAGATAAAAAATTAAAAAGCTACTAAAAAAGTTAAAAAGTTATCACTATACATAAAAAATATATATAAAAAAAATAAATTTACAAAAAAAAAGTATAAGTCAAAAAGATGGTCTGAAGTGATGTGCTGCTGGTACAAAAAAGTATAAGTCAAAAAGTTATTACTATTCAGCTTGTGGGGCCCCATCAGGGGTTCCATTTTGATAATTTGAACCATTCAATGTGTATAACTCGTTGAGTACTATATGCCTATAAAAAATCATGTTGATTGGATATCGATAACTATATGATCAAATCAGTTTTATATAAAAAAAAAAAATGACGGTGCACAAAGTAACGCTTGACAAAAAACTAAACCGATCAGATAGCTATCGATATCCGATCAACGTGATTTTTTACAAGAATATAGTACTCGACGAGTTCTACATATTGAATGGTTTCAATTATCAAAACGGGACCCATGGTGAGCCTCCACGGGCCGAACAGCACCGTCCAGTTCGAACAACACTGTAGACAATCTGGTCCTATACGTCTTGCTACCAACCGCATGCATGACGGTGCCATCACTATCAGTCGGCAATTATATATTTAGGGGTAAAATGATAATTTTACTATTTTATACAATATTTTAATACACATTTTTTTGTAAAAAGTTAAAAAAGTTATCTTAAATAATCATCTTTTTTTCCTCTACTTTTTAGTCCAAAAATTCAAAAAATGCACATATTTAAGACATCCCAAACAACCCCTTAATATAATTACACTATCATTTTTAATTAAACAAATTTTACTTCATTCCCTTATGATTTGACTCATGTGTGGATTGTTCCTCTCCTTTAGAAACAAGTTAATAACCACAGTCCCTTTGTAGTTTGTAAACTGAAGTGCACCGTTAGACTTGTTAATAATTTAATAAAAAATACTAAAATACCCCTATATATAAGTAATCTAAGTTTGAGTTATTGATATTTTCGTCATTCGTTTGGAAAGCAAAACGCACTTTTACCCCTGTACTTTATTCCATGTACAATTACAATTTACCCCATTGAAATTTGAAAATGAAAATATAACTAGGTATGTAAAATGGGCTCAAGCCAAGCTAGCCCAGGCCCACTTGAACTCTCGCCAAAAATCGAGTCGGACCAGTTCCCAAAATCTAGGCTTGGGCCTAGGGGCACTTGGGTTTCAAGCCGAGCCTTAGACTCGACTTCTTTTTATTATTATTTTCCATGAAAATCCCTTGCAAGTGATGTTAGGCATTAGCCCTGGATCGGGCTCGTTAGACTAAGCTTCAGATCTCGGGCTAACGAACTATTTTTACACTTCTACATATAACCTCCTTATATCTGGTATGTGTTTCACAGTTACTATTAAGTTAGACAGAATGTTTAATAGTATATTTTAGTTCACAAATCACAAAGGAATTATATAATTATTTTCAAATGAAAACAGAGTATATAGGCAAAAGTACAAAATGCAAAAGTACAAAATGATAAAGTGAAATTTGTCCCGCTGAATTTAAACACTTTTGATCCTTTGCCATCATCAATCATATGTCAATTATATAGATGAAAAATCATGTTACAATATCGTTTATTTTGAAATATATTTTTACTTATGGCTTTTATTAGTCATGCCTAGTTTATCATAATTAAAGAAGAAATCAATATAATTATGTCAAATTTATAGGGTTGATTGTATTATAGGTAACTTACATTGGAGTGTTGCTAGTAGCGCCTACTTAATTTCTTTGGACCCCTCAATTTTTACTTTTTTTTTATTATTACAATTATACCCTAAAATAAAATTACATTAAAAAATAACTTTTAATGGAACACTCACCCATTAAATGAAGACAATTAAAATGACACTCTACAATATTATACACTCACCTCCATTCCCATCTAAATGTATTCATTTTCATCACCATCCTAAGCCCTAAACGTATTTATCTTCATCACCATCATAGTCCAGTCCAAATTAGTTAACGTTTCAAACAATCCTAATACAAATTTTGAGTTTCTCCAATCAAATTTCCATCTACATCTGTGATCGTTTTCACCATTCATTAATACTTATAGAGCAATAGAGGACGATGACAACAATTCTGATGAGGTTGACATTGTATTGGTAAGTTTATCTATTTTGCATTATTCTTGATCATTTTTTATGGTTGTTGTTTTGTTTAAGCTTGTTCGGTATTGGTTTGCCTACTGTTAAGGTTTTGTTTGGTAATACAGTACTAAACAAAAATATTTAGTTTGGTATATGGTTTCGAAACTGAACATAATTTCCAACGGGACGAAGAGATTTCCGTTAGTCACTAATCTCAACTGAGAGATTTTTAACGAGTCAAAGAGAAGACGATGAGGGTAGTTTGTGAGAATCCGTATTTAATTATTCTTAAAAATGCATTATAAGATGTAAATAATAAATTAATTTTATCTAAAGACTATTTAATAAATATATTGTTGTATAAATTAGTTTTAAACCATTCTAAATTAGTCACTACCAAAAATATTGTTAAGAATAATAATTTTGTGAGTAGTTAATGTTTTTCATTTGTAACTAATTTTGATGAAAATTCAACTTACTAATTATCCTTATGAAATATCTTAATTGAAAACTTTCTTTAATTGATTTTAAGAAACACACAAATGAACAATTAAATAAATTTATCATTCAATTAAAAAAACAAAAATTAGACGGCTGGTGAGATAGGTTGCATGCTAACTTATGAGATAGGTCTGGTGAGGCTGACATTGTATTGGTAAATTTATCTATTTTACATTAATTATTCTTGATCATTTTTTATGACTGTTATTTTGTTTAAACTTGTTCGGTACTGGTTTGCCTACTGTTAAGGTTTTGTTCGATAATATAGTGTTGAACAAAAATATTTTGTTCAGTATATGGTTTCAAACAAAACCTTTATTTTTGGCACTGTTCAACTGAACATAATTTCTGACGAGACGAAGAGATTTCCGTGAGTCACTGATCTCAACTGAGAGATTTTTAACGAGTCAAAGAGAAGACGATGAGGGTAGTTTGTGAGAACCTGTATTTAATTATTCTTAAAAATGCATTATAAGATATAAATAATAAATTAATTTTATCTAAAGACTATTTAATAAATATATTATTGTATAAATTAGTTTTAAACCATTCTAATTTAGTCACTAACAAAAATATTGTTAAAGTAATAATTTTGTGGGTAGTTAATATTTTTCATTTATAAGTATTTTGGAAGAAAATTCAACTTAATAATTATCCTAAGTGGGTGTTTGGAGTAAACTGAAAAAGTGTACTTTTTGATTTTTTTTTTTTACTAAAAAAATAGAGAAAAAAAAGATGTATATTTGGAAATTTTTTTTAATTTTTTACGAAAAAAATATATAATAAAATATTATAGCAAATATCAAAATTACCAAATTACCCTTATTGACACAGTCAGCAACACTGCTCTGACTTTCTCTCTCTTTTCAATTTATTTTATTTTATTTTTATGGGAATATGTGGTTTACATTGTGTCTTTTTTTTTTTTTAATGGAAAATTGTGACTACACAGACTGTACTTTTTTTTTTTTTTTTTTTTTTTTATCCGACAGATTTTCAGCCAAAATATAGATAAATAGGATGAACTTTTTTATTTTTTTATCATTTTTTGACTTTTTAATTTTTATAGACAATGCTAAACAAATATCTTAATTGAAAACTTTTCTTAATTGATTTTAAGAAACATACAGGTACATAATTATATAAATTTATCATTCAATTAAAAGAAAAAAAAGAAAAGAAAAAAGTTTGATGGCTGATGAGATAGGTAGCATGCTAACCTATGAGATATGTCATGTTGCCCCTGCATGCTAACCTATGAGATAGGTCATGATGGTCAGTCTTGGGAGCCAATGTTCTCCTTGCAGTCTCGTACTTGCGCTCTTTTTTGCAGGCTTTCGGGTCTACTTTTAGGCCCAATTTTAATAATCCGAACCGTTCTTATTTTATGATTTATTCAGTATATCATACCTGTAAAAAATCAAGTTGATTGGATATCAGAAAGCATATGTTCAGAAAACTGTTTATTAAATTCTTTAAAAAATAGTTTTTAGTTCAATTTTTCGAACGCATACTTTCTGATATCCGATCAACTTGATTTTTTATAGGTACGATATACTGAATAAATCATAAAATATGAACGGTTCGGATTATCAAAATTGGGCCTAAAAGTAGACCCGAAGACTTGCAAGGACAGGCGCAAGTACAGGAGGTACAAGGAGAGGATCCTCATTCTAGTCTTGGAGGGTAGAAGATATGCTCCATGCATGATGATGAGAGAATCAAATGGTTGGGTATGATGATGAGAGAAGTAAATGATTGGGGACTAATTTTTTTTTTTTGAACGAGATAGAGAAATAAAGATAAAAGGTTCGTTTGGTTTGTATTTCTGAAAAAAATTTGGGAAATTTTCTTTACAAATAAGTTTTTAAAAATAATCAAACCAAATAAATTTTTCCAAAAAAATTTCTCAAAACTTGTAAACCAAACAAGTTTTCCAAACAAATCTCTCTCACACACACACATCAAATCAATCACTTTTTTCAAAACTCTCTCTCAAAATAATTTTTCAAAATATCTTTTGAAAAAAATCAAACCAAACAACTTTTCGTACTTTTTATCTCTAAAACACATCTCTCAAATACAAACCAAACATATCCAAAGAATTCTAATTTTAAAATTTTAAAAAGAATTTTAGTGATGTGAAAAAAAATAAAATTCATTTATGATGTGATGTATATATTTATATTTATATTTATATTTATATTTTTTATTTTCTTTTATTACATTATTAAAATTCTCTTTAAAATTTTAAAATTAAAACTCCTTATCATTGTTGATTGGATAGGTATCTTTGTAAGCCTGTAGACATGCAGGTGAGCTCCCTTGGCTGATGGGAGTTCAAAAAAAAAAAAAAAAAAAAAAAAAAAAGGTTAAGTTAGAAATGTTAATGTAAATTGTGTAAATGTAAATTACCACTACCACTCACTCCACCTACCACCTCCACTACCACCCACTCCACCTACCACCTCCACTACCACCCACTCCACCTACCACCTCCACTACCACCTACACCTACTCCTCACCTACTCCCAAATCCTCTCTATATAATAGGAATCCTTGTAATATACATATACACATCAATCAATAATATCAATCATCAATACAATTCTCTTTATACATTGAATCTTACATGGTATTAGAGCTAAGTTAACAACCTAATCATTCTGCTTCACCGGCGGGCGGCAGCCTCGCCTTGGCCGCCCGCCGGACCTCTACACATACCCAGACTGTAACTTCATCTTCCTCTCTCTTACCTCTCGGCTCTCTCAGACCATGACTGTCTGAAGGTGGGTTCCAGGAATTCAAGTTGCTAGAGCGACTCGGGGAAGGGAAGAAGCCAACAGCCATCATTGCTTTGTCGTCTTCTAGTCCAACTCCACCTCCTCTCACTCCATCCACTGGTGTTCTCTCTCCTGTTCTGTCCATTCAAAGCTCAGAAGCGCCGAAAAACCCCTCCGGAATACCACCGCCACAACCGGTGTCGGCCAACTTAACCATCGCAACAGCCAGCGGTTCCTCTAGCTCAAGCGATAATGGTGCACATTGCAGTAGCAGCAGTGTGTTTGCACGTATATTTGCATCATCAACACCGTCAGGAGTTTCACAACCTTCGCAATCACCATCTTCATTCTCCGATATGCTCTGTGCTGTGGCTGGTCCAAAGCACCACCAAACAGATCTCTCCAAACTCAACCACTCCTCTCCGCCTGACTCTGTCGCCTGCCTCAACAGCACCATTCTCAACCACTCCTCTCCTCCCCCTTCCGCGAACAGTTGCATCTGAAGAAGCAATCCCCAATCAAATACAGCAAAATAATATATATTATCCCAACTTTCATCATCAACTAAGCCAGACAGTCAGATCTCTGCCTCTCCTACAAAGCCTCCACTATCTTTTTTTTTTTTTTTTTCACTCCCGTGGGCTTGTCTACACGCACTCTTGTTCCCCACTCATTTTTTTTTTATATTTCTTTTACTCCTCCTTTTGACAAGGACACGCACCACACACTGTTTTGCACATCCACTTCCCTCTTTTATTTATTTATTTTACACATTTTTCCATGGAAAGTGAGCCAGCTCTTTTCAAATAATTTTCCATTACATTTTTCTTTTTTTTTTTTAAAAAACAAAACAAAAAAAAAAAAAAAAAAACACAAAACAAAACAAAAAAAATACATTCATTCCAGTTGATTTTTCTGCCTTACCACACCTCCCATTCGAGTTTGCAAAACACACTTCTTTTATTCATATCAGGGATTCACCCCGCTCACCATTCTACACAAAAAAAAAAAAAAAAAAAAACAACAACAACAACAAAACAACCACATCCACAGGCGGGATTTTTCTTCTCTACTCTGCAGCCGGTCTCTTCTTCTTGCCTCCGTCCTGGGTAGCCCGTGCCAGTGTTGCCTCAGTGCTTCCCACGCCACCAAGCAAGTTGCCTCCTCCCTGCTCCTCCACTGCAGCATATGGCGGACCTCCAAATCGGAACATCACGGTGGCCTTCCGCTTCAGCTCTTTGTTTTCCGTCTTTAGCACACTTATCTCTGCTCGCGCATCCTTATACATGCGTTGGAGCAGAGCCAGTTGGGCGTTTAATTGCTGCACCTCATTTGTCCTACTCTGCAGCCGGTGCGACAAGTTTGTGACCGCCGTCATGGACTCCACACATGCCTTCAAAGTATGCTGATTCGCCTCCACATCCGTTTGCACTGCCATTTTTTGCTCCACCGACTGCATCGGAAAGTTCAACGGAGCAAACCCAGTGGTGTTTGGTTGAGGTTCACTGGCCACCGCACCAGTTATTTCTCTTGTGGACTCGTTCAGTTCTGGAAAGAGCGTGAGCAGACCACGGGACGAGGAGGCCATGTTCTGGGTAGCTGGACGGGAAGACGAAGCCATTTTTTCTGGGCAACAGAGTGTTATCGAATATTACAGAGTTTCTCTCTCAGAACACGAAGAGTTTTTCAGATGTTTCTCTCAGTTTTTTTTTTGTCTCAGTCTCTGCCTCAGCCTCTGCCTTCGTCTTGGTTATATAGCCAAGGCAGACACGCGCATCCTGCGCCGCTCGGCGCTCGCCGACAACCTGGCACACCTTTTGATGGCACGCCTTTTGATGCATTTGGGCACGCCTTTTGATGGCACGCCTTTTGAGGGTACGGGCACACCTTTTGAGGGCACGACTTTTGAGGGCTCGATATCTATATCCCTGTATATCTTTTGGGCAGCCTATATACACACTCATACAGTGTCTTCTACACCGGTCAGCTTTATCCATCCCTTTGTTTCAACCTCAAATAGGTTTCTATCTTCACACCTATTTGAGTTTGAGGGGGGGTTATACACAGTATCATGTATAAGTCGCTCATGGCGCACTCCCTAAGTCGCCCCCTTGGTGCACCACCACAACCTCTTCTACAACGGTCCGACATGACCCCATAAACTGTCTTCTACATCGGTCTGACACGACCACACAGTGTCCTGCTACATCGGTCCGACATGACCTCGTAAACTGTCCTGCTACATCGGTCCGACATGACCTCGTAAACTGTCCTACTACATCGGTCCGACATGACCTCGTAAACTGTCCTGCTACATCGGTCCGGCATGACCTCGTAAGCTGTCCTGCTACAACGGTCCGACATGACCCCGTAAACTGTCTTCTACATCGGTCCGACATGACCCCGTAAATTGTCTTATACACCGGTCTGACACGACCACACTGTGTCTCCTACAACGGTCTGACACGACCATACCGTGTCTCCTATCCTGTTTTATTTTATTTTTCTGTTTTGTGACTCTCTCCAAACTCAAGTTGGCTAGTGCCTATCCTCCTTGAGTTTGAGGGGGGCTGTTAATGTAAATTGTGTAAATGTAAATTACCACTACCACTCACTCCACCTACCACCTCCACTACCACCCACTCCACCTACCACCTCCACTACCACCTACACCTACTCCTCACCTACTCCCAAATCCTCTCCTATATAATAGGAATCCTTGTAATATACATATACACATCAATCAATAATATCAATCATCAATACAATTCTCTTTATACATTGAATCTTACAAGAAAGAAGAAAATAGTTATACATGCAAAGTTAGAGTTATTTAACCATCTTATTACTAAGGCTTCATTAGTGATAAATATTAGGGTTAAAATAGTTATATAGAATAAAATAGGTTATTTTAATTAAATAAATAATATGTCACATTTAACTTATAATTATTTTATTTTTTCTTTCATAAAAGTCAAAAAATTTATCTCAAACGAGACTTTTTAGCCCCAAGTTAAAATAGTCAAAAAGTTAAAAAGTCAACACACATCTCAAACAAATCCTATAAATATGACAACTCTCATAATTGTCTCATTTAATTTTTTTTTTCTTTAAATTCAGATTTTATTCAAATGTCTCTGAGGCTAAAAATCTTGATAGAGTTTTGTTTATAATTATAGGTGAAATTGGTGTTATATATATTAGATGTTTGTAAGTTATTTATATATTGGTAGTATTAAAATCATGATATAATCTTAGATTTAGGCTTGGATGTGTAATTTGTGATATTAAATAGATGATTGAATATTTTTTTTGGTTTGATCTTATTATTCTTAAATCTATCAGAATTTTATACGAATTTTTAGATAATTTTATACTCAAAATTTTGAGATGATTTCTTCTACAAAGTTGTGAAGAATGATAACTAGATCACCCAAAAATTTTTGTATCAATTATTTTAGTTTTGTATGAATTTATATAAAATTTTAATTAAATATGAAATTTTAGACAGATTTTGCTTCATATTTGAAAAATCACTAAAAAATTCTATATTAGACCAAATCTGAGTTTAAAATGAAATTTAAGAAATATAGTTTTATACTCAATTTTTAGATTATGGATTTGATTTATAAATTTCAGCGTGAAATTATTTTAAGAAAATGTGACGAATCTGTGTAATGTAATTTCTTATAATTTTGTAGAATTTTTTATAATTTATTTTTGAAAAATGACCATATGATGTTTGTTGAATATTCCTGAGAATTACATGAATTTTAGAATTGCCTAAATAATTTATTTGTAATTTTAATTACGAAATTTACGTTCTGAAAATTTTAGATAGAATATTAAAAGAGTTAAGATTACCACTTCAATTTTTATTTTTATTTTTATTTTTTTTAGGACTAAAAGAAAGTGTTGTATTAGTCTATTTAATTGGATCTTGTAAATTAGTAATTCATGCATGTGTGTTGTTATAATTTATTTTAGTTTTTAAAATTATTATTTCACATCATGGCTTGATTTAACTATTTACAATAATTTGTACATTGATTGATTATTATAGAACGTGTGTTAATATTTTTTGTTGAGATTGTGATATGCTAGACTAATTTATTTTGATAATTTATTTAATTATATTTTAATTTATTTGAAATTTGAAAGAGAAAAATAGAATCCAAAATTTATTTTGATGATTTATTTGAAAGAGAAAAATAGAATCAAAATTTATTTTGTCCCATTATTTCTCACATAAACCTTTATCATAAATGTTGTTAGAATGTATTTAATATTTGATTAAATTAGGAGTTCAAACAGCCCAAAACAAATGTTCAAACAGCCTAGCACAGCAGCAGGCCAAAAGGTTCAAAAGGCTCAAGTGGAAGATATTCAAATTAGTAATGATGGAAGTACAACGGTTATAAACAGCTATAAATATTCAAAAGGCCAAAATATTCAAGTGAAAGATATTCAAATTTGTAATGATGGAGTGGAAGATATTCAAATTAGTAATGATGGAAGTACAACGGCTATAAATTCAAATGACTACAATGGCTATAAACGGCTATAAATTCAAATGAATACAATGGTTATAAACGGCTATAATTTTCATTATATATACCAAAGCCTCTAATGTAAACAAGTTACAAAAAACCTGAAAATATTCTTTAATCTATAATCACTCACATCTTTTCTCAGAAATTATACACTGAGCCTTATAGCTTTAAGCCTATTTTTCCTGTGTGAGATTTACAGAAAAATCAAAGCTTCATTTTATATATCTATCTTTGAGAGATATTTATTGTAAGCTTTCTTTGAAAGTAAATATACCATTTCATCTTATAAAAGTGTTGCAAACACTATGTTCTTGAAATCTTGAGAGTGATTATGAATCACCTAAGATTTGCAAGGGTTTGGGCTTATGAAGTCTGTATAAAATCCGTAGAGGATTGCTCCATTTGTAAAAAGGTTACTAGCACCCCTGTGAAGCTAGAAGGTAGTGGAAAATCTCAAGTGAAGCTTGAGGAGTGGATGTAGGCTTGGTTGAAACCGAACCACTATAAATCTGTTTGTCTCTTCTTCCATAATCTCTTTACTTTCTTACTACTGCTATAACTATCTAATATTCATGTGTTAATCATTTGATTTACCATGTATGTTAGTTATACTTCATTGTTATTTTGCTTGATCATTTACTGCTAAGTTCATCATTGTGCTTGTTAATAATTTGTTGTACTAGTAGTTAATTTTATTGTGGTATTATTAATTTTATTTTGTAGAAACCTAATTCACTCCCCCTCTTAGGTTGCTTTTTGGGTAACAATTGGTATCAGAGCCTGGGACTCTTGTTAAGATTTAACAATCTTGAGTTTTTGATGCATAGCAACCATGTATTCTACTTACTCTACTGTAGGACAAGCTAGCAATAGGCCACATCTCTTTGATGGTAGTACTTATATTTATTGGAAAGAAAAACTGACTTTGTATCTTCAAGCTACCAATTATGCTTTGTGGCTCATTATCGCAAAAGGTCCTAAAATCCCTACCAAGGTAATAGACCACATCAATGTGCTTAAACTTGAAGATGAATTTGATGAGCGTGATTATAAACTCCTACAAGCTAATGCTAAAGCCAAACTTATTCTTGTGTGTGGACTAGATACAAATGAGTACAATAGAATTTCTGGGTGTATTATTGCTAAAGAGATTTGGGATAAACTTGAAATCACCTATGAAGGAACTAGCCAAATAAAAGAGTCTCGGATTGACATGCTTATTCATAATTATGAACTCTTTACTATGGAATCATTTGAATCTATTTCTGAGATGTTTTATAAATTTACCAATATTATTAATACTCTGAAATCTCTTGGTAAATCTTATACTAATGATGAGCTTGTAAGAAAAATATTTAGGTCTTTGCCAAATGAATATGAAGCTAAGGTTACAGCTATCTAAGAAGCAAAAGACCTAACAAAATTAGGCATTGAAGAACTTCTAGGCTCACTCATGGCTCATGAACTTTTATTGATGGATGGCAGCAAAAAGGAAGCCATTTGGGGAGAAAATGATGGAGTAGCCAACCTGTGTCTCATGGTTCTTGGAGAAGAAGAATCCACTCAAGATAAGGTAATTTCTAATTATGTAGAACTTGAAATTGCTTTCAATGAATTACATGACATATTTAGAAACGTTTGTGTTAAGAATTCTAAATTAAAGAAATTAGTTATTTCTCTTTCAAATGATGTGGGTGCTTTAAAAATGAAAAATGCTACTTTGAAAAATGACTTTATGTCTATTGCCAATAAGAAAAACATTTTGAAAAACAATGTTGAAGATTTAAACAAAACTCTTGAAAATTTTGTAAAAGGAAAAGAAAACCTCAACAAACTTCTTGGAAATAAAATATGTGTTTTTGACAAAGTAGGCATTGGTTTTGATCCTCCTAAACCTTTTATGAGATTAAATGTTCTTGAGACTAATCCCCATGGACCCAAGAAAGTATGGGTACCAAAAAAGAAATCAAGATATTTTGTAGGTAGAATCTCAAAGAACACCAAGGACTTCGAGAAGAAATACACAACAAGAGTGTTCAATCTAAAAAGCAAAATCAACTCCTACAAGAAGAAGAATGATGAAATGAAAATCACGAAGATAAACAATAGATGTAATGTATGGGGTGAAGATTCCAAAGAGGTAAATGAAGGTATAACTCCTAACACATCTTTAAGCTTAAAGTTCTATATTCTTTAAGGTGTGATTTGTGTACAATAGGTTGTGTCTAATCATTACTTCCATGTAACCTAAGTGTACTAAGTTTGCTAAGTCATGTTCTGCTAGTTTCTTTCAAACCTTCATTGAACTCAAAAATAAGAATTATATTATTTTGATGAATGCCTATTAGAATATGAATGATTCATGTATTCATTAACATTTTATATCATGTCATCCATTGCTATGAAAAAGAGATAAGAAGTGATAAAAAAAAATTTGTGAGCATAATTTTTACATCTTATATATGACTTCATACTAATATGTTAATTCCTTTTTGAGTCATATCTTTGTAGAATCAATTTTGATGCCATAGCATGTTTTTGAGATGTATACTATCTATATTTTGAATTCCACATTTGTAATCTCAAGAATATGCTCAATATGAAAATTTCATGCTTATATGCTTTACATTGAAATATTTGAATGAGTTGTGAAATTCCTTGATTATGATCCATCAACAATGACTAAATGAAAAGAAGTATTATACGTTTGTAGAGACATTGTATCTATCATATTGAATATCTTTTGAATATGAATTATATTGGCACACATCTCATGAAATGCTTTTGATTGATAAATTGATGAATTAATTGTTTATAACATTCATGTTGTGTTCCATATTGAGTAAAAGGTGAAAAATAATTCAATGATCAAACAAGAATTTGGAATGCTATTTTTCAGAATTTTCAAGTTGTAACGCATAGCATAATATGCATAAGAAGTGAATTATGTTGTATTTTTATTGAGTAATAGTGATTATTCTATGAATGCTATATTTACACAAAATAGAAAAGGGTAGCATTAACTTAGGGGGAGAAATCATTTTGTTAACATACTTGTTAAAACCCTTTTGAGATGAACTCTTCATGAAAGAAAATTGAAGATTGAAAAGCTTCCATATCTTGAACCTAAGGTATGCCTCATATACTCTCTTAAGCTTTTGAGGTAAAAATTTTATCTTATATCCCTTGAGCTAATACTGTTATTACTTTGATATGAAAAAGATTGATTATGCTTCATATGATTTGCAATGTATACTCTTTGATGATGCTCTTACCTAAAAATCATGCCTATGCTTAAATGTGTGGTACATATTGAAATTCATGATTTTTCTTGGCATATGGATTGCTATACCTTGAACATGCTTCATTTTTTTTTTTGGAATTACATTAGCTCCATGAGATTATATTGAATTTAACCTATTATGAGCAATATTTGGTATTCTACATAATGCTTGAGCTATGATTGTTAAATCTTTTAAATTGCATATTAGTATCCTTGGTAGATTGCATGTTGGTATCATTTTGGCATCCTATTTGATATTATTGGCGAGAACATTTCAGTTATGAGCTTTCATTTATCATATCTCCTATTGATTTTGCCAAATGAAACAAGGAGAATTTAAACTTGATTATTTTTTAAAATCCCCTCAGTTTCTATTTTGATTTTTATATCAAACTTATGGGCTTGCACCTTCACTTGTTACTATTTTTTTTTACCCATTTTTATCAAATGGTATGAGTTTCAATTGTATGATCATTGTGTGCTATTATTTTTTTTTTGGTATCATAGAGTGTAGACACTCCATTTTTGACCGACCTTAAGACTCAGCCGTCACCGATTGAGCGCTTGGTGATGTTACATATCGTGCTCGTTCAGAGGTTTCAGAGTCTCGACTGCGAGCCTTGCCTCTGGGCTTCCGGACTCTTTCATGCTTTGTTTCGGTTTGCGAACCAGGCTCTGTTTTCTCTATTTTCTCTTTCCGAAGGGAGGGAGAGGTCTTGTAGATCATCTCTCAGTGGCCGTAGGCTACGTTTCGTGGTCGTAGGCCATTTTTTCCGTTTGGAGTCCGGTTTCCGATTTTTCGGAACCGTTGGCCGTGTGCCTCGGTTCAGGACCGCTTAACCACCTCCGTTTGCTTCGGCTTTTGGCATACATCTTATTTGCTCCCTTTTGAGAGACACTGTGGCTCGAGAAACCAACTTCGTGGTCGAACACCACTTCCGGTGCCTAACAGTCAGTTTTCGGGGTCTCGGGCTGCGCGTTTCGGCCCCCGAACCTTCATTTTGCATCGGTTTGAGTTCATTTTTGGCAGGGACCTCTGTTTCATTGTTAGGAAATCGTAGAAGAGCGGGAGGCCAGCAATTGTTTTGACAACCGGCTTTATTCCTCCATCGCCCTCCGTCGCCCGTTTTTTCTCCCTCGAAAGCCAATGTTGACCACCCTAAGGCCACTTTTTCTTGCCCCAAACCACATATTTGTGTTGTACACACCTAGGAGGCCACTAATATCACATGGCCGGCCAGTAATTCTGTGTGACCCTTTTGAACCCCTCCTAAAAGTGGCCTTTTCTCTCTCCTGGTTCATCCTCTCCAGTTTTTGACCACATGTTTGTGTCGTGCACACATGAGAGGCTCCTTTTTTGGTATGGCCGGCCATTAATCTTCATTGAGCCTTTTGACCCTTGGCCGGCCGGCCATGGGGAGAGCCGGCCGGCCACCTGCAACTTCAATAACCGGCCGGCCATGATCCCCTCCACTGGTACATTTCAAATGTGTATTCGGTTTCCCCCCAGATTGTGTATCCGGGGGGCTGCACTTTTGGGGGGAAACTTGAATTCTTTCCCCCCCATTTTTCTCCCATTTTCTCCCCTTCTTTTGCCTATATAACAGCAGCTCCAGCTCCCATCTGAGGGGTTACAAAAATTGCTTAGAGGCTCTCATATTGTATCTCTCTTCCTCTCTTCCAAAAACCCTCAAACCCTAAGCCCCGTTACACCATTTCCATACCACCACATAGCACCACACCACCATCATCCATTCCAGTAGCTTCAAGGCCACTTCCAGAGGTTGAGAGCCACCAAACTTGGTCCAAGAATTGTTGAAGACATAGTCTACAAGGGTGAGTCCCTATTCTCCCTCTTTTGTGCTTTATTTTGCTCAATATATTAGCCATACTTTCTTGCGTATTTGGGCTCCGACCGTAACTGAAAATAGCATTATTTTGAAGTCTTTTTCATGTTTGTTTAAGGGCCTCTCCCTGTTTGAGGCTTCCTTCTTGCACTTTCTTCTTTACCTCTCTTGTATGCCTCTTTCTTGCATAGTATTTTTGGCCTATTTATAAACTGTTTTGAGCTTGGTTATAAACTGTGAAGTGGCTTATTTTGAGCCCTTATTCAATATTGTTGAAGGGCTCTTCACTGTTTGAGGCTTCCTTTTGACACTTGCCTCTTTATCCCTCTTTTGGCCTCATTTTTACATGCTTTGTTAGTCCCTTGTGCTTATATTTTTGGGCTCTGGTCCGAGCTGTAAATAGCCTCAATTTGACCCCCTCTTCATATTTGATTAAGGGTCTTTTGCTGTTTGAGGCTCCCCTTTTACATTTTGTGTTTAAACCTCTTTTTAGACCTTATTTTGCATAGTATTTTAGGCTTGCATGTGCACTGTTTTGGGTTTGGTCACTAACTGTAAAATACCATTTTTTGGGCCCCTCTTCAACTTTGTTGAAGGGCCCTCTTCTATTTGAGACCATCAACCATCACTTGCTTCTTTGTCTCCCTTTTGGCCCATTTCTTGCACATTGTTTAGGCCTGTTTGTGTTTAGATCCGTGGCTTGTTATAAACTGTAATGTGCTTCATTTTGAGCCCCTCTTCAACTTTGTTGAAGGGCTATTGTCCATTTAGGGCCAAAAGCTGCTACTTGCTTCATTACCTCTCTTATGGGGCCATTTTTGCATGCTAGTTTAGTCCTATTTGTGTCCATTGTTTGGCCTTACTTAAAACTGTAAATATGCTTGTTTTGGGACTGTCTTGATTCTGTCTTCACACTTCGTGTTCAAATAATGCATGCTTTGCATAGCCATAGGTCATTCCATGTACCTAATTTCATGTTTCGGGTCCCATTCCTTGCATCGGGTACCATATTGCCATGTTTTGGGGCTGTTTTGCATCATATTTTGGTACTAAAATTTGCATGCTAGTATGCCATATTCCATGCCTTGCCATGTCTTGTTAGAGTGGCATTTGGTGCCTTAGGTTCAGTCCTCGATTTGCGTGCATATGTGCACGCATTTCGAGTGTCTCTTTTTTTTCATCTCATGGCCTCCTATGTGAGTGTGGCTAAGGTCCACTCATGTTGGTGTAAGTCCCTTGTGCATTGTGTATGCCATTTCATTTCATAGCATTGTGTATGCTAGGTTGCATGTTAACGCATTGTGTATGCCATGTTACCTCGTGCATCGTGTATGCCATTTCATAGCATTGCGCATGCTAGATTGTATATTAGTTACATTCATGCATGTCATGCATATTGCATTGTGCTTGGGATAGGAGTTAGCCCGAACACAGGAAACGAGGGACGTTTCGTACTTCAAGTGACGGAACGTGTCTCAATTCCCAGTCGCCGACACTCCCGATTGCCCATGATGGAGTTTAGGTTTTGTTGTGTTTATATGTGCATTCATTTCATATTGAGTCGTGCAATTCGACTCCTCGGCCATCATGCATCGAGATACGTGATTGGTGGCACGAGGATCAAGGCATGCACACATTTGTGAAAATACATTGCTATGCCCTTTTCTTGCTCTCTGTTGCAGCAAATCAAGAATCAGCAGTCTTCTGTGACTTGGCACGCTTTCCAAGAAATTATTGCAAAACAGAGGCTAATTGGGCATCGCAGTGGATTTCCGTGCCATCCTCCATCATTCGGAACAGAGTCGAGGCAGTCCCTAGCTTGCATGCTAGTTTACCGCTTTCCTAGTTAAATTTGTTATTTAATTTGGATTCTGTACATATTTGGACTGTATTATTTATTTGGACTGTACTATTCATTCGGGACTGTATTATTCTTTTGGACCCTCCGAGCGAGGGCACAATTGTAATAAGTGTGCGTGTGTGCGATGTATGTCTTCTAACCCCACGTCTTTCTCCCTTTTATTTACCCGCTTATGATGGTTAGATTAAGGCATGTTTCAATTAGCATACAGTATGATAGCATGTTTGCATTCATTCATCTGTTTTGCATGCACCGGGCTCGGCGCATTATACTAATTGCATTGAATTTTCAATTCCAAGTTGAATACATGTTAGCTGTAGCATTTCATATGCCATGTCTAGAATAGCCGAGCCTGCTATAGTTGCACTTTTGCATGTGTTGCATTAGGCATTTCTGTATAATTAGGATCATGCATGGATTTCTAATTAGCTTCTATTTTGGCTTGGAGTACTTGGTAAGTTTTTATGCTTTAGCATCTGTAGACACCCCATTTTTTACCGACCTTAAGACTCAGACGTCACCGATAGAGCGCTTGGTGATGTTGCATATCGTGCTCGTTCAAAAGTTTCAGAGTCACGGCCGCGAGCCCTGCCTCCGGACTTCCGAACCCTCTTTTGTGCCTTGCCTCGGTTTGCGAACCAGACTCGGTTTTTCTCTGTTTCTTTTCCTGAGGGGAGGGAGAGGTCCTGTAGACCATCTCTCAGTGGCCGTAGGCTACATTTTGTGGCCGTAGGCCATTTTGCCCATTTCGGGGCCCGGTTCCCGGTTTTCGGAGTCGTTAGGCCGTGTGCCTCGGTTCGGGACCGCCTAACCATCTCCGTTCGCTCTAAATTTTGGCATACATCTTATTTTCTCCCTTTCAAGGGACACTGGGGTCTGAGAAACCCACTTCGTGGCCGAATGCCACTTTCGGTGCTTAACAGCCCATTTTCGGGACCCCGAACTGCGCGTTTTGGCCCCCGGACATTCGTTTTGCAACGATTTTCGTTCATATTTTGGCAGGTACCTCTGTTTTATCACTGGGAAGGCTGTAGAAGGGTAGGAGGCCAGTAATTGTTGCAACAACCAGTTATATATCCTCCGACGCCCTCCGATGCCCGTTTTTCACACTTCCGGGCTAATATTGAACACCTTGGGGCCACTTTCTTGAACTTTGAACCACACACTTGTGATGTACACACATGGGAGGACCCTAAAAGTTGGTGGCCGGCCACTAATGTTACTTGACCCTTTTGAACCCCTTCTTCCGGGCTAATGTTGAACACCTTGGGGCCACTTTCTTGAACTTTGAACCACATACTTGTGATGTACACACATAGGAGGACCCTAAAAGTTGGTGGCCGGCCACTAATGTTGCTTGACCCTTTTGAACCCCTCCTTCCGAGCCAATGTTGAACACCCTTGAGCCACTTTCTTGGACTTTTAACCACAGGGTTGTGTTGTACACACATGGGAGGACACCATTATGTAGTGGCCGGCCACTAAACCAACTTGACACTTTTGACCCCTAGCCGGCCGGCTAGGGGATGTGGCCGGCCGGCCACCTGCAACAAAAATACCTGGCCGGCCATGATCCTCACACTGTTCACTTTACAGCTGTATAGCTTTATCCCCCAGAAAATATCTTAATCCGGGGGATATTTCGTGGGGGAAAGCTTGTCTCCTTTTTCCCCCACCTTTACTCCCTCCTTTTGTTCCATATAACCAGCCTCCAACACTTGTAGAAGGGGTTAGGAAAATTGCTTCAAGCCTTGATACACTTATCTCACTCTATCTCTATCATTTTCCTTGAAAATTCCTAAGCTACACCTCATTTTCTTCATCACCACCAAGCTCTACCACCACCACTCCATTCCAGCAGCAAGGGGAGGAATTCCAGTAGCTAAGAGGCAACAAATTTGGTCCAAGAAGCAACAAAAGTATTGATCTTCAAGGGTGAGTCCATTTTCCCTCTTTTCTAGTTCATTTTTGCACCATTCCTCTAGCCATCATGCTTACTGTTTTGAGCTCCGACCAAAACTGAAAAGGTCATTTTTTTGAGCTCATTTTCATGTCTCATTAAGGACTCAACCCTGTTTGAGCCCTCCATCTTGCACTTGCTTCAATACCCTCTTTGTATGTCAATATTTTGCATGCTTTTTCTAACCTACGTGTGATCCATTTTGGAGTTTCTCATGAACTGTAAGTAGGCTTATTTTGAGCCTCTCTTCAACATTGAAGAAGGGCTCATCTTTGTTTGGGACCTCCATGTACCACTTGTCTTTATATCCATCTTTGGTCCCCTATTCTTGTATGACTTGGCAGCCTATCTTGGTTCCATTTTTGGTCATTTTACAGAGCTAGAAAAGTTCTTATTTTGGCCCATTATTCATGTTCCATTAAGGGCCTTTCATGGTTTGAGGCATATTTTATACACTTCATGTTATATCCCCTCTTTGATCCCCATTTTTGCATGCTTCGACAGCCTATCATGCTTCTGTTTTTGGTCATTTTACAGTACTGAAAATAGTCTTATTTTGGCCCATTCTACATGTTTTATTAAGGGTCTTTGCTTGTTTGGTGAATGTTTTATATACCTCATGTTATAGCCTCTTTTGAGCCCCATTTTGCATCGCATTTCTAGCATGTTTGTATACTATTTTTAGGGTTTTTACAGTTCTGTAAAGTGGCTTATTTTTGGCCCCTCTTCAATGTTGTTGAAGGGCCCTAACCTATTTGGAGTTAGCAGCTGTGAGTTGCTTCATAATCTCATGTTTAGGGCCATTTTTGCATGCCATTATTGCCCTACCTTTGCTTGCTGTTTGGCCATGATTTGTACTGTAAAAATGCTTATTTTGGGGCTGCCTTGCTTCTGTCTTTTCATTCCATGTACCAATTATGCATGCTTTGTATAGCTGTAGTTCATTCTATGCGCCTAATTTGCATTTCGGGAGAGATTCCATGCATCGGGTGTGTTTTCGCCTCATTTCGGGGCTGTTTTCCCCCACATTTCATTGCTGAAAATCCATTAACATGTTTGCATATCATTTTCCATGCATTTGCATTGCATATGCCATTGCCTCGGTTTGCGTGCCCGCGTGCACGCATTTCGAGGCACTTCATTTTCACCCACCGGCATCCTATGTGAGTGTGGCTGAGGCTCTCTCATGTTGGTATAAGCCCATATCATAGTTTCATGTCATTTGCATTGCGTATGCCACTGCCTCGGTTTGCGTGCCCGTGTGCACGCATTTCGAGGCACTTCATTTTCATCCATCGGCATCCTATGTGAGTGTGGCTGAGGCTCTCTCATGTTAGTATAAGTCCATGTTGCATTTTCCATGCCACTTTAGCCATATTGCATTGCGTATGCCATTGCCTCGGTTTGCGTGCCCGTGTGCACGCATTTCGAGGCACTTCATTTTTATCTATCGGCCTCTTATGTGAGTGTGGCTGAGACTCTCTCATGTTAGTGTAAGCCCATACCACATTTCCATGTCATTTAGATCGCATTCTGTCATTTCCTCGGTTTGCGTGCCCGTGTGCACGCATTTTGAGACATCTCATTTTCATAGCATTGTGCATGCTAGGCTATATCTTAGTTGCATTTCATGCATGTCATGCATATTGCATCGTGTTCGGAATAGGAGTTAGCCCAGGCACGGGAAACGAGGTACATTTCGTACTCCGAGTGACGGAATGTGTCTCAATTCCCTAGTCACCGACACTCCGGATCATCCATGATGGAGTTAGGTTCTTGTTGTGTTTACACGTGCATTCATTCTATATTGAGTTGTGCAATTCGACTCCTCGGCCATCATGCCTCGGTATGCGTGATTGGTGGCACAAGGATCGAGGCATGCATATATCCGTGAAAATACATTGCCATGCTGTAACAACCCTCATACTGTTTACCGACTTATGACTGATTGATTACCGATAACCATCGATTACCGTTAAACTGAATTGATTATGACTGATAATTGAACTGATTAAAGTACTGAACTGACTGACTGAAATTGGAAACCGAATTGATTGAGTATATGTTAGTTAAATTGCATTCTATCTGTTTGACTGTATGATTATATGTTCATGCTTATATGTTTAAACTGCTAATTGAAGGCCTTATCGGCGGCCGAATTAGAAACCGATTGATGTTCCATGACCCTCGTAATTAATGTGATTTTATGGTGTATTTACCTGAAAACTGATTAGGTATGATTAAATTAGATTAAAATAAGCTAATTAAAGAGTTTGACGTAATTACACTTTTGCCATCTAGTGGGGCCTTTGTTTACTCATATTTGAAGCCTTGTGTATGCTTTATCAAAACATTTCATCAGCCATTTCTTCTTGTTCTAGCCGAATTTAGAGAGAGAGGAAGTGAGAGTCTTGAGTTCACTTGTAGAATTGTTTGGAAATTGAAGAAATTGTTAAGGAGATTGCATATTTGAGCTCCCTTCTTGAACTACAAGACTAAAGGTAGCTCCATTGTCTTCTTGTTCATGTTTTGAGTTGATTGTTGCATGGTCCATGTTAGATTGTAGAGCTAAGTCATGATTTGGGTCATTAATGGTGAATTGAAGCTCATTTCATGCATGCATGTTTGAATTAATGAGTTTTGAGTTGAATTCATGGTATAATGGTGCATGCATGTTCATAATTTTGTGGTACCCCATGAGTTCATCTTGTTTTTGAAGGTTTAAGCTCTTTTGAAACAGCATTAAAGCTTTGAAAATGATTTAAGATCATGCATGTCATGTTTGAGGATTGTTCTTGGAAAATGGTTTGAAAATGGGTTTGAAAATGGTTTTAATTCACTCACCTTTGGGGCTTGAATTCATAAATTGAGTTTTGAAACTTGTTATACATTGAATTTAGTTATGTTTTCCAGAATTTGGGCCCAAGAGGTCGAGTTTGGAGTGGTAGAATGCTTGGTTTGAGCTTGGGAGGCAAATATGGAAATTCCAGATTTGGCTTCCTCGCTCGAGCGAAGGATTCCCCGCTCGAGCGAGCACCTTTGTCCAGGGCTCCGCTCGAGCGACCATCGAGCGACCATCGCGCGCAAAATCACAGCATCCAGTATTTTTACTGTTTCGACAGACCGCTCGAGCGAAGGATTCCTCGCTCGAGCGAAGCCTTTGATTTCGGACTTCCGCTCGAGCGAATAAAGTCTCGCTCGAGCGAGGCTCCTATTTTCAGCAAAGTTTGCAAAATGTTTTCTAAGTGTATTTTTGCATCCTCATCCCATCCTAGGCATTCTTAGGCCTAGTTTAAGACATCTTGATGAGGATATCGTTGTAGAACACACCAAGGCAAATTAGGGATTAAGTTATGATATTTCCCAACTGTGTAGCTTAGTGTGTTCAACCTGTGAACTGTGTAGGGTTGGCGACTGGGGAGACACGCTCTAGCATACCGTAGCCCAAACTCTGTGAGTAACAATTGTGTAAAGATATGTTCAACTGATATCTTTTGAATACTGAACTGAACTGTTTACTGAACTGGTATTACTGAATGAATGTATGTCCTTTATTTCTGAACTGTACTGTGGCATCCTTAGTACCTACTGTTTACTGTTACTGTTACTGCGACAGAATTCTCTGTCGGTTCCCTCGTGGAGCCACTACTGCTTACTGACTGATGGCCATCGTTACTGTTCGGTCTTTTAAGACCTACTGTTACTGTTATGCTAATGGATGTACCACATATGACTGTTTACTGTACTGAACAACTGAAATACTGATTGAATTGAACTGTTTTCATTATCGTAAGGACATTCATTCTAAACCTCTTTACACATTATGTTATTCACTGGGCTTTAGCTCACTGTTTATATATATATGTAGGTGCTCAGCCACCAGATCGGAGCTAGGAGCGTGGGTTAGACTCCAGTTTTGTCAAGCCAGCCTTTGTGCCTCACTGCGAGGTTCTGAGTTGCCATGCTATGGCTTTGGGGTGTTTTGTTTGTTTTCCCCCGTCTGTCTCCATACTGTTTGGATTACTGTATAGACTGTCAGTTACTAACTGTACTGTTATCAAGGGATTAGGTCCCTGTACTGTGTGACTGTAAATTTTGTATAGACTGTACTGTTTGTATATGTATGAATGCATGAAAAATCTTTTTGGCATACAGACTGTCACAGCTCATTGGACATTGTTTAATTACTGTATTGGCTTCCGCCAGGCCCTGTACTTTGTTTTACTGTATTACTGTTAAGCAGGCCTTCGGTAATCTCGGATTACTGGCCGGTTACGATGCTAAACCCATAGGGCCGGGTTTGGGTCGTGACACATGCCCCTTTCCTGCTCTCTGTTGCAGCAAAATGAAGAATCAGCAACTTTTCGGAGTCCGGCACGCTTTACAAGAATAACTGCTAAACAGAGGCTAATTGGGGCATCCCGGTGGATTTCCGCGCAAGACAACCCGGACATGCATCATCTATCAGAAGCAAGGCAGTCCCTGGCTTGCATGCCAGTTTTATTTATTTTCTTAGTTAATTTGTTAATTCATTAGGAATTTGTATATTATTCGGACTGTAATATTTGGACTGTAATATTCTTTTATTCGGGACTGTATTATTTATTCGGACCCTCTGCACGAGGGCACAACTGTAATAAGTGTGCGTGTGTGTGATGCATGTCTTCCAACCCCACGTCTTTCTTCCCTTTTATTTATCCACTTATGATGGTTAGATTAGGGCATGTTTCAATTAGCATACAGTATGACAGCATGTTTGCATTCATTCATCTGTATTGCATGCATCGGGCTCGGCGCATCATACTAACTGCATTGTATTTTCAATTCCAAGTTGAATACATGTTAGCTGTAGCATTCCATATGCCATGTTTAGAATAGCCGAGCCTGCTATAGTTGCATTTTGCATGTGTTGCATTAGGCATTTCTGTATACTTAGGATTCATGCATGATTTCTAATGAGTTTCTGTTTTGGCTTGGAGTACTCGGTAAGCTTTATGCTTTAGCATCCTTGCATGCGTGTAAGTGACTGCCATGAATAGCATGCTTACCATGAGGTTATGTGCTTATGTGATATAACTGCCTTGAATGCCTGTGGGTGAAGGTTGGGTTACTTAGATTGGAATAAATCATCAAATGTTTTTTTTTTAAAAGCCTACTTGCGAGTAGCGAACCATCTTTCAAATAAACAAACATGAAATGTTTTGTTCCAATTCAGGTGACCCAGTCTATACTTATATGTTGTGCGTATCACATAGTAACCTAGGCTAATAACCGGAATAAGAACACACAAAGTTTTCAAAAGTAGATATCATGGTTAGTAGAGGCTGATCTTTGATCGGGCGAGCGGGGGTGCTCACGAAGTGACCTTCCCCAATCGTACCCAAGTTCCCGAGCCGAGGCAACTTTGGTGATGACGGACACGTGGCCTTTGGCACCGAGTCAGGGTTTCCTAAATTTCCCAAAATAAAATATTTAGGTGGCGACTCTGTATCTGGCAAAGCAGTCCATGTTTGGCACTTCTTTCAAAAATCTGTTTTCTCAAAACGATTTGCCGGATTTGGACTCTTTGGTTCAGACTTAGAACCGTGACTACAAATCGAGTCCGAGTTGTAGCGAGGTCCCCCCGCGGGCTTGTTACAGCATCCTTGCATGCATATGAGTGATTGCCATGAATAGCATGCTTACCATGAGGCTAATTTCTTATGTGATATAACTGCCTGAATGCCTGTGGGTGAAGGTTGGGTTATTTGAATTGGAACAATTCATTCACTGTGTGTTTTAAGCCCACTAGATAGTGGCAAAATCATGTTTTCTAAGCCCACCTGAGGGTGGCAAATCCACGTCTTAGCTTACTTGCGAGTAGCACCATCAAACCTTTTTCAAACAAACAAACATGAAATGTTTTGTTCCAATTCAGACGATCCAGTCTATACTTGTATGCTGTGCGCATCACATAGTAAATCTAGGCTAATAACCGGGATAAGAACGCATAATGTTTTCAAAAATAGATATCATGGTTAGTAGAGGCCGATCTTTGATCGGGCGAGCGGGGGTGCTCACGAAGTGACCTTCCCCAATCGTACCCAAGTTCCCGAGCCGAGGCAACTTTGGTGATGACGGACACGTGGCCTTAGGCAAACGAGTCAGGGTTTCCTAAATTTTCCAAAAATAAAATATTTAGGTGGCGACTCTGTATTTGGCAAAGCAGTCCATGTTTGGCACTTCTTTTCTAAAAAAATCTGTTTTCTCAAAAACGATTTGCCGGATTTGGACTCTTTGGTTCAGACTTAGACTCGTGACAATTTTAGAGTCCTGAACTGTAGTGAGCCCAATATCGAACGGAACGGGGGACTCGTTCCCTCCCGGGGCGTTCGGGGGACGTCTACAGTTTCTGGCGACTCTGCTGGGGATTTAGAGAACTTGACTCGAACTCATGATATCTGTTTTTGACTACACTTATGTATTTCTTTGCATTGCATTTGCATTGGTGCGCCTAGGACACCGTGTTTGCCATCTGCTATTTCTGAAGGGTTTGCCGGAGGCTTGTCTTGTCAAGACATAACCATAAGGCTGACCGGTTGTGGGCTCTGCCAGTATGGGAACACAAACCCCGGTTTTACCGAGGCACCCTTTTGACCATTCGACCTAGTGCATATTCGGAATCCATAGTGACCATTCCAAGCTAGGACAGGTTGCTTACCCGATTTAGGTTGTTTGAAACCGTTGCGTGTGTAGTGAAACCCTAGCTCCTGACAAAATAGGACAGGGAAACCCTACCCCTCCATAGGGGTGTTTTGGCTCTCAATTATCTGTTATGTACTTTTAGAGTGCGTATCTACAGGAATGCATGTATCAGTTTGCAAGTTTGGGCATCAGGCCTGCGGGCACCAGTTCAGTATTTTGGGATTCAATTTACCTAAGGGTATCAGATTTGAGGCAGAATTTTGGGGGCAGAATTCAGTAGAGGGCACAGTCATCCTACTATGCTCGTATCTGTTTTTGGTGAAGTTAGGCTGAGATGCTGCATGTTTTCTCTTTTGCTAGGTAGTCTGGGAACCATAGCTTCAGAAGGCTCCGATATCCCCCGAGGTTCATCGAACTTGTGCTGATAAACTTTGTCAGGTCAGAGATTCAGTTTAAGAGCAATCAGTGTTCCTTTGCCAGAGGCAGGGTAAAAGGGCCAGTCAGGCACAAATCACCAGTTCAGCAGTTACCAGATCAGTGGCCCTTATCCACCCCACCAGTGAACAGTCAGGCTGAGGTCTCAGTTTCTACTGCAGGGATAGATACCAATCAGTTAGATGGATCAGCAGAACACATCAGGGATAGAGGCAATGATGCGCCAGATGCAAGAAAGTATGAAACTCATGCAGCAAGATGCTGTCCGCCAAGCTGAATTCACCAAACAGCAGACTGCGATCATGGCCCAGCAGGCTGAGCTAATCACTAGGCTGCAACAGCAAAATGGAGCATCTGCTTCGCACCAAGCCCCTCCCCCACTAGGAGTTTCAGCACCCGAGGAGGTACCAAATGTCCAGGGAGATACGAACATTCCGACAGGACCGGCTCCGCCCCCAATCTTACCCCAGCTGTCTAAAGCACCGATCAACCTATCAGATTCACCCTTTGAGTTCGAGTTAGACCCTACAGTGCTGAAGGTGAGCAAGCTAGAAAAGATGTTCAAGAAATCTCAAGGAGTAAAATCCATTCCGGACATTGAGGACGGGTATACCGACGCAACTGTGACGCTGCCGGATAGATTTAAGATGCCGCACATCGACCGATTTGATGGATCTGGCGATCCCATAGTGCACCTCCGATTGTTTTCGGACATACTAAAGCCGATGGGCCTCACCAAGCTGCAGAAACTTTCATTATTCGGCCGGACCCTGTCGGGTATGGCCGCTATCTGGTATGCAAAATTAGAAGACAATGTCAAACGGAACTGGGATGAGATGGCCGAGGCCTTCGTTGCGCAGTACTCCTATAACACGTAAATCGAGGTCACAACCCGCGATCTTGAGACAACAAGGCAAGAGCCTAAGGAGAGTTTTTCTGATTTCGTAGCCCGCTGGAGGGCCAAGGCTTCTATGATGACCCTGAGGCCTACTGACAAGGACCAGATCAGGATGATTGTGCGCAATCTCCAGCCAAAACTGATGCAAAAGATGATTGTACTCCCCTTCCCTACCTTTTCTGATTTGCATGAGATGGGGGTACAGATCGAGGACGCTATGAAGCAGGGCCTTCTTGACCAGGAGAAAGAGCAGCCCAGGAGGGCATTTTTCCGCAGTTCAAATGCGACCACCAGTGGTGATGCAGCTGCAAGATCTTCTGATGTGGGCATGGTTACCACCACCGTATCAAAAATAGCTACCCCATTCACCGGTGCGTCCGGAAGTAGCTCACAAGGAACCAAATACCCACCTCGAGTCAAGAGGGTTTTCACCCTACTTCATATGCCTTTGTCAAAGGCTCTAGAGGTCTTAATCCGGAAAGGGCATCTAAAACCGTTGGAACAACGGCCCCTACCCGATCCTATCCCTGCAAAGCATGATTAGACTAAATACTGCGCCTACCATCAACAAACCGGTCATGATACCGACAGTTGCTTTCGTCTGCGCCATGATGTACAAGATCTGTTTGACAACGGGGTCATTGCCGCACCAGGTCCTACAAAGTTTATCGGCACTTGATCAGTGAACTTGTGGGAGATAATGTGATTATGTGATCGGGGGATGAACCACCTGCGGGTGGCACTCAGTTTACTCCAGATGTGACGTGTGGCACGCACTGTTTTGAGCATTTGCGAATGCCGGTTTTTGTAGCTTCCGACTTGGGTGTTGAGTCAGTTCTGTAGTTTTGTTTTGAGTCTGTCTCTTTGTTTTGGGTCAGTCTTTTTGATTAAGAGTCTATCTTGTTGTATCGAGTCAGTCCTGTTGTACAGAAGTCGGGTGATTCCGGGGGTGTTACCTCGGATATCATTATTTTGTTTTGCGTCTGTCTTTTCGCTTCCTTGTGAGTCTGTTTCTGCCGAGGAGCCAATGACACCAGCAGATTCGAATGAACAGCAGTGGCTTTTTATGCTTTTATGTTTGCTTCTGCCGTGTGCCAGTTGTACCAGAAATTCCAAATGAGATGGCAGTATCTGACTAGAAGCTGTGTCTTTTCTGTGCCTTGAATTCATTGCATCGACCTAAGTTTTTCAAAACTTTTTTGAACACTGCGGTGAAAACGAAGAGGAAGGAATTCTTCGGGTTTTACAAAATTTTGATCAATTGAGAGAAAGAGAGGCGTGCTAAGCCCCTTAATGAATGAAATCATACTTGTTAGTGTGAGTACTGAGAAGGACCCTGGCTTGATCCAGACTGGTTTCACACTATCTTCAGCGCGAGCGATTTGTCGCTTTCTTAAAAATTTTCAAAAACAAAATGTTTTGCGCGGTCCTGCGAAGACTTGTGTGGAATCGCTCTTGAGATTGTGCAGCTTAGGATCGCTCTCAGCCTCGAGACTTGAGCCCTTGCTTTCAAAACTGGACCTTGGATTCAGAGTGTTCAACGGTCAACCGCGATATGAGGCCTGTGTGGCCAGATTTGAAACAGCCCTCGAACAAGAGGCACCAAAGTCTGATCAAGAAGATCAGACCTCATCAGAAGAAGCTTGCGAAGCTAGAAACGAAACACCCCTCGAACTAGGGGCGAAAATGTTCGATGTGCTTGAAGAGCCGAAGATGGATCCTTCTGCAAATCGATACAACAGCCACTCTCTTGGATACGGATGGCTTCGAGATCCTAAAACCATTTGGCATGGACTTGTTACACTTTTACCTTTTGAAAGGCTCGCTGGGCCGAAAACCCGGAAGGGCGACCCAGGCAAAAGTTAGAGCAAGAGAAAAATATAAAAAAAAAAAAGCAAAAAAAAAAATGCAAAAGAAAAAAAAAAGAGAAAAAAATGCAAGAAAAAGAATGAAAAAGAATGAAAAGATACAAAAATTGAAAAAAAAAAAAAAGAAGGAGAACAAAGCTCGGAAGGTCGAAAACCCGCAACGGGCGCCTTGGCAAAAGTTAGAGCCTAAAAAGGAAAGGTTAATACCCGAGTGTACCTTAACCCCGAACTACGTGAGGCTTGATTCCCATCTTTGGGATACGTAGGCAACTTCATTCTGAAGTCCAGCCGTAAAACAATTCGATTGTGTCCATGCGATGGTTCTGGTCATCTTTGTCTTCTCTGTATCTGAGGATTTGGTTATGTTCGTCACTCTGAGGACTGCCTACAATGCGCTGCGAAGCCATCCAGACAAGGGGCAACTTTCCGTTGCCATTCAATGCGCTGCAGTGCCGTTCAAACAAGGGGCAACTTTCCGTTGCCATGCAGTTCCCCTCAAGCAAGGGGCAATTTTCCTTCGAATCCGAGGTTGTGCATCTCGAGAGTAGGTTCCGTGCTCGTTGAGCAGTGGTCGTTTGCAAAAATAGTTTTTGAGAATTTTTACTGAGGTTGACTAATCTTCTCGAAAAGTACTCCATTTTTCAAAACTAGACCATTTCTCGGACCCAACCCCACGTCTTTCTCCCTTTTATTTACCCGCTTATGATGGTTAGATTAGGGCATGTTTCAAATAGCATAAGTATGATAGCATGTTTGCATTCATTCATCTGTTTTCATGCACCGGGCTCGGCGCATCATACTAATTGCATTGAATTTTCAATTCCAAGTTGAATACATGTTAGCTGTAGCATTTCATATGCCATGTCTAGAATAGCCGAGCCTGTTATAGTTGCACTTTTGCATGTGTTGCATTAGGCATTTCTGTATAATTAGGATCATGCATGGATTTCTAATTAGCTTCTGTTTTGGCTTGGAGTACTTGGTAAGTTTTTATGCTTTAGCATCCTTGCATGCGTGTGAGTGATTGCCATGAATAGCATGCTTACCATGAGGCTAATTGCTTATGTGATATAACTGTCTGAATGCCTGTGGGTGAAGGTTGGGTTATTTGAATTGGAACAATTCATTCACTGTGTGTTTTAAGCCCACTAGATAGTAGCAAAATCATATTTTCTAAGCCCACCTGAGAGTGGCAAATCCACGTCTTAGCCTACTTGCGAGTAGCACCATCAAACCATTTTCAAACAAACAAACATGAAATGTTTTGTTCCAATTCAGACGATCCAGTCTATACTTGTATGCTGTACGCATCACATAGTAAATCTAGGCTAATAACCGGGATAAGAACGCATAATGTTTTCAAAAATAGATATCATGGTTAGTAGAGGCCGATCTTTGATCGGGCGAGCGGGGGTGCTCACGAAGTGACCTTCCCCAATCGTACCCAAGTTCCCGAGCCGAGGCAACTTTGGTGATGACGGACACGTGGCCTTAGGTAAACGAGTCAGGGTTTCCTAAATTTCCCAAAAATAAAATATTTAGGTGGTGACTCTATATCTGGCAAAGCTGTCCATGCTTGGCACTTCTTTTCTAAAAAAATCTGTTTTCTCAAAAATGATTTGTCGGATTTGGACTCTTTGATTCAGACTTAGAACCGTGACAATTTTAGAGTCCTGAACTGTAATGAGCCCAATATCGAACGGAACGGGGGACTCGTTCCCTCCCGGGGCGTTCGGGGGATGTCTACATAGAGCTACATTGATATGGATGATTATTTGTGCTATAATGAGACTTACATTCTTTTATCCTATATGTTGTACCATACTCCCTCCTTGTGCTTGATTTTGTTGAAAATATCATCGGGGAAGAAAAAGAGACTTGATTGTTTTAATATCTTTGATTATTTTGGTATCTCTATGCTTTTAGTATCTTAATTCTTATAACATGACCTTTGAGCTGATTAGTTGTTGATAATGTAAAGGAAGATCATTTTCCTCAAGGAAGAGTGACTTGAACTTTAGCATCATATTTATGCTCTTGCTTGGCAACCTTGTTTGATCTATGCACTGTTATGTCTATTATAGTCTTGAGATTGGTATGCTCTTGCTAATAAGTTGAGAATTAGATCATGCTTAAATGCTTCTCATATATTCATTAACAATTTGGTCTCTTATTATTATTTTTTGTTTGGGCTTAATTTTCTTATTTTTTTCTCTGCTTTTTAATTTCATTTTTCAGTACTTAAACATAAACACAACAACAAATTAAAATACAAATATTTACATAAAAAAAACCAAAAAAAACAAAACAAAAAAAAAAACAAACAAAACAAAACACCCTTCATTTTTTTACGGCCACACACTAATCAAAATAAACATAAAAAAAACGCCCTTCATTTTTTTACGGCCACACGCCGATCAAAATAAACATAAAAAAAAAAACCCTTCATTTTTTTCCGACCATACGCCGATCTTACTTACTCGCCTCTTCCATCGTTTTCTTCTTCTTTTTATCACCTTGGGTGACCCTTGACGCCCCTGCCTTCGTGCTTTCGTCGAGAGTGACAACTTCCCACTGACTATCAAAGGCCAAGAACGACATTGCTCCAAATCGGGCCATTTAGGTGGTCTTCCGTTTAAGCTCTTTATTTTCGGCCTTCAGTGCATAAATCTCTGCTCGCGGATCCTTATACATGCGTTGAAGCAGAGAGAGTTGGGCGCTGACTTGGTGGAGCTCACTCGTTCTGTTCTGCAGTCGATGCTCTAATTTTGTAACTATAGTCACCGTCTTCATACAGGACGTCAGTGTGCAATGATTGGCTTCTATGTCAGATTGAGCTGCCATGATTTGCTCAATCGACATCATAGGAAGGTTAGGAAAAGGAATGACAGGAAGAGTAGGAATAGGGTCACTTGGTCCAGCAGAGCTTATTGGATCGTTCAAGTCCGCAAATAGAGTGAGGGGACGGGATGAGGAAGCCATGGTTTAGAGGTGAGAGTTGTAAATGAAATGAGTTGCCGAGAAATAGTTTAGAACAGACTGAGGTTTGGCCTCCTCCATTCAGTTTTTTTTGTCTCTCGATGAGGAAGTGAAGAAGAGATAGAAGAGAATGGTGAAGAAGAAAATGGAAGAGTGTGTGATTTAGAAGAAGGCTGAAGAGAAGAGGCTGAAAAGAAGAAGACAATGAGGGCGACATAGCCGAGGCGAGCGGCAATTGAGGAGAGCTGCTTTTGTCGGCTAATGAAGCGGAAGCCAGGCCGCGTGGCAACTGCGTTTTTTGAAAAACGAGAGCGACGCAGGAGAGTTGTGTATGTAATATATATATATATATATATATTTGTTGATTAACCGTTAATTGATATATATATATATATATTTGCTATATATATATTTTTGATGCCATTTATCACTATCATTTTCCTCCTCCTCCTTCTCCAGATTCTGACCCATGATTTCCTTTTGATAATGTCACAGAGGGAGAAAACTTATGATGTTATGTATTATGGAATTATTTTCAAATTATTGTATTATTTTCAAACTAATCTGATGTTATTTTAGTCTCATATCATGTCTCTAATTAAAGCTTATTTATTACATATGTGCTAACCTATGTATTTAGAAATGAATTCAGGAATCATGACTTGAGGGAGAGCTTTTTTTACTCCCAAATCAAATCAAATCAAATCAAAACATCATTGTATGCCATCATCAAAATGGGAGAGATTGTTATACTTATTTATTTTGATGATTTATTTAATTATGTTTTAATTTATTTGAAAGAGAAAAATAGAATCCAAAATTTATTTTGATGATTTATTTAATCATATTTTAATCAAAATTTATTTTGATGATTTATTTGAAAGAGAAAAATAAAATCAAAATTTATTTTGTCCAATTATTTCTCACCTAAACATTTATCCTATATGTTGTTAGAATGTATTTAATATTTGATTAAATCAGGAGTTCAAACAGTTCAAAACAAAAGTTCAAACAGCCTAGCACAGCAGCAGGCCAAAAGGTTCAAAAGGTTCAAGTGTAAGATATTTAAATTAGTAATGATGGAAGTACAACGGCTATAAACAACTATAAAGGTTCAAAATGCCAAAATGTTCAAGTGGAAGATATTCAAATTTGTAATGATGGAGTGGAAGATATTCAAATTGGTAATGATGGAAGTACAATGGCTATAAATTCAAATGACTACAATGACTATAAACAGCTATAAATTCAAATGAATACAACGGCTATAAACGGCTATAATTTTCATTATATATACCAAAGTCTCTAATGTAAACAAGTTACAAAAAATCTGAAAATATTCTTTGATCTATAATCACTCACATCTTTTCTCAGAAATTATACACTGAGCCTTGCAGTTTTAAGCCTATCTTTCTCGTGTGAGATTTACAGAAAAATCAAAGCTTCATTTTATATATCTATCTTTGAGAGATATTTATTGTAAGCTTTCTTTGAAAGTAAAAATACCATTTCATCTTTTAAAAGTGTTGCAAACACTGTGTTCTTGAAATTTTGAGAGTGATTGTGAATCACCTAAGATTTGCAAGGGTTTTGGCTTGTGAAGTCTGTGTAAAATCCGTGGAGGATTGCTCCATTTGTAAAGAGGTTGCTAGCACCTCTATGAAGCTAGAAGATATTGGAAAATCTCAAGTGAAGTTTGAGGAGTGGATGTAGGCTTGGTTGAAGCCGAACAACTATAAATCTGTTTGTCTCCTCTTTTCTAATCTCTTTACTTTCCTACTACTGCTATAACTATCTAATATTCATGTGTTAATCATTTGATTTACCCTGTATGTTAGTTATACTTTATTATTATTTTGCTTGATCATTTATTGCTAAGTTCATCATTGTGCTTGTTAATAATTTGTTGTACTAGTAGTTAATTTTATTGTGGTATTATTAATTTTATTTTGTAGAAACCTAATTCACTCCCCTCTTAGTTTGCTTTTTGGATAACAATAAAATGGTATAACATCAATGGTGATTTAATTTTGTAATTATTTATGATTATTATGAAAATTAACTAAAATGATTAATGAAATATACGAAATTTAATAGTTGACGGTTAATACCGATTGTTCAAAGTGAGCCTTAATTTTGAGAATTCTTACATAATTTGTGTCGTGAAATCCTAAGATGACACGAGACTTATTTGAACCCTTTTCAGTATTCGATTTTGGAATAAGGGTGGATATGGAAGTGGTACAAAGGGAGGTTATGTACCCTTGGGGCAGACCACGAACACCACTGCTTGGTAATGTAACTTTGGACATGGGCATCCTTGGTTGTTACGGTTGGTAACGATTAAATAGTTGACCAATGAGGGGTTTCAAATTAACCGTAGCCATGGCTTAGTGGTTGGTAAGTTAAATCTTTTTGGTGAGATTTCGAGTATCATCTAAATTATTAAAATTGTTGAAATTATTGTAATGGTTGTAATTTATATTTATAATTATATTGTTATATCATGTTTATAATCTCGTTATTTGTTGTGTTTTCTTACTGCAACTCATGGCATATGTTTTGTTGTTCTGACATTTTATGCCAGATTTTGATAAGGAAAGAAATGGAGTTGAAAATGGAGTTGATGCTAACGTAGAGCTTTGGTTGACTTGAAGTCACAACTAGAGCGGAATAAATTTTATTATCTTATGCATTAACAATTAAGGACTTTACGATTTTGTTTAATGTTATATTTGGACATTTTAAGTTCTTATTAGGTGTTGTTTGAACTTTTGGTTATATGAGAGTTAGAATTTCCAATTAAAATGTTAGTAAGTTACTTAGTTTATTTAATTTCTCTTAATGTTTCACAATTTTTAGGACGTCACATAGTCCAAATACAACAAGTGCAACAGTACATTCGTCGTCTGCGGTGGTGGCGGGGGCGAGGATGATAAGTTGGGTGGCTAGTGTTGTAAAGTTGGGCCTTGGTCGCCCGAAAAGTGAAAGACAGATAGAGACACACCAAATTTGGAAGAAGAAGGAGGATAAGGAAGATAAGGAGAAGAGAGAGAGAGAGACAGAGAGAGCATGCACGCGCAAAATTAGGTAGGTATACACTTAGTTGTGATGATATTATGAATATGGATAATATTAGTATTAAGGCCTCGTTTGGTAAGTGACTTTTTTAGCCAAAAAATCAAAAAGTTACTAAAAAATTCAAAAAGCCAACAACCTATACCAAAAATTTAAAGATTATCTTTTCTCTCTACTTTTTGTACATCTTTTTGTAAAAAGTTAAAAAGTCATCCCACATACTAGTTTTTTTTACATTATATTTTAGTCAAAAATTTAAAAAATTACTAAAAAAGACTGTTCCCAAACGAGGCCTAAGTGAGAATGTTCAAAGAAATCTTTTTAAAATTTAGAATTTAAGGCGGAGGTTCAAAAAAATTAAGAGTCCAAAAAATTAAGATATGTGCCAATAGTAACACTCATTATATTGACTTCCTAAATATATATATATATATATATACATATATATGAGTTAATTTGGGATGTGGGTTGACTTTTTGGTTATTTTAGCTTAAGGCTAAAAAATTTAGTTTGGAATGAGCTTTTTGACTTTTGTGAAAGAAAAAATATAATAATTATGAATTGGATTTGACGCTTTGTTTTATTAGGTTAAAAAGCCTATTTTATTTTTTTTGACTAAAATAATCAAAAAATCTCAAAAAAGCTTATGCCAAACGAGCTCAAACACTATTAAGTTTGATATAATTATATTAATTTTTTTAAAATTTCAATTAACACAACCCTTAATCCTATTTGCTTCATTAAATAAATTTAAAAATGATATTGGGTTGTTTTGAAAAGTTGGTTAGAAGTTGATTTTAGTTTTTTTTTTTTTTTTTTTTTTTTTTTAAAGTTGTAAAAAAAATAAAAAGATGATGTTAAATGAATTAAAAATCACAAAATAGCTTTTAACCTCTCTACCCAAAAAAAGACCATTATGTCACTATCTATATTAGTTTTAAAATATTTATTAAAGGGATATTATTGTAATTATATTTAAAAGAAAAATATTTTATGTATTAATTAATATACTAATTAGTGTATTAATAGATGATATGATATAATATCAAAAATTTTGAATATATATAATTTATGTAATATATAAGATGAGTAATAAGGGTAAATTATTGATAAATCCCATTTAGAAGTATTTTAACCCAAGAAGTCCACGAAGGAATTTTTTAACTCATTTAGTCCCATTTATATATAGTTTTATTTCATAAAGTCTTTTTTCTTGATTTACACTATTTTCTTGGACACTTATGCCCTTATATTTAATTTTGATACCCTTATAAATATTTTTTGAACGGTTAGTAATTTTATGATGTGAACATTCATATTTTAAAATCCACATTGGTAGGAATGTAAAATTGGCCCGTGGGCGGCCCAAAACCAGCTCGTAAGCCGGGGCGGGCCCGGCCCGTTGACAATGTGAATATTCACATTGATATGTTAACATTCATATTAATAGGAGTGTAAAATTGGCCTGCGTCCCGTGGCGATGCAAAACCCGCCCGCGGCTCATGGGTGGCTCGGGACAGGCCTAGTTCGGCCTATTGACAATGTGAATATTCACATTGATATGTTAACATTCACATTGATAAGAGTGCAAAATTGGTCCGCGGCCCATGGGCGGCCAAAAGCCCGCCCAAGGCTCGGGGCGGGCCCGGCCCGGCCCGTTGACAATGTGAATATTCACATTGACATGTTAACATTCACATTGATAGGAGTGTAAAATTAGCCCGCGCCTCGTGGCTGCCCAAAACTCGCCCACGACCCGTGGGCGGCCTAGGACGGGCCCAGCCCGGCCTGTTGACAATGTGAATATTTACATTGACATGTTAACATTCACATTGATAAGAGTATAAAATTGGCCAACTGCCTAGGGCGGGCGCGACCCGGCCCGTTGACAATATGAATATTCACATTGATATGTTAACATTCACATTGATAAGAGTGTAAAATTGGCCCGCAGCCCGTGGGTGACCCGAAGCCCGACCGTAGCTCAATGCGAGCTTGGCCCGATCCGTGACATTGTGAATATTCACATTGACATGTTAACATTAACATTGATAGGAGTGTAAAATTTGTCCGCTGCCTGAAGCTTGCCCGCAGCCCAGGGTAGGCCCGACCCAGCCCGTTGACAATATGAATATTCACATTGACAGGAATGTAGAATTGACCTGCGGCCCTTGGGCTGCCCGAAGCCTGCCCACTGCCCGGGGCAGGCTCGTTTGGGTCCGGGCCCAAGTGGGTGGGTCGAGCCTCGGGTCAGGCCGATAGGCCTGGGCCTAGCCTTAGGCTTTGGTCGTGCTTGGGCGGGCCTGGCCATTTTTTTTAATTCTTTTTAATTTTTTCTACCAAAATTTTATTATTTTCCACAAAAAAAGACATTATGCCTCGGCGCGAGTCGGGCCTCGGACCAAGCCTTGAGTGGGCCTTAACCGGGTCGATGGGTCGGGCTGGGTTTCAAAGTGATGGCCTAGGCCCTAGCCTAGGGTCTCAGACTAAGCTCGAGCCCGGGCCCAAACGAGCCTTTCCCGAGCCGTGGGCGGGCTTCGGGCAGCCTACGTTCTTTTTGACTGTTTCATTAAGTCCTATTTGAGGTAAGAAGACTAAAATATCATTTTTATCTACTTATATTCTATTTAGTCCATATTATTTTCTTATGTTTCAATAAGTCTTATGGGAGACATAATTACCAAAATACCCATAATGTGAATGTTCACATCGTCAATGTGAATGTTCATATCATCAATGTGTAGAGGCCCGGGCCGGCCTGGCCCGGCTCACGAGCTAAAAAATTAGGCCCAGGCCCTAGCCCTGGCACAAGGGTATTCAGGCTTTGGACGGGCCGATGGATCGAGCCTCAGGTCGGGCCGGTAGGCCTGGGCCTAGCCTCGAGCTTAGGTCGGGCTTGGGCGGGCCTAGCTATTTTTTTTTTACTTCTTTTTAATTTTTTCTACCAAAATTTTATTATTTTCCACAAAAAAAGACATTGCGCCTTGGGCGGGCTGGGCCTCAGACCGAGCCTTAAATGGGCCTTAAGCGGGCTGATGGCCTGGGCGGGGCTTCAAAGTGATGGCCTAGGCCCTAGTCTAGGGTCTCGGCCATGCTCGGGCCCGGACCCAAACGAGCCTGTCCCGGGCTGTCGGCGGGCTTTGGGTAGTCCATGGGCCGCGGGCCAATTCTATATTCCTATCAATGTGCATGTTAACATGTCAATGTGAATATTCACATTGTCAATGGACCGGACCGGGCCTACCCCGAGCCGCGGGCAAGCTTCGGGCAGCGGGCAAATTTTACACTCCTATCAATGTTAATGTTAACATGTCAATGTGAATATTCACATTGTCACGAGTCGGGCCAAGCCCGCCTCGGGCTGCGGTCGGGCTTCTAGCTGCCCACGGGCTGCAGGCCAATTTTACACTCTTATCAATGTGAATGTTAATATGTTAACGTGAATATTCACATTGTCAATGGGTCAGGTCGGGCCCGCCCTAGGCCGCTGGCCAATTTTATACTCTTATCAATGTGAATGTTAATATGTCAATGTGAATATTCACATTGTCAACAGGCCGGGCCTGCCCCGGGCCGCCCAAGGGCCGTGGGCGGGTTTCGGGCAGCCACGAGGCGCGGGTTAATTTTATACTCCTATCAATGTGAATGTTAACATGTCAATGTAAATATTCACATTGTCAACAGGCCGGGCCGGGTTGGGCCTGCCCCGGGCCGTAGGGGGGCTTTTGGCCGCCCATGGACCGTGGGCCAATTTTACACTCTTATTAATGTGAATGTTAACATGTCAATGTGAATATTCACATTGTCAACAGGGCGGACCGGGCCTGCCCTGGGCCGTCCATGGGCCGCGGGTGGGTTTCGCGCCATCACGGGACGCGAGTCAATTTTACACTCCTATTAATGTGAATGTTAACATGTCAATGTGAATATTCACATTGTCAATGGGTCGAGCCCGCCCCGGCCCGACTCGAATTTTTTCGGGCACCCACGAGGATTGACATGGGCCGGGCCCCTACACATTGACGATATGAACATTCATATTGACGGTGTGAACATTCACATTAGGGGCATTTTGGTAATTGTGTCACCCATAGGATTTATGGAAACATAAGAAAATAATGTGAACTAAATGGAACACAAGTAGATGAAAAGGGTATTTTGATCTTCTTATCTCAAATAGGACCTAATGGAATAGTAAAAAAAAATATGAGTTGAATGGAATAAAACTCTTAGAAAGTGGATTTATCAAAAAAGCTCTCAAGAAAATAATGTGAACTAAATAGAATATAAGTAGATGAAAAGGGTATTTTGGTCTTCTTATCTCAAATAGGACCTAATGGAATAGTCAAAAAGAATATGGGTTGGATGAAATAAACTCTTAAAAAATAGATTTATCAAAAAAACTAGCTCCCAAGAAAATAATGTGAACTAAATAAAATATAAGTAGATGAAAAGGGTATTTTGGTCTTCTTATCTCAAATAGAACCTAATAAAATAGTCAAAAAAAAATATGAATTAGATGAAATAAAACTCTTAAAAAATAAATTTATCAAAAAATCTTCATAATAATAATAACATAATATTAATTGATATATTAATGTGTATTTTAATACATACATGTAATACCACCGTATTTAAAATAATATAATTTAGTTTTGTATTATTCTAAAAGCTGAAGGTAGGTGTGTCCAATCAAGCTTCTCAAGTTCTCTCTGACCTCGCTTGTTCCGCCTCGCAAAATCAGAGTGTTCACAGACAGACCATCTTCTCTCTCTCTCTCTAACAATCATGGCGATGGCGGCGAGGAGACACTGCTCTTCTTCTCTGTGGTTCTCTCCTCTCTCCTCCCTCTTCCTCCCCAGAGGCGACCTCCTAGCTCTCCTCTTCATTCTCTCTCTCCTCCTCCACCACCTCACTCTCTCCACCGTTTCCGCCGCCGACTCACACTTCGAGGGTTTCGACGCCGACGACGAAACCCTAGACGATGACTCTCTCCATCTCATCGATCTCCCTCTCCGATCCCCAACACCTCCGACTATCACTCAGTCCGACATCACCAAGTCCGATCATGGACCCCCTGATCAAACCCCCTTTTCGGCCGATTCGGATATACCTTCCAAACCCTCATCGAGTTCGTTCGAGTACTGGGACGAAGACGAATTCGAAGGCCTCCCTGTACAACACCAACCTCCAGAAACCGTGAATTTAACCGATTCCGAATCGAATTCGGATTCGAAAACTGAAAAAACTGTGAAGAACACTGCTGATGTTCAACGATCGTATATAGTCGAGATTGCGTGCGGATGGTTCTTGATTATCTTTGTAATCAATTATTTCTATGGTAAGAAAGAGAATGAGAACATTGCGTTGGCTTGGGCAACGAAATTCGCGACCAAGGACTCGATTTTCGACAAGAATTTTAGTCTTTTGGGGGTCGGTGATGGGGCTGACTCACCATTGTTGTTGAAAGAAGGACAGAATGTGTTCAAATTTTATGCGAGCGGGCGGCGATTTTGTCAGGGGTTGTTGGCGACAATGGAGCTCAAGAGCCGGCACGATTTCATTTCGAGATTGTTCAATATGGTTGTGCCTTGTAAAGATGAGATGACTTTTGAGGTTTATATGAATGATGAAGCAATGGATCAGGTGGTTCTTGCACTGGCAAAGAAGAAGGCCTCAAAAACAATGCAAAAGGAAGTGAGGGATCTTCAGAGTTTCGCGAGTGTAGTTTCACCGCCGAGTAATAGGAAGTGGGTTGTTGAGGATTTGGCTGTTATTTCGGAGTCGAAGGAGGTTGCTGGGGATTTGATCACAGAGACCGTGCTTGAGCAGGTATCCATTTGTTCTAATTATTGTTTTGGAACTATTAATTATTCCATACATAAATCAGTTGTGTTTGTTGTTTATTATTGTTCTAGGCAGTCCTAAAATTGTTTGTCTGATAAAGAAAGTGGTCAGTTGTGATCCTGTTGTAGGGCTAAGTTGACTTTATTGTATGATTGCCAACTTGGAAACACATGAATTGACACCCAACCTGAGTCTTGTAGAACAAGGTCATTAATAATGATTCAATATCATGTTGTGATTAACACTATGTTTGGGAACGGAAAATGTTTCGTAGCTCAAATTTTGTGGCTCAAAAGTGGCTCAAATGGCCAAAACGACGTCGTTTTGGCCATTTTATGTTGTTCTGTACTCAAAACGACGTCGTTTTGGCCATTTGAGCCACTTTTGAGCCACAAAATTTGAGTTACGTAGCATTGTCGTTTGGGAACCTAGGAGAGAAAAGAAAAGTAATGAAATGATTGTAATTTTTCTCCTTCTTGGTTAGATGAGTAAGAAATAAAAGAAAATAAATGATTGTGATTTGTCTCATTCTTATTTGGTTAGATTTCATAAGAGAAAAAAAAAGAAACTGTTTTATGTTATATTACCAAAATAATCTTAATCATTTTATTTCTTTTATTTTTATAGGGATAAAATTAGTATTATGAAAATATAAGAATCTATTGGTTTTTTTCTATTTCAATCTCTCCACTTTTCAGAAGATTGAAAATGAGGGTTACAAGAGAAATGGGTTTTTCTCCGTTTCTTTCAATTTCTCTCCATTTAAGTTATCTAAACAAGTAAGAGAAATACATATCTCTTCATTTCTTTTTTCTCTCTCTCTAAATCACTCAATCCAATGTTGGACATTTTACGTACTTGGCCCAAAAAACATTGTGCATTGTGCATTAAATAGATCGTGGGTACTGGTAATTTTTTTTTTTAGTTTCTTTAGTGTGGTATTACTGGTCTGGCTGTTTGGAGGAGTTTGACTGAGTTAGTCTAACTACCTTGTTGTGTTTACCTATGTGCTTTGTGTTTTCACCATTTTTTATTATGGTAGTGAAAAGGCTTGACAAGATGCAACCAGCTTGTTGTGGGGTGGTACATGTGATGAGTTTAAATGTCATCTTGTAGTATGTACTCCTATTAGAGAGAGGGGTCTATGGATTTTTGGAGGCTTGTCATTTTAAATCAAGCTCTTTTGGAAAGTGGCTTTGGAGGTATACTTTCGAAAGAGACAGGTTTTTGAGGAGGGTGGTTCGGTCAAAATATGGTTGTATGTGGGGGGGATTGATCTACCATGGAGGTCTCCATGTCTCACGGTAAGGGACTATTGTAAAGCATCTTAGCAGGGTGAAATGATTTCTCGAAGTATGCTTGATTTATTGTTGGGAATGGGATGAACTTGTGTTTTTTAAAACATTTGTGTAGGGAGGAGAAGGTGGAGGGGACATATCTTGCCCTTGCTAGGATTGTGGTAAGGGAGCTGCTACTAGTGACTACCTTATAAAAGAATGTACTCAAGTCTTTTCAGATATTCCATAACAAAGAGAGACAGAGATCAAAGCCCTCAATTTATTTCCTTCATTTTCCTTTCTTCTCCTCTGATTTGCTGGTTTCTTCTTGTTCCTCTCAGTTTTAGTGTTTTGGTATAGGGCTTGGTTTGCCTTTGATCTCCTGTGAACTCCTTAGATCTCCTTCGCTCTCCTTCAATCTAGGGTTCAACATCCCTTGATCTCGGGCTTCGATCCTTCTCTTTTCGTAAGTGAATAGGACTTCAATCTCCATTGATCTCCTTTGTTATTCTAGTTCCTTTTGGTTTCACTCAAATCGAGAGCTTCGTTCTCCTTCATATTGTGCTACCTGAAGATTTCTCACAGGTTCTTTGATGGCAAAGCATGAAGAGCTACAAGACTCGTTGAATTAATACATGCAAATGTTTGCTTGAAGGTCAAGATGTTGCTTCGTCCCTTTGGAGAGGAAGGCCATCATGTTTCTTAGGTTCTACAATTTATACTGAAGATTGTAAGATGAAGAGGATTGTTCAGCAAGGGCTGAAGAGCTGGACTTTGTAGGTGAAGACCAGAATGGAAGTTGAGTGATGTTGGAGAGGGAGAGGTCTTCATAGAGATTGGACAAGAAGGAATCTTCACAGATCTCTCTTTTTGCTGGGGTATAAATTTTGATGATTGGACAAGATTTACGAGTTATCTCAGGCGCATTGGGGTAGAGATTTATTAGGGAGTTTGACAGGGGAAAGTAGGTTCCTGGAATGGAGGAGCCTTCAAAAGTGGAGGGAAGGTTAAGGAATGGGTGATATTAGGAAATATCTTACTGCAATATCAGTGTGGACTTTCCATGAATGAAGGAAGGTGTTATAAGTTGTTTAAGAAGACTTCAAAGCTACCAAACCATTCGACCAATGAAAGAGAAGGTGTTGAGTGAGAAGAAAAAAAGAGTCCTAATTAGAATGAGAGGAGAAGAAAGGGGAAAGGTGTAAGAAAAGCTAGACAGAAGAAAAGAGAGAGATAAGAGGGAGCAGCCATATCTGGGCTCTTACATTGTTTGATTTTCCCCTTCAAAGAGGCAAGAAAAATATATATACACATAAATATATTAAGATATTAACCATTTTTTTCATCATCTCTTGTATTCCAAGGTGCCAAATTACCGAAGTCATTTAAGTTGTCATGCATGTTGCATATGGATTCAGAGTATTAGGCTTTATGTCATAAAGGATCCAAGTGGCTTTTTTACGTGTTGGCTGTCGGTACCTAACACACAACCCTCCTCCTTTACCCGGGCTTGGGACCGGTGGAATTGTTAAGCAATCCCGGTGGAGTTGCATGTTGCATATGGATCTGAAGGGAAATTTAGTAGATGTGGGCATCCCTCTCACATTATAGATAAAAAGAACAGACTGAAATAAAATGACCATGCAAAACTAGTAAACTTGAAAGTATAACTTACAAAGAAACTGAATACTTCTGAATCTGAACTATGTTTGTTCTCTCTTAATCATATTTTTCTTATATATTCTTATTATTTCTTCTTATCCTACAGATTTTCTTTTCTTTTGAGTGATTTTTTTGGAGGCTTTGATTGATAACCTGTTTTGCTATTGTAAGCAATGCCCATTTTACCCAGACTAGTTCTACTGCAGCTCACCCTTTCACGGCTGTAACAGTAATAAATCTTATAACAAACGTGATGTCACGTATTTCTAGAAGAGTTGAGTATCTGCTTCTCCTCTCTGTATATAGTGTCATTCTATTCTTTATAGTCATCTGAGAGTTTCCTTGCAAAAAGAACATCCATTTTAATTGTTAGAATTGATTGTTCTTGACTTTTTAGTTGTTTGTTGATGGCAGGATGACTAATTGAGTTGTGGATTTACACTTTATTTACATGGTAATATTTCATAGATATCTATAATCTATGGGTTGCTATGTTCTCTCTCTTATTAGGGCTAAGACTTCAAAATTAGAAAACTATGACTCCTTGACTTTTATTCTTTACCTGTATAAATCATATATGAATGCCTCAAAACATACTTGAACTATGATATGACCAAAGAAACATGGATACGTAACACACTGGCATGAAAATTTTCAAAAGAAAAACTTGGACAAGATGTGTGAGGGACATGTCGGGGACCGTACAAAATATGTAGTTTGATATATTTATTATGCTATGAAACATCATTCGACAAACATGTCGTACCTGTACCGGTACTTACCGGTATGGTATTTTGTATGCTACTTGTGCATACGTACCAGGTACCGAAATCCAATTTTTTTTCTTCTTAATTTTTGACGTAACCAAACGTATCTAGCATATACTCAAGACGTACCGTACTTCATTCAAAATAATATTTTTTTCTACTACAGAGATAAAACAATATTTTCTTCTACTATAGCGATAAAATTCCTTTCATTAGACTTTTTTTTTTATTTTTAGTTTTATACTTAGCATGATTTTAAAATTAAGTTACGGTTCGTAAGTTATTTAATATAATGGCATTTAATTTTGATTTATACCTTTACTTTTGGCATTAAATGTTAATTATAGGTTGGATCTTAACAAATTAAACAATTTAATCAATTTTTGTATTATTCCAAATTAAAAATAAATATTTTTTTACAAACGTACCAAGCCGTACCCATACCCTAATTTTTTTAGATTTTACTGTATCGACGTACTTGTATCATATCAATGTTTTTCTTTTGTCATTGAATTTCAAATTATTTTATTCAATCTTGTAATGTGTTTTACGTGTGTGTAATCGATAAACTTGTGTTTCTCTAGTGTCTAAAGTGTGTTCAAGTCTAAATTTTTTTCAAAAAAAAAAAAATTTAAATAGAACATGTTAGAGCTGTATCCAGTAGGTGTTGAGAAGTGTCCACAAATATCATGATGTGTCGGGCACTGACAGTGTTTGACACGGCACACTACCTTCTTAGAAGTGTTTGTGTGCTTCTTAGGTTTGTAGCCATACACTTTCAATTTAGTTCCTCCAGCTGTCTCCATCAACAAGCTTATTCTTCCACTCGGTTATTTCTGATCCTTGCCCTTATCGGTGATTGTTTGCTGAAACGTTTTCTGTTGGTGTATCTAATTTTATTGTCATATGAAAATTAGTCCATCAAACAGCCACATAATTATAGAATTAACATCCAAAATAATTCTTTCCTCATGCAGCATGATTTGCACTTGTTTCTCTACAGGTCTTTGGCGACAAAGCTTTTGATAAATACGGAAAAGGTTTCATCTCAATGCATTTTTCTGATCAACATGCGGGCATGCACAAGAAGATGCTCGTGTTCAAGTTTGCTCTCCCTGATGCCAATCACATGGCTGACATGACTCGATTAATTGCTCTTGTGCCCTACTACATTGATTTAATCGGTCGCTACAAGCTCAGTTCACAGGTGGGTCATATTTATAATCATTTTTTCCAGTACATCTAGGTATTTGTCAATTTGTCATCATGATATTTTAAACCAAGATCTCTGCAATTAATACAGTCCCGGTCCAAGACAGAAGCAGCCCGAGTAAAGGCTGCTCAAGAGGCATACAAAGAACTTCAAAATGCTAGGCAAGACGCGTTGCAGAAAAAGAAGGCTGAACGGAGAAAGTTGCTGGAGGAAGCTGAGGCAAAGCTCAATGCCGAGGCAATTCGCAAGAAAGAGGCAAAAGAGCGTGCTCGCCAGGTGAAGAAGGCCGCGCCAAAGGTGAAGATGACACGTGCTCACTAGATCTGAATTAGTTCAGTTTGTTCTGTGCTATGCAAGTCTTATCATCATTTTTCTCAATTTTGAGATGGGTTCCCGCTCCATTCCTATGCAGATACAAATAGATTCTGTACCATCACACGCCTGTGTATGATGTTAGCAGTAGTTAGGTCAACATTTACTTACCCAAAAAAAAAGGTCTTCGACATTTGCCACGACGCTGTGGTTTTTGAACATTAGTCCTATTCAGTAATGTGACTAAACAAGGCATCAGTTATCGATTATCAAAAGATTTATTTTCAAGAAGCAACCGCGTTATTTCTACTGTTTTTGGGCCATGCAAACCAAGAGTGTTCGTTTTCTTTTTGAAAATAAATCTTATGATTATCAAAAATTGATGCATTTTTTTTTTCAATTTGGCTGCACACAATTATCATCTGTATATTATGCATACGATGCAGATGGATAATATTTGCAGAATGTGCTCTTTTGGGAGTGAGTGAATGATTGATGGCTTTGGAAGAATGAAACTATAGTAGTAGTAAACAGTCTACACAAGATTTAAAGATGGAATGTGTGTCCATGCTCGAATCAAATAGAAGGAATAAACAGGTGAACAAAGGTGTTTTGTCTAAATGTGTTTACTTCAAAAAACTAATAAATACAGGAGTAGTTATATTTTAATAGCTAGACATTTAATAAAATATTTTTATAAATTAATCATACAATAAAAATACAATTTTAGAAGCATTTTGGTCTTCTTGTTTCATATTTAATCATGTGACAATTCTGTTCTCTTTGGATTTTAGTTTATTGTATATTTTTTTTATAAATAATTTTCAAGTAAATATAATAGAATTTTTTTATAGACCACTTTGTTTAATTATTTGTTTTGAAATGAAAGTATATTGAAACATAGGTATTAACATTTTCAAATAATGTTGATCATTGTCTACTGAGCTAATTTAGAATCAGAGCTAGTCAACGATGATGAATTTCTCTAGAGTTGTAATTAAGTTGGCATAGTCTTTAAAGAGTGATCAACCAAAATTTTTATGATTGGCATCACTGGATTGTAATCCTCTTAATTTCATATTTGTAATGGAGAGAGAAATTATTATATCATCTAAGGGTGTGTGTAATATTATTTTCTAATTTTAAATAATTATAATTTGTATTCTTATTTTATAATCATTAGATATGTTGTAACGACCTTCACTCTACTTTAGTTATGCTTGTATATGTTACATGATCTTGTCTTGATATATTGCATTCTTGCAAACCTTGATTTGTCTTGCTTAAGTGTTTCTCGCATGTTTTGTATCTTACTTGGTGTGAGTTTAGCTGAGGTCATCCTCAGTCTAGAATTATCTTGGAACCCTTTTGTTTGACCTCCACCTTCGCCCTGACATATTGGCCGAGATGTCATTATCTAGGCCGAGGTGTTCATCACCAAGGCCGAGATGTGTATTATCTAGGCCGAGATGTTACCTTTGCACCTAAGTGACTTTGTCCTGGAGTGGTATGACCTAGACCGAGGTGTGGCACATCTAGGCCAAGGTGTGGCACAGCTTAGCCAAGTGTTGTCCCTCCTAGCCGAGATCATTGTTCCCCCTACTTGCCGATGTCTTGTTCTTAGCCGAGGTCATTACCTGCCAGAGTGCCCATGCCATCGTGCTTGTTGAACACATTTTGTCATAGTCTTGTCTTTTCGCTCAACCACCTTTTTGAGGAGAACCAACCCGGTAGTGCCACTTGTCCCAGCTGAGTGTTAAGTCAGCCAGCAGACCTAGAAATGTGTCATTTGCTATATGTCTTTGTTCTTGAGGAGAGAGAAGCTCTAGGAAGAAGAAGAAGTTTTAGAGTGAGAGAGTGGGCTTTTGAGCTTGATTCCTAGAGATCAAACCGTTAGATTCGTGTATTGAGGTTAGATTCTTAATTTACTCTTGTTGTTCTTATTGATCATCTAGCTGCATTGCACGATCGAACCTGTTCTGCACGTCATGCATCGATTTAAAGTTGGTTTTAGAAAGAGAAAATAGTGTTCATTTGTTCTTGAAAAAAATGTCTTGTTTGATCCGAAAGTTTGCCTTAAGATTCATGTTTTGTGTTTGTTCTCACAAGATCCTTGAATATGGGTACCTAGGTCCATGTTTTTGAATTCGTAGCATGAAATCTCAGATTTTGTAGTAGTAAATTATGATCCTTGCATTCATCTTCCTCATGTTCATGTTCTTCATGTTCGTCATGTTCTTCAAGAGAGGGAAACCCAGATTTTTCCCGACCTCATTTCCTTGAATGTGGCCATCGAGGCAACACCTCGGCAAGGAGGTGTGGGACCTCGGCCTAGACCCGGTAGTCGCCCAGCATGTTTTCGTGAGATGGGAAAACAGTATTTTGTTTTGACTTAGCTTGGTTTTGAAGGGTGCCGAGATCATCTGTATGCATGTGAACTTGTTTGAAAGTGCATTCAATAGATTTTTCCATGTGTTTGAAGGACTTGGACTTACCTTGACCCCGACGTCTGAAGAGCTATGTGAGTGGTATTTTAATAAAGTTATGTTATTAAGTTTTGTTAAAGTTTTGCCTTGCTTGTTTCGGAAAAGTATTTTGTGAAGCATGAATGATGATTCCTATTTTGTATATCAAGTATTAGCCTTGTTTTGAATGACAATCTTGAAAAGTCCGTACGTGCTAGGAGACTATAAGCATTTGTAGCACAATCTTGAAAAGTCCGTACGTGCTAGGGGACTATAAGCATTTATAGCACAATCTTGAAAGTCCGTACGTGCTAGAGGACTAAAAGCATTTGTAGCACAATCTTGAAAAGTCTGTACGTGCTAGGGGACTATAAGCATTTGTAGCACAACCTTTGTTAATGTCATCCATTGGAACTTGAAAGCCTTGAAAGACTTTAATTGTTGAGACTTGAAAGATTTGCTAGATAGGCTTGATTTGCCTTTGGATTCTATACAAGATGTGATGTGCCTTGATTTGATAAAGATTTCAGATATCATTCATGTAAACCCCTTTATTATTTATACCATTCACTGAGTATCCAAGCTCACCCTTCTCTATATATATATAGGTGACAAGCAGGACGGCGGTGACGCATAGACGTACTTGCCACTTGTTTTGGATTTTATACTTTTGCAGCATCTTGAAGATTTTGCTTCTTAGTTGTATTCCATTGTACCTTGTATTTGACGGTTGAGAAGCCTTTTGGTCAAGATGTATTTTTGTACTTCATTTTGTTGTATTAAAGCTATGTAATGATGTATGCCATTCTATTTAACTTATGCACTACTCTTATGGACTAATTAAATTTGTATATATTGCTTCCGCACATGTTAGCCCCATATGTAATACTCTGATTGTGTGTGAATTTTGAAAGTTGGCCTTCGGTAATCTCGGATTACTGGCCATCACGGCACCAAACTACTATGGGTGGTTTGGGGTCGTGACAGATTGGTATTAGAGCCAGGTTCCTCATAGTACGTTATTTACACACCTTGAGTCCTAAAGAGCATAGGATTTCCCTTAGAAAGATGTTAGGTTTGCATCATGTTGCTTGCTATTTGACGAAGTGTGCATCATCTCGGCTTGACTGTTTGTTACTTGCATACATGTCTATTTGATCGTTTTGTTTTAAAGTCACATTTTGCATACTCATAGCATCATGAGGAGGGGTAGACCGCCCGTTGGTCGAGATCATCCCGAAGACAGATTGGACAGATTAGAGAGATTGGTCGAAGGTTTGGTCCGTGAGTTGAGACAACCTAGGCCACAAGACACTAGTACTACTTCTACTCAGGCCGAGCAGACAAACGGCCGACATGCAGTTCCACCTCCACCTCCACCTCCTCCAGCGTCGCAAGTGCCTCCACAGCAAGCTTTATATGGGGACAACACCATAGCCTTGATTAGAGAGTTCAAAAAGATGAAACCACCGAGGTTCTCTGGGGGTATTGAACCGATGAAGGCCGAAGCGTGGGTCTTGGAAATGGAGAAGCTGTTTGAGATCTTTCCCAGTACCGATGCCTAGAAGGTGTCACTGGCAACATTCACACTAGACGACGATGCACGAAGATGGTGGATGATGACCCGAGAAAGCAACCCAGGTCTGACTTGGGCCAAATTCTTGGAATTGTTTTACAACAAGCATTTCCCCCTTAGTGTTCGAGACTGTAAGACCACAGAGTTTCAGACTTTGACACAAGGCAACAAGACAGTGGCAGAATATGACCGTGCTTTTACCGAGTTCGCGAGATATGCGCCTCACATGGTCGATGATGAATACAGAAAGGCCAGGAAGTTCGAAAGTGGACTGCGTGGACCAATTCAGGATCGAGTTAACATGCTCAATATGCCGACCTACGCCGGAGTGTTGGACAAGGCCATCTTGGCAGAGGCTAACTTGAACCGGTATCAGAACTCAGGAGAAAATCAGAAGAAGAGGCAAAACTATGATAATCGCCGAGTTCCGTTTAACGCCAAGAAGAAAGCGAATGTGGGCAGCTCCAGCAACTCGAACCAAGAAGGTAATACTAGGCCGACGTGTGCAAGCTGTGGGAAGCCGCATTCCGGAGTTTGCCGTTGGGCATCGGGAGCCTGTTTTGAATGTGGTGAAATGGGTCATCGTGTGAAAGACTGCCCGAAGGCAAGGACTGATGATGGTAAGAAGAATGGGAGTACCTCGGGCTATGCACAGAGAAATAACATCGGAAGGGCACAGACGAGACAGGGTAGAGTTTTTGCATTGGTACCAGGAGACACTCAGAATGCTAAGACAGTAGTGTCAGGTATATTCCCAATTTGCTCTCAAGATGCATACATATTAATTGATTCGGGTTCTACGCATTCATTTGTATCTGCTAAGTTTGCCGAGAAGTTAAATAGAGAACAAGAACCCCTTGACTATGTGTTATATGTGTCTACTCCATCTGGGAGAACTATGATTGTTGCATCCATTTATAGGGCGTGTGTGGTTGTGATTGGGGGTGTAGAATTGTTAGTCGATTTAATGCCGTTAACCATGGCTCACTGCGATGTCATATTGGGAATGGATTGGTTAGTAGCGAATCATGCATCCATTAATTGTGTTTCGAAGAATGTCACACTGAAACCCCCAAGCCAAGCCGAGGTTATTTTCCAGGGTAAGGGAGTAGTGCCCCCACCTTACTTAATCTCATCCATGAAAGCCTATAAGTTGATCCAAAAAAGGTGTCAGGGTTATTTGTGCAGTATACTAAGTGATTCGAATGGAAGTGTTGAGTTAGCCGACATACCAATTGTTAAGGAATTTCCCGACGTCTTTCCAAATGAGTTGCCTGGCCACTTGATCGATAGGGAGGTAGAGTTTGAAGTGGACATCATGTCAGGAACGCAACCTATCTCCAAAACACCCTATAGAATGGCCCCAGATGAACTTAGGGAACTGAAACTGCAATTACAAGAATTGTTGGATAAGGGATTCATTAGGCCGAGCACTTCACCATGGGAAGCACCCGTTCTATTTGTTAAGAAAAATGATGGCACACTTCGCCTTTGCATTGATTACAGAGAACTTAATAAGGTAACCATCAAGAACAAGTACCCGTTGTCTAGGATTGATGATTTACTGGATCAACTAAAAGGAGCACGAGTCTTTTCCAAGATTGACCATAGGTCGGGTTACCATCAACTGAAAGTTAAAGCCGGGGACATTGAGAAGACTGCTTTTTGGACAAGGTATGGCCACTACGAATTTTTGGTAATGCCTTTCAGAGTGACCAATGCCCCTGCAGCATTCATGGACTTGATGAACAGAGTCTTTAAGTCGTATCTAGATGAGTTCGTAGTTGTTTTTATTGACGACATATTGATCTATTCCAAGAGTACAATTGAACACGAGAATCATCTGAGACTTGCCCTGCAAATCTTGAGAGACAAGAAGTTGTACGCCAAGCTGAGCAAGTGCGAGTTCTGGCTTTTCAGCATTTCATTTTTAGGGCATGTGATTAATGAAGAGAGTATATCAGTTGATCCCAGTAAGATTGAAGCCATTGTGAATTGGCCGACGCCGACCAACGTGTCTGAGGTTCGTAGTTTTCTGGGCTTGGCAGGTTATTACAGAAAGTTTGTGAAGGACTTCTCAAGGATTGCAGTACCATTGACACAACTAACCAAGAAGGGAACAGCATATGAATGGGCCGATGATAGAGAATCAGCCTTCCAAGAGTTGAAGACGAGGTTAGTTACGGCAACAGTTCTTGTACTCCATCAGGTAATGAGAAATTTCAGATTTTTAGTGATGCTTCACATAAGGGTTTGGGTTGTGTATTAATGCAAGGGGGCAAAGTCATAGCATATGCATCTCGTCAGTTGAAACTTCATGAAAAGAACTATCCAACCCATGATCTAGAGCTAGCAGTCGTGGTGTTTGCTTTGAAGATTTGGCGTCACTACTTGTATGGAGCCTCTTGCCAAGTTTTTACAGATCACAAGAGCTTGAAGTACTTGTTCACTCAAAAGGAACTGAATTTGAGGCAGAGAAGGTGGCTTGAATTATTGAAGGACTACGACATGCGGATTCGGTATCACCCAGGTAAAGCAAACTTGGTAGCCGACGCATTGAGTAGAAAGTCAGTGGGAAGTTTGGCATGCCTAGCCATGATTTCAGTGGAGCCGGCTACTATTGGGGAAGTAAAGGCAAGGCAAATGGAGGATGAATTCCTGAAGAAGGTAGCCGACGAGATTATCACCAGGCCGAGGTCAGGTTACACCCTTGAGAATGGAGTGCTTAAGTTTGAAGGAAGATTGTGCGTAGCCAACGTCCCAGAGTTGAAAGGAAATATTTTGCAAGACTCTCATGGATCCAGATTTGCAGTTCACCCAGGAAACACCAAGATGTATCAAGATGTAAAACAGACTTTTTGGTGGCCGAATATGAAAAGAGAGATAGCCGAGTTCGTGTCCTAGTGTTTGTATTGTCAACAAGTGAAAGCAGAACATCAGAGGCCAGCAGGACTTCTCTAACCTTTGCCGATTCCTGAGTGGAAATGGGAACACATCTCCATGGACTTTGTGACTGGTTTGCCGAAGACACAGAAGGGGATGGATTCGATCTGGGTTATAATCGACAGATTAACTAAGTCAGCACACTTCTTGCCCGTTAAGACGTCGTATAATGTTGATCGACTTGCTGTGTTATATATGAAGGAGATTATTAGACTTCATGGTGTGCCGATGTCCATTGTGTCAGACCGAGATCCAAAGTTTGTTTCTAGATTTTGGCAGAGTTTACAAAGGGCTTTGGGGATCGAATTGAGGTTTAGTACGGCTTTTCATCCTCAGACTGATGGCCAAACAGAGAGAACAATTCAGACACTTGAAGACATGCTTAGATTATGTATATTAGACTTCAAGGGAAGCTGGGAAGTGCATTTGCCATTAGTAGAATTCGCTTACAACAACAGTTATCAAGCTAGCATTGGCATGGGGTCGTATGAAGCCCTGTATGGAAGAAAGTGCAGATCGCCGATATGTTGGACCGAGATAGGAGATAAAGCTTTGATCGGCCCCGATCTAGTTCAAAGGACAACCGAAAAGATCAAGCTTATCCAACAAAGAATCAGAACTGCTCAGAGTCGACAGAAGAGCTATGCCGACCAGAGAATGAGAGAGTTGGAATTTGAAGTTGGGGATCATGTATTCCTGAAGGTTTCACCAATGAAGGGAACTTCCAGATTTGGGAAGAAAGGTAAGTTAGCACCTCGTTACATCGAGCCGTTTGAAATACTTGAGAAGGTTAACCCAGCAGCCTATAGACTGGCTCTACCGCCGGAGCTAAGTCAAGTTCACAATGTGTTCCATATTCAATGCTGAGGAAGTATATTCGGGATCCACTGCATGTAATCGATCATTCCGGGATTGTGGTTAGCGAAGATTTAGGCTACGAGGAGAAGCCGATAAAAATTATTGACAGACAAGTGAAACGGTTGAGGAAGAAATTGATACCAATGGTGAAAATTGAATGGAAAGAGCATTATGGCAAGGATGCTACATGGGAAATGGAAGAAGAATGAGAATCCGTCATCCGGGGCTATTTGTAGAGCAAGGTAATTTAAGTTTGGGGACCAAACTTCTTTAAGGAGGGTAGGATGTAATGACCCTCACTCTACCCTAGTTATGCTTGCATATGTTACATGATCTTGTCTTTGATATATTGCATCCTTGCAAACTTTGATTTGTTTTGCTTAAGTGTTTCTCGCATGTTTTGTACCTTGCTTGGTGTGAGTTTAGCCGAGGTCATCCTCAGTCTAGAATTATCTTGGAACCCCTTTGTTTGACCTCCACCTTCGCCCTGACATATTGGCCGAGATGTCATTATCTAGGCCGAGGTGTTCATCACCAAGGTCGAGATGTATATTATCTAGGCCGAGATGTTACCTTTGCACCTAAGTGACCTTGTCTTGGAGTGGTATTACCTAGACCGAGGTGTGGCACATCTAGGCCAAGGTGTGGCACAGCTTAGTCAAGTGTTGTCCCTCCTAGCCGAGATCATTGTTCCCCCTACTTGCCGATGTCTTGTTCTTAGCCGTGGTCATTACCCGCCAGAGTGCCAATGCCATCTTGCTTGTTGAACACACTTTGTCATAGCTTTGTCTTTTCGCTCAGCCACCTTTTTGAGAAGAACCAACCCAGTAGTGCCACTTGTCCCAACTGAGTGTTAAGTCAGCCAGTAGACCTAGAAATGTGTCATTTGCTATAAGTCTTTGTTCTTGAGGAGAGAGAAGCTCTAGGAAGAAGAAGAAGTTTTAGAGTGAGAGAGTGGGCTTTCGAGCTTGATTCCTAGAGATCAAACCGTTAGATTCGTGTATTGAGGTTAGATTCTTGATTTACTCTTGTTGTTTTTATTGATCATCTAGCTGCATTGCACGATCTAACCTGTTCTGCACGTCATGCATCGATTTAAAGTTGGTTTTAGAAAGAGAAAATAGTGTTCATGTGTTCCTGAAGAAAATGTCTTGTTTGATCCTAAAGTTTGCCTTAAGATTCATGTTTTGTGTTTGTTCTCACAAGATCCTTGAATATGGGTACCTAGGTCCATGTTTTTGAATTCGTAGCATGAAATCTCGGATTTTGTAATAGTAAATTATGATCCTTGCATTCATCTTCCTCATGTTCATGTTCTTCATGTTCGTCATGTTCTTCAAGAGAGGGAAACCCAGATTTTTTCCGACCTCATTTCCTTGAATGTGGCCATCGAGGCAACACCTCGGCAAGGAGGTGTGGGACCTCGGCCTAGACTTGGTAGTCGCCCAGCATGTTTTCCCGAGATAAGAAAACAGTGTTTTGTTTTGACTTTGCTTGGTTTTGAAGGGTGCCGAGATCATCTGTATGCATGTGAACTTGTTTGAAAGTGCATTCAACAGACTTTGCCATGTGTTTGTAGGACTTGGACTTGCCTTGACCCCGACGTCTGAAGAGCTATGTGAGTGGTATTTTAATAAAGTTATGTTATTAAGTTTTGATAAAGTTTTGCCTTGCTTGTTTTGGAAAATTATTTTGTGAAGCATGAATGATGATCCCTATTTTGTATATCAAGTATTAGCCTTGTTTTGAATGACAATCTTGAAAAGTCCGTACGTGCTAGGGGACTATAAGCATTTGTAGAACAATCTTGAAAAGTCTGTACGTGCTAGGGGACTATAAGCATCTGTAGCACAATCTTGAAAGTCCGTACGTGCTAGGGGACTATAAGCATTTGTAGCATAATCTTGCAAAGTCCGTACGTGCTAGGGGCCTATAAGCATTTGTAGCACAATCTTGAAAGTCCGTACGTGCTAGGGGACTATAAGCATTTGTAGCACAACCTTTGTTAATGTCATCCCTTGGAACTTGAAAGCCTTGAAAGACTTTAATTGTTGAGACTTGAAAGATTTGCTAGATAGACTTGATTTGCCTTTGGATTCTATACAAGATGTGATGTGCCTTGATTTGATAAAGATTTCGGATATCATTCATGTAAACCCCTTTATTATTTATACCATTCACTGAGTATCCAAGCTCACCCCTCTCTATATATATGTAGGTGACAAGCAGGACGGCGGTGACGCATAGACGTACTTGCCACTTGTTTTGGATTTTATACTTTTGCAGCATCTTGAAGATTTTGCTTCTTAGTTGTGTTCCATTGTACTTTGTATTTGACGGCTGAGAAGCCTTTTGGTCAAGATGTATTTTTGTACTTCATTTTGTTGTATTAAAGCTATGTAATGATGTATGCCATTCCATTTAACTTATGCACTGCTCTTATGGACTAATTAAATTTGTATATATTGCTTCCGCACATGTTAGCCCCATATGTAATACTCTAATTGTGTGTGAATTTTGAAAGTTGGCCTTCGGTAATCTCGAATTACTGGCCATCACGGCACCAAACTACTAGGGGCGGTTTGGGGTCGCGACATATGTAATGAAAATACTCCATTACATACATAGAATGTAGAGGATTAAAGTACATCACTATAGTCGAATGGGTTATGCTGATGCAAGTTATGACATTTATAAAGTTGATTACCACAAATGTCATAACTCAATCTATGAGAGTTATAACTTAAAAAAAAAAAAAAAAAAAAAAAAAAAAAACTAAAAGAAAACAAAAAAGAAGGTGAATTATAACCAAATACCATATAAGATATAACTAAATAACTCTTGAATCATAATAAAAATAATGTTATAATCGATATCACAATACTTTGGAGTGTGTACCCTAAAATTTCCGTAGTTGTGTATATATATATATAAATGTTTTACGTAGAAATTTTCTTACCAATGCATCATACAGTAATAGTTATGGAATGAGAGTCACCACAGCATAATTCGATGGGTCTCTCCACACTCAATCATAACTCATTTGATTGGTGATGAACCTTCCCGCAGGAATTGAGAACAATTTGGACACAAGAGCTTGAATTTGAAAGCCAATGAACACAACTCTTGGACAAAGCATTATGATTGTGGACACTCCATTTTTGACCGCTCGCAAGGCTCAAGCGCTTTGTCCGATACACTCGATGATGAAAGTGATATTGTGCGTGGTTTGAGATTTCAACGAAGGGGCCGTGTTTGAAGCTTTGAAACAATCCCAACCCTCCCATATTCCCACTGATTATATCGAAGAAATCCATTTTTATACATTGTGCCACCCTTTGCTGACGCTGAAACAAAAAAACAGGGGAATGCATTGAGGGCCGGCCGGGCCTTGGTAGCGAGAAACACTGTTCTGGGTGGGAGGTCGTCAGCTATCCATTTTTGAAGATATTTATGATATTTCTGGCTTAAATTCTATAAAAACGACCATATATCTCTGTTTTGAGGGTTGAAGAATTTCAAGAAAGCCTTTATATCACTTTGAAAGCTCCTTCTTCTCCTTCTTCTTGTGCAAGCAACACTTTGAACTAACCTACCACCTTGAACCCATATCCATAGATCGTATACAGCTTCATACCTTAGCCTAAGAACCTTGGTTCAGCCTTGAATATCATAATTCAAGCTTGAGAGTGTGTTGAGACTTGGCTTGGTTCATAATCAGAAGCTTACTTCTTTAAGAGGTATAAGTTTGCTATCTTCCCTCTTACTTTCATTTCTTTCATTTGCTACCTAGTTTTCGTTGTTTTGTGTTGTTTTGATCTCATTTTAAGTGTTTAAGTTTGGGTTTGGAGAGCTACAAAAAGGATAGAGAGAGTTTACACTCTTTCTACACATTTACCTATAACTCAAACCCTTACTTGTACACTCATTTTCTTTGCTCCCTAAACTAATTTTCAGAGTTAAAAAAAAAAAGGTTAAAAATCATGCTTTGAGGCTTAAAAAATGGAGGGGTTAGCCACCCCTCCTTGTTCTTACCTACTAGCATTGTTTCCTCTCTATGTTGTTTAGCTTTTTAGGATCTTTCATGCATTTTTAGCCACTATTTTTCATCTGTTTAGGGCTGTTTTAGAGCTGTCTTAAGTTGTTTAAATAGTTCATACTTCGATTAGTTTAGTTGTTGTCTCATAAGTTTGCATATATAGCATGTTATATATTGTTCTAAGCTTTTCTTCAATCTATTTCCATGTTTAAGACCTCATTTTAATAGTCAACTTACCATTCATCTCTTTTATTTGAGAGTTGTTTCAATTAGTTGATGGTTATTCAAAATGTGAACTAGCGATTTACGCTTAATGGCTTAATCTTTACGGAGATTCATTGCCAACGGTGTAGTCTCTTTTCATGTTGAGAATCACCTCCCGTTTGCCATATTTCTTACTTAGTGGACATAATCTCTAGTGGACGTAACGATCATCTTAGACTTAATGGATTAAAGGATGGCAAAGATTAATGAATTTGGCGTAAAATGAACCAACTCACATAAAGAAAATGAGTCATCTTGCTTCGGATTTGGCCGGATGTTACGCCGAATCCATTGTGTCAAGAGTTGTCTTACATCAATTCATGATATTTTGATGGATCTTAAAGCGTCTCTACCTTCCTCTTTCAGTTCACTCCATGATAGGAGAGTGAGATGGTTGTTGTTCATTTCATTTATTGATTTTGTCCAAGTTGTGCATCAAAATCATCAAGCAATCAATTTTCTCATTGATGGTTTTAGAAACAATTCTAACATTTTCTCGAGACTTTCCCATGACAGAGAAGTGTAGGAGGGACAAACAGAGTCCAAAACACTCTATCTGCACTATTTTCACTTCAAAACACAAAATAGAATTTTACATAAAATTGAGGCACGGTCGGCCTTCTTTAGCCCCGGCAGGGCTTCATTAAGGGCCGGCCGGTCATCAATGTTTGGTTAGCAGTGTATTTTTGCAAAAAACAGAGGACATTGGCTGAAGGTGAAACAAAATGGTCTGGGCAGACTAAGCAGTTTCTAGACGCTACGCATACGAGCATTGTGCATCCTTGTGCATCCTTGTTTGATGATCAATTAATAATTATTAGTATAATAATTAATTAATTTAATTATTATTGTTTATTTATAATTGTTGTAGTTAATTAGTTTAAATATCTAGTTTATTTCTCATTACTACCTTTGTTGTAATAGCCTAGTTAGCTAGTTAATGCTTTAATTATTCATTCAGTTTTGCAATAAGTAGTTTAATTTGAACTTTCGGACTTTGATTCACACCCTCTTGCACGAGGGCAAATGTGTAATAAGTTATATGTTTTCTAACCTCACGTCTTTCTCTCTTTTATTTACTTGCTTACGATGGTTAGTATAGGAACATCATTTTTCATAGCATTCTTATGTTTTGCATCCATTGTCTTACATGCGTCCAAGATTCGATTCATCATACTAACCAAACATTTAAATTCATTAATTGAATACGTGATTGTTCACATGTCTTGAATGAAATCATATGCCATGCACATAGCCGAGCCTATAAAATACATAATGTGTGCGTTGCATTAGTCATATTGCATTAATTAGGAACATGCATTTTCCTAACTCTTCTATCTTTTTTTGGCTCGGAGTGCTAGGTGAGTAATTTTATGTTTTAGCATCTTGCATCGAATGTAGTTGTTGTCATGTCAAAGCATACTCCCATGAGACTAGTTGCTTAAATGATATAACTCTTTTAATGCCAGTAGATGAAGGCCTTTTTACATAAGTTGGGATAAATTGATTAATATACATGCAAACTCACATTTTCAAGTGACGGGTATCAAAAACAATTTTCAAACAAACATGAAATCAAATGTTCCAACTTTTGCAAATTGGTCTATACTTGTGTGTATCACTTGGTAAAGTTAGTTTAATAATCGGAACAAGAGCATATAATGTAAATAAAAATCACATCATGATTAGTAGAGGTCGATCTTTGATCGGGTGAGTGGGGTGTTCAATTCATGACCTTCCCCTCTCGTACCTAAGCTCCCAAGTCGAGACACTTTGGTGATGACGGATAAGTAGCCTTTGGCACGAGTCTCGGGTTTCCTAAATTTTTCAAAAATATTTAGGTGACGACTCTAAAATCTAACAAAGCAATCAATTTTTAACATTTGATTCAAATATCGATTTTCCAAAAGAATTGCTGGATTTAGACTCTTTGTGTGTTTTCACTGTTTCACATTGCACTTGTAAAATCAGATTTAAAACCATAGGTGGAGTCCAAACTGTAGGGCTATTCACCTTCCGAAAAGGAATGCGAAAAGTCGAGCTACATGTGACTATTGATATTGTGCAACAACACCAAGAGTTGTGTCCATTACCACAGGTCACCATGATGTATATAAATACACATGGTTGTAGTGTTGCAAAACTACTTCAATATTACCAATCTTCTTATTTGCTTTGTTCTCAAATTGTTGATTTTCTTGTGTGATAAACACCTTCACGGGATTATCAATCATCACCATTATTTGTTTTTCTTTCAGTGTTATCAAAGCAGTGTTAAACTGAGTATGCAAGTGTCGAGTTATAATCCGTAGAAGAGCAACTTTGATAAGAATTTATTTTTCCAAAATTTAGAAAACAAATTAACAAATATATAAGTGTCTTGCTTTGGTGATTTCTATTTGGTTGTTTGATCACTACAAGCGCATAAACAACCCAACAGTGCACCTGAAGGAAGTTGTTGTGGTTTGAAACGACAGAAGATCAATTGCCAAAATCAAGTCTGAATATCGTCGAGTAGCGGAAGTGTTACGAATCTTTTTCGGTTGCCGAAACGCGTCTCCATCTCCTTCATCTTGTTCATTTCAAAATTTCAGTCGAGATGGTGCTTTTCCTAGTGAATTTTTTAAAAAAAAAAATAATTCTGCTGATTTTTTTTTTTTTTTTGTGTGTGTCTTTGGTTACCCACCCCGTCGAATAATACTGTTGTTGCTGCTGCTGCTACTGCTGCTACAAAGTTATGTTTTTAATCTTGTTTTTGGGCCATATATAAAAAAATAAAAATAAAAATAAAAATAAAAAAGCTCAATAGTCAAGCAGCAACCCACAGACACAAATATAAGTTGTAATCAAAAAGATATTTATCATTATTATTATTGTTATTGTTATTATTATTATTTTGGGATTGGTATTTTGGCCAATTCTTATCTGTTTTAAAGTTAAATTGAGGCTATTTCACAACTTACTAAGTAACTCAAACCAACATCATACAATCCTAAGGTTCCATCTTGTCCTAACTATGCCCCTTTAGAACTACATGACTCCCACTTCTCAACAAACAATTAAGGCTCATAAGCTAATACAAGCTTCATTCAGGAAAATAAGAACAGTTACTCAACAAAATTAAGATTACAGATTCTCACAACACCTTCCATGTAACGGCACAAGTTGAGACCCGACCCTTTTTTCTTTTTCATATAGAGATAGTTGCATTAAAAAGGATTTCTGTCAAAATTGGACTTAACTTGAAATTTTTTCTAAGTGTAAACGATTGAATTTTTCAAAACTTACAATTTTGAAAATAATTTTTGGCGGTAATTATTCCTTATGTATTAATTAGACTAATTAGATTTTCTGAGATTTTTATACGAGGTATTAATCACTTTACTTCAACGGAATTGTAACTATTGATCTATAGTTCAATGAGAAAGAGAACTTCTGTATTAATGTTATTTTTGAAAGCACAGAGAGTTTTGAGAAAATCATTGTTTGATTATCATTATTGGTTTAATTATTTTGGGGGGCATTACATTCCAACATAGACAAGTTCCAAAATTAATTACATACCTACACTATTGGGTCACGAAAACATATACATATACATACACAACACCTGTAGGCATAAAGCCCTATATAAAAGAGAAATAACATCACAGTACCAAAGCACTAAAACCCACCACTACATAACATCACTATCATCTCTTCCTGGACTATTGAGATGAACCTTGTCCACACAAAGGGCAACAACTCCTAACATGGCCTAATATATTACACTTGGAGCAGAAAGGTGGTTCTCTATTTTGTGACTGACTCGAGGAAACCCGAGTCTGAATGGATCTCCCGAAGGACGAACCCGATGAGGTAAATCTAGGTTGAGGCTGAATTTGGGCTTGTGATTGAGATTCTGCTCTCCTTTGCCTCCTACTAGATCTGGTGTGCTCTTGAACCAAAGAACTCGCCAATATGGCTCTTTCTCCTTCATCCCGACTAACCTCAGGATTGGTGGCTTCCATGTGAGCCGCCGCATCTACCAGTGTTTAATATCTTGTTTCTAATAATATTTCTTGAAAAACCTTTAAATTGAGGTATAAAACCTTCTTGAGTCATTTCAACAAAATCGAGATATTCACTAGTAGTAAAAAGTTGTTTATTTTTAATAATATAATTAACTACTATATCTTGTACGCGTACAGGATCATATGAAAATATAAATAAATTACCAACTGATGAACTCCCTAATTGCATTTAAATTCTAATATTAGGTTATTAACTTTGTAAATTCTTATTAGTATGTCTTTTTAGATGATTAGTACCACTTACTGATGCAACACTAATTAAACTTCCACAATATTTACTTTTTTTCTTTAATTACAATTTTACCATCATGAAGAGTTACAGATGTTCTTTCAAAATAGTCCCAAACACTAAATGGGCCCCTAGATGATGATGATGCTGTTGTTGTTATAGGAGGATTAGGAATAGCAGAAGAATCAATTGATTCATATTGTGTATATTCATCAATATCGACAAAATCATTATTACGATACATATTAATACAAGTAAAGTAATATATATTAACTAACAATTAATTTTAAAAAATGAGTAACTAATAAATATCAATTAAAAGAAATAATATATATTAATTCAAATAATTAATGTTATCGAATGACAAATGTGGTATAAAATTTGCTTCTTTGGTAAAAAATTCTTCTTACATAATTATTATTGCCACGTTGAAATGAAACTTGAAAGTTCGAAAGTTAATTGAGAGAGTTGAAGAGAGAATGAGAGTTGATTTGTGAAGAGTAAAAGTGATGAAAATTTCCCCTTTTCAAACGGTCAAAAAGTGATTCTTTGATGAAAAATAAAATAAAATAAAAATTTCCCCTTTTCAAACGGTCAAAAAAGTGACCGTTTTTTATTGACGGTTGCACACCTAATGCGAGTGTGCAAGGAATGCTCTGCACAAACAAATTATGTTGCAGTATTGTTTGCTGAACCACTGTCCAACAAAAGGCCTTTATTTATTGATGAACTTGCTATTAGCACCTGAGACTTGAGAGCTGAGATAGTTATATGGGAAGAGTCCAAAGACAATTTAGACTATTGGAGAGAGAGAGATTTGAGAGAGTCTTGGGTTTCAAAGAGCATTGATTGGCACCCCCAGTACGGGGGCACCCCCAGCACCCCCACCTCCACGTGGGGGGCTGTGGACCAAGGGAGAGTAAAAAAAAAAAAAAAAAAAAAAAAAAAATTTCAGCCAATCACATGTTGCCACATCACTGGGGGTCCTTCAAAATTGGAGTTCCAAAGCATTTTTGGGTTTCAAAATACAAACTAGACCCAAGCTCTACCTAAGTCAGGGCCGGCCCTGGCCATAGGTCACAAGGACTTGGCTTAGGACTCTTTAAAATAGATTAAAAAAAAAGACATCTTCTTATTATAATTTAGTATAATATATTGGGTATTTTTAAGTCTAAAAAAATTAAAAAAACTCAAACTAACTTAAAATAAATTGACTCATTAAAAAATTAACAGGCCATTCAAAAAAATTAACATTGTTATCTATTGAAAAATAGACCAAAAAAAAAACTCTTATTATTAGGAATATGCAAAATACCGCCCAATCCACTAAAACCGCACCGATCCGCATCTATCCACACCGCTCTAACTGCTAACCGCGGTTTAAACTTTAAAATATATAATCCGCTAACCGAACCGCTCCGCTCCACTATAGTTAATACATATATATTTTTTAACCTCTAATGAAATATCAATGTAAAAATGAGTGTGAGAAAGATTCAAGATATGAAATTTATTACAAATTAGTGGTTATATATATGAAACATATTATGTAAAATTACTGTGTTATATATCTAAAAAATATTATACAAATTAGTGTTATATATTATGCAAATGTATGATAATTAGTTAGAATATTCTTCAATCCGTCAATCCGCCAAAAACCGCTCAAACTGCAATTTTTCAATCCGCTAATCCGCCATTCAGTTTGTAAATATACTCTCAAACCGCCCGAATCGCACTGCGCACACCCCTACTTATTATAATTTAGTCTAATTTATTAAGTATATTTTAAGTCCAAAAAAAATTAAAGAATGCCCAAATTAACTAAAAATAAATTAATCTATTAAAAAATTAAAAGACCCATTTAAAATAATTAGCATTGTTATTATTCACCAAAAAAAAAATTATTCACCCAAAAAAGCATTGTTATTCATTAAAAATGATTTTGCAAAAAAATTAAATTGTGCAAGTATGATTGATTTATTTGCTTCTAAAAATACAAAAAGAGTGAAAATCAAGCAATACTTATTAGTCATTGTAATGTAATGCTAAGTATTTTTTATGATTTTGACACAAATCTTTTTGTCCTTTACTTTCAAAAAAAAAATTTCATTCAATAAAAAAAATGTAAAGAGCCCCAAAAATTTATTAGTTGATTATCAACTTTGGACTCCGAAAATCTCAGGGCCAGGCTTGACCCGAGTACGACCTAGGCTGGCCCAACCTCAGGCCCAGTCCGCTGGCTGGCTGGCTGAGCTATCCTGGCATTGTGCTAGGCCATGGGCTATTTTATTTTTACACCCCTACTAGAAATCATGCACAACTTTTTGCTGACCGAGCCCTGCTAGAGACCGCCCAAGCTTTGCTATCCAATAAACCCACAATTCCTCTTGCTATCCATCTAATAAGAAGATGCATGTATATAACTCACTAAATATTAACCTGCATAAATTTTACATAAAAAATCTTTATTAAGTTTTCACATGGTTTGAAACAAAGTTCATTTCATAATTAAAATGTAAACCAATACAAAATGTTTTATTTCCTGAATCACAAGGAAATAGATTGTAACATTTTCTTCCAATCTAACAAAGTTCATCGATGACAATTTTACAATAAATAAATTTGTTAAAATTTGTAGAACATACCTGTTTCAGTCGCCTTTGGCGTCCGTAGTCCTAGTATACGACCCACCCTCTACAACTATTCTCTGAGCAGAAATTTCTCTGTTTATACAACAAAGCTTCATCACGATACATGAGCACTCTCCGTGTATGCCCGAGCAATTTTGATTCTTTCAATTACCAAGTACTATTATTGTATATCATGTAGCAAGTCAGAAAGTGTTTCCCTTTGCTTTTTCAAATACAGGGACAACATCAACTTCTAATTCTAGTAGTGAAAAGGTCAACGTGACGACTGATATCAGTGGAAAAAAAGTAGTGTTTATTTGCTCCTCTATTCACCTTTGGAAATGACAACAAAAACGTCATCAAGGGACCATTTCGTTGGTTTTGTTTTTTGCTCAGGATTAATTATGGCACGCTCAGCATTTGCAAGTCGATAACCAATCACAATTTCCTGTCTCTGACGACCCCTAATCATTATATCGTAAAAGCAGAGTTCTTCCTGGTCGTATAAATAAAATTCTGCCGGTTTGATGCACATTTCATTTCCCTGTGAAAAGTTACAAGTCAAATATGAATCTATGAGCATTTCACCATGTTTTTAGTAGATGCCTAAGTTAAAAGATTGAAATGTTGAATACAAGCAATCCAAAAGTGTACCAAAAATATCTTTTTTTATTGGTAGGCAAGTCATAAGTCTTATACTCAAAAAGCACTCCTAGCTACTAACACAGAAAATAACCTATCAAGTAGATCTAAATAAGTTCAAAGTTAGACTAAGGAATAACACAAATGGGCCAACAATTAAAGATATATAACACCACCCATCAAATCAACACTCTGATTTATCTCCAAAACCAGCTCATGGTTTTGAAATCAGCCCATGCTTTTGGAATACAAACAGCACACACATTTCTAGCACAAACAAGCTAAGGGTGATGCCACCATATCACCCTATAGCATCAGCAACACCTCCAGTGAAGAAGACACCAGCCAGGCACACATGCTCAAAAACCCCTCTCCTCTGTAACCAAAGCACACAAGATACATCCACCCTAGCTCTGGCAGTTAAAAGTTTTCGCTAGTCCGTCACATCCCAGCCCCCAAACCAGACCATGAATCACCTACTACTGTCTCCAACCATTGTCACTCAGGTAGAGGAAATCTCAATATAGCTCGAGTTACAGCAAATCTCCAAACACCTAACACCACCAGAAGGGTTTAGTAGCCCAGCAATCGAATTTGTGAAACTGCAACCAGCACTTCCCCCACACTCCATCTCATCCAAGCACTACACTGAACTATGATGGTGCCACGCATGGCACACTATTATAAATAGCCACCACACCATAGATCAGGACAGAAAATGAAGGTAAAGGTAGAAATCACTGATTGTCAACTCAGCAAAAAAGCCCAGGAACTATATACTCTACCTCCGGCCATGAAGAGATCCAAAAAGAGAAGGGATGACAAGAAACAAAAAGAGAAGGGATAACAAGAAACAAAACACCCTAAAAAATATATTCAATGACGCACAAGGGAAGAGCAGTGGGTTCTCTAAGGGAGAGAATTGGCTTGAAAACATTCCTCTTCTCCCATGGCAAGAAACCTTGTGAGAAACTCTAGAGAGAAAAGCTCTTAACTAGAGAGAGAAAAAAGTGTTTTATTAGCCCAATACTGGTACGACCATAAAGATGATTATTTTGGTTCAGCAAAATTATTGGAAGTTCTTCGCATTAACTTTGACGATCACATGTTTACCCCTACATGTACACAAGAGAGTGAAAGAGGGAGGGGGCACGTCTATACATTCAGCAGGATGCAGGGGCGGTCCATAGTGGTGAACCCACTAAGAGGCCAGGACGGACACGTGCCCCTCCTTTCTTCTAGAAACCTACTTGTTAGTTCAAAGTTTTGAAAATGTTTTCAACTTTTTCCGTTTTAAAATTATATACATATATATATATATATATGCCCTTACATTTTTTTTTCCCATTCTTCTTCCAACAAAACTCAACACACCATTAACTTGAACATGGATACAGATTTACTCATTACATAATTCACAAATAAATCTAATTTATGTATTTCAGAGATATTTCTTATTTTTATTTTCATTTCATGTTAAGTGGTTTTATTGTAGTGACAAATATGATATTGGAATAGTTTTGAAATATTGATAACTAATTTTTTTTTTTATCAAACTGAACTGTGTTCCAAACTGACTTAACTCAATAATTTATCTTAATATTTGTCCCCTTTTGACTAAAATCGTAGCTCAGCCACTGCCAGTCCCTAACCTAGGGCAAAGGAGGCCAGGGTCTCCCTAGATTTGTGGAATTCTGTTTGACTGGCTTCTTTCAAGATGAAAATTTTGTGGAATTAAAACAAATGGCCACCATAGAATTTTTGCATTATTATGTAGAAGTCCAGCCCCACATCACTTTCCACTAATTTGGATGCCAAAACTTTACTTAAGCCTTGAAAGTTGAACCCAAGGCTATGCTAAAATGATACCAGGATTTTTTAAACTTGACTGTCTAATTTATTATTTGTCATGCATAATCAAATACCAAACCAACCAACAGGGTACTTTCTACAATTCAAACCTATAGCAGGAAAACAAAGGGTCATTTAGTGATTAGATTTGAGGTAATCAAACCAAGACTCCTAACCACAACAGCACCTATATGGCTTATCCTACTACTACTTTTACTTTTCTTTTTCTTTTTGCCAACAATCTGGGACAAACTATTGTTGACTCGCTATAGATTCATAGAAAATATGGCACTGAGCAAGGCAAATTAACAAGAATATATATGTGCTTTGTTTGACATTGTTATGTATGCTCTTTATCTTTGAATTGAAGCTTTTATTTTCTTTTTCTAAAGTTGATATTTTCCATTATGTTATAATGTTAAATTAATTTTGTCAATCTAACCTGAACATTAATTTAGAGTTCGTAGTATAGTTAGTTAACATAATGCAAAACACATTTTTGGTTGTAAAAATTAATCTTGATAAACTTATATCCCCACATCCTTTCCTTGAATAAATTTATGGGACTCTTGGCAGGTTGTGTCTAATGTGCAATTGACAACAGATTTATAACTTTATGTTGCTTTTAAAATAATATTTTCACATTGAGATCTGTTCTCGGTGATCCCTTCATGACGACTGCTGGACCACAAAAGAAATCGTTCATTTGATAATCTGATGTACAAGCAAACTTAGGGCCAGTTTGATTGTGTTTTCGTTTTCTATTTTATGTTTTCATTTTTGAGAAACATAGAAAAACTTGTTTGGCCAACTAAAAATACGCCCATTTTAGTCCCCAATCCCCATTGTTCTGGCCAACTGTTTTTGGGAAGAAAAAAAAAATGAAAACAGCCCACCTTTTAGAAAACAGCCCACCTTTTGGTTGAGCAAGGAGGGAGAAATGGGACCAGTGTGGTTTTCTCTAACCATTATACTCTTGCTTATTATCTTAAGAGCATTGTTTGAATGGAAATATGTAAAGGGGTCCTCCCATTTTCAGTTTTACCCATAAAGGAAATGTGGGTCCAAAGGAAACTATCCCCATGCTGGACCTGTTTCATGCAGTTTCTTGCAAACTAGAAAAAGCAAGAGCTAAAAAAACTTTTTTTTTTTTTTTTTTTTTTCAGTTTATTTGAGTCATTTTTGCATCATAAGAAGTTGCACCAGTCTGGGTTCTCCTTTCCCTTTCATCCATTTCATTCCTAGCAAACAACTAGAGCTTTATCCATCACACCCCTCACCTCTCCTACCATTTTTCCATCCTATCGAAGCCTTGTAAATTGCTAAATGGCAAGAGATTTTATATATAATTCAATTTCCGAATGACATTTTTTTAACCATCACAATCAATTGTAACAATTCTGTCCTGAGCATAGTTGTCAAATCATGAATCGAAATGGCCTTGTACCAAATTGTGAATCGTAAAGATTCAATCTCTTCTAATTAGTTAGAAAAACATATCTACACATTTGGATATTAAATATATCTTATAAATATAAAATATTTAGACTTAAATTAATGAAAATATTATTTTAAATAATGTTCACGTGATCTAATAGGTAAGAAGTTAATTCTCATTTAAGATCACTATCTTACCTTTTCTCTTTTTAGATATTGCTTATCAACCATACTTAAAAAAGAAAGTAAACAAAGACAAACTCTCAATTAACCATAATTTAACAATGATGTTGATATTTCATAAGCATACATACCTTTACAAGTAACAATGACCTAATAATAAAGAACTTTGAGAACCATTAGGTTTAACTGACCTCACCCTTGTAATATTGAAGTATATTTATTTCAATAAAATAAAAATAGATAAATTCATATTGCAAGTTACTTTAACCTTAAACATTTTTAGAATATACATTATGATTCTTTTTTCACAGGAAAAAAAAAATGAGAAGAAAAGATTAAAAAGATGTTGGGTTTGATTGAATCTCATTAAAAACTCATTGATCTTCAAAATAACAACAAATCATGTTTATATTGGCTATTTTCGTACTAAACACTATAAGAAGTTGTATTATATCATTTTAACAAAAAAATAGAGAAAAAAAAGAATCAAATATGTTATACATAATAGTTTCAAGAATCGCATAAATCGTAAAAGGGTCCACATTGTCTCTAGTTAGAGATCAAGACTGGACCGTCTAGTCAGCTCCTTGGGCCCACTTTTGGGCCCCGCTTCGATGATCCAAAACGTTCACATTTTAGGGTTCATCGAGTACATTATCCCTGTAAAAACTCAACGAATCCTAAAATGTGAATGGTTCGGATAATAGAAGCGGGGCCCAAAAGTGGGCCCATGGAGCTGGCTGGACGGTCCAATCTTGATCTCCAACTGGAGACAAGCTGCACCCATCGTAAAAAGTGAATTTATTATGAATCATGCGATTCACTAGATATTCACTTCCAAAATAGATTCACCCATAAATTTGAATCAATTTTGTAAAAATTGCTAATTGAATCATGAATCGAATCGCGAATCTTAAGATTCTGATAACAGAGGTCCTAAGGTACAAGAATGTCATCCTTGTCGTAGTTTGTCTTTGTCATGTCTAGTCACATTAAATACGACTTAGCTGAACTATCAACCCAATAATATTTGATGTCCTATTCACACCTTGGTTCAATAGTTTTGACAAACAGAAAAACGAGGGAAAGAGGATGAGGAAAAGCTTGAACAGAAAACATATAATTTTCTAGTATGAATTATATAGACATTCTTAGAACAATCTTAAGGTTAAAAGTGCGGTATGGAAGGTACCTCTTCTGCAAAAAGTTCCTCAAGTACACGATTTATTTGTTTGTCTTCGGCTACCATAGCTAGCGCCATACTGACCAGCTCATTTGATAGCACATAATCACTAATTCTGGAGACTGAGACCAGGTTTCTAGTCCTAGAATCCAGGATCTCACTTATAATTATTGATTTGTCTGAAGCTTGCTGCATTTCACGGATCCAAGAGGTATGAGAGAATGCAGACAGCCGTAGAGAGCTAGTTTTTGTATCTTTGTAAGGGAGACGCTTTGACTGCAATCGACATGATAGAGGCAACTTTAATCATCACCAAAACGAATTCAATATGTACAGGCCCAGAAGAAAGAAAATTTAAAACATATAATCAACACAATAATTTCATAGAAATAGACCATCTTCGACTGCAATCTATCTTTGAAAAATAATCAAACTAAAATATTTAACAGTTTAATCATCGATAATGTATTCTCTATAATCATAACACAGAAAATAATGTAGGTAAACATTTTTTAAAGTGGATTTCAGTTTTATATGCATGAACAAAGACAAGCAGTAGTAATTACCTGAATATCTCGAATGAGAAGGAGGGTGGCAAGCGAGCGTGAGTCAGAATGTACAACAGAATCTTCTACAGACTCATCTGCAAGAATTAATATCTGTCTTCTTAGAGTTAGTAATTAGTCATAGCAAATGACTACAAATTAACAATATCATATTTTAAGATTCCATGTGGAAACCAAAAAAAAAAAAAAAAGGAATCAACATCACTGAAATCAACCACTTCTTCCACATGACGTGCTACAAGTAGGTTAAAAATGTTGGCAAGTTAAAAAGGTAAGTTGGTGGTAGCAAAAATTTTGGTCAAGACCATTAGGTTATGTTTGGATCATGGATTTGGGTAGAGATTTGAAAAGAGAAACGGAAAAGGTGAGTGAAATGTAGCTATATGTCATTTACATTCACCCACCATATCCCTTTCCCTTTCCAAATCCATGATCCAAACGCAACCTTGAAGAAACATCAACAGGCTTATATGGTTTCTTCAAAGATTGATTCCTTTGTAATTATTCCTTCAAAGAAACATCAACGGGTTTCCCATAGCATAAGCTTGGGGCTCTATGGTTTCTTCAAAGATTGATTCCTTTGTAATTATTCCTTTTCAATTTAATTTTTTTGAGTGAAATGTACCTAGCCTTTTGGAACATTAGCCCAATAAATCTGTCACCAAACCTAGAATAACATTGTTCTTAGTCAACTGTAACCTATGAATAATGATTCAAAATCCACCAAACCTTGTAGCAAAAGTTTAGAATCCTTGAATGATCAAAAACAACCAAACTAAACTGCAGCCCCAAATTTTAACTCCTTCCATCTCCTATTTACAAAGTAGCTTTTTAACCCCATAACATCTAATCCACAAATGCATGTACACACTCAAGAAGGGAAGGAAGGAAAATAAATCTAGAAACATAATCTTGACCCTTAGACCATCTCCAATCCTTCACATTTTCTTTCATCAAATTTAAATTTAATGAAAAAGTGCTAAAAAAATCATTTTTCATTAAATTTAAAAAGATGAAGCATTAGAGATGATTTTTTTCCCATCAAATTTGATAAAAGGGGAAATTTGAGATAAGAGGGGATTTTTAAAAAGATTTTGATGAAAATTTGATGAAAGGGTTAGAGTAGTTCATATCATATCAATCAAGCTTTTTACTCAAATTTGAAATCAAATTAGATGAAAAAAATTGGTGAAGGGTTGGAGATAGTCTTACAGAATCAAATGTTTCCAAGGGAAGACTCTCCAAATGACGTCTGATAACAGCATTCCCTTCACGATGGACAAGTTTAATGTTGCTGAGTCCAGAGATATCTAGTCCACCATCAGTCAATTTCCTTTCTCGTTCTTTTTCTGGAACCTCATTAAACATCCACAATTCTGAACCTGGAGCCAAGAATGCCTCCAGTACCTACAAACAATTAGCAAAATCCACAACAAATCAAAGATGATGAAAGTTTATTTATGTGCATTATTGATTAGTAAAAGACTGATCTGGAAAGTACAACATTAATGGTTATATGTACTCTATATGTAGATAGCTGTCAAATGGAATCTCATACATACATACACATATGTGTGTGTGTGACGTGATAGTATGGGATAAGATGGTGATATACAGTGAGTATTTTGTGAGGGTGAGTCACTGTGTACTTTATTTTTATTTTACAGAACCATGTAAATTCTTGTGTTCATTTTGCTGTGACCATTTCTGTTTTATTTTTTGCTTTCATTGCTTTGGTAGGTTTATTCCCAACCAGATAAAATATTGATTTTCCCACTACCTTGTTCTCGAGTGATTATTTGGTCGTCTTGGAACATTATCCACACCATTCATTTACCACTTGACATTTGTCAAGTTGTCTCCCAAAATATTAACAAAAAGTACTGGGTCCCACAGTTTTAACCAATAAATATCAAATTGGAACACCATTTGAATTTGCCCCAAGAGCACCACATAATTTTCCCTTGTTCTCAGCAATTTCCTTAACTTCCATATGACAATTCCTGAGCAATTTGTCTGAAAATGTTCAGCTTCAAGTGTTATGGCCGTTCAAGCACAGAACTTCAAATACTATTCTTCATATACTACGATTGAGTTTTTCTTTTTTTGGTCTCTCAAATCCTTACTCTTTAGGCATTGGGTGATTTCTCTCACATATGGCAAAGTATTTTTTAAGCATGATTTTGTTGTTCCTTTTATCCTTATTATACAATTTGATATTAGATATATTTTTACATTGTGTATTACACTATTTCATGTAGTTTTGCCTGGAAGATCTTCTTGTTCTACCAGGAGGCCAGTCACTTGATATGGGTTCTGTAATTTTGGATTTTTACAATGAGATGCATAAATATGCATATATGCTTTATATATAGCTTCATCAACCTCAAAACCCTCTTTTTCTACAATAAATATTGAAGCAAGATAATAAGGTGAGGAGAAAATGTGTCTGTAAGAATAACTTCCAAAGGTCGAAGATTATTTAGATAGCTATACAGATACAAATGAAGAAACGATAAATAACTTGGAGATAAAATATATATATATATATATATCAACTGAAACATGCATTTTTGTAGAGGCCTACTTTACAGACATGCATTTTGCTTTAGTAAAAATGTTTTCAAAGGTTCTCTGGATCCTTGATTTTTGTTTTTAGAATCCAATGTCACAATATTTCACCCAACTCATCTCATCAAAGGTCATTCTAGAATACACACCCTCAAAAGGGCGTAATACCATATGCAAGTTATGACATTTGTGGTTTGATCACCACAAATGTCATAACTAAATCCTTTTCAATCATATACCTATAAAAAAAATAATGAGTCATATCCAAACACCACATAAGATATAATCAAAGACTTTTTGAATCATACCCAGAATAATAATCACAATAGGTCATAACCAACATCACAATGAGTCATAACTAACACCACAATAGATCATAACCTATGAAGCACCGACACGTTCCCAGGTTCTGCGTACGAGCGTCGGACACGTGTCGGACACGGACACACGTCGGACATGCGGTAGACACGTGTCCGACACTCTCACTAACGTGTCTCCTTTTTTTTTTTTGAAATCTTCCAGTTTGGACACGCCATGGACACGGCGGGACACTTTTCGGACACTCGTGAGGTGGATCGAAGGAGCCCTAACTATTTTCCTTGATCGACAGAGAAAGAGAGAAAGGGATCGAGGGAGACAGAAAGAGAGAAAGAGATCGAGGGAGACAGAAAAGAGAGAGAGATCGAGGGAGGAGAGAAGACAGAAAAGGAGAGAGAGATCAAGGGAGAGGAGAAGCTAACCTGTTCAGAAGCTAAGGAGAGGAGAAGGTAACTCGTGAGGTGGATCGAAGAAGCCCTAACTGAGGTATTCTTCTTCTTCTCTTCTTCTCCTTCTTCTCTGTCTCCATCATCTCTGTTCTTCTTCTCCTCTTCATTTTCGTCTTCTCCTCCTCCCTTTCGTCTCTCCCTTTTCTGATCTCTCTCCCTCTGCCTTTTTGACTTCACATTCTCTCTCCTCTATCGTTTCTCTTTTATATTTTTTTTCTTCTCATTTTCTGGACTCAACATTTCTCTCTCCCCCCTCTTTTTTTTTTTTCTTTTTTCTTTTTTTTTTCTTTATCCTTATTTTTATGTTAAACTTAAAATTCATAAAATAATTATTTTTATTTAAAAAAACTCATTTTTATTAATTTTTAAAAAAAATATATTTATTAATTTTATTATTATTTTGATTGTATAAGAATTAATAATTTTATTTTTATTTTAGACATATAATAAATAAATAAAATTATATATATTAAACGTGTCCCTAGCGTGTCGTGTCCCCTATTTTTTGAAAAATTACGTTTTTGCGTGTCCGTGTCGTGTCCCGTGTCCCGTGTCCGTGTCCGTGCAACATAGATCATAACCAAAGACCATAAATGTCATGACTGGGGCATATGATACACTCCAAAGTGGGGTGTGTACTATAGAATTTCCCACTCATCAGTTGCAGCATTTCAGAAACATTCTTCTCTTGTTTGAATGGAATTTTTTTTGTCCCCTCAAAAGAGAAATTTTGAATTTCAGGTGACTCCAAGAGTTCACATGGTGTGAACTATGCCAGGAAGACAAACCAACCATACATGCATACACCATGCTGAGATACACAAGAAGAAAGAACTGCAGGCAGGTCATGGGCCATAGTACTTGACTTGACAGCTTGATTTGCTTGTGTAGAAAATCTACAAAAAATAGATAGGAAATGTCCAAAACACCTCTACAATGCATGCCTGTGCATAGGAAAATCCTATTTGTACACCATGAATTCACTCAATACACACCATCTTCTAAGTTCACAGCACACCACCCCAAATTTGAACTTTTTGAAATAATCCCAAAATAACCTCTTTTGCTCAAAATGTCTAACCCTAACCCCAATGTAGCCGCCGTCATTCCCCAACACCGTCGCCCCTCTCCCAGGCCCGTCGTCCCTCTCAGCCCCATTGTCCAACCTCGAAACCACCCCCATACCCCCTCCTACCCCACCGCACCCCACCAACTCCATCATTCGCTGCCAACAACTCCAACCACAAAGATAGATCGCGACGCGATCGAGAGAGATCACGGGGTAGGAGAGGGATGCGGGATGGGGGAGATTATGTACGAAATGGAAAGCAAAAAAGTGTGAAATATAGGTGAAATATAGTTTCACGCACCTTTTCTGTTTCCTTTTCCCTTTCTAAATCTCTATCCAAATCCATGATCCAAACACAGCCTTAGATTATGTGATTTGTTGACTAGCGAAGGGCAGAGAAAGTCGTTGAAGAAGATGGCGACAATGACAAGGGCCAACACGGATGATAGCATCAGTGGCAGCGACAGTGGGTGGTGGCTAGGGTTATGTTATGGCGAAGGTGGGGTGGCTGGTGGCTGATGTGTACTGAGAAGTTGGATGGCTGGTGATGAAGGGACAAAAATATAATTTCCTTAAGGGAGAAACATTGAATAAAAAAAATTTGCGAGATGGTGTGAACTGAGATAAATAGTGGTGTGCAAATAGAATTTTCCCTGTGCATATTATTCCCCATTTCCTAATCCTTCATGCACAAATGTAAGGGCTAATAATCATGGGTTTCATAATCTGATGGTTACAACTCTTTATTGATGGTTTCCACAATTTATAGTTGCTCTTGGAAGTCGCTATTTCTTTAACCTTTTTTAGAGCCCTCAGAAGCAACATTCTTAGTTTAGTGAAAAGGAAACACTTATAATCATATTTCCTCATGCACTTTTCTGGGCTATTGAGAAAAAAGATAAAAACTATCTTATGTTTAAAAATCCAGGTTTGTTACAGAAACTGTGACTTGTCAGATGCCTATTGCATATAGATATTCTTGACGTAAAATATATCATTGGGATTCTAGTTTTTGAATAATATGCCAACCAAATTGCTTTTGTCATTATGCTCCTTTTTCTTTTGTTGAATTGAAAAGTAAAATCATTTCTTTAAAAGGTAAGAGGGGGCTACCCATGTGCAAGGAACAAAACAGAATCTTTTGTTGTCATTATGTTCATCATTGTTCACCTCATTTCTCTCCTCTTCTTTTTTAACAGAGATTTTTGGCCGTTGCTCTGAAATAGACACACTAGCGAAGACAGCTGAGGTCTACTCATGTTTTTTATAAACTCCCTGCCAGTTTATACATCAATAAAATAACACTACTTGAGGAACCATGTGAGAGTGGTGCAAGGTGTGGTGTGTGGGGCTCTGAAGGCAAGGAAAAGAACACTACGTATGATGAACCAATTACCATTATCATGTCATCAATGTCCCGTCGCCAGCCGCAGAAAAGTATCTTCTCTGGATATTTTGGAGGGTCCTGTATCTTGGGGAAAAAACCCCTACATACCTGCAACAAGGATGCAATTCAGATGGTACAAGAAACTACAGTTCAGATACAAAGTCTAGTGCACTGCCCTAATTATGTCATTTCAACACAAAGGCTAATATCATTTCTCTCTTCAGATTGAGAGACAAAAGTATCCGTGCTCTAATAAAAAAAAAATTTTTCCATTTTTAAAATTTAAAAAAAAAAAAATCCATTTATACACATTGATGCAAACAACTTTTGATGCTCATCGACAATTTTAACTTGGCTAGTTTTCTACTCTACAAGAATACAAAAAAAGCCACTCCTGTTTAAAAACAGCACATAAATGATGCATCACCACAAACCACCAGGATAGCATCGGTGTCTGTAGCTCAATCAATATTTTGCAATACATCACATACTGAGTTTTACCCAAAAATGACAAAACTAACTTGTTCTAAAAGAACAAAATAACCTCCTTTTTTTTTCTTTTTTTTTTTTTTCCCCCCCTTTTCTTTTGTTAAGTACGAATATGTTAAAGAACAAAATCGAGTTTACTTAAATACAGCAATAATGACTCATTCAGAAAGCCTAATATGACCTCATATCAATTAGAACAAATAAACCAAACCAAATCTGAGTCTCGTGTCCAAATCATGTAGAGTCAGCTACACGATTCCTTTTTCGTCATTCCACTGTCAAGGGCTATACACTTTGTTAAATTAAATAAATTCATATATATATATATATATATTTTACCATCACATCTCCTGCCAGTTCATGTCTTCCCTCCCCCTAACATTTCCATTTATAATGATTATATTACTCTTCCTTACCATGTTTTTACTGGTCTTTGTTGTACATGACCAAACGATCTTAGCCTTCTATCTAGCAACTTTTTTTTTTTTTTTGGTTGATAAATATGCAAACTTTATTAGAAAAATATCAAAATGATGCAAAGAATTCAAAAATTCAGTCCCTAAAGGGAAACATGCTAAAGATATTAAATCCTCTACAAAATCTACGAAAGCCAAAACATCCAGATCAACCAGCCTTGTAACCCAATTATATAACACCATAAGCAACCGTCTCTCCATCTAAGGAATCGAATGAGACACCCCTTAGAATACTCATCTATTGTGCTCCAACCAAAGAAGCCACATTAAACAGTGAGAAGCAATCATCCATGCCTTCCGATGCCTCCTACCAGCCCTACCCCCAGCCCAACTATGTAAAACTGCCAACACAATACCTAGTTGCACCCATACCAAGCCAAAAGTCGCAACAATAAACATTCATAACCGAGAAGCAACTGGACAATGAACAAGCAAATGGTCCACCAACTTGGCATCACCACAACACAAACAACACTAATTCACTAAAATATGCCCATACCATATTAAATTATCAATCGTCAGAATATGTCCTAAAGTCGCTATTCACACAAAGAAAGCTATCTTGGAAGGCGTGCCCGACACCCACACACATTTCTGTGGAAGAAACCTGTATCAACGTGAACATGCGCACCATAGAATGAAGACATAGAAAAAGGCCCTTTAGAATCCGGGCAAACCCAAACCATAGAATCCTCCCCTACACCCCCAATTTGCAACCCGTATAAGAAATCCAAAAACTCCACTAGCTAATCCACTTCCCAATCCTAAACATCTGGACGCAACCACACATTCCATACAACTGCCTATCCCTGTCCAATTTGAACCTCCCCCACCATAACCTCAAAATCTTCTGCAATCCCAAAAATCAAAGGGAACATCTACTCTAAAGGAATGTCACACCACCACCTATCACGTCAAAAACAGACTCTATCCCTTACCCCTACTTTCAGCTGAACCAGCCGCTAAAACTCCTCCCAACCCAACCAAATTCCTTTCCAAACACTCCGACCATGAGACTGCCCCACCCTTCCCAAACACCACCCTCCCTCTTCCCAAACCATACTTCGCCACAACCACCTTCCTCCGCAAATGCTCCCTTTCCCCCACAAAATGCCACAAGCACTTGCCCAACAAAGCCAAGTTAAACATGACCAACCACCTAGCCCCCAAGCCCCCTTTCTACTCTGGAACACACTTGATCCCAAGCCACCAAAGGGGAATGAGAAACCTCCCCCTCATCGCCCCATAAAAAGTCTCGTTGCAACTTCTCGATCCGCTTCACAACTGCCACTGGAATCATGTGAACAAACATAAAATAAGTGCGGATACTCGACAAAACACTTTTGACCAAAGTAACCCTCCCTCCTTTTGATAAATATTGACGTTTTCATCCTGCCAACTGTCGTTGCACCCGCTCCACCACCCCATCCTACACCCCTCATGCCTTGAAAGAAGCTCCCAATGGTAGATCAAGATACGACACCGACAGCGAAGGCACCTTGCACCCCAAAATTGCTGCCAAGATTGGCAGCCATTTCACCTCTCCAACCAGGATTAATTCAAACTTTGAAAGATTAACCCAAAGTCCCGACACAACCTCAAAACACAACAATACACACTGAAGAGGTCCAATCTGATCAACATCCGCATCACAAAATATAAGTGCATCATCTGCGTAAAAAAGATGTGAAACAAGCAATGAAGCAGATCCAGAACCCACCTCAAAGCCCTAAAACAAACCTCCATGAACCCCCCTCGACAGCAAATGCCCCAAAGCCTCCATTACCAATATGAACAACAACGGGGATAAAGGGTCACCCTACCGCAGACCTCAATATGTAGGAAAGAATCCCACTGGACAACTATTGACCAAAATAGACATCTGCACAGTAGATATACAAAAATGTATCCACCGCCTCCAAGTAGCCACAAAACCCATCCTCTTTAACGTATACAACAAAAACTCCCAATTAAAATTGTCATATGCCTTCTCAATGTCTAGTTTGCAAATGATCCCCTCCTTCCCTTGCCTCAACCTCGAATCCACACACTAATTGGCTACCAAAACCACATCCAAAATTTGCCTACCACCCACAAAAGCATTCTAAGACTCAGAAACCACCCCTTCTAACACCCCTCCCAGCCAATTTGCCAAAACCTTAGCCAACAATTTATACACACTAGCCAAAAGACGAATGGGTCAAAAGTCCCGAATATCCTCCGCCCCACCCTTCTTTGGAATCAACGCTATAAAAGTGGCATTCAAACTTTTCTCAAACTATAACGTCCGATGAAACTGCTCAAACATAGCTAGAACATCCTCCCTCACCACTCTCCAACAATGATGGAAAAAAGATATGGAGAAACAGTCCGGCCTCAGCGCCTTATCCCTAGGCATACTCTGCAACGCCTTAAACACCTCTTCTTCCATAAACGCCCTCTCCAACAAAGTGCAATCCACCTTTGAGATAGCATCAAACAAAACCCTATCCAACCACGGTCTCCAAACTCCCCGATCCAACCGAAATAAATGCTCATAAAAACCCACTATAGCCCCCCTAATCTCCTCCGATGACGAGAACTCCAACCCATTCACCCACAATTTCCCTATCTGGTTCACCCATTGATGCGTATTAGCTAAATGATGAAAGAATCTCATGTTCCGATCTCCATCCTTCTGCCATAGGCATCCAGACTTTTGACGAAAGCTAATCTCCTATATACGATCCGCCTGCCCAAATTCCTTTCGAGCCACATTCCGACGAGCCATATCCTCTTCTAACAAGATCCCCACTTCCTCTTTCTCATCCAACCCCTATATAACTGCTAAAGCATTTGCCTTCTAAGTCTTCAACCGCCCAAACACCTCACTGTTCCACCACCTCAAATTAGACTTGAGAAGCTTCAACTTCTGAGCTAGGTGGCAACTAGGATCTCCAAACACACTGCAGTTGCCCCACCACCCCTGGACTTTCTCTCCAAACCCTTCAAACACAAGCCACATATTCTCAAATCGAAATGGCATCGGACCACTCCTAATCCCCCACTATCCAATAAAACTGGGCAATGATCTGAGACAAGACAATGCAACCTCAATTGTGTCACTTGTAAAAAATGGTCCTCCCAATATCCAATAACCAGGAACCTATCAATTCAGGACATCACCCTGCCCCCAAACCAAGTATAACCACCCCCTTGAAGTGGCAAATCCACCAATTCCAACTCATCAATAAAAGAAGAAAAAGCCCGCATAGAGCCTGACACTGAACTTGCCCCCTTTTTCTCCTCCATACGTCGCACCACATTAAAGTCACCACCCACACACTAAGGAACCCCTCATCGAAAAGCAACACACTATAACTCCTTCCAAAAACTAGCCCATTCCAAACCTCTCACAGGGCCATAGACCCTAGTGAAGGCCCATCGGTAATCATCCACAACACTGCGAAACAAACAAGATATCGAGAAAGCCCCCACCTCCACGTCCTCCTTTTCCACCACCCGCCAGTCCCAACAAAGAAGAACACCCACTGCCACCCTCATCGCTAGCAAAAAAGTTCAATCCACACAACGCTCCCCCCCCTCTCCCCAAATGGCTCCCTAATGGTCTCCCCTCAAACTTATTTTTAATTGGTGTTATTCCTACTATTTTACAAATATATTCATTTCTAATTTTATTTTTCCTAATCTTACCACACATCCATCTAAGCATTCTCATCTCAGACACTCACATTTTATTTTGTAAAGCATCTTGATTTCATAGTTGTTCTATAAAAAATTTAGTTCAATTTTGTTGATATTCGTAGATTACATAATGTGGTAAAAGCACTCCTTTACTTGAACCAACCTACATTAATTTGATAGATCACATCATCACCAACCTCTCTATTCTTGTTAACAATCAAACCTAGGAAAGAACAAATTTCACTCTTTGTTATCTCCATGTTTTCAGTCTTCACTTTTCCATTATTTCTACATCTATTGTTACTAAAGTTACATTCTTTTTATTAGTTCTTACAATTTCAAACCTTTTTGACTCAAGTTTTTGTCTTCAAAATCTTGATTTAGTATCAATTCCTCCATTAGTTTCATCCACTAAAACAGAGGACATTATCTGCAAAATAGAACATCATTCTGAAAATATTTAGTTACTTCATCCATGACTAAGGCAAATAGATAATGACTCAAAGCCGACTCTTGTTGCAATCTTACAATCATTGAAAATTCATTAGTTTCTCTTGCAGGTGATCTAATTGATAGTCATAGACCCATCATACATGTCCCTTATTGCATTAATATGCCCCTCGGTCACACCCTTGTTTTTTAATCAACAACCATATTATATCTCTAGCCCCCTGTTATAAACTTTTTCTAAGTCAATAAAACTATATGAAGATCTCTCCTCTTGTCATTGTACTTTTCTATCAATCGTCTTCGTAGATATATCGCTTCCATACTTGATCTACCAAGCATAAATCCATACTAATTCTTTGACATTGTTTTTATAACTCTTAGGTGATACTCAATCACTCTCCCACAATTTCATTATATGACTCATCAACTTAACACCTCCATAGTTCGTAATTTTAGATATATACTTTATTTTTATGTAGTTACTGAAATACTTTTCACCACCTGTTAGGTATTTTTCTATTCATTAGAATCTTATTAAACAATTCTGTTAACCAAAACACCCTCTCCTTACCTAAGGATTTCCATGCCTAAATAGAGATACAATATGGTCCTAATGTCTAACCTAATTTCATCTTCTTTAGTGCATATTCCACCTAAAACTCCTTCGTTCGACAACAAAACTTACATCATCTAGTTAACCCCAAGGGGTTGACCTAGTGGCAAGGTCTTAAGTATTGGGGGTGTGCTCCCTCCAAGGTTCAGGCATCGAAACCTCTTAGGTGCTAACAATTCCTTGGAGTCATCGGACTGGGGGAAAACTTTTGAATTAACTATGGTGCACTTGTAGAAAACTTCTTGCCGAGGGCTGTGCACGCCTGGGAATTAGTCGGGCTTTGATCCGGACACCCCAGTGCCAATCAAAAACCAAAAACTTATTATCTAGTTCCATCAATGTTCTCATATTCTTCCTTCCTAAGCATAAGATATAAGATGATTTTCCACAGCTAAATCTACGAAGTTAAAACTTATGTTTAAATTTGGGGCATTTGTATCAAGGCAAAGTAAATATGAACAATTTATAAATGGAAGCATATGATATCAATCAACTAAAAACAGATTGTGTATCCCGGCTGCAAGGTCATCAAAATATCGTAATATAAATCCCATTCTGCTTCTACATTTTAGCAACTGAAGAAAGCTGACCTCTGGCATGGGACTGGGTTCATAGGTGTCATCATCCTCAGCTATGACAAGGATTTCATCACCTTCCTTCAGAACATATTTATCGTCTGGATTTAATTTTATCCTCCCACCCTCTGCAGCAACCTTGACTCCACAAGGAATTGCATCAGGGAACGAAATAAGTACGTCCTCAAAACAAAGGCCATCCAATTGAGGCCACCTTTTGATGTAAAACTCAGCATTTTCAAACCCCAAAATATCCTCCCATATCTGCCAAAAATAATGACAACAATAACAAATATTTACTATAACGGTAAATTTCACTTTTGAACAACTAATGATAGTCTGCATTAATCAGACGTTATATCAAACAATTGTCAAAAAAAAAACATATAAGTCAAAAATATTATATTCTATCAGAGTGCATGTGCTAAAAGTGTGCAAAAATTTGGAGAATTAAAACACAAATATCGTCTTGGGAACTTGGTTTCTGAAGACACCAGTACTATCCGGCACTATCCCTAAGCTTTCCATATCGAAGAAAAACAGGACTCTAGTACAAGTTGACAGTTTTTACATGATTAATTACACTAAGATAAATTTCCATAAATAAAAGGATGACTTGAGCATTCCACTTATAATAATTTTCGCTAGTTAATCCTAGATAGAAGAAAACCAGTCCCATGGTAAGACCCCATCACAGTTAACCTATGGCATCTATGTAAAGCATATCCAAATAAGTATGACATTTAGAGCATGTGGCATACCATGTCAGCAAACCCATTCCCTTCCAGAACCATTACAATGTTAGGAATGACAATGAAAAGAAAAATAATATGTTCACATATCACTACTGCAGACCAGAAGAAAACAGCTGCGCTATAGACGAAAGCCCCAATAGTAGCCAACGGCTCAGACATCAACAGTTTTGACAAATAGGGTGCACCTTTAAATTAAAGCCAGTCAAAGGCAACACCAACAGAAGCAAATGGTAACATTTATAGAGGCAGTGATGCCTTGCAAGAATGAGCAACTCATTCAATCAAAAATAGTGGTATCATAATTACTGGCCCTCCTTAAATCTTCTTGTACTTACGGAGTCAAACTTTTCATGACATTTTAGTATTCAAAATGAAATCAATATCACAAAACAAAACAGTGGATTAACAGTGGAAACAATGACAACCATAAGCCCTTTTGAGTCACACTCACCCATCAAGGGGGAGATTGTCACTAGCCTCCATTAAACAGTTAACTTTAGCCATTGCAGATACCACATTATATGAAGTGTAACTAAAGCACATTTAACAGACCTGTGCAAGGCCTGGCTGGAGAGCACATTGTATCATCAACCGTCCAATCACATCATGTGCAACAACTGTTTCAATGAGTTCTCCTCCAACAAGCTTCACCAAGGGCTCATTGTCAAGATCACTCATTTCTACAACAACATGACTTCTCAAGCCCTCTTTTACTCCTGTGAGACTAAGCACAACCCTCAGAGCACGTGCATCACTCTAATAAGAAATTACGGAACGAGTTAAGAATTCTTTTGGAGAAATTGTACGACCAAGAACAAAGAAAATTTAAGAAATTGGAAAGTGAAAAACCTGATCTGCATTTTCATCAGATGCTAATACAATGATAGCACGCGCCTTCGAAACTGAAACCTGGCAATCAAGAACAAGAATCAATACAAATGACAACTAACAATCAACAAGAGATGCAAAGAGAAAGGGGTATTTTAATAAGAGCATAATGCACATTGAATTTTTTACTTGAAACGTACACTAGACACCCAACCATTACATAAACACAAAAAGGATAAAGAGACAAGAGAGGGGATGGTGGGAGAACAAGGGGAAATAGAAGATAATGGATACCTTCTTTAAGTCGGCAAGTATAAGAGGACTGCCACTTCTACATATAACAGATGTCCCCATGAAGTCAAATTCCAGTTTTGCTATATCCATCTCCATTTCCTCTTTGTCTCGTTCTGCAAGTACAACAACAACACCGCCACCAAGGCTCTTATTTGCTATTGCTAGCTGCTTCAAAAGTGAACCCTGTGATCAAACATTGGCTCTTACTTCTCTACTCTTAATGGACATTTCAATCTCAAGGTTCACACAGTAAATTCTTCCTTAGCAGTTAACACAATAATGCTCAGTTGCAAAGAAGTCATGTCAAGTGCAGGTCAATAGCTTGTGGTGTTCTCTTTTCACTTGCAAATACATATATAAAATAACTCTAGCAACTTATCCAAGCACAAATATTAAGTCCATGTATCATAAATTTAATGATAGAGTTGAGTGGTGGAGAAGAAGGATTCATATAGCCAATCCCATTTGATGGGACTTAAAGCTTGGTTTGGTTTGATTTGGTTTAGTTTATCATAAATTTAATTTAACTAAGGAGACACACTGCTCATAAGAAGATCTATTTTAAAAAAATTATCCCTTATTCTGCTCCATGAGATGGATTCAGTAACTCTAACTACACAGAGTTCTATGGAGCACCACAAATTTTGTGCTTCCTACAAATTTATCAACCAAAATGTACAGCTTGGTTTGATATCTCCAGAAAAAGAAAAACACCAGTTTTAACTACTTGAACCACTTAAAGGCCACCGTAAGAACTGTGGGTGGCTTTTGCTTTCTCAGTTTTTACTTTCAATACATCTCTCTCTCTCTCTCTCTCTGTGAGAAAAAAATTGCCTCCTGTGGTGATTCTGGAGCAGTTTTTCTTCCAGTAAACCACATCGTACCCGGTCTTCTCCATTTTCTCTTTCTTGTTTTACTTCTTCTCAGCAACAAAAGTAATGGGAATCTAGGGTTTTCTTTTTGAAACCAAAGGGTTTTATGAAATTGTAACAAGATGTTAAGGGCAATGGGATGGTTGTCTAGAGAAAATTGGATCCAAAGCTTTTGGAGCCTCTTCTTCTTTTTTTTTGTTTTTTTGATTGGCAACAACAAAAAGAGAATATTATTAATGAAAAGAAAGATTACAGGAAACAAGAGGACACGGAGTCCCTTAAAGAATAAGAAAATCGATGGGCCTGTACAATCTCAAAGACCCCAAAGGCTTTTTCAAACATCACCATCATCTTCTTCATGGAAATAGACTGCACTGAATTCATTGATGCCAAACAGGTCCTCGGCATTATTCATTAAGTAACAAGACTATCTTTAAAACATCCCAGAAACTCATATATAAAGATCATAAGCCATAATAATATCCTGAAGTGAACTCCAAGGCAGTATTTAGTCAACCCTCCAAGCCTTTAATACACTTGAAGCCTAACAATGAAAAGTTAAACCAAGAATGTTGCATCAAGTTCAAAAGTAATTTAGGGAATTACCAATTTGTCACTCCATCCAAGAATTAGTATGTGGTTACTTTCAATGACTTCACTTTTCCCTTTCCGCAATGAATCCACCTTCTCTGAGATAGCATCTGAAACAAGCCCTAACATCATGGCAAATATCAGCATACCTCCTGCACTAACAGAGACTGAAACGATCCTTGGCCCAATGCCAACTCTGTCAGCATGATTTCCGGAGTCTGCCACAAAAGTCCATGACAGCCAAAGAGCTTCAGCAAAGCTACTGTCACTGACAGCATAGAGTGCCAAGCCACCAAATCCTATAAGAAATATAGTGGCAAGGAGAAGAGCAAGCAGCTTTGCATAAGGATAGACCGAGAAACACACGTCCACCATATATGCAATTCTTTTCTTCAAGGGAACCTCCTCCTTGCTATCCTTTGTCATTTTTAACAGATTCTTTAACCGCTGAGCATAATGAATATATTTGTACAAGGCAAATGGCACAATGAGAGTAAACAAAACAGTAGACAGAGCAATAGTTCTACTGTCAGTGCTGCCAAAACAAAAGAACGAGCTCTCATTTTGTGGTTCCAAAACTTGAATGCTGTCCTTATGAACATCATCTTTGTGGTTACACCATCTACGAAGGTTCCTATTCTCTTCCTGCAAGCAAATTACCACCAACCATATCAAAAAACATCTGTTATACGATTTATTCACCATAACTAAATCAAATTAAGAAACCATAATCCTCAGGTTGGCAGCTGTGCACTTCTTAGCTTTGCTTAAGGCTGTGTTTGGTTCATGAATTTGAAGAGGGATTTGGAAATGGAAAGAGAAAAGTTGTGTGAAACTAGGTGAATCAAACACAGCCTAAACTCAAGTAGATCAGGTATTAAGTACTTTTTTTCTTTGATAAGTATGAAGGTTCGATTAATGAAAAATTCAATATTCCACATTTTAATGTCTTTTCTTTCTTTTTCTTTTTTCCCATCAAACTCTCGGTAACCAACTTAAGTAGTATGTGAGTTTTAGATTTGTCTACAAATGTAGCTGTCGCTTGGGACAGTAAGAAAGTCCGAGATTCAAGGTTCAAGTCAATGGAGCGACTGAGGTCCTTTCATTGTAATTTAACACATCCTATCTTTTGTCCAAAATATATATATATATATATATAAATACCTGCAGATTTGCGACTTTAGTGTGCAAACAAATTGTACAAGACACCGATAGTACACAAGTAAGTGCGAGCTGCATAGAAGAATCAATCACAACAATCAGAAACATAGCATGAAAAAACTTTGACCTAAACGTGAACACGTTCTATGTTCAGTTTGCAGGACAAAAAAAAAAATGCAGCTAAAGGAAATACAATTCATTTAGGCTGCGTTTGCTTCATGAATTTTGATAGGGATTTGAAAAAGGAATGGAAAAATTAGGCAGTGTTTGGTTCATGGATTTAGGTAAACTGCGTTTGATAGGAGAATTTTGAAAGTGATTTAAAAAAGAAAAGGCAAAAAGTGTGAAATTAAATAAAATATAACTATATTTTATTCATATTTCACCTGTTTTTCCTTCTCTTTTTTAATTTCTTTTTAAATCTCCAACCAAACACAACGATAGCGATTTAGAAAGGGATTTGAAAGGAAATAAGTCTCAATATTTTCCAAATTACAACCCAAATTCATAAACCATACGCAACCCAAACTCATAAACCATACGCAACTTTAGGCTGTAGAGATTTGAAAGAAAAAACGAAAAAAAAAGTTGTTTTTAAATCTTTATAAAATTCTATCCAAATTCATGTTCCAAAAACAGCATAATTAACTCGGCCCCGAAAACAGTATGATTGGCTATCGAAAGTAAAGAATGACTAACCAAATACATGATCCAAGAACTACGAAACCTGCCAGTTTTCGGAGCAACGGAGTGAGCAGTAGCTGAACCGGATGACGAAGAATAAGGAACCAAAACTTGAACCGGCAAAGCCTTCAATTCTTCATTTGGCTTCTTCGTCCTCGGCTTCAACTCAGCGCGAATCGGCCTAATGAAATCCGCTCCGGAGTCGGAATTCGCTGGCATGGAAGCGCTCCGAGCGGGTGGCGGAGCCGGAGAGCGAGGCGAGAGCTCTTGCTTCTGAGACTTGGAGGACTTGACGATGACTCGCCTGCGAGAAGCGTGGGGGCCGAGAAAGGAAGGGAACATCCAGTCGCGGTCGCCCTGAGTCCCGAAGGGGTCGGTGTTGGGGGAGGTGTTGTCGGGATCGAATGAGCGGTGAGACGACGGCGTTGAGGTGGAGATGCGACGGACGGTTGGGAAGAGAGGACCCGGGAAGTGAGGGGTCCGATTATCGTCCGCAATAGTCCTTGATTTCTTGAGAAGTGGCCTCTCGGCTTTGATTGGGTTCGGAATAGGGTTGGAGTTGGAGTTGGAGTTGGAGTTGGAGTCCCCATCGCTCTGAGGCATTGCAGATAGGTTGTGTGTATGAAGAGAGAGAGAGAGGGGGAGAGAGAGTTTGAAGTTTTATCTGAATTTGAAGTTGTGATCTGTGGAAGTTGAAGAATAAGAGGCCATACGAGAGCGAGAGAGATCTGATTTGGGAATATGAAGAGAGCAAAAACAGAGTGGAAGTGAGTGCAGTGGCGAGTCGGTCCAGCTGATGCTGTTCAAGCTGAGATGAGAGGGTGTATTTGGTGTAGTGCTAAACTGAGCAGTTCCCAACCATATCCAGAGCAGTAGTGCAATACGAAAAAGTTGGGAAATTTTATGCTGGACACTCTCGAACAAATTATCTGTGTCAGAAAATCACGTGGCCATAAACCCTTCAATAGGATTATTTTATTATTTTATTTTTAACACTATATAATTCTTAATCTCCTCTTATTAGCTGGACATACCATTAATGTGAAATTTTTGAAACACATGATAATTACTCTTAAAGGTGTGAACGTTTTATATATAGATGTGTATCTTATTATGTGTTTTTTGGTATGTATTAAATATTTTAGTGGTAAATATTACATATTTTTGTAGTATTATTATAGATTTTGTAGTTAAAAACTATTTAGATAAAATAATATATAATATTATTACAAAAATTCATAATATTATCTTAAAATATATGATTTTATTTGTAAATCACAAATTGTCGTAACTCTTATAAAAAAAATATATATAATATTTATCATAAAAATACATAATATTTATCATAAAAATACGTAACAGGTATATATGATACACATAATTTAAAGGGTGTATGGCTTCTGTCCAGTCCGACGGACTGGACCGTGCTGTTGGGCCCGTGGGAGCCCATCACGGGTTTCGTTTTGATAATCTAAACCGTGCAATATGTAGAACTCGTCGAGTACTATATGCCAGTAAAAAATCACGTTGATCGAATATCGATAGCTATGTGATCAAAACAGTTTTTTGTCAACCGTTACTTTGTTCACCGTCCAATTTTTTTTAATACGAAACTGATTTGATCATATAGGTATCGATATCCGATCAACGTGATTTTTTACAGGCATATAGTACTCGACGAGTTCTACACAATGAACGGTTCAGATTATCAAAACGGGACCCGTGGTGGGCCCCCACAGGCCTAACAGCACGGTCCAGTCCGATCGCGGACTCGACAGAAGCCATACCCTTTTAAAGGAGTGTGTACCATAGTGTTTTCAAAAAAAATTATTTCACTAAAAATATTTCTTTTAATGAAAATATAAGTGTAACTGTGTAATCTACATAATAAGGGAAGAGTGTTTTTGAATTTATCTCAGAGACAATTGTTCTACTAGTACATTTTAACGGTTATGATTCATTTCTATTAGAAGATGGACGGTAGAGATGAAAACCTTCTCTCTCATTCTACCTAAACTTCTCGCCTAAGAGCCACAAACTTTGCAACCACCCATCCTTATCTGTCGCACCTCACTTTTCCAAATTCCAAATTTCAAAACACACCCATCCACTCCCTACAAAAGAGAGACCCACGCTCATTAAACTCTTTCTATAAACTCTCCTCTATTTTTCTTTGAGTCTCACTTCCAATTTTCAAATTT